>NC_090447.1:532306890-535112723 GCF_031143425.1 Pleurodeles waltl | reverse complement strand
TATGAATAAAAAGGGAGGTTTGGGCCTAGTAAAAGATTTGTTTTGCCAGGTCAAAATGGCCATTTAAAACTGCACACATATGCCACAATGGCTGGCCTGAGGCATGTTTAAAGGGCTACTTATGTGGGAGGCACAAACAATAGTGCAGGCCCAGATGTAGCATTTAATTTACCTGCTGTGGGCACAGGTAGGACCACTTTACTAAGGACCTACACATAAATTAAATATGCCAATTGGGGATAAGTTAATGTTGCTATGCTTTAAGGAGTGAGCACACACACTTTAGCACTGGTTTGCAGTGGTAAAGTGCACAGAGTGCTATGGCAAACAAAAATGAGATCAGAAAAATATGAATGTGTGAGGCAAAATGTTTAGAGGAAGACCACCCTAAGTCTGAAAGGTCTAACAATAATGAAAGCAAAAATTCAGATGTCCTCAATTGCAATGTTATGATTGGATATCTACGCTGAAATAAAACCAAGTTGCTTCATCCTGGCCATTTCAAATAAGATAAAATCGAACTTTGCACAATGAGACACTTGGGTGAAATACTTTGAAGTTTTTAATAGAATATGTTTAATGGTATTTTTTCAAATAAACATGATTAGACACAAAATATATGATAGGCTCAGAGAAGTAAAAATATACCTTGACAGACAGAGAAAAGAAAACAATAATACCATGTGTGATTAATTTCAAGAGTGGGGTTGTGATGACAAAATGTCTACCTTTTTAACATCTAAAGTACTAGTGACCATTCTTAAAAAGCCCCCCATATTTTAGAACACATTTTCCTCAGTCCTTGCACAATACACGTTAACTACTCGCATTCCACTCATCGTCAAACTCAGCAACAAAGGGTTTTTGCCTCTATGCCTTTCAGGTGAAAAGTGATTCTACAGAGTATCTAATTCCCAACATATCTGAAGACATAAAAGAAAGCTACAGCTGATGTTCCACAAATGAGGCAATTAATCGTAAAAGTAAACCGGCCTCAATGGAACTTGCAATGTAGTTTGAAAACCAATACATCAATTTCTGTACATATTGTAACTAGAACTTCATACAGTCCTGAGACTGTACACAATTAACAGTGACTATTGAATTCAGTCTGCTCTTTATTGCTCTATAATGTAAAAAGTACACGTTTAAAGAAAATCAACTTTCAACCACAATAGCATTATTCCATTGTCAATTATGTTTTCTATCTTTTGTACTTTACCCCAATTCTAGTATCAGAAAATATTCCAAATATACGTAGTTAGTCCTTAGTGGGGCATATAACAGTATAAATGGGGCTTCAAAATATTTAATATTGATAAATCTCCTGCAGTACCTACAGTGGGACCAAACTGGGCCTACAATAAGGTGCTTAAAGGGATACTGGTATAAGTATCAGATAATAGGATGTTCAGTAGTTTTCAGAAATGAGCATAAGTTGCTGAGCTTTTAGAAGAATTTTTAGGTCTGGCTTGACACTGCAGATGCAATCAGTATACTTATTGTTAACAATGTTTTAAATATATATATATGAGATGGGTTTTGGCTCCAGCAAAAGGAATATCACTTTCTCACACTATGCTATTGGCTATTTAATATATTATTTCACATTTTAGCACTTGTCTCTCTCAAGGTAGTAAGGCAGAAATGTCTAATGCCTTCTCAGGAGAGGTGGTGTGGTCTGGTACCACAGTCCACCGGCTCACAAAAAAACAGCACCCATTAAAGCCGTGTATACCCAGTGCTTTTCTTATAAAAAAAAGGAAACATACTTTAAGCCCCCCACGCTAGTCAATATTATGCATTACTGATTTATACAAATTCAAACAGACAGCAAGTAGAACTACCTAAGGGAATACCCTCCAAAAATTTGCACCACAAGTGAGCCAAAAACCCTTAAACTGCAATACCACCTCACACATACTATGCACAATATAACACAATATAATGGGGTGTTATTGTTAAAAGGCAGACCTACTAGCTTTGTCAGGGTGTCACTATTTTATTAAAAAGCAAAAATAAACTGTAATAAAGCAATGCAACACCATTAAAACTATTGAGGATGGTGCCATCTGACGACAGTCAATAAGACAAGTAGTGAATCACTGTTAATATCATTGTCAAAAAAGCATTTACATGAACTTCACTAATACATGTACTTTAGCCACTCTTAAATTTGACATTGTCAATAAAGCATTTCAATGATTTTAATTAATATATGTAAGGATTCACTGTTATCTTTGTCATTGTCAATAAACAATATCAACTATTAAAAAACATTATTTTTCCTAATTTTAGCAGTCTAAATACCCAACAAAAGTCCCTATACTTTATAGTAGTGGGAAAGTGAATGACAGTATCCCCAGTCAGTCTTTCTACTGCCTGTAAGACTGAGGATCAGAAATAATTCTGTAGAAGGGGCTCCTGTGATTTTAAGGTGCCTTCTACTGTTCTTGTGTGACTCCCACTAACAGAATACAAGTTCAGCTTCATTGACATTATGAGCGATATATGTAAATTAGAAGACCTCAGTGCCTTCTGGACTACGCCTTTACTTTTCTTGAACATAGAGCTTGCACTACAATCTACTATTTTGCTCTTCTTGTTTTTATTTTAACAACTGTGCTATAAGAGCTTCTTTGATTCCCGATTGCCTGGCCCAAATCGGCCTCCTGAAACTGACTGTAGTGGGGGCTTTGAGGGAACCTCCAGAGCTCTTGCAGCCCCATGTGATACCTGAACAAGCAGAGCTCCAGAAAAGCAGGTGGAGTTAGCTTTGCTCTTATCTCTTACCAGTGGGGACTGAGATCTACTAAACAGGTGCACCCATCCCCCTCCAGGGATGCACAAAGTGGAGTTGACAGGGCCCGCCTGTGCTCCCAGGACTCTGGCCTGCCCAGTGTTGTGTCTTGTGAGTATAAATGATGGAACCTTTTTTGTATCCTGAAGGACTCCTTAGCATGATGATGTAAAGGTTAGACATAGTGCAGTGACGGCGAGTTTAGAATCTACAGTCTGAAGAATAAAGATGTGTAATACATAACTCTGTGTATTTATTGGTGGGTACCCAGGCTGGGGAAGATGCTACAAATGGGGATGAGATACAGGTTAAATAACCCGACAATCAACAGTGATCTATCGGAGAGTTTGCTGTGGTTCTAGCAAACTGCTTGTGCGTGCCACGTGTGCCTTTATTGAAGTGCCAAACCGATGGTTGGCACATGTGGAGTCAAAGCGCAACTCAAGCCAATGTAAAGCATTTGAAAATAAAGAAAGCTTTGCTGAGAAGTTTATGCGTCATTGGTCAAATAACTATGAACAAGGCCATACAGAAAGGTCCTGCCCTCCTACGCAATATAGAGCTATTGAGCATATGGAGCGCTACTGTTAAAAGTGGATACAACCTGGTTTGATAGTGCAGCAATTAGCAACATTAGACCACATAAGAATGCTGCGATCAAAAGCACAAGGCAGAGATCAATCAGGTGTGAAAAAAGTAAAAAGAGAAGCTGTAACACGACCCCTCAAGTACATCAAAGGTTCTTCTGCTTACCTGAACTAATTAAAGAGAGTCATCATACTGCTGCTGAGGGGGACTCCAAGAAAAGTGCCTGGGGTTGTGCTTACAGAGCCGCCCATACCTGCAGTGGTGACAGGTCCGGCAGAAAGCCATTTTGCCAAGGAGGGGCGGGCCATAAAAGATGGCCTCGAAGCTGGCACATCGCAGGGCCAGTGGTGGGGCATGAATGAAACAGAACCTGGTTTCTGGCAAGGGGAGCCAGGGAGAGCTACAATTGTAATGTCAGCTGATCTTGTGAATAGTTACAATGCTTCTGCCTTCCTGAAACCACTGCTACCATTCAATACCACCTAAAAGCAAAATATTGGCAATAGATAGACTGCTTGGATAGAGACATTTGATTATTTCATTGATGCGCTGGAAAAAACAGATAACAAAAAGATTGTCAAACACCTCAAACGTCTTGCAGGTAATGGTGTAAAAGAAGTCATAAAGAAAATGAAGCGAGCTGATAAAGTTATGTACTCTCAAATCAAAGTAGCTTTGACCCTCAAGTTCAATCAAGTGCCGAATGTAGATTACGAAAGGTATGTTTTCAGTCAAGAAAGACAAAGCTTTAGTGAAACCATAGATTAATTTGTTGAGAGACTGGATACACCCATAAAACACTGCAAATTGAATGAATTCTATGAGGAAAAAGCAATATGTCTCAGAGTTAATGATGCATACCTGTCAGATTCATTCAGACGATGAATGTTGAGAGAAACTCTTAGTCTGGAGAGAGTTCTCATGGCTGCCAGAGCTGAAGAACGTGCTGAGAGATAAGCTGCTGACATGCGAGAGTGAATCAGTCATGAGTTTGAAAAGCAAGCCAGAGCAAAAGACTATAGGACACAAAATTATATCTATGCATTAAACAAAGTTATGTTTCAGTTGTGGATTTTCGTTTCCACACAAAGGTTAATGTCCCGACATTGGGCAGATATGCAAAGGCTGTGGTAAATAGAACCATTTTGTAACATTCTGCAAGGTGAAGGAAAAAGTAACTCTGTCATGGCAAGAAGACAAAATGGCTGACCTGAACATTCAAGAACCGAAGTTCGACGCAAGCCCTGAAGGCCAAGCATCCACATCAGTTGAGACAAATCAACACCATATTAAGTTGTTTGTCATCTAAATCATTGGCAAAAAGTTCATTAGTATCGAGTGAAAGTGAAGAAAATGATTGTGCAATGTCAATGTTTGCCTCAGAGAAATGCACACATGTTGGACTGGCTGCACGTGAAGAGAAATACCAGTCAAAGAAAAGTCAACATGAAAAAGCACCCAAGCCATTCAAACATTGTTCAAAGATTACACTGAAATTAAATGGTTGTGCAATACCTTTTATCAGTGACAGTGGTGTGTCGATAAATATTATGTCTGAGGAGAAATATAAGGAACTGTCACCTTTACTGCGACTGATGCCATAGAAACCAAAAATGTACACATGGGCTGCATTGACACCTCTGAAAATATATGATTCATTTGTAGCAACGATGAAACACAAGAAGACAAAATTGCAAACGCCCATTCACATACTTCATGGTACAGTATCAAGTGCCTGTTTACTCAGTTTCAGCGTGACTGCTGATACAAGACAGATATCAGTGATTTACAATATGAAAGGTGATCACAAATCAGTAAGTCAGTATCCGTCATTATTTCGTAGAATAGGAAAACATAAGACATGATAGTACAATTACATGTCAGATTTTCGACCTGTTGTTCAGAGACACAAAAGAATTTCATTTCAATTACATAAAGCTGTTTAAAAGGAACTCAAATCATTTCTTAAGCATGATATCATTGAATGTTCTACTGGTCCGACTCAACGGATTTCTCCCATAGTGATAGTACCAAAGAGAACAGAAAAGGAGCTGTACACATCTGCGTGGATATACGTCAAGCAAACAAGCCAATTGAAAGAGAACGACATTCAGGTCCACACTTTGCTGATATGATAACACAATTGAACAGTGTGAAAGTCTTCTCTCGCCTTGATTTATCAGTTGGCACTTAAGGAGAACTGCAGGTACATCACAACCTTTTTTATGAACATTGGTCTGTTTCAATACAAGAGACAATGGACCTGATTTAGATATTGGTGGAGGAGTTACTCAATCACAACGGTGATGGATATCCTGTGTGCCGAAATCTAAATCCCATTTTATTGAATGGGATTTTGAACTTGGTGGACAGCAGAACGGTCACTCTTGTGACAGAGTAACCCCTCTGCCAATATCTAAATCAAGCCCTATGTTTTGGTGTGTCATCAACTGCAGAGATTTTTCAAGATGTCATTAGACGTATCATACAACCTGTTGTTAATGCTTTTAACCACAGCAATGATACTTTAGTTTTGGGAGCAATTCACAGAGGGAACATGACAAAACTTTACAGCAAGTGTGGTGTTTACTTGTAGATGCTGGTCTATTGCTAATTGCTGAGAAATTAGAATTTAATAAGACAAAGTTAAAGTTCTTTTGCCATATATTTTCTGATGAGGGCATGACACCCAAGCTAGCTAAGATATAAGCGTTGTCAACTACCAGTCTCCCACAAGATGTTTACATGTTGCGCTCATTCCTTGGCATGGCCAGTTACAGCACACAATATATATAAGACTGTTAGTGCTCCATTGAGAGAGTTGATGAAAAAGAATGTTACATTTCACTGCTCACATGAATGCAAGCAGAGTTTTAAGAGAATTAAACAAGAGAATTAAACAAGCTATTGAAAACACTACTGAAATGGCATATTTTGATTCAAAGCTACGTATTGGAGTTGTTGTTGATGCTAGCCCAGTCAGGTTAGGTGCTATCCTTGCACAACACAGAGGACAGCCAAATGCTTGATTGTAGCTTAAGCATGTAAAAGTTTGTCTCAGACTGAACATGCTCATTCACAACCAGAAAAAGAAAGCCAAGATGCTTCCAAGAATTGAATGATGGGGTCTATAATTACAAGTGGACAACTAATAATTTGTAGATCAGCCAGGGAAATATCAAAACCCTGCAGAGTACTTCTCAAGACTGTCCATACAATATCATGTTATCCCATCTAAGACTGTTGAAGCCTGCATAAATTTAATTGTGAAATCGAACACAAAAGCTGCTATTTTGTTGTAACAAATTGTCACTGACATCCATCAAGATAGTGACATGTTGATGCTGAAAGACATTATTACATATGAGTCAAGGAATTAACATACTCAACGTCTTACTAGTGACAGTGAGTATCAAAAACCAGTGACACAAGAAGGAATATTCCTGGGGGGTTCACGAACTGTCATTCCAGAGAGTCTATGACAAGTGATTGAAGTGGCTCATGAAGGACATTGTGGAATCGCTACCACCAGATGAGCTCTCTATGAATGAGTCTGGTTTCCACCTCTTGATGAACAAGTTGAAAAATAAGTAAAAACAGTCATCTATGTAATTGCCTATCATAGAAAACTACTCCACACCCATTGAACATGTCAGAAATGCCCAAGCATGCCTGTGAAAGAATTGCTGGTGACTCAACTCTCGTTGGATGTCAATGTCAATGGAGAGACTGGATCAGAGAAAACTTGGGTTGAATTTCAGTTCGCCATTCATCCTACATCACTAAAGCATGTCATTGACACTGTAATTATTGATTCCCAGTTTCTCAAGACAAGATCCAGAAGAATTATAAAAGCACCAATAAGACTCCTTAGAGAATTATAATGTGTACATGTTGTAAAAAAAAATTAATTTACAGAGGGAGAGATGCTGTGTCTGTGAGTATGAATGATGGAACCTTTTTTTATCCTAAAGGACACTGTAGCATGATGAGATAAGTGTTAGTTAGAACAGGGTGCAGTGAAGGCAAGTTTAGAATGTTGAGTTTGCGATGACACACTGAAGAATAAAGACATGGAATACATATCTCTGTGTGTGGCGAATTAATTGACGGGTACTAAAGCTGGGTTGGACGCTACACCTGGGAGCCTCCAGGCTCTACTCTTTCATCCTTGGGGAGTTGGCTTAAAACACAGAGCATGACAGCACTCAAGTTTGATTTCTTCTGTGTTCTTTGTCACAGAAGTTCCCGGGGACAGGGGTCGCCATTTTCTTACATAAAGTGGACCTTTTCCTCCATCTAGATTGTGTATTTTTTATTCCATTTGGGCTTCCCTGCCTCCATGATTCCCTTCCCCCTACCCAATTTCCTTACCTGGTTCCCTTTTCTGCTGTTTGGCATCTGTGCTTCCACTGTTTGAAGGGCCGTGGGAGAAATTGAAAAGGGCTAATGTGAACATAAACTGTTCATTTTATCTTTTTTCATGACTTTACATTTTTCTAAACAAACAAAAATTAGACAATAATCCGATATCCTAGTTTTTAGGAATTATTTTAAGATTTTGTGTTTATTTTAAGAAAATGTTTTTATTCTCATCTATTGTTTTCTCATAATTTTGTTTCTTTTGAACTGCACATTTCATCTACTATATCTTTAAAGTTTGGCCCTTTTGCCCCTGCTATTTTGGGGCTGGTAATAATGGGCGAAAGGAATTATACTGGAAAAAAATATACAGAACAATGTCATGCCATAATTCAATTTCTAAAATGTCTTCATTAAACACTTCAGTTCCTTCCCTTGATATTACCAACAGATTCCTACTTTCGATTAACATTCCCGTAGTTTACTTACACGTAGCGGTGAATTATTTATGTAAGAATAAGTTAATGATCCACAGCAATTTGCCTTCTTATTGCAGGGCTGTGCTGCCTAATGTGTGTCAGCAAACTTTGTGAGGGGGAATACAACAGTGGACTCGGTGAGGAACAGTCTTTACCGTCCAGTGACCTCAAAATGCCAGGGAACTCCAGCAGATTGGCAGGCGAAATACCCATTGCTTTGCATATGTTAGCTCCCCTGCAGCAGAGGTACTTGCACAGCTGCAACGTAAATGGAGTCAAAATGGCACAGCACTGCACAGAATGAGACTCTGAGCCAGGTTCAGTTCCAATTCCATTTTTTCCTGTACCTACCAGAAATCCTGCTAGAGAAGTGATAAATAATTAGACACCCAGGCCAACCTACAGTAAAAGAATGCTCACTAATTAAACAAATATTTTATTTTACAACATGCTCAGCTTTCCCTACCCTACAAATTCTCTACACTCCAGTTGAGTCTACAGAGGCGTAGCATCAGGGGCTTTCCACTCAGTACAATTTCAAATTGGAGCACTTTAGTGAAACACAACATAACCAAAGTCCATTTTTACAATTGAAAACACGTCTGTTTTGACGACATTGTCAAAACGCCCAAGCTTTAGTTTCCTTTTCGCTGTGCAAAATTCCACAGAATCTACACTTCTTTAGGCAACTTTTCTATGAGAATATTATGATTTGTCAGCTCACTTAAAATAATTATTAGCCTCATGTTCAAATGGCAGATCACAATCTAGTTGGTGTTTTCACATCGACGGGATTGCAAACTGCACTTCATTTTGCAATGCGACTTATGTACTAATCGATTGTATACAGTGCTTAATTTGTAAATACAAAGGGGCCGGTGCCCAAAACCCTCCTCTTAAACATGCGGCTGCTGTAATTAAATGTGTGAACATGGAATACTGAGGTGGCGTAATCCTGAAGCCATCTTGGGCCTCTTCAATCCATATAAAGCCACTCACTGCCCCTTCAGCTCACTCTTGCAGGGTTTTACTTTCTCCCTTTGTGAAGCTTTTTCGTTGTTTCCCTTCACCTGTCTTTCCTATATGTGTCTTTTGCTCGCAGCAAATGCTTGAGGCATAAGAATAAGCCATGGTCCTCAAAAATAAGTGCTGGTGCTCAGCACTGGAAACAACAAGCACAAATTAAGCACTGCTTGCATAGTAAAGCGCACATACACAGGTGGATGCAGAACACTCCGCCTGTGAGAGGTCATTTTGGAATGTCTGTTAATACCTGCAACGCCAAGCTGGAGGCCTGTGAAGGGAGGCCGACCTTCATCCATGCATTCACATCTTCTGACTGCTGTCATTTTTCCAAGCAGCCCTTGATCCTAAGAGAGGAGCTGATTTTAAACAAAAATGCTGACAGTCAGAAAATGACATCGGGGTGAGCATGAAGTGGTACCCAGGATCGCTGTCTGTTTCCTTAGCGGTGGTTTCCCCAGGGGTGGCAGACAAGGGACTGTTTCCACTTTGCAAATAAGTTACCACTATATGTCTGGAGTTGGAAATTAACTGTAGCCACAAGCATTGATATATATCATTCTAAATGGCAAAGCAGACTCTACTATCTCATCTTCGTGATTTGAAATTAGTTGCAAAAGGCCCTTCCTAAGTTGGCAAAACTTTTCCATCACAAAAAGTATACCTTTAGTAGACTGTGACTTTTCCTTTTACAGTCACACAGCCTCTGATTGTATGAATTGCAGTGTTTGCAACTACAAAATAAATTTTTACTTTGGGATACAAATTCTGAGCAGCAGCTGTATGATACCTTCAGTATTGAGACTACATGAGAGTCCTCCCTAAAAGTCATGGGTCCCTATCCTGATCCAGTCAAGTCTGTGCGCATGCGCAAAAGGAGGCCAGGCACCATTTTGAGTACATTTATGGTTTACAGCAGTGGTTTCCAACCTTTTGATTACTGTGGACCGCCACTTTATCATTACTGGAACCCAGGGAACCCCACTGAATCATAATTCGAATCTGGGGACCCCCCACTGAGTCAATACTGAAAGCTAGGGACCTAATCTATTAATATTATTTAATTTTCTCAGCAATCACAGAGCCCCTGAGGAGGCTTTGCGAACCCCTAGGGGTCCCGGAACCACAGGTTGGGAACCACTACTGTAAACAACAGCTCGTGAACAAAGGACAGTAAAGTTACTAAGGAAGCCCATGCGCCCGAAGGTTTGTACAAACAGATGCCTGGATCCATTCTACACCTGTACACATTCACAGAACAGAGTTTTGATTCAACCGACTCTAATAAAGTACGTTTAAATTAAGTCAGCTGAGGTATGCAAAGAGTCTCATTTAAATTGTAAACATTTCTGATCTCACCCACTTCAGTACCCAACCCTCACCTTTTCTCCTCCTTTGCCAAAGGGGAGGTTATAGATATGATAAAACGCTTTCAAGAGCATAAGTGGGAGAGCTAAGACTGTCCAACGTCACTTCCCCTACGCTATTATCTGACTGAAAGCAAATCATCTTCCTTGCACGAAGTGAGACGACAGGTTTGAGTAAAGAACTCTCTTGAGGGGTATCTGCACTTTCCAAAATCCAGTAAAAAGCTATTTTATTTTAAAATCCTAATATAAATGCTAATTAATAACATAATGGGAGATTATCTATGAATTCGCTGTCTGAAATCCAAGAGGCAATTAAGCGGGCATATTTATATTATACCAAAGGGAAGACAGTTAATCATAAACATTAGTGCAAACCATTAAAACAGAAAATGAAAGATTCCTGTTCCCCTAGATGATACAGAGAGAGACATTTCTAGCACGTCCGAAGTATCAATCTCTTAACGGTTATCAAACTCAGTATCATGGATAATATCTTTCTGAGAACATACACAACTTCAAAACGTCAAAATAAAAGGAACATTTGGCTGCAAGGAAATATATTATTTTGATATTTGGATTCGTATTTCAATTTCTCTTTTAATAACTACATTGGGATGTTCTGATAGAACTAGACCAAGCCAGGTTGGAGGACTGAAGGACTGGATCAAGCCACAAATATAGGATGAACACTACATAAATGAGTTATTTTTAGATTAATATTAGGTAAAAATTATCTTACATGGATATCTTGAAAATTTGACATGGACTCTTCCTCACAGGGCCTACGTTGGACACAACTGCTGTAGGAGAAATATTGACACTTACTTAGGCACCACAAATATACAAAAAAGTGATTGGAAAAAAGTGTGCAAATAGTTTAAGCACTGGCAATCATTTGGGGTTGCATCAGCTAGGCAGCTCAGACTGGACTATTTCTATTGGAGTTGGACCAGGTCTGATTTACATATGGCTGCATCTAATCTGAAATGGAATGGTGGACAAAAAATTATAGGTTGGAATGCTACCCTGAGTGAATATCCATGGTTAGACAATGTGAAAGCATTCCTTCAATCAACTTTTGTGTGTTTAATTTCACAGTCACTGCATCGATGATCCACTTACGTTCTACCTCTCTTGTATATTGTCCATGTGCACTCATGTGCCATTACAGTATCATCCAAAATCTCTCAACCTGTGACTTCATTGTTTCAATTTACTTTGACACCTCACGCTTTCCTCATTATTTCAGGGATGTCCAATGTAGGTCCAAGATAGTTGGATCTATACCAGATTTTGAAATGCCCATGAACTGACTATGTAATTGATTTTCATGCATACACATGTTACATAATTGTATCAAAGGTGGATGTAATGATAAGTCGTCTTAATAAGCCTTGTTAGATCTAAATTAAATACCCGTGATTAACTCACTTATATGTCCTTTGAACTGGTATATATTCAGTGTTCCTTGCTTGTATTCAACTTTTTTGCTCACTGTTGGTGCTCATGCATCTGATTTACCATCTCCCTTTCTCTTGGGTCTATTTTAAATACAATACTCACACTCCATTTCATCCCCTGCAAGTATCTTCCGCTACTGCCCAGTCTTCTGGCTCAGTTTACTTCTTCCACCAGATTTGATTGATGACATCATACACACTTTTGTGGCTACGCAAGCCAAACCAGTTACTCATAAAATAAGATTTTCAGAATTATGTGCTTCTATTGATGGATACAACTACCTGTGGATTCCTCACCCAATGAATTCTCCACAATGCTCAGCATTCGACAGAAACTTCTTTCCAGCTCTGCACGTCGGCGAGGACGTCACAATTGCCCGACTCTACGCAGCTCCGTCTGACGTCATCGTGGCAATAAGAGGTCCTCGCCGGCGCGCTGACATCAGTTCCCTTTTTTCCTTGCCTTCGATAACGGTTATTTCTCCAGCTCTTGTATCGATTGCTGTTGAAAGGGACACTTTGTATTTTTTCAGGATGTCTGCTCCTAAGAAGGCAGGGTTCAAGCCTTGCAGAGAATGAAGAGGTCGGATGTCAGTCACTGACCCGCATAACGACTGTCTATGCTGTCTGAGCTCGGACCACGATGTCCAGGAGTGTGGTTCGTGCCAGAAAATGAATCCCAAAGCTCTGAAGGAGAGTGAAGCCAAGTTGTTTTTAGCTAAAGCTAAAAAGGAGAAGAGGAGTCACCATAGACCTTCGTCGGGGAAGTCGGCGAAGAGTCATAGGAAGCGGCGCCATCACGATTCCCGGCGTCGTACCAGAGGGAGCCGTTCAAGGTCGAGATCTCTGCTCAGCGCCATAAGTCATGGGAGGTCAGCCCGACGGTGACTCCTCAGCCTTCGACTCCGCAGACTTCTCCGGCGCGTCGGTCTTTGAGGTGGTGGAGCCTCAGAGTCCTCGCTCATCTCCGGCGCATCCGGATGTCCAGGATCAGGGTCCGGCTCCGGCACCGGCTCCACTGGTTTATCCTGTCTTCCCTACTCCAGGAACGGATCCAGCGGCATTCCTTAATTCCATGTTTGCCATGTTTCAAAGCATGGCGCCGGGTGGTGGTGCGCCGGCTGGCCCCACTGGTCCCTTGGCATTTAATTTAGGTGCTCCGGCTCCTTATAGACCGACGCCGTTCATGTCATTCTGTCTGGTAGGGGACGCTAGTCCGGCGCCGGTACCGACTGTGCAGCCGTCGATGGAAAGACCTTCGACGCCGGTGTCTATCCAGATGGAGGCGTCCCAAAGTCAGATGGCGTCGATGGGTGGAGATCAGTTGTCCACAGCGCCGAAGGATCCATCTCTGGCGTCGGATGGGTCCGGAGATCGTGTGGTGACTCCTTCTCGACATCGCTCTTCGACGTCGGCCAACTCTTTGTCGACGCCGGGGCTGGAGGCAAAATTGCGTTCCCGAAGGAAGGCCCTCAGATTGTTGGAGGAAAGAAAATACCAGAGACAGCTCCTTGAGGAAGGGGAGATTGTGGAGCCCCTGGGTGACTTTCAGGGGTTAGACACTGCCAGTGGGCTGGATACTTCCCCGGAATGGGATTTAGCCTCACCAGGAGAGTATCCGAGGAGGCAGCCTCGTTTGATTCTATCATCAGAAAGGCTGCTGATTTCTTAGAACTCCTGCTTCCTGTTGCCCAGGTCAAGATGAATATCCTGACGGAGGTGCTACATCCTGCCACTCCTGTTGCGGATCCATTGCTGCCTTTTAATGAAGCTCTTATGGATTCCATCGTCGAGGTTTGGAAAAAGCCTGTTTCTTCATCGGCGGTGAACAGGTCGGTGGCCAGAAGGTATAGGTCAGTTCCAGGGGACCCTGAGTTCCTTTTGAAACACCCATCTCCGGAGAGTCTGGTGGTACAGGCGTCTTGTTCATCGCGGTCTGCTCCTGGCTTCTTCCCTGGTGTGTCATCCGACAGGGAGTCCAAAAGGATGGAGCAGTCGGCAAAGAAGGTTTTCTCGTCCTGCAGCATGGCACTTAAATCAGCAACTGCCACATGTATCCTGGGTAGATACATTCATTCTGTTATGGACGCAGCTAAAGCGGCGTTGCCTGATATGCCCCAAGACTTGCAAGGACTCCTTACGGATGCCCAGGCTGCGGCGACGCAGGTCATACAGTCAGGGCTGGACACCATGGACTCAGTTGCTAGAGCCATAGGAACCTCCATCGCTACCAGACGTCATGCTTGGTTACGTACGTCTGGGTTCTCGTTGGATGTCTAAGCCACTCTGTTAGACTTGCCCTTTGATGGCGATAAGTTATTTGGCACTAAAGCTGACTCTGCTGACTCTGCGTTGGAGCGCTTTAAAGAGTGTAGGGCAACAGCGAAATCCTTGGGCCTGCAACCTGTTTCGCCCCCTTTTAGATCATTTAGACATCTTACGGTGTTTTGATGAGGGCTGTCCTTTCGTGGAAGATCGCAGCAGACAGGCCAGCAGCCCTCAAGTCTCCTTTGCAGATCTTTTAGGGGGTGAGGTAGAGTCCACAGTAGAGGGGCCACCCAACAGCAGCACCTTGCCTCTTCCTCTTCTTCAGGGGGGGTGCAATGGGGGAAGCAAACCTAGTCCTCTAACCATTGCATCCCATGTAATTCCAGTAGGGGAAGGTTGTCTCTTTTTCTTCCCATGTAGGAGTCAATCACATCAGACTCCTGGGTCATCAGTGTGGTGAGGAAAGGCTATGCCCTTCCCTTTCGGGAGATTCCTCCTCCCTTCCCTCCCCGTCCTTCCTTTTGTTCAGAAGACCATCTCCTGTTGTTAGAACAGGAGGTTCGATCCCCAAAGGTGCAGTGGAGTTGGTTCCCGAGAAGGAGAGGGGTCAGGGATGTTATTTTCTGATCCCCAAAAAGGATGGATGTTTGAGACCGATCCTGGACCCGAGGATTTTGAATCGGTTTCTCAAACAGGAGAAATTAAAAATGTTGACTCTAGCACAGGCACTTATGGAGTTGAACAAGGAGGATTGTATGGTGTCTGTCGACTTGCAGGATGCTTATTTCCATATTCCCATTCTCAAGTCACACAGGAAGTATCTCCGGTTTGTGGTGGGGTCGCAACACTACCAGTTTACGGTCCTTCCTTTTGGTCTTACTTCCGCACCTCGAGTCTTCATGAAGGTGATGGCGGTGGTGGCAGCAAACCTCAGGAGGAAGGGAATAACAGTATTCCCTTATCTGGACGATTGGTTGATCAAAGCCAAGTCTCCGCAGCTCGTGCTGCATCACCTGCAGATGACAACCCAGTTGTTGTTCAGTCTGGGCTTTTCGATAAACGTGCCCAAGTCTCACCTGGAGCCCTCTCAATGCCTCCTCCTGTTCATAGGGGCAGTACTGGACACATCATTGAATCGAGCCTTTCCTCCGCCACAGCAGATTCAGGACTTTCAGGCGTTGATTCCAATGTTTCGAGAGGGAGCGATTATTCCAGTCCTCAGGGTCTTTCGTCTGCTTAGTCTGTTCGCTTCTTGCATTTTGTTGGTCACTCATGCACACTGGCACATGAGGGCTCTTCAGTGGTGCCTCCGCAGGCAGTGGTTTCAGCACAGAGAGGATCGATAAACATCTCCAGAGACACTGCAGGGCATCTACGATGGTGGTCTGTGGATGGCAATCTTTCTCGAGGAAGACCTTTTTCGCTACCACCTCCAGTGGCCATGGTGATAACGGGTGCACTCTCCATGGACAGACAAGTCAACGCCGTCACCTCCTCCTGCTACAACACCCTTCGCACCCTCCGCAGGATCTACAAGTGGATCCCGACCGACACCAGGAAGACAGTAACCCACGCCCTCGTCAGCAGCAGACTGGACTACTGCAACGCACTCTGTGCAGGAATCCCAGCGAAACACCCACAACGCCTCCAACGCATCCAAAACGCCTCAGCCCGACTCATCACCAACGCACCCCGCCACAGCCACATCACCCCTCACCTCAAAAGACTCCACTGGCTCCCCGTCAACAAAAGGGTCACCTTCAAGCTCCTCACCCACGCACACAAGGCACTTCACAACGCCGGCCCCTCCTACCTCAACGACAGACTCAACTTCTACACTCCGACCCGCCAACTGCGCTCCACGAGCCTCGCCCTCGCCAACGTCCCCCGCATCCAACGAACCACCTCCGGCGGCAGATCCTTCACCTACCTCGCCGCCAAGACCTGGAACACGCTCCCTACCTACCTCCGACAGACCCAAGACCTACTCGCCTTCAGAAGACTACTCAAGACCTGGCTCTTCGAGCAGTAGCAATCCTCCCCCCCCCAGCGCCTTGGAACCCTAACGGGTAAGTAGTGCGCTCTATAAATATCTGTGATTGATTGATTGATTGATGCTTCCACCCTGGGATGGGGAGCTCACCTGGGGGACCTGGAGATGAAAGGTTATTGTTTCATATCAATCTGCTGGAATTGCGGGTGATACGTTTGGCTCTCAATGCCTTCCTCCCTTCCCTTCGCGGACAGTCGGTTCAAGTCTTGATGGACAACACAACTGTGATGTGGTACATCAACAAGCAGGGAGGAGTAGGGTCGTACCATCTCTGCAGAGAGGCTCTGCGGCTCTGGTCCTGGGCAAGGGACTATCGGATTTGCTTAATAGCAAGCCATCTGGCCAGGGTTCAAAACATGCATGCGGACAGTCTCAGTCGGCTACTCTCAGCCGATCACGAGTGGCGTCTTCATCCAGATCTGGTTCTTTCCATCTTTTGGATCTGGGGGTTTCCCCAGGTAGACCTGTTTGCCACTCTGGAGAACGCGCACTGCTCATTGTTCTGCAGCCTCCAGTATCCGGTGCAGGAAGCGATGGGGAACGCGTTTCAGATGTCCTGGAATGGCCAGTTGCTTTACGCGTTTCCCCCATACCTTTGATTCCTCAGATTCTGAGGAAGATTCGCCAAGACCGGGCCCAAGTCATCTTAATAGATCCAGATTGGCCACGAAGGGTGTGGTACACAGACCTTCTCAAATTCTCTCTGTGGCCTCCGCTCCGTCTCCGTTTCAGGGCAGACCTCCTCTCGCAGTCGCAGGGGCAGGTTCTACACCCCCACCTCCAGAGCCTGCACCTTCATTCCTGGAGATTGAATGGGGCAATCTGAGTTATTTTTATCTCCCACCAGATGTGGTGGACGTTATTTTATCAGCCAGGCGACACTCTACCAAATCTGTCTACGCGAGCAGACGGGCTAAATTCGATGATTGGTGTGGAGAGAGACAAATTAATCCCTTATGTGGCCATTTGTCAGATATATTGATGTTTGCATTGTCCTTGGACAGCAAGGCTGTGTTGTTGCTACTGTCAAGGGCTGTCTTTCGGCCCTCTTAGCCTTCTTTTGCCTTCCTGATCAACCCTCTTTGTTCAGGTTTTTGAAGGGGCTTACCAATAGGTTTCCTCCCACTCCGTTTCTTATGCCCCAGTGGGATTTAAATCTGGTTTTAACCTTTTTGATGGGCTCTCCTTTTGAGCCCCTACATTCTTGCCCTTTGAGATTTTTAGTCCTAAAGACTGTTTTTCTTACGGCCATCACGTCTGCTAGGCACGTAAGTGAGCTTCAAGCGCTTTGTGTTCACCCTCCTTTTACGACCTTTCATACGGACAAAGTGGTGCTGAGGACCAGGGAGCGGCTTTCCTCCCCAAGGTAGTGACTCCTTTTCATTTGGGGCAGTCTATCACTCTCTCGTCATTCTATCCTACTCCACATCCATCTAAGGAGGAGGAGAGAGTTCATCGATTGTACCCAAGGAGGGCCTTGAGTTTTTACATAGACAGGACGAGAGAGTTCCGCTTGGACGACCAACTCTTTGTCGGATACGTGGGGAAGAGGAAAGGGAAGGCCGTCCACAAACTAACACTATCGAGGCGGGTCGTTCTTTGTATTAAGATATGTTATTTATTAGCAAAGAAAGTTACTCCTGATGGTATAGGAGCCCAGTACACCAGGGCTAAGTCGGCCACATCAGCCTTAGCGACTTGAGCATCCCTCCACACCTTTGTAAAGTATTATTGCTTGGCCTCGGAGGTGAGGAGGGATGGCCATTTTGCGCAGTCTGTGCAGCAGGATTTCTTGGTATGATCAGTCAGGCTCCCACCTCCGAGGCGGTACTGCTTTGGGACTCTATTCATTAGGAGAGGAATCCACAGGTAGTTGTATCCATCAGAAGAGCAAATTACTTGCCTTCGGTAATGCTTCTTCTGGTGGATAAACTAGCTACCGGTGGATTCCTCACGGTCCCACCCGCCTCCGCGTAGTCTGTCTGGTCATACCGAGATTTCCTTGGGTGTATATATGTATATTTGTTTGTTGCTGGATTATGAGAGGATATATATATATATATATATATATATATATATATATATATATATATATATATATATATTGGTGTATATTTATGACTATGTATTTTTGCAAATATGTATTGATACTGTTTGCTATTAATATTTGTTTACCTTTTCAATAAAACTTTTCTTGGATACAATCATAATGAGTATGGAATGTCGATATTCACCTGTTCACCTCAAAGACATGTCAAAAATGGTGTAAACTGACGTCAGCGCCGGCGAGGACCTTTTATTGCCACCATGACGTCAGACGGAGCAGCGTGGAGTCGGGCATTGTGACGTCCTCGCCGACGTGCAGAGCTGGAAAGAAGTTTCCATCGAATGCTGTGCATTGGGGAGAATTCATTAGGTGAGGAATCCACAGGTAGCTAGGGCCATATTTATACTCCGTTTGCGCCGAAATTGCGTCGTTTTTTTTGACGCAATTTCGACGCAAAACTAACGCCAACTAACGCCATATTTATACTATGGCGTTAGAGGCGAATAGCGCCAAAGTTCCCGGAATGTGCGTCATTTTTTAGCGTGAACCCCTTCCTTGCGTTAATGATATGCAAGGGAGGCGTTCCCGTCTAAAAAATGACTCCCAGGCCTTTACGTGGTATTTATACTCCCGGGCAAAAGAGACGCCCGGGAGTTGGCGTGGCTAAAAACGGCGCATTTGCGCCACTTTTTAACGCCTGCTCAGGGCAGGCGTTAAGGGGCCTGTGGGCTCAAAATGAGCCCACAGGTGCCCTCCCATGCCCCCAGGGACCCCCCCTGCCACCCTTGCCCACCCCAGGAGGACCCCCAAGGATGGAGGGACCCACCCCAGGGACATTCAGGTAAGTTCAGGTAAGTATAATTTTTAATTTTTTATATTTTTTTTTGGTGGCATAGGGGGGCCTTATTTGTGCCCCCCTACATGCCACTATGCCCAATGACCATGCCCAGGGGACAGAAGTCCCCTGGGCATGGCCATTGGGCAAGGGGGCATGACTCCTATCTTTACAATGATAGGAGTCATGTTGATGGGGGATGGGCGTCGTTAAAAAATGGCGCAAGTCGGGTTAAGACGATTTTTTCGACGTAACCTGACTTGCCCCATTTTAAGACGCCCATGCGCCATTTTCCCCCTACGCCGGCGCTGTCTGGTCTACGTGGTTTTTTCCCACGCAAACCAGGCAGCGCCGGTCTGATTGCGCCGTCTAACGCCATTCCATAAATACGGCGCCCGCATGGCGCTTCAGAATGGCGTTAGACGGCGCAAAACTTTTTGACGCTAAACTGCGTTAGCGCAGTTTAGCGTCAAAAAGTATAAATATGGGCCCTAGTGTATCCACCAGAAAAAGCGTTACTGAAGGTAAGTAACTTGCTTTTCACGATCATTAAATCCTCAGTAAAGCAGACATTTCGCTGAATTGTGCCTAAAAGTGTATTTCAAACCACCTATTCAGAGGAAAAAAACTTGAAAATGTAAGGTAGCAGGTAATGAGGAGTGACCCTTTGGAAAAAAAAATTCATCCAGAAAATTTATGTACATATAAAACCGATACATTAAAGTCACATAATTAAGATCGTTTTCTCTTTGACAAATGCATAACCCCAGATCGTACAAGTTGGTCAACGCCACAAAAGTAATATAAATTAATGGGTTGGTTAATAGCTCAACATTATTCAGCCTGCTAGAATATAGCAAAGACATGTATAAATTAAGTCTTTCCTTGATGTTGCTAACATTAGAATGAAAGCAGTATTATTAAAATATTGAGCGACTCATTTATTTAAAGAAGCTGCCAATTGACCTGAATCAAATAGTTTTTAATCTCAGATTTTGGCACCAGAATTCAATTAGCTGGTGTTGGTTTATCTTGATTAATTAGGAAAGTGAAGGGCAAAATTATGCAATAATTTAGAGAGAGGCGCATTCAAATGGACATATTATCTAGAATATTATCTCATATACGGTTATGATTGGAGCTAACGTTCTGTGTAAACGAGTTTTAGTGGAGTCTTCTTTAATACCTGTTCAATCCTTCATAGTTTTGAACCGATTTTCAAAAAGCGTTGTACTGATTTTGCACAAAAGGACACTAGGACGTCGGAAGACAATATACATTTTTTGTCTGAAATTGACATTTTCATAAAGATATTACGTCAATTTTCTTCAAAAACAAAATTTGTAACAAATTCTGGAACATATTCTTTTTCCACCATGCTTAATATGAATGCACAGAAAACAATTGTGTTTCATACAACTTCCCTTTATTAGTTTGTGCAGAGTAAAAACAGTAAAAGAATTAACAAAATAAGAATTAACAACATTATGCCTGCAGCAGGCATAATGTATGCAAGGGGGGCGTTCCCCCATTAGGGTGGGCAGAAAAATGGTGGGAAGAAATCTAAAATATTTCTTTGTGCCATTTCTTTTGGCATTTTTAACACCTGCTCAGAGCAGGTGTTAAAAGGGGGCACGCCATTGCTTAGAATGGGCCTGTGTGTACCGTTCAGGGTTAGTGCCAAAATATTGCCACTAACCCTGAACAGTACATCAATAGTGTCAAAAACTCTGACGCTATTGCCCCCTACCCTGCACCATGGTACACCTTATTTGAACTATGGTGCATACATGATGGTGGTAGTGCGGCGCTAAGGGGCTCAAGGAAAGTGGCCCTGCACTGGGTGCAGCGCCACTTTTTAAAATCTGCCCCTAAGATTGTAAAAGTTCATTAAGAAAGGATTTTTCAGGCATCAATATAGCATAAGCCATTGAAATGTGTGAACAATTGCTTAAACCGCTTCCCTTTGATTATTTTACAACGCCACCCCTATTCCACCATAAAGCAATGCATTTCACGGCATAGCATTATACAAGTCTCCAGCTTACTCAAATCATTTCCAAAGAAATGTGCATACATTTCTGAAAGAATTAGGAGAATGGAGGATGTAACTAGGCTATATTTAGGACCCTTCAAAAACAAAATAGACTATGAAAGTTGCAGATGCTCAAGTACCAGCAGACAAGCGGCAATCCTGGATAGATGCTACTTAAGGTAAATGGGATGCTAATGCAAATGGTAGATGGCTTTCCGGAGGTAGGATCATTATATTGAGATAACAAGGCTACCTTAATTTCAAGGTTTTTAAATCATAGTCTTTTAAAAATTATACAGATATGCCAGGGGTAGGAAAAGAGTAAAATCTTATTTTACATATTCAGAGTAAGAGGTTTTCAAAGACTTACATTAATTTCTGCCTATTGGTTGATGTCCCAACTACATTTTACAAAGAAGTCAACAACAGTTGGCAATACATCTACAACACACAAGTATTACATGTCAATTGATTGGCAACAAAATGTCCCCAACAATATAATATATTTTCAGATAGATTCAAAGATATCACGGCTCATTGGATTTTCAGCTTCACACTGACATCTTAATGCAATCTAAGTTGCCCAAGTTCAAATCTAGGCAGGTAAACTTCGACTTCCTTTCTTCAAGAGTCAATTAAATTAGGTACTATTTACTTGGATTTTAGTAACACCTGTTATAATATATGGCTTTCTAGAACTCAGACGTCTTCACTTATAGAACGTTGCCACACAAAGGTGGGATTCTCTTAAAAGGTCTATCTATAGACCACGGAGTAATTGCGCTCAATCTAATTAAACATTTCCTGATTTATTTACCCTTTTGATGCTGCAGTCTAATCAAATATTTGTGCTTGGTGATTTTAATACACATATTGTCACTGAGGTAGCTACCTTTATTGAACATGCAAGTCTTTGGGCTAGGTTCAACAAGTAACTGCCACCACTCACGTGAATTGCCACAAGCTCAACCGTATCTTCACCAACATGGAACATATCTGGGTAGATCCTTGTCCTCTGTTGCTTTGGATGGACCATTATACCTATGAAATCTCATTTGGGCCTTGGAGTAAACATATAATTAGTAGGATGTGGGCAGAGGTTACTCAGCCATCACTAGACTACATTGCCTCTTCCACTATTCTTACGCTTTTCTCTGATTTGTAGGGAAACATCACTGATTTAATTGAATGGTTCTATAATGCATTAGAAGATGCTACCCATATAGAAACCTTCAAGCCTCAAGAGCATAACACGTCAGCACCTTGTATTTTTCCAATTGATGCCAAATGCATCTGCAAACAGGCTAAACTGCTCTGGAGCAAGACTTTTAATCCCTCAGCAAGGAAAACCCATTTCCCCACGGTACCTAACTACAAAAAAATAATACAAACAGCCAAGGTACAATATTTTCGAGCCTGTACAGACAATACCAAGAATCACACAAAGGAAGTGTTTTAAATAGTGAAGGATATTTTCAGCTTATTAGCCTGCAATGTCCCCATCACTTCCTTTCTAGCTTTCTGTTCCAACTTGTACAACATATTTCAGATAACGTCATCAAAGGGGTTGTTGCCTTTACTAATGACACTTCTTCCTTCCATTTTCTAATAACAAATACCAACAAGGAACTCTTCCTCTGCCTGATGTGTTCAACTCCCTTGTCCTTCAAATGGTCCTCTCTACAATTGCCTCAATTAAATGTGCTCTCCTTTATCCTTGTTATATGAGAATCATTGGGACCTTTAAGGGCATGGCAGTACCCATTTTTAGAACCATGTAACAGTTTGCTCAGTGTTTCAGTGGAAAGAAAACTGGTAGCCTCTCTTCCAAGTAATCTTTTTGCCCGACCCTTCTCCTTTAAACCAACATCACTTCTTCTTTTTCCTACTAATGTCATAGAACCTGAGATCTCTCAGTTCTTTGGGCCCACCTCTGTTCTGGATGAGGCTCACTCCAGTGATAGACATGGCCACGACTTTGAAGTGGTGCTAGTGACATTGAAGTGGCGCTAGTGGCCATCATCAATGACATCGGAGCTTCTCTGGATGGGGGCAAATGTTCTAATCTCATCCTGTTACACTTTTCTGGGTGTTTGATGGCATCTCTCATTCTATTCTTGTCAGTTGCTTTGGAGAGATTGGTACACAGGATATTGATTTGAACTCAAAGGGATTAAGTTATTTACATCACTCCTTATAAGTCATTTTTTAAGCCTTGAAACTGAAGTGCTATGAGGGTGGCATGGTTTGATGCACTTAACTTTAAAAACGGTCTATTAGTCATTGTAGTATGATTGTGCAACTCCCTGCAGCTCAGTTCTGGACAGACGCAAGTGCTCACCTTTGGTCAACCTGTTATTCCCTGGTCTTGCTTGTGGTGGCCCACTAAATTTGGCACCCTGTTTGAACATTCTGAATTGGTACTAACAATGCATGACTTTAGCAAGGTAGTAATCAATTGTTTCTTTCTTCTCAAAGATCTCTGAACTATCAGCCTCCTTCCTGGTACTTCAAGAAAACCCTTATGTGTGCCACCATTATGTTCCAGATTGAGGACTGTGACACCCTCATCTGAAGTCTCTTTAAGCATCTTTTGTCCAGACTTTAAGTACGCAGTGGCATGACCTATTTGTGGCCTTAACAAATCTTCTCACATCACAACTTATCTAGGATCTATCTATAAGGTCGGACATCTGTAGGTCCTGTGTCACTGCAATAAATAAATAAATGCTGTCCTAGTAGATCTGTCCATTCGTAAACTCTCTAAAACCCCAGAGTTACTAAAGAGTTAGTAAAGTATTCCTTCTCTTACTTGTCGGTGTACGCCGGAGAATACTGTCATCTTTCACTTCTATGATATTTCACAATCAATTGAAAAACTTTCTATACATCAACTCTATGGGGCATATTTATAATTCCCTAGCACCACCTTGTGCCACATTAGCATCATTATTTTTTACTTGAATGTGGCCCAACGAGGCTGAAATCCCCATGCCGTATTTACAGAGTGGCGTAATGCATGCATTGGGCCACTCTGTAACCCTTTGTGCTATATAATGCCTGCGCCAGGCATAATGTATGCAAAGGGGGCGTTCCCCCTTTGGGGGGGGAGGGGGGCGAAAAATGGTGCAGTAGATTTCCTTGAGCCATTTTTCCAGCACTTTTAACGCCTGCTTAGAGCAGGCATTAAAAAGGGGCTTCCATTATTTAGAATAGGCCCCTATGTACTCTGCAGGAGTAGCGCAAACATTGTGGCACTACTCCTGCAGAGTACATCAATAATGTCCCATTGAATGACACTATAGCCCCCTACCCTGCGCCATGGTGTGCTGTATTTTAAATACGGCGCACACATGGTGGCGGTAGGGGGGTGCTAAGGGGCGCAGGGAAAGTGGTACTGCACTCGGTGCAGCACCCCTTTCCATAAATCTGGCCGTATGTATCTACTCATTTTATTCTTGTAGCCAGTAGAAAGAGCAGTGCTGGGGCACTCTGTTACTGGGAAACAGTGCTGTTTAGAGATTAAACAAAAAAGAGGAAATAAAGAGGTGCTTTAGAAGATTGCAGGACAGTGTCAGTGATGAAAAACAAATGAACTTTCTTTTAAGCATGCAAAATAAGAATTTTTCAAACCCTAACACTAACTTTTTATGGATACTGGAAATTCGTGGCTCACCACTATTGATTTTAAATGGTCATAAATACCTACCAAAATGATAACATGTCACCGAGTGCTGTGGTACTGTGAGGTAAGAGCTCATCACTGACATCTGAAAACAGTCTGCTAGGTACAGCTTTGAAGCCGATGGACAAGGGCAACTTAACTTTTAATTGTGTCAAGGTCAATAATTAGGCTTAAACGTGTTAGCCCTGTGGTTTATCGTATTTCAGATCATCGCAGATGTACCTAGATAAAATGCCCAAGACCCCAGAAGCTATCTGCTACTTGCAGGATGCCCGAGTCAAGTGCTAAACCTTGATGCAAACCAACCTAGCCACCTTCACAAGAATGTACATTACTGACATCTGTGCAAAACTGTTTATGCACATTGCGTGGTATATATTACTATGATTGCATGTGGCAAAGCTTATTTGTTGTGTCTAAATGGCATTTAGACATGAGTGTACTTTAAGAAATCACCATATATATTGAAAACCGTGTATACCACCAGACTATGTTTAGCATTTCCGCATGGAAATATCTAGACGTTACTGGGCCTTCTTCCAACAGGGGTCACATCAAAAACGGCTGCAGCTGATTCAGCACATCTGTCTACAGTCACAGGAGATTTGGTCTACCTTTGTCCCCGCCCATGCTCCAGAAGGTGCTTGTCTATTTGCTCTGTCATAGTGCAAGGCATATAGAAACCAATACAGAGCCTCTGCCGTGTAGTTCTACCTGCCTCATTCTAGTACAAGGCAGCAATGATTTCTAGAATTAAAAATCAGACTTTTTATTGCAGAGTAGACCTGACTGCACTGTGCACATAACACAAATAGACAGTGTTAACAACATCAGTAAGATATACTTCTCTTTGTGAAACAGATCTGGATTGTTATATCATTGAGTGTGCTTGCTCCATCTCTGGGTTAAAGTCAATAGTGAAGAGCCACATGTAATATTAGACTATAAATATAAAAATAGAGAATGCATTGATATACATGCGATGAAAAGAGGCAAGATCTTCCGCCATTAGAATGTAAAGGTCTGCATCTGAAATGTGGTCCATATCATTACCTCCTGCTAATTACATTATGATGACAAATACTTGGCATATTCTGTAATGTTAGACCACTGCACTCTATCTCATTCCACAAACCCCAAACCACTTTACCTTAACTGCTACTCACCACAAATGTTTTTGATAATACTCTCAATTACATACTGCCCTGCCCAGTACACATAGGATCCAAACTACCAGAAACCTGTAGTGGCCACCATCTGTGACAGATCAAGAAATTAAAAGGACTTTTAACACTTGCCCACCTAGGAGATATAATACCCACTGATCGGTTAAAAGCTGTTATGTCACCAACAAAAGCTAACAAAATAATGAGCATGTGACTTATTTAACAAATAAAGTAATTTCTGTAGTATTATTTAAATCATATGTTTAGTGACATTATATTAATGTTCACCAACAATAAGAGACATATATCATCCACTATTTGAAAAATGTGTCAGATTTGTTTGGATAATGATTGCTAACACTACAAAAGTGTAAAAATTACAAGACAGTGTTAGAAATGGGGTTTTTGGTTGGCAGTCATGTTACCCTCTGTCAAGCAAGAACCCTCACTCTAGTCAGGGTGAGTCACACACAATCCAAATTATCCTGTGCCCACCCTCTGGTAGCTTGGCACTGAGCAGTCAGGCTTAACTTAGAAGGCAATGTGTAAAGTATTTGTGCAATAAATCATACAATAACACAATATAGCACCACAAAAATACACCACACAGTGTTTAGAAAAATATATAATATTTATCTGGATATTTGCAGGTCAAAACGATAAAAGATGCAATATGAAATTGTAGAGATATCACTGAAAAGTGATATAAAGTGTCTTAAGTTTAAGTCTTTAAAAAGCAAACAAAGTCTCTTTCAAGCACAAAGTACCTGGTTTAAAATGGAAAATCTCCACAAAGGGCCGCAGAGGAGAGATACGTGGAAAAATGGTGTGTGCGTCGGTTACGCCCCTTCACACACGGACTTGCGGGGAAGTCGTGCGTCGTTTTCCGGCGCGCGGACAGTCTCCTTCTGTGGTTCGCAGGATTACCAGATGGCCCGAGGTCTGTGCGTGGAATCCTAGGCTTGTTATCCGGCTGCGCGTCGTTCCGGTGGGCTTTGCGTGGAATCTTCTCCCTCACGGCAGGCGTCGCGTCGATTTCCTCTCTGGAAGTCGGGCGCCGTTGTCCAGGCGAGGCCGTGCGTCAAAGTTCGGGTCGCACCGCAGGCGTCGCGTCGAGCAGCGTCTTTGCGGATCGGCGTGAATTTTTCACTGCAGAGCAAGCTGTGCGTTGAATTTTTCGGCACACAAGGCGTCCAGTTGAAAAAGAGAAGTCTTTTTGGTCCTGAGACTTCAGGGAACAGGAGGCAAGCTCTATCCAAGCCCTTGGAGAGCACTTCTGCAGCCAGGCAAGAGTTCAGCAAGGCAGCAGAGCATCAGCAAGGCAGCAGTCCTTTGTAAAAAGCAGTCAGGTGAGTCCTTTAGGCAGCCAGGCAGTTCTTCTTGGCAGGATGCAGGTTCTGGTTCAGGTTTCTTCTCCAGCAAGTGTCTGATGAGGTAGGGCAGAGGCCCTGTTTTATACCCAAATGTGCCTTTGAAGTGGGGGAGACTCCAAAGAGTGGTTAAGAAGTGCACTAGGTCCCTTTCCGTTCAATCCTGTCTGCCAGGGTCCCAGTAGGGGTGTGTGGCAGTCCTTTGTGTGAGAGCAGGCCCTCCACCCTCCCAGCCCAGGAAGACCCATTCAAAATGCAGATGTATGCAAGTGAGGCTGAGTACCCTGTGGTTGGGGTGTGTCTGAGTGAATGCACAAGGAGCTGTCAACTAAACCCAGCCAGACGTGGATTGTAAGGCACAGAAAGATTTAAGTGCAAAGAAATGCTCACTTTCTAAAAGTGACATTTCTAGAATAGTAATATTAAATCCAACTTCACCAGTCAGAAGGATTTTGTATAACCATTCTGGCCATACTAAATATGACCTTCCTACTCCTTTCAGATCAGCAGCTACCACTTCAATACTGTATGAGGGCAGCCCCAATGATAGCCTATGAAGGGAGCAGGCCTCACAGTAATGTAAAAACGAATTTAGGAGTTTTACACTACCAGGACATGTAAACTACACAGGTACATGTCCTGCCTTTCACCCACACCGCACCTTGCTCTAGGGGTTACCTAGGGCACACATTAGAGGTGACTTATAAGTAGACAAGGGGGAGGTTTAGGCTTGGCAAGTACTTTTAAATGCCAAGTTGAGGTGACAGTGAAACTGCACACACAGGCCTTGCGACGGCAAGCCTGAGACAAGGTAAGGGGCTACTTAAGTGGGTGGCACAACCAGTGCTGCAGGCCCACTAGTAGCATTTAATCTACAGGCCGTGGGCACATATAGTGCACATTACTAGGGACTTACAAGTAGATTAAATTGTCTAATCAGGTATGATCCAAGGTTACCATGTTTAAAGAGAGAGAGCATATGCACTTTAGCACTGGTTAGCAGTGGTAAAGTGCGCAGAGTGTAAAAGCCAGCGAAAACAGTGTCCAAAAAGTGGAGGGTGGCAGGCAAAAAGTTAGGGTTGACCACCCTAAGGCTGTCAGGTCTAACATGTGTCCCCCCCAGCTGAGAGTGGGGAGAGCTACCCAACCTCCTGGGAGCTCTCATCGCTAAGGCTGAAGTATCTGGAGAGACCATCAGCATTGGCGTGGTCAACCCCTGGGCGATGCTCCACCGTAAAGTCCATCCCCTGTAGGGGAATGGACCACCTCAAGAGTTTAAGATTTTCACCCCTCATCTGCATGAGCCATCTTAGGGGCCTGGGGTCTGTCTTAACCCGGAAGTGAGTCCCAAACAGGTATGGCCTCAGCTTCTTCAGTGCCCAGACCACAGCAAAAGCTTCTCTTTCAATAGCACTCCACCTCTGTTCCTGTGGTAATAGTCTTCTGCTAATAAAGACTACTGGTTGTTCTAGGCCCTCCTCATTTAGCTGTGCTAGGACTGCCCCTATGCCATGCTCTGAAGCGTCTGGCTGCACCATAAATTCCTTGGAGTAGTCAGGGGCCTTGAGCACGGGTGCCGTGCACATGGCTTCCTTCAGAGAGTCAAAGGCTTTCTGACAAGCCTCTGTCCAATTCACCAACCTAGGTTGTTTCTTGGAAGTGAGTTCTGTCAAGGGTGACACAATGGTACCATAGCCCTTGACAAATCTGCGGTAGTATCCAGTGAGGCCTAAAAAAGCTCTCACCTCAGTCTGTGTTCTAGGTGGTTGCCAGGCCTTGATAGTTTCAATCTTGGCCTGGAGTTGCTGCACCTTGCCACCACCTACTAGGTGTCCCAAGTACACCACGGACCCCTGCCCAATCTGGCACTTAATAGCCTTGATGGTCAGGCCTGCCTGTTGCAGGGCCTGAAGCACCTCCTTGAGGTGGAGCAGGTGTTCCTCCCAGCTGGAACTGTAGACAGCTATGTCATCCAGGTAGGCTGCACAGAAGGCATCCTTGCCAGCTAGGACCCCGTTAACCAACCGTTGGAAGGTAGCGGGGGCATTTTTCAACCCAAATGGCATCACCCGGAACTGGTAATGGCCATCAGGTGTGGAAAATGCGGATCTCTCTTTAGCCCCCTCAGTCAGGGCGATCTGCCAGTACCGTGAAGTAAGATCAAACGTACTCAGGAACTTGGCAGCGCCTAGTCTGCCAACGAGCTCAGCAGCTCGGGGGTTGGGGTGAGCATCAGTCCGTGTGACTGAGTTGAGACCCCGGTAGTCCGGTAGTCCACACAGAACCTGAGTTCTGGCTTTGCACCTGGGGCAGTAGCCTTAGGGACCAACACCACCGGGCTGGCCCAGGGACTACTGGATTTTTCAATAACCCTTAAAGCTAACATCTTGGAGACCTCCTCCTTGATGCTGGCCTTCACCTTATCCGATAACCTGTAAATTTTGTTCTTCACAGTGAGACTGTCACCTGTTTCAATGTCATGAACACAGAGGTGGGTCAGTCCAGGAGTAAGGGAGAACAGGGGGGGAGCACTGCTCCAACAGCTCATAGCAGTCTCCTCTCTGGTTTAGAGTCAGGGAGTCAGAGAGAATGACACCTCTTACTGACCCATCACCTTCTTGGGCAGAGAGGAGGTCGGGGAGAGGTTCACTCTCCTCTTCCATTCCTTCATCTGTGACCAGAAGCATGTTGACTTCAGACCTCTCAAAATGAGGCTTCAGTCGGTTGACATGAAGCACCCTTAGGGGATTCCTAGGGGATTGGAGGTCCAATAGGTAAGTGGCTTCCCCTTTCCGCTCCTTTACTTCAAATGGGCCAGACCAGCGGTCCTGGAGAGCTTTAGGCTCTACTGGCTCCATTACCCACACTTTGTCTCCAGGTTGAAACTCTACCAGGGTGGCCTTCTGGTCATACCAGCGTTTCATTATCTCTTGACTGGCCTCAAGGTGACTTTTGGCCTCTTTCCAGAAGCCGTTCATCTGGTTGCGGAGGGCCAACATGTAGCTGACCACATCCTGAGGGGGTGCCTTTGGAGCTTTCTCCAACCCCTCCTTGACAATGCATAAGGGTCCCCTGACCGGGAACCCATAGAGAAGCTCAAAGGGACTGAACCTTACCCCCTTCCGGGGTACCTCTCTGTAAGCAAAGAGAAGGCATGGTAAGTCCCACTTACGCCTCAGGGAGGCCACCAATCATGCCTTTCAAGGTCTTGTTGAATCTCTCCACAAGACCATTAGATTGGGGGTGATAGGGTGTGGTGAACTTGTAGGTTACACCACACGCATCCCACATAGACTTCATGTATGCAGACATGAAGTTAGTGCCTCTGTCACACACTATCTCCTTTGGGAATCCCATACGGGTAAATATCCCCATCAGAGTTCTGGTCACCACCGGTGCAGTTACGGTCCTCAGAGAGATTGCCTCTGGGTAACGGGTGGCATGGTCCACCAAAACCAGGATTAACCTGTTGCCTAGGGCAGTTTTGGGGTCCAATGGACCAGCAATGTCGATGCCCACCCTTTCAAAGGGGGTGCCAACGACAGGAAGTGGAATCAGGGGGGCCTTAACACTTTTTCCTGTTTTACCACTGGCCTGGCAGGTAGGACAGGATCTACAGAACGTATCTGAGTTTGTCCTCATTCTGGGCCAATAAAAGTGGGTGACAAGCCTGTTAAAGGTCTTGTCTTGCCCCAAATGTCCTGCCAGGGGAATGTCGTGAGCCAGACCCAGTAGGAAGGTTCGGTAACACTGGAGGACCACCAGCGCACGCGCTGCCCCAATGGCCGGAACCTTAGGCTCACTGTAGAGGAGATCATTCTCCCAATATATGTGGTGATCGCCAGAGGCTTCACCTGCTGCCTGGGCTGAGGCTTGCTGCCTCATGCCCTCTAGAGTGGGACATTCTTTCTGCGCCTTGCAGAATTCCTCCCTGGTGGGCCCACCCTCAACTTGCCAGCCAGCAAGCTCAGGAAGGTCACCTAGGGCGGCATTGTCTTCCCCAGTTGGCTCGGGCCTCCTCCTCAGGAACCCCGTCAAGCACTGCGGGAACTTCTGGGACCGTTTTCCCACGCCCCTTGCCCCTCCACTTGGCAGTTGTCTGGGCCATTGTTCCAGGCTCCAGACGCCCTTGACTTCCCTCTCGGTCAGCCATGGACCGTGTGGTCCTGCAGCCCCACCTAGGCAATCCTAACATTTCCAAGTGAGACCTTAGCTCTACCTCCTTCCAGGTAGTGTGCTCAAGGTTGTTGCCTAACAGACAATCTACAGGCATGGCAGGACTCACAGCTACTTCCAGAGTACCAGAGACCCCCCCCCCACTCAAAGGGAACCAGAGCTACCAGTAGGTGGCTCTCACGATTGTCAGCGACTATGACCTGGTGAAATGTATTGGGGATGACCTGCTCTGCTGACACCAGCTGACCCTTGACAGTAGTCATGCTGGCTCCTGTGTCACGCAGAGCCTCCACCCTTTACCCATTGATGGTGACCCACTGTCTATACTTGGAAGTATTGGCAGGCATGTGGGCTTTTGGCACCATCTCTGCATCCCCCAGGGACACTAGGGTTACCTCTGTCTGCACCCCAAAACTGTCTGGGACCATCTCCTCCCCGAGCGCTACGCTAGCCAACCCAGGTGTCTGCCCTCCTTTGGGGGGCTGTGGCCTCTTGGGACACTTGGAGTCGCCCTCAGAGTGCCCGTACTTATTGCACTCTGAACAGTGGTGTACAAACCTCCCTGTCTTATGGTCAGTGAAACCTTTCTTTTGAGAATCAGACCGGGACTAGTTACCATTACTCCCTTGGGAACTATTTTGGGGGCCTTTAGAGAACTCCTTGTTTTTAAGTTTTTCTCCCCCCTCTTTCTTCTGATGGGAACCCTGACCACCTTTGTGGGTTTCCCCCCCAGATACCTTTTTGGACACTCTGGTACTAGTCCAGAGGTCCGTCTCCTCAGCAAGCTTCCTGGGATCAGTCAGCTTACCGTCAACTAGGTACTGGCGCAACTCTGTAAAACAAATATTGAGCATATGCTCTCTCAGAATCAGATTATACAATCCTGTGTAATCATCTACTTTGCAGCCCTGCACCCATCCATTAAGTGCCTTACTGGAAAAGTCAAAGAAATCTACCCATGTTTGTGTGGATAGTTTGGTGCTGTCCCTAAACCTCTGACGGTATTTCTCAGGGGTCAGTCCAAACTTGGCAACCAAAATGGCTTTCTGACATGAGTATGGTGGTCATTCTGACCCTGGCGGTCTTTGGCCGCCAGGGCGGAGGACCGCGGGAGCACCGCCGACAGGCCGGCGGTGCTCCAATGGGGATTCCGACCGCGGCGGTAAAGCCGCGGTCGGACCGGCACCACTAGCGGGGTCCCGCCAGTGTACCGCGGCCCCATTGAATCCTCTGCGGCGGCGCAGCTTGCTGCACCGCCGCGGGGATTCCGACCCCCCCTACCGCCATCCAGATCCCGGCGGTCGGACCGCCGAGATCCGGATGGCAGTAGGGGGGGTCGCGGGGCCCCTGGGGGCCCCTGCAGTGCCCATGCCACTGGCATGGGCATTGCAGGGGCCCCCGTAAGAGGGCCCCTACATGTATTTCACTGTCTGCTGCGCAGACAGTGAAATACGCGACGGGTGCAACTGCACCCGTCGCACAGCTTCCACTCCGCCGGCTCGATTCCGAGCCGGCTTCATCGTGGAAGCCTCTTTCCCGCTGGGCTGGCTGGCGGTCTGAAGGCGACCGCCCGCCAGCCCAGCGGGAAAGTCAGAATTACCGCCGCGGTCTTTCGACCGCGGAACGGTAACCTGACGGCGGGACTTTGGCGGGCGGCCTCCGCCGCCCGCCAAGGTCAGAATGAGGGCCTATGTGTTTTGATCTGGTTTGTCCAATGTGAGAAGTGTGTCCCTCCCCAAAGGTGGCACATAACTCCACATAGCTGTACCCCATTGCCCTTCAGGAACCTCATGAGCCCTTAGTGCAACTTTATAAGCAGCTAACCATTTATCTATGTCATCTCCCACCACAAAACTGGGCACCACATTTTTGGGTATACAAACCTTCTTTTCTCCAGCAGGTCCTGTCTGTATGCTGCCACCATTACTGCTGGATTCAGACTGCTTTGCCTTGAGATCCAGCTCCTTGAGACTCAGTTCATGAGCCAACAAAAGTTTCTTTTCAGCCAAGGCTCTCTCAGCTGCAGCTTCAGCTCTTTCAGCTTCAATCTGTTTGGCTGCTCTTTCAGCCTCAGCTTGCTTGGCTTCTCTCTCTGCCCTTCGTTCCTCCTGTTGAGCCTCAATTTTCAGTCTTGCCATTTGCAATTGGAACTCCCTTTCTTTTCTCCTTTCCTCCGTGGTCAGGCTTTGCACAGAGACACTGCTCCCTGGTCTGGAAGGGGGCACAATTGCAGTGGTAACATCACCCACTGATAGCAACAAATCCTCAGAGGGGCCATTTTCTGGCTCCTCTTCCTCATCATCCAACTCTAAATGGGCTTCTGCCCAGGCCCTCAGCGCCACTTGAAAGTCCTCCTTTTTGGAGGCCCTTTGGGTGGGTACTCTCATCACCCTGCAGAACCCTTTTAGCTGTTTGACAGTATATGTATCCAACAGGGCTAGGTCAAAATCTCCTGCTTGAGACCCAGCCAGAGACATGTTGAGTGAGGATTTGGATTTAGAAAATTGTCAGGAAGAAATTAATTTGAAAAAGAGATCAAAATCAAGTTGACCTTCAACTGTGGGTAGGTTGTGAAATACTTAGCTACTGTATGTCACTGCACAAATACAAGTCCTATCCTCACCGCTGATCACCAATGTTAGAAATTGGGTTTTTGGTTGACAGTCAGGGTACCCTCTGTCCAAGCAAGAACCCTCACTCTAGTCAGGGTAAGTCACACACAATCCAAATTATCCTGTCCCCACCCTCTGGTAGCTTGGCACTGAGCAGTCAGGCTTAACTTAGAAGGCAATGTGTAAAGTATTTGTGGAATAAATCATACAATACCACAATATAGCACCACAAAAATACACCACACAGTGTTTAGAAAAATATATAATATTTATCTGGATATTTGCAGGTCAAAACGATAAAAGATGCAATATGAAATTGTAGAGATATCACTGAAAAGTGATAGAAACTGTCTTAAGTCTTTAAAAAGCAAACAAAGTCTCTTTCAAGCACAAAGTACCTGGATTAAAGTGGAAAATCTCCACAAAGGGCCGCAGAGGAGGAGATACGTGCAAAAATGGTGTGTGCGTCGGTTTTGCCCCTTCACACACAGACTTGCGTCGTTATTTTTCACGCGGGGAAGTCGTGCGTTGTTTTCCAGCGCGCGGACAGTCTCCTTCTGTGGTTCGCGGGATTATCAGAAGTCCCGGGGTCTGTGAGTGGAATCCTAGGCTTGTTATCCGGCTGCGCGTCGTTCCGGTGGGCTGTGCGTGGAATCTTCTCCCTCACTGCAGGCGTCGCGTCGATTTCCTCTCTGGAAGTCGGGCGGCGTTCTCCAGGCGAGGCCGTGCGTCGAAATTCCGGTCGCACCGCAGGCGTCGCTTCTAGCGGCGTCTATCCGGATCGGCGTGTGGTGAATTTTTCACTGCGGAGCAAGCTGTGCGTTGAATTTTTCGGCACACAAGGCGTCCAGTTGAAAAAGAGAAGTCTTTTTGGTCCTGAGACTTCAGGGAACAGGAGGCAAGCTCTACCCAAGCCCTTGGAGAGCACTTCTGCAGCAAGGCAAGAGTTCAGCAAGGCAGCAGGGCAACAGCAAGGCAGCAGTCCTTTGTAGAAAGCAGTCAGGTGAGTCCTTCAGGCAGCCAAGCAGTTCTTCTTGGCAGGATACAGGTTCTGGTTCAGGTTTCTTCTCCAGCAAGTGTCTGATGAGGTAGGGCAGAGGCCCTGTTTTATACCCAAATGTGCCTTTGAAGTGGGGGAGACTTCAAAGAGTGGCTAAGAAGTGCACCAGGTCCCCTTTCAGTTCAATCAATCCTGTCTGCCAGGGTCCCAGTAGGGGGTGTGGCAGTCCTTTGTGTGAGAGCAGGCCCTCCACCCTCCAAGCCCAGGAAGACCCATTCAAAATGCAGATGTATGCAAGTAAAGCTGAGTACCCTGTGTTTGGGGTGTGTCTGCGTGAATGCACACAGAGCTGTCAACTAAACCCAGCCAGACGTGGATTGTAAGGCACAGAAAGATTTAAGTGCAAAGAAATGCTCACTTTCTAAAAGTGACATTTCTAGAATAGTAATATTAAATCCAACTTCACCACTTAAGTCAGATAGATTTAAGTGCAAAGAAATGCTCACTTTCTAAAAGTGACATTTCTAGAATAGTAATATTAAATCCAACTTCACCAACTTCACCAGGATTTTGTATTACCATTCTGGCCATACTAAATATGACCTTCCTACTCCTTTCAGATCAGCAGCTACCACTTCAATACTGTATGAGGGCAGCCCCAATGTTAGCCTATGAAGGAAGCAGGCCTCACAGTAGTGTAAAAACGAATTTAGGAGTTTTACACTACCAGGACATGTAAACTACACAGGTACATGTCCTGCCTTTCACCCACACCGCACCTTGCTCTGGGGTTACCTAGGGCACACATTAGAGGTGACTTATATGTAGAGAAAGGGGAGGTTTAGGCTTGGCAAGTACTTTTAAATGCCAAGTCGAGGTGACAGTGAAACTGCACACACAGGCCTTGCAATGGCAGGCCTGAGACAAGGTAAGGGGATACTTAAGTGAGTGGCACAACCAGTGCTGCAGGCCCACTAGTAGCATTTAATCTACAGACCGTGGGCACATATAGTGCACATTACTAGGGACGTATAAGTAGATTAAATAGTCCAATCAGGTATGATCCAAGGTTACCATGTTTAAAGGGAGAGAGCATATGCACTTTAGCACTGGTTAGCAGTGGTAAAGTGCGCAGAGTCTAAAAGCCATCGAAAACAGTGTCGAAAAAGGGGAGGGAGGCAGGCAAAAAGTTAGGGGTGATCACCCTAAGGCTGCCAGGTCTAACAGACAGTAATTACCAAATTGTATTCAATAATAAAGATTAAATACAGCAATTTAATAAATTTACTATGCTATGAGGTAATATGTTACCTACATTTGCAAATTACAAAAAGTAAAAGGAAATACTTATAAATGTTCAAATAAAACCAATGCATTGCACTTGCTAGCGTTTGTGAACATTATTCGCACCAAACAAAATGCAAAAAATAAGCATTGATATCAACGATCAAGTAAATATGTCTTTAAAGCAAAATAATCTAAAACTAAATATTTGTAGCACTGTTAAGAATATTTTTTTTAAATCACTAAAAGAACTACAATTGACATTGATTTAAGAATGACAAATATATTTATAGAGACTTCACCATAAAAAAATAAGAAATTTCACAGTTAAGGTGCCACATTCATGTAATGTCCTGAGACCACTGTACCTAATGTTACTTAGTAAACCTAGAGTTTATAAGTGTGAGAACACTACTAGCATGGCATGGTAAAGTTTTTGAAGTGACAATGTTGAGCATTGTAAAATGATAAATGCTTAGGCAAATGGATAAATGGTGCATTGCTATATATTTTTAAAAAGTCTTACAACTTTACTTAAAAACAGTTAAAGTGCAGTTAAGGTTATGAATTAAAACAGAACAAAACACTGAAATTCGCAGGTCATGGTTAGGACCACAATTCATAACAAGCCAAGCAAACCATAACTCGCTCACTGTATGCAATGCTCATGTCCTCATGCTGGAGATGGCCTTTCTTAGGGGTTTTCCCTGAATTCTTTTCGCTTTTTCCTCCCGGTCTTTTGCTGGCTCTCTTTGCATGGCCTTAGGACTCTGAGCACTTTTCCCCTGTACTGTAGTGGTAAAGTGTGTATGCTCTGCCTACACATGCTAGGAGGGGACACTTAAGCCTTGGTTCAGGTGCTGTACCCCAGAGTTCCCCTATAAAAAGGTATACCACATACCTGGGGCAGGTGCAGTCCTGGCTACTAGTGGGACGTTGCACTAAGTGTGCCACTCACTAGAATAGCCTGTGAAGCATGTACCAGGCCTGTGGATGTGCAGTTGTGCTTGGGCTTAGGTTGGCACTACTAACTTCATAGCCAATCCTGTGGGGATCCTCCACTACCCCTATAACGCCCCCTGAAGGGCAGGGCAGGTGACTCTACTGAAGCGCACAGTCGATCTTCAATAATTATTTATCCATTGGTATACAGTCTCAACACTAACTTTCCTGTGCTTCTCTAATCTCAACGTCTTTTTAGTCTGGGCTGTATCATGACAGAACCTGTGCGAGTTACATTCCTCTAAGCAAGAGGTAAGCTAATAGTACTATTGATCCATGTGTTGTGCATTTTGTTATTTGTTATATCACAAGAAGTTCTAAAAGTCTTGCTGTGTATTTGTTTTTGTCAAGGCTACTGAACAGTGGTCCTATAACAAATCAATGTTGCTGTGGTGCCATGTTTAAACCATTTTTCTCCTGGTTCCTAATTACGAAATAACCATTCAATATCTTTATTTGAAAGGGTGGACTACTGGGACTGTCATCCAAATCATTTGGGGAATTTTATCCTTCAAACAAAATCTGTCAGTGCCAGTGAATTTGTGTGTTACCAAAAATACACATATTCCCTGGGTGGAAACACATCATCAAAATCAACCATTTCCCACACTGCCATATCCTCCTTCGCTGTTGAATATCTCCTAGTATGGCTAAATCCCCCATCCACCATTGCTAATATCTGTGGTTGCCCTGTACAGACTGCTGTTCTAGCTGAGCTCCTGCCACACTGCATCTTTCAGTAGGATAGATAACTAGGCAATTAGGATTAACGTGAAATGTAAGTGGCTTGGCCATGCATATGGTGACAGAACCATGGAGATCTCGGTTTGCACACAACTCTCTACACTGGTTGTTGTATTTCTGCTCATTATCTGTCTATGTGTTACCAACATTCCACTCAGATTAGTGCATACATGCTCTGGTCACCAACACATCTAGAAAAATCGTGGTATGGTGATTACTTGCCCATCTTTTCCCTCACTACCTATCAGCTGGTTCTGGCTAAGGATGCCTTTTTCATAAAGGAAAGGAAATCCACAGTTAAGCATCTCAGTATGCAAAAGGTATTGTGCCTTTCAACGAATTCATGTGAGTCCAACATATTCTTTGATTCAGACACATATTCCTTATTGTTACCACTGTGGCTCTGTTGCATTGTGTCCAGGTCAGTGCCCTATTATGTTTTTTTATGTTTGCTTGTAGCTTTTTGTACGCATCTTTAATTGATATGAAGTGTGACCTTTTGGAAAAAAGGCCAAGGTCATGAATGTACGTAGGTGACAAAGTGAGATGTGCCTATGATCCCATGTAGGTTTACACTTACCTAGTCTGACATGGCATCTTTATTTGTCTGTTTCATTCACCTGGACAATAGATGAGTGCCAAAGATCGTCGCATCATGCTGTGATCTGAATGTATGTTTGGAGCAGTCAGTGACAACTAGATGGTATCACCTGACCTGTAAGTTGAGGCTTCTGTATCCATTTGATTAATACTAGACCAAAGGGCTGGTCTTAGAATTCCCGAAGGCAAGATGTGTTCAATCATTGGCACCTACAGCGCAGCGGAAGCCATATATTTTGTAGATGTCTCTTCTGGCTTGTCCGTTTTTATGGTGTCTGAGGCAACATAACAGACAACACCATATGGAAGTTAAATTAATCTATAACTTACCAGATTTCCATCCAGATGAATGTTTGTAAAATTGCAACTGTCTCTCTTACGACTTATCTGGAGACCACCGATGACACAACATCTGCAAGAGCATAATAATTTTGCCTCAGTTGGTATGCCCCACTTTGGTTTTATATGTAGTTGGATCACATGGAGTATGCTAATTATGAGGACCTTTTGGGTGATATCCTTAGATTCCCAGACACTGAAGCATTAAAGTGTTTTTCATTGCCTAATCTTCATCAAGTGTGTGCTCTACTCCTTCTTTTGGTTCAGCCTAGAAGAATGCATATTAGTTGTGATTGCATTTGTAATTGGAACAGCTCCTCTTTCAGATTGTCACAAAACATGGGGCCTGGTTTATCCTTAGTTCATACAGCGCAGAGCAGTAAGACAACTCACTGCATTGAGTGAAAAGGAGGGGGCAGGAATATGCATATTTACCATTATGTGGCACATTCCTGCTCTCTGCCTGTGGTGGTGCACAATCTGTTGGCTAGTACCAATGCAGGCACCCTTTCATCATGGTGCAAGGGTGCCTATGTTGCAGGCGGGCTTGTTTTTGGACAGGAAGGCATACCTTTCTGCACAAAAACAATCCTCTGAGGGTTTTTTCTCTTTCTAAGTGTGCTGTGAAATTCTGGTAAATCTGGGAATGTGCCAAAATCCATCGGCGTGACTCAGGATACCACAGGGGAAACACAATCCCTTGATAAATCTGGCCAATGTTCTTTTGTGTATTGCTTTCACTCTTTGACTACCGGTTTGTCCTTTGTACTGGTTCCTCCTTGGTTCACATGTGAGCAGAGCAGAGAGGGTTGTTTCTTCTTCTCTTCTTGTGTCAAGACTGCATTGGTTGCTGTTATTTTTTTTATCTTTTCTTTTCTATAAACATTGTATTTAACATTTCTGTGTCTGGGTGCTTGATGATAGTCGAACAGAGGGGGTTTGATTTTGTATAGGGGGACGGTAAACATGCTGTTGGTATTATTAATGTTTTGATGTTTTGCCATTTGATTTAATGTGCAGGTGTAATTTTCGGATGAATGTGCGTGCGGGAGTAATGTTTGTTTTTAGCACTGTAGTAGTCACTTTTAGTAGTCACTTTCACTGGGTGGGGTGGTCATGAACACGTGCCCGGTCTCACCCAGCCTGCCTTTTGCTGATTTCTGTATGACGGCTCCTCTTTGCTCGCATCCCAGATGTGATATTCGCCTAAGTACGTTCACTACTAAATTTGCTTGCTAATTTTGCAGTCCTCTGGTCGGCCTGACCCATTATGTTCAGTAATATTTCAACTGTCAAAAAAAATGTTTTTTATTATGTTAACCTCTTCGGTTAAATTCAGCGGCGTAACAAGGGCCCCCGCAGTGCGAGGACTGGGAGATGTTCCGGGGCGCGGAAGGGGGGAGGGGTCTTCAGGGTGTCCCCTCAGCACAGAACACTGTGCACCGGCGGCAGGCCCCTGACTGAGCTCGGGGCGGAGGGCCCCCCTCCCGGTAATTTGCAGGGAAAGGGGGGGTCCAACTTCCCTTACGCCACTGGTATAATTATCTCGCTATGAAAAGGTAAGGAAAGTTTCATCTTTGCGCAGGCGCACAATCATGACTGCCTGTGCGTGTATTTCAGGGAGTCCATACGCTGATTATTATTAAGACATTAAACAAATCTTTCACACGCCATTGCTTTTTTTATAACGATTTATTTTCTTCTTTTATACACCATCCAAAAGCTCCAAACCCTTGTCCGAATTCTGCCTCTCAAATCGTTGCGGCCGGCGGAGCTGTAGACAAAGTCTCTGGGAAGGACATTTATATTTCATTATGGTGATTCATGGAGTGAATATTTTATGAATATAAAATAGGATAATTCGAGTGTAAAACTGACAGTGAAAGAATTTCATCAAACCTTTGCCTCTAATTAGTTTCTTTTTCTCTCTTTGTCTCTCAGTCCAACAAGCACTTCTATTTCTCCTCCTCTTTGTCCCAGGGGATTGCTCTATAAAACAGAGTTTTTCAACATCTCTTTTACCAGTTATTCTCCACTGGACACATAAGTCAAAACTGGCCCTCAGCCCTGTTCTCACGTTTGCCTATCATAGTTCTAAACGTAGAATTTTCTGGAATAACCACCAATAACACGTTGTCACAAATGCAGCGGCTGTGAGGAGGAGCGCGCGCTAATGCGCTGTTTGGTATCAATTAGCAATTCGTGATACTTCTCTGAAGATAAGATAAAAAAGTGTGTTACAGTCATCTGCAAAATAATTGGGGAACATGCCTATGCGCCAATAATAGCGCTTGCACATGAACAAGGGCGCTTTAAGGTTATTTCTGTAACTGGTGAACTATGACTCACTGTGAATCCAAATTAAATTCAAATATAGCAGGTAGAACTGAAGGAGACAGAGCCATCATGCACGAAACTTCTCACAGCCATGAAATCCTGGTCTAATGGATGTGGGATTTAAAACTGTTAACACTTCTTCGCAAGTGGAAGGTCATTTTAGGATTCTAAAATGTTTCTTAAGAGAACAGGGCCAACACTTCTTTTAAGGAGCATTCTGATGCAGAGGAAGTATGTGGTGAAGGGAATGTGTGAGTGCTCACCGAAGAAGGTGCTGTGGTATTAAATCTGGCAGTCGGCTTTGAGGAAGTGTACTATGGGGCATATTAACAAGGAAAGTGGCTCAGTGCTGCGCTGAAATTGGCAGCGCCATTTCACTTCAGAAATGCAGAGATGCACCGTATTTACAAAAATACGCCACACACCTGTGTTTCCCCTAGCGCTCGTGCTAAATTAGCAGTTTAGCGCCAACGCAGGCACCCTTGCACAATAGTAAAAGGGTGCCTGCGTTGCAGGGAATGATTGTTTATGTGCAGGAAAGTATCTCTTCCTGCACATAAACAATCAATAATGGCAATTTGCTAGTCCTGTGTGTGCTGCACAATGCAGCACACATAGAAGTAGCGAATCATCATCATTAAATGATTATGTGCAGGAAGGGACACCTTGCTGCACATAAACAATCATTCACGGCATGTTACTCTTCCTATGTGTGCTGCAGAATGCAGCACACATTGGAAAAGCAAAAACGTGGAGAAATAAAAGCATTTTTTCTCCTTGCGCTACTGTATGGCGTTAGTTTTTGGCACTGCCTCAGATATATGTGTCCATGTAAATCTGAGGCTGGGTCAAAAAGCAATGGGTGTTGGGGTGGAATCCCACAGCAACACCCATTGCATGCCCCTCTACCACAGAAAGCTGTGTGGGGGGGCATATTTACAAGAAGGTGTTAAGCCACAAATAGTAGTTTAGTGCCACCTTGTAAATATGGCGCAGGGGATAGCACCACTGGAGTGCCACAAACAGTGATGCTCTGGTGGCGGTAGGGGCTTATAAATATGCCTGTATGTGCCAAGGGTCCATCTCTAGATCGTCGAACTGGACATTTCCCCAATAGGTTGAGGGCTACAATGTTGCTTTCAGAGCAGGTGGTTTGTCATGACCCAATGAACTCATTCTAGTCACAGACCCTGCAGCGTGGAGCTGGCAGGAGCATTTTTTTTTCCAGGGCTGATATTGGTTAATAGTCTGGGCCTGACTCACTACAGACACAATGAGAAGGTGGATACAGTGACTAGGTCATTGACGTGTAAGGTAGTGTTAGGAAATAAATGTGAACTGGGTGTCTGCTCCTAGAGCCACACACGTCCTTGTAGAGGTAGAAAAGCATCCCATGTGCCTAGTATGAAAGAGAAATTGACAAGTCGGATTACTGTGTCATCTGACCTCTCCTTGAGCAAGAATGTTCTAAGAAGCATAACAAGGCAACTGGCTTGACAGGATTTTTTTACTGAGTCGAGTGGTCTGTATCCTACAGAATGCTGTCCTAGTGAGGCCCTGCATTAGATACACAGGACCTGCACCGGCCTGCAAAATGGTGTTGAAGATGCCAAAAGAAGAAGCACAGGTAGGTAAGATATGGATTAGACCACTAAGTGCCCACCCATGTGGTTAGGTGAAGCAGTGGGTTAATCTTCTGTGCTTTTGTCTGACCTAGGCGTTCCTCCAAGTCTTGAAGATTGGCCAACTGTTGACTTAGGTGTTTTAGATGCAGGTATCACAGGCAGACCATACCCTGAGTCAGCCCCCTTAACGTGGACATGGGGTCTGCCTCTGGAGGCGACATGGTACCATACCTTGCTCTGAACCCTCATTCTACAAATAGAAACTATTAGGTATGAGGGGGTACATGTGAGTTCAGGTTCTAATTTACGAATTTAATGTCATTTTGAATCTCCACTATAGATTTTACCTAAACATGTGAATATAATGAATTCCAACAGATAGATCTTGGTGAGGAAACTGTGAATGCAGGGTTTTTAATCCTTGTGTGAGACAGCTCGTAGCCAGTGCAGTACTTTGTTAGCTTGTGAAAGTGGGGATTTTATTTGAATATTGCACTATACTTTACAAAGCAGTCTACTTTGAAAATTAATTGGGTTGTTTTTTTATTGATGCGAAGGTGTTTGCTGCAATTCTTGTATTAGTTACGAAATACACTTCCAATTAATTATTCGACTTGCCCTGAATGTGTGTGCATGCACACACACACACACACACACACACACATGCATGCACACACAGAATCATGAGCCCAGGCAAAGGTCGCAAAGACTGCTCCCAGTGGACCCAATGGCAGCTCCGGGGGGGGGTCTGTGGGGTGTCATATCCCCCTAAAAATGTACTCTGCAGTAAATAGTTGGGTAGAAGTGATTTCAGTCGTGTAATGTGAAGTGTCGGATTTCACCTGGGATTTTTACATGCCCACAATTTCAAAAACACACAGTCTTTCATCAATGTATTGAAGGCATTACAAATGTTCATTAGTTTAAAAAATATTGCGTTTTAAGTTCCCCTAGCAATTGCATTCCTCTCTTTCCAATGCCCTTTAATCCCCCTCTGCTTCTCCTAAAAAGTATTTTAACACTACGTCCCAGCGTGATTGCTAGGAAATCTGACACTGACACCCCCCAATTATACAGACCAAGCTCCGCCCCTTAGTGGACCCTCATGGGGCTACCATCTAAGTTACCAATCATGCACACATATGGAATCGGTGAATGTTGTAAGAACCTCCAACGCTGTACCCAGTGGGACAACTCATGAAAGACATACTATCCAACTACACTGACTTGGGGCCAGATGTAGGAAACTGTTTGCGACTCGCAAACGGCAAAATTTGCCGTTTGCGAGTCGCAAAACGCAGTTTCCTATGCAGAAATGCATTTTGCGAGTCGGAACCGTCTCGCAAAATGCATTTCCGACTCGCAAATAGGAAGGGGTGTTCCCTTCCTATTTGCGACTCGCAGTGGGATGCAATACCATTTGCGACCGCGTACGCGGTCGCAAATGGCATCGCAGTTACCATCCACTTCAAGTGGATGGTAACCCACTCGCAAATTGGAAGGGGTCCCCATGGGACCCCTTCCAGTTTGTGACTGGACCCCAAAATATTTTTTCAGGGCAGGGAGTGGTCCAAGGGACCACTCCCTGCCCTGAAAAAATACCGAAACTAAAGGTTTCGATTTTGTTTTTAAGTGCAGCTCGTTTTCCTGTAAGGAAAACGGGCTACACTTTAAAAAAAAAAAACTGCTTTATTAGCAAGCAGTCACGAACATGGAGGTCTGCTGACGACAGCAGGGCTCCATGTTTGCGAGTGCCTCTACTCGCTATGGGGCCGCAATTTGCGACCCACCTCATGAATATTCATGAGGTGGGTAATTGCGACCCCATAGCGAGTCGCAGTCGGTGTCTGATACACCGTACTGCATTGCAAATTGCGACTTGCAATTTGCGAGTCGGATGGACTCGCAAATTGCAAGTCGCAATTTGCAAACTTGCTACATCTGGCCCCTAGTTCCTTCAGAATGTCACTTACGAGGCACCACCCACAAACAAAACCACAATTAGTAAATACATTGGTGAATACTGCACTTTATAGAAAGGTAGAACATAATCTAACATAGAACAGGACAACATTGCATACCATAAGAAAAAAGAATAATGTAACATAAATTACCAAAACGGAACATAACATACCATAGAATTACTTCTGATTGGGTTGAAAACCAAAATATCAGATGTGCATTTCTTAAAGAACAGAGGCAGACCGGTTTTTAAATAGCATCCAGTAACAGAGTGGATCTTCCTTTCACAGTAAGGTTTTCAGCCTTTTTACAATTAATTAACTACACCCCGAAAAAAACATGCCTACATGCCTCATGTAGTATCACATACATAAATACACTTCTGCAACTCTTTGAGCAGTGAAGTACATTATGATTTTTTAGTACTCTTATTAAAAGTGTCCAAGACACACAGAGGAGGAACAGAAGCCTGCCTTCACCCGGTTGGACCCTAAAGTGATTTGTGCCATCTGGTTGGGATAATGTGGCACAGGACGCAAGCTGGTACTTGTTACAGAAATCCCCATACACCTGCCACTGCATCATTCTCAGCTCATTTACTCAGTGTGCCGAAAAACCTCTTCCTGCGGGAGGGATCAGGTGAGCTATTGTAATCATGTTGTTGACTAGTAATTGTACTGTATTTAGGCTCAGAAGGGATTTAATAAACGGACAAATGCCACGTGAACTATTTCCACTACGATTTGAAAGTGAGGCACAGTGGTGTAAAATTTTACGATGTTGTATAATGTTGCTTTACGTTACTTTTTTGCTTACGAATCTATGTTGAAGCATTTCATTACTAAATTAGCCTGTAAATAAATAACTGCTTCTTCTTCCCACACCGATTCCCGCAGGCTTTCACTCATTTAAGGACTGGGATTACCGAACATTTCATCTACGTTCATCAGGTGACGTGAGGATGAAAAACTCCGAACCACGGGCGGTCCTACAGGTCTTGTAACCAGCAATTCCTCGTACTGTCCCCATCAAGATTAATAAAGGATTCATAATTATGGGTGCCACATTTGCGTAGTTTCCTTTAGTGTAATTACACAAAATGTAAATAAATTAAGTAATGAGAAACATAAATCTGCTGTTTCTGTGTGTGAAATGCGTCATAACGTCCAAAATTAAGACAGGTAAGTGACGACCTACTTTGATCTTTAAAAACTTGCATAAAATATCAACTCTGGGTACATGAGACTTTCAGATTCGTTCATTCGTGTTGTGTTCTTGTGATAGGATTTTTTACCCAGGCAACCCTCAATCACACCATGTGGCATAATGGTGTCATTTTGTAGGATTTCACATAAAAAGCGTGAAGTGACATTCTAGAAATTTCGCAAATTACGCTGGCATACTCATACTGAGGTCCGTAATGTGCATATGTTTGAGTGCTACGCTGCTTTGAGACCACAAACGTGCACCACCCCTTAAATTAACCCTTGACTGCTCATCTTTACCATCCACCTGGGAGTCTAAGGGCCTGATTAATAGTTTGGCGTACTGGTTACTCTGTCACAAACCGAATTAAGATTTCCATAGGATATAACGGAATCACAATACAGCAGACAGGATATCTGTCACATTTGTGACCGAGTAACCCCATTCGCAAACTCTAAATCAAGCTCTACACCTAAATAGGAGGCTACCTGGCAGTTAGTGAGCTTTACCAGGTTCTAAAGGATCTAGGTTTGTGGCAGGGGCTGCTAACACCTCACTAGGGTGTGTTATCTGGATAACCCTTGGCCCCCAGAACAGGTTGCCTACCTTGACCCTAGGCGTACTCTTTTATGCTAGGAGCAGTATGTGAAATCTGGACAATTAGATAGTTTTGAAGGTTATACTCAGGTGGTCAGCTGTGACTGTTCTTTCAATTGTTTTCACTAGTGGCATGATTGTAAAGCAGTAGGCTCTATCTCTGCCTTCAAAAAGCTGCATAGTTTCTGCCATATCACCAACTCGGATGGTTGCTCCAATTTTTATTTCAACAACGTGACATCATCTCACTCGTTTGGCAATATCCTTGTTGTAAAAAGGCTGCATAGCCTCTGAGGTCTTTGCCATCTGGATCACAGGGCCTTCTGTGGTTACGTTCTTTGGTGTAAACACACTCGATGCTCTGATTCCCCTTCGGCTACTTTGGCACTATGTATATGTGTATTAGGATGTGAGTAGCCGAAACGGCTGTCATCAAGCAGTATTGATTGGTAAAGCACAGCTCAACTTGAAAAGGGCATAATTATTGTGCATGATAATGTCTGTGGTACTGGGCACCTACTGCAATTACGTTTGTTTGTGTAAATACACGCAGTACTTCACCGCCCTTGTGGCAATCTTAGGTCTCTGCAGATGCCAATAAACATGCAAGAATCCCAAATGCCTAACACCAAGTAGTATTTAGTCAGTTGCCATAGATGGAAATCAACAAACAAACCACCAACTGAACACATCAGACATATCATCTTTAATACATCCATTATAGTACAGACTTGACATAGATTGGCAACCACCTTGCTCACAACAGTACTTACCACCTGGACTCCAGGCACATTAAAATTATTTAAAAAAAAAAGAAAATTGGACAAGACTCACATACAACCAACACAACCGTATTCCATCATGTAGTTGGCTATTATGGCATCACACAGCACCACTTCCACTCAAGTTTTTACTTCACAGCACCCTTTCAATCACATTTTTATTAACACTTTTCAAAGGAAAGAAGTTAGAGAGACCCTCTAACACCTGCATGTGCCCAACACTCTACTAAAATCATACAGTTGGTAAAGAGATGGCAACTCAACAACACTGCCCCAACACAACCAACATATATTTTAGAACCATCAGATAACGTTAAGAAACATATCACACTATCAACCTCAAAACATTGCACCATAGCTATTCACCTGGCTAGTTATGCTTTCTAGAAATGGGGCAGTAAAGACACAAGTGATGGTCAAGCTCCACAAAAAGCAAAAAAAAGCCCTTTGTCGCACCCAACACGCACATACAGTTCTACAAAGACCTTAACAGTATCAAACATTTGGCTTTCATATTAACCAACAAAAAACATTAATATATTAAATATTTAGAACATCTTTACCAACCATACACAACCAGACCAAACAACCTTAAACAATAATGGACGGAAATCTAAGAACCACATACCAAATGCATCCAGATTAAGAAACACTGCAGTGTGATGCGAGTGCTAGAAACCACTATAAATGAAATTATACAGCCTATTGTGACAACTGTCTCACACCAAATAGGGTGGGGCTATTGTCACTCCTGCTCAGCATCCCAGTTGAGTATGGGCTGCCAAACATTTTAAACAATGGAGCCACCTGGGGTGGAAATTTCGTGGAGCCCAACTTCTAAATGAGTATTTGGAACTGTAAGGTTAGTAGTATCTGAGCACAGAGCCCTCCACATGAGTCATACTATTTAGTCTCATTAAGATCTGGGCTGCCACACCAAGCTTTCTAAACAATGGAGCCACCTGGGACGGAAACAATGTGGATCCCCACCTCTGATTGGGGATGTAGAACTATAAGGCTAGCAGAATGGTAGCACTGTAGAAGTACTTTGAATTTCTCTCCACCCCTCACCAGAGACCAGAGGAGGAGTGCCCCAAGAAACCTAAAATTATAAGTACAGGTAAGCTGGGTGGTGACACTGGAGGGAAAATACATACCCTCTCTGTATCATCTTTTATTTCCTTCTTTGTCCTTAATTAAGCCTGATATTGCAGTGGTCGTGTACCCAGTTTGCCTCCCAGGTAACCTGCTCAAATATGCATGTGTAGTTTTAAAGAAAAGACATTCGTGTGTTTTAGCTCTGTTCTGTGAACCAGATCATGTCCTGACCACCATGATCATTGATTGTGGTCCCCATGAATGTGTAGCTGGGAACCCAGCTGCTTCTAGGGCACCTGAGTTGCAATGTATTCCTACTGTGGGTGAATTACACCACTAACCCTAACCCCAAACACAGGAGTCAGTCTCTTCTTCCTGAAATAGTCAAACACACTCTTGAAGACACTGTCCCTTTCATTTGCAGGTCACCATGCTACCATGTTAGATTGATAGTTGTTTGCCATTGTATTTGCAGTGTTCATGCTCTAGGTGTTATTGAATGTTGCAGACTAGTACCAAAGTAACCATTTTGGCAAAAGAACAGATAATTTTGAAGTGGACTGATCACGACCAGCTAATGATCATTTTTAGTTATTGTTGCATGAAAGTGCTGACAATCATTATTTAGTCATTTGAAACATTATATAGTGTCATGACCAGGAGTCTTTGTCTTACCTCTGTACTGTGTTGGATTGTCCTTTTATTATGTATTGTGTTTTGTGCACTTTCTGCTATTTAATTTCCGTTTGTACTCTAAGTATATTTATACAGTGTTAAGTTGTTTTTTAAGGGCTTCATTGTTTGACTTCAGCTCTGGCTGGACATTGCTGTGTGTATTGGTGGGGGCGATAATTGCATTGCCCTACTGTACCTGGACTTGTCCTACACTATGTCTATTGAATTAGGCTTTGAATACTCATCAATGTTAATCGGGATGGCGAAGAAGGCTTAGTAAGGCTAATTGTTCTTCACAGGCTCAGAACTCCTTTTAGTGGGGTCTTCAACTCTTGTTGTTTTTGAGCTTGGTGGCTCTAGAAGCTGAAAGCTGTTGTAAAAAGCCTGACACCTACAGATACTCTTGCACACTACTGCATTCAATGATCCACTGTCTGATCCAATATTCAAGCTTAACATGCTCAAGAGCTGACAATGCTCCTCCTAGATCCATCTGATGAGGAAATGGTTAATGAGCAGTGCCAATAGGACCGCCCTGAATTACAGCCAACAAGATAATTTGCATATTCTCCAGGTCCAAAGGGAGGATTCTAAACTCTGATCCTTTATTCGTTTTATGTTTATGGTACATTAGCTGCTTTAAACTTCCCCTATACCAGCAATGTTGCAACCTACCTAGGAATGAATGCAAAGTGATCGGACGCCCTCGGGTCTTATAGGAGCTACAGATAACTGTAAATAAATAAATAAGTAAATTGTAGGCATTGGAAGGCAGAAATTAGTCAAAAATAACCTTATCACAGATCCACCCACCATTCATACCTTTTAACATCAGTAAATGTATCTCAGTCTGAAGTTCTGGGAACGTATTTATTTTCTGCAAAGCCTCTATCCTCAGCAAATCACTTATTTTCTACATATATTTACTTGCATCGAACTTAATGATTTTCCTGCCGTTATCGGAGGCTTTGACTGTAATACTGGATACTTGTTGAAAGTTTTTTACTATCGAATTTTCCACTCATTAAAGATTCTATCTTATGTTTATTCTAGGTGTTACTTTAAGCTTCTCTGTGGCTGGGCACATGGTGCACACATAACATGTAGACATTGTTGGAGAAGGCAAAACTAATTCCTAACTCAACAAGGCAGATACAGAAAAATCAATCTCACTCCAGTGTATTGCCTCTTCTGGAATCTCCTCTGTAGACCTTGGAAAGACAGTTTCCTGAATTACCACAACTAAAGAAAGGTAACTTCACTGTCATTGGGGCCTTGTTTCCCTTGCTGTCTTTATCCCAATGTTCCTTGAAGCCTAAAGGCTATGCCTGGTATTTGTGAGAATCAGAAGGAGAGAAGGAGAGAACTGTAACAGCAGGAAAACATCATTGTGCTCAAAAGCTGAGATCTGAATGTCTGAAATGTTAGCATAGGAGGAATAGCACATTGGCACAACTATGTTGGCTCTGGCCATGTGTTGCACATTAGACTTAGGGCCTGGTTTAGATTACTCTGTCACAAAAGTATCCCATCCGGCGAATTATAAATCCAATAGGAAACAACAGAATTTATATTTCAGTGGATGGGATATCCTTCACCATTTTAATGGAATAACCCGTCCGCCGCAATATAAATCAGTCCCATAGTCGTAAGGTCGCAAGTCTAAAGGAAATCTTAATTGTGGAATCCCATGATATGTTTGTTGATGGGTTGTTTTGGATGATTTCAATTCCACTAAGCTTCAAGTTAAATATTTCAACTCTAAGAAGTGTTTCACACAAGCCCCTGGGCCAATCCGATTGTGTCTCATTCACTGCCATTCCCTGTGCCATCTCTCAACCAGAGGTCTGCCTATGACAGTCACCTACTGAAAGGCTCAGTGCTTCGTGAATAGTACATTCCTGCCACGAACTGAGAAGCACTGGTCAGATGATCTAGTGATTGTTTATCCTGCCTCAGATGCAGTAGGTGATTTCTTTCACTGTGAGGTTTTTATGACTGCAAAGTTTCTTTGTCAGCATATCTGACATCTTGAAATAATCATTTTCAGAGGCTAGCTCTCTGTCCTTACTGAAAAGACTGACAGCAATATTTACATCCTTCTCTGAACCTTTCTACTTTCCCAGAGACATACACAGGGACCACATGGCTTCAGTTTAGAAAGGGCAACCCATTGACTTCAGAGGTGAAGAATGTATCCACTCCTTTTCCATTTGATACTATTTGCAGCTATGTTACACCAGCTTGGCATACATTCGTTATTCTTTTGACTGTACTTATGTTTGAATTGTGATGTCTGCATTCCCAGCAGCTCTCTTGGAGTAGGTCTTGAGTTGGGACACACTACTGAGAGTTTTGTTAGAATACTTTGAGTCTGCTTTTAGCCTGCTTCTGTGGGGATTAGCTATCTGGAGGGTCTGGGAGTGCACCTTATGCATATATCAATATATCTGGCTACTCTACTATTCTCAAACGGCAACACCATTTCTTACAAAAACTCTGGGCCATATTTGGAAGATTTGCAGTTTAGCAAGCTGCAGAGCTTTGGGAAATTACATCCTAGACAAAACAAAACACAGCAGTCCACATAAGAAGTCATACGCCTCACATAATAAGGAATCTGTCTTTAGAATATTCTTTCGTATTTGTAGTTAGAAATGGGATCCTTTGCTGGTGCACACAATGTAAGAAGGCAGTAGAGAAAACTAAACAAAACATCATTTGTTAAGGCAGAAATGCACTGGATCTGCCAGAGTAGTAGTTTGGTAGCTCCAAGCATAAGCTAGTGTTCAGTCGGTCTTAACCCAGTGCTTAATTTGTGCTTTTTGTTTCCGGTGCGGAAAACCAGCACTTATTTTTGAGAGCCGGCGCTTATTTTTCTGCCTCAAGCATTTACTACGAGCAAAAGACACATATGAGAAAGACAGAGGAGGAGAAAAACGAAAAAGCGTCACACTGGGAGAAAGCAGAAGCTGCAGAGTGAGGGGAAGGGGCAGGGAGTTGATTTAAATGGATTGAAGAGGCCCGAAATGGCTTCGGTATTACGCTGCCTTGGTATTCAATGGTCACACATTTAATTGAAGTAGCCCTGTGTTTAAAAGGAGAGATTAGGGCACCGGCACTTTTTTATTTACAAATTAAGTACTGTTTAACCTAACGTGGTTGGCTGGTTGATTTTTGGTTGGAAAGAAATAGTGGGTGTGTTAGATATCTAGCAAGGAAAGTTCAGACAAACATTCCATTTTGAACAAGATTGCATGTTCGACAATATCCGGCAAAATAGAAAAGAACACAGAGAGTTCCCTGAAATGAATAATTTCCTTGTCCACAACTTTGACTTATTTTCCTGCCTTTGAACTTTCGTTTCCATTTTAGATTTCTCTGTGATATTTTTAAATGCGTTCACAATTTTGCACCTTCTTATCTGCCTCTACCTTTCTACGATGTGCTTCTCATTTGAGTGTTCTTCGCCCTTCTTGCCATTTTACCTCTGTTTCCACTTCTTTCTGGCCATTTTACTCAGTGCTATAAACACTGATACTTACCGATCCATCTTTTAATTCACTCGTTGTCTGATAATAAATATATCCCACCCTTGTTTAAAATGAACTTGTAGCTAAGGTGTCTCTTGTGACCACATTTCTCAACACAAACAACGTAGTTATTTTTGCACAAGGTGGCAAATTTGATTAATGTTGATTCTGCTGTATATACATGATTTGAAATGACTAACAAAATAACAGCGTATCCTATGCAGAGCACTTTAAACATAAGAAAAATTCTACCAGGTCACGTCAACTTCTCCTGCAAAGAGGAAAGAAACATGCAGGTCCTCAATCGTGAAAAACAATGTAGTGCATGACAATTCTCTTGAAGGACACCATACTACGCTTGAAGGGAATATTAAATAAATTAGTGCCAGCTAGTTGATTACCTTAGCATTCACAGCCACCACCTCAAACTACCAGGAGCCCAGCACAGGTCCCAAAAACACCTTTCAGAGCTGAAACTCAAATATGGACTTCTCTACAGTACTTTTAGGAGAAGCCAGAGAAAACAAGAGTCTATAGAATAAGTTAAATTTCACTTGTAGTGACTTCTGTATAACTAGTTGGGGACTCACCATTCAGGGCCGTCCTCCTTCAATCTAAACCTAACTCTAAATTTTTCAAAATCTAGTTTTTCTTTACTATTTTCAATCTATTTCAGGGCTTTGCTAATTTATCATTCTGTTACTCGGATAGCTCTGTACTCTACTTAGACATTCTCTTTTCAACGGGCAAAGGCAAGAATTAGGAACATTTTGATAACCTATATGTAGTTACAGATTCGATTCTGTGAGGAACTGGGTTGTTGGTTGAGGGGGTTGAAACCCTACTCAAGCAATAGTCACAATCCTTGCAGGGTGAACCACAAAAAGTCCATAAATTAACTTTTATTTAACCCTCAGGTAGCTTGGTACAAAAATAATTCAGGCTTAACTTAGAGATGATGTGTAAAGTATTTATGCAGCACTTAAACAGTAAAACAAGGAAAATCAAACACCAATTTAGAAAAATAGAATAAAAATTAGTAAACTTATTTGACACTAAAACAACAAAAATCCATTCAGTAGATCTGGCAATATGAAACTCTAAAGATTTAGTTAAAGTAGTTCCAAAATGTGCAAAGGACCAACTGAGGGCATCTGGTTGCACTGAACAAGCACAAAGTCAGAAGTTCAGGCTGACTGTGATGAAGTGCAGGCTAGTCACAGCACCAAGTTTGGGCCATTGTGGATTGTACCTTATGTCCTTGGTGCACGGTCTGCACGGTGAGGCTTTGCAGGCCCACTGGTAGCTGTCAGTGTGAAGAACCAGGCCCCAGGCACCAGGCCATCCAGGGACCTCTGAGATTTCTCAAAGTGTGGGGGGGGGGCAACAGCCCCAGGTGTAAGACACCCTTCTTCGACTCTCCCTTTCACCATTCCAAGAAGGGTATCCTGAAACTGGATCTCCAGCACAGGGTCTGTACCCTTAAGCTAACTAGAAGTCAAGGGTCAGACCTTCCTCCCTGCAACCCTCCATCTGGGCCTCTGTACCCTCTGATGGGGAGTGGTACTCCCAGAAACCCGAGCTTTCAGGGTGCCCAAGGGTGGCAACCTTTCCCAGGTCACCTGACATCGGGGTGAACTCATTTCCCAGAATGCAGTTAAGGGGTATCTGGTGACTAACTATGACACACCTCTAGATGACCTCCCTACACCATTCCAGGTATACTAGTGCCATGGGGTGGAAAAAGTCTTGCTCTTGTATCTGAGTCATCCTGCACACCTGGTTTGCCCAGGTGTCCCTCAAAGCAGTGCCAGTGATCCCATTCACAATAACATGGTGGAAGTGACAACTTCCACCCTCAGGGATCTCAAGCTCACCCTCTGAGTCTGTCTCATAGCTAAGGGAGATTAGGGCATAGTCTATCACCTGCACCTGATGACTATTTCCCCCTAAGGCAACATTGGCCTCCCTTGTAGCAGTCCCACCAGTAGTTGGTTTCTTAAGAAAGACAAAGTACCCCAGTTCTGTCGAAATTCAGAAAAATCAAAGCACTGGGCTGGAAATGGGGCACCCTGGGCAGCCGCCTATCAGAACCTCCCCTCTGTTTTTCCAGAAGGGGCATGGAGATCCATCCCCCACCTTTTTCTGGGACTTGTTTGTGTCTCCCTGGACCTCCCCTTCACTCTGCTGGGGAACACCTGATCTACCCTTCTTGGGTCACTCCCAGGCACCTTCTTAGACACTCTGGCACTGATCCATAGGTGTGCCTCCTTTGCAAGCTTCCCAGGGTCAGTTCACTTGCTGTTAATTAGGTGTTGGTGCAGTTCTATAAAACAAGTATTAAGCATCTACTAGACAAACTGCTAAAAACAGTGGCCATCAAGAGTGCAGACTTAGAGGCGAGAGGGAGATGCAATAATCTACATATATTGGGGGTTGCGGAATCCACCAATACAGAGTGCCTGGTTCTCTTTGTCGAACACTTGTTATCTGAGTTGCTTGACAGACAAAACTTTAAATCTACATTTGTGATAGAGGATGCCCATAGATCGCCGGGCTCGTGGCCCACCCCAGGCTGCCCCCCACTGGCAATAATTGCCCGACTGCTCAACGTTTTAGACCACAATATGGTGCTGCAGCTGGCCAGGGAACACGGTCTGCTGAAGTGGCAGGGTTCCACGATTCCCTCTTCCCAGACTTCACAATGATGGTGGTTCAGGATAACCAATGAAAATTTACAGATGTTAAATCCTCACTGCGTAAACTGGGGCTCCAATATGGTTTGAGGAGCCTGCAGAGTGGATGCTGACAACAAGACTCACTACTTTGATTCCTTGCTGGTAGCACAAACCTTTTGCAAGCAATACCTGTAAGACTGCTAACCCTCACAGAGCACTACTCCAGAAGGGTTCCCACTGAAGGCCCACTCGAGTGACAGTGTGGATCAATTTCTCACAGAATTTTGTCCTCAATTACTTGACTGGCTCAACCCAAGCTTGCTGGTCTCACTATGTAACCCTCTCTCAGGTCGAGTGGACTGGCCTACTGCAAGGCTTGAAGGACAGACACATTGCACTCTGACTTTGACCCATTTCACTACTTGTCTACATGGATCCATTCATAATTGGACTCTCTGCCTTGGCGTTGGCACCCCTAAGTGGTATACACAATTATGATAATAGGTTATTTTCTTTTTTCTTCCTTTTTTGTGTTGTTTTTTGTTGAGGGGTTCAACAGACCCTATGTGGCCAGGTGTGGGTGGGGGGAATTAAGAGGGGGGGTTGTTCACTTGCGCATGTTTGTAATTGTTTTGACTCAAATCTGCAGATCCCTGATCACAATACACACACACCCCAGACAACCGCTTTATCTCCCCTCATTCAATGGCACCCACCGAGACCACCGGGCCACAGCCCATAGACGTCACACTTATTTCATGGAACATAAGGGGTCTTTAACCCTTGAAAGGGTAAATACGTTTTACAATATTTGATACGTCATGGTGTGCAGATCGCCTTTCTACAAGAAACGCACCTGCCACCTGGGCGACACCATATATTTGCCTCCTCATGGGGTCCTCACCACTTCTGCTCTTGCCACAGCACATACTACAGAGGCATGTGCACCCTCATACACAAGAGTCTACCATTTCACCCCACAGACTTCTACTTAGACAAACACAGTAGATATGTTTTTGTAGCAGGGACCCTGGTGGGACACTGTATCCTTGTGGCCAATATATACACCCCGAATGTTGACTTCTCCGAATTCCTCCAAAGTCCCCAGGCCCAAATTGTGCATATTAATTTTGGTCACACACTTCTGGGAGAAGATTTCAACTTACTCACCCTAGATACTTCAGAAATCTCCCCAGCAGGCAAGCCACAGGCACTTCATTCCTTGCATCACATTTGTGACATGTACACACTCAAAGACTTTTGGCACCTGAAAGGTGTACAAATCCTAGACTATACTTACTACTCGTCCCCTGACAACACCAGGTCTTCTATTGATTATTGTTTACTCTCGGCCAGGCTATGCCCTTGACTGGGCACAGTCATTCAAATGTCCGCACACTTTCAGACAATGGTCCAGTACACCTCACACTACACCTCCTGTTCGGGGGCAACAGGGAGAGACAATAGTGTTTCTCAGCTGTGGCTCTACAAGATGCACAATTCTGTTCTGAGCTACACGCGGCAGTGCTTGACTATTACCATCTGAATTAGGGCTCAGTGACCACCCAGGCTACTCTATGAGAGACATTTGAAATGTACAGTAGGGGCATTTGCATCTCCAAACATTCTGGGATGCTAAGGGACATATGTAAAAAACTGGGGGACATTGATAGAGAGCTTACCAAACAAGACACAGTTACTGCCCACATCAAGTAACACCAGACCCACGTAAGCATACCACATTATTGGTAAAGTACCATGATCTGGCTGAATGAGAGGTTCTTTTCTTGGGCAAATATGTCAAAGCTCACAGATAAGGGAAGGTGAACGCCCGGGAGGCACACTTGCAAACCTATTGCGACCACTAAGGGGCTCCTGCTATGTAGCTGAGCTCCACTTGGATGGAGGGACAAGTCACAGCTAATTAGGCCATATTATCAATCCTACTCCAATATAAAACACACCTCTACGCCTCCCGATTCTCGGGGGACACAGCAGAGCGGGCAGCCTACCTAGATGAGAAATGGTGTGGCTCCCACCTGCCCACAGGCAGTTCCTCAGTGAACCTATAACAAGTGAGGAGATTGTGCAGGTGACTGATTCACTGGATGGATCCAAGGACCCTGGCCTAGAGAGATTCACCAGGGAATTCTACAAACATTTCAAACATCTCCTTGCCCCTAGGCTACTGGCCATTTACGCAGAGTTCCTCGAGGCCGGTACTCTTCCATCTTCTCTACAGGAGGCTGTGATCACTCTGCTCTTTAAACTGGGTAAAGACCCGCATTACTGTGGATCTTACAGACTCTTGTCACTTCTAAATTTTGATAACAAATAATTGGCCAAGTGCTCCCCAATCGGCTAACTCTTCTGATGGAGCAGATATTGTATCCTGCGCATTCAGGGTTTACCCCCATTGCTCCAGCTCCTTAAACTTACAACCTGTCTTCAATGTTCTTAATAGAATCTCATCTGACACACCAGCTGCAGTGGCTTTTCTGGATGTGGAGAAGGCTTTTGACTCCCTAAAATAGCCCTTCCTCCACCTGTTCTCCGTAAACTGGGAGTCCCACACGGGTTCTCCTCGCTAGTTAAACTCCTATACACGGACCTTATGGTCCACATTAGGGCCTGCATTAGGACTAATGCCTTCAATATCCCCCCCTTCCCCAGTACCCACAGTATAAGACAGGGCTGCCCCCATTTCCCCATTACTCTTTATTATAGATATGGACCCCCCTTGTCCAGTACCTACAACTGGCTCACATGCACCATGGTCTGCAGTTCCCTTCTGGCCCCTTCTCATATCACTTTACACTGATGATGTACTTCTGTTTGTTCGGCACCGGGTAGACAATTTGGGGCCTGATTTATACTTTTTTAGCTCCGCATTTGCGTCATTTTTTGGATCTGACTGCCATTATCCATGGCTGGGCGAATAGCCATTATAAAAACGGTGGAACTCCTTAAGCTCCTTTATCTCTTTATAAATATCCCCATTCCAATTACCAATGCATTCTTCGATACACTGTGCAGCTTGCTTCTAAAACTCATCTCGGCCAGCAAGGGCAACTGTGTTGGCTGGGACACCCTGGTGCTGCCATATGAAAAGGGAGGATTTTGTGTACTACACCCACAAGTTTGTTACTTAGCAGCACAATGTCAGTACGGACATCACTGGATACATGCGGATGCCAGAATCCCCTATGCCAAACGTGAAAAGGATCTGGCCTCGCCAACACCCCTGGCCTCTATTCTCCCTAAATGAATTCCCTTAGTTCCCAAGGGTATACAAACCTTATCTACCACATGCTGGGCGTGGCGGAAACTGCAGCGCAAACTGAGGGGTTCTATGCTATACTCACCATCACTAGTATTGTTGGGCAACCCTTGGCTCCTCATTACATGTAAAACCTTGGTGAAGCGGACTTTGGTAGGGCGACCTCCATAGCATTGGGGATCGTTTCCCAGACGGCCATGCACTTTTTAACTCCACTTCGCTAATGCTACTCTAATGGACCCTTTTATAATGCATAGATTACATGATGCGATCCGTGCCTCCATCCTGTCAGATCCGTTTGTGACCGATGTGTTCTTACCTCTGACATTGGTGATGAAGGACACTAGTGTCAATCGCCTGGTATCAAAACTGTGTCATGCTAGTATGGCCCTGTTCCCTACACATGACGCAAAACTTAGGGAATACTGGGAGACAGACTTGGGGCTCCCCCTTTCTGATAAAATATGGTAAACCTGCTGTGCACAACCTAGACTCATCTCTCTCAACCATCGTAACAAGCTCATCTATTTTAAATTCCTGTGACAAGCCTACGTCAGCACTACTGACCAACACAAATCTGATCACACAAGAGCATCCGATTGCCCTAATTACAATAATACAGGAGCAGACATTATTCTCATGACAATGACATGTAGACATATTGCCTCCTACTGGCATGACATTTTCTCCCAACTGACCCAGACGACGGCCGTAATCCGGATCTTCTCCTAGCTTTGCTGGGGTGTACACATCCTCTCTCTAAAAACATCAGTGCTTCACTGCAATGGCCCTCCTCTTGGCCAATTGCAAGATTATGTTACACTGGGGTAATGGGAAACCACCTACTGTTATGGACTGGCTTTAGAGTATGACACATTGTGACACTATCAGCAAACTGTATACCTCCCTCCAACCCCCAGCCTCCAGACTGAAGGACAATTGGCCGCCCCTAAGGGTCTGTTTGCTGCTAGCGGCTGAGACATTGCACAACCCTGTCCCCGCCGGATGCCACAGGTGCACATGTAACTCCCACTCTCCCTCCTTCTTGCCCCCCTTAGGCCAGACCTACCAGGCCACCATAGTTATTAATGGCAGATAGACTCACTGTGCTGATGGAGCCATGATTACCCACCCTTCCCTGACACTGATCATCAGCTCTTCCATATCTCATGCTTACTGTATAACTATTAGTTGGATGTGTTACCCTGCACCATACACGTAAAGAGAAGAGGATTGTATTCTTGTTTTTGGTTATTTGTTGTTTTCTCGAATTTTGGAACCTCTCACCTTTTTTTCTACCACTTATCAGTGATTTTTGTGCACTCTGTTGCCTTCAAATATGTTACAAAGTTCCCACCCTTGAAATACCCACCTTTTTGGTGCACAAGCCTCATCTTCACAGCTCTGATCCTACTCGTTGTCAAGCATGCCACAAGCACTGATGTCTATTTCTAATGCCTGCACTATATGTGCATTGTTTGCACGTTGTGAATTACTATGTACGTTTGTCTAAAAAACTCAATAAATAAAATGTAAAAAAAAAGTAGTGAGCATCTGCTTTCTCAGAATCAAATTGTAAAGTCCATTATAAGCATTACCTTTGCTGCCCCTCATCCCCCCACTCAGTGCTTTGCTGGAATAATCTAAAATGTCCTCACCCAAGACTGATTTGGGAGTCTGTGTCTGTCCCTGAGCCTAAAACTGTACCTTTTGATGGTCAGTCTAAGTTTAGTAAGTAAAATGGCTTTTGTGGGAACATTCTGTATCTGTTTCCCAACTTCTAGTGTTAGAAGGGTGCCCCTTCCCACCAAGGGCATGATTTCCAAAGGCTTATTTTCAAACCCACTCTGGGACCCTGTGCATTCAGGGGGCTATCTCATATGCAGAAAACATTTATCTATGTCACCTACCACCACATAACTGGGCACCATATTTTGAAGTATGCAGACTTTCATCTATCCCTTGAACGCTAGGGGTATGCTGGCACCATTACTGCTGAGCCCTGAGACTTGTTTTGCCTTCAGGCCCAGCTCAGACTCACTTCATGAGCCAGCAACAACTTCTTTCAGCCAAGGCCCTCTCAGCCTAACGCTTCTTTCCTTTGCCGAGTCTCTTTCCTCTTCAGCCTTCTCCTTTGCCAAGGCTCTTTCCAGCTCAATTTTCTCCTTTTCCACGACCAGCCTTTCTTTCTCCAATACCCTTTTTGCAGCAGCCTCATCCTTGGCTGCCTCCAGTTTTAACTATGCCAGCTGCAGCTAGAATGCCATCTCAGCCCCTCTAGGGATTGACCCTTGAAAGACACAATGCTTTCTGCCCCTGCAGGGGACTCCTCCTCGCCAGGCTGCTACAGCTTAGGACCTGTGCCCTGATCTTCTTGCTTCCCCTTCATAACCTCCTTCTGATTCTCTTATATGGTTTGCAACATGTGGGATTCTCCTCAGGCTTTGAAGGGTTTCTAGAGCTTCTCCCTCTTGGAGATGCTTGGCTGGGAGCATCTAATCCTTGCAGAATTGTCTGGGCTCAGCTGCAGTGTAGCTCTCCAGGATGCTAAACTCAAATTCCATGCTTGCAGGTATGGTCACATGCAAAAGCAGTCAGGCAGAATGAGAGTGAATTTGGAAAAAGCAAAAAAGAGCCAATTAAGGAGAATTTAAAAGGAGGTTGAATATGGTCTAAAATTATTTATATAGGATTTCAGTGTGTACACAAATCGCTGTATGGCATGGCACAAACACAAGTATTAGATTCCATTGTTGCCACTAATGTGAGCAATGGGATTGTTGGTTGGAAGGGGGAGTTGAACCTTACTCAATCATCATCCACAATCCTTGTCAGGGTGAACCACAAAAATTCACAAAGTTAACCTTTTCTTAACCTTCTAGTAGCTTGGCACAAAAAGCAGTTAGGCTTAACCTAAAAGCAACATCTACATTATTTATGTAGCACTCAAGCAGTAACAAAGTGGAAACACAACACAAAGAAAAGTTCACGCCGATTCAGAACAATAGAATAAAATGTAATGCAACACTTCCTCAATAAACTCCAACTGATTTAAAATGCAGTAACGCCTTTAGTCCTTGGACCACCCGAGAGCCATTTGGTGAGGTAGGGTTTGAGGGCCCTGCATTGGCTCCCGTTTAGGAAACCAGTCAATTTTAAGGCTTTATGTTAGATGTACAAGGCTCTCCATCAGTTAGGCCCTAGGTACCTCAGTTTCAGTTCTGCCCTTACCTGGTACGCCTCTATTAGACCATTAAGAGGCACTGGTAAAAAGGAGGTAAACATACCTACCAAGGTTTAAGAAGGCCAGATTGAAGAAAGAGCCTTCTCAGTGGCAGCTGCCAGGGTTTGTAATTGGCTGCCAGATGACATCAGAGGGGTGGATTTGTATATGTAGTTTTGCAGGGCCGTTAAAAACTGGCTTTTCTTTGCAGTTTAGTGTGTTCCCGGTCAGGCTCTGTCAGACTTTCCTGTATAGAGTTGCCTTCTGGTTCCTTCTCGCCTGCGCTTAGCGCTTTGACGCCTGCATGGGTTTAATGTGCTTTATAAATACAAAATACAAATAAAATGTAATAAATTATTTGACATAAAAACAACAAAAATCCTATCACTAGACTTGTAATATGCAATTTTAAAGATTTAGCTAAAAGGTAGTGGCTCCAATTAAGGGTATCTGGTTACCCTGGACCGGAACAAAGCCACAAGTCAGGCACAGGACCAAATTTGGCCGGCTGAGGATTGTACCATATGTCTTTGGTGCGTGGTTTGTGTAGTGTTGCTTTGCAGGGCTTCACATTGCTCCATGACGGATTTGGTGGAACCTTCAGTCAGGCTGGTACAGCACCTTTAACCCCACTTCCAAGGGTCCAGGACTGGAAGGGAAACTCTTTGAGTGTCACGACTCACTCAGTCTGGGTCCTGATGCAGGTTTATGATGGTTGAAGCCTTTTCTGTGCCTGAAGCTGGAGTAGGAGTGTGATTTTTGGGCACTAGGAGGTCACCTGACAAGATTTTCTCACTGCAAACGGTTACGGGTAGTCAAGACCGTTCATGGTGAGAAAGTTGCCACTCAAGTAAAGAATCTACTCAAGCGGCAGCAAAATCAACTCATGCAGCAGTGCCCCCTGCATGGCACCATTTGCACAGATTTTTCAGCATGGAACAAGCTCCCGACACTACAAATTGGCACAAGCAGCGCAATATGCCGATTTCCACCTTTTCGCTCCACAGAATCTCAAGGAGTTTTCATGTAGCTCCACGGAATTCCATAGAGTGAAACTCCTCGAGTTCTGCTCACCCCTAATCTGGAGGCCTCCCTGACCTAGTTCTAGGTTGTCTGCAGGGGCATCAAGACCTTGTATGAAGTCCTTTGTGAGTGTGCTGAGGCAGCCCCTTTGAAGATCAAGTGTGATAGGTGACATCTCCGCCCACCATCCTGCCTCCATGGACCAGTCTGCCACCACCCAGTCTCTTTATTGTGTGGCTGTCTGGAAGGAATACATAAAGGCCAACTCCCATTCACACCTAGTCATGTGACCTGGGAAGAGGTTGCAGGCATCAAATGGTTTGGACAAGAAAATGTAAACTTTCTAAAAGTGGTGTTTTCAGAATTGTGACTTAAAATCCTACTTTGCCATTAAAGAGGTTTTTACATTACAATTACAGTTCTTAGAGATCAAACAAAACATCTCTACCTACTCCCAATCAAACTTTTCACCACCAGGACATGTAAAACTTAAACATACATGCAACCTTTTCAATACATTGCACCCTTCCCTAGGGGCCATGTAGGGTCTACCTTAGGGGTGACATATGTATTAAAAAGGAAGGCTTTGGCATGGTGAAGGGTTTATTTTGCCAGGTCGAAATGGCAGTGTTACACTGCTCACAGGCTGCAATGCCAGGCCTGAGTCATGTTTAAAAAACTACTCAGAGACGAAAGCCCACTAGTAGCATTCAATTTACAGGCCCTAGGTACCTCTAGCACCACTTTACTAGGGACTTACAAGTAAATTAAATGCATCAATCAGGTGTAAACCAATTTTGACATGCTTAAAAGTGAGAGCACAAGCATTTAGCACTGAATAGCATTGTGAAGTGCACATAGTACTAAAATCCAATGAAAACGGGTTCAGAAAACAAGAGGAGTGAAGGCAAAAGGTTTAGGGTGATCCTGCATAGAGAGCCAAGTCCAAAAGATTCCACATGATGAATGCTTTGCTAAACATATGTCTTTGTCTATCTTTATCTGTGACATAATTGATTACATATTTGTTAAGTGTATTCACCCATCTATCCACACATTAGTTGTATCATTTAGTCATTGTCGCTCGATGGATCAGATTCAACTGACTCACCTGTACTTCCTTCTGGTAGCAGAGGTGAGGCGAAAGAACACCAGGGAAGGAAAAAGCAGACAAATGATGTGGTTGTGTCAGTGGCAGGGAAACTGCAGGCTGGACCCCGCAGGACTCAGGGCTAAATCTATGTGCTGTAATTAGGAAATGTTTCCCCAGCGTGGGCTGGCTATACCCTGAACTTTATTGGAAAATCTCTGAGCAAAGCACTCAAAGAGGATGAAAAAAAATCAAATTGGAAGACATTGGCAAAATATTTTTTGTAGACAACCCATAAAAAATAGTAATATGTTCTAAAAGTTGTAAATGTTCCAAAGCCGGAGCCTGTGCCAGATGCCCTGAGCAAGAATTAAAGCTGAGGAACAAAGTTGAAGATATTCACTACAAAATGAGATCAAGGGTGATCACAATGGAGGAACACATTGTCAGCGCAAGGGAGAATATCAAAGATTTTGAAGAAATTAGCCTAAGGATGATGGACAGATTGAAATCCTTGAAGCAAGATCAATGCCCTGATTAAAGAGAACAGATTTAAATTTGAGTAGCAAGAGAGCAGTGTGAGTAAGTGTTCATTAGGGGAATGTGCCGTTTATAAAGAGATGACCCCAGAGAACGTGCTGCCCAATGTATCCCTAATTAATTAGAACTATAAGTATAAGAAGTCTCCATCTGCATCAAAAATTCCTAATAGGCAAAACATCAGTAATTATCAATTTGAAGTAATAATGCAATATCTGTAATTTCATGTAACAAACATAACATGAAATTACTGAAAACACAAGATTACACCTGCGTAAAGAAAATTTCTTAGTGGCCTAATTGGAACAAGGAAAAGAAGGTGGGCTTTTAACAGTCCCTTGGTGTAAAGAACTGTGTTTCATATAGTGTCTTAGAGTTTTCTTAATGGAGGAGTCACTTCTCCTTTTTTGTTACATTGTATTACAAGTAAAATCCAATGAAGTATAACAAAACTAGATGCTGGTCCTTCAGGGTTGTGGGCGGAAACATTTGATTTCTACCACTGCATCTGCTGTAAAAAAGAACATTTGAAAGTTGTACAAAATATATCTTCAGTTTCATGTCTTACATGTGTTGCAGCTATGTGTTGCATCTAGATGGGTGCCAGTTCTGGGCTTGTCCATATATTCAAGACATGTAGCATGCAGAGCAAAAAGTGACTTTCAATTTACTGTAAAGTGTTCTGTAGGCGTGTCTTCATCCACATTTATCTATCATTAGTACATGATTTATTGCTGCTTTAATCACTGCACAGCACGATTAGATCCCAGGTCACCCTTTCTGTCATTTCTCACTTTGACTTATCATTTATCTTTCCTTTCCATACTCATCTACCATGACACATTTCTCTCAATACACCAGGATGGGCTCTGTTACTTCTCCTGAAAAAGGTTGCACATGCCATCACAATAATACTATTATGGCAAAATCCATCACATACATTTGTGTATATGCTAAGGCCACGATTACAGATGGGCCGTGAGCAAGGTTTTGGGTGGAAACTTTCCTATGATCCCAAAGGAATACCCATTAGGTACAAGCTGAGCCTGACGCGGGGCCTTCCTTCCACAATTTATAGGAAGAAAAACTCGAAATAAATCAGAGGTTCAAAATGTGCACTGTTCTGATTGTACACCCCGGACAAGGTAAAATCACTTGGAAATAGAGCATTATTCCTCATTGCTGGGTTGCAATTTGTAGTCGGGTTCAAATTGCGCACCTGCTAATTTCCGCACCCTGCAATTGTAGTAATCAGCAGGTGCCCTGGTTGCACCCAGAATTCGTGCATGCCTTGTAAACACGGCATGGTTCTCTCTCCAGTCCTGGATTTTACTCAAGATTGGAATTATCTTGGCAACCCTAGGTTCATTTGCATTTTCTGTAATCATCATTTGGTTTATTCAGTTGTCGCTGTACATTTGGAAAATATTGCCGCAGCAATTTCATTATGCATGACATAATCAATAACATCTTTCAAGAAAAAGTTATTCTCTATTAACTATAAAGTTGGACAGCTCCATTATTCTAGGAGAGAAGTGTGCATTAATTTGCGTGAGGAGGTAGAAAATCATTATACGTCAGAGTTTGGCACTCCAGTCATTGTTAAAACCGAGCATGAATAAGTACTGCAGCACAGCTGCCCATTTACATGCAGGGTAGCTATCACTAAAGAGGGTTACGAGTATTTCACCATTTTCTTGATGATTGAACAGATTAATTGTTGTTTTAGTTAGTTTCATTAATTACCTTCATACGTACTCTTTTTTATTTTACAATAAGAAGTGGGAAAATGGTATATTAGTTGCCTGAGTAGACTGCACAGAAAAACAAATTAAGAAAATTTTACATATTAATTTCTAAAGATATCACATTAAAGAAAGCAAAATACAACAAATAAGTTCTTTGTACTGAGTTAAATATATATGAAACAATTCATTTTCGTAGCAGAATTGGAAAATATTAATTGAAAAAACGTTTAGGTTCCAGCGGCGGCTCCTATTGCAGGAGCGAGATTCCACTGGCTCGGACCCAGGACCTGAAAAATAAAACAATATTTTATCATTGTTTTATTTTTCAGCTGCTGGCTGAGCCAGCATGTGCAGGGAGGGGCGGGGCTGGGCAATGGAAGGGAGGAGGAGGAGGGTAGTGAACTTAAGTGCTCATGTTAGTTTGGCCCGGCTGTCTTAGGCCAGCCAAACAGACATGCACACTATGGTTGTCTCCAATCCAGCTGTGTTGCACAGCCAGGTTGGAGAAACAGCACATAGTCCAATTCACTGTCTGAGCGTCAGAACAAGCCACCCAGACCAATCCTAGCACTGCTCTCAAGCTAAGTATCGCATGAGAGCAGTGTCAGGATTGTGTGGGGGAGCTTGTGCTCATGTCCCAGGGACGGCTGGCACACGATCAGGAGCAGGAATGAAGAGGAGCGAGGCTGGCAGTGGCAGGACAGGTGTTTTTTATTTATCCCTAATCCTCTGCCCACTTCAGATTTGCAGCAGCCACCACTGTTCATAACCAAAGTACATTGTTTGCCCTACATATTCTCCACCTTAAAGTTGTTTACTGAAAATAAGTAGAGAACTATGCTCTATGAGCTCCTTAAGGATACTGACCTGATCGTTAACATTTATCATCCAGTTCATTCAAAAAAAATCAAAACCTCATCAAGTATAAGCCCATTTTTTAATATTTGCATAATTTTGTATTCTGTAAAAAATACCTTTACTTTAGTTAGGTTGTCTAACATACCATGTGGTTTGCTAAAATATCTAAATCGATTTGTGTGTGTCATTAATCCTGTTCTATCCTTCTCTTCTACACTGGTATAGCACTATAATACAAACACTGGCGACCCTCAGTACATTCAAAACATTTTTGAAGAGGTTGGCATATTTATCCCTGTTTAAAGCATAGTTACTTATGCTGTAGCTGTGCTGGGCCAAATCACAATGGCCTTCGTTACAGTTACTTCTCAATATGTGGAAACGGAGATGTTATAAGGAATGGGCAAAGTGGGCAATTGCCTATGGGCCCCATGTTCCTAAGGGCCCCTCGTGAAAGTGAACTTTCTCTGTCTCATATCTGTGTATTACTCTATCTCACATCATATTATTCAATATTATGTGGCATCATGGGACTTGAACTAGTATAAAATGGGCAATATAATACAAAGTTGCTCCGAACAGGTATGTCTTGCCCATGGCCCCCAGAAATCTTAAAATGGAATGGAAACGCAAAGACCCAACACAAACCCCAGTAATTTTAAAATGCCTCTAGACCTACATTTTGCTCCTATTTGCCAACAGAATATCCATGTTTCATCTTGAAATCACCACTGCATTGACATAGTCTATAATCCTTCAGAGGATTTTCTCTTCAGAATTCATCATCAAGCCCTTAGGTTGATATTGCCAAATTGAGGAACACAGTTTTGTTTTCACTGGTGTCATTTTCAAAAAAGATCATTCAATAGTTGAACTTGAAATAGGGAACATAAAAAGCACAGCCATCCTTGATTGTGTACATATACCTAAAGGAGAGAGCAAAAAAAGTGAAAGTGCTTGTGGGAAACAGAAGATGACAAAGGGAGGGATACGAGCAGGAGAAGACACAGTGATAGAGAGGTTAAGTGTGTCAGAAAGGCCAGTTAGTGGGGTTTGCAAGGGAAAGAAGGGTTTGAAAGAGGTGACTTAATGTGTGCATGTGGGTTTTTGAGGGGAGCATTTTGTTGTGGGGTGGGTGTGAGGGTGTGTGTAAGTGAAAAAGGACTGGCAAGAGGATTGGGTGATATGGATGTGATGGTCTTTGATAGAGGGGGTGAGAAGAAGGTGAGACCTGAAGATATGTGAAATGACGATTTGATAAAGTAATGTATGCGCTCCTACAGAGAGAAGAATGTCAGGAAGAGTATGCAAGAAAGGTGATTATCCATTGGGGTAATGGAATAATAACACTAACATGTCAGGGTCTGTGAAGCCCAAAAGTCCCTAAAATAACCAGAGCACAGCCCCCCCAGTGGCTATAGCACAGGGAAGACAGGCTGATCTAAGTAATTTGTGAAGTATTTGTGCTGAGCCAAAACAGTATTAGAGTCAAAACATCAAACAATAAAAATCCCAAACGAAATTAGAAACGTAGAGCAAATGTTTATAAATCACACGTCCTGCTTACAAGAGGGTGCAGATTCAGCCCTCTGATCTTCTCTTAGTTTACAACAGGATCCAACAGTGTCCAATCCTATTTTGATTTTACACTGTTTCAGAACGTGTCCTGAGGAGGGTTCCTTGATGTGCCATATTAAGAGGTTGCACTAGACAATGGATGGGGATGGCTCCTGGATTGCCCCTAACCATTTGCCCTACTGCAAACAATCATGCAGTACACCTTACTCCTACAATTCAAGATGGGAGAACCCTTTGCCCCTTGTGCAGCGCCTTTGTGTCCACCCAGAGGTGTGGAAAGGGAAATGAGTAGTCCCCTTCTCTGTATTCCCTCCAAACTATCTTTGTGTCAGCTTCCCTCCTACTGGGTTTGGGAAAAGCCTGACAAGTGTGGGATTATGGAACAAAGGTTTGCCTTTCTCCAGGTATCACTTTACATCTACTTGTGAAAGGACGGGTCTCACCTTGGTCTCTTTCACATTAATGAGGGCCTGGACCCACCCCATTTTTCCTTCCTGAAAGGAGAAGAAAAACACCAACCCATGCTATTGAGAGCCAAAAGGGCTGGGCCATTGTCTCTGCTGCAGAAACAGTTTTCAGACCTCAATGTCAGAGAGGCACTGACAGGCCAGCTTTCCAAGGCTAATGCTAATGAGCCTGATTGGGGCTCATACAGGACAACGCACACATTCTAAAAGTTACTTTCACAATATATTTTGTACAAATCAGACTTCTCCAGTGAATTGGATATTAATAAATATGAAAAACAGACTTTGAATGATGAATCAAGCCATTTGCTGTCAAAAGTTAGGGATACAAGTTTGTAATTTTTACTTTGACATTTTCTAGGATCAAGCTCCAACCTACCAATGAAAATAGCTTTTGGGGGCCAGGCACTGTAGGACCATGCCAATGTTCATTTCGGCCATGCACCACTTTTAAATTTCAATCATTCTGCCATCTGCACTATGAGGTGTACTTAAGTGTCACTGATTAATATTTAAAAACACAGCTTCCAGCCTGTCAGAAAGGGTTATTTTGACAGGTTTGACAGCAGGTGTTTTGGCTGCTACAGACAGGCTACCCCTCAAAGGACTGAAGCCTGCTTTTCCAGTCCTACTCAGCCGATAGCACAATAGATGCTGCAGTCCACAAACATCATTTAATATCATGTCAATGGATGTCTACATCATATGCTAGGGACTTGTAGGTAAGTTACATTTTTCAATAGGAGTCAGTCAATTTAACCATATTTGAAGGAGTAGCACAGGTACTTTACTCCTCTTAAGCAGTTGTAAAGTGTACAGAGTTCTAAGTCCAGCAAAACAGATAGGGAAACGTGTGTAAATCATGATAAAAATGGAAATTTCCTACAACTTGTGTGTGTGGTTAGCTTGACTAAGCTAAGATGGATAGAAAGTAAAGGGTATCAGATGATGGACTGAAAGGGGTGTGCAAATGAAAAGCATGATAGATGACAGTATGTGAGATAGAAAAAGGAAGGTAGAGGGATGAGAAAAGAAAGTGTGAGACTAGTGAGTTGAGGAAGAGGGAGGGGAATGAATGATAAAAAAAAGTTCAAGACTGTGTAAAGAGAGAACAGTGTCAGACTCAGTATGGAACAGGAGTGAGTTTCAAGAAGAGAATAATAGGTAGATGCCTAGGTTGCCACAAGCAGGGGGTTTACTATTACCAGTACAAGGAGCAAATGTGACACCAAAGAGTGTTATCTAAAAATGTACCTTGAACGAGGGATGGTAGAAATACGTGTGCTAGCCATGAGTGGTGCAGAAGGAGATAGAGTAGTAGAGAGAGGAAGTAAGAGAGGGAGTAGGTAAGCAATAGAGGGGATGAGAAGAGTGTGACAGAGGTATGTATAATTGATTAAATTGGGATAGTAAAGGACTTAGAAGAGAATGAAATATGAGCCAAAGCAGCACACATGAGAGAGACGGAGAGAGAGAGAGAGGGATAATACTAAATGCAAACACAACTCCTCTATATGTGGGAAGACCTACTGTGATGTCAAATTAATGCCTTTGGAGCTGTGAACACTGCTTACCAACGGGGGGAGTTGGAAAGCATTAAATGGACCAGCCTGACTTGATGTGACTCCATCTATCTTTCATTTTGCTGTAGAATAACTCTGGTAGAATGCCCTCACATATGCAGAAGAATATTAAATGCAAGACTATATTGGGAAACTAGGGGCTCAAAATGCGGAACCCACCAAGGAATTTGTTTGGATTAACTAGCTATTTATTGCACTTTTGAGCCTTAAAGCCCCAGGTTAAGCTCATGGACCATCAATACAAACCTGGAACAAAGAAGACAAGAAGGTGTCTCTGCCAGATGCTGTGAAGAAGCCTTCCACGCTGCTAGAGAAATGCCTGGAGCTCATATCGAACCTGACACCCTGATTCTCTGTCCAGCAAGACTTGCTTCAGTGCTGTGTCAAAACAACCTCCCTATCTAGCCCACATAAAAATGTGGCCTGGGACTGCTGAGTACAACTCTGCTGCTGACCAAAATTTTCATTTATCTGATGTTCTTGTTGGAAGACTTTTTAGATCTGTATGGTTTCTTGGAAAACCTCGACAAGTCCTTTCAAGATGACTACGGTCACTGGGTATAGATATGAAGAATCCAGAAAAAAAGAAATTGCCAAAAATGCCTCTTTGGTTGAAAAAACTAAATGTGTGTGACTTTTTGCCTTTTGTGGGACACAAATAATCATTTTTGTTGATTCTGGTAAGGCAAGGGGCCTCAAGGGTAACCTTATAGCAAAGGCACAACTTCATAAGACAAAGGTATTGTCTCACTCTGAGCTTTTCTGACATTTGGAGACCCTTTCAGTGGGTGCTCTGAAAAGCAACGCCAATGTGGTAGACTTCTGATCAGAGACAGGCACCTGGCAACGCCCTGGGTGCTGCTCAGATGAAAAGTACCACTTTCCCATGTCGACACCTAAATGCATTGTTTCGATAGAAACATCTTAAATAAACGATATCTTAAATAACTTAATAAGAGCTATCTTAAATAACTCAGTACTTAACAATAAAATAATGGACTGGGTAAGATACAAGGTTGATATTTTTGGCTCAAAGGGGAATTCTAAAGATGATATAATGACATTGTATTGAATTGAATACAGCAAAATACGAATAATGTTTATAGTCACAACTTGATAAAACCTGGGGCCATATTACAAAATATGGCACACTCTCCTTGTTTGCACTGGACGCACCATTCAAAATGTGCACCCGGCACAAAGAAGGAGAGTGCGCCGTATTATACTAAATGTGCTACCCCCAGGGCAACCACAAACTCATGCTGACCTTGGGGAATCTCATTTAAGATAAAAGTGATGTGGCTGTTTAAAAGCTACTCTGTATTTCACTGTGCAGATGACACCCCACCTGCACTTTTAAGGGGGTTAGAGATCCCCTTGCAGGCGGGTGCAGTGAGTCTATGCACCTGCCTGCAAGGGAATGTCTGAGGGATCCATGGGACCCCTTTTCTCCTTCCCAGAGTGCTTCCTTTAGAGTCTCACTGAAAGTGCATCACCTTTTTTTGCGCACTTTCAGTGCGCCTTCTAAAGGCATGTTTGGCTCTGCGCCCACATCGGTACACGGCGCAAGACCAGAGGCACAGTGATTCTCTCATTTGCATTGGGCTGCACCCCCATGCAAATGAAGGAATGCCATTTTGTTGAACCTGGCACTTTTTGCAGGGTTATTACAAACTTTATGCCATCCTACTCCCATTTTTTTCTGATCTGCTTTGTTGGCTTTAGGACTCTGGGCACTTTATTACTGCTAACCAGTGCTAAAGTGCATATGCTCTCTGTCTAAAATAAATTGGTGATTGATTTCTCCATGATTGGCATATGTGATATACTAGTAACTCCCTAGTATGGAGCACTATGTGTGCCAAGGGCCTAGAAATCAAATGCTACTAGTGGGCCTGCAACACTGAATGTGCCACCCACATGAGTAGCCTTGCAAAAATGTCTCAGGCCTGCCCTTGCAGTGCATGTGTGTGCAGTTTAAACTGTCAGTTCCACCTGGTAGGTGCACCCTTTTGCCAGGCCCAAATGTTCCACTTAAATAGCTGTGAGTTACCCCTAAGGTAGGCCCAAGATAGCCCCATGAGTAGGGTACAGGTTTATTTAAATGTAGGACATGTAGTGCTGTGTTTTACTAGTCCTGATAGTACAAATACTGCTAATATTCAGTTTTCATGACTTCAAGGCCTATCTCTCCAGTAGGGTAGCAAGGAGATTGCTTTGAAAGATCTTGTAAGTATAATATCCCAATGAGAGCAGATAGCGATATGGAGTTTTGGGAAGTTGGTTTTTGAATTGTAAGTTTGAAAATGCCACTTTTAGGAAGAGGGCATGTTCTTGCTTTACCATTCTCTGCCTCTGCCTGTCTGCTGAATACAGGTCTGGGTCAGGATGACAATTGGGATGTTTGTGCATTCACTTTAGACAGTAACACAAAAGGAGCTGAGGTGTGCTCTGCATATCCTGATGGCCCATCATCAGGCTGATGGGTCTTCCTGAGTTAGAGTGGTGGGAGGAGCTGACACTTGCACCTGAATACGGCCGTTCCTATCCTCACCCAAAGCAGTCTCCAACTCCTTTGAGTGTGGGTCTGGAGCCAGGGGAAGGCAGGGTCTGTGCTTGCCTACTTCAAAGCAGAAATGGGTATACGTACTGGACTTCTGACACCACATAGGAAGAATCCTTTTGGATTGAGGAAATTCTGCCAGGAAGAAGAGCAGGATGCTGAAGAAGGGACTGCCACTCTGCCTGTTGCTTTGTTGTGTTGGCCTGCTGCTTCTGTCCTGGAAGTGAAAGGACTGGACTTGACTTTCTATATCCTGCTTTCAAAGGTTCTCCAAGGGCTCGGACTGAGCTTACCTCCTGGTAAGAAGTCTAAGGGACATCAAAGACTTCACCTGCCTGCGCCTAGGCTCTCTTGCTGAGAGTCCTGGCTTGCCAAGTGGTGCCAAATCCACATTCTGGACCCTTGGGAGTGAGTTCTGGTGCAATAAGAAAGAAACTAGCACATCCACTTCCAGAATGACTTCAGAACTGGAGCTGCTCTCTGACCCCACACCACTGCCCTGGTCCTTGCTACATTCAACAACCGTGACCTACAACGCAGGCCCAATGCTACCACAGAGCCTCCGAAGTCATGCCACAGCATGAGTCCAGAGTGCTGTGTCATCGACGTCCATGGCACCTGACTCTGACTCCGCAGCAGCACCTGTGGCCCAGTGGTCTGATCGCGGCACCATGATTTCGATGCCTCGCTTCTTGACCTGCTGGATTCATCTACCACGCCTTATCGTAAGGAACCAACACTTCACCACCAAGGCTGCATCACCTCCTTTGCAACCGTAAGGAACCAACCCCTCACCTACCCTGCCTAGCAGTAAGGAGCCGATGCCTCACCTCCCCGGTGGCAGCAAAGAACCAATGCTGCACCTGCTCCTATGACGCCTCACCTCCCTGACTCTATGCAGCGTCTTTGTATCCTCATTGTTTTCCAAGGTTCTGTGGCCGGGGTCTACACGACTCCACGTCTTTCACATTTGGCGCCGGACTGTTAGAAGCATCTCTGTTAAGCTGCTTTGATAGCCCTAGTTGCAGTTATTGTGTTTCTAAGCACCCATACTACATTTAATCTTTGAACATTTGCTTCCTTACTTGTGTACATTGGAATTTTGTCAGCATGGTCTTGCTTTACTCAGATAAATATTGGCTATTTGTCTAAACTGGCATGGAGTTCTTTTGTAGTGTTTTCACTGTGTTACTGTGTGTGTGTGTGTGTGTGTGTGCGTACAAACACTTTACACATTGCCTCTGAGATATGCCTAACTGCTTGAGCCAAGCTACCAAGGGGATGAGCAGGGGTTATGTTAGCTGTGTGACTCCCTTGCCGTTACTAGAGTGAAGGTCCCTACTTGGACAGGGTGTAAGCTGCTGCCAACTAGAGACCCCATTTCTAACACCCCTGATGGCTGGCACTGTATGTGCTATTGGTATTTCAGTAGGTGCCGCACAAGCATCTGCGGCTCCTTCTATAATACCAAAGTGGCCCGGGGCATGCAAAGCAGGCCCAAAAAGCGTTTGCGCCCGGGGCACTTTATGTAATATGGCCCCAGGTTCACTATTTGGATGTGAGTATAACTTTGAATAATGGTCATTTCAAGACAAGTGTGTACAGAAAACAGACGTCATTCGTATCTCTCTATATATATAGATAGATTCATATTGCTCCCTCTCTCTCTCGCTCTATCTATCTATCTATCTATCTATCTATCTATCTATCTATCTATCTATCTATCTATCTATCTATCTATCTATCTATCTATCTATCTATCTATCTATCTATCTATCTATGTATATATACATATACATAGATAGATAGATAGATAGATAGATAGATAGATAGATAGATAGATAGATAGATAGATAGATATCTGTTTTCTAGATTTATCTAAATTGCCTAAAATTAGCACACACATTTATTAACTACCGAAAGGTATACATTGTGATTTCAACTAATTAACTGTATACATTTATATTTACTACACAGTTGAATGTTTTTAATGTCACTTACAGGAAATTATATACAGTCTTCAATTTCAGTCAGGCTATATCAAGATAAATACTTTTTACGAACGTGTCCATCTTCATGGAGGGATGCATGAAAAGATCGGAAAAATGGCCAAAAGTCCAAGCAAAAAAAACTAAATGAAAATGCCCACATTAAATATCCTGTAAACTATCTGAGACAAAGGTACCCTTAGGCAATGTTTTTTTAAAGTGCATATGTCATTGTGTACATCAGTCATCATGCACTGGTAAGCCAGTGTGAACCCCAAGTGGAAAGGATTGAGATGAATGGCATGTTAAAATAACCAAATTCACATGAGATATTAAAATTCAGAGTTTCACAGATGTCCCTGGCAAACAATTTTCAAGAGCTGCTGTAACGCTCAAGAAAAGGAATCACTGAGGGGAAAAGTCCATCCACCTCGTAATTGCTAAGCGCTCTGGAAGGAACCATTTTTCATATTTTGCAATGGATTTAGGAGAATGGCTTTGCTATCTGGATACATTAATGAGCTTTTAAGTCACTCAACGACTTTTGATGATGACGAGTATTATTTACTTCCCACTTATACCGCCAGGTGGTGATTTCACAAAGGTGTTTTCACTAAGTACCAGGCTTGTCTCTCCTAAGTGATGCTTCACTATCAAGTCTGTGAGACAGACGTTGTGAATGCCGTAAAGATTGAGGAATCGACATAACACTTACTTTTTGTTCCTTGCTGTTTTTTCTCACAGATTGACAATTTAGTGGCATATTTTTACTAGGTTTGAGACTAATTAGTGTAATGTTTTAACGCTAATTCAGCGTAAACCTAACTCCATGTTTATACTTTGGTGCTAGACACGTCTAACGCCAAAGTAATAGAGTTCACATCATTTTCTGGACGTGGAAACCTACCTTGCATCAACGAAATGCAAGGTAGGCATTCTCGTTCAGAAAACAACGCTATGGCCCTTGGGCCATATTTATCCCCATGCTAAAATCATGCACGGGGATAGGGGCCTAAAATAATGGCGCTAAGCTTGCTTGGCACCATAATTTAATGCCTCAGTATGGGCAGGTGTTAGGGGACCTGTGGGCCTATTTCCATGGCCAGAGGCCATGGAAAGAGCCCACAGGTGCCCTTCCCTGGCCCCAGGGATACCCCCACCCACCACAGGAAGACACCTAAGGATGGGGTAAGTAGAGGTGAGTATATTAAAAAAATAAATTAAGTGCCATAAGGGGGCCTAACTTGGGCCCCCCTACATGGCACTGGCCCCAATGTCCATGCCCAGGGGACACAAGTCCCCTGGGCATAGCCATTGGGCTGGAGGGGCATGACTCCTGTCTTTACTTAGACAGGAGTCATGTCCATGGGGGTTGTGTGCCAAAATATGACGTTAATCAGGTTAAATTCATTTTCTTGACTTTAACCTGACTAGCATAATTCTTTGACGCACAACCTCCAGTTTTCCCTACACCTCCCCCACCCGGTTAGCATCAAATATTTTGACGCTAACCAGGCCTTACTGCCAGCTAACGTCATAGCATAAATATGATGCCCGGACGGCGTCTTGGGATGGTGCTAGCCGACAATATAGTTTTTGACGCTAAACTTCGTTAGAGGACTTTAGCGTCAAAAAGTATAAATCAGGGCTTTAGGTTCCCATTCTTTTCTAGCCATTCCTGGTGTTTTCTAGCACATTCTTAAATATTTTTGCATCATTTTGCACTCTACAGTTTCTTACAAAAGGTTTGACACTTTCCAGCATATTCCAAGATGGTCCAATCTTCGAGCTCACTTAGATGTTAGGAGGAGTGTTGGAAATGGCCCTCTGCAGGGTCATCCCCACACATGTTGCCTTCCTCCTCCCCTTTTTTGCTGAGTTCATTTTTGTTGCCCCTTGGACTCTGTGCACTTTACTACTGCTGACCATGCTACAGTGCTTGTGCTCTCTCCTTAAAACACTGTAACATTGGCATATGCCCAATTGGTATATTTAATTTACTTATAAGTTCCTAGTAAAGTGCAAGACATGTGACCAGGGCCTGTAAATTAAATACTACTAGTAGGCCTACAGCACAGCACTGATTGTACCACACACTTAAGTAGCCCTTTAAACATGTTTCATGCCTGCTATCGCAGAGCCTGTGCGTGCAGTTTCAACTGCCATGTTGATGTGGCAAAATAAACCTTTTACCAGGCCCACACCCTCATTTTCAGTACATATAGTACATCCCTAGGGGAGGCCGTGGACAGCCCAGAGGGCAGGGTGCAATGTTTTTAAAAGGTTAGACATGTACTTGCTAGTTTTACATGTCCTGGTGGTGAAAAACTCTTAAATTTGTTTTTCACTACCTCAAGGCCTATTTCTCTGTAATGCTATCTGCATTTAACCACCAATTCCATCTTGACCACTGACTCCATTTTGTGCTTAGCTTAGCTTTAAATGCCGTCACATTGGTGGCACAGGTAATTTTCCACACACAGCTTGTTCTCTACATTGAACGTGTTTTTGCTTTTCTCATCAGAGAATGGAACATAACATGGGGGATGCAACGATGATAAAAATGTGCAAGTATGAGAATGTTTACAGCAGAGAAGGGTATGGCTCTGTCTTGGAAATGCACATTGGGATCTGGCCAATCCTTTTGTGTGTTTTCAACTCTGACCAAGTACTGTCAGTGCTTGAATTTCACAACTAATTCGAAAGGAGGGGGGAGTTTACCAGAACCTTCCTCTTGAGATTGTTTAAGGTATAGAACAAATTGTCGTAGTCATTTGCAAGATACGAAGTGAACGATTTAAAAGTGAAAAACGTTTGGCAAAAAGTATAAGATGGTTTCCCAAGTTCCAAATGACATACCGAGGTGGAAAAAAAACACCCTATGATGTTCTTGCGAATGAATGGTCTTCTGGAGCAGGATTATGTGAGAATTGGGACTGATGTCTTAGTGATGCTGAGCCAAAAACAGTTTTACTCTGTATACAGAAAGTGCCAATAGAACAGGGATGTGATTTATCTATTTTAGGCAGACAGGGCTGGATCCTGTTATTTGCTTATGGAAAAATGCATGAAAGATATGTGCAGTTGGAACAAGAAAACCAGCAATTAGAGAGGCTGCTAGTTGAAGCTAAAAATAACATAACCATGCTGTCTTGTCAGAATATGTTATTGAAAGATAAAAGGGATACTTATTAATCTGTGCAGAAAAGGCAGCTGTCTGCGTTGCCGAATACAGGTATCGGAAATGTAGGGGTAGAGTCAATCAACAGACAGTTAATTTAGCCTTTACTAAAACAGCGTTATGGGATCCAGAAGTCTGGGGCGATAATATCTGGGACTTCACAGGTTTTTCCGATTACAGTGATGAGTCCGTTAAAAAAAGTGGGGGCCAGCATTGGGCCAGACAAATAGAAAGTGATTTGTGAAAATATAGGGCACCCCTTAAAACCCAGGGGAGGTTGAGATGCACTCCCTAGAAGATTATACACAACAGGAAGTCAACAATATCACAGACAGATCCAAGCAGAGATCTGGGGAAACATTACTTACATGGATGGTGAGATTATTTGACACAGGAGTCTCCTGGAGTAATGTTAGATATAGGAGATGCTCCTAAGTTTTGTACTCTTAGCTCTGACCCCATAATACAGGAGAAGTTTAGGGGTTATCAGGGTAACCAACATATCACCCTACTGCAGCTAGCAGTCGTGGGGTGAAACCGTTGGTATCCAATAGAATCAGTCTGGCCGCAAAACGACAAGCCCTGGTACACCTTAAGAGATGCAATGCAGAGAATTATGGAGGAGGGAATGAAAACTGCTATTTTCTTGGGTGATGCTCACTGTCTGTTAGATGGACCACTCTCTGTGTCAGTGCGAAATAAAATTATTCACCTTGCTCCTCCATCTTACAAGCAAGTAATAATGACTAACCTAATAAATCAGACAGGGCAAACATTGAAAGATGCACTGGAGGCAGTTCACGAGTTAGGAGAATTTGGAGACTGGACAAAACCTGAGAGTGCCTCGAGGTCTGAGGGTTGCACAGATAATAACGGAGAATCTAGGAGAGACATGTTTATGGCATAACTGAAGGACAGTGTCAAAAAGGACAGATTGATGGGATAGATACCAAACGTTTGTGGGAGATGTACCGTAAGCGAGGGCTTGAGAGAAAGGAGAGCAGCAGGAAAGTGAATAAGCAGGATAATAAACTAGTGAATTGGGGCCAGCCACAGATGCAGGAGGAAGGAAAAGAGAGGGAAACAAATATTTCTTCACGAGGGAAAGAGGAGTTGGACAGCTATTGGTCAACTGCTGAAAACAGGGAAGAAGAGGAATCTCCTCGCAGATATGAGAGCATATATCCAGACCTGACATGGGCAAAAGTTGACATGTGTAAATCAGATTAGGAAACAGGACAAGCTCCAGCTCAGGGATGGGCTCATAAAGATAACAGACCCCATGTTGATTTAGAAATACATTGGATACACAAAAATGTTCAAAGGGTCTGGGCCTTAGTCGACACCGGAGCGGACGCCTCTTTAATTGATGGAAATCCAAAAACGTTTACAGGTCAGCACTGCACCATCACAGGGTTGGGTGGAAAGCAAACCCCTCAGTGCTGACTACTGTTCAAATGAAAATAGAGAGAACACCAAAAAGAGAATATACAGTTTTGTTCCCTTGTGTATATATTTTAAACTGACATTCAGAAGGGGATGACTTTATACTTGGAAGATGGTAATTATCAGTTTGGATCAAAGAGATATATTTCAGTGGCAGCTGCGAGGGTGGGCCATCTGAAGATACCCCCAGTGAAGGTGCCCCCAGCAACCAAGGTGGTTTGATTGAAATAAAACTGAATTCCGGGAGGGCATGGGAGGACATGAGGAAATAAGTGAGACTATTCAGAAGTTGATGGCAGGTGTGGTGGCTCTAGTCACCACTGAATGGGACAATCGTCTGTGGCCCATGCGCCCACCGGATGGGAGCTGTAGAATGACTAGTGATTACTGCCCCCTTTGAGTGCTGCAGTCCCTGACACCATCACTTTGATTGAGAGAATACAAAAACATAAAGGGACCTGGAATGCAACTATTGATATTGACAATGCTTTCTTTTCTATACCATGGGCCCCTGAAAGTCAGGAGCAATTTGCTTTGTTGTGGGACAGCAGACAATTCCGAATGCTAAGGCTCCCCCAAGGGTATGTATATAGCCCCACCATCAGTCACCGGCTGGTGGCAAAATACCTGGATGAATTATCTGTCAATCTTGGGGTGCAATTGTCTCATTATATTAATGATGTGATGATTCAGGGAGAGACACAAGAACATGTGCAAACTCAGTTGGACAGAGTTGTGAAACTCTTACTGAGCAAAGGGTGGATGATTAATCCAGATAAGACACAATGACCCTCTAAAAAATTGAGTTTTTTAGGAATCCACTGTAATCAGCTACATAGAGGGGTGTTGCCACAGGCAAAACAAAATATATTTGAATTTGCCACTCCCCATAATAAGCAGGAGACTCAGCGATTCATTGGACTTTTTGGCTTTTGGAGACAGCATATCCCTCACTTGAGTCAGATTTTGGCCCCTCTGTGCAAAGTGACAAGAAAGAAACATGAGTTTGAATGGGGAGAGCAGCAGCAGTGTGCATTTGACTTGGCAAAGGAGCAGATTAAGCAGGCTTTAGACTTATGGCCAGTACAGGAAGGAGACATTGAGTTACATGTAACAGTTCAAGGGCAATATGCAAAGGGGAGCATGTGGCAAAAAAAGGGAAGAAAGAGTGTGCCCCTGGGTTTCTGGACCAAAAAGCTCCCAGATGCTGGAGAGTGATATACTCCCTTTGAGAAACAGTTACTTGAATGTTACTGGGCTCTAGTGAATACTGAGCAATTGACTCTTGGTCAGAATGTGATTCTGAGACCTGTGATTTCAATAATGCAGTAGGTAATGAGTTCACCTAAAACTCACCGCACAGGACATGCACAAGAGACCAGTATAATCCTGTGGAAGTGGTACATACAGGGCAGGGCCCTAGTGGAACCAGCAGGGACAGCAGCCCGGCATAAACAGGTGGCACAGGCCCGTGTGCAGGATGATGCAAAGGTGCAGTAGGTACCAGAGATAAAAGAGTCAGCAGTGAGGTAGGGTGAGCCATTTGAATCCTTAATCCCCGAGGACAGGAAGCATGTATGGTTTACCGATGGTTCAGCCAAATGACATTGGAAGGCAGTGTCATACAACCTAGTCACCAAGAAGTTGTTATCCACTACAGGAGAAGGGAAGAGCAGTCAATATGCAGAACTATATGCTGTATCTCAGGCACTGAATCAAGAATTGCCTGGGACCTGTCACATTTATACTTATTCTTGGTCTATCGCCAATGGGTTAGCCACCTGGCTTCCCACATGGCATGCACATACCTGGCAAATACATTCTAAGGAGGTGTGGGGCAAGGAATTGTTGCAAGAAATTTGGGAAATACTAGCGCAAAATACCATTACTGTGTATCACATAGAAGCCCACTGTCCCACCAACTCTCTAGAACAATGGTTTAATTCCCTTGCAGATGACCAAGCCAAAATCTCAGAGGCAGAAGTGGTGACACAGGATTCTGACTTGGGATGGATGGCTAAGTGGGCGCACTAAAAATGTGGACATCTGGGAGAGGAGGCCACTAACAGGTGAGCGGAGATTAAAGGGATACATATTCCCCTAGATTTGATAAAATCAGTAATCATGCAGTGTCCTATTTGTCAAAACACACAACAGAGATCTGTCCTGGAAACTGTCAAAGGTCAGTTGTGGAGAGGGAAGTTGCTTGGGCAGATATGGCAAACTGATTACATTGGGCCACTACCAACTAGTTGCGGGTGTCAATACTCTTGCACAGTAGTGGATACTTATTCTGGTTACCTGATTGTCATCCCTTGCAAACGTGCCACTCAGTTTAATGACATTAAAACTCTGGACTTGTTAATATTGTATTACGAAGTCCCACTCCAAGTCCAGAGTGACAACGGGTCACATTTCAAAGGAAAATTAGTGCACGGTTATTGCTCACAACACAATATTGAGTGGATTTATTATATTCCATATTATCCACAAGCTGCAGGACTGATTGAAAGAATGAACGGCTTGCTGAAAGCCCAATTATGAAAATTATCAGCTGGAACTTTGAGAAACTGGAGAAAGCGTTTAAATGAAGCTCTATACATTTTGAATAACAGACCATTGACAAGTGACGAGACCCCTTCAATTGGACTGCGGACCCCAGCGTTACAGATACAACCCCATTTAGTGATCAACACCACCATGTATTGGGAAATAAAACTAGGAGCCTTAGCTCCTTACTAAGCCACACCAGAATCTGAAGGTCTTGATCTACATGCCTTAAAAACCTTCCGATTGAAACCAAGAGACATGGCACTTCTTGAAGCAGGTGTTGGAATACAAATTCTCCCGGAGCATTTCGGATTGATTGCTCCCAGATCTGGGTTAGCACTCAAAGGTATTCAGGTCTTGGGGGGAGTGTTTGATGCAGACTACCAAGGAGAATTAAAAACTATTCTTCTGAATAATGGGGACACTGACTTGACAAAATAACCTGGAGATAGAATTGTGCAAATTGTAATTATCCCAGTGTATGGAGTAATAGTGAAAAAGGGTACAGCCCCAGCCCTTCTATTGCGTAGGGAGGGAGGTTTTGGCTCAAGTGGCCAAGTAACATAAACCTTAGTACTAAGGTTTGGGTAGAATCCCCAAATCGTCCTTCTGAACCAGCAGAAATCATAGCAAAGGGCAAAGACTATGGGCCAGATGTATCAAAGGGTTTTACCCATTCTGTGTCTATGGAAAACTGCGTTGGTACATATGGCCCTATGTCCTGTTAGTCATGAAACCAGGACACGAGAAATAGGAATATATATCAGCGGATAAATGTTACTTGCGAGAATGATTATACTTGTCTCTTTTACAGATCCTACTACGATGTGTCTTTGTGCTAGCTGTTCTACGTGGTCTCTATTCAGGCGTGTGCGTGTGGGGTCAGAAGGGACTGAAAGCCTCCAGCTCCAAAATTATTGACTGACCACACCGATCGACACCTTTACTGCACCTGACCAAAAATGTTTGGGCTCATCTGGCATGAGTTGTGCTCAACAGATCGGATTTCTGCCTGTCTAACCAGAAAAGTACTGTAGATGTTATATCGATCTGCCTGGTCGCCATGCCAACTCCTGCCAGTACTTTGCTACAAATCCTTAATGCCACCAACAAAGATGGAGCAGTTCAAGAAAGTGATGTGTTGTCACACTTCTCCTTGTATGAATATTGCAGGTTTTGCCAAGAGGTAAGGGATGAGAAACAGGATAACCTAACCCATGTGATTACTCACAATATTACAACAGATGATGCCTGTTAGGCCTTAACTTGTGCTTCTCACAAAATTGGAAAATGTGCTCAAATGCATCTGGCAACAACAACGGGGTCTCCTCAAGTGACCCAGTGGAAACAACGATTACTGTGTCAGCATAGAAATGATAAAACTTGTAAGAATATGCACAATAGCATGTTTTGCCAACATATTGTGACTGCTGCTAGCATGTCAAACAACCAGTAGTGTGTTTGTTCTCTTGCATAAATACCACTTATACATACATTCCTGCCAATATAACTGGTGGACCATGTGCTTTTACATGGTTAGGACTCATGATGTTTCCATTTCACTCTGTACACACTCGCTATCCAAGGGAAACAGTTGAGTTAAGCGAAGACTCTGAAATTCAATTACTATCTAAATCAGAATATGTGAGTTTAGGCATTTCTATAGTAGGAGTTCCAGGATTAGCTGTTTATAATACTTGAGTTACTAACGAGTTAGTATGTTTGATGGTTAAGAACATCAATCACACTTCCATTGCTGAAATGAACTTCTCCTTGATATATGAGGTACTAGAAGACCTACATTGCAAAACAGGGCAACCCATGACTACCTGCTCTTGAAGCATGACCATGTATCTCAGAGTTTGGGAAAGTGTGCTGCTTCAACCTATCAGACCACTCTAAATCTATCCAGTCTCATAGTGACGCTTTTCATGAATTGGTGAAAGGAGTAAGACAAGATGTTGAGAAAGGGTGGTGGGACTGATTATTTAACTGGTTACTCGATTTTGGGCAATTACGTAATATTTTAGGCGGAATACTCGTAGTGATTTGTATTATAATAATGCTATGTTGCTGTGTACAATGCATACCTAATCTACTTACAATGTTTAAATCAAAAAGGTCTACTTTTAGACCAGTACTTTATGAGAGTCACTGGTCAAAGGTTGGAGTGTAATGCTATCTGTATTTACCCACCAATTCCATTTTGACCACTGACTCCTTTTTGTGCTTAGCTTAGCTTCAAATGCCATCACATCAGTGGCACAGGCATTTTACCACGCACAACTTGTTCTCTACATTGAAAGAGTTTTTGCTTTTCTCACCAGTGAAGGGAATATAACATGGAGGATGCAACAATGATATGAGTGTACAAGGATGCATATTGGGATCTGGCCAATCCTTTTGTGTGTTTTCAGCACTGACCAAGTACAGCCAGCGCTTGAATTTCAGAACTCACTCAAAGGGAGGGGGAAGGCTACCAGAACCTTCCTCTTCAGTTTGTTTAAGGTATATAAGGTGGGGAAACTTGGCGATGAGGCAGAAGGAACTCATTTCTGAGGGTGACTGCACTGCTTGGAAAATAGGGTCCCTTTGAGGAAAATTTCTTCTGTCTCAGCTGTCCAGAGTTCCACAGCTTGACATTGGCAAGGACAAGGATGAGGTAGGATTTGATCCCTATAGCTTTCCTGTGTGCATACATAAACATATGTGTATGTATATATATATATATATATACGTAGATAGATATCCACTGCATACATGTTAATTGTTGATATATTGCACTTTTTCTGCTTTTTATTATTCAACTGCTGTGATTATTTTAGTATCTGCACGTGTTTCACTGCATTCAAGGTAAATGCTCATGTTAATATTTTTGTATACTTTTGTTTGAGACCTGGGAAGTGCCTTAATAAATTAATTATTCAGGCTTCGAGTGCTGCATTCTTTGCATTCTTTAGACTCATTCCCTCTTTGTTTGAAGCTAAGCAGGACATTCTCCCATAGGTTAACATTGGAGTTGCTTTATTACATCTTAGTGTAACTTCCAAATGGGAAGAGATGATGGCTCTGAAATCACAATTTAAAATCCTTTCTTAAGGTGAAGTCAGATTTTAAATTGCAATTCTGAAAATACAACTTTTAGAAAGTTGGCAGTTCCTTGCCTTAATGTACAACCTAGAGCCCCGTAGGGTGCACTAGTCCCAGGACGCACAACTGGTATGCCCGAAAGCGAATCACTCTTCTGGTCACATGTGAAACGTCACTTAAATAGTTCAACAGTTCATCACTTCACACTTGAATGAAACTGAGGACTTCGGAAAAACTTATAATGGATCCCAATGCATTTCAGGTAGAACCCTTCATCAGAGCAAAACTGCAAAACATTTGTCATACAAGGAAGTCAGGCATGGAAATCACAAAGTACATAAATAAATGAATCCATGAAAAAAGGTAATGAGGAAATAAAGAAATAAACTCTAGTTCGCTACCTTGCTAGCATGCAATAGGCCCACGAGCTATTGTTTGTAACCTCCAAAGCATATTGTAAAAGTGCCCGCATGCACCGTGAGAAACAAATGTGCGCAAAGTACAGAAAAGCAAACTGTACATGAAAATGTAAACACTGGTGCAAATGTAGCTCATCCAAACCAGCATGTGCTGAGTGCAGAACCACCACAGACATCTTGTGCCAAGATCATCAAAGGCACATCAATGAAACAGATGACCCACGGTCCCAGCCATCTCCTGCAGAAGCCAGCAGTGCTTCTGCATGCAGAAATCTACTTTAAATAGCAGCTCCCTGCTTGCAGGAGCAATGTTTCAACCAGTCACTCACCACCACGGCACACAACCCCCCCAACACAACTGGAGCAAAATACCAATGGATCAACTGATCTCCACTCTCGCCCGGGCCCCCCCCCCAGGATCCCGGACCCTAACACAGGCGCCACCAACCTGCATCGCTGGATAGAAGACTGCACCAACACCCTAGCACCGCTCCAAAAAAAACCAAACACCCCCCACAGAATCAAGACCAGCTGGTTCACCCCAGACCTACAGGAATCCAAACGGCAAATCGCAGAATGGAAAAAACCTGGCACCTTGAACCTACCAACTCCAACCACATCGCCTTCAAGGATGCCCTATGCAAACTTCACCAACTGATCAGCACCACCAGAAGGACCCACTTCAAAAACCGCACTGACACCAACGCTCACAACAGCAAAGAGCTCTCCGGCATCTTCAAAAAGCTCTCCACCCCCAGGACCTGCTCCAACGAACCCCCGCCATCACAGGACTTCTGCAACTCACTCGCAACCCACTTCTATCGAAAGATAGAAGAAATCCACAACAGCTTCAACCCGCAGACCCACCAGCTAACTACAAACACCCATGAACCCAACGCTCCAAGCAACGCCCACTTCCTCCACACCTGGACCCCCGTCAACATAGAAGACACCACCAACGCCATGGACTTCATAAACTCCGGATCATCATGGGACCCCTGCCCACACCATATCTTCAACAAAGCTAACGCCATCATCGCTCCCCATCTCTGCAACACCATCAGCAGCTCCTTCGAGTCAGCCACCTTCACAGAGAGATGGAAGCATGCAGAAATCAACGCCCTGCTGAAGAAACCAAAGGCAGACCCTGACGACCCCAAGAACTACCAACCAATCTCCCTCCTCCCCTTCCCAGCCAAGGTCATCGAAAAAATCGTGAACAGTCAACTATCCTGGTTCTTGGAAGACAGCAAGGTACTCAACACCTCCCAATCCGGATTCCGCAAAAACCACAGCATTGAGACCGCACTCATTGCTGCCACAGACGACATCAGGGCCATACTCGACGAAGGAGAAACAGCAGCACTTATCCTCCTGGACCTCTCCGCAGCTTTCGACACAGTATGTCATCACAATCTCCGCACACGCCTCCACAACTCTGGAATCCATAACAAGGCACTGGATTGGATCTCGTCCTTCCTCACGGGTAGAACCCAAAGAGTCTGCCTCCCACCGTTCCAGTCAGAAGCCTCCGTAATCACCTGTGTCCTCCCCCAAGGATCTTCGCTCAGCCCCACACTCTTTGACATTTACATGGCCCCCCTCGCCAACATCGCATGAACCTACCACATCAACATATTCTCCTACTCAGACGACACTCAGCTAATCCTCTCCCTCACGAAAGACCCTACAACTGCAAAGAACAACCTCCACAACGGACTTCACGCCATCTCCAGCTGGATGGAATCAAGCCACCTCAAGTTAAACACAGACAAGACAGAAATACTCATCTTTGGCAGCAACCCCTCAGCTTGGAACCACTCCTGGTGGCCCACCTCCCTAGGATCCGCACCCCCACCCACCACCAACGCACGCAACCTGGGCTTCATCTTGGATTCCACACTCAGCATGACTCAGCAGGTCAACGTCATCTCCTCTTCCTGCTACAACACTCTCCGATTCCTCCGCAAAATCTTCAAGTGGATTCCTGTTGAAACCAGGAAAACTGTCACCCACGCCCTGGTCAGCAGCCAATTGGACTACGGAAACGCCCTATTTGCAGGAATAACTAACTTCTTGTTATAAAATGTAAATAAGTAACAAAAGCAATAAAACACTTTTGATGCTACATAGATTGTATATCTGTAATTGCTTAGTCACTTGATTACCGTGGAAGTCTAGGAGTACTTCCCCCTTGCTCTGACCATTGATTTACTTTCATTTATTACCCTGGTTGAAAGGGTTACAGGGTATTTGCCTCATTGTCTGATACTACCTTTTAAGGGTGGGCACCTCAGAAGGTAGCAGGAGCCGGCCCTGGAGATGGCGGTCCCCAGGGTCATGTATTACTCCAGGAGGGGGGCCGTGCGGCCCCCCTCCCTCTTTTCAATTTGGCCCAGGGGAGATGGTGGTCCCCAGGTGTGGGGGTCTGCGATGTACCCCCTCCCAATAACGTATTGGAGCCCCAGGGAGATAGTGGTCCCCAGGTCTCATGGGAGGTCCAAGCACCTTCCCCATCTAATTCACTAAAGTATGCACCTGGCCCACCAGGGGAGAGCTTGCTTGCTTTTCTTTTTTTATATTGACTGCAAAATTTGCAAATATTCTCAATTTTCGCTGTGAATTAAAAAAAATGCTTCTTAGCCCTGTGGACCAAGGCTCGGGGGTTCAGGTAACGGTATCCTGCCCTTGTTTCTTACTTTTTTAAAATCCTTTTTTTCTTTTGGCTCAGCTTCGGCTGAGCCTCAAAATGGCTGCCAACACTTCCTGTTTGAAATGTTGGCAGCCAATCACATCTCTGCATGAGATCAGCAGTATTTGAGAAGTCTTCGCAGCCCTATATATACAAAATTTGGATTTCCTTATATTTCTCCTAAACCACTGAACGGATTTACACCAATTGAGCAAAGGTCCATCTGCAGACCAAAAGCTACCCTTCTTCAAATTTGGGTGAAATTCAATCCAGCGGTTCAGGCTGCAGATGTGTCTAAAGAGTCTATGGGAATTAACATGAGAGACACACTTTTATGCCCCCCCTTTTTCTCACCCACTTGAAGGATCATACCAAAACTTTCCATGCACAAATGACCCCAGTGGGCACTTTTTGGATAATTAAATGGATTCGTCAAACAGTGGTAAAGATAAAGATAGGCAAGTAAAAATATGCTTTTTCTATGGAAACTAGGTTATATATATATATATATATATCAAACAGACTCACAGCATGCTGTCTGCGGGCTCCAGAACGCCAGCGGTGGCGAAGCTAGTGCTACGTTGTGTGCTGCTTCAGTGCCAAATCTGGCTCCATAAACTCTTGTGAAGGATGTCGTGCCACTCTGAGGGTATAAATTGCAGGAATGTATTCAGTAAATGGAGGACTCGTCTATACATTTCGGCACTGACTGTCCCTTTGTCGCCTTTGTTGCCCTTTTTGGGTGAAAGGAGGCTGAACTGATACTCTTTGGTGGCGATTACAATATGGCTTATAACCCGGCAATAGACTACAGTGGCTCAAAAGTTAGTGGCATGCCTTGTGTCCTGGGCATAATTTACGACATTGTTGATATGTTCCACTTGATTGACACTTGACGGTCCTGTAACACTACCATCCCAGCCTACACATTTTATTTTGCACTACATGGTGTCTGGACTCGTTTTGATTACTGGTTTATATCGACTCTTTGGCTGACTGATGTTACACACCTTCCCTGTCTGACACTGCTCTGGTTAATATGGCCTTGCAAATTCTGTATGGGGGTGGGTTGTTATCACAAAAGAGGTTCCCTGTTAAGGAACTTCATGATATGGACTTTCATTCTAAACTGCGTGACTCCATTGTGGAATGATTCACCCTTTGGGAGGCCTCTGAGCCCCACATACATGGTGTCTGCATCACTAAACATGCAGGGATACTGAGAAGCATTAGAGATGATCTAGGTTGAACAGAACTCAAACTGCTTGACATTGACTGTGATCCCACGACACAGGGGCTCTACACCCACCTTCGTCAAAGGTCAAAGGTCAGTCCTTTTAGCTGAGTCCCAAGGTCTTGCAGAGTGAGAGCTGTCTTACCTTGGGAAATATGCATTGGCATGTAAATATGGGGAGGGTGAGTGACTGGGAGTCACACTTGTGTACCTACTATGCCCTTACCCACATAGTCTCTGACCATGTCACTGTACTCCTGAGTGTCGACAGCTCGATGTTGGTCAATAGCGATAGTATCACTGAGGAATTTCTGCATTACTACCAGTTATCACCACATGTACAGAAGATACCTTGCGGATCTCAGACTACCTCTCTGAGTTGGCAATGGTCTGGCTGACGGACATCCAGCAACAGTTTCTGGTGGCACCCATCATCGCTGAAGAAATTATTCAGGCAATCGACATGCTCGAGGGGCTCGAAGCCCCGGGACTGGATAGCCTCACAGACAGTTTTTCTAAAGCTTACAAACATGCCTCTCACCTCCTAGAGATTTATGTGGAAGCCCTCAAGACTGGTTCCCTTTCTCCCACTCTTAGAGAGGCTGTAGTATCATTATTACTTAAGCCAGATAAAGCCCCTAATCTCTGCATGTCCTATAGGCCACTTTCCTCCTCAACCATGACAATAAGATCCTTGCCAAAGTGATTGCCATGGGCATTGCGCTTTTGATGGAACAAATCATCTCACCAATATAAATGTGCTTTGTTCCACATAGATCCACTATGCCAAACTTCCGTACCATCTTCGCTGTCCTGAATCATGTTTCTCCTGACCTCCCTGCTGCTGTCGCCCTTCTGGATGCCGAGAAGGCATTTGATTCCCTAGAATAGCTTTTTTTGTAGGCATCTCTGCTCAAGTTGGGTCTTCTACTGGGATTTATCGACCTGATTTTGCTGATATATTCCAGCACTGTAGACCGATTATGCATCAATGGGGCCATCACTGACCCGTTCCCGGTGCCATGGGGCACTCCACAGGGCTGCCTCTTGTACCCTCTCCTTTTCATAATTGCCCTCAACGCACTTGTCTGACAGCTACAAGAGAAATATTTGCAGCCTGGCCTGAGGTTACACAGTGGACCCCTTTTGGTTTCCCTGTGCACTGATGACATTTTATTGGCCTGTCCATAAATTGGAATAAGTTAGAGCTCATCCCCCATACAGCTGCCATGGTGCCTAGTGTTTTGGAATATCCCTTGACCTGGTGTTAAGACTCCACTAGATACTTGGGTGTCATACTATACCGCCAAAAAGAGATTGTGATTCGGTGAAACTATGGCCCAGCCATTGACAGGCTTGCTACACAAATCGCACCTTGTATTAAATTACCATAGTTCATGGCGGGCCACATAGACATTATCAAAATGGTGGTCCTACCTCGGTTTTTATATTTGTTTATGAACATACAAACACCCCTTAATAATCGTTTTTTTACAACACTGTGTAGCCTCCTGCTTTGCCTGAAATGGGCAGGCCACTGTCCCAAAATTAAATGGGATGCCCTTACACTTCCATATGAACAGGGGGAGTTTAGGGTACCAGATTTTGAAACTATATTTTTGGGTTGTGCAATGCCACTTCTTATTGGTACGATGCCGATGCTCACCTTCGTTTGGGTTTGGACAAAAGTGTGTCAGTACTTAGGGGGTAGGCTCCTCTTCTCCCCAGACATAACCTTACCTCATAACCCTTTGATCCCTCTAACACAGGAAAAGTTGGTCCAACGTGCACTACACAATCACAACGTACATACCATGTGCTATCTGTTCCCTCGTGGTTATGTCAATACACATGGTGCACTTGCTACTACTGGTGCCTCCACCCATACGGATCATTTCATAGTTTGGTGCTTTCAAGATACACTGTGCACTAGAATTTTCACTTATCCAGTGGCACCCGAGGAATTCCCCCCTTTGGCTCTTATAATCTTCTCCACTGAGAGGTCCCACCTAGTCTCTAGGCTCTATCAAACTAGCCTAGCCTTGAAATCCAATGCGGTCCGAGCCCACGTGGCCTGGGAACGAGATCTGGGCCACCCATTACCTGACAAAACATGGTTTTATTACTGCTAACAAACTAAACTCATCTCACCCAACCCCAGACATAAATCTCTACATTTTAAATTCATCCACGGGGTTTACACCACCTCGTAAGGACTGGCGAAGTTGGATCCCACACAGCCACATCATTGCTCGAAATGTAAATCTGCCTATGTAAATTTTATGCACCTCTCATTGACATGCCGTGTTGTTCAGGCACACTGGCTTTAAATTTTGGCCCTGATCTCCACCATGACGGAGCTCCAGATAACACCGGACCTCTTACTGTTACTACTGGGTTATGTTAATCCTCTTTTGACTAGCTCGAGATGCTTCATTGCCATGGTACTAATCTCGGCTAAGTAATGCATTGTTGGGGCCGCCCTCAGATTCCTGCCAAGGATGAGTAATTGAAAGACATGATATATTGTGATTCCACTGGTGACACATATGCTTCACTTCAAACCCCCACCTTCTGGCCCAAGAACATCTGGCAGCCTCTGCATGATTACATGTTAACTTTAGACCCCATAGTCCCTGACAATTATACTACTTGAGGGCCATACAACAAGCTCCCTACTGTCGCACCCCGAGCACCTTCATTACCCTGGCAGATTAGCATGCCATATACCCCTTCTCCAATGATCTTCTCCCTCCAATCGCATCTATTACTGATCTGTTTCCCCTGGGCATAGCTTCTCTTTTTCTTTCCTATTATGATCCTTGGAGATTCCCTTTTTTATTTGCTTTGTGTAACTCTCGGTGCTCAAATGTGTGTTTGTATTGTATTATTCGTCTTCCTTTTGAAAATATGAAAATAAAGAAAAAAAAACTCTTCAATAATGAAGAAGATTCTGATCAAGCCAACCGTAGGTTTAAAAAGGGTCAAAGACCAGGAGAGGGCAGCTAGGTGCTACAGAGATCCAGGGACTGATGGACCTACCCAAAAAGGGAGCCTTTAACACCTTACTTGAAGGAGTAGTGTAATGTGTTTATCTGTGATCACATTTAAGGGAGCTCAATAATGATATGGCACTGAGTGGGAATGATTTCCCCAGCCCCCATTTTTCTGACACTCTTGGGCGCACCTAGAGGTGTTTGCCTGCTGATCAGCCAGCGTCGGAACTATTTTTGCCAGGGCCAGGAATGAGTTACAGGCCTCTAATTCGGAGGGTCGGGGGAGTTGATAGTCCTCTCAGGGGAATTAACGCGAGAACAGAGATATCCATAATCAATAGCGTTTTCAAACCCACAAATGTAAGACTAACATATAAGGTTCTACGTTATGTACTCCTTTGTTTTGAAGATGCCACAAAACATTTCCTTTTCATTTTCAGTAAGGAAAGCACAGTGGCATCCCTGTGCAGCCTCTGCGCCTCCTTTGCCCATCTGTCTCAGTTACCTTTCCTTTTTCCATGACTGTGCTATGTCCTGCTCTTAACCTCCTTCAATTCTCAGCCTGGGTACCTATCTTAATCCCATTACCCTACTTCTTGAGGACCATCCTTTTCGTTTATATCCACCTGGTCATGTTTTTAAAGATTCTGTTTGTCAGTTATTGCCATTATTTCCGTCACTCCGTTGTCCAGGGGAAGACTACACATCCAGATAAGATACATGATTTATAAGAGCCAAAGTATTCCTAAAAAGAAATACAATCTTGAGAATTCTAGACTTGCTACAATTTCCTAAACGTTACCACTTTTGGGGATCGTTAAAATGGTCTACAACTTTTCATCATCAGAAAGACATAGAAGTTTGTGATTTTGACTAACGGTACACCGCAGGATTTTATCACTAACCACAACCTTCTTTGTTATGTATAAGGCAATGGTGTAAATGCACATTCACTTTTATTTATTTGTTTCTCTGCAAGGAAATTTTGTTTTTTCCAAACCACAAAATAAGGGGGTGTCATAGTAGGTGCTACATCCGTTTATGTTACAGAATTTCTTTTTCAGCAAAGTGTTAAGTGTGAAATTTTTGGGAATATTGGCAAATACCTACACAGTGATTACATACCTGTTTATTGTTAAGATTCTCAATGCTCATCTTAATTAATGGTCAGGGAAAAGCACCAAATTTGTGGATTTTTCATAACTGCAAATTTCATTCATGGGTGTAAATGTCTGCCGATCCAGATTCTTAGAATCAGAGTTATGCATTTTGTATACCCAAGTAAACACGTATAATTTTTTGTCCATCAATAGTGATGGGGTCATAAAAGGATTCTTTTAGGTGATCTTACACACCTTTATGAATTGACCCCAAAACGTTCAATATCCCATTAGAAAAAGTGCACATAGTCCACAGTCATTTCTGTTTGCACTCATTGTATATGAATGTCAGCTTGTAATGTGGAAAATAGATATTGCATGTCAAAAGCCTTATGTCAAGATGAAGATTCCATGAGCCTACGTTGTTGGGTTCAATATAAATAAATACTTTGCATTGATTTTTCAGGTCTGTTACAGATTTCAAAACATAAGCCCTGTGCTCTCATTTTTCTAACTTCATGTTTTGCTACAGCAATGAAAAGTTTCTCTGTTGATGGTTAAGTTTGGTTTTAAGAAGATGGAATATTAAGAATGCATGCAGTGGACACGCCACCAGACCCGCTTTTCGCCTCAATCCAGGCGCTCATAACATAATTCCTTCTATAATCATCTATATTTTTTTTATTATCTCACCCATTATCTATCCAATTATAGCCTCTCCCTTGTGCAAATACTAATTTCAATGTAATTATTAGTTTTCTGCAGAAGGGGTTTTCAGAATACGCAAATAAATTATAGAATAATCTTTCTGGCAGTCTAATTTAGTTGTACATTCTTCATGGGAACTTGAAGACTCAGCCCAGCCCTTCCACAGCCATTTTATTTTAATAAAGAAGCTGCCAGTAGTGGGCTAAGGGCCTGATTTTCATAAACCCTGTTTTCCTATGGGTTGGAATTAGGAGGTAAAGGTATTTTACACATCTAACTCTTACCACATGCGCTAAATACCTCAAGCTTCAATACATTTCGGCAAGACAAACCTACCGAAATGTAACAGGGAAATGTGTATAGCATTTACTGTACCATGTGGATTTTGGTGTCTTACACACGAAAATCTGCATGTTTGTCCCCAATAACTCGTAATAGGTGCTATTTATCACACCTGATAAATAAAAAAAAACTAAGCGTATGGTCCTCTACCAGGGTCGATAAATTTCACCTTTACTTCTAATCAGGCCCTAAGAGGGAATGTAATATAGTGCGACTTCTTTTTGACATGTTATTCGTCAACAAAAGATGTCACAACATTCAAGTATGAAATTCTTCCTTGGGTTCATCTGGCTATAAAATGCGGGTTTCTAACCATATTACCGATTTCACACCCTTACTACAGACTGGATTAACATGTGCCAGCATTAGTGTGGTGGCAAACATGCGGAGTGATTCAAGACACCCTATTAAGTAGACGACGAATTGAAAAGGTTTGAAGTTGATTAACTTTGCAGAGTTGTCAGCATACACAAAAGTGAAGACCAGAGCACACATCTGTCTCGCAGGCGTATTTGTAGCTGTTGTAGTTGCATGGTTATATGGGTGCCCCACAACTAATTTCTTCTCCAAAAGTCTATTATGGCTGAAGTGTCCTAATAGAAAGCATCTGCCCAAATAATATGTGCCAATGTCTGTCCTATTGTCGTATTACTTGTCGTTTGATATGGGCACGTCATTATTTGTATAAATACCAAATAGAGGTATATAGTAGTCTGATTCTGTTCAAATGTGCACACGTTGTGTAAATCAAGGGTACTCCAACTTTTTAATTTACATATGCTGTTAAATGAAGAGTTTATAATAAATGGATTTTCGACAATACTCCACTTGGATCTTTAGAAATGCAGGTGGAAATGTGTATACCTTCGTATGGCACTATTAAACAATGATGTAAAGAGACGGTTACTGATTTATGTTACCTTGTACCACCTGTAATAGAGCTTGCCATGTAGTAAATGCAAAGCAGTGGGAAATGTGAGCATTTAAAAATGTAAATGATACTCCATGGGAAGATGAATATTGTTCACTTCACTTTAACCCTTTAAATGCTGAGAGATTCGCTTCTTCTCACAGTGGTGACTCCTTTAAAAAAAAAAAAGTTTGGACCAGCATGCGTTTAAATTTGCTTTCAGTCTTGGAGATGGTCAATATTTCCTGTGTTAGTGGTTGCGTTATGAAAACAGGTGTGAAACGCATGAATGTACCCAGAAATCTATACATTAAAAAATAGACCCATTTCTGAATTCAGATAGTAGTCAATTATGTCATTTTTAAAAAGGTTTTCCTGAATTAATCAGAAAACAGTAACCGTAAATGTGGATAAAGAGAAACTGATGAAAAGTTTTATAGCTGCATTTGTTTGCGTAGAATGCTCATTTTTGCACAGAATGCTCATAATTGAAAGTGATATACCTTTACACCTGCCAGACTCTTCCGGTTGAAATACATGGAGGATTTGTTTGTCCAAAGGCACGAAATTACAGAGCCAAAAAAAGAGGCAGTGCGTAAAATTAACATTACTGTATTTTTTTACATTTATTTATTCATGCATTTTACAGAACAGTTCCTATAGAGAGGCCTCAGGGTGCTGTACAAATAACAAGAATTCAAATGGAAGGCACCCCTTACAAAGAAACAGAGCTAACAGTCTTCAACATATTCAACAGTAACCAGATTAGTTCAATTCAGCCTAAAACCGTAAAAGCCAAGTGTACAGCCAACGATTTCTGTCGAAGAAGAGAAAAGAAGAACATGTAAATGACAAGTAAAGAACAGAAGGTTGCAGGAGGAAGGGGAGATGAAGAATGACGTGGACTGGGACAAAGGTGCAGGCAAGGAGAGAGAGGGCTGTGGAATGGAGCACGTGAAGGAAGAGGAGAGTTGGCAACAGATGTAGGAAAAGGGAAAGCAGAAGAAGAAAGACAAACAGTGGCCAGCGGAGAGTGAGAATATCAGAGGAAGAAGAAAGTCCAAACAAGGTACAGTTTGAACGGATGAAGTTTCAGCTTTTTTGTAATATCACTATTGTCTCCCACATCCATAGTTCACTAGAAGTGAGTTCCATAGGGAAGGTGCTGCACCAGAGAAGGCTTCAATTGCTACTTTATGGGGTTCTGAATATTTTTAGTTATGCTTGGGTTATTGTTAGAAATGGGGTCTTTGGTTGGTAGTCGGAACCCTCACTCTAGTCAGGGTAAGTCATACACAATGCAAATTATCCTGTGCCCACCCTCTGGTAGCTAGGCACTGAGCAGCCAAGCTTAACTTAGAAGGCAATGTGTAAAGTATTTGTGTAATAAATCATACAATGACACAGTGCAAACACCACAAAAATACACCACATAGGTTTAGAAAAATGTAGAATATTTATCTGAGTATATTAAGGTCAAAACAATCAAGATTTGATAAATACAAGTTGAAATATCACTTTTGTAATGATAAGATGAGTTTTGAGTTCCTAAAAGTAACAATGGTCTCTCGCAAGCACAAAGTACCTGGTTTGCGTCTAAATTATCTGCATGGGTCCGCAGAGATGCGTGGAAAACGGGGAGGTGTGCGTCGGTTTCTCCGGGTGCGCACAGACGATGTGTTGATGCTTTTCCACGCAGCAAGGGCTTTGCGTCGATTTCCGGCATGCAGGCATGGATCCTCTTCGGGTTGTGGGGTATTTGGACGCTCTGGGATGATGTAGGGAAATCCTAGGTGGGCAGGACGAAGTCACAGGAGCTGCATCGATCCGGTGGGCGATGCAAGGAAATTTCTCTCACATTGCAGGCGTTGCCTCGATTCCTGTCGCAGGAAGTCGGGCTGCGTTGTTCTGACTTGACGATGTGTCGATCCGGTGGGCCGTGCGCCGACGTTCCATACGCAAAGCTGGCACTGCTTCGATCTTCACTCGGGAAGCTGGGCTGTGTCGTTCCAGTTCAGCATTGCAGTGATTTTCTCACCGCAGGGCAGGCTCTGTGTTGATTCTGCCAGGCTGTGCGTCGATTTTTACCACACAAGGAGTTCTTTGCAGAGATGAAGACTTTTTGGACCTGAGACTTCAGGAAACAGAGGGCATGCTCAATCCAAGCCCTTGGAGAGCACTTCTCAGCAGAGCCAGAGCGCAGCAAGGCAGCAGGGCAACAGCAAGGCAGCAGTCCTTTACAGCAAAGCAGTCAGGTGAGTCCTTTGGGCAGCCAGGCAGCTTCTCTTAGCAGGTTGCAGGTTCTGGGTCAGAGTTTTTTTCGCAGGAGGTATCTTGTCAAGAAGTGTCTGAGTTGGTAGGGTCAGAGACTCAGTTTAAATACCCAAATGTGCCTTTGAAGTGGGGGGAGACTTCAAAGAATGGCTTAGAAGTGCACAAGGTTCCCCTTTCAGTTCCATCCTGTCTGCCAGGGTCCCAGTAGGGGGTTTGGCAGTCCATTGTGTGAGGGCAGGACACTGTCCTTTGACATGTAAGTGTCAGGCCCTCTACCCTTCCAGCCCAGGAAGACCCATTCATTATGCAGATGTGTGCAGGTGTGACTGAGCATCCTGTGTTTGCGGTTGTCTGAGCGAAAAGCACAAGGGAGCTATCAACTAACCTAGCCGGACGTAGATTGTAAGGCACAGAAGGATTTAAGTGGAGAGAAATGATCACTTTCTAAAAGTGGAATTTCTAAAATAGTGTTAGAAATGGGGTCTTTGGTTGACAGTCAGGTTACCACCTGTTCAAGCAAGGACCCTCACTCTAGTCAGGGTAAAAGAGAATCACCCTCAACTAACCCCTGCTTACGCCCTTGGTAGCTTGGCAGAGCAGTAGGCTTCACTTCAGAGTGCTATGTGTAAAGTATTTGTACCAACACATACAGTAACTTAATGAAAACACTACAAAATGACACAACACCAGTTTAGAAAAATAGGAAATATTTATCTAAACAAAACAAGACAAAAATGACAAATATCCGACATACACAAGTCAAGTTATGAATTTTTAAAGATTAAACTAAAAAATAGCGCTTCGAAACACAAAATGCTTCGATGAGGTGTTAACACGGTGTTATGACAGAGTCGTTCCCAACAAGCCGACACCAGCGGCGCTGGACACGGAGTCGCGTAGGCCCCCAAGTACAGTACCTTTGGTGAAGAGTGAAAACAAGTCGATGCGCGAAGTCCGGGATCGCGGCGTCTGTGCAAAACGCTGAATCCGCGTACTTTGAGCGGTGTCGGTAACGACGTGGTGCGGCGACTTCCACGGCATCGCGGACTTCAGCGGGGCTGCAGCGGCATCAGGCCTGCAAAGGTCATCGCCTTCCAGCGATGACCACGGAGTCGGGTGCAGGTGGCATCACCGGATTCAGCAGCGGCGTCGGTCCGGAGTCGTCCAAAGTCAATTTCCTTGGATTTCCACCAGCTTTCCTTTCAAGGGCCCAGGGACTGGATAGGGCACCACTTGTCAGAGCAGGAGTCTCTCCAGAGACTCCACATGCTGGCAGAGAGAAGTCTTTGCTGTCCCTGAGACTTCAAACAACAGGAGGCAAGCTCTAAATCAAGCCTTTGGAGATTTCTTCACAAGATGGAAGTCACACAATGTCCAGTCTTTGTCATCTTACTCTGGCAGAAGCAGCAACTGCAGGATAGCTCCACAAAGCACAGTCACAGGCAGGGCAGCACTTCTTCTCAGCTCTTCAGTTCTTCTCCAGGCAGAGGTTCCTCTTGTTTCCAGAAGTGTTCTAAAGTCTGTGGTTTTGGGTGCCCTTCTTATACCCAATTTCTGCTTTGAAGTAGGCCTACTTCAAAGTAAAGTCTCTTTTGAATGTGAAATCCTGCCTTGCCCAGGCTAGGCCACAGACACTCACCAGGGGGTCGGAGACTTCAATGTGTGAGGACAGGCACAGCCCTGTCAGGTGTAAGTGCCGACTCCTCCCCTCCCTCCTAGTACAGATGGCTCATCAGGAAATGCAGACTGGTAGAAATGGGGTTTCTGGTTGGCTAGGATATGCACCTCAGCCAGGCAGAATCTACCCACTCTAGTCAGGGCTTGGGAGTTACACGTCCAAGATAACCCTTGCTCACCCCCTTGGTAGCTTGGCACGAGCAGTCAGGCGTAACCTGGAGGCAATGTGTAAAGTGTTTGCACAACACATAACACATGTGACGCAAAATATACACCACAAAGTAAATACAAAACTGAGCTATGTAAAAATAATCTGTATTGCACAAAACATAATTAGACCAACATTACACGTAAGTAATACCCTGCTACCTTAGCAGTTGTCAGAAGGTTACACAAGTTACTAATACTCTGCAAGAATATGCAGTTGTCACATTAGAACACGTAAGTACTCAGAATTCTGCAACATAAGCAGTAGTTAGGAATTATAGTAAAAGGTATATGCACTTGTCATGAACAATTCCTAAATACCCATAAAAGGAACCTTAGAAAATATACCACAAGTCATATAATTACATATCACCTAGACATGCCCATAAAAGGAACACTAGCACATATATGTAGAACCAATAAACAGTTTAGGAAATAACAAGCATCTACAAGTCTATATTAGGCTCCTAGAGCCTAGATTTCCTTAAGAGTACCTAGGTTTTGGTAGGAGAGGCACTTCCAGTGCCTAACGACGAACACAGGGACCCCCGGCGCTCTTATGCGCGAAACGGGGGCCTACCTCGTGGTGGGGGGCCTGCCTCGGCCTCCTCACACCCTGTCTGTGGGGTGGGGGCCGGGCGTGGCCTCCGCTGAGGTCTCCTTTCCCGATTTTTGGCGGGTAAAAAGAAATGCCCAAAATTAGGAGCGTTCCGCTCCTAGTGCAGCAACTGGGGAAGGGGGCGCTCCCTGCGCCTTCCCCTAGTCCTGCCAAGTAACAAGAAGGAGCTGGGACCCCTCCGGGGGCCCGAAGGAAAGACTCGCCCGCACCCGATGTGGTGCGCGAGTCAGGGGAAGCTGCTCCCAAGCCGTCGGGAGGCTTCCCTGTAGGGACGCAGGCGGCTACTGCCCCAGGGGCTTTCCTGGGAGCGGACCGTGCCCTGGGGGCGCCGCTAGGAGCACGCCGGCCCCAGTTGAAGTATCTTCATGCCCCGGGGGCACTGGGCGTAGCGCGTATCTCGCGCTGAGTAGAGCCCAGCAACCCGGGCTGCGACGGTGATTTCTGGGGAATAAATAAAGCGCTTCCCAAGCGCTGAAATAAGTTTTGAGCCCAGGGTTGCGGCGGTGTCCTGGGGCAAAGGTAAAGCGCTTTTTAGAGCGCTCAGGGCAAAATTAAAGCCCAGGCTGCAGCGGTGATATGTTCCAGCAATTTCAAGAGAGGAGCGCTTTTCCAAAGCGCTAAGAAAGCGCTGGAGAAATCGGTGCAGGGGTCAGGGGCACAGCACCCTGCCCCTGGGAGCAATAAGGAGCCCAAGGAGCACAGGGCTGGTGGGCCCAACTACAGACCAGCACAAAGGGTGCAGATGGTGGCAGTTCCTCCTAGTGACCAGGCAGGTCACAGGTCAGCACAACAGCAGCAGTCCAAGGTGGTTTCCTGGTGAGTCCATTCATCAGCGTTCTGTGTCCAGTTTCCAGTTCCAAGAATGTTCAAATTGTGGGGAAAATTCCCCTGTACTTATAGTCAGTTCTTGCAGTGTGTTTCAATGGTAGGGAGAGGAGGTTCCAGCCAGTTACAACTGGTTCTGGGAGTGCCCCCTCTCTCCTTTCAGTACAGTCTCCGGACATCAGTGGGGGGTTAACGACCCTATTGTCTGAGGCCAGGGCACAGTCTTTATAAAAATGCAGGTATGCCCCGCCTCTCCCTTCTCTCAGCCCAGGAAGGCTTTACAATATGTAGATGCACCTCTGTGTCACCTCCACCCTCCCTGTGTTCAGGCTGTCTGAGAAGTATGCACAAAGCCCCAACTGTCAGTCTGCCCAGACATTGATTGGAGACAAGCTGTAAAACACCAAAGTCATAAGCACAGATAAATGCGCACTTTCTAGAAGTGGCATTTCTGTGATAGTAATAAAAAATACACCTACACCAGTAAACAGCATTCCTCACCACTATCACAACCATACCAAACATGCCTACGCTACCCCTTATAAATCAGACAATACCCCTTACACATAAGGCAGGGCATCTCCAATGCAATCCTATGAGGAGGCAGCACCCACAGCAGTGAGACACCAAGTTAGGCTGCCTGTCAGTACCAGGACAGGCCATGCAACATGGCACATGTCCTCTCTTCTACATACATGGCACCCTGCCCAAAGGGCTAGCTAGGGCGTACCTTAGGGGTGACTTACATGTAGTAAAAGGGGAGTTCTGGGCCTGGCAAGTAAATTTAGATGCCAGGTCCCTGTGACAGAAAACTGCGCACACAGGCTCTGCGCTAGCAGGCCTTAGATAGGTTTGACAGGCTACTTCAGTGGGTGGCGCACGCAGAGCTGCAGGCCCACAAGTAGCACTTAATTTACAGGCCCTGGGTATAGGGATACCACTTTACAAGGGACTTATAGGTAAATTAAATATTCCAATTGGGTATAATCCAATCATACCAAGTTTGTAGGAGAGAGCACATGCACTTTAGCACTGGTTAGCAGTGAAAAAGTGCTCCGAGTCAAAACGTCAGCCAACAAAGGTCAGAAAAATAAGGAGGCAAAAAGCAAAAAGTCTGGGGAATGACCCTGTAAAAGGGCCAGGTCCAACACAGACAATACCCCAGCTCCCTTTGTGTCACTGTCTAGTGTGAGGTGCAACCAGCCCAACTGTCAAACTGACCCAGACAGGGAATCCACAAACAGGCAGAGTCACAGAAATGGTATAAGTAAGAAAATGCTCACTTTCTAAAAGTGGCATTTTCAAACGCGCAATCTTAATATCAACTTTACTAAGAGATGTATTTTTAAATTGTGAGTTCATAGACCCCAAACTCCACATGTCCATCCGCTCCCAAAGGGAATCTACACTTTAATCATATTTAAAGGTAGCCCCCCATGTTTATCTATGAGAGGGACAGACCTTGCAACAGTGAAAAACGAACTTAGCAATATTTCACTGTCAAGACATATACAACACATTACTACATGTCCTACCTTAACCATACACTGCACCCTGCCCTTGGGGCTACCTAGGACCTACCTTAGGGGTGCCTTACATGTAAGAAAAGGGAAGGTTTAGGCCTGGCAAGTGGGTATACTTGCCAAATCGAATTTACAGTTAAAACTGCACACACAGACACTACAGTGGCAGGTCTGAGACATGATTACAGAGCTACTCATGTGGGTGGCACAACCAGTGCTGCAGGCCCACTAGTAGCATTTGATTTACAGGCCCTGGCACCTCTAGTGCACTTTACTAGGGACTTACTAGTAAACCAAATATGCCAATCATGGATAAGCCAATTACATAAAATTGTTGTAAAGGAGCACTTGCACTTTAGCACTGGTTAGCAGTGGTAAAGTGCCCAGAGTAACAAAAACAGCAAAATCAGAGTCCAGCACACATCAACAACCTGGGGAACAGAAGCAAAAAGTTGAGGGAGACCACGCCAAGGATGAAAAGTCTAACAAATAGTAATATTAAATCCAACTTCACCAGTTAGCAGGATTTTGTATGAACATTCGGGCCATACTAAATATGACCTTGTTATTCCTTTCAGATCAGAATCTACCACTCAAACAGTATATGAGAGTAGCCCCATTGCTAGCCTGTGAAAGGAGCAGGCCTCACAGAAGTGTAAAATTTATTTGGAGGTTTTACACTACCAGGACATATAATCTACACAGGCACATGTCCTGCCTTTTACCTACATAGTACCCTGCCCTATGGGTTGCCTAGGGCCTACGGTAGGGGTGGCTTACATGTAAGAAAAGGAGTTTAAGGCTTGGCAAGTACTTTTAAATGCCAAGTCGAAGAGGCAGTGAAACTGCACACAAAGGCCTTGCAATGGCAGGCCTGAAGCATGGTTAAGGGACTACTTATGTGGGTGGCACACTCAGTGCTGCAGGACCACTAGTAGCATTTAATTTACAAGCCCTGGGCACATGTAGTGCACTATACTAGGGACTTACAAGTAAATTAAATATGCCAATTGGGTATGAGCCAATGTTACCATGTTTTAAGGGAGAGAGCATATGAACTTTAGCCCTGGTTAGCAGTGGTAAAGTGCTCAGAGTCCTAAAACCAGCAAAAACAGTGTCAAAAAGTGGAGGGAGGTAGGCAAAAGTTTGAGGGTGACCCTGCAAAAAGGCCATTTCCAACAGTTATGAAGACGTGTTTGTTTCTTTTGAGTACCAGATAAGTAGGGATGCTCACATTGCTGTAGGGGGTTTGCTGTAAAGATAATAACACAAGTTCAAAATGTATTCAGACTTCAAGAGGGATCCAGTGAAGATCCCTGAGAACAAGGAGAATGAGATGATATTTTCTAATTGTAGATTTAATGCTTGGTGCTGAGTGCAGACGCTTTGTTCAGAACTAAATGGACACTCTTTACACTACCCAGCGACCAGTCCTTGCAACAGTCCCCCTCTCTTGACCTTAGGATACTGTTTAGTCACTTATCGTTTCAGAAGGTACTTAAGAGATTCAGTTTCTGTTAATTCTTGTGGAAGGTGTTTCTTTTTCTCTCTTCTTTCGTCTCTGATCTCTTAATGTAAAGGTACGTGTTGGCACAAATATGATCCCCCCCAATTACCAGCAACAGTAACAAATATATATATATATATAAAATGTTAGAAACAACATTGAAGTGTCCACCAAGATGGAATTCCTATAGTCAATTCTGGTTGCACAGAGACCTGAACAAAGTGCCAGAAGTCACTGGGTAGAAGAAATGGTTTGCAGTTCTATGTAGAGTCAGGCATGGTTCTGCTTTTAGTTTCTACATGACCAATCTGAGCAGACATGGTCTATTTAGACTCGAGCCACATGTCAGGCGATTAGAGTTTGTTAATCAGAACGGGGTTGATGCCATTGCCATGCAGCACTGCAAGCTAAACTTTGCTAAAATTTGAGTCTAGAGGTCACAGGATGAGAATAAATTCAATTTTCTCTGGATTAAAATGACGATGATTCGAGAACATTCAATTTTATAAGTTTGAGAACATTTCTTCAGTATAAAAAATTTCCACATCTAGAAGATCTTTCATATCTAAGTGTCAGCTACAGATTAGTGGATGACCAGCCAGTTAATGAAACATCAAATTAATAGAAATGGGGTATGAAGGAAAGCTATCTCTTATAAATGTAGCCAGGAGTCTGAGTTTATTGATAGGGATCATTCATTCTGTTCTGAGTTTTAGATAACCTGTAATGTCCGTTGACTGTTTCCGCTTTTTGAAAAAAAAAAATATTTGTTGTCACGTGTAGATGGCACTGTTATGTGGAAAAGGAAATATCAAAAACTGTTTGTCAAGTAAATCAGTGATGCAGATAAAGATACATTTTTGTGAAAGGATGTGGCTGCATTATTTGTGCCTGAGGTCAGCTAGAACACTGGACGCCCAACCAACCACAGACATGTTTGAAAACTAGAGGCCAAGTGAGATTAAGGAGGCTGTGGTTTATATGGAACTCACCAGGTTTTCCTGCCAGAATCAACATTGGCTGAAAACACACGTTTACTAAATGTAAGTGGTGCAAAACTTTGGAATTTATTAAAAATGGCACAAGTCCTACCAGCCAGCATTCCCACATGTCTCCCAATAAAAATAGTACACTCATGTGTAGATGGGCCTTTTGTACCAGACAGGAAGGGGGAGAATCATGCTCAGTATGATTCAAAGGTATTGCAAAGGAGTCAAACACCTACGTGGGACAGCTGCAATGTTTAGGCCTGGGGTCTCCCAGCACCTAGGGAGCCCCACCAAATTGTATGTATTTTTGAGAAACACCGAATTTGGACATCTGAGTGGTAGGGATTTTATGGATCCCTCCACTTTTGTATGACCTACAATGCCACACAAACCTTAGACATTGGGTCAAAAGATCCAGTTTCCTAATATTTATCTGATGGCCACAGTGGGAAAATACAAGCACTTAACATTGCTTTAGCCACATGCTCTATGCACTCTGTGGAAATTGGGTTATTTGGTGGGGTGGGTGGAAGCCCTACTCAGGCAACAACCACAATCATTGTCAGGGTGAACCACAAAAGTCACTAAATTAACTTGTGCTTCACCCTTTGGTACCTTGGCACAAAGCTGTCAGTCTTAACTTTGAGACAATGTGTAAAGTATTTAACAACCCACAGCAGTAATAAAGTGAAAATTCAACACAAGGAAAATCCCAAATCAATTTAGAAAAAAGCAAAGTACATTTTAATAAATACAATTATATTAGAACAACAAATATCCAATCAGTAGAACTGGAGATATTCAATGCTAAAGCTAGTTTAAGTGAAAATAGCTCCAAAAGCATAAAGCATCAACTGTGGTCCTTTGGTCACACCAGTACAGGACAATTCGTAAGTTCAGGCCAACTGAGAGGAATTGAGTGGGCTAAATACAGTGACCAGTTTAGTCCCAGCCAGACTTTTACCTTATGTACTTGATGCATGGCTTTGTGTTACTCGGTGTTGGTTCTGATCAGGGGCAGTGCAATGCTACGATACAAAGTCTTGCGTTGAGCTGTACTGCGCTGTATCAGTTCTGATCAGGAGCTGCGAGGGCTGTGAAGAGAGGTTTTCTATCGAGTTGTGTCATGCTGTGTCAGTTCTGATGAGGCCATCAATCAGAAGCTGTGAGGGCTGCGTTTTGAGGACCTGTGCAGAGTTGACTCACACTGCGTTGGTTCCGATGGAACCCACAGTTAAGCAGAGAATAGTACATTGTGATGCCAGCCAAAGGTCCTGGACCTGGGAGGCACCTCTGGGGGATCAGGGCTCACTCCAGGCAGAAACCAGCATCCGGTCTCAGGCAGGTCCAGTTGCAGGTTCAGGCAGGTCCAAAGCAGCAGGTAAGCTGGGCTGTTGCAAGGACGTGTCTTAAGATTGTTGTGGCCCTCTAACTCACACAGGAGATCAACCAACTTACCTTTGGAGTCACTCTCTTTTCCCTGGGATGAAGGCAAGCCAGTCCACTCTTCCTTTTCAGATAGCAAGGCAGCCGCTCAAGCAGCAAGACAGTCCTCTGGCAGCAGAGCCGTCTTTTTCTGTAATGTCCTCAGGTCCAGGGGTGTTCTGAAGTGTGTCTCTGGGGACCCAATATTTATACCAGGTGCCAGCCTTTGTGTGAGGAATTCCCTGTCCTACCACTACCTCTGATTCTGGAAAGTTCGTTCCATGTCAAGGCTTCAGACTGTCTGGGGTGACAAAAGACAGGGCAGTCCTAGTGTCAGATTCCTTTGTGTGTGTAGGAGGCCACGCCCTTTGAAATGTGAGTCGGGCTGGGTACAGCCCCTCCCAATCATCCTGCCAAAATGACCCATCCTGTCCACAACTAAACCCCTTTTGTGTTGCCATCTGGAAGCAATATACAAATGCCAATAGCAGAGCCATTCACTGTCATCTGACCCAAGCCACTGACACAAAGATCAAATGCTCAAAGAAAACAACTTTCTAAAAGTGGCATTTTTTTAAATGTGACTTAAAATCTGACTTTACCATCAAATAGGATTTTACATTACAGTTCAGTTGTATGTAAACAACATACCTCTATCTGCTTCCAAACCCAAGTTATTACTGATTAAGGTTTTTTTCACTGCCAGGACATGTGAAACGGAAGCACACATGTCCTACCTTTGAAATACAAGGCACTCTGTCCTATAAGCTCTAAGGTCTGCCTTAGGGGTGACATATGTGTATTCAAAAGAAAGGTTTGGGCTGGCAAGAGGAGTACTTTGTCAGGTTGAAATGGCAGTGTAAACTCCACTACAGTTGGCAGTTGCAGGCCTGGAACATCTCTTAAATGGTTAATGTAGTGGGTGGCAAAATGAGTACTCTAGGCCCACTAGTGTGTACAAAAAAGTGATGGATGGAATGTTTGACCCAGTGTTAGAAAATGGCTCTCTCTGAAGGGTCACTCCAAACTTTTTGCCTTCCTCCTCCTCTTTGCCTGACCTTCATGTTGTTGTCCTTTGAACTCTGAGCACTTTACCACTACTGACCAATTAAGTACATGTGCTTCTCCCCTAAACATTGTAACATTGGTGTATACACATTTGGCATCTTTAATTTACTAGTAAGTCCCTTGTAAAGTGGTATATCACATACCCAGGGCCAGTAAATTAAATGCTACTAGTGAACCTGCAGCACCAATTGTGAAATCCACTACAGTAGCCCTTTAAACATGTCTCAGGCCTACCACAGCAGAGCCCGTGTGTACAGTTTCACTACCACTTCAGCTTGGCATTTAAAATCCCTTGCCAAGCCTTAAACTCCCCTTTTATTACATACAAGTCACCCCTAGCATAGGCCCTAGGAAGTCCATAGTTCAGGGTGCTATTTAAATGAAAGGCAGAACATGTACTTTTATGTTTTACATGCCCTGATAGTGCAAAACTCCCAAAGTTGTTTTTCACTACTAGGCCTACTCCTCTCTTAGACCAGCTTTGGCAATTCCTTAATATACTTTGAAGCTGCAGTTCCTGATCAGAAAGGAGTCGCTACATCATGCTTCATATCATTGGAATGGTAAATCCACTTTACTGGTGAAGGCGATTTAACATTACTATTTTGGAAATGCCACTTTTAGAAAGTGGGCATTTCTTCGTTCTTACAGCTCTGTGTGTCTGCAGCTTATTTCCAATGAACCTCTGGCGTGGGTGACAGATACAGTTTGTGCATTTCCTCTAGACAGCCAAAAATACATGGGGACTGGTTCACAAAGGTAAAGTTAAACCAAAAATCTAACTTTAGACTTGAAGTCCAAGTTTAGACCTAAAGTCTAACTTTCCACCTAAAGTCTAACTTTACCCCTGAAGTCTATGTTTAGACCTGAAGTCTACGTTTAGACCTGAAGTGTAACTTAGACCAAAAGTCAAGCTTTACTACTTTTTTGGTTTTCACAAAGGCAGGTTACTGCAGGTTGTCTCCAATAAACCTCTGGGGTGGGTGACAGCTACACTTTGTGCATTCCCTCTAGACATCCAAAAACACAGTAAAGTTAAACCAAAGGTCTAACTTCAGACTTGAAGACCAAGTTTAGACCTAAAGTCTAACTTTCTGCCTAAGGACCAACTTTACACCTGAAGTCTAAGTGTAGACCTGAAGCCTACGTTTAGACCTAAAGTGTAACTTAGACCAAAGGTCCAACTTTACTACTTTTCAGTATTCATAAAGATAAGCTACTATGAGTAAGTTTACTACTTGTAAAATTACTAGTAGTAACTTAGGTCTCAGATCTCAGGTCTGTGGTCTGAGTCCAAATGGATTGATATGTGGCCGAGTGACAAAAAGAAAATCAGTGGGTGTACAGCTGTATTGTCCAGATGAAAATCGCCTTGTGCATTGCTATATTGCTCAGAAGATTAGCCTGGGCATGATATCAGACTGTGTATAGCCACATTGCCAAAGGGAAACTGGCTAGTGTGTGACTGCACCCCAAGAATGAAATCAGCCTATGCATGGCTGCACTGACACAGGAGAACCAGCCCGAGCAAGACCAAATTACTCTGTATGTTGATCCAGCTTACTATGGAAATTGCTGTTTCTGCCTGTTCAGTCGTGCCAGTGTCCAGAGGAGAAGTGCAGAAGCAGGACCGCTGAATACTCATTTGCCGGGTGAACACCCTCAGTCAGCGAAGAGACCCCAAATTTAGATGCTGGTGCCTTTTTGCTGAAATAGGAAAGAGAAACCACACAGAAACAAACCCAGGCAGCTGACAGAAAGAACTGTTCCACTTCAGTTGGTAAGAACTGAGCAACTGAATTATATGGGAACTAGAACTACTGAGCTTTGAGAGTCTGAGTGCAGATATCCTAACGGGGAAGATCTGTATCTGAAACATAATTATGGGATTGTCTTTGTCTGGGGGAACAATCTAGACTCAAACAGGGGAACTAGGGAGAGTTTGTGGGTAGAGGAGCAGTCTTGCCCAACAGCGACCATGATAATAATTATGCTTAGCTTATGTTTGTGTGTAGCATTTTGATCTACTCTGCATCAAAATGCTTTACATTCTTGAAAAATAAGTACTTGGTCGGATATGTAGTTATTGTGCTGCTGTGTGGATGTTGAGTACTGAGCTCAAGCAGCCCCACACAAACTCCCTGAGAAGCCTGTGACTGCTCATCAATGCTACCCCTGAGAGGCAAGAGCTGAGGAATTTGTGCTTGACCTAGTTTTCACAATCACAGCAAGAGGAACTCTGGGACATCAGAGGAAAATAACCTCAACCCCCACGCTTGAGGCCCAGGAGCCACTGTTTGAATCATGGTCCATCAGATCTGATAAATGATTTGTGGAAAATGACTGTGTTCTCTTGCAAATGGTACTCACAAAATATTTGTACTTTTACTACATAGATCCCTTTTATTTCTAAATAAAGTGAAATTGACTGAATGAATGAATAATCTTTATATCAAATATAAATATAATCATAAAAGCATAAAAACACATGATACTTAAATCACATAAAAGCATAATTTCAAATGAAGTTAAAAAGATAAAGTGCCACTGCCAGTTCTCTAGGCTTAACATCGTAAAAGTGAAATTAAAACAAAATCACAAATTAATCATAACTATGTTATAGGTATAGATTTCTACAACAATGAAAATGTTTGAAGCAGGTACAGACAATGTACCAGATTCACAAACTACATTTTGTGGTAAGTAAAGTAGTACTAGAGTAGTACTACTCACATGTTACAAAATGCACTTCATAAAAATGTCAGGAGGCCTCTACCTCTCTCCTCTTTTCTGTGCAGAGGTCTCCACCACATGAAGCAGAGATCTTCACTTTTGCAGGGCATGGCTAATCACCTATGAGGGTATCCAGGTGCTGAGTAGAGCAGGCCTGATGGGGGAGGATCATGACTGTTCTGTTTGGAAGAACCATGTCTTGAAGTTTCTTAGGAAGTCCATGAGGGAGAGGGAGGTTCTAGGGTGTTGGGGAAGGCCGTTCCAGGTCTTGGCTGCGATGTATGAGAAAAAGTGTCCTCTGCTTCTGGCCTTCTTGATGCAAGGGAGGTGTGCTCTTGCCTGGGACGCAGATCCAAGATGTCCGGTGGGTTGGTAGAAGTGAGGCGGTAGTTGAGGTATGCTGAACCAGAGTTGTGGAGTGCTTTGTAGTCATGGTGAGTAGCTTGAACTTACATCTTTCCTGGACTGTGAGCTAGTGGAGATTGTTGAGGTGTGGAGAGATGTCATTATTCCATGGGATTTTCAGGTTGAGTCTGGCATAAGCATTCTGAGTGGCTTGGAGTCAGCGTTAAACATGGTCTGGGATTAGGGTCAGACTGAGAACCCAAAGCAGCAGTGGCAAATTTTGTCAGACCACCACCCACAGGGTGCATAGCGAGCAAGCCTGATCACTACATTGGGGCTTTAGCGGTTCCCATCCAAGAAAATTTGGGGAAAATGGTAAACATGGTAAACAATGACCTTGCAATGCACAGGAATGCAACAATCTTAAAGGAGGCTCTTCAATGATGACCTTCTAGCAATGCCTCTCATCTCCATCGCTCCTCTCTCGCATGTATTTCATCTGTTTTATTGCATCTCTCTTACCTGCATAGCATGTGGGATCACTTTACATCGCACATACACACACATACAGAGACAATTATTAATATATGTTTAAATCAGAGTATAGACAATGTTACATAAGACAAAAGGTACTGCAAGATTTACATGGCATCCACACTGGTAGACATTTTTAAGAGTATTTGGTATGGGGAAGCATACACCCAGGCTTCCGAATATAGCTTAGGGGTTAGGGTTGACTTTACTAATAACAATTTATTTCTACCCAAACAACTCCTTTTTAGCAAATTAAGGATAATCAAAGGCTGGGAAAAACCTAACTTTCTAACCTGTACCATGCAATTTGCATGCACTTCTTTGATAGCAGTTCATAGCTCTCTGTGCTAGATTACGATTGTAACATATGAACTGCACAGTAATAAAAGGATCTCTGACAAAAGCAGTATCCCACTGAGTATTCCACATACAAAATTGTGTTCTGTGATCTGCATAGTACACATTCTTTGCAGCAGGCATGGTAACAAAACTCTGACCTCTCTCCAATAGATGCATTAATCACCAGAGGTATATTGGCACTTCTCATGTTGCCTGAAAACTATTGGATATGCAGGCAACTTTGCAGCACTAATAAATTCAATGCACTGCTACAAAACTGGCCCCACAGTGACAGATGTGCCACCCCCATCCTTCCAGCTTCCCAGGGAAATGACTGTTGCCTGGTAAGGCCAGCATGGCCTTGGCTGTGTTTCCAAAGTAGAGGACATTTCTGTAATCAAGTCTACCTGTGATAAGACCCTAGGTGACTATCTATCTGGTGTTAAGTGGGATCCACTTGAAAATCCTGCATATAATTTGCAAGATGTGGAGGCATGATGAGTTGATGGCGTTGATCTGTCTGCTCAGTGAGAGGTTGGTCTCCAGGATGAAACTGAGGTTCTTGGCATTGTATGTATTTCTAAGTTCAGATGACCAGCAAGAGGCATCCCAGGGGGAGTGGTTTTTGCAGAAGGTAGGGACTTTGGTTTTGCTTGTGTTAAGCTGGAGGCAGTTGTTTTTCATCATTGCTCATGCAGTTGGTGAAGTTTGCTTTAGAGGTGTTGGTTGAGTCGGTATGGGAGATGATGAGCTATGTGTCATTTCCATAGAATACTGTGTTTATGCCATGGGCTCTGACGATATCCACGAGGGGTGTCATGTAGATGTTGAAGAGTGTTGGGCTGAACGACAATCGTTGTGGTTCTAGCCAGATGAGTTTTTTGGATTCTGAGGTTGTGGGAAGTCTAACTCACTGAGATCTGTTTGTGAGGATGGAGGATATCCACTTGAGGGCTGGTCTGCAGATACCCAAGTGCTGAAGCATTCTGATGATTTTGTTGGGGAAGACTGTATCAAAACCTGTAGAAAGGTCAAGGAGGATGAGTGTGACCATTTCTGTACAATCGAGGATGCTTCTGATGTCATCAGTGGCCGCAGTGGGGGCTGTTTCTGTGTTGTGGTTGCCGCAAAAACCAAATTGGTAGCTGTCTAGGAGTTGATGGAGTTCTAGGTGGTCTGCGAGTTGGTTCCTGATGGTTTTCTCCATATTTAGTTGGAAAAGGCAGGAACGATATGGGTCTGTAGCTACTGAGAGTGCTGGAGTCCGCTGGTGGTTTCTTCAGTAGGGTGTTCACTTCTGCATTTTTCCTGCATGACGGGAAGGTGGTGGTGGTTATGGAGGTGTTGATGATAGCAATGAGCGTGGGGGAGATGATGGTTCTTCTAAAGTTGCATATGAAGTGGAGCCATGGGTCTGCAGGGTCCCCTGAGTGAATGGTATTCAACAGGGCAGTGGTGTCTTCATTCGAGAGTGACTTGCAGTTGCTCAGCTGCTGTTTGGCAAAGAGGGAGGTGTCCTGGTGGGCATTTATATTGGTATGCTGTGGTCAAATGTGTTGTAGATCTTGACAATTTTCTGTTTGAAGGAGTTTGAGAGGTCCTTGTAGAGTGCTTAGGATGGGGTGATGTCGTTGTTGGCAGCTGCTGGGTTGCAGAACTCCTAGATGATGGTGAAGAGTTATTTGACGTTGCTGGGGCTAGCTTCGAGTCTGCAAGTTAGGGCCGTTTTTCTTTGCATCTTGTAGTTGGTGGTGGTAGAGGTTGAGGGAGGCTTTGTATGAGGATCTTGCAGTAGTGCTTTATGAGTCTCTATTGTCTCTCAAGTTGTTTGCAGTGGCGCTTGGACTCCCTGAGGCCATTTATGTACCAGCTAAGTTGTTATTGGAGGTCTTGTTCTGGTGGAAGCAGTGCGATTGGCGGAGTTGGTGAGAAATTTATTGAAGAGCTTGGTTTCCGCATTGAGGCTCCAGGTGTGTTTGGCTGAGCATTTCTGTTGGGTTGTGGTCCAGTTTTCTCAGATATTTTGCCCCAGTGCCTTGATGGTGCTTTAGGGTTTCCGCCTACCATATTTAGATGTCACAGATCTGCAGAAGGTGTACCGGTTGCGGTTCAGTGATGGAGGGAGGAAATCGCAGGACCCAATGCACAGTGGACAATGGCAGTGGCTATGGAATACAGGAAAGTCTCACACACACAGTCTACCTTTGCCACATGTGTCCCCGTCCGAAACACATGACACAACACACCACATACACATCCTTATCCATTGCCATTTCACCACAACATGTACATGTTGCAAACACACCTTGACAGACTTCCATGACACAACATACACACACCATTGACACTACACCCACATGAGACACAACCAGCAGAACTACACACTCAGCTACACAAACACACTCAGGCACATGCACAACTACATACATTGCTACACAGTCCAGCACACAACAACAAAGCTCACCTGAATGTTGTACATAGCAACACAACATGCACAACAACATCGGTCTCACATGCAAGTGGCACATATACAGACACAACCACATCACCCACTCCAGCTCCCTCCACCTTAACCAGACTATCCAAACACACACGCACACACACACACACGCTGACTCATATACACAACAGTTAGCACAAACCTACTCACACTGGTCCCCTTTCAATGCACACACATGGACACCACTGTGCAGTGCAAATGTGCCATTATTGTGGTGCCAGCATTCATTTTGTAATGAATGATGACACCACAAAGACAGTTGTGTATGTGTGTGATATGTATTTTGTGCCACTGTGTGCCAGCCATGTGTGATACCATTGCATCCCCCACATATGCATGTCTCAGTATTTTAAAAAAAAAATACTGTGACATGTATATGTGTGCCATGGTCCTGACCTCCCGTACAGTGCCCACCCAACGTAATCTGGCAATGCGGCATCCCAACCTTCGAGTCCGGTGATAGGGGAGTTTTGTTTTCTCCGTGGGTTGGTGGCGGCAGTTACTGCAGGTGTTTTCCAGTCATGTCCTGTCAAGGTTGTCCAGTCATGTCCAGTCAAAGTTTTCACCTCTCCCCTCCAACCTCTCCCCCCACCCCCAATCCGCCAACTCAGACATGAAGGTCAGATTTACACTTTTTTCTTGGCGGTAAGGCACATCCAAATTTGCAGGGTGGAAAAAGTGGCTGCGGTCCTGTTGGCATTAACTTTTCCCTCTCCCACCATCGATGAGAGCGGTGTTTCTTGGCGGAGACGGCAGTTCAAATGCGGGCTTTCTTCTATGGGACAACCAACATCTAAATACATCAGGCAGACCGCCATGGCGGTGAATGGGTTTTCAGTTGAAACGTCGATGACAGGACTGTTACCGCCAAGATCTAAATCTGGCCCATAGTTTTGATACCTATTGTTTGAGAGAGCAACACTATTCCTGAAACCAGTTTCCCACATGAAATACATAGGCAAGTAGGTAATCTAGCATGCTGAAGCTTTTTGAAGATTAAAGCCAAGAGGACATTGGTATATGAGGCACTTTAATACTATGGAAACTTTCAGAAGAAATAAGTAAGAGCCACAATATCAGCCATAATCTTTGGTGCACAAATTCTCCAAGGCAATATATTGTACCTTGACCTTCCTAACTAGCAAGTGTAATAACAAGGCTTGTGCACAAAATGTGGTAAAAATGAGAAATTGTTGAAACCTGCAACTAGCTGCAAAGCAAACTTTTGCTACAAAATCTGCTCTTCAAGCAGGCAAAAGGAAAGGGAGAGTTTAGTGACCTAACAAAGAAAATTGCCTGCACATTGTAGGGACTCACTGCTATCTTGAGTGGCTGTGTGCAGACCATAACAATGGTCCTACAGCAAGAACATATTTTGATTGGTTGAAAGGGTGATAATCGTATTTGTCACCCTTTTAACCAATCAGAATCGATGCTGAGTTTGAGCATTCTGATTCATTGATAGGAGCCAATGAGGATAGTTGTGAGAGGGACTCTTCTGGGACAGTAATCTGTCAGAGTTCCAAGGACCGCTGTGGGATACCACCTGCAGGTTACTTTTTTATTTTCGTGGCAAATAGAAACTGACTCCCTGAAAAGGGTGATTCCTGCCAGGTTTTACGTTCTCTGACCACAGATTGAAAAAATTGAAAAAGCAAACTAGTTTAAAAGTTCTGAAATTCCTTAAAGAAGTCATGGACGGGGCCTAATCAACTAATCCCATGACAAGCCAATGAAAAATTAAAAGTATATTATCTCAAAAGTAAGTTATGGAGAAGATTAAAAACGATTGATATGTGAAATCCTCCATCAACACAAGCTCACATACCTCTAAAGAAAGATCAGACTTTACCATTCTCCACTATATTTTTTTCTGCCACGAAACACAAGGTGATAGACCAGCACGCAAGGAAAAAAATCTGGTTGGGGACTCAAATTGTCAGTGGTGACTGCCTGATTGTGGAAATTTCTACCCATCACCAGTGGCAGGTCGTGGTGATTCCTGAGGGCGGGGCAGGGGCATCGCGTGGGGGGGAATTAATAACATTTAATATAATAATTATTTTTTAAATATACCTCCTCCGTTGCCGCGCTGCTCCTCTCTCCGGCATTCTCGCTGCATACAGGCACAGGCTCCCAGCCTGCCCTGCGGCCAATCCTGACGCTGCTCAAAGCAGCATCACGAATGGACTGGGAGCCTGTGCAGGCTGGAGAGAGCCCTGTGTGCATGTGTGTTTGGCCGGCCCGAGACGGCCAGCCAAACACACATGCGCTCTGAGGGAAGTGCACAGTGCACTCCCCTCTTCTCGTCACCCCCAATGCCCGCCCCTTTCACAAGCAAGGGATAATAAAATTTGTTTATTATCCCTTTCTTGTGAAAAGATTTACAGCGGTTGCTGCTGGCCGGGGCAACGCTCCTCCGACCTTATGGAGGAGCGCCTATGCCCATCACCATTTTAGCAACAGCTCACCTCTCTCAGTCACCACCCTCCATCTTTCGCACCTACCACCAAAAACATAGCTCTAATAATATTACCTTCAATCGTGATAACTCTCAAACTCAGGAAAGAAAAATAATACAGTCCTTGCACACAGAGATTTTATAAATGGACAAATAATCTTACAAATACTTTCAGTGAAGTTCAGAGGAAGGTCACCAGTATATTGTTTTAAAAGGCAATTGATGGAATGCTTGGAAAAGCATTTACAGTATATCAATTACACTTCAGTAAATGAAAAGCAAAAAAGGCCCCGAAACAAATGGTAAATTGAAAACTGAGATCATTAAGTAAAGGCATGAAATAAATATTACCTCCCTACAGAGGGCACATGCTCTCTACTTTCTAAAACTACTTGCGTAATAAAATGTTTTAGCTGTGGAACTGTGGTCCGAGGTCAAATTTCTTTTCAGAAAGCATTAGAATTGGAAACAAAAGAGAATAATGACTTCTTTATTTTTGAAACACTTCTCAATTGTGAAGTACAGCTGCAGCCATTAGACAAGCGAGGTTTATATGGCGCTCTTCATTTCTTTTTATTGCATTATGAAACAGATAACATTACACAGTGGTACCACAACATTTACGTAAAATGTATAATTTAGGATTTATCAAGATTTGTTTTCGAGCATAAGACATAATGGCAGAAACTATATTTCCACTAACATCATAACGAGAAGAACAATTGTAGTCCAAATAATATTTGTAACGATGATTGTGAATGTTATGGCAAAACCATGTCTCTTAAACTGATGATATCGATTAATGCATATCAGCGTTCAACACTGGTGACTTAACGGTGGAATTCTATTTTTTCTTTTAACAAGCAAGATTTTGTTAACCTTTATTAAGGTACAATGTACTGTTTATTTTAGTATGGAAGGATTGCTATGTATAGTAATAAACCAAAATACAATAATTGATTGCTGATAAAAATAAATCCATTTATCACCCGAGTACCTAACTCTTTTTCTCTATTTGCCTGTTATTTTGGTATTTGCAGTGACTCATCCTGCTGTCCTGACCTGTCTAAACTGCAACCTGAGCTCTGCTCTAAAATATAGGGGTATTCATTTCTGGATTATAATACCTATCGCTCTGGTAAGGTGATTGCATGAGTGCGGGTCCTCTGCACAGATGAACACAGTACAAATATGAAAAGGAGGGTTAATGATATATTTATTCCAACTACTTCTAAAACCTAAAGAGCTTTTAGATTGCATGTTTCCCTAGAAGCTTTTGCTAGAGCCTATCTCTTCTGCTTTATAACATGCAATGTGATATTACAATAACAACCAATGACTGGAAAGTGATAGCAAAACCACATTTGCAGTCTTTAGATAAACATGGCAGAAAATAAACATGGCAAAGTTAAATTCTAGTTATATTTTACACCTAAAGTAGTGATGAGGCCTGAATATGTATTCAGCATGAACTCAGTTGAAGTACTTTCAAAGAGGCATATACGTTTCTCTCTGGGATTACATCCACCAACAACTTTTGTTGCCCTGCTCTCTGGTCCCCACATCAAAGTGGCAATAATACAATACACATGAATATAGGAAGAAAGACTTCAGGCCTGCAGTTGGGGGCATTTGTGTTTGAATCTATTCTATAGTACTTTCACCCGTTCAGCAAGCTGCATGAAGGTCTACCTTAGGAGGCCTTGGAGCTCAGCGGGCTGAACTGGGAGGGCCTGAGTGGTACTGAGTTTCAGGGGATAGCTCTGGAAAGCAGAGATATGGCACGGGGGCTCGCCATTTTGCATTTTTGGTGCATAGAAATCTAGGGAAGGTTTATTTCCATAAAGCATATAAATATGACAGGCGCTGCATTATCTTGCTACAATGCCGAGAAGGGGGCACCTAGAAATGTTAGTAGAATTTGATAGATCACACAAACAAGAAATTCATGTTTTACACTTTAAAATAATCTACCTCTGTCTGAATAAGAAAAACGATTTCCAAGGCTATTTCCCTGAAGAATTGTTGTATGTCAAATATAATATTAGATAGAGCAGTCCACAACACCATATTGAATTTCTGCACTGCATAATTTTTCTTCACGATTCCTAATGACCCACAGCACTAAAGGAAGTCAAGGTCCGGTCCGTGAAGCCTGTTTTTCCCTGTGAAAATTGTTCTCTCAAGAAGAACATTGAAGAAGGCCCAGAGACAGATGAAGCTGTCTCCCACCCAGAATAGTCCAGTGGGTCAGCCAGGGACATCTTAATGATTTTGTAGGACCTTGGCCAAACGTATTTTGGGGGGCTCTGTTCAGAACAGCTTTGAATTTATGATCCAATTTCAGCTCTTTCATGCCCTCTTTGGCCAGGTCACTGACAGTGCACAAGCATGTTCATATTCTAAAAGTGTTTACATCTAATATTGAGGGATAGTGCGTGTTCTTTTAACATTGTAACACAGCCGCAGCTAGCTAATATTACTGCAAATACTCTCTGTGACACTCTCAAGTTTCTCATGTGTGAGGTCCCCTGTTTAGAACTAAAATACGTCTTTTCATGGTTGTTGCATGAAAGAAACACAACATTTCTCTGCAAAATATTGGTAATAGACTATCACACATAACCCACATCAAAATTACATTTAAGGAAAACTGTATTTTTAATAGTGCTGTTTCAGAATTATTCAAGTTCATCAGGGCAGGAATCTCTGCAAAACGGAGCTGGCTCTGTCAGGGGGAACCTGAGAGGATGGGGGCCCAGGGCCAGAACCCACTTTGCCCATGGATTACAACATTTCTACAAGTTCTAGAACAAATATAGTCTTCAATAACATATTGTTCCAGGAGGAAAGGACAGCCTTTCAGCCCTTCCTGAAAACTACATGACCATGCAGTTTCCATTTTGCATTCTTTCCCCTCCCCGAGCTCTTTGCCAGGAAGGTGAAGACTACACAATTTGCCCATAATGTTTGTCTATTGCTTCTGAGCTTGCTCTGCTGAAACAAGATATTTGGGATGACATAGATGCTGGTATGCACTTCATACCCACCAATGGGCCATTTATTCTAACAAAGTTTCTGGACATTTTATGTCTAAGATCAATGTGGGCTAGTTCAGTCTCTGTGATTGCCTTTAAATCTCTGAACACCTTTTATTCCAATCCCACTCAAGAACTAAGGACTGAAATAATTTAAGCATTCAGCAAAGTGCAAGCGATATTACATAGCAGCAAAAAGGGCGCCCCTTCCACTGAATATGAGAGTCTCCCTAAGGACTAAATTCATATGTGTTAGAAATTGGGTTTCTGGTTGGCAGAGGTGTGCACCCTGCACAAGCAGGAATCACAATCCTAGTCAGCATAAGTCAGATACACACTATAAATTAACCTGTGCTCACCCTATGGTAGCTTGCCACAAAGCAGTCGGGCTCAACTTAAGAGGCAGTGTGTAAAGTATTTCTGCAACACTTAAAACAATAAAACAGTGAAAGCACTGGAACTTAATTTAATGAACAAAACAAGATCAAAATGACAGTAATCCAATAAGTAGAAGATGAGATATGAATTTTTAAAGAATATCTGTAAAAATAGTGATTAAAAGCATAAAGTGCCAAGTAGGGTTATGTGGTAGCACTTGCCATGGGAAAATCCCAATGTTCATGCCGACCATGATGGAGCGCTGTTTTGATACAGAGACCAACCTTGTCCTGCTAAAAAAGTACCTTGTTGAAGGATGTGCTGAGGACAAGGTTCATGGAGCAGGGATGCAATGTATCGGTTCCAACCCTTAGGATCAATGGGCAGCGCGTCATCCCTGAGCAGTGCTTTGAGAGAGCAGCCCTGGATGTAGGCGATGCATCGCCATCAAGCTGCTCACTGGGAAATGCTTCACCATCCAGCCGCATAGCTGGCAATGCCATGTCTTCATCCCCTGCGGCAACAGTGATGCGTCAGCGTCAAAGGGGAAGCTACGACCAGTGAAATGTCAGTGATGTACGGGTTCTGGCAGTTACAGCACCTTATACCCACTTCCAGGGGCCAAAGACTGGATTTGCACCACTTGGCAGGTCAAGACCTGCTTCAAGCAAAATCCGGGTGCTGCTGCAGGATGAAGAGACATTTTTGATGTCCCTGAGACTTCAGAACAAGAGGCAAGCCAGCAAGGCCTTTGAGTCACTTTGGTTCTGGGGATGGAGAGATGCAGGTCTAGTCCTTCTCACTCCCAGGTAGGAGGACAGCAGGCAGAAGGGCAGGCACAGCAGAGCAGGAGTCCAGAAAAGTCCAGCAGAGTCCACCAGAGTGACAGTCCTTTCACCAGCACAGCAATCCTTCTTCCTGGCAGAATGTCCTCAGGACCAGAAGTGTACTGAAATGGTGGTGTCTGAAGTCCAGTACTTATATCCAGCTGTTCCTATGAAGTGGGGCGACTTACAAGAGAGGCATTTGACATGCACAGGGTCCCTGCCCTTCTTGCCCTGGCTCCAGACTCACTCCAGACTCACTACAGGGGGTTATGCAGCCCTTTGTGTGGGGACAGACACGGCCTGGTCAGGTGTAAGTATCAGCTCCTCCCTCCCATCCTGCCCGAGATGGCCCAAGAGGATGTTGCTTACCTATCAGTCACACCTAAGCTCCCTTTGTGTGTGGCTGTCTGGAGGGAATGCACAAAGCCCAGCTGTCATCCACCAAGGCCTGAGTTCAGAGACAGGCAGAAGGCACAGATTGGTTAAGGTAAGAAAATGCCAACTTTCTAAAAGCAGCATTTTCAGAATTACAATTTAAAATCTGACTTCACCATGAATTGGGGTATTAAATTGTGATTCCACAGACACCAAACTTGGGGTTCCCATCTCTCTTCATTAGGAAATTGCACTTATAAAATGTAATAAGGCAATTCCAATGTTATCCATGTGAGAGATAGGCCTTGCATTAGTGAAATTTGGATTTAAGAGTTTTTCAGTACCTGAACATGTAAAGCTCAAAAGTATGTGTCCAACCTTTTATATACACTGCACCCTGCCCTTGAGACTGCCAAGGGTCTACCCAAGGGGTGACATATGTACTAAAAAGGAAGGACTGGGCCTGTCAAGGGGGTTAACTTGCCAGGTCGGCATGGCTGTTTAAAACTACAAACACAGGCTCTGCAATGCAGGCCTGAAACATGTTTAAAGGGGATACTAAAGTGAGTGCCACAATCAGTGCTGCAGGCCCACTCGTAAAATCTAGTTTACAGGCCTGGGCACATGAGGGGGCATTTTATTAGGGACTTATGAGTAAATTAAATATGCCAGTTGTGGATAAGCCAATGTAGTCATATTTTAAGTAGAGAGCACATGTACGTTAGCACAGGTTAGCAGTGGTGAAGTGCCCAGAGTCTTAAAGCCAGTAAAAATAAATTCAGCAAAATAGGAGGTCAGATGGCAAAAAAGTTAGGGGATATCACGCCAAGGACAAGTCATGGCTTTCGATCAATGGTAGATAGTGTATGTGTGTTATTTACTGATTTTATACTTTACGCTGCAAAGATTTTAGTAATTTACAAAAATAAGAAAAATCTATATTTGCTTCGCTGAAGATTTCTGATCTCCATACAAGTTTTGAGTCACAAGCAAAAACTCAGGAGAAGGAACCACCAACTTCTATCAAAACCTTGTTCAATCTTGATTTAGCCACAGAGGAAGCCTAGATTCCAGACAACTGCATGGAGGGCCCTTTGTAACGTTTTTCTCGTTTCTGAACTTCTCATACCATAACATTGAATATCTTTTTCCATCGTTTTCCTGTAGAGCACTTTAGTACTTTGTGTTTTGACTATTTTTATTTGCTTATTTGTTGCATACATATCACCTATAATTTCTAAGTAAAATAGCTTGCTGTTTAAATCAAGCTATCAAGTGTGAGCACTTCAGGGAACCCAGTTTACTTAGTGGGTTGCTTGAACCTTGTGGAACCACTGTCACAGCTCGTAATGAGAGTCGGGCCTCTCTGTACCCTTACCTAACCTTCTGATTTCATACATTTTCTAGTCAAATGAGTCACAGTTAATGGACAAATCTATAAAAAAGAGCCTGGGTTTTGATTGACAACTATGTGCCCAGTACCGATTTACAGTGAGTTGCTGTTTAGTGTCTTATTTCTTATGTTAAGTGGGGCGGCATTTTGCTCCATTTGTTTTTATACGGCTGTGAGGCCCGTTTTGTAGCCGCGAACAAGAATGTTAATTTTATGTGCGTTTTGCAGACGAAATATAAACCCTGGCCTTTGCATTCATGTAAGGGTGCTAATTGCCACAAATGACAATGTAGCAAACGAGAACACGGTAACAAATTGTTGCACGCTGCTAGATTCAACCTTCTTGTACTTTTTCATTACGTTATAGTATGTCATCAAAACATACACGCAAAGCCTTGCCTTACAGGAAAAAGACAAATGTGTTGTGTCCAGAAGGGAAAGGGAGGAGAACCGAGCAGGTGTTTTTTCTCTGAACACTTACACAATAAACGAAAGGACCAATAAATAAACCTACCGGTAACTGTAATTGAATGTGCAGCAACTTCATTTATTAAAACGTGTGTACAAACAAAGTCATATTTAATGTAACAAGACAAATGAATTGTGACCTGTTGGGGAAATGGGGTGGCTGTGTGAGGAGGAGTGATTCTTCTCGCAATAATTATACAAGAAAGGGAAGGCTAAATAAACCTAACAGTGGTTTAAATACGCAGTAGCTTCTTTCATTAATAATCTGTGTACCTTGTTAAATAAGCCCCTCAAACAGTTCCGTTTAATGCAGAAAGTCTCCTGTTAGAATCGCCCAAGAAATATCCAGTCAAAAATGAGCCCACCGTAAGTCGGTTGATGTCCCACCAAACAGCGGGGAGAACTGTCAGTTTGATGCGTTGATTCAAGCAGTTAGTGACTGACTTCTGCATAGCTAAGGCTCCTCAGACTGAGTGCAAGACAAACGTCCGCTAGGTAAAGTCACTTGTTGGAACAGCGGTATAGAACAGCTTTGATGGATACCAAGGTGAGACTGATAACAATGCAACTGCAGTGGTGGAATTGTAAGGGCCAAAACCTAAGGCAGGGAGGGTAGGTGAGATGTGACTCCGCCTACAGTAGCCAGTAAGCCCAGGAAAGGGTCAGGTTGATGACCCACCTAAATGGAGCTGTGATGCCTCATCAGTGGGCTACAAGAAATGTGCTGACATCATTACACAAGTTCAGGTCGCCATCGCTGTATATAGCCTGCCCCTCTAATTTCATCTCACCTCCTCTGCGCATTGCCTGCTCAAAGCCTAACAAGCCATGTAAGAGGGAGCAGGTAATTAGAAATATAGAGTTAGAGTTTACACTTTTTTGGTCGGTGAAGACTGTACTGACAATTCATAAGCAGTATTGGCCTATTAATGAGACTTTATTTTAGTACATACTTTACAAGGCTGAGAATACGCTCAATTAACCAACAACAAGTTATAATGAATAAAATATATCAAATGTATAGTGGTCAAAAATGTTTCCTGTCCGTGACTTAAAAGGAGAAACCAATGAGGAGAAAATTGTCCATTATGTCACTATTAATGAGATTAATCTAATCTTTAGAGAATGTGCATTCCACAAGTTGGGAACCTGCCCAAAAAACGCATGTCCTCACTCCATTTCCATTTGTCCTTAGGAATCACAAGACTAGGGGTTAATTTGAGACAGTGTTTGCAAGTGGGATGCACTGCCACTTATTTTTGCCCATCGGCACTCTTTAGTGCTCCAGCAAGCAGGTGACAATCCCAAAAAGGGTAAGGCTACCCCTTCTGTCCTGTCCTGTCCTGCTCCATGCCAGGCACGGGTGTATAGATGTGTCACTGCGAATGTGTGCACAGGTGCTTTAAGGACGATTTAGTATTCACAAGGCATCACTTGATTTTCAAACCATCCTGGACGGAAGTTTCTGCAGGACTAGGAGCATGTGTGTGTGTGTGTGTACCACACCAGTTGCAATAACAACCTGAAGACCAGTTTGGCCCACTTTCTCTCCTGCTTATGGCCTACTGCTGTGGTGCTGTCACTGTGCTTCCCTTCCACTGCTTGGTTGACCACTGCCACTGTGCCTCCAGTACCTGAGCAGAAGGAAGTGTCACTGTTACCTATGGACACTGTGGCTACTTAGCCAGTCAGGACAGGATACCACCACTGGCACAGATGGCAAGCAGTTGCACGCACAAGTACCTGTCCACTGCTCTGCTTTTGAAACTACCCACACTGAGACTGAGAGAGCTTGGCTTGAGGAGAGATTGACTAGTCCACTATGACTGCAGATTGGAGCAGGCACCTGAGTCAGGCCAAGCACTAGCAGCACTAGCAGTCTCCCACCATGATCCCAGCAGTGAGTATAGGCGCCACAGGGGAATCAATGACTGACCTGTGCAGTGGAGGGGAAGCATGTGGAGGGCATCAAACCCCCTCTCCCACCACTCCACTCAGCAACTCCAAATCAGTCACAATCTGCTGTTAGCTACTGCCTCTCCTGTCTGCAGCACTACTTTCCTGTATTCCTGCTGCTGCCCCATGTGAGGAGCATGTGTCCGCAGGAGATGACCAGCAGTGACTGACCATCTCCTCCTCAGTGATCCTGCTTTGAGCGAGCTAGGGGCCCTTCTTCAGGCCAGAGGCCTGGCCTGTAGGGCAATCAGGCAGTGCCCAATGGGCTGGTCTGACAGATCGGTGTGTGGGCTGACTTTATGCCTGGTGGGCCTATTCTTACTGTTGATTTCCTTGATATCACCACTTTTCAAACTAAGAGCTTTGCTAAGGAGGACCACTTTTATTTTGTTGTTCAGGCCTATTTTTGTTATCCCAGTCCAACCCTGGCTGCTGGGGAGGGAGCTAGGATTGTGCCAAAAATGTGTCTCTCAAGTGATTTTTAAATTGCTTACTGGTAATTTTCATTACACAGAAACACATTCTGTATCAAATTCTGTGCATGTTGCTAATGTATTAAATGTCATCTAACCAACATCTCCCCTTAAATAAATCCTCTTCTAGCATATTGAGCTGTCTAAAGCAGTTCTTGCTAGTTGAAGGTTGATGGTCCACCAATGGTAGCTGCAGGTTAGATAAAACTGCAGATATTAGCAGTATGTAAGGAATGGAACAAGGAATGTGGAAGGCAATGACTGTTAGTACTAAGGACTTGAATGTCACTAGACTCTGTAACCTGGCGACTCCAGGGGATTACTATGTTGGTGGAGTCTCCTCCGTCCAGGGCATCCTTAAAGCAGCATCTCAATCTTGCTTGCAGGATCATTGACGTCAGAGTAAATATTGCCCTGGCCACTCCAGTTCCAACAGACTGAGATAGTTCAGTACTGAAGACATTTAGTCAGCCTACACTTCTAAGTTAGTGGTTTTTCTAACCAGGCCGTGTGTATCTCTCTTGGCAGAATAGCACTGTACCTTACGGATCTAGCAGCTAACAGAATGAACATCACACAACCACCTGTTCATTGGCAGCATTGGGCTGTGGTTGGGCACCACACAGGCACTCCAGGGGCCACGGCCGGGCAGCAGCAGGAAAAGGCGACTGAGTTATAGGGCTGGACTGGCTCATAGATCAGCCAGTGCCATAGGGCTGGTCTTAGAGGTCAGGGTGTGTGCTGTCCACTAGTAGAACAGATAAGTGAACGAGTCATGTGCTGATGACAGAACCCACATTGTCATACAGGCTTGATTTACCCAAAGAGGGTGCTCTCGCCGCCAGTTCAAGAGTAACAGAAAGTGATTTACCTTGCATCTGGACATGTACTCTAGTATATGTAAGAAAGCTGTTATGCTGCTTGTACCACCTACTACCCGTTTATTAGCTGCTCACTGGTAGCTCACCAAAAGGCAGTTGCAGAATAAGCCTGCTCAGACCTTAACTAATGTCTTTGGATTTCTAGCATCTGTGATTTTCCCTTGAACATCTTTTAATTTAAAGAAGCAATCTTAGGCCTTGCACCCTCTTGCATTTCTCAAGTTCATCGATCTGCTGGTCAATCTGTGAGCGGATTGAGGTTCTTACATAGGTTATTGTTTGGGTGGTAGTTTCATTGGTTCATGACAACTCAGCATCCTTTGAGAACTATGTTGTTCGGTGACATCAAGCTAGATTTTGTCACTAAAGATTATTTACTTCCAACATACATTTGTGTGACCTTGCAAATAAAGGTCACCTCCAGCATTTAGATAAAGCCATAAGTGCATTTTTTCAGGTCATCATTGGTCCACACATGGGAAAGCTGGCTTTGGGGATGGATAGCATACTTTAGTATGAGTAACCCACTAGACAGATTAAAATCCAATAAGGAAAGTTATATTTCTGTGCATGTTTCAAATCTTGATTGACTCTGACCTAAAAATGTGACAATAGTCAAGTAAAGTATGCACTAGTTCACTGCCTCTGGATTTGTTGTCAATTTCATGACATGATTTATCTATAACTCCAAATAAAGCATATAATATCACTTAACATAAACTAAGTATCAACCAAAGGTCAATCAGTGTTTTACCTTGATATGAGTAAGGGCTCTTGAAGCAACTGGCACCAGTGGCAAAGGGACATTTATGATTAAGATCTAACCATTGGCATCTAGTTCTGCAAAAATACATTTGATAGCAACAGACCTCAACATTCTAAGCTCAACCTGAACATACCCGTCTCTCTTGCTACAGGCACAATAATATGGATGCAACCAGGCATGAATTATCTGCGTTCTTCATCTTAATCTATGTTGTTAGAAGTGGACATTAAAAGTATGATTTCCAATCAATCCTAATGAAAAATGTGCAAAACATCCTAACCACTCATAAAAAGAACACTATACTCCTATCTACCTTAAATTAGGGGAGAGTTTATAGTGAAGGTCATGGGGTTATCCTAGTTCACCTGATATTGTTGCTTTCATCTGTGCTCTGTTTCCAAGAGAAGAAGTGATATGACAGTGACAGACTAATTTGCTCCCACTTTAGGGATGATTATGCATGTACGTTGGTGCTCAGTCATGCATTCATATGTGTCATATCCTCCCCACTCTAAATCAAACAAAGCCGAAAGACAACATTTCAAACTAAGACAGTAATTTTAATGAATCTGACAGAAGGAATGGGGGCTTGCTAGTGAGTGTCAAGAAGCCTCCACTCATCAAATGCTGATCCAAGTTCTTCTTAAACAAGGCCCTTGGGTGCAGTCTCCATTTGAAAAGCACTACTTTTGGGTTGACTAACTTGAAGACTGCTGAAGCAAAATTGGAGGTCCCCATCATCAGCAAGCATAAAGTACTGCTAGTCTAAGAATTATACAAAGTATATTGTGTAATCCACATGGCATGGTTCTAAAATGATAATGCTTCTTAGATTTCACCACTGCAGATTAGAATACTCCTTTTTCTTCCTATTTTCATTAAAAACGTGCTAATTATACATCATAGATTCCGGGAGAAATTGTATTCCTCAATTTTTCCACTGATTTTCATTAGGAGAGAGGTTCTTTTCATTAAACATTAAGTCACAGTAATACATTGCTACCTTAATGAAACAGGACATACAGGCATTGGCAAAGCCAATAGGTCTCACCTTTGAAAGGCCAATGCTGACCTATTGGCTTTGACAGTGCTTATCTAAATAGGCATTCCCCCTTCATGATGCGTGTGCGCATTTGTCACCACTAATGCGTCATCCTGCATGCACACACAAGGCAGTCCTGTTGGAATGGTGAGAAAACCATTCCAAGATGACTGCCAATGCGCAAGCATGCATAATGGTGCAAGAACACACGTGTTGTGACACATGGGCTGTGAAGCATCAGTGGCCATTTTGGATTTTTTAATTTTACTGTTCCAACGTGGCCATTTGTCATTTTAGAACGTTAAAGCAAAATATAGTCTATAAAAGCGTGTTATTGAGAGGCTAACAGCCAATCAGCGCATTGCAGCTGTTGAGCCATTAGGGAAAAAATGTGAACAAAACACAGGCCGGAGATAGGTAAGGGAGCACTGAAGCGGAATGGGCAGGCTAGCACAAGATAAGCGGGGATGGTGTCTGAGATAGCCAGACATTGTGTGTACATGCATTACTTTTCAGTGTTGACATCCACAAGTGCAATTGGCTGATACATGGACAGCCCTGTGAGTCAAAGCCTAGAACCCGATGGTCTACATAGTCATTCCCAACCTGTGGTCTGGGAACCCCTGGGCGTCCGCGAAGCCTCCTCAGTGGGTCCGCGACTGCTTAGAAAATTAAACAATATTAACAGATTAGGTCCCCAGTTTACAGTAATGAGTTAGTGTGAGGTCCCCGGATTCGAATAATAATTCAGTGAGGGTCCCCGGTTCCAGTATTGATAAAGTGGGGGTCCACAGAAGTCAAAAGGTTTGGAACCACTGGTCCACATTATCCAGTGTCAGAGCTGGCCTGTCCAAAAGCCTGTTCCTGGATATTGATGTATGTTGTCTGGTGTGATCACAATAGCCACTCGAGTCACGTGTGAGCTTAAACAGCAAGTGACGGGTTCACATCTCAATCGTGTGATACCTAAAATGACTGAAGAATCATACCATTTCAACAGCTGAATGGAAAATGTACATATATTTTCACGATTCCATTTTAACCGCTGAGCACATGCCAAAGTGATAGAGCAATTAGAACCGTGTTGCATAAAGCATCGATGGACCCTCAACTGCTGAAATTAAAACCACGCATTGAGGGCGACTAAATTACCACGAACCGTCCATGTCAAAACAAAAATGTTGTTTTATATATATAGCAAAAGAAATCTGAGGGTACTTAACTACAAATGCGATTCCCTTACTCGAAATTCGTGACAGCAAAAAGATGTCAGCATGTCCAAACAATATGAAAAGGTCGGCAGTTTCAAGCGCAAACATTACTTAAACGCTGTAGTTATTAAAACAAACATATGTACAGCCAGAAGGAAACATGGTTTAGCGTTGACAATGATTTTAATACTTGAACGCTGAACATTTACTAAGAGGTGTCCCGTGAAAGCTACATGATGCGGGTCTTGTCGTGGCCGCGGCACCCGATCTAGGGTCCTAAATAGAACAGGCATCAGAAATGGAATGTGCAAAGCGTGATTGCAGAATGTGGGGTACAGAGCAAGAGCCTCACACATATAGTGGGCGAGGAGGGGATAAATAATAATGAGAGCCCCAGGATTGGCAGAGCTGCAAAGCTCGAGGATGAAAAGTGTGAGAATCTGGAGAGTGCTCTCCAGAGGGGATTATTAACATAAATCAAAATTTGGAGGGTCCGGGGTGTAAAAGTGCGAGGCGCACAGGTGGCGCTCACAGCTTTGTGGACCCAGTGCTTAGCTTGTAAAAAAAAAATATATAAAAAAAAATAAGTGCTAGGGCTCTTCAGGAGGCCTCTGTGGCTTGCACAACTTATTGTCCCCATCGGCGCTGCCAGTGTCACTATCAACACAACTAACCATCACACTCCTACCAGTGAGATACCTGCAGCCCACGCTATGTTTTATAGTATGGGCGGCTGGTATTAGTCATTATAAAACATACTGCATTATTAAGCAACTGTTATTGTGCTCATCAGAAAATTAGACAAACTGTGCCACCACCTGACAGGCTGTCACAAGTGCCGGTGTTGGCAATAGCTGATCACGGGAAACTACAGGCTCAAATTAAGCACTGGATGGACCTTTTCAGTGTGAATGTGTGGCGATGCACAAAGTTTTAGATCACGGTGCATACCTAGCCAGGGATTGGGTGAGACAGTAACTTCACTACATGTGAATGCACCCTCTGTATCGCAATGTTTACAAGGGGGCAGACCCATTGGCAGCCACAGACTGGCTACTTTTATACATGCTTTGTCTTCTGACTTTCACAGTACCGACGGGTAATGGCAGCCTGGAGATTCCCATGTAGAGCTTTAGGTGTGCGTGTATGGGGGGGGGGGGGGGGGGGGGGGGGTGGTTGGGGGGATTACCTCAGTGTCTCAGACCCGGCAGTAACTAAATAAAAAAAATACCCTGGAACGCGTCCCTATTGGGCCGTATTTTCATGTCTCTCACTTTACAGGGGAAAAAGTGGAGAAAAAAAACCAGATCGATTTGTGAAAAATGACTGCCAAGACCGTGAAGATAATTAATGTAGTTTTTCTTTACATTTCACATGTATTACTTAACCTTATATGTCCTACGTGTATGCTTTATCCAGCATGTTTGTTTCTATATTTTTTGCATGAAGCATTTTACTCTTGAATAATATGTACTGTGACCTGAGTTGCTTCTAGGTATTAGGGTGAGTTCAGGTTGGGGATGGGTTTTTATGATGGGTCATGACTGAAAGCTCTGGATATGTTGCTGATGTTCCTTAAGGTGCAGGTCAATGGGTCATAAAGGAATTTAAAACATGTGCGCATTCCATCTTTGGCCTCTCTGTACAGTGCACAGAACTATGGTCATGTGTGCTATTTGTAACTGTGGTTCTATGTGAATGTTTGTGAAGGCGGTAGAAAGCTGTTTGAAATATTGATGGGCGAAAGTACAATGCAGTGTTTATAGGTGAGTGGTTGTGTTGAATGTGTAGGGGATAGTGAAGTAAATGAGATGCAAGGAAGTACATGCAGGAGGAAATGAAAAGATGGTACTGAAGAGGAAAGAGGTGAAGTGTAATGTATACAGATAGAGGCTTTCAGAAAGATGTGAGTGAAAAAAGGGCACAGGAGTCTAACAGTGCGAGACTGCAGAGATAAATTATGGCAGGGGAGAATAGGAGTAATTAGGACACTTCCACAGATCTTATTAAAGTTTAATTCACCATCTCATATTTTCAGGATTGAAACATTTTCAGTTCTAATTATTCGCAATAAAATCATTTTTGTTACTGATTTATCTGACACTGCAAATAAGCCTTGGCAAAGAGAATGGGTCTGGCTTGTTTTAGGTGTGTTGGGACAGAAAAGTTCTCTACATGGTAAAGGTGTGTACCCCTGCCCTGAGTACCCAAGAGTACTGTTCTCTGGATCCCTAATTCTGATTGTTTTTGTCATAGGTGAACACGGATCATGTATGTGTGCCATAACGAAGCCTGTCTCAAGGAGTGCGGTCTTGTTGTACTGAGAGGTTCTCCCATAGTGCTACCCTCATAGTGGTTGAAGGCTACTGCCTTCACCATGAGTTAATGAGCATGAGCACAGTGGTGGCAGTATAACTTATGGTGATCAGTCGTAGGAATTTTTTTTACGGTTGTATCAGTAGAGTGAGGTCTACAAGGATACTATGCATGGAGTAAATAGTGCTTAACAGTAAGTGTACTGTGGATGTACACTAAATGGCCTGGAGTTGTACATTATATGGAGGACCATGGGTTCCATTTTGTGAAGCCCAGGCTTGCCTGGTGAAGACATGAGAAGGAGAGGAATCCATCCAGACATATGTGTATTGCTGCATTCCTGTGAGTCGAGAGAGAAACACACTGGAGGGAAAAAGGTGGAGACTATTTTTACACTTTAAAAGACAGCTCTTTGATTCTGTGATAAATCACAAGGAAGGGGGCCTGGACACACCTCGGAAAAGAGATGGGACTGATAAGGGAATCATGAAGAGTTCAGCTGGGGGCAGGGATCAACCCTTTCATACACATTGCACTGTGGCTGATATCCAGGTGTGAACTCAGGTCACTCCAATGGACTCTGTTGTGGAACTATATGCTTTGGAGTCTTGACTGCTGTGAGGCATCTTTCATGAGGAAATGAAGAAAGAGAGAAGTGTCCACTTCAAGAGAAGCAGAACCCCAACACAAAACCTCAAAGACTCAGACACTGAATCACATTTGGTGTCTGGAAAAGCACTGTAAGAAGGGGAGGTTGAGTCCCCAAAGATTTGTTATCTGCCAAGCAGCCAGATGGGCTGTGTGAGAAAGGGAAGCTTCAAGACTTCTGTCTGTGACCAGGACTGTTGGGCAAGGCCTGCTAGTCTCCTTGCTGGGTGAGGGGACATTGCGCAGGGCACCAAAGTCACTTGCTCTGGAGCACCATTTGCCTATCTGCTTGTCAAGGCCAATGAACCATATCAGAGGCGCTGTCAAGGAAGCACCAGGCTGCACCACTATTCCCTGGGGACTCTAAATGCCACAGTGGGTTGCAGATGAAGTCATTTTTGGGCCAGGAAATCGTCAAACCTGTATGCCAGAAGAGGCAGCCTTAGTGAGGGTGATCGCATCAGGAGACTGTGGTCCGATCGTGATTGCTGTAGAAACCCCGTGTGCCGGGAGGGGCTGCTGGTGTCACTTTGGCTTAGGGTTTGGGTCATCTCCAGGTCCAGAGGAAGACTTTTTTAACCAGTGGGTCGAGCCCACATGCTCTGATCTGTACCCAACAAAGACCCTGAGGTTCACCGAGACACCACTGAGGACAGCATACCCTCTTTGGTGCTCTGGTCAGGAGCCAGAGGAACAGACCGGCACTGTAACCCCACTAAGGGGAAGAGCAACTTACCCCAGTGTCCTCTGGGCAGCAGCAGCTCCGATAAATGCAATGGAGTGGCAGCACTGCTCGACAGAGAGAGACTGAGCCACTGGGTGTGGCAGCGTCCGTTGCGAGTGGCCCCATCTTCGCCGTAGAGGATGTGAACTCATGAGTGCCTGAGGTGAGGGCACTCGCTGCACCACTGAAAACTGTCATACTGCTGGGATGGATAAGACTGGAACTGGGCCTTTGGCCCCGGGGACTTGCTGCTAATGGTGCTGCAGCACCATAGACACATTTGACTAATTACTAAAGGGTCAAAGGGAGAATTCTTGTGTACAGTCTAATAGTTTACATTCCGTGGATGCAGCTACCACTGAATGGGGTGTAATCCCTAACACATTACACAAGGGAGGGTGAGGCAGGGATTTGCTTACTAACCAGTACAGCCCGACCTCAACGAGGATAGTGTTATTGCAACATCACAAAACAAAATAAAATGATGGACGGAGTGTTAAAACGTTTCAAACACTCACCCCCAGTCACAGATCTGGGTTTAATCCATCGTTATTTTGCTCGCCAACTCACCCCAGTTTGGACCCAGCCATATGCAAATCAGTCTTGACCTTGTTCCCCTATGGGAACAGTCCAGCCTGAACTGCTAGGCCAGGTCCTCCCTGGACAGGAAACAAGTATCCTGGGAACGGTTTCTGGATATTACCCTTCATCAGCCAGGCTAGCTTGAATCCAGTGGCGCAGCGAGCAAGGGACCCACATCTGGGCATACCCTTGCCACTTAGGGCGCACAAAGCAACATCATGAAACAAAATAAAATGTTACAGATTAAGTAATTTTTGGGCCAGAGGAAGACTTTTGTAACCAGTGGGTCGAGCCCATATGCTTTGATCTGTACCCGACGAAGACCATGAGGTTCACCGAGACACCACTGAGGATAGCATACCTTCTTTGGTGCTCTGGTCAGGAGCCAGAGGAACACACCAGCACTGTAACCCCACTAAGGGGAAGAGCAACTTACCCCACTGTCCTCTGGACAGCAGCAGCTCCGATAAATGCAATGGAGTGGCAGCACTGCTCGACAGAGAGAGATTGAGCCCCTGGGTGTGGCAGTGTCCATCGCGAGTGGCCCCATCTTCCCCGTACAGAATCTGAACTCATGAGTGCCTGTGGTGAGGACACTCGCTGCACCACGGAACACTGTCATTTTGCCGGGGTGGATGACTTGCACTGGGCCTTTGGCCCTGGGGACTTGTTGCTAATGCTGCTGCTGCACCATAGACACATTTGACTAATTACTAAAGAGTCAAAGGGAGCATTCTTGTGTACAGTCTAACAGTTTACATTCCATGGATGCGGCTACCACTGAATGGGGAATAATCCCAAAACACATTACACAAGGGAGGGTGAGGCAGGGATTTGCCTAATAACCAGTACAGCCCCGACCTCAACGAGGATAGTGTTATTGCTTCTGAATATCATATACATTTGCATAGGTAGAGTTAGAAATAAAAATACTTCTTTTTTCTATAAAAGCGGGTATTGGACTAGACACAGATTTATTGCTCGTACTGTTTGCATTTTGAGTTGAGTCATGTTAACTGATCTGTATCTACAACCCTGTGTGTCCCCACCAAGGAAGCCTTTGACCTCTCAACCACAGCTACCACTGAGAGCCAAGTGCAGAAGGAGTACTTGGCTGAGTTGCTCAGGATCCATAGAATGAAGGGCCCTGGGACATCAGGTGTAAAAGGCCTCAACCACCACGGTTTAGCGCAGTAGCTCCGGCATGCCCTGTGGCCCCCTGAAAGGGGTTCTTAAGAGGTGGGTGTCCATTATTTTGTGATTTGTCTGGATGCTATAACAGAAAGCTCTCAGAGAGGTGCCAGAATACTGATCAGATGGCACACTATAGAAAGCACAGGGTTTTAGTTTACATGTTTTAAGCCACACCCATATTTACATAGTCCACTCCTCTTGAAAAGGATTCTTGCTTATGCATTCTTGGTCAGACCCTTTTAGAGACCCCTTCTCACTTTTTTCACCCCACTTAAAGCCTTTTAGAGCCCCCTTCTCACTTTTTTCACCCCACTTAAAGCCCTTTTTCCCAGGAAATATACAGTCACATCATGCAGCTCAGACTGTGATGTGCGGACTATTTGGAAGTATTGGGGCATGGGGCATATGCTACATATCTAATATACCTAGACCAGTACTCTTAATATCACACAGTTGGAATAGAAAAAAGCCGAAATTGACTAGTGTAACACTTCAGGCTCTACCTGGGATGATGCTGTTCTACTTTTCAAAAACATTTTTTTTTAAATAATGAGTACTTATGCGACTGTTTGGAAGTCAAATATTTTACAAATGTGACATTCTCCATCTAAACATATGTGCTTTTTATATATAGCTGAATTATTTTCTGTAGTGGAATTCTAATATGTTTAAGCATGTTTACTTACTTTGGGATTTTGAGGAGCTACAAATATAGTTTGTAAAACTAGCTATGCTTCGTTTTTATTAAAGTATGGATGTTGCCAGTTTTGAACTCCACCAACATTACATTCCTCAATTCAGTTTTTTTTGGTATTGCCTAAACTGTTTACAGGCCTTAACTTCAGTAACAACTCGCCTCACAGCAGTGCTTAATTTGTGCTTCTGGATTTCCGGTGTAGGCCACTAGCACTTATTTTTGAGGGCCGGCCCTTACTTTTCTGCTTCAAGCATTTTCTGAGAGCAAAAGACATACGAGAAACACAGAGGAAGAGAAAAACGATAAAGAGTCACAATGAGAGAAAGCAGAACGCTACAAGAGTGAGATGAAGGGGCATGGAGTGTCTGTAAATGGATTAAAGAGGCTTGAGATGGCTTCAGGATTACAGTACCTCAGTATTACTTGCTCACACATTTAAATGCAGCAGCCGCGTGTTTAAGAGGCACCGGCACGTTTTTATTTACAAATTAAGCACTGCCTCACAGTGACCAACCTTTCAGGTGTGTAACCTGAAATACTTGGGCGCCCTGGTCAGCAAAGGCCTCAAAGACATGGGATGAGATAACATACAACTGCGGTCACTTAGAACATTCTCTGACTTCTCACGCTGGTCAAGTCTGCGGTTGCTTTATGAGGAAGGATTCAAAACATGTAGATGACCCTGGTGAGAATGTTCAATTTGTCTTTACAATGATCTCCCTATAATGCCGTACTCCCCTCTGTCGAAAATTGATTCATAATAACGATGTCCGTCTAGGATTTGTTGAGACTGAAATGTAAACCCTCCAAGCTGTACACAACCACAGTAAGCAGAGGTCTATGATTACCTTACATAATGTCCTATTACTTAGCACACCCGCTAGCATACTGCTGACAGAGCAACCTCCATGCATCATGATTGAGAAACACCTACTTTCTTTGAAGGGTGATCTCAACTTGCTCTATGGCAGAGCCACCAAAACAGTTATGCACACTGCGGCACCGACCTAACAAAAAGTCTATAAACAACTAGGAATCGACTGCTATAGTCACATGGATGCATCACAGTAAGGTAGTGCAAGTATTAAGGTGGGTGGTTTAGGAGTTGCACTGGTGGGAGTGGTCCAGGCTTGCATTCATACCACAGATGACTTACTTGTTGACAGCAGTCTGAAATGTTTTTGCTACCTCTGTAAAGAATCTGAACTGCGTCCAAACCAAATGTGTAAAATCAACTTATATGTTACCTAAGATTGAGGTTAGGAACCTCACCTCTTACTCTATCCCAGACAGCCTATAAGAAAGTCTCCCAGAGTCTGGGGGCACTCCTGTGCTGTGGTTTCAGAACTAACAGCATTTCTCTAAACACATTTTTCATCAAAGACAGCTGAGGACTAGATGCCAGGGGAAGCACTAGATACAATTCATTGATCTGGTCTGACATTCTATCACCACATAAAAAGGGGCACAGGGAGCCAAGACTGAAGTGTAGCTTTTTTAAAATATTACGTGAATGGCACTGGTCACAACATAGGTTACATCTGGCCTGTATATACCCAAACTCAAATTGCTGGAGATGCCGCCAGACTGACTGCCACATTGTACATGTTTTGTGACCCTGCCTCAATCTTTTAGACTACTGGTCACAGATATGATCTTCCTTGAGGGCTTCCTATGGCCACCCTTTCCTGGTATTGGCCTTCCATTCTACACTATATAACAAGCAAGATTTTGCTTGAATGGTCAACCATTAAAGGCAATAGTTCACAACAGAGCTATTTGTTTTGAAACTGTGTGAACTCTGGTGATAGAAATAGCTGATGGTTCCATCACATGCTGACAGGTTTAAAGAAATGATGGTAAGAGATGGGCATGAACATATTTTACACAAAGAGATGGGCATGAATGCATTATGTGCAAACACAATGATCAGCTGGACATGTTTGATATGTCCTAGGGCTGTGGTTCTTAACCTTTTCACTTCTGTGGGCCCCCACTTAATTATTATTGCTGGAATTTGGGGTTCCCCAATGAATCAATATTGGAATCCCGGGACCCCAATGAGTCAGTACTGGAAGCGGGCCCCCAGCATAAGCATTAATGATTGATCTGAAGTGCAAAACAATACACTAACAATACAAAAATAAGTAGTGTTTAGTTTTAGCAGGTGACTACTGGTGGGGGCACTGGCACTTATTTTTTGGGGCTGAAGCTTATTTTTCCACATCAAATATTTAGCAAGTGCAAGAGATGTGAAAAACACATAAAACACATAAAACACATAAAACAGATAAAAAAACAGAGATGAGAAAGACGACAAAACCATTATAAAGATAAGTCAGAAACCTATAAGAATGAGAAAAAGGGGCAGGGAGCGTCTGGTAGTAGATTAAAAACTACCAGCTTGGTATTCTGTGCACTGAATTTAAATTGCACCGGCCACCGGCTTCTGAGCAGAGATACGGGTACTGGCACTCTTTCTTTCACAAAATAAGCACTGGAAACAGCCATTCATCCAACACATACTTAAACAATGAAATATTCACAAACACATATTAAAAAATATATTTTTAATGGGTATGTTGGAGCCTTTTTAAATTCAATTAAGTCCACTTATCATCCATACTAGATTCTGTTTGCTGCATTTGCATTGCTCTCAGTAATTTAGTCCCTAATTACATTTCTGGGGGTCTTGAGACCACCAGCCTCATGGTGGTGGTCGGACCACCTTGCTCCTGCCAGTCTGACCACCAAATTACGACCCTGGTGGTCAAAATGCCAGGGGACCGCCACCACCACCAGGAATAAGGTTCCCGATGGGTAGGCGGCAGTCATAGTTGTGCTCAGCCATGGTGGTGCCTAAAGCAGCACCGCGGTGCTGATCACGGCTTCACTTTCTGCCAGTCTTTCATGGTGGGGACTTCGCCATGAAAAGTCTGGAGGGAAGCCAGTGATAGGGGCCCCCCTGCCTAGCACCCAAGGAATGTGCAGCCTGCTATACTAGACAGTGCGCATTCTGAGGGTGCTGGGGAGACCCTCTGTGCGACGGCATTGGCCTCAGCTCCATGAGGAGCTGAGGCCAATGCCCCTGCAAGCCTTCCACTGGGCTGACTGGTGGAAACCTCAGATTTCTGAGGTTTCCACCGGTCAGCACAATGGAAACCTTGTAATTGGCTTTGGGGGAGACCACCAGCTATGTGGTGGTCTCCTCTCCATGGGCCTGCAAGCCAACAGTTAGCCCGCCAACCCCGTAATGAGGACCTTAGTGTTTAGCCTCCAATTTAAAATTCTTTAATGAGTACAGAATGTTTAAAATTGTTTTAAAATTGACATTTGTACATTTTTCTTCTTTATTTTTATACACTTTCCTAATCTGTTAATATTATTTCATTTTCTAAGCCGCCGCGGGCCCCTAAGTAAGCTTTGCATACCCACAGGGGTCATCTGACCAGAAGTTAAGACCACTGGTCTAGGGACATTTTGTGAAATGACCATTGTGTTGAACAAGTCTGTGCACTCTCTGATCCCTTCACATCCCCCCACATGCCCAAATACTATGATTTGTGTTCCTCATTATGGTTTCTACCTATGACATAGGTCATTAATAGAAACATAATCTTCTGCAATATAACCTATGACCCCCGCTTACCCCACACCCAAAACCCACTAAACTACTCTAATTAAGCTGTTTATTGTCAAGGAAGCATCAACAAATGTCCTCACTTATAGGGTTGTGTGGTTGCTCAGCACTGTCTGATATCCCTCATCACAGGGACTAGGAGATATCCTGAGTCATACCTGACTTGGGCTTACCCTGACATGGGCTTACCCATATTGCATTGTTTCTTGCACCCTCTTGGGATCTACTTGCTGTGTACCTTATACACCACTTAGTCTGCAGCTGGTGAACATGGCCGTAGACCAAGAATGCCAACTGGAGACATATTCCCTTCCCCCATACTCCCGCTGCCTTACTCTACCATTACTCTTTGTTCTGCTCCCATGTGTAGACTCACACATTCTCACCATTTCTTAAAAAAGTCTTTAGATGAACCTTGTTTCTGGCAAGTTTCTTCTTGAGCACTTGTGTCCAGCAGGTCACATTAGATGTCAGCAGCAAGCATTTAACTCACTGAGTCATCTTGCTGGCTTAGGACGTGTTAACTGACAATCCTTCAACAATAGCTCTAACACTGCAAATTTCAATAGTCAGTAATTCTAGGTGTATTGTTATCGATTGTTTTTAAAGATATGGAAGAAATATAAAAATACGTTTTAAGCTTCAGGGCAGTCTAGTGGAATTGTTCAAGAATGTGTGAAATGTCATCATCTGGCTCCCAAGCAAACATTTGCAGTAAAGTGCTTTAAAAATTGCCGAACAAGTCAAACCAAAACAAATTGTTTGCTTCTCTTCGCATTAGATGCCAGGCGTATCATCAGTAAAGACTTTATGAAAGAAGTCATGGGTTCATCAGCCTTCCTTCATCTGCACACATCTGTGCACAGAAATTGAATGTTGCAAAGGTGTCACAGGGCTATTGAAAAATCCATATGATCAAAGTGGTCACTTCAGCTAAAAGGCTGAGAAGGATTCTTTAAGCTTGTCAAAAATGATTTATTAGGGCCCCAGAATTCTCTTTTCCAGTATTTGCACTTACAAATATGGTTTCGCTATAAAGCGTTTTAGGGTCGCAACCCGCAAGGAGGCAGCTGGTGAATTGAAAATGTAGCAGAATTATGCTGCTGTAGCAAAGAAAAGCTCTCAAACCTTCGCTATAATTTTGTGAAAACAGTGTGCTTTCCGCCTTTACACAACCGAATAGCTTTTGGGATCAACAGCCAGTCGCCTCTTTAAAAGTACATTTTAGGGGGTACACATCGGGCGGCAGATCAAAATTGGTGGGGCCACCTACAAATGATCTCTATATATCTCTACATATAGAGATATAGATTTAGATGTATAATGTGAAATGATTTGTGTTCGCTTAAGATGTTTAAATCTGAAATTACATGTATGTGTACATATACATCTATGTATGTATATTTAGATGTAGATATATACACACACACACATCCAGTCAGATTTAAACATTTTAAGCAAACACCACTGCTTTACAAAGAAAGATGGTTAGGCAAATGAATAATAGTGGGAGGTGAAATATCTATTTTTTCTCCTCCTGGTACATTCAGCCGCTCTGGTTGTGGGAACTCAAGAAGGACCAGAACAAATGGCGCTAGGGCACAGGCCCCATTTGGCCGCCCTCTAGAGACGCCAGTGATAGTGTCTCCTATCAACTTATGGCTTTATAGGGAAAACTGAACTCGTTTGTTTGAGTCTCTGCATCAGTTCCAATTACCGTTTGCAGAACCAGATGACAACTCTTAGTGAAACTTCCATTCATATTCCTAAACCCTCCTATAAATCTGATTTAATTACATTTCTCTCTGAAGGGCTGGTCTTTTGTTTCCTGGTTTTACTATGTTTAGATAGAAGTATCGTATAATTTTAAAGAGATATGTTCCTTTTAACCATGTTTAAACCGTTTTTCAATCAAGAGTTCCAAATCAAGGGGGAATTATTTGGAAGAAACTACATGATATCTCAGACATTTTGCCTTTTTCACTCTTTTTCGATAGGAAGTGAATGAAATCCCCATTCATGCACTACGGCACTTTCTCCCACCAGGAATGGTGCTAAGCAGAGACAAGTATGGAACTGATTCTGAAAGATTGTTCTATTGTATGTTATGTACTACAGGCTTAGATGTGAGTTACATTTGAATGGCTAGGTCTGATTTTAATTTTCTGGTAATTATTTCCAGGAGTAAGACTTGCGTATTCATCGAAACCTTGAAAATGCTCGTCCCACTCCTGAAAATTCCTAGCTAAGCACCTACTGAGGTAAAATTATTTTTGAATCTGGCCTGTATATGCAGGTGTAAACCAGAGGAAAGTAATTGGGACTCTGGAATGAGGCATTAAATAAAAAAGTATGGTGTTCCTTCGACTAATATTCTTCCTGCGGAGATGTGTATATAAGCTGCCGTTCATGGGGACTAATACCAAAAGAAAGGACAGTGAATGAAGGCACCAACTGCGAAGGTGCGGGTCTAACCTGCTCCTTACAAGTTCTAATTACAGCATAAACATTTTGATTGGTTGTATGTCTGCTGGAGAGCTGTCTACGTAAATGACTGGTCACAAGTTGCAGTCCAATTAAGGTAGGTCAGTTTCTGTGGTACACCTGTTGCAGATGTATGATGTTGATATGAGGATGTATCTGCTGAAATTTAACGGGATAACACAATACAGTATTTACTGAAACATGCAGACTGTGTGATATGCTCCAAAATGTACTATTGCCCAGAATCTCAGAGTAGGGGCCAATTATGGCACCCATTAGATCATAAACTCAGGGGTATTGGATTTAAATGGGGGTGATAAATTGTGCCTTCAACCTGACAAACTCTGGGCTAGACTTAACAGAAAATGACGGAGCGTGGTGCTGCACCAAATTTGGCAGGGTCACACGCCATCATTTTCAAAATGCAGGGATGTGCCATATTTAAAAGACTACGGCACACCCCTGTGTTTCCTCCTGCGCTGGTGCTAAATTTGCTGCCGTATTCCAATGCAGCCACCCTTGCACCATAGTGCAACAATGGCTGCGTTGAAGGGGAAATTGTTTTTGTGCAGGAAGGATTACCTTCCTGCACAAAAACAATCTTAAATGGTGATTTGCACTGTCTATGTGTACTGCAGAATACAACACACAGAAAGAGCAAAAAACAAAGAGAAATTAAAGCATTTCTCCTCATTGGCCATGCTAACGTCACTACTGGAGTGGCGTTAGATTTCGGCGCTGCCTCAGATTTACGATTTCTCATAAATCTGATACAGCATCAAAATGCAATGGGTTTTGCTGTGACATGCCCACAGCAACACCCATTGCACGTTCCTTCCACGCAAAGTACTGCGTGTGAAGGGGCCTATTCACAAGGTGGCATTAAGCCACAAAAAGTGGCTTAACGCCACCTTGCAAATATGATGCAGGGCATTGCGCCACTGGAGCTACACCAAAAGTGAAGCTCTAGTGGCGCTAGGGGTTCTTTATTATGTCCCTCGGTATCAGGCCCTTTGAAGCGCTTCAGATTCAAGTCCAAAAAGTGTCTCAGTGAACTATTGTTTGTGAATTGTATTAGTTTGGGTTTTTTGTGCGTGATTTCAAATTTGGAGCTGTGAGATGAGAAATAAAGGGGCATATTTAAGAAACGTGGCACTGCACTCAGTGCAGCACCACTTTTCTTGCACCCATTTACCGCCCCCTTACTGCCACCATGTGTGCACCATATTTAAAATACAGCACACCATGGTGCAGGGTAGGGGGCAATAGCGTTCTTTTTCATGATGTACTTTCTTTTTAAAGTAGACACAGAACAAGGAGCCGGTCTGCAGGCTGATAGACAAACTTCCATAGACGACAGAAAGAATTTACGGCCACACATGGAAACCCAATGAATGTAATACGACTTACCGCCTGAAGTAAATTCAATAATTAGGTCTTTGTCTCTCCTTAAGTCCTGAAGAGGCCTGTACATATACGGGCCGAAACGTGTCGACCTTTTTAGAAGGAGGTTGCTATACAAAGAAATTAATAAATGGCCTTGTTTATAGTTCACATCCTTCTAGTAATAAGTTCTCAAGGAAAGCAGGACTATCGGATGTGATTCCATTTGCAACCATGTCTTTTTATGTGGAATAAAACTTTAACATATCTTCAACAAGACTTGTAAATAATGGTGGATGGATGAATAAATAAATGTGTGAATATTTGTATATTGAGTATTGTAAATATTTTGTATGTAAATCTGTTTTGAGAGTCTTATGTTTGTTTATGGCTTAGGATCTTTTGCCCTTTACAAATGCAAAATGTGTCTAGTAATTAAAATTCATTGCCAATGAACAACTGAGAAGTTCATTGTGAGTAAGTTATTTAGTACATCTGTCCCTACTATTGACCACTTTTTGTTATTGCAAGCTATTGATGTACTCTGCAGGAGTAGCACCAAAATGTTGGTGCTACTCCTGCAGAGTACATAGAGGCCCATTATAAATAATGGAAGCCCCCTTTTAATGTCTGCTCTGAGCAGGCGTTAAAAGTGGCGTACAAAATGAGGCAAGGAAATCTGTTAGATTTCCTTGCACCATTTTTTCAGGCCCCCCTAAGTGGCGCACGAATAATGTAGCACAAAGGGTTACATTGCATTGCCCCAGTTTGTAAATGTGGCACAAGGATTTTGGCCTTGTTGGGCTACATTAGTGTAAAAAGAAATGATGCTAATGTGGCGCAAGGTGGCGCTAGGGGCTTATAGACATGCCCCAAAGTGTGAAACCTGCCTTCACAACAGTTGTTCGTGCGTAGAATTCCCCTGTATTGCCCTGCATTTTTGCACACTTCCCTCCATGTAGAACCTGGAGAAAATTGTTTGTGCAAAATCTAAGGACAGTGTGAAGTTTGTTTGAAGCATTAAATTTGGCCTGAATTTAAAACCAAGGGCAAAAACATGCTTGCACCAGATTTCACAATGGTCTCCGGAACACAGAAGGAAGCCGTTTCTGTGATACCAAAATCACGATAGAAAATTATTTAAGTTTTATGTAGCGCAAATTTCACTTAAGGGCAATAGTGCGCTTTACGTGAGCGTCACATTGCACATTTTTTGTTAGGCATGGAAAGACTAATAAGGGCCGGATTTAAAGTTTGGAGGACAGGTACTCTGTCACAAAAGTGAGGAATAGCCTGTCCACCTTGTTACAAGTGCATTATATCCTAATATACTTGTATAAAGGCAGACAGGACATCCCTCAAGTTCGTAAAGGAGTACCTGGCCACCAAACTATAAATCAGGCCTGAAGTGATTTGCCTAGAATCACAGGGTGCAGATCCGAGGCCGAGATTCGAACCTGGTTCCCCATTTCTAAAGTCGGCAGCTCTGTAGGGCCGCTTCTCCTTCCACATGACATACTACATCTAGAGTAAGTGCACTGCATCTCTACGAGCTGTATTACTGCACTCATCCCATTTTTGTCTCTTAGGACCCATGTCCCATTAAAACAATATTCTATGAGCGGTAAAATGTGGAAACCCACGTCTCTAAAAATAAACCAGTTATAACGGAGACAAAGATGACACAAGCAAAAACGATTGCCTTTAGTCTGATCTTGGAAAACCCAAAAAACAACTGTATTTTAATGGCATTTGCTAAAATGTGAATGGAACTGCACATTACACATTCAAAAGATAATTATGAAAACATCGGTTAGGCGATGAATTTTAAATCGTGTGCATCGGAGGCATGGAAGACAGAGCACATTTAAAGCGTCGAGATATTTACATATAAACAATTACTTGGCTGCTGATGTCAGTCGTATTTTTTCTTGAAAATTAAACGCAGGCTCGAGTTACACTGAAATTAAAATTCCATTTTTCGAAGTAGGTCTCCCGAGACCTCTGAATGGCATGCTTTCTATTGTAGTGTTTGCTTTGTTGGTGTGGATGAAATAGATTCATTATAAAAACGATTCCAACATTGTTTCACTTCGTCAAAAAGCAATGGATGGGACCTCGGTGGCTCCCTTAACAACATCCCTCAATAGGGTGATGGCAGGATTGGACTGTCTGTAGGACAAACAGGCAGTGTCCCATAGTCTGGCGTGACAGGTCTGTGTCTGGGCTGGTTTTTTAGCTTTTTGTGGGCCTGTTTTATGGTCAGTTGGACCTGTTTTTACTGTTGAGTTTCCGACGTTGCCACAAACATTGCCTGGAGCAAACACAAACACCTGCAGTCTCCCATTCCTTGCAAACTACCCATACAGCGTGTCCTTGCACATTCAAAACGGATCTGATTTCTAATACGGGGCACTTTTTTAGCTATGTAGTTGCTAATGGGGTCACTTTTGGCGTCCTGGCCTATTTTTGGTCCCGTCCGACCCTGGTTGTCGGTCTGCTGTGGTTGACGAAGCTTTGGTCTCTGCTTTGTGCTCTCCCTTCTTGGTGGACCCACGGACCGTCAGTCAGAACCTAAACGAGGCTATCAGAGTTTTATAAATCCAAGGATGATACAATTAGTACCATTCAGTTGAGTAATATGAGCACCAATAATTTAAGAGGCATACAATAATTCAATTGGTTGCTTAGACTATGTAAATAATTCATCAATATTATTATTATTAATAGTAGTATTAGACGAATAGCTGCCACTGATGTCATTATTATCAGTACAAGCAATACACATAGTAGTAGAAGTAGTAGCTGCAGCAGTACTGGCATAATAATATGATAGCTAAATGCTGTATATAATTAAAATATGTCATTAAGTGAAGCATTTTTTAAACTGAAATACATGTTTTTAATTTCATGTAGGATTTTCCACTCATTAAAGTACCTTAGACTGTCAAATATAAAATGTTTGCGTGGTTGCTATTTTTTAACATGACACAATCACAATAATTGAAAAATTACCTGAACAGTGTACTTTCACAGCCCTGAGCAGTAACAGCTCGTACTCACTGGGCATCTTAAGGCCTCCCAAGTATCTGGGGCTTGTCGCCTGATACTTGGCTGCCACTACAGGGACGGCGGAACCCCAAGACTATTCCAAGGGCTTGCAAAGGAGTACTCTGGTCATCAGGCATCCCTATTCTGGACTCCCCACTTTTTTCTGTGCTTGCTGTTGCATAACTCATGTGTACAGTATACCACATGCATGGAGATTTTGGAGAATTTCTTTTCCAGCTACAGGTATGCATGCAGTTTCGGAAAGTGACTCCTTGGTATTGCAAAGGTGATGGATCCATGTTTTCCCCACTGGGCTATCACCCTGGAATCCTTTTGGAAAGTTATGCATTCATGTTATGCTGGGACATACCTGGGAATGGGTATTCCTGAATCCCGAGAGCGCAAAAACGGAGAACTATTGCCAGCTTTGAGCTGACTTTCATCTCATCTGGCAATCTGGTGATCAGATCTTCGTCCAGCTCAAACCCACGGGACTGGATCTCCACAGCCACACACTTCCTAACGTGTTTGTACTCCAGAGGCGGGAAAGGCACAATGAAGCCAATTTTTGTCGTTCAAGCTTCTGTGCCACAGGCCACTGTTTTTATTGTCGAAGACTCCAACTGACAGGATGCTCCTCGTCATTCAGCTGCAGCTCTTCCCTCTGCTTTCCTTTTTTCCAAAAATCTTAAGTCACCTTGGTTATCAGGTCCGTCCCTCCCCCAACCCCGGCGCTGCTGAGGAAATTGGAAATGGCTTTACGATAAAACACCCCATTCATTTCGTCATAGTAATCCAGGAAGGGCTTGATGGCATCAATGAGTCCCGGGTGAAGTTTCTCCATCTCATCGAATATGAACACAGAACGTGGGTTGACTCTCCCAAACCCCATCAACAATATAATGTGTGTGTTTCTTAAAAAGTCCTTTTGAAATATTTTTTATATTTTTATATGCGGTGGTCTGCACCTATTGTGCACTTAACTCTCATCGAAAACGTTGTATTATTCATAATGCCAGGGAGTGATAGCTATGTAACCCAAGTATAGAGTTGGTCAGTCTCGATATCGCTTCTTTCCTAATTTGTTCATTTGTGTGTTTGTGTAACTAATTTGTGCACCTAATTTTGAATTTTTCCTTAATGAATATTAAATATGTGGTTGGTCGGCTTTGTAAATGTTTGGTTGACTTGTGTGAATGTGAGGCGTGGTTTCTGTGGAAATGTATAGCTGACACGTTCAGAAACTTTCAAACTAACTTCAGGGAGGAATATCAATTAAAAATTGTTTATCCAAATATGCATTTATGTACAATTATCCTGTCAGACGCACATTTACTGAGGCTCACTTCCTTGTGTTTCAGACAGTTCATGAATTTGACTTTTTTTGGCCTTTTTTTACAACATGCAATTTAATGTAATTTTTTTTTTTTTGGTTTAATTTTTTGTGTGGTTATTATCAAAACTTACAGAACGCTCATTGGTAGTGCTCTTGAAAGCACTTAGTATGTTTTTGCTTTCATATACTCATTGGTTATGCCTTACTTCTTTCTGCATACACCCAGTCAGGACCAGCTTTAGCATTTGTGTCACCAAGAGTGGCAATCTTGTTTTATCACACCCCCACCATGACATGCTTCTTCAAGGATTCCCTCACTGCCACCCTCCAACAATGCCCCTCATCTCTCCATAGTCACTCTCTGACATGCATTTCATTTGTTTTACAGTGATACGTATACCAGTGTAAGGTGTCAGAGCACCTTACATCACACATACATTATACAGAAACAATGGATCATATGTGTGTAAATGGGGTCATAGGAAATGTTACATAAGACAAAGAGGATTACAAGGTGTAGGAATCACGTGTCATCCATACTAGTAGGCAGTATATTTTAAGTGAGATTGGTCTGGATAAGCACAAACTCTGGATTTAAAAAGTACCACAGTGGTTGGAGTTGGATTTACTAATAGGAATGCTTTTCAACGAAACAAACCCTTTATACTAGGGGAAAACATAACATTGTAAACTAAACCTTGCAGTTCGCATTTACCTGTTTGATGACAGTTCATAGGTCATTGTGCTACATTTGGATTGTAACTTATACAGTAAACTACAAGTAACAAAGGGATCTCTGTGACAAAAGCAGTAACCCACTTATCTATCCAGATAAAATACAGTTTTATGATTTGCATATTACATGTTCTTTGCAGCAGACATATTAACACTCTGGGCTACTTTATGATCAGTTAAAACTGCCACTAGACAAAACTCCAATCTCTCTTTAGCAGAAACATGAATCACTAGAGTTATCTTGATATTTTTATAGTTGCCTGAAAACTGTTGGGCACACAAAGGACTCCGCAGCAGGTGATTTTAAAACTATAAGTTAATTCTAAACACAGTGCCCCCAGCCCGCCGTCCCCTGAGCTCAGCACTATGTGTGGCTGCACTGGTCACACCACCCTAAAGCCAGTCCTGCACCCAGTAATTGGGTGTGTGCAGAAAGAGTGGGCAGAAACGTCAAACAATAAGTTTTAAACATGAAGTAATCAAGCCTCAAATCTGGAAACACAGGTGTGTTAAGGAAGAAGTTCAGATTTTAGCATCCTTTAGTCATAATATTTCACGTTACAGCTGAAGAATGATTTTCAATTACCTATGGAAAAGTGGAACTATCTAAACTAATCAACAACATCATAAGATCAAACTTTCAACAAACATTACCAATTAAATCACAGAAACAATTACATTCACAATTTAAAAGGCACACAAATTTAATCAACTTAATATTGCCAAAAATGACAAATGCTGCCAGATGATGAAACTCTGCCAGATACTCTAACCAGACCCTGAAAAAAGAAATATATACATCGCAACAACTGCTTTGCAAAGTAAGTCAAATTTATATTTAAACTAACACTTACCTGTAATTAAAATTCTAAAATAGCAAATAATTACCAAAACACTGTCCAACACCTATCACTTTGCAGGTACTTACTAAAAGAAAATACTACAACTTCAAAAACTGCAAACATGCTGAAAAACAACACCAATCATAAACCAGAAAAAAGACATAAAAGTTAAGTTTGTGTAAAATATGATAAAATAGGAACTCACCCCCAAACTGATTAAAATAAAACCTACCAACCTCAGCCTCTACAAACTACCAATAAATAAACATTTTACATATAACGGATGCTCCTTATTTCTTTCAACAGAAAAGAGAGAACCTGCTCCGCATTTCAGTACCCCAATGGAAAATCTGAAAAAGCGTGTGAAACATCTAAGAAGAATATACATGTAAGTGTAAATATTAAAATTAGTTGCATAATTATATATGTAAATAACAGACATATAAGTATTTTGAAATTGTAATTATTTACACTAATACACTACTTTAAGACACAATGACAGAAGAACAAGTTATCTAACATCCCAGAAAGGAAAGAAATTACTAAGTCACACGGCCACACCTACAAAAAAGAAAGTACATAATTGAAAAATGTGAATTGGAAATGTACCAAATATTATTCTAATGCAGTGGTTCCCAACTTTTTGATTCCTAAGGACCCCCACTGAATCACTATTGGAAGACGGGGACCCCTAAGCAATTTGTATGATTTAACTTTTAAACATGAAAACAGTAATTCACAAAAAATACACAAACAAGTATACACCAAACAAATTCTCAAATTACTAACAATATAATTATTTTATATTGACAAATATGAAAAAATCAAAGAATTTTAATAATAAAGTTGGCACTGCATCTCGGTGGCTAACTTTTCAACCTTTAGTTTTATTTAGGGAAGCAGAGTCCTCAGGTCAGATTGTACATTTCTCAAGCCATTTGTTTCTATTTTTAGCTACATAAGATCTAAGAGGATTTTTCACATATAAATGTGGTGGGGAAAATAAGTAAAACCATAAGGGCCTCTCTTATCTCCATAAACTCTCTGTCACATGTAATTCATTGTGTTATAGCACCTCTCATGTAGGGTCTTGAAGCACTTTACTGTGGATGACAAGGTGTAGGATTCATGTCATCTATACTGGTAGGCATTTTCTAAGAATGCTTGGTGTGGAGACGCACAAATCCAGGTTTCAGAACATAACACAGTGGTTAGGGTTGACTTTAATAATGATATATGTCCACATAAGCAAACATTTTTGCAAGCATTATGATAATGACAGACAAAGGTAAAAACATAACTATCTAATTTGTGCCATGCAGGTTGCATGCAGCTCTTAGCTCACTGTGTTACATTATGATTGTAACTTATGAAATGCACAGTGACAAAAGAATCTCCATGACAAAAGTAACTCACTGGGCTATGCTACTGTTCTTTACATGATGCACGTTCTTTGCAGCAGGTATATTAACCATCTGCGCTTCCTTAGCTGAGTCAAAACTGCCACCCAAAAGTCCCATCTCTCTCCAGCAGGAACATTCATCACCAGAGTTCTGTTGACGCTTTTATTTTTGCATGAAAGCTGGTGGCTGAATTTTTATTGCTCTTTGAACTGCTGTGTGTTTTTGAGAGGCCCCAGCTGGAGAAGTGCCTTCCTGCGGACCCCCTGGGAATGTGTCACAGACCCCTGGTGGTCCGTGGACCACAGGTTGGGAACCACTGTTCTAATGCATGGTATGGGAGGGCCATTGAAAAGATGATGTTGTAATTAATGTAAGGGAACACAACCACCCTCATATTTCTGACAGAAATAGAAGTAAGGTAGATATCGCAGGATATAAAATATGCTAGCACTAGCTTCTAGGAGCCCACAACCAGAATCCTAAGAGATATACTCCCTGAAGTCCCTAAACACATCAAAGGCCAACTTCCACCTACGTACACTTTAAAACTTTTCATTATGAACTAAAATGCCACTAGTGGTGCTCCTCCTGCCCCTAGAATATTCCATGATATAGAAATATCTGAACACTTACAAATTACCCATAAAAAGGAACACTTCACATTATATGACAGCCAAAACAATGATAGATGAACCTAATATTTTCTACAGCAGATAACGTACTAAAACTAAGCCATTGTCAAACCTGGATGATGGATGGGACCTTCGAAATGTGCCCCAAACCATTCACTCGGGAATATAACAAACATAGTGAATGTCAAAACGTAAATTTCCTTTTTATATATGCCCTACTATCAAATAAACAAAATCGTACTTACTATAAACTCTTAAACCACATTAAACATAAAAAATGACTACTAACCATAAAAAATAATCAGACTTTGACCAAGCCATACAAGGCTGGTACTACCATTTCAATCACAGCATACAGAGACACCTCCAACAATCTGCATTAAGTGTAGAATATGCTACAAAGCTTTTGATGAAAACAATAATAGCTCTAGCCTAAGCCCCCTTCACTTTGGTAGTTAACAACTACTATTTACTAATAGAAAGCCCTTTCTACCAACAAAAAAAGAACACAAACTAAGCCCCCTAATCATTTATTTGGAAGATACTTGGGCTGGCAGACTTCATCCCTCATGACACCAATGCCAACCCAAATTCCAAATACCATGGTGGAATGTCTATGACATTACCTTGGCATAGAAAGCTAAAACAAACAATGCAGTGGAAGGATGGCAAAATGTCTTCCAATTACACTAGGCAGAACCCAATGTATGCTCTATAGATTTATAGAAGCTTTAAGAAAAAGAGCAAAAGCTACCAAGAGCAAAGGGTGGGTGGAATGTTTCATTCCACCCACAGAATTTGAAGAATTTGGCTACTCTGAGTTCCGGACAAATTCCACCAAATGCCATGTGCCAGAAATGTGAGAGGGTACGAGTGAGATTTGGCATCTCTAAGAATCATTTTTTCCACAAGGGCTGTCATGGGGAGTCACAAGAGGTCACAGTCAAAGAGCTCCATCCCAAGTAAAGTTGCTGCCACTCCAGTAGATTTTCTACTCGAGCTGAAGCAAAATCAACTTGAATGGCACACTCTCTTGCTTACCACATAGTGCTGTCTGTGCTGATTTTTCAGTGCTGCTCACCCTACTGGCACTAAATTGTAGTGCGAGCAGCATAACATGCATATTTCTGCCCATTGGCAGAACTCTGTGCAATTTCATTTTCATTTAACTCTGTGGAATACCGTGCCATGAAACTCTTCATGTTCTGCCCACCACTATGGAGCATTTTGTTGACAGTTCAGCGTCGCCCTAGCTGGTTACAAGCACTGACTGCTGTCAACCCACCGGGGTCTATGATCCTGGCGGGGACGCTGGTCTTTAGGCGGGTCAGCAGGTAGGCGGGTCCGCCCGTCAAAGTTGTAATTTGGCAGGCGGGCCGCCTGGAATACGGCAGTCCGACAGTCAATGTGAGTTTAGCCATCCTCAGAACGCCACATTGGTAATGAGGCCCTATAAAATAAACTCAGCCAAGATGATAAATCACGCTTTATGTAAATAATAAACATAATATTTCATTACAACAGTCAAAGCACTAAATAAAACTCCAATCTTAAATAGGACTGATATTATAAAATAATATATAAATTATTTTTATTCAAAATCTAAAGCTCAGCAACCAAAAAGGTCAAGCAACCAGCTCTATCTGTTACATAAAATAATTACACCATATGAAATACACTTTTCCCAATTACAATCACATGATACTTACACAAACAATACAATATAACATTTGCCACCTAAAACCAATAAATTAAAGATGACTATCTGTTCTATAGCTGCAGATCACCCTCTGTAATGGGGAAAAAATATTTTTCAAAAGCCCCCCAAAAATGCAACAATAAAACTAATCCAAAACCCAAAAAAGTGTCTAAAATAAGAAAGGATCCGGGAAACCTAAAACAAGAGAAATCAAAGTGAAAACTATTGATTATAAACCAAAAGAGATTGCCTTTAAAAAAAACAGTAAATCCAAATGGTCATTGGCCACGTTCATAGAGAGAAACCTGCAAAGCGAAACAGAAAACCCACCCGGAAAAAAACATTACATTCCCAAAAGTACAACATACATTACACTTTATCATCATAAAGCAAGTACATAACACAATATAACATAACATAATTGATACATTACTAAAGCAGTGCAAGACAACCCATACTAACATTCTTGTAAAAAAGACAGAAATGAATACAACTAAATGTACAAAAGACCCACAAACAATACTATAACTTACCTCAAGGCCTACCTCCTACATCCTCCTACCATCAAAACCCTAAAAAAAACTTTTAAACTTACCTGTTCCGACGAACAGCAGCACCTTACCACAACCTGGATCCCAGAAAATAGACTAAAAATGTCACAACCAGACTACACAATAGTAGGTAGTATTAAAAAAATAGCCACTGATTGACTATTTCCCCATAGAAATGAATAGGAAAACAAGTAAAAATGTTGACTTAATGTATGTAAAATGTAAAACAATATTAAACATGTAAACATATCAGAAAATGTTGTAAAAACGTTAAAAAATGATAAAGTATAAAATAAACAATAGTATAAAACGTATATAGTGGTTCAATATATACTGAAAAAAACTTATATTAAAATGATTTTAAACAATAGAATAAACCCTGAAACATATATATCATACAATACTATTTAAATTTGATTTACATTGTTTATTTATTAATACAAATGTATTTATAACTGGTTTATTTATCATTCAATCAGAATCTTTATTCGATCTTCAGTTAAAAATCATTAAAGTGCAAAGTACAATACATCACAGTAGGGCTCACATGTAAAACTATAGCATTAGCACAAATATAGATAAAAAACTAGTGATTGATACAAATAAACCTGCTATGTCAGAATGCATATTCACACTGTAGCGCTACCACCCTTGTCATTACCCCTCTGTTGATTTCCTGCTGCAAATGGATATTTTAAGGAAACAACAAGAAGCAACAGACAATAAAACAGATGTCGGAGATGCATAACATCTGGAGGTATGTTAGGTTTTATTTGTTTATATATAAATGTTTTAACTAGAAAATATATGTTTAAGAATGTAAAACTATACATTAAATAAAACTTGAAATAAAATATGTTAAATGATTTTATTCTGTGACCATATATATATATAATAATGGTATATATTACAAATATACAACTAACTACTTTTTAATTATCTTTCTAAACAGCAATATTAATTACATGTCATAAAACATTTTTACCACATAGAAATACAATTTAAAAAAGTATTTCACACTAAAATGGTTAAATTGATTAATCACACTCCCACGTAAGCCATTTTAAAGAAAGTGTAGGACACTAAAGGGGGTGACATTTACTATTTCCACTCAAATTTAAACCAATTTGGGGAAGATGGGGGACAATAAAGGGGTGACGTTTGCTATTTCCAGTCCAATGTAAACCAAATTGGGGAAGGCGTTGAACAGTACAGGGGTGACATTTACTATTCCCACTGCAAGCTAGGCCAATTTGGGGAAGGTGTTGGACACTGAAAAAGCGACATTTGCTGTTTCCACTCCTATGAAAACCAATTTGGGGAAGGTGTTGGACACGAAAGGGGTGAGAATTACTATTACACTCTAGTCTAAACCAATTTGGGAAGGTGTTGGACACTAAAGGGCTGTGATTTACTCTTCCCACTCCAATCTATATCAATTCCAGGAAGGTGCTGAACACTAAAAATGGTATATACAAAATCAATACTCCATATTCAATTTGTTATTTGATCTATAAAATGAAATAAAAATTACCTAAAAACACAATAACCCCCCAAAAAATCTGTACATTTATAAGTAGACATCACCATGAAGTTATATGTTTATCACTAATATTAATTCATATACTTGTATTACTATATACTAATATTCATAAACTTTGAAACATAACCTAAAAATAAACTCATCCTTAAAAAATGAAAATTATAAAACTTAAAAAATTAACATATGAACCAATTGTCACATTAAATATTAAAAATATGTATTTTTACATTAAAAGAAATATGTTAGAATATATTTTCCCAGCATAACTTATTCCAGTAATAAACATATTAAAATTTAGTTTAATAAATGTTTCATCAACAAACCTGTAACATATAAATATTCAATAGAATATTAATTTATACATCATAAATAATACATATTTATTCAATTTTCATAATGTAATTAGTCATTTCAAAACTGTTAAGGTAAAAGTAAATATAAAATGTTAAATCTTTTCAAATAATTGTTTTAAAAAGACATTATAATTTTTAATATTTTAAACAAATCCTGAAAATATTTCAGAATTTAAAACAATTGAATTTAAACATAATGTTTTTATAAACAATACATTTAAAAATATTTAATTGATTTTGATATATTTGAACTATTACCAGCTTCTCTATAATGTAAATGATTATTTCAATATTTAAAATGAATTACGTTTTACATTTATTATTATTGATATGTACATTTAAAATAATTATACACTGTTATTTAGGAAAATATTGATGTATCCAAATAAATGTATAAATTCTTCAATATTCATTTGCATACTGTTAAAATAATGAACATTAATTTACATTCAAATATTTACATTTAAAAAAAAATCTCCCCACCCTTGTCCCCTAAAAACCCAACATCCTGCTACAAATAAAGGTATATGTACATTATTTTCAAACATTTAGGGCCTCATTATAACACTCCAGATCCCACAACGGGACCGCCTATGCTGCGGAGAGGAGGCCACCACCAAGCCGTTGTCCCAACCCCCCTCACCCTCACCAATCGTATTACAATATTCCTGAAGGGGTTAAAGCTGGGAACATTGCATTTTGATCTTCCTGCTGGGCTGACCGGCTGGAACAGTCCTACGGTATTGGTCTTGGCTCCCTAAAGGGAGCCAAGGCCAATACCAGAGCACACCACCACCCTCGGAATGTGCATTGTCTGCAAAGCAGACAGTGCGCATACCGAGGGTGCTGAGCAGGGGTGCCCTTCACTGCCTATTCCATGGGCATGAGCATGGGCAGTGCAGGGGCCCCCACAACTGAGATCACCGTCAGCCCATCGGGAACAATGCATCTTCAGGTGATCCCACCTGCATGTGCTGTAATGTGGTGGTCAGACTGGAGTGAGGCAGTCCGATCATCACCACAGCGTTGGCGGTCTCATGACCGCTAGCCTCGTAGTCAGGCCCTAATGTAACAAAAAATGCAAATTTGAAAAATTTCACATTTAATAAATATATTTACTAATGACACAAATAAAAAAATAATAAACATATAAAATCAAACACACTACAATACAATACATACAAAATAGCACATACAAACAATATGATATGCAATGATATTTTCTGAATCTATGGTCCATATTTATGAAGCTCTGATGCGTCAATTTTTCTACGCCCCCAACCGGCACCTAATGCCACCATGTGTGCACCGTATTTATGATATAGCGTACTATGAAGCACGTTAGGGAACTAGAATCAGAAATTTTGATGCTACTTTGGTGCTTTGCAGGATTTGCACCAAAAAAACAAAAATGTTGATGCTAATCCTGCAAAGTGAAAGGAGGCCCATTGAAAACAATGGGAGCTTTATTTTAATGCCTCCCTTAGGCATCCGTTAAAATTATTCTAAAAATGGCGCAGTAGAATCTCATGGATACCAGTGTGCCATTTTTCTGGGCCTCCTAACGCCGCAAAACCCCTCCCTGCATCCATTATGCTTGGGGTAGGCATAATGTGGCGCAAGGGTTTACAAAGTGGCACAATACATGCATTGCACCACTTTGTAAATGTGGCATTTTTGCCAATCTAACGCCACATTAGTGTCCAAAAAATTATGCTAATGTGGAGCAAGTTGGCACTAGGACCTACATATATATTGCCCTATATTTTTTACAACAAGATTAAAAAGAATACTTAAAATTATATTCTTACCTTCGATATTCCTGTTGACGATATTTTTGGCATCTCAATATTCTTCACACAATATTTTTATATCTCGAGATTTTTTATTAAAAAATTATCCAAACACCCTTTTGATGCTTCCTATTCTCAGGGCACACCAACTGTGCTCCTCGGAAGCCCCAGACATGCATTTTGAGAGGCCTCTAGGCATTAGAGACCCCACAAACTCTGCCAATAAGCAAAAATCCAGGGTAAAAGGTATGGGCAAATACAAAACAGCAAATATTATTGTTCGCCCCTACATGAACCATGATATTTAGATGATATTGTGCCAATATGACACTCCATCTCAGACCACCAATACTGCGGGGAGGACAGACAGACAGGTTTAAAAATGGGTAAGGTATTTTATGGTCTTATAATGAGGTTTTTGCTAAATCATGAAGCTAAGAGTTTTGTAAATGTCACAAGAGCCATGAAACGCATTACTTACTGTATTTTTATGTTACGTTTTCTTCACATGAGAAATGCATATTAAAAGCAGCTCTGTGTATACAGTTCTATATTGTAGTAACCAATACAATTACTTTGCCTAACTTTGGTTAAAATCCATAATTCAATGAGATAGTGCAATTTTCACAAATTATTGAACATAATTAAAAGATGTGACATAAAACACACATACAGGCCGCTTTTTAAAGCATAGATGTTTGTGCAATACCAATCCCTTCAAAAAACATCAGTGAAGGGACATTATGCTAATGATCCAAAAACCTACAAAACACTATATTTCAAGAATTATAGCTAGCTATATAAACAACATCGTTGTTAATGGCCATATCCCTCTTTATAGGCGCTCATCTGTGTCTTTCCCCATAACTCAGGTTCAGGAGCCTTTAGCAACTGGTATAGCCCCACGCAGGGGGCTATAAGGCTATAATACATTCATTGTGAGGTGGCCTGGAGACAGTATAGGCCTCACTATAAGAGGTCCAACATGGTAGTGGTACCGCCCACCTCCCCCACCCCACCAGGAGTTATTGATACTGGTGTACCTGTAACTCCAGGGGCTGGTGTTAGTGAATTTTACAATTGGGACCAGGAGGGTTCCATAACAAATTGGGAACTAGAGCAGAATTTCAAAAACTAGTCTTGATTCCTCTGGTTATTATTCATGTATGCATGTATGTAGTATGTGTATAGTACAAAACAAACCAAATGGCAATGGTTAAAGGTAAAGATAGAGTCCACAAATGTTTGAAGAGGCAGTTGGCATCTTGGGACAGTCTAGGAGAACTACCTAGTATTCCACTTAGACATTGTGGCTCCTTTTAGCAACAGAGGTCTTTGGGTGTAATGCATGTCATCTGCAATGTTCCTGGGATCATTGAAATCCTAATGCTGTTGTTAACTCCTGCAACCAACCTCATTACTCTTACATAGGCACTCGTGATCAAGGACTATGTAGTGTATGAAAAATCTTAAAATAAACAAAATGAAAATAATAGATAGGTAAAAATGTATAAATAGTTAGCACTTCTTATGGTTGATATAAAGAGGTTAAGCCGAGTTTCCCAGTGATGATAGACCACTATGTGCAATAAAGGCTATCACAAATCTAAATGTAGGAAATTGACACCAGCCTGGGCCATTTAAGAACTGCATTAGCTGTAGTCTGAGAGCCCACTAAGCTTGCCTAAAATGCAGGTAGCTCCCATCAACATGCAAGGTAGTTTAGCAGCCCAGATGTGGTAAACTAATCATTTGGGAAATGTTCGGGAAAACGTTAAAATAAAAATAGCATCTTTGGCAAAATGGCAATATGAATAAAATTAATTATTCCCATTATACATAAAAGATGTGGATGATTCTGATCTAGCATCTACATTGCGTATGACCACCTTTATACATAGTTTAATCAAAACATATCTGCTTTCACTTGTATTTGGGCTGTTGTTTTCTTACTACACACCACCATCTTACACTGACCTCTGTATTTCCGTATCATGATTCAGTTTTAACATTATTAATTCAATGTCCAGAGAAAAGCCCAAAGCCCTTAAGGGTCTGAAAAACCTGTGGGTAAAATAGGTGTTTTTTGTAATAAGCTGGGTGTTGACTTGAAGCTATAATGAATGAATTAATTAATCTTTTATTGCCTGATAATTTAAATCATTACAATATATTAAAATAATAAAAGCGAAAAATATAAAATAAACAAGAAGAATTACCCTTCAGATGCCAAAGCGGATGCCTAATCATAGCATTGTCTATGTAAATACATTAAAATACTATAAAGCCCAGAAAATCCCCCCCTGGGGTCCCCAGATGTTAATCACAAGCTGTTGCACAAGTAAGTACCCGTAATGCAGCCTTCTGCATGCACCAACTAGTTGTTCGCCTGTTGAACCAGACCCGTTTCAAACAAACACCAGGACCAGCGCAACAAGATACACACTAGCCAGGGGACTGCTGTGCATAAAGAGCCTCGCTCAACTCGTCATCCAGGGCCGTTGGGTGACAGAGAGAGATGGCTTGGGTGGTAGGAGCCATATCATCAAAGCCGTTTCTTTGAGGGCCCCCCTCCCTCAATGGATACCCATGTTAGTTTGACTCCTTGCCTGGTGTAAGGCTAAACACAGCCTATGAAAGAATTTTCCAAACAAGCTAGTTCCATGGGGACCACTACAGTGAAAATAAGGCTTAGAGATTTGTTAAATGCTCTCACCCCATGTTTCAAGAAGAGAGGTTTTAACAGGAGGCTTCGTTAAGACACCAAGCAAGGGCAACAGCATACAAGTACAAGATGCTTTATCGATTCAGTATGGTGTTTACACAACCTGCATTCATGCGTGCGCCATTGTACAATTTTCCACTTCCATCGGTATTCCCAGGCAGGTAAGGTTAAAAGGCACATCTGCAGGATGTTATGGAACGGTCGCTCTCCTAGAGGTGCTTTTAGATAGGGCTGGTCTTTAGTGGTTGCATACGATTCATACAAACCATCAGCTCCACGGATATACCTAACTATTAAAATATCTTTGGCTCTAGAAGCTTGCACACCAAGCTCTTTCAGTTTTTTCTTCAATACCGCTTTCGTGATGGCATGGTCTGTAGAATAAGAAGGGACCAAATTAAACTGTTCCTCAGCCTTTGTCAGATAGATGGCCCAACTACTTGTTTTATTTTTGAAAATTACTTTCAAGGCCCCCCTGAGGCTGCATGCCTCTGCCCTACTGACACTTTGATAAAACTTTAACATATCCATTTTGCACATCGAATCCATGCATATTATATCTAGTTCCAAACATATCCCTGCATGCCTTGTTGATCTGGAGATCTTCAGAATCCTTTTGTAGGCTCTCATCTGGGCATTCTCTAAAGTGGCTGTCAATTTGCCCGGAAAAGCCAAATGGCCGTAAATGATTGAGGGAAGCAGTTTTGCTCTTATCACCCTTCCTAAAGGCTCAAATGTGGGTGCCTTAAGCCGTTGATGGACTTTTGCTAATGTGTGGGAGATTTTTACTGCTTTGGAAGTCAATGCCGCTGCCTGGTGTATTGTTCTCCCCGTGTTTGAAAGCAAGACCCCCAAGTAGTGATATTTATCTTCCAGCTCTACGCTTAGCGGTCCGAGTTTCCATCTTCTATACGAATATTTTGACTGACAGCTGTAAACCAGGACTTTTGTTTTTTCTGCATTTGCTTTTAAAGCATTTCTTTCATTGTAGTCATGCAGTATGTCAAGGCCCCTTATGAGCCCAATCCGAGTTTGGGCATACAAGACCATATCATCCGCGTATTGTAATATGGGAAGCACCAGTTGGCCCAGCCTTGAAGGAAACGTATTTCCTCTGAGCAACTCAGCACTTAGGTCAGCTATGTATAAATTAAAGAGAGTGGGGGCGATAAAGCAGCCCTGTTTTAGGCCTTTGTTGGTAAAAATCTTCCTGGTCACGCATGATTTTGTGATTTTTATTCTCACCCAGGTGTCCGAGTATAGGGCTATTACTGAAGCTAGCACTTTCCTTGAAGCTATACGTTTAGCAAGTGGAAACCCCGGCATCATATTGGCACCTTCTGGCTGGAGGCAAAAGGTTTTATGAACAGGGCAAATAGTAAAGGAAATAAAATGCAATATGAAAGAGTGTCATGTTTTATCTCAAAAGACCCACTTATTTGCCCATTCATAGTTAGAAAGGGGTCAATGGTCAGCATAGGAAGCTTTCATAATCCTAATCACTGAGCGGAAATTCAACTCTATCTTGCACTTTCAAAAGGACATCCCACTGAATAAAAGTTGATGAATTTCTCTGTATCCATCAAAATGGCTAAACATGAATGGGAGAAGTCCACTGATGAATGTTTGTAGGCCAAAAAAAGAGCAATAGAGAAAAGACTGATTGAGTGTGAAGCCTTATTAGTTCTCATGTCTATAAAAGGTTTACCAACAAGTCTGCATGATCTTGGCCATGTCTGACTCTCGCTCTTGCTAGGAGGGTTTTAGAAGACAATATTTGTGGGCTTCTAGCTTTCCAGACTATCCCAGCAAAGCCTTTAGGAACATGGTCTTTTGCCTTTTTAAATTGATTGATCAGCTCAGTCATCTTAATACAATATATCTCCTTAAGAATTTCATTCAACACCACCTATGACAGTTAGGGCAAGGGAGGTTAGACCACTCCACCCCCCATTTTACCCATTGCTCCAGCTTAGAGGGACTTGCAGTGGAAAACAATGCAAAGAAATGATTCACAAGCTGAGTTCCTATTACTTTGGGCCTCATTATAAGGTTGGCATGCCGACAGTTGGGGCGCAAGCCCCATGGAAAGGAGACAGCCACGGGGCTGGTAGTTTCTACCCCCAGCCCTATTACAAGGTTTCCATTGGGCTGACTAGTGGAAACCTCAGAGAATGAAGGTTTTCTCCAGTCAGCCAGGTGGAAACCTTTCAGCTGCATTGGCCTTCGCTCCTCATGGAGCCGAGCCCAATGTCATTGCACAGAGGCTGCTCCCATCACCCTCGGAATAAACACTGCTTTCCATAGCAGACAGTGTGCATTCCGAGGGTGCTGGGCATGGGGGACCCTGCACTGCCCATGACCCCCTGTGGCTCCCAGCACTGGCTTTCTTTCAGCCTTTTCATGGTACGGTCTCCACCTGGAAAAGGCTGGTGAAAAATGAAGTTGCGATCAGCACAGCAGTGCTGCTTTAAGCACTGCCATGGCTGAGCACAACTTCAACCACTGCCTACCCACCAGGAACCTTGTTCCTAGTGGTGGTGGCGGTCCACTGGTGGTCTGTCCACTGGGGTTGTAATTTGGTGGTTGGACCACCTGGAGTGCATCAGTCCAAATGGCACTATGAAGCTGGCGGTCTGAAGTCCCCAAGTCTCATAATGAGGCCCTTTGTCTTCCATGTTTGACTGACTGTCTGTCCTGATTTCTATAAAATTATGTCTGTTCTCTCTAAAGGGGCTAATTATGGATTTGGGAGATGGAAACATCCATCTGCCAAACCTCCGACAGGGAGGATGCCACAGTGCTGGCAACCTCCCTGCTGGCCCCATTACGTCTTTCCCACTGGGTTGACCATGGAAACCATTGAGGTTTCCGTGGGTCAGCCCAGTGGGAAAGGTGTGGCAGCATTGTCACCAACTCATAACAGAGCCGGTGGCAATGCTGCCGCACACAGGGGGCATCAGCACCCTCGAAATGCACACTGTCTGAACGGCAGACAGTGCTAATTTCAAGGGTGTTGGGTGGGGGTCCCCCCTGCTCTTGTTTTCTGCCAGCCTTTTCATGGCAGTCAGAACACCAAGAAAAGTCTGGTGAGAGAAAGGATGTAATCAGCTGGGTGGCGCTGAGTATCTCTTGGGACTTTCTATTTCCCAAAGATGCATCATGGTCTCTTGAGCCTCAAGCCTTCTCAGATGAATAGCATGCTTGGTTACTATCCCTCTAACATAGGCCTTAAAAGTATTCAATATTTTAAAAATGTGAAATGAACCTGTATTGTGTGAAAATAATTCCATTATGCGGCTTTGAATTCCAGAGAGTGTTCATTATAGTAATGTACGATCCACACTCTATCATTGGTGTTTTTTCCAAGGCCTTGAAAACTGTGTATCGAAATAGCAAGTATGGTGCGATCTGAAATATGTCTAGAAACTATCTGACATCTAGATAATTGTGTTACAACTTCTGCTAAAAATGAATTTAACTGTTTATAAGACTTATGACAGGATGAAAAAAAGTATAACCAGGGCCATCAGGAAAATTTCTGCAGAAAATGTCTTGAAGCTCAAAACTGTGCATCAGTGCATGCATCCCTTCCAACATCAGTCGCCCCTGTATATTCCTCATGTTAACAAAATTGTCTCCTTCCCGTAATAACAGGATGGGGCACAACTGTTAGCTCAAATGCCATTTTCTACATAACTGAGGAGTTGTCTGATTTGGAGCCACCAATATTCACTACTAAGTGTTGGGGAAGACCAACTTTAAGAATAGCCATTGCCCATTTGCCTAAGGCATCAGCTGTCGTCCTAATAACTGTTATCCTTAGCAACTTTCTAATTATTAAAGCTGTGCCTCTAATTGCATATTCATGGTTAGACGTTCTAAAGAAATTGCTCGGAAACTGTTCAACAGATAAGCCATACTTAATACTTAATGGAATACGGTTTTCTTGAAGAAGGGCGAAGGCATCCCTAGACTTCTCTGGCACCTTGAAAATAGCTTTCCTTTTGCACCCATTTCTAGCAAACTTTTAATATTCCATATACTCATGAAGATCATGGTTTATTACTCGACTCCCGGGAGGCAGTGGTTGGTGAAGCGAGGATTCACTCAAAGCACTCTTTCGTAAGTGAATCACCATGAGCCCCAAAGAAGAGCAGGTATATCAATGGGGGCCAGTGGCTGGGTGAGTGCCATCCCCCATTGACTGACCGGGACTGATAAGTGGCTCATGAGCTGCTTTCATCCACCTGACAAAATACTAATACTAAAATGAATGGGCTCATAAAAAGTAGGGTTCAGTGCCCTGCTTGTTATGGGCCTACACATGCAATAATTTCCGGAGTTCCATTCCAGATAATGCCAGATCTTCATGACTGCATTTCCCCAATCCAAGAGAAGCCCTTGTCCCCAGGTATTTTCAAGGGCAAAGAAACTATAAAGTAAAGTGCTTGTAGTTGCTTTTCCTGCAAGTAAACAGCCATAAACTATTAGGTTTCAGTCTGACAGTAAATTAAACGCTGGACATAGTACACTACAATGGGCCTCTCTTAGCAAGAAACGGTTAAACTCTTGTGGGTTAAATTAGATAAACAGCAGATTGGAAAGAATAAAAAAGGAAAGTGTAATGCCCACAGAGATTTTGGTCAACCAATCTGCAGAAACCTGTAGCAAGTTCTCGGGATGGAACTTGAGCATTCTCACTGGAGACGTAGTTGTGTCACCCTTACAAAAAGGGTGATCACAGTCCAACTGTAAATCCAGAGGTGACAACATTTCAGTAATGAGGTTCCACCTTTGGAACATCAACCTTCTACACCTGCCAAGTGCCATTACTCTTCTCACCTTCAGGAATCAGCACATACCTCTTTTTTAATACCTGCGTCTTTCCTCGCAGCATCTCCTCCCTATTCCATTCTCCGATCAATGGCAGAATATCAGAAACAGAAATATCCTGTGGACATAATATTGTGTCAAAAAATATCAAGGACCAAATATCAAGAAGGCAAGTGCAAATAGGTCAGAATACATTTGCTCTTCTTAGCTCCACATCTATGCACCTTGAAGATTATATATATATATATATATATATATATATATATATATATATATATATATATATATATATATATATATCTTCATCATCATCTTAAAGGTACATATATGTGGAGTTATTTATAGTATAACTTTGCTGCCTAGGTATAGAAACATATTCTTGCCACAATATTTTGTTCTGCAATATTTCTGTTTCTGACATTCTGTTTAAACTTCTCCATTCCCTCTCTGTGCCTAGAAATGAAATGAAAAATTGAAATTAGGATATGAAGTGTGGGCTATACAAATCTGTGTAAATATATGAATACCTTTAATGTTAGACATAAGTGTGTAAACTTGGTGTGAGCACATCATACTTGCACTGGTATATGCGGAAGGGAGTTTTCCACTGCGGAACCATGGTTCCAGTGGTGTAAAAAAGAGAAAACAAGTTAACCATGCTCAATGTGTGCATAATTATTCACAAGACTATTCATAAAATGTTGCAACTTTTGTGGATTTCGTAAGTCTATGAATTTCTGTGACTTCCCAAGTAGTCGAAAATCCATTCCATGCTTACGAATAATCCAATGATAGTCGCATCTCTGACCATTTAAAAGTTAAGAATCTGCTCCTCACTTCAGCGATTTCAAGGGACCTGAAGTGTAGAAGCCAGAAAACACTACTGAAGAATTCAATTTAGGAATCAAATTAAAACACGGGAATAAATAAATGCGAGCATCTGTTCGTTAGCAGTATTTGGCGAAAGGCCACCTGAAGATTTTATAAATCTACCTCTGTGTATTTACATCTTCATTAAAAAGGATGAGATGTTTAATGCTCTTGTTTAACAAAGTAAACACTGTTTTTGTGCATTGAGAGTAATTAAACCAATTAGACCCCATTGGAAAGCGTTCAGAAGAGCACAAACATAGCACTTACACAGCCAGACATCATTCATATAAATACAAACCTTAATAATGCAAAAACACAAGTATATAGTCTACGAAATATTAATAACTTGCTTTGAAAAGCTTCATGAGGACTGCGCAGAAATCAGTCCATGACTGTATTCAGGAGCGGCTTGCAGGGCTTTGTTGCGGCGGGGCAGCCCAGCACAGGGGAGGGTGGTGAGACACAAATTAATTACATTAAAAAAAATATATATATCACGTACCTACTTCTCGTAGTCGCAGTCACCTTACTTCTCCTCTCCTGCACTGCAAGCACAGGCTCCCAGCCTGCCCTGCAGCCAATCCTGACGCAGCTCAAAGCAGTGTCAGGATTGACTGAGTGTGCCCAGCCAGGATGCTCCCATGCAGACTGGGAGTCTGTGCAGGCTCTCCCCAGCTCGGCAACGATGTGGCTGGGTTGGAGAGAGCCTACTGCGCATGTATGTTTGGCCGGCCCGAGACGGATGGCCAAATATACATGCACACTGAGAGGAGTGCTCTGTGCACCCCTCTCAGTACTCGTCACCCCTAATGCCCCACCCCTTTTACTACAAACCAATAATAAACCCAGTTTATTATCGTTCTGTAGTAAAAGTTTTGCAGCTGTTGTTGCTGGTGGGTGGATGAGCTCCTCCGCCATAGCAGAGGAGCCGCGCCTGAGTGTACTGCTACCTTAACTTCACCCAGGTGACAAGCCTGTATTTAGGCCCCATGAAGTCATTATTGTTTCCATTAGCTTGAGTCCACCAGAGGTACTTGAGACTGTGTCAGGGCACTTTAATGTCAAAAAGTAGAGTAAACCAAAAACGTCGGATTCGAGAAGAAAACATACTTGCTTGCAGGGGATGAACTCACAAATATATGTTTTTTAAATCCATAAGGTAGGCAAAAAGAAACACCACATGTGCATTAAACTTGCTTTTTCCAAGCACTCTCACAAGATACCTTAGGACTGACTACAGATAAACATTTAAGTGCCGCATGTTTAAGCATCTGCGAGCAACAAACCAGTTGCAAACTGGTTTGCAACCACAAAATTGGCCATTTGCTATCTACCAATGGTCGCAAGATAATGATTCATAATAATAGCAACGCATTGCGAATCATTAACAATTCCTTAAAATGTGACTGAACATAGTGATTCCAATATTGTGAATACCAATTACCTTTGCAAATTGCAAATAATGACAAAAATAATAAATTGCACATGTAGTTTACCCTCAGGGAAAGCAGGTTGTAACCAAGTGCAAATTATAAAACTCACCTAAAATACAATTCAAACTTTCACAATGGGAACACTCTATGCTATGGCAAGGAGGATGCACATCCTAGAAGCCCCGAGGAGATAGGAAAGAATCTTCAGACAATTTGAACAAAATGAGGAGGAGGCTTATGCTAGATATAGGTTCAGTAAGCAAGTGATCTTAAACCTAATTGATGTGCTGCAGACAGGCACTCAGAGTGCAGCAAGGCAATTCACAACCACATACAGGTTTTGTGTAGCCTACACTTCCTAACCTCTGGAAACTACCCACGTACAGTGGTAGTTGTGGGGCATATTATCACAGAGTTCCCTGCCAATGGTTTTCAAGAACTTCCCGGATAGCATAATGGGATGAATTCATTCACACATCACCTTCCCAAGTGGCCCTCCTGAGTTGCAGGCTACAAAGGTGCAATTCTATGCCATTCCACAATTCCCACAGGTCACGGGATGTGTGGCCTGGAAATTATGCTTTATTAAGTCAAATGCAAACCCTTCATATAGCTCTATATTTTATCCTGAAATACAAATGTGTCAGTTTTGGACACACAACCCCTACTTTGTGGTTAAAAAATAACACAAAAAACACAAGTGGGGTGAAAAAAAGCCACTCACATTCTGACCATTCGCATTATTATTGTGTGCTTGCATACAAATTTGCCTCATATGGTGCATAACTACATTAATGGTTTAATAGCGTAATTTCAGGGACTTTGCTTAACATGTGTAATATGACAATCCCTAAATTACGCAAATTATGCCACCGTGAATTACATTTCACCCGGACCTAGCTAGGATTCATGTTCTTCTATGCCCCTTTGGGAGTGAGTATATGTACTGATAACGGTAGAGGTAGCACTCCATTTACATGCAGATGCTATGCAATGCCACATGCCTCATCACTGACGTAGTTGCATAACACCTGGGAGCGCACCTGGCTCTAATACATCTTTCAACGCTATGCACTGCAACACTGCCTAGAAGGAGAATAGCTGGGAGCTGGGTGGTTGCTAGGTAAGCCTACATGAAATCACAAAGTATAGTTAATTATATTTTGGTGTGCATCACAACAAAACAACATTCTTCCTATTTCGGGTGACAGCACGAATGCCTTGTATTCATGGATAATGAAACCTTACTTCAACCCACAGACAACTAGACAAAGAACGTAGATGCAATGTTTACAATCAAACTAGAACATACATTTGGATTTCTGAAAGGCAGATTCCTCTTTCTGCACAAGAGTGGGTGTGCAGTTGAATATGTTATATGTTCCAAGGTCATAGACACACGTGCTGCCGCAAGTGGCTTGGCATTGGATCATGCAAGGGATTACTCTAGTTATGATGAGAAGCGCCCTACTTGATCCCCGCCTCGGGAAAGAATGCTATAAGATCCATTGAGGGACACAATCAACAAACATTCATGATAAATGGCATTTCAAATCATGCAAATAAATGACAATGACCATAGGTGTAGTTTAAAAAAATATTTCTGCATATTCTTAAGAGGACAAAAGGAAGACCAGCATAAATTAAAGAAAAGATACCTGCTTGCTGTGTTACGAAATCACACATTTTTATATTGATCAATAGAGGTAATAAACACACACACACACACCGAATGTCTCTGTTCTTCATTGCACCTTTGTTTTCTCATTACTGGTCTGCTGTGTCACACTACCATTTTCGCCACAGTAGTACATTTGTGTGTTCTCAAAGTTCCTATCTCAGGAAAAGATTCACAGTTCATATTGGATGCCTCCTCACTATCACCCGTTGGCCTGCCAGCCCCCCTGCATGTATTCAATGTCTGCATCACCTTCAGCACATTATAATAAGCACATGTCTCCGTGGAACTTCACCACATTAATTTCTGCACGTGGTGCCAGTGAGTGTAGCTAGTTTCTCAACTAATGGCACAAAAGCCTGGAGGCAATGATCATTGAGGCATTGTTGACACCCATGTATAGATGAGTGTATGGTACTAGAATATTGTGGACAGAATACCATCTGACCTAAATAACGTTTTCTAAATATTGTATACAAAAATATTGCCCCATTGGTGTTAGTAGTAGAACATCTAGAGACAATGAGATTATAACAATAGTTAGGACACAATATTTAGCTCAGACAATAGTCCCACTAGTTTCAATACAGTATATGTTCTGATTTCTAATGACCACCCACTTGTATCAATAAGGCATGATGGACCCTTGAAATGCAGGTCATTATAGTGATTCATGGACAGGTTTGTCCATCTGATTTGTCTGTATGGTTTGTCCATGTGGTTCACTCAGGGGTGCATGTAATTGGGATACAAATGCTATGATAACATGTGGTCTAACACAATGACTGCATTTCGCAGGATACATTTTGTGAAACATGGATTACATAGACCATTACTGTGGTTGTGCATATATGTCATTTTGTTATGTAGAGTGTAAAAGGCAATGGATGTAGGGTTATGCCACTACCTATGTTGTGCTGTAGGATACATGTGAAGGGTTCCGATTTCTTTTTAAAACGCCCGTCACCAATTTACATTATTCTGTGGATAGTTAAACAGTGCTTGAATTGCCTGGTACTTTTAATAAACTATAGGGCTTATATGGTGTTTTAGTGATCAGACTCAATGTGTCAATTGTGGCCAATCTTTGACAAGGCAATCTCGGTTACTTTTCCATTATAGTGAATGGATGCTTAGTACTGAGTCCTCCACATGTTGATGTAGCTTTCTGAGTCCAAACCTGCCCGTTGTCCTGAAACAGGTTTTACAACTTGTTCTTGACCTGTTGGTTACTGCCACAGCACTGATTGTCCACTGTCCCCTATTCCACATTTCTTTTTTGTGCCCTTTAGCCAGGTGAGTGAGACTTTACCAAAAGTGTTCTCATATTCTGCCAAAATGTACCAAGACTCATGCAACAGAACACGGAAATCTGAAGCACCGCGTTGTGTAGACCCCACCAAAAACTGTGCAGCATGTTTTTTACTGCACTTGGCGAACAAAGTCATTGATCATGTGCTTGCTAAAAATGCCTTGCTTGCATACAATAGACAGTAACTGGAATGTTACCGGTTACATTTTTCAAAATAACTTATCATTGTGCTGCACCACATATTGTGCTTTTTAATAACTTTAGATCCATTTGAGCTAGAAGTATTTTTGTTGACATCTGCAAAATATGCAGCAAATAGTGGATGAAGTGGCAAGAGTGGTAAATCCATAATTATGCAGAAAACAGCACAGGCTCAGAGAATCACATATTTCTAGTGGCTGATTTTGGAGGATCACTGTGTTTCTGACTGCAGAGCCCCAGCTGGCTCTGCTCTGAGAAAAGCCTTCACAGCTTAGATATCTTTAGTGGTTCAATGCAAAAAGGCTTCTTCCACAGCAGTCAAAAAAGGAATAGGGTTGCCTATCATGGGCTAGGGGTTTATCACAATTCTTCTCTTTTAACATTACTTTCTATATTTCAATATACACATCAACCCCATAGCACAGGAGATCAAATTGCACTTTCTGCAGTTGCAGATGTAATCCGATGACACCAAGACTGGTGCAAGGCAGTTAAATATTGCATACATGTGTCTCAAAAATATATACCTTGAATAGCTTCGATGGACAAGTTACAGTGATTCAATGCAAAAAGGCTTCTTCCATAGCAGTCAAAAAAAGGGAATAGGGTTGCCTATCATGTGCTGGTGGTTTACCACAATTCTTCTCTTTTAACCCTACTTTCTATATTTTAATATACACATCCACCCCGTAGCACAGGAGATCAAATTGCACCTTCTGCAATTGCAGATGTAATCCAACGACACCAAGATTGATGCACAGCAGTTAAATATTGCATACATGTGTCTCAAAAAGAGAGAAAGGGATTATCTGTTAAATTAGATAAAAATTAGTCCAATTGAATCCGGCCTACAAGTTATCAAAAACTAACAAATCTGTGTAGCCAACAATGGAGACAAATAGTTAATTGAGAAACATATCAACTGATCTACATACAGGCACAACTAAAATTTCAGAAGTGCGGTGTGGCCTAGTAAAGGACTAAGATGGAGGCTTAGCTTGGGAGTTGCTGGCTGGAGACAACAATATCCTGTGAAACAAAGTTTTCTGCAATGAAGGATAGATCCGTGTCCAGAGATGGGTAAACCAATCATCTGCCAATGTGACTGATTCCTGAGCCCTCAGAAGGTGCAGAGCAGTGTCAGTGTGGCCACCAAAACTGGACATTCCACCAATTGCGTCAATGGCGTGTGGATGCTAGAGCGGGGGCTCGAGGGGAATGCAGGGCTGTTGCTGCTTTCTCGGACCTGGTGGGCGAGGAACGCTGGGGAAGGATGGGACTCCAAGATGCGGATCCATGGCTGGTAGTGATGCTGGCTGAAAGGTCCAAGGATGGGTGTGAACATATGTGCCATGTGCCCCAAAGAGGAGCTGGGATACGCACTAACAAAAAGAAAATGCCACATAGGTGGGGAAAATCAAAAGAAAAGTAAAACCAATGGGAGAACTCTGGAGCTGCTATGTGTCCCTTAAGCCTTTGTCATCAGAGAGCAAAAACTTGAGAACTTGATGTGCAATAAAGTTTTCCTTTTTAAAGGAAAAGCACTGACAGGATAATGAATTATTGATTGTTGTTTTGTGCATTGCCGACTTCTGAGCAGCTTAAAATAAAAGTAAAACAGAAAAACTTACTTAATGAACGCTAAAACAGCTACAGATTTAAAGTATGTTTACTGCAGCATTTCAGATAATTTACTGCAATATTCTATTGCTTCCCAAAAAATTGTGTTAAAAAGCGTCTTTTAGGCCCAATCTATCGCAATTTACAACGAGAAAATAAAAGTATTCTGGAAAGCTATCAGCAAAAATTATATATAACATTTTAATACAAGTATATTCCTTGCCTGGCTGTCTGTAGCCTCATTCTATAAAATAATGCATCGTGGTCTACCCACCATTGCATACCTCTTCATACTAAACTATGTAAAATGTAACCATGCCATGCTTTTGTGAATTACAAACCTATAATATCAGATTTTGGTTTTGGCTGTATTAGTGAAACATTTTGCCTTTAGTTTGTAATGCCAAAATGTCTCTCCATAACTGTATAGACGAATAATCAAAAAGGGTAACTTTTTGAAATAAGTAAATACATGCAGTGAATCGACCCCATGCCAAAATGTAACAATTGATCAGTAGTAACTATTTATTGTGCTCCAGTAACTCGGTTTTGAAATTCTTATGACAGTTATCATCAGTCTCATGGTTTATAATGGATGACACCAGTGCTCCTCAGTGTTGTGAATGCACACGCAAAGACACACGTCCACATACATGCGTGCACTTATGCACTTATGCATACACGCACACACACTAGCATACATATTTATATCTATAGCTCTATGTGATAGGAGTAAGAGTAAATGTGGCCAAATATTAGTTGAAAGAAGTGTACTAAAATCACACTTTCACAAATGTCTCACTACAGAGCAAATGTCTAACTCATTTTTATTACAATAGTGGATCTAAATAACTTGAAAAATCAGTTTAATGCCTCACATAGTCCATGCTATAATACATTTACATAGGCACCATACTCACAAGGTGTAGTTAAAGTGATTTTATTACAATGAATGTGTTTAACCCCTTATGTTTTAGTCACGTATCCTTGGTTATACTTACTATACATGGAAAATACAATATGGCACAAGCCATACATGGAGAGCTGCAGAAAATAATGAGCATTTCTTAAATAGAAGAGGCGCATCATGAGGCATTTGAGGCATGAGCTCAAATGCGTCATGACCCATTTCCACGTTCCACAGCAGTAACTAAAAACTATTGGCAGAACCAGTGGTTGATTACCAGTGCCAAACGATTGGCTATGCTACTGTGTTTTCCCCCAGGTGGCTACAGCATATATGCAATGGCTATCTTGTAGGACAGTATTTAGGAAATCATTACAAGATGGTCAGTGTGGACATGACATGTATACATACACAAGAACCATTTGTAATAGGTTTTCTAATGTTTTTCAAAAAGGGTTAAAAATTGGCCACCATATATAGGCATGGATGTATGGCAGACGTCTTATAAGGGATTTTCCTGTGTATTCACAAAACAATTACAAAGCGGTTATCATGTTTGTGCACAAAACACAGAGGCCATCTGTCGTGGGTGCATTTAAGGGATTTTATTGTTGTCAGTTATAAGTAGAAACAAAGAGGAATCAGGCAAATATATAATTACATATGAGGATTTGTTTTTTTTTTATTGTTGTGACTGTCCAATAGAATTTTGGGGGAATGTATTACAAAAAAGGGATAAAAATTCATGACACAAGAGACTAAGGGGGTCATTCTGACCCTGGCGGTCGGCGGTGCAGCGGCGGTAAGACCGCCAACAGGCTGGCGGTCTTTTTTCATGTATTCTGACCATGGCGGTTACCGCCATGGTCAGCCGCCGTTTCACCGTTCTGACCGCCACGGCGGTAACGACCGCCGGGCTGGAGACCTGGGTCTCCAGCACGGCAGTCATCACATACCGCCGGCGGTATTCCAACCCACCTGACCCCGGCTTACCGCCATGGATTTCATGCGGTTGGGGACCGCCATGCGATCCATGGTGGTAAGCACTATCAGTGCCAGGGAATCCCTTCCCTGGCACTGATAGGGGTCTCCCCCACCCCCAACCCCCACCCCGACTCGCTCCCCTACCCCCCCACCACCCCTGCCTCCCCCAAAAGGTTGCAGGACCCCCGTCCCCCACCCCGATCCCCAACATATACACACACATACACACATACAGGCACGCATTCATGCACATACACACACCCCCCCGCATTCATGCACGCATTCATGCACATACACACCCCCCCCCGCATTCATGCACGCATTCATGCACATACACACACCCCCCCGCATTCATGCACGCATTCACACGCCCCCTCAATATACACACACGCACACCCCCATGCACGCACACAACTCACAACTCCCCCCCACCCCCCTTCCCTAGCGGACGATCACCTTACCTGTTCCTGGTGATCCTCCGGGAGGGAACGGGCAGCTCCGCCGACACCGACACGCCAACAGAACACCGCCACAGCGATTCACAGGTCGTGATTCGCTGGGCGGTGTTCTGTTGGCGTGGCGGTGGAGGTGGAGCTACCTCCACTTCCCCGCATGCCGCCAGTATGGCTGTTGGCGGCTCTTCGTCCGGAAACGGGCGGAGCGCTGCCAACAGTCAGAATGGCCCATGCGGAAGACCGCCAGCACTGGCGGTCTTCCGTACGGCGGTCCCTCGGCGGTCTATTGAAAAGACCGCCAAGGTCGTAATGACCCCCTAAGAGCATTAGGTAGGGAATGATATCGATTGCATCCAGAAACTCTGTCACTCTATTTGGTGATCTGAGACTTAGACAAAACCATCCTCACCCATAGACTGCCCCATTACACTTTCTTCCTTATGAGGGAAGTGTCCCCTGCTATTCGATTAGATAGATTGATGGCGATCTAACTGATGTCCTGAAGACGAAGACTGATCCTGTATGCTGAGCTATTTCGAGGAGGGTAATTATACTGTTGCTAATGGAAATTCATTTGTTTGCCTTTTCTTTCTAGGTACCAACTGCTGTGTATTTTTGATAAGAGACCTTAGTTAGATGTTTTCCAAATTGATGTTCTAAATTGTTTTGCATGAAGCCCAACATGCTGATGCTAATTAGTGGCTAGATGAGGCATTCACTTTGACTGACGTAGTTGACGTGACTGACGTGGTGCTATGCTGAACTAAACATATATGAGGCTTAGGCGTCTAGATTTGTTTCATCTTCATATTACTACTTTATGACTGTGATCTTTGCATTATTACCATATTGTAACTATGCTCTTTTGTTTCTTGGTTTTGAGATTAATACATTTGCTATTAGATTGTAATCAATATGGAATAAAATTCACAAAACTTCAATAAGGTGTGGTTATTTATGACTGAAAGGTCATGGTTGCGCCGAAGGTTTACTAATGTCTAAAGTGAAATATATTGTGGTGATATATGTTGACAGTATTATTGACATATTGATTGATATATTGATCAGTTATCTCACCTTACGGTGTCTCACCACTGGGTCCAAAGATTCATAGGCCTAAAACGAGTCCCGATGTGTATAAATTAACATAGAAGGACGCGTTATCAGTTCTGGTAGCAGAGCGACGGTTTGGCCCTTGGGGGCCCTGGGACGGAGTTTAATTGTTTAATTTGTTTTTCTGTGATAATGCAATTTGGAGAGATGATGGGTTGCTAGGTTCGCCATGGCTTTCCCGGGATCTCGGAGCCTGCCTAAATGAGTTGGGAATGTTCTCGGCGCCATAGTATGTGTGGTTAGGGTCTTTGCGCTTACCTAAGCTTATGCATCTTGCAGGTGGTTGTGAAAATTTGTGTGTATTTAGGCCAAATTAAGTGTTGTTTAGCAGGAGTAGGCGTACTCCACAGTATGAGAGTAGGGAAGCTGGCATACTTCATGTGAATGTAGCGCTTGTTGCTCAAAATTATCCACGTGGTTGGTTGTTGTGTACGGACCTGTTGAGGTCTAAGATTCCGGAGTATGATGATAAATGTGGTTTATGTTGTAATCTGTGCGGTTTAATAGGTCAATCGGGCGTGGTTGACAAGTCGAGTTTGAGTTATGATGTATATGTGAAACCTTCGATGGAGATTTGACAAATTCTAAAGTGCACTAGAAGGAGTCATTGACAAATCGAGAGTAGGATTTGCAGGTCAAATTCTGCTTGCGTATGTGGGAACTGAGAAGAAGAGAGTAGCGGCCGAGGCTTCAAGTGAAATCTCTGTAAAGTTCTGAAGCGAATGTGTTACCCACCCTGTAGTAAACCGACAGATTTGTGTTGTTATTTTAAGGTGCTCGAAATAATTCGCATTAGTTTGTATGAGTTGTAAGGGGTCAGTGAAGAGTGGACGAGCCGCAAGACTTTGTCAGCTGCAGTGTGTGTGAGTGTGACGTCAGTGGTGCAGCGCTGAGATAGGTCAGATGCCGAGAGGTGTCGCGCACGGATTGGCTGCCGTCCGTGAGAGGCAATAGGCTGAGAAAGGGCAGGTGAAGAGTTTCCTGGGAACTAAGCTATTTCTGATTAAATACGAAATAAAGAATTGCAAAAATGAATTTTGTCAAGGCATTCAAAAGCGCTCTAAAAGGGGATGTATATATTGTAGCAACTGATGGTGAACCTACACCACCTGAGGGTACTCCGGCTTACATAGTGATGGAAGAAAAAGGTGTCGCACCTTGTTTATGGATGAAACAGTGGTGCAAATTAACGGAAAAAAAACGGTGTTTAGCATTTCCAGAACATGGGACGTTTAATCCAAAGGGATTAGAAAACCTGAGGTAGATGTTAAGCACACAGAAGCCACCTCCGAGACCAGCACAATATGAGGCTTTAGCGATTTGGGACTTAATGGCTCTTAGACACAGACAAGAAAGGTTTCAGAGGAGGCTGAGAAGGGCAGAAAAATCATATGCAGAAGCTAGGTGGGACAATGAAAACAAAATGTGGAGAAGGGGAATCGTAGATGGGTTGAAGTTATTTCCGGCAATAACCCAGGGAGAAGAGACACAGGGAAAGAAAGCCTCTTGTAAAACCGACAAAGATTCAGGCAAAACTAAAGAAAATAAAAGGTCCTGGGAAGAGGAAGATGATTCAGATGTTGAGGAATTTATGGATAGATTGTTACATGATCGTCTGCCACCGTATGCGGTGAGTGACAGTGCTCCAAGCACTAGCTTGGATCCTGGGAACCAGACGCAGGAGAAGGGAGTTACTGATACGGTACAGACTGGCGATACAGCTTTGATACAGTATGGTGTCAGTGTACCCACTGCACCAGACTTGCCGATACAGTTGCAGCCTCCACCGCAGATGAAAATAATTTACCCTGATGTCCCAGTGCTTGAGACTACTACAAACTTGATAGTGCCGCCAGACCCGATATATACAGAGCCAAAGTTAATACAGATTGAATCGACCCCAAAGCTAGTGTCTCAACCGCCACAGCTGATACCTGGGTATAACCCTGTAGCAGGACCACCGTTAGTACCTGTACCGGGTACACTGGAGCAGACCTATGGTGTTGCAGCTCCAAGAAATCTGAGTTCAGGTCAGACACCTGCCGCTATATCGTTACCTATTACTGTTGGTCCCCCAGTGCCATTATATGCGCAAGGTAAGACAGGGACGTGTGATCAGGGAGCTATGACTCAGGAAGCGATAAGAGGAGGGACTATGAGAACTCCACAGATAATGGCCCTGGGAGAGCAAATTAATGAGCCACTAAGACCTTTGATGGACCTTAGTCCAGTAGGGGCACCTCTCGAAGCAATGCGTCAAGCAGGGTTGGGAGTTTTGACTCCCCAAACCATGAGTACAAATACTTCACACTCTCCAATGATACATGCAGGGAACATTTCACTGCAGGGTTTTATAGTACAACAGCTAAATGAGTGGTTAGAGAAAACTTGTACCTCACAAAAGACTACAGTGACCACAGTTGAACCTGAGAAAGAAAAACAAGATGAATACTTGAATTTTGTACGACTAGGGGCAGAAGCTGCCGAGTTAGTGGAAGGAACAATGGGAGTAAATAGGTTGGAATCATACTCTGAGGCAGAATTGAGGTACTTATGCCCCAAGATTACCAAAGAGGTAGGCAAAGTACATCAGAGATTAGCGAATTTGGCAGACAAATACAATATCGATATCGGAAACACTAAACATTTGAAAAGAAGTTACAGATTAGATTTTGACTCCAAAGATTTTGAACACATGAGATCTGCAGGCATGAAGGCACACCTGAGAGAACTGTTGCAAAGTGCACAGATTTGGGGTGCATTAGAGAAATGGGAAGGCCGATGGGCAAAGAAAAGAGATAAGGGAAAGGGAGATAGCCCAGGGTCCAATAAAGTTGGGACTGCACCTAATCTAGATTCAGTAAAAATCTTACCATGAGAGAGACAGCTGGTGGTGTTTTGGTGCATGTGCCATGGACTAGAGGAGACATTTTATCCTTTATTTTCAGAATAATTTGGTACAAATGCCAGGGGTACAACCCATGCAGCAGATGAAAATGCCGCGTTTTCAGGCAGTATCAATGCAACCAGTGCAGCAGCAGATTCCTATGGTGCCTAGACAGCAAATGCAATTACCCATGGCTCCGATGGGACAGCAACAGGTGATGCTTCCTCAGCAGGTCACAGGCCAGGTAACCAACCAAAACAACACTGTGCAACAATTCCCATTACGAGGTGAAAGTGGCATGAATGAGGATTGGTCAGATGACAGCTCAGACAGTGAAGAGTGCAGGCTTGCAGCATCTTTAGAGGTGGATCAGAGAGGCCCATATGTAGAGGGAAAAGTAATGGGCTATAAGGTTTAATTTTTGGTCGACACAGGAGCTACACGCTCTACAGTTCGAAGTGCAGAAGTCCTGAGATTACCTCCCTCAGGGCGTACTATACGAGTGGTTGGTGTGGCAAACCAGTACCTGACTAATCCGATTACTGATCCGGTGCAGGTTGAAATTGGTAATTTCCAAGGCCTGCATAGATTTGTTGTATGAGATTCAAGCCCAGTATCCTTATTGGGAAGGGACTTACTATGTAAGACAAAATGTTTGATTACCTGTTCCAATGATGGAATAGAAGTGCAAACAAACAGTGACGATGAGGGAGATGAGAGTCAATGCATAGAGGAAGGAGGAGAGACAAATGAAGACTACCCTTTGATTACTTTATTCCCAATGCATACTTTGATCGATCTACCTGTTGATTTACAAGGGACCGTAACAGAGAAAGTGTGGGATTTGACTGGGAAAGAAGTAGGGTTGATAAAGGGAGTAGAACCAGTCAAGGTTCAGATAAAGCCGAATGCAGTGTTCCCACAAGTACTGCAATACCACATGACCCAGGATGTCCTCATTGAGGTATCACAAATAATTGCAGATTTTCTCAGACAGGGAGTCCTGAAAGAAGTTTTGAGCAGTCCGTGCAACTCTCCCATTATGGGTTTGAAGAAGCCCTGTGGGAAGGTTCGAATTGTGCAGGATTTGAGAAAAATAAACTAAATTGTGATAAAATGCTGCCCTGTGGTACCTAACCCAGCAGTAATAATGTTCCAGGTTCCTTGTGATGCTGACTGGTTTACTGTGGTAGACCTATCACAAGCATTTTTCTCGATACCTCTTCATGAAGACAGTCAATTTTTGTTCAGTTTCAAATTCCTGGATAAGGTGTACAGTTGGTGCAGAATTCCTATGGGGTTTTCTGAGTCACCATCCATCTTCAACCAGATATTGAAAAAGGATTTGGAACCTCTTGTGCTGCCTTTTAATTCGACTCTTGTGCAGTACATTGATGATTTGCTGATTGCATCTAAAACCAGAGACAGTTGTAAATATGATACCATTGCATTGTTGAATCATCTGGGAAAGAATGGACACAAGGTGTCACCCAGAAAGTTGCAATACTGTCAAAAAGAAGTGAAATACTTATGACATTTGATTGAGAAAGGGTCCCGAAGAATATCAAAGGAAAGAATGACAGCTGTTTTGCAGATGAATCCACCAACAACAAAAAGAGATGTCAGGATGTTTTGGGGAATGGTGGGCTACTGTCGCCAGTGGATACCCAACTTCTCGATCATCTCAAAACCTTTAATGAAATTGACAGGAAAAGAAGTCAAGGACGAACCATACACAATAACTTTGACAAAAGAGGAGCTTGAATCATTTCTAGAATTGAAGGAATGCATGTGCAGGGCACCAGCATTAGGAATGCCTGATTATGAAAAACCTTTTCTGTTGTTCTGTCATGAACGTGATGCTTGTTCTTTGTCTGTTTTAACACAGGTCCACGGAGATGCAAATCGCCCTGTAGCATATTTTTCAGCTACCTTGGACCGTGTCGCAGCAGCCTTACCGGGTTGTTTGCGAGCAGTTGCAACAGTTGGTCAAAGCCTTTCACAATGTGAAGGCATAGTCATGGGATACCCCCTGACAGTAATGGTTCCACATTCAGTTGAAATTCTGTTGACACGAACTAAGACACAACACATGACAAATGCACAACTCACTAGATATGAGACGATTATACTGGGGTCACCAAATGTCATACTAAAGAGATGCACTGTGCTGAACCCGGCAACCTTACTTCCCAATGAAAATACAGAAATCAAAGATGGGGAAGAATTTGAGCATGATTGTCTTGAGGTGACTGAGCTCTGTACCAAACCTCGCCCAGACATACAGGATACCCAGTTAAAAGAAAACGATTGCATTATGTTTGTTGATGGGTCCTGTCTAAGAGATTCAGCAGGAACATTGAGAGCCGGTTACACAGTATGTACCATAACTGGCATTGTCGAAGCCTCCTGGCTCGAGAAAGTGTTTTCCGCACAGGTGGCAGAATTAATAGTTCTACAAAAGCATGCCACGCAGCTGTAAATTTGAAAGTCACTATCTATACTGACAGCAGATATGGATTTGGAATTGTGCATGATTTTGGCCAACTCTTGTCACAGAGGGGTTTCATGACCTCTTCTCTGGTTCTCCTGTGAAAAATGGCGAACAAATAAGAGATTTGTTACATGTGATTCAGTTACCTCTTGAAATTGCCGTGGTAAAGTGCAGTGCCCACACCAGATCACAAGATTTTGTGTCAATGGGAAACAGCTATGCAGATCAGGTCGCAAGATTTTGTGCATTAAATTGTATATCATTTAAAGAGCAGTGGGAATTGTTACCACAACCTGAAAACGACACAAATTTAAGTCTAGCATTACGAGTGGTTGATACCTTAGACGAACTAAAGACATTACAAAGTCGAGCTAACAAAGAAGAAAAACGTTCCTGGCAGAGAATGCAGTGTGTACAAAGGGCAGATGATTTGTGGGTTTCAGAAGAGGGAAAACTGGTTCTGCCAAATAGTCTTTTGTCGCAGTTTGCATGGTTATACCATGGGCAGGCCCATCTAGGAAGAGACGCCTTGATCAGATCCTTTAAGATTGATTGGTTCAATCCAAAATTCAGACATGCCGCAGAAATCACTTGTCACAGGTGCGTCATCTGTCAACAGATGAATGCTGGAATAGGAACTGTGGTAACTTTGAGCCACATTGGGAGAGCTGGAGGTCCATTCAACAAAATGCAAATGGATTTTATCGAAATGCCTGTTTGTGGAGGATTGAAGTACGTGTTGGTGATTGTGTGTGTTTTCAGTCATTGGATTGAGGCATATCCCACACGTAGGAATGACAGTCTTACAGTTGCAAAACTACTACTCAGAGAATTGATACCAAGATTCGGGTTTCCGGTTTCTATAGAATCAGATAGGGGGAGACACTTCGACAATGAGGTGATTAAACTTCTGTGTGCCGCACTCAACATTGAACAAAAGTTGCATTGTAGCTATCGCCCTGAAGCATCAGGACTAGTTGAACAGATGAATGGTACCTTAAAATCAAGAATAGCAAAAATGTGTGCTGCAACAAACATGAAATGGCCAGATGCTTTACCTCTAGTACTGATGTCTATGAGAAACACCCCAGATAAGAAAACGGGACTGTCCCCCCATGAAATCCTCATGGGCAGAGCAATGAGATTACCAGCGGTACCTGCAAATGCACTAGTGAATATTACAGATGATATGGTGTTGGATTACTGCAAAGGTTTGGCTGACGTGATTCGCTCTTTCTCTCACCAGGTGGAAGCTAACGCGTTGCCACCAATTGGCGAACCAGGTCACTCTCTGCAAGCTGGAGATTGGGTGGTTGTCAAGAAGCACGTGAAAAAATCGTGTCTTGAGCCAAGTTGGAAAGGGGCTGTATCAAGTAATATTGACGACCACCACTGCTGTGAAGTGTGCCAGGGTTCCCAACTGGATACATGCCAGTCACACAAAAAGGGTAACGTGTCCTGTTGAAGAGGAACTTGAAGTTTCCGGTACAGCAACTTCAGGAAGAGAAATCTCAGAGTCAGAGATCAGTCAAGAAGGAACTGAGGCTACGGGAGAGCCCACTGAGAACAGCCTTGTCCCTCAAACTGTCAATGAGTTCGAGAGAGGTGACAGGGTGCCTATCTCAGTTGAGGCAGCAGGAGAACTAAGTCAAGGAGAGGTTCTCCCAGAAGTAGACGAATACGGATTGGAGTCCGAACTCAGCATAGAACCAGAAGACGCAAGAGAAGGAGAAATTGTAGATATAAATCAAAACGTGTCAGAGTCTCCTGAACCAGTTGCAGGTCCGTCAAGAGGAAACACCATATCACAAGAGGAGGGTGCTGTCCAACGTCCTGAAGGAAAACACCGAACCAAGACACATAGAGGCGATAATTGGCCAGACAAGTCACATCTTAAAATAAGAGAGGTATCAAATGAGACAATAATAGAAGAAAGTGATACTTCACAAGCAGATGATCTGAGTGAAGGAGAACAACAAGGTGAACGAAGGCTAAAAAGAAAAAGAATAGCAAACAGAAGATATACAGGTCCTGAATGGGCATATGCTACAACCTCTGAATGGCAACAAGAATTCTTAGCATTTTGTTTTGATCGAGAAGTACCAGGCCAATACTACAGTACCTGAAGATATTCAAAGGGAAACTCGGCTAAAATTGAATTCGTGAAAGCTGAAAAGAGAAAGAGACTTTAGAAACTACTGGAAAGTGACACTAAACCCGGATTTGACTTTAAAGAAACCTGATTACGACAAGCTGCTAACCTGAATTGACGAAAAGGGTCCTGGAGTGAGTGAAGACGCCGTAATATACGCAAAAAGAGTTATTCTTCTCAAGTTGATTGTTGATCTGCTCTTCTGATTCTATACACACATGGCTTACAGTAGCAAAGGAAGTAAGGTGTGTGGTTGGTTAGGTCTTATAATAGGTGTTATATGTGCAGTAATGATTGTGGGAGTGATTGTGGGAATGCCATGGAGAGAGAAAGAAACTATTAATGCAACTTCGAAACCTGAAACTACCACTACTAAACTATCACCGTGGGAGAGATTTGAGCAAGACGCAAGACATATTCATGAGGGAACTAATGCAAAAGGGGAACTTTCTACTAATGTCTTCTATCGCTTATTAAATGAGTATGTGGAAACTATGGATGCGAAAGATTGTTATGTATGTACTAAAATTCCTTCATCTATGCAGGAGGGTGTTACTTATCATAGCTTCCCTCTTACTTATGGAATTAGTTGCAGCTTGCTATTAACAAGATTCTATAATCAAGAGCATGTGCAATACTTTTCTTCAAATTTGGATGTTGTGTTTTCTTTTGTGCCTGTGATTGAATTCCTAAATAAATTAGCTAAAGAGCATGATATTAAAATAGTTAGAGGATTCTTTGAGCCAACACTTACATTTGGAACTGCTTATGCACATCTTAACAATTTGACTTGCTTATTGTCTCCTGTAGAGAAAAGCTTTTTAGATCACACAGATGATAGCACTGAAAGAAAGGTTAGAAAAAGGCCTAGAAAAACGTACTTATGCAAATGATTATGCTTATACTGCAATCAAAACACAAGGCAAATTAGCTATAGATGCATTACACGTAGGTAGGCTCTGTATATATAGACCAAAATCCGATCAAGACAATTTGTTTGTGGGCACGAGTGAATGTAGGCATGTGTTTTTGTTTCAGAGTAAATGGACCTTAATGTTAAATGGACAAGATCCAGCAATCCCTGGAATCTATTATATTTGTGGACTGAATGCATATTACCGTCTCCCTAAGGGATGGTATGGGACATGTTATTTGGGAATAGTATTTCCAAAGATATACCAGATTGATGACCTGAAACAAATACCTAAAACGTCTGAATTACAACATCCTAGACAAAAACGAGAATCAGTGGCGGCTGTCATTGGTGATATATTTGGAGCCATAATCCCATCAGTAGGGGTAATCTTGAATTCTATGAAAATTCAAAAGTTGTCCACTATTGTGGATAACATGCTGACAAATTTTACAGGAGCTATACTCCTGATGGATACTGAACTTGCTGCAGAAAGAGCTATGACTCTTCAAAATCGGCTTCCTTTAGACATTCTTTTAGCAAAGAGTGGAGGTGTTTGCAAAATGCTTAATGAGCATCATTGTTGCTCATTTATTCCAGATAACAGTAAGAAAATTAGAAACATGCTTACTAACCTTACCAGAGATAGTACAGATTTGAAGGATCTGAAAGAACTTGGTGTTTGGGAGAAATTTGGGAAAGGAATTGCCCGAGTGGGAAGCTGGTTTACCAACATTTGGAATGGAGTACTTGCAAAACTTATGATGGGTCTATTAATTGTTTTAATTTGTCTATTAGGATTATGCGGGGCATGTAAAATTAATGACAAAATAAAAAGAAATTGGACTAAAAGAACCAGAAGAAATGAAGAAAGTGAAAGAGAAAAATGTTCAATGAAATATGGGAAAGCTCACATAAAGGGCAAGATGTTGAAATGCGTATTATGCGCAAAGTGAAAAATTAAAATCAGAAAGAAAGATTGAGTGATGACGAGCATCATCAGAGGAGGGACTGAGAGAGCGTAGTTTAAACATTACCTATTTTAGATGTAAAATGCTTATATTTAACAATGCTGCACTAATAATATTATTCATTGAAACGTATTTTAAACGTGGAGAATTTTTCACATGCATAAACTAATGTCGACTGTAAGAAAAAATTGCTTGTATTATGACTAACTGGAAATATTAACACGTATAAAGATTGCATTTTATTAGAATCCATACATCTTAAGTTAGCGTGAGTCGAAAACTAGCTGTGTAGCTCTCATATTAAAGCGTATTTTTCTGTTTCTTCAGTGTGCTGACTCGCAAAGGCCATGACCCAGCATTTGTTCTTTTCTCCGCTTATTGTATCATTAACAGTTATATTCCCATCCGCATGCTAGCAGCTTTAGTATAAAAATTATAAACTTTGCAACAAATATGGACACTTCCAAGGACATTGAATCATGGAAAAGAGAACTCTTGACCAGAAGAGTGTGCCAGAAAATGAAGTAACCCCGGATGTGCCACCTACGAAAAACGTCAATTATGAAGACCAATTAGAAGAATTAAAATTACCATAGAATGACAAATGCATTACTTAATGTATAATTTGATAGGTTACAGATAGTGGGGTGTAGTGACTGTCCAATAGAATTTTGGGGGAATGTATTAGAAAAAGGGATAAAAACTCATGACACAAGAGACTAAGAGCATTAGGTAGGGAATGATATCGATTGCATCCAGAAACTCTGTCACTCTATTTGGTGATCTGAGACTTAGACAAAACCATCCTCACCCATAGACTGCCCCATTACACTTTCTTCCTTATGAGGGAAGTGTCCCCTGCAATTCGATTAGATAGATTGACGGCGATCTAACTGATGTCCTGAAGACGAAGTCTGATCCTGTATGCTGAGCTATTTCGAGGAGGGTAATTATACTGTTGCTAATGGAAATTCATTTGTTTGCCTTTTCTTTCTAGGTACCAACTGCTGTGTATTTTTGATAAGAGACCTTAGTTAGATGTTTTCCAAATTGATGTTCTAAATTGTTTTGCATGAAGCCCAACATGCTGATGCTAATTAGTGGCTAGATGAGGCATTCACTTTGACTGACGTAGTTGACGTGACTGACGTGGTGCTATGCTGAACTAAACATATATGAGGTTTAGGCGTCTAGATTTGTTTCATCTTCATATTACTACTTTATGACTGTGATCTTTGCATTATTACCATATTGTAACTATGCTCTTTTGTTTCTTGGTTTTGAGATTAATACATTTGCTATTAGATTGTAATCAATAGGGAATAAAATTCACAAAACTTCAATAAGGTGTGGTTATTTATGACTGAAAGGTCATGGTTGCGCCGAAGGTTTACTAATGTCTAAAGTGAAATATATTGTGGTGATATATGTTGACAGTATTATTGACATATTGATTGATATATTGATCAGTTATCTCATCTTACGGTCTCTCACCACTGGGTCCAAAGATTCATCGGCCTAAAACGAGTCCCGATGTGTATAAATTAACATAGAAGGACGCGTTATCAGTAGTTTTTTATCCCAGTCCCATCCAGAACTATCTGGATTTTTTTAGGATTGTTGTGATGGTTCAGTTGTATATCTCCACTAAACCATCTGTTTGTGGATGATACACCGAAGTACGTAGATGTTTTACACCCAATAGTTGACAAATTTGGGCCATTAACCTAGACGTGAATGAGGTGCCTTGGTCTGTTAATAATTCCAGAGGGAACCCTACTCTGGAGAAGAACCCAATCATGGCATGGGCCACGTTTTCAGTGGTCATACTAGAAAGAGGAATCGCCTCTGGATATATGGATGCATAATCTACTAGCACCAGAATGTACATATTACCTTTTGATGAAGGGGTTAAGGGCCCTACTAGGTCCATACCCACCCGAGTAAAAGATATATCTATAATAGGCAATGTGTGTAAGGGGGCTTTCCTGACTGCTCCGGGGTTCACTAGTTGACATTTCGGGCATTGTGCACAATACTTCCATATATCTGAGAATAGAATCACCGGAGCAGATATTCTTCGGTCTTTTCTCTCCCATAATGTCCACCGTTCGGTTCTTCCTCTCGGGGCCCTTCTTCCACCGTCTGTCATCCTTTTCACCCTTCTTGGGTCGCATGAACACCCTCTTCTTCCAGGTTACGGCGTCCTATGGGCCGGACGTTGATTTTCATAGTACCCTGGGGTACTCGTCTGCCGGCCCCACACTATAAGTGGGACTGTCTGTAACAGCCAATCTGTTACGCCATCTTATAATATTTTTCTTGAGGTTTTTGAAAAACTAGTACAAGATGACTTTGGTGTACGTATGTGCATGTACAGCAGCCATTGTGCAATGAATTTTCAAAAAACGTAAGGAATTCCATTAGAAGATGCCTGCAGTACAATTGCTGCATAAACATTAGACACCTTATATTGTACTTTTTACTTTTTTCAAAAAAACATTATAAGATGACAATCGTGCATGTGCACGTAGGCACAGCGACCATTTTGGAATGTTTGAGCTTTGCAAATGTTTGTGACACAATTCAACAAGCACTCGAAGGTCAAAACCACAACTGGTGCCTGTGCCAGTTGGCGGTCAGTTGTTGACGGCAGTTGATGGCTGCGAACCACCTCCTGCACAGGCAGGGGCTGGGGTATGGTGCACAAACACATCAAGGAGTGTGACAGAATGTTAGAGAAGTTTTTATGGGACAACATAAAGCTACAGGTAACTTTCCACAAAATACTTTGGCTTTAAGGACAGCCACCCAGGTAATAACAGCTCCTAAAAAGTGGCAATTGCAATTGAATAGGTAGAGCTGTTCAAAATCCACTTTCTTTATTGTGTGAATATACAGATATATATGTGGATGTTAAACTGTATTGGCAGCAAGAGGACGCCAACAAACTAGTAGCAGTCTGCGAGCAAGACTTAAAGAATGGTGCACGCTTTTGGTTTTTGCAACATTCCTTTTTTTCCGTTTTCCGAGTGCTCTGTTAATTAGTTCATCGCAACAAAGCTTGAGACTGTCAATTCTGCTGTATATGAAAAGGGTGATTTCCAAATGATCCACCTCATGTGACAGGATGAGGTGATCGTTTACTTGTGGCAATATTTGGGAAGCCTAGAGGACTGTGGACAGACTAAGATAAACATTTATCATGTCAGTATTCATAGACACAACAAAGAAAATAATCTAAGTGTCTTTTTTACTGCATGGCCCGGGGTAGTTTGGAAGAAAATATTTTCTTCAGCATACAGCATTAGCACACATTTTCAGATAAGAAGTGAGCCATGACCAGAGCTTCCTTATTTCACTTGTCAATGAAAGGGTTTTTGCAAAATGAATGTAGCTTGTTCAAGCGCAATGACACCGTTTTATTTCAAACATGCCTATTCAGAATGCAGGACGGCAAACGGCTGATTCTTTATCATAATAAATAAATACATTAAAACGAATAATATTTCCATTCATGTGGTGTAGAATGTAGAGAGTAGTATGAGCTTACCTTAGAGAACACTGCCGGGCTTATATTCGACGATGCTACATGGAACGTGTGTAGTAGAATGTGGTGGTAAAGGGGAGAGAACATTGAAGGCCGTTGTTGCTGATCTCTTGGGCACTTTAGACCTAGAACTTTTTGTTCCTGATTTGACTCAATAGACATAATTGGAAACTACGTTTTTGGCTGGACTTCATATCTTCACGATTTGGCGACGAGCATGGGAGGGGACCAGTGTTTTGTAGGTTTTTTTGGACACCTGTTCAACAAATCCTCAACGCGTTTCTGAAGGTTCAGTGTTGACTTGGTTTGGGAGTCTAGGGATTGTTAGAACTTTCAAGAGTGTGTACCTCCAGCTGCTATCAGCCGCTGTGTGTCGGCATTTTGGGGAATTGCTGGCTGTGGCTTTACGACTGTGCCGTGCGCGAGAGAGGAACCATTCCATATACGCATTAATAATTGAAAGCAGCCACGTGCGAGATGCTGGAGCGCATCTGATTAGTAGCGCGTGAAGAGGAAGTGGCTTACAGTATAAGCAAAGGCGCAGTATGTGAAGCGGCCGCGAGGGAGAACTGGGTTGAGGTGACAAAAGAACGCTTTGGGTACGGCACTATACCTAATACTGCCTACAGTGTTTGCTAGCAGGGATCAGCTCACATTAATAATAAGGAGGCTTGAGTGCCCATTCTCTGATTTACTTGTTCTGTAGCAGAATAACTTCACCGGAAGCACAGATTATTTCCGCCTGACAGTTTCAGCTGAAGGCAGTACTCGTGCAGCGCTTCCATTGGTTGAGTGGGATACTGAATTCAGTACGTCAACAGCAACTAGCACACTATACAGCATCAACAATTTCACCACATGGTGGCAACAGTGATTGACACCCTACTTTATTGCAACATTTGGTTTTAACACCATGATGTTTGTGTCAACAGCGATTGGCACGCTATATTGTTACTTTTAACATTATCTTCAGCATCTTAGCCATGCTGACAGCGCTTAGCATGCTCTTTTAGGAGTAATAAACCATTGACTCACATTTACCATCTTTGTACCTTTTTGCTATGTTAAACATCGTTTACTTTACGGGAATTTGTCTAACAGTCTTCATGAGTATACATATTTATGCATTGCTGTATAGCCATCATGATGCAAGCAGTCACTTTATCTAGTCCTTTTCTACAAGAACCCAGTTAATTGCCAATAAAATGGCGTTTATGGTATAGGTTGTTCATCACATATTTGGGTGCCATTGATGGATTGCAATTTAAGGCTGATAGGAAGCAGAGTTTACTGTACCACTATTTCCGGATTGAAGGTCAGAATGTGTTTGTCCACTTACCAGAATATACTGGCCTCGACAGCGAGGATATGGATAAGTTTCAAATTGTGGTAAGACAACTAAGAGTATATTTTGAAAAGAAAGTAAACCTAGTAGTTCACAGACAAACATTTTTCACTTGGGTTCAAGGTCTTAATGAATCAATTGACTCATATGTCACTGCTGTAAAGATTTTGGCACAGTACTGTAAGTTTGAGGGGTTTACATTGCAATTGATTTGGGATCACATTGTATGTAGGTGCAGTTCGAAAAAAATCAGCAAAAATTGTTATCCTTCAAGAACCCTTCGTTTGATAAAGTGATAGACATAGCTAAAGGCACAGAGTGTTCACAACAGGATGCAAAGTAATTGGGAGCTGAAAATCCAAATACTTCTGTTGTGAATCTCAGTTCCCAGAATAGAGGGCCATGTCCTACTGTCACCAATGAAAATTATGGTAGAGGTGGTAAACGCGGCACTGGAAATTACAGTAGAGGTGGTAAAAATACTACTGTTTGTCCTCCTTGAAAACTGGCATGTTTTCAATGTGGCTCAATCACGCATGTCTTGAATTTAAAAAATTGTTCAGCAATTGCACAGGAATGCTGGACATGCAAAAAGATGGGTCACTTTGGAAAGGTATGCAGTGGTGGTAGACGCATCTCTGTTAGGAGTGCTCAGGACCATTGGGGGAGTGATGATTATGAAGCTTTGGTATTGTTGTTGGACTGTGTAAAAATAAACAGTGTACAGAATGAGAAAAAATATGGTGATCCTCTGGTATGTGTAAAATTGATGGCATCATTGTAACTCTTCATATCGATTCTGGTGAAAGAATTTCAATCATATCAATTAACAAGTATAGATAATTTTGGTCGCAGAAAGTGTTGTTACCTACAGATGTGGGGACAACAGCATTTGAGGGCAGTATGATAGATCTGGTGGAGTATTTTGGGGGAGGACATAAGAATAGAGAACAAAGCTGTACACAGAAACGTTTATGTAGCCTACAAAGCCATAAGTGTGTTAGGATGGTGGCATCAAGCCATGTTTGGCATGATAATCAAACGTGGTCAGAAGTGTTCTGTTTCACTAATAAATTCAATTTCTGATTAGATGCATTGGAAAAACAAATTTAAAAGTGTATTTCAGGACAAGATTAATCAAATAAAAGATTTTGTACACACCATTAAAGGTCAAAGAAGGAGGACCGCAAACGAAGCATAGACTCTTCAATGTACCACATACCATAAGGAGTGAGTTGACACAAATGTTAAAACTATGCAGGATGATGAAATTATTGAAGATTTGATGCCACATTATGGTTGTCACCTATTGTGTTAGCAAAGAAAAAGATAGGTTATTTACATTTATGCTTGGACCTGAAATCTCTCAACAATGTGATCTTTGTGGAGAATATCTGTTGCCAGCCATTGATGACCTGATTACAGCTGTGGGTCAGTCCAAGTGGTTTTCGAAGTTGGACCTCCGTGTGGTGTACCATCAGGTAGTTTTGGATCAACAATCTCACCACTTAACAGCTTCTGTTACAACTGATGGTACATTTCCATTCTCCTATATGCCATTTGGACTGACCTCTGCAGCATCTGTATTTCAGAAGGTTAGGACCAGAATGTTACGAGATATACCCAATGTAGTAGTCTTCTAAATTGACGTTCTAGTGCATGCAAATACAGAAGAGACAAACACTAAAGTTGTGTAAGAAGTGTTGTTGACTTTAGAGAAAAATGGTGTAACTGTTAGAAACGATAAATGCACATTTGGGGTGAATGAAATCAAATATTTGGGCCATATTCTTTCAAAAGATGGGGTGAAACCTAAACCCAGTATTGATGAGGGTATTACTTAATGCTCCTCATCCAACTCATAAAGATCAGTTGCATTCATTCCTTGGATTGTATGACAAGAGAATCACATTCAAGATCCTTATCCACGCACACAAATCCCTCCACAACACTGGCCCAACCTACCTCAACAACAGAGTGAACTTCCACACTCCCATCCGCAACCTCCGATCAGCCAACCTCGCCCTAGCCACAGTCCCATGCATCCAACGCACCACCACAGGAGGCAGGTCCTTCTCCTACCTCGCCCCCAAAACCTGGAACTCCCTCCCTACCAACCTCCGCAAAACCAAAGACCTCCTACTCTTCAGAAAGAACCTCAAGACATGGTTGTTCAAACAGTGACCCTCCTTGCCCCCCCCCCTTTGCACCCCTAGCGCCTTGAGACCCTCATGGGTGAGTAGCACGCTCTATAAACATTTTTGATAGATTGATTGATTGTATGAGATTTACACAAAGTTCCTCAGAAATTTTGCTGGTGTCACAGAATGTTTCAGGGGTCTATAAAAAGAAAGGGGCAGACTTTATCTGCACTTTACACTGTCAAGAGAACTTTCAGTTAATCAAACAAAGCATAATAGCAGCTCCAGCACTCTAGTCGTATGTTGAGGGTCATGATACATACGTGACAGTTGATGCCAATTCTTATGAAATGCGAGCAGTACTATCACAAATAGTTGGTGGTATAGAAGTTACCGTTGGATTTGCATCCAGGAGAATGAAGGAAGTGGAGCTGAGATATTCAGTGATTGAGAATGAGATGCTAACTTATGTGTGGGGTATAGAAGAATTCAAACCCTATCTGTGGGAAAGGAAGTTTTGGTTAAGGACAGACCGTAAATCATTAGTTGATATATTGTCTGGTAATAACATAAAGAGAGCAACAGCTAGATTGGCAAAACTGGCAATGAAGTTATTGCAGTTTAATTTAGCTGTCACTCATATTGCAGGAGGAAAGGACGCAAGGGCAGACTTTTTTATCTAGATTACCCATGGAGGATAGTGAGTTGGATACGTAAGAGCAGGAGGAAATAGAGGAATGCATCATTGCACGTGTTGAGAACAGGGTGATTTGTTCTTTGTTATGGAAGATGGCCTAAGGAAAAGTCAGTTGATGGGGATTTACAACCATTTTGCAAAATTGCTGATGAACTGTCTCTAGAGAACAATCTTTTGAGTAGAGATGGCAAATTGGTACCGCTAAAGTATTTCAGACAAAGAATACTGGAAATGGCTCACTCTGGTCACTTAAGGATGTTTGCCACAAAACACAGAGTAAGGAATAATTTTGGGTGGCCTAGTGTGGCTAGAGAGGTGGAGATGTTGGTAGGGGAATGTGTACAGTGTTCTTATAGTGATAAACATTTATCACATCCACACCTTCTCCAAGGCCTATATTATGTCCAGACAGAGTGTAGCATTGGATTATTTAGGTCCCGTCCATGTCTTACCAAACAGCATGAAGTATTTTGTAATGCTGATAGATCAGATGGGTAGAAGTGAGAGGTATTTTGGAACCCAACACCAAGTCACTCATTCGTGTTTTACAGGATGTGTTCAGTGAGGAAGGAGTTCTTGAAGACCTATTGACAGACAATGGGGTACAGTTCACCTCATTGGTCATGTTAGATTTTTTAACCAAAGTGTGGGTGAAGAAATTACGCACACCACTGTATCACCCCCAAGCAAATGGTAGAGTTGAAAGATTCAGTAGGGTGCTGGTGGAATGCATCCAAAGTGCCATTAAGGATACAATGGATTGTGAAGCTGCCATTAGAGGCTTGACATGAGCTCACAGGACTACTCCACATTCTGTTAATTGTACAGTACCATTTGAGTTGATGAGCGGCAGGAAGGTTGTTTTGTCATTGAACCAATTTTAGAAAATCAAAGTTTGGGTGGAAAGTGTGATGTGTTGGGTGAGTCGTACAGGGCTAAATGTACAAGTGACAAGTTCAACAAAAATTATGTGAGAAAATGAGCATACAAAAGAAGAAACAGTTTGTCACTTTTGTGGTGGGAGAGTATGTTCACATCAAGGATCTGTTGATGTTGCAAAAAGGAAAGTCAAAATTCAGGGAGCCCACTTGCAATATTGAAGTGAAAGGTCTGGTGGTGAAAACCATCAATGGGCAATGGTGGAATATGTCTCATTTGCCAAGTTTGACAACATTGATGGTGGAATGGGACATGAAGAAACAATTGGAAGGTCAAAGCAAACTGGTATTATGCAAAAGTACAAGGAACAGAAAAAATCCTAGCAAATTATATGATTATTTTTTTTGTTTTTTGCAAGTTTAGTTTATGATCATGCCATGTACATAGCTATACACAAAGTTTTTTTTTCTATTGTTATATGTAAAATCAATATTTTAAGGGTTTTTGTGTGAAAGGGGGAGATATGTGTTGTCTAGAATGTAGAGAGTAGTATGAGCTTATATTAGAGAACACTGCCGGGCTTATACTAGATGATGCTACAAGGAATGTGTGTAGTAGAATGTGGTGATGAAGGAAGAGAACATTGACAGCAGTTAGTGCTGAACTCATGGGCCCTTCATACCTACAACGTGCTGTTCCTGATGTGTATCAATAATTATAATTGGAAACCACATTTTTGGGTACACATTATATCTTCATAATTCACTGTTTGTCACTCCAGTTGGCGCATCTCATTTAATAACATAATTTCTATTTGCATAATGTGCATAAAATAGAGCAGGATTCTCAAATAAAATTAGAAGATCCAAAACATGAGGTTTACAATATTGCATGGGTGTATATTTCCAAAGGTTTCTGAGAATATGCCAAGACCCGCACCATTCACGCATAATTGTGCATAGTAAATTATTGGGCAGGGGGGAATACCATCACACTTTATCGCTGACACTTTTTGTTTCCTCCAAAGGGAAAGTATTTTTCAACAAGGAGATACCCCTTCTCTATTCCCACTAATTTTGAGCGTGTAACCAAGAAATTATGTGCTGATGTCATTGTGTGGGATGTGAGTAAGTTGGAGAGAAGTTTATGAAAATCCACAAATATGTCAGTTTGTTGGTATGCACAAAGCCACTGGGCATTCCTGCTCTGATAAGCTCATTCTGTACTCAAGAAAATAGAATTACTCACATAGAAAACTTTGTAGCAGTGACTACTTTTACTAGCATAAACCAACTTTTGAGAAGTCCAAAAGTAGTTTTACACTTGTAAGACAGTGTAAATCAAACTTACTCTTTGAAATCATTTTTCGAATCAAACATAAAACTCTTGTTTCAGATTTTGAGAGTTTGTTGAACTTTAAAAGAGCAAACACTTATGTCCTATCAAGATAAGAATTTCCAGATGTTATCCTGAGCTGTGTGACTGGAAAACCCTTGGCCGTAGTTGAATGAATCATGATTGGGAGTAATGTTAATAATGTTGCTTTGGGGGGGGGGCAACTATGGTAGGTAAAGTGGAAAGAAGACAATCACTTAAATTATCAGCTGTGGATATACAATGCCTGAATTCAAATCTTGATCTCCCCACTTGTTCAAATTGCATGTTATATTAATTACTTTAGTCCCTATCAAACAAATTGAACCAAATGAGAAGTTGGAGTCAAAACACCAAAATTGCCCATTTACACATTTCACCCTTCTAAACTTCTAGTCGCCCACAAGTGGAAACTTTCCTACTAAATAGGGTACCTCTTTGTTTCCAACCCAGCACTGCCAAGCAAATTAATGGAACACTTTTAACCCAGTTCATTTTCCAACCACAGTACACTTCCCATGGTAACAAGCATGCCAAACTGAAAAGGTGTAGGAAAAAGGCCACGCAGGGGATGATCTGCATTTTATACCCACAGGGGCAGTCCTTGGGATTAGAAATAAAATTGCATAAGCCCTTCAGAGGCTCCCAGGCTGTGCAGTCATAGACTGTGATCCTCGGGAAGTGCTTTTCCAGTATCAGTAGAGGTTTGAAGTTCCCTGATGCAGGGTGAAAACACAGTGAAATCCCCAGCACTGGTCATCAATCACCAGGTCGACAACCTATTTCTTCCTGCTCTCACACTTACTGCTGCCAACCCCTTGACTGTCTGGACTTCATGGCACCATTTATTCACTATGGGGGTCATTCTGACCCTGGCGGCCACCATGGGAGCACCGCCAACAGGCTGGCGGTGCTCCCACGAGCATTCTGACCGCGGCGGTTCAGCCGCGGTCAGAAGCGGAAAGTCGGCGGTCTCCCGCCGACTTCCCGCTGCTCGGGGGAATCCTCCATGGCGGCGGAGCGCGCTCCGCCGCCATGGGGATTCTGACACCCCCTACCGCCATCCTGTTCCTGGCGGGTCTCCCGCCAGGAACAGGATGGCGGTAGGGGGTGCCGCGGGGCCCCTGGGGGCCCCTGCAGTGCCCATGCCAATGGCATGGGCACTGCAGGGGCCCCCGTAAGAGGGCCCCACTGTGTATTTCAGTGTCTGCAATGCAGACACTGAAATACGCGACGGGTGCAAACTGCACCCGTCGCACCCCTGCAACTACGCCGGCTCAATTCTGAGCCGGCGTCCTCGTTGCAGGGGCATTTCCTCTGGGCCGGCGGGCGCTCTTTTGGAGAGCGCCCGCCGGCCCAGAGGAAATGTCTGAATGGCCGCCGCGGTCTTTTGACCGCGGTGCGGTCATTTGGCGGCGGTACCTTGGCGGACGGCCTCTGCCGTCCGCCAAGGTCATAATCACCCCCTATGTCCCATTACTCCCACCAGTGCTTAATTTGTAAAATGATAAGTGCCAGTGCTCAAAGTTTTTCCTTGAAGTCCCCAGCCAATGCTGGTGAATGCCAAGATTGCAGAATAACAAGGCTTTCTAGTCTGGATTCCACTTTATGCCTCTCCCCTCCACCCTACACCACCTGGCTCTTTAGTTAACTCTTACAAGTTTCTTTACCTTACAGCGTTCTCCTTTTGTCACTGTTTTTCCATGTTTATATTCCTTCTCCTTTTCTCTGTTTGTATTTTTCTCTCTCACTCTGGATCAAAGTATGTACAGGAAAAATAAATGCTGCTCCCTAAAATGAGTTCCAGTGGGCCCCATCTGCAAACTTCGACTCCATTTAAGCACTGACTCCCACAATAAATTATCAGGCCTTGCCACGCCACCCTTCCTCTTACTAGTATATTTCTCTTAACTATCAGGTTTTATCTGTGTACTTGGTCCTCTGCACTCCCCATCTAATATCCATGCCTCACCACTAACCACACTCTTTGCCTTTGGGAGCACTGAGCTATGGGACATGTCACATAACATGAACATGGGAATGTATTTGTAATTCTGTTGTTGAAAGAGTTGGACACTGTGATGTTAAAAAACCTATGTTTTATCTAGCCCTTCCTACTGTACTCCTGCCATTTCTAAGCTATTTACATAGAGGATATTGTTACCAATTTAACTGTACTCAATTTACTGACTCCAGAGAGGGTGAAAGGTTAAGTTTGCTTTTTCCGGAATCCAATTATGGAACACAAGCATGTCCATTGTCACTGCCAAAGAAAGTGTCACTGATAGTCTATAGCATTGCAATGCACATGCTGCAGCCCAACTGAAAATCTAGCAGTTATCTTGCTAGAAGGCTGATATCTGTGGCATGGCTTGTTAGTCAAGAAGCAATGAATGTTTCACATGTTTTTGCTATGCAGGATTGGTTCTTGATTGGGTGGTAGTTACTGAGGTTGGAGAGGTTTTGAATCATATTTAGTGATAGTTCTTCATCTAGCTTACATTCATTACAGCACCTCGTTTGAAGGGTGCTTTGCTATATTGTGCTAAGAGTGTCCTGTGGTACTGAGAGAACCTTTAAATCATAAGGCTGATGCAGGCACAGAAGTAGAAGGTTATCTCACAAAATCATGAAAAAGATAAGGGGGCAAAAAACTGGGAGAGTTATGCAGTCCAGTGCACCAGTCTCTCTAAGTAAACCTAATCTATGAACCGAGTTGCACTGCTCTGCAATTCAAGACTCCAGTCTACCTATTAGGGGAGAAGTCTTTAGTCCCTGTAAGCATTAGTTTATAAGGAACACTAGCCCTCACTCCCCATGAGGTGACATGCTTTATCAGCGGGCCATGTTCCTTGTCAGGTCAGCACTGCAATGCCTGATGGGCCCTTCTAGAGGGTTATTTGCCAGAGATCTTTTGGAAGAAATTGCCGGTGGTGAGTGAATGTGTGAGGGACTGAAACAAAAAAACAGTAAAATTGACTATGGATGTCGAAAAAGACAATCTTTACTCCAACCTGACACCAGTGCCAAAATTAGAAACAGAGAAAGGCAAAAACTGCAGAGTATAATGGTCTTGTTCCCTATAAAGTGGCAACGTGTATACCTAACACCTCAACTGTTGGTATATGTGTAGAGAAACTGTGTGTGGGTACTTCCAACACTACAGAACCAATAGCCAACATGTTTCTTGCCTATATAGTCTCAGGGATCTAAAGGAAATTCATTAGGACCTAACACAATTCCTAATCCTCACTAAGAGTGTAAGAATACTCCTTGTCAACTAGGTTTTTGACATATAGAATCTTACAATAGGGTTTCTTACTTCAACATTCTGGGGAGTATGGAGAGTGGGTGGGTCAAACTGACCGTTGTGTTCTAAGACACAATTGCTTTTCTGGGGGACAGCTAGCGCCCATGGGGCCTTTGTGCCTGAATCTAGGGGGGTCCTTGCATTTTGAAGTACGAAATCCTATTGTAAGATTCTAGATGTCACAAACCTCATTGAAGAGTATGAATATGCTTATATAGGGGTACCTGTGTAGTGCAAAGATAGCTGGGAAAACATCAGGCCACTGTAAAAAGGGAGAGATGCCAGGGAACAATAAAATCATTTACAGGGGATAGGCAACAAGTAGCTGTAATAGGGTGGGTGTAAGGCTTCTTTAGGATATGTATACAGGAAGGGTGGAGCAGTCCTGGTGTCAACGGGAATGCTCTTACTGTTACATATCAGGTACTTCCTTTGACTTCAGTCTATTGAAGCCGTGACTCAAAGTGGTTCATTTATCAAAGTATATCTAATTTTCTTTGAAGTTGCCCTTGCAATGCTCAACGATAAAGAGGAGGTGACATTATTCATTATTCACCATAGTTGTTTGTTAATTCTATATTTTCTCTATATCAGCACTCATTTGGCCCCCAGTGAGGAGGAGCCCATAATTCCAAATTTGGTCAATAGCCATGTTACCGTAGAAAATTATATGGTAAATGAAGATATTGTGAACCTATCACATTTCCCCTGGATATTTTAACTGGTTCTCACTGGGAGAATGCAAAATTGCAAGGGGAATCAGACTTAAAATTATAATTTCCTCAATTATTTCTTATTAGTCAAGAGATTCTCAGGGTTCAACCCATATTCCGAATTAATTCTGCCTCCCTGGAGTTAATTGGGCCTCTCCTGTCATTAGCTCAAGGTGAGCAGAAATAGGAAACCTGCCCCTTACTGGGACAGTCACGATAAAGTCCACGGAAGTGTTAATTTCTCCTTAATCTTCCTTCTCTATCCCATACACGATAGAGGACACAGTTTAGTTATCATTTTTGACAAGGTATTCCAACTTTATATGTATGCAAATAAAAGAAAGTGATATTTACAGTCTTAATTGTTATTTCTTTCCTCTCACAATAAACTACATAGAGAAATCAATTATGAAACCAATTAACATGAACTTCTGGATATAACGTCTTAAATTTGCCACGTAGGATTCTAGATCCCTAATTCCTAATACTGAATGACATTTTAGTCTCTTTGTGTGTCTCTCAAAAGATTCTTAGAGAGTGTTCGAAAATCTGTGCATGTCAAAGACTGCCAAAAGTAGTTCTCATATGCCCAATCCTTACATACTCAGAAAAGCCAACTGGTGGAATTTTCAGCATGTGTAAAAGTGATGCATATGTATTTGGGCACTTCAAATTTTTAAATTATTTCTCAACTGGGTGACTAAACGCAACTTGTTGGTAAATACGCACAAAAGTACTTGCATGTGGGTGATCTTTACAGGTAACCCCACATGTAAATGTCCACAAATCCAGACCCAATAATAAATGTATGAATGCGAACATTATAGCTTGCTGTCAAAATTTCCGCCTTCACAAAAGCACTTTGAGTGTAGAAAATTATGCCAAGCTACGGTTCTGAATTCCCTCCTATGTCCAAGGTCAACATTTTGTCTACATGCGGCGTATTTGGGTGTGCAAGAATACTTTGAGCCTCAGGCTCACAATGTTTTGGGCCCATGTGGAACTGCATAACTAAAGAGTGACCTTGCATCCATATAACTGCCCACCGCCCTGGATTCAGTACATTTAACCATGAACTTCAAATACGTTCGAATACTGCATTCTGTAGATGGCTGTAGAATTTGTTTGACCTCTAAAAGAAGCGTGATGCTGGCATTTCAAATAACCTTTCCAGGCCCCATAGATCTCTTTTGGGAAGCATTTCAACATAATACAACATTGTGTGGTTGATTTATCAAGTAATATTTAATTTTTGACAGATGTTAGTTAGAATTCGTTTTTGCTACTCTGGTGTATGCATCTAAAACTACATAATAGAAATGTAATACAATGGCACTTCATTCAGCATTTTCTAAAATGCCTTTTATGTTGCCATTTTATGATATCCTGGATGCAGTCTGCTATTAAGAGACAAAATGGAACACGCGAAAAATACACATTGTTACAAACATAATGCAAGGAATGACTAAGACCATGCTGAGAAAACAAATAAGTATTCGACCACACCACAATGTCTATTATTAAATCGAAATAGCAGTATGAACAAACGAATTTTCCATGATTGCAGAGTGTCATTTAATTACATTTGATTCTTTATTTCATAGGAACAATTAGACATGAACTTTTTTCAAAGTAGATTCCTATTTAGAAAACTTACGAAATATGTTCATGCATTAACATTTAAAAATGTATTGAGTATTTTAAATTAGTCATTAAGAAGAGTTACACTAGACCAGAGGTCTTCAAACGTTTTGATGTCGGGACCTCCTCTTAAAAAATATTAGGTGTAAGGACCCCCTCCTGATACAAATTTCTAGAACCTGGTACTCCTCATCATCAACAATAATAAACATCCCCATTTCCCACAGCAAAGCATTTTTACTGTGAGGAAATATGAATTGTTTAGCAAACCAAAGGTCAGTGAGTGTGGGGGGTGACCAAGGGTGTGGCTAAAGAGGCATTGTACCTCTTTCTATATGTGCAGCAGATAGCAACACACATGGAAAGAGAAAAAAACAAGGAGAAATTAAAAAATTCAAACATTTCTCCTCATTACGCCTGCTCTGGGGAGGCGTAAGGTTTTGGCATTGCTCCAGTTTACGTGATTTTGTAAATCTGGGGCAGCGTCAGTGTCAAAATCCATCTGTGTTGCATGGGAACACCCACCACTACACCCATGGAACGCCTCCTTGACGCAAAGTAAAGCAATACAGTGGCTTGCGCTGCTTTGCCTTATTCCATATCTACAAGGCCATTCAAAGCCACTCAGGGTGGCTTTGCGTCACCTCATAGGTATGATTGAGAGGCTTGCGTCGCTGGAGCATCAAAAAAAATTATGCTCCAGCAGCACAAGCCTCTCATAAATAAACCCAAAAAATTCTCTACTTTTTTTTTTAAGTCGTTCACGATCAGGTAGCTACATATAAAATAACAGCACGCTTAAATGAAAAATAAATAAAATAAAGTTGTTACTCAGTGGGAAATGCACCATAGTGCATTATGAAACCCCTAGTAGTTAATGCACTGCAAAGGTCTGTGTGTAACCAGAGAGGGCGACAGAACTAAATCTTGGTTGGTGCAGTTGAGAGTAGTGACTTTTGTATTTTTAGTGCCATGAGGGCACAGCCTGTGACAGAAAGCACTGTGAATATGTAAGGCATTATTTTATACTTGCATTAACACACAGTATAAGATAGGCCACTACAAAAATGTTTAATATAAAACAGTGCTTCCAAAATGTGGATTTAAGTAATATCAGAGCATATGCAATACCTTTTTTTTTTAATAGCTGTCCCTTCAACACCTCCAGGTGAAGTAAGCGTTGTGTAAATACAATTACAATTAAAAGCACGCACTTCACGGCGCAGTTGTTCATTCTTTGCACTACCCTCAAAAAGAAGAAATGTTTGTCCTCACAAAGCTTTGAGTGAGTCAATCATTTAAAGTTGCTCCGAAGCACCCTTTACATTTGCACATCAGCTCGTAGAGCACGTTTGCATATCATTCTGGAAGCTGACGCCCTGGGATGAAGGTCTCCTTAGCTGTCTGTGCAGCTTTCACGGCACAGTAGACTCAAATTAAAGTTCAGCTGAGGCATTTTAAGGATCGGCTGGGGGAATGCGTGACCCCCTTTCCAGGACTCAACGGCCCCCCTGGGGGTCGCGACCCCCAGATTGAAGACCTCTGCCCTATACTAACAAGAAAATGAAACAATGAAACTCCTTGTAGCCCTGACGTTTGTCACCACCCTTTCCCTTGAAGATCCCTCTTAAGGTGGTGGGACCTGATCTATATAAAGGAGCGATTATTGGGCGCATGCCTCCTCAAAGGGGGTCTCCCGGGGTTTCTAAAATGTGCTCCTCTGTGGCAAAGAGGGTGATCCTAACAAGTTGGCAACCACAATAAAGTGTAAACAACTGTCAATGAGACTCAACTCTAACAAATCACTCCTGGGACCTCTGTGCGATCTTCAGATGTCAGGTTAAAATTTTCACTGTGCCACATTAGTCTTTTAGACTTTAAATCAATTAAAATTAATCAATAATTTAAATGGTACACCTATTTTATTGCCTTTAGGAAATTACAAAATGTGGGGTTTTAAAATGACATAAAAGCTCCACTATGTGGGAAGATAACAGTTGCCCACGCGTAAAATATAAATTATTCAACAAAAACAAGGGAACATTCGGACCCCTGAATCCTCTGCTAGGAAAAGGGAATCATTACTTTATACTGAGTGTGAGAAAGTCACCCTTTGTGCATGTTCATCCCAATGTTTCTGACTGATACTGATGGTAACTGACCTAGCCTGTACCCTGGGCTCTGCTAACCAGGCTCAGGGCCAGTGCTCTGAATAAAAGGTATACGGTCCAATGCAATAATTACAATTGGCATGACAGACCCATATAAGTCCCTAGTAGATAATAAAGCAAGAGGGATTCAAGCTACCTATAAGGTCCTAGTACATGATAGGGCTGGGAAGTTTGGAGGCCCAGTATATTTCCTGCACTGGAATGTGCACTGTTGTATTGCCTGCTGGCATTTTTAAAGGCAGCCCTGTCTTGCAGACTGCAACCTTTTTTTTTTAAACCCTTTGAGCGCTATTTGCTTCTAAGCACTAGTTTTACTTTAAATCTTTTTATAAAAATTCATATGTATGGTTCTCTATATCAGATCTTTGTCATTTTGGTATTATTTTAAAGATAAACGTATTTACTATTCTTATAAATTGGTGTGAGATGTTTATTGTGTGTTGTGTCTTACTTATTTACTGTATTTGGTATTTAAATGCTTTACTTACCTGTTTCCTGGGGCTGATGTTTTGAGACCTTGACTGGACGTAACACTGTCTGGGGCATTATTGCTAGTGGTAGGTGCATACTTATTTTTACTGATAACCAGCCTCCAACACTGGGTATGTTACACTAGCCTCACCAACTTATGATGAGGTAGAATGGGAGAAGATACCTTTTGTCTTCAGAGACAAAAACCTCCCAGTCCAACCAAATCAGTACACCAGACAGTAGTGGCCCACTGGTGGCTTTTAGCAAGAAGTGCCAACTTCATTAAGTTCAATTCCTGAGAAAGAACAAGCCAGATTTGAAAGGTATAAACAACAAGTAAGCCAGCAGTTGAGCCTTTCACATGGATGAAAGCAAATGAAATTCAGTAGCCTTCAAGTGGAAAATATGTTACTAATTTGACCACACAAACTTCTGCTTATCCTTACCTCACTCCTTCCCACATTACTTGATCACTGAGATCAGTATTAAGTTTCTATTTCTGTGATACCTAAACTAGGCTAAGCACTGAAGAATGAAGGTCATATTTCCCAACTGCCAACCTTAACCTGGATGCCAAAATCCACAATAACGTTCTGACCTCTAGGATGGAGGATCTTCTGCTTCATATTATTGACTCTGATCTGTGTGGGTTTCCTATAATGCATCTGGGTAGTGATAACCTCTAAAAAGACCCTACACATCATAGATAGGTAAAACTCATCATCCAATATGCATTTGATCATGTAAACAGGCATTTCCTACATATGGCATTATAAGAGATAGGACTGGGAAGAAATGTGGTGATGGTAGGGATAAGTATAGTTTACTTCAACCACATACATTCTACAATAGGATACAGCAGGGTTGTCATTCTTTGCCAAACCTATGGAGCCCTGTTTAATTTAAGCTAGCAATGTATGCAGTTAATATTCTTTTTTCCATCTCTGAGCCCAGATAGCACTTCCATCATCAATGGAAGAACCGTTGATAAGCTGAAATTTCTCACTAAAATGAAGTCCAGGTTCGCAAATGTAACTTTGGAATCCAACTGGCTGCCACACTCAATGAGATCCTCCTGCTTAACGTTTCCCCTTTGATTCAACAGGTGCAGAGCGACCTACAAAATTGGCACACAAAGGTGGGTTTATGGTTGGGTAGGATTACAGCTGCTAAAATGACACTGTTACCAAATCTGGTATATATTTTCAAAGCAGTGGCATTGATTATGGCATGGGCACCCTACACTCATTACAAGCATTAACCAGATTTCGTGTAGGCAGGGAAGCAGAGCACAATATCAAACTGGCAGAAGGCACTGAGCTCTAGTACAGATGATTAACAGCTATTACTCGGCTGTACAGCTTCCTCATTTGTTGGAATGGTATAGAGAAGAGAAGGGAATGCAATGGTGCTTTATGGACCACACTATTGCTGGCTGTCCACTGTGAAAGAGTGCCATGGCTTCATAAAGCACAACGATCCATAGCAGGATATAGCTCCCTAGTCACCAGGACCCTGATAACCACATAAGTTGGTCTTATATTAGAAGCAAAAATATTTTGAGACAAAATATGGTATCAAGAATATTGAGGCCAAACAATTGTGAAAGTAAGTTTCTACAGGAAAGTAAAATAATATATATCTATGTATATCTATATAAATATATATATATATATATATATATATATATATATATATATATATATATATATTCACTTAAAAAAATGAAGGTTACAAGGACGTTATAGTTATGCTCACATTTCAAACATACAAAACCATAGAAAGACACTTGTTATAGTTGGAGTTACCTCAAGTAACGATAACTCGTGCCCTCAGGTAACTATAACATGCGACCTCACCATGCACTGCTAATTACCCTACTAATTAGGGCACTTGTGACATTTTTGACAACGTCATTCATAATATCAATGTAATTCTTTTTATAAAAACCTTTATGAAACAACTGTGCATAGGGGGGCAAAAGTTATAGTTACCCTTAGTGCTTGAGTTATAGTTACTTGAGAACACTTTAACAGGTGAGTTTCTATGGTTATGTACGTTTCTGAATTTACTCACCCAAATCCATAGAAATTCAGCAGTTATAGTTAGAGTTGTTTCATGTTACTATAAGACACGCAATAAGGTACATATAATTCTCACCCACACAATGCACAGTTTTTTCTTCAATAATTTGACTGCTACTGTTTCATTGATATTTTTATGAACATTCTAAAAGTTGTCCTGAGTGCAGTAATATCTGGGGTAATTAGCAGTGCATGGTGAGGGAGTTATAGTTACCCTAGGGCGCGAGTTATAGTTATACTCATGCCCATAACCTTCCAACATGTGCCTCTGGAGTTGGCCACAGGGCCTATCTCTCTGAGTGTGAGAATAGGTGTGAGAGGGTGTTTCTGGGTGTGAGAGTTTCTGGCTGGGTGTGAGAGGGTCTATGTGGGTGTAAGAGTGTCTGTATGGGTGTGAGAGTGCATGAGAGATGGTGTCTCTGGATGTGAGAGTGTCTCTGTGAGTGGATGTGTGAGTGTCTGTGTGGGTCTGTGAGTTAGTACATGAGTCTCTGAGTAGGTCTGTGAGGGGGTGCATGAGTGAGTGTCTGAGTGCATCTGTGAGTGGGTGTGTGAGTGTCTGTGTGGGTGTGTCAGTAGCTGTGTGAGTGACTCAGCCACAAAGGAACCTCACCTGCTTTTTTATCCAAAACGAGTCCACAGTTTTGCTCAAAATATGTACCTAAGTGGAGTTCTTTCTGCCTCCTTCAGTAAATGTCCAGTACGTATTTCACACTATAGCTGTATAGTGGATCACAAGTAACTGTCTCCAGGGGCCTTGGGTGCATTTGGCAAACTGATTGTGACTTGTGTTTTCTCCAAAATTCTGTGATAACATGAATCCTCCTACAGAGAGGCCATCAAGACTACAAAGATGTAAATCTTCATCAAACCAGGGTCCTTCCTCTGATCTATATGACAGAACTGCTTCTTTGTTTTGAGGAGATCTCCTCAAATCCCTTGACATCAAGAACGCACCACCAAAACCAGCACACATGCACTGAGGGGCCATTTGGAAAGCTGTCCATTATCCTGATGAAAGGGGGAATGCTTTTATTATTTATAGAAATGGGGGAGGGTTGCCACTCGGCCTCCCTCTCTCATCTGATTTTGGCCCCGGGGACTCCATCCCCTGGGGCCCACCACTATTTAATGGGGGAGGGGGCAATGCGACCCCCGCTTCCCAGGCTGATTTTTGCCCTGGGGACCCCATCCCCCAGGCCCGGCCATGTCTTCTGGGTGCCCCCAGAGTATACGATGGAGCTCCATGGGGGAGCTTCAAAGCCCCTGTGATCCCAGCTGGCTCCCTATCTCCAGCGGGAGACGGCATTGCTCTCACACACAGGGAGCTGATAATATGCAGCTTCATGTGTGAGAGAGCAATCCTTTTGTCTGTTTCCCTCCCTGCATCTCTATAGGCAGGGAAACAGACAAAAACTCAGATTGCAGCAAGCGAGAGCTGTTTAACAGTTTGCACTGACTTGGCAGGAACTGTCAAAGCTCCCACCAAGTCAGAGCAAACAACTATGCCCACGGGGAGGGCACCAAGGGGCATATCAGGAGCCAGCCCTGGGGAATGGCGGGGAGGCTGTACAGGCCTCCCCCATTAAAACTAAATTTTTGTCGCAGAGAGGGGGTGGTTCCCAGGGTGTGGGGTCGTGCAGGTCCCCCTCATCAATTGCATATTAGTCCGGGGGAGGTGGCAGTCCCTGGGGCAGTGGAGAAGGCAGCATGGGCCTCCCCATTTAAAAAAATATGTTTTGCCCCAAGGAGGTGGTGGTCCCCGGCGAGCAGGAACCTTGTGGCCCCCCTGCATACTTCTTTTACTGTGCCCCGCGGAGGTGGTGGTCCATGCGGTTTTAAAAATCCACAGGAAGGGGCCCCATGTGCCCATCTCCTTTTTTCAACCCCAGGCCAGGCCCCTAGCTGGTCCAGGCCTACTTGGGGGCAAAAATAACTCACTGCGAAATTTGCAGTTTTCATTGTGATTAAAAAAAACACTTTTAAGCCTTGGGGGGAGCCCCAGGGGGATCCCTTGGCCAAAACTAGAGGGGTAGGGTACGTGTACCTTACCCCTTTTCATTGTTTTTTTGGTTCACTTCACTTCCTGGTTGAAGTATTGGCAGCCAATCAGATCTCTGCAAGAGATCGGGAGTATTAACAAGCCTTTGCATCTCCAGATAAACATATTTAGTTTTCGTTTGATATTTCAAAAACTACTGAACTAATTTACACCAAACAGGGAAAAGGCTTCTTTCTGGACCAAAAGCTACCTTTCTGCCAAATTTAATGTAATTCCATCTAGCAGTTCGGGCTGCAGTTGTGGTTACAATCCCTATGGGAATTATATTGGGATACTCACTTTTTTGACCCCCCCTTTTTCTTGGCCCCTGCTTGGCAGATCACCCTGAAACTTCCCATGTACAACAAGATTATTGGGAACACTTTTGGCGAAAATGTCATGACAATTTGTCAAATGGCGCTAAAGATATAGGAAAGTCAAAAAATTATTTTTCTATGAAACATGGTCCTACCTATAACTATCTGCTGGTGGTAAAATATATATATATATATATATATATATATATATATATATATATATGTGTGTGTGTGTGTGTGTGTGTGTTTGATAGATAGAGGATGGGATGGTAAACATATGTGGGAGATCTTTCTGGGACAACACTATTAAACCATTTGACAGGTTAACCGGAACTCTGACCCACCACGAAATATTGAGCTATAGCCAGCTATTTCACTCAGTATACTCCAACCAGAGTGGAGAAATTGAATTTGGGGAAGTCAAAGCAAGGTACTATGATAAAGTAATTTACACTTTTGATTTGGCGTATGAAATATTCTTTCCCAGAAAAACTAATGTGATGATGCGTGGTAAATGTTGCACCTTCTAGCTATGGAAAGGTTGAAAAGTAGAGATATCAGTTTAGCCAAGTGTGAGAAAAGTGATCATTAGTTGTGGTGATTGTGACACCTCACCAAGTAATAATGCCACTATAATGTATATAGTTCAGGTCCAGCTATTTTCTTCAAATAAAACCTTACATCAGTCCTAGGTAGCTGTGGCACAGACCAGTTAGACTTAGCTAAAAGGAAAATTAGTGTAAAGCATTTATCAGTGCCAAAACTGTTAATAAGTAAGAAACACAACAGAATAGAAACCCCATTCCCATTTAAAAACATAGAACATATTTTTATCTTCAAAGAGATGCCGAAATGACAAAAATCAGAAAAAGGGAACCGGAGTTATGATTTTTGTAAGTCTATCATAAATCACTGCTTTTCACTCCAAACAGTTTGGAAAAGTCTCAATAGGCTTGTCAATCACTGCTATTCAGTCTTAGCAGTGGTCCTGAGCCTGAAACATGAGGGTCTGGGGCAAAGCAAAGTTTAAGGCCTACCACAATGGAACTCAGGGTTAGATGTGGACACTGGATTGGCCCCCATCAGGATCTTCACATTAAGAAACATATCTGGTTATTTTTCTTATCGATGGTGATGTCAGTGGAGTCCTCTGCTGCTTGAATCAAGCCTTAGGTTTGATGTCTGTGGATCAGTCAAATCCAGGAGTCCAGTAAAAACCTTGGTTCTCAGCACCTAACGTTAACAGGAAGCTAACCAACTATCCCTTAGTGTCCACATGCTAGTCCTTGACATGAGAGAGAGCAGGGTCAACACTTGGGCTCACTCTCCATGGGTTCAACAGGAGGAGCTGGCCTTTTCTTTCTGAAGTCCTGTCTTGGCTTAGTAGGTGCATTCCTCCTTGGTGTGCCCTTACGTTCTGAGATCCAGAGGTTCAACAGGTGATGTTCGTCTTCTGTTCTTTTCAAATCCAGGGCTGTTCCAAATTTGGAGGCCAGCAGTGCCTTTTTTATGCCAATTTTGAGTTTGTGGGTGGGAAGGACTCAATAGCCAATGGGGCTACTATTGCCACAGAGCGACTCTGGACACTTTAATATAATTTCCTGTGGATTTGACACCAAACAATCCTGCAGTACATTTTTCTGCCAAATCCAAGATGTTGGGATGCTTCTTCCCTGGGACAGAGCCATGGACACAGACCTGAGGAGTGTCCAGTCTAATTAGTCACCCCTCCGGGAAAACCTGATTTGCCATTGCTTTTCAACTTATTGAAAAGAGATGCCAGCCTGTCTACCTACACAAAGGATTGGACAAGCTAAAGTATGACTCACGTTGGTCTCTCAGAGGCAGTAGCCCCTCTGAAGCTGAGCCATCCTTTTGTTACCAGATCTTGAGAGCCATTCAAACCTCTTGGCAGGAGGGAAGAAGGTTGTCTCAGCTGACAACTGCTGTAGTTCACCAGAAACAGCTACTAGAACTTTGAGGCAAGAAAGTGGTCACCTTTGCATTAAGAGTTACTTTAAATCTGACTTCAACAATAAGTCAGGTTCAATGTAACAATTAATTTGATACATTGAAGAACTATATACAGTGCTCCTAAACAGTATTTAATACTTAGCTTGTGGGCTAGTGAAACCCCATGTAAGCAAATGGGACAACCGGCATACTACATTGAGAATGATAATTTCAAATTTTCACTGTCAGGACACATAGGGGGTTATTCCAACTTTGGAGGAAGTGGTAATCTGTCCCAAAAGTGACGGTAAAGTGACAGATATACCACCAGCCATATTACGAGTCCATTATATCCTATGGAACTCGTAATACGGCTGGTGGTAAATCCGTCACATTTGGGACGGATTACCACCTCCTCCAAAGTTGGAATAACCCCCATAATGTTTAAATTCAACATATTTTTTTATATCTGGCACCCTGCTTTACAGGCTACTAGGGTGTGCCCTAGGGGAGACTTACAAATACTTAAATGGAAGGTTTGGACATAGCAAAAGATTTGTTTTGCTCTATTGAGTTGGCAGTTTAAAAGCTACGCTCCAATGGCAAGCATAGGGACATGTTTTAACTTGGTCACAGCAATGGTGGCACAATAAGTGCACTGGTCTACTGCCCACATTTAACTTACTACCCCTGGGAACACTTTGCCCTATATACTATGGTCTTATAGGTGAGTTAAATATGACTGTCTGGGAATACGCATTTGCACATACACTTTGAAGAGTCAAAGCACATACACTGGGGCTGGTCAGCAAAAACCAGCAGTCACATTCCCAAAAATATGGGGGTTTCCCATACAAAAGAGGCACTTTCTTACACCAAGTGAAATTTAGTGAGAGCTCAGGCTAGGTATCTGACATTGCAATTATATGCACTTTTATGTCCCAGATACCCTAGGGCAGCATACATCATCATAGCTGAATTATGCAATGAATCATACAGTCTACATTTCAGGAAAAAACTTCAAATTAATTGACAAGTCTTAAGAAAAAGCCTATTGCCAGGAAGGTTTTGAACCAGTAACACATTTCTCAACAGTTGTTTTGCCCTGACCAGATCTGGATAAGTGGCACGGCGATCAAGGGGTGAAACTCCATTAATAAAGATATTTATGCCCAAACGGTTCCTTAGGGATAGTAAGGTAGGAGAAGTGGCATTGTTGTTTGTTTACCTATCATGGCTTGACATCTCAATAGGAATGTTGGGTAGATCTGCTTATATGAAAACTTAAATAAAACATTTATACCTACTTACCATTATTCAGTGGCATAGCAAAACTGGGGAGGACCCCCTGCAAATTACTTTGAGAAGGGCCCCCTCAAACCTGGACCTAGTCAGGGGCCAGCAGCCCATGCACAGTGTGATGTGCTGAGGGGGCCCCCAGGACCTCATGGGGTCCAGCACCGGCTGGGGCTGCGAGTGCTTGTATTACGCAACTGCCATTATTTTAAAGCATTCACTGATACTCACCAAGATTTTGACCTTATAATTTAACTTTTAAATATAATTTACTTCAGTCCCAGCTCTTGAGTAGGTACCTCAGCACTTCCTAATTGCAGACCTAAAGTTAACTCTGACATTAACATCAAATGTACCCTTAGCAAGACCCTTAAATATAGCAAAATAAATTAGAATTTATATTTTCAGTTAAATATTATCTTTCTGCTAAATAAAGTACAGGCAACACAATTCTATTTTAATCAATTTTTTCTTTTGTGGTTAGATTAAAGTCAGTAAGTAATTTGAAAAATCAGTCTATGCCCATGCATTAATCAAAGCCTAGACCTAAACTCAATACTAACCCCCAATGATGATGTGCTTCTTTTAAAAATAATGCTAACTCAAATCATAATGCCCATTAATGGTAGAATACATTTAACTCAACCTCTCCACGTCGCTTCTCCTCAGGAAGTGGTAGTTGCCAAACGCATCCTCGTTCTTGAAAGTGAAACCTAAAGAGTATCTTTCTCAGTCGAAGTTTCACCCACAAAAACACACAGTACAGGGAGGGGCTCAAAGGTTTACAGCAAGACTATCTAGTAATATGTAGAATCACCTAAGGCACTCACAAAATCCTCAATCGTTGAAGAAGCTGGGAGGGTCTAGCACACTTCCAACCACTCCACACGGTTTTGCTACTCAAGTCACAGATTCCATCAGATTCCATCATATTCTTCCATCGTCCCTGATAGATAGCTTGCATAAACACACAGCAGCCAATAGAAAGCAACTTCAATTTCCTGAGTTTGACAGGTCGCGCAATGAGGAATTTGATCATACCTTTGCATAAATGGTAAGGAATGAAACAATTCCTTACTGGTTGATGAAATTAAACGCATTCTCCCCAAGGGAGTAAAAACAAGCATTTGCAATTCAATGGGTCTCCCTTTTGCTCGAGTTAGAGATATAAGCATTGTAAATTCATAACTGGACTTTTCTTGCCACATAAATTGAAAATGAAAAGTTGACATAAGCTAGTCTATTCAAAGTACCACAGCCGTCATGAGCATGAGCGCGGAGGAGAGACACAAAAGGAAAGAGAAGTTTGCTCGCAGTAACACATATTGGCAAACATGCCATTATTCATGTAACAGGGTCAATGGTCAAAGTGAAAACGAAACTGCCCCAAGGAGGGACACACGTAAAGCATTTAGCAATGATAACACAGGATTTTTTAAAGGCAAGCCCATGAATGAGTGAAAGTGATGGGCGTGAGGTGGGCGTGGTTAAAAGCCCACATAGATACCAACACGTCGGAAAAGCAGCGACTGCGTGCAGCTATACTCAATTTTAAAAAAAGGATTAACTCACATTCACTAACCTGTCAAAATCTGTCACAGCTACAATTCCATAAGTCCAAAAAAAACACACAGACCCCTATTTATAATTTGTAGGATGTGGGACATCACAAAAACAGCTGGAAACACTGTTCTCTTTATTTAGAATTTAAAGCCACATATGCAGTCTAAATATGGTGGACATGGCATCTGCCTACTTTGGCAGATGTCTTACACCCTGCAAACTTTAAATCCGGTCCCATCGTTTGATTATTTTGTATATGGTGACATGACCCCAACACTTTAGCTGGGGACATACATGTAGAACGTTACAATGGCTGCTGCATTTGACTTTTCACACATTCCCAGTTTATGTCCGAAAACATCCACATGGAGCTCTGCATCAACAAAAATGTGCTGCCAACTTTAGCACATATTCAGATTAGTGCAGCACACAAACATAGACTTGACAGTTCACCCATTGTTTGGTGTCTGTAGATGCTCACTCAGAGCTTAAAAAGCATTCTCTAGTACTCTTGTGTTGGGCTTCATTGCCCCTCTCAATTGCTAAGGTGCTGGGGTACCCAAATGCGGATACTGACAGCCCAGCTGTACTGTCACTATCTGCTGAGGGGAAGCTGCAGTCTGTTCTTGGAACTAGACCGTGGCCACCTCATGGAGGCATGTAGTCTGTGACTACACCCTGGCATATGAAAGTGGCTGTTGAAGCTGCATGCGTGCTGGGTCCCAAAGAAGCCCCTTGGAGAGAAGTTACTAAAATGGACAATCTCTCCCATACACATATTTGTAGCATCCGTCCTACATGCTTGATTTTGCAATATGGAGCACGGAAAAAGTTATTGCTTTATTTTTTAACCAGTTGGACACCAAGGAGGTAACCATTACATCCTGGTACTGGCCCTCAGGGGAAGCGCTAGCGCTCACCCCGAGGGCCTCCGCCCCACCCCCCCCCGGGCAGGGCAGGAAGGGAAATTGCTTCCCCTTCCACCCCCGACCCCCAGTGACATCTGATGACATCGGTGCACAATCGTGCGCTGACCTCTTCAGAGGTCGCCTCCCATCACACTGGAACCATGCTTCCAGTGCAATCCATGGAGAAACAGATTAGTTTCTCCTCTGTACGGGGGCAAGGGAGGTCAGAGATCCATGAAAAGGAAAGGAAAGGTTTTTCATGCCTCTCTGTCTGTCACTAGACACCAGGGAGTTTTTTTTAAATTGGCATAAGGGGTGCGACCCCTTTGGCAAGGGTCGCTCCCCAAGGGAGGTCATTTTTCCTAAGGCCATTTCTGCCCTCCCCAGCCCCCGGTTAAATAAGTATCAATGTTTCCTTGGCACCTATTCAATTAGGCCGATCTGCCGCCGGGGGCAGAAGCCATTAGACACAAGGGATTTTTTGTTTTTGTTTTGTTTTTTAATGTTTACTAGGGGAGTGACCCCTTAGGCAAGAGTCGCTCCCCAGGGGTCAATTTATTATTAGGCCTTTTCTGCCCCCCTGGGGGCAGATCAGCCTATATTAATTAGGCTGATCTGCCCCCTTGGGGGCAGAAGCCACTAGACACCAGGGATTTTTTTTTGTTTATATTGACAAGGGGTGCGACCCTTTAGGAAAGGGTCGCTCCCCTGAGGGCAATTTTTTTATTAGGCCTTTTCTGTCCCCCTGGGGGCAGATTGGCCTATTTTTCTTAGTCCAATCCACCCCTATAAGGGGCAGAAACCACTAGACACCAGAGATTTTGTTTTTGCGCCAATTTCAAGGGTGGCAGAAAGCCCACCAGAGACCAAGGAAGATTTTATTTCCAAAAAGGAGGGTGAGGGTATGGCCATACCCCCACTCCAAATATATGGGGACTAAGTTGTTCTGCCCACTGGTGGGCAGATGGGGCAATTACCCCCAATCCACTCCCCGGGGGGGGGGGGGCAGAAAGGCCACTAGATGCCAGGGAATTAAAAAAAAAAGTGGGGTGGTGGCTATCAACTAGTATGGGCATGGTTATGCCCCTACTCCACCTGAAGAGGCTAACAGTCTTTCAGCTCTCCCCTGGCACCCTAAAAGATCTTATCCCATGGCAAGCAAGAAGACATTTGATTATTTTGGGTATTGGTTTTACATTTGGGCCATGAGAGTGATGTCTAACTCTCAAAAATGGCCCACTTGGAATGGTGAGGGCTGCACTTTTTGGACTTTGGGACGCTGCCATCTAGAAAAATCTACGAGATCTAGACACATCTGAAAACTAAATATCGGGTGAGTCCAGGGTGGTGTGCTTCACATGCACTCCGCACCATTTTCATACCCACAATGCCCAGCAAGCCTCCAACTTTGCTTGAAATCACATATTTTTCCCACATTTCTGTGATGGAACCTTCCGGAATCTGCATGAATCCACCAAATTCCTACCATGCAGCATTGTTGCATCTATACTGATAAAAAGTCTGCGCCACTGGTCAGTCTGAAAACTTTTTTTTTCAAACTGCCGCTTTGGACCCGTTTTGGTTCCCTCTTATTTTCTACATGTTTGTGACTCTTCCCTGTCACAGGCACTTCGCCCACCTACACAAGTGAGGTATAATCTTTACCTAGAGACTGAGGGGAATGTTGGATGATAGGAAATTTGTGCCGGTGCTGTGATCCCACACAGAAATGTGGGAAAAATGTGATTTATTTAGCTAAATTTGAGGTTTGCTGAGGTTTCTGGGCATCCACACAAGTCAAACGTCCCTGGACTCCCTCGGGTGTCTAGTTTAAAAAAATGTTTGGGTTTGGTAGGTTTCCCTAGATGGCTGCTGAGCCCAGGACCAAAAACGTCCCCCACAAAAACAGGTCGTTTTGTATTTGAGAATTTTGATGTGTCCACATAGTGTTTTGGGGCATTTCCTGTTGCGGGCACTAGGCCTACCCACACAAATGAGGTCTAATTTTTATCATTAGACCTCGGAGAACGCTGGGTAGAAGGAAGTTTGTGGCTCCTCTCAAGTTCCAGAACTTTGCAGCATCGAAATATGAGGAAAAGGTGTTTTTGCCAAATTGTAAGGTTTGCAAAGGATTCTGGGTAACAGAACCTGGTGAGAGCGCTACAAGTTCTCCTATCCTGGGTTTCCCTAGGTGTCTAGGTTTTAGAAATGTCCAGGTTTGCTAGGTTTTCCAAGGTACCGGATGCGCTAGAGGCCAAAATCAACAGCTAGACACTTTGCAAAAAAAAGGTCAGTTTTCTTTGGGAAAATGTGATGTGTTCACGTTGTGTTTTGGGGCATTCCCTGTTGCGGGCACTAGGCCTACCCACACAAGTAAGGTACCATTTTTATCGGGAGACTTGGGGAAATGCTGGGTGGAAGGACATTTGTGACTCCTCTTACATTCCAGAACTTTCCATCACTGAAATGTGAGGAAAAAGTGTTGTTTTTGACAAATTTGGAGGTTTGTAAAGGATTCTGAGTAACAGAGTCTGGTGAGAGTGTCACAAGTCACCCCATCCTGGGTTCCCCTAGGTGTGTAGTTTGAAAAAATACACAGGTTTGGTAGGTTTTCCTAAATGCCGGCTGAGCTACAGACCAAAATCCACAGGTAGGCACTTTCCAAAAAACACGTCAAACGTCAATGTAAAAATGTGATGTGTCCATGTTGCGTTTTGTGGCGTTTCCTGGCACGGGCATTAGGCCTACCTACACAGGTGAGGTACCATTTTTATCAGGAGACTTGGGAGAATTCTGGGTGGAAGGAAATTTGTGGCTCCTCTCAGATTCTAGAACTTTCTATCACCGAAATGTGAGGAAAAAGTGTTTTTTGCCAAATTTTCACTCAATCAATCAATCGAAAAGTTTATAAAGCGCGCTACTCACCCGTAAGGGTCTCAAGGCGCTTGGGGGGGCAGGAGGGTCACTGTTCAAACAGCCATGTTTTGAGGTTCTTTCTGAAGAGCAGGAGGTCTTTGGTTTTGCGGAGGTTGGTTGGGAGGGAGTTCCAGGTTTTGGGGGCGAGGTAGGAGAAGGACCTGCCTCCTGTGGTGGTGCGTTGGATGCGGGGGACTGTGGCTGTGGCGAGGTTGGTTGATCGGAGGACGTAGGTGGGAGTGTGAAAGTTCACTCTTTCGTTGAGGTATTTAGGGCCGGTGTTGTGGAGGGATTTGTGGAGGGATTTGTGTGCGTGGATGAGGATCTTGAATGTGATTGTCTTGTTTATGGGGAGCCAGTGAAGGGTTTTGAGGTGTGGTGAGATTAGTTTGTGGTGGGGGAGGCCAAGGACGTGGCGTGCGGCTGTGATCTGGATTCTCTGGAGTTTGCGTGTGAGTTTGAGTGTGGTGCCGGAGTAGAGGGCGTTACCGTAGTATAGTCTGCTGCTGATGAGTGCATGGGTGACTGTCTTCCTGGTCTCTGGGGGAATCCATTTGAAGGATTTTTTGAGAGTGCGGAGTGTGAGGAAGCAGGAGGAGGTAAGAGCATTGTCATGAGGAGGGAGGGGTCCAGGATGATGCTGAGGTTGCGTGCGTGGTTTGCGGGGGTGGGTGCGGGTCCTAGGTCGGTGGGCCACCAGGAGTCGTCCCATATGGTTCTGTTGGGGCCGAAGATGATGATCTCGGTTTTGTTGGAGTTAAGCTTGAGGTGGTTAGTTGTCATCCAGGTTGGTTTTGGCGGTGGTGGGGTTGCGGGTGAGGGAGAGGATGAATTGCGTGTCATCTGCATAGGAGAGGATAGTGATTCCGTGTGATCGGAGAATGTTGGCTAAGGGGATCATGTAAATGTTGAAGAGAGTGGGGCTGAGAGAGGACCCTTGGGGGACTCCGCAGATGATCTTGGTGGTGGTGGAGTTGAAAGGTGGGAGGCGGACTATCTGGGTCCGGTCAGTGAGGAAGGAGGTGAGCCAGTCTAAGGCTTTGTGGCAAATTCCTATGTTGTGGAGGCGTGTGTGGAGTGTGTGGTGGCAGACAGTGTCAAAGGCTGCAAAGAGGTCTAGAAGGATGAGTGCGATGGTCTCGCCTTTGTCGACTTTGGTCCTAATGTCGTCAGTGCATGTGATGACAGCGGTTTCCGTGCTGTGGTTCTTGCGGAACCCGGATTGAGAGGGGTCAAGAGTGTTGTTTTCTTCGAGGTAGTGGGATAGGCGGGTGTTGACTAGTTTCTCGGCGACCTTGGCGGGGAAGGGGAGGAGGGAGATGGGGCGATAGTTGGAGAGGATCTCTGGGTCGGCTTTGTTTTTTTTTAGGAGAGCTGTGATTTCTGTGTGCTTCCAGGGGTCTGGGTAGGTGGTGGAGTCGAAGGAGGAGTTGATTATGTCGCGGAGTATGGGGGCAATGGTTGGGCTGGCTTTGTTGAAGATGCGATGTGGGCACGGGTCGGTGGGGGATCCGGAGCGGATGGAGTTCATGTTTTTTTTGGTTTCTTCATGTGTGGTGGGTGCCCAGGTGGTGAGTGTGGTGGGGGGATCATGAGTGGGGGTTGAGTTGGGTGAGTGAGGGGTGTGTGGGGTGGGTGGGTGTGGATGTCCAGGATTTTGTGGTGGAAGTGGTTGGAGAGGGCGTCACATAGAGGCTGTGTGTGTGAAGGGTCTATGTTGCTGGATTTGGGTTTGGCTAGTTCATTAATGATGGTGAAGAGTTCTTTGCTGTTTTGAGAGTTGTTGTCAAGGCGTGTCTTGTAGTGGTCTCTTTTGGCAGTGCATATGAGTTGATGATGGGTGCGAATGGTGGCTTTGAGGGTGGAGAAGTTGGTTGTAGAGGGTTCTTGTCGCCATATTTTCTCCGCTTGGTGACATTTGCGCTTGGAGTCTTGGAGTTGGGGGGTGAACCATGGGGCGTTCTTGATGTTGCGGGTGGCGATGTGTTTTCTGAGGGGGGCTAGTGTGTCTGCGCAGGTGGTGATCCATTTAGAGAGGTTGTGGGCTCCTGTGTTGGGGTCGTTGGTGTGGGGGGGGGGGTGAGCCAGTTGGGAGTTCAGGAGTTCTGTGGGGATCTTGTCCCACATGCGGTTGGGTGTGTGTGTTGATGGTGGTGTGCGGGGGTTTGGCGAAGAAGAAGTGGATGCAGTGGTGGTCAGTCCAGAGGAGTTTGGTGGTGTGGGTGTAGGCTATGTGTTGGCTTTAGGTGAAAATTGCATTGAGCGTGTGTCCTGCTGAGTGGGTGGGTGCAGTGACCATTTGTTTGAGTCCGAGGTTGGTGAGCTTGTCTATGAGGGATGAAGAGTTGTGGTCTTGTAGGTTCTCCAAGTGAAAGTTTAAATCACCGAGGAGGATGTAGTCTGTGGAGGTGAGGGCGTCCAAGCTGATGGTGTCGGCGATGGTGTCGCAGAAGGCGGGGCGTGGTCCTGGTGGTCTGTAGATTAGCGTACCTCTGAGGGTGAAGTTGTTGTTAATGTGGATTAGGGAGTGCATGTGTTCTGTGTTGTCAATAGTGTCTTGGGAGCTGGTGGTGACTTTGATGGTGTCCCTGTGTAGGATGGCGATGCCACCTTTTGAGGTTTGCAAAGGGTTTGCAAAGGGTTCTGGGTAACAACCCTGGCGAGAGCCCCACAAGTCACCCCATTTGGAATTTCCCCAGGGGTCTAGTTTTAAAAAATGTATAGGTTTGCTGGGCTTCCCTAGGTGCCGGCTGAGCTAGAGGCCAAAATCCACAGCTAGGCACTTTCCAAAAAGCACGTCAACTGTCAATGTAAAAATGTGATGAGTCCATGTTGCGTTTTGGGGCGTTTCCTGTTGCGGGCATTAGGCCTACTCACACAAGGGATGTACCATTTTTATCATGAGACTTGGGGGAATGCTGGGTGGAAGGAAATTTGTGGCTCCTCTCAGATTCTAGAACTTGCTATCACCGAAATGTGAGGAAAAAATGTTGTTTGAAAAGAATTCTGGGTAACAGAAACTGGAGAGTGCCCCACAAGTCACCCCATTCTGGATTCCCCTAAGTGTCTAGTTTTCGGAAATGCAGGTTTGGTAGGTTTCCCTATGTGCCGGCTGAGCTAGAGGCCAAAATCCACAGGTAGGCACTTTCCAAACAACAGGTCAGGTTTCAATGTAAAAATGTGATGTGTCCATGTTGCGTATCCTGTTGCAGAAATTAGGCCTACCCATGCAAGTGAGGTACCATTTTTATCAGGACACTTGGGGGAACACAGAATAGAAGAACTAGTGTTATTGCCCCTTGTCTTTCTCTACATTTTTCCTTCCAAAAGTAAGACAGTGTGTAGAAAAGACGTCTATTTGAGAAATGCACTGTAATTCATATGCTAGTATGGGGACCCCGGAATTCAAAGATGTGCAAATAACCACTGCTTCTCAACATCTTATCTTGTGCCCATTTCGGAAACACAAAGGTTTCCTTGATACCTATTTTCACTCTTTATATTTCAGCAAATGAATTGCTTTATATCCGGTATACAATGAAAACCCATTGCAAGGTGCAGCTCCTTTAGTGGCTCTGGGTACCCAGGGGTCTTGATGAACCTACAAGCCCTATATATCCCCACAACGAGAAGAGTCCAGCAGACATAACAGTATATTGCTTTTGAAAATCTGACATTGCAGGAAAACGTTACGGAGTAAAACGTGGAGAGAAACAGCTGTTTTATTCTCACCTCAATTTCAATATTTTATTTCAGCTGTTATTTCCTGTAGGAAAACCTTGTAGGATCTATACAAATGACCCCTTGCTGTATTTAGAATCTAGTCTACATTTCAGAAATGTTTAGCTGTCCAGGATCCAGCATTGGTTTCAAACTCATTTATGTCACTAACTGGAAGGAGACTAAAAGCACAAAAAATAGTAAAAATGGGGCATGTCGCACTAAAATGCCAAAATTGTGTTGAAAAATTTAGTTTGCTGACTCACGCTAATTTCTTGGTCTCCTCCAGGGTAACCCACAAACTCTGCGTACCTCTAGGATCCCTAGGATGTTGGAAAAAAAGGATGCAAATTTTGCGTGAGTAGCTTATGTGGATAAAAAGTTATGAGGGCCTAAGCGCGAACTGCCCCAAATAGCCAAAAAAAAGCTTGCCATCTGAGGGGGAAAAGGGCTGGCAGCGAAGGGGTTTAAGGGCCACCCCTGAAGAAAATTAGGGTAAGCAGTCTGCAGAACGCTTTCCCATAGCAACAGAGGGAGGATTCATTTGGAATTGCTAAGTAAGGAGCAAGACCCTGAGACCACAACTTTGTACATTTGACACAGGGGATTTTTACAGCCCTAATTCACTCAATGAATGAGTAGAACATGAGCATAAACGGAAAGAGTGTTCTGAAACTGTATTAGCAAATAAAAAGAGCTCCATCTGAAACGTATACACTACAGGACTTTACATTACCCATAGTTGTTCTAGTCCAAAATAAGGTAGAGCCAATTTTAGGTATCTAAGGTATAGACAAATATTAATTATTGAGAACAGCATTCAGAAAGCAAAGTTAGATATTCAGGACGTAGGTTTTCTTATAGCACGGACACAGGACTTGAGAATTCATTGAAAATCTGTAGGACACTAGATAGTTCTGATATAATGTCAGAGGATGTGTCTTAATAGTGATCGGAGCAGATAACCTGGTAACATGAGAGAGAGAGCATGGAGCTATTTGCTTTGCAACATAGTGTAAACTGTTTTGTCATAATGGTGGAACAGGTGAGTACTATGTCAACAATTAGGAGAGAAAGGGATATGCATGTCTATGAATGGCTTTGTAGATGACTGTGACCAGCTTTCTCTGTATTCTGTGATCAGCAGGAAGTCATCCACATTGGTATCTATTCTTTGAAGTAAGTGAGCGACTAGACTCGTCAGAAACCTTATTTGTGTCAATGTTTTTAATGTGTCATTCGCACAAATGCATTTGGGCACTCCCATCAATGGACTATTGCAGTGGTCCAATTATCTGATTAGCAGTGCGTTTCTCAGGAATCTGCCCATTTCAAAGGAGATATGCTGTTGGATTTCTCAAGTTGTGAAGCTGAATATATTAATCTGCGATAGTAGCAGTAATGAAAAACTCAAAACTCATGTTTGAATTGAACTGTACCCTTCAGGTTTGGCAGAATCGAAAGGTCTGACCGGTCTGGAGGAACGTGGTGTGAATGGGTATGATGGTGGGCGTGTCGAAACAGAGATGTAAATTACGATGATTTTTGAGCAGTTTACCTATAGACACTGAAACCCCATCCGGTGTCTGTTGGCAATGAGACAGCTGGATATTTTGGACTGAAGTTTTATTGTGAAAGAAGAGAAGGAGAAGACAATTTGAGCTTTGTCAGAATGCAAAGAGAAGCTGTAGGAAAGTACGGCATTGCCAAGAGAGATATTATAAGTGAAGAATAGTAGTCCCATGGCACAGCCATCTTGCACTAAGGAGGTGGGCGTGGAAGAGTGAATGGCTCTTGGAAATAGGAAGAGAGGATTCAGAAAGGCAGAATTAGAGTAACTCAGAGCTTCTGAAGAGATGGACAGGGAGGTGATGGTCTGGAGGCAAGGCAACATAGTCAACTGTCTCAAAAACAAGGAAGAAGTATTTTGGAGACATAAGAATGCTGGCCAAATGGCTGAGCACTGTTTCTATGGAATGAAATTGACAGAACCCACATTTCATTAGATTCCTTATATAGAAAAAGGAGTAACAGTGGGTGGGCACCAGTTTTTCAGGGTATTCCAAACATGTTTTTCAGGGTTTTTGAGAAGAGGTAAGCTTGATGTACTAGGAAGTAAATGGATTGGAAGGTGCAGTAGTTTGTATGAAGGGAAGGTTAGCCACTAGTTTGAAAATGGGCAAGTTTCAGAGTAGATGGATAGAATTAAGATCAAGGAGAGGCTAGGCAGAACATTAGATCATAAAAACTGGTTTGAAAAATGTAATCAGGAGAACGGGTTTCATAATGAGTTGGTAGAGCAGTGACTTGAATTGGGATATGTTTAGTTTGTTAAATGTTTTTATTTTTTACTTTTGTAGATCTTTGTGGTTCTTATTTCTGTGATATCATCCTTATTTTGTTAATGTGTGTGCTGCAAGAAATCTCGCATTGTCTGAAAATTGTCTTGTTACTCAGACCAAGTTATGCAAGGTGAGTAACAGATATTCTTAATTTGAAACATGTATAAACTGAAGGCTGGAATCACCTACTATTATCATGCTAGTTCTTCTTTTAACCTCATACTAGGCCCATGCTTCTCTAGGACCAACCTTGGATAGAACAAGGAGAATAATGCATTTGCTTGCTGAGGTACAGAAATTACTACTTGCCTAAAATAGGAACCTAAGAAGAGTTGTTCCTACCCCTGCCTGAATCTCTACCTTCAATTACCTGGTTTCAAGAACAGAGAGTGCCAATTCTTCTGGAAACACTTGCCTCAACTAGGGGAGTAGATGATAAATTCACAAGATACCTTTTAAAGTAAGAGGAACCAAGAAGTGACAGAATGGCTTCTTTGTATACCTGTAATGCCTTGACCCACCTGGAGCATTTGTTTCTCTGAGAATATGTTTGCCCGGATCTGCTATAAGGCCAAGGAGCCCTCAACAAATACAACCTCTTCCTTGTGTCCTCTTGAACTTCTTCAAATTCCAAATACATTTGAATAAGCCTAAATGTGGAAATCTTCACCAAGACCAGCTCCTACGTCCAATTTGGAGCTTTTTTCAACAGATGACTTGTGGTCACCAAGGGCTCGAATTTAGGGCATCTGACCCTTATTCAAGGCTGTTTTAATACAGACTTGATTTTGCTTTTCCCTGATATTTTGTTGTTTCAGATATATCAATAATCATATAAATCCTAAGTGGCCCTAAAGACCAACTTCATTCTGACCCTGAGCACTCGTTGGCCAGCAATGTGAGGTGCTTGATTCCTGGTCAGTCTTATGGCAGAAACTTGGGTATTAGTGCCTATTTTTCTATTGCTTGTTGACAGTTAATGCAACACATTTTTACTAGCTGTCAAATAAATATTGTTTTCCTTTTAACTTATCCTTTATACTAAGCCATTGTACAGCTGGGGTAATTTTTGTTTTAAGTTGTTTATTAATTTAATAATATTGCTGTGAGCATGTTAAATGCTAACCCTCACATACTTTCTCTGAGGATGGCCTTGTTGCCCAGGCTAAGGTTACGCTTAATGAAACTGGATTGTCTTTGTGTAATGTGTCTTGAGAGTGTGGAAGCTCCGACCAAGGCTGCATCCTAATTAGCCTGCATAAACTTTGTAGTGGGTAACACTATTCATTTTTCTGCACAAACGTCTTTACTACATATTTGCTTCATGAAACATATTACTGAAAAACGCTGGTGAGTCTATTAAATTCATATACTTTAAAGGAAGTACACATATTTCTTCACTGACCAATGACAAACCCCATCACAGGACCAAGTGTGGATGGCAGCAGACAATTCATTAGAATAGATATTTCAGTCTTTAGTGATTACAGGAGTGGAGTCAGCAGAATGCAATGAATCTTCCAGACAGTCCAAAATGTAAGGTTATGAAGCTGCACACACTGAGAGGATGTCAATTGCCCTCGCCAGCAGTAGGCCTGGTAAATGTGCAACATGCTATTAGATATGATGTCTGAAGAGCTACTCTTAATTATGCACTAGCACACGGCTCCACACTTTGCAGGGTGACTAAGGACACTTGTGCAGAGGGATTTAGTCTTTTACTAGACCTCCTTTGGAAGGTATACAAATCTGAAGCAGGTAGCATACATTGAGCATGGTGGCACAGTGTTGAAATGTTGCTGGTCTGCATTCCAACAATTATCCACTGCCTGGAAAAACATTCTGGGTCAAGGGGTAATAAACCTGGATTGGGCTAATTGTTACTCCCTGTTAGAAATTGGGTTCTGGTTGGCAGAAGAATGCACCCCGTCCAAGCAGGAACCACAATCCTAGTCAGGGTAAGTCAGATACATACCATAAATTAACCTGTGCTCACCCTCTAGTAGCTTGGCACAGAGCAGACAGGCTTAATTTATGATGTAATGTGTAAACTATTTGTACAACACTTTAACCTGTAAAACAGTGAAAGCACCACACAAAAATAATCCACACCAGATTAGAACAACAGAACCTAATTTAATGAACAAAACAAGACCAAAAAAACTAAAATGCAATACATACACATCAAGATATGAATTGTTAAAGCATATGTGCAAATATAGTACTTACAAGGATAAAGCTCCAAACAGGGCTATCTGGTGACACTAGATGGGGTGAAATCTGAAAAATCAGGCTAACCACGATGGAGCACAGGTTGGATACAGGGTCCAACCTTGTTCTGCTGAAAAAGTACCTTGCTGCACCGTCGACTATGCCGGATGTGTGCAGCAGAGGAGGTGATGCTTCAGGGTCAATCCTGCTGGATGTAGATGATGCGTCGATTCTGAGACGCGGAATCCGAGGTGTGTCAGCTGCGGCTCCTTAGCAATGTAGGTGATGTGCAATCTTTGAGATGCACAGTCTTTGCATCACTGGCAATGCGGTGGGGTCCAGCAGAGATGTGTTGGTTCTGACCAGCACATCAATAGCGATGCATGAATTTTACAAGTGCAGAACTTTAAACCCACTTCCAAGGCCCCAGGACTGAATGGGCACCAATTGTCAGGGCAAGATGTGCAGAAAGCAAAGTCCAGGTGCTGTTGCAGGGTGAAGTGAAGTCTTTGCTGTCCCTGAGACTTCAGAAAAGGAGGCAAGCCAGCAAGCCTCTGGACTTACTTTGGTTCTGAGGATGTAGAGATTCAGGTCCAGTCCTTCTCACTCCCAGGCACAGAAGGCAGCAGGTAGCAGGGCAGGTACAGCAGAGCAGGAGTCCAGAAAGTTCCAGCAGCAGAGTGACAGTCCCTTGAGCAGCACAGCAGCCCTTCTTCATAGCTGAATGTTCTCAGGTCCAGAAGTGCATTGAAGAGGAGGCATCTGAGATTTAGTACTTATACTCAGTTGTGCCTTTGAAGTGGGGGAGACTTCAAAGAGAGGCCTTTGAAACTCACAAAGTCCCAGTCCTTCCAGCCCTGGCTCCAGACTCACTAAAGGGGATATACACCTCTTTGTATGGGATACAGGCACAGCCCCTTAAGTTGCAAGTGTCAACTCCTCCTTCCCATCCTGCCCAGGATGACCCATGAGGATGTTATTGGTTCATTAGGATGTGGATGCCCCATCAGACACCTAAACCCCCTGTGTGTGTGGCTGTCTACAGAGAATGCAAAAAGCCCAGCTGTTACCCACCCCAGACTTGTATTCAGAGGCAGTGAGAGGCACAGAATGGTTAAAGTAAGAACATGCCAACTTTCTAAAAGTGGCATTTTCAGACTTGGAACTTAAAATCCAATTTACCATAAGTAGTGTTTTTAAATTGTGAGTCCACAGACACCAAACTCGAAGTATCTATCACTTTCCAATTGGAAAGACACTTATAACATTTAAAAAGGTGATCTCAATGTTAACCTATGGGAAAGATAGGCCTTGCAGTAATGAGTTTTTCACTACCTGGACATGTAAAACTAAAAAGTACATGTCCAACATTTTAAATACACTGCACCCTGCCTTTGGGGCTGTTCAGGGCCTACCTTAGGGGTTTATATGTGTATTAAAAAGGAAGGTTTGGGCCTGATAAGAAGGTTAACTTGCCAGGTAAACATGGTAGTTTAAAACGGCACACACAAGCCCTGCAATTGAAGGCCTGAGTCATGGTTAAAGTGCTACTGAAGTTGGTCGGACAATCAGTGCTGCACGTCCCCCTAGCAGCATTTAATTTACAGGTCCTGGGCTCATGTAGTGCACTTTTCTAGGGACTTATAAGTAAATTAAATATGACAGTTGTGGTTAAGCCAATGTTACCATGTTTTAAGCAGACAGCACATCCACTTTAGCACTGGTTAGCAGTGGAATAATGCCCAGAGTCCTAAAGCGAGCAAAAAAGAAGTCAGCAAAACAGGAGGTCTGAATGCAAAAAGACAAAGGAGACCATGCCAAGGATGCCAGGTCTAATCCTCTCCCCCCACCAGAAAACAAATCAAGGCTATAAGGCTTTGCTGCTGCAGCAAAAGACTCAGGAGATTTTACTAGGCAGAATTATCGTCCAGTAAAATGGGGTCCGATGTTCCAAAACCCAGGAAAATTGAGTGCGAGTACAGTGGCCGATTCATGATCAGGCGGGTGCTGAATTCCACAAATATGCTCCAACTGACTCCTCATCAGGGCCAAATAGTGGAGTAACCTTGCTTTTTTCATAACTGCCCATTTAATAGTTTTAAATGTACTTTTTCCTTATGTACTTAAAATATACCCATGTTCTGGGTAAATCCTCTCAGAAGATGCTGGGTCCAAAGACTTTGCCGAATATTTGCACAAGCAGCTTGGATAACCAGAGCAGAGAAAATCTTGGTGCAGTCACTAAAAACAAAATATAAATATCCTTTCAATAACAACCTATTTCAGAAAGGGCTAGAAAATTAGGACCCGAGTGTTAACAAAAAAATATTTTTCTCTAAATCTGGCTTGTATTTTTCTTAGGTTTATTTTTCTTGCTTTGTTTGTCAACAAAACAACACCAAGTAAGAGCAGGGTATTAGCCCTGCCTCAAGATTGCATAGTACACTATTGTCATTTAGCAACACACCATCTGACATACAATGTTCAAGTGCCACTGTTTGGCCACAATATGGTGCAGTCAGCCGGATGAACAGATTTTGAAGACCAAAAACAGGGTAATTTGGGAAAAATAAAAGGACTACAGTGTTACATCAACCAAGGGGCACAGAAGAATTTGAATGACAGTGCTCAACATAGAAACACAGAGAACCAAGCATTAAGTGAATTAATTAAATGTACCTTTTAAACCCAGTATCTTATGTCTTAATAAAATTAATTTCTGATAAGAGCTGCTACTAGTCCTTCCTTGGAGGTACCAGCCTTTGCTCCAATAGCACCCTGGGTGGAAAGAAATGTGCCGCTCTCTCTGTAGCTGGCAAATAAAAAAAGAAATGAGGCAGCAGGGGGCCTCTTTTCACAGGTCAGTCCTTGGCTAACTACATCAAGGTAGTGGCTTGCCTCTGAACACACATCTCCGCACCGCCCCCAGCTCACCTGAATCGCCCACAACTTAGCTTCATCAGACTGGCTGCAAGTTGTTTGTTGGGTAGGGGAGGGGGTGTTGATGTGTGGCACAGGGGCTGAGAGATGGATGGGAGACCAAAGTAGAGAGCTAATAGGGTGCCGAAAAAAGAGACTGCAGCACGTTGAAAACGAGTAGAAGTACTTTAATCAAAATCACTGAACCCAAGGGAGGGGATGTTGCTGTTTGCAGAACCTTTATGCAGACATTTCTTTTCACCCCTCTGATGATTAAGGCCTGGGGCCCGGCACAGTTGCCCCATGCTAAAGCCGGCCCTGTTCCTTGGACACACACAAAAAAGTGCCTTCCTCTGTTTTCGGTGAGCCCCCTCTGAAAACCGAGATGTGCTGAATTTGCGGAAATAGGCGGGGTGCTTGTGGAAAAATGGACTGTTCTCGAGAATTGGTGCTTTCTGGGCACTCTAACCTTTTCGACCTTTAGTTAAAGCCAACGTGATAATAATGAAGAGCTTTTCATATGTTGACCTTCTATGGCCACTAGTGTACCGCAATTCCCTTTATTGTAAAGCACGCACTATTTCCAAAACTCTTTTTAAATAGTCTGTCCATTGTTACAGCAAGAATTTTCCTTTACCTTTGCCATTAGCTAAAGTGAAGCAATGGCCCCGCCTGTGATAATAACATTTGCCACTGTTACATTCTATTTGTGGGGGATGGAGACAATTACACTTTCCAGTCTTTTTAAAAAATTTAAAAAGCTCTAATAACAGTGAATAAACCTTTCCAACACTATGGATTTAAAACGTGGTACTCCTAATAAAGGGAGCGCCTGAGCTGTCTTTTTGTTAAACAAGAAAGAACATTCTGAAGCCTGACTCGGTGACGCATCCTTTAATTCCTCTCCTTGTCTTCGCTGGATATATTTTGTAGCAAATGTCTTGTGAGAGCAGGCTTGAAAGGAACTGGCACATCGGAATCTGTCTCATGTCGAACTGTACTTTTGGAAGGCGCGGTGTGAAACATTGCACTCAGCAGTCAAAACAAAGACAGATCTAAATATACTGCTTTGCGCAGACATATGGTGCTCACAGTCGTTTAAGAACCTGATGTGTTTAAAAAACGTAGCCCTTCTGTTCTGTAGCTGCAGTGGATCGAACGAAGGCTCAGCCAGCAAAGTAGGCTTGCAGGCACAGGCTTCAGAGTGCCAAGCCGTGACAAGACCTTGTTCGAGACCGTTCCCCCACCCATTTTGCCATTGAGATGCCCCTTTCAATAGCTGGAGGGGAAGCCGCGAAAGAGTACAGTAAGGAGAAACCACCATAAAAGCAGTGGCGGCACATAGATGCTCATTACGAGTTCGGCAGGGAAGACCGCCAACCGCTGTTCTGGCGGCCGCCAAAAGACCTACAGCACAGCAGTCCATAAACTGCCATATTACAAGTGCTTGTGGCTTTCTGACATTTTCCTGGTGGAAAACCACCAGTAATCGTACTGGCAGTCGGCGGTATAGTGGCAGTTGCACTGCCGACACCACTACCCCAACAAAACACCACCTGCCGTATTTCAATTCGAAAAATGGAGTTGTGGTGTTGTGTTGGCGGGGCGCTGGTGGCGGTGCAAGCGCCAGGATCTTTTCCTGGGGGAGGGTGTTTGTGTGTGTGTGTGCGAGTTTACATGCGCGAGTGTAAGGGTGTTGTGAGCGTGAGTGAGTGTCAGGGTGTGTGTGTGTGGAAGTGTGTGCGTTTGGGTTCGTGCCTATATGCAGGGGGTAGCCGGGTAAGTACGGGGTGCAGGGGTGGGGTGGGGGGTTACTACGGTGAGCGGGCGGGTGAGAATTTTGTAAGGGAAGTGGTGGCGGGAGTCTCTTGGATGTAGGAGGGGCGGGGTAGTTGTCTACCAGCGACAGGAATGCAAATTCCTGTCGCCAGTTGCCTTCCACCAGGGTTTTCGTGGCGGTGCTTAGGTGGATCGCCGAGTTGGAGATGCTTATCTCAGGCCTGGTGGCCTGAGCGTCCTGCCAGTAGGAACGGGTAAATGGCGGTTTGGCACAGGCCAAACCGCCACACTAGTAATATGGCGGTTTATACCGCTGGCCCGTTGGCGGTGGGACCGCCACCGCGGTCTGGCGGTCAGAAGACCGCCAGACTCGGACCGCCAGACTCGTAATGAGGGCCATAATGTGCAGCACAAGAGGGGTGGGCACACACATGCACAGGCTCACTCTCTTTCACACATATACTCACACCCAGCACATACACACACACACCCATTCAAAGCATGCTCACACATACAAACACAAACATTCATACACAAACACACACAACATAACAACAAAAAAAAAATCTGGGTCGCATCTCGGGTGCCAGGAAGGAAGCCTCCAAGGTTCCTGTAGGACTGGGAGCTTCAGCCAAGGAGAGGAGGCAGCAGTCCCTTACTCATCACAGAGTGGGGTGGGGTCAGGGACTTGCTGACCCTACCCCATTCTGTAGCGATCATCACAGATGGACACTCAGCCCTGGGCAATTCAGGGCTTATATCTGAGGTGCCCAAATTCAAGTCTATCAATGGCACTCCCCCTCATCAGGAGATCACACCCACTGGGCAGTTAAATATTCAGCCTGGGGAATTTCGGCTCAGGCAGTCAGGCGCCTGCACATTTAGCACATATACAAAGCCTGGCTGCTTTACCCAAATATAGATAGTGTCTGTCAGGCTGACCTTTGCTCAGCTCAGCCTGACAGACATTTTTCATGTGGAAGAAAAAGGTGGAACAGTGGGGCCTGTCCACCCTTAACAGCAGGCCACTGCTGAAAAAAAGTCCTGTAAGGTGCAAAACGGTAGCCAATGGTGATGGTTTTCTTTAACCCTCAGGGTGCCCAGGATGAGGTGGTCTCGCCCTTGGCCACTGTCATCATGTGCAGAGAAAGAGACCACCTCCTCCTGGTACCAGCCCTCGGGGGAAGCGCTAGCGCTCCCCCCGGTGGCCTCGCACTCCCCTCCCATGGGCAGGGATGGAAGGGGAAATTGCTTCCCCTTCCATCCACGACCCCCCAGAACCCCCCAATGACATCTGATGCAATCTCGCACTGACTTCATGAGGGGCGGGAGAGGCATCAAAGGAAAGGAAAGGCCTTTCCTTTCCTTTGAAGTCTCTCTCAGTATTTCAGAAATGCCCACTAGACATCAGGGATTTTATTTTTTTATGTAAACAATCAAGTGGAGCGACGCCTTAGGTAAGGGTCGCTCCCCTGGGGGCATTTTTTAAATTCCTTTTCTGACCCACCTGGGGCAGATCGGCCTATTGTAATTAGGCCGATCTGCCCCCAGGGGGGCAGAAACCCCTAGGCACCAGGGATCATTTTGTTTTGTTTGTTTTCTTTTTTTAGATGTGGGGAGTGACCCCTTAGGCAAGGGTCACTCCCCTGGGGGGCACATTGTCTTTAGGCCAAGGGGGGGCAGATTGGCCAATATTTACATATTTATTTAGGCCAATATGCCCCCAAGTGGGGCACAAACCACTAAACACCAGGGATATTCTTTTTGTCAATCTCACGCAAGGGGAGCAACCCGTTAGGCAAGGGTCGCTCCCTTGGGGGGGGCAAATTTGTTTTAGGCCATTTCTCCCCCCTTGGGTGCAGATCAACCTATTTCTACTAGGCTGATCTGCCTCCAAGGAGGGCAGAAACCACTAGGAACCAGGGATATTTTACAGATTGAGGGCAACCCCTTAGGCAAGGGTTACAAATCTATTTTAGGCCATTTCTGCCCACCTTGGGGGCAGATCAGCTTATTTCTATTAGACAGATCTGCCCCCGGTGGGGGGCAGAAACCACTTAGGCAGCAGGGATTGGTGTGTGTGTATTGTTTGGGGGGCCAGCCCCTTGGGCAATGGTCACTCCCCATGAGGGCACATTACTGTTGGCCATTTCTACCCCCCTTGGGGGCAGATCGGCCCATTTTTTCGGAAGGCCCATCTGCCCCCGAGGGGGAAAGAAATCCCACCAGAGACCAGGCAAGAATTTTAAAAAAAAGAAGGTGGGGGTATGGCCATACCCCCAACCCAAGTAAATGGGGACAAGGTTGTTCTGCCCACCGGTGGGGAGATGGGGCAATTACCCCAAATTCACTCCCTGGGGGGCAGAAAACTTACTAGATGCCAGGGAATAAAAAAGCCTTTCAGCTCTCTCCCCACACACTAAAACATCTTATCCCACTGTAAGCACGAGGAATTTGATTATTTTCGGTTCTAGTTTCACATTTGGGCCATGAGAGCTTGTCTAACCCTCAAAATCGTCCCACTTGGAATGGTGAGGGCTGCACTTTTTGGACTTTGGGACGCTGCCATGTAGAAAAATCTACGCGACCTAGACACATCTGAAAACTAAACATCCAGGTGAGACCGGGGGAGGTACTTCACATGCACCCGGACCACAATGCCCTGAAAACCTCCAACTGTGCTGGAAATCACACATTTTTCCCACGTTTTTGTCATGGAACCTTCCGGAATCTGCAGGAATCCACAAAATTCCTACCACCCAGCATTGTCACATCTATATCGATAAAAATTCTGCCCCACTTGTTAGCCTAAAAATGTTTTTTTTAGACTGCCCTCTTGGACCCACTTTAGTTCCCCCTCATTTTCAATAAGTTTTTGGCTCTTTCCTGTCACAGGCACTTGGCCCACCTACACAAGTGAGGTATTATTTTTACCGGGAGAAGTGATCCCACACAGAAATGTGGGAAAAATATGATTTTTTTAGCTAAATTTGAGGTTTGCTGAGGATTCTGGGTAAGAAAACACTAGGGGATCCACGCAAGTCACACCTCCCTGGAGTCCCTCGGGTGTCTAGTTTTCAGAAATGTTTTGGTTTGATAGGTTTCCCTATATGGCTGCTGAGCCCAGGACCAAAAACGCAGATGACCCCCCCTGCAAAAACAGGTAGTTTTGTATTTGATAATTTTGATGTGACGACATAGTGTTATGGGGCATTTCCTTTTGCGGGCACTAGTCCTACCCACACAAGTAAGGTACCATTTTTAGCGTGAGTCTTGGGGAACTGCTGGGTGGAAGGGAATTTGTGGCTTCTCATAGATTCCAGAACTTTTTATCACCAAAATGTGAGAAAAAAGTGTTTTCTTGCCAAATTTTGAGATTTGCAAAGGATTCTGGGTAACAGAACCTTGTAAAAGCCCCACAAGTCACCCCATATTGGATTCCCCTAGGTGTCTATTTTTCACAAATGTGCAGGTTTGGTAGGTTTTCCTAGGTGCCGGCTGAGCTAGAGGCCAAAATCCACAGCTAAGCACTTTGCAAAAAAAGCTCTGTTTTCTTTGGGAAAATGTGATGTGTCCATGTTGTGTTTTGGGGCCTTTCCTGTCGCGGGCATTAGGCCTACCCACACAAGTGAGGTACCATTTTTATCGGGAGACTTGGGGAAATGCTGGGTGGAAGGAAATTTGTGGCTCCTCTCAGATTCCAGAACTTTCTATCACCGAAATGTAGAAAAAATGTTTTTTTTTGGCCACATTGTGAGGCTTGCAAAGGATTCTGGGTAACAGAACCTGGTGCGAGCCCCACAAGTCACCCTATCTTGGTTTCCCCTAGGTGTCTAGTTTTAAAAAATGCACAGGTTTGGTAGGTTTCCCTAGGTGCCGACTGAACCAGAAGCGAAACTCCGCAGCTAGGCACTTTGCAAAAAACAAGTCTGTTTTCTTTGGGAAAATGTGATGTGTCAATGTTGTGTTTTGGGGCATTTCCTGTCACGGGCATTAGGCTTACCTACACAAGTGAGGTACCATTTTTATCGGGAGACTTGGGGGAACTCTGGGTGGAAGGAAATTTGTGGCTCCTCTCAGATTCCATAACTTTATATCACCGAAATGTGAGTAAAAATGTTTTTTTTGGCCAAATTTTGAGGCTTGCAAAGGATTCTGGGTAACAGACCCTGGTGCAAGCCCCACAAGTCACCCCATCTTGGATTCCCCCAGGTGCCTAGTTTTCAGAAATGCACAGATTTGGTAGGTTTCCCTAGGTGCCGGCTGAGCTAGAGGCCAAAATCCACAGCTAAGCACTTTGCAAAAAACAGGTCTGTTTTCTTTGGGGAAATGTGATGTGTACATGTTGTGTTTCCAGTTGCAGGCATTAGGCCTACCTACGCAAGTGAGGTACCATTTTTATCAGGAGACTTGGGGGAACACAGAATAGAAGAATAAGTGTTATTGCCCTTTGTCTTTCTCTACATTTTTTCCCTTCCAAATGGTAGATCGTGTGTATTTGAGAAATGCCCTGTAATTCACATGCTAGTATACAAAGGGTTCCATGATACCTATTTTTGACTCTTTATTTTTCACCAAATGAATTGCTGTATACCCGGTATACAATTAAATCCCATTGCAAGGTGCAGCTCCTTTATTGGCTTTGGGTACCTAGGGGTCTTGATGAACCTACAAGCCCTGTATATTCCCGCAACCAGAAGAGTCCAGCAGACGTAACAGTATATTACTTTTGAAAATCTGACATCACAGGAAAATGTTACAGAGTAAAACGTGGAGAAAACTGGCTTTTTTTTTTTTAGCTCAACTTCAATATTTTTTATTTCAGCTGTTATTTTCTGTAGGAAAACCTTGTAGGATGTACACAAATGACCTCTTGATAAACTTAGAATTTTGTCTACTTTTCAGAAATGTTTAGCTTTCTGGGATCCAGCATTGGATTCACACCCATTTCTGTCACTAACTGGAAGAAGGCTAAAAGCACAAAAAATAGTAAAAATGGGGTATGTCCCAGTAAAATGCCCAAATTGTGTTGAAAAATGTGGTTTTCTGATTCAAGTCTGCCTGTTCCTCAAAGCTGGGAAGATGGTGATTTTTAGCACTGCAAACCCTTTGTTGATGCCATTTTCAGGAAAAAAACACAAGCCTTCTTCTGCAGCCCTTTTTTTCCCCATTTGTAAAAAAAACTATTTTTTGCTGTATTTTGGCTAATTTCTTGGTCTCCTCCAGGGAAACCCACAAACTCTGGGTACCTCTAGAATCCTAAGGATGCTGAAAAAAAAGGATGCAAATTTGGCGTGTGTAGCTTATGTGGACAAAATGTTACGAGGCCCTGAGCGCAAACTGCCACAAATAGCCAGAAAAAGGATGGGCACCTGAGGGGGAAAAGGCCTGGCAGCAAAGGGGTTAAAATGTCATGAAAATGTGGCATTGCCTTAAAGGAGCTGTGGGTGTTAGCTAGCGTGCTACTAGTGCTCCATGGAGGATGAAGTTGTGGGAATTTACCCCTCACATCAGATTCCTCTTTTCCTCTTATTAAAAATCACCAGCACATTGGTAGTTATGTTCTAACATCTGGAGTTTGTTCACATGTCCATCCCTCTTGAAGAAACCCTGTTACTGTGCTTCCCTCAAAAGCATCAGGGAGGCAAGAATGATTCAGTTAACAGGTAACAGGGGGTACTGTTCACAGAAGCAACACTCTAGGCTTCTTTTATTCTTGTGCATAAAAGGATAATAAGTTGTCACAACAATCTTAAATTGAGCCTGTTTCCGTCATGGGATAACCCGCTGATTTGTCCACCTTGATGGAGATGAATCTGTCAAATGCAATAATGATAATAATGCCAATATTCGTTATAACAACTTGATTTTTAGACAGAGTATCAAACCAGAGTTCTGGCGTTTATAAGGCAGTATTGCAAGATTGCAAGTGCCCTGGTTAAGTGTGATATGTGTGGTAATTCCTCTTTCCTCACATATCACAAATACCACAAATTACAATATTCCCCAGTTAAATATTGTCACGTGAAACCTGCCGATATTTACCAAGGAGAAAAGTCCAGCAAATACTAGAACTGAGGATTTTTTGTACTGCAAACACCAACATCTATGCCCCATTTTCACTATGCCCCATGTTTGTGGGCGAGACTCTTAATTGGATTAATGTATCACATCAAATAATTTACGATCATCCTGGTGTCTGAATTTATCTGATGTGGCAAATAATAATCCAGTACCAGGGCGCTGATAATCAGGTAAATATTAGGGCCCAGATTTATGCAAAAGTGGCACAGTGTGGTGCTGCACCAAAAATAGCAGCGCCCGCTGCTCCACTTATGAAATACGGGGGTGAGACATATTTAGAGGAATATGGTGCACCCCTGCCTTTCCCCCTGTGCTGACACATAGAAGTACCAAAGCGTCATTTGGAATTATCATTTATGTGCAGGAAGGTACACCTTCCTGCATGTAAACAATCGTACATGGCATTTTGCTCCGCACACATAGAAAAAGCAAACAACGAGGAGGAATAAAAGCATTCCTCCTTGTTTTGCCATGCTAACGCCACCCCTGAGGTGGTGTTAGTTTTTGCCATTGCCTCAGGTTTACAACAACTCGTAAATCTGAGGCAGCATCAAAAGCAATGGGTGTCGCTGTGGAAAGCCCACAGCAGCACCCATTGCATGCCCCTCTGACGCAGAAAACTGCATCGGAGGGGCCCATATTTACAAGGAGGCGTAACTTCACAAAAAAATGGTATTACACCTCCTTGCGAATATGGAGCCGTGCTTAGCGCCACCGGAGTGTCACGAAAAGTGACACTCCAGTGGCGCTAAGGGCACTTAAATATGCTCCCAGGTGTCACTAGCGCCCTCTTCATGGCAGTCAGTATATTGAAATGCTTAGTAATGACACATTTATTTAAATACTGTTATTTCTGGTGGTCAGTCTGTCTATGTACTTTATTTTGTTTGTATTTTAATTCCGTTTGATTTCTCAAGTACACATGATTGTTTCAAGCTAGTGGGGGTCGAACGTGTGTTGAGTCGTGGTGAAAATGGAGAACCTTGTGCAAATAGTTTTCACTCTCTGCTGGACTCAAGATGAAATATCTTTGCAAAATGGTCTTTGTCATGTATCGAATTTTATTTTCAATCCAGAGCTGTCTAATATAATAGTCTTTATAACACCGAAAATGTCATACATGGGATACTGCAATCCCTTCAAAAACCCTGTCTCCGATTTTAGGCGGCTTGTGACGCTCTCAGTCGCAATGACACCAGATGTCAACTGATTGCTGTTGAGTTCTGATGTCAAAGAGCCAGAATCCTTGGGAGAAAGGCGGGTCAGGTCACAAGCATAATTAAATAATTAAAGAAAAAAATTAAAGAAAAATGTAACTTTGCTTTTCTATCTTCTACCCTGATTTCTAACTGTATAGTGACAAGTAGAAGGGACATACTTATCGCAACATGTTAATTTTTTGCACTCCTTAAGTAATCATAAAAAATGTAGAATCTTTCTACGTGTTTCTACACATTCAGAGCTACTGCACCTTTTTAAAACTGCCTTGTATGAAACTGAGTAATATCTTTCTGTAACAAATATCTAATAACTTTCTGATGTGTTTAATTTTGTATTTGAGAGTCTATTATTGTTGTTCATGCTAACAAAAATGCTGTCTTTCATATGAAAGAACTATGCACCAAGGATTTAAGTGGCTTGTGGGAAAGGTGATGGTGTGGCCACGTGTGATAAGGAATACAATATGCCCTGTCTTACATGATAAAGATCTTGCAAGTCACCTCGAAGTTTCATAACCTTAGAAAGGAACTCAGTGCTCGTTCCTCTACATGCTCATGGAACTCCTCGGGTATTTGCAAAATTCTAGTAATGTATGGCGGGGTTACATAATCCCACAAATTGCAGCTCCAAAATATATTTTATTAAATTTGGTCAGGTATTGTTTATAATGGCCACTCCAAATATGTAGTGCTACAGATCTCTAAACGGCTGACGTATAGCTTATCTACTTATCTACCCATGTGAACTTGCTTCAAGGCTTTTAACTTTCAGATTCATAATCAAAGCTCTTTCTAATGTGTAAAACTGCCTGTTCATATGTAGTTTTGTGCCAACTTTTCATCTGATCTTTGAAAACATGGGACGTGAATCAAAACAGGTCAGCTTCCCACTATGTGCTCACAGAAGGAAACACCTGTTTCATTCCACATCTTAATACAACACAGAGCATGCTTTAGAAAAGAGTACAATATTACTTGAAAATGTAACTTAAGATTGTGTGTGTGAGTGTTCTGAGTTTTATAAAGACTGAAAATAAAATTATTTACTATAATTAGGAAAAACACATGGTTATTTCAATAAAAAGAAAAATTCTTCATAAAAAGGAGTGTCAAACAGTACCAACAAATCCTGTGAGTTTGAATTTCATTTAGAAGATCCACTGCAAATATAATAAAAACATCTTACTCCATTTGTTTATTTATGCCTTAGGAAGTGTGTTTACTTTTCCAGTAAAAATCTTGGCAAGTTCATTTAGGGTGAGATGGTCATTTCGACTGAGGCCTGAGCACCTTCACGGTAATTCAGTATAGACAAATACAACAAATGCTGCACTTCCACACGGGCTGTAAGCCAATTTAATTATTTTTGGGTTTGCAAAGGAAATTTTCATCTGGCTTAGAACCACACTCTAATTACACCAAAGCATCTAAATCAGTGTTTTTCAAACTTTTAAATGCCATGCCCCCAGTGGAAAAAAATAATCATCGGGGCAATCAAAATGGCAATGTTTAAATATCTCTAGACGTATTTACACATGCAGTTAGATTTGCTTACCTTTTAAAAAAATGAAATAAATGTATTTCTGCTTAAAGCAAAGCACTGTTCAAATGCTTCTTTTGGCCAGAGCCAATGCTCCCCAGTGGGATCACTTGAGGAACCCCTAGGGGGGCCCAACTCCCTGTGTGAAGACCCTTGATCTAAATGGATATCAATCCACCAAATGTGAGAAATATTGGAAGAGGCATCATACACCTTTCCAATCTTAATGAGATGAAAGAGTTGAGCACTTGTGCCTTATTACTCTCAACTATTTGCATCTGAGAGGATACGGAAAGTAAAAGGCAGCTGCAGAAAGTAAGCCTCTCTTACATCTCTCTTCAGTATTGTTCTTGTTGCTGCCTTCATGACTGTTGATACAAGTGGTAGGAAAAGCAGTGTTGAGGTGCCAAAGGGTAAGCCAGGGAAAATGGTGTCTGCACCTGCCTATCCCAGATTGACGTCCATGCCTATTTCAGTTTTCATCTGGTATGGAGATGTAGACTAAAGATGCTTACCAGCATGTGGCATGTGCGTCCATGAGGAGTTCGGCCAATCACTAATATACATCATGATACTATTTACCTCAACTGACAGTGGTAAGTTAGTGTGGAAGTTAGAGATAGTGGATACTGACCATTGACTTTCAAAATAACCAGTTAAATAGCAAATGCATTTGTGGATGCATGGAAAAATGGGTTTGTGAGCATTTGGCAAATTTGGAATACTGTACCAAGAAAATCATGATGGACGTGGGATGAAGCATGGATATAACCATACCACCTTCTGTTCAAATTCTAACTCAGGCAATAGCCTGGCAAAAGTGAGCATACTACGGTTTGCCTTCTCATCGCCATTTCTAGACCTGTATTATATGTGCAGACAGCTTAGCTACAAGTGGACCCTGATGAAAGTGGTCTTCAGTGGTAAATCGTTAACACATCCAAGTTCCCCCTAGCTGAAATTATGAGGACAGGCCATTAAAAACTACCCTAATCCAGATTTTTGGAATCTCTATCTGGTTTGGGAAAGGCTAAGGAATGGTAGGTTTTTTTAGGGCAGCTTTAGAGGGGAGTAAAAGTTTGCTACACTTACAGTTGTTTCTGGTTGATTATTTAACTTTTTTCAGATGAACATCTGTCTCAACAGGTTAACAGTAATAGCAAGGCATGTTTTTGTGATGTTGTTTTTAGGGAGTATGCCAAGAGTTATTCTACTCTGTGTACTTCTTCTGACTGCACACAGTTGAGGCAGCTCAAAGGGCCTCATAGGACAGGCCCAGAGAATCAATGTCACCCGCCCAGAAACCTCTGCTCCGCAGGACTCCTACTCACACACATCCCATGCATATGCTGATCATGAGGACGGGTATTCTCCTACATCACTCCTAAAGCATAGAGCGACCTCCCACTTCACATCAGAGGCTCCTCCCCTCTTCTTGAATTCTGCAAGAAGTTGAAGACCTGGCCTTTCAATTACTCAATCTACAATATGGAAGGCTAAGCACACACACCGCCTCAATGCCAGTATACCCTCCTGGATGTTATGCACTTTGCAAATACACATAACAGAACATACAATAAAAGGTGTAAATTGGCTGTGAACAGCAAAGAATGTTGTGCAGTGAGTGATCTCTGGCCAATTACTTGAACTCATCCTTTTTGGGTGTCTAACATCTAAAGTATGCGCTCTTTATTTGTCTGCAGCAGGGGTGAGACCAATGCTTTCAAATTTGTACACTGCATGAGTGGGCTGCAGGGATTGGACTTTGTATAAGCTGTGAATCCCACCTTCCCTGGTCATTCGATCCCCATTGCAAAACGCCTTCTGCCATGCACAGCAGGCTGGGCTGCATGCCCTGGCTGCTTGTCAGACCCTGAATCCTCCCTGACCAGGGTATGACCTCCATTACTCACAGCATTTGACCATACACAGCAGGGCTAGTTGCATGGCCTTGCATCATAAGTACCCTTCGGTGTGAGAAGCTTGCCTTGGTGTTGATATGTAGAGAGGACGAAAGCTTGATAGTACCACCTTCCTGGGTTCTGCACAGCTATGGAACTTGCCTCTGGGTGGGCGGTACTAGCACCTCTCCAGCCAGACCTCTTGGGTGTGTGAACCTTGCACCCAGTGGTGGTGTACAGACCAGGCGGTGCTAGCCCCTCTGCAGCGGGCCCCTTGGGTCTGCAAATCTTTGCCCGATGCTGGCACTGGTTCCTCAGCAGCATGGCACATTTCCCCCATGAAGCTTGCACTCAGTGGTGATGAACAGGGTGGGTGGTACTAGCACCTCCGCAGCCAGTCCTCTTGGGCCTGTGAAGCTTGCACCCAGTGGTGGTGTATTGGGCTGCTGCTAGTAGGGCCGTGACAGCTGAGCCTCTTGGACCCATGAAGCTTGTAACCAGTGGTGGTGTACCGGACACACAGTACAAGTCCCTCCGCAGCAGGGATCCCTGGGCCCATGAAGCTTGGACTTGAATGTGATGTTCCGAGTGGGAGGTACTAACCCCTCTGCAGTTGGGCCCATGCACCTTGCAGGCAGTGGTGGTGTACCAGGCAGTCACTTACTAGCCCCTCCACTGCCAGGTCCTTTTGCTTCATAAAGCTTGCACTAAGTTACGGTGTAACAGGCAGGTAGTACTGGCATTTCTGAAGCAACCCCAAATGTGCATGACTTGCACATTGGTATTTTTCTTTTTTGGTTATAAGGATCCAAAAGGGGTCTTCAAATCCACACTGGAGAGTCTTGCTGGAATTCACAGATACAGATGCTAGATCTGCAAAAAACACACCAGTTTGTTCATTTGTCTTTCATTTAAAACATTGGAGGGTCCCTTTTGGGCTCACCCACTTGAGCATGGGGTAAGTGTGTGCCCCCACTTTATGTGTAAATTCATTTTTTCATGACACAGGGCCTGGCTTCTTTGGGCACCCTCAGTAACAGTATGACCTCTGTGGAAACATGTACATCTACCCTTAAATGGAAATATGACATAATCCTCACTAGGCCATAACTTGGTGGCAGAACCACAGCATATTTCATGGTCTGGTGTGCTTTTAAAGCCTACATTTACTATTAACTACTGGGATGCCTGTGCTATCCAGGATTATGGTCAAGTAATGCTTCTTCCCAGCCTGCTAGAGACAAGTTCCTACTCACAGTCATTGTGGACCCATTGAAGGTTCTGACAGAAATGTATATAACCTAAATAATTCAATAATCAGCTTCTTTCCAGAAGTCATTTGACAATATAGCTATTTTAGAACTGTCAGCCTTAGGGTGGTCTTCCCTCCAACGTTTTGCCTACTGCTCCCTTTTTGCTGATCTCATTTTTACTGGCCTTAGGAAAATGTATCACTGCTAACCAGTAATAAAGTGCATGTGATCCCTTCCTAAAAATAGTAACATTGGCCTATTCCTAACTGGCATATTTCATTTACTTGTAAGTCCCTAGTAAAATGGCACTACATGTGCCCAAGGCCTGTAAATTAAATGCTACTAGGGGGCCAGCAGTCCTGATTGTTGCATCCACTTAAGTAGCCCTTTAAAGCATGTTTCAGGCTTGCCACCCCATTGACCAGGCAAAATAAGGATTTTGCCAGGCCCAAACATCCTTTTTTATATATATAGGTCACCCCAATGGTAAACCGTAGACAGCCCAGGGGGCTGGGCACAGTGTATTTAAAAGTTAGGACATGCAGTTTTAAGTTTTATATGTCCTGGTAGTGGAAAACTCTTAAATTAGTTTTTCACTGCTGCAATGTCTACTTTTCCCACAGACTAACATTGAAGTTACATAATTACAATTAATAATATGTAATTTCTAAATCGGGCCAGGTAACCAATTCTTGTTTGGTGTCTTTGGAATTATAAAGAAAAATCCTAACTTATGGTGAAGTAAGATTTGTAATTATAATTTTGAAAATGACAGTTGAGCTTTGTTTATTCCTCCTAGTCAGCCACATACAATAGGGAGCTTAGATGTGCCTGGATGGGCCTTCACTGGCAGGATGGGATGGAGGAGCTGAACATAGCCCCATTTAAACTTGAATAGGCTGTGTTCTGCCTCCACAAAAAAGGTTGCATACCCCCTGTACATAGTCTGGAGCCAGCGCAGGGAAGGCAGGATTCAAAAGTAAACCTCTGGAATCTTCTCCCCCACTTCAAAAGCACAAGGGGATATACACACTGGAACTCAGACACCACCACATCAGTACATTTCTGGACCTGTGGATAACCAGAGTGGAAGAAGGACTGCTGTGCTGCTACAAAGACCACCACTCTTCTAAACTGCTGCTCTGAAGTAACTGCTGACCTGCTATGCTGGCCAGCTGCCCTCTTGTCTGGGTGAGAAGGACTGGGCCTGCATCACTTGAACAAGGCTTGATTCACCTTTGAATCAATAAATAAAGGACTGTTAGGATACATAAGAGTGACAGCACATCATGCCCAGACAATGACTGTAACCAGCATGTATACCTTAAATGACTCTGTGTTCTGCGAGTGTGCACCATTGTTGCTTGAGGTATTTTGTGGCAGGCAAGCACTGATGGCCTCTACAACCACACCGCTCTCCCCCTCTAACTCTGGTATGAGTGCCAACTGTGCCTGTGGGCCAGGCGAGGATTTATCCCCGATACCATCAATGGACATTTCCATGTGATCCAAATTAGGGGTGGGCGCTTGTAAACTCTGCCATGTCCAGTTGGCAAAGTTTTTGCAGAACTCAGTGCTCCAAGTGGAGTGTGGAGTGGCAAAACTCTGCAAACTCTACCACCAGAGTGGTGTTTACCATCCACCCCTAACTCTGACCATAAACAACAGTCCAAGCCCTTAAGGACAGCACTTGGGGTCAAGTCTCACTATGGCAACGCCCACAGAAGGGATGAGGCTGGGTCCAGTTGGACTGGTCAGCTGGAAAGCATAAAATGGCATCTGAAAACGTGTTGTGTGGTTGTAGATCAAACAGGAAGTCAAACACCTGAACTTTGGAGCCACTTCTGGGGTCCTGGGGTTGAGGCAAGCAGGTCCAGTCTTCCTACAGAGTTCAGACAGCAGGGCTATCCTTCCAATTATTCAGCCTGGGGATGGAAGGCCATTCTTTGGTCACCCCTAAATCAGTTTGTGTCAGTTCCTAACCTCACACTGGGTTTGAAGACGGCCTGACTAGAGAGACAAAAGGGAGGTTGACCTCCATGTGAGCTTCATCTGCCAGTGACAGTGAAGGCATCCTTTGAAGCTCAGGAACTTGGTATGCACACCCCCCAAGACTTCCCTTCCCCACCCAGAATCCTTTCTCCATTGTCTGGGAACAATAAGGGGCATATTTATACTCTGTTTGCGCCAAATTTGCGTCGTTTTTTTCGACGCAAATTCGGCGCAAAACTAACGCCATATTTATACTTTGGCGTTAGACACGTCTAGCGCCAAAGTATGAGTAAAGAGCGTCATTTTTTTGCGTGAACGCCTTCCTTGCGTTAATGAGATGCAAGGTAGGCGTTCCCGTCCAAAAAACTGACTGCGACGCAAAAGCGTCGTATTTATACTCCCGGGCAAAAATCACGCCCGGGAGTGGGCGGGCCAAAATACCCCGCATTTGCGCCTCTTTTTAACGCCTGGGTCAGGGCAGGCGTTAAGGGACCTGTGGGCTCAAAATGAGCCCACAGCTGCCCTCCCATGCCCCCAGGGACCCCCCCTGCCACCCTTGCCCACCCCAGGAGGACACCCAAGGATGGAGAGACCCATCCCAGGGACATTCAGGTAAGTTCAGGTAAGTATATATTTTTTTTTTATATTTTTCTTTTGGCATAGGGGGGCCTGATTTGTGCCCCCCTACATGCCTCAATGCCCAATGACCATGCCCAGGGGACAGAAGTCCCCTGGGCATGGCCATTGGGCAAGGGGGCATGACTCCTGTCTTTACTAAGACAGGAGTCATGTAAATGGCGTCTGGGCGTCGTTAAAAATGGCGCAAATCGGGTGGAGGCGATTGTTTTGCGTCAACCTGACTTGCACCATTTTTAAGACGCCCTAACGCCATTTTTCCCTACGCCGGCGCTGCCTGGTGTACGTGTTTTTTTTCCACGCACACCAGGCAGCGCCGGTCTGCTTGCGCCGGCTAACGCCATTCAATAAATACGGCGCCCGCATGGCGCTTCAGAATGGCATTAGCCGGCGCAAACATTTTTGACGCTAAACTGCGTCAGCGCAGTTTAGCGTCAAAAAGTATAAATACGGGCCTAAATATCTCACCGCAGGGGAACGATCAGGTGTCAAGTGACAGCTGGACACTGGCAGGTTTATGTATGAGAATGTTTACTTTCTAAAAGTGTCATTTATAAAATAGTCATACAAAATCTGACTTAAACATAAAGTAGGATTTAAAATTACTATTAAAACGAGTCCTTGAAATATTGTTTCTCAAACTGAAGTTAGCACTAATTAAATGTAATAGTGTTAACCAATGTAACCTATGGGAGTGCCGGCCTTGCCACAGTAAAAAACGACTTTGGTGGGTTTTCACTGCTAGGACATGTAAAACATTAATTGTACATGCCTCACTTTTAATTACTATGCACCCTGCCCAGTGCGCTTTTAAGGCCTTCCTTAAGGGTGACTTCTCAGTAATAGAAAGGAAGGTTTAGGCTTGGCAAAAAGTTTATTCTCCCAGGTCGACATGGCACTTTAAATTGCATACCTAGGTGGCAGTGGCAGACCTGTAGACATGCTTTACAGGGCTGTTGCAGTGGGTGGCACAATGAGTGCTGCAGCCTGCTAGTAGCATTTAATGTATTGTCCCTGGGCCCGGGTATTACCATATACTAGAGACTTATAAGTAAATTAAATGTGCCAATTAGGGGTGTGCCACATTTACCATAGATAAAAGGGGAGCACAAGCACTTTACCACAGATTAGCAGGGTTAAAATGCACAGAGTCTAAAGCAAGCAAAAAATGCAAGGTAAACATCTGGGGAGGTGCCAGACAAAGGATGGTCATCCCCAACAGTAATGGCCATGGACCAGCACCCCTAGTACTCTTAAATGTACGCTCACAACCCCAAAACATCTAAGATGGGAATATTTGGCCTAGACTCGTCTGGGGAAAAAAGAAATGACTCTTTGCACTTTTACCAATAGGGAGTTGGACGTTTCCGGGCCAATTAACAAAGGTCTGTAACAGTGCATAAAAGACTACTTCTGTAGTACTGTTTCCTGTGCCCATATAAGCTGTATCGGACCAATGACTATTGACACATTGCTGCTTTTGGAGAGCCTTGTTCAAACAACTATTATGGATTACTAAATCAATGTCAACCACAGTTACAATTGAACTGGGGACAGTGAGTATCAATAAAATATCTGTTCTTATGAACTATACATTTGAGATATGTCAATGACCTGCAATGTATAAATCAGTACTAAGATCTACTGATGACAGCACAGGTGACGGAAAAAGGTAATGCTGTACCCTGTGGTAACGTGGGTGTTTCATGTGAAACCTAACATGATAAAGTTAAAAAGACCTCAAAAGCATTGTACTAGTCATAATAAACGTGTATTTGAACACGTTTGATTAAGTAGAAACTATCCCACTCTTTGGTGCTGTTATTTAGCTAGCAAGACTAACTGAAAAGGCATTTTCAATTTCACTCGTCTCCACCTTCCAGAGCATTTCTTGCACCTTCCCAGAGAAGAGTTTATTTTTCATGCCCCATGCATGAGACTTCAAAGTGCTTGACATTAGTCACAGATCGCACATTATGCACGGGTTTGCAGCAGGCCAAGAGCAGATCACCAGAGAACTTTCACCCCAAAAATTAATTATAGGCAAAATAGTTTTTTAACTATGCTGAAATCTAAAAGATTCCTCTTCCGGAACCTGAGTGTGGATGGTTTATAGTTAAAGCGAAGGTGTACTGAACAGTGCTTCCAAAAAAAAAAAAAAAGGCTCCAATTTTTTTCTTCGGAGAACATGGCCAGCAGTATTGAGTGCTGGGATTGAGGGATACTTAGACCCCCTAGCCTTCATGCTACTGCTTGCCACTGTGATCCACAATTCTGCACTTCCTGTCTCGTTATCTCACCCCTACATGGTCTTCCTCTTCAATTTCTATTTTTGTCGCTTTTTTCACACTTTTCCTTTCACTTTCTTTCCCCATTTTCTGCCTTTCTCCCCTAGGTTAATGTCTGATGATTAAAAATACGTCCCATTTCCCAAAAATGAGTGCACACCTACAACCATGGGCACAAATCAAGCAGCACGACGTTTTTCATTAATCAATTATTTATGAAGAGAAGGGCTCGAAGCAAGCATAAGAAATACACTTAAAAAACAATGAAAAATAACAAAATGAAGAATGAGAGAATTTGTGCCACAGAAAATAGTTCGCTCAACATGAGCTCTTGTTCGCGTTAAGGGCAGGCCCCTAATAATGAGTGACATTACCTTTCACCTGAGGAACTGGGGTTTTCTTTATCTGAATACAAACCGTGTTAAAAAATTTTTTATCCCGCTCGTACTAAGTGCACATCCGTAATATATCAGACTCTCCAGCGCGTTCAGCTTTGGCGGGAATCACACAGGCCTTTTGCTACTTAGGCTAGCCGTGTGATATATTCCCAAGCCATCCTTGTAGAAATATAACTGCACGAGCTTTAATTCTTCTTGTGGTACTGCGTTCCAGGGATATGCTAATTCCTGGTTCGTGATCACCACCACAGGAAACACAGACGACTCTGAGGGCCCAGAGTAGACAGTGAGAAGAAGTTTGTCCAGACAGTTTATTGCCTGCCGGGGATACAACGAAGACATACAGCGACGACAGCGAAGTCAAAATGTCAAAATTCGTGATGCATCACACAGAGTCAACCTTTCACTTAAAGCGAATAATTAAAATGTCAAAGGGTTTCTTCAGGCCAATAATTCCAAAACGGGAAATAAATGAAAAAGCCATGAAAATGAACAAAAATGAAGAAAAATCAGATTCACAGGCTTTGCATAATACATCAGAAAACACTACAGGAATTGTCGCCCCACCAGAGCAAAACCATGACATGCAATTGGACAAAAGGTGGTGTTTGCAAGAAAGGTTTTGATACATGTAACATGCAATGTGTATTTATGTATTTATTGATTGATTTGCGGATTTATATAGTGCCACTTGTCAAATTGTGGCCATTTCGAAACACTAATTGGACAGCAGAACTAAAGTGCAAGGTTTTAGATGTACAACAATTGCAAAGTTGGTCTTGCAGTCTTGGCAGAGTTCTATAGAAGTCTGTACAAGTTTCAAAGGGTACCTTTCCATGCTCAGATAAGAATCATGACTTTTCTGACAGTTTATGTATTTTCATCACAAATTTTATAATAGATGAAGGCGTTTGTGTGCATGCGTATGTGCACGCTTTGTGTGTGTGTGCATGTGTGTGTGCCTGTGTGTACGAGAGGGAGAGCGATCTATGTATGGCAGTGTATTCTTCACACAAGGGTTGACGGTGGCAGTCTACCTTGGGCCTAAGCCATCACTTTTCTCTACGAATCAACAGTCAAGCACAAAGAGTGAACCATGATAGATTATTAGACACAACACTAGGTTGGACGACTAGGTTTACATAAGAGCAGAATTTTTAACAGATAAACTATGTAATCGGTGATCTCACTGATGACAGTCTTTTACAGCACCACCTTTTCTTTTACAGTTCAGTACTTATAAATGTGTGTGGGTGTTTGTGTGCTTGTGCACGTGCATGCCGGGGAGAGACAGACGTGTGTCTTTAGCATATGACTTTCTTGCGATGATTTTTCATGATGTTTTGCAGAGTGAGGAAAAATAGTCACATGGATTTTGTCCTCATCCCAAGGCTGGCTTTAGCCCTGGTGGTGCCCAGTACGACAATCTTGGTTGCAGCCCCTATGACCTCCTTCTCCAAGGATTCCCTCACTACTACTCTCCAAGGGCGACCCTCATCTTTCCACATCCCGGCTCTCACATGTTTTTCATTTCCTTTATGGGTGCCAGAGCACTTTATCTCACACACAGATATTAACCAGATACAGAAAAGTGTGTGTACCAATGTCTAGGAAATGTTACAAAAGACAACGAGGATAATGAGGTGTTGGAGTCAGCTGTTATCCATATTGATAGGCAGTATATTTTAAGACTGCTTCGTCTAGAGAAGTACAAACATAGGGTTTAAAGTGTAACACAGTGGTTGGGTTTACTAACAGAAATTTCTTTCTACCAAAACAAACCCTTTTCAGCAACAAAAGACTAGGGAAAAACATAAGTTTCTAAACCTATGCCTGGTAGTCTGCATGCAGCTCTTTGATGCCAGGTCATAGCTCACTGTGCTATATTAGTAGAACTCTACCTTATAAACTGCAAGTAATAAAAGGATTTGTGACAAAGGTAGGGGTGGGGGGTGAGCTCTGCTCATCTGGCGGAGATAACAGAGTTTTTGGTGCTCCACACCCACTTGGAGTGCAGAATTCGGCCAAAAACTCTGCTACCCTGGCAGCGGGGCTGAGCTCACTAGTGTGTGCACTTTGCTTGCACTGTGTGGGCTGCACTTTAGACTCGGCCCAAAATGAGGACAACATTTGACTTAAGACAGGCAAAGAGCCCCCTAGTTAAGGTCTTGCTTTCTGCCGGTCTGCAGTGTGGAGTACTGCAAGATGCTGCTGAGGGGCTGCACCAGTTCTGGATCCAGACCTCCCTCCTTTCACTGTCCTCAGCAGTCTGGGAGCAGGGGGCAGAGGGAGGCAGACAGCCAGGTTGCTGGCAGCTGGTAACCTGGACCCAGACAGCCTTCAGTTCAAACCCTTGTTTCGCTTTCTTTTCTATGTGTGTGTACACAGGGGCCAGCACTGGGCATGTACAGGATTTGTATATGAGTGGGGTCTGTGCTTGTAAACAAGGAAACTTGCATTCAAAGCTCCACTTGAAAAGAACCTATCTCCCCAGAGTCCCTGGGAAAGAAAGTGGTGTTATGGGGTACAGTGCTGAGGCCAGCAGGGAGAGCTGGAGACCAGGAGAGCATCAGCTGCTGAGTGGTAGTCTAGCAGCCCCCCCAGATAGAGATGTGTATGGACTGAGAGAGTGCCTTAAGGCCCAGTGACAAGGAAGGATAGACACTTTGTGAAAATTCCAGGCTGCTGCTGGTGAGCTGGTTTGCTGCTGCTAGTGCTGGGCCCTAAATAAAGGGTGGTCTGAGGCTGTGTATAAGTGCAGAGGAAGCGATTGCAAGGCTGGTGCAAGACAGGGGGTGTGCTTGGCCCTCTGCAGCACGTTTGTGAAGGAGGGCAGTTGGCGAAGGGAAGGGTGCAAGAGTGGTTGAGAGCAGCAGGCTACAGGCCAGTGGGCTGTGTCAGCACAAGAGGTCTGAATGGGCAGCTTTGACTGCCTACGGCATGCCACCCTGGACTGAATACACCCGATCTCAGAAGCGCTAAGCAGGGTCGAAAACACTGTGATTAATCTTTCCATACCTAGGATTTTTCCACAAGGTCCAAGCAACAATCTCCCTTATTCTATCAAAACGAGATTATGCTAATTGTCTATATCATCACTCACCTATATCAACCATGACAAGATTTTATAGAATTCAGAACTCTGCTTAAAGACTATTAATACACGTAAAGTCACAAACCTTAGCCCATATCACCCCTTTCATGAAGGCCCTCAACTGGTTACCAGTTGCCAATGATCCTCTTTCTAGGTGCTGGCTTGTATCACCACAAGGCAACAAATAGCAACAAACCACTTTTCACCAGGAACAAAATCACAAAATATATCAAACACAGGAGCCTATGCTCTAGACTGGCACCCTGTCTCAAAATATCAGCAAACAAGAAGCAAAGCATGGGCGGTGCAGCTTTCTCTGTGAAAACTGCTGAATTGTGGAATATGTATTACTCACACATTTATGTATGAATATAGACATTGTAAGGTGTATGTACATATGTGTATCTATAGGGCTCTATAATTTCTATGGAGATGAACAGTTATGTGTATGTGAATTCATATGAAAATGTATGTGTATGTACATGTACCTATATCTGTATTTAAAAAAACTGTGAAGTATATGGCAATGTGTGTGTATTTATATGGCTCTTCAATTTTTATAGGAATGAACAATTATGTGTGTGTATGTGTGTATGATATGTATCTATATTTTTTTAAACTGTTGTGTATGGTGGTGTGTAGGTATATTAATGCATTGCATGTGCATGTGTATCTGAATGTGTAACTGTTGTTATACGTATATATACTGACAAAACAAGGAGGGAAGTGGAGTTATATGTTTCAAAAGCAAAAGCACACTGATATTGAACAGTGAAACATAATTGCCGTCAGTCTAACTTGCAATGCTGTAGGTTTCAGATATCATCAGTTATGTATGTGCAGTCGTGAGCAGTACGTTTTAGCAGTGCAAGTTGTTCCACTGTCAGGCCCTGCACCCAAACCGGAAAGGGTGGCAAACCTCCGCTGCACAAGGTCTTTGGCTGTGGGTGGAAAGGAGCTGGTCACATGGCGATGCTCCAAGCCGGGCCCTACAGCTTACCCCCTGCTTCTTCTATGCATGCCGTGGGGTTGGCCACAGGCCATCTCCGCGCAGACTGCCAACCCTCTGCAGGCATTCAAGCCCCCATTAGCGGGCAACTACCCATTGCAATGCCTGACTTCTCAGGGATAACAAATTGACTTATTGGGAATTGAGACATTAAAATACATTTTCTGACATTCATCAAAACCTTTAGGGCCAAATACTAATGGAAAGCTGTTGCAATCATTAGGCAAGCAAAAAGCCTATGTTATTTTTGTCGGAGTTCACATCACGGGAGAGTCACACATGATGATAAGTATTTTTTAGATCATAGATGTGAAAAATTATAAACGCTTAAGAGGCCTGTACGGGGCACGTGCTTATGATTGTTTGCAGTGTAACAGCAGATGTTTCCATCTGATTGTCTAGAGAGACGTCTATAGTCGGTTTTTTCAACTTGTTTCTAGTAAGGAACAAATATGAGGGATTACATGCACTTTATACAGAAAGAAATGACAAATCACATGCATTATGCAGTGACAATTTCTATATTAGCACCAAGCTTCCCATAAACCACCAGCACATGCTTCTATTTGTCTACAGCACAGTAGCACCCAGCAGTGGTCTTAAGTAGGGATATTTAAAATTCACATAATATTTTTTCCGAAATTATCGGGAAAAAATGAAATAATACATAATTTTGTGAAGTGTAAAACCAGCATTCGGTGCTATATTATAGCATGAAATAGGTCCTCTTGACCATTTTGGATCGGAGGTTGAATTTGACATTTAACGGACTAGTGCACAAAACATGAGCGCTGCAAAAAACAGCCACTAACGTTCTGATCGTTTCTGTTGTTGCTATGCGTGTATGCTAATTTTTTGTCACGAACAGCTCATAACTAAGCGACATGGTATAAAAGTATACTTTCATGAATTTTGCATTACAAGCATAACGCAAATAACCAAAAATTACATGAGATTATGCAAGATAACTGAAATTCTGCCCGGGCCTGCTCTTAAGTGGTTGACCCCCCAAGACAGAGCCACACAAAAGGTCCAACAGCAAACATTAACTTGCACTCCAATAATGAATATGTAAGTACTTTCCAAGTGTCAGAGGTTCTTGACTCAAGGAGAAAGTTGAAAAAAGTCTGCATTTCTTGTCCAGACGAGTCTACGACATACTGCAGGATGGCCAAGCTCAAAATACCGGCTAAACAACTATATTTTTCAGGGAAATTAACCATTGATTATTGCCCGAGAGGATTACTTGCGCTTGCTTGGCAATCACCCAGTTCGAGGATCAATTTTCTCGTTGTACATACTGATAGAAAACACATCTTTAGCTTTCAGTCCGTTGTGCCTATAAATATTGAAACAGACTTTAACAATGAGCCAGTGTTTTAGACTTTGTTTGCTCACCAGCTCTCACGGGCCGTATAAAGTCGAAGCAACACAAATGAAACATAAATTAATTGGGTGAAGCTACCTAGTTTAATTTGTCAAACAGACATTAACGATAGATTCGAAGAAGAATTGGAGAACGCCAATACATCCATCAGCCCACTACAGTGAGTCCAATTGGACTTATTATTCTTATGTTACTGTAACATTATTATTTGCCCTCAACCCCAAAAATGGGTGATTAATAAATACTGGACTATTCTATCCACAAACGAAGGGAGACTTTACACTTATTGAAGGCTATGCTTGTGTTTCAGATCTCCTTAAGTATGTGCTATTTTTCGAGTAAATATATTAGTGCACTGTTTGACATCAGCGGTATGGACACGATAAACCTGAGGACACTACATGAGATATAGTCAGTCAGCCAGCAAATACTTTATTCGACTAATTGCAGCCATAAAAGCAACATTAAAAGACATACACATTAAAACCAAATAACCGTTAAGATATAACTAAAAATTCGATCTAAAACATCACAAAAACCATCACAAACAACTTAAAAACAAATGCCATTGTAAAATATGACTAACAGTTTATCTATGACACAGGCCTTTCATCCGTAGATACATAAAATCTAAAATAGGCCATTTAGCTTTTCCCCTGATTCTCAGTGCCCCCGCCAAAAACCTAGCCACTCCACAACATATCAGTGGGCTCCCCAGCATTTGCAGATACATTAGAGTCAGCTTTACTTGCACAAACATTTTTCTCTCTTAATAAGGGGACAATATACCTCTGTCTTAACATGGAATAATAACCACAAAAAAGTTCAAATGTAGACTATCCTGTGAAGAGAAGTTGTCACGTGAGCATGGACCCATATCCTCTACTCAGCCAAAAGTGGATGAGCAAGGTTATACCAGAACCTTTACAATCGAAAAAGATGGTGCAGTTTGGAAACCATCACTAGATAAGGTTCTACTGTTGTGTATGTCTTTACCAGCATATAAGCTTGCACCAAGTGTTTTTTGATTTCAAATGCTTCTCTCTCCACCATCATATATTTGAGAAAGGCTTTTTTATCCCCTGTAGATCTTTTTTTAACAATCAATTTTGGATTCGCAAAGAGTTCTGGGCAACCCAAAATGCTTACTGTATTCTTAATATGATTAAACCAGGGAATACGGGTAGCACCCCCCAACAAATGGCAGTCCTCAATTACTGCCCGATTGAATTCTGAATCAGGATTTACCCATTTCCTGATCCAACACAATACAGAGGCCAAAGCTACAAGATCGGTAACGTAGCCCATACCTGTCTCTTTGTGTAACATATATCCAGGGACTCACTGTGGAGCAGCTAGGAGCCTTCTCAAAATCATTTTCCACTATTTGAAGCTCACTTATGTCCTTATGACCCCACACATCACATCCATACATCTCCATTGGGATGCATTTGGCTTCACATACCTTGAGCAAGGCCTTCACTGGCTTGGCCCCCAGCCTTTTGGCAAAATCAAACATTGCCCCAACATATTTTGGAAACATATTTTTCTTAGCTTTCTTTTGGTGGACTCACAACCCCTTCTCATTGGAAAGGACCCCCAAATAAGAAAAAGTAGCAACCTCAGCAATTCAATGTTTCCCCCCAAAAATGTTTTTGGGATTTCTTTCCAAGGCCAACCATTTGACTTAGAGTAGTTTGTGCTAAGATCCAGATCCCCCATAAAATTATTAAATGTATCCAGCAAATGCTGGAGTCCTATTGAGGTCCTTGCCACCAACACAGCAACATCGGCATATTATAATGCAGGAATGAGAAAAGTGCCAGCTCGGGGGATATCCTTACAACCTGCACTCTGAGAAGGCTCTAGGGGCCAGATGCCGGAAACAAATAGCGAGTCGCAAACGGCAAAAATTGCCGTTTGCGACTCACTATTCGCGTTTCCCAATGCAGAAATGCATATTGCGAGTCGGTACCGACTCGCAATATGCATTTCTGAATCGCAAATAGGAAGGGGTGTTCCCTTCCTATTTGCGATTCTGAGTGGTATGCAATACCATTTGCGACCGCATATGCGGTCGCAAATGGTGTCGCAGTTACCATCCACTTCAAGTGGATGGTAACCCACTCGCAAATTGGAAGGGGTCCCCATGGGACCCCTTCCACTTTGTGAATGGACCCACAAATATTTTTTCCGGGTAGGTAGTGGTCCAAGGGACCACTACCTGCCCTGAAAAAAAACCGAAACCGACAAAGTACTCTGCCATATTTGTGGAGCAGTGCCATGGCCATCAAACTGTCATCTTTCTGAAAGCAGAGCCCACCATTACGATGATGGACCAATAGATAGGGTCCATCAGACTAAGGATATCAGACTGCTCAGCTGTTATGACCAAAAACAACTTGGTGATACGGGAAAGAAAAAAAAAGAAATATTACTCCTAAACCCTGGGAGATAACATGGAAGGGCTTGGAGACATTCGTTTTTAGTTTTTAGGTAACAAACTCACACGTTTTAGTATGTTTTAGATGAAAACAAGCAGAACATTTGGTGTACTGCCACCTGACAGACCGCACCCACACAGCATAATTGCAGTGTTTTCAGAGGGCATGGCTGTGACATCAATTTCTCTGAAGGCACAGAGATCACTGCAGTACCAGAGGTGATCTTTAAATATGGCAAGTGGCAGACTGTTAGGAATTGGAGGTAATGCCTTCTGCTATCCTGGAGGGTGGGAGGGCTGCCAGCGAAACTCTACATCAGTCCATAACTTCAGTATGCTGTTTTCTGAAATAACATACTTCAGGTTGGATTCACAAATGTTTTCTCTGAGTAGTTTTCTCTTTCTTACCCTAGTCTCAGGGGAGAATTACTCCTGAACTTCAAAGTGTGATTCCCAACCTTTTGTAGGTTTTTGTGTTTTAATCTAGGCTTAAGAGTGACTTGCTAATGAATTATCAAGAGTAAGAAATGCTTACTACTGGGAAGAAATATTGGCAAATCCTCAGCATATTTTAGTCCTGAAAATTCATGAGTAGAATGCAACTTTACACTGAAATTGCTTAGTGAATCAGGTCTGGAAATACAGGAATAAATCACATAGACAGCAGAATTGATGAAACTTTTTTCACATATTTTATTGATGAATTGAATAACTCACAAAGCAATCTTTGTGACACCAATCAGTTGTATACATTTTGGAAATTCAGAAAACTGTTATTTGCTGTGAAGCTTATACAAATTATGTTGCACCATTGTTACAGTAGATATAACAGAGTGGACAAATTGTTCATTCTTCGCTGAGATCAAATGTGCAATGAGGTCTACAGACCTTTGGACCCAGAAAGATGTGTGGCGAATCATCAACAATATGTCAACACCACCCAAAAATGTATACAACATGACCTTTGTGGCCATAGAAGATAAACTCCAATCAGGAATAGTGTCAAAAGATTTATTACAAACACAAGCTCAAAGTCATGTAGACAATGCGCACATTATTTTATAAAGATTCATACTCACCAAAGGTTGCCCAAGGTACCTACATAAATTCAGACAAACTAACACTATTAAACATAAGCATTCAAGGAGAATAATACATAGCTAACTAAATCAGGGAAATACATGTGTGGGGAGAAACATATCCAGGCAAAATACAAAAAGTATGAAAAGGACAAAAATAATTTGGAAAAAGATAATCTTGGACTGCAGAATACTAACTAAACTTGGCAAAAGATAAGTAAAAAGAGAAAGCATCAGCATTTCAGAAGCTCAGGCACAAGTCTTCTTAATGGGCAAATTAAAGGACTACTAAGTCTAAACGACATTTTAGGGGTAAGGGCAAATGGCAGAGAGGAAGACACCTCTCCAAGGGACACAGCAGTCAGGTAATTTTAATCAGCAAGTTATCAGGATCAGCATGCATCAGGGCAACCTCTGCAAGCAGCAAAGGTCTGCTGAAGACTGCACAGAAAGATGCTGGAGACCGACTAAAGCTCAAATGTCCATTGATATTTCAATTTACAAGTAATGCTCTGATTTGCCAAAGGTGTTAGTTTATATTACGTTGCATAGGCATCATCCAATTATAATTCATCACCAGACTCCAGATTGCAAACGTTCGACAATTTCCCAAGGTTGTCATGAGCAAAGCTTCTTTCCGTGCGACGCCAAGTAGGTTTGAAACAAATGTATATGATCTCAGTCTATATTCCTGCAATGTAATGTTTCCAAGGACAAATGGGTACTTGTCTCCACGTTTAAACAATAATCTTATTACAAAAGAACTTTGCTGCTCATAGGAATGAAATCTGAAAGAAGACTTCACGTTATTAAAAAATAATTCCACACTTTTACATAAAGGCAAAATGCAAGCTCTGTAGGCCATACTAATGCTAATACAAGGGAAACTATGAAATGCATTTAATTAATACGTTTTAGTAAAACACATCCAACATGCAAACTTATAGAATCAACATTAATAATATTTCATCAGTATGAGTAAATCATTTCATATAAACGAAAAGGCTTTGTTTTTACATTCCGTTCAGTATTACAGAGAATTGCATTTCTCTCACTTGCACATATTTTTAAAGTCATTAATCTTTCAATAATCTCCATAAATTTCATATAATTTCTATATGCACTGTTAGTTTAGAGTCTAAATTATATTGTAACATCAGTTTTAACCGTCTAACCTGATTTAACTCAAAAGGCACCTATGCCGATCTCTGAAATACAAGCAATTGCACATTTAAAAGGAGTGTCAGGGCAGCTTTCAGTTTTTCTGTCACTTACTTTCATTAACTAAAACTTGTTGCATTCTGGTGACTTTTGTGACATGAGCGACAGTACAACAATTTACACTCTATCAACGGCAACATCAAACTAGCCATCAAACAACCCAAAGAATGCACAGTCAAGCTGGAGAGGCAGCATCAGTCTGTGTACTTACAGAGTCACCTTGTTTATTTAAAAAGATCTTAAGTGGGCTTCAAAGGTCTTTCAGACGAGAAACTGGGACATGCCATTGCAATACACATCTTAATTTGATCCCTGCAATACATCATATTCTGAATCTAAAGCTTTGGCATAAGGGCCTTACATTATATCCAAGTCATGGCCACTCAGTTTTTGGAACGGCTTATTGCCATAGACAGAAAACAACAGTTGCGACTGAAGTTCATCAGTAGGGCTCAGTAGTCCTGACAATGTCAGTGGTGGAATCGAAGAGCCCACCATTTCACTTATCAGTACAAACCAATAGCTATACACTTTACTATATATTTTAGGGCATATCCATGACATATCATGTTAGGTCTGACTTCCCCATTTGGAGAACATTTTGTGATGCCTTGTGATGCTTTGTGGTGTGTAGTAACAGCAATGTAGGAACTTAAATTAAGTTAATTTATACCTCTAGCTGAATAAGTATAAATTAATTCAAGCACAAAAATATGCCAAGCGTTTTTCCGTCAACTGAAGTCCCAGCTCTGACTCTCACTTGCCTGTAGTCCTGGTCAAAAGTTTTGATACTCTAGACATGGCCTCAGCATGTAGGAAGAAAATTGATTTTCCTAAATCAGCTTGTTAAATAAACTTGGTGTGTACTCAAAATTCTGCAGGCGAGCTAGGACAGTCTGGGAAAACTGCTTTCATAGCAGATCTAAGACTGCCACAGTATAGCATTGTTAGTAGGGTGTCTCCTCACCTGACCTTATACTCTTGATAGCCTAGAAGGAACCCATTTGGGAAGCAATCTCCAAGTGTCTCCACCTTCAGCGAGTTTCTGTTTTTTACAGCAAAATTCTCCATTATGAGTAGGAGCATCGGGTTACTTAAAAGCTGAGCAATGGAGAGTAAGGCATCCTATTGTGAATGAGGTGGCCAATTCCAGCCATGCACTACATTTTGTCCCAACAACACCCATATCATCTATCTTAATGGAAGGTTTAATGTAATGTGTGGCTAGCATAGATTTGGCATGTGCTACTGTTTGTTTTTTTCTATAGAGGGACACAATCTTAGAGGAGAGCCAATACCTCACATAATGAGCTTTGTTAAACAAGAAATACAGATAAAGGATCAGGCAGACAGTCCACCATCATTCATGGGTCAAGTTAATATTGTCAAATTTAACTGTGGTTGTTTCCCAACCCAACTTAGCCCAATCAGGAACGGTCTCAATTGTGTGAAGAACTTCATGGGCAGCAGAATTGGGATGCTGGTGAGCAAACTGAGACTTTTGGAAGGTTTATCATTTTGATAAGGGAGATGCGGCAAGCATAGAGATCTATAAGTGGATCCAACTTTTCAATCTCGCTCTGAGTGCCTCAAACGTAGTTCCAAAACTGCATCTATTCAATTCAGCTGTATCTCTTGTGATATGAACCCTAATGTATTTTACACCATCTTAGCTCCTCCTCAAGGAATAGTCAATTATAAATACTTCTGTGGCATCTGTGAGCAGAAATATCTTGGATTTATCCCAGTTAATTAGGAGTCAAGAATGTCCTCCAAATGTTATAACTTATCCTGTGACTGGATCCAGATTTTAAACCGGTTTCTGAATATGTGCAACATCACATTGTTGGTGTACAGAGAGACAATTAAAAGTTTGCCTCCCACATATTTACACAAGCCTCATGGAACTTGCAGAGGAATCACACCAACCATTCAACTGCTAGTGTGAAATTCAGTGGAGATAAGGGGCAGTCTTGCCTGGTACTTCAGTAAAAGGAATCACCTCAGAATTAATCCCATTAAGCTTCACTCATGCATGTGGCACTGCACCATGCATAGTAATCAATTTTAAGAAGTGAGCACACAATCACTGCCATCAAAGTATCTCAAGCATAAATGGCCACTCAAGAGCCTCAGTGCCAACATCAGGGCAGTGCGCGCTCTACGGGCGACTAAAATGCAACAACCCAGCCTTTATGCAAGAACATAATTCATGCACTGTGTTTATATGCAGCTTCTTAACCTTTTGCATTGCAGAGTTTTACCTTGAAACCACTATTAATGATGTTTGCAAATAATGTTCATTTGCAAGGTGTTGCTGCAGGCTTACAGAGTGTATCAGGGTGTGGTCCCTTTCTAGGACCTTCTAGAAGCTTTCCCTGCAGCATGACTGGGTGTGGTTTGTGGGCTGGGCCAGACTGTATATAAGGGAGCCAGCCCAGCTCCACATGCTCACTATTCAGAGGTCCCGGTGCAGAGCAGCAGCAACGTCTTGAGCTCCTGGTCCGGAGGCCTACTTTGACCTTCCAGGCCTTGCCCTTCATTGTATTGGTGATCCTTGAACAGGGTGATAAGACAGAGGTCGGGCTGGGCCCCTTACCCCGTTTTCAAAGGCATTCAAGTTTTTGGGCCTAGCTTTCATGTTGAACGATTTTCCTTGTGCGTGTGAATGTGCTTGTGGTTTCTGGCATTTACATGTTGGTATTCGATTCGGCAAGACTCGCGATTCATTCTTGGTATTTGACTTTTGAGATTCGGGTCGGCAACAGTGTGCACAACCATTTCTTGACATTTGCATATTGGGTTTCGAATCGGCAAGACGTGCGCTACATTCCTGGCATTAAACTCTTGTTATTCAGTGTGCGCTACCATTTCTTGGCATTTGCATGGTGGCATTCGAATCGGCAAGAAGCGCGATTCATTCCTTGCATTTAACTCTTAATATTCATTGTGCATGACCATTTCTTGGCACTTGCATGGTGGCATTCGAATCGGCAAGAGGCGCGATTCATTCCCACATTTAAACCTTGATGTTCAGATCACTTACAGAGTGTGCGATCATTTCATGGCATTTGCATATTCCTGTTGGAATCAGCAGTGTGCGCGATTCATTCCTGCATTTAAACCTTGATGTTCAGATCGCTTACAGAGTGCACAATCATTTCATGGCATTTGCATATTCCAGTTGGAATTGGCAGTGTGCACGATTCATTTCCTGCATTTAAACCTTGATGTTCAGATCGCTTACAGTGTGCGCGATCACTTCATGGCAATTAAAACTTTGATGTGTAGTGTTTCCTGAAGTGCACACGATTATCCAGGGCCTTTTGAATTTTCTGCTAAGGTGTTAAATTCAAGATGTTACATTCTATGTGCATGGTAAATCCTTAGTACAATTCCTTTTGTTTTCCAGGGAATGTTCAGATTACCTTTTGTCCTCATTAAAAGAGGCACTGTTTGTTCCAAAACATAATTCTAGAAGGTTCTTATATTCCTAGACAGTATGTGACATTTCATGAAAAGTTCATATGAAACATTGTATTAACCATTGTTGATTTCTTTCCAGGTGCCCAGACATTTTGAGGTCTAGTTATAGTCCTTTCTTAAGTTATCCATGGTTACAGTATGACAATGCTTAGAATCATAGTTTAGTAAAAATCAATGTGATAATATCTTGATATTGTGTTGTTTAACCTTTTGCTTCCTACAGGTCTCCTTCCCAGCTGTTACCATCCTAATCCTCTTTTCCCCCGCTTGGACTCTCTCAGGCTCTGTGATATTTCTATCAGAGTTTTGGAGCTGTCTAGTGGTGGACATGTTGGGAGCGTACGCAGGCCCCGAGGATCTGGTCTCCCTGACAGAATAGCGAGCCCACAAATTAATTATCCTCCTGGTTTGCATGTGTTCTCAGCATGGCCACATTGGATGAGCTAGGCAAGGTTATCACGCAGCTCCAAGCAGAGGTAGTGTCATCAAAGGATATAGCAGCCAGCCTAGCTGAGAGAGTGAGTCAGTTGCAGGAAAGAGTAGAAAAGAAGGAACATTGGGCCAGATGTATGAAAGCATTTTGCATTCGCAAACGTTGCGAATGCCCGTTTGCGAATGCAAAATGCCATTTCAGAATGTATGAAATACATTCTGAGCGCAATTTTAAGGAATCGCTAAAATAGCGATTCCTTAAAATTGCGACCCTGTTTAAGGTAGCAGGATGGTACTGATATGTGATCTTTGGTCTGATAATTGCGTTGTATACAGTACAGTATATTTTCATATAATCTGGTGTTGTGTTTTCTTTGTGGTGGGGATATTGCGTCACATGTGTTGTGTGTATTGTGCAAATGCTTTACACATTGCCTCCGGGTTAAGCCTGACTGCTCGTGCCAAGCTACCAAGGGGGTGAGCAGGGGTTATCTTGGACGTGTAACTCCCTTGCCCTGGCTAGAGTGGGTAAGTTCTGCCTGACTGAGGTGCATACCCTAGCCAACCAGAAACCCCATTTCTAACAGTCGCAAATTGCGACTCTCGAAATTAGAAATCGCAAATAAGGTTCCTTATTTGTGATTCCTTAGCACATGTATAAAGCAATTCCTAAATGCGATTTTGGCATTTAGGAATCGCTAATTACTACCAAGTTGAACTTGGTGGTAACCATGTGCAAAATTTAAAAATGCATTTAAAATGCATTTTTAAATTGTACATGTAAAGCACACATGCCCTTTTGGCATGTGTGCACCTTACATGTCCCCCCAATTTTTTTTGGGTGCAGCAGATGGGGCCTTAGGCCCCCAGTACCCTGGGGTCTTGCATTTCCAAAATTGCAATTTCTGGTTCAGAAATCGCAATTTTGGAAATGCTAAAAATTCGCAGATATGGGCCAACAGGCCCATAGGTGTGAATGGGGCCGGTATCGCAATTTGCAATTCGGTAATAGCATTTGCGATTTTTAAGAAATCGCTATTACCGATTCGCAAATGTGATACATGGCACTTTGCGAGTCGGAAATAGCGATTTCTTAAAAATCGCTATTTCCAAATCGCAAATGGCCTTGATGATACATCTGGCCCAAAGTCCTTTGGGTGTGTCTTGGCCTGGTCCTTCTTCTCAAGCTTCTGGAGGTAATCCTCCTACGAACATTTCCCTCAACGTTCCTTCAGCCATTCCCCTAGCTCCTCCAGAACGTTTCTCAGGCGATCCCCTGAAAGCGCAATCTTTCCTGGTTCAAGTGGAATTACATTTTACCTGCTGACCACACACTTTCCCTGATCCCCAATCCAGGGTGGCCTACTTGTTATCATACCTGACTGGGGACGCAGCCACCTGGCCAATTCCTCTTGTGCGTAAAGACAGTCCCCTGCTTTACAATTCGAGAAATTGTGTTTGTGAGTTTGAACGAGTGTTTGATCGTAGAACTGTGACATTGTCGGCAGATCGTGAACGAATAGACTTGCGACAAGGTAACCAGGATCTAGTGTCTTACTTAGCTAACTTTAATCGGCTGGTAGCTGCGACATCCTGGCCTGAAGAAAAGCAAGCAGCCTTGTTTTACAAAGGACTCAAAGATGAGTTAAAGGACATCCTTGCTCAAATAGACCTGCAGCCTACAGATTGTCGAGATCTAATAAATCTCGTTTTGAGACTGAATCATCGTTTAGCAGAACAAAGCAAAACATGCAAAAAGACTGAGAAATATTCCTGGTGTGTTCACTATAATAGAGAACCAAGAACCCAGAAAGAAAGAACTCCAGAACCCATGGAAATCGGAACAATCAGGAGGCCTTTGACCAAAGATGAAAAGGACCTACGTAGAAAAAATGGACAATGTCTTTATTGCGGGCGCAAGGGTCATTTTGCCAAAGAGTGTCCAATCAAACCAAAGAACAAACGAGGTCCTGTCCAGAAACTTGCAGCCAATGCACAAGTCGAGTCGGAAAACTAAATCACCCAAGATGTAAAGAAGGGTTGCTCTTGGGTGTCACCGTGGACCCTTCACAGTCTAGACATCTCAAGCTGGGCATAAAAGTTCAAGTAAAGAAAAATAACTATTTCAAGAAGGCCCTCGTAGATTCTGGGGCTACCGGGAACTTTGTTGATGCCCAATTGGTTTGCGCATGGGAGATCCCATGCACCAAGAAAAAGACTCCAGAAATATTACAAGCAGTAGATGGAAAACTCTTGACTGGAGGCCCAGTAACTCTTCAGACTGTCCCCTTGTCGGTAATCTGCGAGGGGGAAAATCAAAGAACCAAACATAAAGAGAAACTAATCTTTGACGTGATCCATGCTCCTCAGTATGGAATTATGCTTGGCTTTCCCTGGTTAACTCATCACAATCCTGAGATTAACTGGGCAGAACAGAAAGTCGTGTTCTCTTCAGCCCTATGTAATACAAAATGCTTCCAGACGTCTCAAGTAACCAAAAAGTGCAACTCTTACATAGCCACTGCAGCGGAGAAAGAAGTAAAGTTGCCCAGACAGTATTCGGCCTATGAAGATGTGTTCGATGAAAAAGAAGCAGAAACCTTGCCTCCTTATAGACCTTATGACTGCCAAATTGATCTAACACCAGGTTCGATACTCCCCACTTGTCGTGTATACGCCTTGTCAGAACATGAAAATCAACATTTACGTAAGCATCTAGATCAATTCTTAGAGAATGGTTTAATCCGCCCTTCCAAGTCTCCTGCAGCCTCTCCTTTGTTTTTTGTCACTAAGGCAAATGGGGACCTTCGAACCTGTATTGACTATAGGGGTTGGAACAAGGTCACAATCAAGAACAAATACCCCTTGCCCATGATTCCTGTCTTGCTGGAACAAGTAAAAAAAGCAAAAATCTACACTAAACTCGATCTACGAGGTGCTTACCATTTAGTTAGAATGAAAGAAGGCGGGAAAATGGAAAACTGCATTCAAGACAAGATATGGTCTCTTTGAATACACCATCATGCCTTTTGGCCTGTGCAATGCTCCAGCAGCATTTCAATTTTTCCTGAATGACGTTCTTAGAGAGTATCTCAACATATTTGCAATAGTCTATATCGATGACATTTTGATCTACTCTGACAATAAAACTGAACATGTGCAACATGTCAAGACAATTTTCACAGCTCTCTGAAAGCATCATTTATATTGCAAACTAACCAAGTGTGAGTTTCATGTTACCACAGTTGAGTTTTTAGGGGTTATCCTTACCCCTCAAGGTATGGTCATGGCAGAAAAGAAAGTACAAGCTGTATCTGATTGGCCCACTCCAAAGACTGTTCGAGATGTACAATGTTTCCTGGGGTTTGCAAATTGTTATTGCAGGTTTATAAACCATTTCTCTCAAAAAGAGGCCCCAATCACAAAGTTATTGAGAAAGAAAGAAAACTTTGTATGGTATCCAGAAGTTGACCAAGCCTTTTCAACTTTGAAAGAAGCTTTTTCCACTGCCCCAGTCTTGACTCACCCTGATGTGGATCGTCAATTCATAGTGGAAGCCGATGCCTCAGATGTGGCAATTGGAGCAGTCTTGTCACAACGGAGTAAAGACACTGGCCAACTTCATCCTGTAGCCTGCATGTCTCGAAAACTGAACAAAGCCGAACAGAACTATGTCATTGGTGAAAAAGAGTTTCTGGCGATCTGTGACACCTTTAAAGAATGGAGACATCATTTGTTGGGTGCCAAGTACACTGTCACAGTATATACTGATCATCGCAACCTCCAGTTCATGAGTTCAGAAAGACTTTTGACTCCTCGGCATTTACGCTGGATGTTGTTTTTTGCCGAATTTGATTTTGTGGTAACTTTTCGTCCTGGTAAAGACAATCGCCTAGAAGACACCTTGTCCCGCCAAGAGTCTACCACGTTGCCTACAGTCCAACCTTCCAGAGCTATCATTGCTCCAGACACAGTCCTATGCATCATAAAAACTGAAGATTTCTTTGAAGACATCCGTAATTCCTTCACCATTGAGAAATGGCAGGCATGGGCTCAAGCAGATCCCAAAAGATCAATCAAGCAAGGACTACCTTTCCATGACGCTCGTTTGTTCGTGCCCACTACCAAGTTTCGCAAGTTAGTATTTTATTGGTTGCATGTTATACCTGTGGCAGGTTATCCAGGTACTCCTAAAACTCTTGAATTAATCCAACGCTACTTTTGGTGGCCTACTCTGACAAAAGACGTCAAAACAATGGTAAATAACTGCGAAGTCTGTGCTCTCATCAAGACAAGTCATTCAAAACCGAAAGGTTTGTTGCATCCGCTCCCAACTCCATGTCGACCTTGGGAACACATCTCTTTAGACTTCATTGCAGGACTACCAGTGGTTCAACAACACTCAGTAATCCTTTTGGTGGTAGATAGTCTCACGAAATATAGACATTTCATTGCATGTAAGAAATTGCCCACCTCCAGTGAACTGGCAACCGTCTTACTGAATGGAGTGGTCCGTTATCACGGGCTGCCGAAAATTATTCTCTCCAATTGAGGGATGCAATTTGCCTCCAATTTCTGGAAAACGTGGTGCAAAACGCTTCAAGTCACATCCATACTATTTACTAGCCATCATCCTCAAACAGATGGTCAAACCAAGAGACTAAATCAGACATTGAAGGAATATGTGTGTGCTTACACTGAGAAAGCACTTCATTCCTGGACATCAATGCTCTGGTTAGCTGAGTTAGCTTACAATAACTAATTTCACACCTCCACTGGTGTTACATCCTTTTTTGGTTTGTTTGGCTATCATCCTGACACCTTGCCCATCATGATTCCTTAAGAAAGTTCTCTTACACTAGCTGTGTCGGAAACGATTCAACACCTCCACCAAACCCAGAAACTGATTTAACAGCATTTAGAAAAAGCTAAACAAAAATACAAAAAGCACTACGACAAGAAACATTGTGATGGACCTCAGTACCAACCAGGTGATAAAGTGTGGCTTTCTACAAGACATATAGACTTAGCACATGTTTAATCCCAAATTCATAGGTCCTTACTCTGTCCTCCAGCAAATTAATCCAGTGGCCTATAAACTGCAGTTGACGCGGTCACTGCATATTCATCCAGTGTTCCATACTTCCCTCCTGAAAAAAGCAGTCCAGAGGTACACTGACAACCAGCTCCAGTTCTAGTACAGGGGTAAGTGGAATATGAAGTCAAACAGGTGTTGGATTCCAAACTTCGAGGTCGTAACCTGTGGTATCTGATCTCTTGGAAAGGTTACGGTCCTGAAAGTAACTCATGGGTTTCCGCATCTGATGTTCATGATCCACGACTAGTGAGACGTTTTCATCATCTTAACCCAGGCAAACCAGGCCCTAGAGCGTGCTTGGGAGAGGGGAGTACTGTCAACATCAGGGCAGTGCGCGCTCTACGGCTGACTAAAATGCAAAAACCCAGCCTTTATGCAAGAGCATAATTCATGCATTGTGTTTATATGCAGTTTGTAAACCTTTTGCATTGCAGAGTTTTACCTTGAAACCACTATTAATGATGTTTGCAAATAATGTTCATTTGCAAGGTATTGCTGCAGGCTTACAGAGTGTATCAGGGTGTGGTCCCTTTGTAGGACCTTATAGAAGCTTTCCCTGCAGCATGACTGGGTGGGGTTTGTGGGCTGGGCCAGGCTCTATATAAGGGAGCCAGCCCAGCTCCACATGCTCACTATTCAGAGGTCCCGGTGCAGAGCAGCAGCAACTTCCTGAGCTCCTGTTCCGGAGGCCTACTTTGACCTCCCAGGCCTTGCCCTTCATTGTATTGGTGATCCTTGAACAGGGCGGTAAGACGGAGGTCGGGCTGGGCCCCGACACCGTTTTCAAAGGCATTCGAGTTTTTGGGCCTACCTTTCATGTTGAAAGATTATCCTTTTGCATATGAATGTGCTCGTCGTTTCTGCCATTTACATGTTGGTATTAAATCGGCAAGACGTGCAATTCATTCTTGGCATTTGACTTTTGAGATTTGGGTCGGCAACAGTGTGCGCGACCATTTCTTGACATTTTCATACTGGCTTTTGAAATCGGCAAGACGCGTGATTCATTCCTGGCATTTAACTCTTGATATTCATTGTGCACGACCATTTTTTGACATTTGCATATTGGCTTTCGAATCGGCAAGACGCGCGATTCATTCCTGGCATTAAACTCTTGTTATTCAGTGTGAGCTACAATTTCTTGGCATTTGCATGGTGGCATTCGAATCGGCAAGACACGCGAATCATTCCTTGCATTTAACTCTTGATATTCATTGTGCGCGACCATTTCTTGCCATTTGCATGGTGGCATTCGAATCGGCAAGACGCGCGATTCATTCCCGCATTTAAACCTTGATGTTCAGATCGCTTACAGAGTGCGCAATCATTTCATGGCATATGCATATTCCTGTTGGGATCGCAGTGTGCGCGATTCATTCCCGCATTTAAACCTTGATGTTCAGATCACTTACAGAGTGCGCGATAATTTTATGGCATTTGCATATACTTGTTGGAATCAGCAGTGTGTGCGATTCATTTTCCGCATTTAAATTTAGGGGTTCAGATCACTGCAGTGTGCGCGATAATTTCATGGCATGTGCATGTACTTGTTGGAATTGGCAGTGTGTGCGATTCATTTCCAGCATTTAAACCTTGATGTTCAGATCGCTTACAGTGTGCGCGATCATTTCATGGCAATTAAAACTTTGATGTGTAGTGTTTCCTGAAGTGCACACGATTATCCAGGGCCTTTTGAATTTTCTGTTAAGGTGTTAAATTCAAGATGTTACATTCTATGTGCATGTTAAGTCCTTAGTACAATTCCTATTGTTTTCCAGGGAATGTTCAGATTACCTTTTGTCCTCATTAAAAGAGGCACTGTTTGTTCCGAAACATAATTCTAGAAGGCTCTTATATTCGTAGACAGTATGTGACATTTCATGAAAAGTTCATATGAAACATTGTATTAACCATTCTTGATTTCTTCCCAGGTACCCAGACATTTTGAGGTCTGGTTATAGTCCTTTCTTAAGTTATCCATGATTACAGTATGACAATGCTTATAATCATAGTTTAGTAAAAATCAATGTGATAATATCTTGATATTGTATTGTTTAACCTTTTGCTTCCTACAGGTCGCCTTCCCAGCTGTTCCCATCCTAATCCCCTTTTCCCCTGCTTGGACTCACTCAGGCTCTGTGATATTTCTATCAGAGTTTTGGAGCTATCTAGTGGTGGACATGTTGGGAGCGTACACAGGCCCCAAGGATCTGGTCTCCCTGACACTCAGAGTCTAAGATTTCCATGTCTAGTAGTATAGCCACCGCTGGTAGTAGTGGTTCTGCTCTATGTAGAATGGTCATTAAGACACATACATTGAAGGCAGTAGAGCTTTGTGGAATTAATCCAGATTGTTCTGGCAGTAACAAGGTGGCCATCAGTGGTTGGAAGTGCTGCACAAGTATTTTTGCAAACAATATTTTGTTGATATTTAGTAAAGAAAATGGGCTGTATGAGGAAAGCTCAGTGAGGCTCCTCCCTGGCTTCAACAGCACATTGATTGTTGCTCCCATCATTGTCAGAGGCAAACTGTCCTTGTCAAAGGCGGCATTGTATATGGGAGAGCAGTCTGATTGGTTCGGCATAGGTTCCGCTGGCATTTCTGTGTGCCAAGTTATCCCACACAGTGGGGCTGCCTGCGTTATAGAACTGATATTTCCAAAAGGGCTACAAACGGGTCACTTTAGTTGTTTGCTAACAGTTCAGAGTCATTGTTATGAGCAGTGCGGTTACGAGATACGAGGCACCCAGGATTATTTGTCCCAGGCCCTGATCTTTTCACGGCACTTTACTACCGCTGCTAATTCTAGTTATTTATCACAAAAGCAGGATTATCTCGCCTTTTTTATGCTTTCCCGATACATCAGGTACCTTATCCCTCACTATCACTAAGTGTTACCATGGAAACAGATTTGTGACCAGATCCTCACAAAATATTCTGAAAGCCCGTTTATAGGCCGAAAATTTACATTGAAAGATCAACGTGGATTCAATTTAACATATGACTTGAAGCAGTGCGCAAATTTGTACTCTTATATGAAATATAAATAACAAATATGGTGGTAGGAATATTAATCACAGATTATCACTCATTAGTACCAACTTCTGATTTGTTACTCCAAAATCACCTCCATTATTAGCTAAACAGAAAAATAAGAAAGTGTTTTTAAAATAATTCATTTATTGTATGTCACTGAGCTGCTGATATATAAGCACGTATTTTTTGTCTTGGTTTAACATTAACGCGATAACTATGTAGCAATGTTGCTGTGATTTCTAAATAAGCAACGTGTTAGAATTTCTATTAAAAGCTCTGCCATTACGATGTTCCTTACATGAGAAGGTAATGGCAATGTGCAACATTTTAAAGCCACGTGTATTTTTGTATATTTTTTTTTTGCATACTGCAAACTTAGCCGAAAGGGTGCAGAGCGCTGTACATGGCCACAGGCAAGGATACGTTTAAGGAGTTATTGGATAGGTAGCTCGTTTCTGGGAGCAGAAGTGTACTGTTCCGGCATTGTGATATAGTGTTCTTTAGATACATTTATTTTAAACTCTTTCCTAAATTGGAGCAGGTTTGCAGCAGTCCTGATGGATCTAAGGGTGTTGGTTCTAAAGCCTGGGAGCATAGACAGAAAGAGTCTGCTGCCGTGTTTTTTTGTTGTTGAGTTTTTTACACTTCTTTGTCTCCAGACTGATAGTGTCTTAGCTGTGGGTATTCCGAGAACGGCCAGAGTTTGTGAGCTTGCCAGCCAGATAGAAGAAAGTGTTGGTCAAGATGGGTAAGTAAATGATGCAGCTGATTTTACAATGGCACACCTGGAAAGGGGTGCCAGTGACCTTCCATGATAATGACACAATGTGATCAAATTTCGTCAGATCTTAGGGGAGATGTCCTGTAGCATGTATGAGGTCCTTAATGGGGGCCGGTGTGGAATCTGGAAAACCATGGGGGAGAGAATTTTCATCCTCCAGATGTGAGAGTATGCGATCTTGAACCACAGTTCTGATAGATAGCACATTCTCTGATTGAATCCCAAGACGTACCATAAAGAAAATGCCGAAATGTTTTAGTTAAGATGTAAAAAATGAATATTCATCGGAACAACGCGTGCTGAAACCACGCATGCCTGAACAACACGGTTGGAACCCCGACCGCGTTGTTACCACTAATGCCTTTATCATGAATGCCTTAACAACAATTTTTCGTTGTAAAGGCATGCCTGGTTAAGGCATACGTGGAACGGCAGGATTGGTTCCAGCATGCAACCCCCCTGACACCCACCTAAATCCATCCCTAAAACTACAGCGACCCCCCACCCCACCCCTGAAACTATCACAACCCCCACCCTGCCCGTAAAACCTAAACTACCCCAACTCCCCACCCCTAAACTACCCTGATCCCCCACCCTGCCCCTTAAACCTAAAAGTACACCAACCCCCACCTCACCCTTAAATCGACTGCGACCCCCACCCTGCCCCTAAAACCTAAAACTACCCTGATCCCCCTAAAATTACCCCAACCCCACCCCTAAAACTAGCACGACCCCCGCCCCCACCCCTCACACCTAAAACTACCCCGACCCCCCACCCAACCTCTAAAACTACTCCAACCCTCCACCTACGTCCCTAAAACTACCCCGATGCCCCACCCTGCCCTCAAAACTACCCTGACCCCACCCCCTAAAAACTAAAATTAACCCCAACCCCCCCACCCCTGCCCCTAAAACCTAAAACCACCCCAACCCCTACCCCGCTCCTAAAACGACTCCGACCCCCACCCCGCCCCTAAAACCTAAAACTACCCCGACCCCCACCCAGCCCCTAAAACTTAAGCTACCCTGACCCCCACCCCGCCCCTAAAACTTAAATTACCGCAACCCCTCGCCCCTGCCCCTAAAACTACCACGACCCCCCACACCACCCCTAAAACTACCCCAGCCCCTCACTCCACCCCTAAAAACAAAAATTACCCCAACCCCTCCCCTAAAACTACCCCAACCCCCACCCCACCCCTAAAACCTAAAATTATCCCAACCCCCAACCCACCCCTAAAACTACTGCAACCCCCACCCCGCCCCTAAAACCTAAAACTACCCCAATCCCCCACCCCTGCCCCTAGAACCTAAAGTTACCCCAACCCCCCACCCCTGCCCCTAAAACTACAGCGACCCCCCACCCCATCCCAAAACCTAAAACTACCCTGACTCCCCACCCCACCCCTAAAACTACCCGAACTCCCACCACACCCCTAAAACCTAAACTACCCCAATGTCAGGAATAAGTCTGTGCGTGGTTCAGGTCCCGCCCAAAACTACACTGTGCGGTTTTGCAGCGCTTTATGTGCACCACTTGTTTTCCCCTCTTGTTCCGAAAGTGGCCATCAGCATCGTCTGCCCTGTGGGAAAGCTCATGTAGCTGCAGGGTCAGGGCATTGGTGGACAAGATGCACTTATCAGTGCTATTCTAAGAAGGGACTACAATTCCCATGTTTTTAGAGGCAGCAGCCATCTTGGGGTGTGGCAGGCCTATAAAGCCCAGCCACACCCAAGCACGTTGCTCACTATTTTGCAAAATCACATATAAATACACAACAGCCAGAATATATAAATAATTGAGAAGAAAGAAAAAAACTATTTACATCTGGTGTATCTGTAGAAAAGAAGAGAAACACCTGGTGCAATCTTAGAAGCACACACTATATGGACAGGAGGGTAAAAACCTACCAGTGAAAATAGTATTGCCACAAGGAGTGTCTGGATAGTGAACACTGCAGACCTAAGTAGCCATAGTAGATGTCCAAAATAAAAAGAGTAAATACATCAAATGAAGTGAAAAAGAATCAAAACACCCGAGAAAGAAAGGAGAAGATATTAGACAAAAGATTAGATGCCCAAGTCATTACCACATGCCACCTAACTTAAGTCAGATCAGTACCTGCTTGTAACAAATCAACTGTTATGGCTATTCTGGATGACTACATTGAAAGGCATCAGTCACAAGCAAAAATAGTAGTTGTGGGAGATTTTAATGTATATTTTGAGTTTCCGTCATCTATCAATGCATTAATTGAGCAAGAAGGCGAGTAATGGGACCTACCCTGCCTGCCTGGTAAACCCCAGCACCTTCCAAAACAGCACTTCAACTTGTATCTATAGTAGTGGATCAGGGACTTAAAGCATTAAACGGGCAACCTTGCTGTGACCGAAAGATTATTCATGTTCAAAAGGGGTTCTTGCTCAAGTGTTCTTGATTGTGTTGTTCTTGATGTAACGGGTTGGTCATTGCTTGAAGATATGAAGGTTACAACTCGTATTGACAGTGAACATATCCAGGTGGTTACATCCTTTACAAAAGAGCCTTAGCCACTTCCCTTACTCTGGTCCCAGAGCCTTTTTTAGCGAATAACTGCAGGAGTCTCCTGGCCTCAAGTATTGTCAAATCAGAAGTTGAAGGCAGAGATCTACCAGCGATTTGTGTTTTTCCTGTCTGATTACGAGGGAGCTTCTGTCTCTGCAGTCCCAATCTTGGACATTCACAAACACTTCTTTAACAAACTGCAGTGCATTTTCTATAGAAAAAAGTGCCCACACACACCCAAACCATATGAGGGACCCCAAATGGATTAATGCAGAGTGTAAATCAACCAAAGTCATGCTAAAAGAAGCTGTCAAAGGGCTCAGGTGCATAGACATTTGTGAAGCACGACTTAAGTATAAGACAGCACTTGCTAAACCCAAGTGCGACTCGGAGGCCTTACTGAAGTTGCATTGAATCTAGCCCACTTGAAGACTACTAAGGCATTATTTTCAGCCTAGAAGGCACCCTCTCTGCTATTAATAAACTCAAGTCTGCAAAAGCTCCTGGGCCAGACCAAATATTGGCTGACTTGTACAAATCTGAACCACAGTTACAGGCTAGTTATGTAAATCTTTTGTCTAATGAAAAAGCTGTCAGGGAGGGAATACCAGACACTTGGCGGAGGGCTGAAATAATTCCAGTTTTTAAGAAGGATGGCGCCTGCAGCCCATCCATGTTCAGGCCTGTAGGCCTAATAAACAATTTGCAGAAAGTTTTCTCAAGACAGATCCTTGATAAACTGCAAAGCTGGATAGCTAAAGGAAGGGTCCTGTCCACACTCCAAGCAGGTTTCTGAGCCAAAACAAGCACCTCTGATCAAGTGTTTACATTTGCTTTTATATATTGGACATACACACTGTTCAGCAACCAGAGATTACAAGTACTCTTTATTGACTTGCTGGCTGCATTTGATCTTGTCTCTTGCGAGAATCTCTATAGGATGCTTGTAGAAATGGAGGGCCGGTAGCCTGATTAGTCTCCTTACTAGATTACATGATACAAACTATGCCCAGGTTCATTGCTGCAGGAAGGGCAAACTTACTACTCCCATCCCCATCCCCGCGGGGTTCTTCAGGAGTGTGCCCTCACCCCTACCCTGTTAACCCTGTATATTAATGATGTGGTTAAGGCACTGATGGCATGTACGAATGATGCTCTTGTTTTAAGTGGGAAAAAAATCCCATACTATTTTTTGCATAAGATTATCTCAAAAACCGCTGTGGGTCTCCAAACCCTGGTAAGTTTCTTGAATTCTGCATGGCAAGAGTGCTTGAATTAAATGCGTCAAAAATGAAATATATCTCTTTTGGTAAATGCACAACTAGAAGTAGTAGTGTAAAGGTTGCCAATGAACCCCTTGAAAGGGGTTTCTGCTTTGACAGCCTAGGAGTCAAATTGTCTGATATGTTCAAATGGGAAGCCCAAATTAACAAAATCTCCCTCCTAACAGCCCATAGAGCTAGCGCTATACTTCAACTGCACAGGTGATCAGTATAGGGAAAGGTGCGGAAGACATTGTGACGTGAAGAGTTAATTAGCTTGAGCAGTGTAGATGAGTGTAATGCCTGTTGAAACCCCCTCCCAAACATTGTGGAAAAGTTCATGATATTATTTTCAAGCTTGTTTGTGCAGAAGACTCCGTCTCAACCTTGAGAACAAGAGTACAGGGAGAAGATGGAATGAAAACAAAGGCTGGAGAAGGGCAGAGCAGCCAAGTACTGATAACATAGCTAGAAAATGCCAGAATGAGATAGAATCCAAGCTTCGAGTTATTTAAGCACTGAAGTGTGGGTGAGGGATTTGGAAGCTCGCAGATGGAATTGTGGAAGCTGCCATGGCCCAGCGCTGCCTCCCTGTTTTGCTGACCGTGATGCTTGAGGGGGAGAGAGGTCCAAGCAGGCGGTAGAGGGCTCCCCAGCATTTCGTGGACTAAGTTAAGTTCCACACGGGGATGAAAGGCCTTTATTTCTCTGCTCTATTATTATGACTGATTATTTATGCTTGCACTGTGTTTACAACCTGAAGTATTCAGCTCGTTTATATTTTGCTTTCTAAACCTCGTAGTATGAACCTGCTACAGTAAATGAAACATGCATTTTGGTGTGCAGTAAATCAAAGCTTATCTGAAGTATTCAGTTTGTTTATATTTTGCCTCCTGAACATCCTAGTGAGAGCCTGCTGCCGTAATTGAAACATGCATTTTGGTGTGCAGTAAATTAAAGCTTATCTGAAGTATTCAACTCATTTATATTCTGCTTCCTGAATATCGTAGTGTGATGCATTTTGGTATACAGTTAATCAAAACTTATATCTGTCAATGAACTCTCTGTTTATATATATATATATATATATGCATAGATGCTCTTTGTAGTGTAATTATATATAAATAGATTCTTTTCATTGCTATTCTTATTCTACTATTGTTAATGTACTAAATGCCTACATTTACCTGCAATTCTAGTAAAGCTACATTGTATTTATAATTGGTGTGTGGTCCTTCATTGAGCGTCCTTATTGACTTATACCGAACAGGTGTCAACCAGTCACCTGGATAAGACACAGGAAAACGTATTCCTTCGCAATTTCACCAGTCCTTGAAGCATACTATGGTAAAGCTCACTGTGCTGCACTTTTGTAGAGCCGAAGTTTGGGGTTTTACCGATACCCAGAAGCTGGCTATAGCGAGACTAACTTTGTAAGATCATTAATCCCAGTTCTGACCAGCATTCCTTTTATCCCACTTTTCATTGATCTAGGAATAAAACATATTTCGGATACCGCGCAAATGAAATCATTAACACACTGGATTTGATACTGGTCAACCCCTGAGCTAATAGAAAATAGGGACTCCTTATGGGATTTGATGAAAATGGGCAGTTACATTAAGGTTCCTTGGCTGTGCTTTGTTTATAGCCGGTTCAAGAAGTTGGGCCTACACAAATTGTGGGAGGACCCTAGAAAAATCTGCAAGTGAGAGATTGCTCTTCTGAAATCAACATACCAGGCTTACATGTAAGACCAGCAAACCACGAGAGGAATTTATGGTCAGTTAATTAAACAGTTTCTTGATCTCAAAATAGGCCCGCATTTTTAAATATTTATGGACACCACTGCACCAAAACTTCCCGAAAGTTTATACGTGAGGTTCTGCCTAGGTATCTTGCCCTTGAAGGCATTTAGTATCAAGTGGAAAAAAGATCAGTCCGCTGATGTGTGGAGCCTGTAACTTGGCACCCCAAACAGAGGAACATATTTTGTTCTTCTGCTTAGGGGATCCTGGCTCGCACCGAAAGTGGATATACTCAGCATGCCTGAACTTTGGGATTACCCATTATTTAGCTACTCATCGAGTTTTTAAAACTGACACTTCCTGTCCAATTGTAGTTTTAGTCAGCTGCTTCCTATTAAATGTCGGGTTCAAAGGGCCCTAACCCCTTTTTAATTTGTGCTATTTAAAAAACAAACACCATACCTCACATTGAATCTGTTAGTCACACTTGCTGACAGTAGTCTGCCCCAAATCCACGTTGCTGTGGTGTTAGACTTTCTGACTAAGTCAGCCAGCTTGAAGAATTAGTTTGCACTAGCTGCTGCGATCCCTTTTAAATGTACAAAAATTAGGTTTTAACAAATCTATGTGCCTGTATTTATTGTGTTTTGTATCATGCTGTGTTACATTGTCCACCTTGTTTGGTTCTTTGGATAATGCTGATTCTTTGATACTTCTGTATTTTATTAATTTTGCACTTTATTTGGACCTGCCACGTTATATTTTTACTAAGCAATTAAATGTGCTTTTAAATTTTAAGGGGCCACTCTGTATATACGCAATGAACGTAGTACTTTCTTGTTTTGTTATACTCTGTGACTATTTGCTACAAAGATCTCTATGATAATTAATGTAACGAGATTTGGATTCGATGATTGCATGTTTTTATATTAACTTATTTTAATATTTTATTTTGATATTTTAATGCACACGTTGATGGTTATGGCAACCGAATGAAGTATTTTGATACACTTGAAGCATTGTTAGAGAGAGGAGACGTATTAGATGGGGATGGGAGGGCAGGCAAGAGAGAGAGGAGGATATAATTCAGCTGAGAAAGGAAAGTGTAGAGAAGGAGGAATCATGAATAGAGGACAGGAAAGAGATGAATTCAACATGGAATGGAGATTGCTGATTAAAACAAGCATTTGCAATGTAACGGGTCTCACATTTGCTCGAGTTAGAGCTTTTAGTTTTGTAAACAGCGCGATTGGGCTGCATGGAAAATAAAAGGAAAAGGTAGTGCAGAAACCGGGCTGAAAACATCAAGCCTACTAAGTTTTCAGTAGTTGGCCGGTGCGCTCGAGGATGGCTAACCACCCAAAAAGGCGTGACGTATGCATGCCTTTCACCAATAAAAGCAAGCAGATTTTAAAAGGCAAGCCCACAAACCAATGAAAGTGACAGGCGTAACATGGGTGTGGTTACAAGCCCAAAGAGAGATTACAACAGGGACGGAGCGCTTGTGCTCTCGACCCTAAAAAAGGCACAATGCACATGCATGTGTAGGAGTAGCAATTGGATGAAAGGCGGTGTTAGGGAAGACAGGGTGGTGGAGGGTAAAATTCCAAGCAGAAAAACAATATTTTGATAAGTTAGAGGGAAGAGTGAAATGGTTGCGTAGGTGACAAGGGGAAGTAGAAGAAGAAAATGTAGTATAAAACAAACAAAAAATGGGAAAGATGTCCCAAAACAGAAGTGTAAATCTAGAAAAATAAACGTTATGGGAAATGTTAAGGAGGGGTAGGGGAAATAAAAGCAAGAAGGTGAAATAGATTTAACGCCGAGAGAAAGATGTAAAAAAGAGCAAAAAACTAATAAAAAGAAAATTTCAAGGAAAGGAGGAGTGCATATATATATATATATTCCAAAGCAAACAGTTGATAACAACTGCACCACTGCACTCCAGGAGGAAGAATTTTCTCTTTTCTTTATTGGAGTAAAAAAAAATCACCATCCATCACCACCGACGCATTTCTACCTACTGGTCTTGATCACAGTAACTTAGTCTCATTTCCATGTCTCTTATTTATAGTGTCTCTCCTACTACCTCTACCAATGCATTATGGGAGATGCAGTCTTTTAAAAATAAAATTAATTTTGGAATTAAAAATAACAGGATTCCATCACCGTAAATATACAGAATTGTACAAAATTACACCTCCATACGTGCAAGAGCCATCAAAGTTCAAAGTGTAATATAGTGTATATAAATATGCCATGTATGGCTCAGGTATCTGGAGATACACTAATTGTAACCAGATCCAAACGGTAGAAAATGACTTTTTGAGATACTTGTTAATGGTTCCAAATGGTACCTCATCGTATATCAGCCATGATGAATTAGGGGTCTCCTTCCTAGCTGATTTAATAAAGATTTAATAAAGATACAGCCACTATTATTATGGCAGAAAGTGTGGACCTCAGAATATGCTGGACTAAATAAGGCAGTTTTACTTGACTGCATGGCATCAACATATTCTTTAAGAGTCCCATGGCTGAGATATATTATGACCTTCTTTGAAAACATGGGCCAATTAGAATATTATACAAATCCAGAATTACTGGAAAGACTCACTAGGAAGGAATTGAGGGCTTTGACTTTGAAGTATCTAGAAGATCAGCGATGGGAAGCAGAATCAAAAAAGCATATATCCTTAGGGGCATGTCCCTGTGATGCAAAGGCAGCACAAACTACGATAAATGTATTCCTCTTTTGCAAATTTTATGAAAAACAGAGAAAACGTCTTTTATTGCCTTTTTTAAGATCTATTAACGTGCAACAGTGTCGCACTGCGTACATTAATTTACAGATTTTACCTTCTATTGAAATATGTGGAATCCTGGCAAACTTCCTATGCTCTGTAATAACTGCAATAAAGCTTATGGGTGCACTGGTATCAGCCTACCTGGGCTATCTAAACATTTCTGATTGTATTAATTAATATGATAATGTATCTCATTTTGGTATTTATTCTTTAATTGTATTTATTGTGTTTTACATATTAGGGCCCGTATTTATACTTTTTGACGCTAAACTGCGCTAACGCAGTTTAGCGTCAAAAAGTTTTGCGCCGGCTAACGCCATTCTGAAGTGCCATGCGGGCGCCGTATTTATTGAATGGCGTTAGCCGGCGCAAGCAGACCGGCGCTGCCTGGTGTGCGTGGAAAAAAACCACGTACACCAGGCAGCGCCGGCGTTGGGAAAAATGGCGCTAGGGCGTCTTAAAAATGGTGCAAGTCAGGTTGACGCAAAAAATCGCCTCCACCCGATTTGCGCCATTTTTAACGACGCCCAGACGCCATTTACATGACTCCTGTCTTAGTAAAGACAGGAGTCATGCCCCCTTGCCCAATGGCCATGCCCAGGGGACTTATGTCCCCTGGGCATGGTCATTGGGCATTGAGGCATGTAGGGGGGCACAAATCAGGCCCCCCTATGCCAAAAAAAAATATTAAAAAAAAAAAAATGTATACTTACCCGAACTTACCTGAATGTCCCTGGGGTGGGTCCCTCCAGCCTTGGGTGTCCTCCTGGGGTGGGCAAGGGTGGCAGGGGGGGTCCCTGGGGGCATGGGAGGGCAGCTGTGGGCTCATTTTGAGCCCACAGGTCCCTTAACGCCTGCCCTGACCCAGGCGCTAAAATCTGGCGCAAATGCGGTTTTTTTTGGCCCTCCCACTCCCGGCGTGATTTTTGCCCGGGAGTATAAATACGACGCATTTGCGGCGCAGTCATTTTTTTAGACGGGAACGCCTACCTTACATGTCATTAACGCAAGGAAGGCGTTCACGCAAAAAAATGACGCTCTTTCCTCATACTTTGGCGCTAGACGCGTCTAACGCCAAAGTATAAATAAGGCGTTAGTTTTGCGCCGAATTTGCGTAGAAAAAAACTACGCAAATTCGGCGCAAACGGAGTATAAATATGCCCCTAGATGTTTTTATGTATTGCTTTTATGACTTGTTGGAAAGTCGAATAAAGTTTTTTTACTACTACTACTAATACCAACGCCAGGCACTCAAGGATCTCTTGGAAAATAATAACTTGGAAATAAAACCAGCTGATAAGGGTGGAAATATAGTGATTATGGAAAATCAGCAGTACATGCAGGAGGCATATCGACAACTAAATGACTAAAATCACTATTTGAAATTGCAAAGAAATCCCATAAATGAATTGATCATGGAGTTGAACAATCATCTAGCTCTATGGCACAAAGAGAGCTTGCTACATCATGGTGTAAGAGCGTTCCTGAAAAATGAAAACCGCACCCTCCCCACAATATATTTTCTCCCCAAGATACATAAAAGTTTGGAATATCCACCAGGTCATCCAATTGTCTCCAGTTGTGGAGCATTATATGAAAATGTTTCCACCTATGTGGAATACTTTCTGGCACTGTTAGTACAAAATCTAAGCTCCTATATCAAGGACACAGGGGACTTTTTGAGAATTTTTACAGATATTGGATGGGAAGAGTGCTATAAATTAGTCACCATTGACGTGGTATCTCTTTATACATCTATCAACCATGAAATAGGATTGAAAGCAGTGCAGTATTTTTTACAACAGCGTGACATCAGTCAATAGAAATATTCACAAGTGCTATTGAAAATGATAGACTTATGTCTGAATAACAATATATTCTTATTCAATCATCAAATTTATGCCCAGATCCGCGGGACAGCAATGGGTAGTTCCTTTTCACCTAGTTACGCCAACCTCACGATGGGCTGGTGGGAGAAGCATGTAGCATGAGGAGGAAACAATGAAGAACTAGCGGAGAAAGCCATAATCTGGTTGAGATACATAGACAATCTTTTTATCATCTGGAATGGGACAGAAAAAGAATTAATTCAATATTTAGAAAAATTGAATCAAAATGATATGGGCCTACAATTTACGTATAATATGAGTGACAAGTGCGTCCAATTTTTGGACGTGACGGTACATGTAGAGAACAATCGAATTGAGGCGACCCTATTTCGGAAAGAAACATCTAATAGTATTCTGCATGGGGATAGTTTCCATCCAATACCACTTAAAAAGAGCATACCTTATGGAGAATTCATTCGGATGAAACGGAATTGTTCTACGGAACAAGAAATGGAACAAAAGTTCACTGAGACGAAACAGAGATTTCTTCAGAGAAAGTATAAAAACAAAGACATTAGATCTGGGGAATTAAAAGCAAGAGCTCGAACTAGAGAGGAGATATTGAATAAACCTGCGAAGGCGAAATCTCAGGAAGATTCAACCATAAGACTCATAATGACATAGAGCAAGGAGAGCCATCTGATCTCGAAAATTTTGAACAAATATTGGAATGTCATAAAAAAGGACCAGATGTGGGTAAATTGGTGGGTGATAAACCATTGATTACCTATAGAAAAAGTTCTGTCTCTGCAAGATCTCTTGGTTAATAGCCATTTTCAGCTTAAGAAGCAACCTAATTGGCTCTTAATCCAAATGACTGGCTTTGTGTGCTGCGACAAATGCAAAGCATGCCGCATAGGGATTAACATGAAGGAGTTTGAGGATTTTGGTGGTAATAAGGTGATAATTAACAAAAGAATCATGTGTAACTCCAACTATGAGGTATATATAATTCAATCTATGTGTGGTCTACGTTATGTGGGTAGCACAATCTGTCCCTTAAAAAAACGCATCTTAGAACAGATCAGAGCTGTTCAAAATAAGGATCAAACTTATGCCATTGCTAAACACTTAATGACTCATGATGGAGCTACCTGGACAGGCATGATATTTTTTGGAATTGCAAGTGTTGAGAGCAATAAGAGAGGAGGAAATAGAGAGTTCAAACTGAGACGTTTGGAGTCACGTTTCATAATACAGTTAAGAACTAAGAGTCCGAGGGGTCTCAATGGGGATGAGGAATGACATTATCATCTATGAACCTAGGAGGAATTATGTCTGCCCTAATAGTTCTCATGTAAACATATCGATTAAGGCCATGACTAGTCCACTTACAGTACTACATTAATGTGAAATCTGTATATCAATAAGGAGATCTATGTTATAACGTAGTATTTTGGGATAAGTGATTTTTAAGTCCACATGTAAATTTATCTGTAAGTAGGATTACAGTAATGAGAGAAACTATTCTATGGGAGATCAAAGAAGGGACATAAATGAAAAAAGTTCCCCCACTTTGGATTGATTCAGATAGAGATGTGACCAACACTTTGAACTTTGATGGTTTTTGCACGCATGGAGGTGTAATTTTGTACAATTCTGTATATTTGCGGTGATGGAATCCTGTTGTTTTTAATTCCAAGAGTAATTTTATTTTTAATAGACTACATCTCCCATATTGCATTGGTAGAGGTAGTACGAGAGACACTATAAATAAGAGACATGGAAATGAGACTAAGTTACTGTGATCAAGACCAGTAGGTCGACACGCGTCGGGTGTGATGGATGGTGACTTTTTTTGACTGCAATAAAGAAAAGAGAAAATTCCTCCTCCTGCAGTGCAGTGGTCAAGTTGTTTTCAACTGTTTGTTTTGGAATTGTGGGAGGAAAGGTCCATTCCTCAAATCTGTACCAGCATGAAATAGCGCGCCATAAGGACGATCAATTTGTTTTTGTATATATATATACATATATATGTATATATGGCTTTTGTCATTTTACAGCTCAGTAAGGTTGACACTGTGTCAAACCTATGCTTAAAGACTTTGCTGTACAAATGGCAAAAGACTTTGTCACTATCTAGCTCTGCGTGGATAGCACTGTGCTGACCCAATGCTTAAAATCTTTGCTAGATAAACAGACATTTGAGGTGAGCAAATCTAGAGTGTCGCTGGTGTTGCAGAGTGCTCCTTACTAGAACTGCTCTCCACCTAAACTTGGGAACTACCCAGAGTTCCCTATTCTTTTTTGCATATATATATATACATATATATATATGTAGCAAGAGAGAGAGAGGGGTTTAGATATCATAGATCTATATATAGATATATATAGTATGTATAATTAGATCTAGATATATACACAGGTATCTACAGTTAGCTTAAACATTTTAAGCAAACACCATTGCTTTGGTTGGACAAAGTAATGAGTGTAGCAAGGTAAAAAATACTTGTATTTTTTCTGTGACACCTCAGGCAAGATTCCCCAGCTCTGGTGGTGGGACACGTGGTGAGCAGGACAAATAGAGCTGCGGCTGAGCCCCATCTATCCCCACCTCTAGGCACACCATTGAAATTCAGCATGGAGATAGGGAATGGGAGAGAAGAGGCATGACAACATGATCAGAGGTTTGATTTGGAGAGACATTTGTAAGTGCAGACAAGTGGAAAATTACCTAATATGAGAAAAGACTCAAGACGAAACCTGGATTGCATACAACTGTGGAAATAAGGGCCCTCTACCATAATACATTGCAAAAGAATACAGCTTGACAAATCAAAATGTATTCAAATTCTGAATAACCGTGCAAATAACAGTGATTATCACTGGTCAACTTGAATCTCACAAATGTAACCTTAAAAGAACACAAGTTGCAAAGTGATTATTGCTATTATACAGAAAACAATGTCTAAGGCACACCTCAAATAATTTCTTTCCACTGATTCTAGCACAGCTGAGCAGAAAGGGTAACATTAGACTGTATGCTAGAAGGTCTTCACTGGCAAATCTTTTGAAGTAAGCAAATGTGAGGTCTAGTCTACATACCAAGTAATTGTACATTTGTTTGAAAATTGCTCAAAATGCCCAAGCCTAGTCCAGTTTCTGCACATAATGCCCATATAAAATCACACCAGGAAACACTGGAGTATTTTAGAATTCCTTTTCGAGCGTCAATTGTCTAATATGGCGTGGATATTTTCGCAATTGCCTGCATGACTGAGTCATGCAGCAATGACTTTAGAAGGTGGCTGTGGGCTACTTCAGAGCCGTCACCAAAATCCTCCATGGAATGAACTGTACATTTGCTTTCCAACATCTGGAGCTATGAAAGGTGACGCAGCTTGTTAAGTACCATCACAAACTGTCTAGTGGGGGCACTTAGCCCTGTGCTAAGACGAATCAAAGTATGACGAGAATGTTCGAGCAGAAAAGCAAAGCTGGTGCTAAATTTAAAGCAGCAGTAATCTTTCAGAACGATAAAATTAATGTCAGTCATCTCGAATTTTAAGCCAAATGTCAAAAGTCAATAAGATGCGTGTAACATGTTCCTCATCACATTATCTTTTTTTATTTTTTAAAGTCACACTTCCTACCACTGCAAAAAACAGGGGCTATACTTTATAAAGTGTTCAAAAGCATGTGTATCTGTTTTTGCACCTCTGGGGCTCTTTCTTTTTACAGAAGGGGTCAATAGTGCACTCCCTTCTAGGTGCTGGCGCAATAACGAAAGGGCATTCTGTTATTTGCATAGGGGTGTGTCACTTTGCAAATGAGTGACTCTTTAGATTTGTGAAGGCAGAGGCAAGGAACTTATTAGAAGGTGCACTGACTGTGTGCCACATACGAGGTGGCGCACAGTGTGCTCTTGTGCAGGAGTAATGGTGGACCTAGATACCACCCATGCCTCCCACGACCTTTGTACAAAAACATACTGTATCTGCCTGCTGTACCATTGAAAGGGAGGCCGGGTCCACCGCCTACTATGAAAGGGAGACAGGTGGCTTCAAACATCTTGTCTGTCTTTCAGTAATGTGCTGTTTCCAGTGCAGGCACAGATTTGCACCTGCAATAGGAACAATTTGTTAGGGTGCCATATCCCTATCTGTGTCTCGTCCACCCAATTAAAGATGCACTGCAGTGCAGGCCAAGGGTCTGGGCCGAATGTGTATTACAGCTGAGATATCTCTGAGTTTACCGGTACACAGGTTAGCATCCTCGGAAGGATGAATAATAGCCCAGCCTTCAAACCCACAACTTCATACCATCACTTTTTAGTATCAAGGATGCAACTTACTAAGCCGTCCTGCAGGCTTATGCATGTTCGCTCTGCTTAACCCCTTCGCTGCCAGGCCTTTTCCCCCTCCTGTGCCAGGCCTTTTTTTGCCTATTAGGGGCAGTTCGCGCTTAGGCCCTCATAACTTTTTGTCCACATAAGCTAACCAAGCCAAATTTGCGTCCTTTTTTTCCAACATCCTAGGGATTCTAGAGGTACCCAGACTTTGTGGGTTCCCCTGAAGGAGGCCAAGAAATTGACCAAAATACAATGAAAATTTCGTTTTTTCCAAACAAATTGGAAAAAGTGGCTGCAGAAGAAGGCTTGTGGTTTTTCCCCTGAAAATGGCACCAACAAAGGGTTTGCGGTGCTAAACTCAGCAGCTTCCCAGCTTTCAGGAACAGGCAGACTTGAATCAGAAAACCCAATTTTTCAACACAATTTTGGCATTTTACTGGGGCATACCCCATTTGTGCAATTTTTTGTGCTTTCAGCCTCCTTCCAGTCAGTGACAGGAATGGTCATGAAACCAATGCTGGATCCCAGAAACATAAACATTTCTGAAAAGTAGACAAAATTCTGAATTCAGCAAGGGGTCATTTGTGTAGATCCTACAAGGGTTTCCTACAGAAAATAACAGCTGAAAAAGAAAAATATTGAAATTGAGGTGAAAAAACCATCAATTTTTCTCTACGTTTTACTCTGTAACTTTTCCCTGCAATGTCAGATTATCGAAAGCAATATACCGTTACGTCTGCTGGACTCCTCTGGTTGCGGGGATATATAGGGTTTGTAGGTTCATCAAGAACCCGAGGAACCCAGAGCCAATAAATGAGCTGCACCCTGCAGTGCGTTTTCATTCTATACCGGGTATACAGCAATTCATTTGCTGAAATATAAGGAGTAAAAAATTGCTATCAAGAAAACCTTTGCATTTCCAAAAAGGGCACAAGATAAGGTGTTGAGGAGCAGTGGTTATTTGCACATCTCTGAATTCCGGGGTGACCATAGTAGCACGTGAATTACAGGGAATTTCTCAAATAGATGTCTTTTTTACACACACTCCTATATTTGGAAGGAAAAAATTTAGAGAAAGACAAGGGGCAATAGTACTTGTTTTGCTAATCTATGTTCCCCCAAGTCTCCCGATAAAAATGGTACCTCACTTGTGTGGGTAGGCCTAGCACCCGCGACAGGATATGCCCCAAAACACAACGTGGACATATCACAGAAAACAGAGCTGTTTTTAGCAAAGTGACTACCTGTAGATTTTGGCCTCTAGCTCAGCCGCCACCTAGGGAAACCTACCAAACCTGTGCATTTCTGAAAACTAGAGACCTAGGGGAATCCAAGGAGGGGTGACTTGCGGGGCTCGGACCAGGTTCTGTTACCCAGAATCCTTTGCAAATCTCAAAATTTGGCTAAAAAAACACATGTTCCTCACATTTCTGTGGCAGAAAGTTCTGGAATCTGAGAGGAGCCACAAATTTCCTTCCACCCAGCGTTCCCCCACGTCTCCCGATAAAAATGATACCTCACTTGTGTGGGTAGGCCTAGCGCCCGCGACAGGATATGCCCCAAAACACAACGTGGACTTATCACAGAAAACAGAGCTGTTTTTAGCAAAGTGACTACCTGTAGATTTTGGCCTCTAGCTCAGCCGCCACCTAGGGAAACCTACCAAACCTGTGCATTTCTGAAAACTAGAGACCTAGGGGAATCCAAGCAGGGGTGACTTGCGGGGCTCGGACCGGGTTCTGTTACCCAGAATCCTTTGCAAACCTCAAAATTTGGCTAAAAAAACACATGTTCCTCACATTTCTGTGGCAGAAAGTTCTGGAATCCGAGAGGAGCCACAAATTTCCTTCCACCCAGCGTTCCTCCACGTCTCCCGATAAAAATGATACCTCACTTGTGTGGGTAGGCCTAGCGCCTGCGACAGGATATGCCCCAAAACACAACGTGGACATATCACAGAAAACAGAGCTGTTTTTAGCAAAGTGACTACCTGTAGATTTTGGCCTCTAGCTCAGCCGCCACCTAGGGAAACCTACCAAACCTGTGCATTTCTGAAAACTAGAGACCTAGGGGAATCCAAGGAGGGGTGACTTGTGGGGCTCGGACCAGGTTCTGTTACCCAGAATCCTTTGCAAACCTCAAAATTTGGCTAAAAAAACACATGTTCCTCACATTTCTGTGGCAGAAAGTTCTTGAATCCGAGAGGAGCCACAAATTTCCTTCCACCCAGCGTTCCCCCACGTCTCCCGATAAAAATGATACCTCACTTGTGTGGGTAGGCCTAGCGCCCGCGACAGGATATGCCCCAAAACACAACGTGGACATATCACAGAAAACAGAGCTGTTTTTAGCAAAGTGACTACCTGTAGATTTTGGCCTCTAGCTCAGCCGCCACCTAGGGAAACCTACCAAACCTGTGCATTTCTGAAAACTAGAGACCTAGGGGAATCCAAGGAGGGGTGACTTGTGTGGCTCGGACCAGGTTCTGTTACCCAGAATCCTTTGCAAACCTCAAAATTTGGCTAAAAAAACACATGTTCCTCACATTTCTGTGGCAGAAAGTTCTGGAATCTGAGAGGAGCCACAAATTTCCTTCCACCCAGCGTTCCCCCACGTCTCCCGATAAAAATGATACCTCACTTGTGTGGGTAGGCCTAGCGCCCGCAACAGGATATGCCCCAAAACACAACGTGGACATATCACAGAAAACAGAGCTGTTTTTAGCAAAGTGACTACCTGTAGATTTTGGCCTCTAGCTCAGCCGCCACCTAGGGAAACCTACCAAACCTGTACATTTCTGAAAACTAGAGACCTAGGGGAATCCAAGGAGGGGTGACTTGTGTGGCTCGGACCAGGTTCTGTTACCCAGAATTCTTTGCAAACCTCAAAATTTGGCTAAAAAAACACATGTCCCTCACATTTCTGTGGCAGAAAGTTCTGGAATCCGAGAGGAGCTACAAATTTCCATCCACCCAGCGTTCCCCCAAGTCTCCCGATAAAAATGATACCTCACTTGCGTAGGTAGGCCTAGCGCCGGCGACAGGAAACACCCCAAAGCGCAACGTGGACACATCCTAAATTTTGGAAAAAAACAGAGGTGTTTTTTGCGAAGTGCCTACCTGTAGATTTTGGCCTCTAGCTCAGCCGGCACCTAGGGAAACCTACCAAACCTGTGCATTTCTGAAAACTAGAGACCTAGGGGAATCCAAGGAGGGGTGACTTGCGGGGCTCGGACCAGGTTCTGTTACCCAGAATCCTTTGCAAACCTCAAAATTTGGCTAAAAATACACATGTTACTCACATTTCTGTGGCAGAAAGTTCTGGAATCTGAGAGGAGCCACAAATTTCCTTCTACCCAGCGTTCCCCCAAGTCTCCCGATAAAAATGATACCTCACTTGCGTGGGTAGGCCTAGCGCCGGCGACAGGAAACACCCCAAAGCGCAACGTGGACACATCCTAAATTTTGGAAAAAAACAGAGGTGTTTTTTGCGAAGTGCCTACCTGTAGATTTTGGCCTCTAGCTCAGCCAGCACCTAGGGAAACCTACCAAACCTGTGCATTTCTGAAAACTAGAGACCTAGGGGAATCCAAGGAGGGGTGACTTGCGGGGCTCGGACCAGGTTCTGTTACCCAGAATCCTTTGCAAACCTCAAAATTTGGCTAAAAAAACACATGTCCCTCACATTTCTGTGGCAGAAAGTTCTGGAATCTGAGAGGAGCTACAAATTTCCTTCCACCCAGCGTTCCCCCAAGTCTCCCGATAAAAATGATACCTCACTTGCGTGGGTAGGCCTAGCGCCGGCGACAGGAAACACCCCAAAGCGCAACGTGGACACATCCTAAATTTTGGAAAAAAACAGAGGTGTTTTTTGCGAAGTGCCTACCTGTAGATTTTGGCCTCTAGCTCAGCCGGCACCTAGGGAAACCTACCAAACCTGTGCATTTCTGAAAACTAGAGACCTAGGGGAATCCAAGGAGGGGTGACTTGTGGGGCTCGGACCAGGTTCTGTTACCCAGAATCCTTTGCAAACCTCAAAATTTGGCTAAAAAAACACATGTTCCTCACATTTCTGTGGCAGAAAGTTCTTGAATCCGAGAGGAGCCACAAATTTCCTTCCACCCAGCGTTCCCCCACGTCTCCCGATAAAAATGATACCTCACTTGTGTGGGTAGGCCTAGCGCCCGCGACAGGATATGCCCCAAAACACAACGTGGACATATCACAGAAAACAGAGCTGTTTTTAGCAAAGTGACTACCTGTAGATTTTGGCCTCTAGCTCAGCCGCCACCTAGGGAAACCTACCAAACCTGTGCATTTCTGAAAACTAGAGACCTAGGGGAATCCAAGGAGGGGTGACTTGTGTGGCTCGGACCAGGTTCTGTTACCCAGAATCCTTTGCAAACCTCAAAATTTGGCTAAAAAAACACATGTTCCTCACATTTCTGTGGCAGAAAGTTCTGGAATCTGAGAGGAGCCACAAATTTCCTTCCACCCAGCGTTCCCCCACGTCTCCCGATAAAAATGATACCTCACTTGTGTGGGTAGGCCTAGCGCCCGCAACAGGATATGCCCCAAAACACAACGTGGACATATCACAGAAAACAGAGCTGTTTTTAGCAAAGTGACTACCTGTAGATTTTGGCCTCTAGCTCAGCCGCCACCTAGGGAAACCTACCAAACCTGTACATTTCTGAAAACTAGAGACCTAGGGGAATCCAAGGAGGGGTGACTTGTGTGGCTCGGACCAGGTTCTGTTACCCAGAATTCTTTGCAAACCTCAAAATTTGGCTAAAAAAACACATGTCCCTCACATTTCTGTGGCAGAAAGTTCTGGAATCCGAGAGGAGCTACAAATTTCCTTCCACCCAGCGTTCCCCCAAGTCTCCCGATAAAAATGATACCTCACTTGCGTAGGTAGGCCTAGCGCCGGCGACAGGAAACACCCCAAAGCGCAACGTGGACACATCCTAAATTTTGGAAAAAAACAGAGGTGTTTTTTGCGAAGTGCCTACCTGTAGATTTTGGCCTCTAGCTCAGCCGGCACCTAGGGAAACCTACCAAACCTGTGCATTTCTGAAAACTAGAGACCTAGGGGAATCCAAGGAGGGGTGACTTGCGGGGCTCGGACCAGGTTCTGTTACCCAGAATCCTTTGCAAACCTCAAAATTTGGCTAAAAATACACGTTACTCACATTTCTGTGGCAGAAAGTTCTGGAATCTGAGAGGAGCCACAAATTTCCTTCTACCCAGCGTTCCCCCAAGTCTCCCGATAAAAATGATACCTCACTTGCGTGGGTAGGCCTAGCGCCGGCGACAGGAAACACCCCAAAGCGCAACGTGGACACATCCTAAATTTTGGAAAAAAACAGAGGTGTTTTTTGCGAAGTGCCTACCTGTAGATTTTGGCCTCTAGCTCAGCCAGCACCTAGGGAAACCTACCAAACCTGTGCATTTCTGAAAACTAGAGACCTAGGGGAATCCAAGGAGGGGTGACTTGCGGGGCTCGGACCAGGTTCTGTTACCCAGAATCCTTTGCAAACCTCAAAATTTGGCTAAAAAAACACATGTCCCTCACATTTCTGTGGCAGAAAGTTCTGGAATCTGAGAGGAGCTACAAATTTCCTTCCACCCAGCGTTCCCCCAAGTCTCCCGATAAAAATGATACCTCACTTGCGTGGGTAGGCCTAGCGCCGGCGACAGGAAACACCCCAAAGCGCAACGTGGACACATCCTAAATTTTGGAAAAAAACAGAGGTGTTTTTTGCGAAGTGCCTACCTGTAGATTTTGGCCTCTAGCTCAGCCGGCACCTAGGGAAACCTACCAAACCTGTGCATTTCTGAAAACTAGAGACCTAGGGGAATCCAAGGAGGGGTGACTTGCGGGGCTCGGACCAGGTTCTGTTACCCAGAATCCTTTGCAAACCTCAAAATTTGGCTAAAAAAACACATGTCCCTCACATTTCTGTGGCAGAAAGTTCTGGAATCCGAGAGGAGCTACAAATTTCCTTCCACCCAGCGTTCCCCCAAGTCTCCCGATAAAAATGATACCTCACTTGCGTAGGTAGGCCTAGCGCCGGCGACAGGAAACACCCCAAAGCGCAACGTGGACACATCCTAAATTTTGGAAAAAAACAGAGGTGTTTTTTGCGAAGTGCCTACCTGTAGATTTTGGCCTCTAGCTCAGCCGGCACCTAGGGAAACCTACCAAACCTGTGCATTTCTGAAAACTAGAGACCTAGGGGAATCCAAGGAGGGGTGACTTGCGGGGCTCGGACCAGGTTCTGTTACCCAGAATCCTTTGCAAACCTCAAAATTTGGCTAAAAATACACATGTTACTCACATTTCTGTGGCAGAAAGTTCTGGAATCTGAGAGGAGCCACAAATTTCCTTCTACCCAGCGTTCCCCCAAGTCTCCCGATAAAAATGATACCTCACTTGCGTGGGTAGGCCTAGCGCCGGCGACAGGAAACACCCCAAAGCGCAACGTGGACACATCCTAAATTTTGGAAAAAAACAGAGGTGTTTTTTGCGAAGTGCCTACCTGTAGATTTTGGCCTCTAGCTCAGCCAGCACCTAGGGAAACCTACCAAACCTGTGCATTTCTGAAAACTAGAGACCTAGGGGAATCCAAGGAGGGGTGACTTGCGGGGCTCGGACCAGGTTCTGTTACCCAGAATCCTTTGCAAACCTCAAAATTTGGCTAAAAAAACACATGTCCCTCACATTTCTGTGGCAGAAAGTTCTGGAATCTGAGAGGAGCTACAAATTTCCTTCCACCCAGCGTTCCCCCAAGTCTCCCGATAAAAATGATACCTCACTTGCGTGGGTAGGCCTAGCGCCGGCGACAGGAAACACCCCAAAGCGCAACGTGGACACATCCTAAATTTTGGAAAAAAACAGAGGTGTTTTTTGCGAAGTGCCTACCTGTAGATTTTGGCCTCTAGCTCAGCCGGCACCTAGGGAAACCTACCAAACCTGTGCATTTCTGAAAACTAGAGACCTAGGGGAATCCAAGGAGGGGTGACTTGTGGGGCTCGGACCAGGTTCTGTTACCCAGAATCCTTTGCAAACCTCAAAATTTGGCTAAAAAAACACATGTTCCTCACATTTCTGTGGCAGAAAGTTCTTGAATCCGAGAGGAGCCACAAATTTCCTTCCACCCAGCGTTCCCCCACGTCTCCCGATAAAAATGATACCTCACTTGTGTGGGTAGGCCTAGCGCCCGCGACAGGATATGCCCCAAAACACAACGTGGACATATCACAGAAAACAGAGCTGTTTTTAGCAAAGTGACTACCTGTAGATTTTGGCCTCTAGCTCAGCCGCCACCTAGGGAAACCTACCAAACCTGTGCATTTCTGAAAACTAGAGACCTAGGGGAATCCAAGGAGGGGTGACTTGTGTGGCTCGGACCAGGTTCTGTTACCCAGAATCCTTTGCAAACCTCAAAATTTGGCTAAAAAAACACATGTTCCTCACATTTCTGTGGCAGAAAGTTCTGGAATCTGAGAGGAGCCACAAATTTCCTTCCACCCAGCGTTCCCCCACGTCTCCCGATAAAAATGATACCTCACTTGTGTGGGTAGGCCTAGCGCCCGCAACAGGATATGCCCCAAAACACAACGTGGACATATCACAGAAAACAGAGCTGTTTTTAGCAAAGTGACTACCTGTAGATTTTGGCCTCTAGCTCAGCCGCCACCTAGGGAAACCTACCAAACCTGTACATTTCTGAAAACTAGAGACCTAGGGGAATCCAAGGAGGGGTGACTTGTGTGGCTCGGACCAGGTTCTGTTACCCAGAATTCTTTGCAAACCTCAAAATTTGGCTAAAAAAACACATGTCCCTCACATTTCTGTGGCAGAAAGTTCTGGAATCCGAGAGGAGCTACAAATTTCCTTCCACCCAGCGTTCCCCCAAGTCTCCCGATAAAAATGATACCTCACTTGCGTAGGTAGGCCTAGCGCCGGCGACAGGAAACACCCCAAAGCGCAACGTGGACACATCCTAAATTTTGGAAAAAAACAGAGGTGTTTTTTGCGAAGTGCCTACCTGTAGATTTTGGCCTCTAGCTCAGCCGGCACCTAGGGAAACCTACCAAACCTGTGCATTTCTGAAAACTAGAGACCTAGGGGAATCCAAGGAGGGGTGACTTGCGGGGCTCGGACCAGGTTCTGTTACCCAGAATCCTTTGCAAACCTCAAAATTTGGCTAAAAATACACGTTACTCACATTTCTGTGGCAGAAAGTTCTGGAATCTGAGAGGAGCCACAAATTTCCTTCTACCCAGCGTTCCCCCAAGTCTCCCGATAAAAATGATACCTCACTTGCGTGGGTAGGCCTAGCGCCGGCGACAGGAAACACCCCAAAGCGCAACGTGGACACATCCTAAATTTTGGAAAAAAACAGAGGTGTTTTTTGCGAAGTGCCTACCTGTAGATTTTGGCCTCTAGCTCAGCCAGCACCTAGGGAAACCTACCAAACCTGTGCATTTCTGAAAACTAGAGACCTAGGGGAATCCAAGGAGGGGTGACTTGCGGGGCTCGGACCAGGTTCTGTTACCCAGAATCCTTTGCAAACCTCAAAATTTGGCTAAAAAAACACATGTCCCTCACATTTCTGTGGCAGAAAGTTCTGGAATCTGAGAGGAGCTACAAATTTCCTTCCACCCAGCGTTCCCCCAAGTCTCCCGATAAAAATGATACCTCACTTGCGTGGGTAGGCCTAGCGCCGGCGACAGGAAACACCCCAAAGCGCAACGTGGACACATCCTAAATTTTGGAAAAAAACAGAGGTGTTTTTTGCGAAGTGCCTACCTGTAGATTTTGGCCTCTAGCTCAGCCGGCACCTAGGGAAACCTACCAAACCTGTGCATTTCTGAAAACTAGAGACCTAGGGGAATCCAAGGAGGGGTGACTTGCGGGGCTCGGACCAGGTTCTGTTACCCAGAATCCTTTGCAAACCTCAAAATTTGGCTAAAAATACACATGTTACTCACATTTCTGTGGCAGAAAGTTCTGGAATCTGAGAGGAGCCACAAATTTCCTTCTACCCAGCGTTCCCCCAAGTCTCCCGATAAAAATGATACCTCACTTGTGTGGGTAGGACTAGCGCCCACGAAAGGAAAGGGCCCAAAACACAACGTGGACACATCACATTTTTTTATAAAAAGCAGTGCCTACCTGTGGATTTTGGCCTGTAGCTCAGCCGACACCTGAGGAAACCTAGCAAACCAGTGCATTTTTGAAAACTAGAAACCCAGGGGAATCCAAGATGGGGTGACTTGCGGGGCTCTGACCAGGTTATGTTACCCAGAATCCTTTGCAAACATCAAAATTTGGGCCAAAAAACACTGTTTCCTCTCATTTCGGTGACAGAAAGTTCTGGAATCTGAGAGGAGCCACAAATTTCCTTCCACCCAGCGTTCCCCTAAGTCTCTCGATAAAAATGGTACATCACTTCTGTGGGTAGGCCTAGCGCCCACAAAAGGAAATGGCCCAAAACACAACGTGGACACAACATATTTTTTCACAGAAAACAGAGGTGTTTTTTGCAAGGTGCCTACCTGTGGTGTTTGGCCTGTAGCTCAGCCGGCCCCGGGGGGGGGGCAAAAATGCCCTAAAATAAATTTGCCCCCCCAACCCCCACCCTCCCCCGCCGGGAGCGACCCTTGCCTACGGGGTCGCTCCCCCTGCGTGACATTGGCACCAAAAAACAAATCCCCGGTGCCTAGTGGTTTCTGCCCCCTTGGGGGCAGGTTGACCTAAACTCAGCCAATCTGCCCCCAAGGGGGGCAGAAATGGCCTAAATACAATTTGTCCCCCAGGGGAGCGACTTTTGCCTGATGGGTCGCTCCCCATCTCTAAAAAAAAAAAAAAAAAAAGAAAAAAAAAAAAATTCCCCTGGCGCCTAGAGGTTTCTGCCCCCCCCCCCGGGGGCAGAAATGGCCTAAAATAAATTTGCCCCCCCAACACCCACCCCCCCCCGGGAGCGACCCTTGCCTACGGGGTCGCTCCCCCTGCGTGACATTGGCGCCAAAAAACAAATCCCCGGTGCCTAGTGGTTTCTGCCCCCTTGGGGGCAGATTGACCTAAAATTGGCCAATCTGCCCCCAGGGGGGCAGAAATGGTCTAAATACAATTTGCCCCCCCAGGGGAGCGACCCTTGCCTGATGGGTCGCTCCCCATCTCTAAAAAAAGAAACAAAAAAAAAAAAACAAAAAAAAAAAATTGCCCTGGTGCCTAGAGTGTTCTGCCCCCCCCCCCCCCCCCGGGGGCAGTTCGGCCTAATAATAGGCCGATCTGTCCCCCGGGGGGGCAGAAATGGCCTAAAATAAATTTGTCCCCCCAACCCCCACCCCCCCCCCCGGGAGCGACCCTTGCCTACGGGGTCGCTCCCCCTGCGTGACATTGGCGCCAAAAAACAAATCCCCGGTGCCTAGTGGTTTCTGCCCCCTTGGGGGCAGATTGACCTAAAATTGGCCAATCTGCCCCCAGGGGGGCAGAAATGGTCTAAATACAATTTGCCCCCCCAGGGGAGCGACCCTTGCCTGATGGGTCGCTCCCCATCTCTAAAAAAAGAAACAAAAAAAAAAAAAACACAAAAAAAAAATTGCCCTGGTGCCTAGAGTGTTCTGCCCCCCCCCCCCGGGGGCAGTTCGGCCTAATAATAGGCCGATCTGTCCCCCGGGGGGGCAGAAATGGCCTAAAATAAATTTGCCCCCCCAACCCCCATCCCCCCCCCGGGAGCGACCCTTGCCTACGGGGTCGCTCCCCCTGCGTGACATTGGCGCCAAAAAACAAATCCCCGGTGCCTAGTGGTTTCTGCCCCCTTGGGGGCAGATTGACCTAAAATTGGCCAATCTTCCCCCAGGGGGGCAGAAATGGTCTAAATACAATTTGCCCCCCCAGGGGAGCGACCCTTGCCTGATGGGTCGCTCCCCATCTCTAAAAAAAGAAACAACAAAAAAAAAAACACAAAAAAAAAATTGCCCTGGCGCCTAGAGTGTTCTGCCCCCCCCGGGGGCAGTTCGGCCTAATAATAGGCCGATCTGTCCCCCGGGGGGGCAGAAATGGCCTAAAATAAATTTGCCCCCCCAACCCCCGCCCCCCCCCGGGAGCGACCCTTGCCTACGGGGTCGCTCCCCCTGCGTGACATTGGCGCCTAAAAACAAATCCCCGGTGCCTAGTGGTTTCTGCCCCCTTGGGGGCAGATTGACCTAAAATTGGCCAATCTGCCCCCAGGGGGGCAGAAATGGTCTAAATACAATTTGCCCCCCCCAGGGGAGCGACCCTTGCCTGATGGGTCGCTCCCCATCTCTAAAAAAAGAAACAACAAAAAAAAAAAACACAAAAATAAAATTGCCCTGGCGCCTAGAGTGTTCTGCCCCCCCCCTCCGGGGGCAGTTCGGCCTCATAATAGGCCGATCTGTCCCCCGGGGGGGGCAGAAATGGCCTAAAATAAATTTGCCCCCCCAACCCCCCCCGGGAGCGACCCTTGCCTACGGGGTCGCTCCCCCTGCGTGACATTGGCACCAAAAAACAAATCCCCGGTGCCTAGTGGTTTCTGCCCCCTTGGGGGCAGGTTGACCTAAAATCGGCCAATCTGCCCCCAGAGGGGCAGAAATGGTCTAAATACAATTTGCCCCCCAGGGGAGCGACCCTTGCCTGATGGGTCGCTCCCCATCTCTAAAAAAAAAAAAAAGAACAAAAAAAAAAAACACAAAAAAAAAATTTGCCCTGTCGCCTAGAGGTTTCTTCCCCCCCTGGGGGCAGATCGGCCTAATAATAGGCCGATCTGCCCCCTAAAATAAATTCCCCTCCCCCCCAGGGAGCGACCCTTGCCAAAGTGGTCGCTCCCTTTGCGTGAAATTCACGCAAAGAAAAAACTCCCTGGTGTCTAGTGGTTTCTACCCCCCTTGGGGGCAGATTGGCCTCATCAAAATAGGCCAATCTGCCCCCAAGGGGGGCAGAAATGGGCAAAATATAATTTTCCCCCATTGGGAGCGACCCTTGCCTAAGGGGTCGCTCCCCACCAAAAAAAAGAAAAATGAAACAAAAAAAAAAAAAATGGTCCCTGGTGCCTAGAGGTTTCTGCCCCCCCTGGGGGCAGATCGGCCTAATAGTAGGCCGATCTGCCCCCAGGGGGGGCAGAAAAGGCCTTCCCGAAAATATGCCCCCCTGGGAGCGACCCTTGCCCAAGGGGTCGCTCCCTTTTGTCAATAACAATAAAAAATAAAAAAAATCCCTGGTGTCTAGTGGTTTCTACCCCCCTTGGGGGCAGATTGGCCTCATCAAAATAGGCCAATCTGCCCCCAAGGGGGGCAGAAATGGCCAAAATATAATTTTCCCCCAAGGGGAACGACCCTTGCCTAAGGGGTCGCTCCCCACCTCAATAAAAAAAAATTAAACAAAAAAAAAAAAATGGTCCCTAGTGCCTAGAGGTTTCTGCCCCCAGGGGGGGCAGAAAAGGCCTTTTCAAAAAAATGCCCCCCCTGTCAGCGACCCTTGCCCAAGGGGTCGCTCCCTTTTGTCAATTTCTAAGAAAAAAAAAAAAATCCCTGGTGTCTAGTGGGGTTTCAAAAGCCGGATTGCAAGCAATCCGGCTTTTGAAACCCTCGGAGGGACTTCAAAGGGAAGGAAATACTTTTCCTTCCCTTTGAAGCCCCTCCGGGCCTCCCAAGTGATTGAAAAAGAAATGCTTTTGCATTTCTTTTTCAATCGCGCTGGAAGCAGAGCTTCCAGCGCGACAAGGGAGGCCCCTGTGACACATCAGCGCGCGCGCGCTGACGTCACAGGGGGGGGGTGGGGGGGGTCGGGGGTGGAAGGGGAAGGTCTTCCCCTTCCATCCCCGACTTGGGAGGGGAGGGGGGTGCACGGGGGGCGCGCTAGCGCGCCCCCAAGTTCCCCTGTGCCATGGACGAGATGATCTCGTCCAAGGCACAGGGGAACTGCAGCCTTGGACGAGATCATCTCGTCCAAGGCACAGAAGAGGTTAAGCTAGAAGTGCGGTTGGGTGGCACTGCTGTGTCAATGAAATGGTAATGTCAATTAAAAAAATGTTTCAACAGGAATATTAGCAGCAACATTTTTATAGGAAAACATCTCATCATTATGTCAGAGTAAGTACAGTCACTTTCTTTCAGAGCAGCAGGAGCTGCAACAGATACAGTGGGCTCCAAGGAGCAAATATGTGGCACAGAAAATTAATAAATCTATGATCTATTAAATATCGTCATTAACAGTATCAATTAGGGCAATGGAAGCATAGATCGTCGGGCAATAAAGGTTAAAGCTCCTAATCCTTCCAGGAGTTAATATTCTAAAACAGAACATGACCCCCCTGGCCAACATCATCCGATCCTGCAGAATGAGTATCATATTCTTTCAAAAAACCCTGCCTCCACAAAGGCCAGCTTTCACAGTGCATTACAGACATTGCTGAATGGATGAACAACTATATAAAACTCAATACCGACAAGATGAAATGCTGATCTTCAGAAACAACACCTCCAGATGGAACGACTCTTGGTGGCTTACAGAACTTGGACCAGCACCCACCCTGACACACCAAACTTGCAGCCTCAGCATCATCCTGGATAGCAAGCTCACCATGAAAAAACAGATTAACTCAGCCGCCACTACCTGCTTCCTGATGCTTCACATGCGCTGTAAGATCTTCAAATGGCTCCCCATCAACACAAGATGCACTGTTACTCCGGCCCTGGTCACAGGCCAACTGGACTACAGAAACACACTCTATGCAGTAATCACCACACAACTCCTGAAGTAACTGCAGACCATACAAAACTTAGCAGCCAAACTCATCATCAACCTCCTTAAATGACCCATGTCACCCCCCACCTGAGGAAGCTCCACTGGCTCCCCATACTGAAGAGATGCCATTTCAAGATGCTGTTCCACACCTACAAAGCTCTTCATAACCAAGGGCCTTCATACATCAACCACCACCTGAAATTCCACAAGCCCCACCAGACTTCTGCACTCTGCCTCCCTCTCCCTCAATCCAGACTAGTGCAACAATGTTGTTTAGGTTAAACAACAGTTTTTTCCCAATACAAATGCTTCACACACTATGAGGCAGATTCATCAATATATCACACAACAGAATGCCATGCAGCAAGACATCTTGCTCTGCCGTGTGAAAAGAATAGGGCAGATATGCATCATATTTTACATTGTATGGCACATACTTGCCCTCTCCCTGTGCTGGCAGAGTTTTGGCTGTCTATCGCTAATGCAGGCACCCTTGCATCATGGTGCAAGGGTGCCTGCTTTGCAGGCAGTATTGTTTTTGTACAGGAAGGGACACCTTCCAGCACAAAAAACAATCCTCTGAGGCTTTTCCTCTTTCAACATGTGCTGCAGAATGCAGCATGTGTAAAAAGAGGAGGAAACAGGGGGAAATAGCTTTATATCCACTCGGAAGGTGCTGTATTTTGACACATTCCCAGATCTACCACTTATGGTAAATCTGGGAATGCAGCTACACACAAAGAGATGATGGACAGAGTGCTGAAACTTTTGAAACGCTCACCCCCAGTCACAGATCTGGGCTAAAGCCATTGTTCTTTTGCTCATCATGCCACCCCAATTTGGACCCAGCCATGTGCAAATCAGTCTTGACCCTGCTCCCCATGGGAGCAGTCCAGCTGGAACTGACAGGCTAGGTCCTTCCTGGACTGGAAACAAGCATTGTGGGACTGGTTTCAGGGTATCACCCCTCATCAGCCAGGCAGGCTTGAATCCAGTGGCACAATCTAGGAAAGGCACCCACGTCTGGGCATACCCTGGCCACTCACAGCGAACATGACAACAAACAAAGAGATGATGGTAGGAGTGTTAAAACCTTTCAAACATTCACCCCCAGTCACAGACCTGGGTTAAATCCATTGTTTTGTTGCTCACTATGCCACCCTGGGAATGCGCCAAAATCCATGGGTGAATGCGTGGAAACAACCATAATCCACCCATGGAACCCCTCCATGGGGCAGATTAATGTGACTTGTGCTGCCTTGCATCAATACAGATTTAGCAAGCACTGCAGGGCCAAACTAGGTGGCTTTGAGTGGTTTGGTAAATCTGACTTTAGTGCTGCGATGCCCTTGTCTTACCTTGCGTGACGCAAGGGCAATGGAACACTTTGATAAATCTAGCCCCAAAATTTTAGCAAAGAACATTAACTTAGATGGCTGAAGTGACAATCCCCCCAAATTATAAATAACTGCACTAGACCTTTTCTTATAGTTTTAGAACTCAACTTGACTGTTTCTTAACACTCCATCAATTCAATGCAGTTCCATAACTTAAGTCTACTTAAAACCATTTTGTAACTTCAGTCTACTTAAGTAGACTTCACCTAGGTAACTATATATATGGAAACTGCCAGGTTTAGAGCTATAATGATAACAGGCAAGTGATATTTTTCTACACCAAGTATCTTGCTTACATTCTTAATGACCCCGCGCAGGGCCCTTTCTTTAAGTCTGGGGCCAGATTAATCTTTTCTTCTCAGTTCTGAGGGATGAGGAGAACATGCATCAAATTATTCAGGGCAATTACAGTGTAACTCAGTGAACCACACACTAAGGGCCTCAATACGAGTTTGGTGGCCCAACCTTCGGCCCACCAGACCCATGGGAAGGAAACCGCCGCAGAGCTGGAGGTCTTTGCCCCAGCCCAATTGCATTGTTTCCACTGGGCTGATTGGCGGAAACCTCAGTATTAGGAGGTTTCCGCCGGTCAGCCCAGTGGAGACAGTGCAGCAGCATTGGTCTTGGCTCCTCAGGGAGCCAAGGACAATCTCGTCGTACAGAGGGTGCCCCCGCCATGAAAAGGCAGGTGGAAAGTGGACTTGTGATCAGTACGGCGGTGCTTAACTCAGCGCAGCCATGGCTGACCACGACTCCGACCACCCCAACCTTGTCAGGATCCTTGATCCTGGTGGTGGCAGTGGTTCCCTGGCGGTCCTACTGCAAGGGTTGTAATCTGGCAGTCGGACCACCAGGAGTGCGGCGGTCTGACCGCCACTGCGAGTTTAGCAGCTGCAAGACAGCCAAACTCGTAGTGAGGCTCTAAGTGTCAGAGACCATCTTAAAGTTCAAAGGGCTGGATTACAGATTCAAAGTCAAACTTATATAAATGAGTCTCAAAGCCATAGTATAGATGTACAAAATCACAAAAGGAGAGTTAAAGCATGGCACTGTATTAAACTTTGCATGCAAATGAAAGACAAGTATCTCAATAGCGATAATGCAGAAAATAAGTCACAAAGACTGATGTTTAATATCTATAATCAAATTCTCCTTTCTAACCAACTGAATCTAACTTCTTAACTATTCTACTAGTAAAGATTTCAGAGAAAAGGGTCAGCAAACAGAACTTCTGTAGAAGTTTCTGTTAAGAGAGGTGCAGTAGAATCTAAATCTAAGGGACAAATCTCTGCAAAGTCTGCTCTCAGCAAAGGTCAAAGGTAATCTGGCTCTTCCACTAGCTAAACCACATTCAACTCTCAACACTTCCAGGGAGTTACATCATTGCAAAAACATACTTAATGAAAAACAAGTTTTTTAAATTACAATGAATTGACACTTTAACTTTCTGAAACCTTCTGAAGCCTTCAGCTTTGGCCTTGTACACCCCGCACTTCCAGGAATCCTTGTGGTGCTTCTCACAACTTCACATTGAAGATTAGTCATAGAAAAATATGTGTAGCCTTCACTTTAGCCAAGCTAATGAAACACAAATGTACTTTCTGTTTAAATGAATTCTATACATTGCTTATGATGAAATAGAAAATGATTATAAAGAACAATACTTCTAAAACATTACAACATAAACATGCTTTCAAAGTGGTGATTAAAAATTGCTTACTTAACAACCTTACACTCAACTGCGCACTTTATTGGTATGTACTGCAGTTCATCATTTAAATGAAAGTGTCTCTTCACATTATCTACAAAAATAATCACCCTTTCAAATTCATGTTTAAGAGGCATAGTTACACAGCCAAACTATGTTCTCTCACATAAAATTGGCCAAACAAGAACCTGCTACTCGAAGAAGATTTCATTGCAATTCCAATTGAGTATGTGACATTAATATAATGCCATCAGCATAATACATTGATTTCAAAGCTCAAGAATGTTCTGCTAGAGACAGACTGTACAAGAAGGGTGTCAATACACATCTTTGTTTTACGCGTTCATGGATTTAAGTTTTTGCAGTAAATATCTCACCGCCTTCTACCAATATGAAAAAACGTTTTTAGGGTTTTTGTTTTTGGATTGCACCCACAAGTTTGGGATTCGTTTTAAAAATCTCTAGTTTGACCAACAATATCTCCCTAAATACTAAATCGAAATCAGATTTAAAATCTACAATGCATAAAAACAAAAGAAGTGACTCCTTCATTAAAAACGTTTTCGCCAGTACGATGCCAGTGAGGTTAGATAAAGGTTGTTCTCTTCAGGTCGTATGAGAGCAATATAGCAAGTGCAATTAGTTTTCCCAGTGTAGTATGTGAGAGTAAAGAGGATTCACCAACACCCTACTCTCTGGATTGAACACTGATGTTAAGAAATGCTTACAGACATCCTCTCACTCACTTTTATTAAATATTGGGACTAAAAGTGTAACTTTCCTGCACAACGGGTCCTCCACGCTACTCCTGGAACATGGTTCCAATGCAGTTTTCCCAACAAGCATTGTTTTCTTTTTAAAGCTATACATGACCAATTATCATGACATGATAGGGTTAAGAGAATTTTACTGTCACCAATTTTCTTGTGGCTGTCAAGGGCCAATTCGGTTCTTTCATTGACTGACCTTGTTGGAACCAATATTCCACCTATGAATATTTGTCTCAAATACCTTTACCACATATTTAATTAAACAGGAATGGATGGAGATTTACTATTTGGCTTTCTAATTACTTGGATGAACAACATACAAAAACTGTTCATGTTACTGCTCTTTACCACATTCAACATTTGCACCTACCTGGGTAACAAGTATATTTTTCCCTTTACAATATTTCATAACTTTCATAAGTAGTCTTCTTGAAAACAATTCTGTCTCTGTTACACATTATCCTGTCGGTAAAGTTCCAGAATAGCCCATCTAAATGTTTATTGACATCTTTGGGCATACCCTGGTCTGTGGTGACACACAACAAAACGTATTAAGGCGTGAATGGGCCTAAATAGCAGCACACATTAGTCTCTAGGACATCACTCCCCTTTAATATCACAAACACACTTTCTCTCCTTCTCCTCTGACTGGCATAGGAGAGTTAATTTGAAGCAGTTGAACAGAACAGTTCGCTACACAGGATGTGAAACCTTGATGTTAGTGAATTGCCTACCTGCTGTTGAAGGTCTGAATGCTAATGACTCTGCAGTGCTGCTGGGTCCAGTGTCCTTAGACGAGAGGGAGCCTGAAGGTCGACAGGGGCGGCTGTTTGAAGTAGGAAAGCTGCCTGGTGAAAGCCCACGCTTAGCTGAGGCAGATTACAGTAGAGAAGCAATAGCACACTCTTACCTGAGTGTTCTCAAGCAACCTGTACCTATGGTAATCAGCTGTAAAGCTTTTACTAATAAATTCCATACTACTCTTTAAAGTGCACCCACTACTGAAACGGTGAAGATTTACTGCTCACATTGACATTTTTCAGAGGTTTATCCAAGGACCAGAAATAACATGAAGCAACAGTCAGTGGTAGAGGCGACCTTCCAGGCTTCCACAACCACTTTGAACAACTTCGAGAATTTGCTGCTCTTTCAAGTTCCTTCAACCAAAACTCTAATTCAGGCTGACTGGCCTCACAAAGCCTTGTTTGGCTTCACCCTGATGACAACCACTAAATTCATGTCTGTTTGTTTTCACATCTGATTCTTCAATTGTTTGCTGGGGGACTCTCTCCAAGACCATCGGTCACTTGTGCAAGCCAGTATCTGATGTATTGTCCATAACAATATAGTGCTAGATTGAAGACTATTCCCAAAGTTTAAGTATCTGATGGCTTAAATCACCCACTAAAGCCAGCTTTGTCGGTTTGCATTCTGGCCTTTTCTGCTGCCCTGGCCTCAATAAAAGTCCCAAAGGTCTTGCATTTGCTTATTTATATTATAATATATTGTAAGTATGAAAACAAGTCAATGTTTACTTTGAAATTGCTCAATAATGTGACAATATTGGTGAGTATCACGCCCTCCTTTATGAACACCAGTGTGTCCACTCATTGGGAGGAGAATGCAAATACTAACAGGACAAACTCATCATCTGCTGGTTTGATTCATGGTGGGGATTATGCATGAACCAAGAACGGCCGTAGCTGTGTCATTGAGCAAAAACACCTCGAAATCATATTTAATTCTTTAGGTGAAGGGGCTGTTAAAATTCCCTTTATTACTAAATCAATTATTATAAATAAAATGGCCACTACTATGTGTTCTTTCCTCCAATGACTGCAAAGCTAGTACTGCTTGTACTGTTGTGTGGCATGGATCAGTGCCAACAGAACTCTTTGGACAGAACACTTCTCAAGCATCCAACATACCACAAATACGTTATATAAAAAGTTATACTGGTGCCTTTAACACAACTCAACTTTACCCCATCTCTGGACAGGACAAGTTAGACAGCACATTGCACAAGCAATCAACAAATTGCACATATGGCATATAATTGAGCATCAAAGTACACAGTACAACAATGGCAGCCCTCAATATTTTGAACAGGTGCAGCACCGAGCTTTGGAGTACATACCGCCTGATGCATGCACATACAGAACCTTCTTGAAGGGATTGACCCTGTGCCTGTCTACAGCACAGTTACTTGGCTGTGGCGATGCTGTTCCAAGTAACAATGACCTACTAGGTTACTGCAATTTCTTCATATGTAGAAAAACAAATGATCAATACAAACAGGTATCAGAATGACAGCAGCAGGATTTACAGGATGCTAACATGGAACTCACATGTTCAATCACTTGTCCACCAATGCATTGCTCTCAGTGTGTTAAGCACCTGTTTCAGACATCTGTCTGTAACCTACATGGCACTGATGCCTTACCATTTATGTTCTGTGAGTGATCAAAGTTTGTAGATCTCTGCAATGCTAGATCTCTTAGAAGATATGGAAGATTGCACTTATTTCCTTCTGTGACAGAGGGAAACTTGCTTTGTTATTGCCATGCTGTCCCTATTCTGTGAGGAACTAAAGCTCAGATTGCCATTTTTCCCCTTTGTACCTGCTTGTGCTGATGCTACTGCTCAATCATTTTAATGAAAATAAATGTGTTTAAATACAAAATTGTAGTAGGGAGTCATATTTACTTGTACTAGGCCCAAATAGCTAAAATTACATTACCTGACCAAGCTGACATGACTAAAGAATGCGGACAGAACCCAAAATGTTTATTTCCTGACCTTCCCATGGGTATGTTTTTTGTAATGAATAATAGTTGAATTAATGTTTTCAATTACTTCTTCCAATGTTTCTACTTACACAATGATCACTGTTAATTGATGAATAGAGATTTGTTATTTAGTGAGGTAATAACGTTATTCATACACAAAGGTGCAGCATTTCTAAAGATAATGAATAATGTGAACATGTAAGAGAAATATCATTGTAGTTAATAAGAAATGTTTCATTTGATACTGCTGATTAAGTTCATTGTGTTCCTGGTGAGAAGACGAGGAGAAATCCGGTTTTAATGAGAGCACCAAAAGATGATTGGCTGGCTGAAGAAAGAAGAAACAATGAACTGCAACACTAAAAATATGTGTTGTCTATAACAGTGCATGTTCATTCCCAGAGTAGTTTACCTTTTTTCCTTCACTTGCTCCTTTCATTCACAGAGAACCTTTCTTTGCTGAGACTCTACTGAGTTCCCTAAACCTCTCTTCATGAGAACTTCTGCTTTGATTGATTATTGATTTTTTTAGCTGAATTGATGCCGAAGCTTTGTGCTTATTGACCTCTCTCTAACTGGAACTCGTTATGGGTTCTAACTGAGAGCCTTTCTGTTCCCACTCTTGGATTAGGGATTCTTTCCTTTATGGAATGTGCTTAATGCATTTATCACAATGTATTACTTATCGAATGCACATAATGCATTTATTATGAATTATTACTTATTTTGATTATTGGCAAAACTAATGACTGAAATTGATAAATGTATGCTGATTTTAATAAAAAAAGATTTGATCAATAAAACCCACACAACCTATACCAAATGTTCCTTATTGACTGAGAATAGCTCTGAGATTGTGATGGCAATTTATTGTGACGTTCATCTCCTGGTTAATCTCAGCCAACATCAAAGATCCATTGGCCCACTAGGAATACAGCAGGGATTTTTTGCAGATGAATGGTACATGTTTCTCATAAACCGTTAATTTAATTGAGATCCCTGCTCTCACACTACCCTAGCTGTGCCTGTCCTCAGAAGGAGGGATACTGGCACTATTACTGACCAGTGTGTAACTGTTCTATGAAGAGAGAAGTTTCCCCTGCTGTTTCCCCATCCTTTAAAAAAACCTACAAAAATTAATTTGAATGCCCTTGCATGACATGCCTCAGCTAGTCAGAAGCTTTCATTGGACCCAGGGCACAACCAGTTTCAGGCCTTGACCCAAAGGCCCTGGTTTCAATCACAGCTTCCCAGCTTGAGCAAACTGTGTGACAAAGAGCAATTGCCTTTCTTCACTGTGCTTCTTTTTCAGTTATCATCACAGTTGAGAGCAATTTGAAATAATTTAGTTCAGAATGTGCACTGTACAAATATATTGTTTAAAAGACCACAATATTGCTCCATTTATAACAATAGTAAAGGCCTTGTCTATGAGGTAGAAGACAAATGACTTGCCCCTTGGTTCACTAATAAAGTTCTCATCAGGGATGAAGAGGGAAGATTGCAGTACTCATCCATAATCTGAATTGCATAATGTTGAATCAGTAAACCTGGTTTCAATCCTAGCTTCCAAGCTTGACCAAACAGTGAGACCCTATGCAATTACTGTTCATCACTGTTGTCTCTTTTTCCATGATCACCATATTTGAGAGTACCTTGAAATAGTTCAGGACACACACTGTACAATAACCTCTCTTGCTTATAGTTTAACAAACCATAATGTTGCTGCAACTATGAAACTAAAAGACTTTTAGAGGAGGAAACAAAGCAACTGACTTGCCCTTTGAGTCATTAATAAAATTATCACAGCAGAATTGGTGTGGTTCCCCAATTTTAATGAAGGCGGTTCAGAGCATTGATATCATCTCAGGTGATAAAGTGAAACAATACAAAAATACACTTTTTTGTATGAAAGTTGTACCTTAACTACAAATAAAGTGGCAGTGCCTGACATTTAAAAAAGAGTAGGAAGTCCAAGCTGAGCCAAGAGCTGTTCCTTAATCCTCCACTGCACTTCCAGACAAGATGCAACACCTATGGGGCTGCAGGGAATTATGGGACCAGCGCTCACCGTCTCACACCCTAATATTGTTCGAACTATGGCAGGAGATGCTTTGGTGTTGGGCAATTAGTTCACAGTCTCAAGGCCTATGCACTCCCACTGCCCACACCCAGTCACTTGTGAGTGTGGCTTGGCAGCATAAGCGTGAAATATTTAATTGTGCAGACTGTGATTACAATGACCCACTTTGGACAACATGCTACGTACTGACAACCTCTACAATAGCTTATTGTGAGGCCATCACCGATCCCCCACCTGAGACTCATGAACATGCCCTATAAGGCAGGAATTATTTAATAAAATATGATGTGAGATACCTATTTTCCTGGAGAAGATACCTAACTCTGCTGACGCAATATTCAAGCACCAAAATTGATCATGGAAAAGAGAAGTGTTTATTGCTTAGCTCTCCTGTTGTCAAACTTGTAATAGAGAGCCAGCAGTAAAATACATTTTTTACTCACCCACTTTGAACTTTAATGTAGGTCTAACTATTTCACAAAGGGAGAAAATAGGTGTTAAGATAAGTGACATAACCTAGCCCAAACTATGGAACCCAATAACTAGGAGAATGTACAACTAGTGAGCAGTAGTACTCTCAAATCCATCTCAGTGCAAGACATGGAGCCCACAGATTAGGCATACTACAGGAGCTAGTGAGCCTTCATTGTATATGAGTACATGAATGTATGGTGTAGCTATAAGGACTGTATATATGGCTTGCAGGAGATTTGTAATTTATATATGTTTATTGCTGCTTACAAAAATTATACAACAGTCATTTAATCCCTTTCACTTGCTCATTATTGCGTTAGCAACCAGAGTTGTACCTTTCCTGTATGTGTGAGAGAATTGTGTGATGTTCTTTCTGCTGCTGTCACCTATCCTTAACTTATTATTTATGATAGAGAATGTAACACTATGGCTGTCCGTGTTGAACCTTTGTTGTGCTGTTAAGCTTGGTATAAATCGTTCCACCCTATGTGAGAAAAAAATCCCATTGCCAATGCTTGTTTTAATTCATGATGCTAGTGAAAGACTGAACCATCGCTAAATATCTGGGCAGGGTTTACTTTTGGTTTTATGAGTGGAAGAAGTGGTTTTGAAATAGAGTAAGTGATTTTGTAAAATATAGCTGACAGGTGGTTCCATGTCATCTAGAACACCTGCAATCAATGTTAGCATGTTAGCTAACAGCGCTTTGCATGCTGGGGGTTGGATCTCATAATGAAATTGTTAAAAGCAAAACTACAAGCCCCAGAATGCAAAATGATGTTGGTGGAAAACAAAATAGATGATGGTATCCTAGTTCACAGCACACTTCCTGGGTTTCTGCATTTTTTCTTGTAGGTAATCAAGGGTTAAGTAGCCCAGTGGAGAAGGGAACAGTTGTAGACTTAAATATGCAAATGCCAGTATCTTCTGTTAATGGGCAAAACATTATCACTCCCTGGAATACTAGCTTGCTAAAAGGATCTATTTATCAGAGCAATGCAAGCATCATCAAGTTTGAAGTGTCTAGAGACACATATAAAAGAAAGATAATGACCTTTTACCCCCTCTTCTCCAGCCCATTCTCGGGGGTGTAAGTGATTTAGAGGGTGTGCTCACAACATCGCTGTGAGGCACCCTGTCTCAAGCAAGTGCAGCACAGGCTCCAGGTACTGCCTCTCGAGAGACGCCAGTGCGCTACAACACTTTCCTCTAATAACAACACACATGAAAGCATCAAATACAACATATTTATTTTTATTTAATGCAATGTTAATCACCCCTTGGAGGCCTCAGAGCTCTTACTAGGCATACTACCCATTTTAGGCAGAACATATAAAATATATCGAAAACCGTAGCAATGTGCCATATAGTTGGATTTCAACAGCATACTAATGGCACAATCCATTTAAAAATAAGCACACCAAGCATACAACACAAAATATTTAAATACTTACTTACACACATCCAATACAACTGTTCAAAACAACAGAAGAACCACAAATCAGCTTATGAACCAAATCCATCTATTCTTTATGTCAACATCTTCTAGGGGTGGGTGGGAAAGTACCGGACACCTATGGCACCGCAATCTAGTAGTGGCAGAATGTGTGCTGTATAACTATGTCTACCAACCTATAGCCTAACATAACATAACGCAAAAGCAAAAAATGAATTATAAATTGTCTAATAATTTATACAATAGCGTGAAAAATATCAATGTTTATCACGTGCTATTGTGATTTGCTCCATTACTGAGAAAAAAATGTATGTGGCATTCCAGGAACTGGATGGCTAGCAAAGTTACGAAAAATAGAGAATCTTCATACTTAATGTTAACAAGTGCTTAAATATAAGCCAGTGGTTGCCGGTGGGGGCCACGGGCATTTACTTTTTTCCCAACAGATATTCGCAAAAGAAGGACAAACACACAAAGCAGAAAGACAGCAAAATCTTCACAAAGGGAGAAGGCAAGGACGTGCAAGAGTGAGATTAATGGGCAGGAAGTGTCTGGTAGCAGATTAAAGGGGCATGAGGTGGATTTGAGACTACCAGCCGTGGTATTTCACGCACCAGCATTTAATTGCACCTGCTGTATGTCTCTGAGCAGAGCTTTGGGTACCAGCACTTTATTTTGCAAATTAGCACTAAAGCTAACAGATGTGTATTAGAAACACCATTTTATTGGAGAAAATCTGAGTTCTGTATTACTCGTACATTAACTGTACATTTGTTGGCAAATTTCTTCATTGCCTAGGCCAGCCTCAGTGTCAGCATACATTACACATTCCGACCACATATACAGGCCCACACCAGAAAAGATTAGCGGTGTCAATTGTCCAGTGTTGTGTGAATAACTTAATAGGTGGCTGAAACAACAGTAAAGAGAATGACCATCTTTGGTGTGATTTCCACCTAATTTTCACCATATCTCTTTTTCTGTAATTAGAACTATGGGGGTCATTCTGACCCTGGCGGCCGGTGGCCGCCAGGGCCACCGACCACGGGAGCACCGCCAACAGGCTGGCGGTGCTCCCGAGGGCATTCTGACCGCGGCGGTTCAGCCGCGGTCAGAAAGGGTAAACCGGCGGTCTCCCGCCGGTTTACCACTGCCCATTGTAATCCTCCAAGGCGGCGCAGCTTGCTGCGCCGCCGAGGGGATTCTGACACCCCTGACACCATCCTGTTCCTGGCGGTAGGGGGTGTCGCGGGGCCCCTGTAAGAGGGCCCCGCTTGTATTTCACTGTCTGCTTAGCAGACAGTGAAATATGCGACGGGTGCAGTAGCACCCGTCGCACCTTCCTACTCCGCCGGCTCGATTACGAGCCGGCTTCATCGTGGGAAGGATGTTTTCCCCTGGGCTGGCGGGCGGCCTTTTGGAGGCCGCCCGCCAGCCCAGGGGAAACCTCAAAATACCCACCGCGGTCTTCCGACCGCGGTACGGTATTTTGGCGGCTCCCGCCGGCACTGGTTTGCGTAAAAAAATGCCCCGCCGGCTAACGCCATTCCTACACGCCAGGCGGGCACCTTATTTAAGGATTGACGTTAGCCGGCGCTGCGGGCTGGTCAGAGTAAAAAAAAAAGACTCAAACCAGGCAGTGCCGGCATAGGGAAAAATGGAAGTCGTGCGTCAAAAAATGGTGCAAGTCAGGTTAGAGTAAAAAATCATGGCTCAAACCGGACCTGTGGGATTTTTTGACTCACAACCCCCATTGAAATGACTCCTGTCCTAGCAAAGACAGGAGTCATGGCCCCTTGCCCAATGGCCATGCCCAGGGGACTTTTGTCCCCTGGGCATGGCCATTGAGCACAGTGGCATGGACTTTTGTCCCATGGGCATGGCCATTGGGCACAGTGGCATGTGGGGGGCCCAAGTTAGGCCCCCCCATGACACTTTAAAAAATACAAAAATTATACTTACCTCAACTTACCTGTACTTACGTGGGATGGGTCCCCCCATCAATGGGTGTCCTCCAGGGGTGGGCGAGGATGGCAGGGGGTATCCCTGGGGGGCAGGGAAGGGCACCTCTGGACTGCTTCCATGGTCAGAGACCATGGAAGTGAGCCCACAGGTCCCTTAACGCCTGCCCTCACCCAGGCGTTAAAAACGTCGCACATCAGGCTGTGCGCTGTTTTTTAAAGCCCTCCCCTCCTGTGTGTCAAACTGACGCAGGAGTATAAATAAGGCACACAGGCCTTAAAGTCATTTTTTGGACGGAAACGCATACCTTGCATGTCATTCACGCAAGGCGGTTTCCCGCATCCAGAAAATGACGCACGCAGAGGGATTTTGACGTTCATGGGGTCAGGCGTCAGAGTATAAATATGGTGGTAGGTTTGCGCCGAATGTGCGTCAAATTTTTGACACACATTCTGCGAAAACAGAGTATAAATATGCCCCTTCATGTACCATTGAAAGATCAGAAGGGGAGTGGATCCTGATTGCTGTAACCTGAGAGGAGTCCTGAAGGACTGACCTGCTCCCTCTCATATCCAGTACAAAGAAGTAGACTTCAAGGATCAGACGGGCTGTGTAGCTACAGGGACATAACAAGCTGCAAGAGGCATTTTTTCTTGAACTACCAGAACTAACCAAATCTGGACTAGAATTTGCTGGTGGCCTCTGCCGGAGTGAATCCTGATCCATATGTTCTGTTCCAGAGGTTCTGGGAGCATTAGAAGAGACTTAGAGTAGCTGCTCCACAAACCCTGAAAAGTGGGACTTGGAAAATATTTGGAATTCCAAAACCTCCAGAGCATCACTGGGACATGCAGCTACAGTGTCCAATTTCGATGCAACTTTGTTGGATACTGGTCCAGGCTTGCCATGCTGGGGCTCCATAAAAAAAGACTAAGATGAAAGCTAAAGTTCTTGAATGGGATGAACCCACTTGGTATATCTGACCCAAGATCCATTGTAGTCAGTCTGGTCTATCCCCTCCATAATCTATTATTAGTGCTTAGTGCTTTTGGCACTATTTTTACTTACAAATATAAACATTTGTATCTCTGGTTTTCCTTACTGTATTTTGTTGTTTTGCTGTCATTTTGTTTATTAAATTTTACCCCATTTTTCTAATTCAGTTTGAATTTTTATTGTTTGAGTTTTGGCTTAACTGCTGTTTAATTACTGCTTTAGTATGTATAAATCCTTTTCACATTCCCCCGAGTTAAGACGTTCTTTTTCTGCCATAGCTAGCAGAGGGCTGAGCTCAGGTTAATTTAGTGACATTTGGAGTTTTCCCTGATAAGTCAGTATTGTTATTCCTTGAGGTGTTTGTCCTCGACTCAAATAATAATCCACTTAGAGTAATGCATTATTTTAGTGTGCTATAATTCAGTTCAGCTGTGATGTTATGTTGAAGTCTATGTTGACAGTTTTGTGTGCCCGTATGTTGTTTTTGTTCTGTTGTTTGTGTTATGTGATAGTGCTGTATTCTATTGGTTACTGAGAGTTCTCACCAAATACTACTACATTTCCAGTCAGAAGCAGGATGAGCCTTTAGAATTCCTGCGACAAGCAAGTGTTAATGATGACAAAACACCACCCCGGCAGCTCTTTAAGTGTTTAAGACACCATACAGCCCAAGACTGTGGCACAGTCCTACGTTAAAACTTCCTGTGCTGACTTTAGGTTATAGGGCCTGAGACATACATCCATGATTTTAGAAAGTGGTTGTGGGTGGACTTTTACTAACTCATCAAAATCCTTCAAGGAATATTCTGCACTATTGCTTCCAAGCATCTGTATCAATTAAAGTTGCCTCAGCTTGTTAAGCACTATCACAAACTGTGCAGTGGGGACACCAAGCCCTGTGCTAAAACGCATCAAACACGCCACGCAAATGTTTGAAGAAAGCACAGCAGCTGAATGTAAAACAGCATTAATCTTTATTTCAGACTCGTAAAATAAACAAGCCGTTCATCTGGAGCATCGTGCTAAGCTCCACAAGTGAATAACGGATTCCTAATCATATTAACATGTTTTCCTTTTTGTTTTTTTAGTTTTTGATTTTAAATAACGCTTCCTACGACTCTAAGCAACAAATGTACAAATTGGTAAACTCAGGGCTACTCAAGTTACCGACCTCGAAAGGATGGAAGGCCTGGTAGGCTTTGAGCTTGTGACTTGTAAGTGACTCTATGGTCCATCTGCAGGTAATACGTCACAGCAAGACATCCTGCTGGCTTAAAATCCCAGTCGCCCTTCCTACCAAGAAGTGTATTTATTTAGTGCTGTAATATGGAGCTTCAGCAAAAAATGTGCATTAACAGTGATCTAATCAATAAAAATGTACATAAAATACCCTTACATTAACAGCTCACTGTTGGTGCAAGTTTACGTGTTTACAGAGCTGAAGGAGGTGTAACAAATGTTGTCTGTGCCAAAGAGCAAATGTGAGTCTCAGAGAAAATACATTCATCCAAGTTCTATTGTAAATTATCACTAAAGATATCGACTAGGGCCCTGCAGGTATCGATCGGCGGCCATTAGTGGTTAGAGATCGTAATCCTTCCCTTGATAAAGGTGTCGTGCTTGGAATGAAATTTATTCCGCTCACTGGGTCATGAGTCAGTAGAACGTGTGGGGAATAATGAAGGCACTGAGTATAAATAATCAGTGGGTGCTTTACGGCTGACTTTCTGCCACACAAGCTTAGAATTGTATAATAATTAGACCTTAAAAACTGGTGCTTGTGTAAGTCACTATGTTGACATTTGGCACCATGTCATGTAAAGGGCCCAGTCTCTTTTGGAAGACGGGGCACTGATCCCATCCAGCAGGTAACTGCAGTGTGTCACTTCACCCCCCTACCAGGGAAACTCTTGCGAACTCAATGCCACCTCTCAACAGCCACCTTCTGTGGCACACTAAGGGGCACATTTACTATTATTTTACGTAAGGCCACACAGTAAGAGATCTCTGTCTTTTAAGTGAAAGACAGAGAGCAGAAATATTTCATATTCGCAAAGACATGGAACACTTTTGCTCTCTTCTTGCTCTGGCGGACTGTGTACTGACTAGTGCCAGCTCAGGCACCCTTGCACAATGGTGTTTGGGTGCCTGCATTATGGGCAGGATTATTTTTGTGCAAGAAGGGACAACTTCCTGCACAAAAGCAAACCTTAGACGCATATCCCTCTTTCTATGTGTGCTTCGGAATGCAGCACACATGAAAAAGAAATTAATTGAAAGGAATCTGGTAGATACTAGCTGTCAATTTACTAGTATTTGGTACTTTTTTGTCCTCCTTCCCATGGCCCTGATTGCAGTAAGAATAGGTGGATCTACAATGCGCCCAGGGACGGCTCCTCCGTTAGGGCGGAGGAGCGTTCCCCCCCCACCAGCAGCAGAAGCTGCAAAACTTTCACAACTTTCAAACTGTGTTTATTATCCCCTCGTTGTGAAAGGGGTAGGTCATCTGGGGTGAGGAGCTGTGAGGTGGAGTGCTCAACAACCCCCCTCACTGCTCATGTAAAATTGGCCAGCCGGCTCGGGCCAGCCAAACACAAATGCGCGTAGGCTCTCTCCAGCCCGGCAACAGAGATGGTAACAGTGTCTGGAAAAAGAGTTCACCTTATTAGTACCAATTTAACACCCAAATACAACAACAGGCAAATGAAAGATGACTATTCAACCTTTAAGAAAAGCCTTCCGACTCGTCATGCTTTCTGTAACTTTTGATCCATCTGATGCAGATTTTTTTTGTTAAACTCTGCAGATAAAGCAGCAGATGATAGATTTGTGTCAAATGCAGAGAATCCATAATTATGTGAAAATTCCTGTAGCAGCAGAATCGCATACGTCCAGTGGCCCGACTTAGTTTATTGATGCTCTATTCATTTATGGTGCTGCAAAAAGATAATTAACCCATCTAACATGCATGTTTAGTGCTCAGTGTGCAAAATTTTGTTTTTTTACAGTATGCTTAATTTTCATAAAAACTATGAAAAAGTAAGCATGTCACGCAAAATATACTAAGCTGTTAACTCGTGAAAATATTTCATGCAAGATGCTTGCATGAGACTGTTTGAGGAGCATTTTATGCCAAACCAGTTTCCCCTGGCAAAAATGACACAAAACTCCAGAAACAACGAGAGGAAAAATGTCAAACAATTTTCAAAATGGGAATTGTTTAACCACATAGTAAAACTTTTCCTCAGGCCTTACCTACTAAACCATGACTGCTCTAGGCTAACATTCACTATTCTTTGCTGCTATGAACCTGAAACACTATGTGAAAGGACATTTGATCTTCAAACTTGGATTTAATTTTTCAAAGTCAGCAGCTATTATCATCAATGTTTTTAGAATTGTACACCACCTTTAGTGCCTCAGACTATTCCCTTAACTCCTTTACGCTTTGATATGAACATTTTATATATATATATATATATATATATATATATATATATATATATATATATATATATATATAGATATATAAATAAATATATATATATATAATAGTGTGGGTTGGCTGCAGGGCCTGGCCTGTGGCAAAGCCCTATAGCCAACTCCCTTATATTCACCTAACCCTGCACCTTCAGTCGTGCGTGGCGGAGCTTGGCCACATGGCCTGGCCTGTTGTTCAGGCCCTACAGCCAACACCCCATAACCATCCAACCCCACTCCATGCATGGCCTTTGGCCGTGCATGGTGGGGGTCAGCCACAAGGCCTGGTGGCTAGGCCCTGCAGCCAACCACCTATAACCACACCAACCCTGCATGCCCCGTGGTGGTTGGCCAAAGGCTGACCTTCTGCCCATACCTTCAATCAACCCTCCTTAAGCTCCAAACTCAGCATCACGCATGGCTGAAGGGGTTTGGAGCATAAAGGCGAGCAACATTAAAAAATTATATATTTAGAGGGGCCACATGAGCTCCCCAGGTCCATCAAGTCCCCAGGCCTCCATATTTGAAAAACTTAGGGGGGGGGGGCAGTGCAGACCCCCTGGGGACCACCACCCCCGGGACAACATTAAAAAAATATGTTGGGGGGCCTCATGGATCCCCGGGCCCTGTGGACCACCACCGCCCAGGGGCTAAACTGTTTTGCCTCGGCCCAATTTATGAAAACACATCTTTATAGAGTAGCTGGCTGAATTATATGCAAGAGAAATAGGTAACCTGTAGCATAGAGAGTCAGATTTTCACCTGTTAATTCAGCACAGGTAGTATTAGCGGCAGGTTCAATACCCTACCCTGAGCCCTGTATCAAATGGAATGTAGCACCAGCGCTGGCGCATCACAAAACATGGGAAATTTAGATTGTAAACACTGCTCAGAAAAGGACAAGAATTAATGTGCTTCAAAGAGCAACAGAAGCCCAATTCACAAAACAGTTTTGCGCCGTACATCTCAGCTGGGTCTGAAACAAGCAATGACAAAGCCAATATATCTGGCCTTTGAAAGCTGGTGCAAAGGTTACATTTATTTTTATACTGCAAGCATATGCCAAATAATACAAAGAAACCACGCAGCCACTGCAACCTGATTGCCTCATATCTGTAAATAAAATTTTAAAAAATGAAAAAATATTCACTGATGTGGCTGTTTTACAGTTTTTTTCAATTAACAGGCCTTTCAGTTGGACCATGCATTTTACTGTTATTATTTGTGCAGAAAAGAGTAAAACACCATCCAACCCTTGCACTCAACTGGCAAGTAGCTAAAACGGTAAACAATTTATAACAGCAGCATTAAAACGGAGATGGATAATAAATCATCTTCTAACTACACCTGCATCTCAGGAGCAGGCCAAACAAATAGGGGGTATGCAAAGATAATGTAAGAATGTTTAAAATAAAACTCTCTTTGAACCAGGCTTGTGACTAAAGAGAAAGTAAATATTTTTAGCAAATTTGAACAATGTGCAGAGGCTTTGTGCAGTTAAGCATAGTAAAAGGACCCAGTGGGTGAAGTGCCTAGCCCATTGCCACATGCTGTAGGCTGTGGGGGAGGAAGCAATGTGAGTGGCAGTTTAACAGACCAATGGATAAAGCCCACTTACCAAAAGCTCCTCTGTTTATGTATATTATGTACTATTAAAAAAAACAATGTTCTGGCATGACAGCTAAAGCTGTCTCAAAGGCCAGACCTAAAAAACACTTTCAACGAGTGCAAAGAATGCACGAATCACAATGCAAGCGCCTCATTGTGCTGTGTGTGTTTGTAACATATGCTATTTTTAGAGCCAATTTAAGGTGTCAGCAAAATGGGGAACTGCCTGGGCCCTGAGCTTCAAGGAGTCCTGGGAAAGTGATATGGTTGCGTAAAAGCAACTTTCTTTTAATTTTCCAGCTGGGCCTGGCAGGCCTGCTCACCGTTAATCCCTATGCCCCCAAGTAGTTCGTGCAATTAAATCAACAAAAATCTTTCTGCCCTTCTCTCTCTCTAGTTCACCTCACCTCACCTCTTCAATTTAAATCTTTTTGGCAACATAAGTATGTGAATTACTAAAATGGGCATTAAAGTCAAAGTTGTTTTGAACAGGGTCCCCAAATATGTCTTGCCCAGGGCTCAAAAACATTTCAAGATTACACTGGCTAGTTTTGCGCCCGAGGCGGAAAGCCAGCATCTTTTCGAAGGTCATCGGACAAGGACATGTGACGAATTGTTGACATGAATACAGTTTTGAAAATAGGCATCACGTGTTGCATTGAGCAGTCTGAGTTTCTTTTTTTTGCTCTTTATATAGTGCAAGCTTGGCCCAAGGGTATTTGAACGCTTTACATGAGCAACAGATTCCATTATATATGGCCAAATTCACTTTCTTTTTAAGGCTCGGAGATATCAAGGGGCTGATTTACAAGAAACTGGTGCATCATCACTAATGCATCAGTTTTCTTGCGTCACCTCTACCCCACCTAACAACACCATGGTGCATGGTATTTACAATACAGTGCTCCATGGTGATCGTTAGGACAACAGCGTACATTTGTTTGACACTATTGTTGCCCTTTGCTGCACTAGCATCAAACTTTTTGGCGCTGGTGCAGCAAAGAGCAGGAGGCCCATTGATTTCAAAAGGTGCATTATTTTAGGCGCTAAAAATAACATAAAAAATGGTGGAGTTAAATCTTGTAGTTTTCACTGCCCCAGTTCTACGGGCCTCTAAATGCCGGAACGTCCCCTTGTATGCCTAATGCCTGACCCAGATATAATGTGGCTCAAGAGGTTGCACATTGGCCCAATGCATGCATTGTGCCACTTTGTAAATATGGCACAGCGAAAAGTGCCTCCTTGAGCCACATTAGTGTAAAAAATGACGCTAGTGTGGCACAAGGAAGCGCTAGGTCCTTGTAAATCTACCCCAAAGTGATTTGCCAAGATTCACAGAATGTTGATGTTGAAGTCTTGCTCATTACGAGTGACCCCGATATTTCATAACTCTGAGTCTCCCCTCTGTATGCAGAAGCTTCACAGCAAGAGGCATGTAAATGGATTTAGGTTACAGTTAAACTGTCATGATTAAACTGGGGGAAGACTCAATCAACACCCATATAAAGATGTTTTAAGCAACACACCTTCAAGATTTATAGCTTGGTTGTAGTGGATTTAAAGACAGTCATAACCCGCAGTAATGTAACTTTGGTGTGCTAAGGTAACTGTCATTTTGTGGGGAAGACCCCTCAAAAGCGGAAATCTGAGTGTGCCTTTAGGGACAGATCACTGTGGTTTTTAGGTTTCACCCAGTTTGCTGCAGTAGGTGCTCAGCTCCCCAAGCTTTCCAATCCATTGTAAATAGCAACAACCAACTACTGAGATACTTAGTTCAGACTGAAGATGAATATATTCACTATGATATCATCCACGCAAGGGCTCCGGATACCCATTCATTTTGGCTCTCAGTTACATAAACAACAGTTTCTGCATTAAAATTGTAATCAATATAATATTTTGGCTATTGTTGGCTATAGGTGAGTGAGACAACAAATTAACAGGGAGAGCCAAGCCAGAGCTGAGCCAAAGGTCTGGCTCGGATATTAGAGCCTGTACATGAGCTAAGCCCTGAAAATGTTTGCTATGGAAAACATGCAACAAACATCACGTAAAATATAATAAAATCTATTCAAAAACATTCAAAAGTGTATTTATTTAACTTTTGAAAGCTTTGACATCAATAGGGCACATTTGGTAACTGCACTGAAAAGTACTTGATGTACTGTCTTGCATGTTTTATAACAGAACCCTTTTGTCTTCAAATGGATTCTTTAGTGCTGTGTTGTAATCGCTAGAATAGAATGTAATGAAAGCTTGTTTAGAATGTTGGAGTTCACAGGTACACGCAGAGGAAAAAAACATGTGATTTACAGCTCCATGTGTGGCATAGTCATTGATGGGTAGCCATGCTGGAGAGGATGCTACAAATGGCGATGAGATAGGGGGTAAGTAACCCGAAGAAGAACAGTGCTCCCCCTGAGAGTTCGCCATGGTCCAACTAGACTGCTTGTGCATGTGAAGTGAGCCTCTGTCAAAGGCCAAGTTGACGACTGGCGTATGTGGAGTCAAAGCACAACTCCAGTGTTTGAATGTAAAGAATGTTTCATGGAGAAGTCTACGCTTTGTAGGTCAAGAATCTGTGACCAAGACAATACTAAGAGGTACTGCGCCACCACTCAAAAAACAGTTATACATTGTAAAAGTGTTAACACCGAAGTTGGACACAACCAGATCTGCAAAGCACTGTCAAAGACAATCATGATTCACCACATAAGATTGCGAGGAATAGCACTGACAGAAAGAATAAGTAAAAAGAAAGCATACTATTTTTACACTTACCAAAGTCTTCTTAAGTGGAGCATTACGACCTCAGCACTGGGCAAGGAAACCCAAGAAGAAGCAATGGGGTTGTGCTCACTGAGCTGTCCAATACTTGAAGCCGCACACCACTAAAGCTGCCAGGTGGTGACTCAGAACACGTCTAGAGGTCTCCATGAGTGACAAGTTTCTGATGGAAACCAATAAAAAGATAAAAACTCCAGAGACTGTCCTGGATGACCGGGGGCTAATCGATTCTTGAGACTCAGTGATGATACATATTCTCAGGGACAACCAACAGCATCTGAAAGAGCTCCACCCTCATTGCCAGCTACTCCCATGAACATTTACACTGCTAACACCTTACTGAAACTACCACCACCTTTTGATGCTGCCAAAAAAACAAAATACTAGCAATAGAGAGACTGCTTGGATAGAGACATTTGAAGATTTCATTGATGCACTTGAAGAGACTGATAAAAGAAGGATAATCAAGTATCTCAAAAATCTTGCTGGTGACGGTCTGAAAGAAGTTCTAAAGAAAATACAGACCACTGACAAAGAAGTAACATACCATCAGATTAAAAATGCGTTGAATAATGAGTTCAACCTAGCACCAAATGTCGATTATGAACGATACATTTTCAGACAAGAACATCAAAGAGTTGGTGAAACCAGTGATTAATTTGTGGAAAGACTTGATGTACTCATCAACACTGTAAGTTCAACAAATTTATTAACGAAGAAGCAATGCATCTTAAAATTATTGGTGAATGCTTTTCAGGTTCATTCAGATGATGAATGCTAAGAGAAACTCTTAGTGTGCAGCGAATGCTGATGTATGCCAAATCTGAGGAACATGCTAAAAGACAAGCTGCTGACATGGAGGTCGAAGGTACCAAGATCGTGTGAAAAGTAAGCCAAAGCAAAAGACTTAAGGACACAAAATGATGTCCACCCATAAAAATAAGTTGTGTTTTAGGAATGGATTTTCATTTCCACACGAAGAAACATGTCCTTCCAATAGACAGATATGTACAGGCTGTGGAAAAGAGAAGCATTTTATGATGATGTGTAGAGCAAATGAAAAAGTAAGCACACCAAGGCCACCAGAATGTCCCAGAAACAACGTTTGAAGTCCACCCACAAGGCCAAGAGGCGGCATTATTTGATGCAAATTGATACTAAACTAAGCTGATCGTCATCTAAATCTTCATCAAGCAGTTCTTCTGTTTCAATATCAAGTGAAAGTGAAGACTCAGAGAAACGAGCACATGTTGGACTAGTTGCAAATGAAGAAAAATGTCAGTCAAAGAAAAGTTGCCATAACTAAGTCGCAAGGCCATCCAAACACTGTCCAAAAAGTAGTTTGAAAATAAATTGTTGTTCAATACCTTTCATTATCGAAAGAGGTGTGTTGATAAACATCATGACTAAGGAGAAAATACAATGAACTGTCTACATTACCACAACTTATGCCATCGAAGGCCAAAGTATATACATGGGCTGCATTGATGTCCATAACAAGTCAAGGTCCATTTGTAGCAACAGTGAAACATAAGAAAACGAAGGAGCAACCACCGACCCATGTGTTTCAGGGTGCAGCATCAAATGCCTGTTCACTCAGTTTCAATACAGCTGCTGAAATGGAAGCAATTTCTGTGAACTACAACATGGAAACTCATCACGGAATAGTAAGTCGATTTCCTTCATTGTAAAGCTTAAGGCTGTGAAAGCAAGACTATATAATAATAAAGAAGTCCATCCTGTTGCTCAGAGGCATAGACAAATATATTTTTGTTTACAAGAAGCTGTTGAAAAAGAACTTGAATCACTACTTAAACATGACATTATTGAGCACTCCACTCGTCCAATACCATGGGTGTTTCCCATAGTACTACTGCCCAAAAATGACGAGGGAGCTGTATGCATCTGCGTTGACATGCGCCAGGCAAATAAGGCAATTGAACAAGAACGACATTGAAATCAACAGATTGCTGACATCATAACGCAACTGAATGGTGATTTCACCTTTTCACCTTTCACCTTGATTTAAATAAAGGATATAATCTGTTGGAACTTAAAGAAAGTTGCTGGTACATTACAACCTTTTCTACACATTTTGGTTTGTTTCCATACAAAAGACTTAGGGCCCCATTATGAGTTTGGCGGTCTGACTGTTGGACCGCCAACCTCGCAGGGTGAGCCTCCCGTCAGAACACCCAGTCGTATTATGATGTTTCGACCGGGCTGACCAGCAGAAATATCGTATTACAATGCTTCTATCGGTCAGCCCAGCAAAAACAGTGCCACGGTATTGGCTTCGGCTCCCTTAAGGGAGGTGAGGCCAGTGCCATCACACAACAGCACCCTCAGACTGTGCACTGTCTGCAGAGCAAACAGTGCACATTCTAAGGGTGCCAGAAGGGGGTTCCCTGCACTGCTAAAGCTATGGGCATGGACACTGCAGGGGGCACCCTGTAGTGCCCAGCACTGGATTTCTGCCAGCCTTTCCATGGCAGTGAAACCGCCATGGAAAGCCTGGCAGAAAGTGGACTCGTGATCAGCACAACGGTGCTACCATGGGCACCGCTGTGGCTGACCACGACTCAGATCGCTGCCACTCCATCAGGATCTGTGATCCCCGTGGTGGTGGTCCCCTGGCGATCGGACCTTTAGGAGTGCAGTGGTCCGATTGCAGCCATGTGTTTGGCAGTTGTAAGCCTGCAACACTCGTAATGAGGTCCTTAGTTTTGCTGTGTCATCAGCTGCAGACCTTTTTTACGACGTCATTTGACGTATCATACAGCCTGTTGTAAATGCATTCAGTTATTGCAGTGACATACTTGTTTTCAGAGCTACACAGAAGGAGCATGATAGAGCTCTCACATAAGTATGTTGTTTGCTCAGTGATGCAGGATTGATGTTGAATGCAAGCAAGTGTGAATTCAACAAGGCAAATCTAAAATTCTTTGGCTAAACTTTTTCTAATGAGTGTATGACACCTGATCATTCAAAAGTACTAGCTCTGTCAAATGCTGATCCCCCACAAGATGTTTCAATGGTACATTCCTTTCTTGGCATGGCCAGTTACTGTTCAAGATGCATACAAGGCTTTACCACTGTTAGTGTTCCATTATGAGTTTTAATTAAGAAAAATGTTTCTTTTCAATGGTCACAAGAATATGTGAGAAGTTTCAAGAGGATCAAACACATCATTGCTACTAAAAAAGCACACTTTAATCCAAAGCTTCATACAGAGGTTGCTGTTGATGCTAGCTTGGTTGCATTATGTGCTATTCTTGCACAACAGAGTGGATGTCAAAATACTCGATGGCATTTTATGGCCTATGCTAATAGGAGTTTGTCCCAAACAAACGTGCTTACTCACAAACTGAGAAAGAAAGTTTGCTCATGGTATGGGATTGTGAACATTTGCAGGTATTCCTGTACAGAAAGCCTTTCACACCAATAGCTAAACATCAAGCTCTACTAACTATGTTTTTGCAATCCAAAAGCCAAAATGTGTCCTCGCATTGAAGACTGGGATCTCCGATTGGAAGAATACTTTTATGCAATTGTGCGTCATCCAGGAAAGGATCAGAATCCTGCTGACTATTATTCGAGAGTGCCTATTCAAAGTCACGGTACTCCATCCAGATAGCTGAAGTCTACATTAATTTTATCAAGTCAAGTAAACCAGCTGCCCTTTCGTTAGCCCAGATTATTACTGCCACAAGTGATAATAGTGACATGCTGAAGGACATAATTACACATCAGTCATGGAACCAACACATGCAACCTCTTACCAATGATGGTGAATATCAAAATACAAAAGTGTCAATGATGAGTTGCCCATAACTCAAGAAGGAGTCATATTATGAGGGTCAAGAATCCTGATTCCAGAAAGTCTATGATAGAAAGTAATTGAAGTGACTCATGGAGGACATTGTGGTATCATTGCCAAAAAATGAGCTCTCTGAGACTGAATTTGGCTTCTGCAGTTAGATAGAAGAGTTAAAAGGGAACTCAAGGTCTGTCACATATGCAACTGCTTTTGTACCAGTGTTACTCAACATAGTCTGTACATGTCAGAACTCCCTAAACGTACATGGGAGAGAATTGCCATTGATTTATTCTGCCCACTGGACAATGGACATCACCTGATGTTGATTGTTGATGAATTCTCATGGTTCCCTTTAGCTGAAGACCTCTCATCTACAACTCACAAACGAGTCCTTAAAAAACGTGATGGCATCTTTGCAATGTGGGTCATTCCAACCATCGTGAAGTCTGATAATGGCCTACCCTTTAATAGTAAAGAATTCAAAGAATTTCAAAAGAGCACATCTTTGTGGCTGCAGGGCAATGGACTTGTTGAGCATTTTATGAGTACACTAAAGAAAGCAATACAGTGTGCACTTCTTGAAAACAGCACTAAATTCTACTCTACAAACTTATCGTACAATACCCTGCATGGCCACAGGCAAAAGCCTTGCAACTTTGATGTTTGGTTAAGCAATAACAACCAAGTTATCTCAATGGACCACCAAAGAGACTAGAATGAGAACATGATTCATGCAAGGGACTTAGTTAACAAGCAGAAAATTAAAGCTTACGCTGACAAGAGGCAACATGCAAAAGAAATCACATTTAAAAAAAGTGACTGGGTGATCGCCCGACAGATGTGCAAAAGAAAGTCGGATGCTCAATATGACGCTGAATCATTAGAAGTGGTGTCTACCAAAGGACACATGGTGACTGCCCAGCACCCTGGGAAGTCTGTTACCAGAGACTCTTCTCAATTCAGGCCTGTGTTTTATCAGTCTTTGTTCAAAATTGGGTCTCTAGTTGCAAGAGGTAAACACCATATCCATGTATAGACCACAATCCTAGACAGGGTAAGCATGATGCACACTCTAAATATATCTGTGCCTCCCTCTGGAAGCTTGGCACAGAGCAGTCAGGCTTAAATTAAGAGGCAATGTGTAAAGCATTGGTGCAATACACACAAAGTAACACACTGAAAACAGCAGACAAATACTCCACACAGGTTGAGAAAAATAGAGAATATTTATCTGAGTAAAACAAGACCAAAAGCAAACAAATAAATAGAAGTCGAGGTATGAGTTTTTAAAGATTAAATCTAAAAAAACAGTGCTTAGAAGTCACTAGCGCTGAAAGGTTACTTGAGGTCGTGCTAGACCGGGGCAAATCCAAAATTCAGGCCAACTGCAATGGAGTGTTGGTCGGATACAGTTCCAAGTAAGTCCCACTTAAGTTTTACCTTCTCAGTTTGGTATGAAGTATCGGTTTGCGGGTGCAAAGAGATGCTGGGCATCATGGACAGACAGGCTGGAGCCCTGTGATTACGAGCAGTGATGCTGTTGCACAAAGAGATGAAACTGTGCCCGCTTGTGCTGATCCTATGTGCGAGCAATGCGGTTCTGGTGTGTACTGGCCCATTCGTGCAGAGCCCAAATACATGATTTGAAGAGCAAAAAGGCCACTTCAAAGGGTCCAGGATGGGAGAGGCACCTCTTGGGGGTCTGGAGTTTATTGAAGATGGATCAAGGAGTTGTAGCAGGTGAGGTGGGAGAAGTCTTTTGTATCCCTGAGACTTCAGAAAACAGGAGGAAAGCCAGCAAGCCCTTGGAGTCACTCTGAATTCAAGTCAGAGGAATCCAGACCTTGTCTTCAGCAAGGTAGAGATCAGCAAGTAGTAGGGGCAGCTCAGCAAAGCAGTGAAGCAGTTCCTTAAAACAGTCAGTCTAGCAGAGTGGCAATCCTTGTCGCACAGCATTCCTTACTCCAGCAGAGTTCTTTCCAGGTCCAGTAGTGTACTGATTTGGTGGGGTCAGAGACCCAGCTTTTATACCCAAATGTGCATTTGAAGTGGGGGTGCATCCAAAGAAGGGTCCTTGAATTGCACAGAGATCCATTCCTCCTACCTCTGACTCCAGACAACCATAAGGGGGTAATCAGCCCTTTGTGTGGGGACAGACACTTCCCTATTCAAGTGTGTCAGCTTTCCTCCACCTTACTGCCCAGCAAGGCTCATCAGAATGCAGATGAGTGCTCAGACAGCACTGTTCCTCTGTTTTGGGCTCTCTGGAGGGAATGCACAAAATATAGCTGTGGCCTATCTTAGACGTGTATTGGAGACAGGCTGCAAGATACTCACAGCTGTAAGAGCAGAGAAATGCCAACTTTCTAAAAGTTACATTTCTAAAATAGTAATGCTAAATCCAACTTTACCATTAAAGAGGATCTATATTACAGACCCACTGGTGATATTTGATTTACAGGACATGTGTATATGGTATACCACTTTACAAGGGACTCATAAATAAATTATATATGACAATTGGGAATACACCAAAGTTACCATATTTAGGGGATGAGCACATGCACTTTACCACCGGTCAGCAGTGGTAAAGTGCTCAGAGTCCTGAGGCCAACCAAAAGATTCAAGAAGTTGGTCTGCTCCTGACGTAAGGAGCGGGGTTAATAAAAGGACCCGCGGCATGGCGCCAAGGGCTGTTTTTCACCACTATATTGTGTGCTGTGTGTGTGTCTAAATCAGTATTTGCATAGGCCACTTTATCACAAATATTGAACATAACAAAACTGGCGACGAGGTATGGAAACCAACCTCGCAACTTCTCTTGCTGCAGTAGCGTCTGGGGTGCATTTGCGGACTGCGGGAGGCATTCGTCGGGCAGCTGGGTCGGCTGTCAGAGCGGTAGCAGGAACTTCATTTGTCCGTGTGCTGCCGCGTCTGCACGCTGGAGGTCCTCCGATGGCACGGCATTCAGCACGGCTGGCGAGTCAGAAAGACGGGCTCGGTGGTCACGGCACATTGGGAAGGACAGTGAAAGTCCGGGTAGTGGCCCCGTCCATTTTTTTCCTGCATAGCGCGAGGAGCATGAAAACGGATTAGTAAGCGCCAACGAGGCTCTGTAGCACGGTGAGTCGGTAATTGGCACTGACTCCAACTGTACACGTGTTTGAATCTGTGCAGGAGCCACCAGGAACAGTCAGACAGCGCAGTGGGGAGGACCAGTTTCAGGAGGCCTGTTTGTATTGATGTCAGAAGGACCAGTAGGAGGCGAATCTGAAATATACTATTTTCCTGACAGACTTAACAGGATAAATAAATAACTCCAGTACTTACGTGGCAGTCTGGTGGGGAAAGGTGAGCCTCTACCTTGAAGGGTGTCTGGGTTTTCCTGTTTGATCCATCAGTCACTGACGCTGACCCTACATCACTATGGCCTCTTTCCCGGCGTTGGAACCTTTCATTGTTGAGGGGCCTCCGTCTGCCCATGCGGCCAAGTGGAAGTCGTGGGTGGAACGTCTGGAAAATTATTTTGATGCCATGGCGGTGGACCCGGACAGAAAACGACGAACCGCTAGCAAATCCTGACTATGAACGGTTCCTCCTCAGGTATGAACGGTTCCTCCTCAGGCAGGCAAGGCAACTCCCGGAAGAGTCGGTTGACGCATTTTATGCCAGACTTATGGACTTGGCCAGCACGTGCACTCTACCGGACCCAGGAGATGAGTTTCATGCGCAGTTCATTATAGGGTGTCACTCCACCAAACTGAAGGAACACATTTTGCAAGTCCCTGGCATGTCAATGGTCAATATGTTAACAATGGGGCGATCTAAGGAGTTGTCCCATGTGTGGGTGGCAGACATGGAGTCGCAAAAACAATCAAGGCGGAGCCCAAAAATACAATCACTGCAAGAGTAACAACCAAACAGAGAGACAGAAATAAGCCTGCAAGCACCAGTCGCACCTGTTACATGTGTGGTGGGGCATATCCGCACCAAGGCAAGTGTCCAGCGGTGGGAAAACAGTGTGCTAACTGCCAACGACTAAATCATTTTGCAAACGTTTGCCGTTGGACAACCAGGCAAAAGTCCCAGGGGGCAAAGACAGTGCATGCAGCAAAAACAATCCACTTCCAAGAAGATGCATCAGATATGGATGATGATGAACCAGAAGGGACTGTATATGACATTCACACCACCCAACCAGGCAACCCATCAAAGAGGAGAATCCCAAAGTGCCAAGTGAAGGTTGCAGGTCATCAGGTAGTCGCCCTCATTGACACAGGAGCCTCGATAAACATTTTGGCTCAGTCAGCATTCAACAACTACCAACTCGTCCCCCTCTGCGCCCGACCGCCAAGTATTTGCATTTGGGTCGGCAACATCGATTCCGTTAGCGGGGGGATCACGACAGACACCACGCATGAAGTGATCACTACTCGCGCCAAAATATATGTCGCAAAAGTGGGCACAGGAAGTTGTCGTACAGCAGAAGAACTTCAACTTGTGGCGTTCGCTTTCAGCATACACCTAGGGTCTCTGGAGAACTTGGAAGAGGAATACGCGGACCTGTTCAAGGGCATAGGTTGCTTGAAGTAACGTTTGCTGAAGTTACACATTGATAAGTCCATTGAACCAGTGGCGCTGAAACATAGGCACATAGCGTTTCACCTACCCCCTCAAGTGGAAATTGAACTGAAAGAGGCAGACATCATTGAGCGGGTTGAAGGACAAACCCCATGGGTTTCACCCATTGTGGTCACTCGCAAGCCAAAGCAAACAGGCGAGGAGCGAACCTGCGTCGATATGCAGTTACCAAATGTGGCCATTCGGAGGGAACGCCATATCATCCCCACAGTGGACGACATTGTAGCAGAGGTCAGCAGTTCGAGGTGGTTTTCCAAAATGGACCCTTGTGCCGGATATCACCAACTGATGCTGGCACCTGAATCTAGAGCAATAACAATTTTCTCTACACACGTGGGCTCAGACGATATAAACGCCTGAGCTTTGGCATTGCTAGTGCGGCTGAACTATTCCAGGACACGATACGAGGGTACTGGCTGGACTTGTAGGCTTCATTAATGTGAGCGAAGATATCTTGGTGCATGCTCCCACCATAGAAGTACACCTCAAAAGACTCTGCGCCACTTTCCAAAGATTGCACCAAATGGTCTGACATTGCACCGGGAGAAATGTGAGTTTCTCAAACAGGATGTTGCATTCTTTGGTTACCATTTCTCTGAAAAAGGGGTGCGGCCTGATCCTGTGAAGGTGGCAGACATTCAATCAAAACTTACGAAAGCTCACACCACGTGGGAATGGAACTCAACGCATGAGGCTTCTTTTCAGGCAACGAAACAAGCATTGTCAGCTGACACCACCCTAGTATATTTTAACTCATCCAAAGACACTGAAATATCGGTAGATGCCAGCCCAGAAGGGCTTGGAGCTGTTCTATCTCAAAAAGGGGATGACGGAGAGTGTGCACCAGTGGCTTATGCTAGCAGGGCTGTAACAGCTACGGAGCAGCGTTATTCGCACATAGAAAAAGAAGCAGTAGCTGTCCATTGGAGCTGTCATCATTTTCATTTATACATATATGGTCATTCATTTGTAGTGCACACAGACCATAAGCCACTAATACCTCTGTTTAACAAATCTGTTTCCCAAGCACCACCTAGGATAGAGAGGTGGATTCTCCAATTGCAGGAGTATCAATTATCAGTGGTATATCGACCTGGTGCACAAAATCCAGCTGATTACCTTTCAAGGCATGCTAGACCTTTCACGGCCTAGGAGGAAGATGAGGCGGATGATGTGGAAGAGTACGTGAGACTAGTAGTGGAGTGGCCATGACCTCTTCCCATGTCCATCAAAGACATTCAAGAAGCTACACAAGCTGATGAAGCTCTACAGCTGGTTATATCATGTATTCGAAATGGGAAATGGCATCTGCTAAAGCAAAATCTATCTCACAGGACAGTGGAGGCGAGTGCTACTTTATCATCATTGTACGGTGTTAGACAGTAGCTGGCAGTATCGTCAGAAGAATGTCTATTGCGGGGCAGTCGCTTGGTCATCCCTGAGGCGCTGCAACAGAGGACCATTGAACTGGCTCACACTTCTCATCAAGGCGTGGTAAAGACAAAGGCAAGATTGCAGAGTAAGGTATGGTTCCCAGGACTGGATGCCAGGTTGAACAAACCATACAACAATATCCTATGTGCCAAATTCCCATCCTCACGGAGCACATCCCGTCAACTCCTTGGCATAGGGCCAGTGCAGATCTGGGCAGTCTACCTGATGGTCACCACATGTTGGTTGTCAAAGATGATTTTTCTAAATATCCTGAGGTGGATGTATTGGATTCCACCACCGCTGAACGAGTGTGCCCTGCCTGGAGAAGATTATGGCCACCCATGGGACCATGTAGGAACTGAGAACAGACCGTTTTCCAGTCATGAGTTTGCACCATATCTGGCTTCCCATGCCATTGGAAAATCACTCCTCGCTGGCCTCAAGCCAACGGGGAAGCTGAACGGTTTATGAGAACTTTGAGAAAAGTTTCGAGAATTGCAGTGGTTCAAGGCAAGAACTTGGAATGTGCCTTATTTGAATTCTTGCGGGAATATAGGCTAACTCCTCATGTCACAACTGGTGTGGCTCCCAGCGTGGTGTGTATGTTACGGGGAGTTAGAGACACCATTCCCCACGTAAATGTTCCCACCTGGCTTAATGACAAGTTGCCACCTGACTACTCTCCCTGCAGCTGCAGAATGATCGAATGTCTCAGAAGAGGCGAGCATGTATCCGTGATCTACAAGTGGGAGAGTTGGTGTTGGTGAAGAATCGGCATCCAGGGGGTAAATTCAAACTCCCTTTTGAGGCTGATCCATGGACAGTGGACAAGGTAAAGGGCACCTTGGTTAGCGTCAAGAAAGGTACTGAAATGTTGACTATGAATGTGTCTTTCTTTAAGCAATATCACAAGCAGGCAACGGAGCCAGCATTTTCAGGGGTGCCGGTGCTGTCAGGAATGGACAGGGAAGATGGTGAGAGGTGTTTTTCTGAGACTGGAGACTTATCTTATGGCTCAGCGATGTTTCCCAGTGGGTCACAAATGCAGGTGAGGACCCCTCTCAGAATCGAGGGAGCGGAACGGGATGAAATGGTGACCACTAGTTGCCCATCAGGTAACCCTGTAATGGACACGGTACTCAGGAGAGGCATGGACCGATACAATCTCTGTCCTCGGCCCTCTGTCACTTTGAAACTGAATCACTATGTATGTAAATAGACTCTTGCAGTCATTCGAAATCATATCAAGGGTGTTTTGTTTGTTAGCTGATTATGTTATTTACCATGAAAGGGTTTTAGCCTATTGGCATGTTCCTGATATGTACTGAATTGTGTGATTTATATTTTTATTTAAGGTTAAGGAGGAATGCTATGTTTTTTTTATTTTATAACAAGTGTAATTTTTCATTTAACAGAGGGGGAGATATAGCGTTTTGCACTTTTTATATAACAGAACTCGTTTGGCTCTGAACAGACTGTAGCAGTGTGGCATAATCGCTACAATAGAATGTAAAGAAAGCTTGATTTTGAATGTTGGAGTTCACAGGTAAATGCAGAAGTATAAAGTTGTGTGATTTAAAGCTCCATGTGTGGCATAGTCATTGGTGGGTACCGAGGCTGGCGAGGACACTACACTTATTAAAAATTATAGTTTTGTATAACTGGTAATCTGAACTCACATATTTGAAAACGCCTTCATAAGCGAAGAAAAAAGAGTTTAGGTGAAATAAAATATTTTCATAAGATCACATTATTGAAATGGGAAAGTTGTAATTTATCCTGGTTTTCTGGTTTCACTTTGTACAAAGTAGCCAGTAAATGGGTATCTATTTGTCTTTCCTTATGTTAAGACTTTGTTTGTACCTCTTAGTGCACTTTGTAATATTTAGCACAAATTTGACCAGAAGGTATTGCAGCACTCTACATGAGCACCAGTTATAGCACACATGCATTGTTTACAGGTACGGGAAGATTATGGGCCTGATTACGATCTTGGCGCACGGGATTACTCTGTCACAAATGTAACAGATATCCCGTCCACCGTATTACGATTCCATTTTATCCCATGGAAATCGTAATCACGTTTGTGACGGAGTATTCCATTCACCAAGATCGTAAGTGATTTGCCCAGAATCTCAGGGGTTGAGCCAATGCAAAGACTCCAAACTGTTTCCCTAGTTCCATAATCATCAGCTCTGACCATAAACCACATCCTGGGTGGAGGGAGAGAGGCATGCAGAAGCCACATGAACGCTCAGCTGGTTATGGGTTTGAGGTTCCAACAGGACCTCGCACTGAGCCAGAGGCAGGTTTCCTGAGCAAACAAGAAACCTGGAACACTGTGATTGGCACTCATGTGTTCTGTTCTTTTCAGGCACATCCAATCAGCTATAGGCAGGAAGACTTAGGGCCTGATTTAGATCTTGGCGGTCGCACCGCCAAGCCGTGTAGGCCACTGACCTGAGAAGATTGTCAAGTCGACGGTCTTCCGCCCACCGTATTTAGATGCTGCAGCTCTGCAAGCGGATTGACTGGCGACGGATTGCTGACCAAGGGGGATGGAGGGGGGACTTAATTGACTTCGCACAATGGCAGGGGCTTTAGAAGAGAGGTAAGTGACACACACACACTGTGCCTTAATCATAGGTGTACCCCCTCACTACACAACACATTCACACAACCCATTGCCATTCTGACTTACCACAACCGGTACATGCTAAAAACACACATTGACATACACCCATGCCACAACATGCACACATCATTGACACTGCACCCACACACAACTACAACAGCCAACACAACTACACACTCAGCTACATAAACACACTAACACCCACGCACAACTACACACATCACAATAATGTCCACCACACAACAACCACGCTCACTTGATTGTTACACACCTCAACACAACATACACAACAACATCGGTTTCACCTGCAAGTGATACACATATGGACACAACCACGTCATCCACTTCAGCTTCCACCACCTCAACCAGACAATCCACATACACACATGTACTGACTCACAGACACAACTTGCAGCACAACATGACATGTACAGGTCCCCTGGCAATGTGGACACATAGACACAGTTGACAGGTGTGAATGTACCGTCATTATGGTGTCAGCATGCATTTGCCAATGAATACTGACACCATAATGACAGTTGTGTATGTGTATGATAAGTGTTATGTTCCAGTGTGACCACATCTGTGTCTGACCCACCAGTGGCCCCTACATATGCATATCACAGGATTAAAAAATAATTACTCTGACATGTATATGTCTGCAATGGCCCCGATCTCCTGTGCAGTGCCCACTCAATGTACCCTAGCAATGTGACATCCCTAACTTGGAGCCTGTGGTTGGTGTGAGGTTGTGTTTTCTCTGTGGGTCGGTGGCAGCAGTGATAGCTGGTGTCGTCCTGTCATGTCCAGTCAAAGATGGGGGTGGAATTTGGAAAAATTTGAGTTTTCACCCCTCCCCCCCAATTCGCTACCACAAACATGGAGGTCGGACCACTACTTTTTTCTTGGTGGTGAGGCACATCCAAATCTGCACCGCAGGAAGGGTGTCTGAGGTTCCACCGTCAGCCACTTTTCCCTATTGCACCGTCAACACAGGAGGTCGTTCTTGGCAGAGACGGCGGTTCAAATGTGGGCTTTCGTCTACGGGCTTGCTAACATCTAAAAACGGTGGGCGGACCTTCATGGCGGCGGATGGGTTTTCAGTCAAAAAATTGATAGCAGGACCATTACCGCCAACATCTAAATCAGGCCCTTACTCTTTCATCCCACCTAGACTGCTAATGGAAGAGTCATTAATGTGGGTAAAAGTGTAGCAGTAGTTTGAAGTGAACCTTCGGGTCATATAGTTAGTACTGTTGAGTTGCACACATAGATTTTCCAAATTAATGTCTAAAAAGAAAGAAGCGTTAATGATCTAGCATTATGAGGATCTGTGAATTCAACATTCCAACATTTTAAACATAATTTCTAACTGACTTACTTCAAGGAGAGACACTCACACGACAGCACCCTGCCCAACAGCATGAAAAGTGCTGCCTGGCTTCAGTAAAGAACTTCTCCTGAGGCCTGTCTCGGAAGGTCATGGCTTCTCTATCTTCATTTTATTGTCAGTAATTATTTTTTTCTTATCTGATGTCAGGGATGCAAAGCCCTGCACCGAGACGAGTTCAGGGAAATTAGCCAGGTTGCACCTCATTGTGATGTTTCTGACCACTCATAATGAGGGTCTAAATTTAGAACTATTATACGCATTAAAAACAAAAATCTTTAATATTACAGGTCGACGTACTAATCGTAAACAGAAGAATGGAGCACATAATTAAAATCTCACCACTGCCTAATCCCAGCAAAGCTGAATCAAGTTTTTTTTTGGTTTTGAGATCAGTAAATCGAGTACTAATAAATCAGATAATAGTTACTTACAGCTCCTAGAAATGCCAGATGTTCGATACAGACCACGGTGCTACATTATTAAACAACTCACTTTTCTCTCGGCTAGGTTACAAATGCTGGAAGATTAATGTTATGGCAGCCATTAAGTCCGCAGCTCCACTTTTGGAGACAGGACATGAATAGGTATGACCTTGAGAAAATACATAATAGCAGTACCAAAGATCCAGGACTTTATGCAATTGTGCTGAAGAAATGCTTTTAAAACATTTGTTTTCTTTGTAACCTTTCACTCAACGGAGAGCTGTGTTTTAGAAGGAGCTACTTGAAGTTTAAAAGTGGTTCTAAGCCGTTGGCTGTCATCTCTAATGCCCGAGAAGTGCGTATATAGTGTAAACAGATATACATGATGGCGTAACCCATTCGCAGGAAAGAGATTCTACGACACGGCGAACACTTCACCTACTGCTTCACTGTTCAGTCTGAACGCTGTTAAAAATATCGTGAGCATATCTTTTTTATTTTTCAATCCCACAAGTGAAAATCAGTATTTATTACATGCGAAGTGCAAAGAAAAAGGGACGACTTGCAATTTGTAAAGAAATAGATCAATAGTTTGTGACTGCTTCGACAGAAGGAATGCATTGTGTGGCGTCAACTGCTCGCCAGTAGGTAAACGTTTGCAAAGTGGAAGCTCTAAGAGGGCAGAGCAAATGGCAACGGTGGGCACGGGGGAGCAGATGGCAGTCCCTTAGACCACTACATGATTCCCTCGTATGCCTATCACAATGTGCTACTTCTTTTGACAGAACCCCTTCGGTCCGTGAAAAGGGCAAATGCTGTAATCCTGGATATTGACCAGGGTAAATGCAGAGCTGGAGGTCTTATGTTGCTTGCAGGGTTCCCTCTCCGCATTTGCAGCAGCACACATGTATTCACAGAAATAACCCGGCTTTATGCGTGTTGATTAGGTAGGAATTCTGTGCATCAGCCATCATACGGCACAGGACAACCAACATACCTATGCACAATCAATATCGCATGGCAACCAACATCATATGCCACAATTATGTGCCAAAAAATGCCATACAGCACCACAAGCAACATCATAAGACAAAACACCTACCATCATTGTTCAGCCCAACCTCCATCATATGCAATCAAACAATCATCATACATCTGCACAAGCCACATCCTATGCCTACATACCCACTATCAAAGATGCACACATCACATCCAACATCATAAGTCAACATACCAACTACCATACTCCAACGTGTAAACTATCACACGTCCACAACATTAACATCATATGACGACACATAGAAGCAAAACAAAAAACACATTAATTTCCCTAAAAAAATAAAAATTGAAGGAGTTCAACTTGACTAACATGCATTAGAACTACATATCGTAAAGTGTTACCTTCACCTTGAATAACTACTAATTCAGTCTTAGCTGTTAGTGCTAACATACAGTCTTTTCAATGTCACACACCTTTTCAAACAAAAATGTAAAAGATAAGTACACAATATAAAATATTACTCACATCATATGCTAACACACGCCCAGTAATATACTAACACTTCCACTTTCGTCTTTGTGTCCATCCAACATCATATGGAAACACAAGCACTATCATTCAGCCGCTTCCCATCACCATATATCACAGCACATCTACCATTATTTAAGTGCATGCTCAACTGCCAATACATGTCCAAACACCTATCAGACCACCTTACACTCATGTATATACAATCATATATGCCCATACACCAACTTTCAAATGATTAAAGTAACCACAACCGTAAACACATAACATTATATTTTCGCACACCCACCAGCATGCCACCACAAACCACATAAGAGAATTGCACAGCCATGTTAACACACCCACATCTTGAAATAGACATCCATACACCCACCATTTAAATCTAACTCACTTACCTATGTACACGTAAACACCGACAATGTTATAAGCACATATCTATCATAATACACCCACCAAGCAACATATGCCAACATGCACCAATACTGCCACCATTCATTAGTGCTCTACCTTATCACCCCAATAAGTTAGCCACCCTATCATACATCATTTTACAAAATCATAACACAATCAATGATTCTCTTAAGCAAATCGCATTTGAAGCTTTCTTGAGAAATAACTGGGTAGGAGGCAATGTTGATGTGGTAACAACAATGTGAAAGTACCATCTTAACACATTTATTTAATTACGCTGTGTTTTTATGTCCCAGTCACCTTTCACTTATTAGTCAGCCTTATCCCCTTTTCAACTTTGGATTTTTTGGGGGAATTATAATACATCTGACATGATGAATCAGTTACATAAATGATGGAACCTCCCACCGTTGGTTGTACTAATGCCATAATGAAAGTGGCAGTGAGGGTACGGTCATGTAATTCATCAAGGCTTTATTTGTCTGTTAATGCACCTCGTTCAAAGGTGCACGTTGTCTGCCAGCTGACGATTTCAATGCCAGTAGGTAAAGAAAGTGTGACAATCTTTTGTGGTTGCAGAAATACATAAAGCTGAGCTTGGCACCACTGATGCATTTCATTCAAATGTTTTCACCGATTTGTTGATGAAGCACTCTTTAAATATTTAAGCGAAACAGTGTAAGAGGGTGTCCCATCCTGGGAAGGAGGTGAAGTCAGAGGGAAAAGGAAAATCTGATGGCACTATTCCTAACTGATGAATTACAACATTAGGGGGGTTATTCTAACTTTGGAGGAGTGTTAATCCGTCCCAAAAGTGACGGTAAAGTGACGGATATACCACCAGCCGTATTACGAGTTCCATAGGATATAATGGACTCGTAATACGGCTGGTGGTAAATCCGTCACTTTTCCGTCACTTTTGGGACGGATTAACACCTCCTCCAAAGTTAGAATAACCCCCTAGGTTACCCCCTGGATGACATTATTATTGTAAATCAGGACATAATTCGCAAAATGTTATAAGGAATTGTGCTTTCATGGAACTATTTTGATAGGACTTGACGTTGAAGATAACAGGGCTGCATTGTTTTTAGGATTATGCATCATTATTTTGATTACTGGTAACACCGACAATAAAAAGTTGGACCAACATGAACTATCGTTTAACCTTTCTTTTCAAATAGCATTTAAAAAATGCATTGGAGTGGATTACTTTTTGATGGTTATCCCAAAAATGTAGCGTGTAGAAAATGGTGACAACTGTGTTTAGACAGATAGGTTAGGTTCGGCATTAAGGTTAAGGTATTGTGGTAATATTTAAGGCTATGGTGGTCATTCTGACCTCGGCGGTAAAAGGCGCCTACCGCCGGTCAGAAATCCTCCATAATTCCGCCGCGGTCGCGGTAACCCGCCACGGTCATTCTGACCCGCAGCAGCAAAACCTCCGAAAATCCGACAGCCACAACAGACCGCCAGACCAGCGGTCGGCGGAAAAGTGGAGGTGACCAAACCTCCACCGTCACGCCAACAGAAATACGCCCATGCCATTACGACCCACGAATCCACGCGGCGGTCTTTCAAACGTGGTTTTCCATTGGCGGGACACACCGCCGCGGTCAGAATACACACAAACGAACAAAACTCAGCCACATTGGCCGATTTGAATTCCACACACCTGATACACATACACACACCACTCCCACACACACAATACAATATAAAACACACACCCACATCACCCACAAACCCCTACGACCAAAAATTCAGAAAGAAGCACAGAGAGACACATCAGCGATCACAGAATACCATCACACAGAGGCACACTACACCATCACCCACACAATATCCACACACAAAACAACACACACCACCACACTCAACACACTTAACTACACATACTCCACCCCACACATCATACACACCACTCCATGGCACCCCAAAGACACCCCCACTTCTCAGACGAAGAACTCAGGGTCATGGTGGAGGAAATCGTTCGGATAGAGCCCCAGCTCTTCGGCACACAGGTCCAATACACCAGCATTGCCCGGAGGACGGAGCTATCGCAGAGGATTGTCGACAGGGTCAACGCTGTGGGACAGCACCCCAGAAACCGGGAAGACATCAGGAAGCGATGGAACGACCTACGGGGGAAGGTGCGTTCCATGGTATCCAGGCACAACATCGCCGTGCAGAAGACTGGCGGAGGACCCCCACCTCAACCCCCACAATTTACAACATGGGAGGAGGAAGTCTTGAACATCCTGCATCCTGACGGCCTCGCAGGAGTCGGCGGAGGAATGGATACTGGTAAGTTGAAGCTTCAATACTGCTTCCCCCCCACCTGCATGCCAAATCATACCCCAACCCTCACCCCCATCCTCGAACCCCACCCTCACCCCCACCCCCATCCTCACCCCCACCCTCACCCCCACCACCATCCTCACCCCCACCACCATCCTCACCCCCACCCCCAGCACACCTATTCCCTGCCAATGTCTCACCATCACAACCCACACATCCCAAAACCTAGGCCTGCATGCGTCCACTAAGCATGGACACCCATCACCAAAGCATGCCCAATGCATATACACATCCCCCCCACAAGCCACCCTCACTAAAGCCCCCACACACGAATGCCAGCACTTGGGGACACGGGAACCCACAGATACACCCATATGCCACACATTGAAACTATAACCATACCTCTATACCCCTGCAGGACCCGACCGTCAACACACCGCCACGGAGGGCCCAGAATTCTCCACACCCCCCACCCAAGAGGCCGTCAGCGATGACAGCAGCTCTGTCGACCTGGACACTGATGACCAGCCCGGACCATCGGGGACCTCTAGACAGTCGGTTCCCCTCACACAGGCACAGGCCACTACAGACCCAAACCCCTCTGGGAACACCGGCACAGCTCCCACCCAGCGGGCCCATGCCTCTGTCTCCAGGGCGCGTCAATCTGCGGTGTGTCTACCACTACAGGGCACCCAGGATAACCCACCACCCCAACAACAACAGGGACCTGGGGGCAGTGGTAGTGGGCACACCGGCCAGGGGGCAGAGGCCCAGGGAAACAGGGCAACTCGGAGGGCAGCTGTGCGACAGGGGGGGGACGGGCCCAGGGAACCCACTCTCCACGAGGCCCTCACCACCATCATGGGAGCATACAACCGCTCCCAGGAGACGATGGCGACGGTACTGGCCCGGTTCCAGGAGATCCAGGTACTGCAGGAGGAACACTATCGGGGGTACAGGGAGGACATCAGAGCCCTCACCTCCACCCTGGTTACCATGGTAGGGCTGCTGCAGGACCTCATCAACACCAGGACGGACACTCAACAACAACAAAGGGCCCCTGCCACTAGCCTGGCCCAAGAACAGCCAACCACCTCCGCCGGCGCTAGTGGACAGGAGGCCCCCGCACAACAGCAGCCCACCAGACCCCCACCTCCTGCAGGAGAAGAACCACCCCGCAAGAGGGCCCTGAGATCTCGCAAGAAGACAGAGTAGGATGTCAAGACCCCCGCCAGCAAAGGATACCACCTGATGTCAGCCCACTGTCCCACATTGTCACCCTGTCCATCCTTGAACTGCCCATGCTCCATCTCTCCACAGGCCTCTGGACAATGCACCTGTGTGACTGTTACTCTGGACTCTGCCATGGACATTCCTTCACCATAGCCCCCACCCACTTGAAACCACCCATCCCATTTTGAGCACTGAAATAAACACCTATTTTGCACAAAACTATCTGGAGTCTGGCTGTGATTTCAAAATATTGTAATTGACATGACATTGCAAATATGTCCTTGTACATAGTGAAGTCAACAAACAGCTGCCACAAAGCTGTAGTCCATGGGGAAACGAAGCACAGGACTCGTAGTGGGGACCCCAGATCTGAAATAGGGAGGGAAAAGCCACAACTCAGTCATCATACACTGGGGCAAATAGACAGGCAGCAGAGATGCAGGAGAGTAGTTCACATTTACTAAATTATGTTTGAATTGTTACCTGTGTCCTATTGGAAGTACTGTTCAATGATTCTGTCCCTGTTGTCTGTTTCAGCACCGTCGTCTTCCTCCTCGTCACTCTCCACAGGTTCCACAGCTGCCACAACACCACTGTCTCGACCATCCTCCTGCAGGAAAGGCACCTGGCGGCGCAAAGCCAGGTTGTGAAGCATGCAGCAGGTCACGATGATGTGACACACCTTCTTAGGTGAGTACATTAGGGATCCCCCTGTCATATGCAGGCACCGAAACCTGGCCTTTAGGAGGCCAAAGGTGCGTTCGATCACCCTCCTAGTACGCCCATGGGCCTCATTGTACCGTTCCTCTGCCCTGGTCCGGGGATTCCTTACTGGGGTCAGTAGCCACGACAGGTTGGGGTACCCAGAGTCCCCCAATAGCCATACACGGTGTCTCTCCAGCTGTTCCATCACGTAAGGGATGCTGCTATTCCTCAGGATGTAGGCGTCATGCACTGACCCTGGGAATTTGGCATTTACATGCGAGATGTACTGGTCAGCCAAACACACCACCTGGATGTTCATGGAATGGTAACTTTTTCTGTTCCTGTACACCTGCTCCCTGTCTCTTGGGGGAACCAAAGCCACATGGGTCCCATCAATGGCACCAATGACGTTGGGAATATGTCCAAGGGCGTAGAAATCACCCTTCACTGTAGCCAATTCGCCCACCTCAGGGAAAATGATGTAGCTCCTCACGGATTTCATCAGGGCAGACAACACTCTGGATAACACCTTCGAAAACATGGGCTGAGACATCCCAGAAGCAATTCCCACTGTTGTCTGAAATGACCCACTTGCCAAGAAATGGAGTACTGACAGGACCTGCACCAGAGGGGGAATCCCTGTGGGTTGGCGGATGGGGGACATCAGGTCGGGCTCCAGCTGGGCACACAGTTCATGTATAGTGGCACGGTCAAGCCGGTAGGTCAGGATAATGTGGCGTTCTTCCATTGTCGACAGGTCCACCAGCGGTCGGTACACGCGAGGATTCATCCGTCTCCTCGCCAAACCCAGCGGACGGTGCCTAGGAAGGACAACATGGAGCACAGAGTCAAGCAACCCACAGGTACGTACTCACAGCTTGCACAGTAAACGATTCTCTATGCAGTGAATGGCGTGTCTGAGTGGCTATGCAAGGCCTAGGCCTGTGTGACGCAGTTGAAATTGAGCCATGTGGACCCTCGAAATGGCGGCTGCCTGACCTGTGAAGTGTGACAATGGGATGTGAGGTCAATGCGCTGGCGTGGCACACCGCGGCGGTCGGCGGTCGAAGACCGCGGCGCGAAGCCGCATTGGTTAACATTGAAGCCTATGGGTTTCAGGAGCAAATGGCGAAGGGCGCCGGCGGTGGGGGTACGCACCGCCGCAGTACGCACCGCCGCGGGCGTGACCGCCATTTTCTATCTACTTATTCACTCGCGACTTGAACTTTCACAGGAGAGGACCTATACTGCAAGTGTTGCTGTGACCTCGGTCTGGAAGGGACAATGGCTGCTGCGCCTGGGGAAAGGGCCCCTGCCTTCACTGGAGAAGAGTTGGAGAAACTTGTGGATGGGGTCCTCCCCCAGTATGCGCTACTCTACGGTCCTCCAGACCAACAAGTGAGTTTAATTCAATATGGATTTGGGGCCACTGGCTGGCTTGGGGGCCTGGCGGGGGGCCTGGCGGGGATGGGGGGCATGTTGGGCCTGGCGGGGGGCCTGGCGGGGGGCCTGGCGGGGATGGGGGGCATGTTGGGCCTGGCGGGGGGCCTGGCGGGGATGGGGGCATGTTGGGCCTGGCGGGGGGCCTGGCGGGGGGCCTGGCGGGGGACCTGGCGGGGGACCTGGCGGGGATGGGGGGCATGTTGGGCCTGGCGGGGGGCCTGGCGGGGGGCCTGGCGGGGATGGGGGGCATGTTGGGCCTGGCGGGGGGCCTGGCGGGGGGCCTGGCGGGGATGGGGGGCGTTGGGCCACTGGCAACGAAAATGCAGACAAACTTGAACGTGGTATTTCTCCCTCCCTGTACGTGTCACATAGGTCCGCGCCCATGAGAAGATCGGGATTTGGCGTGCCATCGCCAAGGAAGTCCGGACCCTGGGGGTCCACCATCGACGGGGCACCCACTGCCGCAAGAGGTGGGAGGACATCCGCCGCGGGACCAAGAAGACCGCCGAGTCTCTGCTGGGGATGGCCTCCCAACGTAGGCGGGGTGCCTGCCGTCAACTGACCCCCCTGATGTTCCGGATCCTGGCGGTGGCCTACCCTGATTTGGATGGGCGCGTGAGGGCAGCACAGCAGACACAAGGGGGTGAGTACAAGCATTATCTACTCTGTTGTCGCGCAGTGGAGGTGTCTGGGTGGGGGAGGAGGGCTGTGGGTCCCCCTAGGCCAGGGCGATATCTGTAGGCTGGGCACCCCCGTAAGCCCCTGTGTCCCCAGCCACCACCCTCAGTAGTGTGTCAGTACAGCCATCCCTGGGCCGTGTCATCCATGGGTGCAGTTGTCAACTCTAGGCGTGTAGGGCATGTTCCACGGAATGCGTAGCGGACCCCAAGTGCGCAACTTAGTGCAGGGGGCATCTGTGTCTGTCATGTCCGCTAACTGTACCGGTGATCCATGTACTCAAAATCTCTTTATTTCTCTCTCCCCCCCCCCCTTTTTGTTTGTCTTTCTGTGCTTGTGTGCATCAGCATCATCAGGCGGAGGAGAAGTGGCATCGGGGCAGGAGGGAGCTGCATCTCACATGGCCCAGGAGGGCCATGCCACAGAGTCTGACTGGACCAGTGAGACGGAGGGCGAGGGGAGCTCCACAACGGGGACGACTGGACCCTGCAGCGACACAGACACGTCCTCGGAAGGGAGCTCCCTTGCGGGGGTGGCACCATCCGTGCCCCCCGCCATTACAGGTACAGCCGCCACCCAGCGCACCATCTCCACCCTCCCAGCAGCCCCTCAGCGTTCGCCCCGTGCCCGCTCTGCCAGGAAGCTGGGCATCTCCTTCGCCCCAGGCACCTCAGGCCCTGCCCCTGTTACCCCCGCTGCCCTCAGTGAGGAGGTCATTGACCTCCTCCGAACGCTCATTGTTGGGCAGACTACCCTTTTGAATGCCATCCAGGGGGTGGAGAGGGAGGTTCATCGCAGCAATGCGTACCTGGAGGGCATTCATTCGGGTCAGGCTGCCCATCAGCGATCGTTCCAGGCTCTGGCCTCAGCACTGACGGCAGCCATTGTCCCTGTCTCCTGCCTCCCTCTACTAACTCCCTCCTCCCAGTCTCCTGTTCCTCTGCCTGTCCCACCCACACCATCAGACCAGCCTGCACACACCTCAACACCCAAGAGCAGCTCATCCAAACATAAGCACCACAGATCACGCAGACATTCACACAAGCAACATTCCGATGCAGACATGCCAACAGTCACTACCACCTCTGTGACCCCCACCTCCTCGTCTCCCTCCTCCCTCCCTGTGACGTCTACACTCACACCTTCATTCACCTCACCATCAGCCAGTGTTTCCATCACCAGCATACCCTCCACTACAGTCCGCACACGTGCAGTCACCACCCCCACTGCCATTTACACGTCCCCTGTGTCCTCTCCCACTGTGTCTGTCACCCCCTCTTCCACACCACACAAACGCAGCCACCCACCCAACAGCCATCCACCTCACGACAGCCTCCCGCTCCTGCACCTACACCCAAAGACAGCAAACTTGTCTCGCCTACAACCACATCCTCTCCCTCCACTCCCATACCCACTGTACCTACCACTCTCCATTGTCCCAAGAAAATCTATCTCTCTACTGCTACCTTCTTTCCTGACCCTGAGCCCCCCCCCTCCTTCTCGTCGGGGTAAAAAGAGCACCTCAGCCACCACCAGCCCTGCAGCCCCCTTGACAAGGGTGCAGGGGTATTGGAGCCCACCAGCCCGCAGGTCTGGATCTTAGCCCAGCAGCAAGGGGACAGCCAGCCCACCCCCTGGGAAGAGGAGCAGAAGGCGGAAGGGCCGCCGCCGGAGCCCGGATTCGATATCCCCCCAGGACACTAGTCAGCCACCGTCAACAGCCACAGCTCCAAAGGGAGGAAAGGGCCACAGACTCCCGACTAAGGAGGGCAAGGGCAGCAAGGCGGAGAAGTCAGGCAGCAGGCCTGCTGCCCATGGAGGACCTGTCACAGCTGCCCAGGAGGAGCTTGCAACCCCCATAGCCGCTGCCCCGGGAGGAACCGGCACAGCTGCCCCGGGAGAGCCCACCACCCCCATAGCCGCTGCCCAGGGAGGACCCAGCCCAGCTGGCCAGGAGGGCCCCACCACCCACAGCCCAGGTGGGCATTGAAGGAGCACCATCCCCGCTGCCCAGGAGGGCACCACCAGGCAATGAGCAGTTGGCCATAGAATGGCCGCCGTCTCCAGCACCGCTCCGCTGGGGACCGCCGTCTCAAGAACCGCTGAACTGGGCCCTTCAAGGCAAGAACCGCTGAACTGGGCCCTTCAAGGCAAGAACCGCTGAACTGGGCCCTTCAAGGCAAGAACCGCTGAACTGGGCCCCGCCGTCTCCAGCACCGCTCCGCTGGGGACCGCCGTCTCAAGAACCGCTGAACTGGGCCCTTCAAGGCAAGAACCGCTGAACTGGGCCCTTCAAGGCAAGAACCGCTGAACTGGGCCCTTCAAGACAAGAACCGCTGAATTGGCCCCGCCGTCTCCAGCACCGCTCCGCTGGGGACCGCCGTCTCAAGAACCGCTGAACTGGGCCCTTCAAGGCAAGAACCGCTGAACTGGGCCCCGCCGTCTCCAGCACCGCTCCGCTGGGGACCGCCGTCTCAAGAACCGCTGAACTGGGCCCTTCAAGGCAAGAACCGCTGAACTGGGCCCTTCCAGGCATGAACCGCTGGCCCTTTGGCAGACGTGGCAGGGCAGGATCTGTCTCGGGCAGGGCTGCAGGATGTCCTCTGGCCAACATGCCTCCTCCAGTGGCAGTGGAGTCTGTTATGGACTGTTTGGACTGTGGCTTTGCTCTCCCCAGGATGGCCCAGTGGGCAGGCCACCCACTGTATGGACTGTTTGGACTGTGGCTTTGCTCTCCCCAGGATGGCCCAGTGGGCAGGCCATCCACTGTATGGACTGTTTGGACTGTGGCTTTGCTCTCCCCAGGATGGCCCAGTGGGCAGGCCACCCACTGTATGGACTGTTTGGACTGTGGCTTTGCTCTCCCCAGGATGGCCAATGGTCATGGAGTCCCCTCGTGGATCTGGCGTCGTGTACTCAAGTGGCTGAGGTGCCCCCCCTTCCCTTCCCCCTGAGGTGCCTGTCCTTTTTTCTTTCTGATGCCCCTGCAGTGTTCTCTCCGTGGAGTTCTTGTCGTGGGACTGGGCCTTGCCCCTTTGCTCAGGACCCCTGTGGTCCACGGACAGTGGTTGGACTACATTTAGTAGCTGTATATATTTTGTACATAGTTTATTTATTTATTTGGATTACTGCTGTCCATTTTTCAATATATCTGCCCGTTTGAGATCTCTTCTTTTGGTCTTTGCATTATTTCGGAAGGGGGGGGTTTGTGGGTTGTGACAGTGATCTGTGGGAATGCATTGATGTGTGTGTTGTAGTGGGTGTGGGTGGGTGGGTGTGTGCCGGTAATCTTTTCCCTCCCTTGTGTCGTAGGTGCAGTACTCACCGATGTCTTCCGCGCCGCCGGGCGTGCTCCTGGTACAGGAGCAGGTATTGGAGTGCGGGGATGACCTGCAACTCGGGTTCCATACTGCCGGAATCTCGCGTGGAGTATGTGGAGGTGAGCGTTTTCCCGTTCGTAGTCTGTTTCCGCCGTGTTTTTATCGGCGGTGCTCCCGCCCCGGAAAAGGTGGCGGATTGGTGGGTCGTGATAGGGTGGGCGGTACATTGTCTGCCGCCTGGCTGTTGGCGGGGACCGCCGCGCTGTTTGTTTGTTCCGCCGTGGCGGGCGGAGTGTTAATGCGGCGGGCTGTGTTGGCGGTTCCCGCCAGGGTCAGAATTGCATATTTTGGACCGCCGGCCTGTTGGCGGGTTGGCCGCCGCTTTATCACCGACCGCCAGGGTCAGAATGAGGGCCTATGTCTGTTTCATAGTTTTTAAATGTAGCCCTCTTCCACATGGTATGTGATGCAAACCTCGTGAGTTTATCATGTAAAATATAGACAGTGGTTCAAAAGCTGAAACAAGCGTGCATCTTCTCTGAAACTACAAATGTCTTCCTCATCCATTTTAGATATTAGCTTTTGGCATGCAGAGAGATAGCTATGCTTTTCTCAGCAGCATTTTGTCAGCTGATTCCACAATGTTCTGCTGCATTCTCACGCCAAACGTCCAATAAAGAACTCGTGTAAATATTCTCAGATGATGCTAGAATAAAACCAAGGCTCCTATGAGTGCCATCTTGTTGGATTAGGAGGTGTGAAATGTACAATATTTCAAGTCGCGCTGGAATGAGGAAAATTTAGAGTTAAATCGCAGTCTTCATAGTGGAAGATTGAAATTTGTAATTTAAAAGACATGCGAGATGAAGTGTAACTGTTTAGTCATGTATAACTCCAGACAACTTTAAATGTCTGAATATATTTAATGAGAGATTCCCCCACTCTCCAACATCCAATTCCCACATGTATTTGTTCATGCTATCGTTGTCTCTACATACATCCTAGACTTCAAAATCTGAAAACAGGAACAGAGTTTAAGACAAAAAACACATTCAAAGCCTTCTATTAAAATTAATAAGTATTTTTTTAAATTAATGGTTTTGTGCCTAAATGGATGAAATGGTGCTTCACAAATAAGTGCTTACTGTGATTGTTTTTGTTTTTTTGCTGTTAAATGTCACTTTCCTTTTCCTTTTGCTCTGCCATGCATGAAAGTGCACTGGTTTTAAAAGTCGTTTGTCTCAACATTAGCAATTAGATTCAAGCTCCACATATTGTATTGTTAGACCTGTCAGCCTTAGGATGGCCTCACCCCCAAACTTTTTGCATTGCTCCTCCACTTTTGTTGATCTGGATTTTGGTGACCTTGGGATTCTGTGCACTTTGCCATTGCTAATCAGTGCTAAAGTGTCTGTGCTGTCTCCTTCAGATATGGTGAAACTGGGTTACACCCAACTGCACATTTAATTTACTTCGTAAATCCACAGTAAAATTGTACTACAGGTACCCGGGGCCTTTGAGCTGCAGCACTCATTGTGCCACCCACTTAAGTAGCCTTAACAAATGTCTCAGGCCTGCCATTGCAGCCTGTATTTGAAGTTATAAACTGCAATTTCCACCTGGCAAAAAAATCATTTTTCCAGGCCTAATTCTTCCTTTTTAATACATATATGTCACCCCAAGATAGACCCTAACCAGCACAGAGGGCACGGTGAAGTTTATTTCAGAGGATCAATTGGGGACAGATAGGAATTTCAAGTTTGGTGTCTACAAATTGTAATGTAAAGCCCTCTTTAATGGTAAAGTTAGATTTTAATTCACAATTCTGAAAATGCCACTTTTATGTAGTTGCCATTTTCTTCTTGCAATGATTTTGTGACTGCAGCCTGTATCCTGGGTCATATGACAATGTCTAGCTGGCAGTTGGCCTTTTTGTACTACTCCTAAACAGTAAGCCAAATGGGGAATAGCTATTGACAGGATTGGCTAGCTCTGACTTGATGATGGGGAGGGGCTGTCACCTCCCACACATGCATACCACAGAGGCTCTACCCAGCACCCTCATACACTAGTCTTTTGTGACCTCAGACAGGCTGGGGCCAGGGTAGGGAGGCAGGACATTTCAAGCACCTCTGAGGGTGGAAACCACCAGAACTTTTTCCTGCTTCAAAGTGGACACCAGGTATAAATAATAGACCCTCAGATGGAATTCTTAAGTACACCCCTGGCCCCTGGACGACTCAGAAGGATTGTTGTGCTGCTCTGCAAAAAGGACTGCTACTCTGGTGCCCTACAGTTCTGCTGTCCTGCTGCCTGAATGAAAACGGGAACTGCACATTGAACCTAGGACAACCAAAGAGATTCTCTGGGCTACTTGGCTGGCCTCTTTATCAGAGCCACAGGGACAGAAAAGGCTCCAACCACCTTGAAACCAGTATCTGGACTCTGTCTACTGAGAGTCCTACCACACCCAAGTGGTGCGACCTCAGGTCCCTTTAAAGTGGACTTGAAGGTGCTCTGCCAACCCAGCTGTGTTCCTGTGGCTTGAACCGATGCAGCATGATGCATCTCCTCGCAGCTGTGCTTTAGAACTGCTGCAGTGAGATGCATCCTCAAGGCTAGACCTCTCATCGCAGCCCATATTCTCCCCAGAGCCACTGCTGTGCTATACATCCTCAAGGTAGATCTTTGCATCATAAGCCCCTCGTCGACTGCATGCTTAATGATGATGCAGGACTTTGCATCACTGCCCTGTAGCTTCTTCAGAACTGCCCCTGCACCATACATGTTTGTCTCTGGACTTCATATCACAAGCCCCCATCACTCCATTCTTGAGGATGACACTGAATTCTACTTCACAGCACTGCAGCTTCCTCAGAACTGCCACTGTGTGATGCATCCTCAATGCGGGATCCAGCAATGTTGCGCAAACCAGGATTTAAGGTACTTTGTTCCACTGGCCTAACTTGGTCTCTATATCTGACCCACACCCCAGCTCGAGTGGCCTGAAATTGTGATTTTGTCATGGTCCAGCATGACCAAAAAACGGCAGTTGGCAGTTTGTGCTTCTAGGAACTATTTTCACTTAAATCTTTAAAATTATATATCTCTGGTCCTACTGACTGGAGTTTTGTTGTTTGGGTCTCTGTAAAAATGCACACTATTTTCTAAATTAGTGTGGGATTTTCTTGTGTTGTGTTTCCACTTTATTACTGTTCGAAGTGCTACATAAATACTTTACACATTGCCTCTAAGTTAAGCCTGACTGCTTTGTGCCAAGCTCCCAGAGGGTTTAGCCCGGGTTAATTTGGGGTGGTTTTCTGTTTCACCCTGACAGAGATTGTGGTTGCTGCTTCACTATGGTTTCACCCCCCTCAAACAGAAACCCAATTTCCAACAGGTATTTATAGTTTTAATTTTGGACGTAAAGCCAGACAAAAAAAGGAAACTTTGCTGTTTGGTCAGATTCTCAAATTCATTAGGTGAAGTTACTTTTGTGACCTGCAGCCAGATGCCCTGCAAAAAAGATGGCTGTCTCTAGCCATGAGTATTAACAGGGTAATGCTGCAGCAACGTCCATCCCCCATCCACTAGAAGTCCTGCTCTTGGGAGCAAGACTTCCTGCAGATACAGAATGTTCCCAGACAGCTGTGCACCAAAGGGAAGTAGTGTTATGTCCAAAGAGTCTGATTGTGGAACTAGGGAACCAAGTTTGAATCTACAGCGGTGGCTCAAGGCCCTGTGATTCAGGGCACATTCTTTACATGTCCCCATGCCTAAAAAAAATAATGTGACTGTTACTTGCCTAAAGCGCTCCAATACCTTCGAGTTTCCGCTATATAAAACTGTAAAAGAGAAAAACACAGAAGGGTGGTGGGGCAATCCTTCCAGCATTTCAGAAGAGGCAGCAAATGGGACTTTACCCTCCATATTCTACCTTTTTATAGATCCTGCACTCCTGCTGCAAAATCTGTTTTGAAGGAGTCCAGATTGTTTTCTGAGGCACATAACGGATCAAACCACAACATGGCAACATTCGCTGGAGCTGCCACTTTTTTATTTTCCTACAGGACATATATTTTACTGAAAAGCTGGTGCTTTTGGCATTTAGGGAAAGTTTTTGACCCCGGCCGCATGAAAACGTCAGGCATGCCTGCTGCCGCGGGTCGACTAGCGGACTTCAACAGCAGGGGGGACTTGGTCCCCCTGTCACGCAGGAATCCATTTCATGGTTTCTTTGTTTACCTTCGCCATCTTCCCCATGATGCTGGCAAAAAAAATAAGCGAAGCTGCAAAAAAACACACTGATCTTTGCGACTACGGAGAGCCCTGGCTCCGGCAAACCTAAAATATAATGTCCTTAGCTTTGTGAACCAAAAGAACAATGCTCGCCCATTTCTAATGAATTGCACATTTTCTGAGAGGCCTCCCTTTATGTCAAAAGGATCAATAGCTGTATACATCTTCATGTTCTGCTTACTACATTGGTAAGGGAAGCAGCTTGTCTCCGAATGCTGACGCGTTCTGTGAGTCAGTTCAACACTAGGTTTTTTAAGTCTATGATCAGCAGAGAGAAACTTTAGGCAAATAAGGGTATGGTGGCTTATCTAAGTTTTCTCTAGAGTGGGGTCTTCCGATTAGGCTTCTCCCTGGAGATATTAACTCACTTGGAGCCAATTAAAAGGAAGTATTTTCGAACTGAATACATTTCTAGTTTTCAGTAGTTATAACATGAATCAAACATGTTAATTGGTTGATATATAAGGAAGCTGTGTATTATATTTTGGAGTTACTGGAAATGTAGCCTAACTAGCAAAAATTGAAAACACGTGTTTGAACTAATGAGACATTCTGATGCTACTACAAATATTGGTGCAGCGCATTATAATGAAGTGGGCGTCGTGCATACAATGCAACTGGCAGTTTGACTGGTATGGCGCCAGATCCTCTTTTGTGAGGGGGCGCATGGGGAGCGGCCACTCCTTGCTGCAATCTGCCTGCCCATACTGGCCCGATCATGCAGGGTGGAAGCAGCTTCTTCAACAATGTGCAGCGGAAGAGGTGCTCCCACCTTTGTGGGGGGCCTGGGAACCACGATGAGTGTGGATGCAATTAGAGGAAGCCAGCCACCACTGAGGGTGTCTTGAGGCTCCGCCGCAAAGCAGAAATGAGCTCCCAGAATCAGATTGCTTTTAGCATGGTCATGTTCTTCTGTGCGATCTCCCTCCCAAACTTCCGCCCTCAAGGAGGTCAAAGTGCTGTCAATTCTCGAGATGGTCCACATTAATCGCTCTTTGATCACAATCAAGGAATATGAACGACCACAGGAAAATGAGCCAATGCTCCCTTATGAATGCAGCAGCTGTGAGGCACTTTGTGGCCTTCAGTAGTACAGACTGAGCCCTTTAGGTAAAACAAATATCTCTATGTCATAGGCAAGCCGCCTACTAAATGACAATTAATGTGTTCTTTTAATAGCACGCCTTTAAGCAACAGTGCCCAGATACTGGCAATAAGGAAATCTTTTTGTAGAGAAAACTCTTAGTCGACAACACCAAATTAAATAGAGAATAGAACACCTGACTTGGAAGATCAATAACTAATTATGTATACATAGATGCCGACGTCTGTTGCTCTTTGTGCATCACAGGCTTTTAAAAATGCATAATCCACATTTTAACCACTCAAATAGGTATCCACCTTTTTTCTTTTGCCAGGACATTGGAGCTGATTCTAAGAATGGGTGATATTTGATAGGCTTTTATGCAATTTCTTAATGTTCTCTAATAGAGCTGTAGGGCTGCGACATATAAAGTGAGCAATGTGAGATGTAACTGAGGAGTCGGCTTCACTAAACATTTATACCTGGCACTATGTCATGCCCTGGGTGGTGAGTTAAGGTAGTGCTTGGTGCGAACACCCCTGTCCACTGTATTATGAAAGCCTGTTTCAGGCGGTGGGAATGGATGACAAGAATGTTTGTACATATTTGCTGTGTGACATTTTGTAGTGGTGGTAATGTATTGTGTCGTTTTTGTGCTGCTGGTTTTTCTGTTGCATCACAGCAATGTGAGGTTGTATTGTTTTGTTTTTCTGGGTTGTGATTTGATTGTTTTGTTGTTTAACGCCCTGTTATCTTTTAATAGTGTTGTTTTGCAGAGGTTAGTGTATTATATTTGTCATTAACTCAACATATGCCAACAAATGTAGCTAAAATTCCAGCCAGAGGTGGCAGCAGAAAGAGTGAAAGGTCTGATGACAAGTAACCCTTTATCAGTGTCTAATGCGGTGAAATAGCACTGTTCCAGCTGTTCCCCTATTAAAAACAGCAGTCATTCCAACATTGTCACAGCAACCCCGCCTTCACTTAGTGCTCCCAATCACAACACAGCAGTCAAAACCACATAGTATCACAACAGCAGTGAAACACAACAAAACTGAATCGAAATAATTAAACACAAAAACACGAGAACAGGAAGGGAGGCCATTGTGGAATGGGTTGAGAGCCAATTTCAAATCATGGCAGTCACCAGTAACGGGAGGGAAATGGGAGTAGCATCAACCCTTTGGTTGAGTAAATAGCCAACCACTTCCATGGAGAATAAAAAGAGTGAACCAATCTTTGGGAATGCCCACAAATGAATGAGGGTGTATGCTTTCCCAAAATTAGAAGGGTAGCAATGCCTTGTTACGCTTATTTCCTGCTTTTTGCATGTGATTTGCTATCTTGAATTTTTCAACACCAGTGGCAGAGAAATCCAGAAGTCTAAACTCATTTATTGTTTTTTGACTCCCGTTGTGAATTCCAGAGAGGCATCAATGAATTTTGTCCGTAAATGCACATTTATCATTAAAATGTTATTTTTTTGAAGTTGCCTTCTATGTTGGATTGTTGTAGCAGGGCTGAATTCCTATTAATAATGAAGCATGGAGGAGAGTTATTAATATTTCATGGAACGCAGTGCAGAGACCACATTTACTGCACTGAATTGAGTAAGGGGGGAAACACAGCACAGAGCCATGTCTACAAAGATTGACCTGTTGCTATTGTCATCCACAGTGCAAGTGCTTTAATTAGTCTGCCTTCCATTACTTACAACTCGACACCATGGTGCAAATGTGAGTTAGTGCTACCTTTCATGGGATTTATACTGGAAGCAAACCCTTCCAGTACAATTCTCTGTGCCTAGACTCATATCAGAATGATCCCACACATTGGATATGTGCCATGCACTTCAACACACATGCAACATGTGGGCTTTCTTGAGAAATAAAAAAGCTTACCAATTATTAGCACCTGCTTCAAGGACTCATATCAGAATGATCCCACACATTGGATATGTGCCATGCACTTCAACACACATGCAACATGTGGGCTTTCTTGAGAAATAAAAAAGCTTTCCAATTATTAGCACCTGCTTCAAGGAGGCATTAGTTTTGATGCAAAGCCCGGTCTGGATTAGTAGATCGGATTTGCATCATAACCTGTACTGATCTGATCAAGTAACATCTCAATGATGCCTCCTTGATGCCAGGTGATGGAAAGCTGTGCTAATCACTTTATGCTCTGAGAAAAAAGCACCTTTTTAGCCCAAAATACCTTTTGCACTGGAAAGTAAATACCACTGAATCACTTCATGTTGCTTTGCATTACTTTGAATCAATTTGTGACAGCGCAGAGCCTTAGTAAACCTGTGTCTAAGAATACTAGCCTTTGTTCTGGTTTGAACTTCCTATGCTAAACAAGACATATTGATTATGTAAAAGATGAAACATTAAGACGGAGTCACAACCTATGCAGTAATATAAATAAATGTAATATATCTGAAATAATTCTGATATCGTGTCTAATGACTAAGATAAAGTAATAGTGGTTGTATGAAAGAAAAAACAACTAATATCAAGTATCTGGACAGCTTGGAGCACTCAGACTAGGACACACGATTTTACACACAGACGCGCACCTTAGGGACGTTGGAAAACCTAATCTCATAACACCACGCAACATTTTGTTTATTTTGCACCTTTAAACAGTCATACAATGCTACTATAAACATACATATGTCACTAACTTCATCAATTTGGCTTCGGAGTTTAAGCACGTTTTTCTTCAATTTCGTCTGAAGTACAGTGTCCCAAACCTATAGTTCAACACTTCCACTATGAGGTGATTTTTCAACTTCACGGATGATTATTCTTTCAGCCTTACACTGCCAACACTTTTATTCGACTATTTCCATTTTGCAATGACGTTGAATAAAATGTCATAGGATGTCAATGCTATGTAAATGACAGTCAACAATGCCCTTCCAAGAAAAAGATTTTTCGGCCAAATAAAAAATCAGGGTGCATATCTTTCACACAAATATTTGCATATCCATCTTCCTGGTAAACTAAATCTTTCCATTTTCAGTGGTGTTCAATAACCTCGTCAAAGTATTTTCTGTTGTGTAAAAACAGTTTTTAGATTCTCACATAATTGTGTATTTGTGTCAGGTGTTTATTACCCAGCAATTGTACATATATTTTGGAACTTGTCATTTTTCCAGTGATGCTACCTGAATTCAAGCCTAGGTCCTCAAGAGGAAAACAACTCTGAGAATGTGGTTCAGTTAGTCCTGGAATTGCTGCGGTAGACTTTAGTTTTAAAGATCAGTAATTCCAAATTTCGTCAATCTCCATACCATATTATTCGGTTTGAGACGGTTACTTTTATGTGGTTACTCACTATTTAACTCACTGATGTGATGTTGACATCTATCATCTTTGTCAATATAGCAACATAGATCCTCGGATTATCACATAGCGGAGTTTTATTTAGGCTTCTAAAATGCAATTTATTTTCCATTGTTTTATTATTGCTTGTTTTTTCAAGCCAAACTGCTTTGGGGGGAATCTTGGAAGTATAGGTTAGGAATCTATATTGTATCTAAGAGAAGGTGACCTCTGGGTAGTATTCTTTATTGCAATGAAAACGAGAACTTCCATTTTAACATTGAATTTTAACTGTGTTTGAGGAGTAAAGAAAGTTTCCATCAAACACAGCAAGGGTACTTGCATGAGCATTTTTCCCACAGCACATACATTCAGATAAGTGGCAACAAAGCTGGGTAAAACTTTAACTTTCAATGTGTTCATTTTGGCACAAAAACCTAAATTAAATGTATGCTATTTTTCAAAGTTCACATTCAGTTATTTTTCCAAATTGAAATTCAGCGTTACTCAAGTTTTACTTGAGCATACCTGTGCGAGTGAGTAGGTGTGTGCTGCAAGACGCTCTTGTACGTGGAGTCCTCACTATCAGAGTCCTGGTGTCTGTAGACCCCTGTATTCATGGTCTCCTTTGTGTCCTGTGACTACTCCGGAAGCAGTCGATTTGGTAGAGCTACATCCGGTTCACTAAAATAATTCCTCCATATACAAAACTGCTGCTGTTTTGAGTAGGTTTTACGCCATACTAAAGTGGCCAGGCTGCTTCAGTATAATTGGTTGTTTGTGAAGTGATATCACCTTTCCCACCCACCTGCTCCGATTGACGTAGGTGGCTCTACCAACAAAACAATGCACAAAGCAAACAGGTGTCTGGTAACCAGACCTTGGTAGTCAATCCACAGGTCTATAAAATAGAAATATTTTAACAAAAGGGTCAGAATAAGGAACAGTCCCACATCAAGTTTTCTACATACATGAGTACTAATTATAACTTTGTTCACAGATTCGTTGTATAATGGAAAAATGTGTGAATCCGTTAGTTTTAGGAATGCCATTCTTTTACGGATTTATATCTTGGTGCCTGCTTAAAATGGAACATCCCAAACAAGCAGTGCCTGTAAGTTGTAAAGCAAAAATCAATATATTAAGTTAGAAGCAATGGTATTGTATTTATGCTATGGGGCACATGTGCTAAAATGTTGCATTTTATAGTCACATGCATTTTCTTCTCTGATGATCACCAGGCAGAGGTCTCTAACTTATCCAATATTCTTTGCTCAAGTAGCTTGTAGGAAAATAAACTGTTAGGCACTGAATAGGACCCATTCTAAATTCGGAAGCTAGATACATATTATCATCAAGAGTTGCATTTTATGGCTTCTTTTGTGACCTTTTGAGGGTGGTCCCCATTTACGCCTGCTAAACTCTGTGAGAAATATTACCTAGAAATATATCTTATCTGTGACCTGCCTTATGATGGACAGATTAGCTTGATTATTGTGTAAACAAACTGTAAGCAATGCTATATTGAATTATATTTAATTATTCAAGGCGAGAGTTGCTTATCCAGGTCTTTTGGCATTTCCCGAAATTAACTATTTAATTTTGCCACATGGCGTCTGTCTAAGAAAGAAATCAGCTGTTGAAACTCTTGCACAATATACATGTAGGTATGATATTCAATAGAAACCCATTGAACGTTTCTTGGAAGCCTCTTGCCTCCTACAATGTCTCACGAATCACTTAAGGATAATGCACATGATCCTGACTCATTTATTCATTTTTTAAATGTTTTTCATTTATTTACCAAAGATGTTAATATGCTAAGAACCTAAACAAAAAAACAGAGGAATTAGTTGTGTAACACAGTACATAAAATACAGTGAAATTATAGCTCGTGGTTAAGAGACCATATTAGTTTCTTAAGTTTGAGAAGAACATTCTAAAGAGATGAATTTTCTGTTGTTCCAAAATGATTGTAGACTAAGAACGAGACACAACAACACTAGTAATTGATTTGACATTCTCAGGGGCGTAGTTACAAGAAAGTAGAGCATCACTCCTGATGCGCCACTTTTCTTGCATTACCCAGAGCCATGCGAACAACACCGTGTGTGCGCCATATTTACAATATGGTGCATCATGGCACACGTTAGAACAATAGTGTCAAAAATGTTGACGCTATTGTGGTACTTTGTAGAATTAGCGCCAAACATTATGGCACTAATACTGCAAAGTAAAGGGAGGCCCATAAACTAATATGGGTGTGTCATTTTAACACCTGACTTGGGCAGGCATTAAAAATGATGCAAAAAATGGCACAGTTAAATGCTGTAGATTTCACTGCACCATTTTTTAGGGCCTCCCAGCACCGGAACGCCCCCCTTGCATACATTATGCCTGGCGCAGGCGTAATAAAGCGCAAGAGTTTACAAAGTGGCACAATGCTTGCAATGCCTACCTAACGCCACGTTAGCGTTAAAAAATGATGCTAATGTGGGGCACGGAGGCGCAAGGGACTTGTAAACATACCCCTAAGTGCTTAGAAAGAAAATGCCTGCTTCGGCCTGCTGGTCTTTTGGTTTTCGTGATCTCGCGTATAAGGCTAGCCTTGTCCCTATTGTCTCTATTGCTTTTTGGGGGGTGCAGATAGATGGGAAAGAGAAGATATATAGGGCCTGATTACAATTTTGGCGGAGGGGATTAATCCATCCCAAATGTGACGGATATCCCGCCCACCATTTTACGAGTTCCATAGGATATGTTGGATTCGTAATACAGCAGGCGGGATATCCGTCACATTTGGGGCGGATTAACCCCCTCCGCCAAAGTTGTAATCAGGCCCATAGTGTTTTATGCTCGATACAGGCTATTTTAATGTCAGTTCTGACTTTGCGGAAGAGACAGTGAACTTCTGCTCCAATTAGAGGGTGTTACGATCTAATTTCTTCACACCTTTGTGATGCGAGTTAGCATATGGAGAATGGCTTTGAGATGATCCAAATTGGATTTCGGAAAAATAAAAAAATCATGGTGTTGGAGGCCCAAGGTCTACACCGCTGTTCTGAATTCAAAGTGAGGGATAATAGGTTTTCAATTAAAAAGAAAAAACAATGAGAATGAGAAAGTTTTCACAAATTTGTGATTTAAGGTCACATTGATTTTGTTTGATGGTGAAGCCCAATAATTTAATAAAGGGACCAATTTGGACATAATGTGGTGACGTGACAGCTAAAAAGCTATGCTTGAACAGGAGCAACACTTTCTTTGGACTAAAGCAGAAAGAATCCAGTTTGGACTGATGTTAATTGGGCAAAGAGCTCATCCAAGCTATCAGTTTTTCAAATGAAGATTTGTAATGTAATGGGTTCGATACTCTATGATGGATTCAGGCATCACCAGCATATTGGTGTATATTGGCTTCAACTGGATGTTTTGTTTCATCTTGGTGGATAATATAGTGAGTAGTGTCTCATCGACAAAAATATCAAGTGCAGCAGGCAGTCCAGGAACACCAGGAGGCATGTGCCGTGTCCATACTTTATTTGCGTCAAAATGCATATTGAATGGTGTGCAACAGATGACTGGCAGAGATATACAATGGGAGTTGTTGAGAGACCGTTTTCTCAATAATTGTGCTCTGTTGCTATGAAAGGGGAGCTGGGAACAGGCCCTACATTCTAGAAGTAATTTGGTGTAGGTTTGGGTTCTTATGTAACGGTGTAATCTGAACAGATTTGATGCAGATACAAATATTCCTTCTTTTGTGGTAGAATTAATGACTTTGAGAACTGAAAGAGCAATTTTCTGACCACAAAGTGTTAGCAGGTTTGCTACAATCTGCATACAATGAGAGGTTGGTCAATGCAATAATATGAGGTTTGTCTTGTGTATTAAGATTTTGAAATAAAAATAATTTTGTAATTTCAGCAAATTTTGCCGGGAATTTTGAACGTTGAAATCATTTTAATTTTAGTGATTTTTTAAGACCTTGTTGGAGAAATAGGTGACAATATTTGTTGCAATAGTTGATAAGCATAGAATGTTTGAGATTGTTGGAGTGATTGACTGTTTCATTAAGTATTCTGAGGTGACTCACAGCTTTGCTGATATGTGTTTTAAAGTAATTTGCTTTTGTGTCATGAATTCATTCTCTGCTGGGTTTTTCTCTATCTTTGAAGCCCATGGTGATGGTAACTAGGGCACAGTAAAATTGTATCTAAATAACGGATATCCACATATTCTGTAAACCCCATATGTTTGTAATTCATGACTCACATCTGCCTATTTGTTCTTCCTTCTATTTGTCTGGCCAACCCTTGTGTACGCTTACATAATGCCATCACATAGAGCTAAAACCATTAAACTACTTTTCCACATTAACCTTGTAAGATGGGGATTATGGTGGCATGGGGTGTGAGCTTGAAAGTTCTTCATGTACAAATGAATATTCAAGTAAACCAGTCACCAAAAATCTTCACTGGCACCGTTTCTCTCGCCTCATTGGGTCACAGTTGGGATTGCAGTGGTAAAGACCAAACTTGTATAATACAACAACCTCTGCACTGGACTCTCCATCAAGTGAACAAGACTTCAGTATACCTAAAACTTTACATCCCGCCTCATCTTTAGACTCAAATACTCCAACACATACCCCTCCATCATTAAGATTCAGTTTAAGCATCTTCTTGACTTTAAGAACATCTGTCTAGCCAACAAAATGTTTCATAGCAGTGCCCTAGGGCATCTCAGCAATGTCTTCCCACAATATCAGTTTACAGAACCCCTAAGGTCAGTTCTCAATCACAAAATATCTGCCTGTCCAAAAAGTACAAACATTTGGGTATGGATACGCACCCATTCAAGTCTTCACTTTCCGTCCTTACCGTCCACCCCGCTTTTGCAGGTCCTCACAGAAAGTGACTTTGCGAACTTCTAGTAAAGGTAAAAGATGCTCATGCTTTTCTATACGTAGGTAGGTAGAGTTATCGCCATATCCCCACAATTGACTTTACATACCGTTGTTCCCAGTCAGCTGTAATCTACCCATTCTCCACTTTCACCAAGTAATGCCTTCCCTGATTAACGTTCTGAGTCAGATAGTTAACACCAAAAAACAATATAGCAATAAAAAATAAATAAATGTTTAGCAGGCAGATCCTAATGTTCAGCTACCAGCTATCAAATAGCACACTTCATTTCAAACTCCATTTTGATCACCATTGTTTCACTTTGCTGGTCCATGATCTCTGAGGCAGGTGGTCTTCGTGCCCCAAACTACTGAAAGCACCAGAGGATCTGCCAAGCCCTCTAAATTGCTGGGTTTAAGCATTTTATTCGAAATTGGGCTATGGAAGAAAATCGACAACTCCTCCCCACCCCCCAATTTCGTAACTCACTTTTTTCTCTCCTATTATATAAATTACATTGGCCTTGCTTTAGAATGTCAGGAAAATTGCAAGTAATATAGTTCCTTGATGACAGCAACGGAAGAAGAAGAAAACTGAAATATAAAAATAGCCATCTAATCACGAGCATGGGGCAGATCTATAGCCCCCTTGGAGTATCTCTTAAAGTATTCATAACATAACTGTGCGCCATGGACAGCTAAAATAGTGTGTAGGAAGACCACAAAAACAGACTACATTTGCAAGGCTTGCATTCTAAAACAGAAATCGAATTCAGAATTATTTGTCCTTTATTGTTTTTCTTTATGCAATTCCCAGAAAAAGGTCAAAATAAAGAAAACGCCCATAAAATCTCCACTGTACCTAATACCCACACTAATAAGTAGAGAGAGAGAGAGAACGGGACAGCGTTAATAGAAACTGTGGGTCTTCTGTGCTTTACCAACGGAATGATGGTTTGAGGAACAGCCAACCGAGAGCAGCAGCTGGGTCCACAGCTTTGAAGCCAGGGCAGAAAAGCCTCTGCTTTTAATCAGCCCCCTAGACAGAGAGAGATGTACCCTAGCAAATACTTCCCGGTGCCACGCTGACGGGCTCAGGAAATGACAGCCTCTGTGCTCCAGAGAGGTGAACTCGACTTTGTAATTAAAAAGGTAATTAGGAGAAGAAAACACGACGGCAGCATTGAACATAAGAGAAAATATGCGCCGGGGGAGCGCACTGAGGAGTATTTGTATTGACAAAAAAACAATAAATTCGCCTTGTGGAAGGCTGGGTGAAATTAAGTAGTCCGTCGTTCATCCCATTCCACCTCTGTGCTGCAGCGGGGAGCGCTGTCCTCGGTGCTGATTTTTATAGCAGTAGCGGAGTGTGGTGCAGGTGTGACGTAGTGTACTTCAAAGGAGGGCTGTAGGGAAGGCTTGAAATAACGGAGCAAAGTGCAGCGTCCTCTTCTAGAATGTACTGAGTGACATTTTAGTAGATGAAGCGTGCAGCCAACAACTATAAATCACACATCATTGACATGTTCTACCCACAGCACGTCAAGCGCGCAGCGCGAGGAGGTGGAGGGGGTGGGGGGGTTTTAAAAAAGAGAGTGAACATTTGCCGACGTGTGGGTGTTTGTGTGTGCGTGATTGCTTTCTGGGAATGCGCAGCGCTAGTTGTTAAGAACGTAAGGGGTTGCTGTTTAACAATCACAGAGGTTTGGCTAGTTTGAAAAACATGCTGTCTGCACTGATAACCTTGCTTGTTTAGAGCACGAAAGGATGATTATTACCCAGCTTGCACTGACAGCGGAAGAGTTTACACTAGCAGTGAGTGGGACAAGAGCTCTGGTGAGGGGGTGAGGACAAGATGCTAAGCCAGCCCCTAGTGCAGCATCGGCATCCATTACTCAGGGAGGGCGCAAAGGCAAAACTTCCTCTTTGAGCTCTGCCAAGCCTTCAAGAAGGTGTCACCACTAGCTTGCGCGCGCCTCCCGACCAGCACTGGTGCATGTCATAGTTAAGACGAAGTTTGTGTAGCTCGCTGTTTGTTTTGGACACCAGTGTTTAGAGTTTGCAGCATCACCACAAAAACAAGTACACCTGCACCATGGGGTTTCGGTTGGAAATAGAGCTTTAGGGGTGTATGTAAGAGGCGTGCTTACAACCTTCCGAGTTCCCCACATGCTGCAACTCCACATGTCCCTCTGTTAATAACGTGTTACAGGCAGCAGCGCTCTGCACAGTGTGTGAAAGGCGCTGTTCGGGTCTACAGAGGGCGGAGACTTGACCTGTCACTATTTGTAACACTGAAGTGGCGGGGCGAGGTGTTGCCAGCACGGATGGGCGGGATCGAGCCCTCGCACAAGACATTGAGGCATGACACCAAGCAAACCCACTAGGATCCAGTACGCGGGAGAAATCCTCCTGCTGAAATAATCCCTGCCCAGGCACTGCCTGAAAGCAGGTAGAGAAAATACCCGCGCGCGTGTTTTAAATGCCTGCAAAGAAACCCGGTGAGTTAATTCATCCTCACCACAAACCGCGAACAGATGAAGTCTTCGAATCTTCAACAAACAGCCATAAACTCGGAACAAAACTGCTTAACATTCTTATTGCTGAACAAATGCCCCTCTCTAGGTCGTTGACAAGATTTGTCGGAAAATATAGGGTAATAGTATTGGGTAGTCTGTCTCTTTACTCCAATGATCTCGCTGCGCAACACCTCGAGGGTGAGGGACCACGGTCCCTGCCTACAGAAACGATGGCATGCAGACAGGTTTATGCTGGGAAGCCGCCCAGTGGCTTAACAAAGGCCCCCCCGCAACCCCTGCGGTGCGAGGGGGAGCTCCAGGAGGGCACTTCCCACAGCACCTGACCTGAGTAAATCCGGAGGGGGCTCTCCATGTTCTTTGCAGGGGTGGGGGTGCTCCAGTTTCGTTACGCCACTGAGGCCGCCCACCTATACGTCCCCTTCCTGCTTCCTTGACCCACTTGTGCTTATTCCAGCTCTTGCTCCTTTGGTATTGACCCTCAAGATGAGCAAACACTGTTAAAGGGGTAGAGTAACTGGGGCAGTAGAAGTGCAGTGGATTACTACAGTGAACTTGTACCACATTCTGAGAGAAATCCATTGCCACAGGGGCGCTTATTTAAATCAGGCGGAGGTATAGTGGTACAGCTGTACATTATAGGAGCGCAGTGGTATAGGTCAGTGTTACAGTGGTACAAATATATAGCAATAACGTGGAAAAGCGACACACTAGCACCTCCGTAAAGTGCCACAGTGGTATTGTGGCAAAGTAACATGCCAAAACACAATGGTACGAACACCCGTGAATATTGTATAGTGGTACAGTGGCATGTAGAGTTGTGGTATAAGACATTCAACCTTTGACCTTTTGTGTGACAGCTGTCTGTGCATCACATGGGATGGGACTGGATTTCCCAAAAAACGTCTTCACCTTTATTAGCAACACAGCGCTTTATAAAGTAATAAAATGAATCGAAGTAGATCAGTGTTACAGTAATTCGGTGGTATATCACGAAACTGATGAATAGAGACACAGTGACATAGCTGACAGTAGCGCTGTGTCAGTAAGTTTTTGTGGTGTCCTCTCACAGAAACCCAGTGTCAAATTTGGCGTGGCACATTAAAACATATATAGAGTGGTACAGTGACACGTAGACCCACCACTCTAGATCTGAGCCCTGAGGATAAATATTAGTGTGAACATTAATATGACAACTTTAATGAGCTAGAAGTGGTTAGGGAGGCAACACAGTGGTACATCGGCATGGTGGCACAGATCAAGGAAGAAACAGGATAAGCTCCTAATAGCACTGACCTGTGGCTGGGCGGAGGGCCTCCCTTGCGGCCCATCACAGCGGGCACGCAGTTGGTGAGCTCGGTCCAGTCAGCATGTAGGCCACAGCTCCAGCCAGTGGAGAAGCGTGAGAAGAGCCAGGTTTCTTGCCGGCCAGGCCGGTGGCACGTGCACTTCTTCTGCCCAGGTCTGCAGTCACAGGGCTGCTCTAAGTGGATGTTGCGAACCAGGTGACGACCAAAGGTGGTACCTCCAGTCTTCTGGATGTGCAGGAAGACCAGCACATCCTCACCTTTGATGTTGAAATCCACAAAACGTGCAAGGTCCTGGGTGCTAAAGTTGAAACGGGGTGTTGAGCGCGGGGCTGCTCCACCACCTTCCTCCTCCCCATCATCCTCACCCTCCTCATCCCATGGAAATGGTTGTGGATCCTGGTCCACTATAACTCCTGGCCTCAAACCTTGGCCAGAGCGGAAGTGGCAGGAACGTGTGCCTGCTGGGCAGATGTACTGGTAGACAATCATGATGAAGAGTAGTGCCAACACAGGCGCCAGCACCAACTTGTTGGAGCGGTCATCCATCATGCCACTGTAGAGCCAGTAGGTTTAGCACTGAATTGACCCCCCAAAAGCCCACTTTTTTTGCAGACAGGATAAGACCCAGGTGTCAGTCTCCCCCATGCCCTACTTCCCAGCGATTAGTAATCCAACAGGCAGGTCCCCAAATTCCAGGGGTGGTGATGTTCTCCCAAAAAGACCTGATGATCCGTCTCAGACACTTCCTCCACAATCACCCACCAGATGATTTTTAAAGTGCAAACCAAACAGCACAAAATTCCCTTCAAAATATCATGTCGATGCTTTCCACAGTGCCCAATAAAGCTTCCCTGTGGCAAAGCAGGAGAAGTCCTCAAAATATTCCAAAACGCCTTCTGGGCAAGAACTTTTAAAAATCACGCAAACATCCAGAAACTTGCGGAACTTTTACACCATGGGCGGAGACCCTGTCGCGATGCTGATCTTCGGGACACTCCATGGGACCGTTGATACATGAAACAGAGAGAACAGGTCAGCGGTGCGAGGGATACAGCGTCCGGAGCCGGGGATCATAAAAGCCACCGAACAGTGTCTGTTGTGCAAAAAATGTGCGTTAGATGACCGATGCGCATGAAATTTGGGTCGTGGTGTCGTCCGGACACGTATATATATTACGCGAGGTGCAGGATATGCTCTAAAATAATCGCGCGAGGTTTTAGGTGATTAACAGCCTCGTACAAAAACGGCAGATTTATTGTGGACTACGCAGTGTGGAGATCACGCACGTGTGAGATCGTTCGCCTTTCCCCTCTTTCGATAATGAATGGGTGCCTAGTCCCAAGCTCCTGAGGCACCAGACCCGTCTGAGGGGTAAACCATGGATCGCGTCCTCCGATATGCGGAGCATTGGCTGGCACAGCCTGGACGTTTCCTCTTGCCTGCTGAGGCCTGTTGACGGGTGCCCTGCACCGGGGTGGTCCCCTGCACTTCTTCTGTACTCGCTGACAGCCCTTAATCTCCCCTGCAGGGCTCGGCCAGTGACAGAGAGTTATTCCTCCGTCTGCTCAGCCTGCGTGCTGCTGCGGCACTGCTTTCTGCCAGCGAGGGCGAAGTTTCAGCACTAGTGAGCAGGACAGCGCCGCTGCTGACGACGGCAGCCTCCGACGCCGACTCTGCTCCTAGCACCGGCGGCTGCTGACGCCGGGGCTACTCGCTCAGCTGTCTCCCCCGGCTGGGTGTCTCTGAACCGGTGAAAGAGAAGCGCCTGGCTGCGGGCGGTAACCTCCGGCACACGCTGCCTATAAACCCAGGGTAGACGCGATTTTTTGAAGGGAGCCTTGCTAATGATCCATGGGCCAATCGCTGCCCAGACTGCACTGTAGACATCCAGTCAAATATAGGCGGGGAGGGAGGGCCCCCGGGAGGGAGGGCCCTGGCACTAAGGCCAATGAAAAACCAAAGCAGATTGCACTGTGTAATGGTAGAGTCTCAAAAGTGCGGAAGGCAGTCTATCTAGACTCTGCTTAACGTCAGTGAGTGGGAAGGCACGGCTGTGCGCTGCAGCCTGGAAAGGTTTAGGCGAAAGATGCCGAAGCTGTCTCACCTTGAGAGAGGCACATGGGGAGCCAAACCTTATAATAAGGCTTCTGTATTTGCAATCACAGCACGCTCGACGTTACCATTTTATTCTAACTTTAGATGTCTACACATCCGTTGACCACAACAGGAGGATGGTCAGATGTTAGACTATTCTGTGTGATATGGTTGTAATGTGTCTCTTTTAACAGGCATTGCTGAAGTAGGATGACAACATGCTTTCAAGCTCTACTGCAACACAGAACAGGTCTACCATGTCAGCAACAGAGCAAGCTTCCCAGAGGCATTTTAAGGGAATGGGCTGTTGCCTCGGGATACCCCTTTTACAAAGGACCCCTATTAAAGGAAATGGGAAAGTCAAAATTCCTTCCATAAAAACGGTATTCTTTCTCTAACTTGACAGTTGAGCAGGCTTGACAGAATTGTAGGTCCAGATTTAATAAGGGTTTGGGCCAGGACCAAGTCACACAAAGTGATGTAACGCAATGTAAACCATTGTATGGCTATGCATTTTCCAGCACAAGCATATTTTGCATTGGAAAAGTGGCCTTTTCTCAGCACAAATGGTACCTTGCACCGTTTTGCGTCAAGGGTGCATTACTTTGGTGTAAATTGGGTGGATTAGTGCAAGGACCCCTAGTTTTTGATACAAAGCCCGATCTACTGAGATAGCCAGACTGGGCTTTTGCATAACAAACACCCTCCTTGAAGCAGGCGCTAGCATGCAAAAACGTTTTATTATTTCCAAACGTTCCATACATTGCACGTTTGCTGCTCTGTCCAGCACATATACAAATTATGGAATGTTTAAGATGAGTCTAGAGAAGGGATTTTGTACTAGAAGTGTATGTTTCCACTACAAATCATATGCCAGGCAGCACTCACACATCTCTGCACTATTTTGCAAATACTGTGCATATGTTTGTGTGCCAGTGCAGGGGAAGCGGGCAGCAACAGCACATTTTTTATGGGTCTGCAGTACAGAGTGCAGTTCAACAGCTTTGTAGCTCTGGTGTGTTGTGTGTATCTTCACCCTATCACAAGTCTATCTACCTCACCGTTGTCCACCCCATCTCTCTTTCATTATACCCTATATGCCTCATTCAACTTCCTGTCCCTGTACCTCTCTCAAGACCTTACCCTTGTTAGCAGGTCGCTCCTTAATAAGTAAACTTACAAGGTGATGAATATAGGTCGATTAACCTTTTGATTTGCATACAGTATCCTAGCTATGATGTGACCAATCTTCTTAATAATCGATGCACAATATTTATAAGTATGAATCAAATCATCAATCGATAGTCAATGAAAGCATAGAACATCATACCATGAGCTTTCAGACATGAATAACCACACCTCAATATACGTTTTAATAATTTTATTTCCATATTGATTACAATTCTAAAATATGAGATTAATTCAAACACAATTCAATTAAAATAAAAATGAGCATCAAATTGTTAGAAGACACCAAAGACATAAACTAATCAAAGCTTGTATCAGAGTACATTCTAAAGCATTAAAATAGGTCAATAAAAGAATCACAGACAATAAATGATTTCTAGTCATGAAGTTCAGCAAAACAGTCCGTCAACCATTTATCTCTGTAATCTGTCAACGTCATGGAGGGAAAACCCTCACCTACCCCAGATTAGTATCAGCATGTGGGGCTTCATGCAAATCAATTCAGTAAACAAGAATTTAGAAAAACATCTAACTAAGATCACTATTTAGACAGCACAGTTGGTACCTAGAAAGGAAAGGCACAAAAATACATTTCAGTCACATTGTCATATCTACCTATGAATGGTATGGGTCAGCAACAGAGTCAGTTTTCATCCTCATGTCATCAGTTGATCAGCATCACATCAGGCTCTCAATCAGAGAGTATTAGCCCAATGGCAGAATCTCAAATCACCTCTACGACCTTGCAGTCTCACTCCCTAACATCTTCTGCACTCTCTTCTCTCTGTCACTTTGTTATATCAAAGTCACCCAGACTATCCCCCAATTTCCAATTGGTCAATTAGTCGTACGTTGTTATCCTAACCAATAGTGTCTATGTACTATATCTATGAATTCTAATATTTCACAGTTCCTATGTCGTTGATTGGTCTGCTTTATGGTGTTCTCATCATCCGGCTCATCACGTATCAAAAATGTTGCGTCTTCTTCTCCAGTCAGTGTCTTCATTGTTCGAGTCCTGGGAAAGTACATCTCATGCAAGATACACATTATTAGTTACATTACTAGAGACATGATCTCCTGTCATTGGTACTCACAGAACCTCCAGTTAAGCATTTTATTAAAACAATGAGCAGTTCACGGTCAGTTCATTTTGTCAGCATTTTCCATTAGACATTGAGAAATTCAGCTTTCTGCATGAGGCCTGGCAAGACTAGGCCAAGACACCCTCTAAGTTAAGGCCTAAAACTATACAAAACATAGGTTATAACTCTCAATATGGCATAATACTACATAAATCTAATAAGTTTTCAATCTTTCCTGTATATCAATCACTCATTTATTACAATTCGTAAATACTGGTGGCCATTCTCCCAGGTCACAGTTTCAAATGTGCCCATTTATTTTCTACCTTATTTATTTTCTACCAAATTCATTATTCAGAACACATAAACATACATTAATAATTTCTAATTAAGACATTTGCGTTAACACCCTTCTCTTTATCACTCCTTAAATGCATTTATATCTGTCACTTGATCCCCTCTCCCAACCTCGGCTCTCTTAACCTCATCCTTCTTGCTGTACCTCTCAGCTCTTTTTTCATCTGACATGTCTGTATAACTCCTCCATCTACTTATCTCCTCACACAACTTCATGTCTGTCTCTCTCACTCTCCCTCCTCTCGCTCTCTCTAACTCATGTCTCCCTCACTAACTCACCTCTTTCTACCCCACCACTCTCCCATTACCCAACCTCACAATTTACCGCACAATTAGTTCATTACCTCACCTCTCAACCTCTCCTCCTCTTGTCCTACCTCTGTTCCCTTTCCTTTACTTCTCTAAATATATTACTCTTCGCTGTCAACCTCTACCCCTATGTTGTCTATCATCAGCTGCTCCCTCTCGCTGTCTCTTTCTCATACAGATATTTCTCTCTCTGGACCTCCTTCCCCATTTAAGTTCACTCTCTCTACCTCACGTTATTCTCTAAACCTCTTTCTTTATAGACCTCTTGACCTCACATTTCATGCACAACTCTTAACTTCTGTGTAAACCTCATTTCTCTTTCTCTTTTCCACACGTCTCTCATTTCTTTTTTGCTCTACTCCACATTTCTCTTTGTACCCTTCACCCCTGTCTCTACCCTTTTCTCTTTCCAACTACTCTCTTTACCTGACCCATTTTCTATATCTCGTCTCAATTTTCTCTTTCTACTTTGCATCTCTTTCCCCAAGTCTCTCTGTCTTCCTCTATCTCTTACTGACTTTGCCTCTCTCTAATTTACCTCATTTTCTACATTAACTCTCTTTCTATCTCACCCCTTTGTGTACTGTACTCTACCGCCTCTCTCAACATTTTGTTCTCACTATCTCTCTTTTCCTCTATACCACATTCTCAAACCACTCTTCCACTACAAACATCTTCCTCTTTCCACCTCTGTTTATCTTTCCTTCTTGCTATCTAATTTTTTTCTCTTTACATTATTCGTCTCCTTAACTCACATTTTTTTACATCATCTCTAGCTCTACACTGTCCTCCCTCTACTTCGCGTCTCTCACTATACTGTTCTCTTTGCCTTTGTCCACCTCCTGAATCCTGCCCTGTCCTATTTGTCGTACTCAGCAGGGTCATAGGTAACCCCCTAGCCAGAGACGTGCATATATTTTATTAAAGAGGTGAAAAGTGTCAAGGCAAGGAAAGATAAAATAGGAGGATGTTATTCGTTTTTAATGAGTGCAATGGTAAAAATCCTCATCCTTAGATTTCACTCTCAAGAAGGCCAGTAGTGAAGGGGTGGTTATATTTGTAATTACAAATATTCAACACTAAGCTGCAATTTCACTTTGATATGTCATATTTTAATATCATGCACTAGTCCACTAAAATATCTAAAAAGTCACCCTTAGCTTGTTTATAACAAGCTAGTTAGAGTAACAAGCTAATTAGATGCTGAATTTCCAATGTTTTTGCTGCAAGAGCTAAAGTCTAGTTCTAAATTAAAAAATAAATTGTTTTTTTCATGGTTTATTCAAGATTTCTATTGGTATGCTTTGCCTGGCCGATATCAGGTACCTTGAGCTTTTAGCTGTTTTTCAATTTACCCACTTCTGAAGGTTTACGTTGTAACTGGATATTGTTTTGCATCATGAGGGTTTGAAGGAGCCATAAAGGGCAGTAAATTAAAGGTGTGCAGTGGCTTCTGCCGTGTGTCCCAATATCGGGGCAGCCGACGAGACCCCCAGAGTGGGATGGGCGGATGCAGAGGATATGTTCTAGCGCTCCTCAGCCTTCCAAGTCAGCCCTCTTCCAGGAAGCATAACTAAACATGCTACAGGCTCCCGGGTGCAGGCATAAAAAAGCATGCTCGGATGCCCAGGTTTGCCTGGTATTGAAGGAGCAAGCTATTGTGGATAAAAGTTTTTTGGCGTACCTCAAGTTTTTCTTCCCTTGCGTATTTGCTACCCAGTTATTTTGGATACTTTTCCTCCTGTTAATTAAGTAGTTACTCAGCAGTAACTTCCCTTCTTGATTCCTGTAGTCCTGATATTGTCCCCTGCAAGATAAGTAAGAACAAAAATGTACCAACAGTGATCCATTTCCTTCTCCCCAACATTGGGTAAGGTGCATACTTCAGTTCCAACAAGAAGTACTTACGGTCCACTCTATAATCAATGTTGAACTTATAAGGTGGTTTCTCAACTTTGGATCTTGTATTGAAACCTAAAAGATTTTAAAAGAAGAGACAGCATTATAGCGACTATTGTTCTTTAACAATAAAAGAGACTTTACAAGAGTGTTGAACTTTTGTTTGATTCCTTCATTTCCCTTTAGGACTGTTCGGAGGACTGATATATATATATATATATATATATATATATATATCGCGTGTAGCAATTTCATAATCCAGAAAAGGATAACCGGACACCATGACCATGCAAAATTACATTTATTGACGCGTTTCGGCCGTAGCCTTGCTCACAATACTCCTCCAATTCATTCAAAGCACATATAAATCTAATCTATACAACATAAAGAAAGGACTCATTTACAAAAAACAAGCTCCTAAAGAGGGAAAGCGTGGCGGCCATTTTGAACTGTATCTTTTTGCTTCTTATAACGTAATAAAATGTTAATGGCAACACAACATATTCAACACTTTTGCCTATAATAAGGAACTATGTTTATCTTTATATTACCTTCAGTTTGTCAACCTATAGTAATAGTTCATAATAATGCAGGTTAAATATATTTGCCCTCTATCATTTTTAAAGATGTTATAATTCTTTTTATTAACAAAAAAATATAAATCCACTTATCCCCTCTGGCTATTTTTCAATTAATTTACATAAAATGTACATAAAAATACTATCTTCACATTAAGGGCCTCATTCTGACCCTGGCGGACGGCGGAGGCCGTCCGCCAGGGTACCGCCGCTGAATGACCGCACCGCGGTCAAAAGACCGCGGCGGCCATTCAGACATTTCCTCTGGGCCGGCGGGCGCTCTCCAAAAGAGCGCCCGCCGGCCCAGAGGAAATGCCCCTGCAACGAGGACGCCGGCTCAGAATTGAGCCGGCGTAGTTGCAGGGGTGCGACGGGTGCAGTTGCACCCGTCGCGTATTTCAGTGTCTGCTTAGCAGACACTGAAATACTTTTCGGGGCCCTCTTACGTGGGCCCCTTCCGTGCCCATGCCATTGGCATGGGCACGGCAGGGGCCCCCAGGGGCCCGCGGCACCCCCTACCGCCATCCTGTTCCTGCCGGGCGAACCGCCAGGAACAGGATGGCGGTAGGGGGTGTCAGAATCCCCCATGGCGGCGCAGTAAGCTGCGCCGCCATGGGGGATTCTAAGGGCAGCGGTAAACCGGCGGGAGACCGCCGGTTTGCCTCTTCTGACCGCGGCCGAACCGCCGCGGTCAGAATGCCCTGAGGGGCACCGCCGGCCTGTCGGCGGTGCTCCCGCCGACCCTGGCCCCGGCGGTCTTAGACCGCCGGGGTCAGAATGACCCCCTAAGTCCCTAATCACCCACTCTTAACTCCAATATAAATCTAAATTCACTTCTAAAAAGCCCATTAACAGTGTTATAAAACCTAAATGTTTTTTAAATATTTGAGATATTGCAAATATTTGGAATATTTTATTTATTTTGTTTTAAATATCTTAAATATTTTAAATATGCCTCATATATAAATAAGACTAATTGAAAAAAATAAGACCAAGTGAAAACAATCTAAGACCAATTGAAAAAAATCTAAAATGTAAAGAACCCAACTGCAATGGCTTGCTCTTGTCCATCTTAACTACGTATTATTCCGTTATTTAGATAGACATCCCATTTGAATAGCTAATATCAGTAGGGTATCCTAACTATATATAAGTAATACCTCAATCTAAATAATTATAAATATTTAAATATATTCAGAAATCTCAAAATAAATAGATAAATGGACAAAAAGCTAAGTCTGCAAATTGGAAGCTTCCTATAAATACCAATACTACACAGGTGTGATAGACTTAGGGTGGTCACCCCTAACTTTTTGCCTGCCTCCCTCCACTTTTTTAGACACTGTTTTTGCTGGTTTTTAGACTCTGTGTACTTTACCACTGCTAACCAGTGCTAAAGTGCATATGCTCTCTCCCTGTAAACATGGTAATCTTGGATCACACCAAATTGGACTATTTGATTTACTTGTAAGTCCCTAGTAGAGTGAACTATATGTGCCCAGGGCCTGTAGATTGAATGCTACTAGTGGGCCTGCAGCACTTGTTGTGCCACCCACTTTAGTAGCCCCTTTACCTTGTCTCAGGCCTGCCATTGCAAGGCCTGTGTGTGCAGTTTCACTGCCACCTCGACTTGGCTTTTAAAAGTACTTGCCAAGCCTAAAATTCCCCTTTTTCTACATATAAGCCACCTCTAATGTGTGCCCTAGGTAACCCCTAGAGCAGGGTGCTGTGTGGGTAAAAGGCAGGACATGTACCTGTGTAGTTTACATGTCCTGGAAGTGTAAAACACCTAAATTTGTTTTTACACTACTGTGAGGCCTGCTCCATCCATAGGCTAACGTTGGGGCTGCCCTCATACATTGTTGAAGTGGTAGCTGCTGATCTGAAAGGAGTAGGAAGGTCATATTTAGTATGGCCAGAATGGTAATACAAAATCCTGCTGACTGGTGAAGTTGGATTTAATATTACTATTTTAGAAATGCCACTTTTAGAAAGTGAGCATTTCTCTGCACTTAAATCTTTCTGTGCCTTACAATCCACGTCTGGCTGGGTTTAGTTGATAGCTCCTTGTGCATTCACTCAGACACACCCCAAACACAGGGTACTCAGCCTCACTTGCATACATCTGCATTCTGAATGGGTCTTCCTGGGCTGGGAGGGTGGAGGGCCTGCCCTCACACAAAGGACTGCCACACCCCCTACTGGGACCCTGGCAGACAGGATTGAACTGAAAGGGGACCTGGTGCACTTCTAAGCCAGTCTTTGAAGTCTCCCCCACTTCAAAGGCACATTTGGGTATAAAACAGGGCCTCTGCCCTACCACCTCAGACACTTCCTAGAGAAGAAACCAGAACCTGCACCCTGATGAGAAGAACTGCCTGGCTGCCTAAAGGACTCACCTGACTGCTTTCTACAAAGGACTGCTGCCTTGCTGTTGCCCTGCTGTCTTGCTGCTGTCTTGCTTTGCTGCAGAAGTGCTCTCCAAGGGCTTGGATAGAGCTTGCCTCCTGTTCCCTGAAGTCTCCGGACCAAAAAGACTTCTCTTTTGCAGTGGACTCCTTGTGCGGCGAAAAGTTCGATGCACAGCTTGTTCCGCAGTGAAAAATTCACCGCACGCCGAACCGGAAAGATGCTGCTTGACTTCGCAAGGAAAAGATCGATGCCACGACTGCGGTGCGACTGGAATTTCGACTCGGAGCCCACCTGGACAACGCTGCCCGACTTCCAGAGGGGAAATCGACTCAGCGCCTGCCGTGAGGGAGAAAATTCCACTCATCGCCCACCGGAACGACGGGCAGCCGGTCAACAATCCCAGGATTCCACGCACAGACCCCGGGGCATCTGAAAACCCTGCGACCCAAAGAGGAGACCCGTCCGCGCGCCAGAAATCGACACAACATCTTTCCCGCGTGAAAAATAACAACGCAAGTCCATGTGTGAAGGGGCGAAACCGACGCACACACCATTTTCCACGCATCTCCTCCTCTGCGGCCCTTTGCAGAGATTTTTCACTCCAACCAGATACTTTGTGCTTGAAAGCGACTTTGTTTGCTTTTTAAAGACTTAAGACACTTTATATCACTTTCCAGTGATACCGTTACAATTTCTTATTGCATCTTTTATCGTTTTGACCTGCAAATACTCCAGATAAATAGTATATATTTTTCTAAACACTGTGTGGTGTATTTTTGTGGTGCTATATTGTGTTATTGTATGATTTATTGCACAAATACTTTGCACATTGCCTTCTAAGTTAAGCCTGCCTACTCAGTGCCAAGCTACCAGAGGGTGGGCACAGGATAATTTGGATTGTGTGTGGCTTACCCTGACTAGAGTGAGGGTCCTTGCTTGGACAGGGGGTAACCTGACTGCCAACCAAAGACCCCATTTCTAACATTGGTGATCAGCGGTGAGGATAGGACTTGTATTTGTGCAGTGACATACAGTAGCTAAGTATTTCACTACCTACCCACAGTTGAAGGTCAACTTGATTTTTATCTCTTTTTGCAAATTTGTTTTTCCTGACAATATTCTAAACCTAAATCCTCACTCAACATGTCTCAGGCTGGGTCTCAATCAGGAGATTTTGACCTAGCCCTGTTGGAGACATATACTGTCAAACAGCTAAAAGGGTTCTGCAGGGAGATGAGTGCACCCACCCAAGCGGCCTCCTGAAAGGAGGACTTTCAAGTGGCGCTGAGGGCCTGGGAAGAAGCCCATTTAGAGGAGGATGCTGAGGAAGAGGAGCCAGAAGATGGCCCCTCAGAGGATTTTTTGCCATCAGTGGATGATGTTACCACTGCAATTTTGCCCCCTTCCAGACTAGGGAGCAGTGTCTCTGATCAAGGCCTGACCACAGAGGAAAGGAGAGAGGAGAGGGAGTTCCAATTGCAAATGGCAAGACTGAAAATTGAGGCTCAACAGGAGGAAAGAAGAGCAGAGAGAGCCTTGGCTGAAAATAAACTTTTGTTGGCTCATGAACTGAGTCTCAAGGAGCTGGATCTCAAGGCAAAGCAGTCTGAATCCAGCAGTAATGGTGGCAGCATACAGACAGGACCTGCTGGAGAAAAGAAGGTTCGTATACCCAAAAATGTGGTGCCCAGTTTTGTGGTGGGAGATGGCATAGTTCAATGGCTAGCTGCTTATGAAGTTGCACTAAGGGCTCATGAGGTTCCTGAGGGGCAATGGGGTACAGCTATGTGGAGGTATGTGCCACCATTGTGGAGGGACACACTTCTCACATTGGACAGACCAGATCAAAACACATACCCACTTCAGAAAGCCATTTTACTTGCCAAGTTTGGGCTGACCCCTGAGAAATACCGTCAGAGGTTTAGGGACAGCACCAAACTATCCACAAAAACATGAGTAGATTTATTTGACTTTTCCAGTAAGGCACTGAATGGATGGGTGCGGGGCTGCAAAGTAGATGATTACACAGGATTGTATAATTTGATTCTGAGAGAGCATATGCTTAGTATTTGTTTTACAGAGTTGCGCCAGCACCTAGTAGACAGTAAGCTGACTGATCCCAGGAAGCTTGCTGAGGAGGCCGACCCCTGGACTAGTACCAGAGTGTCCAAAAAGGTATCTGGGGGGGGACACCCACAAAGGTGGTCAGGGTTCCCATCAGAAGAAAGAGGGGGGAGAAAAACTTAAAAACAAGGAGTTCTCAAAAGGCCCCCAAAATAGTTCCCAAGGGAGTAGTGGTAACCAGTCCCGGTCTGATTCTCAAAAGAAAGGTTTTACTGACCATAAGACAGGGTGGTTTGTACCCCACTGTGCAGAGTGCAATAAGTATGGGCACTCTGAGGGCGACTACAAGTGTCCCAAGAGGGCACAGCCCCCCAAAGGAGGGCAGACACCTGGGTTGGCTAGCGTAGCGCTCGGGGAGGAGATGGTCCCAGTCAGTTTTTGGGAGCAGACAGAGGTAACCCTAGTGTCCCTGGGGGATGCAGAGATGGTGCCAAAAACCCACATGCCTGCCAATACTTCCAAGTATAGACAGTGGGTCACCATCAATGGGCAAAGGGTGGAGGCTCTGCGTGACACAGGAGCCAGCATGACTACTGTCAAGCGTCAGCTGGTGTCAGCAGAGCAGGTCATCCCAAATACATTCCACCAGGTCATAGTCGCCGACAATCATGAGAGCCACCTACCGGTAGCTCTGGTTCCCTTAGAGTGGGGGGGGTCTCTGGTACTCTAAAAGTAGCTGTGAGTCCTGCCATGCCTGTAGATTGTCTGTTAGGCAATGACCTTGAGCACACTACCTGGAAGGAGGTAGAGCTAAGGTCTCACTTGGAAATGTTAGGATTGCCTGAGTGGGTCTGCATGACCACACGGTCCATGGCTGCCCGAGAGGGAAGTCAATGGCGTCTGGAGCCTGAAACAATGGCCCAGACAACTGCCAAGAGGAGGGGCAAGGGGCAAGGGAAACCGGTCCCAGAAGTTCCCACCATGGTTGACGGGGTTCCTGAGGAGGAGGCCCCCGAGCCAACTGGGGAAGACATTGCCACCCTAGGTGACCTACTTGAGCTTGCTGGCTGGCAAGTTGAGGGTGGGCCCACCAGGAAGGAATTCTGCAAGGCGCAGAAGGGATGTCGACTCTAGAGGGCATGAGGAAGCAACCCCCAGCCCAGGCAGAAGGTGATGCCTCTGGCGATCACCACATACAGTATATTGGGAGAATGATCTCCTCTACAGTGAGCCTAAGGTTCCGGCCATTGGGGCAGCGCGTGCACTGGTGGTCCCCCAGTGTTACCGGACCTTCCTACTGGGACTGGCTCACGACATTCCCCTGGCAGGACATTTGGGGCAAGACAAGACCTTTGCCAGGCTTGTCACCCATTTCTATTGGCCCAGAATGAGGACAAACTCAGATACGTTCTGTAGGTCCTGTCCTGCCTGGCGAGTGGTAAAACAGGAAAAAGGGTTAAGACCCCCCTGATTCCACTCCCTGTCGTTGGCACCCCCTTTGAAAGGGTGGGCATCGACATTGTTGGTCCATTGGATCCCAAAACTGCCCTAGGCAACAGGTTCATCCTGGTTTTGGTGGACCATGCCACCCGTTACCGAGAGGCAATCCCTCTGAGGACCGTAACTGCACCGGTGGTGACCAGAACTCTGATGGGGATATTTATCCGTGTGGGATTCCCAAAGAAGATAGTGTCTGACAGAGGCACTAACTTCATGTCTGCATACATGAAGTCTATGTGGGATGTGTGTGGTGTAACCTACAAGTTCACCACACCCTACCACCCCCAATCTAATGGTCTTGTGGAGAGATTCAACAAGACCTTGAAAGGCATGATCGCTGGCCTCCCTGAGGCCCTGAGGCATAAGTGGGATGTCCTCTTACCATGCCTTCTCTTTGCTTACAGAGAGATACCCCAGAAGGGGGTAGGGTTCAGTGCCTTTGAGCTCCTCTATGGGTACCCTGTCAGGGGACCCTTCAGCATTGTCAAGGAGGGGTTGAAGAAAGCTCCAAAGGCACCCCCTCAAGATGTGGTCAGCTACATGCTGGCCCTCTCAACCAGATGAACCGCTTTTGGAAAGTGGCCAAAAGTAACCTTGAGGCCAGTCAAGAGGTAATGAAATGCTGGTACGACCAGAAGGCCACCCTGGTAGAGTTTTAACCTGGAGACAAAGTGTGGGTAATGGAGCCAGTAGAGCCTAAGGCTCTCCAGGACCGCTGGTCTGGCCCATTTGAAGTGAAGGAGCAGAAAGGGGAGGCCACTTACCTAGTGGACCTCCAATCCCCTAGGAACCCCTAGGAACCCTTTAAGGGTGCTCCATGTCAACCGACTGAAGCATCATTTTGAGAGTTCTGAAGTCAACATGCTTCTGGTGACAGATGAGGGGGCAGAAGAGGAGAGTGAACCTCTCCCGACCTCCTCGCTGCCAAGGAAGGTGATGGATCAGTGGAGGGTGTCATTCTCTCTGATTTCCTGACCCTAGACCAGAGAGGGGGCTGCTACCAGTTACTACAACAGTACTCCTCCCTGTTTTCTCTCACCCCTGGACGCACACTTATGTGTCCATGATATTGACACAGGAGACAGTCCCCCTGTAAAAAACAAAATGTACAGGTTGTCAGACAAGGTAAAGGCCAGCATCAAAGAGGAAGTCTCCAAGATTTCGGCTCTAGGGGTTATTGAGAAGTCTAGCAGTCCCGGGGCCAGCCCTGTGGTGCTGGTACCCAAAGCTGCTGCCCCCAGTGCCAAGCCAGAACTTAGGTTCTGCATGGACTACCAGGGTCTCAATTCAGTCACCCGGACTGACGCTCACCCCATCCCCCGAGCTGATGAGCTCATAGACAGGCTAGGTGCTGCCAAATTCTCAGTACTTTTGATCTCGCATCAGGGTACTGGCAGAGCGCCTTGACGGAGGGGGCTAAAGAGAGATCAGCATTTTCCACACCTGAGGGTCATTACCAATTCCAGGTGATGCCCTTTGGGTTGAAAAATGCCCCGCTACCTTCCAACGGTTGGTTAACGGGATCCTAGCTGGCAAGGATGCCTTCTGCGCAGCCTACCTGGACGACATTGCCGTCTACAGTGAGAGCTGGGAGGAACACCTGCTCCACCTCAAGGAGGTGCTTCAGGCCCTACAACAGGCAGGCCTGACCATCAAGGCCAGTAAGTGCCAGATTGGGCAGGGTTCCGTGGTGTACTTGGGACACCTAGTAGGTGGTGGCAAGGTGCAGCCACTCCAGGCCAAGATTTAAACTATCAAGGCTTGGCAACCACCTAGAACCCAAACAGAGGTGAGAGCCTTCTTAGGCCTCAGCGGGTATTACCGCAGATTTGTCAAGGGCTATGGAACCATGGTGACACCCTTGACAGAACTCACATCCAAAAAGCAACCTAGGTTGGTGAATTGGACAGAGGCTTGTCAGAAAGCCTTTGATTCTCTGAAGGAAGCCATGTGCACGGCCCCTGTGCTCAAGGCCCCTGACTACTCCAAGGAATTTATCGTGCAGACAGACGCTTCAGAGCATGGCATAGGGGCAGTCCCAGCACAGCTAAACGAGGAGGGCCTAGACCAACCAGTAGTCTTTATTAGCAGAAGACTATTACCATGGGAACAGAGGTGGAATGCTATTGAAAGAGAAGCCTTTACTGTGGTTTGGGCACTGAAGAAGCTGAGACCATACCTGTTTGGGACTCACTTCCGGGTTCAGACAGACCACAGGCCCCTCAGATGGCTCATGCAGATGAGGGGTGAAAATCCAAAACTCTTGAGGTGGTCCATTTCCCTACAGGGAATGGACTTTACGGTAGAGCATCGCCCAGGGGTTGACCACGCCAATGCTGATGGTCTCTCTAGATACTTCTGCCTTAGCGATGAGAGCTCCCAGGAGGTTAGGTAGCTCTCCCCACTTTCAGCTGTGGGACACACATGTTAGACCTGACAGCCTTAGGGTGGTCACCCCTAACTTTTTGCCTGCCTCCCTCCACTTTTGTAGACACTGTTTTTGCTGGTTTTTAGACTCTGTGCACTTTACCACTGCTAACCAGTGCTAAAGTGCATATGCTCTCTCCCTGTAAACATGATAACCTTGGATCACACCAAATTGGACTGTTTGATTTACTTGTAAGTCCCTAGTAGAGTGCACTATATATGCCCAGGGCCTGTAGATTGAATGCTACTAGTGGGCCTGCAGCACTGGTTGTGTCACCCACTTTAGTAGCCCCTTTACCTTGTCTCAGGCCTGCCATTGCAAGGCCTGTGTGTGCAGTTTCACTGTCACCTCGACTTGGCATTTAAAAGTACTTGCCAAGCCTAAAACTCCCCTTTTTCTACATATAAGCCACCTCTAATGTGTGCCCCAGGTAACCCCTAGAGCAGGGTGCTGTGTGGGTAAAAGGCAGGACATGTACCTGTGTAGTTTACATGTCCTGGTAGTGTAAAACACCTAAATTTGTTTTTACACTACTGTGAGGCCTGCTCCCTCCATAGGCTAACGTTGGGGCTGCCCTCATACATTGTTGAAGTGGTAGCTGCTGATCTGAAAGGAGTAGGAAGGTCATATTTAGTATGGCCAGAATGGTAATACAAAATCCTGCTGACTGGTGAAGTTGGATTTAATATTACTATTTTAGAAATGCCACTTTTAGAAAGTGAGCATTTCTCTGCACTTAAATCTTTCTGTGCCTTACAATCCACGTCTGGCTGGGTTTAGTTGATAGCTCCTTGTGCATTCACTCAGACACACCCCAAACACAGGGTACTCAGCCTCACTTGCATACATCTGCATTCTGAATGGGTCTTCCTGGGCTGGGAGGGTGGAGGGCCTGCCCTCACACAAAGGACTGCCGCACCCCCTACTGGGACCCTGGCAGACAGGATTGAACTGAAAGGGGGCCTGGAGTACTTCTAAGCCACTCTTTGAAGTCTCCCCCACTTCAAAGGCACATTTGGGTATAAAACAGGGCCTCTGACCTACCACCTCAGACACTTCCTGGAGAAGAAACCTGAACCAGAACCTGCACCCTGACGAGAAGAACTACCCGGCTTCCTAAAGGACTCACCTGACTGCTTTCTACAAAGGACTGCTGCCTTGCTGTTGCCCTGCTGACTTGCTGCTCTCTTGCTTTGCTGCAGAAGTTCTCTCCAAGGGCTTGGATAGAGCTTGCCTCCTGTTCCCTGAAGTCTCAGGACCAAAAAGACTTCTCTCTTGCAACTGGACTCCTTGTGCGGCGAAAAATTAGACGCACAGCTTGTTCCGCTGTGAAAAATTCACTGCACGCCGAACCGGAAAGACGGCGCTCGACTTCGCGAGGAAAAGATCGACGTGACGTCTGCGGGGCGACCGAAACTTCATCGCACGTCCCGTCTGGACAACGCCACCCGACTTCCAGAGGGGAAATCGACGCAGCGCCTGCCGTGAGGGAGAAAATTCCACGCATCGCCCACCGGAACGACGCGCAGCCGGTCAACAAGCCCAGGATTCCACGCACAGACCCCGGGGCGTCTGAAAACACCGCGACCCAAAGAGGAGACCCGTCTGCATGCCGGAAATCGATGCAACGTCTTCCCCGCGTGAAAAATAACGACACAAGTCCGTGTGTGAAGGGACGAAACCGACGCACACACCATTTTCCACGCATCTCTTCGTCTGCGGCCCTTTGCGGAGATTTTTCACTCCAACCAGGTACTTTGTGCTTGAAAGAGACTTTGTTTGCTTTTTAAAGACATAAGACACTTTATACCACTTTCCAGTGATACCTTCACAATTTCTTATTGCATCTTTTATCGTTTAGACCTGCAAATATCCAGATAAATATTACATATTTTTCTAAACATTGTGTGGTGTATTTTTGTGGTGCTATATTGTGTTATTGTAGGATTTATTGCACACATACTTTGCACATTGCCTTCTAAGTTAAGCCTGACTGGTCAGTGCCAAGCTACCAGAGGGTGGGCACAGGATAATTTGGATTGTGTGTGACTTACCCTGACTAGAGTGAGGGTCCTTGCTTGGACAGGGGGTAACCTGACTGCCAACCAAAGACCCCATTTCTAACAATATATACATATTTTAACTGGTGTTTGTTAGTTTGTTACGCCATTATAGGAATGAAATAATTCCTTCTGAGAGAATTTCCAAAAAGGTTCTATGGTTTTTGTGAAAGGACAGGTTTGCAGAGAATAGTAGTATGTGATAACTATGTGAAACAAGACTGTATGTGGCATTTGGACAAAATATCATGTTTTAAATATTGAGTTACTGAAATACCAAAAAAAAGAAATTGTGCTGCAAAAAATATTGTGATGCAGAAACATTGTCAAGAATATTGATTTTTTTGGGTCCGTAATATTTTTGTCAAGAATATCTTTGTTGTTAATATACTTTTCAATTATACAGTTGTCAAAAATATGGTTTTATAATTATCTTTATGTATTTTAGTTCATATTCTAATTTTATGTGTTATCATTGTTTGTAAAACTGTTAATAATGTTTTTAAATATAGTTTGTATTTTAAGTGGTTTAAATTTTTTTAATGGATTCGCTAATAGTAATTTTTAGTGTTGTAATGGGTTACTGGGTTTGTAGGGGGTATAGTATGGGAAGTTAAGTAACTTAAATTATCTGACAATTACTTATTAATTTATTCTTAATTATTTAATTGATTATTAATCATGTAAATTGTGTAATCATTATATTTTTAAGTTATATATTAGGTGTGGGATGCTAGGTTTGTAGGGGTATAGGGTGGGAAACTAATTCAGTAATTATTAATCAACAATTAATTATTCATTTAATTATTTAATTGACTATTGATCATGTAAATTGTGTAATCATTATATTTTTAGTTATATATTAGATGCAGGCTGCTGGTTTGGAAAGGTATAGGGTGGGAAGTTAATTAACTAATCATTAATTACCAAATAATTCTTAATTTATTAACAATGAATTGATGACTAATTATGTACATTTTGTGATAATTTGTTTTTCTCAGGTATATGTTAGGTGGGGCCTGCTGAGTTCCTAGGGGTATAGGGTGAGAAGTTAATTAAGTAGTGATTAATTAACAATTAATTATTAATTTAGTAATATTTATTTCTTGATTATTAATTAAGTAAATTGTCCAATAATTATTTTTTAAGGTATATATTATGTGCAGGCTACTGGGTTTGTAGCAACATTGGATGATAAGTTTCTTTAGTAATGAGAAATTAATTGATAATTTATTAATACTCATTTAATTGATTACTAATTATGTTAAGTGTTTTATACTTATTCATTTTAGTTCTATTATAGCTGTGGTCTGCTAGGTTCCGCGAGGTATAGCATAGGAAGGTAATTAAGTAATACATTTTTTTAATTGGTAATTAAGTATTGAATTGTTTAATAATCATGTAAATTGTGTAATTGTTAAATTTATATATATATACATACATATATATATATATATACATATATATATATATATATATAGAATTTGTGTGGGTTAATTAATAAAGTTTCTATTAAAGGTTTTATACTTCTTGTGAATTAATAGAGTTATTCAAATATGGTATGTGTTTGAAATGAAGTACTTTCCTTACTGCTGCACAGACTGGTGTGGGCATAGTAAATATTACCCCTTCGAAGTCCAGCACTTTCCCTACTGTTGCACAGACTGGAGTGGGAATAGAAAATTTAACCCCTCCGAAGTCCAATGCTTTCCCTACTATTGCACAGACTGGAGTCGGAATAGTAAAGTTAACCCCTCCGCAGTCTACCGCTTTCCCTACTGTTGCACAGACTCGAGTGGGAATAATAAATATAACCCCTCCAAAGTGCAACACTTTTCGAACTGTTGCACAGACTGGAGTGTGAATAGTAAATGTTACCTCTCTGAAAGTATATTCTTTCACAACTGTTAGATAAACTGGAGTAGGAATAGAATATGTGTTAGTCCCATAAGTGAATATGTATATATATATATATATATATGTGTATATATATATATATTTATATATATATATATACATACTTGTGTGTGTGTGTATGGTGTATATATATGTGTGTGTATGTATATGTATGCATATATGTGTGTATATATCCGATTCCATTTTCTTTGTAAAAAGGATGACGCACACTCCGGTACAAAGCAGTAGTCAGGATTAGTTGAAAAACATTATTTACTCCAATGCGATTGTGATGGCCACAAAAAAGAATCACGTTTCGGCGCATTGCTCATGGGTCAATTCCCCACATTAACAGCATCATTAAATTACGTGAAAAGTATCAACAAACTAAACAAAGAGCTGAGAGCCCCCAAGACCTGTATAAACATGGTGGCCATCTCAAAATGCTGTAGCTTGCATACATGCCATTGGAAATCATATCAGGAAGCAAGATAACCCACAAACTTTACAGTATCCCTGCCAATTCTCAATGATAACAGTATATGGGTGAATAAATAGTAGTCTCAAATTCTCAGTTTTGCAATTACCTAGTAGATTACAAAACATGGTAGAATAAACCAATGAAGCTCACATTCTCCAAATGGAAAAACATTAATGTTTGTAAAACATTATGCTGAATAGCAAATGGATAATGGTGTACTTAACAGGTTTTAGATGGAATACAATGTAACAAATATCACAATCGAACCCAAGTGGGCTGACATTCTCACTATCCATGCAATGTTTTAGTTAACCCTCCCATCAACTGTACATGTTGCTTTACAAACTGCATTGTGAAGCAAAGTACAATGAAATGATCATCTAGTGGAGCTCAGTGCTCATGCCCAAGTCGGCACATCCCCTTCCTATCAGCATATTGTACTAAATAACAATTCCTTAAGACATGACAACATATGTCGGGTATTGAACTGTGTACCAGTTTATCAGATGACATAATCAAAATGAACTAACATCCTATTGTGTAACATGCGAAGAAACAGTTCTTCATGAAACCACACTTTGGGGGTCATTATGACCCTGGCGGTATTATGACCGCCAGGGCCAAAATGACAGGAGCACTGCCAACAGGCTGGCGGTGCCTCCCTGCGTATTTTGAGCGCAGCGGTAGAGCCGCGGTCCCGCAAGCAGCGCTGCCCTGGGGATTATGACACCCCTACCGCCAGCCTGTTTCTGGCGGTTTGCACCGCCAGGAAGAGGCTGGCAGTAAGGGGACTCAGGGGGCCCCTGGGGGCCCCTGCACTGCCCATGCACTTGGCATTGGCAGTGCAGGGGCACCCAGGCAGAGCCCCCTCGCGCATTTCATTGCCCGAATTTCGGGCAGTGAAATGCGCGACGGGTGCTACTGCACCCGCTGCACATCAGCATTGCCGCCGGCTCAATTACGAGAATTTTCTTGCTTATACCATTTCTGTGACACTGCCTGTTTGTGTATTCCCTGTCTGGGTCAGTTTGACAGTTGAGCTGGTTGCACCTCTCACTAGACAGTGACACAAAGGAAGCTGGGGTGTAGTCTGCATTTCCTGATGAGCCACCTGTGCTAGGAGGGAGGGGAGGAGTGGTCACTCACACCTGAAAGGGCTGTGCCTGCCCTCACACAATGCAGTCTCCAACCCCCCGGTGAGTGCCTGGGGCCTGGCCAAGGCAGGATTTCACATTCAAGAGAGACTTTGCTTTTAAGTAGGCCTACTTCAAAGGAGACATTGGGTATAAGAAGGGCACCCAAAACCACAGACTTTAGAACACTTCTGGAAACCAAGAGGAACCTCTGCCTGGAGAAGAGCTGAAGAGCTGAGGAAGAAGAGCTGTCCTGCCTGTGACTGTGCTTTGTGGAGCTATCCTGCAGTTGCTGCTTCTGCCAGAGTAAGAGGGGAAAGACTGGACTTTGTGTGCCTTCCACCTAGAGAAGAACTCTCCAAGGGGTTGATTTAGAGCTTGCCTCCTGTTGTTTGAAGTCTCAGGGACAGCAAAGACTTCTCTCAGCCAGCACTTAGAGTCTCTGGAGAGACTCCTACTCTGCCAAGTGGTGCCTATCCAGTTCCTGGGACCCTGAAAGGAGAAGCTGGCAGCCTAAGAGGAGGAAATCCATGCAGAGAGCACTGTGAAGGGAAAAGATCGATGTGACTCCGATCTGCGGTTGGGAAATCAGTGCGCCGCCGGCTTCGCTGCTGAAAATCGACGCTCTCCTGTAACGCGACCGAAGAATCAACGCACGGAGCTGGAGAAATGACGTGCAACATCGCTGACGGAGGCTGGTGAGATCGCAACCCGTGCTGGGTGGTTTTGGATCATCATGCGACTGGATTTCCGACGCAAGCACCACTGGGTGTGTAAAAACAACGCAAGGCCTGCCCGGACCCGAGAGTGCTGACTGGATCGACGCATCGCAAGCCCTTTTTGACACACACTCGCCCGTGCTGGGTTATTTTTGACGCACCCAAGGTACATTTTCATGCTAACAGTGTTAGTGTGTGTTTTAAACTACATAAAGACTCTTTCCTTTTTAATTGATAACTTGACTTGTGTATGGTGGATTTTTGTCGTTTTGGTCTTGTTTTGTTTAGATAATTATTTGCTATATTTCTAAACCTGTGTTGTGTCATTTTGTAGTGTTTTCATTAAGTTAGTGTGTGTGTTGGTACAAATACTTTCCACCTAGCACTCTGAAGTTAAGCCTACTGCTTGTGCCAAGCTACCAGGGGTAAGCAGGGTTTAGCTGAGGGTGATTATCTTTTACCCTGACTAGAGTGAGGGTCCTTGCTTGGACAGGGGGTAACCTGACTGCCAACCAAAGACCCCATTTCTAACAATATAGAATGTAAACAATTACCCAAGAATGTTCTGATATGCAGCCTAATTTGGCTAAAATTCCATTTTTGGATCCCCAAAAATGACTCATGTGAACATGAGATAGATCACTACAAATGCACATGAATCTAATCTACACAAACCAAAATAGTTAAATCAGTACGTAAGTAAGTCAGTCAATGCTCCCTAACAGGGTGTGAACATCATTTATATAGTTATACACCCTATTAATCAAAAAGAAGAACACAAACAGGTGATTAAAAGAAGAGAAGAAAGAGAAAAAAAAAACATTCTATAACATAAGTATATTGAAAAAAAATATCTTAGCTCTTATGCCACAGCTTGTCTCTCTGGACTCAAAGGGTATAAAGAAGAAGTGATACCACCCTGAAGTTGTGCAAAGACAGGAAAGGATCAACTGATCTTGTTGCACCAAGAGGGGTACCCCCAACCCTGTGCACTCATAAGACATGTAAACAACATAAGAGTAAAACCTATGTACATATCGATGGAGACAATGTAAAATATTAACATCCAACAGGTAACCGAATAATACAATCAGAGTATTAAACTAATATGAAAAGTCAACATGAGGACAACGGGAATAAATGTGGAAAAACCCTGAGCTTTCTCTAATAATCATCTAAATGTATGGCCATTTCTTTATCAGTGTTTAACCCATTTGGAATTTTGGTATTAAGTTCCAAAATGTACCTTGATTCCAGTTGCCTCAAAGTTCATGTGCTATTACCACCTCTATTGCCCTCAGGTACCCTGTCAAGAGGAAATTATCTTAACCAGTCACTACTGCCATTATGTAAACTGGCAAAAGGCTGCACTAATGGGTACATTTTATCCAAGTTTGTGAATAGCACAAACATGTCCCAGCACTATAAACACTCTATAAAACCAATTTACAATTGAGAAATTTGTTATTTTTCCTTCTAAGTACCTGACGAGGGAGAAAAATATTCCTTGACATTCTGGCTTGATCTACACTCCTTTAGCACATTTGTAAAGGCTATTTATAGTACCACCAGATTTCTTCATTGTAGACACCATCTTTTTTTTATATAGTCTAGGTCTCAGGGAAACATCTCTCCTATAAGTCACATTGGGGTATTCTCTCAAAGATTCAGTTAGAATGTGCTCAGTGGAGATAACATCCCAGAGCTCAAATGTCTGCTTTCTAGCAATGTTTTTAAGCATAGGATTAGCACAGTGCCATCCACGCTGAACTGTAAAATGACAAAAACCTTTTACCGCTACAGGCACAGTATTACAGCTTTTGATTGGTAAAATACCATCCAAACCACCTAGAATTAAGAAAAGCAACACTTGACACGCGTTTAACTATCATTATAGCTCTTCAGAGAGGTTTAGCTTTGTCCAGACACAAGCGAGAACCCACTATAATTCAAAACAATACTCTTTCAGGCTGAGACTACTAAATAAATTATGCAAAAAAGCAGAGAGCTCTGGGTTGCTCCCAAGTGTAGTTGTAGAGCAGCCCTTGTATAAAGCACCCTACAACACCAGCAACACTCTAACTTTACTCACCTGGAATGTCTGCTTTTCTAGCAATGTTTTTTAACATAGGATTAGCACAGTTCCATCCACACCGAGGCCACACATATCCTAAAGATGTCACTGAATCTAAACTCAGAGGCAGAACAAGTACAGCATGATCATGTGCAGCGCACTCTTGTTTTACTCTCTCTCTCACACACTCACACATACACCAGTGTAATGTTGCCAAATCACACAGTTTAATCACTGAACACAGAAGGTAGAATAAATGTACAGTTATTTATATAGCTTAGTGTTACTAAGATTGTGCCTCTATGTAGTACAGTAAATGATTTGGAAAAAGAGCAATACTTGAGCTTCTATATTTTAGGAAGACCATCCTTTTGCAGCTTTCCTCTTTATTTTATGCTCAGGACAACTTGAATTGTGACTTATGAAGTAGCCAAGGCCTCAGTTACCAGTGTTCTCTTTAAAAAACACATTTTAATTGACAGTTGCTGTATTTACCACTTTGGTAAACAAACTGCAACTGTTTTACGTAGTTTTTCAAAGAGTATATATGTGTATTCTCAGTTAACAGCAAGCTTTTCCAAATGGCACAATATGTTTTTAGAAAAACAGAATACCTGCAGCAAGACTTTCAAAATCAACTTCAATTTCAAACTTGGCTTTGATATATTTTTGATATATTTTTTATATATTTGAAACTCAGGATGTGGTCATATGCCAATGGATTGTACTACTGAATATTGACCCCCCTCCAGAATATTGTGGTACAAGAATATCAAGGACAGGATATGGAGGGACAAAAAAATAAAGGGACATGCATATAGGGAAGTAAACATTTTAGGAGCATCCTGTTATTCTCTGCTACACAACAACACTCTAATAGACATTGTTATTTCTCACAAATGCCTCGCTCAGTGGTAAGAGCTAACTCCATGCAAACAGAGGTCTACAAGACAGCTCCAAAAGATTCACACATTTGTTGATGCTCTAGGAAATGTCTTATAATCAAACTATACTAGATGTGACTGGGAACTGTATTGGACTCTAACACATCCTAGATTTGGCATCAGAATGTATCATACTCTAACAGCCAAGATGTTGTCCCAAAGTGCCTTGCAATCCAAACATCTAAGATGTGGCACTTCCGCATAAACTATAAACATATTCAGACTTATTTTGTCAATCATATTAGTCTCATTCCATTGTGGTTAACTCCTTAGAACATGAGCCTCCAGTAAAGTCCATCACCCAAATATATCATAATATTTCAAAGCAAAGTTTGACCTCCTTGCTTTATACCTGTCAGAGATAGAGATCACATTTCAGGCTGTCGGCCTCCCTCTGTGCTATGTTGCTCAGCAAACACCAACACAGTCATCAATAGGAGCAGTCTCTTCGAAAGTTTCAACCAACAGTTGGAGTCTCTCCCAAAATCTTGAGAGGCTTTAGAGTAGGAGACTGGCCATCTATGTAGTGCACAAACTTAGGCACACTGTGCAGGGGGTCCAGGCAACCACACATTGGTTTACAGAGGTAAAAACTAGACCACCTAATGCTCTCATTTTTATGGTAGCTTGGTCAAGCAGTTAGGCTAGACTTGGAGAAGTGCAAAGCATGTGTTGTACTTACAGTATCAATAAATGAGACCACACACTCAAAAGAATAACTCAAGATCAATTTACAAAAACACTTCAAATTTTTAGATACATCTTAAGACCAAGATCATCAAATTCGGGTAAGTACTTTTTAACTTATGAATTTTTGAAGGTTTATTAAAATTAGTCTTCTGCGTAATTACGCACCATAGGAATCAATGGAGAAAATACTTTAAAAATGCATATGGCAGTGCGTTTACCAATGTCTCCCTGTTGCAGGTATATCAAGGTCATTGGTGGACACGAGGGGCCAGCTGGAGAAGTTTGGGTGGCTCCCGGTTCCGATGGGAGCAGCTGCAGAAAGTCATTGGAGCTGGTGCAAGGCCACTGCGGGGGACCACTTGGAAAAGGGCTGCACAGGTGGACTTAAAGGTAAGTCCGGTGGGTCCCCTAGGTGTGTCAAAGTTTCAAGAGGTGGGGGACCCTTAGGGCACAGCTGGGTCTTTGGTGCAAGGCACAGGGTGGCCGGGTGCAGAGCGCATTAATGAGCCAGGAGCTGTGAGCAAAGGTGCCCTTGGAAGCAGGAGGTAGGTCTCTTTGAGGGTCGCTTGCAGGTCAGCAAGGGCACTCTGGTGGGAGGTCCAGGTGGTTCCTGAAGTCCCTAGACTGGGGCTTCCTCCTGGTCCTTTTTCAGTCCAGAATGTACAGTCCTTCTGGGTGTTCGATGTGAGGTGAACAGTGCGTAGGGCTATTATACAGCCTGGCCACTGGAGGGCGCAGTGCCACCAAACATGGCACACTGACAAGGTTTGTTTTCATGGGTTGATGAGCAAAGTTTGATTTGGCTGCAGTGTCCTGTTCCTTGATCAGCAGCCGGTCAGTGAAGTGCCCTTCACTGGGTCTTTGGTTCCTTTGTGTTATAGAGTGATGCCTTAACTCTGGAGGGAGATCTTTGGCAATGTGTGAAGAGTGGAGATCATCTAGGGGTTTGTAGAGTACGTCCAATGTCCAAGCAGCCCCTCAGCTGTGATTGTAGAGACCTGGGTGCAGCAGGCAGAGTTTGATGCCTTTTCTTGGGGCAGCAGGACTTCAGTTCTCAAGCCTTGGGTCTTCTTGGTTGCTGGTCTTCTTTTGTCCTTGGAATCTTATTTTGTGGTCCAGGGATGCCAACTAAAAAAAATATTTAGTGGGCATTTTAGGGGCTATCTAGTAGTGGCCAATGGGTCATCTACCTCAGGGTGCCCACACCCACTAAATTACTACTTCCTGTGGGCAGAGGTCACTTCCCGACACCTGATTGGCTATTTCCTTCCATGCAAGATGAAAGAAAATGAAATGAACAGGTCACCTCACATGCAACACCTTAGGGGTGGTGTAAGTCAGGACTGACAACTCCTTCTGTCCTTTATCTGGTTTCCCACTGTTGCTCCCACCAAAAGTGGCGGTTTGCAGCAGGTGCAGCCATCTTCTGCTAGCAGCAGGCCTGGGGTCAAATTTCAAGGGCGGTAAGCCCTTCGAAGCTCACAAGCAGGGCAGTGTACATTCCTGAGGGAGAGGGTGTTAGCACCTCCACCCAGGAAGGGCTTTGTTCTGAGTCCCAGAGAGCAGGATGTCACACCTCTTAGGTAATCCCTGGGTAGATTTTGTAATAAATCCAAAACTTGTACCAGTTTGGATTTATCATTCTGATTTGTTTGATCCCAGCAATCCAGGGTTCAGGGTAGCCATCATGTAGCTGTGAAACTCATACTGACCAGTGTCCAGCACACGCATTAAAATAAAATGACTGCCCTGTTCACTTACTATATCCCAGGTTTGGCAAGGGCACAGTAGGGGCATATTGCTCATGCATCTATGCCCACATATACAATATAGTGCACCCTGTCTTAGGGCTGGAAGGCCTGCTAGAGCAGTGACTTATCTGTAGTGCAGGCAGTGAGTAGTGGACAGGGCACACAGGCTGTGTGCCATGTTGAGTTTGTCTTTTAGGATTGCATCAGAACACTCAGCCAGCAATGGCAGCACTGGGTGCTTCTGGATGCATGGCCCCAGAGTAGTGGTCTCCAAACGTTTTAATGCCGCGCCACCCCAGTTGAAAAATAAAAATCATTGGGGCCCCCCTCAGAATTTTTCACAAAAACTTTATAAAGATGGCAATATTTAAATATGTCTAGACCTATTTAAACATTGCAGTTAAGTACTGTTACCTTTTTAAAACTGCAATAGCATGTTTCTGCTTAAAACAAAACACTGTTATCTGTGTAATTCTTCTTTTGGCCAGAGTCTGGTGCCCCCCCTGGGATCACTTGAGGCCCCCTAGGGGGGCCAGCTCCCCAGTTTGAAGACCCCTGCCTTTGAGTGTGGTACAATCTGTGCCGCTGCCCTCAGGGGCCTACCCATAGTACCCCATGCCCTGGGTACTGAAGTACCATTTGCTAGGGACTTACGGTGGCAGCTAAAGGTGTTGCCAATGGTCTCAATACTTTTGCAATTGTTAGGGAAAGAACACTAGCACTGGGGACCTGGTTAGCAGGAGCCCAGTGCACTCCAGTCCAAGTTGCATCCAGAAACCAGGCAAGAAGTAGGGGGTACTGCAAAGAGGTGCCAGTTTCCCACATTTGGCCACTCACATAATGGTTGCTGAATCTTCAACCAAACTATGGAAACTAGCAAGAGACCTAAGCCCATGGAGAGGAAGACATAGCCAAAAAAGATGGCCCTGGGGTTTAGTTTACCATTCATTGTTCAGTTCAATTGATATAGTTCCATGAGAGCTGTATCCTATTATAATTGCCTTTGCCAATTTTGTTTGTTCTTAAGAGACACGTGTCTGGAACCTCTGAAAGGGTAGGAGTGACCCCAATGTCCGTCTCGATTTTTTTGTGTTGTGTTGTTCATGCCTCAGGCAGAGGAAAGGTAAGGGTAAATGTACTTGTGCTTTCTAATATCTACACAACTTTACCTTGTGTCTTCTTTATAACTCTGATTGCAGCAGTTTTGAAATTTAGGCTGCATGAGTAGAGCTGCCTGAAAGGGATGTACTGTCTGAATTATGATGCTCTCATATCCATTCAGCTTCTGTAACTCTTAGGTAATTTGAAAGATTCATAATGTAACTTGATTATTATCCACTTTAGAAACACAGTACTACAAAGTGTCTGTATTCCCATCAATTCTGTCTTCCGCTAGGACGTATGGAGAAATTTTGAACCATTGACTTTGCTTATTGCCTTCAGATTTAAAATTGATATCAATGTTTTTTCTATTAGTGCTTTATACTACGCATAATGGCAAGAAACACAAACTTTGGCCCAAATTTAAGAGGGCCTAGCACCTCCTTGCGCCACATTAGCACAATTTGTTATGACGCTAATGTGGCTCAACAAGGCCTAATTTGCCTTGCCAGATTTACAAAATGTCACAATGTATGCATTGAGCCTCTTTGTAACCCCTTGTGCCACATTATGCCTGCGCCAAGCATAATGTATGCAAGGGGTGCCTTCCCCCTTTAGGGGGACTGCAAAAATGGTGCAGTGGAATCTACGAGATTCCACTGCATCATGTTTAGTGGTTATTTTTAACACCTTCACTGAGCAGGCGTTAAAAGAGGGCCCACCATTATTTATAATGGGCCCCTATATACCTTGCAGGATTACCGCCAATATTTTTGGTGCTAATCCTGCAATGTACTACAATAGCGTCAAAAATGTTGACGCTGTTGTCCCTAACCTGCGCCATGGTGCACTGTATGCTTAATATAGCACATATATGGTGGCGTTAGGGGGGGTGCTGATGGTTGCAAGAAAAGTGGAGCTGCATATAATGCAGCACAATTTTTCCTAAATTTGGGCATTTGTTTTATGACTAGTACTTTGTTGGATTTTTTGCACTTCATTTTCTGCTTTTTTCGCCTTCCTTCAAAAATAAAATATTAAATAAAATATTTTAGGATGATGTCATTTGTTGCGGCAAGTATGCTGGTTTGAAGAGCCAAACTCAAATACTTCAGAAAAGAGCTGGGCCTTTCTGTAATAGAGCTATGTTCCCATCTTCGAGTGGTGTACTGGCAGCTTTTTAGTAAGTGTAGCTTCCTCCTCAGCCTGGTTACCAGCAAATGAGTACACCACACAGTGCTGAATATTACACTTTATTGGTCTGCGTGTACTAGGTAACTCAACATTCTAAACCAAGCTTTTATAGCATTCCTTTCTAACACCCATGCCACGCTTCTATGGAGTCAGTTCCAAAAGGGTTCCATCATAAAACTTGCAAGACACTACAACACCCTTTCTGTTAAACAATTTTTTTAATTTTTTTTTACAAAATCAATCTATCTATCTATCTATCAATCTATCTATCTATCTATCTATCTATCTATCTATCTATCTATCTATCTATCTATCTATCTATTTATCTATCTATCTATCCTGGAAAAAACAAGAGTTCCAGGGATGATATAGTTAGGTTCTGAATTTATACGCTCAAAACCACAGAAATTCAGCTGGTATAGTTAGAGTTATTTCAAGTAACTATAACTCGTGCCCTTAGGTAACGATAACTTGCACCCTCACCAGGCACAATTTTCACATCAATAATTTTACTGAAAATATCACAGTGATATTATCAATGATGTCATAGAAGATGTCATGAGTCATGTATCATCTGGGGTAATTAGCAGTGCATGGCAATGGCGTAAGTTATAAGGGCACAAGTTATCGTTGTTTGAGATAACTATAACTATAACAGGTTAATTTCTATGGTTTTGTATGTTTAAAATGTGAGCCTAACTATCAACCCTGTAATCCTTGTTTTTTTTCTGTGAATAGATAGATAGAGGTGGTCCATTTAATTAGGCATTAGCCCAGGGGCGGTGGTGGTCCCCAGGACTGTGGGGTCTGAAACAGACCCCCCTAACATATTTAAATTGAGCCCCAGGGAGGTGGCGGTCCCCAGGGCTGCGGGGTGGCCGGGCGGCCCCTGAATTTAATTAGAGATTAGCCCTGGGAAGGTGGCAGTCCCCAGGACTGCGGAGACTCCCACCAAGCAAAAGCAAACAGCTACCTCCTGAGGGTGGGCACCTCGGGAGATAGCAGGAGGCAGCCCTGGGGGTTGGCCGTCCCCTTGGGCATAAATGGCTCCACAAGAGGGGCCACGCAACCCCTCTTTCTTAATTTTTATTTTGTCCCGGGGAGGTGGCGGTCCCCGGGGCCTGGGGGTTCTCCAGGACCCCCCTATTATTGATAAAGTATTTCCACCTGGGGAGGTGGTGGTCCCTGGGGCACAGGGGGCCATGCAGACCCCCCCCCATATACTATTCATTTTGATTCCCATGTAGGTTGTGGAACTGAGAGCCAGAGGGGGCTGCATGGGCCCTGCCACATTCATTTGACAACTTTTGTCCTGGGGAGGTGACAGTTCCCTTGGCGTGGGGGCCACACCGCCTCCCCACAAACTATTAATTTTGAGCCCTTGGGAAACCCCCCTGCATATTTCTTTAAAAACATTACCCTGGGGAGGTAGCAGTCCCTGGGGATGCAGGAGGGCTGAGCAGTCCCCCTCACATTAATTTCATAAATTTAGTCCCAGGGAGGTGGTGGACCTTGGGGTCGGCACAATCATCTTCCTCACTTTCATTTGATATTGAGGTAGAAGAACTGTTTGACAAAGATTTAGATAATGATTAACTTCATCAAGAGGTGATTTCCCCCAGCTGAAGTCGCAGTGTGGCCTTGTGTGCATGGGGCAAGCATTTCTTCTGGAACGTTCTGGCAGTCATTTTATGTTTCAGTCTTTCCACAAATTCATCGATGGTTTCACCAACTTTTTGGCATTTCTGACTGAAAAGTAACTTTCGTAATCAGCATTTGGTACTGGATTGATTTTGAGATTCAATACTTCTTTAAACTGATGGTATGTGTAGTCTTCATTAGTTCTCTGAATTATTTTATGACTTCTTCCATAATATCACCAGCAAGATTTTTCAGATACTTGATAATTTGTATGTTACCAGTCTTTTCATGTGCATCAATGAAATCATCAAATGTCTCTATCCAAGCAGTCCCTCTATCACCAATATTTTGCTTTTTGGCAGCATTGAAAGGTGGTGGTGGTTTTAGAAGGTGGCGCCATTGTAGACTAGTGTGGAACTTAGTGATGTTAATGGTAGCATGCTCTCTGATGCTGTTTGGTGATCATGGTTATGCAAACCTTCTTTAAATCCTTTAACATGCTGGGCTCAGGATGGTCTTTAACATTACTTGGAACTGTAGCTTATTTCTTAGCTGCCATCTGAAAAATGTCACTATTCCAAAAGTTGCTTTCGGCTCTTTATTCTTTGAAGGCCTATGAAGTTATTCTGAGCCCCACTCTACATCTTTGTGGGCAAACTGCTTCAGGTTTGGATGGCTCTGTTGGCACAACCCTTGGCATTTCTCCTTGAGCCACTTCACCCAGTGCTGTGGTACAATGACTCTTTAGTGGATTCGGTAAGTCATTCATTTATTTTTATTTAACAAAGTTTGCACTTCCTGACACCTGGTTGATCTCCTCCTTGCAGCGCTTCTGTTTGCAGTGCTAGTGGGCAAATTACGATTATCTTTGGCTGTGCTTTGTAAACCTGATTGTATCTGCCTTTAGTGTTAATGCTCCATGTAATGTACAATTTTATATTGTGTGTCAGCGCGATATCTTTATGTATGGCCTGACCAGCAGGTTCTCACCCAACGATGTGTAAATTCTTTGGAATGCTTTTGTTGTCTTTATCTGTTTTGCAGCAGCTGGAGCAGGACTTTGACTCCACGTGCATGAAGCGTTGATTCCATACTTCGACAGCGATACATATGGCACACATGAGCAGTCTGCTTGGACCACGGCAAACTCTGGGAGAGCACAATCGTTCTTTGGGTTACTTACCCCTAACTTGTCGCCAGTTGTACCGTCCTCCCCATCTTGGGTACCTGCCAATGAATTCATAAAACATGGAGCTGAATATTAAACATCTTTATTCATCTGCTTGTAATTGCAAACTCAACATTCTAAACCAAGCTTTCATTGCATTCCACTCTAACACCTCCATCACACTTCTGCGGAGTCCATTCAGAGCCAAAATGGTTCCATCATAAAACTCTTATTTTTTCAGTTGTTTTTCCAGCTCTCTTTCTTTGTACACTTTTTGTCCAAATTCTGCTGTGCCACTTTATATTGCTTACGTACTACAATTATATCAATCCATTTTATTGCCTTCATCTAGAATTACTGGTCTACTTTGCTAACCTGTATAACATAGCTATTGCTCCCGCCAAGTTTACTGTGCCATTGTTGGCATTTTGTTGTTCAAAATGATTGTCCTTTTAATATGTATGCTACATTGTATTTCCTTCTGCACAGCGTCCTGCCAGATTGCCAATATTTAACTTCATTTGCACCATATAGACGTGTCTTCTCTCAACTGTTTCAATGTATTTTTTAAATGCCTTACAATTAGTATAATAACCATATTTATTATGACACTACCTATTTGAGAGTAAATCAATTTTACTTATGAAATAAAACGGTTATATGTTCAACATTTGCACTATTAATGAAATATAATATTTTATAGATCAGACATATAATTAAAGACAGAACTTTAAAACTTCAAATAAGTGCTGCTTGGCGACAGTCTAAAGCTCGTAGAGATTTCTCTTCGAGTTCATATAGAGAATGATAAGTAGTGCCACAGAGGGAGAGAGATAGAAACAGAGTGATAGTGGCAGGGAGAGAGAGAATGGAAATGAGTTAAATAGAGGGCAGGGTTCCAAACCGGGAAACAGTGCTGATGAATGGAAAAAGCTAGAGAGAGACAAAATAAGAAACAGTGATATTGAGATGAAGAGTGATAGGAAGATACTGAGGGCCTGATTTATAAAAAGTTAGCGCAGCCTTTGGGTCATTTTTTGATGCAAAAGAGGCACAAACTTACACAATGTAATTGGGGTATATTTAAACTTGTTTTGCACCAAGTTTGCATCATTTTTTATGCATATTTGGTGCGAAACTAACTCCATATTTCTACTTTGGCGCTAACCTGTCTAGTGCCAAATTTATCGAGTTAAAGTCATTTATTGGACGTGAAAACCTACTTAGCGTCAATGAGATGCGAAGTTAGTGTTCCTGTGCAAAAAATGCCTCTATGGCCTTAGCGCCATATGCATCCCCCGTGCTAAAATCATGCACAGTAGGGAGGATGCATGCTTTGAACCATTATTTAATGCCTGGGTCAGGGCAGGCCTTAGAGGACCTGTGGGCCTATTTCCATGGTGGAACACCATGGATTAAGCCTACAGGTGCCCTCCCCAGACCCCAAGGACACCCCCACCCACACCAGAGGGACAGCGGAGGATGGGGGACCCCATCCCAGGTATGTATAGGTAAGTTGGTCCCCCTACATGGCTCTGGATGAAATGGCCATGCCCAGGGGACCCTAGTCCCCCGTGCTGGTCATTTGGGTGGTGGGCATGAGTCATGTCTTTTCTAATACAGGAGTCATGTGGTATGGGTAGTTTTGCATCAGAAAATGACGCTAGGCTTGTTAGAGTCCGTTTTTTTTTACTCCAACCTGCCTAACCTCATTTTTGGGTGCAAAACCCCCTGCTTCCAAACTGCCAGCCCCACCCGGCTAACACAATTTTTTTTACTAGCCTACCCTTAGCACCAGCTTGCACAATTCCATAAATATAGTGCCTGGCTGGTGCTCAGAAATGGTGTAAGCCGGCGCTAAACTTTTTGGTATAAAAGTGCGTTGGTGCAGTTTTGCACCAAAAAGTATAAATCAGGGCCAATTATATTTTGTAAGTTTGCGTCTCATTTGCGTCAAAAAATGATGCAAATGCGGCACCAACTTTTCATATATTAGGCCCTGAGTGAGTTAAAGAAAGAGCAGATGCAATATACACACAGGAAAGATGTACAGTTAAGAAAGGTTATGTGTGGGAGTGAAGGATGACAGTGAGTTTGAACGCAGAAGAGTATGGAACAGGACAAAGTAAGACAGTATAGTGGGGATAGTGGAGCACAGGTAAGGGGATGCCAAGTGACGGGGCAGACTGTGTACCTGTTAGTTGGACTACGTGAGAGCGCGTGAGAGAATGAGTGACAGTGGGTGTTGTGTCAAACGGATGACACGTAGTGTGCAGGTGAGTGAGACAAAGAAAATCATGTTGGAATAGTGATTCTTGTGTATTGTAATACATAATACAATTCTTTTTTAGTTAATGCGGGCTATGTCTGAGAATCAGACTCCTAGTTACAATCGTTGTTAAACAGTAAGTAACCTCCCCTAGGCCAACACTTGCCTTTTTCGTAGTCACAACATATTTCAAACAATGACATTCAGCACTGCGCTGCACATCTGTTCAAGGTGTTTGAAATAAATAGGCCCAACACACACACAAATCAGGGAAAATAAATTGTGTCTCTCCAGAGCCAACGACAGTACAAGACAAAATCGGTTTAATGAATAGACTGAGGCTGTCTTACCTAATGAGCAAAGTGGGAGAGCAAAGATGTCGTCTGTGAGAACTAACGATTTAAAGCATAGTGCACGGCGCAGGAAGAGGAGTTATTGAGAGGAAAGCATAACAGCCATATCGTATATTGGTATATTCAGTGTTGGCAGCCCCATGATATCCAAAAGAATGTTGTCTCTAATCACACTGCTACACAGCATTTACAAATGGAGTTGAGCAGCCATGGTAAGGATTAAGTCATATTATCAACCATGTATTTAATCAATAAAGATGAAGCACAGAGATTAATCTTCAGACATAGGATACCGTACTGTCATATACCCAACCTAAATTTAGGGGCTTATTTACAAGCCCCTTGTGCCACTGTAGTGTCACTTTTTTGTGAAGCTGCACTGGCGCAACGAGTCCCCTACATTGCGCCACATTGTACCTGCACCAGGTATAATGTATGCAGGGTGGGAATTCCCACTATAAAATCCACGCAGAACTGATGCAGTGAAATTTGCTACATTTCACTTGTGCCGTTCTGCAACTTCATTGTGTAAAAAATGTAAAGCCTGTGCTTTTTATCATGAGGGCCTTGCGTGCATTGCTGTAGTAGCGTAATTTTATTTTACTCTAGTCCAGCAAAGCGTCAGTTAAGCGTCACAGATGTGTCATAATTTGTGATGCATCTGTGGAAAAGTGCACCATGCAGTGTTGTATCATAAGGGGTCCAGCGCTGGCGCAAGAATACTGGTGCGTCGATTTTGATGCACTACTTTTTTGTAAATTTGGCCCTTAGAGCTTCTGTTCCTCTACCTTACTTGTTCTTTCTTCAGGCATTCACACAGAATCCATTTCAGGCACTGGGTCAGTCAGTCGGTGAGCCTTGACTCTTTGGTGAATGTTACATACAGGAAACACAGCACAGTTACTACCATTATTTTGATACACCATTTCATATGCTCATTTTTTCCCATCCATCACTTTGAGTGCACCTTTACTTGGACTGGAATTATTGAAATATGTCATCGCTCTGACTTTAACGGTGTATATTAATTTTCGGACACACATTCTATCTCCTACATCCATGTAGCCAGCAAGGAGTTGTCCCAATAATGAACTCCCAGGGATTTATGTAACTTGAAAACATCCCCACTCCATATCCTTCCTACCCAATGTCTAAATCTCATAACATGTGTAAAAATAAGTAGACCGTGGACATATGGAGATATATATGAACAAAACAAGCAGGCAAACACGCCACATTCAATTCAGCCCAATACTGATTTTGGGAAAGTCTATAATCTATTCTGAGACAGAAAAAAGAAGACATTTTGGGCACGTCAATTCTCTATATTCAGAGGCCAATAATGTGATAAGAAGGGTCGTGACGTCTTCGTCTGGTTTAATTCTATTTGCCACTGAAAGGGCGATCTTTTTAATGGCCAGGATAACACATAATTTATTAAACTGGTGCAGGCGAGTTACTCCATAATGCAACTATGACTTGTACTACTGCTACCAAGGCCAGGTGTTTCCTACTCAGTTATTCAGGAGATCGTCTTGCCAGGAAAGGTGATCCCAAGAGTATCACTCTTGGGTTCATGAGAATCTGAAACACACCATTGACCTCCAAAATCACTTCCTCACGGAAACTACCGCGTTTGGGGCATTTCCGCAAGAAATTCCAAAATATGCCCGAGGTCCTGCACCACCGCCAGCGCAAATCACTTTGCATGTGTTCTATTTTGCTACTCTACCACATGTGCTAGAATTTTATACTGTGTTTCTCTCAGTTGAATACTGAATGCAAAACATGTCTTACTTTACAATTTCACAAATTCTTCATACCTGAAAGACATTTAAAAGTCATCTTCCCACCTTCTCCAATCAGGTGTTTTGTCATCAGGAGGATGGTCTATGATACATCTGTTGGGTGTAAAAATCAAGCCGTTGTCATGAGGAACATCTTTGAACTATTTTCAAAATCCATCAAGGATAGTAAAACACCTACCTTCATTGTAGTATGGAGCGCCCAGAGCATTACGTGTGTATAGGTAAACCTTTCATTTTCGGGGACAGTCTATTTCTCCTTCAGTTCCTTAAAATGATTTTTTCTGGTCTTTAGTAAACATTGAGCCTAGCATCAAACTTCTCTGTACCTTCCACACTTTTCGGCATCCACCGAGAGCATGAGGTCCTTGCATCTTTTTTTATAAGCATTTTCCAGAATATGGAGCAACTTTTTCGTATTAATGCCACATTATCAACCTGGGACAAAACCAGACTGATGCACCTCTATTATTTCTGGGCGGCGTGGCCCCAGTCTGGCAGCCAGTATTCCAGTGAACATTGTTGGGTGAATATTTGGAAGAGAAAGGGGCCCGTACAAGGCATAGAGGGTTGAATCATCGCCCGATTTAGGAATGACTACCATTGCTGCTTCTTGAATTGTGACAACCAAAAATATCTGTTTCCCCAATATAATTGGAAAGTCTTTTGAGTACTGGGGCCAGTTTACTGAAATACAGTTCGCAAAAAGTTGCTGGATAGCCTTCCAAGCCAGGGGATTTCCTGATCTTAATCTGCTAATTGTAGCCACAACCGTCTCCATTACCATGGGTTAATCTAATGTATCTCTCCATTACTTGGGAGTGGCATACCTAAAATTGTTATGGATATAATCCAAGAACCTTCAAGGGATATTGCCTCCCTGGTGTAAAGCTGCAACAGAAGATTAACCATCAACACCAGGAAAACCAACTATATGGTCCTTAATCAAAAGCAGAAACTGCCAGCCACGTTAGAGGTTTATAATAAATCTTTGGATCAAGTATATACATGTATACAATATATACAAGTATATCACGATCTGAGCACTCGTATGGCTGGTAAATTTGCAAGGACTTCACAGATATCCAAAAGCAATACTATTTTGGCCCAGCAAGCAGGGTCGGTGCTGAGAATTGCAAAATTCTGCAGTAATCACTCAGTGAGATCAGCAATTCTGGCCTACAAAATGAGAGCAAGGGCAGCAAGCTCATACAGTGTAGAGATTTAGGGACATAAGATCTCAGTATTACAAATCACTGAAAATAAGTTCATATGACTGTTACTACGCCTGGGCCGTGGAACACCAATGGATGCAATGAGAATAGATTTAGATATTGCAAATATCAAGGACTACATCACAATGGCACCATTAAACTATTGGCTAATTATTTGGTCTAAGTTGGACCTTGCATCATACAGATCCATATTAATAAACATTATGAAGCTACAAGACTATCACAAGTTACCATGATTTGCTCATCTGTCAAAGGTCTTAGTTAATATCAGCCTAAAAGGATTCTGGCTTCATCCTGAAACAATTACGAAGGAGAGCCTTGATGTGGCCATAAAGGCATACTGGGATCATACTAATTAAGAGAGGTATACCCAACCAGGCCCTTGTTGAAATGCTATTTGTCACTAAATCAGGGGTAGGCTCTTGATACTTTCATGGATTACATCTACCCAGTAGACAAAAGATCCCGTTATCGATACTTTTGATTCAGAACATTGCTGGTGGCTTGTTACCAAAGGTGGTCTTGGTATTTTGGTAAATTTTGAAAAGGGAATGGATCATTGTCTGTGTTCTTGGGCGGTCAAGAAACACTATCCCAATTCCTCGAGTTGTGTCACTTTGCGCTTTATAAGCAATATCCACGTCCACTCTTCTTAAAGTTTAAGGTTAGAAAATGCAGTGAGGGTGAGACTTTGTGCATGAGATTAGATGACAGAGACATCATGCTGGTTGTTTCATCCTATTTCTATGCAGCATGGAAGCAAAGAGCAGGAGCGCACAAAAAGTTGCATGGAGATAGATAACGCTTATAAAGCAGGGCTATCAAATTTTCCCAGCCTTGGCTTTGCATCCACTAAAGCTCCTAGGAAATTGTTCCATTGTGCCCTTCCTGTGGTCTGAATATTGAACTGTGGTTCATTTTACAGCAATAACCTAATCATGATTTCAACATTAAGCAAACAGCACCAATGCATTTTATTTTTCATAATATCTTTTTAAGTATTAGAGGAAACGGACTGATGGAACATCAAACATTGATACTCTGTATTTGCTTCAGCACAATAAGCAGGTTGGCTTAGATGTACTGTGTGGACTTTTAACTGTACTGGTAATCAAGGTAGGATGCAGTGCTAAGCAGTTCCCCACATTCAAAAGTACCTTTTTTTCTTCTGGTGTTTCCAACGTTGGGCGGAAAACCTGTCTATTCCTACACTGCTGCTGAGAGTGGGCAATTGTACCTGCACTTAGCACCTAATACACAAAAAAAAATCAGGTTTTGCGCCAGCTGCTATTGGACCCATGACTGGACGGGCAAAATGCACTAGCACTTTATGTTTAAAGTGCTTTGGAACGACAGCTAAATTTTCTGACCAGCCTTTCAGCCATACTTTTTTTTCACTTGATCTAGTTATAATACTTTATGTATAAACACTGATTCTTCACTAGTTGAGATCCATTTGCTCGACCTGGGATCAATGTTTTTATATGCTGAGCCACAATCTGGTGAAACGGCCAAAAAGTAAATGTCTTTTATTGATTGTCGATTGTACTACATAATTTGTAACTGAGGAATTTTAAGAATTAACTGGTACCACTGTAATGATACCATGTTTTAAATCATGTAATGTAGTGTTATTACTTTGTTATGGCTGGTTTTGCTGAAACTATAAAATTGAATAGAATAGTAGGTTGTAATACAGAGACAGTCTGTATCCCTTAAAAGTGACAGGCTAAGTAGATTTGACTAGTGACATTATTTCTTCTTTTTTCTCAAAGAAATGACCCGTGGTAAGGAGATCAAGTTCCACTTCTTCATGCAGGTTTCCATTATTCGTTGTATGTGTTTAGTTTAGGCATATTACAGGGCCCTCGGGGTGCTTCTGGATGAGGGGAAGTAGCTTTAAATGTATAGTTGAAAGTCTGGTCCTTCTGTTTCGTGAGGTAGCCCTTAAATCCTAATATTATTAGAATTATCTATTTTCAAGGTATTCTTGTTTAAGACCAAGTTTTGGGCATAGTTTCTACAGGGATATGATTTTGTTGCCCCGTAAGTTACCATCTTATGATCTGTCATCTAGAGCTTGCTCTACATCTCTTACCCTATTGCCTAATTCATTACTATCTTGGTGCATATTTATCAGATATTAAGGTTATTACATATTGTGCCAACCTCCTCCATGATTTATTTGAGAAAGTGTTGCAAAAAGACATGCATGATAGGGAAACCAACCACAGCCTACTCATCTCTGTGGAGAAGGTCTATTAGATGGAATAGCTGTGTCTTGTATCGATTTTGCTCCTCTTGTGAGTAAGCATGTCTTTAATAGAGATTTCTCTGCTGCTCCTATTAGCTGCCATTTCTATCATTGGCAGGCTGCCATCTGTGGTGTTTGTGTTGGAGTCCGTGTGCCCCCATATTGCAGTAATCAGTAACAGAGCTGTGGTCAAAAGTGGGGTCATCGTTTGAGCTCAGGCTCCCTGTGAGGATTTCTCACTGTGAGATCCTTGTTTAGAATAATCGTCTGTTCATCTTTTGTGTGGCTGGTATTGTACCTTTTATTGGTGTTGGGGTCGCAAAAGTGCCGATGTGCAGTAATATATCCAGAGTTATGCCTAGTGGGCCAATTTCATGGGTCTGCATTTTACTCGTCTCCACTCTCCACGTTAGGTAGCACTTCAATTGGACCTATTTTCAGTACAGCTCCAGTATACATCTGTGTTGTCCTTGGAGGATACCCACTCACGTGTCTGCACCAGTGTGTATTCCACCTAGTTACTACATGTCAGAGTGTTGCTGTCACTTACTGTGTATTTCTGAGTGCATGTGGGCAATGCCCACAGGTCTCAGTCTTCACACCTAGGGCGTCTATTGGAGTGATCTTGTGTCTTAGGGACTCTCTGTATTGCTCCCATTTTGTGTGGTCACATGGGCATGTGAGGCCTATTAGGCAGGAGCGGACCTAGGCATGGGCAGCGGGGGCAGCTGCCCAAGGCCTCGCTCCTTCTCGAAGTCTTGGGACCTTGTAATCATAAAGACTCCAGAGTTTTGAGGCTGGGGGGGGGCCCTCACAGTGTATATATTTTCTTCCTCTATCAATTTCCTCGGCTGGCCCCTCTCTCTGGGCCTAATCTGCATGATGATGACAGCAATTAGACAGGTACTTAGTGCCTTTATGTGTGAAGTGCACCCTGCCCCGGTTTAAATGAAAAGCAGGATAACCTGCAGGGGGCACAACAAAAGATAGGAAGATGTCACATTACATTGGAAACTGCTCACCTAGGATGATGGGAAGGGAAACAGGTGAATAAAAGGGGTAAGACAAATGGAATAAAGTGTGGGGGGCAGATAGGTGTGAGCATAGCACTGAGACAAGAGGTGCATGCAGTGAATCAGAATCTGCATGCAAAGGTAGTTGGACCAGGGCTTTAATCGGGCTGGGTCTCTCGAGTCTTAGATTCAGTAGTAATTTAAAATGGACATTGAAACAGACCCCTATCAGGCCATGTTTTCATGTCCCTAACTTTACCGTCAAAAACACTGATCCAGTGTCTTAACAATTAATGTATAAAACTTTAGTATGATTTTTCTGGCCTGTAGGGCAATCAGGCAGTGCCTGATGGGCTAATCTGTTAGGTCACTGTATAGGCCTTTTTTTGGCTACTTGTTGGCCTGCTTTATGGTCAGGTGAGCTGGTTTTTACTGTTGATTTTCATGATATTAAAAGAAATATTGTTTGCAGCAAACTCCTATCTATGCAGACTTCCATGCCTTGCAAAAGACGTATACAGCATGTCTGTGCAAGTAAAAAATGTCCCTAATTTGCAAACATGGGGCGTGTTTCCAGCTGCCTAATTCATTAAAGGGGCCATTTGTATTTTGGTGCGTGGGCCTATTTTCTGTCCCACTCCGACCTGCATGTCAGGGTAACCCATGGCAGTGATTTAGTTCCTGTTTGCATTTCACGTGCTTTTCTTAATCTTGCATTCCTTAAGAATGTTGGCTGTTTCCAGGACGTGTGTTTCTGTATTTTGTTTCACAGCATATTACTCTTGAATGGTACATACTTTGTACTGAGTCGCCTCCAGGTGATTCTAACAGGCTAAGTTTGAGCACTTTGGAGTTGAGGCTGAAGGTAATATGACTTTCTCACTGTGTCTATCTGTGGTTCCAAAAGGTATTCAGAATACATGATCATTCAATACGTGGCCTCTCTAAGGAGCAAACAGAGCAACGCTGGGTCACGTATTACAGTTGCAGTTGTGATTCTGTGAAAATGTGTGTGAAGGAAGTACTCATTGGCCAAAATAATGACAAGGTGAAAATAAAAGAATTCATTGTCACTCATTTATCTTAACCAATAGGGTGACCTGGATGAGCTGGTCTCGCACTCGTCCACGGTCGCCGTGTGCCGGGGACAAGACCAGCTCATCCTGCACCCGGCACATGGGAGGAAACTGTGCGTCTAGCACGATCCCGGAAGAGAAGTGCAAAATCATTTCTCTTCGGATCCTGGAGGTGGGGCGGGAGTGGCATCAAAGGAAAGGCCTTTCCTTTCCTTTGATGTCTCTCTCAGCATACCAGGGAGTTTTCTTTTTTATATATATATATATATATGAAAAAGGGGGCGGCCTCTTGAGCAAGGGTCGCTCCCTAGGGGGGAATTGTTTTTAAGGCCTTTTCTGCACCCCCTGGGGGCATATCAGCCTACTGTAATTAGGCCGATCTGTCCCCGGGGGGGGAAGAAACCATTAGACGCCAGGGATTGTTAATTAATTTTTTTTTCTGGCAGGAAGGGATCGACCCTTTAGGCAAGGGTCACTCCCCTGGGGGGCAAATTATTTTTAGGCCATTTCTGCCCCACTTGGCTGCAGATCCGCCTATTTCTATTAGGCCAATCTGCATATCGGCCTACTGTAATTAGGCCGATCTGTCCCCGGGGGGAAGAAACCATTAGACGCCAGGGATTGTTTATTAATTTTTTTTCTGGCAGGAAGGGATCGACCCTTTAGGCAAGGGTCACTCCCCTGGGAGGCAAATTATTTTTAGGCCATATCTGCCCCACTTGGCGGCAGATCGGCCTATTTCTATTAGGCCAATCTGCCCCTAAGGGGGGCAGAAACCACTAGACACCAGGGATTTTTTAAAATTTATAAATATGAATACGGGAACGGGACCATTGGGCAAGGGTCGCTCCCTAGGTGGTGCAGTTTTTTAAGGCCTTTTCTGTCTCCCTGCGGGCAGATCGGCCTACTGCAATTAGGCCGAGAAACCACTAGGCACCAGAGATATATGTTTTTTTTTTTAACAGATGGGGAGCGACCCCAAGGGTCGCTCCCCTGGAGGGCAATTTTATTTTAGGCTAATTCTGGGCCTATTTTTTGTAGGCAAATCTGCCCCCAAGGGGGGCAGAAACCACTAGACACCAGGGATTTTTTTTGTCATTTTCACGTTAGGGGAGGTACCCCTTAGGCAAGGGTCGCTCTCCTGTGGGAAGCAAATTTGTTTTAGGCCATTTCGGCCCCCCTTGGGGGCAGATCGGCATATTGTAATTAGGCCGAAACAACTTAAGCACCAGAGAATGGTGTGTGTGTGTATGTGTGTGTTTTGTTTGGGGGGGTAGCCCCTTGGGCAAGGGTCGCTTTCCAAGGGGCACGTTGCTGTTTGCCATATCTGCCCCCCGTGGGGGCACATCAGCCTATTTTTGAAAGGCCCGTCTGCCCCCAAGGGGGGCACAAAGCCCACCAGAGACCAGGGAAGATTTTTTTTTTCAAAAAAGAGAGTGGGGTTATGGTCATACCCCCACCCCAAATAAATGAGGCCAAAGTTGTTCTGCCCACTGGTGGGCAAATGGGGCAATTACCCCCGATTCACTGCCCGGGGGGGTCGGTAGAAAACCTACTAGATGGCAGGGAATAAAAAAAAATTGTGGGGTGGTGGCTACCAACCAGTATGGGCATGGTTATGCACCCACCCCAACTGAAGGGGTTAACAGTCTTTCAGCTCTCACCCAGCTCACAAAAACATCTTATCCCAGCAAGCATGAGGACATTTGATTATTTTGGGTTTTGGTCTTACATTTGGGCCATTAGAGCTTGTCTAACTCTCAAAATCGGCCCATTAGGAATGGTGAGGGCTACACTTTTTGGACCCAGTTATGTAGAAAAGTCTACGAGTCCTAGACACATCTGAAATAAACATCTGGGTGAGTCCAGGGTGGTGTACTTCACATGCAACTCGCACCTTTTTCCTACCCACAATGCTCTACAAATCTCCAACTTTGCTGAAAATCACACATTTTCCCACATTTTTGTGATGGAACCTTCCGGAATCTGCAGTAATCCACAAAATTCCTACCACCCAGCATTGTCACATCTATACCGATAACAATTCTGCCACACTTGTCAGCCTAAAACCTTTTTTTTTCAAACTGCCCTTTTGGACCCGCTTTGATTCCCCCTCATTTTTTACATGGTTTTGGCTCTTTCCTGTCACAGGCACTTGGCTCACCTACACAAGTGAGGTGTCATTTTTAACGTGAGACTGAGGGGAATGTTGAGTGGTAGGAAATTTGCGCCAGTGCGGTGATCCAACCCAGAAATGAGGGGAAAATTTTGTTTTTTAGCTAAATTCAAGTTTTGCTGAGGATTCTGGGTAAGAAAACACTGGGGGATCCATGCAAGTCACACGTCCCTGGACTCACTCGGGTGTCTAGTTTTCAGAAATGTTTGGGTTTGGCAGGTTTCCCTATATGGCTGCTGAGCCCAGGACCAAAAACGCAAGTGACCCCCTCACCCCCAAAAACAGGTAGTTTTGTATTTGATAAGTTTGATGTGTGCGCATACTATTTTGGGGCATTTCCTATCACAGCACTAGGCCTCCCACACAAGTTAGGTACCATTTTTATCGGGAGACTTGGGGTAACGCTTGGTGGAAGGAAATTTGTGGCTCCTCTCAGATTCCAGAACTTTCTGTCACCGAAATATGTGGAAAAAGTGTCTTTTTTGCCAACTTGTGAGATTTGCAAAGGATTCTGGGTAACAGAACCTAGTGAGAGCCCCACATGTCGCCCCATCTTGGATTCCCCTAGTTGCCTAGTTTTTAAAAATCCACAGGTTTGATAGGTTTTCCTTGCTGCCGGCTGAGCTAGAGGACAAAATCCACGTCTATGCACTTTGCAAAAAACTGCTCTGTTTTCTTTGGGAAAATGTGATGTGCCTACGTTGTGTTTTGTGGCATTTCCTGTCGTAGGCACTATGCCTACCCACACAATTGCGGTACCATTTGTATCAAGAGACTTCGGGGAACGCTGGGTGGAAGGAAATCTTAGATTCCATAACTTTCTGTCACCGAAATGTGAGGAAAAAGTGTTTTTTTTGGCCAAAGTTTGAGGTTTGCAAAGGATTCTGTGTAACAGAACCTGGTGAAAGCCCCACAAGTCACCCCATCTTGGATTTCTCTCGGTGTCTAGTTTTAAAAAATGCACAGGTTTGGTAGGTTTCCCTAGGTGCTGGTTGAGGTAGCGATCAAAATCCACAGCTAGGCACTTTCCAAAAAACACATCAGTTTTCAATGTAAAAATGTGATGTGTCCATGTTGCGTTTCCTGTCGTGGGCATTAGGCCTACCCACGCAAGTGAGGTACAATTTTTATTGGGAGACTTGGGGAACACAGAATAGCAGAATAAGCGTTATTGCCACTTGTTTTTCTCTACATTTTGTCCTTCCAAATGTAAGACAGTGCATAAAAAAGACATCTGTTTGAGAAGTGCCCTGTAATTCTCATGCTAGTATGGGCACCCCGGATTTCAGAGATGTGCAAATAACCACTGCTTTTCAGCACCTTATCTTGTGCCCATTTTGGAAATACAAAGGTTGCCTTGATACCTATTTTTCACTCTTTATATTTCACCAAATGAATTGCTGTATTCCAGGTATACAACCTAGAAGCTCAATATATCCCCACAACGAGCAGAGTCCAACAGACGTAACAGTATATTACTTTTGAAAATCTGACATCGCAGGAAAAAGTTACAGAGTAAAACGTGGAGAAAAATGGCTTTGTTTCACCTCAATTTCAATATTTGTTTTTATTTCAGCTGTTATTTTCTGTAGGAAAAATTTGTAGGATCTACACAAATGACCCCTTGGTGAATTTAGAATGTTGTCTACTTTTCAGAGCTTTCTAGCTTTCCAGGATCCAGCATTGGTTTCACACCCATTTCTGTCACTAACTGGAAGGAGGCTAAAAGCAAAAAAAAATAGAAAAAATGGGGTATGTCCCAGTAAAATGCCAAACTTGTGTTGAAAAATGTTGTTTTCTATTTCAAGTCTGCCTCTTCCTGAAAGCTGGGAAGATGGTGATTTTAGCACCACAAACACTTTGTTGATGCCATTTTCAGGGAAATAACACAAGCCTTCTTCTGCAGCCCTTTTTTCCAGTTTAAAAATACAAATTTGAGGAATTATCGTGAATTTCTTGGTCTCCTCCAGGGGAACCAACAAACTCTGGATACCTCTCGAATCCTAGGACGTTGGAAAACAAGGACGCAAATGTGGCGTGGGTAGCTTATGTGGACAAAAAGTTATGAGGACCTAAATGCAAACTGCCCCAAATAGCCAAAAAAGGCCTGGCACCTGAGGGGGAAAAGGCCTAGCAGCGAAGGGGTTAAACAGCTAAAAATCATTGACAAAGCTAATATTCCTGCCTGGCTGGCTTTAGGTGTATGTCAGTTGCTGTTTTATATTTCTGGATTCAATCACAGAAAGCACAGAGAGGAACCAAAGTACCAGTCAGATGGAACACTACGTGATTTCACAGAAATGTAGATTACATGTTTAAGCTCCGCCCTTAATTACATAGACTGCAGCCCGTTTAGACATCTACCCATTTTTCACCCCATTTAAATCCCTGGGCTGGCAGAAAGGGAGGCAGGTGAAGAGGAGAGATGGATGCAATGGGCAGAATCAATAAGAACACTCTGTTAGAGGGATGAGCAGATGAGGTGAAAAGCATTGCATGCAAAAGACAGCAAGGTAAGAGGGGTAGGATCTGCACAACGGCAGGGAGACTGGTGAACTTTAAAATACAGAGGTTCCTAATGAAATATACAATAATTTGTGGTGTACCAGGCAAGCCTCACACTTCCCAGTGGTTTGGGGGTTTCACCCTTCCCAAAAATACTTTGGAAAGTGGTGAAAGGTTGTATTTGTGGCCCAGTTTCCATAATAAGTGGTTAAGAAGTCTTATGTGTGGTCCATTCTAACTAGGCTGCACTGCTTTGCAGCGTCTCGTTCTCATGTAAGAACTGCACTCCTGTGTTCTGCCTTCTGTAATCCCCACTTTCCCAAGTGCTCCATTTTACCCTTTGTATCACCACACTTTCCTGGGTGCAACATTTCCCACATTAATCACCTTTCTCTAGTGTGTACTGTTGTCTAGTGTGCAACATACTGCTCTCTAAGCTCCTTTTTTTTGGTTCCCCAGTTTAACACAATGTGTACACTACCTGGGTTGTCTCTTTTACACCTAGTTGGCAAAACAGGAGTAAGCACCATTTGCATGTGGGTCCTAATGTAAACATTACTGCTAAATCAGGTGAATAATCTTTTTGCAACTATTTCTGCCACACCCGGGTCTAAATTACCCTGATTAAAAAGTATGCTAACAGTTATCTCCGTTTGAACGCAAAGAATGTGGTCTACAGTAGAGATGGGAGTCATACAAGAATTCCACATCTTAACGTAGGTCAAAATGCGAGTTTGTGTTGGGAATAAAACATATTTAAATTTAAGTTGTGCTGATCAGCAGGTTGCAAGTTTTAATTGGCTATTAATAAAACATTTGTACAGAGCATAGTTCTGGCAAATGTGTGATATTAAGTGCTATATAAAAAAGTTATTGTGCCATTTACTTTTCTTTGCAATCAAAGCATCCCTACCCCTTGAAATGTGTTCCTACTCAAGGGTAAACATTGCCAGGCTAAAGTAGTGCCGTCAAATTAATGTATGTCTGATTTACACTGAGAGCTCTCACTGTTTTGTTCAAACTCGGAGTGGGAAATACTGCAGCACAGGAGGAACGACGGAGAATAGTGCTGACATACAATATTTACACGTAGTCTTAGCTTTTAAAATAAACTGAATGTACAATCATAGTTACTACTTAGAGAACAAATCTTTACTTACACATTAAATAAGGCTTTGTTCTTGGACACGCAAAAAGCCAACATGCTGTAAAAGTCTTTTCTGGAATTTGACACCGTAGGATCCTAGGTAATTCTCGGCTCAAAAAATGTTTTACACAGTGTGGTCATAGGGTAAGAAAGCTGACACACAGTTTGACCACCCGCCCTACATGCCAAGGGTTTAATGTGGAAAAAGAACCCGGTGAATGGTGATCAAAACTGACAGGGGAGACCAGCTGCAGTGGAAACAGTCCGAATTACTGACTGGTACTGAGGCAGGTTTCGAAGGATGAAAGGTGGATGTTAGAGGACAGGATCACCAAGCGCAGGTAAGAGGCAGGGTAGGGAAGCAAGGGAGAAGTAACTGCTACAGAGGCAGAACCAATGAGAAAAGATTAGAGGCTAGAAAGAGAAGAGAGATGAAGTTTGCAGCAGGAAGGAGAGAGGGGAGCAGAGTCAGTGAGAAAATAGGAGAAAGAGAAAGGTATGAGGTTAAGTGTAGAGCATGGAAGAAGAAAATGGATGCAAGATTCAGAAACAGCAAGACAATATAAGAGGCTGAAAGTGAAAGAAAATATAGATTTAAAGGGGACACACCAGCAAAAAAAGGTACAAGTCTGGAGTGAGAGACTAGAGGTAAAGGGTAGCACATGGAGCACATGGAGAGGAGATGGTAAGAGAGGAAGAACTATCAGAGAACTTAAGTGGAGGGGGCTAGAGAGGGACTAGTGAAAGGTGGATGTAGAGGGGAAGAATCAATGGGTGCTCTAAGAGTCAGGAAGAGAGATAAGTGAAGTTTCAAGCATTGAGGAGAGAGATGGATATATGAGACAGAACCAATACGAACCTGGGGGCATGGGAGAGATGGATGTAAGAGAGATAGACTACACAGAATACACAAGGTAAGGGAAGAGTCTGAGGGAAAGATGAGAAAAAGAACAGTGCATGGAGGGGGAGGGGGAGTTAAGAGGGTCAGAATCAACAAGAAATGATAAGATTCTTTGGGAGGAAGGAAGGGAGAGGTTGGATGTAAATGAAGCAGAACAAGGAAAGAAATTATGAGGCTGAGGGAGAGATGAGAGTTGAAGGGGAGCATGTGGAAAAGATGTGTGGATTTAAGAGAGACAGAACCAGCAAGGGAACATAAGCAGAGTGGAGAGGTAAGTAATGGTGGGCGGTGGATGGAAGAACGACGAATCACTGAACGATGATAGGAGGTTGTGCAGAAGGACACAGGAGAAAAGAGGTTAGATTTGCTGAACAAGCAAGAGAAAGATGAAACAAAAAAGTCAGAGTCTGGAGGGGAGGTAAAAATGCTCTAAAAATATTCAGCAGGCTTAAAACGTATTAGCAACTCCAGACACCTCTTCATTGCCCCTTTCTCGAAAATCCTAGAAAAAAGAAGTCAATTTCCAAATTTCTTTCATAAAACGTAATGTACTCATTGACAACGTGGCGGTTGGCTTCTGACAACTCTAGGAGTTTAAAGTAGCATTTCTTGCTGAATCAGATAATCTGTTGCCAACTCTTGATCAATGCCTTAGAGCAGCCTAAATATTACTAAACCATAGTATAGATTTTTGACACTGTTTCTCAGATGGTGATGATAAATCAAGTAGTACAACCTGGAATTTAAGGAATTCCAATGAGTGACCTACCTCATTCTTATGTGGGGAATTTGAAACAATCCACTCACCACCTAATTCTGTTATGTACTAAACCTCTGACTTGTGTAATTTATTGGGTCTCCGCTATTTAACCTTTATCATTCCTGGTTAGCCTTATTCATACAGTCCTTTGGTTTCTTGCCGATAGCTTTCGCACATTGATACCCAAATCATAATTCTGGTCTCTGCTCAAGAATATCTTTGGACGTACATGCTAGCAAATGGTTTCTGAATGAAGACAAAATCATTAAAACCTTAAAGTGACAAATCAAGGGTCCACATTTTTAAAGGATTTCATACCATATAGGGGGTCATCATGACCCTGGTGCTCTTTTGACTGCCAGGGTTAATGTGGCAATAGTACAGCCAACAGGCTGGCGGTACATACCGCCACATTATGAGTGTGGCAGGTTGGCTGCAGCCAATCTGCCACTTCTGCACTCATACCGCCATGGCAATATGAGCCGCTGGGCCAGAGATATCAATCTCCGACCCTGCGGCCCACAGAGTACCACTGGTGCATTATGCGCCTGCCTACCGCACCATCTCAAGACACACCTGACACACCCATCCAAACACCCATCCCCAGCCCACCCCCCCTCGATTCAAACACCCTGCCCCCCAAACGCACACACACGCAGACACGCACCCACCCCACACCTGCCCCCACAACCACACACGCATTCATTCATTCACTGGAATACATGCATTCACTCATTCACTGGCATAGATGCTTTCGTCCAGACACACACATTCTTACACACAGGCACACTGACATGCAGACATGCACTCACTTCACCATTCTTATTTCAGCTCAGTATAAGGCTGGTGGCATTCTACTGGCGGGCGGTGCTGGTGGTAGCAGGGACAGGTCACCATCATCCGCCAGTATGAACACTGCTGGATTTCTGCCCTTATTGTGGCAGAAGTCAGGCAGTGCTCATAATCTGGCAAATGGATGGTCGCCGCTGCGGTGTTATGGTGGAGGCCATCACCAGGTGGTAGGCGTTTTTTACCACCAATGTTGAAATGAGGGCCATAATGTTCTCTTTGGTGATTGGTGGAGCTGGGTCACTCCACCCACATTGGCAGTCAGTATAAAAACCTTGGATTCATTTTCCAGCATCTTCTCTTTTATTCAGAACACATCACCCATGTTTCATCCACTTGTTTTACTACATCCATAAGCAACACAAAATCATCCCTGTCCCCCATCTCACTGCTGTGAGGGTGTGGTACAGTCAATCATCTTCTCACTAGATTGTGCAAATACCCTCTATCTTGGCCTTCCCGCCTTTTTGCATTCAGTTTCCTTCAAATCATCCAGAGCAGTGCTAGGTTCCTCAACTGAAACTGCTGCATCACTATGTTATTTCTTCTCACCTTTCTGCTGGGTTTTTAGTTCGAAATCTGCAAGGCACTATCAATTTGTCATTCTGCATTTTATTAAAATGTTTTCTTTTTCTTATGCACTCCTTACTTTAATTCCAGAATCCTATACTCTGTGCCAACCAAACTCATGTGCCATCCTAAAATAAAATGTGGATGGCTTGATTAGAGGGGGATCCTTCTCCTTCATAGTTGTGCAGGATTAGAACTCTCTCTTGAGCTATGGTGTAACTCTAATCTTTTGGAAAACACTGAAAACTGTCCTTTCTCCACATTAGTAAACTCTGCACCTCTCCTAAGGACATTCCTTAATGCCAAGATGTCCGGTTAGCACATCATTTTCATTCAACCCATTCAATAGAACAATAGCTAAATTATATTCATTTAATGTATTTCCACTTAACAGAGATTTAAAATATATGAATATATTTTATCACGATTATTAATTATATTTGCAACCATTTTGCTGTTATCCAGACTAGGTAAGTAGCTTCTTGCAAAGCTGCTTCAATAATGCCAGATAGTTAATGGTCAATTGATATCACTTCCTGTGATGTCACTGCCTGTGAGGTTAAATCTTATGCACATTATTGGGTTCTCGCGTATTCCTATTCTACCCAGGGCCCCACAAATCCTAGAACCGACCCTGCTATTAAGCTCTTCCCTTGGAACCCGTCAGCTCACCTTCACCACTTCAGGACCTGTTTCTGAGCCAGCGCAAAGGCCTCTGCCGCTTGTTAGCTCACAGGTGGATCTTCACGGTTTGGCAATTAGGCCTGTAAATATTGTCTGCTGCTTGGCACAATCAGTTCAGCTCCCTCGCTACCTCTTCCTGCTTAATATAAATTGGTGATAGGAGCCTTCCCACACCAGAGCATCCTACCACTCCACTCTCACACGTTCTTCTATGCGCCTTCTACTTCAGGCCTGCTAAGCCTGTCTCCCTCTGGGCCTAGTCAACTGATCTTTTTCCGCTGGGGCCCACAGAGGCTCTCCATAGTGTCCGTCTGGCTTTTCGAAGAGTGTCTGCATCTGCAAACTAGCAGCTGAACTCTTCTGCCTGTGCGTTACCATCCAGCCCTGGGGGATGCACAGTGGATGCTAATGTCAAATGACTGCTGTAGATGATGAGATACACGAATTTTCCACGTGTACACCATTCTCCTACTGGCCACGCACCTTCCTCGCTATCACTTTTAAGAAGAGTGTAGTCTAGAATTAGGATCAGTCTCCGGTAAGTATTTTTAATTAATTTACCTTAATGTTGTTTAATTTGCAGTTTGGGTTTTGGGTTCAGGCGAGTCTAATAATATGATATAATATAATATAACATATACATTACATTTAAATTGCATTTACCTAACGTAATGTGGGATTATGGTAAAGGTTATCTTTAGGGTTAAAGTTAGGGTTAGCGCACAAAGGGTAGGGAGTGATGATGGGGCCAAAGATAGGGTGTCGAAATCATGGTCATTATAATGTTCATGATAAGGGTTCACATAAAGGTATGGGTAAATACTTGTGAAGTAATGACGGTATGACGAAGTCATGATGGTCAAAGTAATGGCCCACAACCCCCAGCACAGCGGCTTCACATACCAGGGAGGCCCATGGTACAACTGTTCTGGCTTTCATTAACAGAATACAAATAAGGGGCTCCTCTGCCAGACCCCCATCAAAAAAAGGGTAGGTTATTCTGACAAGACCTTTGGCCTGGCCGTGCCTCACTGTAGGGCTGTCCTTCTGCTCTTTCCACAGTTTGCCTGTCATGCCATTTGTATCGGTGCAATCTATTGTTCAGAGATGCTGTTTGGCCTTTCAGACCCGCTGGGCCTATTTCAAGAAATACAAAGTGTTTCACTCTGAATTTCAATGCGAGCGTCATGTCATAATATTATTCTAATTTAGGTTTATAGAAGTTTTATATACAGGGAGTGCAGAATTATTAGGCAAGTTGTATTTTTGAGGATTAATTTTATTATTGAACAACAACCATGTTCTCAATGAACCCAAAAAACTCATAAATATCAAAGCTGAATATTTTTGGAAGTAGTTTTTAGTTTGTTTTTAGTTTTAGCTATGTTAGGGGGATATCTGTGTGTGCAGGTGACTATTACTGTGCATAATTATTAGGCAACTTAACAAAAAACAAATATATACCCATTTCAATTATTTATTATTACCAGTGAAACCAATATAACATCTCAACATTCACAAATATACATTTCTGACATTCAAAAACAAAACAAAAACAAATCAGTGACCAATATAGCCACCTTTCTTTGCAAGGACACTCAAAAGCCTGCCATCCATGGATTCTGTCAGTGTTTTGATCTGTTCACCATCAACATTGCGTGCAGCAGCAACCACAGCCTCCCAGACACTGTTCAGAGAGGTGTACTGTTTTCCCTTCTTGTAAATCTCACATTTGATGATGGACCACAGGTTCTCAATGGGGTTCAGATCAGGTGAACAAGGAGGCCATGTCATTAGATTTCCTTCTTTTATACCCTTTCTTGCCAGCCACGCTGTGGAGTACTTGGACGCGTGTGATGGAGCATTGTCCTGCATGAAAATCATGTTTTTCTTGAAGGATGCAGACTTCTTCTTGTACCACTGCTTGAAGAAGGTGTCTTCCAGGAACTGGCAGTAGGACTGGGAGTTGAGCTTGACTCCATCCTCAACCCGAAAAGGCCCCACAAGCTCATCTTTGATGATACCAGCCCAAACCAGTACTCCACCTCCACCTTGCTGCCGTCTGAGTCGGACTGGAGCTCTCTGCCCTTTACCAATCCAGCCACGGGCCCATCCATCTGGCCCATCAAGACTCACTCTCATTTCATCAGTCCATAAAACCTTATAAAAATCAGTCTTGAGATATTTCTTGGCCCAGTCTTAACGTTTCAGCTTGTGTGTCTTGTTCAGTGGTGGTCGTCTTTCAGCCTTTCTTACCTTGGCCATGTCTCTGAGTATTGCACACCTTGTGCTTTTGGGCACTCCAGTGATGTTGCAGCTCTGAAATATGGCCAAACTGGTGGCAAGTGGCATCGTGGCAGCTGCACGCTTGACTTTTCTCAGTTCATGGGCAGTTATTTTGCGCCTTGGTTTTTCCACACGCTTCTTGCGACCCTGTTGACTATTTTGAATGAAACGCTTGATTGTTCGATGATCACGCTTCAGAAGCTTTGCAATTTTAAGAGTGCTGCATCCCTCTGCAAGATATCTCTCTATTTTTGACTTTTCTGAGCCTGTCAAGTCCTTCTTTTGACCCATTTTGCCAAAGGAAAGGAAGTTGCCTAATAATTATGCACACCTGATATAGGGTGTTGATGTCATTAGACCACACCCCTTCTCATTACAGAGATGCACATCACCTAATATGCTTAATTGGTAGTAGGCTTTCGAGCCTATACAGCTTGGAGTAAGACAACATGCATGAAGAGGATGATGTGGTCAAAATACTAATTTGCCTAATAATTCTGCACTCCCTGTATGCAAGAGACATCTCTTCACAGAAGTGTTACATTGATTTATTATCTCGTCAGCCACACTAGGAAAAGAAAAGGTGCTCACACAACATAAAAGATTAAAACGAGAGAAAGGAAATGAATCACTAATCAACATTTCGTACTTCAATTTACCATCACAAATCACGTTTATATATTATTTAACAATTTATGCAGTCACTTCAGCCTATATTTATGCCGTTCATTTATACGAACTGTTAATTCAAAATGTCAGTTATTTTTACAAGATCTTGTGAGCAGCAGCATTAATATGAATAATTCAATTTCAGTTTGATCATTTGCATGCAGTTTAAATTCAGGCATTAAAATAGTTCTTTGTAAGATAATGAAGCAATTGATTTAACGCCTACAACATATAGCATCCATACACCCATAAGGTAACAGATTATAGTTGTATAGCTAAGAGCGTAGCAAGAAGCTTTCAAAAATCAGGTTTTCTTTCCCAACAATGTATTCACCTCTTCTGATAGAGGCAAGTTGTAAGACTTTTTTCTGGCAAATGTGCTAAGAACAATGAATGTTTGATCCTAAAAATGCATGCAGAGCATGATAAGTGCCCAATATAACCATCCTAGTCAGCTGACATGCAATTTAGGGTAAATACCGAGTTAGAAAGATCTTTCTACTTGTAATATCAATGAGTAACCTGCACCTCAATAATGTAAGAAATTGGGTTATTGAGAGGGTGGAAGCCCCATTCAGACATCAATCACAAGCCTTGTCAGGGTGACTCCCTAAAGTAATTAAATTAATTTGTGTTTAACCCCCTTGTAGCTTGGCACAAATAAGTCAGGCTTAATTTAGAGGCAGCGCATACATTTTTTATGCTGTAAAGCACACAATGTTCATGGAGGAATCAATAGCATACAAATAATTCAGCAATATTAAATACAATTAATGTTGTAACAGTTACTTTAAACAGAACCCTTGCCCTGATATTGTTACAAATAAACAGGGCAACCCAATATTTGCATATTTATGCAGCACACAAGCAGTAATAAAGTGAAAACACAACAAAAGAAAAATCCCAAACAAATGTAAAAAATAGAGTAGATTTCAGTGGAACCAAAGATATAGGCCCTCATTATGACTCCGGTGGTAAATCCCGCTTACCGCCACACTGACGGCTGCAAACTTACTGCGGTGGCAGCAGATATCCATTCACCATATTATGACACACACACCAATCCAACAGTATACAGCCACATACACAAATCCGTCAGACTAAAGGTCAGTGGTAAACTGGCGGTATCAAAACTCACACCGTTACGCCAACAAAACAACGCCCATCACATTATGACCCACGAATCACCACGGCGGACATTCAACAGCGGTAAACCATTGGTGGTACATACTGCCAAGCTCACAATGGACACCCCAATACAAAACAATTGGCCAATTAAAAAAACACACAACTTACACCCATAAACACACCACACCCACACCACTATTAAACACCCACCCACATTACCCACAACCCCTTCCGAATACAAATCGTTGGCACAAGACTGACACCAAGACCACTGCCACAACTAGACACACACACCACATACACCCATACATCCCTTACGCACTCCACTTCACACACCCCAACACATTACCTAACACACCTTCACCAACCCACATCACATAATACCAATGGCACCACAAAGGCACCCCTGTTTCACTGAGGAGGAGTTAAGGGTCATGGTGGAGGAAATCGTCAGGGTAGAGCCACAGCTCTTTGGAGCACAGGTGCAGCAAATATCAATAGCCAGGAAGATGGAGCTATGTGGAGACTCGTGGACAGGGTCAATGCCGCGGGACAGCACCCCAGAGGGACGACATCAGGAAGAGGTAGAACGACCTTCGGGGGAAGGTACATTCCATAGCAGCAAGTCACCAGCTCGCTATCCAGAGGACTTGTGGTAGACCCCGACCTCTTCCCCACAACTCACAGCATGGGAGGAGCAAGTCTTGGCAATACTGCATCCTGAAGGCCTGGCAGAGTCGGAGGACTGGACTCTGGTAAGTCAACATTTACTACTTGTCACTCCCCATACCTGCATGCCATCACATACCCTCACCCTCACTCCCATCACTCCACTACATCCCACACACTCCACCATCACATCTCACTAATCCCAATGCCAAGTCCTGCATGCCATGCCTTGCATGGACACCTCTCACAGTCCTGCATGGACACTCATCACTAAAGCATGCACAGCATAGGGAAACTATCAAGCCCACCATACACCAACATACACAAGTAAAAGCTGACAAGGCATCATCAACCACAGAAGGGAAGACAGGGATGTACAATATGTCCTACACATGAAGCATAATACATCATTTCCATTCCCACAGGTAACCCAGCCAATGTCACTGGAGAGGAGGTGCCAGCACTATCCAGTCCCCTCACAGAAGAGGCCCACAGTGATGACAGTAACTCTGGTCTTCATTATCTGAACGATCTACCTGACCTATCAGGGACCACTGCACAGCCGGTTACCCAAGCCCAGACACAGACCACCACAGAGCCTCCCCCATCAGAAACCAACACCACAGCAGTCACCCAGCATTCCCAAACCTCTGTCCCCAGGACACATCAATCAGCAGTGTGCCCACCTCTACAGGGAACCCAGGCCACACCTCGCACACAAGACAATTAGGGAACTGGGGTCAGTGGCAGTAGGCACATGGTTCAGGGGACGAGGCACAGACCAACAGGGAAACTGGCAGGATTGCTGTGCGCCAGGGGAGGACAGGAGCAGGAAACCGACTCTCCAGGAGGCACTCTCTGAGATCCTGGGAGCCTACCAATATTCCCAGGACATGATGGGCCAGATCCTAAACAACGTGCAGGAGAACAGGTGGCTGCAGGTCGGACAGTATCAGGGGATCAGGGAGGACTTGCAGGCCATCAACAACACCCTGATCTCCATAGCAGGGGTGCTGGCAGACATAGGCAACATTATGAGGTAGGCAGTGTCACAACAGCCTTCCACTTCCACTGCCACTAGTGGCCAGGAGGCCCCACCACAGGACCCACAGGCCACCAGCACCCCTCCCCCTGCAGAAGGTGAACCACCCTGCAAACGTTCCCTGCGATCCAGACAGAAGCCAGAGACACTTGCCAAGACACCTGCCAGGAGATGAGACTCTCCTGATTGCCCCCCTTGTGTCCCACTCAGTCACCCTGTCCACCTTGAACTTCCATTGCTCCCCTTCCTATGTCCCCTTGAACAATGCATCTGTACTGCGAACAGACTGGAACAATGCCCTGGACTTTCCTCCATCATCACCCCATCCCATTGCACTTTCCCCTATATATATTAGTACTATAATAAACACCCTTTCATATAAATTGATTTAGAGTATGCCATGTATTTCAAATATGTATTGATTGAAACAGGTACAACCATTGCAAATGAACTGTACATAGAATGAGCATAGAATCAATGACCTGTAGCTGGCCGTTGTGATCACACCAGGGGTATTTGTCAAATCACCATCATCTGCAAAATGAATAGCCAAGGTAACAGTAAGTGGGCATAGAAGTGGTAAATTCCAGCATGCCAATGCCACCCAGAATACAACCAAATTCATTGAAATGTAAAGTTTCACTGTCTCACCTGTGTGTCATTGGAAGTGACGGATCACAAATGTTCTGTTGTCCACATCCTCATCATCTGCCTCCTCATCCTCACTGTTCACAGGGTCCACTGCTGCCAAAGAGGCATCTCCAATCTCCACCTGCAGAAAAGGTGCATGGCGCCTGGAGGCCAGGTTGTGCAACATGCAGCATGCCACGACTATCTGGCAGACCTTCTTGGGTGAGTAGCACAGGGATCCACCTGTCAGATGGAGGCACCGAAAACCTGGCCTTCAGGAGGCCAAGGTCCTTTCAATGATCATTCTGGTTCGCCCGTGTGCCTCATTATAACGTTCTTTTGCCCTTGTCCTGGCATTCCTCACAGTAGTCAGCAGCCATGATAGGTTTGGGTAACCAGAGTCACCTGCAAATATTGAGGGAAAACATTTAGCCACACACTATCCTATGTGGCCAACCCCATAGGCGTACACCAACATATACTGGGTGGGAACCAGGGCTCACCTATTAGCCACACCCTGTGCCTCTGTAGTTAGGCCATCACATTTGGGACGCTGCTATTCCTCAGGACAAAGGCATCATGAACCAACCCAGGAGACTTAGCATTTACGTGGGAGATGTACATTCATGGAGTGGAAACTCGTGCGATTCCTGAACACTTGTTCATTTTGCTGGGGGGGTCAACTAATGCAATATGTGTTTTTTCAGTCACCCAATTATATTGGGGATATGTCCCATTGCATAGAATCTGGCCTTCACAGTGGCCAAATCCTCAACCTGTAGTGGCACATGTGTTTAATCAGGGCAGACAACACTCTTGTCAGCACTATTGAGAACATTGGCTGTAACAGTCCTGCTGCCAAGCCCACTGCCACTTGTAAAGAACCAGTTGCCAGGAAATGGAGAACTGATAGCACTTGCACAAGAGGGGGGAGTCCAGTGGGATGATGGATAGCAGATATTAGGCCAGGCTCCAATTGGGCACACAGCTCTGTGATAGTGGCCCTGTCCAGTCTATAGGTGAGGATAATATGCCTGTCCTCCAGTGTAGCCAAGTCCACAAGCGGTCTGTACATGGGGGTATGTTTCCATCTCCTATTCATCCGCAGCGGTAGGTACCTAAGGGACAAAACAGTGAGGAGGCTGTCACAAACTGAACAATGGAGCCACAACAGTAGTCCACAATCTGTAAACATGTTATGGGACAGTGTAATCTTTCAAGTATGTGCCTATTTATCCTGTGACGCAGCATTATTCATAGGCCTGTTCCCCCCCGAAATGGCGTCCGCCTGTCCTGTGTGGAGGGACGAGTGGAAGTGAGGTAATGCCTCTGACGTTGGGCGCCGTGGCGGTAGGCGGTCGGTAACCACCGTGCCACTCCTCATTGGTTATAATTAAGCCCTATGGGGTAAAGTGGCCACTGGTGATCTACGCCGGGGGTGACGGTATGCACCGCCATGGATGTGACTGACATTTTCTATCAGATTCATCACTTCTTTCCTGACTTTCCATAGGAGAGGACCTCCACTGCATGTGCTGCTGTTACCTGTGTCTGGAATCAACCATGGCCCGTATGACCGGGGAAAGGGCCCCAGCCTTCACTTTGGAGGAGTTGGAGAGACTAGTGGATGGGGTCCTGCCCCAGTACGGACTGCTGTATGGGCCTCCAGACCAACAGGTGGGTACACTGTGGCACAATGCATGTGGCATTAATGCATGGAGTTGTGTGTGAAGGCATTGTGTAAGGGGAGGTGGATGTCCTCTTGACGGTGTACACATTTTCTCCTGGGCTATGTGTGTGCCAATGGTGATGGAAACGGGTAAGGTAGGCCATTTGTGTTACTGGCTGGACTGTTTGTCTAATGGTGTTCTCCTGTCTGTATTGCCTCTGCAGGTCATTGCCCATCAAAAGAAGGGAATATGGCGTGCCATCGCCAAGGAGGTGCAGACTCCGGGGGGTCTATGGCAGGCAGGCACTGTCGGAAACGGTGGGAGGACCTGAGACGCTGGGCACGGAAGACCACGGAGGCCCAGCTGGGGATGGCCTCCCAATGAGGAAGGGGTGCCCATCGGACCCTGACCCCTCTGATGGCCCGCATACTGGTGGTGGCCTATCTTGAGTTGGATGAGCGCTTAAGGGCATCACAGCAGCCACAAGGGGGTGAGTACAGTGGCCATCATTGAAGCTCACGGCTGGAGGGGTGGTATCCGGGTGGTGATTGTGTGTCAGAGGGTGCCCCTAGGCCTGGCCAGACATAGCAGCGTAGGTTCTCTAGTGGTTAAGGGTCTGAAGGAGAAATACTGCCTACATAGCCTGTAAGCATCCACTACTGGTCAGGGTTGCGTGGGTCCCAGGGGTGCTGCAGATGGCGGTGTGTGCTCCTCCCCATGCCTTGGTGGCTAGCAATATCACTGGTAGTGCAATGCATTGTGCGTAGGCCTGTACCCTGTGTGTGAGGGTGCTGTGTACGCCAACAGTGGTGCTGGTGCAGTCAATGACCCAGTGTATCCTTTGTCTCTCTCTCGCCCTTTCTTGTTTTGTCATCGTGTCCTTATGTGCATTAGCATCATCTGGCGGAGGAGCACAGGCACCAGCGAAAGAGAGAGCTGCATCCCACAGGACCCTGGAGGCAGAGTCCACTGACGCTGAGGGCACCAGTGAGACGGAGGGTGAGGGGAGCACCACGGCCGAGACTGGAGGGGACAACACAGACACTGATAGATCCTCCGATGGGAGATCCCTGGTGGTGACGGACACCTCTGTGACCACCCCAGCTACAGGTACAGCCGCCACCCCATACCAGCACCGCCCTCCCAGCAGCCCCTCAGCGAGTTGCCTGTGCCCGCTCACCCAGGATGGTGGGCATCTCCTTCACCCCAGGCACCTCAGGCCCTGCCCCAGTGAGCCCTGCTGCCCTAAGTGAGGAGGCTCTTGACCTCCTGAGATCCATCTCTGTTGGGCAGTCAACCATTCTGAATGCCATCCAGGGGCTGTCAGCCCAGACGCAGCAATCTAATGCCTTCCTGGAGGGCATTCACAGTGGATTGGCTGCCCAACAGAGATCGATCAAGACTCCAGCCTCCTCTCTGATGGCAGCCATTGTCCCTGTTTCTACCGTCCTTCCTCCAGCTACCACTTCCCAGACCCATTCTCCTCAACCCCAACCCATCCCAAGCACACAGCCAGACGAGCATGCACACAAGACAACACCTAAGAGTGTCACAGGCAAACACAAGCGCCACACTTCATCCCATAGGCACTCACGCAAACACCATCCAGTTGCAGACACCGCAATCTCCACTATTTCCACTGTCTACCCCTCCTCCTCCTCCTCCGCCTTCCACCCAGTTACGTTCACACTCACACCTGCATGCACTATATCATCATCCACTACCTGGACCCTCACCACACCAAGCAGAACACACACCTCACTGGTAGACACCTCCACAACATCCATGCACACGTCCCCTGTGTCCTCTCCCACTGTGTCTGTCCCCCCTCTTAAAGTACACAAACGCAAGCACTCAGACACCCAACAGCTATCCACCTCACAACAGCATACAACCCATGCACCTGCACCCAAATCCAGCAGACAAACACCTTCAACAACCACTCCCTCATCCTCCACTCCCATTACTTCTCCCTCTTTACACCCCGATGTCCCAAAAAAGCTTTTTCTTTCCCAGAGTGACCTCTTCCCTACCCCTCCCCCACCGACCTGCACGTATGGCCAGGGTATCAAGGTCCTAGCCAAGCACCTCAGCCAAACAGTCCACGGGCCCGGTTTTAGCAGCACCTACTCATGGTGGAAAGGATTCCAGGACACAAATGCTGAAGGGGAAGTAGCCTGCACCAGCCACAAAGAAGGAGCCTGCACCAGGCACAAAGAAGGGGAAGGAGCCTGCACCAGCCACAAAGAAGGGGAGGGAGTCTGCACTAGCCACAAAGAAGGAAAGGAGCCTGCACCAGCCACAAAGAAGGGGAAGGAGCGTGTACCAGCAGATGTCACAGAGCCCCCATCGCCAGCCGTGGTTGTGCTGCCATCAGAGAGTGGAGGGGCTGAGGAGGAGCCTCCCACAACCACCACCACAGTGCCGCCATCGGAGGGTGCAGGGGGTCAGCAGGAGCCTCCCACAACCACCACCACAGTGCAGCCATTGAAGGGTGCATGGACTGAGCATAAGCCTCCCAGAACCACCACCACAGTGCAGCCATCGGGGTGCAGGGGCTGAGCAGGAGCCTCCCACAACCACCACCACAGTGCAGCCGTCACCATCGGTGGATGCCATATAGTCCAGCCTCCATGGGCTGCTGTGCGGCCTGCCCCCACCAGAACCAGTGCGGTATTCACCCACTTGAGAGACTGTGGCCATGCACTCCCCAGGACCAAGCACAGGGCATGTTGCCCCCTCCAGAACAAGTGGGCAAGTCACCCACTCAAGAGACTGTGGCTTTGCACTCCACAGGACCAAGCACAGGGCACGTTGCCCCCACCAGAACCAGTGGGCAAGTCATCCACTTGAGAGACTGTGGCCTTGCACTCCCCAGGACCAAGCGCAGGGCATGTTGCCCCCTCCAGAACCAGTGGGCAAGTCACCCACTCGAGAGACTGTGCCCTTGCTCTCCCCAGGACCAAACGCAGGGCATGTTGCCCCCTCCAGAACCAGTGGGCAAGTCACCCACTCGAGAGACTGTGGCCTTGCACTCCCCAGGACCAAGAGCAGGGACTGTTGCCCCCTCCAGAACCAGTGGGCAAGTCACCCACTCGAGAGACTGTGGTCTTGCACTCCCAAGGACCAAGAACAGGGCATGTTGTCCCCTCCAGAACCAGTGGTGTATAAACCCACTTGAGAGACTGTGGCCTTGCACTCCCCAGGACCAAGCACAGGGCATGTTCCCCCGTCCAGAACCATCGGTCTTGGTTCCGCATCTGGCTGAGGTGCACCACCTCCCCCTGAGGTGCCTGCCTATTTACCAACTGATGCCCCTGCCGTGTTCTCTCCGTATTGATGCAGGAATCGAGTGGGGCCTTGTACTTTGCCCTGTGGCCATATGGCCCCCGTGAACTGTGGACTGGGCATTGTCCCTTTTTTGTACATTTGTACATATCTGTTGCATTGCCACATCGACTTGTTATTTTTGATGTCGATCTTATTACAATCACTGTTGTCAATTCCTGTTGTCCTTGCATTATTTTGCCGATTATCGTGGACACATTGATTCTCTTATGCAGCTGGTTGTGTGTATGGTGTGTGTGTGTGGGGTGTGTGTTGTGTGTGTGTGTGTCACTCTCGGTTTCCCCCCCCCCCTCCCTTGTGTGCTAGGCATCTGTACTCACCATCGTCATCTTCGCCGACATTGGTGTTTGTGGTGGAGCATGACGTAGAAGATCATCGGGAAAACATACAGTTCGGGTTCCATGGCAGCGTGGTTCTTCCCTGTGTCTCCAATGGTGAGTCCTTTGACTTCTGTGATCTGTTTCCGCCAGGCATTTGATGGCATTGGTACAGCCCCGGAAAAGGTGGCGGACTGAACGGTCTTAATATGGTGGGTGGAACTTTGTCTTCCGTCTGGCTGTAGGCAACTACCGCCGTGGTGACTGTTGTTTCCACCCTTGCGGTAGGCGTGGTACATTGGCTGTCTTTCGGAGATATCACAGCCATGGTCATAATTTGGCAGTAGTTACCACCAGCCTGTGGTGGTATTACCGCCACTTTATCACCCACCGCCAGGGTCATAATGAGGGCCATAGACTTTTAACGTTTTAAGTGCAAATATCTCCAAAAGGCACAAAGCGGCAATTTGGTTATCTGGTTGCTCTGGACCCGGACAAAGTCACAAGTCAGACTGACTGCGATGGAGTGCATTCAAGGCATAGAACCCGGATTTGGCCCACTGGGAGTTGCACCCTATGTCATTGGTGCGAGGTCTGCATGGCGTTGCTTTGCAAGGCTTCTCGTCACTCTGCGTTGGTTCCAATGAAGCTTTCAGCTGTGTCGTGAAGCTTTGTGTCACTCAGCATCAGTGCAGATAAAGCTTTCAGCTATGCAGTGAGGCCTTTTGGGGCTTTGTGACTCTTGTGGTTGATTCAGCTATGCAACGATGTTTGCAGGACTTCACTTCATTCTGCACCAATTCCATTGAACCAGTCAGCTGTGTGGTGAGGCATTGCTGGGCTTCACATTGCTTCAGGCTGGAATGGATGAAACCTTATGTTTGGCAAGAAGGGGTTCTTGCACATGCCAGCCAAGGGTCCAGGAGTTGGCGGGGGGACCTTTTGGGGATCAGGACTCCCCCCAGCAGAGAGCAGCAGCAGGGCTCAAACAGGTCTAGTTGCAGGTCCAAGCAGGTCTAGTTGCAGATCCAAGCAGGTCTAGTTGCATCAGGTCGGATGGGCAGCTGCAGGGAGGCCTCTGAAGCTTGTTCTGTCCCTGCAGCTCACACAGGTCAGTCAAATGATCCTTGTAATCACTCTAAGTAGCCTGAGATAAAGGCATGCAGGTCCAATCTTCCTTCTCAGACAGCAAAGCAGTCCTTCAAGTGGCAGGGCAGTCCTTATTCTGTAACTTCTAAAAGTCCAGGAGTGTTCCGATGAGTGGCTCTGGAGGCCCAATATTTATAGCTGGTGCCAGCCTTTCTGTGGGGGAATCTCTGTCCTAACCACACATCTGGTTCTTGAACGTTCTTCCCCTTTCCTTGTCAAGGCTCCACACTGTTTGGAGGTGACAAAAGGCAGCACAGCCCTGGTTTCAGATTCCTTTGTGTGTGCAGAAGACAAAGTCCTCTGAATTGTAGTTGGGACTGGGTACAGCCCCTCCACAGTCAACCTGTCAATATGGTCCATCCTGTCCACACCAAAGTCCGCTTAGTTTTACTGTCTGGAAGGAATGCTCAAACTCCAACAGCAAGACTATTCACACCAAGTTTCCCAGGACATTGGCAGAAGGCACAAATGGTTGAGACAAAAAAAGCCAACTTTTTAAAGTGGTATTTTCTGAATTGTGACTTAAAATCCAACTTTACCATTGAAGAGGATTTTAAATTACAATTAATTGGAGTGTAAACAGCATATCTCTAACTGCCCCCAAACCAAAGTTGGGACTTATATAAAACAGTCTGCAGAAAATTTGCTGTCTGTATTCCACTCTTTGATTTTAGCTGGAGCAATGCAAAAGTGAAAAATAAGTCACTATTGTTTCTATTTAAATTTAGAGGCGAGTGTAGTGAAGTGGCATTCCGATTGGATTCTATGAGAAGACAAAGTAATATTGACATGTTTGCCAACTAGACTTTGCACAAGCCCAGACTTCCTATATGCTGTCCTCCAGGTCTTAGAGAAAGAAGTTAAAAAATCCTGAATACCCATAGCAGTTAATCACCTTGAAAGAGGAGTTAAAGTGTGTGGAATAAACCAACACATTAATTCCCTCTTGTTGTTGAAGAGACCTCTCTAAGCTTAGGATAGGGAAAAGCCTTGACAGGTAGTCTTGAATTCATCCTGTAAATTCCCAAATAACTAATGGGTCCTTTGTTGAATAATTAATAGGAACATAGAAACCCAGTCTCAATTTAGCACTTTTTGACCACCATGCCACAGCAGTCAGGTAAAATAGAGTGCCTCCAAATCGGGAAACCCTCATGATATTAAGGAATTCAGACGTATTTAGGTATATAACGCCAAATATTAAAGACATCAACAGTACCTTGTACGTCAGATGCATACTGTGACACATGTATTACACCGTTTATGCGTTCCCAAGTGTTTTCATTTTCTGTATCCTGAATTTCTGACATCTTGTATCATTGAACATCAAGTGGATGCCAGCCAAGCTCTCCTGTATAGTATGTACTTTCCTCTAAAACTCAGTGAGTGGTTTGGCAATAATAACTAGCAGTTAAGATATGTTAAAACTGTGCTTGTAGCATAATTGTCATATACCAAATGTGAGACACAGTGTGGCCTTATGCCACCCACATGGTTTCTGGTACACTTTTGGGCCAACCAGACAGGTGGATATATGTATTGTTAACAAATATACATTTAATAAGATATTCAAGCCCTTCTTTGATACTTTTCTTCAAGTGTATGGACTACGTTTACAGGGTTTGATGATGTGGGCATGGAACTTAAACTATGTCCAGAATCATGATCTATATAGATTTCTTCCAAATATGCCCTCAAGCTAGAGTATCCCAGGGGGGCTTTGCCAAGATGGTGGCAGCTAAGACATGCTTTCTGGAGCTCCTGAGCAGCCTACCAGGCCCCACTCTATAATCCTGCCTATAGTGCCTCACACATCTATTATTGAAGAAGTGGGGAACTCTGTGGCCCAAAGGGCCCTGCAGTGCCCCACTTGCTGAATCGTGCAGCGGGTGGATGAGCCCACGATGCAACAGTGCTGAAAAGAAGACCAATGGGTGTGGACTAGGGATCATGGACATTCCTTTAGGACTCAAGGCTGCAGGAGACCAGGAGCCGGAGTTGTCGGGCCTGGTGGAGGAACAGAAAGTGTGGATCATGCACCCTCCAACAGGAGCAGATGACCATAATGCTGTAGTTTGCGGCAGCTGGAATCCAACCAGTCAGAGCACTGAGCCACGAAAGACCCCACTGGATCCACAAGTGGTGCTGAGGGAGCCGGCAAGAGAGGAAAGGAGTAGAGGGGGGCACCCAACCCCTCAGTAACCATTCCTTGGCCGGGACATGAAACTGAGGTCTAGATTACAGAGGTGAGGCCCCCGTGGAAGTCTGGTCTTAGACCAAGAATTGAAGCATTAGGCCAGACCAAGCAGTAGAAGGTGTGAGTCATGACCTCCTATAAGAGCAGGTGAGCAGTACGCTGGACTTTGCAGGGACCGTGGCCTATCAAGCATACCGCCGTCAGTACCACCAAGGGTGCACAAAACTGAACTGAGCTGCAATACAAGAGCCACTTGGGCTCAGAGAGCCTGGAGGGGCCATGGGCAGTGCTGAAGGAGCTGACAGGACAGCGTGGGAACATGAAAGGGCGTTGTATTAGTTGTGATGGGACAAAGGGTGGAGGACTGAGTAATGGAGGTAAGGCCCCTGAAGAAGCCCAGTCTCAAATTGCTGGAGGAGTTTGATGGAGGCCGGGAGCTCCAGCTCAGCCCACCAGATAGACAGTGGGGGACAGGGAAACATGAACAATGACAGCTAATCATTTAGCACCAGGCCAAACTGGATAGTAGGCTCAAAGCGTAGAGCAACCACGAACTGGCAGCACTGGGCAAGCCGACCTGGCTGTGTATTGGAAAGACAACTCCACCTGACTGGGCAGTAGAGAAAGAAACTGGTGCCCTGTGACTACGTGGGTGACTGACTCTAGCAGTGCGTTATGAAGACTCCACCTATCACCACCAACAATGAAGATGGGTAAGGCCAAGCACTTTCAGAATGGAAAGGCCAAAGGACGGATGGGCATCAACACCTCAAAACAAGGAGATGAAACTGTGCCATGTGGAATGCACACTGGATATGCACACTAGTAAGTTCACCCTCCATGCTATCCAAGATTCCAAACGTACCCTCAAGCCCAAAATAGACTCAGTGGCTCTAGAAGTTAACCTCCTCTGGACAGATTACAGAAATCTTACTGACAGAGTTTACAGCACTGAATCTACATTCATCGTGCTCTGCCCATGGGTACAGAAACTGAAACAACAGATGAAGGACCTTGGGTAGAAGGTCGAGATGCTCCAATTGAGGACAGAAGTTGTGGAAGGGCTTTCGAGGTGCAACAATATGCATATTGTGGGCAAACCAGAATGTGAGGAGTGTTCCAGTGCAGAACTGGCTCATGAAAGAGGTGCTGCAAGGCAAGGTGCCAAAACTCTTCTCAGTGGAAAGGGCCACCAGGATGCCCGGAAACCAGCTGCCACCTAGCTCACCTCCCCAGCCTTTTGTGAACTGTCTTTTTAACTACCAAGACAGGAACCATATCCTGCAAGGGGCTCGCACCAAGGGTCTGTGGCCCACGAGCAGACAAATGGTCAATATATACCCTGACTGCACCATGAAGGTCAAGTGGCAACAATCCAAATTCACTGAAATTAAAAGACTCCTCTGGGTACTGGATCTCCAGTATGCTCTAACTTACCCAGCAAAATTGAGGAAAGAATAAAACATTGTCATTTACAACACTTAGATCCACCTGGGATTGGCTCTAAATGAAAGGAATCAGTGTGCCACCGGGGGCTGCTTGCATGCCATGGATGAGGAGCTGCCCCTGGAGGAGCTGCCCCAAGGGATCCGGGCATCGACTCTCAATGGAGAAGGAGGCGGAAGCAAGTGCACTGATGGTGGTGGACATAAAGAGACAAATCTCTGACTCCAAAAAGTAACCACCTTGTATTTGAGAACCAGTGACATCTGCTGGAAACTCTGACTTGCAATAATTTGAGTCGGGTGCTCTATGGGGCTGTGCTTACACTCAGGGCAGCAAACAACATCATCTAACCCCCTAGGCTGGGCTCACTCTGAGAAAAGGCAACCATGCTGCTGGTGGGCTGGGCTCCAGCTAGTATTGGTTAATGGAAAACAGATAGTGGTGTCTGGGGATAAGGCCCACATGGGAGTAAACCTTTGATTGCCATGCCTCCCTACACTACTGCATGGATAGAGGACCAGTGGATACTACTTTGATCATGCTTGGGTTTTGTTTATTGTTCTGGGGTCTGGAGGAGCTTACCAACTGGAGAAAGAAGTTGGGTTGGTTACAAGTTGTTACAATGACCCCTACTTATGGTTCAACAAAAATAACACCTTGGGGTGCCTGAGAAATCATGTACATGTGCATGCACACAGACTTTACAGTCCAGCCTTACATGTGGCAACAACAGATAATGTTTTGATGTGGAATGTCCGGACAATGGCCAGCCCCAGAAGAGACATGGGATTCACACTCACTTAAGACGGTACCATATACACTTTGCTTGCCTACAGGAAACACACCTGTTGGGTCTGAGCTGGGAGAATTAGCTAGAATGTGGTGCGGACAAACAAACAGAACATCCTACTCAACCTACACAAGTGTGATTCTAATATGGGTTGCCCCTATGTCATTCACTATGTAAAGGCTGACTCAGAGGGTAGATATGTAGTGGACAAGGGCCGCGTTAAGGGCAATCCAACTCTCAATAGTTGGTATGCACACCCCCAATGTGCAACAGGTGGAGTTTCTCTGTACTCTGGCCAGCCCCTCATACAGGACCCTGGAGCTCCTACTCTCTGGGATGAGCTTCAACTGCGTGGGGGACGTGGATGCTGATGTTCAGTTCCTTCCCTAACAGTGGCACCAGTCCGTAGGGCGATACAGGGATATAGGAAATGGTGTCACGAATACTCAACTGGCAGATGCATGGCAACACATGCACCCAGAGGCCCAGAGGATAGGGTATACTCATATTACTCCCCCAATGCACCATATACACTCTAAGTTGGACTATTGGATGTGCACATAAGATGTAAGCACAAAGATGATGGTGTCGGAATAATGGGCCGCACTTTATTGAATCATAACCCCTTGAATCTGTCACTGGGGTCGGGAGGGACATGACCAAAGGTCGCCACATGGAAACCAGGAACAGAGGTGTTACTGGATGACTTCTTCCACGAGGAGAGCATATACAGCAGGACCTTGCTGAAAATGAGGGTCCGCCACGGATAGGACGGTCGAATAGGACACATTTTATGTAGTGGTCTAAGGACACTGAATCAAAACTTTGTGGGGTGTGCAGTTCATGTTATTCAGGGAGTTGATGGGGGTGGTTAGAGGAGCCAGAGATGGCAGAACAGCACATGATTTATGCAGAGGCACTGCCTGGCCACCGTTAAGTGGCACACAGAGTTGCGCTATAGATTGAGCTGTATTTCTTACGGGGAACATGTAGAGCAGCAACATGTGGAGGGGACAAGGCGGGCAGAATGTTAGCCTGGTTGCTGAAATCAGAGGAGGATACACAACTGATCAGGGGTATAAGAGGTCCAAACACTGTGGAGGTTAGCACACAAGAGGCCATATGCAATGTATTTAAAGACTACTATCACAAATTATATGCAGAACAAAGAACCTCTTATCTTAATAAGTTGGAGAAAATTTACGAGACATCCCCTTTCCCACCATTGACCTACTGCACTGGCAGGAATTGGATGAATCCCTTAATACTGAGGAGGTGCGCACCACAATATCTCAGATGGCGCACAGCAGGATGCCAGGTCTGGGTAGACTGCTGTTGGTATTCTATGCTACAGACAGAACCACATTAGCTGCCAAATTACTGAACATGTATCAGGCAACCAAAATGGCTTAGGAACACCCACATTCTGCGGGAGAGGCACTGGTTGTGGTGTTTTCCAACAAGGAGAAGGCCCCCTGGACATCTGATCATGCCACCCATTATCCCTTCCCAATCAGGATTATAAAATCTTGAGCCGCATAATAGCTTACAGACTATTGCAACTCTGCACTCGGACCAAAATTGGTTTATACCTAAGTGTAACCCATTCCTCAACATGTGCCACTTACTTGCTCTGATGGCGGAAGCTGAAAAGGGGAAGATTGCGGAAGTGGCAGTATCTTTGGAAATCAAGAAAGTGTTTGATAGGCTTGGCCGGACGATACTTCAGATGGTACTGGAAAAGTTGGGACAGGGCTATCAGTACGAGAGGTGGGTGCGCCTACAGTACACAAGACCAATGGTTAAGGTGTGAACTGATATCATAATATCAGAGGGATTTGAGGTGGCATGTGGTAATCAGCAGGGTTGCCCTCTTTGCCTGATCACATTCACTTTAGTGATGGAGACGCTGGCATGTCAGGGAGTAGAACGTGATCTCGCATTATGCTGATGTTGCCATGGTGTATCTCCGAGATCCTCGAGAGTCACTGGCAGGACTAATAAAGGAACTGTGTTGCTTTGGCAAGCACTCTGGACTCAGGGTGAATTAGGACAAGTCCAGCCAATTTCCAATGACTAGGTGTCTGGCGCTCAGTGACTTGGCCCTGCCTTCCACAAGGTTGAAATGGAGGGCCAACAGCTTAAAGTACTTGGTGGTGAATATTTATCATGAAGAGGAGATAGATAGAAACCTGAGGAGAGTGGTGTTAACAACAAAATGGTTGGCTGAATTTCTGGTGTAGCCTCCCTCTGTCTCGGCAGGCTGGGTTGCCATACCCAAAATCCTAGTTCTCCCAAGGCTACTCTATTTCTTTCCTGCAATCCCAGTGCTGCAGAAGCGCTTATCCTTCACAGGCCTACGTGCACTGCTGTCAGACTTGATTCCGGGGGGCAGGAGAAAGACAGTGGCACTGCATAAGACACATCTCCCACTCTCTGAGTGAGGGCTTGGAGCCCAGAATTATGAATGGCACTACTCTGCAATTGCCAATGGGCTGGCTTGAAGGTAGGCATACACCCAAAATGAAGGTGTTGGAACCTCTACTGAAGCATGTGAAGATTGTGGGCTCGTTATTTGAATCCACCCAATACACTGCGGGTTTTGCTAGGCCTGATAGGGTAGCTACGATATACAGGAGAGTAGATCTGCAGCTGTATGCTGTGCATCTCCCATTGTGGCGCTACCAGAGATGCATTAGGTGTATGCCTTGATTGTAGGCAGTGGAACCAGGCTGGGATCGTCCAAGTGGGTGACCTCTATGATCAAGAACGGCTGAGTCCATATCTAGCCCTCATGTATAGATTTGGCCTGGACCCCAGTCATTTTACACTGCATTGCCAATTGCATCACAAGCTGAGCTTGCTGTGGAGCCAGGTGGAACCTCCAGGGACGCAGTGTTTCAATGCCTTTCACCACATGTAAGTGGACCCAGGGTCATATCAGTCCTTTACCTTGTGCAGCATGTGCAATAGTTGCACCCATGTGATGATGTCAGGGTAACATGGTCGCATTGCCTTAACAGTGGAAAGCAAAAGGAGATAACAATGGCATATACTAAAGTGCTGTCACAGAATGCAAGATTTAAGCTATTGCAGTTCAGTTACCTCTGTTAAACCTAGCTGTCCCTGAATAGAATTGGTTGTATGTTCCCAGACTCAAGCTCCCTCTGTGCCCCAGGTGTGGGGCAACCAAAACACACTTCTTCCCCCTGCTGTGGGAGTGCCCTGAGATAATAAAAGCCTGTTGAGCATTGCTAACCGAGCTAAAGGAGCTGGTTGATGGGGAACTAGACCCAAACCGTGAGGTCTGCCTACCGGGATTGTTTCCCAGACCTTACGCACATGGGTTTGACTGAAAGATGGTAGATCTACCACAGACCCTGTACAAACACCACAGAGCAATGGCTTGGAAGTCAGAAGTTCCCCCTTCGATGTCACTCTGGTGAAATGGATGAAAGTGGAGCAAACCACCATTAGCGACATAAGTAAGCAGACGGGCAAACTGGTAGGCGTAACCATGAGGAATGCATTAATTGTCAAAATGGAGAGGCATGAGGGAGGAGAACCTCCTTGAGACTGTCATACTTTCTCAGCTGAGGTGTGCAAAGGTAGAAAGACACGCAGTGGCATACCCTGGTGGGGTGGGCAGGACCCAAACACGGTGGTGATGACGCAGAAAAAGAAGGTCCGATATATATTCATGTATACCGTGTAATCAATACACATAATGAAGTGTGATTTTTAGTAAAGAAATAATGTACGAGGGAAAATTGTGCCCTCTGGGTAGTTCGCCATAATTGTAAACGAGCTTTATAAATCATGAAGTATTGAAAAATGTAGTAACCCGTCATAATCGCAAATGTATGCTATGATTTCTTGTTTGAAAACTGTTTTGCTTAGCTTAAATTTAGTACAGGCTTTGGCCTAGTCGCCTGGCTTCAAATTCGAACTGCGTGATTTTTTTCCTTGAACTAATGAAACATATATTCTTGCTTGAAGTTGTATTTTTCCAGTAGAAACTGGCTGGTACACTTATCTCCAAGGTTTCGTGCTAGGCCGGTTACATCCCCTTTGATACAAGGTCAGTCTCTGCAGGTGCGGACAATGAAGGTACAGATACCAAAAATAATTGGCAAACCATGATACAACTTGTGTTCCAAGGCTCCAAGGCTAATGTATGCACAAATAAGTTCTAGTAAAAGACAAATTTCATTGGACAATTTGAAGCCAACCTATGAACCCTCCAATGGAGGACCCTGCGGAATTTGGAATGTTTCTTACTTAAACCGGACAAAGAGAAGTCAGCCATTTTCCTCGATGCCAGTTTGAAGCCTGATGCCAGACTCCATTTTGGACGACACCCTGATGCCCTTTTCTCTATTCGAGAGAAAGAGACTTTAAGAATTCTCACCCTAGAGACTTTAACTTTGATTTGCCCCCGTCTTGCCCATGCAGTAACTTTGCCCTATTCTCCTTGCCGCTGCAAGAAAACTTGCCCTTAACTTTGCCCCTTTGAAATTTGCCCCATGCTGATCAACCGGTACCTGAAGGACGAAGACTTTTCTTGAATGCTGATTGTATTTGGTAAATATGAAAGGATAAATGTATTATGCACTGTGTTTTTCCTTTTAGGTACCAACTGCTATTTTGATAGGATCCTAGCTAGAAGTTTTCCAAATTTGTGTTGACTAAATTCGTTTTGCATGAAGTCCCACATGCCGATGCTAATTAGAGGTTAGTCGAGGTATTCATTCAATGTATCATGAAGAATTGAAATCTTGTCATGCTGACCGAATGTATGCAATTAGTCAAATACAGTTAGTCACATTGGTGATTTGCATTGCTATAACAGAGTGTATCATCATTCAGATTTTGCGTAGATTGCGCTTCTTCCGCCGTTATGGACAGCTAGTAATGTTCATATACATATATCAATTGGTTTTGAGACATATATACATCGTGCTAGCTTTGTTAATATAGGGAAATAAATTCACTAACTTTTAATAAACTGGTGTGGTTATTCATCACTGAAAGGTCATGGTGCGCCGAAATACCAACTGTTATTGATTTCTGATGTGCTATATTGATCTATCAATCGAGTACTGATTATTGATTACAACAGTTATTGATTATTGATCTGAGTGACTCGACTATTAAGGATGAGGAGAGCCCGACTCGGTTAAAAGATTCACCGACCTCCAACGTGTCCAAGTACAGGTAATTTTATAAGGGCTGGATGCGTTATCAGTAGATGGTAGCAGAGATTGATGGTTTAGCCCTTTGGGACCCCATCCGAACAATAGACAGAGTCAGGTTAGAATTTTCTTTGATAAAACAAGTTGGAGAGATGATGATGCCCTAAGTCCCCAATGACTTTCCCGGGATCTCGGAGCTTGCGAATGAGGAACATAGAGGTATGAGAATGATCTCAGCGTTTCTAGTGACGGTATGAGTGAAGTTAGGGTTTCGCGCTTGCACAGCTTATCGCCGCAGATTAATTGAGAAGTTTGTGAGGATTTAAGGGGTTAAAAGATATTAGAGGAGTGTTACTCCAAAGGTGTGAGAGTAGGGAAGTCGTTGAACTTCACGTGTGTGTAGCGCTTTGAGCAGAAAAAATTGTCCACGTGGTTGTTGATGTTGAGACGGGCCCTGCGAGGTCAAGAGACTCCGGAGTATGTTGAAAAGTGTATGTGACACTTGTTTGATGTTGTGATCTGGTCGGTTTAATAGGTTGATCGGGCGTGGTCAACAAGTCGGTATGAATGTTGCAGAGTGAAAGAAAACTTCGATTTTGAGATTTGACGAATTCTAAAGTGCACTAGAATAGTTCATTGATCAGTCGAGAGTAAAGTTTGCGGGTCAAATTTTGCTTGCGAAAGTGGGAAACCGAGAAAGATGGAATAACTGCCGAGGCTAGTGAAAAATCCCTAAGGTTTCTGAAGCGATTGTATTACCTTTCCTGTAGTAAACCGACAGATCTGTTTTATTCTTTTGGTTAGGTGCTCGCGTTATATTGCAGAAATTAGTTCATGAGTGAAGCCGAATGAAAAGAGGACAAGCCGCGGGACTTTGTCAGCCGCAGTGTGTGAGTGTGACGTCACTAGGAGCCGCGCTGGGATAGGTCGGTTGGTGAGAAGGGTCGCGCACGGATTGGACGCCGTTCGTGAAGCGCAATTGGAAGGGGAAAGGCAAGCGAAGAGTATTCCGGGAATTAAAAGTCACTTATTGATTACATATTTTAGAAAAACAAAAGACGGAAAGATGAAATTTTTCAAAGCATTTAAGAGTGCCATGAGGGGAGATGTTTATATTAAAGCAAATGTGGGAGAAGAAACACCGCCTGAGGGTACACCAGCTTACATCGTCATTGAAGAAAAGGGTGTAGCGCCATGTCTTTGGCTAAAACAATGGTGCAAATTAACAGAAAAACATGGAAGTGTAGCGTTCCCTATCCATGGGTCATTTAATCTAAGAGTTTTAGAAAATCTGAGATTTGCGCTATACGACATGAAAGTACCTCCAAGGCCAGCACAGTTTGAGGCATTAGCGATTTGGGAGCTAATAGCTAGAAACCAACAACAAAAGAAATTTGAGACAAGAATAAGAAAAGTAGAACAGACACTAGCGGATGCTAGATGGGACAGCACACAAAAGGTTTGGAGATCAGACGTATTGCAGGGGATTAAATTGTTTCCAGCGATTACAGAGGAAGCGGAGACGGAAGGGAGGAAAGCCACCTGTAAGACAAACAGGAGTCAGTCCAGAGAGGGAGAGAGCAATAGGAACTCGAAAAGGGGAGATGAGTCAGATGATGAGGAGTTCATTATACAATTGCTGAATGATCGCCCACCACCATACATGGAAAGCGAAAAAGGCTCAAGCATTAGTACTGCCCCTCCAGAACCAATACAGGGTAATGTAACACCAAATTTGAGAATATCTCAGAGGCCGAGCATCTCTGACATGCCTTTCTCACCACGAATACCACAGATTCAGAGAATGTACCCAGACGTGCCAACATTGAAACCTGCTGATAACTATCAGCCACAGGTTCAAAGGCACTGTTGCGATGAGCATAATGTGGGAATGACTTCCGATTCAAGGGCGCAAGGAGGACAAAACTATCAGAGACCGACATTGATTCAAGCTGAATCAACACAGTTCTCGATGCCCCAAAAGCAGACACAAGAAGTGCGAGTAGTAGAAAGCCAGTTAGGTATGCCAGCAATGATGAACCACAATATGGGGATTAACATGCCACAGAATTCGGGGAACAGACAGAATCCAGACGCAATATCCCTACCTATCACTGTAGGTCCACCAGTACCACTGTACATACAGGCAAATTCAAGCACCAGCGACCAAGGGTTAATGATACAGAATGGGACAGGGAGGAAATGCATAGAAACCACTCCAGAGACAACTCCGATAGCGGCACTGCCAAATGGATCTGGGTCCTTGTCGGAATTTAGTCCAATTCCAATTTGTGCTCCGTCAACCGAGGTAAGGTCACATCCACCACTATTAGTACCGTTAACCTCACAGACTGAAACATTACAGAAACCGTCGATGGCAGTTGATGTAACTGCTACATTGATGGGACTGAACGCGCAACAGTTAACACAATGGTTCAACAGTCTGAACTCCCCACAGAGTACATCAAGCGGGAAGGGAGAAGAATACCTGAATAAAATAAGGTTGGGTATGGAGGCAGATGAACTGGTAGAGGGAACAATGGGTTTGAACAGATTAGAATCATATACAGAGGAAGAACTAAGATACATGTGCCCTAGGATTACAAGAGAAGTGAGCAACATACACAAGAAGTTACAAGAAATTGCAGACAGAAACGAGATTGATATAGGTAAGACTAAACACCTGAGCAGAAGTTACAGATTAGACTTTGATACAAAAGATTTCGAACACATGAGATCCGCAGGGATGAAAACACACCTTAAAGAGATACTGCAGAGTGCACAGGTCTGGAGATGTTTAGACAAGTGGGAAAGCAGGTGGGTTAAGAAAAAGGATAAAAAGAAGGAAAATACTTCAGAACGAAGTGAAAAAAAACAACAGAATGACGATCTGATAACCATGTTACCAATGAGATAGACAGCAGGGGGAAAACTTGTGCATGTACCATGGCACAGGTGCGATATTCAATCCTTTACGGATGACTTTCCCAAATTGAGAGAGAAGCCGATTGAGTGGTACCAACAAACAGATAGATTTGTGAAACTCGCGAAGTGTCTCTGGGAAGACTTGAATACTTTATTTGAAATTGTGGTTCCAGCAGATTTGTGGGAATATTGTAAAAGGGCTGTAGGTTGGTCGACGAGTGAACCAGAGAGAGATAGGGACACAGGTGCGCCATCACCTACGGTAATGAGTTTGTACCACAAGGTGATCGAGCACTTGAAAACCAAAGTTGCGTCGAAAAATGTGGATTGGCAAAGGATTGACAGGACCGCCCAAGAGGTTAAAGAATCTATACACGCGTATTATGAGAGGTTGATGAAAGCGTTTAAAAATTACAGTGGCACGGAAACGATTGAGCCAAAAGACATGCTCCATTTTGTGTTCAGATTTGTGGAAGGGCTGAGACCCGAAATTAGCCAGATGATTAAGTCGCATTTGATTTGTTGGCAGTCAAAGTCGATCGATGAAGTGTTGAATTATGCAAAATACTGCAGTGATGAGATTGAGACAAAGCAGAAAAGATTGAAGGAAAAGGTGATGGTGATGCAGCTCAGAGCAGCTCAGACAGGTTTACAAGGTTTGCAAGGTTTTCAACAACAGATGCTGCAGCAGCAGCAACAGGGAAATGCTATGTTTCAGCTGCAGATGAGAGGCAGAGGCCGAGGAGGTTTTGTGAATAATGGTCCTGATCTGAATACCGTTATGATTCCAAATGGTATACAGGCAATGAAGAAGGTGATGCCATGTCACACGTGCAGAATCATCGGGCATTGGAAACGGGAGTGCCCAATGATGGTGCAGGAAGGTGTAGGTCAGCAAAACAATGATGTCAATGCATTTCAGACAATGAGAGGACCGAAATTGAGAGGTCCGAACCCAAATTTTCAAAACAATATAAACCAGATGCAGGGTCTACAACCCATGCAACCGCAACAGGTGCAAATGCCTTGTGTGCAAATGACACAATTGCAGCCAATGCAACAGCAGTTTCCTATGGTACCTAATCAGCAAATGCAAATAACCTTAGCACCAATGAATCAGCAGCAAGCAATGCTTCCTCAACAGGTCACGGGTCAGGGAATGAGTCAAAATGACACAGTACAGCAATTCCCACTACACAGCGAGAATGGAATAAACGATGTATGGGAGAGTGGGAGTTCAGATGAGGAGGGAAATTGTGTGCTTGCAGCATCTTTGGAAGTTGATCAAAAGGGTCCGTATGTGGAGGGAAGAGTTATGGGTCATCGCGTTTCATTTTTGGTTGACACAGGAGCCACGCGTTCCACCGTTAGGAGCATTGAAGTGCCAAATTTGCCACTTTCAGGGAGAACAGTTCAAGTAGTGGGAGTAGCAAACAGGTACCTGACAAACCCAATCACAGATCCAGTACAAGTCAGAATTGGTAACTATCAAGGGTCACATAATTTTGTGGTATGTGACTCAAGCCCGATATCACTGTTAGGGAGAGACCTATTGTGCAAATTGGGATGTTCGATCATGTGTTCGAACGATGGAATTAGAATTCAGACGAGCAGTGACGGGGAAGAAGAGGACAGTGTAGAGGGGGATGAGATGGAGACTGTCGATGAAGAGTATCCTCTGATTACCCTTTTTCCGATGATCACTGAAGCAGATATTCCAGCTGAGTTACAGGAAACAGTCGGAAAAGAAGTGTGGGATATGACAGGAAAGGAGGTGGGATTGGTGAAAGGAGTGGAACCAGTGAAAGTGACTGTAAAACCCAATGTAACCTTTCCCCAGACCCCACAGTACCATATGGCACAAGACACCCTCATGAAAGTCGCCCAACTCATTGATGAGTTTGTGAAACAGGGAGTACTGAAAGAAGTGTTAAGCAGTCCATGTAATTCACCAATCATGGGACTAATAAAGCCAAGTGGAAAGGTTCGAATTGTGCAGGACTTGAGGAAAATAAATGACATAATAATAAAATGTTGCCCTGTAGTACCAAATCCAGCTGTGATAATGTTTCAAGTCCCTTGCGATGCCGAGTGGTTCTCAGTCATCGACTTGTCACAAGCATTCTTTTCGGTGCCTCTTCATGAGGACAGCCAATTTCTCTTTTGTTTCAAATTCTTAGACAGAGTTTACAGTTGGTGTCGAATTCCCCAAGGGTTTTCGGAGTCACCGTCAATATTCAATCAGATTTTAAAGAAAGATTTGGAAGCGTTGGAATTGCCATTTGGGTCAACCCTAGTACAGTACATTGACGACTTACTGATTGCATCCAAGACAGAAAGTGACTGCACAGCCGACACCATTGCTCTATTGAACCATTTGGGAAGGAATGGACACAAGGTGTCTCCTTCAAAATTACAATTCTGCCAGAAGAAAGTGAAATATTTGGGTCACCAAATAGAGAAAGGGTCACGGAGAATAATGAAGGAAAGTATAACAAGTGTACTTCAAATGAGTCCCCCAAAGACGAGGAGGGAAGTGAGGACGTTTTTGGGAATGGTGAGCTACTGTCGCCAATGGATTCCCAACTTCTCAACTCTAGCAAAACCTTTGCTGAAACTGACCCAGAAGGATGCATTGGATGAAATTGAACTGAAAGGAGAGGAGATGGATGCTTTTATTGAATTGAAAGAATGCATGTGCAGGGCTCCAGCTTTAGGTATGCCTGACTACACGAAGCCTTTCACATTGTTTTGTCATGAACGTGATGCATGTTCCTTGTCTGTTTTGACCCAAGCCCATGGTGGCGTAAACAGACCAGTAGCATATTTTTCAGCTACTTTGGATCCGGTCGCAGCAGCACTGCCAGGGTGCTTGCGCGCCGTAGCCGCAGTTGGTATCAGCCTCACTCAGAGTGAAGGAATAGTGATGGGACACCCTTTAACAGTCATGGTCCCTCACTCAGTCAAGATACTTTCGACACGTTCCCGAACACAGCACATGACTGGTGCTAGACTCACAAGGTACGAAACAATAATTCTGGGATCACCTAATGTGCAGCTGAAAAGGTGCACTACGTTGAATCCAGCAACCTTGTTTCCCAGTGAAAATGCTGAAATTGAGAACGCTGAAGACATCGAGCACGACTGTCTTCAGGTGACTGAATTTTGCACCAAACCAAGGCCTGATATCAAAGATACCCGATTAGAAGAAAATGATCAAATTATTTTTGTTGATGGTTCATGTTTAAGAGATGCACTGGGTGTATTGAAAGCAGGGTACGCTGTATGCACGGTAACAGGTGTCTTGGAAGCATCATGGCTTCAAGGAGTTTACTCTGCACAGGTAGCAGAATTGGTAGCCCTTACTAGAGCTTGCCAACTGTCTGCATTAATGAAAGTTACCATTTACACTGACAGCCAGTACGGGTTTGGAATAGTGCATGATTTTGGACAATTGTGGTCACAGAGAGGCTTCATGACCTCTTCAGGATCACCAGTGAAAAATGGTGAAAGAATAAGAGAATTGTTACATGCCATTCAGTTACCAGGGGAAGTAGCAGTGGTGAAATGCAGTGCACACTCGAAGGGACAAGACTATGTTTCCCTAGGAAATGGATATGCGGATCAAGTCGCAAGGTTTTGCGCATTGAACTGTATATTGCTCAGGGATGAATGGAATTTGATAAGTGAACCAGAACTTGAACAAAGCGAAATATTTGCTCTAAAGGTTATAGATACAATGGACGAATTGAAATCCCTACAGAATGATGTCAGTGAGGATGAAAAACTCTCGTGGACCAAATCACAATGTGTAAAGAGACTAGATGAATTAAGGGTTTCAAGTGAAGGGAAATTCGTTCTTCCAAATAGCCTTTTGACACAGATAGCCAAATTTTACCATGGACAAGCTCATCTTGGGAGGGATGCCATGATTAGGTTATTTAAAACTGATTGGTTTAACCCCAAATTCCGTCAAGTTGCTGAAGCAGTTTGCCACCGTTGCGTCATTTGCCAACAGATGAACGCAGGGAAGGGAACCGTAGTAAATTTGAGCCACATTGGAAGAGCAGTGGGTCCATTCAGCAGGATGCAAATGGATTTCATTGAGATGCCTGTGCATGGAGGCTTGAAGTATGTGTTGGTGGTTGTGTGCATTTTTAGTCACTGGATTGAAGCATACCCTACACGCAGAAATGACAGTCTCACAGTTGCAAAACTACTCTTGAGAGAGTTAATACCACGTTTCGGATTCCCGATCTCTTTAGAATCAGATAGGGGAAGTCACTTCAATAATGAAGTAATAAAATTGCTTTGTGCAGCACTGAACATTGAGCAAAAGCTGCATTGTAGCTACCGCCCTGAAGCATCAGGTCTAGTGGAGCAAATGAATGGCACATTGAAATCGAGAATGGCGAAAATATGTGCATCGACAAACTTGAAATGGCCTGACGCATTGCCTTTGGTACTAATGTCAATGAGAAACACCCCTGACAGAAAGACTGGACTGTCCCCACACAAGATTCTCATGGGCAGAGCTATGAGACTTCCAGCAGTTCCTGCAAATGCGCTTTTGAATATTACAGATGATATGGTGTTAGACTACTGCAAAGGTCTAGCTGATGTGGTTTGATCTTTCTCTCACCAGGTGGAGGCAACCACCTTGCCACCGATCCAAGGTCCAGGACACACCCTGAAAGCAGGTGACTGGGTCGTGATAAAGAAGCACGTGAGGAAGTCGTGTTTGGAACCCCGTTGGAAAGGACCTTTCCAAGTGATTTTGACGACTACCACTGCTGTGAAGTGTGCGGGAGTTCCCAACTGGATTCACGCCAGTCACACAAAGAGGGTATTGTGTCCCACAGACGAGGAAGTTGAAGCGCTGAAATTACCAGTACCTGATAACAAAGTGCCAAGCGCTGAGACAGAGCGAGAAAGGACTAGAAGCGAACAGGCAGAAATAGAGGAGGGAGAAATATTCTCTGAGGACGAAGCAACTGATTCACTTGGGGAAGACCAAGGAGAAGCCTCAGACAGCGACGAAGCAGCTGAAGGTAACAAAGAGCCTGAAGCAGCTGAAAGTGACAAATAGCCTGAAGAAAGTAACGGTGACAAAGGGCTCGAAAGAGGTGAAGAAGCAGGAAAGTCTGATCAGAGGAGGGCTTTCCCAGAAGCAGACGATACAGGAAGGGAACAGGAAAACATGATTGATTTCCCAGAGGGAGAAGACGAAACCAGACAGAGTGAAACTGTTCAAACTCCTTCGGAAGAGGTTGCAGGTCCGTCCAGTGGACCCAGTGCAAAACGTAGACAAAGCATATCACCAGTAAAACTAAGAACTAGAGAAACGTTGAATGACAGTGAAGGGCCAAGAGTGAAAGAGAAAAGAAAGGAAGTGTCTGTTGTAGTACCAACACCAAGTGAAGAAAAGGACTTGGCCAAAGAGGAAAGTACCGGTGAGAAAGAATCAAAGAGAGATGCAAAATTGAAAAGGAAAAGGATACCGAGCAGGAGGTATTCCGGTCCGGAGTGGGCGTACGTAGCCAATAACGATTGGTCAGACGAATTTGTATCCCTCAGTCTTGAGAACGAAGAGACAGAACTTCATTTTGGAAATAAAAACTTTATGGACTCTGTTGATTGAAACCATTGATCACCTGATTGACTTTTCTTACCGGCTAAGACATTGCTAACTTGATTGACTTTGAAACCGATTTTGAGACAACGCTGCTAACCGATAAGAGACTAAGCTGCTAAAGAAAACTGTGTGAACATTGAACTCGTTCAGCTTTGTAAATATCTGCAAAACCGCTTTGATAGAGTGCCTTCAACTTTCTGATTCTATACAGATCATGACTAGTTTCACTACACAGGGGCGTAAAATGAAGTATTGTAAATACATGTGTATAGGTCTATTAACTGCATGTGTACTAATCATCGTAGTAACAGTTCTTGGAATGCATGGTAAAAGTGAGAGTGAGACGAATGATGCTTCTACTTCTAAACCTATTATCGTTACTGAACTAACAGCTCTCAAGAGACTTGAGCAAGATGAGAGACATTTGCATGATAAGAAGGAACTTTCATCTAACGTTTTCTATCGCTTACTGAGTGAGTATGTTGAGACCATGGATGCGAAAGATTGTTATGTGTGTACACAAATACCTACCTCAGTAGTGGAAGGGGTAACGTATCACAGCATGCCTCTTACGTATGGAATAACATGTAGTATAGTAGCTTCTAGATTCTATGCTCAAAAAGACATTCATTATTTCTATACTAATTACGATGTTACTTTTGCATATGTCCCCATAATAGGGCATTTAAGTAAGATAGCTCGAGATTATTATGCCAAATTAATGAGGGAGTTCTTCGAACCGATGTCACCTTTTCACACAGCTCACGCACATAGAGAGAACCTTACATGCTTGCTCTCACCAGTAGAAATATAATTTTTAGACCGCACTGATGATAGGAAGAATGAAATGAAGGAGAAATTAGAGAGGGAATTACACAAAAGGACGACTGTGGATAATTATGCTTTTGCTGCAATAAAGACACAAGGGAAAATAGCTTTAGATACATTGCATGTAGGGAGATTTTGTATACATAGATTTCCATCATATTATGACACAGTTTTTGTGGGAACGAGTGAATGTAAACATACGCATGCATTTCAATCTAAGTGGACGTTCATGCTGAATGGACAAGACCCAGTTATTCCTGGAGTATATTATATTTGTGGACTCAACGCCTATGATCGTCTTCCTAAAGGATGGTATGGAAGGTGTTATTTGGGAATAGTGTTCCCAAAGGTTTACCAACTAGATGACTTAAAGAAATTTCCAAAGCTGTCTGAATCACATCGTGTTCAGAAAAGGGAGACAGCTTCTGGTGTGGTAGGAGACATATTTGGAGCATTGATTCCTTCAGTAGGAGTCATATTGAATTCAATCAAAATACGAAAGTTGTCTACTATTGTGGATAACATCCTGACAAAGTTTTCAGGAGCTATAATCCTGATGGATGCTGAACTTGCTGCAGAAAGAGCTGTGACTCTTCAGAATCGGCTTGCCTTAGACATTCTTTTAGCAAAGGATGGCGGCGTTTGCATAATGCTTGGTACACGTCACTGCTGTACCTATATACCAGACAGTAGTGGAAAAATTAGAACAATGCTTACGAACTTAACCAAAGAAAGCGTAGATTTGAAGGAATTGAAAGAGCCCGGAGTTTGGGAGAAGGTTGGAAAGGGATTTGCTTCTGTGGGGAATTGGCTCAGCAACGTTTGGAATGGATTGTTATTAAAGATAGTAAAGGGAATATTAATAGTATTAATTTGTTTATTAGGTCCTTGGGGAATATGGAAAACTATTAAAATAATTAAGGCAAGGAACAAAAGGAAGAGAGAGGAAAAAATAGAAAACAAAATGGTGGAGATCTATAGAGAAAAATCAAAAGGGACTAAAAGAAAAAGGGAATTGACTGAAGTGCCAAATTACTATACAGAATTTTAATGGAATAAAATTTGTGGGTGGATTTGATGTGATGACATAATTAGTCATCAGAGGAGGGATTGATGACGCAGAAAAAGAAGGTCCGATATATATTCATGTATACCGTGTAATCAATACACATAATGAAGTGTGATTTTTAGTAAAGAAATAATGTACGAGGGAAAATTGTGCCCTCGGGGTAGTTCGCCATAATTGTAAACGAGCTTTATAAATCATGAAGTATTGAAAAATGTAGTAACCCGTCATAATCGCAAATGTATGCTATGATTTCTTGTTTGAAAACTGTTTTGCTTAGCTTAAATTTAGTACAGGCTTTGGCCTAGTCGCCTGGCTTCAAATTCGAACTGCGTGATTTTTTTCCTTGAACTAATGAAACATATATTCTTGCTTGAAGTTGTATTTTTCCAGTAGAAACTGGCTGGTACACTTATCTCCAAGGTTTCGTGCTAGGCCGGTTACATCCCCTTTGATACAAGGTCAGTCTCTGCAGGTGCGGACAATGAAGGTACAGATACCAAAAATAATTGGCAAACCATGATACAACTTGTGTTCCAAGGCTCCAAGGCTAATGTATGCACAAATAAGTTCTAGTAAAAGACAATTTTCATTGGACAATTTGAAGCCAACCTATGAACCCTCCAATGGAGGACCCTGCGGAATTTGGAATGTTTCTTACTTAAACCCACCGGACAAAGAGAAGTCAGCCATTTTCCTCGATGCCAGTTTGAAGCCTGATGCCAGACTCCATTTTGGACGACACCCTGATGCCCTTTTCTCTATTCGAGAGAAAGAGACTTTAAGAATTCTCACCCTAGAGACTTTAACTTTGATTTGCCCCCGTCTTGCCCATGCAGTAACTTTGCCCTATTCTCCTTGCCGCTGCAAGAAAACTTGCCCTTAACTTTGCCCCTTTGAAATTTGCCCCATGCTGATCAACCGGTACCTGAAGGACGAAGACTTTTCTTGAATGCTGATTGTATTTGGTAAATATGAAAGGATAAATGTATTATGCATTGTGTTTTTCCTTTTAGGTACCAACTGCTATTTTGATAGGATCCTAGCTAGAAATTTTCCAAATTTGTGTTGACTAAATTCGTTTTGCATGAAGTCCCACATGCCGATGCTAATTAGAGGTTAGTCGAGGTATTCATTCAATGTATCATGAAGAATTGAAATCTTGTCATGCTGACCGAATGTATGCAATTAGTCAAATACAGTTAGTCACATTGGTGATTTGCATTGCTATAACAGAGTGTATCATCATTCAGATTTTGCGTAGATTGCGCTTCTTCCGCCGTTATGGACAGCTAGTAATGTTCATATACATATATCAATTGGTTTTGAGACATATATACATCGTGCTAGCTTTGTTAATATAGGGAAATAAATTCACTAACTTTTAATAAACTGGTGTGGTTATTCATGACTGAACGGTGCGCCGAAATACCAACTGTTATTGATTTCTGATGTGCTATATTGATCTATCAATCGAGTACTGATTATTGATTACAACAGTTATTGATTATTGATCTGAGTGACTCGACTATTAAGGATGAGGAGAGCCCGACTCGGTTAAAAGATTCACCGACCTCCAACGTGTCCAAGTACAGGTAATTTTATAAGGGCTGGACGCGTTATCAGTGGCGAGCAGCAGACAGAGCATTGAGGCAGGCACTATAGATGACATTTCAACCACTATGGAGATAGTTGTTTGGAGAGATCCTGGAATTGTACCGAGTTGATTACATGGGAGGGCACCCTGGACCGAGTGGGAAGAATCTGAGATGAACTGTAGTACCTGACACACAATGGGGGGCTATTCGTTGATCATGTTTTATTGTGTGTCTTTATTATTTCTAAGATATTCCGCTCTCCAACTGCCAATATGTTTAGTACCGCTCAAAAGCAGTATGGGGGGAATAAGAACATAGGTCGTGACTACTTCTACCGCATGGGGAATGTGATCAGTAGTGGGGAAACAGGGTAGTTACACGGGTTTCCTGCTGTTGTTTTATGATATGTGTTCGACATGTGGTTAAATACTTGTGAAATGAATAAAGAGGTATTAAAAAAAAACTTGGCTATCCCATTATCAATGTTGCAGGCTGTGAAATATTCAAGACTACAGTATGTGTGAAGGAGCCAAAATGTGTTGCAGAAAGTATTTTCCTTGTATTCTCAGGTGAGAATACACGTCGAGATTATATTTTCACAAATGCTGTCTAATTTGCAGATTTTGGGGGTATTGATGTACCAGCAGTACTTTGACCAAATAGCACTGATGGTGCATTGCAAGTATCCGGTCTTCCCCAGAGATAAAGCACCCTTAAGCCTTTTGCTATGTTGTTGGATGCTTGCTGATTGCTAATTATTTTGTGCCTCGAATATCTTGTGGTCAAGGAAATTGTAAAGAAACAAATCAATGGAACAGAGAAAAGAGGCCCACCACAGACGGGTCACTTTATCACTCCTCAATCTCTATGCACTGCATTCGATGAATTTATTAATAAGCAACTATGATAACACATAAGAAACTGTCACATTCATTAGCAAATACCTTGCATATTTATTATTTCACATGATGGGAGCCGCGCTGAGGCGGTGCCGTACATTTTACACCAAGGTGTCCTATGTCTTCCAAACCTTACCTTAAAAAGTCCCTTTGACATGGTAAAACCTTGTTAGCAAGGAATAAATGAGGGTGAGAATATCAGTTGTGCTTGTTACCTGTGTGGTATGTGATGTTTTGTGTGCATGTCTGTTACTCAAGGTGTGCGCCTTTGTTACTAACAATTTACTTTCAGTCTTGTCATCAGGTACTCGACCATGGTATTTGTTTGACATTCTTCGTACTTTGTACATTCTACTTGTTAAGTCTGTCCTTTAGTGTTCTTAATGTATTATTGGAGAGGGGATCTTAGTTTAAATATCAGTTTACAAGGTAAAGCTTACTATCTTATGAGGGAACCCCCCCCCCTCTTTCTGGGCAATGGATCTTTAGGGTTGGCTTAGATTAACCAAGAGCTGTAAATCAACAATAAATCATCATTACAATTATTTCTAGTCTACTTTCAGTCAATAATGAGATTCTGTGACTTTAAAGGGTTTTATTAATCAAATCTTTTAGTATTTAATCTTCATTAGAATCAAATACCTACGTTTATAAATCAATCATTAGTTTTGTAAATATTTAATAAATCATAAAAGCAAATCCATTATGCATATTCTATAAAGGAATACATCCCTATTCTAAGTATGGGGATGAAAAGGTATCAGCCTAGAACCCATAAAGAGTTCAAAGTCGAGAGAGAGTGAAATCGTAAGCTTAAAACTTTAGCATCAAAATCACCTCAATAGTCGATTAATCAATCCAAGGAGAACTGCTCATACAGAGAGTTTCAAGTAATCTCAATAGAATCTCTGCATGGGCAGCGTGCTGTATGAATGGAAAAGAGAAAGTAAAAAGTGTGGTAACCTAGTCTAGGAACACACACTATTACAAAACATCATAATCTAAGCTTTTAAACATGTTGGTTCTTCTTTCTCCAGTCAGCCAATCAGCTCTCGATGTCTTCATGGGAACAGGATTGCTCCTCGTCTTCTAATCAAGAATACAGGAGTCCACAGACAGCAATACTGAATGAAACAATTGGTATTGAGTGTAAGTTATTCTACCAAATATTCTCATAATGCACCACCATTAGAAATACTGCATCATCATATATGGGCTTTCTCATTACCTCACTAAATACAAGCTACTTTATTCATTATTTCAACAGTGTCTTTTGTGTAAGTTGAAACATTTGAAGAGCTGAATGAAACTATTGCACCAACTGCATTAATTTATTAGGAAACTTTATGGCTGAAGGAAGGTCAGAAAGAAATATTTCACATTTCTTAACCCAGTTCAGCTTGTCAGAAAATGCTGCTTCAGCATTTCAGGCCTAGTATGTATAACTAATATAGACTACCACAAATATACATTAAAGGTCACTCTTTTTCATTAAAGCATTGCATGTTAATGTTGCACATTATTATACAATGCGCTATTTTCTTGATTATATAAAATCACTACTCTAGTGTGATGCTCATCACTGGCTCTACCTGATGAGATTACCTTCTCTCCAGACAATTCAGGATGTTCCACATCTACCAACAATGTCATCTCAGTTAAATTTCTTCTTATAAGAGTCCTGCTGAGTCTGATTGTGGTAGTATATGTGTGCTCTGTTGTAGTATGAGCCAGGCCCTGTTATTTCATCATTCCTGTTCCAAACAGAGACGCTTCCACTTGCCATTTCTGTCACATTAGCCAAATGTTTGGAAAATACAACTATTTTGCTACTGCATTTGGGTATGAGGAGTAGGTGGTAACTAGAACTATCTACCTGCACGATTCTGGGTGAGTTTGTAGACCTCAGTAAGTCCTTTATGGTTGCCATTAACAGTGCTTTTGTCTGTGGTTGCAGGTGGTGGGCACCACTACTCATATTTTTGGAACAGTATTTAGGTGCACCTGAGCCTTTGGCCCCGAGCAAGTGAGAGAAGGGCAAAAAATGGAGGAGAAAAGAAGAAGAAAGAGTTAAGAAAACAGTAGCAAAGGTCAAAGGCAGGTATGCTAAAGAAGTGGAAGAGTGTAATAAATTAACAGGAAATAGAAGGTGATGGAAGAAAGGGGCTTGCGTTGGAATCAAGTCTAGGCATCATTGGTGTTCGGCAACCTGGAAATCGTTGGTGGCGGTGATTTTCTACAAAATCTATGGGCCATTAACATTTTTACTTCAAATTTAGCCTGCAGTAAGATAATGAGCTGGCTTTAAATGCATTTGACCCTTATCCCTTTCCCTAACATCCATTCCACTGTGCTCATCCCAGGACTGAATCGGAACATTAGTACATCTTCGTCATTTGGTCTGCTATTGGCCAAGACCATTTGATTTCAGTAAAATAATGTGTTTATTATACTTACTTATGGGAGCTTTCAGCCAGTCCTCTTCAACCATTGGTCTTTTGTTGTGTCCTTCACATTTTCCTCCCGCCTACTACAGCATTCAGCACGGAGCAAAGGATCTACCCACTTCATTCCCTGGCAAAACTTCACTGTGAATGGTACATTCTATCATTTCACAAGCAGCAAATACACATACAAAATAGTTCCCTCAGGTAAACATGGGCTTTTTAGACCAAATAAATATTTTCTATTTAGCCAATGTTTTTTGTTGACCAGTGCCCACATTTTCCCAACAATACATTTTTGATAAAAACACGAAACATAGCAAGCACTGACAAAGCCAGACGACTGTCCAGAAGACTGGCATCCAACACAGATCTATTGGTTTTGCCAGTGCTTGTTTCATATTTATCAAACCCCCTTTCAGAAAAGAACAGGGAAGTGTAGCATCCTAACGACACTTTTTCAAAAGTGAATTCCTCAGCCTCAGAAACGGGCCCAACACATCATTATACTGCTACGCAGCACTAGAAATCAGGATCTGTTAATAAGCTTGTTTCGAACAGAGAGCGAAAAATCAAAGCGAGAGTTAGCAATGAAAAGAGTGCATTGCAGTGGCCAGATTGCCACAGAAACAAATGCCTAGCAACGTGTGCTCTTTTCAGTATGAAATAATATGCACAGCATGTCTCATCTGTGGTCATTACCTGCGAGTAGGCCGGCCTTTGTGTGGGTCTCCTAAAGACACAGTGATAACTGTCTTACGGTCTCTAACTTGCACTCTAAAAGTTGATTCTCACTGATTTTCACCAATCCTGTCGGCAGCTTCCCCTCCCGGAATACTCCGGCATGACTTCTCTCTCAGAAATCTCCCATTGAGTAAAGTCTGAAACAAGCAAAGAGGTTCATGAAATCAGCGAAAATTACTAATTGAAGCGATTGCAGACTATAATTAAAATTCGGGCAACATTTGATTGAGCAAAGTAACTGTCATTAACAGTTCCTGCCACCACTGGGTGTGAAAGATCTCCGCTCGTGGTGAAGAACCGCTGCATGCCAAAAATTGGCATCACGCGTCTTTGTAGAGCCTTGGACGATTAATTAAAACACGTGCAAAGCATAGCTACAAACAACAAGAGAGAGTTAGCCATAAGCAATTCTGAGAAAGCTGAACATCTATTACACAGAACATTAATAACATCACCAACAATGCACACATGAAATCGAATATCATTACAAGCTTTACAACTTGCATCAATACTTAGATCGTAAAAGACAATTGCCGTGCCTACTGCTCATTTGTAGGCGATGCATCATGGGCATCACATCAGTGGAGTTGGGGCAATTTTCGGACAGGGGTGATGGTCAGGGGCACCAACTCACGATAGTTGTTAGGTTTCTAAAGATGCTGATGTTAATGAACCAGCGTGTGCAGTAAATAAGCAAAAACTTTAACCATGAAAAAAACAGATTGAATTTAGCTGCGCCTGCATACCAGGTTAACAGCAGTGTGCATTGTTTTCTTGCCTTACTTCAAAACTTGCCTCCACCATATTCCACTATTAAAGTGCCCAAATGAAAAAGAGCCCTGTTTGTGATATGTTCACACTTTAAAACTGTTTTCTTTAATAGAGCTGTTTAAAATATTATTTTTAATTCATTTAAATATATAGTTGATTGTATTATTACAAGAGATTAGTATTATGATAACTATGATTCATAAGAAACATATTCCCCTTTGGGAACCAGTCGTTACCAACGTTTTAAATGCTGCAGTTTCCTACAAAATTCCAGCCTCCTGGCAAGCAGCCATCATTGTTTGTGTTTTTAAAAAGGGTGAGACCCACAATGCTATAGACCCATTTCATTTTTGGATTCTGTGGTCAAGATTGTGGGGCATGTCATCTTGCAGTAGATCGAGAAATGGGTGCAGCAAAATGGCATGCTAAGTTCTGTGAATTATGGGTCCGAGAAGGCGTGGGGATCCAGGGACAGTGTTTAAACTTACAACTTATAATATGGAAGTATGCCATTGCTAAGAACTCACCTTATACCAACTTATAACCAACTTATAATATGGAAGTATGCCATTGCTAAGAACTCACATTGCTAAGAATTTACCTTTCTAGGATCTCATCAGTGATTTTGATCACATAAACCACTCCAAATTATGTACCATCCTATCTAAGATAGCTTTGCCCCATCCATTGGTTGAGTTTCACCACGCATTGCATCACAGGGTTATTGCCTCAGTCAGTTATGGTTTGGAAAGAGAATGCACTGACACTTTGATTTTTCTCGAGGAGTTCACCAGGGATGTGTTCTATCCCCTATTTTATTTCTTTTGTATATCAATGACCTACGTTCTTTTTAATATTGCAAGGCAAGGATTTATCAAAAGTAAAATCTAGACATGCTCCAACCCTGCCTTATGTAGGTGATGTGGTTTTGCTTTCACACACTCCAATTGGCCTTCAAGGTCTTATAGATGCCTTTGTTGTGTTCATGGATGATTGAGACTTAGAGATCAACATTGCAAAAACACGTTATATGGCATGTGGGCAGCAACATCACAAAATGAGACACATTTCAAATATGGGGCAAATTATCACACAGGACAGTGATTTTTCATATACATGGGTAATCTTTGACTCTCAAAGTAGCTGTTTACCCTGCATTTCCAATTGTTGCTCCTACTTTATTCATGCAGCTAGGACCTTTTTCTGGCTGGTGCCAGAGTCTGCAATAATCCAATAGTACTGCTACAAGAAGTATATAAACTTAAATGCTGTCCAGTTCTGACTTATGGAGGTTGAATTTGGGGGTATCAAGGTTAATCTAGGTTACAGCAAGAGGATAATCTCTTTTGTAGAAAGTTGCTAGGGGTAGACTTAGGTAGCTTTAGATTTTTCCTCCATGAGTAATTTAGCTTAACCTACATGGAAGACTGCATAGAACCCACTCCACTCCCTTTCTGGGTGACTGTGGGTAACCAACGTACTGCATTCAGTCCTGATATTATCACTAATTGTTTAGCTTGCATAGCTTGTAATTCTGGCCATAAGATTCCAGGGCTGAGTTATATTAGGAGTACTGCTGACACGTTGGGAAGGCCTGAGTTGTACTTGTCCCCGCACTAATTGCGGAAAGAGGAGATTAGTAGGTTCATAGAGCTATTTCTGAGGTCCGCACCTGTTGCCAGAGAGGGCAGAGAATTGGAGACAATGTCCCTGTGGGAACCTATAGCGCTCAAAACTTGCGTGGGAGTTGAACCTTATGTTTCCCAACTGAAATATGCCTGAGAAAGCATACTTCTGACCACATTCTCCCTAGGTTCCAACAGAAATAATCTAAAGTTTTCACCGGAGCCCTATGATTTGAAGCAAAATGCTGTCTGCCCTTGTGATGACCCTTCCCTGCAGACGTTGATACATTTCACTCTTTTTTTTTTGTAAATACTGTGAGCCTTTTAGATGCAGATATCTATTGCCCATTTTAAAATATGATAGCTAAAAAATCTTGGCTTCCGACAACATAGGCCAGAATTTTGTTTCTGACGTATGTTGTCTGATCCTGTTGTATGTCCCTCTGTGGGGAGTTTCTGAAAGAATGCCCTGCACTGGCGCAAGTCAACGCATTATTGGATTCACTTTAAATCAATCGAATGTATTTTAATTCTTATGTACTGTACTTATCATGTTCTTTCATGAATGTTTGTTATAAAAGAATAAAGATTGATTGAATACAACTGATGTTTATTTTTTAGTGTAGTTTGTAATTTTTAATGTTGAATTTTACTTATTTTAAATGTAGTTAGAAATTTTAAATTCAGTAGCAGGCTGTTGGGTTTGTAGTGGACTAGGGTTAGAAGTTGTGTGAAGTGCACATTAGTGTTTTCTTAAATTATTTTCGTGTTACATAAATTATGACAATAATTATTCATGTAAGTTGCTTAATTAATTATTTCCCATTCTAATTAGTTTAGTATAGTTAGCCATTTTAAAGGTGAAACTTATTTTTTATAAAATGTAATTGGTAATTTTTCATCTAGTAGTGGGTTGTTAGGTTTATAGGAGTTAGGGTGAAACTTTATCTAAAATAAAATGATTGATTTTTAATTTTGATTATTTTTTATCTGGCTTAAATTAATTATTGACAATTGTGTAAATTATTAATTGATTATTTGCTATTTGATTTTTTAAAATGAATTGTTGATTGATCAGTTTATTTCATTATAATTGTTATAAAAATAATATTTATTATTTGTTTTCTTTAATAATGAATTTTATGATAATAATCTCACTTATAAACGTTTTTTGTCATTAGTTTTTATTGTTTGGTGTGTTTTTTGGTAGTAGGAAGGAAACTGTATTTATTTCAAATGTGTTTAATGTTTATAGATTTTCTGCTTATTTTGTAACATGAAATTAGTATTTTTTAGTTTAATTTAATTTTATGTACAATAAAGTATTTTGTTTTGAATAAGTTTCCATATTATTATTGCATTTTATATTTAAAGGTTTTTTAAAAATATTTAGGAGTTGGAGTACGAAATCTCACCCCCTCCAAAAACCAACATTTTCCATGCTTTTGCTTACGTAGGAATAAGAATACTAAGGGGCATATTTATAATGCCCAGTGCCACCTTGCGCCACATTCATGCATTATTTATGATGTTAATGTGGCCCAACAAGGCCAAAATCCCCGCGCCGTATTTACAGGGTGGCGCAATGCATGCATTGTGCCACTCTATAACTTTTGCGCCACATTATGCCTGTGCCAGGCATAATGTATGTAAAGGGGGCGTTCCCCCATTAGGGGAGCTGGAAAAATGGCATAAGGAAATCTATTACAGCAGGCGTTAAAAGGGGGCTTCCATTCTTTAGAATGGGGCCCTATGTACTCTGCAGCAGTAGCGCCAATATTTTGGCGCTACTCCTGCAGAGTACATCAATAGCATCATGAGAAATTTTGCTATTGCCCCCTACCCTGCACCATGGTGCGCCGTATTTTAAATACGGCGCACACATGGTGGCAGTAGGGGGGTGCTAAGGGGCACGGGGAAAGTGACGCTGCACTCGGTACAGCACCACTTTCCACAAATCTGCCCCTAAATCTGACCCCTTCCAAAGCCAACACTTTCCCCACTATTGCTTAAGTTGGAGAGGTAAAAGTAAATCTAACCCATCCAAACTCCAACACTTTCCCAACTGCTGCCGAAATTGGAGAAGAATAGTAAATCAAACCCCTTTAAAGTCCATAATTTTCCCTACTTTTGTTCAGGTTGGTGAGGGAATGGTACAAAAAACCCATTCAATGTCCAATACTTTCCCTGCATTTGCTTACCTTGGAGTTAGAATTGTAAATCTGATTTCTTCAAAGTCCTGCATTTTCGCTGTTATTCTTTAGTTAGGATTGTTAACATGTATTGATTGTTTTATTTTTTGATGAATTACTGAAATACATACTTTGCATTTTTTATTTGTATTCTATTTCTGTTGACTTTTCATTATTTTTTTAGTCCAAATAAATGTGATGTATGTTTTGGTATGTATTTTTATGAATTTGATTTTTTTAACCTATAATAAGATATAAGGTTAATGTACTTTATAAAATACATACTGTATGTATGTTTTAAGGTGTGTGGGTATATACATATAATCTATATATATATATATATATATATATATATATATATATATATAAAACCTAGTCGTCACTAGGTAATTATAGTTAGGACCTAGTTTCTATAGAAAAAGTCTTTTTTACCTGCCTATGTCTTTGACGCTGGTTGACGAATCTTCATGAAATGTTTCAAAAAGATTTACCTCTCATGTGGGATGCTGTCTAGTAAGTTTCACGCTGATCTGTTGAGCAGGGGCTGAGAAAAAGGGGGGTCCCAAAATGCTTTCTCCCCATTTGTTTTTGCACAGGGATTTTGAACAGCGATAGCACAGGAACTACTGGACGGACTTACCCCAAGTTTGGCAGAAAGCTGGGGCCTGGTCCAGAAAGCACTTTTTGCGATTTGGTGTAAATCCATTCAGTAGTTTTAGAGAAATCAAAAGAAAATCCAAATTTGTATATTTAGAGACACAACGGCTCTAAAAACCCTCCCGATCTAGTACTGAGATCCGATAGGCTATCAACACTTAACAAGGAAGTGTTGGCAGCCCTGTTGGGACTCGGCTTCAGCTGAGTCACAGAAAAAAAGATGTGAAAAAACAAAAGGTGCCAGAGTAGAGTCACCCTGACTCCTTAGCTCTGGTGCTAGGACCCCAGAGGGACCCCCACTCCCTGTGCTAAAAAGCAATTTAAAAAAAGTTTTTCGCTGCGATTAACAGCAGAGCCATAGATCTGTCAAACATTAAGAAAAAACAGCACAGACTCCTGTGTGTGCTAATTTGGAAGCCCCCAGGGGCCAAGTCCGGGTGCATTTCCATTTTAATGTAGGGGCCTTGCTGTCCTCCCAGTGCCCAAGGGACTGCCACCTCACCAGGGCTTTGAAGAATTGTAATAGAGGGCCAGCCAGACCCCCTCCAGGCAGCCCCAGGGACCGCCACTTCCCTGGGGCTTAAATCAAATTTAATGCAGGGGCATGCGCCCCCACTGCCCTGGGGACCGCAAACTACCCAGGACTTGAAACAAATATGATTCAGTGGAGGCATGCACCCTCCGCTGCCGAAGCGACCACCACCTCCCCAGGGCACTAAACACAAACTGTGAAGGGTGGCTGCATGGCCCCTGTAGCCCCAGGGACCGCCACCTCCCCAGGGCACCAATTTTAAAACACATAGGAACCGCAAGCCCTAGGGTCCAACACCTTCCCGGGGCTATTAAAGTTGGAGCCAATGATGACAATGGGGACCACCACCCCCAGGGCCAGCTCCTGGTATGTCCCAAGGTACCCACACCCAGGACATAGCTGTTTGCTTTTGCTCGGTGGGAGCAGACAGCTCCCACCAAGAAAAAGCAAAGTATGCTTTCTGACAACGGGAGCTGTCAAACAACTCCCGCTGTCAGACAGCAGAGTTTTCATCTGTTTCCCAGCATGCAAATATGCATGTAGGTAAACAGATAAAAACATTCCTCCCACAAGCAGGGAGCTGCTATTTAAAGCAGCTCCCTGCTTGTGGGAGCAATGCTGGCTCCCACAGGGCACTGGCTAGGACCACAGGGGCATTGAGGCTTGCCCAGCGATCCTGTCTCTCTCTCTCTTCCTTTCCATTGTGGGATAGAAGAGAGAGAGAGAGAGAGAGAGAGAGAGAGAGAGAGCGAGAGTGAGAGAGAGAGAGAGAGAGAGAGAGAGAGAGAGAGAGAGAGAGAGAGAGAGAGAGAGAGAGAGAGAGAGAGAGAGAGAGAGAGAGAGAGAGAGAGAGAGAGAGAGAGAGAGAGAGTCATTGCAATGGTCTCTCCATGTTATGACTACAGAAAGCAGTCACCTGTGGCGTAATGGTTAGGGTCTCAGATCCTTACAGTGAATTTTTGGAGGGTTCTATCCCAGGTGAGTCTCTAGTCATTTCCCACTTTAATTTCTTTAAAAATGTAAAGTTCACACTAGAATTTTATCTGACTTTTTTTAATTGACAATTACATTTTTCTTTTCAATTTGTCCAGAAATATCTAATTGTAAGTATACCATTCACCAAAGCCTAACAAACCCGGGCTCTCCCCCTCTCATTCTCTTTGTCTCTCTCCCAATTTTTCTTTTTCAATCTCTTTCTTCCACTCACACACCCACTCAGACCTTACACACCCACTCACAGACCCACTCTGACACTCACAGACCCACTCAGACCCTTGTGCACCCACTGACAGTCCCTCTCACACATCCACTCACAGACCCACTTAGACACTGATGCACCCACTAAGACACTGATCCACTCTCACACCCAGACACTCACGCATCTATTCACAGACCCTCTCACACACCCACTCACAGACCCCGTGAACCCTAATGCTCCTATTCACAGACCCACACAGAGACTGATGCACTCATTAAGACACTGAGGCACCCACTCTCACTCCCAGACAGACACTCTCACCTCCAGATACATCCTTTCACACCTATTCTTACACCTAGAGAGACAGGCCATTGCCAACTCCGGCCGTGCACGGCCAAAGGGCCAGGCGCAGCATGTGGTTGGATGGTCAGAGGGGTTGAATGCAGCGTCTGGCTACAGTCCATTCCCTGCGGCCAACCGCCGCCATGCATGACCTAAGGTCGTGCGCAGCAGTGGTTGAATTAATGTATAGTAATGAAAATTAATTTACATTAGAAAAACCATAGAAATTCTCTGAAAAAAACAAAAAGGTTACTGTAAGGTTATAGTTAGGAAATAGAATTAAAAAACCATAGAAATTCAGTTAAAAAAACAAAGGTTCCAGTGACGTTATAGTTAGGCTGACATTTTAAACATGCAAAACCATTGAAATTTACCTGTTATAGTTATAGTTACCGCAAGCAATTATAACTCGTGCCATAAGGTAACTATATATATATATATATATATATATATATAGATATATATATAGATATATATATATATATCTATATATATATATATATATATATATATATATATATATATATAGATAGATATAGATATATATATATAGAGAGAGAGAGAGAGAGATAGATATAGATATGAAGATAGATAGATAGATAGATAGATAGATAGATAGATAGATAGATAGATAGATAGATAGATAGATAGATAGATAGATAGATAGATAGATAGATAATGTTATAAATGGGGTATTTGGTTGGCAGTCACTTTGCACTCTGTCCAAGCAGGACCCTCACTCTAATCCCCTGCTCACCCCCTTGATAGCTTGGCATAAGCAGTCAGGCTCATCCCAAAGGCAATATATAAAGTATTTGTATCAACACACACAATAATTCAGTGAAAACACTACAAAAACACACCAGTTTTGAAAAATAGCCAATATTTATCTAAATCAAACCAGACCAAAATGCCAAAAATCTAACATACAGAAGTACATTTTTAAAATAATAGATTCTTGGAATCTAGAAACGTTGTTGTGAAACAAAGTACCTGGTTTATGTAAAAAGCCGCACTAGTGAGCATGCATCAACAAAGACCGCGATGCGTCATTCTTCTCTCCCCCAGATTTCTGGATGGGGCACCTCGGCTCAGCGCTGGTTCATGTTGATTTTGACGTCCAGCGATGATGGGTGTGAAATCCAGCCATACGGTGATGGAAAAACCGCACTGTGAGGTGTTTGCGTAATTTTCAGCAACCGCAAGCGGATGTTGCATCGTTTCTCCAGCCGCGATGCAGGTTATGCGTCGATTTCTCAGCCACGATGCAAGTGGTGTGTCAATTTCAGCCGTGAGGCGGGTGGTGCAACTTTTTTACAGCTGCGTTGCAGGTGGTGCGTCTAACTTTTCCCCGCACGGCTTCTTGTGCATGGATTTCAGTCCTTCTTCTACCAGCTTCACCTTTCAAGGGCCCAGAGACTGGATAGGGCACCACTTTGCAGGGCAGGAGTCTCAGCAGAGGGTCTAGCTGCTGCCAGGGGAAGTCTTTGATGGCCCTGGGATTTCAAAACAGGAGGCAAGTTAAGTTCAAGTCCTTGGAGACACCTCACAAGCAGGAATGTACCACAAAGTTCAGTCTTTGTCCTCTTTCAAGCAGAAGCAGCAACTGCAGGCCAACCCAGCAAAGCACAGTCACAAGAAAAGGGGCAGTACTTCTCCTCCAGCTCTTCAGCTCTTCTCCTTGGCAGAGGGTCCTCTTGAATCCAGAAGTAATCTGAAAATCTGGGGTCTTGGGCCCACTACTTATACCTCTTTTTGCCTTGGAAGTAGGCAAACTTCAAAGGAAAGTCTCTGTTGTTCACAAAATCCTGCCTTGCCCAGGCCAGCCCCAGACACACACCAGGGGGTTGGAGACTGCATTGTGTGAGGATAGGCAAATTTCCATTTTAATGACGCAGAATCCTGACTGCCACTATATTTCATATTTTATATATTTATGTATTCTTTGAAAAAAAGGCCAAAGGTTACAGGGATGTTATAGTTAGGATTACATTGCACTGCTTGTGACATCACTCATGAAACTCATGAAATCGTCCATAGAGAGTGCAAGTAGTTCACTAGAGTTTATAAATGGAAAACAAATATGTACTAATGCTGTACGAAAGTTAAGTTGTTACAGTAAGTATAGCACAAATTAGTAGTACTACTTGTAAGTATGAATAAACATGTGACTGTCTTAGGGGCTGATTACTGTATTGGTAGTGGCGGTCATACTGCCAACGGTCTGGCGGAGCGGACCGCGTATTTTGATTTTGGCGTTCGAGCAAATAGAAAACCTCCAGAGGTCTGCCGCCATCACCAGGCATCATTGACCGTCACAGTCCCCTGGAAGCATAAACAGTCCGGTGGAGACCATGTTTCCTCCGGACCTATTAGGAGGTTGCACACCACCAATGTAACCGGGGCAGTCCAACCACCACGTACCAGAAAGTGGAAACGGATAGAATACAGGGAGACACTCACCTACAGACAGCCATACACGTCCAGAGCTGTCATGGAGCCATTCCAATACGTTATGCAACTGCTCTTGCTTGGCAAAAGACAATAGATTCAACGCCGACCTGGACGACAGCAACCGTAAGTACATACACTTACCTGTATTATTGATATCACAAAAAAATAGTACCGCTAGCAAACACATCAAGGGGGGGCGCCAGGGATGGCCGCTACACCTTACCTTCAACACACACAGACTCACATAGTGCAACACGGACACCCACACAGTCACAACAAAAAGACACAAAGCGCACCACCACAACAATACCTGCACAACTGGGATAGGAGCATCAGGAACACACATGGGAGGGAGGCTGCACTGGGACACATGTTATTTTGAACAGGGCCACAGAAAACATGCACACAGGATTTGGCACCAATTGAATCTCAGGGGCAAGCAATACAAATACCAATTGTCATACCTATTCACACAATGGGGAAGGGCAAGGCAACAAAGCACACACTACTCACATTCAATGGGACATACCCCTACACCAACCAGCTGTGAGGGACACACACCTAAATGGACACATACATACTATATGAAAAGCAAAATAGCACAACTCAACACACACCATGTATGCACTACAAAACTCAAGAACACACACACCACATGTAGACAATAGCCATATCAGGGGGACAAGTTCTACACCATACATACCCACATCTCACAACACAAAAAGAAACACATACCACTACAAACACAACACAATGCCATGACACCAACATTGCAGCTACAAACACATATCCATCACACAACACACACCCTTCCCTTAGGGGTCATCAGCACTGCACACAAACTCACATGCTGCAAAAAACACCACATGGAGTAGCAAGCAGTCCTAACACATACAACTGCAAGTTCACAACCAATGTCACTCAGGAACAACAGAAAGCTAGGGCAGGAGATGCATGACAAAGGTGTACCCAATAAACCAACAACAGATTGGCTTTATTAATAAATAAGTTCTGTAAACCAAAGTCCAAAGACATAGGCCAGTCCAGAACACAGTATTGGGCCAAAGGGCACATTGTTGGCCCCTACTTAACTCTTGACTGCCATGTAACCTCCACATGTAGGGGGATTAAGGGGGCAGGCAGGCACCTCAGAGATGATCTAGTGGGGTGGGGTTAGTAGGGGGGGTTGGGTTTGGGCTTGGGAGGTGTTTGTGCTTGGGGAGGAGCATTCTGGGGAGGAGTGGGCTTCTTCTTGGCAGGGGAGGAGCATGGTTGCTTGCAGGGGGCAGGGGAGGCCTTGGAGGTGGAAGGGAGGGATTTTGGGAGGGAATCTATCCTTTTGGGGGTGGTATGGGGGGCGAACAGTGGTAAAGTCAAGCCCTCAAAGGAAAACTTTTTTAGACACACGGGGACGGTCTTCAGAAGGGGGTTGGGATTTGGAGGTTGAGGGAGTGGTTGTCTAACATGTAGGTGTGGATGTCTTGGGTGCAGGTTTGTTGGAGGTGTGCTTGTGTAAAGTGGGGGTCTGTTGGGTGGGTGGGTGAGGATGTTTATGTGTTTTGGGCTGAGGGGGCTGTGGTGCAGGGGGATGCTGTGGTGGGTGGGTGGTTGTCTGTTGGGGTTGTGACTGCAGGTATGGTGGATGTGCTGCATAATGGTGTGTCTGTGATTGTGGTGTCTGCGGGTGTGGTGACGGGGTGGATGTTTGAGGGTCTGCTGGGGTGATGCCTGTGGGTAGGATGGATGTGGTGGCTGTATCAGTGACTTGTGGTGGTGTCTGTAGGTGTGCCATATGTTGTGTGTGTGATTTTGGGGGTGAGAGGTATCAGGGTAAGTTGTGACTGTTGCTGTGTCTGCAGGTGAATGTTGTCTGTATGTGTACCGGTGTGTCTTGTGGTGCTTTTGTTTGTGTGCGATACCCTTGTCTGTTGAGGTGGATGCAATCAAGTCCATGTGTGTGCTTTGGGTGGGTTAGGAAAGGGGGGATTTGGACTTGGAAGAGGAATGTGGAAGGGGGACAGAAGACAAGGGGTGTGTCAACACCAGGACAGTGCACGCTCTACGGGCAACATAATGCAAAATGACAAACCTTATGCAATGTAATAATTCATGCATTGTGTGTTTATATTGCATATTAACTTTTTGCATTGCAGGTATTTATCTTGAAATGTCATTAATGCTGTTTGTAATGTATTGTTCATTTTCAACCCTTTCCTGTAGCCTGGCTGGGTGTGGCATATGGGCGGGCTTGGGTCTATTTAAGGAACCCAGCCCAGCTCCACGTGCTCACTATTCAGAGGTCCCGGTGCAGAGCAGCAGCATTTTCCTGGGCTCCTGTTCCGGAGGCCTACTTGGACATTTCCTGGCACTGTCCTCATTATCTTGCTGATCTTCAAGCAGGGCGGTAAGACGGAGGTCAGGGTAGGCCCCCGACTCCGTTTCTAGAAACATTTGAGTTTTTGGCTTTGTGATTTACAGTGTGCGCGCTTTATTCTTGGCATTTAACCCTTGCAGTTCAGATCGGCATGGTGCGCGATCAGTTCGAGACATTTAAATCTTGATGGTTGAATCGGCAACAGTGTGCGCGATTCATTCTTGGCACTTAACCCTTGGAGTTCGGATCGGCAGAGTGCGCGATCATTTTGAGGCATTTAAATCTTGATGGTTGAATCGGCAACAGTGTGCATGATTCATTCTTGGCAATTAACCCTTGCAGTTCTGATCGACAGAGTGTGCGATCATTTTGAGGCCTTTGAATCTTGATGGTTGAATCAGCAACAGTGAGCACGATTCATTCTTGGCAATTAACCCCTGCAGTTCGGATCGGCAGAGTGCGCGTTCATTTCGCGGCATTTGAATCTTGATGGTTGAATTGGCAACAGTGTACGGGATTCATTCTTGGCAATTAACCCTTGCAGTTCAGATCGGCAGAGCATGCGATCATTCCAGGTACTTGAGTCTTGATGCGCAGTCTGACAATAAGGTGCGCAATAATTTCTGGGCAATTGAATCTTGAAACTTAGATCAAACAGAGTGAGATCTTTGTAGACAAAACAAGTTTAGTCAGTTTGCCTATTCTACAGTATCATTCATGAATCCTATAGCAGTTAATTCTTTGGGAACGAATGTACTCATTGACTCTTGTTGTGATGTAATTGCTATTCTAAGGATTAACTTGAGAGAGTTCAATGTTCAGAGCATATGAGTATAAAAAGGTCATGTTATTGAAAAGTTCTTGATCTCTCATGTTATTAGAGCATAAAGAATTAAAACAAAGTTCATGAAGATTAATGTGAATGACCTTGCTATTGTGTTTTTAACTCTTGCTTCCACATGTCTCCTTCCCCGCTGTTCCCAACCTAAACCCCATCCCCTGCTTGGCCATTCTTTAACTCTGTGCTATGATAGCTAGTAGAGTTTGGAGCTTCTAAGAGGTGGACATATTAGGGAACAGGCGCAAACCCCGAGGATCCGGTCTCTCTGACAGGGTGAATGGCTGCCGTCATTGTGGAGGCCAGAGACTGAAAAGATCTCTGTAGGCCAGCCATTGCACCTTGAATGCCCTACAGGAATGCATTGCTCTGTTGGATTTGCATTGCCAGTCCCTGGATGGCATTCTGAATGGCGGACTGCCCCACAGAGATCGACCTCAGGAGGCCAAATAGCCTCCCTACTGAGGGCAGCAGAAGTAACAGGGGCTGGGGCAGAGGTTCCTGCGGCAAAGGAGACCCTCACCCTCTTAGGTGAGTGGACATGACCAACTGGGTGGGGAGAGAAAGGGAGGGCGGTGATAGAACAGGGGTGGCGGACAAAGATGGAACTGGAGGGCTTTCCAATTGGTCCACCACCACTAGGGAGTGGCCTCTGCAGGAGAAATCCAATGATGATGAAGAATGTTCGGTCTCCACTGTGGCACTCCCCTCACCCTCCGGGCCACTGGGTCACTCTGTATTGGTGGTGCCATGAACAGGGGTCCAGTGGCCAGATGCTTCCCCACTCAGTGTGGCCCTGTTTCCTTCACCTGCCAGTGCTGATGCTCCCAAAAGAAAGTAAATTAGGGTTCATGACATGGACATGAAAACACTTCAATCATAACTGTGAGAAACACAACATACTATCATGTCAAGTGGCCCACCGCATGAAGTGCCAACAAAGTGGCACCATCATGTGCCAATACCAAACCATGCATGCCATCTGGAATTACAAAGGAAACACATGAGAAAAACGTGGGGGGCATATTTATGAAAAGTGGCGCCTAGTGCAGTGCTTCTTTTCTTGTGCCGATAAGCGGCCCCCTAACAACACCATGTGTGCGCCGTATTTCAAATACTGCGCCCCATGGCGGCAGCTAGGGGTACTAGCATCATCAGTTTTTTATGCTAGTCTGGCGCTTTGCAGGATTAGCCTCAAAACTTTTACGCTAATCCTGCAAAGCACCCAGAGGCCCATTGAAAACCCTCCCACCCTTTAACGACTGCTCTTAGCTACCCACATTACATTGACCAGGAACACAATGGACCACATCAAACAAAGTGGCAAATGACATGTACACCACCCAGCAAAGATGATGTCATCCTCTGCAAACAGTTCCTACAGATCACAACCAGCCTAAATACTGTCCCAGTGTGCTTGGACCACAATGAAGGGAGTGATAAATGGGGCCTAAGCCTAGGCTGACTAAGTTAAGATGAGTAGAGGTACAGAGAAAATTGTGCATATGGGGCACTTACCTGCTCCTCTGGAGCTGGTCATACAGGGGTAGAACTTCATCCACCAGCTTCTCAAGTTTTTCTGGTGAGAAGGCAGGAGACCTATACGGTGTTGGATGAGGCATGATTGCTCCCAGAGGTGGTACACAGCAGCTCAGGCTGTGGAGGTCTTGCTGGCAACAGTGTTAGGAGTCAAGTGGGGGATGTCAGTCATGTCCGTCACATACTCGACCATCACCACCAAACGACATTGCCCTTGGCCCAAGACTGCCACAGACAGCAATGTTATCCAATGACAAGGTCTACCACGGTAGCATTCACCTACAGCCATGATGACTTCATGTGGCTGTCATGGGCGGTTCCAAATATCCAGTGGAGTAGGTCAGGTAGCCGCCATTTTAGAGGCATATAATGTAATGTAAAACAATTTTAGATGCGTCACAAGTTTGAAAAGTGTCCTGGTGAATATTGAGTGCTGGCCTTGTCCTGTCTTGTAGGTCAATCGTTTCAGTGTACATATTGGTGCGTGGTCCAGCATATAATTCAAGCATTCCAAGATTTTGGGCATTAAAATAGTCACAGTCAGAGTTGCAAGTTAGATGAACATATTGTTGCTGTCCAGATAGAGGCTATGTACACAGATGTTTAAAAGCAAGGGGGAAACGTGTTACATAAATAAGACAATGTTTGTCTTGATGAGTGCTGTGTATGATGTTTTCAGTGACTCACATCACATTTCACAGTTCGTATATGACATGTATTATGCAATATGTAAGGTACACAATGAAAGATTGCCACAACTTCCTTTTTTCCTACATAGTTACCCTGGGAAGAGAAGGATCAGACAACCTCCTGTTTACCGTCCTCTAGCAGACTTGCAGGCCATGGAGGACAGACATGTCATCCAGATTTACCACCTGGATAGGTAGACAATTGTGGATAGTTGTCGTCAGTTGGAGCCAAAACTGATGCCAGCCATCCATCATCCAAGTAGCATACCACCCATTGCACAAGTCATGTCAGTGTTCCACTTCCTGGCCACAGGGTCCTTCCAAAATACAGTGGCACTAACTGCTGGGATGTCCCAGCCTATGTTCAGGCTGGTCTTGAAGGATGTTCTCTCAGCAATGTTGAAACACATGGACAGCTGCATCCGATTTCCTCAACATTAGGATTTTGGCCATGTGAAGGCAGAATTCTATGGTTTGGCAGACATCCCACATGTTGTGGGAACCATTGATGTTACTTGTGTAGCTTTGGTTCCACTGTATGGCAATGAACAGGTCTATCGTAACAGGAAGAACTACCATTCCATCAATGTCCAAGTAGTTTGCCTGGCAGACCACTTTATTTCCCAAGTCTGTACCCGGTACCCGGGTTCAGTCAATGATGCCTTCATAATGCAGAACAGAGCAATTCCGCAGCTGATGACAGGACTGTACCCGGAGAGGGCCTGGTTGGTTGGAAGTAACATATGTCATATGTGTTTGAATGCTATGTCTGCTGCTAGTGAGACAATGCTTTGGACTCATGGTAGCACACATGTCGCATTCTCTTACAGGGGACTCTGCATACCCAAAACTGTCCATGGTTATTGACACCGGTGAGGGACCCAACTACGCCAAGGAAAGACTGCTTCAGCGAAGCATATGGAAGAACACAGAGTGTCATGGAGTGGGTTTTTGGGCTCCTGAAGGCAAGATTCCGGGCCACTGAGAAGACTGGTGGAGCCCTCCTCCACTCACCTGCAAAAGTGTGTAACATCATTGTGGCCTGCTGCATGCTCAATAACCTTGCCCTGAGGAGAAACAAACCATACATTCCTAATGAGGGAGAGCTAGCAGTGCCACTGGGTGAGCCTCCTGAAATGCCAAGTGAGGATGACAGTGATGATGATGAAGGTGGAGACATGCAGGCAGATCTCATTAATCTGTACATCACTTGAGTGTAAGTATGTGATGTTCTGTGATTAGTGTGACTGCAGGGGGTACTGTAGGGGTCACTATTTGTTGAAAAAGGTATCTCTGTCCCCATGCGACAGGGTATCTCATGCTGTGCATCATATAGCCCTGGTTTGCTGGCGATATCCTGCTTGAAGATGTGACTCTCTTGAGGATCTCCCTTGCTGGGAGCGGTCACATTGCCCTGTCAGTGAAACAACTGAAGTTTGAAATTAGGTTTGTGTCTTATGTATGCCTTTACCTGCCTAAACTCCCTGTGTGTCACTTATTTCTACCAGGTTCCTTCACCATGCCATCCTCATGTGGGCATTTCAGAGTTGTGTCATTGGTAGGTGGCTGTTGCTGGTCTTACTGTAGTGAATCCTAGTTTGTTTTAGCGGGATAACAGGAGTTAGCTTAGCCGTAGGCTTGTAAACTCGTGCCCCCGTCACCCAGTGACTTTTAACCTACTTAGCTTGCTCTGTCATAGTCCATTTAATTATTTATTTCCTTTAAAATGGCGGCCTTGTTTATAGTTAGGCCACTTGTTATGGGTTCTATTATCAGTGTCATTGCGCCAAGGCGTCAAGATCAAGCACGAAAGACAAACATACAGTAGGCATTCACACTTAGGGATTTTCCCTCTCTATACTTTCGAGGGATTGTTGATATTAATTGCCGTCCCAAGCATGCCTGTTATCTATTGTTATGAATAACACTTATGTCAGGTGACCTTGTAGATCTGTATAAATACAACACACTTTTAGACAGATAATCAGAGGGATTCCGACCAGAGGGCATCGCCACCATCGCTGATACCGATGCTGCAGTCATCTTGACACTGATCCAGTCTTCGTGTCCCTGCGGAGTCTGAGATAGAGACCTCATTCCAAGGTAACGAGGGTTGGGGGCTCCTCTCATGGACACGGTTTTGGCAGATTAGGTTTAACGAACCCAGCTCTTCCTTTTTAGGTAGGAGGTTAGACCTACTCTCCTATGGGTATTAGGGCTTATTCCATCTTTTACATATACATATATTTCTTTCATATATTGCATAATGTTGGGGTCTTTATAACAATGACTCTTCGCTTTACAATACTGTTGCTTGGTATATTCATTATCCTAATCATTGCAGTTCATGCAACTTATCACAAATTGCAGTTATGTTGAATGAAAACTATTATAACTTTACTGCATCTGTGTTATTGCCTTTGTTTGTATGAGACATTATAAATCTGTGAGAAAAGGGTAATTTCCGTTTAACCACGACAACCCTGAGATATTGTATTTTAAGTCCATGCGTAAGCGACTGCTACAAATCACCTTTTACTATTGTGTTTTTGGTGAGGTACTGCTAGTAAGCCGGTAAGGTTTGGACAACAGTTACAAATAGTTGTAGGAAGAGACTTAGGGGGTTATTCCAACTTTGGAGGAGGTGGTAATCCGTCCCAAATGTGACGGATTTACCACCAGCCCTATTACGAGTTCCATAGGATATAATGGACTCGTAATACGGCTGGTGGTATATCCGCCACTTTACCGTCACTTTTGGGACGGATTACCACTTCCTCCAAAGTTGGAATAACCCCCTTAGTCACCTACAAACGAAAGTACTGTCATCCTGAGACCAGCAGTCTTGCTCAGAGCAAGAGTCCAAACTACGACATTACATGTGAATTGGACATGAATTGATCCAGGTACTGTTGGTCGTAGATTTATGGTGTATGAGTCCTATGACCAGGCTACCTGGATAGTGGAAGGGAAGGAACCTGAGCTACACAATAGACCTGTTTCCTGTGGTGTGTTTGTCCAACGGTCTCCTGTGTGTGATCATGTGGCCTTGTAACATGACATCCTGTGCAATCCATTCCGTCTACATTCACATTGTGATGACATTGATTCTGTATGACCTGGCTGTCAATGTGTTTCTTCATTGCAGGCCAGTGTGCCTGTGCCACAACACTGAAACATGTTTGTGACATTCCACCAACTGTTTGCCTATTGTTATGAGAAGGGCCTGGGCTTAGGCTCTTTTTTACTGCCTTCTTTCTATGCCATGAAGGTATGTTACGTTGGCAGGCCTGGTTTTGGTTTGTGATAAGGATCAAACTTGAGACAAAATCCCAAACTCTCTTTGCCTAATTTACGGGAAAATGTCTTACAGGCCCTTTCTGGTGTGCTCTGGTGCATGTTGGTAATTGGCTATCTGGCCTGACTACATATGGCTGGGATGTTCTTAATATGTGCAATACAATACAATAAAGCGTTTGATGTGACCAGACACCTGTGACATTGTGTTGTTAGTCATCCTCAGTATGACACTACCTGAGAGATCTCCCACGATCCATTGTCTCCTAATGTCTAGAGCATGCACATTTCATGTGATTAGCAATCAACATTCCAGAAAGATAACAAAGGGATGAAGTAGGCAGTTTTTTTAGTGATGGGTGTGTTTATTTACATTCGAACAAAAATGAACAGTGATACTGGATAAAAAATTATTCTTCAGGTGAAGGGATCAGTCATGGTGGATGCAATCAATAGAGTAGAGGCCACAACATCTGGGGTCCAGTGTCCTACTAGCATGGAATATGGAAAGTGGTTAAGGAACAGTTAACAGAGTGGGTCAGTTGCACACAAAGGAGTGACATCAGGAAGTGTCACTTGCTGGACGTGGTTGGTGTATTACCACCCGTACCTCCTGGATGCTTGGTGGGGCATTCCTGCTTGAGGGGGGGCTCAGTAACTACAGAGGCAGGGGTGTATGAGGCAGGTGCTTCCCCTGGCAGAACCTCCCTTTCAGCGGCTGGCATTGATGAAGGGCCTGGTGTGGATGCACCAAAGGAAGGGGTATCATGTTGTTGCCTATCCCTGCTTAAGGTACTGTTAATGTCCCTCAGCACCTCTGTTAGGGAGGCCATGTTGGAACTGTGGGCCTTCCACTATTCCCACATCTCACAATTGAAATCCCTCTGTAGCTCCTTGATTTCCCTGAGTTCATTCAGTACCTGGCCCATCATGCCTTGAGAAAGTCGGTAGGCAGCCAACACTTGGCTGATGGTATTCTGGGCAGGGGCATCACCAACAGTCTCTTGACACTGGGCCACACCATTCCTACCATGCACCCTATCCACACCTGCCTGCGCCTTTGGTGCAGCCTGCCCCCTTCTACTGGTTTGACGTCCATCATTGCCAGGGTTGGCAGGTTGAGACTTAGGAACCTGGACCGGGGGGCACAAGATGTAGGAGACTGTTGTAGGGATTGAGGTCTGGGGGCAACTTGCAGCCTGCAATGTTGAGGCTACGTGGCTGGGAGGAGTTGATGTGGTCAGGCTGAGGCAGACCGGTGTCATCTCCTCAGGTTGGCCGGATGGGTCAGAACCGTCCTCCATGTCCAGAGGTCCTGGAGTGTTCGTTTCACAAAGGGCTTCATCCATGGGGGTATAGGCAGTCTCCTCTGTGGTGTCTGTGATAGCATTCCCATTTGCAGTGGCAGCACAACCTATTAATGTGAAGAGATTATGTTAGTGGTTGTATTGTGACATCTAACTCCAATAGTTGACAGTGACATTGGGCTAGGGCCATGTTCACATTGTATTTTCTGATTTCCCTCATGTGACAGGTACACATTTTGACATTTTAGTGAGCTGACATTGTAGCTACATACCAATTCATTTTCAGTGTCCTAGCCTCAGACTGTCTGGAATCCTTAGCTGTTGGAGGGATGGAATTAGATTCATATGTTGCCAGCAGTGCAGGCAGGATGTTGGCTGGGCAGGATCTTTTTTGAGGCATACATTACATACATTACGATGGGGGCCCTCATTATGAATTTGGTGGTAATCACTGCCGACTGCCGTGCCGACGGTGAACAGAATACTGCCAGTGGCGGTGGACTGCAAACCGCCGAATAATGATGCCAAAAAGCCAAACCTCCACAAATCCTACAACCTACACCCACCGCCAGGGCTAATGACAGCAGAAAGGCAGTACACCCCACCCCGCCACCGCCTTGCAGACAAATTCTCCACCCACCAAATAATGATGCACAAATCAGCTTGGCGGACAGCGAATGCCGAATGACCATTGGTCGTACGGACCGCCACGGCCAGCAATGGGACACACTAACAAAAAACGCACACATTGGCAAGTTTGAAACCCACACATGTGACACACATCCACAACGCTATAAAACACTCACAAATACACCCCACAATCCTTTGCAACGCCAATAGCACAATAGATATTGACAACACAACACGCATACACTGAACTCAACATCACACAAGTCACACACGCAACCACACAACAGCACCCTCACCAATACACCGACAACATACCACCTGCAACACACAACATGGCACCCCATAAGCACCCCCGTTTCTCCGACAGGGAGCTAAGGACTATGGCGGTCATTCCAACCGCGGCGGGCGGCGGTAGCCGCCCGCCTGGCGGGAACCACCAAATAACCGCACCGCGGTCAAAAGACCGCGGCGGCCATTCTGGCTTTCCCACTGGGCCGGCGGGCGACCGCCAAAAGGCCGCCCGCCGGCCCAGCGGGAAAGACCAAGCAACAATGAAGCCGGCTCCGAATGGAGCCGGCGGAGTTGCTGGGGTGCGACGGGTGCAGTGGCACCCATCGTGATTTTCAGTGTCTGCAAGGCAGACACTGAAAATCATTATGGGGCCCTGTTAGGGGGCCCCTGCACTGCCCATGCCAGTGGCATGGGCAGTGCAGGGGCCCCCAGGGGCCCCACGACACCCGTTCCCGCCATCCTGTTCCAACGGGATGGCGGGAAGGGGGTCGGAATCCCCATGGCGGCGCAGGATTCCCTGGGCCAAGGGAAAACCAGCGGGAAACCGCCGGTTCCCCTTTTCTGACCGCGGCTTTACCGCCGCAGTCAGAATGGCCCAGGAAGCACCGCCAGCCTGTTGGCGGTGCTTCCGCGGTCATTGGCCCTGGCGGTCGGTGGAAGAAGGGGGACAAGTCCAAGAAGCACTGAAGAGTCCCGGGAGAACAGGAGCCCCTGCTAATCTGGATGAAGGTGCCAAAGTGGAACCACCGGTGAGAAGACAAAGTCAGTATTGTACCAAAGAAGACAGGTGCGGGTTCCTGGTTGGCGCAGACGATGTCCCACGCTGGATGGATGAATGCAGTCTGGTTTGTGTCGCTGGATTTCGCCAACAAGCCTTGGTAAACACAAACCTTGCTGTTAGCAGAAAATAGCGCTGCTCTGGACCAGGAGGAACCTGGTGGCCTCTACCTAGGAGGGGTAGACAGAGGGGGCTCTCAGCAACTCAGAGAGCCCTCAGAAGACCAGGCAGCATGCACAGGAGTCCCAAAGTACATGGACAAAGAAGGTGCAAATGGAGGCCCTTGCAGCATGACACAAAGGATTCCCACATCGCCGGAGAACCACTCAGGGAGCTGTGCATCACAGGTTGGAGTGCTGAGGGCCTAAGCTGTGCTGTGCACGAAGAACTTCTTTGAAGGTCCCACACAATCCTTGGCAACTACAAGTCATGTGGTGTACAGGGTTACAGTCTTGCATGGAGATGCGAGCTCTTACCTAGACCAAAATTGGACAGCTGGACGTTGGGACTGCCGGAGTCACTTTAGTCTACCACCTGTGTTGCTGGATCCATGCCTGTCATCTGGAGAGAGGACCCAAGCCACCGGTCGTCGATGCAGAAAGGTGCCTGCTGAAGCAGGGAAGTGACTCCGTCACTCGACGGGATTCCTTTGATTCTTCTGGTGCAGGCTAAAGACAGGCAGTCCTCAGAGGATGCACAACCAGGAAAACTGTTGCAGTTGCTGGCAGGAGTTGAAGATACAATGTTGCAGAAGTCATCTTAGCTTCTTTGTTGCAGTTTTGTAGAGTTCCTGGAGCAGTCAGCAGTTGATTCGTCTGTAGAAGATGAAGTAAAGGATGTAGAGGATTCCTGCTGGAGTCTTGTAAACCGAATCTGAAGAAACACTCAGAGGAGAGACTCTAAATAGCCCTGATAGAGGGATTGGTCACCTAACCAGATAAGCACCTATCAGGAGGGGTCTCTGACATCACCTGCTGGCACTGGCCACTCAGATGCTCCCAGAGGTCCCTGACCACCCTGAAAACAAGATGACTGAACCCAGGGACACTTTAGATGAGCTCTGGGCACCACCCCGAGGTGGTGATGGACAGGGGAGTGGTCACTACCCTTTCCTTTGTCCAGTTTCGCACCAGAGCAGGCACTGGGGGTCCCTGAACTGGTGTATGCTGGATTATGCATGGAGGGCACCATCTGTGCACTTCAAAGCATTTCCAGAGGCTGTGGGAGGATACCCCTCCCATGCCTGTAACACCTATTTCCAAAGGGAGATGGGGTAACACCCCTCTCCCAAAGGAAATGCATTGTTCTGCCTAATGGGATTGAGTTGCTCCAGCCCCAGGAGGGCAGAAGCCTGTCTGGAAGGTGGCAATGGCTGGGGCTGCAGTGAAAACCTAAGAAGGCTGGTTTGGCAGTACTGGGGGTCCATGGTGGATCCCCCAGAGTGCATGGGATTGTGCAACCAATACTGGAATCAGTATTGGGGTACAATTCCCAGTTGTTAGACACCTTACATGGCCATATTCGGAGTTACCACTGTGAAGCTATATATAGGTATTGACCTATATATAGTGCACACTTATAATGGCGTGCCCACACTCACAAAGTCCATGAAAATGGGCCTGGACAATGTGGAGGCACTTCTGCTAATGCAGGGGTGCCCTCACACACAGGTACTATGCACCTAGCCTTCAGGGTTTGAAGGTTAGACATATAGGTGACTTAAAAGTGACCCGGTGCAGTGAAAATGGCTGTGAAATAGTGCATGCACTATTTCATACAGGCTTCCATGGCAGTCCTGAAGAAGTCTTTGTATGGTCTCCTTATGGTTGGCAAAAGAAATGCTGCAGCCCATAAGGATTCCCTGGAACCCCCAATGCCCTGAGTACCTATGTACCATATACTACTAGGGAATTATAAGGTGGCTCCAGTATACCAATTTGGAGTGAAATACTGGGTTACCAGTAAGTAAGTACAAATTTGGAACCAGAGAGAGCATAAGCACTGGAGTTCTGGTTAGCAAGAATCCAGTGACACAGTTATGCATACTGACAAAAACACTGAAACATACTAACAAGTAGGCCACAAACTATAAGCACTGGGGCCCTGACTAGCAGGATCCCAGTGACACAGTCAAAACGCACTGACAAGCTGGCCAAAAATGAGGGTAACCACGCTAGAAAGAGTAGGTGAGTGAGGGTGAGTATGACTGGGTGTATTTGTATTTGTGTATTTGTGAGTGAGTACCTGAGTAACTGTATGAGTGACTAAAATAGACTGTGAGAAGCTCTATGGATGAGCAAGTACTTTTGTAAGTACTTCAATAGGTTTGTTACTGGTTTTGTTAGTGGTTGTATGAGAGGTTGTAAATGTGTATGAGAGGGTGTGTGATGTCAGTGATGTCATCAGTGATGTCACTTAAGGTGTCATCAGTGATGCCACAGATGATGTCAGGAGTGATTTCATATGTGAGGTCATAAGCAGTGCATTGCGGGGGCATAAGTTATCTTTTGCTCAGGTAACTATAACTGCTTTATTTCTATGGTTTGGTACATGTGAAATATAATCCTATTACGTCCCTGTTACCTTTGGTTTTTCAAAAGAATTTCAATGTTTTCTTTTCTTTCTATTTCCTAATTATAAATAACGTCCCTGTGAAAAAAAAAATATATAAATATATTCATGAAGATTTGTCAAACGGTAACCAAGAAAAAAACGCTCTTCCTATGGAAACTAGGTCCTAACAATAGCACTTACTGACGCCTGCCAGTAGTATACGTTACCTACTGGCAGTCATCAGTAAGTGTTATTATTAGGACCTAGTTCCCATAAGAAGAGCGTTTTTTTCTTGGTTACCATTTGACAAATCTTCATGAAATTTTCCAAAAAAAAGTGTCCTCTATGGTCTTGTTGTACATGAAAAGTTTCGGGATCATCTGTCAAGCGGTGGCCGAGAAAAAGGAGGGGTCACATAAACTGCATTTCCCAAATGAATTCCTATAGGGATTTTTGACAAAACTGCAACCCAAACCACTGGACGGAACTACACTGAATTTGGCAAAAAGAGAGGGCTGGACAGAGCTCACAGACTTTCACTCTGCAGAATTCTGCAGAGTCACTGAAAAACTCAGTGGAATTAAGTGGAGTTCTACGTGCAGGCAGAGTAATAAGCCACCCCTATATAATGTGGTTCCGGTAGTAGGGTTTGCGGCCCGGGCCATCACAGCCCAAAGAGTGAGAGAGAGTAGTCTTCTCAAAGTAGGTCTGTAGCCTTAAAACCACACTATCTACATAAGGTGGTGACCACAGGGATACCATTATTTCCTCACCGCCCCCTTTCTCATCTTTGTCATTACTTACTGAAGAGTTGCTACTCCGCTTCGGTGGGCAGCACGTTGTCAGGGGTCTGTATGGGAAGATGCATTTACTTGGGTATTTTTGGACACAAAACTGAACTATGCACCGTCTCACACTCTTTCCATTTGCCCTCAACCCTAACAACAAACTTTGCAGACTACACTCACCTGACATTAGAATGCAAAACCCTAATATCCGACCGCACACTTTTCACCTGAGGTCTGCCATTTCCCGGGCTCCAATTTGCATGCCTTGCCCGACACATCCAACTTCCCCAGCTCCAGCCTGTGCTCTTTTGGCCTCTCAGTCTCCACTTGGTACTCTTTCCCCTTCTGCAGCTCCAGTGCAGGGACAGCAGGAGCTATCAATGAGGTGGAGGGAGCAGGGTGGTTAGGGGGCTGCTGCTGGACAGGACTTCTTTCCCCTTTGACCCCTGAGAAAGGGGGGTGGGGAGGGCTGAGTCTTGGTCTCCTCCCACTGACATGCACATAATCCCACTAACCCCTGGTGAGGTTGGGAAACGTCTTGCTGGTTTTGGTTCCTTGGTGGAACAGGGCACGTATGCCAGAAACTTATTTCATAAGACACATGAAAGCATTTCATCCTCATTATTAACAAGATGTTTATAATAGTTTATTACACTCAGAGGTCTGTGCTTTTAAAATTGATGTAACTTCTCTGTGGCCTGAACCTAGCATTGCTCTGTGAGTCTTGTAGGGTGAACGTGAATGAGCCAGTAAACTCTGTTACCCCAACTATAGGCAGAGTTTTTTGCCAAACTCTGTGATCCAAGTGGAGTCTGGATTTGCAAAAACTCTGAGGCCCATATTTATACTTTTTGACGCAAACCAGCACTGGCTTGTGTCAAAAAATAAAACGCCGGCTAACGCCATTCCTACGCACCTGGCGGGCGCCTTAATTATGGATAGGTGTTAGCCGGCGCTGCGGGCTGGTCAGAGTAAAATAAAAATGACTCTAACCAGGCAGTGCCGGCGTAGGGAAAAATGGGGGTTGTGCGTCAAAAAATGGTGCAAGTCAGGTTAAAGTAAAAAATCATGGCTCTAACCGGACTTGTGCCATTTTTTGATGCACAACCCCCATTGAAATGACTCCTGTCCTAGCTAAGACAGGAGTCATGCCCCCTTGCCCAATGGCCATGCCCAGGGGACTTCTGTCCCCTGGGCATGGCCATTGGGCACAGTGGAATGTAGGCGGGGCAAGTTAGGCCATGGGTGTCTGCCAGAGGAGGGAAAGGGTGGCAGGGGGTGTCCCTGGGGGCAGGGAAGGGCACCTCTGGACTGCTTCCATGGTCAGAGACCATGGAAGTGAGCCCACAGGTCCCTCAACGCCTGCCCTCACCCAGGCCTTTAAAAAACAGCATACATCAGGTTGTGCGCCATTTTTTAAGGCCTGCCCCTCCTGTGCGTCAAAATGGCGCAGGAGTATAAATAAGGCGCACAGGCCTTAAAGTAATTTTTCAGACGGGAACACCTACCTTGCATGTCATTAACGCAGGGCGGTTTCCCGCATCCAGAAAATGATGCACACAGAGGAATTTTGACGTTCGCGGGGTCGGGCGTCATAGTATAAATATGGTGTTAGGTTTGTGCTGAATTTGCGTCAAAAATGTTTGACGCGAATTTGGAGCAAACAGAGTATAAATATGCCCCTGAGGACTCTGCTGGTGAAAAGGAGTTTGCCATCCACCCCTACAAAAATGTAGCTCTTGGTCCAAAAAGTGCCCTTTTTAGGTTGAGCGGGCAAGCGCTTTGAACTGTTAGAAGTACTGTGGGCTTTTAGCTACTCCCACCTTATGCCCCTCACTTTAGCACATTCATAGGCTTGCCTTTAAAAAATCACTTGATGTCATTGGTAATTCCTTTACATTTGTCCCGCCTTGAGGCTGTTTCTGTCACGCCTTACAGACTGCCCCTTTTACATGGATTGTTGCACGATTGCCTATACACTTCAGCATGCGAAAACTATTTCTTTTGTCTCTCCCCTTCGAGTTGCATGGCAGCCATGGCGCTCACAGCGCAAACAGGCACAACAGCGTTAACTCGATCTGCGGTATTATAGTGCTGGTCATATTGTTCACAGTTACCTCAACAGAGTAATTTTTTGTGGCTCTCCCTTTAAAACACTTGAAACTGGTGAGTGCTTTACTAAAACAGAAATCCTCAAAGTGAAAGCGGCTCTCCCGACAAAGTGGGAGAGCCAATACTAAAATATTCACTGAACTCAGGAAACTCGGCCCATAATGCTTTGCAAGCATTCCTTTTCAAAACATTTTGCCTCATAATTCAGCCTGTGGTGGTCCTAGGACAATGGGAACACCACCAAAACATTCACAACAACATGCTCTTTCTGTCTTCACCTCCATTGGGTCCCCACACTAGGTTTGTGGGGACCCCAAAATAATAACCCCTCCCACCATTCTGAGTATGTTTAATTTTTCTCATGGCTTGTGCTTTTGCCTTATAGCTGAGAGTATGTTGTTGTTTAAGGGCCTTATTTTTTTGTAGTTTCATTGTTATAGAGTTATTATTCCTGAGTATATATATTATGCTATGTTTTCTAGAGACTAAATATATGGTTGCAAGGCATTCTTTTCTGCCAATTTTTTGCGTGGTTATGTTCTCTAGAGGTTAGCTATACAGTTACATGACCATTTTTCTTACAAATGTTATTTTCGTTGTGGTATCCTCTAGGGGTTGTTCTAAACATTACAGTCATCGCAACATATTAAAATATTCGTGGCACGGAAACTTGTCCCGAAATTCTTTGCACGCATTATTTTTACAAAACATTTTTGCTCAAAACTCAGCCTGTGTAGGACACTGGGACCATCTTCAAAACATTGACCACAATGTACTCTTTCTGTCTACATCATTTCTGGGTCCCCACACTATGTTAGTGAGGACTACAATATAATAACCCCTACCACCATTTATTATCTTTTTAAGCATGTTCATGGCTAGAACTTTTATTTTACAGACTAGAGAAATTATGTTTTATGGGCCTTGTTTGTAACATCATCTTAATAGCTCTGCTAGTCTTGAAAATGTGTGATGCACTATGCTCTCTATGGGTTAAATATATGGTTATACTGCATTATTTTTCTCATTCTTTTTTCATGTAGTTATGCTCTCTGACTGCATTGTTACATGACCATGTGTCTACCAAATGTTATTTTTATTGTGGTGTTCTCCTGGGGCTGTTCTGAGCATTGCAGTCAACATACTATAATATTTGCGGCACAAAAACTCACCCCATAATGCTTTGCAGGGCATTACTTATACAAAACATTTTTGCTCATAACTCAGCCTGTGGTGGTCCAAGGCCATTGGGACCACCTTCAGAACGCTCTTTCTGTCTACATCATCTCTAGGTCCCGACACTAGGTTAGTGGTGGCCCCAAAAGAATAACCCCTCCCACCATTCATTGTCTTTTAAATTAAATTTCCTCATGACTACAACTTTGATTTTTACAGCTGAGATAAGTTTTCTTTTAAAGTCTTTGTTTGTAATATCATTGCTACAGACTTGCTAGCTCTAAAAATGCTCTCTAGGGGCTAAGTATATGGTTACACTGCATTACATTCTCCTGTATTTTTTCATGAGGTTATTCTCTCTTGGGGTTAACAATATGATTACATGACCATGTTTCTTACAAATGATGTTTATGATGGTGCTCTATAGGGGCTGTTTTGAGCATTATAGCCTGATACCAAAAGTTTATTTCTGATAAAGGTTGCTATGATAATTGTATGTGTTTGAATAATCTCTCTTTCTTACAATTATGACAATAATTCTTGCCAACTTAACATCCTTATTACACAATGACTGTTTGAACACTCTTGATATGTTTGGGTGACCCTTCTAGGTTATTTCTCTTGTTACTCTTACTTGGCTGTCTCATGTCTTTTTGGGGGGAATTGTGTTAGCCAGACAGCAACTCTGTTGGTGGGTTGGTGAAAGTGGTATTTTATTGGAATTAGCATGGCAGATTTAAATTAGGATGCTAAATGCAACATTTTATTTTTTTTGCTGCAAATAGGGGAAGAAGGTAAATGGAAATGCTTTAGTTATATGCTGGGCCACTGGAATTATATGGCAGGAAAAGATGAAATTATGAGGCAGGGTTGACCAATTAATGTGGCAAGTAAAGTCAAGTTATTAATTTACAATGCCAATAGCTCTAACTCAAGCAAATGCGAGACCTATTACATTGTAAATGCTTGTTGTTATTTGATGTAAATTTGTTCAGTTTTTGAGGTATTTAGAGACAACCAAATTTGTATATCTAGGTGGAGTCTAAGCACAGATCTGTTTGGCTGTCAGCACTTCAACCAGAAAGTGCTGGCAACCATCTTGGGACCAATAGACATGATAGCACCCATTGAAATGCATTGTAGTGAATGGCAGGTTTTGAGTGTCACAAAAAGGAGAATGTATAAAGGGTGATAACAGATTTTAGTTACAATATAGATCATCATTTGTTGCTACGGTGATTGTACACTGTGAAAAAGTGTTCTGCTGGAATTTCATAAATCATGTTCAAGAGAAAACATTTTTCTCATGATTTTCCAAATAGAGGTTATGAAAGGTGCTATGGAATCTAAAATGAGAGCATATTTTTTGTAAATTCACACTAACTTGCTCAGTCATGTGAGAATGAAGCCTGACATTTTCAGTAAAACATGTACTTCTGCTGGTTGCACACCCGTTTTCAATATCTTTCTATCTGGACCCTCAATATGGACCATTGTCTGAGAGTGGCAAAAGGAATTACTATGCTGCAACAACAATCAATTATTTAGCACATTAGGTTCTTCGAGCCAATAAAGAGAGTTTTAAGAAGTTTTAAAATATTTATTCTTAAAAAATTTAGGACCTCACTACGACTGTGGCGGACTTCAGACTGTCACACTCGCGGTGGTCGTGAGACTGTCACACAGCTGGTGGTTTTACCACCACATTACGTCCCTGGTGGGCAGGACCGCCTGAGGAATGCCATCACCAGCAGAAACGTGGTTCCTGATGGTTAGACGGTAGTCTGAGTTGTGGTCGGACGCAGCAGCGCTAAACTCAGCTCAGCCGTGCTAATTACAACTCAGCTTTCTGTCAGTCTTTCCATGGCAGTCACCCGGCCATGAAAAGGCTGGCAAAAAGCAAGGGCCAGGGGCTATAGGGGGGCCCCTGAACTGCCCATGCCGATGGCATGGGCAGTGCAGGGGCTCCCTGACCAGCACCCTCAGAATGTACAGTGTCTGCTTTGCAGACTGTGCTTATTCCGAGGATGCTGGTGTGCTACGGTTTTGTGCACGCCTCCCTTAAAGTAGGCAAGGCCAATACTGTAGCACTGCTCCCACCGGTCAGCCCGGCGGGATTGTCATAATACAATGTTCCAGTCCGTCAGCCCGGCAGGAACATTGTAACATGACTGGGGGGATGCCACCAGTATGGTGGTGGCGTCCTCCCTGAGTCACTGGCAGTCCCGTGGTGGGACTGCCAATGTCATAAGGGGGGCCTTAGTATGGTTTATAAATCAAATAATTTCAAGTTACGGAAACTCACATGAAGAGTGGCCCAAATGTGTCCCTACTGTATTCGTCTCTGTCCCACAAATACAGTACTTATAAATAATACTGTTTCTCAGTCAGTGAAAGTTGGAAAATAACGTTCAATCTGCAACATTACACACAGTTCTCACGGTAATCTGTCTCATGTGTTTACAGCTATCATACTATAATGAAACAGTTTATCAACTCTCTCTAAAACCTAATACAATCTTTGCAGTGGAATGAATAATTCTGTTGTATCTAACAGCTCAGTTACAGGAGAAGTCTCACAACGGTCTCTATACTCAATTCTATTTTACTAAAATAATATAGTCAACTCAGTATGGTCTACCTCTAATCTGTTCAAACTGTATACACTTCAGGTGTCTATATATTCACCTATAGCTCTCAGCTCCAGTGACAACAGCCGCAGTAGAACAGTGGCTAGGGTGGCACAGTGGTCGTCTCTCAATCTCTCCCCAGTGGACTCAGCATAGCCATGTGTTCTCTCTTCTCTGATTCTGGAACCCCCACTGCTTTCCCTAGGACACCTTTTTCTAATTAAATGATTGATACATTTGTTTACAATGCAAAAATATTTAGGTGATGTTGTATCGTTCAAACAATACATTGTCTTGTTGGATGGCAAAGTTGGATACATTCTCTTCTGTTCCCATATGTTTTCATTTCCTTAAGAACAATTTTGTATGCAGAAGTATGACAGCCACATAATTTGCATCACTCATGCAATGTTAATATTTCCAGTGTTGCAGCAGATTTACTTTTAAATACATGTCAGCACATTCCAAAGCAGTTTAGTAAGTGCCTAAGAGTGTAAGTAAGACTGGTGCTATCAGAAAGAGGTTATAGAAGAAACATTTAGAGAAAAAAAAAGTTAGGCCAGCCTAGCGGGTTTTGCAACTCATGCAGCATGGGTTAGGCAAAGTTCAGAGTATGCTTTTAAAAATTGACGGAACAACAGTTCTGTGCCTAGCAGTTCATTCTCAAATTAATGATTAGTAATTATGATTCCTAATTTTTTATTTCTCTACGGAGGCCTTATCAATTCCTCCTGTGATGGTGTGAAACCATCATACACCTTCTTCAATAATTATTCTTCAATTATTTCAGACTCTTGCCTATTTTGTTTTAGTTGTTCTCTTTCTTTTATTTTCTTATATTCCTCACTCACTCCTTCACTCATTGCTATATCCTTTTTCATTCTTTCCTTTAATTTATTTTCCTTGTGTTTTTTTAGTAATAGTGTTATCATTACACGAAAGCAAAAAAGCTGATAATATAAGTTATCACAGCTGTGATAGGAATTAGTGCATAACTAAGGATTTGTTCTCCCAGACCCTTCAGCCACATTCCGACTTCAGCAAAGCTTTTAGATACTTTCAGCCATGGTCGGATTCTCCAAAGGTTTTAGAACTTGTTTCAAATCTGTAATGTTGTTTGAGTATTCTTCTATCTTTTTACTTTCATCAGGAACATAACTGCAGTAATTTACAATTTTCAGCATTTTACAAACTCCACCTTTTTCAGCTAAAAAAAGGTCTAGAACATATCGATTTTGTAAAACCATTGAACTAACAGCAATAAGCTCTGTGTTTTCGAATAATTTAGCTCCAGAAGTAATAGTTGCTAAACTATCCACAACTGTAGATAGTTTTCTTATTTTCTCATCATTCAATACTACTCTTACAGCTGGGATGACTCTACCAAATATGTCTCCCGTCATTTGTGTCCCCTCATTCGCACTTCTTGTGTCCCTTTCATTGCTGGTGTCATTTTTATTGCATCCAAAGAATCAACATGATACGTTTTAGGAACGATTAGACCTAACTAACATAACCCTACCCAAAAGGTAGGTAATTTAAAGTAGGCATTTGTTCCACAAATAAAATATACTCCAGGTATGGTTGGGTCATCCTTTTGCAAAAATTGCCATTCTCCTCCTGATAACTCAAAAGTGTGTTCACATCTACTGTTTCCCACCAACACTTTCTTTCCCTGTATTCATCATTTATATATCCATATTTTCCCAATCAATCTTTCATCCAATCTTAGTTTAGGTACATTCATCTTTTTCGTAAATTCATCCTCCTCTCTTTTCCACTCATTCTTTTGCACATAATTTTTGTTATTATCAGCCTTCATAAGTCTTTAATTTCTTTTTTCTAGCATTTGTATAAAAATCTTCTCTTGTCTATTCATTTTGCAGGTTAAATTCCTCTCATGTGCCTTAACAGGGTTTATAGGAAGATAGGGTCTAAAGTAATGCCAACCAGTTTCCATTTCCTTTGCTTTTGGGTGTAAATTCATGTCTTTCCATGATGGAACTTTTAAAAGCACCATTTCAAAATTGGAAAAATAATATTAATAATGTTGAAATCTACATACTAAGCTAAGTAATATACTATAAGAAGTAGTGTAAGTCAGCAGTATTTGATGATATGAAGCCTGTTCATCTGCCAAAGAAGGCATGCATGCACAAACATAACAATTCCAGTCGTGGCTCGTGACCAGCAGAAGGGGCGGGGCAGAGCAGCACACAGGGGTATGGGGGTGTGGGGTTCAGGGATAAAATTAAATATTACATTAAAAAAAACACCGACGCCGCCGTTGCAGCTGCTGCTCCATCCACTCCTCTGAAGGCACAGGCTCCCAGCCTGGCCTGCACCAATCCTGACGCTGCTCAAAGCAGCATCAGGATTGACTGGGAGCACCCAGCGAGGGCACTCCCAGGCAGACTGGGAGCCTGTCCAAGCTCTCTCCAGCCCAGCAACATAGTTGCTGGGCTGGAGAGAGCCCTCTGCTCATGTGTGTTTGGCCAGCCCGAGATGGCCAGCCAAACACACATGCACTCTGAAGGGAGTAGTCCGTGCACTCCCCTCCAGTGCTCCTCACAGCCTGTGGCCCGCCCCATTTCAAGAAAACGATAATAAACACCGTTCATTATCATTTTCTTGAAAAGGTTTGCAGCTGCTGCTGCTGGCAGGGAGCGACACTCCTCCGCTATCATGGAAGAGCTGGCCTTAAACAATTCTTAGCATCTCAGGCCCTAGTGTATTCTTGCACTAATCTTGAATAAACATTTGCTGCATAATCATCCTTAATATAGTCTACAAAGGATGTTTTTAGTTTGTCTTTGTCTAGAATGGATTGGTGTGTTTCATTCTGTATTAAATATATCGTCCTCTCAGTCTCTGGTGTAATGTGGATTACTAGGTAAATTGCTATAGCTACTAATACTATAAACATAAGTAGGGTTCCAAAAAATATCTTAGCTCTGGCTCTATTTATAGTGCACATCTTCTCTACAATCTAGTACCAAAATGATCTGTTAGTAACAGTAATGAAGAAAATACAAGTTTTTTTCCTTTTTTCAAAGTTCTTTTGTCAGGAAATCTTCTTAAGACAATCTTTAATTCTACTCGATGTTTATCTTAGTTGTTATCCTTAAATATATTCTTCTTAATCTCGGATCTACGTATGTTTCTTCTAGTTACTCTTAATTGTAACTCTTTTTCTCATAGAATTGTCTTTTGAAATTTTGTTCCATATTCTCTTTTCCTTCAGGGAGGCTCATACTGCTCTGTGCTCCTTTCAAGTATGTCAGAAACTATTATATTCAGTATTTGTCCCAGATAGTAAATCCATTCAGGTGATGAATATCTTCAGCAAGATATTTGTGCTCTTTTTGATCTTCTGAGTGTGTGTGATAATACTTCTGTTTCACTAGCACAACTTGATTCTTCCTCCTCTTTGATTGTCTCTAGTGGTGGTAGATTATTGTTCACACTCAATTTTTGCTTCTTTTAGGTACTCCTCTGCCAAGTCTCAGTCATTGTTCTTTCATTTTTATTACTGACGCCAGAACTCATACCTTCTCCTAGGTCCTGAAGTTGATTTGGTACTTCTGCGTTTACTTCTGCACCTTGGTTTCCAATAATTACAGTTTGTAGTTCATAGTTTTCACCACTCTGTGAGATGTTCGGCAATTGGACCACTTCATCTGTTAGAGTTTCATCACCACAACTTTCTCTTCGCTGGTTCTGACCACTGTTTTCTTCTTGTGCAACGTTTGGTGGCATGTACACCAAAGCTCTAGGATCTATTTTTACTTCTGGACTTCTTGCCTTCTGAGTGTGTGTGGCATGAATCAAGTTTGGAATTCCAACACACTTTACAGCATTGTTTGCGATCAGAACTATCTGAAAGGGGCCTTTCCAGTGAGGCTCAAAACAGGACTTTCTCACATGCTTCTTAATGTAAACCCAATCTCCGGGGTTTAGATTGTGGCACTGTCCTTAGCTTGGCTTTTCAGTTGTAGCTTCATCCTATTGAGACGCAGAACGTACCACATCAGGCAGACCTTTGCAGTAATCGAGTACCATGTCATCTGTTAAATTCACAAGCACATTTGCTGGGACCGCAGACAATCTCATGGTTCTCCCCGTCAACACCTCATGAGGAGATAACCCAGTTTTTTGATCAGATGTGTTTCGTGAACTCATCAGGACTAGGGGTAAAACAGAAAGCCATTTCAATGTTGTTGATGCACAGACTTTAGCCATTCTTCATTTTATAGTACCATTCAATTGCTCGACTATTCCCGATGCTTCTGGATGGTAACTGTAATGAAGTTTCTCATAAATTTTCAATGCTGCACACAACATTTTAATAATCTCACTATTAAAGTGAGTACCTCGATCTGTTTCCGCAGAAACAGGCATACCGTACTCTGGTATTAGCTCTCTCTTGAGTAATTTAGCTTCTCTTAGACTGTAATTTCTTCTTGTTGGATATGCCTCCACCCACTGGGAAAAAATGCAGACAGTCACCAGAATGTACGTTAGCCCACTGCAAGGTGGCACTTCAATGAAATCCATCTGCATCCCTTTGAACAGTCCTACAAACTTACCTACGTGGCTCAGTGTCACATGTGTCCTTTTTCCTACATTCATTTCCTGATATTCAATACATCTGTTGCAAACCTCTTCTGCTTGTGCTCTCAACTTTGGATTGTACCACTACTGTTTGAATGTTTGAATCATGACATTAACACCTGGGTGTGTCTGACCATGCAGATGTGTCTTTGGAATCAGCAAACTGGTAGCCTTGGTTGCCCTTATAATGAAACCAACACATTACTGTCATCATTTACACATCCTGCCTTTATCTAACCCTGCTTTACCTCAATCAGTGCACTCTCTTGCATTCGTCCCAATTGTCTGCTGTTCTTAGATTCATTGCAAGAAGGCTCCCTTCCTGATTTCCAGTCATGTATGATCCATTATAAGTGCATGATATAGTGGCACAGTAACATGCCACTTCATCAGCATGCCTGTTACATAAGGTGACATAACTACAGTCACTCCTTTGCCCCGCACATTTTACAATGGCTATTTCAATGGGTTCTTGTAAAGCCTCCAATAGATCTTTCACTTGTTGCCCATTTCTGATGGGTGGTCTAGAAGAAGTCATGAAACTTCTCTGTGACCACAATTGCTCAGAGTCATGGACAACACCAAACCTACAGTGGCTGTCAGTGAAAATCGTCACTCTTAATCCATTAGTTCATTTGCATGCTCTAGTATTAGCTATCAATTCTGCAACTTCAGCAGATGTAATTCCCTGTATGCTGCTCTTAAGCACCCCTAATTTGTTCTTAAACATGAACGCCCCACAAAACAGTGCATAATCTAGATTAATAAAAGGTTCATATTTTATGTTTGGTCTGGGTTTGGTGCACAAACCTGTGACATCAAGGCAATCATGCTCATAATGATCAGATTCCCTTTCTTTACGTATTAAAAACAATGTACTGGGATTTTAACAATGAGATTTTAAAACATTTCTTGTTGTTTCCAGGCAATATTTGTTGTTCATATTTAGTAAGTCGCGAATTCATGAGGTGCTGTTTTTTTGTCTTGATTAGTAACACCTCAACCAAATGCGGGACAACACAGTTAAAGAAAATCCCATCATAATGTTTTCACACTTCTCGAGACTTGCACTTATTGCAGCTACCACTTTCAGACACCTAGGCAAAGCCCCCTTACAGGATCAAAAGTTACAGAATAATACGCAATCAGTCTTGTGTAAAGTCCAGGAATTTGGGTTAACAATGAGAAAGCACACCCTTCCCTCTCACTGCAAAACAAAATTAATTCTTTGGTGTAATTTGGCATTCCAAAGGAGGGTGGGCAAGACTTTCCCTCAATTCTAGAAATGCTCTCATGCATTTGCTGCCCCATTGAATTGGATCAGTTATATCCTTGTGATTTATTTTCAACAATGGTTTTGTCAACAAGGAAAAGTTGGGGATCCAGTGTGGACATTAGCCAACCATCCCAAGAAACATTCTGACCTCTTTTTGTGTTCCTGGGGTGTTCATTTTTAATATCATTTCAATTCTGTCTTTGTACACTTTCTTTGTCCCTTTCACAATTATGTGTCTAAAATATTGTACCTCTTTTTGACACTATTGTAACTTCTGTGGTGAGACCTTGTGCCCATCTTCTGTGGTGGTTTAGCAACGCTACAGAATTTTCCTGACATTTTTCTTAGGCACTAGATGCAATCAACAGATTATTGATGTACTGAGTTTCCTGGCAGATTCAATGGTTCTAGATTTTTCTTTAAAATCTGATTAAAAAGCGGCAGGCTCTCAGTACAGCCCTGTGGGACACGACACCACCTTCTCTTGGAACAAGAAGGAAAATATGAATTGGCTGTCATCTTGTAAAGGTATAGAGAAAAAGACATTGCAGAGGTCGATCACAGGAAACCACTTAGCTGTGCACGGTATCTGGTAAAATATGGTGACTGGATTCGGTATCATGGGTCAACATGAGATTGAAATTTCATTGTTTTTTCTCAAATCTTGCACCATTCTCTATTTGCCATTTGGTTTAGGTAACCCCATGATTGGTGAGTTGCATGGACTCCCAATCATTGCTTTTACGATTCCTTTCTCCAACATGTCATTTATCAAGGGTGTAGTTCCTGCTAATGTTTCTGATATTGTTGGGTATGAAGGTGTTCTAGGGAAAATTGCATCGGGCTTATCCTTTACACTCACTGGCTCAATTCCTTTTATTAATCCAATGTCTGATCTAGTGATGTCTAAGACATCTGTCTTTACCTTTTCAATCAGCTCTTTAGGTAAATAATTTAACACTGAGGTTGGGAAGAAATGTTTATTTTCTCTCAAACCTGGTCTGATTTCCATGTTTTCGCGCTCATGAATTTGAAAAATACCTCCATCCGGAGTACAATTCATGGTGCAATTTAAGTTGCACAATAAATCCCTTCCCAACGGGTTAAAAGGACTGGAATCACACACTACAAACTGATGTTTGTCTCTAAAGATCCTATCCTTCTGCTTCTGAAATTGAATTTGTAACCAGTTTATTTGAAACACCTATTACTTGTATTATTTTTCCCGAGAGGGGTAGGTCTGGTATTTCCACTGTTCTCACAGTGGATCAGACAGCCCCAGTGTCTATTAAAATCACTACTGAGTGGCCATTTACAACTCCATCTAAATATCGTCCAATCTGGTCTACCACTGAGATTGCACCTAGCATTCAATCTGCCTCCCCTCTCAGGCACAGTCATTGTGACGTGCCAAAATTTAGTTTCTCATCCTCTTCAAAATTGGGACTTGTTAGATTATTTTGGGATTCTGAGTTACATTTAGGATCATTCCAGATAATTGATTTTGAATAAACCTGGCTCTGGTTACATTTGGTTGAATCACAGAGGTTGTGGTGTCGGTATTAGGTGGTTTTGATTCTGTATAGGGGTTTGTATTTGTCTTATAGTGGCATTCGACAATTGGGCCTGATCCATCCCTTGTATCTGATTACCCTGATTCTTATCAGGATTAAATCCACATTTCCGTTTCCAATTTCCCACTCTGTTACATATATGACAGGAGGTTGTCTTCTTTAGTGTCGCAATATCAACACCTGTGCTTGAATCATTAGGAACTCCCCTTCCTCTTCCTTACAGCATTTGATTCCCTGCCTGCATCACTCCTCTCATCCCTTGAATGGCTGTGCATTGTCAACGCTTACAGGATTCTGAAATCTTCCTTGTGCCAACTTTGAGCTAACAGGAATATTGCCCTAATTTTTTGCTGTGTCATTTCCTGCTTATCACTACAGGACTGTACGTATTTCAAAATCTCATCCAAAAAACTTTGTCTGCCAACAAATGACATTCTACTGTATACGCTGACAAATTTCAGGTCGCAATCCAAGTACAAAAGTCGTAATAAAGAACCCCATATCCCCTGGATCTAAATGCGTCTGTCCTATATGCTGCTGAAAAGCTTTCATCAACCGTTCATAAAACTCATGCACAGATTCCTTAATCTCTTACTATATTCTGTTCAATTCTAAATAATTCTGATCCTTAGGAGGAATCCTCTTCTTCAAAAATTCAAACACGTCATTATACTTTCCCAATACTATAGAAGTTGGCACATTTGTACCAACTTCCCTCTGAGGCTCTGAGGTTGGCCATTGACCTGCTACCTTGCATTCAGCACATAAATCACTCGGTACCACTATATCAAAGAAAGTATCTAAATCAACCCTCAAAACTTTTGACAACTTCACAAACCTCTCAACCTGAGTATACCATTGCATGGGACTATCTCTTAATGTCAGGAAATTGTTAGTAAATGACAGAAGATCACCTCTGCTCCATGGTACATCAGTGTATGTTCCACTCGGTGTTTCTCTTAATGGGTATGCAGTAGTGGTTTCTTTCTTTTCCGACTTTTTTTCAATTTTCTTTTTCTCCTCTGCTTCCTCAGCTAATTTCTTTTTCTTTACCTGTTTTTGTGCCCACTTAATCTTGTACTTTTCCATCTCACTCCATTTGCATACACACTTCACAAATTCAGTAAGATGTATTTGCCAACCTGGTGTGTGCATCTATTCAATGGATTTGTTGTGTAGCTGCATTCGAAAGCTCCTCTGAAGAGGCACGCTCCTTGAAACATCTATATCATATTTATTTACTAACTCTGTCAAATGATGACGCACTTGCGCTGCTCTTCTGGTAATTGCGTTACATAAATAGACCAGATCCTTTTCTTGATATTGTTCAACATGTTCAATATTTAAACAGCCTCTCAAAATTTCCTCTAATTCTACTTTCAATTTGGGAATATTCAATGGTTTCTCTTTTTGGTTATCTGGAATTGTTTCAACATCATTTACACTGATGATAGTGCTCAGTTTCTCTTCTTCTTCTGTCTTTCTGTACTATCTAATGACTTCCTATATCCATTCTGGGACCCATCCTTCCCCCGATATTTCCTCAGTTTGTGCAGGTTGTGTTGTAAAGACAAATCAAGTTCCCTCTCCTAATGCCATAACATTCTGTGGTGGTGTCCAAATCATGATTTGCGAATTCTGGGAAGTCGGGACATACCTATATACTAGATTATCCCCTGAAGCATGCTGTGTCCCTACAGTCAGTTTAACCTGTCTAGCTCCTGTTTGCTGTGACACAAGTCCAGCAGTCCTAGTAACCTGTACAATTGACACCTCAGATGTAGGGATCAACTGAGAAGTCCTAATTGGAGCAGGAGTACTAACAACCGTTCACTGTGTCAGAGGTTGCTTAGTAACAGGCTGTGGAGCAATTGGTTGGGTTATTATTGCATGTGGTAGTAATTGCCACTCTTCTACTAATGTTGTATTTACATGCATCAGATTTTGCATTTGGCTAGTAATCTCTGAAACCATAGGATCTACATGAGCAGTAGGATTTGTCATACTATTCCCAGGATTCTCTGTGGAGTATTTAGCATGTGGTGGAGGGCGCGTTAATCACATTTTCTCTTGCAGCTTATTTTTTCCTTTCTAGCACTCAACCATGCCCTCTGCTACCGCAAATTACTGCTGGGTGCATGACTCCTCTTCAATATCTTTCTATCTGGATCCTCAATATGGACCTTTGTCTGCAACAACAATCAATTATTTAGCACATTAGGGGGGTGATTCTAACTTCGGTTCCCCCACCAAAATACCGCTCCGCGGTCGAAAGACCGCTGAGGGTATTTTGGGATTTGCCCTGGGCTGGCGGGCGGCTGCCAAAAGGCCGCCCGCCAGCCCAGGGCAAATCAACCTTCCCACTAAGATGCCGGCTCAGAATTGAGCCGGCGGAGTGGGAAGGTGCGACGGGTGCAGTTGCACCCGTCGCGTATTTCAGTGTCTGCTAGGCAGACACTGAAATACTTTGTGGGGCCCCCAGGGGCCCCGCGGCACCCCCTACCGCCATCCTGTTCCTGGCGGGCGAACCGCCAGGAACAGGATGGCGGTAGGGGGTGTCAGAATCCCCCATGGCGGCGCAGCAAGCTGCTCCGCCATGGGGGATTCTAAGGGCAGCGGTAAACCGGCGGGAGACCGCCGGTTTACCCTTTCTGACCGCGGCCAAACCGCCGCGGTCAGAATGCCCTGCGGGGCACCGCCGGTCTGTCGACGGTGCTCCCGCCGACCCTGGCCCCGGCGGTCTGAGACCGCCGGGGTTAGAATGAGGGCCTAGGTTCTTAGAGTCAATAATTAGAGTTTCAATAGGTTTTAGAATATTTATTCTCAAAACATTTTGTATGGTTTATTAATCAAATAATATAAAGTTACAGCAACACACATGAAGGGTGTCCTGAATCTGTCCATACTCTATTTGTCTCTGTCCCACAAAATTCAGTACGTCTAAATAATAATGTTTCTCAGTCTGCGAAAGTTGGAAAAGAATGTTCAATTTGTTACATTACGCACAAGATTCTCATGGTTATCTGTCTCATGTGCTTACAGCTATCATACTATACTGAAACGGTTTATTAACCTTCTCTAAGACCTAATACAATCTTTGCAGTGGAATGAATAACTCTGTTGTATCTAACAGTTCAGTAGCTGGAAAAGTCTCACAATGTTCTCTATACTATATTTCCCTATACTAATATAGTCAACTCAGTATAGTCTATCTCTACAACTTTCAATATCTATACACGTCAATTGTCTATAGTTTTACCTACAGCTCGCAGCTCCAGTGACAACAGCAGCAATAGAACAGTGGCAAGGAGGGGCACAGTGGTCGTCTCTCAATTTCTCCCCGACTGACTCAGCATAACCCTGTGTTCTCTCATCTCTGATGCTGGAACCCCCACTGCTTTCCCTAGGACACCTTTTATAATTAATTGATTCATACATTTGTTTACAGTGTAAAAATATTCAGGTGATGTTGTGTCATTCAAACAATACATCATCTTGTTGGATGGCAAGGTTGGATACATTCTCTTTCATTACCACACACTTTCATTTCTGTAAGAACAGTTTTGTATGCATAAGTGTGACACCCACGTAATTCACATCACTAATGCAATGTTATTGTTTCCAGTGTTGTAGCAGAGAACTTTTAAATGTTAGCACATACAAAAGCAGTTTAGTAAGTGGGTAAGATTTTAAGTAAGACTGGTTCTATTGTGTTAAAGAAAGATGTCATTTCATAGGTCAGGAAGAGGTTATGAAAGGAACATTTAGAGATTTTTTTTTATGCCAGCCTAGCGAGTTTCACAAGTCATGCAGCACAGGTTAGGCAAAGTTCAAAGCATGCTTTTAAATGTTCAAGCAACAACAGGTCCAGGCCTAGAGTTCATTCTCAACTAATGATTAGTAATTATGATTCTTAATTTCTAAATTCTTTATGGAGGCCTTATCACTTTCAACAGTAATAGCCTGTCAGTCGACTCCCTCGTGTTCTTATGCAGCCTCCAAGAGTGTTCTAAAGAACAACTAGATCACTAACAGTCTTACTTATGACAAAAGTGTGGCACACCTGAAGCCATCTTGATTGAATCAAACTGGTAAAACTTAAAAAAGTTATTTTAGAAAAGAATAAAATGAGGGGTTTCATTTTGTCATATAAATTATGGTTAGTGCTGTAGAAAGAAAAATTAGGACACATTTTAAGTGAGTTCTCAAATATCTTCCTCTTCAATTTCATTAAAACATTCTGACATGTCGACTGAAACATGCACTTTCAACACCAGCTGCAGACTGCCAGTTAACTCCCTGGTGATCAGCAGTTTACTACAGTGTTCTAATGGGCAACTAGATTGCTAACATTCCGAACTGATGCCAAAAGTTAGATTGGGGATCTTCATAAGAACTAAGGGGGTCATTCTGACCCTGGCGGTCATGGACCGCCAGGGCCAACGACCGCGGAAGCACCGCCAACAGGCTGGCGGTGCTTCCATGGGCATTCTGACCGCGGCGGTACAGCCGCGGTCAGAAACGGGAAACCGGCGGTGTCCCGCCGGTTTCCCGCTGCCCCAGGGAATCCTCCACGGCGGCGCTGCAAGCAGCACCGCCATGGGGATTCCGACCCCCTTCCCGCCAGCCAGGTTCTGGCGGGAACGGGTGTTGTGGGGCCCCTGGGGGCCCCTGCAGTGCCCATGCCATTGGCATGGGCACTGCAGGGGCCCCCTAACAGGGCCCCAAATAGATTTTCAGTGTCTGCATTGCAGACACTGAAAATCTTGACGGGTGCAACTACACCCGTCGCACCCCTTCCACTCCGCTGGCTCCATTCGGAGCCGGCATCCTCGTGGAAGGGGTTTTCCCGCTGGGCGGGCGGGCGGCCTTCTGGCGGTCGCCCGCCAGCCCAGCGGGAAACTCAGAATGACCGCTGCGGTTACCACCGCCGGCGGGAGTCGGAATGACCACCTAAGTCTCCCAAGATGGTCACCAGTTAAAAAAAGCCAAATGTAGCACCAAGATCGCCCAAATGTAGCCCAAGATTAGCCCAGTAACAGAAGTGTGCAAAAAACTTTTTTTTTTCCAGTTTTATATAGCGCAGGCTTGACCTGAAGGTATCGGAGTACTTTACATGAGTATCAGTTATATTACACAAGGATACATTAATTTTAGTTTTAGGCATGGGGAGAGTAAGTGATTTGCCCAGAATCACAGGATGTCGAGCTGATGCCGAAACTTGAACCTGGTTCCCCAATTGCAAAGTCTTCAGCTTTGGCCGTAACACCACATTCTCTCCCCTAAGTGTAACATGTAATCAACTGGATAAAAAAATCAAGATAGCAAATAATCTAAAGTGCTTTGTAGCTATTTGCGAACTTGGAAAATATGTTCTAATTTTAGTTTTTATTGCACTAAACATAATTTGTATGGGAATACGACGCTCTCATTTTTTTATTTTTTTAAATGCTTTAGGTATTGCAGTTTTGAATACACCAAGATGACGTCAGGTGTGCTACAGTTTTTTAATACATATAGAATGTTAGCAATCTAGTTGTTCATTAGAATACAGACACATAATTGAGGGTAAGGAGGAAGGTGCAGAGGCAACAAGTTGACCATGCTGGGTAAGCGGGAGGGGCAGTTACAGCTCAACAGACCATGGAGGGCAGGGAAAGGGGGGGAAGGGGCAACATACCAACCATGCAGGACAGGCAAGAGAGGCTGTGGCAATATACCAGACCATGGAGTGCAGAAGGAAAAGGCAGTAGCACTACAACCATACATGTCAACAGCCCCGTTTCAGGCAGGAGACTACTGATGTTTTTAAGCTCAGAAGGGCTTTATTTTATCTGTTTCCTGCTAAAACCTCCTCTTTGACAATGTAAATCAATAGGGACAGTCAATTCCCCAGGTTTTTTTTCTCCAAAATCTTCCTTTTTCCAAGTTCAAAATGGTGGCAAATATGGTACATTGGATTGCTGAGGGCAGGAGGAATGGGGTAGGGACATGAACTGGAATGACAGAGGGCAGGAAGGAGATAGGCGGGGGCACCAAACTGACCTTACAGGGCAAGAGTCAGGGGTTGCAGCAGCACAACACACCCCACAGGGAAAGCAGGACGGCAGTGCAGCACAACAGACCATGGAAAGCAATAGGGAGGGGGCAGGACCATGCACATAGACAACAGAGAGCAGAGGGGAAAGAGGCAAGGCCAGCAAGCTAACCATATGCAACAGACAGGAAGGACAGTTGCAGCATTACAGACAATAAAGGGCAGGAGGGAGAGGGTGGGGTATGACAACAGACCAGACAAGGCAGGAGGGAGGGGCCTGCACATGGAAAACGGCGGACAGGGCACAAGGAGGCAGGGCTGGAGAAGCAAGCTGACCATGGAGGGCCGGCGGGATGAGCATTGGAGGCACAACACACCATGGAGGGCAGAGTGGGAGGTGGTCAGGGGTAGAAAGCTGACCACACAGGGCAGGTGGGAGGGGCCTTGACAGCACAGAAGGCATGCATGCAAGCGGGAGAGCTAGTGGCAGCACAAAGGCCATGGTGGGTAAGAGGGAGGGGGCACAGTCATGCACAAAGGACAATGAAAAACAGAAGGGATGGGTAGGGACTGGACACATACAAGAGAGGGTAGCGGAAAGGGCTTCACAACAGACCACATGGGGTATACAGGAGGAGCAGTTGCAGCGTAACAGAGCATGGAGGGCAGAAAGGAGTGGCTGCAAAATGGTCCATGGAGGAAAAGATGGAGGGGATAGGGGCATGAAACTCAGACAAGTAGGGTGGAGCTGGCAGGGAAAAGCAGCAGTCATCTGACCATGCTAGGCAGGTGGGAGGGGCAGTGGCAACTCAACAAAACACTCAGAGTAGATAGGAGGGGCAGTGGCAGATCCATGGAACATGGTGGGGAAAAAGAGATGGAGCATGGGCGTACACACACACATTGGAGGGAAGGCGGAAGGAGGTTAGGGGCAGCAAGCTATGCACAGAGGCTAAGCAGGCGGGCAATTATGGGGCATAGAATTGGGCAATGGAGGGCTGGAGGACTGAGGCAGGACATCAAGCTAAATGGAGGGCAGTGGCAGCACATCAGACCATGCAGGACAAGAGGGAGGGGGCTAGTGCATGGACTCAGAACAGCAGGTAGGGAAGAGGTGGATGGGACAGCAAGCCAACTGTTCAGGGCTGATGGGAAGGGCAGTGGCAGAACAACGGACACAAAGGACTATAATAAGGGAGCAGGTAATGGACTTGGACAATGGATGGCAAGGAAGAGGGGGGCACAGGCATCAAGCTTTGGTGGGGGAAGCACACTGCTGGCCAGGCCCTGCGACCAACTCCCCGACCCACCCCCCACCGTGCATTGCGATGGGCATTTCACTTAACATTTAAAAAAACATTTAGAGTTAGGAAACAGAATTTAAAAAAAAAACGTAGAACTTCACTAAAACCAGCAGTTACAGTTAGGTTCAGATTTTACAGTTAGAGTTAGGTTATAGGTAGGTTCGGATTTTACAAGCACAAGACCATAGAAATTCAGTTGTTATAGTTAGAGTTATTTCAAGTAACCATAACTCATGCCCTATGTAACTTGTGCCTTCGCCATGCACTGCTAATTACCCCAAATATTACATCACTCATTACATCATCTATGACATCATTCATAATATCACTGTAACAGTTGCAGTAAAATTATTGATGAGAAAACTGTGCAAGTGGGCAGGTTCGTTTGGAGACCTTTCCCCTAATGACATTATCTCGAGGTTCCAATGGGAAGTTGTAAATATTTTGGGATTTTTGGGGCCTCCACTTTGTTCCTTGACTGAGTCCCAATTCCTCCTCCCAGTCTAACGCGAGCTACACACACAGCGACCCACCCCGTTTCCTAAAAATGTTGGTAGAAATGTTACAGAAACAAAATGGACCTACGGTAGACACATTACTCCTTTTGAATGTAATTTTTTCCAAGGGCATATGATGTGCTGGGCTTGGACGTGGCTGAAGAGGGGACCGACCTGCTGGTGGTTCAGAGCCTTCAAGCTCTTCTCCCAGGTGCCTGTGGTTTCAGTGTTTGGGGCGCACGTTGCTGACTATTTTGATCATAGATGCCCTGACAGGGTTGGTGGGTAATGGTTCCCTGGTGGCTGTGTTCTATGCTCCTTTTCAAATTTTATTATGAATTCACGATGCATAAATTGAAATGCTTTTTATGTGTATCTTTGTGGGGATGATGTGCCTAGCTCTGCTTGGGGATGAAATTTGTTCGTGTCATGCACCTTCCCTTTTGAGAACTACTGTCTACAATGGTTAATGCTGTATGTTATGTTTGTTCTCAGACTATATTTCAATGATACATAGCAATGCCTGGACCAATATATGATGCCTTTCAAATGTGCAGTGCCTTTAATAACCTGCAATTGGAATTAAACTAAGCTACGTCCTGATGATCATGCGCCCAGTTGCCTCTGGGCTGAAAGGGGGACGGGTTCTATCTCAATGTGGCGGGGAATCAAACACATTAGCTGCAGCGACATTGCACGTCGGGAGTACACCATTAGTCATGTTTCATTTTGTTTTTTGACACGTACATTTTGAAGAGTGATTAACGAGCACAGAAACAGTGAGGGGCATTATGCCCTCTCCCTGTATTTAAATGTTATTTCTCCACCATAGCATTTTGGATTCCCGTTTTCTCGTGGGGCCAGACTGTATCAGGTGGACGCTGTCTTTTCCTTACTGAAATGTATGTGCCTGCTGTGCATGCAGTGATTTATAGAAACCACGCGGCTTTCTAAAATTAACTCATATGATTTGATGCTATCACAAATATCGCTCCTGTGATTAGTTTTGCAATAAATCATTGTCCTGCAAAATACACGCAGGATGTGTTGCAAATTTTTCCCCAGAGGAGATTCCCCAATGATATCCGAGGAAGGTGACAGGTGCTTGCTACGCTCTTTTACCTGCAACGTATGGCTGAAATCCCATTGTTGCCAGGACTGCTTTTGTTACCAGTTTAGCCTTGATCTAAGTTCACCATCCATCTGACAGGCAATCTGACATGAAGCATAAAAGCTTAAACTTAAGTTTGCACTGACCCTTACACCTAATGGTACACACTTGGAACCTAATCTTATTTAGGAGAAGTAGGAGGACACTTAAGTGTGTTAGTTCACATATTTCAACAGCAAAGGCTGCACTAGCTTCATTATCAAACTGTTACAAATTGGGTTTATGGTTGGCAGAGTTATGCATCCTGTCAAAGAAGAAACCACAAGTCTAGCCAGGGTAAGTTACCAACACAACCTAAATTAACCTGTGCTCACCCCTTCATAGTTTGCCACAGAGCAGTCAGGCTTAACTTAAGAGGCAATGTGTTAAGTATTTATGCAACACTTCAAACAGAAAAACAGTGAAAGCACCACTCAAAAAAGTACTACACCTGATTCGAAAAATAGAGCTTAACATAATAAACAAAACAATACCAAAATGAGAAAAATCCAAATAGTAGAACTCCAGAAATGAATTTTGAAAGAATAAACATAAACATAGTGCTCAAAAAGCATAAAGCACCAATCGGGCTGCCTGGTCATATTAAACTGGGTCAAATCTAAAAAATCAGTCCAACCGCGATAGAACAAGGGTCAAATATAGGTACCTGCCTTGGCCCACAGAAACAGTATCTTGGTTTGGAGTTGCATTGATGCAAAAACAAGATGCAGGAGGCAAAGGAGGCAATGCATTAGCATCGATCCCGAAGATGTAGGTGATGTGTTGCTGGAGCAGCACTTTATACACACTTCCAAGGGCCCAGGACTAGACTGGCACCACTTGATAGGGCAAGACTCTCAGATGGCAGGGTCCAGGTGCTCTACGTGATGAGGTCAAAGACATTTGTGTCCCTAAGGCTTTAGAAGATCAGGAGGCAAGTCCGCCAGTCCTTGGAGTCACTCTGGTTCTGGGTTCAAGTGTTGTGCGTCCACTCCTTCTCACTCAGGCAAGGAAGGCAGCAAACAGTAGGTCAGCATAGCAAGGAAGCAGATCTTCCAGAGCAGCAGAGTAGCATCCTTGTAGCAGCAAAACAGGCCTTCTTTCTGACGGACTATCCACAGGTCCATAAGTTTGCTGAATTGGTAGGGTCAGAAGTCCAGTTCATATACATAGCGGTGCCTTTGAAGTGGGGAAGACTTCAAAGAAGGGCTTTGAAGTGCACAGAGGTCCTCTCTTCCTGCCCTGGCTCAGACTCACTACAGGGGTGTATGCAGGCGTTTGTGAGTGTAGAGGACACACCCTCTCCAAGTGTAAGTGTGAGGCTGTGGCCAGCTCCTCCCTCCATCCCGCCCAAGATGGCCCATCAAAATGCTGATGGCTCATCAGTCACACATAAGCTCCCTTTGTGTGTGGGTGTGGAGAGTGAATACACAAGGCCAGCTGTCACCTCACCACAGACCTGTATTGGAGACAGGCTGCAGGCACACAGGGCTACGAGCAGGAAGATGCTAACTTTCTAAAAGTGGCATTTTCAGAATGGTAACAATAAATCTGACTTTACCATGAAAAAGGATTAATCATTACAATTCCATAGGTACTAAACATGTCAGGTCTATCCCTGCCCAATCAGGAATTACAGCTTATTAAATGTAATAAGGAATCCCCAATGTTATCCTTCAAGAGGGGTTGGCCTCACAGTAGTGAAAAATAATTTGTGGGTTTTTCACAACCAGGATATATAAAACTAAAAAGTATATGTCCTGCCTTTTAATTACATAGCACCCTGCCCTATCGGCTACCTTGGGCCTGTTTTAGGGGTGACGTATATGCAATAAAAGAGTATTTGACAAGTTGCCTTAAATGCCAAGTTGACATGGCAGTGTAACACTGCATTCAGGCAACAATGGCAGGCCTGGGACATGTTTTAACGTGTTGTGTAAGTGGGTGGCACAAGCAGTGCTGCAGGCCCACTAGTAGCATTTAATTTACAGGCCCTGGGCGCATGTAGTGCACTTTACTAGGGACTTGTAAGTAAATTAAATATGTCATTTAGGTATATAACAATCAAACCATGTTTTAGGGAGTGTGCACATGCACTTTAGCACTGGTCAGTAGTGATAAAATGCTAAAGCCAACAAATAGAAATCAGCAAAAATGTGAGGCAAACAAACAAAAAACTTTGGGGAAAGCCTGCCTTAAGACTGTCAGGCCTAACACAAACACACATTGATGTGTCATGCAAATCCTAGTTTGCGGAGCGTTGTGAAGATCCATGTCAATTATGCATCGCACAGCTGAAGTAATGTGCCAATTTTGAGGTGCAATGAGGCTGCGCTGCGAGGTCCCACATCGTCAGCGAGGATCCTGTCGACGAGGCCTTGGGATGCGAAGTCCAGCATCAAGGATGCGTCGCACAGTTGAAGTGATGCATTGGTTCTAAGGAGCTGGGAGGCCACAATGCAGATTCCAGAATAGTTGAAAAAGCTGCCGTCAATGAGGGATGCGAGGGCCTGTGCCGAGCGAGGATGTGTCACGCAGCAGTGGTTCCAAAGAGGTTGGGGAGGCGATGCCGGTCTTTGGGACATGTCCAATCCACACAGCAGTGGTGATGCGCTGATTCTGCTCTATGTTGCGGTGAGCAGCAGAGGGAATGTGTCAGTATCGCTGGATTCACAGAGGCTGGCAGAGTACTTTATGCCCACTTTCAAAAGTCCAGTACTGAGGGGGTGGCGGCACTTGGCAAGGTAGACTCACAGATGGAAGAATCCAGGTAGTGGGAGTTTTCTGTCCTTGAGGGTCAAATCAGAAGACCAGCCAATTAACCCATGGAGTCCCTTTGGGGTCCTGTATTCAACAGATGCAAGCCCAGTCCTTCTCACCCAAGAAAGAGGGAATCAAGTCAGCAGGGCAGCAGTTCTTCGGAGCAGCAGTTCAGCAGAGTGTCAGTCCTTTTAGCAGCACAGCAGTCCCTTGTCCTGGCAGAGTGTCCACAGGTTCAGAAGTGTACTGAAGACGTGGTGTCTGAGGTCCAACATTTATACCTGGTGCCCTTCCTCTGTAATGTTGGAAAAGCATCTAGAAGTTTCCCTTTGAAGTCCCCAGGCGTCCTGCCTTCCCTGTCCTGGCTTCAGACTAACTACACTTGGTATGCAGCCCTTTGTGTGGAAGCAGGCCTGTGTAAGTAGGGCTGTGCCCAGATCAACCCCTCCATCCTGCCAGTGCTGACCCATCCAGGCACACCAAATGTCTCTATTATGTGTAGCTGTCTATAAGGAATACACAAAGCCCAACTGTCAGCTACAATCAGTCGTGACCCAGGAGCAGGCTACAGGCACTAAATAGCTAAAGCAGGAAATTGCCATTTTGCTAAAAGTGGCATTTTCAAAATTGTAATTTAAAATCCGACTTACCATGAACGAAGACTTGTTTAATTACAATTCCAAAGACACCAAACATGAACTGTTAACCTACTCCCATTTGAAAATGACAGCTTATTAAATTTAATAATGTAATAAGGTAACTCCAGTATTATCATAGGAAAGAGGTAGGCCTTGCAGTATTGAAAATCAAATGTAAGAGTTCTTCACTACCAGGACATGTACAATGTACAATTTAGAATTATATGTCCCACTTTTAACTACATTGCACCCTGCACAGTGGGCTGTTTAGGGTCTACACTAGGGGTGACACATGTATTAAAAAGGAAGTTTTGGGCCTGGCAAAAGGTTAATTTTACCAAGTCAAACTGGCAGTTTAAGAACTGTACATAAAGGCTGCAATGGCAAGCCTGAGGTATGTATAAAGGGCTACTTAGGTGGGTGGCTCTTAAGTGCTGCAGACCCACATGTCATTTACAGGCTCTGGGTACATGTAGTACCACTTTACTAAGGATTTATAAGTAAATTAAATATGCCAATTGAGGATAAGTCAATGTTTCCATGTTTTTAGGAACGGGCACATACACTTTAGCACTGGTTAGATGTGGTAAAATGTGGAGGCCTAAGGCCAGCAAAAACAAGATCAGCAAAAATGGAGAAGGAATGCAAAATGTTTGGGGGAAGACTGCCCTAAGGCTAACAGCTCTAACAGAGATATGTACAGATTCACACAGCTTTTCCATCATTGCCTCAATGTACTCTTTCAAAGTCTGCTCCATTCAGATTTGTAGCAAATACACCTTTTCTGCATGATCACCCCAGATTTTTCACCTTTCACTAGACCCTGTTCTTGTTGGCTTTTGGGCTTTGTGCATTTACCCTTGCTAAACAGGAGAGGAGTGCTTATGGTTAAATTGGCCTACTCCTGATTGATATATTTAACTGGCCTGTAAATCCCTAGTAGATAGTGTATAGGAAATACACCCAGGGCCCGGAAGTTAAATGCCACCTGTGGAATGAAACACCAATGATGCTATCCATAGGTCTGGCATGTAAAACATTGCTTCAGGCCTTCTATGTGTAGCCCGACTGCCTAAAAACCTGCTAATGACCCTGCCTAACTAACCTTTTCTGACAGGTGGGAAACCTTACATTTAAATATTAGTAAGTCACTCCAAAGAACACCTCTCATTTAAAAGTGGAACATGTGCAAAATTAAAGTTGGCCTGTTCCTCCAATGATTACCCTCAAAATCTATTTTCACTGGTAGGACTGTGTCTGGATGCTACAAAATGTCAAAGTACAGATTATACACTTTATTAACTTAAAATGTACAGAGATGAGGCCTGCCAACCCATAGTTTAGTGTAAGGAGAGACATGAAGAAGGGAAAGCCTTTGTAACCAGTCAGGTGCCGAACCCAGTGAGAGGGAAGATACACACAGAACTGGTTTGGAGTGCTCGCAGGGGAGGGGATTGCTTATCTACCTGGCCACACTTCTGAGTGGGAAAAAGAGCTCTGCACATGGGAAAGAGGGTTTCCCCAGCTTGGAATTTAGGAGTGAGGGTCACTGTGGGATTGAATGCAGTAGGGCAAGCAACTTCTGAAAAAGTGAGTGGGGTTGTCTCCATTGGTTAGAGGGTGTCCAGGGGTCACTTCACCCAGTGGCTAGTGCCAACCATAAATGCAGCTCCCCAAGGAACTCTCCTGAGAACATTTTCGAGACCTGCAGAAGATAGGAAAAAGCCTCGACCTGCTGTCTGTGACCTGAGAGGAGTTCTGGAGAACTGCATCAGCCCCTCTTTGTACCCCGGACAAAGAAGTGGACTCCAAGGGTCAGTTGGCCAACATCTTGTGCACCTAAAGCCACAAAAGGTTTTTTTCTGAAGTGGTCAGTTGATCAATACACACTGGACCTGGACTAGGCCTTGCTAGTGGCCTCTGCTGGAGTGATGCCTGGCCTCTAAGTGCTGTCCCTGAGATCCAGGGAGCTTTAGCAGTGACCCAAGGAAGATGCTCCATAAACCCTGATCAGCTGAGACTTCCAATATCTCTGGAGCATTTATGGGGACTTCGATATGCCTTCCTCAAATACAGCTTCATGCTTACCCCACTAGAGGATTATGAGCTCTGTAAAAAAAGACTAGGGGTTGGCAGTGAACCCCACTCCGCCGGCAGAGTTAGTGGAGTCTTTAGCACTCCGCAATCCACTTTGAGTGCAGAGTTCAGCAAAAACTCCACCCACTGGTGTGTAGTGGAGTTTATCAGCACCCTTGTGAACCCCCTCCCAGCTCCTTTCTAGGGAGGGCCCATGGCAGACAAACAAGAGCTCCATGTCTCAGAGGAGGAAGGATAGTGCCCAGAGTACAGTTTAAGATACTTCTTCAACAGCATCTCACTTGAGAGCAGGAAAGAGTAGGAAAGAGCAGGGAAAGCAGGAAAGAGACTTTTATAATATCACCCTGAGAGGGAAAGGAATTCTTCTGCAATAGCACGGAGAAAGAGTGCTGAGAGACTTCACCACACAAGGGACGCAGATCCTGCCCGTGTCTGCTTGTCTGGGGTGCGCTAAGAGGTTCCCTGTGTAGCCACCCCACCCCCCACCTGGGGCTGTGAGTGTTTGGATATTAAGTATTCCTTTCTAGTAGTGGAATAAAACAGTAGTTAGCTCACTGAAGTAAGGTTAGGGATCCTTGTCCCCAAAGAATGGCCCAGACCAAGTTAGGCTCATAGCGAGGGCAGAAATATGTCAGCTTTTTTGTAAGACAGAGTGAGTCATTTTACCCTTGTATATTGTCGACTTACTTTTTAACCTTACCAACGGACAACACTATTAAAGGTGTATTAACAATGATTGTCCGCTAGGTAATTTTAATTCAGCTGGATCCCATCATTATCCAGAATACTTTATCTAAGAACTCCCTCTGGGTGTATTTCACAGGGAGGATGAGTCCGCCCTGGTGGCATCATCCCATTAGTGTGGGGATAGGTGGTCTATGATGAAGCATGACACTATTAAGTGTGTGAGGCCACCTATTCCATGAGGGGGAATTCCCCGCATTGGTCCCATTAAAACAGTCCTAACACTAAATAATTATAAAATCACAACAAAAGTGCATGTGACTCACATCTTATCAACCACAGTTATTTCCCTTCTGTGGGTGCCACATGTGGTTAAAACATTAAAATAAAAGTGAACCAATACAGCATCAAATGAGAATGCCTTTGATTACCACTTTTTAATTGTTGCTTGTTTTGTGCCCCTCAAATAACAATGGGAATGTTTGCAAACTTCCTTTACGGAAATGTTTTTTTTTAGCAAAATAGTATAATTTGTTTTGACCATTTACCTTCACAAGGAAGCAAGGTACTGGGAGCAAACTGTGATCCAGACGACTGCAACACAACCAGACCATTGCTATCTTAGAGGCATCTTGTTCCAAAATGATGTAGCTGCAGTATTGATGAAGCAAAGAAAAAAGTCTTCTAGCTCTTTCCTAATGTGTCTGAAGGTGACACATTTCTCAATTTCACAGAGGTTTTCATCTATTAGGAACTGCCTATGCAGGCAAACCTTCTTTAAAAAAAATGTTTGGTAGGATACTTTTTACATCAGAACTTTTTTTCGAGTATGGACTCTGTTGTAAAAAGTTCAGTTTACAGTATATTTCACGCTTTAACTCACTCCTTTAGTGGTTGTTATACATGGTAATATAAAAACTCTCAAATTTGTAAACTTTCCAAAGTTTTAATTAACCTTCACAAAATTGGCAAAAGTCATCTTAGCAAAGTTTAGACACTCCTAGTTTCTTCACTTCACAATAAAGTCACATCTTCCCTGTTAAAATATGTCAAAAGGGCAACTTGATTGAAGGAGTTCAGAAAAGATATCTGCCATAAGTTAGGAAACTTTAGAAGACAATGTTCTTGCTTGAAGTTTGGATCCGACAATCCTGGACGAATTTGCTTTTCGGCCGATCAATGGCAATAGTCCCGAAGAATTTACGCATCTAAATAAATTAAAATATTTAGTATAGCCTTCACATACCACTGGAAAACAACAGTTTGCAAATTTTCCTAAATTTGTCAGTTATTGCAAACAATACTTTTACATCACTTTACCAAGACACTGTAAATCTTTCACAAGCTTAACATTTTACATGGAGTTTTGCTGAGTGAATTATTTTTGTGAAATGGTGTTAACATGGCAAACCCTGTGTTCTTAGAGCCTCCATGTTTTAAAATGCATAACATTTACAGTTTTTGTGGCTTACTAAGGTTTTGTAAACAAGAATAAGAACATTTCAGTTTCCAAAGGGTATTACTTAGTATCCAAATTGATCAAGGTTTTAAGCAAATCTTGGAATACTGATAATCGCAAATAATCAGTGACGGCTCCTCCGCCATGGCTGAGGAGCGTCACCTCCCCACCCCCGCGAGCAGCAGCCACTGCAAACCTTTAACAATAAAACAATAAAACAATAAAAAAACGTATTTATTATCTTTTATTGTTAAAGGGGCCATGGGCAATGGCAGGGACAAAGGCGGAGTGCACAGCTTCCCCCCTCAGTGCGCATGTATGTTTGGCCGGCCGTCTCAGGCAGGCCAAACACACATGTGCACCATGCTCTCACCAACCCAGCAGTGTGTTGCCGGGCTTGAGAGAGTAGTCACAGGCTCCAAGTTTGGCTGGCAGTGCCCAGCCAGGGCACTCCAGCCAATCCTAACGCTGCTTTCATGCAGCATTAGGATTGGACAAAGGTCAGGCTGGGAACCTGTGCCTCCAGTAACCATGAAAGAGGAGTGGCGCAGCGGCGAGGCAGGTACTTTTTTTTTTTTAATTGAATGTTTATTTTCTCACCCCCCGCTGTGCATCTCCCCGCCCCTTCACTGCACATCGAGCCGCAACTGCAAATAATATACAGTGCTTATAAATTAAGTTACTGTGTTAACCCACTTTTAGTTACTTTAATTGCGAGCCAGATATATCAAAGCTTTGCGCTGGTGCAGTGTCTCAAATAGGCTTGAAATCAGATTTACTTTCTAGCACTGGAGGAGGGCCCCATTGGTGCTACATGGGCATTCCCGGAAAACTACCCATGGTTTTATACGCACAGCCCTATCTAGTACACAAGGTAGATATAGCTATACATCAAAATATGTTTTGTTGTTTGGGGGTGTTGAAGCTTATTATCCTACCAGGGAGTAGCTACAGAGACACTACAACAGTGACGTTTGCATACAGTTCCTGGGGGAGTAGGGGTCACATTGCACCCTGATGCTGTGCACTGCCTTCTTCAATGTCACTGGTCAGACAACCAACACCACTGGGGAATAACCCAGGAACAACTGCAGACATTGAACCCTGCACGAACAAGCCACACCTAGCCTCTAGCAGAATATCTTAGTTTACTCTGCTCTACCTACCACTATCTCCTTCCCCGTTATTCTCTTTTTATCTTTTAATTCCTGATCTTACTCGCTCCCTAGCATCCACTTTTCACACTGCTGCTCTTCTTCTATTTCTCACTACACCATTCTTTTATTCTTCAAGTTTAAATCTTACCCTCATTCCATTTCCCTCTGTAACATGTTTCTGACTGCTTCTTTCCTGCTCCCACTCACACCATCCTGTTTTTTGCCGATCTCTTTCCTTTATTTAATCCTTATGACCTCTCGAGATCATGCTCTTATTCTATCAATGCCTTCCCCACTTATCTATAATCTCCTGTTTTCTTTCCCTCTTGCTCCATTGTTCTTCTCCCATTATCTTATTCCTTCCACACTTTTTCTCCCTTCTGGTTTCCTTCCTTTATTACAGTAGATCTGATGTCTCCCATTCTCCCCCTTCTCCATTTCTCACTCTCTAAAGAAAATAGCACTTGGAACTATTTCCATATTTGTTCTTTCAGACAGTCTACTGCACTGGATGGGGAAGATGGCTGCCTTCTTATACTCAAAAACGTTACTTCCCAGATCAGTTAACTAGACAATTTTGAGTAGGAGCAAAAAAAGACCACATGACTTGCATTCTGGGGATCGAGAGATATCAATAAGCCCTTATTTCACCACCCTATTGTAGGCCATTATAGTGCAACAGCAGTAAATTTGGAAGCCAGACTGGAGAAAGAGCAGAGAATAGGCATAGTACCATAAGTTGAATTGCCCAGGATCACACATTTTGACCAAATTGGGTAGCCGGATTTAAAGTCCAGGTCTTTCAGATCAGAAGGCAGTAGAGGAGCAACTCGAATTCATCACCACAACAATCCTCCCCCATCAATCACTTTTACTAAGCCACAGTCTTCAACACTCAAAATTCAGTGCACCGGTTGGGGACCCCATAGATCTTTCCAAAACTAGATCCACAAATAGAGCATCTACTAATGTTTTCAAGTGGTGTAAAACTCACAAATCCCAGAATTGCAAATTATCAATATTCCAACCAGAAAACACATTGTTAAGCAAAGGAATTATCATTATTTAATGAGGTTGAATTCTAGAAAGTAAATCTGACAAATCACTTTAATAAATTGGTATTTCAATCACACGAATCACTCAAAATGAATGTTATTGTTTCTTAAAAAGTGAAAAAACAATATAGACTTTCATAAAGTGCTAAGGACAATCCAAATCGTCATTTTACATTTTCTTGGGAGTACGACATATCACTGAACAAATAAACAGAATCACATTTACCAAATTGACCAACCACTGCCAATTAACCTTTCATGTCCTGCTACAAGCCCATAAATACGAAATATTGAGGTGCCTATAGCTGTTTGGGCCATTAGAACTTGAGCAATGGCTCTCATTTGCTTACATCTAACGAACAAGGCTGCCAGCTGGGCTCGCAAAGGGTAACTAGCAGGTTTATTAAATGGGTCCTTGTCTGCTAGATGAATCTTCAAAACTGGACCTCTAGATCCACTAAGCCAAGAAGCTGGGTTCACCAGCCACTGCACCTTTTGTTTCAGAGGTGGACATTATCACATTAACCTTTTGGCTATGTTGACAGCACCAGTGAGAGAGAAAAGAGTTATGAGCGGGTCCCTTAAAATTTCAGAAACCTGGGTGGTGTGCATACATACTCTCTGATTGTGTGTTTGTTTTCCAGCTTCTAAGTTGTTGTTACCATTTCTATCTTTGTGGAGGTGTTTTTTTGTTCTGTGTCTCTACTTTTTCAGAAGAATCAATTTTCTAGGGCAAATGAGTCTGAGAACAGGTGTATTCCCTACTTCCTAACCTCTGTGAGCAGCTAGACACCTGTCAGTCAATTTCCTAATAGAAGATCTCTAATTATTGGTGTAGACTGGGAATACTGAGTCCTGAATATCAAAGGAACAGAATATCATTACAACAATCAAGGGACAAAATATCGAAAGGTAAGTTTTGAAACATTTTCTATACCCAACTCTAAATGTACGTACCTTGGTGATGTGTATTTTTATGGTATCTAGATGTGCAGTTAAGAACAGTAAATTCTTAATTCTCACCTCCCTCTGTGCACTTGCCTTTTGATGATTTGGCTCTCGATATTGTAGCATTATTTTGTCTCATCGATATTCGGAGCTCTATATTCCCAGCCACAATCGTAATTAATTACGCTGGAAGGCAGCAGTGCTTTCATCTCCACTGGGTAAGATGAAAGGAGTATTAGAACATTAGAATATTTGGAGTTCAATTGAAAACAATGGTGTGCTCCATGCTTCTAATGGCCCGTAGAAGCCTGGAGTTCCAACATTCCAATGTTTTTGTTCACTGCTATTGCTGTGAACTAAGGCCTCACGGAGCCGAAGGGGATTTCACTCCCATCGGGCTCTGTCAGGCCTTTCTTTTATTTATTAGAACATTCTGCAATCTAGTGGCAGAATGTTCTTATAGCCTTTTAGCCCTCCGTAGCTGGGTTATACCGGCATTAAAATCCAACTCCCTAGTTAAAGGCCCTCACCTTCAGCTCAGGCCTTTAACGTTGGAGCGGGCTTTTAAATGTTGTTATAGTCCACTATAGCAGGCTATAGGACTATCTGGAAGACTAGAACTCCAGGCTGCTTCTCATCACCCAAAGAGTGCAGGAATGTTCCTCAGGGGACTAGAGACATCAACTGTTCAATGGGACTCCATTCATAAAGTGGCATCCCTCCAGGACACAGCAACAGGGACACATGCTGGTTACTCCACCACTAGGCCTGGTCAAGCCACAGTGGTCAGATTCCTTTAAGCTCTCTGAGTCAGGGGCCCATCCTCAGCAGGTGCAGAAGGGCTTAGAGAATGGAGAAGAGTCATGAGACTCAGAACCATTGATTCTTGGGTAGGCAGTAAGTAGGTGACATGAGTCACCATTCTAGGGCAAGCAACCGAGGTAAGCAATTTCATAGTACTGGTTGAGGTTTTATTTCACCACCTAAGGGGCATGACCTGAATAGGAACTGCTGTTGCTTTACATGCATGTAGAAATTCAAGGCACTGCCCGTTTAGGTGGACCCAAAGGAACATAGTACTAGGGACTGGCCTCAGATCTGCGCATGAGTTCTTGTACAGCCCCATAATTTTTTGTACTGTTGCCCAAGAGTAAGTTTAGGACACGTTTGGATAGTCATCGCCAGGGATAGATGGGGTGTCTCTGCCCGTGGGGGTGGAGAGTTAAGTGATGTTACTTCACATCTGTGAACAAAGAGAACAAAAGAATGTGTGTGTATTTGTTTTACAATGGCTTGTGCATGAGATACACAGTGTGATCATATGTTCCCCGAAATAGAATTTATGTTGCCTGGCTTGCTTGAGATCAACGGTTAGGTTGGTCCAGATGGGGGAGCTGTACATTTAAAATGCTTCTGTATCTTGGCACACAGCAAGCTTCTTTTGTGTTGTTATATCACAAGCGCAATGTGCACATGGAAGGTTTCCAGGACAAGGTTGGCCTGGATGGAGGTACTTCAAATGATCTTGCTTGATAATTATTTATGTCTCAGCAGTACATGCTGTACATCACATGCAAATGCGAGCATATTGCTGTATAGGTTAGAGGCAGTACACTTAGAAATACTGCATGAGCTGGTGAGGTCTCGAGTATGAGAATCCAGGAATTCACTTCTTCTTAGGAAAGATTAGAATGTGACTCAAGAGATTGTAAAGAAAATCTTGGGACACAGCCTCTTCACTGCACATCCTCTGCACCCCTTCCAACCAAGAACAACTTTTCTTCAGAATTCACTATGTCAGGGCATAACACAGTACACATTGAGTAATATTCAGTGCTTCACTTGTAAAAGAATGGGTGATGGTGCCCTGAACACTATTCAGAAGCCATGGGCTGGTGCAGCTGAATGTTGGCATGCCAAATATACGAAGGTTGCAAAATCCACCTCATGCCTCTTTCTTCACAACCAGACAATTCCTTCACCTTTATTTCACTCTTGCAGGTTCCGACTTTCTCCATTTGTGATGACTTTTTCTGGCTTTCTCATCCTCCATCTTTCTGTTTTGTGTGTTTTATCTCTCTTCCTCTTGTGTCTGTTTGGAAAAAATAAGCGCTGGTTCCCAAAAATGTGTTCTGGTGGCCCCCACCACCTCAAATTAAGCACTGGCAATATATGCTGCTAGGGCAAGAGATATTCCCTGCCTACTTTATTCTGTAAAATGACCATGAATACATAGTGGATTTGTTTGGCATTGTTCCACAACTCATTGAGCCTAACAGTGGCTTGGAATAAATTATTTTACAAGGTTGAAGCCAATATTCACATTGTCCGGTTCTGTATACTTGATAACATTTGGAAGGGAAACCTTTTCTGTATATATCAGTTGCATGTAGACCTGGGTGAACGTTTCCAGAAATGTCCCACAAATCATCTGCAGAAATCCTATGGAAATTTACCTAATCTTCAGGTTCAATTTGTATACAGCCATACAACGTCTAAAAACCTAGTTACAAAGTGAGGAATGTGTGCAGGGACTGAAGGATAGTTTTTCGTAGGCAGAAAAAGGGAGGCAATGACGAAAGAGAGGGCGGTGCACAACAGTTCGGTTGACTGCAGATACTGCATGATAAACAGAGGTTGCAGGACGGGTTAATATTCTTGCAGCAGAGGTCTGTTAGTAAACTATTTTTTTAATCATATTTTTATTGTAAGAGTTCATACATCATAAAAAAAGCATAGTCAAGGAATTAGCTTCGTCATGATATAAGACATTATATAACCATCATAGAGTACATACATGGACCTAAAAAAATCAGAATATATTGCACATTGCCCACAGTCTCAAATTTCTGTCTTCATATTATACCATTCTGACTCTTCAAACGTGATGAACTACAAGAATTGTCCCCTCATCCTGGTGCCTCCCATCATCTCTGAAATCCCAATCTTAGCACGTACTCTAGCTCCTTGATTTTTAGCATTTTAGACCACCAATGTTGGTATGTTAGGATTGTCTCTGATCGATAATTTTGCAAAATAATTGATCTAGCTACTAATGTGAATATGAACTATCTTTTTTTCAGCAATGGTGCAATATTAACATCTGGAAAATACCCCAGAAAAGCTATGTAAACATCTACTGACTTATCTAACCCTAAAGTGTGTGAACAGTCCGCCTGGATTTCTGCCCTGAAAGGGGTTATTTTAGGACAGCCACAGACAATGTGGGTCCAATTCCCATCCCCCTCAGTTGAGCATCTAAAACACCTATCAGGTACCTGGGGGTTAATTCTATGCAAAAAAAAAGCCGTGGGTCTATGAAGTAACCACTTTGCAAAAAATGGTATTCTGCAGAAATCCGCTCCTTTCATTAAAGAGAAATTAAACACATTTATCTTATTCAAGGTCTCTTCCATAATTTGGAGACCTTCCTTGGACTGCCACTTGTCCCGAGCCTTCAAATATAACGCATTGGTCTTCTGCTGTCTAAGAATACCAACCCAGCTACTAACAGACATTCTGGTTGTGATTTCTATCCAGTCTTCAACCAGTTTTAGATTGGCCCAAACGATACTGGAATCTAGGTTACTGGAAAACTGTCTTATACCAATGAAGGATCAATGCAACATTGTTTTAAAGTGCCTGATAGAGGGTTCTATGTCGGCCCATGTCTTCCAAGCTGCAGAGTTTAAAAAATCTGAGTCCTTACCATAACTATTAGCCTACCACCTAGAAACGATTCCCAACATAAATGTCTGCACGGAGTGTCGCTCCATTAATGGCCGAGATATTATAGTACTTGTTCAGTTGTTCTTTACATTTAAGAGACCACCCTAAAACCTTGTAGAAGACCTTTTTAGGGATCGAGAAGTGCAGAAAATCAGCAATCTCGTATTCATGAAAGATCAAATTGATGAAGAAATTATTTAGCCCAATCTTTCCAGGTTTTTTTTTTTTTAAACTGTGTGAGCCATGTGCAAAGTTAACAAAATAGTATACTCTTAAGTCAGGCAGAGTAATGTCCCCTTCTTTCACTAGCCTGTATAATGAATTTATCACCAACGTAGGCATCTTCTTCACCAAGATAAAAGTTGAGAACATTTCCTCCAGTTCCTTTAAAAACTTAATGGAGAGCGAAAAGAACGAAAAAATACACAATGGAAAGATTGACATTCGAATGATAGTAACACAACCCATTACTGAGAAAAGTAGATTGTTCCATTACGCAAAAAGAGCCTTAATCGTACGGACTAGAGCGGAATAATTCAATTCAAATAGGTCATTGACATTTTTTGTAATGTATACCCTTAAATATTTTTTAGGCCTTTGATTGACTAAGGAGTGAAGTTCTACTGCTAAAGTGTCAAGTGCACAGTAGAATAATACAATCTCAGCTTTCAACTTGTTGATCTTTTACCCACCCAGTTCTTGAAACGTTTGAAATACTTTAAAAACCCTCTTTAGATTAGCTATATCTGGCTTTAGAAACAGAGCTATATCATCGGCATATAATTTAATGCTGGTCACGCTGCTTATTGGTGGCCCAATGCTTCTATCAGTCCGCGCTGCTGTTGCTAAGGGCCCTATGAATAGCGCAAAAAGAATAGGTGACAGGGGACATCCTTGCCTCGTGCCCCTGGTAACTTTGCAGGCCCCGATATTGCGAGAGGTAATAATTATGTGGGCTCCTTTATAAAAATGAGATATGATCTGACTAAATCTCTTGGGGAACACAAACTCCCTCAGAATAATCGGCATCTAATAAAAGAACCTGTGCAGGGACTCTATTTTGTAAAAAATAGTCTAATGCTTCTATTAGAAAATTTGTATTAGAAAATAACTGCCTACCAGGAATAAAACCGCACTGATCCAGATGAATAATAGAACCTAACACTTTGCTCATGCCGTTGGCCACAACTTTGCGATGATCTTATAATCCACGCTTAAAAGACTAATGGTCCTATATGAGTTAACTGTCTCTTTGTTTTTATCCTTTTCTATAAACTGACCACTATCGCATTGTGAAATGACGCCGGGACCTCACCCTCCTCCAGGATTTAATTAGCAAGTTTTAAAAGTTGTGGGCTTTAAACCGGTGCAAAGTTACTGGTAGGCCATCTTGCCACAAGTCTTTCCATTTGCTAATGACCTCACCACCTCCTTGAATTCCTCAAGAGAGATTTTAGCCATCAGGCCTTGAATTTACTAGCATGTAGCTTGGGAAGCGGCAGCTAGGTTAAAAAATGCCCGAGACAAGCAATATCAAATGGTTGGTGCGCACCATATGGTGCTTCATAATGCTTCAAAAATCTTTCTTAAATCGGAGCGGGATCTACAATGCCAGTCTAGGTTTTAGCATCAAAACGAGAAGTGACTGTGGGCCAGATGTACTAAAGAAGCATTTTGCGAGTTGCAAATAGCGAGTCTTAGCGACTCGCTATTTGCAACTCGCAAAATGTCATGCAGAACGGTGTCTCAGACACCGTCTGTGATGACGCAGAAACGAAGGTTTTACATTTATTAGCGCATAAACGTAGTGCCGCAATAATCAAGTGTGACTTTAACCGAACTAATAAAGATTGTACGGGGACAAATGTGCCCTCAGAGTAGTTCGCCAACATTTATAAGCGTGCTTTATATAACGTGATGTATTAGAATTGTACTAATCTGACATAACCGTAAACGTGTGCCATGATTTGCTTGTTTGAAATGTTTTAATTTAGCATAACTTTAGTGGAGGCTTCGGCCTAGTTGCCTTGTCTCACGGTTTAGATGCTCGTGTTTTTCTAATGTGCTAATAAAACGTGTATTCTTGCTTGAAGCTGTACTTTTCCAGTGAGATCGGTTCACATGCTTATCTTTAAGGTTTCGTGCCAGCCTGGCATCTTCTTCTTTGCTCCAAGGTCAATCTGCAGGTGCAGACAATGGAAGCTCTGAAAGTGAGTTAATTGGTAAAATATGTTGCAACTTACGTTCCCGACTCCAAGGATAATGTATGCCTAGGTAGAAGCTTGTGAATTGTTGTTTTTGATTGGACAATTTGAAGCCAACCTATGAACCCTCCAATGGAAGACCCTACTGGATTTGAACTGTTGATTATTTAAACCTGGTGCACAAGAAGAAAGCAGCCATTAGCCATTACCCGCCATTTGCAGGACATTGCGGCCATTACCCATTGCAGCCATTATGGCCCATCTTGCCGACCTCGTCATTTTGCCATCTTCTACGATGCCAATTGATGTTCGACGCCATTTTGAATGAGACTTTGATGCTTTCTCTAATCGAGAGAAAGAGACTTTAAGTAATTCTCGCCCTAGAGACTTTAACTTTGATTTGCCCCTTTGCATAAAGTAGTAGTTTTGTCCTTTTATCTTGCCGCTGTGAGGCAATTGCCCCGTCCACCCTGCCCCCTTTGCCCCCGTCCCATGCTGATCGAACCCGGTACCTGTGAGACGAAGACTTCCTTGAATGCTGATTGAATTTGGTAAATATGAAAGGAAAATGTACAATTGCATTGTGTTTCTTTTTAGGTAACCAACTGCTGATTTTTTATAAGAGCCCTAGTTAGGAGTTTTCCAAATCAATGTTGCTAAATTGTTTTTGCATGAAATCCCACATATAGATGCTAATTTGAGGTTAGATGAGGATTCATTTGTTGCACGATGCAATTTGAGACCTTGTTATGCTGACTAATGTATGCAATTAGCCCATTACAGATTATAGTTTTAGTGGTTTGCGTTGCTATTATCGAATGCATTGTTATTCAAATGCTGCATAGATTGCATATTTTTCGCCGTTATGGACAGCTATTAATGTTCATTTACATATATCATTTGGTGTTGAGACACATTTATATCGTGCTAGCTTTGTTAATATAGGGAAAATAAATTTATTAACTTTGAATGAACTGGTGTGGTTATTCATGGCCGGAAGGTCATGGTTCGCCGAAATGTTTTCTGGATTAATTGTGAAGTGTTATGTTGATCAGGGCATTGCTTATGTTCGTTATTGATTATTGATTTGATTAAATTGATTACTCTCGGGTGAAGAGAGCCCCACTTGGTCAAAAGATTCATCGACCTAAGAGCGTCCAAATACAGGTAATTTATTAGGACGGAACGCTCTATCAGTAGATGGTAGCAGAGGACGGTTTCGCCCTTTGGGACCCCACTCGAGAGGTAATGGTTTCGCCCTTTGGGACCCCACTCGAGAGGTAACGGTTTCGCCCTTTGGGACCCCACTCGAGAGGTAACGGTTTCGCCCTTTGGGACCCCACTCGAGAGGTATATGGTGTTGAATTGACGGTTACGCCCTTTGGGACCCCACTCGAGAAGTATATGGTGTTGAATTAGATTTTTCTTGGGTAAAACAGATTGAGAGAATGATGATGCCCTAAGTCCCCCGCGACTTTCCCGGGATCTCGGAGCTTGCGAATGGAGAGAATGGAGGTGTGAAATCGGCGTTGGCGGTACTAGTGACGATATGAGTGAAGTCAGGATTTTGCGCTTGCACAGCTTATTGCCGCAGATTGTTTAAAAAGGTTGCGAGGATTTTAGAGAATAGCGGAGGTGCGACTCCGAGTGTGAGAGTAGGGAAGTCGTCGAACTTCATGTGCATGTGGCGCTTTGTGCAGAAAAAGGTCCACGTGGTTGTTGTTGTTGAGACGGGCCCTGCGAGGTCAAGAGACTCCGGAGTATGTTGAAAAGTGTATGAGACACTTGTTTTATGTTGTGGTCTGGTCGGTTTAATAGGTTGACCGGGCGTGGTCAACGAGTCGGTACGGGTGTTAAGGGAGTGAAAGAAAACTTCGACTTCGGGCTTTGACAAATTCTAAGTGCACTAGAATAGATCATTGACAAGTTGAGAGCAGAGTCTGCGGGTCAGAATTTGCTTGCGAAAGTGGGGACCGAGAAAGATGGAATAACTGCTGAGGCTAGTGAAAAATCCCTAAGGTCCTGAAGCGATTGTGTTACCCTTCCTGTAGTAAACCGACAGATCTGTTTTATTATTATTTGGTTGCTCGCGATACATGCCAGAAGTTGTTACGAGAGGAGCTGAGTGAAGGAGGACAAGCCGCGAGGCTTTGTCAGCCGCAGAGTGTGTGAGTGTGACGTCACTAGGAGCCGCGCTGGGATAGGTTGGTTGCAGAGAAGGGCCGCGCACGGATTGGACGCAGTCCGTGGGGCTCGATTGGAAGGGGAAAGGCAAGCGAAGAGTATTCCGGGAATTAAAGTCACTTATTGATTACAAACTTTGTGAAATAAAAGACGAGAAAATGAAATTTTTTAAAGCATTAAAGAGTGCGATGAAGGGGGAGTCTTACATTAAAGCGAGCGTAGGAGAGGAGACGCCACCCGAAGGTACACCAGCTTACATTGTAATGGAGGAAAGGGGGGTAGCTCCGTGCCTTTGGCTAAAGCAATGGCACAAGCTGACAGAGAGACATGGGAGCGTAGCATTCCCGATCCATGGGACATTCTATATAAGGATCCTAGAGAATTTGAGATTCGCGATGTACGACATGAAGGTACCTCCAAGGCCAGCACAGTTTGAGGCTCTAGCGGTTTGGGAACTAATGGCTAGACAGCAACAGCAAAAGAAGTTCGAGGCCAGGATAAGAAAGGTAGAAAAGACACTAGCGGACGCTAGGTGGGATAATGCACAGAAGGTGTGGAGGTCAGATATATTGCAGGGGATAAAATTGTTTCCCGCAATTGCTAAGGAAGAAGAGGCGACAGGCAAGAAAGCTACCTGTAAGACAAACAGGAGGTGTTCCAAAGATAGAGAGGACGAGGAAAAGTTATGGAGAGAAGACGAGTCAGAGGATGAGGAGTTCATCATGCAATTGCTGAACGACCGTCCACCACCTTATGCAGAGAGTGAACAAGGTCCAAGTACCAGTTCTGCCCCTCCGGCACCAGTACAGAATAATGGAACTCCAAATTCAGAAACGCCATCGGGATCTAAGGACCCGAGTTTACTGTTCACCCCGCAGATACCGCAGGTTAGGAGAATATATCCAGATGTGCCTATGTTGAAAACAGCAGAAAATTATCAGCCGCAGGTCCCAAGGTACTAAAGCAGTGACAACAGTACGGGAATGATTCTAGATCCAACCGTAATGGGAGTACAGAATGGTCGCAACCCAACATTGGCACAAGCTGAATCAACCCAGTTTTTGATGCCTCAAAAGCAGATGCAGGGGGGAACCGCACATGCTCAGATGACGGGGAGTCAGACGGGCATGCCGGCAATGATGACCCATAGTGTGGGAATGAACATGCCTCAGAACCTGGGGAATGGACAGAACCCAGATGCGATATCCCTACCCATTACTGTAGGTCCACCGGTACCTTTGTACATTCAGCCTAACTCAGGTATGAGCGGTCAAGGATCAATGGTGCAGAGTGGGACGGAAAGGAGGTGCATAGAAAACACTCCAGAGACAACTCCGATAGCGGCTTTGCCAACTGGATCTGGGTCCTTGATGGAGTTTAGTCCCATATGTGCTCAGTCAACAGTGGTGAGGTCGAGTCCCCCACTGATGATACTGCTATCATCGAACACTGAAAAGTTGCCGCAACCATCAATGGCAGTCAATGTGAATGCTACACTGATGGGGTTGAATGCGCAACATCTGACACAGTGGTTCAACAGTCTGAATTCCACACAAAGCTCAGCCAGTGGGAAGGGAGAAGACTATCTGAATAGGGTAAGGTTGAACATGGAAGCAGAAGAATTGGTGGAAGGGACTATGGGTTTGAATAGGTTAGAGTCCTACTCGGAAGAAGAGCTGAGGTACCTATGTCCCAGGATTACGAGAGAAGTGAACAAGGTACATAGAAGGTTGCAAGAAATAGCTGACAAAAACGGGGTTGAGATAGACAAGACAAAACACTTGAGCAGGAGCTATAGATTGGATTTCGGGACCACAGACTTTGAACACATGAGGTCAGCAGGCATGAAAATGCACCTTAGAGAATTGCTGCAGAGTGCACAAGTGTGGAGGTGCTTAGACAAATGGGAGAGCAGATGGGCAAAGAAAAAGGAAAAGAGGAAAGACAGTGTCCCAGAGCACAACGAGAAAAGATCACAGAGTAGTGATGCAATAACCATGTTACCAATGAGGGAGACAGCAGGGGGAAAATTAATACATGTACCGTGGCACAGAAGTGACATTCGGTCTTTTACGGATGATTTTCCCAAACTGAGAGAGAAACCGATTGAATGGTATCAACAGACTGATAGGTTTGTGAAGCTTGCAAAATGTCTTTGGGAAGACCTGAACACCCTCTTTGAGATTGTGGCTCCGGCAGATTTGTGGGAAGACTGAAAAAGGGCTATAGGTTGGCCGACAAGTGAACCAGAGAAAGACAGGGATACGGGTGCACCATCACCTATGGTAATGAGCTTGTACTATAAGGTGATTGAGCATTTGAAGACGAAGGTTGCCGCGAAAAATGTGGATTGGCAGAAGATTGATCGAACTGCCCAAGAGGCTAAAGAGTCGATTCATGGTTACTATGAGAGGTTGTTGAAGGCGTTCAAGAACTACAGTGGCACGGAAACAATAGAGGCGAAGGACATGCTTCATTTTGTGTTTAGATTTGTGGAAGGGCTGAGACCAGAGATAAGTCAGATGATAAAGACGCATTTGATTTGTTGGCAGTCGAAACCTATTGATGAGGTGTTGAATTATGCGAAATACTGTAGCGACGAAATTGAAGTGAAACAGAAAAGGTTGAAAGAGAAAGTGATGATGATGCAACTTAAAGCAGCTCAGACAGGTTTGCAAGGGTTGCAAGGGTTCCAACAGCAGATACCGCAGCCGCAGCCGCAGCCGCAGCCGCAGCCGCAGGGAAATATGGTGTTTCAGCCACAGGCGAGAGGCAGAGGCAGAGGAGGCTTTGGGAGTAATGGTCCGGATTTGAACACTGTTGCGATTCCGAATGGTGTGTAGGCAATGAAAAGGGTGATGCCGTGTCACGTGTGCGGAATCGTCGGGCATTGGAAACGCGAGTGCCCGATGGTGGTGCAGGAAGGTGCAGGTGTTGGTCAGCAAAACAATGATGTCAATGCATTCCAGACAATGAGGGGACCGAAAATGAGAGGTCCAAACCCAAATTTTCAGACCATAAATCAGCTGCAGGGATTACAGCCCATGCAGCCGCAGCAGATGCAGATGCCCCGTATGCAGATGACGCAAATGCAGCCAATGCAACAGCAGTTTCCCATGGTACCTAATAAGCAAATGCAAATACCTTTGGCACCTGTGAGTCAGCAGCAAGTGATGGTTCCTCCACAGGTCTCGGGTCAGGTGATGAATACAAATGGCACAGTACAACAGTTCCCATTACACAGTGAGAATGGAATAAACAATGTATGGGAGAGTGAAAGTTCAGATGAGGAGGGAAATTGTGTGCTTGCAGCATCCTTGGAAGTTGATCAAAAGGGTCCATATGTGGAGGGAAGAGTTATGGGTCATCGTGTTTCATTCTTGGTTGACACAGGAGCCACACGTTCAACTGTCAGGAGCATTGAAGTACCAAATTTGCCACTCTCAGGGAGAACAGTTCAAGTAGTGGGAGTAGCAAACAGGTACCTGACGAACCCAATCACAGATCCAGTACAAGTCAGAATTGGTAACTATCAAGGGTCACATAAATTTGTGGTATGTGACTCAAGTCCGATAGCACTGTTAGGGAGAGACCTATTGTGCAAATTGGGATGTTCGATTATGTGTTCGAACGATGGAATTAGAATTCAGACGAGCAGTGATGGGGAAGAAGAGGACAGTGTAGAAGGGGATGAGATGGAAACTGATGAAGAATATCCTCTGATTAACCTTTTTCCGATGATAACTGAAGAAGATATTCCAGCTGAATTACGGGAAACAGTCGGAAAGGAAATGTGGGATATGACAGGAAAAGAGGTGGGATTGGTGAAAGGAGTGGAACCAGTGAAAGTGACCGTAAAACCCAATGTAACCTTTCCCCAGACCCCACAATACCACATGGCACAAGACACCCTCATGAAAGTCGCCCAACTCATTGACGAGTTTGTAAAACAGGGAGTACTGAAAGAAGTGTTAAGCAGTCCATGTAATTCACCAATCATGGGACTAATAAAGCCGAGTGGAAAGGTCCGAATTGTGCAGGACTTGAGGAAAATAAATGACATCATAATTAAATGCTGCCCTGTAGTACCGAATCCAGCTGTGATAATGTTTCAAGTCCCTTGCGATGCCGAGTGTTTCTCAGTCATCGACTTGTCACAAGCATTCTTTTCGGTGCCTCTTCATGAGGACAGCCAATTTCTCTTTTGTTTCAAATTCTTAGACAGAGTTTACAGTTGGTGTCGAATTCCTCAAGGGTTTTCTGAGTCACCGTCAATTTTCAATCAGATTCTAAAGAAAGACTTGGAAGCGTTAGAATTGCCATTCGAGTCAACCCTAGTACAGTACATTGATGACTTACTGATTGCATCTAAGACAGAAAGTGGCTGCACAGCCGACACCATTGCTCTACTGAACCATTTGGGAAGGAATGGACACAAGGTGTCCCCTTCAAAGTTGCAGTTCTGTCAGAAGAAAGTGAAATACTTGGGTCATCAAATAGAGAAAGGGTCACGGAGAATAATGAAGGAAAGAATAACACGTGTACTTCAAATGAGTCCACCAAAGACAAGGAGGGAGGTGAGGAAGTTTTTGGGGATGGTGAGCTACTGTCGCCAGTGGATTCCCAACTTCTCAACTCTAGCAAAGCCTTTACTGAAACTGACCCAGAAGGATGCCTTGGATGAAATTGAGCTGAAAGGAGATGAGATGGATGCTTTTATTGAATTGAAAGAATGCATGTGCAGGGCTCCAGCTTTAGGTATGCCTGATTACACAAAGCCTTTCACATTGTTTTGTCATGAACGTGATGCATGTTCTTTGTCTGTCTTGACCCAAGCCCATGGTGGCATAAACAGACCAGTAGCGTATTTTTCAGCTACTCTGGATCCGGTCGCAGCAGCACTGCCAGGGTGTTTGCGCGCCGTAGCAGCAGTTGGTATCAGCCTCACTCAGAGTGAAGGAATAGTGATGGGACACCCATTAACAGTCATGGTCCCTCACTCAGTTGAGATACTTTTGACCCGCTCCCGAACGCAACACATGACTGGAGCAAGACTCACAAGGTATGAAACGATAATTCTGGGCTCACCGAATGTGCAGCTGAAAAGGTGCACTACGTTGAATCCAGCAACCTTGCTTCCCGGTGAAAATGCTGAAATTGAGAACGCTGAAGACGTCGAGCACGACTGCCTTCAGGTGACTGAATTTTGCACAAAACCCCGACCTGACATTTAGGATACTAAGCTTGATGAAAATGACCAAATTGTTTTTGTTGATGGGTCATGTTTAAGAGATGCATTGGGAATATTGAAAGCAGGATATGCTGTATGTACTGTAACAGGTGTCTTGGAAGCGTCCTGGCTTCAAGGAGTCTATTCCGCACAAGTAGCAGAGCTTGTAGCCCTTACAAGAGCATGCCAACTGTCTACATTGATGAAGGTTACCATTTACACTGACAGTCAGTACGGGTTTGGAATTGTGCACGACTTTGGGCAACTATGGTCACAGAGAGGTTTCCTGACCTCTTCAGGGTCCCCAGTGAAAAACGGGGAGAGAATAAGGGAATTGTTACACGCCATTCAGATGCCAGCCGAAATTGCAGTGGTAAAGTGTAGTGCTCATACAAAAGGACAGGACTATGTTTCCCTGGGAAATGCATATGCGGATCAAGTCGCAAGATTTTGTGCCTTGAACTGTATATTGCTCAGGGATGAATGGAATTTGATAAGTGAGCCAGAGCTCGAACCAGCTGAAGCATTTGCCTTGAAGGTCGTGGATACAATGGATGAACTAAAAGCATTACAGAATAGCGTCAGGGAGGATGAAAGAGCTTCCTGGATTAAGTCACAATGTACAAGGAGACCAGATGAGTTATGGGTTTCAAATGAAGGAAAATTTGTTTTACCAAATAGTCTCTTATCGCAGCTAGCGCGGTTCTATTATGGGCAGGCTCACCTAGGGAGAGATGCCATGATAAGATTGTTCAAAACTGATTGGTTTAACCCCAGATTCCGTCAAGTTGCAGAAGCAGTTTGCCATCGTTGTGTCATTTGTCAGCAGATGAACCCAGGAAAGGGAACGGTTGTGAACATGAGCCACATTGGCAGGGCGAGCGGCCCGTTCAGCAGAATGCAGATGGACTTTATTGAGATGCCTGTGCATGGAGGTCTGAAGTATGTGTTGGTGATTGTGTGCATTTTTAGTCACTGGATTGAAGCATACCCCACACGTAGAAATGACAGCCTTACAGTTGCAAAACTATTGTTGAGGGAGTTGATACCACGTTTCGGATTCCCGATCTCTTTAGAATCAGATAGAGGAAGTCACTTCAAAAACGAGGTGATAAAGTTACTTTGCGCAGCGCTGAACATTGAGCAAAAACTGCATTGTAGCTATCGCCCTGAAGCCTCAGGACTGGTGGAACAGATGAATGGTACACTGAAATCAAGAATGGCGAAAATATGTGCATCGACAAATTTAAAATGGCCTGACGCATTGCCTTTGGTGTTAATGTCAATGAGAAACACCCCTGACAGAAAGACTGGATTGTCCCCGCACGAAATTCTCATGGCAGGGCCATGAGACTTCCTGCAGTTCCCGCAAACGCGCTTTTGAATATTACAGATGATATGGTGTTAGACTACTGCAAAGGTCTGGCTGACGTGGTTCGCTCTTTCTCTCACCAGGTGGAAGCAACCACCTTGCCACCGATCCAAGGTCCAGGACACACACTGAAAGCAGGTGACTGGGTCGTGATAAAGAAGCACGTGAGGAAGTCGTGTCTGGAACCCCGTTGGAAAAGGCCCTTTCCAAGTGATCCTGACGACCACTACCGCTGTGAAGTGTGCGGGAGTTCCCAACTGGATTCACGCCAGTCATACAAAGAAAGTGTTGTGTCCCACAGATGAGGAAGTTGAAGCGCTGAAACTGCCAGTACCTGATAACAAAGTGCTGAGCGCTGAGACAGAGCAAAACAGAACTAGAAGCGAACAGGCAGAAATAGAGGAGAGAGAAATATTCTCTGAGGACGAAACAACCGATTCACTTGGGGAAGACCAAGGAGAAACCTCAGACAGCGACGAAGCAGCTGAAGGTAACAAAGAGCCTGAAGCAGCTGAAAGTGACAAAGAGCCTGAAGAAAGTAACGGTGACAAAGGGCTCGAAAGAGGTGAAGAAGCAGGAGAGCCTGATCAGAGGAGGGCTTTCCCAGAAGCAGACGGTACAGAAAAAGAAAAGGAAAACCTGATTGACTCCCCAGAAGGAGGGGACAAGGCAGAACGAAACTGTTCAAAATTCTTCAGAAGAGATCGCAGGTCCATCAAGTGGACACAGTGCAAAGAGAAGACCAAGTATATCACCAGTTAAACTAAGAACTAGAGAAACGTTGAACGACAGTGAAGGGCCAAGAGTGAAAGAGAAAAGAAAGGAAGTGTCTGTCGTGGTACCAACATCAAGTGAAGAAAAAGACTTGGCCAAAGAGGAAAGTACCAGTGAGGCAGAATCGAAGAGAGATGCAAAATTGAAAAGGAAAAGGATACCAAACAGGAGATATTCCGGTCCAGAATGGGCATATGTAGTCAATGACGATTGGACCGACGAATTTGTATCTCTTAGCCTCGAGAACGAAAAAGAAGAGATACCAATAGAAAAGAAAAGTTTTATGGACACTATTGACTGAAAAACTGATAAATGACATTGCTTGCTATAATCTAACGTGATACAACCAGCTGAGACATTGCTAAACTGGATGAGACATTTGCTAACTTGATAAGACTTTGATAACCTGATTGACTCTTAAACCCGATTTGAGACAACGTTGCTAACTGATAAAAGACTGAGTTATTGCCGAATTGAGACAAATGCTGCTAACCGATAAGTGACTGGGCTCCTGAAGAAAACTGTGTGAACATTGCGCTCGTTCAGCTTTGTAACTAATTGCTAAATCGTTTCTTTATAAGTGCTTCTAGCTCTCTGATTCTATACAGATCATGACTAAGTACGCTACACAAAACAGTAGAGTGAAATATTGTAAATATGCGTGTATAGGCTTGATAACTGCATGTGTACTAATAATAATGGCAATAGTGCTTGCAACGCGTGGTAAGGGTGAGAATGAGAAAATTTATGCTTCTACTTCTGCTCCTGTTACTGTCACTGAACTAACCGCATTGAAAAGACTAGAATTAGATGAGAGACACTTGCATGATAAGAAGGAACTTTCGTATAATGTTTTCTATCGCCTACTAAAAGAATATGTTGAGACTATGGATGCGAAAGATTGTTATGTGTGTACACAGATACCGACATCGGTAACGGAAGGGGTGACTTATCACCACATGCCTCTTACATATGGGATTACATGTAGTTTAGTAAGTTCTAGATTTTATGGTCAAACTAACATACAGTATTTTTATTCAAATTATGATGTTACCTTTGCATATGTTCCTATAATAACGCAACTAAGCCAGATTGCTAAAGATTGGGATGCTAAAATAATGAGGGAATTTTTCGAGCCAATGCAACCTTTTGAAACAGCTCACGCTCATAGGGAAAACCTTACCTGCTCGCTCTCAGCAGTAGAAATAAGCTTTTTAGATCGCACAGATGATAGAAGGGCACAAATGAATGCGAAATTAGAAAAAGAGCTAAGTAAGAGGACTTTAGTAGATAATTATCCTTTTGCCGCAATAAAAACACAAGGAAAAATAGCTTTAGACGCTTGGCATGTAGGGAAATTTTGTATATATCGTGGTGAATCTTATTATGATAACATTTTCGTGGGAGCGAGTGAATGTAAACATACGTTTATCTTTAAGGCCAAATGGACATTCATGCTGAACGGACTTGACCCTGTCATACCTGGTGTATATTACATTTGTGGGCATAATGCCTATTATCGTCTTCCAAAGGGATGGTGGGGGAGATGTTATTTGGGTATAGTGTTCCCAAAGGTTTATCAACTGGATGACCTATCAGTGATTCCAAAGACGTCTGGATCTCATCGTATCCAGAAAAGAGAGACCGCAGCTGCTGTGGTAGGAGATATATTTGGAGCCATGATTCCTTCATTGGGAGTTGTGTTGAATTCCATCAAAATAAGAAAGTTGTCTACTATAGTGGATAACATGTTGACAAAGTTTTCAGGTGCTATAATCCTGATGGATGCTGAACTTGCAGCAGAAAGAGCTATGACTCTTCAAAACAGGCTTGCCCTAGACATTCTTTTAGCAAAGGATGGCGGCGTTTGCAAAATGCTTGGTGCGCGTCACTGTTGCACGTATATACCAGACAACAGTGTGAAGATTAAAACAATGCTTGCAAATCTAACAAAAGAGAGTGCAGACTTGAAGGAATTGAAAGAACCAGGAGTTTGGGAGAAGGTTGGAAAGGGAGTTGCTTCAGTGGGAAATTGGCTTGGTGGCATTTGGAATGGAATATTACTAAAAATAATACAGGGAATACTAATAGTACTAATTTGCATCTTTGGGATTTGGGGAATAAAGAGGGGAATACTAATGATCATGGCAAGAATTAAGAGAAGGAAGGAAGAGAAAATGATGAAAAGAATGGCAGAAGAATACAAGGCAAGAACAAGGGGAACTAAAAGGCAAAGAGAACTGACAGAATTTTAATGGAATAAAATTTGTGGGAATAGTTTTGTGTGATGACAAATAGTCATCAGAGGAGGGATTGATGACGCAGAAACGAAGGTTTTACATTTATTAGCGCATAAACGTAGTGCCGCAATAATCAAGTGTGACTTTAACCGAACTAATAAAGATTGTACGGGGACAAATGTGCCCTCAGAGTAGTTCGCCAACATTTATAAGCGTGCTTTATATAACGTGATGTATTAGAATTGTACTAATCTGACATAACCGTAAACGTGTGCCATGATTTGCTTGTTTGAAATGTTGAGATATTATAGTACTTGTTCAGTTGTTCTTTACATTTAAGAGACCACCCTAAAACCTTGTAGAAGACCTTTTTAGGGATCGAGAAGTGCAGAAAATCAGCAATCTCGTATTCATGAAAGATCAAATTGATGAAGAAATTATTTAGCCCAATCTTTCCAGGTTTTTTTTTTTTTTAAACTGTGTGAGCCATGTGCAAAGTTAACAAAATAGTATACTCTTAAGTCAGGCAGAGTAATGTCCCCTTCTTTCACTAGCCTGTATAATGAATTTATCACCAACGTAGGCATCTTCTTCACCAAGATAAAAGTTGAGAACATTTCCTCCAGTTCCTTTAAAAACTTAATGGAGAGCGAAAAGAACGAAAAAATACACAATGGAAAGATTGACATTCGAATGATAGTAACACAACCCATTACTGAGAAAAGTAGATTGTTCCATTACGCAAAAAGAGCCTTAATCGTACGGACTAGAGCGGAATAATTCAATTCAAATAGGTCATTGACATTTTTTGTAATGTATACCCTTAAATATTTTTTAGGCCTTTGATTGACTAAGGAGTGAAGTTCTACTGCTAAAGTGTCAAGTGCACAGTAGAATAATACAATCTCAGCTTTCAAATGTTGATCTTTTACCCACCCAGTTCTTGAAACGTTTGAAATACTTTAAAAAACCTCTTTAGATTAGCTATATCTGGCTTTAGAAACAGAGCTATATCATCGGCATATAATTTAATGCTGGTCACGCTGCTTATTGGTGGCCCAATGCTTCTATCAGTCCGCGCTGCTGTTGCTAAGGGCCCTATGAATAGCGCAAAAAGAATAGGTGACAGGGGACATCCTTGCCTCGTGCCCCTGGTAACTTTGCAGGCCCCGATATTGCGAGAGGTAATAATTATGTGGGCTCCTTTATAAAAATGAGATATGATCTGACTAAATCTCTTGGGGAACACAAACTCCCTCAGAATAATCGGCATCTAATAAAAGAACCTGTGCAGGGACTCTATTTTGTAAAAAATAGTCTAATGCTTCTATTAGAAAATTTGTATTAGAAAATAACTGCCTACCAGGAATAAAACCGCACTGATCCAGATGAATAATAGAACCTAACACTTTGCTCATGCCGTTGGCCACAACTTTGCGATGATCTTATAATCCAAGTTTAAAAGACTAATGGTCCTATATGAGTTAACTGTCTCTTTGTTTTTATCCTTTTCTATAAACTGACCACTATCGCATTGTGAAATGACGCCGGGACCTCACCTTCCTCCAGGATTTAATTAGCAAGTTTTAAAAGTTGTGGGTTTAAAACCGGTGCAAAGTTACTGGTAGGCCATCTTGCCACAAGTCTTTCCATTTGCTAATGACCTCACCACCTCCTTGAATTCCTCAAGAGAGATTTTAGCCATCAGGCCTTGAATTTACTAGCATGTAGCTTGGGAAGCGGCAGCTAGGTTAAAAAATGCCTGAGACAAGCAATATCAAATGGTTGGTGCGCACCATATGGTGCTTCATAATGCTTCAAAAATCTTTCTTAAATCGGAGCGGGATCTACAATGCCAGTCTAGGTTTTAGCATCAAAACGAGAAGTGACTGTGGGCCAGATGTACTAAAGAAGCATTTTGCGAGTTGCAAATAGCGAGTCTTAGCGACTCGCTATTTGCAACTCGCAAAATGTCATGCAGAACGGTGTCTCAGACACCGTCTGTGATGACGCAGAAACGAAGGTTTTACATTTATTAGCGCATAAACGTAGTGCCGCAATAATCAAGTGTGACTTTAACCGAACTAATAAAGATTGTACGGGGACAAATGTGCCCTCAGAGTAGTTCGCCAACATTTATAAGCGTGCTTTATATAACGTGATGTATTAGAATTGTACTAATCTGACATAACCGTAAACGTGTGCCATGATTTGCTTGTTTGAAATGTTTTAACTTAGCATAACTTTAGTGGAGGCTTCGGCCTAGTTGCCTTGTCTCACGGTTTAGATGCTCGTGTTTTTCTAATGTGCTAATAAAACGTGTATTCTTGCTTGAAGCTGTACTTTTCCAGTGAGATCGGTTCACATGCTTATCTTTAAGGTTTCGTGCCAGCCTGGCATCTTCTTCTTTGCTCCAAGGTCAATCTGCAGGTGCAGACAATGGAAGCTCTGAAAGTGAGTTAATTGGTAAAATATGTTGCAACTTACGTTCCCGACTCCAAGGATAATGTATGCCTAGGTAGAAGCTTGTGAATTGTTGTTTTTGATTGGACAATTTGAAGCCAACCTATGAACCCTCCAATGGAAGACCCTACTGGATTTGAACTGTTGATTATTTAAACCTGGTGCACAAGAAGAAAGCAGCCATTAGCCATTACCCGCCATTTGCAGGACATTGCGGCCATTACCCATTGCAGCCATTATGGCCCATCTTGCCGACCTCGTCATTTTGCCATCTTCTACGATGCCAATTGATGTTCGACGCCATTTTGAATGAGACTTTGATGCTTTCTCTAATCGAGAGAAAGAGACTTTAAGTAATTCTCGCCCTAGAGACTTTAACTTTGATTTGCCCCTTTGCATAAAGTAGTAGTTTTGTCCTTTTATCTTGCCGCTGTGAGGCAATTGCCCCGTCCACCCTGCCCCCTTTGCCCCCGTCCCATGCTGATCGAAACCGGTACCTGTGAGACGAAGACTTCCTTGAATGCTGATTGAATTTGGTAAATATGAAAGGAAAATGTACAATTGCATTGTGTTTCTTTTTAGGTAACCAACTGCTGATTTTTGATAAGAGCCCTAGTTAGGAGTTTTCCAAATCAATGTTGCTAAATTGTTTTTGCATGAAATCCCACATGCAGATGCTAATTTGAGGTTAGATGAGGATTCATTTGTTGCACGATGCAATTTGAGACCTTGTTATGCTGACTAATGTATGCAATTAGCCCATTACAGATTATAGTTTTAGTGGTTTGCGTTGCTATTATCGAATGCATTGTTATTCAAATGCTGCATAGATTGCATCTTTTTCGCCGTTATGGACAGCTATTAATGTTCATTTACATATATCATTTGGTGTTGAGACACATTTATATCGTGCTAGCTTTGTTAATATAGGGAAAATAAATTCATTAACTTTGAATGAACTGGTGTGGTTATTCATGGCCGGAAGGTCATGGTTCGCCCTAATGTTTTCTGGATTAATTGTGAAGTGTTATGTTGATCAGGGCATTGCTTATTTTCGTTATTGATTATTGATTTGATTAAATTGATTACTCTCGGGTGAAGAGAGCCCCACTTGGTCAAAAGATTCATCGACCTAAGAGCGTCCAAATACAGGTAATTTATTAGGACGGAACGCTCTATCATCTGCGAGTCGGTATGGGGTCGCAATGACCCGCCTCATTAATATTAATGAGGTGGGTCGCAAATTGCGGCCCCATACCGACTATGGGCACTCGCAAACATGGAGGCCTGCTGTAGTCAGCAGACCTCCGTGTTCGTGACTGCTTTAAATATAGCAGTTTTTTTTTTTTTAAGTGTAGCCCGTTTTCCTTAAAGGAAAACGAGCTGCACTTAAAAAAAAAAACGAAACCTTTAGTTTCGGTATTTTTTCAGGGCAGGGAGTGGTCCCTTGGACCACTCCCTGCCCTGAAAAAATGTTTTTGGGTCCAGTCACAAACTGGAAGGGGTCCCATGGGGACCCCTTCCAATTTGCGAGTGGGTTACCATCCACTTGAAGTGGATGGTAACTGCAACACCATTTGCGACCGCATATGCGGTCGCAAATGGTATTGCATACCACTAGGAATCGCAAATAGGAAGGGAACACCCCTTCCTATTTGCGATTCTGAAATGCATTTTGCGAGTCGGTCCGACTCGCAGAATGCATTTCTGCATAGGAAAATGCGATTTGCAACTCGCAAACAGCAGTTTTTGCCGTTTGCGAGTTGCAAATCCTTTCCTACATCTGGCCCTGTGTTCTGTGCCTGGTTTTCTCGAATCTGGCACGCTAAAAATGTACCTGCAGGTTCACTTTCCTCGTGGGTCTTTTTAATGTAAGCTGCATTGGTAATGTACCCTCGCTCTTAGAACTAATCTTGCATGCATGCTCTCGTCTTCCTGAGCGTCAATTTATTGTGGAGGGTTCTATTGTAGGAATAAGCTTAACTTGCTTGGCGAAGCACTGATTCCAGTCTTTCCTATGGGCTAAAAGCTGCACAATCCCTCTCAAGGTTATACAGCCACGGATAATTGCTTTGAATGCATCCCAGATGTTATCTACGCTGGCAGTACCCTCATTCAGATCGAAATAGGTTCTTATTTCATAATTTGTCACCTTGCACCATCCTTCATCTTCGAAATTTACTTTATTAAAGTACCATCTCCCACTGGGCCTCTCGACCTTGATCCCTGCGACTACCATCTCTACCAGGGAGTGATCTGAAAAGCTATTCTGAATATGTGCGTAAATGCTTAGCTTCAATTCTCCAGAGGATGAGAAATAATCCAATCTGGCAGCGGAATTATATTTCCCCAAAAAGCAAGATTATTCCCGCTTTTCAGCCTATATGTCTCACCACTGGTCACCTAAGCTCAAGCTTTTTATACAGTCTGACATAGCTTTTGCCACTAGTGGTTTGTTCTGTTTTCGCGTCTGAGAGGTGGAAGCTAGTGTTGGGTTTAAAAGAAAGTTGAAATACCCCTCATAATCACCAGCCCGCGGATAGTTAAAGAGCCTGACAGAGTTTGATCATTGGGATAGCATCATCATGGATGGGAGCATATATTGTAGCTATGGTTATTCTAGAATTATTAAGTAATCCACTGATGAGAGCCCACCTGCCATCATTATCTGTTTGGGAGAAAGTGACCTGCAACAGGAAACATCGATTTACATATATTGCCCTCCCCTTGTGGGCAGCACTTGCACATGATATTCATTGATGGCCTGCCCATTGCTTGATCATTTTACGTTTTAGTTCCCTTTTGTCCGGAAAAAGTGTCTCCTGAATAAGCACAAAATCTGGTGAGTGCCCTTTTACCCAGTCTTCAATTGCCTGAGCTTCACACTTATTGTTTAAATCATTAGCATTTAATGTGACATAAGGAGCCCGTGTTTATATACCATCATCTAGGTGTACTCAGACCTACCAGGAGACAGGGACTAGCAGACAGTAATTAATCTCCTATACTGAAAGGAGAAAAAGTGTGAGTGCACATATACCACAATTTTGTGAGTAAACCACTCCTTTATGCCACTAGCCATTCTACTGGATTGTTCACCCCCCCCCAAAGTGCTAACTTGTGCTCTAAAACACCTCGAAAGCACCATAAGTGTCAAAGTTCTACATACTTCAAGGTAACCACCCCATGCTAGAAAAAAGAAACATATTATTAGAACTATAGACATAGCAACGCCACTAGGAGTAAATTGTCTATTGTGTACTATGTAAACTTGTTTCTACTAGTGCAAAACAGGTGTGTCATGAATAAAGTGATAAAGTGCATTACATAGCATCCAGTGGTGCCCCCATGGTGTCAAGAGTCAATACAGTGAAACGTGCTACAGTACTATATTGACTTCAATTTGCCACTCTGGGGAAAAACAATACTAAAACATTCTGAAAATTCCAATGCATCAGTAAAAAACATATTAGACTAAATGACCACCATATTTTCCCGACCTGTGTATATCCTATGTGGACCCTGAGTAGACCCTGATTGGGCCATCCCCTTAAAGCCCTTTAGTTGCATCACTGATTCTAAAGTGCTTCTTAGCTTTCCTGTCTCCACTAGCCATTCCTGCATAGGCCACACCCTTCCAAAATCCAATAATCTTATTTTATAGCTGAAAATTAGTTATGAACTCTTCCATTTTTCCCACTGCAAAACCCCATAAACCACCACCCTTCCTACCAACCCCACCCCGTGCATCCCTAGGGGAGTATTTAACTCACATCTCCTCCCCCTCACCCAAAAATGCATTGGGTGCCATGGTATGGCTGGTTGGCTGGTTGGTGGACACCTTAGATAGATGCATTCTGGAAGAGATTCTGGGCTTCTCCAGTATCTGAGAAAAGTTGCAGTTGCCCTTTCACCTAAACATTAAGATTGGCTTGCTGGATGATCTGTGCTTGAGCACCTTTGGCTTTAAATGAGTCTATAATTTTAACAAAATTCCAGGGTATCTTAGCTGAAAGTGCCAACATATCAGAATTTTTTTTTAATTGAAACACATCAGGGTTACAAAATAATTTTTTTTCTATGGCTCATGACAGGATCCGCTCTTTGATGTGAAAGTCTGCAAAGTTCACCATAATTGTTTATGGGTATTTGGCATTTATAAGATTTGAGCGTCTGTTATAGTTCTTTAAGTTCAGCGATTTTTCTTTGAGAAGAAGCTCCTTCTTTACCAGCTGAGAGACTTCTTGCTGCATAGAGACTACTTTATCCATCAATATGAGGTAATTCAATATGGTGGGAGGGCGATTGTCCCCAATTCGCGGTAGCTGTTCATGTGCAACTTGCCTCTGGGTTGCACAGTGGTGGAGATGTCATCAGATCTCACCCACATTAGCTCCACCCATCCAACAACTATCCTTTCATCAAATCTGATCGTCTCATTCCGCCTTTACACACAATGTAGTTTCGTGGCTCAATAGATATTGGTACCGCAATGAGGTGCTGCTGCAATATGTCACTTTTAAAATGCAAAAGCTTCTTGACTGCCCACACATAGTCTGACCAGAATAAGTCAGCAGACAGCAGAGCGTCCAGCTCCCGTGCAGTGGCCCTCCTCACCCCTGCCATTTGAGGAGAAGTATTATCTTAGTCTGGGACCTTTCAGGCTGGGCTCCTTCAATTACCGCTGCTGAAATCCCAAAATGCCAAATTGTTTATGGGAGAAGCTTTGGCTGTTCGGCCGGTCTCCCATCTCACAGCGGTGTCCTCAATGCCTCCTCATTAGCGATGGCCCCGAACTGGCAAACACTCTTCAGCGTCCATCAGTGCTGCATCACATAGCACCGCCTGGCTGCACGGTCTGTCCTTTGGGGGGAGGGTCCGGGTGAGTGCACTAATGGCCAAATGCGTGGGCTGCATACCACGCCATCCTCCTCTTAGTAAACTATTCTGAGTTTAAACAATTTAAAGAGCTTGGTGCTTCAAGGCAAGAACTGCAGAAACCTGCATGTAAACTTTAGATCAGAGGTTTTAATTCTAGTACTATAGCATAGTGGGATGAGTTCTAGCTTCAGAAATATGTATACAAGCAGCAAGTGAAATGCTGAAATTCAGGCGTGACTGCACAGGGGATGATTTACAAAAGCATCTTCTATTGTAGGAAGTATTACTACAGGTGTACTCTTTAATGTACTTTTACAAGCTTTTGCGAATCAGCCCCAAATCATCTATCTACCTATTAGTAAAAGTGCAAAAAGGGCCTAATCCTTTCTATTTGCAATACATGTATATGGCTATTCCCTGAAAATGCCCACATTGTTCCTAAATAAGATGCTTTTGGGCTAATTCACAAAGGTATGTAACAGAATGTAAAAACATTCTACTGAGTACTGCTTTACCTGCTCCAAAATGCCTTTTTAGGTTTTGCCTGAACAGCACTTGGGCTGTGCTTGTGAAATCTATTGTATTTATTAAAAATCTTAAAAAGGGCTTACATCCCGCCTCCTTGATTTCTTTTCTTTTCATTGGCTCCTGTACTTGCAACTTACTCTTCCTCCATTTCTATTGGCTGTAGACTATTTCCTGCACTAACCAATCTTTGTTCCTAGTGTTTCTGCTGTTATCAGTGTCCCAAAGCCCAAGTACTGTGTTCATCCGCTTTGGTTTTGGAACTTCTTTTCTTAATTGATTTGCTACTTTACACATAGCGCGTTCCCCAAAGAAGGAACCGGAGAGCTTCACAGACACAGAGACATTAAGTAATTTCCACAGAAACACTGGATGTTGTGCCTCACACCAAGACTTGAACCATGATTCCAACGGCACTCACCAGTCCCCCCGAGGCAATGCACGTTGACCAGTCCCCCACGGGCCAAAGCAGGTACCCACTTGAGTGCTCCCTTCTGTTGTGGGGACTGGCGCTTGTCTACTCCTTCTCATTGCCCCCAAATATACCCACCCTCGGGTTTTCAAGTAGGTTTCGACTTTATTCTGAAATAGTTCAGCCTCTCCCTCCATCCCCTCTTTCAAATGGGAATCTCTCCCAAGTTTCTTTCAACAGGAATGTGTTAGCAGCACTCTCAGTTTGGTAGTGGAAGCTTCCATTTTGTGGAGAAGGATGGGATGCGTTTTTTCCTAACATGGAGAAAAGTCTGCAGACTTTAATAATGGGGGATGGGACCCCATTCATGCTGAACATTACCATTTTGATTGCTTTTATGCCATTTTTTGAAGGAGAGGGCCTGCAGAGTGCCCCACTCTTGGCAGAGCACAAAGATGTTTTATCTCTGCACACAATCAGAGCAAGGACGTTCTCCCTTTTTCTGTAAGCACATCTAAACTACATGATCGCTGAGGGCTGCTGCAAAAACAGCAGGTTGTTGACTCCAGCAGTACTGCGAGTGGATCTTTTTATAATGAGTAATACTGTTTACAACAACAATTCTTCACAGCAATTCAACCGTTCACCGTAGAAGAGTAAGTGATTTTTTAGAATGGGAATACACAACGCACGCCTTCCTAGTTCTTTACAGATTGCAAAATGTATTTTAAGCACTCCTTGATATTTGTCATGACAGAAAAAATATTTCTATATTGGAATGTCACAAACAGTGTCATTAAAAGGGTGTGCGTTTGTGCACTGAGGAATTCAAGAGTTCTGCTCCTATTTGCATTAATTATTACAGAACTCATGTTTTCTGAGCTTAGAAGTAGCTAATGAAGAAACAAGCGCAGCTGTGACAAAAGTGTTTCATACATTGAGCGTCCACATTGGTGCTGCAGATTAAAGCACAGTCTGCAGCCTACATTTTGTGTGTGGCATTTTGTTTCACTTAGCCTCGTGCTATGAAGCTGAAGACAGAGAAGACGGGAGCATACTTAAGCAACACATCCCCCCCAACTTTATCATATTTGATACTGATGTGAAACTGATGTGATGTGACACACTGATGGCAGTAAGAAGGCATCGCTTACCAAACAGTTGTATGGAATTCCAAGTAACATATAAACCCAACTAGACCAGTATAATCGATGCCCAAGTGGCGGATGGGCCACTTCTTCTCACTGCCTGCCTGCCTCCCATGACCGACTACCAGGAGGAAGAGCGCAACATGTATCCCTGCATCCATAATAATTTAGACTACACCTTATAGAAACCTTTTTAAAAAACCCTCAAATTTCACTTTTCAGCTGGCAGATCTGGACTGCATGAGAGCTCCTTCGAAGTACCACTAGATACTCAACCCATTGGAGCTCTTCTGCTGAGGGGGTCCCCAAAAGCCAGTGACACACACACTAACTTAGTGCATGAGGCGAGGGCCAGTCCTACATGAAGTTGTCTGTCATAGATCATTTTGGTGATCCCTGTGTCTAGTTACTGACAAGTATGTGTGGCAATCCAAGGTTTGACATTTATACAGTCCAAAACGAGCGTGCGTTTTGTAGGCACTGGAATCTACACCATTGTATGTGACAAGCAGTTGTGTACCTTATGTGCAAGGTAAGAAACATACTGCTACTACTTTTTTTTCAATCGAAGTAAGCTGTCAGTCTCGCCTTCAAATGAATCATCATCAATCTTTGTTCAAGAATTCATGTAACCCGCCACAAGCTACAGTAACCACATGCTTACTGTAAAATATCTTCATCAAGCTGGATACATCTTTCTGGTTCCCAACCTTCAATGATAGTAGCTGTAGGAAATATCGGTCCATTTTATCCTTACTTCTGTTCTGACAGGAATTAAAGAAGAATTACTCTATTTGTCATTCACGCTTTCTTTAGTTTATAGTATTCAACTGCTCACCAAGCTAAAAACTTACAAAACCCCCTCATTAATCACATAGGAGAAACGTAATGCAATTACCAATGCTTGTTTAATAGGCCCCTTCTTTTATCATTTTGGAGTTGATAAATTGAGCAGCATTGAGTTGGGCACCTTTAACAGTCATTACAAGCACGAACAGGCAGTGCAGCTTCAAATAGATCAAACGTGACCTGAGGATTATAGACATTACCTTATCTCACTGAGTTACTGAAAGGTATTTTTTTGCCTTTGAGAATTATGTTATATTTTTCCATTTTCTTTCATTTCTTGCATCTTGCAGCAGTCCCTTAAGAAAACATCAGGAAGCAGGCCCTGCTTCCTATGGATATTTCAAGGCAGGCATGCTGTGACCATTCAACACATTGTTGATTAATGCTTTCATACATGTTCCAGCTGTCATAAGCCTTTTAACTGAAATTTCTAAAACATTTGGCTAGGGCAGGGAGTTCAGAATGACATAAGAGTCCATGTAGGTCAGAATTTAGTAGTCGCACAACTTTGCCTAGTGTTCAGTAATACATTCTCATTACTTTCAGAATACATTTCCTTTGTGGTGTCATTACACTTTTTATCTATTGCCTGTTTTGATTACATTGTGTTACCCTGTTTCTTGCATTCGTCATCAACTCCTTCTGGGTCAAACTCCTGATCTCAGGAAGGAAACCACAGAGGAGGATAAGGATGCCTTGAAAGCATTTGAGTTGTCTCTGTCTGTGGATGTGTTGTGTCCAGAAGGTGTTGAGGCTCAGGTATATGGCACTTTGCTGTCCCTTATACTTTTCGATTTTTGTAAATTGGGTTTGGTCCAAGCTGAGATCTGATTGCTGCATGCTTTTCTGCTCTCTTTCAGGCACCTCTGTTTTTTCAAATTGCAGCCAGTGCAGAGACAAACGTGGCAATGATTTGGACGATAGGCTTATTCAGTAACACCCCAGTGCTGTGACTTATCTGTAACTGACTCCCCACAAACATTACCTGCCATGCTCTACAATCCCCACATGTCTTCATCTACAAGGGTTATCCCTAATCTAGAGCCTGACCATAGTCAAGACAACGACAGCCCATTATAAAACACATCTACAAACATAATACACCAAAATAACAATGACATTAAACTGAATCTTGTGAGAGCTGCACACCAACACTTCCCAGAGTAGATTTTAAGAAATCATGAAATTCTACAAATTGCTCCACTTCTTTCTCTCTGTAACAAGTAGTGTCATTCACAATGTTTTAACCAAGCTATTATATCTTATTTTCATTTGATTTCTCTGGCAGCTCCTCCACTGTGAACACACTGTCTACTATGAACATGGATGTGGTTGTCCTTGGTTAATTTTACACTTTGCTCTGGCACACATATTTTAGCTCTGCAAAGGCCTGTGGCCTGTGCCCTTTCACCTACATATGTGCTCTGATTTCATTTATTCAGTTTAATTCATTTTTAGTCAGCCTGCTTTTCAGCTGGGATGTTTTATTTCTATAATCTGCTGTGATTCTGTGAATGCGTTGTTATTATTTCTGTGCACAACATTTCAACATGTACCTCTGTCCAACTCTGACAAGAACAGTACATGATAACCCAGCTAGCATTCACCACAAGTGTATGTTAACAGTCCAATACTTAGGCACATGTAAACATCAGGCCTATTTCACAGAACAAAAATATGTTTCTTATAAAAACACTGTACAGGCTAAGGGAAAACAGGGAGGTCATTCTGGCCAGGATATACATCCATGCTGCATGCCATTTCACAGATGACCTCAGCCCTGTCTCTACAACCAGCTATGGAGACGGTGGGCAGACCCCTATTTTCTAGGTAATGGGGATAGATGCTCCTCTCATGAACTACGTAAGGACAGATTGAGCTATCAGCCCTATGCTCTCGCTTAGGAATTAGGTAGAATTCATATATGTATGTTATTCCAGTATGCTGGGGTTGTTTATTTTCTTCTCACTGGTCAAAACTATCCTAATTCTGTTACGTCTCATTGCCCTAATAATTACAGCTCATATGTTTTATCGTGGATTGCAATTAATGCAGTGAAAACCACCCTGCATCTTTTCTTTGGCCTATGTGTGTATATGAGACCTTTGCTAACAATAGAAAGGGGTGAGATTTGTCGACCAAGGCTTCCCCTGAGAAGTCACAGAGTGTCATGCGTCAGGTTGTCACAAATCACCTTTGCTTTCTATGTGTGGGTGAGGTGCTGCTAGCTAGCCAAAAGGGTTGGGCTGACAGCTGCTAAGACAGTGTGGGATTGACTCAGTCACCCACAAACAGTGGCACTGCCGCCCTAAATCCAGTAGTCTCATTCCAATAACAAGAGTCCTATGACATGGTGCCACCAACATTGCTAAGGCACTAATTATACAGGTCCCCTGAGTTTCTCTGTCTCACACACGCTAAAGGTACCCTAAGTACCGTTATACAGAGACGTTTGTGGTCTTAGGGAAAATCCTCCTCAGCAGAATAGGGAGCCCCTATCTAGGCTGTAGGTTGTTCAAGCTTGAACGTGAAAAGGATTCCCACGTTGATCTTCCCAATTCTGATATTCTTTAATATGGCACAACCAGTAAATATCTGAGGGAACTATAGACCACATGTCAAAAAGATACTTTAAGCTAATAGATTAACAAATGAGGGTGGGACATCACATTCAAGTTGAAGCTCAAGATGCTTACCGAACAGAAATATTTTTCTTGTGGGTCAACTTCCCAGCAATCAATGCAGAATCAAATACATTCCGCACATACAGAATAGTGAATGTACCACTACAATGCAGAGCATGCAAATATTTAGAAATACCCTTAAATTATCAAGAACACCAAGATTGGTTTAATGGCACCCTTCAACATGTAATACAAACTGTTAGGTTAGGTCCTTTAAGCAATGATGGCCCAACATGGCTAACATTGTCCACATTTAACCCACATCCCCATGTGCAAGCTCTGTCAGTAGCTGAAGTACGCACATTATGTAATGAGCTAGTAGCAATATATAGACGCTTAATATAATTTGTAATGCAGACCTTAAACCTCAACCCAGAGAAGGCTGCTCCAGCTATAAACCAATTGGCTGATGAATCCATAAACTGTCCATTCAATAATGGGAAAAGCGCCCACTGAGTAGGAGGAGATTCTGTTCTGGGATGCCCAAAAAACAAACCAGCTGGAAGCTGTGTTTCCCCATACAGGACCCCATGATAAACATAGAATTCTCACAATGTACTTGCCATTTGGAATGGTTCCCTCAGTATAGGATTGTGCCACTTGGGGCACAGTCTTTGCTGTAATATATACCACTACATATGGTACACCAACACTTGGGAACTTACCGGAAGTGTTAAAACAAATTCAAAATGAACACAGACAGCCTCGGCCCTGGACTTGGGGATGAAACTGATGCACAATTTTGACACATTATCCTCAATAATTTTAAGCAACATTGAAGAGGAAGCGGCAGCACTGGCGTTTCACCAGCACTTCGGGAGGTTCCTCAGCGGAATCAGGAGCACGAGCTGCCGAAGATTATTTCTGAAACTTATACTGGTATAGGTCAGGATAGACGAGGGGCCAGACCAACAAAACCTCAACTACAGAGTACTTCCACTAAGGAGACTACTAAGGAAGAACAAGAGAGCTCTAAAAAACACTGGGATAAACAAAAACAAAATAAAGATAGAAGACCCCAAAGGTGAGAATCTCCACCACCCGAAAGCTCAGAAAAACGATACAACCTTAGCAAGAGGGAAACTCTAAAAACATGAGATGGATATCAATATACTGACAGTCACCCATCTTGTTCCTTCCGGGAAACACCAGATAAATGGAGTGACAGAGGCGGTCGGTCAGAACACCGAAGCGACTACGTAAAGCTGAAAAAGGACTCACAAAGTTCCTCAGAGATTTTCACAAAAAAGGAAGAGAAATTTCCATGGCAAAAACTCTAACTTAAAAAGCAATATCGGTCAAAGATGCCACTTGTATTGAGAACCTTGTTGAAGAACAGGATGTGTCTCTAGGCAGTGACTCTACTAGACAGTGTGGCAGAGGTCACCAGAGTCTTATAGATCTTCTGGATGTGACACCGACTACCAACTTTCTTGAAGTCGAAACAACGGACAGGCACGTCTCCCCGCCCAAAAGGGTATACAGATTAAATATTCTGATTAAGGGAGAGATAGCACATACTATTAAAGTTATTTTCTGGATAAGATTAATACTAAATTCTGACATTTTAGTGGCAGAAAAAGATTTGCCACTTTAATTTGTCTGCGTGCTCCCACAAGGGGAGATGTAATTTTGCCTTCTTTCTCAGTCCTAGTTCCAGACGTAGTAAAGGTAGCCTATGTTGCCAATTGGGCCCTGGCACAGGCTCCTGCACTGTATCTCAACCACATAGGGAGAGATAGAGATTCCCCATACCATGTAAAACCAATTAGATCAACTTCACATATCCAACCTCAACATCCAGTTAAACATTAAGCTAAAGCACCCGTGAGAGAGCTTCTCACACAACTTGAGTACCAGGGAGTAAAAGAACCCTCTGTCTCTGCAATAAATAACCCAATATTCCCCGTAGCAAAACCTGACCATTCATTTTGGCAGAACATAAATTCCTGACTATGCACAACGCATAAAACCACTTTATGATTTAATTCGTCCAGATTTTTCAAGCAAACACTGGATGCCAGAACCTACACACATGCTCAGAGAAGACATGCTAGAAGCACAACACTTACACACATGTGACAACAAAATAAATGTGGTCATCAGAATAATTCCTGATGCCATCGGGTTCACTTATGTCACAGTTAATGAGGTTGACATGGTACCCATAGCCCACAAATTACATTTGTACTCTAATGCAGAATAAAGATTTGCACCAACAGAAATAAATACTGACTGCTGTGTAGATGGCTGCTCAATAAGGAGAGGCCACTTGCCCAGGGGAAATGCATTGTTGTTATCTAAGTGCCAGCCCTTGAGGCGGTTATCAAAACTAGCGTTCCAAGTGCAAAAGCATTGTATCCACCTTGAACCCCAAACTACAGACTCAAGAACTTCTACACTATGAACTTGAGTACTCCATGCCCTCTGACATTATGGCCCTCATTACAACCCTGGCGGTCGGTGTTAAAGCTGCGGTAAGAACGGCAACAGGCCAGCAGTAAAAAAAAATGGAATTATAACCGCAGCGGAAACCGCCAACATAGACAGCCACTTTAACACTCCGACCGCCACGGCGGTACAAACAAACAAACAGCATGGCGGTCACCGCCAACAGACAGGCGGAAGACAATGTACCGCCCACACCATTATGAGAGGCCAATCTGCCACCTTTTCCGGGGCAGATTCAACGTGAACAAAAACACTGCGGAAACTGGACTTGGAAGGGAAAACTCTCACCTCTACACACCCCACGAGGAACCAGGACGCCATGGAGTCGGAACTCCAAATTCTACCTGCGATTGTCTTCCTGCTCCTTTACCAGGAGCTCGACCGACGGCGGCAACGACCACGGTGAGTACTGCACCTACGACACAGGGGTGGGGGGAGGGAAAAGAGAGTGACACACACACATGTAACACCCCCACCCCCACCCTCACACACAACAACACACACACCAATACATGCTGAAACATTACATTTACACCCCCAATCCCCCTTTGGAAGAAGGAAAGGACAAAAGGAAATGAGGTGAACGATTGTAATCAGGAAAGATTAATTAGTCAAAAATATATGTACACTATTAACAAATATGTACACCAAGAATTCAAGTCCATGTATTGAACCTACATAGTCCGTGGACCACTGGGCCCAAAATGCATGGGCGAGGCCCACACTCAATACCCGATCCAAACGGAGAGAACACTGCAGGGGCACCAGATCGAAATAAAACAGGCACCTCAGGGGGAAGGGAAGGGGGGCACCTCAGCCGGATGAGTGCACGACGCCAGCTCCACCAGGGGACTCCATGCCCCCTGCTTTATCCTGGGGAGTGCAAAGCCACAGTCTCTCAAGTCTCTCCAGTGGGTGGTTTACCCACTGCATTATCCTGGGGAGTGCAAAGCCACAGTCTCTCCAGTGGGTGGGTTGGCCACTGCTTTATCCTGGGGAGTGGAAAGCCACAGTCTCACATGTCACTCCAGTGGGTGGATTGCCCACTGCTTTATCCTGGGGAGTGCAAAGCTACAGTCTCTCAAGTGGTTAACAGTCTCCACTGGTTCTGGAAGGGGCTTTGTGCCCAGAGTGCTTCATCCTGCCAAGGACAGCTGCTGGTGGGGGACTCACTGAGCTTGCTGCTGGCGGCGGTGTCCTGTGCGGCGATGCTGGTGGGGGGCTCACTGAGCGTGCTGCTGGCGGTGGTGTCCTGAGCGGTGGTGCCCGTGGCGGCGGTGCATGTGGCTTGTCCGCCGTGCAGGTTGGTGGTGACTTCCCTTTCTTTCTCTGGCCCTTCCCCACCTTAGATGGTGGCACAGCTGTCTTGCCACTCCCAACTGTTGTCCTGGCTAAGCCCTTGGTGGCAGGTGTTTTGGCCTTCTCCCTCCGGGCTGTGGGCAACTTCTTTTGTTTTGGAGGTGGGGGAATGTCCTTGGCCTGGCTCCTTGGGACACTGGCTGCCCTGCTGCTTGCCGCACTCCAGAAGCCGGTTACTGCTTGCACCACTGTTCCCGGTGATGTGGTGGCTGAGGTGCTGGGTTGGGACCTGGAAAGGCGGGCCCTAGAGGACGGAAGGGGTGGGGGAGATGAAGGGAAGAGGTCCAGGTTTGACAGGAAAAGTTTTTTAGACACACTGGGACAGGTGGATGGAGGGGGTTTGGGAGTGGAGGAAGAGGTAGTGGTGTTCATTTGCTGACTTTGGGTGAAAGTGCATGGGCTGGAGGCTGTCGTGAGGTGGATGGCTGTAGGGTGGGTGTGTGACTGCATTTGTGTAGTTTGGGAGGAGGGCTCACAGACACACTGGGAGAGGACACAAGGGATGTGTGAATGGTGTTGGGGGTGATGATTGCACGTGAGCGATGTGTGGTGATGGGAGTGCTGGTGATGGGTGTAGTGGCTGAAGATGTAGTGCATGCAGGTGTGAGTAGAGAAGTGACAGGGAGGGAGGAGGGAGACGTGGAGGAGGGGGACACAGTGGAGGCAGTGGCTGTTGGTATGTCTGCATGGGTATGATGCTTGTGTGATTGCCTGTGGGATGTGTGGTGCTTCTGTTTGCCAGAGCTACCCTTGTGTGTTGAGGTGTGTGCATTGTGGTCAGATGGTGTGCTTGGGATAGGCTGAGGTACTGGGGATTGGGTCTGGGTGGAGGAAGTTGGAGGGGGAGGCTGGACACAGGGACAATGGCTGTCATCAGTGCTGAGGCCAGAGTCTGAAATGCTCGCTGTTGGGCTGCCTGACTAGAATGAATGCCCTCCAGGTATGCATTTGTCTGTTGCAAATGCCTCTCTACACCCTGGATGGCATTCAGAATGGTAGACTGCCCAACAGTGAGGGATCTGAGGAGGTCAATGGCCTCCTCACTGAGGGCAGCAGGGCTGACTGGGGCAGGGGCTGAGGTGCCTGGGGCGAAGGAGATGCCAACCCTCCTGGGTGAGCGGGCACGGGGCACACGCTGAGGGGCTGCTGGGAGGGCGGTGCTGGTAGAAGGAGTGGCAGCTGTACCTGTAGATGTGGTGGGCACAGAGGGGCCCGCCAACTCAAGGGAGCTCACATCAGAGGAGGAGTTGGTGTCGCTGGTCTCAGCTCCTGTCCCCGCCATGAAGCTCCCCTCGCCCTCCGTCCCACTGATGAATTCTGAGTCCGTAGTCTCGCCCTCCAGGGCCATGAGGGATGCAGCCCCTCCTCCTGATGATGCTAATGCACACAAGAACAGGGAGACCACAAAAAGAGGGGGAAAGAAAGTAGAAAGACATGTTCAGTGCATGCAATACCGCTACCGTTGGCGGACACTACAGACACGGCAGCCCTCTGCACTACGCCATGCACTTAGAGTTCCCTAATTAATCACAGAGACATGGGGTACAAGGCCTATGCCCGATTGCTGCACACATGGAAGTCACAGGAGCCTGACTGGGGTAGATGGCTCTTAGCACTGGTGGGGTGGGGTGCCACATAGCCTGCCTCACAAAGGGACCTTGCCTACAAAACTCGCCCTGGCCTAGGGGAGCCCACAGCCCACCTCCCCCACCCAGACACCTCCAATGCACGCTGAATCAGATGGATGTGACGGTACTCACCCCCTTGTGGCTGCTGTGATGCCCTCAAGCGCCCATCCAACTCCAAATACGCCACCGCCAGGATCCGGAACATCAGGGGGGTCATGGTGTGACGGGCACCCCTCCCACGTTGGGAGGAAATCCCCAGCTGGGCCTCCGCCGTCTTCTTGCTCCAGCGGCGAATGTCCTCCCATCCTTTACGGCAGTGGGTGCTCCTTCTGTGGTGGACCCCCAGGGCCCGGACGTCCTTGGCGATGGCATGCCAAATATCCTTCTGCTGGTGGGCGCTGACCTACAGGAATAGTACAGGGGAAAAGGAAAAACTATAACCGTCCAGACCGTCACAGTCATTGGCCCACGTTCCCACCCTTGCCCTGACGCACATCCACTCACCGTCATTTCATGCACGTCTCATTCCCCCACCCATCTCCCATCCACACCACTCCAAACAGGCATTGCCCATTCAGCATGCTCACAGTGTACTCACCTGTTTGTCTGGAGGACCGTAGAGTAGCGTGTACTGGGGGAGAACCCCATCCACTAGTTTGTCCATCTCCTCCGATGTGAAGGCAGGGGCCCTTTCCCCAGACACTTGAGCCATTGTCGCTTCTAGACTGAGGTCACAGCAGCACTTGCAGTGTAGGTCCTCTCCTGTCGAAGATCAGGTATCAAGTGAGTGAACAGAGAGAAAATGGCGGTCACGTCCGCGGCGGTGCGTACCGTCACCGCCGGCGTACATCGTCATTGGCTCCTGGGACCCATAGGGTCCAATGTCAACCACCAACCGCGACAGTGTACAACGCCAGAGCAGTTACCTCATATCCCCTTGTCCCACATTACAGATCAGGCAGCCGCCATTTTAGGGGGCCACATGGCATTCATTTTAAATGCGTCACACATATCTAGGCCTTGCATACACACTAAGACAGGCACATAGCAGATTGACAAATGTGTGCAATAAAGTTGTTTATTTCATACCTCAGTGTTGGCTGACCCTCTGATCGCTGTTCTCATCCATAGAGCTTGTCTGCTGGGGCAGGTGAGGAGATGGCGGCATCCTCCGGTGTACAGACCGCTGGTGGACTTGTCGACAATGGAAGAGCGACATGTAATAGTCACCTACAGACTTGCTCGTACCACAATCTAGGAACTGTGTGCCCAGTTGGAGCCAGACCTGATGTCAGCAATCCGCCATCCCACAGGGATCCCCCCTCAAGGGCAGGTCCTGTCAGTACTCCATTTCCGTGCAAGTGGGTCTCTTCAAACAACAGTGGCCATAGCATCAGGGATGTCCCAGCCTATGTTTTCCAACGTGTTGTCCAGAGTGTTGTCTGCCCTGCTGAAACACATACAGAGCTACATTATTTTCCCTCAGGTGGAGGATTTGCCTACAGTGAAAGGTGACTTCTATGCCCTGGGACATCTCCCCAACATCATAGGTGCCATTGATGAAACACATGTGGCCTTGGTACCCCCGCAGGAGTGAACAGGTGTACAGAAACCGGAAGAGTTACCATTCAATGAATGTGCAGATGGTGTGTTTGGCCGACCAGTACATCTCCCATGTGAACGGCAAGTTTCCTGGCTCAGTGCATGACGCTTACATTCTAAGGAATAGCAGCATCCCTTATGTGATGGGGCAACTCCAGAGGCACCGTGTGTGGCTATTAAGTGAGGACATGGACCCTATACAGTGTGAATAGTTGTCTGGGTCTGGGGTTGTCCTTAAGGGTTAGTGTGTGTGTAACAGTTGTCCCTCGACATTTGCAGGTGACTCTGGCTACCCCAACCTGTCATGGCTACTGACCCCAGTGAGGAATCCCAGGACAAGGGCAGAGGAACGCTACAATGAGGCACATGGGCGAACTAGGAGGGTTATAGAGAGGACCTTCGGCCTCCTGAAGGCCAGGTTCAGGTGCCTCCACATGACAGGTGGTTCCCTATACTACTCACCAAAGAAGGTGTGCCAGATCATCGTGGCCTACTGTATGCTGCACAACTTGGCTTTGCGACGACAGGTGCCTTTTCTGCAGGAGGATGGTCCTGAAGGAGGTGTTGTGGCAGCTGTGGAGCCTGTGGACAGTGAAGAAGAGGAGGCAGAAGAAGAGGACATAGACAACAGAAACACCGTGATCCATCAATACTTCCAGTGAGACACCGGTAAGAAGACCTCACTGCCTCCTACATCTGATAAAATTGTTCGCCCTGTTATCTGTCTGTCACTTTCACCCAGTGAATGGACCCTGATTTGTCACTTTCCCTTTCGATTTCACAGATGTGGGTCCCACTGTGTGACCTCTGCTATGTTCCCTCATGAACGAGAGCTGTGTGACATAGGTATGTTGACAATACAATGGACATTGCTATTTCCCTCAGTTATTGCAAATACACAATTGTGAAAGCACAGACTGACTCCAGATTGTTTTGTGATTTAAGGGTGTTTATTTAAGTGATAAATAGTGGAGGGGGTTGTAAAATGTTCAGGGGTGATGGTGGAGGAATGTCCATGGCAGAGTCCAGTCTATTTGTCTCACAGGTGCATTGTCCAAAGGGGCATAGGAAGTGGAGCTAGGGCAGTTTAAGGATGGACAGGGTGACAAAGTGGGAGAGAAGGATGACAATCAGGGTGGTCTCATTTCTTGGCGGGGTCTTGGCATTGTTCTCTGTCTTTGTCCTGGATCTCTGGAACCGCTTGCGGGGTGGTTCTCCATCTGCAGGGGGTGGGGTGCTGGTGTTGTGGTCCTGTGGCATTGCCTCCTGTCCACTAGCGCCGGCGGAGGTGGTGGGCAGTTAATCGTCCAGGCTAGTGTCAGGGGCCCCTTGTTGTGCCACAGTGTCCCTCCTGTGTTCACGAGGTACTTCAGCACCCCTACAATGGTGCCCAGGGTGGTACTGATGCATTTGAGTTCCTCCCTGAACCCCAAATACTGTTCCTCCTGCAGCCGCTGGGTCTCCTGAAACTTGGCCAGTACTGTTGCCATTGTCTCCTGAGAATTATGGTAGGTTCCCATGATGTTGGAGAGGGCCTCGTGGAAAGTGGGTTCCCTGGGCCTGTCCTCCCCCTGTCGCACAGCAGCCCTCCCAATTCCCCGGTTTTCCTGGGCCTCTGTCCCCTAAACCCTGTGCCCACTACCACTGCCCCCAGGTCCCTGCTGTTCTTGGGGTGGTGGGTTAGCCTGGGTTCCCTGTACTGGTGGACACACTGCTTGACGTGTCCTGGGGACAGAGATATGGGCCTGCTGGGTGGGTGCTGTGCTGGTGTTTCCTGAAGGGGGAGGCTCTGTGGTGGCTTGTGACTTTGGCCCTCATTCTGACACTGGCGGTCGGTGATAAAGCGGCGGCCAACCCGCCAACAGGCCGGCGGTCCAAAATATGCAATTCTGACCCTGGCGGGAACCGCCAACACAGCCCGCCGCATTAACACTCCGCCCGCCACGGCGGAACAAACAAACAGCGCGGCGGTCCCCGCCAACAGCCAGGCGGCAGACAATGTACCGCCCACCCTATCACGACCCACCAATCCGCCACCTTTTCCGGGGCGGGAGCACCGCCGATAAAAACACGGCGGAAACAGACTACGAACGGGAAAACGCTCACCTCCACATACTCCACGCGAGATTCCGGCAGTATGGAACCCGAGTTGCAGGTCATCCCCGCACTCCTATACCTGCTCCTGTACCAGGAGCACGCCCGGCGGCGCGGAAGACATCGGTGAGTACTGCACCTACGACACAGGGGAGGGAAAAGATTACCGGCACACACCCACCCACCCACACCCACTACAACACACACATCAATGCATTCCCACAGATCACTGTCACAACCCACAAACCCCCCCCTTCCGAAATAATGCAAAGACCAAAAGAAGAGATCTCAAACGGGCAGATATATTGAAAAATGGACAGCAGTAATCCAAATAAATAAATAAACTATGTACAAAATATATACAGCTACTAAATGTAGTCCAACCACTGTCCGTGGACCACAGGGGTCCTGAGCAAAGGGGCAAGGCCCAGTCCCACGACAAGAACTCCACAGAGAGAACACTGCAGGGGCATCAGAAAGAAAAAAGGACAGGCACCTCAGGGGGAAGGGAAGGGGGGGCACCTCAGCCACTTGAGTACACGACGCCAGATCCACGAGGGGACTCCATGACCATTGGCCATCCTGGGGAGAGCAAAGCCACAGTCCAAACAGTCCATACAGTGGGTGGCCTGCCCACTGGGCCATCCTGGGGAGAGCAAAGCCACAGTCCAAACAGTCCATACAGTGGGTGGCCTGCCCACTGGGCCATCCTGGGGAGAGCAAAGCCACAGTCCAAACAGTCCATACAGTGGGTGGCCTGCCCACTGGGCCATCCTGGGGAGAGCAAAGCCACAGTCCAAACAGTCCATACAGTGGGTGGCCTGCCCACTGGGCCATCCTGGGGAGAGCAAAGCCACAGTCCAAACAGTCCATACAGTGGGTGCCCTGCCCACTGGGCCATCCTGGGGAGAGCAAAGCCACAGTCCAAACAGTCCATAACAGACTCCACTGCCACTGGAGGAGGCATGTTGGCCAGAGGACATCCTGCAGCCCTGCCCGAGACAGATCCTGCCCTGCCACGTCTGCCAAAGGGCCAGCGGTTCCTGCCTGGAAGGGCCCAGTTCAGCGGTTCTTGCCTTGAAGGGCCCAGTTCAGCGGTTCTTGAGACGGCGGTCCCCAGCGGAGCGGAGCTGGAGACGGCGGGGCCCAGTTCAGCGGTTCTTGCCTTGAAGGGCCCAGTTCAGCGGTTCTTTAAACGGCGGTCCCCAGCGGAGCGGAGCTGGAGACGGCGGGGCCCAGTTCAGCGGTTCTTGCCTTGAAGGGCCCAGTTCAGCGGTTCTTGAGACGGCGGTCCCCAGCGGAGCGGTGCTGGAGACGGCGGGGCCCAGTTCAGCGGTTCTTGCCTTGAAGGGCCCAGTTCAGCGGTTCTTGAGACGGCGGTCCCCAGCGGAGCGGTGCTGGAGACGGCGGGGCCCAGTTCAGCGGTTCTTGCCTTGAAGGGCCCAGTTCAGCGGTTCTTGAGACGGCGGTCCCCAGCGGAGCGGTGCTGGAGACGGCGGCCATTCTATGGCCAACTGCTCATTGCCTGGTGGTGCCCTCCTGGGCAGCGGGGATGGTGCTCCTTCAATGCCCACCTGGGCTGTGGGTGGTGGGGCCCTCCTGGCCAGCTGGGCTGGGTCCTCCCTGGGCAGCGGCTATGGGGGTGGTGGGCTCTCCCGGGGCAGCTGTGCCGGTTCCTCCCGGGGCAGCGGCTATGGGGGTTGCAGGCTCCTCCTGGGCAGCTGTGACGGGTCCTCCATGGGCAGCAGGCCTGCTGCCTGACTTCTCCGCCTTGCCCTCCTTAGTCGGGAGTCTGTGGCCCTTTCCTCCCTTTGGAGCTGTGGCTGTTGACGGTGGCTGGCTAGTGTCCTGGGGGGATATCGAATCCGGGCTCCGACGGCGGCCCTTCCGCCTTCTGCTCCTCTTCCCAGGGGGTGGGCTGGCTGTCCCCTTGCTGCTGGGCAAAGATCCAGACCTGCGGGCTGGTGGGCTCCAATACCCCTGCACCCTTGTCAAGGGGGCTGCAGGGCTGGTGGTGGCTGAGGTGCTCTTTTTACCCCGACGAGAAGGAGAGGGGGGATCAGGGTCAGGAAAGAAGGTAGCAGTAGAGAGATAGATTTTCTTGGGTGACTGGCCCCCCGCCAGGCCCCCCGCCAGGCCCAACATGCCCCCCATCCCCGCCAGGCCCCCGCCAGGCCCCCCGCCAGGCCCAACATGCCCCCCATCCCCGCCAGGCCCCCCGCCAGGCCCAACATGCCCCCCATCCCCGCCAGGCCCCCCGCCAGGCCCCCCGCCAGCCCCAACATGCCCCCCATCCCCGCCAGGCCCCCCGCCAGCCCCAACATGCCCCCCATCCCCGCCAGGCCCCCCGCCAGGCCCCCAAGCCAGCCAGTGGCCCCTAATCCATATAGAATTAAACTCACTTGTTGGTCTGGAGGACCGTAGAGTAGCGCATACTGGGGGAGGACCCCATCCACAAGTTTCTCCAACTCCTCTCCAGTGAAGGCAGGGGCCCTTTCCCCAGTCGCAGCAGCCATTGTCCCTTCCAGACCGAGGTCACAGCAACACTTGCAGTATAGGTCCTCTCCTGTGAAAGTTCAAGTCGGAAGTGGATAAGTAGATAGGAAATGGCGGTCACGTCCGCGGCGGTGCGTACCGCGGCGGTGCGTACCGCCACCGCCGGCGCCCTTCGCCATTGGCTCCTGAAACCCATAGGCTTCAATGTTAACCAATGCGGCTTCGCGCCGCGGTCTTCGACCGCCGACCGCCGCGGTGTGCCACGCCAGCGCATTGACCTCACATCCCATTGTCACACTTCACAGGTCAGGCAGCCGCCATTTCGAGGGTCCACATGGCTCAATTTCAACTGCGTCACACAGGCCTAGGCCTTGCATAGCCACTCAGACACGCCATTCACTGCATAGAGAATCGTTTACTGTGCAAGCTGTGAGTACGTACCTGTGGGTTGCTTGACTCTGTGCTCCATGTTGTCCTTCCTAGGCACCGTCCGCTGGGTTTGGCGAGGAGACGGATGAATCCTCGCGTGTACCGACCGCTGGTGGACCTGTCGACAATGGAAGAACGCCACATTATCCTGACCTACTGGCTTGACCGTGCCACTGTATGAACTGTGTGCCCAGCTGGAGCCCGACCTGTTGTCCCCCATCCGCCAACCCACAGGGATTCCCCCTCTGGTGCAGGTCCTGTCAGTACTCCATTTCTTGGCAAGTGGGTCATTTCAGACAACAGTGGGAATTTCTTCTGGGATGTCTCAGCCCATGTTTTCGAAGGTGTTATCCAGAGTGTTGTCTGCCCTGATGAAATACGTGAGGAGCTACATCATTTTCCCTGAGGTGGGCGAATTGGCTACAGTGAAGGGTGATTTCTACGCCCTTGGACATATTCCCAACGTCATTGGTGCCATTGATGGGACCCATGTGGCTTTGGTTCCCCCAAGAGACAGGGAGCAGGTGTACAGGAACAGAAAAAGTTACCATTCCATGAACATCCAGGTGGTGTGTTTGGCTGACCAGTACATCTCGCATGTAAATGCCAAATTCCCAGGGTCAGTGCATGACGCCTACATCCTGAGGAATAGCAGCATCCCTTACGTGATGGAACAGCTAGAGAGACACCGTGTATGGCTATTGGGGGACTCTGGGTACCCCAACCTGTTGTGGCTACTGACCCCAGTAAGGAATCCCCGGACCAGGGCAGAGGAACGGTACAATGAGGCCCATGGGCGTACTAGGAGGGTGATCGAACGCACCTTTGGCCTCCTAAAGGCCAGGTTTCGGTGCCTGCATATGACAGGGGGATCCCTAATGTACTCACCTAAGAAGGTGTGTCACATCATCGTGGCCTGCTGCATGCTTCAGAACCTGGCTTTGCGCCGCCAGGTGCCTTTCCTGCAGGAGGATGGTCGAGACGGTGGTGTTGTGGCAGCTGTGGAACCTGTGGAGAGTGACGAGGAGGAAGACGACGGGGCTGAAACAGACAACAGGGACAGAATCATTGAACAGTACTTCCAATAGGACACAGGTAACAATTCAAACATAATTTAGTAAATGTGAACTACTCTCCTGCATCTCTGCTGCCTGTCTATTTGCCCCAGTGTATGATGACTGAGTTGTGGCTTTTCCCTCCCTATTTCAGATCTTGGGTCCCCACTACGAGTCCTGTGCTTCGTTTCCCCATGGACTACAGCTTTGTGGCAGCTGTTTGTTGACTTCACTATGTACAAGGACATATTTGCAATGTCATGTCAATTACAATATTTTGAAATCACAGCCAGACTCCAGATAGTTTTGTGCAAAATAGGTGTTTATTTCAGTGCTCAAAATGGGATGGGTGGTTTCAAGTGGGTGGGGGTTATGGTGAAGGAATGTCCATGGCAGAGTCCAGAGTAACAGTCACACAGGTGCATTGTCCAGAGGCCTGTGGAGAGATGGAGCATGGGCAGTTCAAGGATGGACAGGGTGACAATGTGGGACAGTGGGCTGACATCAGGTGGTATCCTTTGCTGGCGGGGGTCTTGACATCCTACTCTGTCTTCTTGCGAGATCTCAGGGCCCTCTTGCGGGTGGTTCTTCTCCTGCAGGAGGTGGGGGTCTGGTGGGCTGCTGTTGTGCGGGGGCCTCCTGTCCACTAGCGCCGGCGGAGGTGGTTGGCTGTTCTTGGTCCAGGCTAGTGGCAGGGGCCCTTTGCTGTTGTTGAGTGTCCGTCCTGGTGTTGATGAGGTCCTGCAGCAGCCCTACCATGGTAACCAGGGTGGAGGTGAGGGCTCTGATGTCCTCCCTGTACCCCCGATAGTGTTCCTCCTGCAGTACCTGGATCTCCTGGAACCGGGCCAGTACCGTCGCCATCGTCTCCTGGGAGCGGTTGTATGCTCCCATGATGGTGGTGAGGGCCTCGTGGAGAGTGGGTTCCCTGGGCCCGTCCCCCCCCTGTCGCACAGCTGCCCTCCGAGTTGCCCTGTTTCCCTGGGCCTCTGCCCCCTGGCCGGTGTGCCCACTACCACTGCCCCCAGGTCCCTGTTGTTGTTGGGGTGGTGGGTTATCCTGGGTGCCCTGTAGTGGTAGACACACCGCAGATTGACGCGCCCTGGAGACAGAGGCATGGGCCCGCTGGGTGGGAGCTGTGCTTGTGTTCCCAGAGGGGTTTGGGTCTGTAGTGGCCTGTGCCTGTGTGAGGGGAACCGACTGTCCAGAGGTCCCCCATGGTCCGGGCTGGTCATCAGTGTCCAGGTCGACAGAGCTGCTGTCATCGCTGACGGCCTCTTGGGTGGGGGGTGTGGAGAATTCTGGGCCCTCCGTGGCGGTGTGTTGACGGTCGGGTCCTGCAGGGGTATAGAGGTATGGTTATAGTTTCAATGTGTGGCATATGGGTGTATCTGTGGGTTCCCGTGTCCCCAAGTGCTGGCATTCGTGTGTGGGGGCTTTGGTGAGGGTGGCTTGTGGGGGGGATGTGTATATGCATTGGGCATGCTTTGGTGATGGGTGTCCATGCTTAGTGGACGCATGCAGGCCTACGTTTTGGGATGTGTGGGTTGTGATGGTGAGACATTGGCAGGGAATAGGTGTGCTGGGGGTGGGGGTGAGGATGGTGGTGGGGGTGAGGATGGTGGTGGGGGTGAGGGTGGGGGTGAGGATGGGGGTGGGGGTGAGGGTGGGGTTCGAGGATGGGGGTGAGGGTTGGGGTATGATTTGGCATGCAGGTGGGGAGGAAGCAGTAGTGAAGCTTCAACTTACCAGTATCCATTCCTCCGCCGACTCCTGCGAGGCCGACAGGATGCAGGATGTTCAAGACTTCCTCCTCCCATGTTGTAAATTGTGGGGGTTGAGGTGGGGGTCCTCCGCCAGTCTTCTGCACGGCGATGTTGTGCCTGGATACCATGGAACGCACCTTCCCCCGTAGGTCGTTCCATCGCTTCCTGATGTCTTCCCGATTTCTGGGGTGCTGTCCAACAGCGTTGACCCTGTCGACAATCCTCTGCCATAGCTCCGTCCTCCGGGCAATGCTGGTGTATTGGACCTGTGTGCCGAAGAGCTGGGGCTCTACCCGAACGATTTCCTCCACCATGACCCTGAGTTCTTCGTCTGAGAAGCGGGGGTGTCTTTGGGGTGCCATGGAGTGGTGTGTATGATGTGTGGGGTGGAGTATGTGTAGTTAAGTGTGTTGAGTGTGGTGGTGTGTGTTGTTTTGTGTGTGGATATTGTGTGGGTGATGGTGTAGTGTGCCTCTGTGTGATGGTATTCTGTGATCGCTGATGTGTCTCTCAGTGCTTCTTTCTGAATTTTTGGTCGTAGGGGTTTGTGGGTGATGTGGGTGTGTGTTTTATATTGTATTGTGTGTGTGGGTGTGGTGTGTGTATGTGTATCAGGTGTGTGGAATTCAAATCGGCCAATGTGGCTGAGTTTTGTTCGTTTGTGTGTATTCTGACCGCGGCGGTGTGTACCGCCAATGGAAAACCGCGTTTGAAAGACCGCCGCGTGGATTCGTGGGTCGTAATGGCATGGGCGTATTTCTGTTGGCGTGACGGTGGAGGTTTGGTCACCTCCACTTTTCCGCCGACCGCTGGTCTGGCGGTCTGTTGTGGCTGTCGGATTTTCGGAGGTTTGGCTGCTGCGTGTCAGAATGACCGTGGCGGGTTACCGCGACCGCGGCGGAATTATGGAGGATTTCTGACCGGCGGTAGGCGCCTTTTACCGCCGAGGTCAGAATGACCACCTATGTGAGGGGAACCGACTGTCCCGAGGTCCCAGATGGGCCGGGCTGGTCATCTAGATCCAGTTGGACAGAGCTGCTGTCATCACTGTTGGCCTCTTCTGTGGGGGGAGTGGACATGTCTGGAACCTCCTTTCTGGTGATGTTGGGTAGGGGTCCTGCAGGGGTGTAAAGGCCTGATTATTGCATCTGTGTGTGCCATGGCGTGCAATGGGTGGGTGACCCAGTACCCCAAAGCGTCCATTCCTGTGTAGGACCTTGTGTGATAATTGTTTAGGGGTCTGTGTGGGTATGTGTAGTGGACATGCATTGGTGATGGGTGTCCATGCTTTGTTTTTGCATGCAGGGCTTGGTGTTGGGATGTGTGGTTTGTGATAGTGGGACATATGTGAGAAGTTGGAGTGATGGGGGTGAGGGCTAGGGTGGGGGTATGTGATAGCATGCAGGTAGTGTGGGGGATGAAGTAGTTCAAGATTTAACTTACCAGAGTAAGACCTGCTCCTCCCATTGTGTTAGTTGTGGGGGAGGAGGTGGGGGTCCGCCACCAGTCCTCTGAACCGCAATGTGGTGTCTTGAGACCACGGAACGCACCTTCCCCCGTAGGTCGTTCCACCTCTTCCTGATGTCATCCCGTGTTCTTGGGTGCTGTCCCACTGCGTTGACCCTGTCCACAATTCTGCGCCATAGCTCCATCTTCCTAGCTATGGTGGTGTGCTGCACCTGTGATCCGAATAGCTGTGGCTCTACCCGGATGATTTCCTCCACCATGACCCTGACCTCCTCCTCAGAAAACCTGGGGTGTCTTTGCGGTCCCATGGGGTGGGGTGGTGTGGGTGATGAGTGAGGTAGTGTGTGTTGTGATGTGTGGGGTTATGTTTAGGGGTGTGTGGTGTTTTGTGCGTGGATGTGTATGTGTGATGATGTTGTGTGCCTCTGTATGCTGGTGTTGTCTTTGCTTTGCTGTCTCTCTGGCCTTCTTCAAATTTTTGGGTAGTAAGGGTTTGTGGGTAATGTGGGTGTGTGTTTTATTTTGTGTTGGGTGTGTGGGAGTGGTGTGTGTGTGTGTATCAGGTGTGTGTATTTCGATTTGTCCAATGTGGTAGCGTTTTATAAATGTGTGTGTATTTTGAGCGCAGCAGTGTGTACCGCCAATAGGATACCGCGGTTGAATGACCGCCGCATGGATTCGTGAGTCGTGATACTGTGGGCGTATTCCTGTTGGCGTGACGGTGGAGGTTTTGTTATTGCCAGTTTATCACTGACCTTTGGTGTGGCGGACTTGTATGAGTGTCTAGATTTTGGCGGGTTCTGAGCTGTGGGTCGTAATAGCTGTGGCTGAATTCCGCGACGGTGTGTTGGCGGTCTTCTGCACGGCGGTAAGCAGCATTTACCGCCAATGTTGTAAAGAGGGCCTATGTCTCTTGATCAATATAAAATAATCATTTACACCGATGGTTCAGCACAACCAGGTGTAGGTACAAAACACCAATAGTCTGCTGCTTGTGCAGTTGTTAGCGGAGTAATGAGGGATGGTACATTCCACCCTCATCATACCTGCATGCATAAACAAGGGGACTACACTGCACAACTTGCAGAGCTTAAGGTACCGATTTTGGCACTGGAACAGTCTACATTAATTGTGTGTGATTTGTACTACTATGTCCAGTCCTACAATGATTACTTACATCATTGGCACCTGAACAGGTTCAGAGACTCAAAAGAGAACACTATCAAACACAAAAACATGTGGGAGAGGTTAGCAGATCTTAAGGACAGCCTACCAAGAGCTTATGTGGTTCATACATTGAGCCATCAACATGTAGGAGTACACATTGTAGGAAACACTTTGGCGGAAGAGCTGCCAAATGCACAGTAGCTACAGCTTCTGTTGCTGCAGTTACTCGTTCTCATATGAGAGTGCATAATGAGACATTGGCTGCCCTGAAAGCTTCGATTGACGAAAAGCCTTAACCAAAAGCATACTCTCCTAAATATACCTACCTTCTCAGTGCCCAAAATTATTCATTTGTAACATTTCCAGGGGTGGGTGATCGTGTGATCCCCAACAAAGATCAGAGATCAGATCTCATTAAAGCAGTGAAATGTGCTTCTACCCATGCTGGTGTGGCGGCTACTATCTCTCTGCTACCAAATTGCTGATGGGGCAAGGTCTATGCAAATAGACCAAATAGTATGTCCTTTGTTGTGATATCTTTCAACAAATTAAGGGGTCCACCATCAAACGCCCACCGCAGATACTCCTCCTAGTGTCCAACAAACCACTACAATGTGGGTACCTGTGCCATTGTGGTCCCTTACAACCTGATGATGCATACAAATACATTTTAGTCCCTGTTGAGTTATGTTTCCTGTGGGTATGGCCTCAACGATCGGCTGATGCCCAAATTGTTATTAAAGATTTGAAAGTATTCATGGGAACATATGCGGTTGCAGCATTTCTCTAGGACCAGGGCCCTGCCTTTGCTTCCGGGGCATTCAGGGACACCATGGCAAAGATGGGTGTCCAACTCCATTTCTCATCTCCATATCATAGAGAGGGAAATTCTGTTGTGGAGCAGAAGAACCAAGACTTAAAGAAATCCTTAACAGCAAGGGTATTAGGTGTTGGTTGTAGTTGGCTTCATCACCTATATGGTGTTCTGAAAGCACTAGATAGTCTGCCTAGAAGGTTCCTTGGAGGGCGCACCCCTTACAAGGTCCTGTTTGGGATACCTGTGTATATCCCAGATCTTGATGGCCCTGGCACGGTGGCAGCAGAAACACCTTTTGACATAAATGAACATGTTGCTGTTTTACAGGAAACACAACAATTTTGTGACAAAAGTTCTTCTGCCTATGCTACCACCTTGGAAATGAGTTATTTGCCAACAACATCTACTGGCTGGATTCCTAAAGTTGGGGATCTAGCATGAGAAAAGATTGCTGTAAAAAAGGAGTTTGGCCCACCACATAGAGAACAGGTTCCAGTCCTGAGAATACACTGTACCAGAACTGTCATCATACCATGCCTGCATTTTCCCAAAGAAAATCGCTTTATTTTTATTGACAACATCAAATTGCACCATGTGGCTGATCCTGCACGGTAGACCACGAGGATTCCTGGGTAGTTCCCTATCCACCCTAACTACCCTCTAGGATATACCTCTTCAAGCATTCAACAATGCTTCTGCAAGTACCAATGCTACAATTGCCTCCCTGAGCTTAGGGAGGGCAGAGAATGAACTTCTACTGCTTCCTGTCACCACTTCACTGAAAAGAACCATCCAAACCATGGATCTCTACTATTCCACTTCAACACAAACAGATGACATTGTTTATTATTAACCACCATCATTGGGTCCGTCTACCAGTTCTGCAGCAGTTCCTGTTCTTGCACTGCTTCTGGTTATTTTGTTGACAGGGACGACTTCTCTTAAAATCCCTCTGCATCTGCAACTGTACCTCTCTCAACAACACGTAAGCCCCGTAACTGGCTTAAAAACAATTATTTGGTTCATCCATGGTACAGTCTATGGATACTACTAACATCTCTTGCCTTCCTGCTTTGGATTGGGTTTGTCATAATTTTCTTTTTAATAATGAATGGTCATTATCTTTCTGAATGCTCTGCTGTTGAACTGGTCAATGAGGTTTTGACACCTTATCTTTCTTCTCACAAGGTCCGAAGAGACTTGTTCCTTATGAACATTTCAGCTGGTCCGATTTAGGATGGGATTGTGTAGAATAAAGTACCATGTGATATATTCGGACCTACAGAGGTCATTCAAATTCCTATATCTTCAAAGTTTCTATGGGGGTTGTTTCTGATTACTAAACTGTTGATTCCATGCTTTCCAAGCCTGAATCATTATCGACCTTACTTTCTGCACCAAGCTAAATCAGTTTTTAATTATACACAATGGGAGCATTGCCCAGCTCCACAATTGGAGAGTTCCAAAACATATGTAGAAAGTTTTGCATATTTTTCTGTGCATGATATTAAGAATGCAGAGGCCTATTACTTTAAATAACCTCCTTCAAAAGTGAGAAAAATATTGCTAACTGACACAAAATGTATCTATTCATGTTTGTTTGTTTCCTGGCTGGCCATTGAGCACTATGAATTTTTGTAAAACTGTTGATTTGAAAGGGTGTGTGGAGAACATGTGATTGCAAATGCAGCATAGGGAAGCTTATTTTAGAGCATTCCTTATTACTTTACAAATGATGATTCTGAATGAAACAGTTCAGCAACAACTTGTCTGAGCTTAGCAAAAATGAAAGAACTGCATGTGCCCAGTATCCTGACAACAGCAAAATTTAACAATTGGCAGACACTTTTAAATGTCCGTGAAGAACTGCTTCCTAGTAGGGTTCAGAATGGTACCTTTAATTCCTCACTTTCACGTCCCGGCGGGTGGTTATTGAGGCCAGTGGACACAAATGGTTGTCAGGCACATTTTGTAAATTTCACACAGGTTTCAGAGCAAGCTGACCGGACTCTCGCTATGGCACAGCTCAACACTCAGGTATCTTTACAACATATAGGGGGTCATTTTAACATTTCAAGTGGCGTCCGTACCACCAACAGGCTGGCGGTACAGAGACCCATATTTTGACCGCGGCGGTAGCGCCGCGATCGCACCGCCGGGGCCGGCGGTTTCCCGCCATTTTAGCCCCGGCGGTGATAATCCGCCAGGGCAGCGCTGCAAGCAGCGCTGCCCTGGGGATTATGACTCCCCTACCGCCAGCCTGTTTCTGGCGGTTTGCACCGCCAGGAAGAGGCTGGCAGTAAGGGGAGTCCTGGGGCCCCTGGGGGCCCCTGCACTGCCCATGCCACTGGCATGGGCAGTGCAGGGGCCCCCTAACAGGGCCCGTGCAGCTTTTCACTGTCTGCATAGCAGACAGTGAAAAGCGCGACGGGTGCTAATGCACCCGTCGCACGGCCGCAACACCGCCGGCTCCATTAGGAGCCGGCTCCTATGTTGCGGCTGCATCCCCGCTGGGCCGGCGGGCGTAAACTAGGTTTGCGCCCGCCGGCCGAGCGGGGATGTTGTAATGGGGACCGAGGGAGTGCGGCTGCATTGGCGGCCGCACGGCGGTTACAGCTTGGTGGGCGGCGGTAGTCATCTTTGACATTTTTATCTCTTTTATGTATATTTTAATATGCTTTTAGGCCCTGATTTGTAGTTTTTGATGCAAACCTGCGCTAGCGCAGGTTTGCGTCAAAAAGTATTGCGCCATTACAGGATGCCAGACGGGCACCATATTAATGGAATGGCGCAATCCTGCCCAAAGGGTGGGCTAGCATAAAAAAATGTTTACGTTAGCCGGGTGGGGATGGCGGTACGGGAGATGAATGTTTAGCACCAAATAATGACGCTAGGCTGGTTAGAGTAAAAAAGATTACTCTAACCAGATTAGTATCATTTTATGGTGCTAAACCTACCAATGCCACATGACTCCTGCTTTAGAAAAGGCAGGAGTCATGCTCACCACCCAAATGGCCAGCACAAAGGGTAAAGGGTAACCTGGGCATGGCCATTGCACCCTGTGCCATGTATGGGGACCCATACGTGGGCCCTCATGGCATTTATAAAAAAAAGGTAAATACTTACCTTTACTTACCTGTACTTACCTGGGATGGGGTCCCCTGTCCTTTGCTGTCCCTCTAGTGTGGGTGAGGGTGTCCCTGGGGTCTGGGGAGGGCACCTGTGAACTCATTCCGTGGTGTTCCACAATGGAAATGAGCCCACAGGTTCCCTAAAGCCTGCCCTGACCCAGGCGTTAAATAATGGCACTAAGCAAGCTTCACGCCATTATTTAGGCTCGCCTCCCTCCCATGCACAATTTTTGCACGGGAGGGTAAATAAGGTGTGCGGGCCTTACAGTCGTTTTTTTGCCCGGGAACGCCTACCTTGCACCTCATTGACACAAGGTAGTTTTCCGCAGGCAACAAATGACTTTAACTCCAATATTTTGACGCTAGATGGGTCTAGCTTCAAAATATAAATAAGGAGTTAAGTTTGCGCTGAAATAGCGTAAAACAAATTATGCTATTTCGGCGCAAACAGAGTATAAATATGCCTCTTAGTGTTTTAAGTTTCAGAGCATTTTAACTTTAGAATTTGCATTCTTGTCCCGACTATGGAGAGGGTGTCGTGGGTTCATTTTTCACTTTGCTTGGGCACACATATTTTAGGCCTGCGGCTTGTGCCCTTTCACCTACATATGTGTTCTTGTTGGACCTGGCCCTTTTTCAAGGGATATCCCCAAACATTTTGCCTCCTTCCTCCTATTTTTTCTGACCAGTTTTTTTTTTTTTTGCTTAAGGGCTCCGAGCACTTCACCACTGCTAACCAGTGCTGAAGTACATATGTGCTCTGTCTAAATTGAATTGAAGATTGGTTTATCCATGATTTGCATATTTGATTTACTGGTATGTCCCTAATAAAGTGCACAGGTTGTGCCCAGGGCCTGTAAATCAAAAGCTACTAGTGGGCCTGCAGCACTGATTGTGCCCCCACATGAGTAGCCCTATAAGCATGTCTCAGACCTGCCACTGCAGTGTCTGTGTGTGCAGTCCTGTACTGCGAATTGAACCTGGCAAGTGTACTCACTTTCCAGGCTAAAACCTTCCCTTTTACTACATGTAAGTCACCACTAAGGTAGGCCCTAGGTAGTCCCATGGGCAAGGTACAGTGTATTTAAAAGGTGGTACTGTTGTGTTTTACATTTCCTGATAGTGAAATACTGACAAATTTGTTTTTCACTTTTGCAAGGCCTAGCTGTCCCATAGGTTAACATGGGGATTGCTTTTATCCTTTAAGGGTAGTTTCCTATTGGGAGCAGATAAAGATGTGGTGTTTGGGTGTCTGAACTCACAATTTAAAAATACCCATTTTGATAAAGTTGGTTTTTAGACTGTCTGTTTGAAAATGCCACTTTTAGAAAGTAGGCATTTTCTTGCTTAATCATTTTGTGCCTCTGCCTGGCTGCTGAATGTAGGTTTGGGTCAGACTGACAGTTACGCTTTTTGCAAATTCACTCTAGACAGTGACACAAAGGGAGCTGAGGTGTGTCCTGCATATTCTGATTAGTCTTCCTGGGCTGGAGTGGGAGGGAAAAGCTGCATCTTGCAGACTCAGCCTTTTTCTGCAAGTAAAATGTCTAATACTAATCAATTTTACAAAACCATTGATCTAATTGCCATCAACTCTGTGTTAACCACTGAGAAACCTCAAGAAGTACTAGTTGTTAGTTTTTCCATGAATGCTTTCTAATCTTTTCATCATTTAGAATCCCACCTACATGTGGAATGATTGCTCCAAAAATGTTTCCCACTAATTGTTTTCCATCACCAATACCACATGTGTAGCTGTGTGCTGGTGTCATTGTTAAGGCATCTATACTGTTTACATGATGCATCTTTGGAAAAAGCAAAGCTAGATAACAAATACCGTTCCAGTCAGCAGGTAACCTGAAGTAAGTGTCTTGTTGACAAATGAAATACAGTCATGGAATAACTGGTTAATCTTCCTGTAAAATTTGCCACGTTCCTCTTGGTAATTCAAATGTGCGTTCACAATTACTATTTCCTAAAGCTCTGTCTGTCCTGAAAACACAAACTTTCCCTTTTTGTCTCTTGTCTAATTTCAGCTTAGGGTAAATCATACTTCTTCAGTATTCATCTTCATTCTTTTTCCAAACATCTTTCAAAACATCATCTCTGTTCTTACTGTGTACAATGAGTAATCACCTTTCTTCTAGCATCATAATAAATATATTTTCCTATGGTCTCATTAAACATGTTAGTTTGTTTTTTAAGCCTTAACAGTGTCTATAGGAAGATGAGGTCTATTGTAATGCCAAGCTGTCTCCATCTCTTTTGCTTGTGGATGTAAGCTCATGATTTTCAACAAAGACATTTTTAAAAGAATCATGTCAAAGTTAGAAAATAAATATTCATAATGTTGTTGCCTATACAATGAGCTAAGCAAAATACTATGGGGGTTATTACAACTTTGGAGGAGGTGTTAAACCGTCCCAAAAGTGACTGTAAAGTGACAGATATACCACCAGCCGTATTACGAGTTCCATAGGATATAATGGACTCGTAATACGGCGGGTGGTATATCCGTCACTTTACCGTCACTTTTGGGACAGATTAACACCTCCTCCAAAGTTGTAATAACCCCCTATATGTAATAGCAAACAAAAAAGGTATGTGATGGTATGTCACCTCCTCCATAGCAGATGAAGGTAAGTGAGCACACACATAATCCTGCGCATCTGTAACTTGTGTGCATTCTTGAAATAATCTAGAATAAACTTCAGTTGAATAATCTGCTTTCATGTAAACTAGAAATGAGGTTTTCAAGTTATCCTCATCCATGTCTTGTGCAGAAGTCATGTTAGTAAATAAAAATACAGATCTTTTTCTCTCTGGTGTAAAATGTATCACTACTAACAATGCAATGGCTACTAAAACTCTAACTCTAAATGTAACTACCATAATAATCGTGCATCTAGCTCTGGTTAAAAAGCACACGTTCGTCCGAAATCAGGTCTTTTAAAACAGAAGTTTAACAGCAAAAATGTTAATAGTCGTTTCAATATTAGTTGTTTCAAAACAGCTTCAAAATATCTTTTTCTTTTAGTTCTGATATTGGAACATTGAGCACTTGGTTCACATAGTAAGTCCACTCAGGTGCAGAATACCTCGAACAAGGTACTTTTTATCTTTTTGATCTCCTGGGCATTTGTTGATCTTTTCCATCTGTGTCACTTATATCACTTGACTCTGTCTCCCTAGCAATTGACTGCAGTATGCGTTCAAATGATGCACTTGGTCTTTCCTTGGACCTTAGGCTGTTGGCCATGCAGCATTTTGAGAGACGTTCTGGTTCTTCTGTTTGCTTTGGTGCTGTTCCAACTGTCACTACAGATTGAGCACTTGTTTCACTCTGTTCTCCAACAAAGGGGTCAATGCCACTCTGTGAGATATAAGGAAACTGGATCTTTTTACCTGTCTGCAGTTCTTCGCCCCTTTCTTCTCTTTGCTGTTGTGTCTCCTGCAGTTTTGCTCCTTGTTCTTGTACAACTTGCAGTGGTACATTCACCAGGGCTCTTGGTTCTGGCGCAAAGAACACTATTTCTTCATATGGATATCTGGTTCCCTTGGTATGTGGTGCTTCACCAAATTTGGCACTCAGGCACACATAGCAGCAATATTGATGATTAAAATCAGATGGTAGAAGCTGTTCCACCTCAGCTCAGACAGGACTTTCTCACATGCATTTTAGTTAGCACCCAGTCCACAGGGCCAATATCATGACACTGATCTGGATTCAGGTTTGCAGTGACAGCTTCAACTTGCCAAGAAACAGAACACACAACATCAGCTAATCCTTTGCAGTAATTGAGCATTATGTGATCTGTAGTGTTCACAAGTTCATTCATATGCACAGCAGACGATCTCATTACACACACATCACTCTTTTAGGAGGGGAAATTCCAGTCTTTCTGACAGGGGTATTTCGAAGGCTCATCAACACCAAATGCAAAGCATCAGGCCATTTCATGGAAGTTTATGCACAGACTTTTGCCAACCTTGACTTTATGGTTCCATTAAGCTGCTCAACAATTCCAGAAACTTCAGGAGGATAGCCACATGCAGCCTTTGCTCCACTTGCAATGTTCCACACAACATTCTATGGACCTCATTAGTTCCCCAATCTGATTCCTGAGAAATCAGCCTTCTGTACCTGGGTATTAACTCCCTTAACAACAACTTTGCCACAGTGAAACTGTCATTCCTCCATTTCGGGTAGACATGCACCCATCAGGAGAAAATGCACACTATGACCAACACATATCTCAACCGGTTGCTCACAGGTGTTCCTCCCTACATTCATCTGTTGACATTTAACACACCTGTGATGCAATTCTTCTACAAGCAACCTGAATCTGGGGTTAAACTAATGCTGCCTAAACAACCTTACCATTGCATCACTTTCTAAGTGTGTAAGGCCATTGAAATGTCTTGTCATGGGAGATATTAAACTGGCAACACTGGTCTCCCATCTGCTGAAATCTAAATGTCATTTGGATCTTTTCCACATCCTGCTCTAATCCAACCCTGCTGTTCTGCTTCTGAAACATTTTCCTGCAATCTCTTAATCTCTTTACATGTATCAGCTATAGTCATCAATATGGAAAAGACAGTGTCCTCTTTAGATTTGTCTGTAAATGTTCCATTAAATGTGCAGGTCACATGTGCTCAATAATGTGCAACTTCGTCAGCATATCTGTTGCGGACTGTAACATATTGATTTTCCATTCTGTGAGCTGCTAATTTAACAACGGCAATTTCATTTGGGAGTTGTAAAGCCTCTAGCAATTTCTTTATGTAGTCACCATTTCGTATGGGTGATCCTGATGAGGTCATGAATCCTCTCTGTGACCATAACTGTCTAAAATCATGAACCACACCAAAGCCATATTAACCATCTGTAAATATAGTGACGCTCACATGAACTGTTAAGGTACAAACTATGGTATGGGCAATTCGTTCTGGGACTTGTGCTGAGGTTACAGCTCTAAACCAGGAGGTTTCCACAATGTCTTGAATTATACAGACAGCATAGGATGCTCTCAGGGCACCTTCATTGGTTCTCAAACATAAGCCATCCGCAAAAATTATTTAATCAGGCTCAATCAAAGGCTCATCTTCTATGTGTGGTGGGTAATAAGTTAGTGGCATCTAGACAACCATATCCCCTTCGTTGCCAGGCCTTTTCCCCCTCCTGTGCCGAGCCTTTTTTTGGCTATTTGGGGCAATTCGCGCTTAGGCCCTCATAATGTTTGTTCACATAAGCTACCCACGCCAAATTTGCGTCCTTTTTTTCCAACATCCTAGGGATTCTAGAGGTACCCAGACTTTGTGGGTTCCCCTGAAGAAATTAGCCAAAATACAGTGAAAAATTTGTTTTTTTAAAAACAAATGGGAAAAAGGGCTGCAGAAGGCAGCTCGTGGTTTTTTCCCTGAAAATGGCACCAACAAAGGGTTTGTGGTGGCAAGATCACCATCTTCCCAGCTGTCAGGAACAGGCAGACTTGAATTGGAAAACCCAATTTTTCAATACAATTTTGACATTTTACTGGGACATACCCCATTTTTACTATTTTTTGTGCTTTCAGCCCCTTCCAGTTAATGACCAAAATGGGGGAGAAACCAATGCTGGATCCCAGACATCTAAACATTTCTGAAAAGTAGACACAATTCTGAATTCAGCAAGGGGTCATTTGTGTAGATCCTACAAGTGTTTCCTACTGAAAAGAACAGCTGAAATAAAAGAATATTGCAATTGAGGTAAAAAAAACAGCCATTTTTCTCCACGTTTTACTTTGTAACTTTTTCCTGCGATGTCAGATTTTTGAAAGCAATATACTGTTAGGTCAGCTGGACTCTTCTGGTTGCGGGGATATATAGGGCTTGTAGGTTCATCAAGAACTCTAGGTACCCAGAGCCAATAAATAAGCTGCACCTTGCAATGGGTTTTTATTCTATACCGGGTACACAGCAATTCATTTGCTGAAATATAAAAAGTGAAAAATAGGTATCAAGAAAACCTTTGTATTTCCAAAATGGCCACAAGATAAGGTGTTGAAAATCAGTGATTATTTGCACATCTCTGAATTCCGTGGTGCCCATACTAGCATGTGAATTACAGGGCATTTCTCAAATAGATGTCTTTTTTACACACTGCCTTACATTTGGAAGGAAAAAATGTAGAGAAAGACAAGGGCCAATAACACTTGTTTTGCTATTCTGTGATCCCCCAAGTCTCCCGATAAAAATGGTACCTCACCTGTGTGGGTAGGCCTAGCGCCCACGAAAGGAAATGGCTCAAAACACAATGTGGACAAATCACATTTTTTTCACAGAAAACAGAGGTGTTTTTTGCAAAGGGCCTACCTATGGATTTGGCCTCTAGGATAGTCGGCACCTTGGGAAACCTAGCAAACCAGTGCATTTTTTAAAACTAGACACCTAGGGGAATCCAAGATGGGGTGACTTGTGGGGATCTGACCAGGTTCTGTTACCCAGAATTCTTTGCAAACCTCAAAATTTGACCCAAAAAACACTTTTTCCTCTCATTCCGGTGACAGAAAGTTCTGGAATCTGAGAGAAGCCACAAATTTCCTTACACACAGCGTTCCCCAAAGTCTCCCGATAAAAATGGTACCTCACTTGTGTGGGTAGGACTAGCGCCCATGAAAGGAAATGGCCCAAAACACAACGTGGACACATCACATTTTTAACAGAAAACAGAGGTGTTTTTTACAAAGTGCCTACCTGTGGATTTTGGCCTCTAGCTCAGCCGGCACCTAGGGAAACCTAGCAAACCAGCGCATTTTTGAAAACTAGACACCTAGGGGAACCCAGGATTGGGTGACTTGTGGGGCTCTGACCAGGTTCTGTTACCCAGAATACTTTGCAAACCTCAAAATTTGACCAAAAAAATACTTTTTCCTCTCATTTCGGTGACAGAAAGTTCGGGAATCTGAGAGGAGCCACAAATTTCCTTCCACCCAGCGTTCCCCCAAGTCTCCCGATAAAAATGGTACCTCACTTGTGTGGGTAGGCCTAGCGCCCACGAAAGGAAATGGCCCAAAACACAACGTGGAAACATCACATTTTTTCAAAGAAAACAGAGGTGTTTTTTACAAAGTGCCTACCTGTGGATTTTGGCCTCTAGCTCAGCCGGCCCCAGGGGGGGCAGAAATGGCCTAAAATAAATTTGCCCCCCCAATTCCACGGGGAGCGACCCTTGCCTACGGGGTCGCTCCCCCTGCGTGACATTGGTGCAAAAAAAAAGATCCCTGGTGCCTAGTGGTTTCTGCCCCCCTTGGGGGCAGATTGAACTAAAATCGGCCAATCTGCCCCCAAGGGGGGCAGAAATGGTCTAAATACAATTTGCTCCCCAGGGGAGCGACCCTTGCCTAATGGGTCGCTCCCCATCTCTAAAAAAACAAACAAACAAAAAAAAACACAAATAAAAATTGGCCTTGGCGCCTAGAGGTTTCTGCCCCCCCGGGGGAAGATCGGCCTAATAAAAATAGGCCGATCTGCCCGAGGGGGTGCAGAAAAGGCCTAAAATAAATTTGCACCCCTGCCTCCCCCACCCACCCGGGGAGCGACCCTTGCCTACGGGGTCGCTCCCTTTGCGTGGCATTGGCGCAAAAAAAAAGATCCCCGGTGCCTAGTGGTTTCTGCCCCCCTTGGGGGCAGATTGACCTAAAATCGCCCGATCTGCTCCCGAGGGGGTCAGAAATGGTCTAAATACAATTTGCCCCCCAGGGGACCGACCCTTGCCTAATGGGTCACTCTCCATCTCTAAAAAAACAAACAAACCAAAAAAAAAACACACAAAAAAATTGCCCTGGTGCCTAGAGGTTGCTAATAACAATAGGCCGATCTGCCCCCAGGTGGGGCAGAAATGGCCTAAAATAAATTTGCCCCCCGACCACCCCCCCGGGGAACGACCCTTGCCTATGGGGTCGCTCTCCTTGCGTGACGGCGCAAAAAAAAGATCCCTGGTGCCTAGTGGTTTCTGCCCCCCTTGGGGGCAGATTGACCTAAAATCAGCCGATCTGCCCCCAAAGCGGGCAGAAATGGCCTAAATACAATTTGCCTCTCCAGGGGAGCGACCCTTGCCTAAGGGGTCGCTCCCCATCTGTAAAACAACAACAACAACAAAAAATGTCTAGTGGTTTCTATTCCCCATGGGGGCAGATCGGCCTAATTAAAATAGGCTGACCTGCCCCCAAGGGGGCAGAAATGGCCTAAAATAAATGTGCCCCCCAGAGGAACGAACCTTGCCTAAGGGGTCGCTCCCCTTGCGTGAAATTCACGGAAAAAGAAAAACTCCCTGGTGTCTAGTGGTTTCTGTCCCCCTTGGGGGCAGATTGGCCTCATAAAAATAGGCCAATCTGCCCCAAGGGGGGCAGAAATGGCCTAAATTTAATTTGCACCCTATGGTAGCGACCCTTGCCTAAGGGGTCGCTCCCCACCTCTAAAATCAAAAACAAAACAAAACAAAAAAAATTATCCCTGGTGCCTAGAGGTTTCTGCCCCCCCCCTGGGGTGGGGGGCAGAAAAGGCCTTAAAAAAAATGCCCCCCCCTGGGAGCAACCCTTGCCCAAGGGGTCGCTCCCTCATGCCAATTTCATTTAAAAAATAAATCCCTGGTGTCGAGTGGGCGTTTCAAAAGCGGGATTGCTTTACAATCCGTCTTTTGAAACGCAGAGAGAGACTTCAAAGGGAAGGAAATACATTTCCTTCTCTTTGAAGCCTCTCCCGGCCTCCTCCACGTGATCGGAAGAGAAATGCAAAGCATTTCTCTTGCGAAGGAGGAGGCCTCTGTGACAATCAGCGCGCGATCGCGCGATGACGTCACAGGGGTGGAGGGGTCGGGGGTGGAAGGGGAAGGTCTTCCCCTTCCATCCCTGCCTTGGGGGGTGGGGGGGGAACCCCACAGAGGGAGCGCTAGCGCTCCCTCTGGGCACTGTGCACAGGATGTAATGATTACGTCTTGGGCACACGAGCACTGTGCCTCAGGACGTAACCATTACGTCCTGGGCACAGAAGGGTATATTCAATGTCATCATATACATAAATTTTAGGTAAAGGCAATAATGTACTGGGATTCGAAATCTAACACCTCTTCAACACCAAGTTGTCAGAAGTGAGTATTTGGTGCTCAAATTTGTGGGTCTGGAACTTGTCATGTATTGGGTCTTTGTTCTAGTAATCACTATTTCAATAGATTGAGGGACCATAACAGTTAAAGAATGTCCCATCACAATGCTTTCGCACAGCTCTCTACTGAGCGCTACGGGCACTGGATCAAGAGAATTTCAAATATAGGCCACTGGTCTCCTTGAATTATCATGCATCTGAGCCAGTGAGGAAAGAGTGCAGCCCTCCCTCTCACTCCAAAACAATGTCAACATTTTACTACAATCTGGCATTCCCAGTGCCAGGGGCACGACAGAGATTTTCTCTCAGCTCTAGGAACGCTTTTAAACATTCATTGACCCATGGAAATGGATTGAGAACATCTTTGTGTATCAGCATCAGTAAAAGCTTGGGCCACTAGGGAAAAGTTCAGTATCCATTGTCTACAGTAGCCAACCATTCCCAAGAACATTCTCTATGTTTTGGGTGGACTCATCTTCCAAATCATTTTTATCCTCTCCTGCGACACCTTTCTCGTTCCTTTTTCAATGATATGTCTCAAATATTGGACTTACCTTTGACAGTACTGCAATTTGCTTGAGGATGCTTCATGTCCATCTCCAGCTACATGATTAAGCAGTGCAATGGTACCCTGTTTGCAAGCTTCCCTAGTGCTTGATGCCACAAGCAGGTCATCAATGTATTACACTAGAACTGAGTCACAAGGAATCTGTAAAGTCTCAAGATTTTTCTTTAGCATCTAATTAAAAATGGAAGGACTTTCTGTATACCCTTGTGGAACTCAGCACCATACCAAAACTCTATCACGAAAGAGAATAGGAGTTGTCTGTATTTGTGTAATGGCATGGTAAAGAAAGCCTGACAAAGGTCCACAACAGTGAGCCATTCTGCAATGCACGGAATTGGAAATATAATGGTGGTTGGATTCTGTACCACGGAACTACATGGAACAACTATATTATTAATCTTTCTAAGATCTTGGACTATCTTGTACTTTCCATTGGGCTTCTGCAAACCCATGATTGGTGAATTACAAGGCCTCCCAACGATCTCTCTCAGAATCCCTTTTCTCAGCGTGTCCTCAATTATTGGGGTTATTCCTACCACTGTCTCTGGGGTCAAATGATATGGTGGTGCTCTTGGGAAAACAGCATTTGGCTTCATTATAATAAAGACTGTTTCTACACCTTTGATTAGTCTGATGTCTTCTCCTGTAAAATCCCATACTTCTGGGATCACAGTCTATTTTCAAATCAGGGGGCAATTCCTCTTCTGGTCTCATTGAATACAATCCTGCAGCATATTGTTGGACTAATGTAAATTCCACATCCTCATCATAAGTCTGGAATTCGGCTCCATTTGTCTCCACAGTAGATTGTGTGGAGTCTGGAATTTGGCTCCATTTGGTATACAATAAATTGTATACCAAATGGAGCCGAATTCCAGACAATCCACACAATCTACTGTGCAATTTAATTTGCACAACAAATCATGCCCTAGAAGGTTTATAGGACTGGAATCACACATAACAAACTTGTGTTTTTCTTCAAATGAGCCAATTTTATAGGAACTTCTTTTGAAACTGGACTTACAATATGTTTATAAGTAATGCCTACAACTTGGATCTTTTTTCCTAAAAGGGGTAGGTTTGGTACTTCCACTGTTGGAACAGTGGAACTGGTAGCACCGCTGCCTATAAGAAATTACATTTGATGGCCATTTACCTCACCTTGTACAAATGGTCCATTCTGGTCTACCTCAAAGACTGCACCAAGTACGTAATCTTCCACCTCCTTAGGCACTGTAATTGGGAATTGTTAGAACCAATGCTCTCACTGTCTAACAGTGGAAACAGTTGAAACGGGTTCTGGTTTTGAGGTTGAAATTAACCTTTTTTAACTAAGGGCATTTGATCCATGTTAAATCTTGGGTTGCCCATGTCCCGCTATTAGGACTTGTGGAACCTGCATCATTGCAACCTGTGTGCATTGGCACTTGCATTTGTTGAACTGGCACATTCTGTATTTGTACCTGATTTCCTCCTTGCATTCTATTTGGATTCAGCCTACACTTAATCTTCCAATGCTTAATCTTGTCACAGAAATAACATTGAGTCATTTTCTTCAACACTGCAAAATCCACACCTGAATTTGGATCAGTTGGACCTCCTCGACCTCTACCCTATGAAACAATTAATCTCCTTGAACTCCCTGCATACCAGGTTGAAACCCAACTCCTTGCAATCCATTTTGAACACCAACACCTTGCGTTGCACCAACATTCCCTGCAAACAACTGATTCTGTAAACTTTCTGTGCCAGCTTTGTCTGGGCCAACATGAACTTCTCCCTAAGCTTCATCTGCTTCATTTCTTGTTCATCACTGCAATTCTTTGCATATTTCAAAATCTCATCCAATGATTTAGTCTGCCAACAATGTACAGTCTTATCTATATGCTGACTAATCTCAGGGGGCAGGTGTTGGTAAAACACCTTCAACAACATCTTATAATTCTCATGCACAAACTCTTTCACCTCTTGTTGAATTCTCCTCAGCCTCAAATAGTCCAAATCCTTTCGAGGAACTCTGCCCTTTAGAAAAGTAATCACCTCATTGTATTTATCACAATAGGTGATGGTTCATTAGTAAGAGCCTGTCTTTGTGGTTCTGAATTTGGCCAATGTAGCACAATTTTACATTTAGCAAACAAATCCCCCCAGACAAAAAAGTCAAAGACCATATTTAAATCACTCCACAGCACTTTGAATTCTCTCTCAACTTTGGAAAATGATTAATAAATTACGCAAGATCTCCCTTACTCCAGGGCACATGAACATCTCCCCCACCTGGTACCTCTCTTAATGGATAAGCTGAGGCTCCTTCTTCATCTGGGGGACCTGGAGGTGGCTTTCTGTTTACCTCAGCCATCTCTGATTATTTCTTTTTCTTTTCATGGTTCTCTACCCATTTGCACTCTAATTCTTCAAATTCACTCCATCTTAAAATGCATTTTACTAATTCAGTAATGTGTAATTGCATCCCTGAAGAACACATTGTCTCAATTGCTTCATCATCCAAATGTACCCTGCAACCTTTCTGCAATGGGACACTTTTTGAAAAATTTACTTTATGTTTTCTATCCAGTCCTGTCAATCTTTCATGCATATATGCTGCTCTTCTAGTAATTGTCCTTAACAAATAAATCAATTATTTCTCTTGATATTGATTCACACGAGCAAGATCCAAACATCCTCTCATTATTTTCTCAAGTTCTATTTTTAATATCCTGACATGTAATGATCTTTCCCTTTCTGCATTCTGACCAGTGTCTAGGCTTCCTGCATTCTCTGTCTTTGTGGTATTTCTAACAGCTTTCTCAAACCATGGAGGAAAAATTGCATCTTCAAACAAGCTTGTCTCTTCTGGTGTTGCTTGTGTCATAAAGACAATCCTTCTCCCTTCCCTTAATGATTCAGGAGTTTGCAATAGTGTCCATTCAACAATCTGTGAATTTTACAACTCTGGCTAAACCCTGCCATAGGTTCATCCTCATTTGGTACATAATTAGTCGCAGCATTTACTGTGCAAACCTCCACTGGCTGTGCTGTAATCACTCTTCCAACAGGTGCTGGTACAGTTGCAATAGAAGCAGTAACATCTAGAGGCATTACTGCCTGTGCAGTCCCAATTCAGGCTGGCACATCAGTAGGTATAACAGGTCCTAGAACAAGCTGTGCAGTAACAGGATGTGTCATCTGTCATAGTCTCTCAATCTAAAATACATTTGGATCAATGGGGGCTGTAGCCACAGTCAGTTTATTAGTTGGAATACTCTCATTACTTGTCACAGGAGCCACATAAGGTGGTGACCATGCGGCCAATAATAACTCCAAAATCTCATCACCTGAATCACTATCAGAGTCAAACTTCCTTTCATTTGGCTTTTTTGGTTTCTCAAATTTTTCATTAGTAATGACAGGATGTAATCTAGTTCCCTCTACTATATTCTTTCTCCACTTCTGTTGTTGCTCATCCCATATTACATCTGTATAATTTTGCATGGCTCTCTTTGTTCATCTTTGGCAGTTCTCTCTTTCCATAGTACAAGCCATCTACTCCCAGGCACTTAGTGCTTCAAATTGAGTAGGTCCAGGAGGTGGCTTCATGTCACAAAATGTTTCTCGTAGTTTGTCCACAATTCTCAAATTAAATGTACACCTTTTAGGAAAACTGAATAGACACTCTTTCTCAGTGATCTTGCACAGTGGTGAAGCCATGCACATGTGTGTAAGCCTTCCTCTATTCTCATATGATAAGGAGGTGTACCCGCAGGAGATGCCTCTTCATCCTCCTGTATTGCAGTTGTTATATTGCCTCTCATTAAGCATCTAAGAGCTTTGAAAGATTTCGTGTTTTCAAATTAAATCAGCAGTCACAAAAATGTAATTCAATTTTACAATGGTTTGTTTCTGTTCCATATACATCAATTTCTCAACAAGCCCATCTCCCAATCTCTGCACGGTTCTTTTCACCAACCAGCCAATCACTACGTGGTTCTTCACACAGCACCACCAATCTCAGCGCAGAGTTTCACACTAACCAACCAATTCCAGCATACAACAATATAATGTAACAACCTGCTCCTTGCAGTGGCTCACCCTCCTTTATAAAGCAATATTTCTACTATTCTACACAACATAAAATGACAGTCTTTCTCTGCTCCTCTAAAAAAAAAAAAAAAATCAACAACCAGAATATTCAGGTTTTTACACCTTCCAACTTTTTCTTTCAAGAGACATTTTCTTACATACAAATGAAATCTCGACCAGCAGGAAATCACCTAATCAACACAGCTTCCCCTTCAAACATCAGGTTCAGCCAACATTGATCAATATTAGTACAATCACAGCAAAACTATCTCAATTTTGCAGACAAGGGTACTTCACAACCTGCACCACAGATCATTAGCAGACAAGAAAAGTCTGATATCTCTTCAACTTCTTTGTGACAAGGCGCATAAACATCAGTAATTCATAAATTCTAACAAGTCATTCAGCACACATATACCAGTATCAATACTTAAATAAAAGCACAATAATCAATAACAATGTTGACACTCAACCCTATTAATACTCACACCTCCAATTCAGCAGCCGCCTTAGAAACCGCACTCCATCAATCTTCAAGTTCGGGCTTTGGGCAAAGGGACATGGGTATCTATCTGTGTCAGGGCAATTAATTATCTCCATTAATTACAGCTCCTCTTTATCATTACATAAACCATCCTCTCACTACTGGCTTTGCTGGAGTGTGGGGATATCAGTTAAATATTTGTTCACAAAGTCAGATTTACCATCTCATCAGGGCAATAACCCCACACCACCGTGCCAAAAGACCTTGGACATAGATTAGATTAACTAGGAGCAGTAAATCAATTGATTAGTCATCACAATTTTAGTTATTAGTTTTATTCAATGGTGAGAGTTGGTTTAAAAGCTTCATTTAGAAATATTTTAGTAGATTAAATCTTTATTGAATAGGGATAAGTAATCATCAATCAACTGGTAAATCAATATAATCAAATAACAGCAGAGCAAATGCATATAGCACATTCCATAAAGGAAAGGTCCCTAATCTAAATATCAGAATGGGATGAGGATAGGCAAGAAAAAGAAGGTGTCAGCTAAAACCCATAGAGAGCTCCAAATTGAGGAATTAAAATAAAAAGCTTAATAATCAAATCTCAAATAATCATCAGGCAGAACCTTCAATAAATAAAAGTTCATGAAACACAGTAGAGTCAGCGAGCAGCAAAGATTCAGGCAGATATTGAATGTGAGCGGAGAAAATCTCTTGCATAGAATCTGGGAAAGAATGATCTACCCTGCATTAGGAATGTGAGCTAAAATAAAATGTCATATCTAAACTTTTGCAACAAGTATCAGCTTCTGTCTTATTTCCGCCAATCAGCAGACGATATCTTAATGGAAACAGGAACATTTCACCGCCATCTCATGGTAGAAACAATAGTCTACAGTTAACAATGTTCATCTACTACAGGCTTATCAAGAATTATGTACTTTGAAGTAGTTCCCATCGTTGTCTTTGCAAGTTAGGCTTTTTAAATCACCACCTACATATTGATTCTAAGAGTAAGCCATTGTTCTTTCTGAAACATTTAGCAGAATTAAGCTGACATATTAATAAATTAGTTTAATCTCACAAAATATGCCTAAGGAAAGGTTAAAACTAACTTTTTTTACATTAAAGACATCATGTTCTCAGCATGTTAGCTTCCTTGAAAGTTTACCATTTCACATTTCTAACCTAGGTCAAGTTGGCAAACTGCAGTATCAGCTTTTCAAGCCTAATATGTGTAAATGTGTCTGCCTAGTGGTTTTCACTCGAATTAAAGCAGTGCATTTTGTCTGAGGCATCCATGGTAATTCTACATGTTATTGCATTTATTTTCATTGTTTTAAAAATCCTTTCTCACACTATTGAACAAAATTCTGATCTAGCCTAAAATTCCACATGAGACCTATCATGTTTTTCTATCTTTTAGATTTGAATACAGATACAGCAACCAGTGATGACTGTCACCGTCTATAGATTGCCTGTACTTAAACAATCATCAGCCACAATCTTAGCCTCCTTCAGTCCCATTTTAACAGTGAAATGTTGCTTGTGCTTTTGGTGCTTAGAATCTATTGTATGTGCAAGATTTCTCCATTGTACATGATAAAAGCTTCTAAATGTTTCATCTGTTACTGGTTTAACTGGCTTCCTTCTACTCTATCTCTCTTGTCAATGCTATGGGAGTCATGGACTTTAACGCTTCACCATAACATCAGTTGCTAAATGTCATGCCAACTGGCTATTAAGATCTAATAGCACACTCTCTCTGACTAGTTTATTTGTACTTACAGCCAAACCATGTTTAAACTTGTCATCCCTGGTTCCCTGAAATTGAATGGACCCTAGAGCCTCTACTTTAAGTTTTCTACCTAAAAAGTCAATATTTAACTGTGCTGTCTTCAGTGTCATTTGGTTATCTTTAGAAGTACTGGGGCATCAATCTCAGTCCTGGATTGCATTGAGTTTTTAGAACAAGTACCCTCCAGGGGACATTTGGGGGTTCTCCCCTAAACAGATTTTTAAAACAATCAAAACATATTTATCTTTTTCACATATTATTATTTTCTCATAAACTGCAAAAAGACTAGGTTAAACTGGACTTTTAAATACAAATATTTTCAAATGCAATCATTGTGCCTCTAAATCGCTGTTTTATTCAGCACACACAATGTGTTATCACAAATAAGCTTTAAATTGTATAAATGTAAAACTCAATTGTCCAAAACATAAAGTGAACATTGTCATTAAAAACAATCTATTGCTTCTGAAACACCAAGTTTTTTTCATTTTGTGTAAATGCATGTTTCATGTCCCAACATCAGTTTGTCATTTTCATCAGGCATTCACATACTTATGCCACAGATGAATAGTTTCTACCTTTTATGCCTTGTCTCTTTGTGGCTTGAGTGTGGCTCAGTTTAAAAGTCACACCCTGTCTACAATTATCTGCTTGCATTTGAGACTTGTCCCAGCTTTAGCTCTTGGGTGTGGCTCAAGTTCATGGCTGTAACCTTGTATGAAAGCCATGCCCACTATGGATAGCTATACTTTCCTTTGCGACTTCTGAACAAAAGGCTGCAGCATCTGTTTGGGCACCAGATCCTCAGACTCCAAACCAGCTGATCCCAGCACGTCACCAATTTTTTTGTAGTGCTTCATCGTGTTGTTCTTCAATGTCAAGTTGATAGGACTCATCTGCTCCATCATTCTGGTTCTAACAACTACTTCAGATTTCTTTCCTTGATACCTGCTGCAAGATCAAAATCCAAGTAAGAGTTGTTGCTCACCCCGTGATACTTTGTGGGTGATACTTTGTGGTAGTCGCAAGTGAGTGAGGCAGTGGTAGTTCCACATCTCTCCTGTAGCACTAACAACAGCATCATACAGGTTAGTGCATGTCACCCTCTGTCAATGCCCACGTATCCCTAACTCATAATGTGAGTGTTAACACTATGCCATGAATTACCACAGTGACATAAGCCAAACATTACCAGGAGATGGTGCCTATCACATAATGAATGAATACAGTATGTTCAGTAGTACTACATTTATGCCAGGGCCAGGATGTTTTTGATGTGAGCACCATTATGCTGTGGATTCTTACAATAAGGCAAGATTAACTACCGACATTCCTGGGCCACACTATTTAAGGGGACACAACCGTTACATTGATGGTATGAATTACCACAATTACCACAATTACGTAATCCTAGCATAATTCCATAGGTGCTCTGGATTCTCGCAATTTACAATGAATTGCTACCTTTACTCAAGGCCTAAATTATTCCAGCAGAGAACATCGTCATGTAATGGATGCCCACAAAAAGTATTACCCTTATTATGTCTAGGCAAGCCTTTTTTAGAAACTATATAGTGTCACAAGTTCACATAGCGTCTATTTTATTGTATGGTGCTCTGTAACTTCTATGAAGAGCTTATGAAATGAACAGCCGCAGTCTGTACATACAGGCGGGGGGGCCAAACCCCCACCTTTTTGAGAACAAGAAGATTGTCTGTCAGGCTGAACAAAGATTAGCCTGACAGACACTCTTCTTGTTCAGGTCAGGCAGCCAGGAACTAGATGTATGCTAAATGTGCAGGCCTCTTTCTGCCTGAGCTTTACCAGGCTGAGGATTTCACAGCCCTATGAGCGTGATCGCCTCAGCCTACCAGAAGTGCCTTAAGGCTCTCCTTCTTATGATGAGGGGGAACATCACTGATTGCCTCAGGCCTGGGCACTTCAGTTTTAAGTCCTGAAGTGCCCAGGAATGAGTGTCAATCAGTGACTTCTCCTCATGTAGTTAGTTGGGGTTGGCAGTCTCATTGACCCCATTCCACTCTGTGATGAGTGAGGGACTGCTGCCTTCTATCATTGGCTAACCTTAGTTTAGTCAATGAGAGAAGACCAAAGTCCTCCTGGGACCTTCGAGACTTCCCTCTCAGAGAGCTGCAGTGAAGGTAAGTTTTGTTTTTTGATGTTTGATTGCATTTGTGTATGTATGAAAATGTATGTATGTGTATTTGAGTGAGTGAGTGTTCTCAATGGGCATGTTTGCATGTGTGTGAATGCATGGGCGTAAGTGAGTGTGTATGTGTATGAGTGTGGCCCCCCCTCACCTAAAATTACCAGCCATCAATGGAAATTAACACTCTTTCTATCAATTTAATTCAGTTCTACATGTATTAATTCAAGCTCATGTTTTATATCTTTGATAAGCTAAATTGTTTTAGTGAATTTTTTAACAGAAACACCCACAGATTTTGTAGAAATCAAAATGCAAAACATGCCATCACAACAATGTCATGCAGGAAAAATGGTTAGGAGAGTTCAGTAAAGAACAACTTGTCATCCTTAATGAGAGACAGCAAGGAGACCTGCCAATCTTTGGCCTCTTAGATGCTTCCAACATGACCATGACATCCTGGTAAGCCATCTCAAAGAATGGCCAAGGATGTCAGGGATACCATTTGAATGGATTTGTTTCTTCACACACAGACACAATTACTTTTAGGAGCTTCTGCTTCATTATCCCATAAACTTCAATATCAAGCTCCAGATCAGCTCCAGACCACTCAACCCTCTCCCAGCTCCTCTTCATTTCATTTTTTCTTCTCCTCCAAACTTAGGGACATATTTATGAGAGGCTTGTGCCACCAGAGCATCAACTTTTTTGACACTCCGGTAGCGAAAGCCTCCCAACCATGGGCCTGATTCACAAAGGTAAACTTAGATGTTTGGTCTAAACTTAGACCAAACATCTAAGTTTATGACTTTGGGAATTCACAAAGGAAATTTACGACTATTATCTTTAGGTCCACACACTGACAGATCTCAGGGCAGTTTTTATGCAGGTCCTTGATGCTGGTTCATAGCTCACTCTTCAATATTAGGACTGCAATGTATGAACTGTAACACTTAGTGGCTTCTCTACTCTAGTTCGTTAGTCACCAAACGTCATCCACATTTGAGCTGGTAATTCCTTCAGACAGGGAACACAAGTAACAGACTTAAGTACTGATCAGCTTTTATTTGTTAAACATGTTATTGCCCTTATATATTCTCATGATAAACCTGTTAATGTGGAAGGTGCTCAGAAATTATGTTACGTGTTATGATGTCACTTCCTGTGAGGCCAATAGTCACAATGGCACTTCCTGTAATATCACACTCGATGTCACATACCATGATGTCACTTGTATACTGCTTAACTTGGTTAGTATCCCCACCTATTTTGTTAGGACTTGTGACCTGTCTTCGGGCGCTCTGAAGTGACTTGCAGCACTAACTAATCAGTAAGTAATAAATAAAGGGTGCAAAGTGCCAAAAAATGTCAGCGGGCCACCTGTCAAAATCATATTGCACAAGCTAGCACTACAGCATAACAGTACAACATACAATATAGCACCCACACAAACGAAACAGCACAACTATGATGAAGTGGAAGTTATACTTGGCTATATTTTTGCTGCATTGTTTTATAGAACAGACAGAAACGTAACAAAATGCTGGCCTGCTGAGTGAAAGTGAGAAATGCACCAGAGGTGCAGGAGACCTTCCAGGCTGATAAAGCTGCTCATCTCAATTAAACCACCAGTGTTTAAGGCCAGATGATGGGTTTCTTTTCAACTTGCCATAAAAATGTATCTAAACATTTAAAGACAACTACAGACTCAACAACAATGCAAGTCATTATTAAGACACTTCAGGACGGCACGACCTTTCGATGACATTAAGCAAAATATGCAGTGATTTGCTGTCAACAACATGCATGTCAATAACATTTACAATGTTTACCATAACACTTACTGCCGCATGAGTAGGGTTGCCACCATTTTTGCTGGCCTCCATAGAACAATACTGGCCAGGCCAGTAAATACCGGCTGAGGTGGCAAACCTACACTTTGCTCATAACATCTAGTGGCGTGTATTTATGTGTACATTGTTTACGCAGCTGCAAATCATAACATACTGGGCTACATTGACGTAGAATAAAGCACTGTAACAAAATGATATGCCCGAAAAATAAGTAATGGTAGGAGTGTTGCTTCATTGTGACTTTCATGTGTTTAGCAGACGTCAGAATAGAAAAACATGCTAAACATGTTTCTTCTTTGTGTGGTCTGGTAGTCAGAAAATCAGAGGATATACAACTCTAACCCAGACGTGGAGGAAATAATCAGACATGCAGCAGGGCAATTCTGCATGACTTGTGATTGGGACCTAAGAGAAGGAGCCAATGGACACTAAGGGATGGATTTCTATAACAGTGAGCCAGGAACAAACTATCAGTGCCACAAAAATAAATAAAGTGACTGACAGAGGAACCTGAGGGCTGACTTAAGGTTTGGCAGATGAAGTATAATCCGCAATTGTGGCAGGGGACATTACCCCCACCACTCTGACAGGTTACCATCTGACAAATTTAGATGTGACCGTTGGCCCAGAAAGTATGGCGAACAGGGTATTTACTCCCTTGTGTTAGAGATGCAATACTCTGCCCACCAAACTCTAAATCTGTCCCTTAGTATTAAAATGGCATGACAAAGTACAGCATTAAGGCATAGAATACAGTTGTTGCACTTACTGGAACAGGAAGACACTAACACAAACAGTAACTGAAACACAAGAACCACTGATTACACTAATACAGCTTTGGTGGTCTTACCCCCGAATGTCTACCATTTTGCTTAAAGAGCCCCATCTATTTGCAATAAACCAGAAACTGCAGACAACACTCTGCATTCTCAGAACACCAAAGATCATGGAAATAGTGAATGTTTCCCTATTCAATAACCAAGTAGTGGAACATTGTACTCATTTGTCTTTTAGTTCAAGCCATCCAACCCTCAAAGTGCTTGAATGTTACCCTTCACCAAATAAGGTTTGTAAAGGTAATTTTAATCAGAGTATCAGAGGGATATGTCTGCATAACATGTGTATGGTGCTACTTCTGCCACCCTTGGCATTTTTCTGAATCGTAATCCATGGGGATCCAGAGGGTCAAAGAGGAGAGAACTCCAGTGCAGCTGGTATATATTCCACTTGAACTGAGGGTAACCAGGGTAAAGAGCCTGTGAAAGTCAGATATTAAATCCCTTTCTTAGTGTGCCGCTTTCATTATTGCAAGCTAATTTGCATTTTTTTATTTATGTTGTGGGGCAAGAACTCTTTTTTTCTCTTCCAGACATCACTCAACATTTTATTTGCTGTGCGGTACTGACAAGGCTTGTTAAAAATCTGAATGCGAGCACAAGGGTGTAGAAGTAAAGCACATTGAATTTGAAACTGACAAAATAGGCCTGATTCATAAAGATATGTTTGCATGTGTGGATCTACTCACCAGCAGATCTACAACACCTAGGAGTAACTCTCCACTTTTTTAATATTCACAATTTTTGAGAGAATATTTATCTCTAGACTTAAGTCTGCACCCTTCAGAGACTCCTAAGACTGAAATTTATGAGTGCAACGATCCTTTTTGCAATTATCCACCTGTTTGTGCATATCTGCACAACCAGGGTAGAAATCTGGGCACAGAAAAGACAGCAGAGTCGAAGGTAGACCTCTCTGGCCGTAGGTTTGACTTGCATTTTGCAGTATGTGAAGTAGCTCTTCCGCTGCACATACTCCCAAATGCGTTTTGAGAATCGTACCTATTTTCTCAAACTGCCATTTGTAAGAATTGATACACTTTACAGCTCAAAGACTACCCAAACCATATGATCTGTGACTTCTCTACTGAAAACCCCATGGTCTCAGGCGGACCCCGGATTAAATTATCAACCGCTGACAGCATTGATGAAAAACCTCTTCAAGAAATGTAACCCGGTAATCCCTTTTCTATTGCTGGTCATTTGTTCCTTCTTCCTGAAATGTCCAGGAGGTTGTGTAATCTGTCTCAGGATTGCAACCTATCACCTCATCTTTTCGGGCATCGCTGTAAACAAGACTGTATTATGGACAAACACCAGACACTCGGTAATTCTATGAAAGACAGCGTGACACAGCAGACTCCTGCTTCTCTTATGTGAACAGGAGCATTCACGAGCCATCCCGCTGAATGTTTAATCACATCCCAGGAGTCTCACAGGTCTAGACATAATAATGGCTTTAGTAATACACGCCCAGATAGTATTTGCCACAATGAAATGGTTTCCTCACTGGGACTCATTTGTTCCAGTCCGATGCACGAATACATGGTTAGCGGCAGCCTTGTCCTGCCTGCTTCACTGTCATTGCTTTATATCAGCCATTCCTATTCTTCTCAATACCTCTGCTGACTGCTTACACTTAATATCATGCACGGCTCATCAGTGCAGCAAAGCTGCTGGCGCGGGAAGGTGATTTGTCAGCCATATTTTGTGTTTTTGATAAGAAATATTATAAAAGCACACTTTCCTGTCATTACAAACATACACTGGAACCGAATATAACAGCAGAAAAGGACTCCAATGCCTATTAGGTGTGCCGTACCCCTCTTTGGCGTTAGCCAAGCCCGTTTGAATCCAATAAAGTAAAAAATATAATACAATGAACTTATAAGGGTTTTCAGCCAGCCCCTTCATCAATTGGTTTGTTGATCTGTCATTCTCATGTTCGTTCTGCCCATTACTCTATACAGCATGGGGCAACCGGTTAGTCCACTTCAGTTATCGGCTAACTTCACTGTGAGTGACAGAATTCTGTTCATTCATGAAGAGCACTTCCCCACAAAGTAGTTCCCTTCATTAGCCGGGACTGCTACGGGAAAGTGTGCCTTATGAGGCCAGTTTTATTTGCTTCTAGTAAATGTTTATTTTTTATATGCGGGATCTGTAGCTCCTCAAAAACAAAGTAATACAAAAATCATGACAAAACAAACATTGACAAAGCCACAGGGCTGGGAAACAACACCAGACCTATTGGCTTTGACCATGCTTGCTCTAAAAGTGCACCTGAATCTCCCTCCATTTGGACCCCAAATCAGTATTGTTACTTCTAGCTGAACCTTTTCCCTGAGTCATTTACCTCTAGTCCTGTCTGCACCCCCAGGAATACTACTATATTACTCTGCCCGTTCCTTCTTTGCATTTAAAGATGGCTGGATTCTCGTGCTTTTTCTCATAGGATGTCTCTTCACAGGAGATAGTACATGTTGGTGGTCTGTCACAATGCAAACATATTTAACCTTAGCCAGGCCTCCCTCAGGAAGGTTTCTGATTCTTCAGCACCTTCACATGAGCAGATTCAGCTCAGCTTGGACAGCTGAAACAAATGAAGTGGCGTCACTGCCGCTGCATCGCTCTACTGGGCATCTCCCATGGAGTTCAAGTCAGTTCAAACAGCCTGTTAGAAGATCTGCTATGGCATACTGGTGTTAAAACAACTGGGAATTCCAAACACAAATGATGGAGATGTTCCTAAAGGGTACAGAACCAGAAGTCAAGATTATAACTCTGTTCGACCTGGCATCCTTGGCATGGTATTCCCCAGACTTTTGGCCTTCACTCCATGTTTTTTGCTGAATTCATTTTTGTTGACATTTGGACTCTGTGCACTTTACCCCTGCTAAACAGTGCTGTAGTGCTTATGCTCACACTGCCTGTTGTGTGAATGATAATTTTCCCGGACACTGAGAAATCAGCATCAGCAAAGCTGTGTAGGAAGCGTCCCTGTATTTTCATGACCGAAATGCCCTCTACCCCCTTTGGGCATAAGTGTAGTTTATATAATGATCCATACATCGTTTGGACAGCAGTTCTGATGTAACGTTGTGACTCAGAGATAGAAGCTGGCTCCTGGGCTGGCAATACGAGTTATCATATCATGTACTGTGTGTCCCAGCCTTAGACAAAGAATACAGGTTACATGTAGGACAAGACTGATTAAATATGCAGTGTGATCTCTGTCTACCTATACGAAGCAACTGATAAATATATAAAAACAATTGCTAAAAGCAGGCTTGCTAAAATATAAATAAAAATGTATGTTAATGTAAAATAAGACTCGAGCCATGAAACTAAGCTAAGAGTGGGGTGCCCAACACGGGTTCTGAAAGGGCACTTACGACACCCTCCATTTGCTAATCTAGGAGTTCAAATTCTAATATCCCTAAAGGAATAAAGGATAAAAACAGTCTAAAATACCATAAAATCTAAAACAACACCCATAAAACTTCATTATCAACAAGCAGAACAGCCCAAAGAAAAAATGGCCGAATAAAAGACATTGTTTGTTTTATAAAAAACAGACCAAATTAAAAGTCACCAAACTCCTGCATGAGGTCATCAAACACATCAGTGAAGATGGACTCCCACTTCAGCAGACGATATCACTACTAGAGCCTCATCTAAAAGGTCAAAAGAGCACACATGATCTAGTGCTGCAGCTGAGGAGGTAACGTTTTGTGCCATGCCAAATAAAGGAACACCAGGAGCCAAAGCACCCTGGTCCAAGAAGGATGCCTCATAGGAAGAGTCACTGAGCCACCTTAATCTCATAGAACGACTCCGGGAATTAACCCTCAATGGTAACATCATCAGATTCATGTCCATAGAAGACACCTGTTGCAGAGATGCAGTAAGCTTCCAGAGGACTCCCTGAATCTGCCCAGCTGACCAGCATCATCTGGAACTGAGTGGACCTGCCTGATCTCTGCTGTTGGCCTCTGCTGAAATGGTCCTTATCCCCATTGATTTCCCCTCAGATCCTGGACCCTTGGCTGGCCTCAGTGTGAGCTCCTCCTCCTGAAAATATGAAAATCGTAAAGTTTGGGGTCCTGGTGACTGAAAAGTGACCTCTTCGAGCTGAGAATAGACTGCCAGAGAAGAACGACAATACGAAGCTCCAGCAATTCCTGCTCTTCATGTCAACAGTGACCATCCATGACCACTAGGAACGTGAGATCTACTCTTCGCAGAATTGTTTCCTGAAGATACATAAAAGTTGAGCATATGTTGAATGGATGGGTTGACTCTGCAAAAACGGTTTCTAAATACCCACGTTTTTTATATTCTAAACATTTATAGATAGACCCTCTGTTATACTACATTATGTCTGGCATTGATTCGATTACTATCTAAGTACTGGAATATTGTTCAATGAATATTGGTAAATCATATGAAATTGTCTGTGAAGGAACTACCTCCATGACAATGATTTGTGCTTTTTTATTGGAATGTGCTAGGATTTGATAGATTAATAATTTGTTCCTCCTTGGGAATGCCTTAATTTGTATGCAATTGGTGCAATTGTGGGAGCATAGTTTGTGGATTCTTAAGTGAATATTGTTTAGTCACTCATCACATTTAACCCTGGGAGCAGGTATTGCACCGATATGGAACACTGCTCCTGATAAACAGATTACATTCAGTCCTTGGGTGACTTCTAAAACTTTATTACAAGAGTTCAAAGAACAGTCGAACAACTGTGAATGAGAAACTGAGGATTTTTGTAACCCAATGTACAATGATGAAGATTACACTTTTGTACTTAATGTTTAGTGTTCAGTGCAGTTCAGTTCAAAAACATATGTTTATTTAGATCGTCGTCTGTAAAGCAATTTCTAAAATCAAATCACGCACAATCCCAATCAAACAATTAAAATAAACATGGCTTTAAAACAGTAAAATCTGGGCATTTAAATATAAAATCTATATATTCTAAAATATTTCAGCTTCTTAAAAGGAGGGCTCCATACAAATTAATTAGCTGAGCACCATTTGACTGTAATTGGTTATCCACAGACATTAAAAATCGCTCCAAGGCACACGTCACATCAAAATATCTCATTTCAACAAATAATTTAATAGCTCAAACCCTATCCCTAACATCATATTTTTTTAAAATAGGCTGCAAAAAGATCTTCCTTTGGGCTAAAAACCACAAACAATCCATCAGGACATGGGTTGAATTCCCATTTATATTGAGACCACATTGACATATTTTCACTTCACTTAGAAGAATGACCTGATTCCCTGATATTACAACTTGATTTATTTCACATCTAAATCTAAGCAGACTGCAGCACAACTTAATATTCCACAGCCTCTCTAAATAGGGGAAGGTCTCTCCATTCGTCCATGTGCTTAATAAGTGAGAGAGAAAGTGAGATCCACATCCTTTGAAATCTCCTGTATAACTTTTTTCAACTCTGTCTTTCTAACGCTAACTGGTTGAAGCCCTCTACAAAACGTATTTTTAGTTGCCTAGCACATGTTTCGATCCTAGCTCTAACTCCGCGGGCCCAATGCAATTCACTGTGCAATATCTCTTTTTTGCATAACAGGGGGACTTTAGGGTATTCCATACTATAAATTCTTGACCAAAATTTTGTTACCTCTGCCTGTGCTAGAGATGTCCACCCTAACAAGCCAGTTTCCAATCTAACTGCCTTCAACATGGAGGAGGTGGAGAAGGAGAGTAACTTTTTAGGCACCTTCCTTCCTCAAGCTCCCAACTCTTTTCACCCCCAATACTGACCACCTCAGCACCATACTCAAAATGAGGCCTTATCCTGGCTTGTTAAGCCTCTAACACTGGGCGACAGGAAGGCCCCCCATATTGGTCATTGAATTTCTTTAGACCCCCTACTGCCGTAAATGCTTTGACTTGTGTCACGGCCAAATGATCCTTCCACCCTAAATTATGGGACAACCATAACCCTAAATATTTATATTTATTGACTCTCTCTAGCTTAATCTTGTTAATTACCCAACTCATGCTTTCCCTTTGCTTCCCTATCTGAAGCACTTTAGTTTTCTTCATGTTTCAATTTTTTTTTTTACCCTTGCAGTAATCCCCCAAAACATCTAATTTTCTTTGAAGCCCAATTCCGGTCAAATAAAAAATCACTAAGTCATCTGCATACAAAAGACAACCAATGTGTTTACCATTCATTTTTGGGCTAAACGCATTTGGTTGGCTTAGAACCTTGGGGAGATCTGCAAATCACAGTGTTAGACTTTTCATCCTTGGCGTAGTCTCCCTTAACTTTTTGCCTCTGTTCCCCAGGCTGTTGATGTGTGCTGGACTCTGATTTTACTGTTTTTGTTACTCTGGGCACTTTACCACTGCTAACCAATGCTAAAGTGCAAGTGCTCCTTTACAAAATGTGTATGTAATTGGCTTATCCATGACTGGCATATTTGATTTATTAGTAAGTCCCTAGTACAGTGCACAAGAGGTGCCCAGGGCCTATACATCAAATGCTACTAGAGGGCCTGCAGCACTGGTTGTGCCACCCACATAAGTAGCTCTGTAATCATGTCTCAGACCTGCCACTGCAGTGTCTGTGTGTGCAGTGTTAACTGTAAATTCGACTTGGCAAGTGTACCCACTTGCCAGGCCTAAACCTTCGCTTTTCTTACATGTCAGACACCCCTAAGGTAGGCCCTAGGTAGCCCCAAGGGCAGGGTGCAGTGTATGGTTAAGGTAGGACATATAGTAATGTGGTTTATATGTCCTGACAGTGAAATATTGCTAAATTCATTTTTCACTGTTGCAAGGCCTGTCCCTCCCATAGGTTAACATGGGGGCTGCCTCTAAATCTGATTAAAGTGTAGATTCCCTTTGGGAGCGGATGAGCATGTGGAGTTTGGGGTATGTGAGCTCACAATTTAAAAATACATCTTTTAGTAAAGTTGATTTTAAGATTGTGTGTTTGAAAATGCCACTTTTAGAAAATGGACATTTTCTTGCTTATACCATTTCTGTGATTCTGCCTGTTTGTGGATTCCCTGTCTGGGTCAGTTTGACAGTTGGGCTGGTTGCACCTCACACTAGACAGTGACACAAAGGGAGCTGGGGTGTAGCCTGCATATCCTGATGAGCCATCTGTGCTAGGAGGGAGGGGAGGAGTGGTCACTCACACCTGAAAGGGCTGTGCCTGCCCTCACACAATGAGAGACTCCTACTCTGCCCTGTGGTGCCAATCCAGTTCCTGGGACCCTGAAAGGAGAAGCTGCCAGTCTAAAAGGAAAAGATTGACGCGACTCCGATCTGCGGCTGAAGAAACGACGCGCCGCCGGCTCCGCGGCTGAGAATTGAGGCTCGCCAGAAACGCGACGAAGAATCGTCGCACGGAGCAGGTGAAAAGATGTGCAGCATCGCTGACGGAGGCTGGGAGATCACAACCCGCGCTGCGTGGTTTTCGGATCATTGTGCGGCTGAATTTCTGATGTGAACCATCGTGTGTGGGTAAAAACAACGCAAGGCCTGCCTGGACCCGTGTGCGGACCGAATCGACGCATCACTCTCCTGCGGAGAGAAGAACCGATGCACGGCGAATCAACAGAAGGGGGAAACGATGCAAGGTTTCGCTCGTGAGCGACATCGATGCACCGCAAACCCTTTTCGATGCACACCCGCCCGTGCGGGGTTATTTTTGATGCGCACCAGGTACATTTTCACGCTAGCAGCGCTAACGTGTCTTTAAAACTACTTAAAGACTCTTTTTGCATTTTTATTGATAACTTGACCTGTGTATTGTGGATTTTTGTCGTTTTGGTCTTGTTTTGTTTAGATAAATATTTCCTATTTTTCTAAACTGGTGTTGTATCATTTTGTAGTGTTTTCATTGAGTTACTGTGTGTGTTGGTACAAATACTTTACACCTAGCACTCTGAAGTTAAGCCTACTGCTCTTCCAAGCTACCAAGGGGGTAAGCAGGGGTTAGCTGAGGGTGATTCTCTTTTATCCTGACTAGAGTGAGGGTCCTTGCTTGAACAGGGGGTAACCTGACTGTCAACCAAAGACCCCATTTCTAACACACAGGGAAAACAGTGTTGCTGCCAACACTCACTTTTGCCTTAGACCATTTCCTATTTGTATTTGCTTTGAAAGGGATCCTTCACTATACAGTTCAACATGGGCCCACTTGTCCCTGTGGAGTTCCTGCAAAATTAAAAGCAGATCATCAGGGATCCCATATATTTTTAACACATCCCACAACCGTACTCGATCAACAGAGTCAAAGGCGGAGCTAAAATCAACAAAACAGCAATAAAACACTCTGCCCAGCTCTATAGCTTTCTTTGCAATGGCCCACAGGCTGAAGCAATGGTCAATCGTTGAATAGTTCTCTTTGAAACCACTGTGTTCCTCAGGTATACTAGCATTTACTACAGCCCACTCTTTTAATATCCCCAACAAAGTTTTTGAGAAGACCTTACTACTTACATCCAGCAGATTGATTTGACAGTAATTCTGAGGTAGGACATGCTTCCCTTTTTTGTAGATAGGTTTAATCACTGCTCCCTTCCAGCTATCCTGGAATCTACGCTACTAGGGAATCCCCTGGAAAAGGCTATAGAACAGACTGGACCATCATGCAGTATTTGTTTTTATTATTACTGCAGGTACATTATCAGGGCCTGCAGCCCTTGTTTGCTTTAGCATCTCAATTGTTTTATTAATTACTGACACAGAGAACCTCTCCTTTGTCTCTCATTTAACAAAGAATCGAGTTGAGCGCTGAGCAACAGTGGCATTACTATTATAAATCTTCTCTAAATACTTAACTCACGCATCTTCACTCACATGGTCTGATGACTGTCTCTGGGGGGTTCCTGTCCTGCTCTGCACCAGCTTTCAAAACTTCTGTAAGTTATCTTTCTTCCTTGCCACCAGATTTGTACATTCTTTTTTTAAGTTAAGAAGGTGCAATTCTCCAATTTCATTTCTTAGGCTTTTAAGTGCCTTTTAAGTTTCTGGACATTTCTTTTTAATATTCTACATTCTTTATTGTGCCATCATTCCTGGCATGCTTCATAGATTTATTTTTATTTTGGGCAGAATTAAAAAACATAACTTCTCTTTTAAGACACACAACCACCTTATTTATTATTTCTTCATACCATACTAAAGGATCCACAGCTGCCTTCCCTGACTTCATTCCTCCAATGTTGAGCTGAAAAGCCTTCAGTAAATCTACATGTTTCTCTGAGATCCTCGTTCTTAGGTGTTTAGAGCAACCTATCTTTAAAGGTAAGTCCTTCGTCTGCCTGGGTACCAAATCCATTTTAAGCTTTGCACATAACGGGTAATGAGCACTCCCCCCCAGCTGTATGATCTCAAATGTTTCAATTAGGGCAAAGGCCCATAGGGAAACAAAGACATAATCAAATGGATAATTCTGATTGCCATACAGAAAAAATTTCGTAGCAGGGGTATCTTCCAGCATTCATCTATTTAGACTCACCAAGCCATTTAATAGAGGAAATCCAACAAAGCAACATCTCTCCTTGAAGCCGCATTAGATGGCACCCAAACATGTTGTATATTGAAGGCGGCTAAGCAGTCCTCATATTTCCTAACCATTGTCTCAGAAAGCAATTTGTGATTGAAGTCCCCCATCACGATCATCAGTTTATTGGGATATAGAGTAACTATATTGAGCACATCCTCATTAAACAGTTCAATATTCTCCTTATAGTCAAAGGTACTTCATGCATACATATATACACTTAGAAAAGTAATACATTGCTGTTCCCTGCCTCCATTCGGCAATTGCATGCCACAGGCCAAAATCCACTTACAAAGCATTTTAACCTGCCAAACACTAGTGGCGTTTTTGGAGGCTACTAACGTTAACAATCCCCCAGAGGGCCGACCTGAGATATTTCCTACCGCCTTCAAGTAAAATCTCAAAACGTTATCTGTTTGGGGGGCTCGCTGCACAGCCAAGTCTCCTGGAAACATAAAATAGAGTGCTACTTAACTAATTCTTTGAACCCCTGGACCTTCATTACATTGTTTAATCCATGAGTATCCCAGGAGAACAATTTGATGCTGTGCAGAAGCACCCGGCACTAATCCACATTAATTAGATTTCCCCACTCACCTTCCGACTCTTCCCAATATGGGCAGTCATATCTGTTCTGATTGGGGGGACTACCCCATACCTATATCTTTCCTTTTGGAGCAAAGTAACTTGAATTTTGCCTTCTCTGCTTTCCTTAATCTGTCAGTGGCAGATGTAATCCTCCTGCAAAACCCATTTAACTTGATTGGCCTCTAGGCCACCCTGATAATTCAAAGGAGTTGACCCTTGGTGTTTAAACTGTTTCTTTAAACTGTTTTCACACTACATCCCCTCAAATTCTCACCCCCTGAAGCTTCAATTCACTTTCTACTTTAAGAAGTGTCTCTCACAAGTCCAGAATTCAACAACATTTTTGTGACATTGTTGCCTTCCCTATTTTGTAAGAATCTGACTTGTCTCAGGTGGTTGGATGAAACTGAGTATAAACTAGGGCAAACGAAGAATATTTCGAGAACCCAGGATCGATCTAAGGGGTTTGATTTCTTTGATATTTTCCTCCGTGGACCTTCTTTTGCTGGCTCTAAATAAATCCACAAATAGTTCACCTCCTTTCCTTTCTCCTTCAGCCAAAGCCGGGGGGGCAATGGCCCTCCAAATTTTACTAGAGCTTTGTTCCAGTACAGGAGAAAATCTAACCTCATTGATGGGTACCTTTCTACCTCCCGTGGGTTTCTCCCATACTATACTCCCCTTATTGCCCATCTTTGAATTTCCCGGGCCTTCTTTATTCTCGTTATTCCTCTCCTGACTTCTGCCAGCCCGATCTTCACACCAGGCCCAGGAAGGGGAATGCCTTACCTTTTGTTTACAAACATTTTTCACGCGAAAGGCCTGGTGCAGTATGGGTTCTCTATTCTTAGCTTCGTTACTACCTATACCCTCAGTTGGACTTTTAATTACGGAAAAAGACTGTCGCCTAACACCATGATCTCTCTTTTTCTCACCTCAACATATCACCCCATGCTCTCCTTTTCTAAGATGATTCTTCCTCTATGAGAAACCAAGGCCGATGTGATGGTCATAACCATTTCGGCTACACCTTCTTTTAATTAACATTGGAACTTTGGAGCTGTACACCAAGGGCTGCCATTCTACCGTTAGGGCCTTTGCCATAGATTGAATAGACCCGCACTCCTCATGCCCTGTACCTACCACCCCAACCTGACCTGCAAAGACCTCTCGCTCTTCGACCGGTCTCACCAGCTTAAGCATGCAACCATTTATCTCTTTCCACCAGAACTGCCACCAATAACTTTTTGAGCCTTCGGTAGTGATCCTCTAATAACAGACTCATCCAGATCCAAAATGTATTGATTCAACAACCTTGAAACTTCTTCTTGAAGACTTACATCACCAAACCCCAATTGCAGGCAAGGTGATAAAGACGGTCTTTGTTCTGGCTGACCTATACCTTGTCCCGTAAAGGATTGGACATGAGTAACTATGGGCCTCATTCACTGCCCGCCAAAGTACCGCCGTCAGAAGACCGCCGCAGTAATTCTGAGTTTCCCGCTGGGCTGGCGGGCGACCGCCAGAAGGCCGCCCGCCAGCCCAGCGGGAAACCCCCTTCCATGAGGATGCCGGCTCCGAATGGAGCCGGCGGAGTGGAAGGGGTGCGACGGGTGCAGTTGCACCCGTCGCGATTTTCAGTGTCTGCTTGGCAGACACTGAAAATCTTGTTGGGGCCCCCAGGGGCCCCACGACACCCGTTCCCGCCAGCCTGGTTCTGGCAGTGAAAACCGCCAGAACCAGGCTGGCTGGAAGGGGGTCGGAATCCCCATGGCGGCGCTGCATGCAGCGCCGCCATGGAGGATTCCCTGGGGCAGGGGAAAACCGGCGGGAAACCGCTGGTTCCCCTTTTCTGACCGCGGCTTTACCGCCACGGTCAGAATGCCCCGGAAGCACCGCCAGCCTGTTGGCGGTGGTTCCTCTGCCCTCTGCCCTGGCGGTGAGACACCGCCAGGGTCAGAATGAGGGCCAAAGTCTTATTTGCATCTAACAACAAAGAGGAGGGGCTCGTCGGGGCAGAGGATGGATTTCCCATTCTCTTTCTGGGGGATACACCTCTATAGTACTTCCTCACAAAGGGCCAGATGTATTAAAGCTTTTTGCATTCGCAAACGGTGCGAATGCCCGTTTGCGAATGCAAAAAGCTATTTCAGAATGTATCAAAGGCATTCTGAATGTAATTTTAAGGAATCGCTAAAATAGCGATTCCTTAAAATTGCGACCCTGTTTAGAGAGTCGCAACTCTCTAAATAAGAAATCGCAAATAAGGAATCCTTATTTGCGATTTCTAAAGCACATGTATGAAGCAATTCCTTAATGCGAATTGGGCATTAAGGAATCGTTATTACCACCAAGTTGAACTTGGTGGTCACCATGTGCAAATTTAAAAAATGCATTTAAAATGCATTTTTAAAATTTACATGTAAAGCGCACATGCCCTTTTGGCATGTGTGCACCTTACATGTTGTAAAAAATTGTTTTGGGGTGCAGCAGAGGGGGCTTTAGGCCCCCAGCACCCTGCACTTTGCATTTCCCAAAATTGCGAATTCCAGTTAGGAATTCGCAATTTGGGACATGCAAAACATTCGCAAATATGGGCCGACAGGCCCATAGATGTGAATGGGGGCTGTATCGCAATTTGCGATTCGGTAATAGCATTTGCAATTTTTAAGAAATCGCTATTACCGAATCGCAAATATGATACATTGCATTTTGCGAATCAGAAATAGCGATTTCTTAAAAATCGCTATTTCCGATTCGCAAAAGGCCTTTTTCATACATGTGACCCATACTCCTTAATAAATTTCATCAGGGGATGCCTTTTGAGGTCCATCACAATCCACCACAGAAGATTTTCCCAACCCTGAGCCACTATTCAATGTGCTTCCCGGCTCAACATTCTTCAATACAATATTGGAGGAATTAGGGTTAAACTGCGCACTTGCTTTCCTCCCCTTCCTCGCTCCACAGGCGCTTGAGGCCTAACAGGGGGCTATTTGATGATGAATGTAGCTTATATTACACAATATATAGTAAGTAAAATAGAGTTTTTTCCCTTACCCGTCCACCGCCACCACCTCAGAAACACCACAAATAACAGCTTTGAATCCTCAGGCCTTTCCTGGGTCCATGAACTCAGTATCACAACAACTCGTCACCTTCACCAACTTAATGTTTAGTGACTCAGGAGGCTAAAGCAGGGTAGATTCACATAGAAAATCCACATAAAATATTCATACAAAATCTGAATAAAAATATTCTTCCACATTTTTTCTAATGTACATCATAAGTTTGGAAGAAAACATGCCATGTTCATTCAGCGGAGCGTGTTGATCTTATGTTTATAGCTCTTCTTCTTCAGGTTGAAATGCCCCATGCCGCTTCAGAGAGGTGTGTAAATGAGGTTGCACATAGCTGTACAAAAAGAAGGCAAGACAGAGGACAATCATTTGGTGCCCTAATTAAGATAACCTTGATGTCAAGGACTCGAAGCTGTATAGACTTCCTCAATTTGGCCTTGGTCCTTCTGAGGTATGGGTGAAGCCCTAAGCAGCCAGGTTTGCTCTGCATGAAATGGAATGTGGAATTCCAAAAAGGGGAACGCCACAAAACCTGGACTAGGCTTGGACAAACGGAAGGAAGTCACTGCTGGAGGTAAGCAAGAAGGTACCTAGGAATGGATTGAAGAGCAGAGGAAATGAGAGAAAATAATTCTGAGTGGAGTACATGAACTCAGGATAGAGATGAGTGACTGTGTTGCAACACAGGGATAAGCAGTTCTGATTGCTTTATGCACAGCTGAAACAGAAGAAAGGATGTTGTCAACAGGAAGTTCCTTCAGATTTGTTTGGACACTAAAGGACCATTCTAGAACTTTCCAGGTTAAAGAAGGTTCTGGAACATTCTGGAAGAAAGTTAAAGCATCGAGAATTTTCTGAAAGGTCTTTAGGGATGGGTTTACATACTTCCCCCTGGACCATTTAAATGCATGTCTATCTTCAAAATGGAGTTTTCTGCATTTCTCTGTCACAGTGAAACCATGAAGAATATCAATGTGTGGCATATGTGTGTATGTGTGTGTGTGTGTGCATATGTATAGATTTTTTTTGTTTGCTTATAACTTTCGCGCAGTTTGACAAATCTTCATAAAATTTCAAAAAAAATTATCATCTACCTCAATTTCTTCCTGGAAAGTGTAGAGGTTATCTGTCAAGCGGGGGAATAGAAAAAGGAGGGGGTCCAAAACATGTTTTCCCTTCTCAGTTTTGCTTTAGAAAATTGAACAGTTATACCACAAAAAGTGCTGAACAGAACTACACCAAATTTGCAAGAAAGTGGTGCATCTCTCTCTTCGAGCCTTTGCTGGACCACGGGGACCCCATCATTCGGGGCCAGGTCAGTCACCATGGACCCTATTCTTTGGGACACAGTTATTTCCCTGCCCACAAGAGTGCGGGCAGGGAAGGCTTCTGTGCTCCCTTCCAGCAGGAGTAGAAAGGCTCCCACCAGGTGTGAGCACAAAAATGTCTCCCTGTCCGTGCTTTCATGACAAGGAAACATACAATTGTTCACACCTGGAAGGAGAACAAAGAAAAGCTGCTGCTCCCGGGTGGGAGCACTGCCATATCCTACTGCATTTGGGGTAGGTGTTGGCAGGGAATCCGGTGGGGCTGCAGGGGCCATGGCCCTACCCCACAGCCCCCAAAATATAAAATGCTGTGGGTTTCCCTGGGTGGGCACCGGGGCACCCCAGATTTAGATACAAAACAAAATGTGTTGACGATTTCTGCATGACCCTGTGGAATGGGGCTGCTTGTAGGAAGTTAGCAGGGCTGTGAGGCCTTGGTGCACCCCACCATGGTCCCCACTGAAAATTAAATCAGTGAGTGTCCTGGGTAGGACTGGGATACCCGCAAAAAATAATTAAAAAATAAAAGAAGTGAACAACTGCTGCTAGCAAGGAGTGCCCCATAATGCCCTTTATGGGCTAATTTACATATATTCTACCGCTGGTGGTGCCTCCAATCTGGGCAGGACTTAATAATAAGTATTGGGAAAGCTAATAAGTCTCACCTATGCAAGATCAATTGGTTTTGTCAGTGTCCCAAATGATTTATAAGTGAACAGAACTCTGAAAAAGAGCAGACATATTACTTAAAAAAGAATACAGATATTTGGAAAAAGTTTACTAAACTCTCTCAAAAGTATAAAGAACTTGCTGAAAAGTGACCCACCACATTCTCAACAAGCAATGACATAGCCAATAGGTCTCACCTTTGGGACTTTATAAGTGTTTAGCGTGAGCTATTGGTTTTGTTAATGTTTGTAAGCTATATTGTACAGTACTGTGCCTGGTGTGCAGCATGTTGATAAGTTATAATAACAAAGAAGACGAGGAATGAAAACAAAAGCGCTACAAAATCCTTGGAGTCAGTTTGAGCGCATATTCTTAAAAGACCACTTTTACCGTAAACACGCACATTTAAAATTTAAAAGGTAAAACATTTACACAATGAAACATTCATTTTTAAAGTCAAACATTTACATACTAAACATACAGACCCTCATTATGACATTGATGGTAATTCCCACTTACCGCCATGCTGACTGCCGCCAAATTACCATATTTTTTCCATATCCATATCGTTTACCATATTATGACACAAACACACCAATCCGTCAGTATTCAGCCACACACACAATTCCGCCACAACAAAGGTCAGTGATAATGTGGTGGTATCAAAACCCACACCGTTACACCAACAGAACAACGCCCATCACATCATGACCCACGAGTCACCACGGCGGACATTCAATGGCGGTAAACCATTGGTGGTACATACTGCTGCGCTCAAAATGGACATACACATGCAAAACAACATTACATTGGTCAGTTTAAATAACACACACCTGACACCCATACACAAACCACACCCACACCATAATAAAACACACAGACCACAGACATAACCAGAGCCACACACTACTCACACCTATACACCACTCATGCACCCCACATCACACAACCCAACACATTACCCAACACACCCTACACAACACCCATGGCACCACAAAGACACCCCCGTTTCACAGAGGAGGAGCTAAGGGTCATGGTGGAGGAAATCATGAGGGTAGAGCCACAGTTATTTGGAGCACAGGTACAGCAGATATTGATAGCTAGGAAGATGGAGCTATGGCGGAGAATCGTGAACAGGGTCAATGTCATGGGACAGCACCCAAGAACTAGGGATGACATCAGGAAGAGGTGGAATGACCTACGGGGGAAGGTACATTCCATTGCAGCCAGACACCAGCTCGCTGTACAGAGGACTGGCAGTGGATCCCCACAACTCACAGCATGGGAGGAGCAAGTCTTGGCAATCCTGCATCCTGAGGGCCTGGCCAGAGTAGGAGGAGGACTGGACTCTGGTAAGTCAACTCTCTACTACTACTACCCCTCGTCCTGCATGCCATCACATACCCCCACACTCACTCCCATCACTCCACTGCATCCCACACACCCGACCATCACATCTCACTCATCCCAATGCCAAGCCCTGCATGCTCTACCAATGCATGGACACAACTCACAGCCCTACAAGTACACTCATTACTAAAGCATGCACACAATAGAGAACTAATCATCCCACCATACACCAAAGTACACAAGTGGAAGCTGCCAGAGCAAATACAACCCAAGAGGGCAAGCCATGGATGCACAATATGTCAGACACAGAAACCACAACTCATCATTTACATCCCCACAGGTACCCCAGCCAATGTCAGCGGAGAGGAGGTGCCAGCACTACCCAGTCCCCCAACAGAAGAGGCCCACAGTGATGACAGCAACTCTGGTCTTCAGGATTCGGATGACCTACCTGGCCCATCATGGAACTCTGGACAGTCGGTTACCTAGGCCCAGTCACACACCACCACAGAGCCTCCCCCATCAGAAAACACCACCACAGCACCCACCCAGCGTACCCACACCTCTGTCCCCAGGACACGTCAATCAGCAGTGTATCCACCTCTACAGTGACCCCAGACCACATTTCATACCCAAGTGAATCAGGGACCTGGGGTCAGTGGCAGGGGACACACGGTTCAGGGGACAGAGGCACAGGCCAACAGGGAAACTGGGAGGACTGCTGTGCGCCAGGGGGAGGACAGGCCCAGGGAACCGACTCTCCACAAGGCACTTGCAGAGATCTTGGGAGCCTATCAACATTCCCAGGACACGTTGGGCCAGATCCTGGACAATGTGCAGGAGAACAGGCAGCTGCAGGAGGGACAGTACCAGGGGATCAGGGAGGGCTTGCAGGCCATCAACAACCCTGATCTCCATAGCAGGGGTGCTGGCAGACATGGCCAATATTATGAGGGAGGCAGTCACACAACAGCGGGCCCTGCCACTAGCCAAACATCTGAACAGCCTTCCACCTCTGCCACTGCAAGTGGACAGGAGGACCCGCCACAGGACTCACAGGTCACCAGCACCCCTCCCCCTGCAGAAGGAGAACCACCCAGAAAATGCTCCATGCGATCCAGACAGAAGCCAGAGACACTTGCCAAGACCCCTGCCAGGAAATGAGACTCTCCTGATTGTCACCCTTGTGTCCCAGTCAGTCACCCTGTCCACCTTGAACTCCCATTGCTCCCCTTACTATGTCCCCTTGGGCAATGCACCTGTGCTACAAACAGACTGGAACAATACCCTCGACTTTCCTCCATCATCACCCATCCCATTGCACTTGCCCCTCTATAATTTGACAATTCAATAAACACCCTTGGAAAAAAAAAACTTTGGAGTATGTCATGTATTTAAATTATGTATTCATTGAAACAGGAGCAAACATTGCAATTCAACTGTACAGAAAATAAGCATAGATTAATGACCTGTAGCTGGCTTCAGTGATCACACCAGGAGTATATGTGAGGTCACCAACATCTGCAAAATGAATTGCCAGTGGGAACAGTAAGTTGGCATAGAGGTGGGAAAAACAGCATGCTAGTGCCACAGAAATTCAAACAAATGCCATTGAAATATGAAGTAACACTGTCCTACCTGTGTGTCATTGGAAGTATTGTCTGATCACTGATGTTCTGTTGTCCTCATCCTCATCCTTACTATCCACAGGGTCCACTGCTGGCACACAGGCATCTCCAGCCTCCTCCTCCTGCAGGAATGGGACATGGCGACTGAGGGCCAGGTTATGCAACACGCAGCATGCCACCTCTGTCTGGCAGACCTTCTTGGGTGAGTAGCACAGGGATCCACCTGTCAGATGGAGGCACCGGAACCTGGCCTTCAGGAGGCGAAAGGTCCTTTCAATTATCCTTCTGGTTCGCCCATGGGCCTCATTATAATGTTCTTCAGGCCTTGTCCTGGCATTCCTCACAGGGTTCAGCAGCCATGAGAGGTTGGGGTAACCAGAGTCACCTGAAATATTGAGGGACAACATTTAGCCACACACTATCCCATATGGCTCACACCATAGCCATACACCAACATCCACTGGGTGAGAACCAGGGCTCACCTATTAGCCACACCCTGTGCCTCTGTAGTTGGCCCATCTCATTTGGGATGCTGCTATTCCTCAGGACAAAGGCATCATGCTCTGACCCAGGATACTTAGCACTGACGTGGGAGATGTACTGGTCCTCCAAGCACACCATCTGTACATTCATAGAGTGGAAACTCTTCTGATTTCTGAACACCTGTTCATTCTGGCGAGGGAACAAATGCAATATGTGTTCCATGAACTGCCTCAATTATGTTGGGGATATGTCCTATTGCATTGAACTCGACCTTCACTGTGGCCAAATCTTCAAACTGGGAGAAAACAATGTAGCTGCACATGTGTTTAATCAGGGCAGACAACACTCTTGTCAGCACTATTGAGAACATTGTCTGTGACATTCCTGCTGCCAACCCTACTGTCACTTGGAAAGAACCAGTTGCCAGGAAATGGAGCACTGATAGAACTTTCACAAGAGGGGGGATCCCAGTGGGGTGACGGATAGCAGATATCAGGTCAGGCTCCAATTAGGCACACAGCTCAGTGATTGTGGCCCTGTCAAGTCTATAGGCGAGTATAATGTGCCTGTCCTCCAGTGTTGCCAAGTCCACCAGGGATCTGTACACGGGGATATGTCTCCATCTCCTATTCATCCGCAGCAGTAGGAATCTATGGGGCAAAAGAATGAGGAGCTGGTCACAAACTGAACAATGGAGCTACAACAGAACTTTGCATTCTGTTAACTTGTAATGGGTCAGTGTGATTTGTCCTGTATGTCCTAATTTCACCAGTGACGCAGATATTTTCCAGGGTCTGCCCCCCCACCCCCGAAATGGCATCCACCTGTCCTGTGTGGAGGGACAAGTGGAAGTGAGATAATTCCGCTGACGTTGGGCGCCGTTGCGGGAGGCGGTCGGGAACCGCCATGCAACTCCTCATTGGTTAACATAGGGCCCTATGGGTTACAGTGGCCAATGGTGATCTACGCCGGTGGTGACGGTATGCTGGGTGGGTCCCAGGTGTGCTGCATTTGGCGATGTGTACCCCTCCCCATGGCTTGGCTGCCAACTATTTCTCTGGTAGTACAATGCATATGGCGCAGGGCTGTTCCCTGTGTGTGGGGGTGCTGTACACCAACGCTGGTGTTGGTGCAGCCATTGACCAATTGTACACTTTGTCTCTCCCCCCTTTTTGCTTTGTCATCCTGTCCTTATGTGCATTAGCATCATCTGGCGCAGGGAGCTGCATCCCACAGGACCCAGGAGGCAGAGTCAACCAACGCTGAGGGCACCAGTGGGACGGAGGGTGAGGGGAGCACCACAGCGGAGACTGGAAGTGACAGTTCTGACACAGATACCTCCTCCGATGGAAGCTCCCTGGTGGTGGCGGACATTTCTGTGACCACCACAGCTACAGGTACAGCCGCCACCCCCATACCAGCACCACCCTCCCAGCAGCCCCTCAGCGAGTTGCCCGTTCCCGCTCACCCAGGAGGGTGTGCATCTCCTTTGCCCCAGGCACCTCAGGCCCTGCCTCAGTTAGCCCTGCTGCCCTGAGGGAGGAGGCTATTGACCTCCTGAGCTCCATCTCAGTAGGGCAGTAAACCATTGTGAATGCCATCCAGGGGCTGGCAGCCCAGATGCAACAAACTAATGCATTCCTCGAGGGCATTCACCCTGGATTGGCGGCCCAACAGAGATCGATCCAGGCTCTGGCCTTCTCTCTGATGGCAGCCATTATCCCTGTTTCTACCCTCCCCCCCTCCAACTACCACTGCCCAGTCCAATTCTCCTCAAACCCAACCCATCCCAAGCAGACAGGCAGACGAGCATGCACACAAGACAACACAGAAGAGTGGTGCAGGCAAACACAAGCACCACACTTCATCCCACAGGCACTCACACAAACGCCATCCAGATGCAGACACACCAACATCCACTATTTCCACTGTCTCCCCCTCCTCCTCCTCCTCCTCCTCCTCCACCTCCCACCCAGTTCCGTCCAAACTCACACCTCCATGCACTACATCATCACCCACTACCAGCATCACCACACCAAGCAAAACACACACCTCACTGGCAGACACCTCCACAACAGCCATGCACATGTCCCCTGTGTCCTCGCCCACTGTGTCTGTCCCCTCCTCCTAAGGTACAAAAATGCAAGCACTCAGACACCCAACAGCCATCCACCTCACAACAGCATACAGCCCATACACCTGCACCCAAAAACAGCAAACACCTCCAACAACTACTCCCTCATCCTCCACTCCCATTCCTTCTTCCTGTTCCCGCCCCAATGTCCCTAAAAAACTGTTCTTATCCACCACTGACCTCTTTCCTACCCCTCCCCTCCAAACTGCACATGTGGGCAGGGTAGGAAGACCCTAGCTAAGCACCTCAGCCACACAGTCCATGGGCCCAGTCGTCACCACACCCACTCGTGGTGGAAAAGGATCCAGGTCACATGTCCTGAAGGTGAAGGAGCCTGCACCAGGCAGCCTCAAGGGAAGGAGCCTGCCCCAGCTGCCAGAAAGACCAAGGAGCCTGCACCAGCAGGCAAGAAGGGAAAGGAGCCTGCCCCAGCTGCCAGGAAGACAAATGCACCAGCAGGCAAGAAGGGAAAGGAGCCTGTCCCAGCTGCCAGAAAGAGCAAGGAGCCTGCACCAGCAGGCAGGAAGACCAAGGGGCCTGGGGCTGGAACTGTGACGGAGACCCCAACCATGGTTGTGCAGCTGTCCGAGGTTGCAGGAGATGGACAGGAGCCTCCCCCCCAGCAGCAGCACCACCACTGAACAGCCATCTGAGGTTGCAGGGGATGGGCAGGAGCCTCCCCCCCAGCAGCAGCACCACCACTGAGCAGCCATCCGAGGTTGCACGGGATGGGCAGAAGCCTCCCCCCCAGCAGCAGCACCACCACTGAGCAGCCGTCCGAGGTTGCAGGGGATGGACAGGAGCCTCCCCCCACCAGCACCACCACTGAGCAGCCATCCGAGGTTGCAGGGAATGGGTAGGAGCCTCACCCCACCAGCAGCAGCACCACCACTGAGCAGTCGTCACCGCTGGCGAACGGTATGTAATCCTGCCTCCATGGGCTGCTGTGCAGCCTGCCCCCTGCAAAGCCAGTGGGTATGACGCCCACCTGAGAGACTGTGACCTTGCACTCCCCAGGATCAAGAGCACAGGGCATGTTGCCCCCTCCAGAACCAGTGGGAAAGACACCCACATGGCCATCACTCCCCAGGACGAAAGAACAGGGCACAATTCCGCCTCCAGAACTAGTGGGCAAGATACCCACTTGAGAGATTGTGGCCCATCACTCCCCAGGACCAAGAGCACAGGGCATGTTGCCCCCTCCAGAGCCAGTGGGTGAGACCCACATGAGAGACTGTGACCTTGCACTCCACAGGACCAAGCACAGGGCATGTTGCCCCCTCCAGAACCAGTGATCTCCCGGCTGAGGTATCCCCTTTCCCCCCTGAGAGGCCTGCCTATTTACCAACTGATGCCCCTGCAGTATTCTCTACGTGTTGAAGCAGGTGACATGTGTTGCCTTGGACTTTGGCCTGTGGCCATGTGGACTACGCAAATAGTGGACAGGGCTGTGTCCCTTTTTCTGTACACATGTATATATCTATTATCTTGCCTAACTTATTTTTCATGCTGTGTTGATCTCATTACATTCACTTTTACGAAATTGTTTTGTCCTTGCATCATTCATCCGAGTTACGGGGTAAAATTGTTTTTGTAATGCAGCTGATTGTGTTTATGGTGTTGGGGGGGTGAGCGTGTGTGTCACTCTCTTTCCCCCCTCCCTTGTGTGCTAGGCAGATGTACTCACAGTTGTCGTCTTCGCCAGCGTTGGTGTTCGTGGTGGAACTGAACGTTGAAGATCATGGGGAAGACATGCAGTTCAGGCTCCATGGCGGCGTGGTTGTTCCCTGTGTCTCCAATGGTGAGTCCTTTCCCTTCTGAGCTCAGTTTCCGCCAGGCTTTTGATGTCGTTGGTACTGCCCCGGAAAAGGTGGCGGTTTCCTGGGTCAAATTATGGTGGGTGGAACATTGACTTCTACCTGGCTGTAGGCGGCTACCGCCGTGGTGCCTGTTGTTTCCATCCTGGCGGTCAGTGTGGTACATTGGCTGTCTTTTGGAAATCTTTCCCCCATGGTCATAATTTGGAGGTAGTTATCGCCGGCCTGTTGGCGGTATTACCGCCACTTTAACACCAACCACCAGGGACATAATGGGGGCCTTAATATCCCCTTCCTACCAAATATTAATGTGTCCTTGAGTAATATAACTGGTGCTCATGTAAAGCACTCTAATACCTTTGTGTTGAGTTTGCGTAATATAAAACCACAAAAAATAAATAAATAAAGTGTTCCAATACCTTTATGTCGAGTTCAAGCTACATAAAACCTCAAAACAATGAATAAATAAAGAAGAAGCCTCAGAAATCACAAAGAAACAGCAAGATCACTGAAAACAAGGAAAAAACAACATACCGCCATAAGCACAAAGCGGTGAAGCAAAAGAAAAAAATTAATGCACCCACTCTAAGGTATATGGCCCATCATGCAATAATCCATGTAACAGGGCAGTCTCCAAGGCAGTAACAACACAGACTCAAGCCAGGACAAACGTAAAGCATTTACCTAAGAAACCGAAGGAATTTGGGATGTCAGGCCCAGGATCAGATTAAAGTGATGGGCGTGGTGAAAGCCCACAGAAGTAGATTACAACATGTTAAGAGCACGCATGCGTGCTGCCTGAGCTTGACGTAAAAAAAGGGAGGCAAAATGTGGGAGCTCTTTGAAACCGTCCCTTTTACTACATGTAACTCACCCCTAAGGTAGGCCCAAGGCAACCCAATGGGCAGGGTGCAGTGTATTTAAAAGATAAGATATGTACTTGTGTGTTATACTGCTAAATTCAGTTTTCACTATTGCAAGGCCTATCTCTCCCATAGAATAACATGGGGATTGCCTTGAAATGTCTTTTAAGTGTAATTTCCGATTGGGCATTGGGAGCATATAGAGATGTGGAGTTTGGGGTCTCTGAACTCACAAATTAAAAATACATCTTTATGTGAAATTGTTTTTTTTAATTGTGAGTTTGAAAATGGCGATGTAGAAAGTTGGCATTTTCTTGCTTAACAATTCTGTGCCTCTGCCTGTCTGTGAAATACAGGTCTAGGTCAGGATGACGGTTGGACTGTTTGTGAATTCACTCTAGACAGTCACACAAAGGGAGCTGAGGTGTGCCCTGCATATCCTGATGGGTCTTCCTGGGCTAGAGTGGTGGGAGGAGCTGACAATTGCACCTGAGGAAGGACAGGCTGCACCTGTCCTTCCACAAAGCTGTCCCAACCCCCTGGAGTGTGTCTGGGGCCAGAGCAGAAAAGGCAGGGTCTTGTGCACTACACTTTCCTTTGAAGTTTGCCTACTTCAAAGGCAGAAATAAGTATAAGTATTGAACCTCTGAGACCACAACTCCAGAACACTTCTGGACTGAGGACATTCTGTCAGGTCGAAAAGCTAGATGCCGTAGAAGGGACTGCCATTCTGCCTGTTGCTTCACTTTGCTGGCCTGCTGCTTACTGCTTCTGTCCTGGGAGTGAAAGGGCTGGACTTTGCTTTTTAGATCTTGCTTTCAAAGGTTCTGCAAGGACTTCGACTGAGCTTCCCTACTGTTAGAAGTCTCAGGGACATCAAAGACTTCATCTGCCAGCACCTAGGCGTTTGTACTGAGAGTCCTGACTCGCCAAGTGGTGCCAAATCCAGTTCCTGGGCTTTTGGGAGTGAGTTCCAGTGCAACTAAGAAGAAACCAAGTATATCGACTCCAGAGCAACTTCGGAACCAGTGCCGCTGTCTGACTCCAAGCCGCTGCCTGTACCAGTGCCCTGGTCCCTGATGAGTGCAACTACCTCGACCGACACCACAGGCCCGATGCCGCAGCAGCGCCTCTGAAGGCCTGCCACAGCATGAGCCCTGAGTGCCGTGTCCCCAACGTCCAGGACACCTGACTCCACCACAGCACCTGTAGCCATGTGGTGTGATCACGACACAGCACAGTTGATGCCTCACATCTTGATCTGCTGAATTCATCAACCCCGCCAGATTGAAAGGAACCGAGGCCCCACCACTGACACCGCATCACCCCCCCCTGCAACCATAAGAAGCTGATGACTCACTACCCCTGCCTCGCAGTAAGGAACTGACGCCTCACCTTCCCAGTAACAGTAAGGAACCAACACTGCACCGGCTCCAGCAACGCCTCACCTCCCCGACTCCTTGCAACATCTTTGCTTCCTCATCATTTTTAAAGGTACTGTGCCTGAGGTCCATGAAACTCCATGACCATTCCACACTCCCTCGTGAGTGGCGTTGGACTGTTGTGAATGACTCCATCAAGACGTTGTGATAGCCCTAGTTGGAGCTATTATGTTTCTAAGTGCTTTAATGAGATTTCAACTTTAAAGAATTTGTATCTTTGCTTGTGTATGTTGAAGTTTTGTTGTTTTGGTCTTCTTTTATTCAGATAAATATTGACTATTTTTCTAAACTGGTACAGAGTCCTTTTGAAGTGTTTTTACAATGTATATGTGAGTGCAAATACTTTACACATTACCTCTGAGATGAGCCTAGTTGCTTGTGCCAAGCTACCAAGGGGATGAGCAGGGGTTCTCTTACCTGTAAGACTCGCTTACCCTGATTAGAGTGAAGGTCCCTACTTGGACAGGGTGCAAACCACTGCCAACTAAGACCCCATTTCTAACAGATGACAAAACTGTACACTGAGGGGCACAAGTTTTTACAAATGTTCCCACAACTTTACAAAAAAAGTTCATCAACCTCAGCTCTTTCCTGAAAAGTTTTGTGGTGCTCCATCAAAGGTTAGCCGAGAAATAAGGAGGCCCCAAAATGCAGTTTCCTGATGGAATTTTCCATGGGGAATACTGTAATACTGTGAAAACGGAAGAACAGAATTACACTACATTTGGCAGAAACCTAGATCTTGGCCCAGAAAGCATGCTTTTTATAGTTTGGTGTAAATCCCTTAAGTAGTTTTTAAGAATTTAAGGTTCAAAAACTTTGTATGTCATAATGGATCAGTTCACAAAAGGCTCGCAGGAGTTTCATGATCAGGCAATTTCAAATAATAGAACGATTTGATTAGCAAAGGGGGCTTTTTTGCCTGTCATTTGCCTTGCTCCCAAGAAACAAAAGGCTCCAGTGAACTTCCATACATGGGATCTAAAACATTTTTTTTTAAAAGGGGTGAAGCCTGAGTGCCTGAGGTGGGTTTTCATGAAGGCCGTGCGTTGACTGCTCATGGCTTGAGGTTGTGCACGGTGGGGGTGACCTTACATATGGTAATAAAATATTGTTGTATGATACAAAAAAAACTGGAAATTCACTGGAAAAAACAAAGGTTAAAACAACAGAATTAGGTATGGCAATAATATCTTACTTTGCATGAAACAAAAAATGTCAGAAACAAGGGTTAAAGTGACTTTATAGTCAAGTGAAAATGTCAGTTTGAACGTAACATAACTCACCCCCTCGCCATGCACTGCTTATGACCTCACACATTACAGCACGAGCTATAGTTACTTGAAATAATGTAACTGTTAAATTTCAGTTTATTTTGTTGCAAATGTTACATTTAAACAGACATTTCACCTATCTATAATATCTCTTTTATCTTTTTTTGTGTGAAAATATATATATATCAGTGTCTTGATCAACTGTATCCTCTGTTATTTCTTGTTCTACTGATTGAAAACCACAAATAAATACTACAAAAAAGATGGAGTCTTATAGTCTTCTTATAGATCTCTAATATTTAGCTGGCCTCAGAGGGGCTTGGGCATACACCGCTGGGTCAAGGGAACAATCTCCAAGTAGCGCAAGAATGCTTCTAGGGAATCCAGCCACTGTGTGGACTATCTGCAGCTGGGCTCGATCTGAGTACATAAAACACTAACCTTGTTAAATAGGGGTGCACAGGTTGGATGTTACACAAAAAATAGAATAAAAACAGTCTGTTGCTGCAGACGGAATAATTCCCCCCTCCTCTTATCTATTTAACATGCCATTTGCACCAGTGATTATCACCCTGCAACAAGGCGTTTTTGTCCTGATGAAGGCAATATTAGAATAATAGGAGGGCTGAAATGGCATTGACACAAGCAGGTATTAATGAATGTCACAGTCTGGTTTTGAAAAAACTTAATTGTCAAAATCACTCGGAGTGTGATAAGCAGGAGTTTCTATATATGTGTGTCATTATAGAGATGCAAGCAGATATGGATGGTTGAGCATCTTTTTTAGGACATAAGATTCCAGGTTATAAAATGTATAGTATGAATCATTTGAAATTACTCATGGCTAATAATGACTGGTATAAGACTTCTGCTCCAACATTCCAATGTTTGTCTTTTTGTTTCTCCCGTTTTAATTTAAAACATTCACTTTCAGTGGGTACAAGTTTCGTAAAGACTTATAGCCCTTCAGCCTTGGGCTATACCAGTTGTTAAAGGCCCTCTCCCTCATTATAGGCCCTTGGTGCACTCAGTTGCAGGGCCTTTAACAACTTGTATAGCCCTCAGCAGCAGGATATAATGCTATAATAACATATGAAGAGTATTGTTAAACAAATGTTTTTTTTTTTAATCTTATGAGATAAACACTTTTTCGAAAAGAAATAACAGATTTATTTTTGGTACATTGATAACAAACATACATAAAAAACATACCAGTGACCTGATTTGGTGAAAAAACACTCATGGGTATAATCATAACCAGTGTAATATTTACTCAGAGCAAATTTAGAGCACAAGCACTGTGACAAACTAATACTTAGGCTCTTATTTGGAGTTTGGCAGAGGGGTTACTCTGTCACAACCGTGATGGCTATTCCATCCGGCGAAATATAAATCCCATAGGATATAATGGGATTTATATTTCAGCAGACGGGATGTCTGTCACATTTGTGACAGAGTAACCCCTCCACCAAACTCTAAATCAGGCCCTTACTTTTATAACAGATTAAAAAAAAGTAGTAGAGAGACAGTGCCTAGAAGCCTAGAACAGGTGCAGTGGATACATGGTCCCTTTATTTAGGATGATCCATTAGGTCTTATAGACAGTTTATGTTTTCAACATCTTCGGCTGTCTCGTAATGTTATAAGTAAATGGGAAAACATGCAGTAAAAGCCAAATATTGGGAATGTGTTAACCTCTCCAACTTAGCAACTTAGAACCTGCCCTCCAATCACCAGTGAGCGGTTCTTATTGTATTCTGTATGCATGTATGAATGAATACATGTGGCTATGTGTGTGGTATTTATATAGCGTGAACCTAGCCAAAAGCAACCAAGCACTGTAGAGTGCCAAATACAAGGGCACATTCAACAAATTATTTAAAAGCTACTGTTATTGCATTTTGATGCAGTGTTCTTTAAAGTAGTGTGTCTTCCTCCTTGAATTGGAGCTCAATTGGAGTTGGTTTGGGGATGATGGATACAGAGCTGTTGTTCCAGACCCCAAGGGCATAGATGGAAAAGTCCCATTTCCTTGGTTTGTTTTGTTGACATTTCTTTGTCTCCAGTTTGATAGTGTTCTGGCTGTGGGTGTGCCATCAGAGATGGTGTTAGAAATGGGGTCTTTGGTTGACAGTCAGGTTACCCCCTTTTCAAGCAAGGACCCTCACTCTAGTCAGGGTAAAAGAGAATCACCCTCAGCTAACCCCTGCTTACCCCCTTGGTAGCTTGGCAGAGCAGTAGGCTTAACTTCAGAGTGCTAGGTGTAAAGTATTTGTACCAACACACACAGTAATTCAATGAAACACTACAAAATGACACAACACCAGTTGAGAAAAATAGGAAATATTTGTCTAAACAAAACAAGACCAAAACGACAAAAATCCGACATACACAAGTCAAGTTATGAATTTTTAAAGATTAAACTCAAAAATAGCGCTTAGAAACAAAAATGCTTCGATGAGGTGTTAACACGGCGTCGTGATGGACTCGTTCCCAACAAGCCGACACCAGCGGCGCCGGACACGGAGTCGCGTAGACCCCCATGTACAGTACCTTTGGTGAAGAGTGAAAACAAGCCGATGCACAAAGTCGGGGATCGCGGGGTCTGTGCGAAACGTTGAATCTGCGCACTTCGAGCGGCTTCGGTCACGACGTGGTGCGGCGATTTCCACGGAGTCGCGGAGTTCGGCGGGGCTGCAGCGGCGTCGGGCCTGGGAAGAGCGTTGCGTTCCAGCAAAGGTCACGGCGTCAGGTGCAGGCGGCGTCCCCGGATTCAGCAGCGGCGTCTGTCCAGAGTCGTCCGAAGTCGATTTCCTTGGATTTCCACCAGCTTTCCTTTCAAGGGCCCAGAGACTGGATAGGGCACCACTTGTCAGAGCAGGAGTCTCTCCAGAGACTACAGGTGCTGGCAGAGAGAAGTCTTTGCTGTCCCTGAGACTTCAAACAAGAGGAGGCAAGCTCTAGATCAAGCCCTTGGAGATTTCTTCTCAAGATGGAAGGCACACAAAGTCCAGTCTTTGCCCTCTTACTCTGGCAGAAGCAGCAACTGCAGGATAGCTCCACAGAGCACAGTCACAGGCAGGGCAGCTCTTCTTCCTCAGCTATTCAGCTCTTCTCCAGGCAGAGGTTCCTCTTGGTTCCAGAAGTGTTTCTAAAGTCTGTGGTTTTGGGTGCCCTTCTTATACCCAATTTCTCCTTTGAAGTAGGCCTACTTCAAAGTAAAGTCTCTTTGGAATGTGAAATCCTGCCTTGCCCAGGCCAGGCCCCAGACACTCACCAGGGGGTTGGAGACTGCATTGTGTGAGGGCAGGCACAGCCCTTTCAGGTGTGAATGACCACTCCTCCCCTCCCTCCTAGCATAGATGGCTCATCAGGATATGCAGGCTACACCCCAGCTCCCTTTGTGTCACTGTCTAGTGTGAGGTGCAACCAGCCCAACTGTCAAACTGACCCAGACAGGGAATTCACAAACAGGCAGAGTCACAGAAATGGTATAAGCAAGAAAATGCTCACTTTCTAAAAGTGGCATTTTCAAACACACAATCTTAAAATCAACTTTACTAAAAGATGTATTTTTAAATTGTGAGCTCAGAGACCCCAAACTCCACATGCCCATCCGCTCCCAAATGGAAGGCCGCCCGCCAGAATTCCGCCCCCATTATACCGCTCCGCGGTCAGAAGACCGCGGAGGGTATTATGAGTTTTTCCCTGGGCTGGCGGGCGGTCTCCAAAAGACCGCCCGCCAGCCCAGGGAAAAACTCCCTTCCCACGAGGATGCCGGCTCGTAATCGAGCCGGCGGAGTGGGAAGGTGCGACGGGTGCAGTGGCACCCGTCGCGTATTTCAGTGTCTGCAATCCTTTCCCGCCATGAACAGGATGGCGGTAGGGGGGGTCAGAATCCTCATGGCGGCGGAGCACGCTCCGCCGCCATGAAGGATTCCCCCGAGCAGCGGTAAGTTGGCGGGAGCCCGCCGACTTGCCGCTTCTGACCGCGGCTGAACCGCCGCGGTCAGAATGCTCGTGGGAGCACCGCCAGCCTGTTGGCGGTGCTCCCGTGGTCGGTGGCCCTGGCGGCCACCGGCCACCAGGGTCAGAATGACCCCCTATATGTCCTACCTTAACCATACACTGCACCCTGCCCTTGGGGCTACCTAGGGCCTACCTTAGGGGTGTCATACATGTAAGAAAAGGGAAGGCTTAGGCCTGGCAAGTGGGTACACTTGCCAAGTCGAATTTACAGTTAAAACTACACACAGAGACACTGCAGTGGCAGGTCTGAGACATGATTACAGAGCTACTTATGTGGGTGGCACAACCAGTGCGGCAGGCCGACTACTAGCATTTGATTTACAGGCCTTGGGCACCTTTAGTGCACTGTACTAGGGACTTACTAATAAATCAAATATGCCAATCATGGATAAACCAATCACATACACATTTTGTAAAGGAGCACTTGCACTTTAGCACTGGTTAGCAGTGGTAAAGTGCCCAGAGTAACAAAAACAGTAAAATCAGAGTCCAGCACACATCAACAACCTGGGGAACAGAGGCAAAAAGTTAAGGGAGACCACGCCAAGGATGAAAAGTCTAACAGATGGTAAGCATGTGAGCTAGAGAGTGAATGGTGCATCTTGATGACTTTGTAAATGATGCAGTTGGTTTTGAAGATGGTGAAGGCCAGAAAGGGGACCAGTGGAGTTCCATCATGATGTGGGTCATGTGATCATACATCTTCAGACCTGGAGGGACATACAGCATTGTATAGAATGCCCTTAAGGGAGACCAGTGCGGAGTCTGGAAGGCCAGGGATCAGGGTGTTTCCCCCACCCAGATGCAATAGTATGAAGTCTTGAGCAGCATATCTGAAGTCACTTTCTCAGAGACATCAATCCAACATCTTTAGTAGAGAGAAATTGAATCTTGCTATCTTTGTTTTGCTAGCAATGTGTTCCTTGCGGGTGAAGTTGTTGTCCATAGTGTATGCAAGTGTCTTCATATTCATATTTGCCAAGTTATCACCTTGCTCAAGGGTGACATTTTAATATTTTTAGTGTGCTTATGGGTAACATCTCAATGTTTCCTGTGTGACACTGTTAGTCAAATCTTATCACAAGTGGAGAAAAGCAGAAAAGAAATGTTCCCTGTTAGAAATTGGGGTTCCTGGTTGTCAGAGTATGCACCCTGTACAAGCAGGAACCACCACTCTAGACAGGGTAAGCGAGGCACACTCTTTGAGATAACCTGTGCTCACCCTCTGTTCACTTGGCACAGAGCAGTCAGGCTTATTTAAAGAGGCAATGTGTAAAGTGTTTGTGCAACACACACACAGTAACACACTGAAAACCCCACAAAAAGTACTCCATATAGGGTTAGAAAGATAGATTTTATTTGTATGAGTAAAACAAGATCAAAATGAGAACAATCCAATCAGTAGAAGGAAAGCTATGAAATAGTGCTTAGAAGTCAATAGGGCTAAAAGGTTACTTGAGGTTGTGCTAGACTTGGGTAAATCCAAAGTTCAGGCTGACCAAGATGGAGGGCAGATGGCTACAGGACCCATGCCGGGCCCCCTGAGAAAGTACCTTGGATCAAAGAAGCATCAATGTCGGGGACTCGATGAGATGCGAAGCTGTTGATCGAGGAGATGTAGGCAATGCATTGGCTCTGAACTACACAGTGTTAAGGATGCATAGAAGATCATGGAGTGTTGGGCATCAAGGGTGAGTTGTTGTCAAACTGCTGGGCTCGAGCAATGCGTCAGTGCTGAGCCATGCAAGGTCAGAGATGCATCAGATTCCAAGGACGATGGATCACACAGTCAGCAATGCGATGTCCACAGTTCAGGCAGCAGCGACAATGCATCAGCATAAAGCGGAAATGTGCCAGTTCCAAATGCTGCAACATCGCAGATGCGTTGATTTCCTTGAGTTGCAGCATAGATATTCAATTCCAAGGCCCCATGACTGGATTGGCATGACTTGTCCGAGCAGTACTCACAGCAGAGTCCAGGTGCTAGTTGTAGGCTGCAGGCAGTCTTTGATGTCCCTGAGGGTGCAGGAGAGTGGGGGGAGGCAAGCCAGCAAGCTCTTGGAATCACTCTGGATTCAGATGAGAGGTGACTTGTCCTTCCTCAACAAGGCAGAGATCAGCAGGCAGCAGGGTAACTCATCAAAGCATGGAGCAGACCTTCTTAGAAACCAGTCCAGCAGAGTGGCACTCCTTGTAACACAGCAGTCCTTACTCCTGGCAGAGTTCTTCACAGGTCCAGTAGTATACTGATTTGGTAGGGTCAGAGACCCAGTTTGTATTCCCAAATGTGCCTTTGAAGTGGGGTGACTTCAAAGAAGGGTCTTTGAAGTGCACAGAGGTCCTATCTTCTTAGCCTGGCTCCAGACTATCAGCAGGGGGTAATCAGCCCTTTGATTGAAAACACACACTCCCTATTCAGGTGTAAGTGTCAGCCCCCACTCCTCCCTTACTGCCCAGGGTGAGCCATCAGCATGCAGATGAATAAAGATGTGTATTCAGAATTATTAGGCAAGTTGTATTTTTGAGGATTAATTTTATTATTGAACAACAACCATGTTCTCAATGAACCCAAAAAACTCATTAATATCAAAGCTGAATATTTTTGGAAGTAGTTTTTAGTTTGTTTTTAGTTTTAGCTATGTTAGGGGGATATCTGTGTGTGCAGGTGACTATTACTGTGTTTTTAGTTTTAGCTATGTTAGGGGGATATCTGTGTGTGCAGGTGACTATTACTGTGCATAATTATTAGGCAACTTAACAAAAAAAAATATATACCCATTTCAATTATTTATTATTACCAGTGAAACCAATATAACATCTCAACATTCACAAATATACATTTCTGACATTCAAAAACAAAACAAAAACAAATCCGTGACCAATATAGCCACCTTTCTTTGCAAGGACACTCAAAAGCCTGCCATCCATGGATTCTGTCAGTGTTTTGATCTGTTCACCATCAACATTGCGTGCAGCAGCAACCACAGCCTCCCAGACACTGTTCAGAGAGGTGTACTGTTTTCCCTCCTTGTAAATCTCACATTTGATGATGGACCACAGGTTCTCAATGGGGTTCAGATCAGGTGAACAAGGAGGCCATGTCATTAGATTTCCTTCTTTTATACCCTTTCTTGCCAGCCACGCTGTGGAGTACTTGGACGCGTGTGATGGAGCATTGTCCTGCATGAAAATCATGTTTTTCTTGAAGGATGCAGACTTCTTCCTGTACCACTGCTTGAAGAAGGTGTCTTCCAGGAACTGGCAGTAGGACTGGGAGTTGAGCTTGACTCCATCCTCAACCCGAAAAGGCCCCACAAGCTCATCTTTGATGATACCAGCCCAAACCAGTACTCCACCTCCACCTTGCTGGCGTCTGAGTCGGACTGGAGCTCTCTGCCCTTTACCAATCCAGCCACGGGCCCATCCATCTGGCCCATCAAGACTCAATCTCATTTCATCAGTCCATAAAACCTTAGAAAAATCAGTCTTGAGATATTTCTTGTCCCAGTCTTGACGTTTCAGCTTGTGTGTCTTGTTCAGTGGTGGTCGTCTTTCAGCCTTTCTTACCTTGGCCATGTCTCTGAGTATTGCACACCTTGTGCTTTTGGGCACTCCAGTGATGTTGCAGCTCTGAAATATGGCCAAACTGGTGGCAAGTGGCATCGTGGCAGCTGCACGCTTGACTTTTCTCAGTTCATGGGCAGTTATTTTGCGCCTTGGTTTTTCCACACGCTTCTTGCGACCCTGTTGACTATTTTGAATGAAACGCTTGATTGTTCGATGATCACGCTTCAGAAGCTTTGCAATTTTAAGAGTGCTGCATCCCTCTGCAAGATATCTCACTATTTTTGACTTTTCTGAGCCTGTCAAGTCCTTCTTTTGACCCATTTTGCCAAAGGAAAGGAAGTTGCCTAATAATTATGCACACCTGATATAGGGTGTTGATGTCATTAGACCACACCCCTTCTCATTACAGAGATGCACATCACCTAATATGCTTAATTGGTAGTAGGCTTTCGAGCCTATACAGCTTGGAGTCAGACAACATGCATAAAGAGGATGATGTGGTCAAAATACTCATTTGCCTAATAATTCTGCACTCCCTGTATGTGTAGCCGTAGTAAATTCATTCTTATGAGAACCGGCTTGCTCAAGGCGACGTTCTTGCTAGATGCAACAGTGTAATTTGTAACAGGTGCAAGGTTAACTGTACTAGGAGAAGACAATGTAGACACTGACTGGAGCGCAAAGTGTAACATTCTCTACCTGACATTCCAACCGTTGAAGACGTCAATAACACGGACCAATCCGCAACATGGGAACTGAAAACGAAGGAAAATTCTAACAAAGTGCTTACCGAATTATTGGACAGAGATAATAATGCACCAAACTTTCTCCAGTGAGGAATTAGGGAATAGTTAGGCAGTTTTGATTTACCGGCGTAACCCGAGGAAAACGAGAGACACTCTTTCTTATACTTACACGGGGACTCTTACCCTTGCCATCTTGCCATTTCTTTTGCTATGAGACTTTTGCTAGAGTACCTTTTGCTATTTGTCATATATTAGTTTAGCTGTCCTGTTACTTTAAACCATCCTCTACCCCATTCTTACCTGATATTAACCTCACCTCCATCAGATGGAAGTAATCCGTTCCGAAGCTATGCTAGCTTGAGACTTTACCCCGTCCTATCTCTGCTGATGGTGAATCGACTGATGTCCTGAGGATGAAGACTGAAGCTGTTTGCTGATCTTTTGGATTGGGAACTATCCAATGCAAAATTCTGATTGTCTGTTTGCCTTTTCTTTCTAGGTACCAACTGCTATTTTGATAGAGGCCTTAGTTTAAATGTTTTCTAAATTTGTGTTCACTAAAATGTTTTGCATGAAGCCCAACATGCTAATGCTGATTTGAGGGTAGTTAAGGCGTTCACTAATATCATGTGCAAATAGACAAATGACTGAGTTCTTGTCTTGTTGAATCATGTGCTAATGAGACACTGCTGAATTGCTTCATGTTAATGATGTGCCTAAATACTGAATTAATATAACTGATGCATTGATTAAGCTGTGTTTTGATTACTAATTAGGATTGTTTGGCGTGGTTTATTGTTAATGAGATTAATAGACATGCCATTAGATTGTAACTAACAGGGAAATAAATATCCTAACACTTAACTAAATTGGTGTGGTTATTCATGACTGAACGGTCAAGGTGTGTTCAACTTATTGATTCTCATTAAATGTTTATTGATTAGCGATTGTTATTGTTGATTGTTTGTTGATTTATTGATTGGTGATGCCAAGAAAATATTTTGTACTGAGAAGTTCCCAAACGTGGTCCAAAAGTTTGTCGACCTGAACGCGTCCCCTTGTAAGTTTAATTATTAAGGCTCTGACGCGCTAACAGTTTTTTGTAGCAGAGGTGATGGTTTGGCCCTTTGAGGCCCCAGTACGAAAGATCACAGTTTGATAGAGTTGATGGTGTGATAATTAACAATTTTGGTAGAGATTGATGGGGTTGGTCCTTTGAGGTCCTTAGGGTTTGGTAGTAGGCAAGGTGTGCCCGAATAAATTGGGTTTTCTTGGATTTGTATTTTTCAATGATGCAAATTGGAGGGATGATGTGTCCCTAAGTACCAAATGACTTTCCTGGAATCTCAGAGCTTGCTGAAGGAAGTTTGAGTATGTTCTCGGCGTTCTGGTGACAGTGTGAATGAAGTAGGGTTTTGCGCTTGCACAGTTTATGCATATCGCAGGTGAATTGTGATGTTTGTGAGGATTTTAGGCCAGATGATGATGTTTTAGTAGGAGTGGGAGTACTCCGCAGTATGGGAGTAGGGAAGTCAGCGAACTTCATGTGAGTGTGGCGCTTTGTGCTCAAAAATTGTCCACGTGGTTGTTGATGATGTACGGACCCTGCGTGGTCTAAGACTCCGGAGTATATTGATAAGTGCATCAGTCACTTGGTTTATGTTGTAATTTGTGCGGTTTAATAGGTTGATAGTGAAGTCGATGAGTCGAGCCAAAGTGAGTGAATGAAATTTTCGATGGAGATTTGGTGAGTTCTAAAGTGCACTAGAACAATAATCCATTGACAAGTCGAGAGTAGAATTTGCGGGTCAAATTCTGCTTGCGAGTGCGGGATCTGAAAAGGAGAGAGTAGCGGCCGAGGCTAGGCAAAATCTCTGTAAAGTTCTGAAGCGATTGTGTAACCCTTTCCTGTAGTAAACCGGCAAATTTTGAGTTTATCTTGGTTGGTGCTCGCAATATATTGCATTAGTTTGTGTGAAGCGAGAGTGGGAAAACAAGACGCAAGATTTTGTCAACTGCAGTGTGTGTGAGTGTGACATCATTGGAGCCACGCTGGGATAGGTTGGTTAGTGAGAGGGGCCGCGCAGGGATTGGCAGCCGTCTGTGAGAGGCAATTGGTTGTGTAGGTAGACAAAGAGAGTTCTGGGAATTAAAGACACTTCCTGATTTGATTTTGAACAAAATAAAAGACATAGAGATGACATTTCTCAAGGCTTTAAAGAGTGCTTTGAGGGGAGACGTATATATTACCGCAAGTGTAGGGGAGGTTACGCCGCCAGAGGGTACACCGGCTTACATTGTAATGGAGGAAAAGGGTGTCGCGCCGTGTCTTTGGCTAAAGCAATGGTGCAAAGCCACAGAGAAAGAGGGGTGCTTAGCATTTCCTGAAAACAGAACGTTCAATTTGAGGGTTTTAGAAAATTTGCGGAGGGTGCTAAATGATCTGAAGCCGCCTCAGAGACCAGCACAGTTTGAGGCGTTAGCAATCTGGGAACTAATAGCAATATGGCAACAGCAACAGAAGTTTGAGAGAAGGATGCGGAAAGCAGAAAAGACACTAGCGGAGGCTAGGTGGGATAGTGCACAGATAGTTTGGAGGAGAGAAACAATAGATGGAGTAAGGCTGTTTCCAGCGATAGCTCAAGAGGGTGAAGACAAAGGGAGGAAAGCTACTTGTAAGACTGACAAAAGTCTTTCCAAAGACAAAGAGGTCAGGAAGCCCTGGTCAGAAGTAGATGACTCAGATGAAGATGAGTTCCTTAATCAGTTACTGAATGATTGACCACCGCCATATGCGATAGATGAAAATAGACCGAGTACCAGTGCATGTCCTGCAGGTTGACACAAGAAAAGGTGACAATAAATCCGACACAGGTTAGTCCTGTCTCGACACAAGTCCCGGTGCAGAGTAGTTTTAGCGTGTCCACTGCCCAGGTTATGCAACCTCAGCTGCAACCGCCACAGGTTCAGAGACTTTACCCTGATGTACCCATCTTAGAGACTACCACTAATATGATGGTGCCGACAGAGCCAGTATATGGAAGACCACAGTTGATACAGACTGAGCCAACTCCACCTTTACTGCCCCAGGTGCACTGATTCCGAGATATACTTTGGTCGCAGGACCGCAGTCAGACATGACACAAGTGATGAGCCAGAATATGGGAGTCAGTCTTCCACAGGTTTTGGGGAACAGACAGACACCAGATGCCATATCTTTGCCTATTACGGTTGGTCCACCAGTGCCATTGTATGCGCAGGGGAAGCCTAGTGTATGCAATCAAGGGGTAATGACACAAAATATGACAAGAGGAGGGTTCGTAGGAAGCTCCCAAGGAACGACTCCAGTGGAACCGACATTTGAAGGATCTAGGTCCCTGTTAGATTTCAGTCCCATTGGGGCTCCTCCAGAGGCCATGAGACAGACAGGTTCGAGACAGCTGACACATAGATCTCGAGTGTGAATGTACCAAAGGCACCTTTGGGGCAGGCTGGGAATATCTCATTGCAAGGTTTAACAGCACAACAACTGACCGATTGGTTAGACAAGCTAAATACTCCACAGACTGCTCCTGTAGCTGCAGGGAGAGTGGAAGGAGAAGAGTACCTGAACCCTGTGAGGTTGGGTATGGAAGCCAATGAACTCGTTGAAGGGAGCATGGGCGTGAACAGGCTAGAGTCATACACAGAAGCAGAACTGAGGTACTTGTGTCCAAAGATGACTAGAGAAGTGAGCAGAGTGCACCAGAGGTTGGCAAATTTGGCAGACAAATATGGCGTAGATTTAGAAAATACCAAACATCTGAAGAGGAGTTACAGGTTAGATTTTGAGCCAAAGGATTTCGAACACATGAGGTCTACTGGAATGAAGGCGCACCTCAAGGAGATACTGCAGAGTGCACAAGTTTGGGGAGCCTTAGAGAAGTGGGGAGGCAAATGGGCGAAGAAAAGAGACAAGAGGAAGAATGATTGTATAGAGCAGTCAGCTAAAACATTACCGGATACAGGTACGGTAAAGATGTTACCAATGAGAGGGACTGCCGGAGGGGTTCTCGTCCATGTACCTTGGACCAGAGGGGATATTCTGTCATTTACGAATGATTTCCCCAGGCTGAGGGAGAAGCCAATAGAGTGGTATCAGCAGACGGACAGGTTTGTGAAACTTGCGAAGTGTCTTTGGGAAGACCTTAATACTCTCTTTGAGATCATAGTTCCAGCTGATTTGTGGATTGAGTGCAAAAGGAGCGTAGATTGGCTGACTGAGGAACTGGCAAGGGGCAGAAACACAGGGGCACCATCTCCTGATGTGATGAAGTATTATTATAAGGTGATTGAGTTTCTGAAAATGAGAGTTTCGGCGAAGAGTATTGATTGGCAAAGGATTGATCGAACGGCTCAGGAAGTCAAGGAGTCGATACATGCCTATTATGAGAGGTTGTTGAAGGCATTTAAGCATTACAGCGGTACAGAAGTTATTGAGGCGAAGGACATAAATCACCTTGTGTTCAGGTTTGTGGAAGGGTTGAGACCTGAGATTGGCCAGATGATTAAGAGTCATTTGATTTGTTGGCAAGCAAAGCCGATTGACGAGGTGTTGCAGTATGCGAAGTACTGCAGTGACGAAATTGAGTTGAAGCAGAGAAAGTTGAAGGAGAAAGCGATGGTGATGCAAATTAAGGCAGCACAGACAGGGATGCAGGGACGTTTTCTACAGCCGATGGTACAGCAGCCGCAGGGAAACGGGATGTTTCAGGCGCAGGTGAGAGGTTTAGGTCGAGGAGGTTTTGTGAACCGCAGTCCAGATTTGAACACTATAGTAATTCAAAACAATGCACAGGGAATGAAGAAGATGTTACCTTGTCATGCTTGCGGGGTCGTTGAACACTGGAAGCGGGAGTGCCCAATGATAGTGTAGGATGGTGTTATTCAAAAAAGCAATGATGTCAGTTCATTCCAAAATAGGAGAGGGCCAAGATTGAAAGGTCCAAATCAAAATTTTCTGAATAATGTGAATCAGATACGAGGTTTTCAATCCATGCAGCAGGTGCAGATACCACGTATACAGCCAATACAGTTACAACAAGCGCAACAGCAGGTCCCCATGGTACCTAGACAGCAAATGCAAGTGCCTCCAGCCCCAATGGAACAGCAACAGGTGATGCTTCCTCAACAGGTCACTGGTCAAAGAGTGAGTCAGAATCAAAACGTGCAACAGTACCCATTGCGTGGTGAGAATGGAATAAACGATGAATGGTCGGATGAGAGTTCAGACGGAGAAGAGTGCAGGCTTGCAGCGTCCTTAGAGGTAGATCAGAGATGACCCTATGTTCAGGGAAAAGTTATGGATCACAAGGTTTCATTCTTGGTTGACACAGGAGCTCCACGCTCCACAGTCAGAAGCGCAGAGGTTCCAAAACTGCCCCTTTCGGGATGGACAGTTAAGGTAGTGGGAGTACCAAACCATCTACTGACTAACCCGATCACAGATCCGGTTCAGGTTGAGCTTGGCACTTTCCAAGGATTGCACAGATTTGTGGTTTGCGATTCAAGTCCCGTATCCTTACTGGGAAGAGATTTATTGTGCAAGACGAGACGTTCAATCACCTGTTACAATGAGGGAATTGAGGTCCAGACAAACAGTGATGATGAAGGGGAGGAACAGGGTTCAGAGCCTGAAACTGAGACAACAGATGAGGAATATCCTCTGATTGACTTCTTTCCGATGTTCACCGTGGCTGATCTCCCGGCAGACTTACAGGGAACAGTTCAAGAAAAGGTGTGGGACTTGACAGGGAAATACGTAGGGTTGATAAAAGGAGTAGAACCAGTCAAAGGCAGTGTGAAGCCTAACACTGTGGTCCCCCAGATACCGCAGTATCATATGGCGCAAGATGTCCTTATAAAGGTTGCGCAAATCATTGCAGATTTTGTGAAACAGGGATTCCTTAAAGAAGTGTTGAGTAGTCCGTGTAATTCACCAATAATGGGGCTGAGAAAGCCTTGTGGGAAGGTTCGGATTGTCCACGACTTGAGGAAGATCAATGACATAGTAGTGAAATGTTGCCCAGTGGTGCCAAATCCAGCTGTGATTATGTTTCAGATTCCATGCAATGCAGAATGGTTCACAGTAATTGATCTGTCCTAAGCATTCTTTTCTGTGCCTCGCCATGAGGACAGCCAATTTCTCTTCAGTTTTAAATTCTTGGACAAGGTCTACAGTTGGTGTCGAATTCCTCAAGGGTTTTCAGAATCACCTTCCATATTCAATCAGATACTGAAGAAGAATTTGGAGTCATCGGAGCTGCCTTTCCAATCGACTCTAGTGCAGTACATTGATGATTTGTTGATTGCATCTAAGACAATGGACGAGTGCAAGTACGATTTGAATTTGATTGCCTTACTAAATCACTTGGGAAAGAATGGGCACAAGGTGTCCCCGAAGAAATTGCAATATTGCCAGAAAGAGATGAAGTATTTGGGTCATCAGATTGAGAAAGGGTCAAGGAAGTTGTCCAGAGAGAGAATAACTGCAGTGTTACAGATGAATCCCCCAACGACACGGAGAGATGTTAGGATGTTTCTAGGAATGGTGGGTTATTGTCGCCAGTGGATCCCGAATTTCTCAGTTATTTCCAAGCCATTACAGAGACTGACGGACAAGGAGAATCAGGATGCCATAGTTTTGGGAGAGAAGGAAATGAGAGTGTTCACTGAGTTAAGGGAGAGCATGTGTAGGGCTCCAGCTTTGGGTACGCCTGATTACACGAAGTCTTTTGTTCTGTTTTGTCATGAAAGTGATGCATGTTCTTTGTCTGTCCTGACACAGGTCCATGGAGGTGTACACCGACCAGTAGCATATTTTTCAGCTACTTTGGACCCAGTTGCAGCAGCCTTACCGGGTTGTTTGCGTGCAGTAGCAGCAGTTGGACAAAGCCTCACACAGTGTGAAGGCATAGTGATGGGACATCCTCTAACAGTCATGGTCCCTCACTCAGTTGAGATCCTCCTGACACGAACAAAAACGTAGCACATGACAAATGCAAGACTGACCAAATATGAAACGATTATATTGGGGTCACCAAATGTAACGCTAGAGAGATGTACAGTGTTGAACCCGGCAACTTTGCTTCCAAGTGAAAATACAGAGGTTGAAAATATGGAAGCTGTAGAACATGATTGTCTTGAGGTAACAGAAATGTGCACTAAACCAAGGCCTGATATTAAAGTTACCCAATTGGAGGAAAATGACCAAATTATCTTTGTCGATGGCTCATGTTTGAGAGGCTCAGTAGGAGTGCTGAGAGCCGGATATGCTGTATGCACGATTTCTGGTATCCTGGAAGCGTCCTGGCTTCAAGGAGTATATTCCGCTCAAGTAGCTGAACTGGTAGCTCTTATTAGAGCTTGCCATGTCTCTGCTCAGATGAGAGTCACTATCTACACTGATAGTCGATATGGATTTGGAATTGTTCATGATTTTGGCCAACTATGGTCACAGAGGTGTTATTTGACCTCTTCTGGTTCGCCAGTGAAAAATGGTGAAAGAATAAAGGAGTTGTTGCATGCGATTCAGGTACCTCATGAAAGTGCTGTGGTGAAATGCAGTGCACACCTGAAGTCACAAGACTTTGTTTCAATGGGAAATGGATATACGGATCAAGTCGCAAGGTTTTGCGCATTGAACTGTATATCATTTAAGGATCAATGGGAATTGTTACCTGAAAAAGAAAATGATACATGTACAGGTTACGCATTGAGGGTAATTGACACTTTAGAAGAGTTGAGATTGTTGCAGGGACGTGCCAGCAAAGATGAGAAGCGTTCTTGGGTTAGGATGCAGTGCGTACAAAGACCAGATGATTTGTGGGTTTCAGACGAAGGGAAAATGGTCTTGCCGAACAGTCTTTTGTCACAATTTGCAAGGTTTTACCATGGCCAAGCACACACTGGGAGGGATGTCATGATTAGGTTGTTCAAAATTGACTGGTTTAACCCAAAGTTTAGACAAGCTGCAGAGGTGATATGCCATCGTTGTATCATCTGCCAACAGATGAATGCGGGGAAAGGGACAGTGGTGAATTTGAGCCACATTGGGAGAGATGGAGGTCCATTTAGCAGAATGCAATTGGATTTCATTGAGATGCCTGTGTGTGGAGGTTTGAGATATGTGTTGGTGATTGTGTGTATCTTTAGTCATTGGATTGAAGCGTATCCTACACGCAGGAATGACAGCCTCACAGTAGCGAATCTGCTGCTTAGGGAATTGATACCACCTTTCGGTTTTCCGATTTCTTTAGAATCAGATAGGGGAAGTCACTTCAACAATGAGGTGGTTAGGTTACTGTGTGCAGCACTGAACATTGAGAAGAAGTTGCATTGTAGCTACCGCCCTGAAGCATCAGGACTAGTGGAACAGATGAATGGTACCCTGAAATCGAGAATGGTGAAAACGTGTGCAGCCACGAATTTGAAATGGTGCAACGCATTACCTTTAGTGGTGATGTCAATGAGAAATACACCTAACAAGAAGACGGGACTGTCTCCGCATGAGATTCTCATGGGTCGAGCTATGAGACTGCCCGCAGTGCCTGCAAATGCTCTTGTGAATATCACGGATGATATGGTGTTGGACTACTGCAAGGGTCTGGCTGATGTAGTCCGCTCTTTTTCTCACCAGGTGGAAGCTACCCCCCTGCCACCGATTCATGATCCCGGACACAACCTGAAAGCTGGTGACTGGGTTGTCATCAAGAAACACGTTAAGGAAGATGTGCTTGGAGCCACGTTGGATGGACCCTACCAAGTGATACTAACGACTACCACTGCTGTGAAGTGTGCAGGAGTTCCAAACTGGATCCATGCCAGTCACACGAAAAAGGTGACATGTCCAACTGATGAGGAAGTTGAGTTGTTGAAAGTACCAACATCAGTCAAGGAAGTCTCAGGGCCGGAGAGTGACCGAAGGGGAACTGAGACAGAAGGGGAGCCCGTTGAGGACGGCTTGGTCACTCCAGTAAGAGATGAAGGAGAAGAGATCCAGAGGGGTGACGGTGAGCCTATCTCAACTGAGGCAGCAGGGGAGCCTAGTCAAGGAGAGGTTCTCCCAGAAGTCGACGATTATGAGAATGAGCCAGAGCACTTGACAGATCCAGAAGGCAAAGGAGCTGAGGTGGAGGAGAGTCAGAGGGTCCAGACTCCTCCTGAGCAGATTGCAGGTACATCAAGCGAAACACCATAGAGCAAAGAGAGGAAGAAGGTTTGCCACAGGAAAAATCAAAGACTAAAGAGATACTGAAAGGAGACAAGTGGCCAGAGTTACAAGTGAAGAGGGGAGAAGTGGTTGTCGAAGATGCAATAGAGGAAGAAATAGACACAACAAGGAGAGAAGATCTAAGTGAAGGAGAGTTGCAAGGTGATCACAAGTTGAAAAGGAAGAGAGTAGCAAATAGAAGGTACGCAGGTCCTGAATGGGCGTATGCAACGACAGCTGAATGGCATCAGGAGTTCCTGGCATTCTGTTTTGATCGAGAAGTCCCAGGTCAATACTTTGGCACCTGAGTCTGGCTGAAGGATCCGAAAGGGTGTAAAGATTTGAGCTAAGATCGAACTTGAGAAAAGAGACTGAGAAATTACCGGATGAGACTTTGATAACCTGAGTTGACTTTTGAAAACCGATTTAGATAAGCTGCTAACCTGAATTGACAAGGGATCCTGGGAGTGAAATTGAAAGCTGTAAATAATTGCTTGAAGAAGATTTGCTTGTTCTGACTCTTGCTGCAGGAGTGAATTATTAACCATCCTCTGTTGTTGTTGTTATTTTAAATAACCAGCCTCCACTTTCTGATTCTTTACAGATCATGGCTAACACTAGGCAGGAGAATAGAGGGAGTAGGCGTTGTAAATACTTGGGTGTTGGTTTAGGTATTGTGTGTGTGATATTCATTGTGGTTGTGATTGTGGGTATGTCACTAATAGATAAGAGTGGGACTAACAATGCTACAGTTCCTGAGACTACCACTGCACTAACAGCTTGGGAGAGGTTTGAGCTAGATGAGAGATACTTGCATGAGAGAACTAATGCAAAAGGGAAACTTTCCACTAACATTTTCTATCGCTTGCTGAGTGAGTATGTTGAGACAATGGAAGCGAAGGATTGCTTTGTGTGCACACAGATTCCTGTTTCAGTAAAAGAGGGGGTTACCTATCATAGCTTGCTGTTAACTTATGGGATAAGTTGTAGTCTTCTACTAACAAGTTTTTATAACCAGGAGGAGATCCAATATTTCTATTCTAATCATGATTTAGTGTTTTCTCATATACCTCTAATAGAGGATTTGAGTGGGGTAGCTAGATACTACAGTATAAAGTTAGTTAAAGGATTCTTTGAGCCAACATTGACCATTAGTACATCTTATGCACATCGCAATAATTTGACATGCTTGCTTACACCTGTAGAGAAAAGCTTTTTAGATCTCACGGAGGATAGAAGGAGGGTAAACTGGAAAAAGGATTGCAGCAGCGAGCTTTTGCTAGTAGTGAAAGTTATGGTGCAATTAGGGAACAAGGGAAGCTAGCTTTAGATGCATTACACCTGGGGAAGCTTTGTATATCTAGGCCAAAATCATATTATGACAATGTGTTTGTGGGAATGAGTGAATGTAAGCATGTGTTTTTGTTTCAGAGTAAATGGACGTTCATGTTAAATGGGCAGGATCCAGCGATCCCAGGGATCTATTACATATGTGGGCTTAATGCTTATTACCGTCTTCCAAAGGGATGGTATGGGATATGTTACTTGGGGATAGTTTTCCAAAAGATATACCAACTTGATGATTTGAAAAGGTTTCTGAAATCGTCTGAATTACATCGTACTAGACAGAAGAGAGAAACTGCTGCTAGCGTAGTGGGAGACATATTTGGAGCGATAATTCCTTCAGTGAGAGTTATCTTGAATTCAATAAAGATTCCAAAGTTATCTACTATTGTGGATAACATGCTGACAAATTTTTCGCGAGCTATACTCCTAATGGATACTGAACTTGCTGCGGAGAGGGCGATGACTCTTCAAAACAGGCTTCCTTTAGACATTCTTTTAGCGAAAAATTGCAGAGTTTGTAGGATGCTTCATGAGCGTCATTGTTGTGCATATATATCAGATAATAGTAATGAGATTAGAAGTATGCTTACTAATTTGACTAGGGATAGTACAGACTTGAAGGAATTGAAAGAACCTGGTGTTTGGGAAAAGGTTCGAAACGGTTTTGCTTCAGTGGGGAATTGGCTTAGCAACATTTGGCATGAGATATTGTCTAAAATAATACAAGGGATACTGATTGTTATAGCGTGCCTATTTGGATTATGGGTGGCATGTAAAATTAGCAAAAGGATAAAATTAAATAAGGTGAAAAATAATAAGAGGAGGGGAGAAAAAGAAAGGGAAAAATTGTTTAGGAAAAAATCAAAGGGGAAGCCAATAAGTGAAGAGATTGAAATGAAAGAATTTTAGCTGATGTAAAATTTGTGGGGAAGGTTTTGTGATGACAAGTGTCATCAGAGGAGGGATTGTTGGAGTGTGTCTTTTAAAAGCAATATTAATTACGTAATCTTGCAATATATTGTATAATGAAGCTGCATAGAAAATGTGTTAACAGAAAATAATGCACACGTTTGAAATGTGCCCACGGGGAGTGATTACCAATGGATACAAAGACTAATGAAAGGCTTATTAATTCTGAATTTTTATGCAATAATGTTTGAATTTGTATTAGTATATCATAATTAGAGTTATGTGTTATGAGTTTGCTTTATTAAATCAGAGGGCCTTAGCTTAGTGAGGGTTTGGGCCTAGTTGACTGGCCTCATATTGAATTGTATTTTCTAACCTGTAATACGCTGTTTTTCTGAAGGACACAAAGCTGTATTTTTCCAGGAGCTATATATGTGTAGCCGTCGTAAATTCTTTCTCATGAGAACTGGCTTGCTCAAGGCGACGTTCTTGCTAGATGCAACAGTGTAATTTGTAACAGGTGAAAGGTTAACCGTACTAGGAGAAGACAATGAAGACACTGACTGGAGCGCAAAGTGTAACATTCTCTACCTGACATTCCAACCGTTGAAGACGTCAATAACATGGACCAATCTGCGACATGGGAACTGAAAACGAAGGAAAATTCTAGCAAGGTGCTTATCGAATTATTGAACAGAGATAATACTGCACCAAACTTTATCCAATGAGGAATTAGGGAATAGTTAGGCAGTTTTGATTTAACGGAATAACCCGAGGAAAACGAGAGACACTCTTTCTTATACTTACACTGGGACTCTTACCCTTGCCATCTTGCCATTTCTTTTGCTATGAGACCTTTGCTAGAGTACCTTTTGCTAGTTGTCATATATTAGTTTAGCTGTCCTGTTACTTTAAACCATCCTCCACCCCACTCTTACCTGATATTAACTTTGCCTCCATCATAGGGAAGTAATCCTTTCCAGAGCTATGCTATCTTGAGACTTTACCCCGTCCCATCTCTGCTGATGATGAATCGACTGATGTCCTGAGGACGAAGACTGACGCTGTTTGCTAATCTTTTGGATTGGTAACTATCCAATGCAAAATTTTGATTGTCTGTTTGCCTTTTCTTTCTAGGTACCAACTGCTATTTTGATAGAGGCCTTAGTTTAGATGTTTTCTAAATTTGTGTTCACTAAAATGTTTTCATTGAAGCCCAACATGCTAATGCTGATTTGAGGTTAGTTAAGGCGTTCACTAATATCGTGTGCAAATAGACAAATGACTAAGTTCTTGCTTTGTTGAATCATGTACTAATGAGACACTGCTGAATTGCTTCATGTTAATGTTGTGCCTAAATACTGAATGAATATAACTGATGCATTGATTAAGTTGTGTTTTGATTACTGTTTAGGATTGTTTGGCGTGGTTTATTGTTAATGAGATTAATAGATGACATTAGATTGTAACTAATAGGGAAATAAATATCCTAACACTTAACTAAATTGGTGCGGTTATTCATGACTGAAAGGTCAAGGTGTATTCAACTTATTGATTCTCATGAAATGTTTATTGATTAGCGATTGTTATTGTTGATTGTTTGTTGATTTATTGATTGGTGATGCCAAGAAATTATTTTGTTCTGGGAAGTTCCCAAACGTGGTCCAAAGGTTTGTCGACCTGAACGCGTCCCCTTGTAAGTTTACTTATTAAGGCTCTGACGCGCTAACACTCCCCTCTCCAAACTTCGTTCTCACACGTATCTCTGTCCACCTTCCTTTCACCCCCTCCACTCTCCATTCTCACAATCCTTTCTCTACTTTTCTTCCTTCCTTTCCCCTCACGTGCACTGTTAGAAATGGGGTTTCTGGTTGGCTAGGGTATGCACCTCAGCCAGGCAGAACTTGCCCACTCTAGTCAGGGCAAGGGCGTTACACGTCCAAGATAACCCCTGCTCACCCCCTTGGTCGCTTGGCACGAGCAGTCAGGCCTATCCCAGAGGCAATGTGTAAAGCGTTTGCACAACACACACAACACACGTGACGCAAAATGTACACCACAAAGTAAACACAACACTGAGCTATGTAAATATAATCTGTATTGCACTAAACATAATTAGACCAACATTACACGTAAGTAATACCCTGCTACCTTAGCAGTTGTCAGAATGTTACACAAGTTACTAATATTCTGCAAGAGTATGCAGTTGTCACATGAGAACACGTAAGTACTCAGGATTCTGCAACATAAGCAGTAGTCAGGAATTACAGTAAACGATATGTGCACTTGTCATGAACAATTCCTAAATACCCATAAAAGGAACATTAGAGAATATCTCCCAAGTAATATAAATACATATCAGCTAGACAGGCCCATAAAAAGGAACATTAGCACATATATGTAGGAACAGTAAACAGGTAGGAAATCTAAAACAACCAAAAGTCTGTACTAGGCTCCTAGAGCCTAGATTCCCTAAAAAGTACCTGTTTCCAGTTGAAGAGGAGGAGTGCCTAAAGATGAGCATAGGGGGCCCCCGGCGCTCCTGTGCGCAAAACGGGGGCCACGCAGTGTTTTTGAAGGAAAGAGGGGAGGTCTGCACCCTCTCCTCGGGAACGGGCCCTCCAGGGGCCTGCGTTCCTCGTGGGGGCCTGCCTCGACCTCCTCACACCCTGTCCGTGGGGTTAGGGCCGGGCGTGGCCCAACAATAATTAGGTGGGCAAAGGCGGGAAGGGACCTCCGTCGAGGTCTCCCTTCCCGATTCCGTCTGCCGAAGAATGCCCCAGAAAATGAAAAGGAGCGTCCCGCTCCTGGCGCAGCGATCGGGGCGCTCACTGCCCCTTCCCCGAGTCCTGCCTCAATGTGGGAAGAAAGTCGGACGCCTCTGGGGGCCCGAGGAAACACTCGACCGCACCCGATGTGGTGCGCGAGTGTGAGAAGCTGCTCCCGGGCCGCCGGGAGGCTTCTTGCAGAACTGTAGGCGGCTGGTGCCCAGGGTGCGCTCCCAGAAGCGGGAGGTGCCTTGCGCGCCGAGAGGAGCACGCTTGCTCCGGTTCCTTTGTTTGTGTGCCCCGGGGGCACTGAGAGGAGCGCGATCCCCGTGTTCCTAGTTAATTAATAAACCCGGCTGCGGCGGTGATCCGGGGGATGAAATAAAGCGCTTTTCAGAGCGCTAGGGCAAAGCTAAAGCCCAGGCTGCGGCGGTGACCTTTATCTGTAGTTACAGAGAGCGCTCTTTCCAAGCGCTTAGCTAGAGTCTCCAAAGATCGGTGCAGGGATCAGGGGCCACAGCACCCTGCCCCTGGGATCAAACAGGACACAAGGAAACACAGGGCTGGTGGGTCCAGCTACAGGCCAGCACAAGAGTTGCAGATGGTGGCAGTTCCTTCTAGTGACCAGGCAGGTCACGGATCAGCACAGTAGCAGCAGTCCAAGGTGGTTTCCTGGTGGGTCCATTCATCAGCGTTCTGTGTTCAGGTTCAAGATCCCAGAATGTTCAAATTGTGGGGAAAATTCACCTGTACTTATACTGGGTTTACAGTGTATTTTCCAATGGTGGGGAGAGGAGGTTCCAGCCAGTTACAACTGGTTCTGGGAGTGCCCCCTCTCTCCTTTCAGCACAGGCTCCAAACATCTGTGGGGGGGTTAATGACCCTATTGTGTGAGGCCAGGGCACAGCCTTTACAAATGCAGGTGTGCCCCGCCTCTCCCTTCTCTCAGCCCAGGAAGGCTTTACAATATGTAGATGCACCTCTGTGTCACCTCCACCCTCCCTGTGTTCAGGCTGTCTGAGAAGTATGCACAAAGCCCCAACTGTCAGTCTGCCCAGACGTGGATTGGAGACAAGCTGCAAAACCCCAAAGTCATAAGCACAGATAAATGTGCACTTTCTATAAGTGGCATTTCTGTGATAGTAATAAAAAATACACCTACACCAGTAGGCAGAATTTCTCACCACTATCACAACCATACCAAACATGCCTACGCTACCCCTCATAAATCAGACAATACCCCTTACACATAATGCAGGGCATTTCCAATGCAATCCTATGAGGGGGCAGCACTCACAGCAGTGAGACACCAAGTTAGGCTGTTTGTCACTACCAGGACAGGCCACGCAACATGGCACATGTCCTGCCTTCTACATACATGGCTCCCTGCCCAAAGGGCTAGCTAGGGCGTACCTTAGGGGTGACTTACATGTAGTAAAAGGGGAGTTCTGGGCCTGGCAAGTAAATTTAGATGCCAGGTCCCTGTGGCAGGAAACTGCGCACACAGGCTCTGCGCTAGCAGGCCTTAGATATGTTTGACAGGCTACTTCAGTGGGTGGCGCAAGCAGCGCTGCAGCTCTACTAGTAGCATTTAATTTACAGGCCCTGGATATAGGGATACCACTTTACAAGGGACTTATAGGTAAATTAAATATGCCAATCAGGTATAATCCAATCATACCAAATTTGTAAGAGAGAGCACATGCACTTTAGCACTGGTTAGCAGTGAAAAAGTGCTCAGAGTCAAAACGTCAGCCAACAAAGGTCAGAAAAATAAGGAGGCAAAAAGCAAAAGGTCTGGGGAATGACCCTGTAAAAGGGCCAGGTCCAACATGCACTATCTCACGCCCCTAATTTTCTGTTTTTCCACCTTCTGTTCTCTCCCTTCCATTTTCAATTCTCACTCTCCTCTCCATTCTCCTTTCAGACCTGCCTTCTCTGACCACTTTTCCGCCACTGCTTTGATGTTATCTCTTGATCAAGCACATGGATCACTAGCATTCACTACTGACGTGTGAATGGGACCAATTTTTCCATTTCAAGAATTAACGGACTCTGAAGAAGCACAGTGGACTCACTAAAACCCTGAATTGCTCAATTGAAAGATCAGACCTTTGTTTGTGTTTCCTTTATGTGGTGCAACCAAAGTAGCCCACGATTGGCTGATCCGGAGCTGAGGCAGTAGTGAGCAGTGCAGAATGGGATGGCTGACTGCATCACGATGGTGATGGTCACAAAGTCCAGTGGGCACCTGTGACACTAAGCATTAAAGTCCACTCTCGGCCATGGCTCGGCAGTGTACATTGACAGCCTCAGTCTAGCCGAGCAAGTGTTGAGTGGATCTAGTGGTGACAGAGGTGTGCAGTAGAGATGTGCAAAATTTGTGTGATCTGCCTTTGTCCAGTAGCCCACAACTTAAAAAAATAGTCTCTCAAAATTACTCTGAATTAAACAAAAACATCTCCGGAGCCTTGCATTAAACAATGACACCGGCGATGCATTTCACGTTCAAAAAAATAGAGTGGTATGGCAAGCAGTGTTGCACAAGTGAAAGATCGCTCAATTTACTCCAGTCTGCTCCTGTCTAGCTATACCTGAGGTTTTCCTGTTTCTTAGGACCATCTATCTTCGCCACTCCATTCTTGTCCTCCTGTCTCCTTTTTTCAACTTTATTTTCACCTGTTGTTACTTTTTGACTGCATCGCTATGTTTATTTTTAATTATTTGTCCTCGTTTATCTATTTTTGTCTATCATTGTGTATCTTCCCTTTTTCCTTATTTCCTCTAGTTAAAGCAACACCAAAAACCCCTGTCATCAATAGTGGCAAGAGTTGGTAACACCCTGCTACATTTTTAACCCGTTTGCTGCTAGGTCTTTCCCCATCCTGCTAAGCCTTTTTTTGGGCTATGTGGGGCAGTTCACGCTTAGGCCTCCATAACATTTTGTCCACATAAGCTATCCACACCAAATTTGGGTCCTTTTTTTCCAACATCCTGGAAATTCTAAAGGTACCCAGGGTTTGTGGATTCCCCTGGAGGGTGCTGAGAAAATAGGCAAAATATAGCAACATTTTTGGTTGTTTTGAGAAAAATAGTGTAAAAGTTCTCAAGATAGAAGTGTCTGTTTTTATTCCTGAAGATGGCTTTCACAAATGGATTACTGTAATAAAGTCACTTCCAGTATGTGGTGAAAACCAGTGTGAAACTCATGGATGATCCAGAAAAGCTATACATTTCTGAAAAGTAGAAAAAAGTCCAAATTCAACACAGGGTCATATGTGTAAATCCCTCAGGGAATTCCCAAGGAAAGTAACTGTAGAAATAAAGAAATATTGAAAATGGGATGAGATGCTTTAGTCCACAGGAGGAACCAAAAGACTGTAGGCCCCTTCATTTAGGGTGGGGGCATAACCATGTCCATGGTGTTAGGCTGCCCCCATCCCTCTCTTTTTGAATTCCCTGGCGTCTAGTGGGCTGCCTGCCACACCTGGGGGCAGATCAGGGGTAATTACCCCCATCCGCCACACAGGGGGTGCCAAACAGACTGTTCCTATTTTTTTTGGGGGGGGGGGGGGGGCATTGCCATGTCCATTCTGGGCAGCTCCCACCCCTACTATTAAATCACCTCCGGCCCAGTGATCCGACCGCCCTGGCGGTACTGGCAGCATTGTGGTGGTTTGGCTTCAGGGTCCATGCCGGTAAGACCACCACCCTGAGCGTGGGGGTCTTAAGGCCGGCACACTCGCAATGAGGGCCTGAGTCTGGAGTACGAGTTTTTAATGTCTGGAGGTCTCAACACTGATGTCTTGCATTATATGGTGGGGCCCGCACCTGCGACTTGCACAAACTCCTTTAGGTGGATGCAGCCAGGATTTGCTGAGGTTCTGTTTTTTGTACACAGATATATATCTATAAAACCTAATGACCTACTGGCTGTGGCCAGTAGGTAGTTATAGTTAGGACCTAGTTTCCATCAAAGAAGTGTTTTTTTACTTGCCTCTATCTTTGGCTTAGTTTTTTGAATCTACACAAAATTTTCTTTAGAAATGTGCCCTCCAGGTTCTTGTTGTGCATGGAAAGTTTTGGGATGATTCCTCAAACGGTGGATGAGAAAAAGGGGGGATTCAAAGAAGTGTGCTTCCAATGTTAATTCTCATAAACTCTTTAGACACGCCTACAGCCCGAACTGGTGGAGGGACTTACACTAAGGCCCATATTTATACTTTTTTAGTACCGCATTTGAGTCGTTTTTTTTACGCAGAATCGGCGCAAAAGTACAAAATACAGTTGTATTTTGTAAGTTTGCACTGCTTTTGCGTCAAAAAATTATGCAAATTCAGTGCTAAAAAAGTATAAATATGGGTCTAAGTTTGGCAAAAAGGTAGCTTTTGGTCTACAGATCATGCTTTATTTTTATTTGGTGTAAATCCATCCAGTAGTTTTCGAGATATTAAAGGAAAAAGAAAATTGTAAATCTAGGGCCGCGGATTCAGGGAGATATCTTGGTGAGATCCAATTGGCTGCAAACACTTCAAACAAGAAGTGTTGGCAGACATTTTGGGACTCGGATCACCCAATAAATACGTTAAAAAAAGAAAAGGCACCAGGGTAGGAGTACCCGGAGCCCCTAGGCTTGGTCTAGGGATCCCCCTGGGACCCCGCCAGGCCTAAAAAGTATTTGTTTCAAAAAATTCTCTGCAAAATGCACAGCTGAATCAGTGGATTTTGCAAAGAATTAGAAAAAAATCCTGTCTCCAACATGTTTTGTTTATATAGCCCTCGGGTGGGCCAGGTCCCAGGGGTATTGATAAAGGAGGGGGACACAGGGGGCTTATTAAAGCCCTTAGGACTGCAACCTCCTGAGGCTGAAGAGTGAAATAACAGGGGGCTGCGCTGATCCCCCCAAGGCCCCGGGGACCACCACCTATCCAGGGCATTAATTGTGCAATGATGATGGGGGCTGTGTGCTCCCCCAGGCCCAGGGACCACCACCTCCCCAGAGCTAAACAATGTAAAAATGGGGGCCCACTTGGATCTCCCCCAGGGCCCAGGAGACTGCCACTTCTCTGGGGTTCTGTTGTAAAAATACATGGAGAGCCGTGAAACCCCTTGGCCCCCAAGCACCACCACCTCACCAGGGCCACAATAAACTTAATAGAGGGGGTCCTCGTGGACCCCCAACCCCGGGGACCACCACCTCCCCAGAAATAATTGATTTGAAGAAAAGGAAAAGGGCCATGTGGCCCCCCTCCTGGATACATACATAGCCCTTGGGACCACCACCCCCACGGTCGGTTCCTGCTACCTCCCGAGGTGCCCCCCCCCCCTCACGAGGTAGCTGTTTGCTTTTACTTGGTGGGAGCTATGACAGCTGCTGCCAAGCAAAAGCAAACATATCTCCGCTCCCAGCAAGCAGGAGCGTTAAAACTGCTCCCGCTTGCCAGGAAGCAGAGTTTTCTTTTCTTTCCCTGCCCACTGCCATGCGGGCAGCAAAAGAAATGAAAACATTGCTCCCGCACACAGTGAGCTGCATTTTGAGCAGCTCCCTATGTACAGGAGTAATGCCGGCTCCTGCAGGAGATGGGATCCAGCTGGGACAGCAGGGGCATTGAGGCTCCCCCTGTGGTCCCCATCAAGCACTACTGGGTGCCCTGGGTGTGGCCAGGGCATCCAGGACAACGTGGCAATTTCCATGTGCACAAGATTGGCCGACAGAACAAAAACAATAAAACAAAGAACGTCATTCAGAAAATCTCAGGGATCACTACATAAATATTCCCTCAAACAAGGCAAACTTTTTAATTGTTCTGCCTTGCCCAAGATCACACCATTCTCGTTGAGGGGGACACCACTATTTGAACTCAGATGAGGTCTCCTGTTACCAGTTTGGACAATAATATGCCCGAGTTACACAAGATAAGTCACCTCCCAGAAAACTGAAGTTGTGTCCTGCTGGTTATGCACAGATACACTCAGAAGGTGCACTAAACCACTGAGTTATATTACTGGCATTAGAGTATGGGACTTGGGATAGTCACTGCTGAGGTCCCTTATAGGGATTTTCTCCTCCGTCTACAGAAAACCAGAGCTGGTTGTGCATTCACCAGCTGAGCCATCCTGCTGTGACAGAAACCTGTGATTTGCAGAAGACACCTTGAGTTGTGCAGGGAGTTTTGTATTAACCCGTTCAGCTCCGTTACTAAGGCTGGAGCCCATGAGGTGAAGGATGTGCATACATCTCTGCAGCAAGTTCGTTTACCTGCTGACCTGTCTACTTTGGGTTAGACCAGCGATTGTCAAGAGAATCCTGCAGCAGGTATTGTATTAGCCCAATGACTTATAATGCTGATGTGGGAAACAAGCAGTGTGGGCTATTCTAACATTGGTCGAAACCCTTGAAGAGCAGTTTTAATATCTGCAGCAGGTGCATCAGCCCAATAAGTGGTTAAATCATGCCCATAAACAGGACTTTTAAATAAACCTAAATAAAATGTCTTTACAATGATTGGGGCCATTAGCGTGCATGTTGTACACAGATCTCTGCTCCTTGTGCATTTACCAACTGAGAGGTTTCAGTGTTCCAAAACGTCACATTCCTTGTGCGCCCATGAACCATACCTTCCCCTGCATAGCTTTCCCCTCGGACCAGGGCATTGCGCAACTTAGGATTCTTCTGTGGATCTTTTAATTCTCGTTTCAGTTTTTAGATAATACTTAATACGTTGGCCTGTTTATACACATTTTTGTGAGGATAAGGAAACTGAACAAAGAAGAGAATGTGATTTGACCACGATCACACATCAGAAATAGGGAAGCAGGGATTAGAACGTAGGATTCCTCCTATTGGACCAGTTACTCAGAAAGCAATACGGTTGTTGCCTCCTTGTTGTGTCTTTTCCATTTTATGAATAGGTTAAAGTCAGAAGAAGGGCCACATTAAAGGTAATTGGAATGAAGGTGATAACGCGTCCCTTTATGATATTTTATTCACATCAGGACTCGTTTTAGGCCAATGAATCTTTTGACCCAGTTGAGAGATACCGTAGGACGACATAGCTAATCAATATATCAATCAATACATCAATAATGTCATCAATATTTATCACAACAATGCATTTCACTTTAGTCAAAGTCATTAATCAATTCCAAGACACTACCAACCTTTCAGCCATGAATAATCACACCTTGTTTAGTAGCAAATGCGTTAATCTCAACACCAAGAAACATAATAGCATAGTCACAATATGGCAACTTTGATAAGCTCTCATTAAAGCGAGAATCACAAACATCAGGACATAACACGGCGTGAACATAGATCAAGTTTAGCAGAGTGTCAATATTGCGTCAGTTTCAACATAGCATAGTCTCGGTCGTTTGTCTATTTGCGTCAGTTTGATGAACCCCTGTCCTAACCACTGGTTGGCATTCGCATGTTGGGCTTCATGCAAAACAATTTAGAACACCAATTTGGAAAACATCTAACTATGGTCTCTGTCAAAAGCAAGCAGTTGGTACCTAGAAAGGAAAAGCAAACAGACAAATTACAAATGCATTGTGATAATTACCCTCCAAGGATTAGGTCAGCGCACAGGTTCAGTCTTCGTCTTCAGGACATCAGTCAAATCGCCAACAGTCAGAACTCAGCTCTGGGGCAAAAGGGCACTTCCCTCATAAGGAGGTAAAGTGTAAATGGGCAGTCTAAGGGCGAAGATGGTTTTAAGTAAACCAAAAGGTCACCAAACAGAGTGACAGAGTTTCTGGATAAAATCAATAGCATTCCCTAACCCACCTAAATGACTTCTCGTGACATGGGTTTTTATCCCTTTTTCGAAGTACATTCCCCCAAAATTCTATTGGTCGTTTGTTATACCCCACTATCTTTAACCTATCAAACTAAGCATTAGGTAATCCTAATCTTCACCCCATATTGTTTTACAAGTTTTTGATTGGTCTTCATAATTGACGTCTTCAGAAATGGCACGTCCGGATGTGATTTTATCCTCCTGTAATTCTTTGCACATCTTTTGGTCAGCAGTTCCATTGTCTTCACCGGTTTGAATGACCTTGTACATTACATTAATCTACACTGTTTCAATTTATTTTAACATTTATTTTGCAAGACGATGAGAAACGGTGGGAAACGGATTTACATGGTTACATTCATCTTCCAAGTTTGAAGAAAAAGAACAAGCAGGGTCATGGCCCCTTGTGAGTCAGCACACTAAAAAATAGAAAAATGCATTTAATATGAGAGCCATGCAGCTAAGCTGCAGCTCATGCTAATTTAAGGCCTATAAGGGTTTTCAATACAGATTTAATAATGCAAATGTTAGTATAAGCTCATTTGAACGTAACATAAACATTTTGATCATCATTATTGGTTTGCGTATACATTGGTGGCCACTTATCGTGGTCATAATTCAAGCGCACGTCTAAGCAAAATTGCTATTACTATAGTTTCTATGCGGCATCATCACACTTTAATTCATAAACATTTCACGTTAATATAGATTATATAAGCTACGCCCTCTCAAAGGTAAACAGCAGCACATCACATAGCATGGATAATACAGATTATTGTTAACTCATTTTATCCACTGAAGAAGGATAAAAGGCTACGTAGCACCTGGAAAGATTCTATTGTTGAGCTCACAATTCATGAGGTAATCTTAGCAGCAGTGACTCAACTCACCGTGCTCTCAGACCTGGAAGCCTGTTCTACTGGATTCAGGGTTTTTTTCTGTGGAGAGATTCATATAAATGGATTTTAAACATATATATGGAAGTTTTCAGCCATCTTCACATGAGGATGTCCTGCTTGTAAACTCTAGTTTTGTTGAATAAAGGAATCAAGCATGCGAATATAACGTGAGTTGGCCAGGATTACCCAGTGACGCTCGGGGTCTCCAGTTTGAAGAAGCTAGTGCAGATATCCTTCTCCTAACTCTTGGCTTGAGGGTAATGATGGAGGTCTGAGTATTGGCCTTGGATACCAGAGGAACTCTTATTACTGAGACAGGGCTTGTAACTCCCTTGTACCTGCGCTGGCCATCATAATCCTCAACAGGCCGATGATGATAATATCTGTTTCCTTCGCATATACTAGAGACTGATTATCACTTGGCGCTGCTGTCGCCCAACTCGATGTGACACAAGATGTTGACCTCTAAAGCATAAAATGGTGAGCCTGTCTGTTCAGCAGCGAAACATGTGGACTGCACGGTATAGTCAGCTTTTTTGTGCCACAAAGGTATCAACCCACCGAACTAAACACTCAGTGGGTTAATGCCTGCTACTGGTGGGGCCCATAAAACAGTCAATTACCCTTGTGCTTGTAACCCTCTTTGAGGCTCCCCAGCCATTAACACAAAGATTCACAGCAGAGTTTTCAAAACATGTGCAACAGTGGGACCTCTTTTATGTCTGGTGAACTCAGGATGTAGTATCATGACTAAAGTGTAGAGCCTACATATGGGTCTTCTGTGCTCTCTTCAGAGTCTCCCGACAAACTCAGATCACCTAAAAAGACATGGGTCATTGCACCCCACACACTGTATTGTCTCCTTCAGCACATATATCTACGGTTTAAAATTCCTGAAATACCTCACTGTTATCATTTTATCGAAGGAGCCGTGATAAGACACAAAGCATTACTTTTTGTATGGTGCTAAATAAATGTAGACCATCTGTTTTTAAGTGTTTCTGATATTCACACATGAAGAAACTGATGCCTTCAGCGATAACGTGATTATTCACAGATCAAACAGTTGGCCAAGAAAGAGGGAAAGCCAGGTTAGCAGACCAATCTGCTGCCACACAGCTGTAAACTTAAGAACCCGGCTCTGTCTCCCTGGCATCCATTGCTGGAATTAGAAAATATTTACTGAAGTACCCATAAATTGGGAGTTAAGGTGTGGTACATGAAAGGGGGTGGGGTCGGGAGGGGTGGAGCTTGAAATGCAGAGTCTGCTAGTCAATTTATACATTTATTGTAATAAAGATCTGCTGCAAAGAAATGTCATTTGTGACAGTAAAGTTGTTACTTAATTGGCCACAAAAAGGCTGCATATTAAAATGTCCTACAGGACTAGGACACCTGAAGCTCAGATCTTTGTGTGGCCAGCGGTTTATAGGGAATTATACTAGTGGTAAGATAACTCTAGTGGTTAAAGCTGTTCTTTTTTTTTTAAACAAATGGGTTCAGACTACGTGTCAGTGATTGCACAGTTCACATTTCTTGGAACCCTTGTTCCTTCTTCAAATTTTCAAAAATTATACAGGTTGTGGTGATGTTTACCAACTGATTTGTTGAAGGAATTGTGCCATCCCTCAATGGCATTGTTAGTCTTTACGCCACCCTCTAAGCATGTTGTGTAGCAGTTCCACCATTAAATAGGAAATCTTTGCTTCCTTCTTCAACCCAGCCTGCTCAGACGTCCAACCCAAGTACCTTCAAAGTAATTTAACAGTGGGGCCAATTTTTCTTCATTTTGACCAAAATAATCAGATTCAGTAATTGAAGTGTAGTATTCATCTACACTGTTGGAAGGAACAAAGCATAATGCAGTAAGTTTTTTTTAATTCATACCACAATTTACTGTCTGACATTTAATCCTCAACAAAGGATGTTTTCTGTATTTTACGCCAAAATGCCGGTAAAAAGTGAGAAAAAACATCCTTGAATTTGAGTCTCTGGATAAGTTTTGATAACTGTAATAATCATTGTCAATTCAAAGTCAAGTATTACTTTTCTAGGAGTTTTGTTCATTGTTTTTGAATTTTATCACTGTTAAAAATTCAGTGCAAGTTGAGGAATGCTTGTCAGGGAGTTAGCTATACACTAATGGGACTGTGGTATTATTAACTTTAGCGTGAATAGTGTATATTTGGGTGAAAAGATGGAGGGTGAACTTAAAAGGTCCATCCATCATCCAAATATCACTGTTCTGTAGGGTTACCAGATTATGGGTAGTACTAAGAATTCGTTTTTTTAGAGGATTTTGGTTGTCATGCAAAAGGAAAGGTTCATCACTGTAAGTAATAGTTCAGGATGAGTGTTGATAACGGAATAGGTATGAGGGATTACTCATTGGCGAATACTTGCCTGTTTTTGTCTTTGGACCATTCTCGTCAGGTTGGGTACAGTGAGCATACTATTTGCAACATACATGAGAATGTTTTGGGTACCTGAACCCCAGGGATCATTGTAGGTGGGTGCAAGCATTTTAATATGTTGAACATTTTCTTTCACTTCAATCTCCATTGCAGAAGCAGAATAGCTATGTTCTGTTGTACTAAATACAGTCTCTTCCAGAGTAAGAGTTCTGCCTGTGCAATGGGATGAATAATTTTGCACACACCTCCAATACTTCCTGGGCTCAGGTATCTTTTCCTTGCAATGAAGATAGCCACCACACTTCAAAAGTTTATTTCCACATCTTGCTCCATGTACTTTGCTTGTCTTGCAGACAGATCTGTAAAAACAAAAGACAGGAACATGTACATCAAAACAATTTTACTTTAAAAAAAATGTTTTATGTTCTGAGTTGTTTTAAACTGCTTAAAGGGAGAAAAAGTACATGTTTTTTTTAGACTCTGTGGAGATGAATACAAGTATTAACGTCTTGTTAAAGCATGGGTACTCACAAACATTTTCCCAGGGGCTTAAAGTTTGGACTGTAGTGTGACCTAGGGCTGCATTGATGCCAGCAGGGTGGCGGTCTTGGGGGAGGGCATGCTAAGGTGGATTTACGGAATGCAAAATATGTATAGCTAGTGGCTGATTTGAATTGCACAATGCGAAACCAGAAAACCTGGGATTAATCTCAGTTTCCACACTTTATCAAATTGTGTGATCCTAGGCAATTGTTTTATTTCATTTGCCCTCATTTTTTATTCATTATCACATAAGTGGACCTCAAAAATACATGACTTCAGGATGTGCGCTGTACAAAACCTTCTCCTGTGTTTGATTTAATAAACTATAATGTTGTTCATGTATAATAGGAACCCAGGCCAACCTAAGCGTGCACATAACAACTGACTTGCCTCGTAGTTTACTATTGGCAATGTTGTCACTGTGTGGGGAAGAATCAATGTTTCCAAATTCATGATAGAAAATTATCACTTTAAAAAAACTATTCAATGCACTGATATAATCTGATGTACTAAGGTGAAATAATTCTCCATGTTAATGAAATACATTTTTTGAATTTTGAAGAGACTTTGGGGGTCATTCCGACCTTGGCGGGCGGCTACTGCCGCCCGTCAGGCGGAAACCGGCGTGCGGCCGCCAATGCGACCGCACTCACGCGGCCCCCATTCCGACATTCCCGCTGGGCCGGCGGGCGCAAACCAAGTGTGCGCCCGCCGGCCCAGCAGGAATGAGGCCGCAACACAGGAGCCGGCTCCTAATGGAGCTCAAGGTGTTGCGGCCGTGCGACGGGTGCAGTTGCACCCGTCGCGCTTTTCACTGTCTGCTATGCAGACATTGAAAAGCTGGCCGGGGCCCTGTTAGGGGGCCCCTGCACTGCCCATGCTACCCCAGGACACCCCTTACCGCCAGCCTCTTCCTGGCGGTGCAAACCGCCAGAAACAGGCTGGCGGTAAGGGGGTCATAATCCCCAGGGCAGCGCTGCTTGCAGCGCTGCCCTGGTGGATTATCACCGCCGGGGCATAAACGGCGGGAAACCGCCGGCCCCGGCGGTGCGACCGCAGCTGTACCGCCGCAGTCAGAATAGGGAAGAAAGCACCGCCAGCCTGTTGGCGGTGCTTTCTTCATTTTTGCCCTGGCGGTCTCGGACCGCCAGGGTCAGAATGACCCCCTTTGTCATATTTACTGCAAGATGGCTTGGAAAATGAAGGTTTTCCTTAATTAAATGGTGCAGGACAACCTAGTTACTTCCTTTCTTTAACTTCAATTAACATTTAAATAAAGACTTGCCTGTTAATTGAATATTTTTTTTATTGTTAGTGCTGAGTTGAGTGAAAAGCTGCCCAGTGCTGCAGTATACAGGGGGCCACATGTAAAGGCCAGGAGGGCCGCATACGCCCCGGGCCATACTGAGTATCGCTGTGTTAAAGTGCAAAGTTTTATTGTTAGGTAAATGTGGCGCAGGCATAATGTAGGGCAAAGGGCTACTAAGTGGCGCAGTGAATGCATTGCGCCACTTTGTAAATTTGGCGTGGCGATTTTGGCCTGGTTGGGCCACATTAGTATAAAAAATTATGCTCATATGGCGCAAGGAGGTGCTAGGGGTTCTTAATTCTGCCCCTTAATTTATAATTTACCTTGGAAGTGCTTTGCTCTGTTTCTCTAAAACAATCGACTTGTGCAACAAATTCAGATCTGTCAGTACATATTCTTGCATTGAAAATGTTTATTTAAATGAATCTTTCTATTCGAAGGTAGACACAAAATGTAGCACTGTTGCTTTATTAAGGTTTGTTTTCTTTACTATTCACTTAGTTTTCACTACTTACATTAAGAAAATGTGTTTTATTGCAGAAGATAGATTGTAGTTCTTCAGATTTATAGATTTGTTGTTAATAGATTTATCTGTTAAAAATAAATGAATTCATTTGTTTAATTTGATTATGAGATTTTTGTATCACCTGCCCTAAGTTCAGCACCCCAGTCACTGTCCAAAAGCAACATAGGAGGATGCCCCCAGCAGAGTTAGAATAGTAAGATAGTCCCCCGTCACTGTCCAGCTCCTGCCCTGACGGATACCCCCAGCAGAGTTAGAATAGTAAGTTAGCCCCCAGTCAGTGTCCAGCACCTGCCCAGAAGTACTCCCCTCGCGGACTTGGAATAGTAAATTAGACCTCCAGTCACTGTCCAGTACCTGCCCTGATAGACACCTCCAGCAGAGTTAGAATAGCAAAATAGCCCCCTGTCACTGTCCAGCACCTGCATTGAGGGACACCCCCAGCACAATTCAAATAATAACTTAGCCCCCAGGCACTATCCAGCACCTGCCCAGAAGGACGCCCCCAGTGGACTTAGAATAGTTACTGAGACTCCCAGTTATTGTACAGTACCTGCCCTGATATACACTCCCAGCAGACTTAAAATATTAAGTTAGCCCCCCCAGCACTATCCAGCACATGGCCAAAGAGACACGACCAGCAAAGTTGGAATAGTAAGTTAGGCTCCCTGTCACTGTCCAGCACCTGCCGCGTGGAGCACTCCCAGCTGAGGTAGAATAGTAAGTTAGCCCTCCCGTCGCAGCCCCCCACCTGCTCTGAAGGACACCCCCAGTGGAGTTAGAATATTAAGTTAGCCCCCCAGCACTGTCCAGCACCTGCCCTGAGAGACACTTTCAACAGAAGTACAATAGTAAATTAGCCCGCCAGTCACTGTCCTGCGTCTGCCCTGAGAGACACCCCCAGTGAAGTTAGAATATTAAGTTAGTCGTCTATTCACTATCCAGCACCTCCCTGATAAACACCCCCAGCAGATTTAGAATAGTAAATTAGCCCCCAAGTCACTGTCCAAAACATCACCTGAGGAACGCTCCCAGCGGAGTTAGAATAGTAAGTTAGCTTCCCAGTCACTGTCTGGTACCTGACAAGGGGGACACACCCTGGGGTGATAGGATATTAATTAATCTCCTCAGTTACCATCCTCCACCTTTCTTGAAGAACTACCCCAGTGGACTTAGAATATTTATTTATCCCCTCAGTCACCAGCCATATCCTGGCCTGAGGTACACTTCCACGCTAGATTTATATTTATTTTATCATCTAAAGTCTGTGACAAGTTATTACCCTCTTGAACGTTGAGTATTAGTAATATATATTTATTTGTTAATTATTTTTTAACAAGATAAAAATTATTCTAAAATATTATTAAAACTCTAGCTCAATTCTGATTTTAAATGTCTCTGAAATTTGTCTAAAAATGCTGACTTACATTAACAGTATTACAAAATCTGTCTCAAAATTAAATTGCTAGTATTCTCCTGAATAATCTGTTGATTTCTTAAACAGAATAAATTATATTTTATTATTCTGTCTCATGTATACATGATAAAATGTCATCTGTTTTAAAAATGCAGGTATCGTTTTACTTACTTTCACAGTAAGGTGACAGTGTCCTTGCGATATACTTTCCTCAGAGACACTAACAGAAGCTTGTGGTCTCAAGCAGAGTCAGTGAACCACTGTCAGCAAAATGGTGGACAGTTACATATATACAATTTTTCAGAGGTATGCCTTTTTTTTAAATAAAAGTATTTTTTAAATTGTTTTTAATTAAGTTGATCATATTCTGACAGAACTTGTGTTTATTTTGAGAATTTAACGGTTATGTTTATTTGTGTTCTTCACATATTACAAACGACATTTTACCTCAGGCAAAACCTGTATTAATCCTTGTAAAAACAAACGTAAAACTAAAACACTTCTATATTATCTTGAAAAAGCTCCATAAACAAATATATGTGTTAGAAATGGGGTCCCTGGTTGGCAGTCAGTTTTCACTCCGTCCAAGCAGGCACCCTCACTCTAGTCAGGGTAAGGGAGTTACACTCCTCAGACAAACCCCTGATCACCCCCTTGGTAGCTTGGTAAAAGCATTCAGTCTTATCTCAGAGGCAATGTGTAAAGTATTTGAACCAACACACATAGTAATACAGTGAAAACACCACAAAAGGGCTCAATACCAGTTTAGAAAAATAGCCAGTATTTATCTGCTTAAAACAATACCAAAACAACAAAAATCCAACATACGCAAGCAAAGATATGAATTTTTCAATTAAAAAGAGTCATAGTCCATAGAAATCAATGAATGTGTTGTTTTTAAACACAGGACCTGGTTTGCATCAAAAATAAAGTTGCACGGGCGAGTGTGGGTCAGAAAAGTAAACAATGCGTCAATTCCTGACTCACAAGTGAGGCCGTGCATTGATTCTTCTCCGGTCGGGTAGGTGATGAGTTGTTTTTCTTTCCCGCAGAAGAGCAATGCATCGATTCTTGGACAAGCAGCCTCGGGTCCGTGCAGGTTCACTGTGGTTTTGACGTCCAGCGATGATGAGTGCAAAATCCTGCTGCATCATTGTGAAGAGTCGTGCTGCGTGGGTGATGCATCAATTTCAGAAGCCACAAGTGGGTGTTGCGTTGACTTTACAGCCGCAATGCAGGTGGTACGTCGATTTTTCAGGCGCAAGGCAGGTGCTGTGTCGATTTTTCTCCCGCTCTGCTCTGGTGCGAGGATCTCAGCCTCGGTTTCTCCAGCTTCTCCTTTCATGGGCCCAGGGACTGGCTAGGGCACCACTTGGCAGGCTACAAGTGTCAGCAAGAGAGTCCAGGTGCTGGCAGAGGAAGTCTTTGGTGACCCTGAAACTTCAGAACAGGGGCCAAGCTCAGTCCAAGCCCTTGGAGACACTTCACAAGCAGGAAAACACCACAAAGTCCAGTCGTTGTCCTTTCCAACGTAGAAGCAGCAACCCCAGGCCAACCCAGCAAAGCACACTCACAGGCAAAGGAACAGTACTTCTTCTCCAGCTCTTCAACTCTTCTCCTTGGCAGAGGTTCCTCTTGATCCAGAAGTAATCTAAAAGTCTGGGGTTTTTGGTCCACTACTTACACCCATTTCTGCATTTGAAGTAGGTAAACTTCTAAGGAAAGTCCCTGTTGTTCACAAGATCCTGCCTTGCCCAGGCCTGGCCCCAGACACAAACTAGGGGGTTCGAGACCACATTCTGTGAGGATAACCCCAGCCCTTTCAGGTATAAGTGTCAGCTTCCCCCTCCCCACTCTAGCCAGGAGACCCTTCAGGATTTGCAAGACACTCCTCAGCTCCCTTTGTTTCACTGTCTAGAAGGAATTCACAAACAGCCCAATTGTCAGTCTGACCCAGATGTGGATTCCACAGGCAGGCAGAGGCACGGAATGGTTAAGCAAGAAAATCTGGCATTCCAAAAACAACTTTACCAAAAGATATGTTTTTAAATTGTGAGTTCAGAGACCCTAAACTCCACATCTCATCTGCTCCCAATGGGAAACTGCACTTAAAATATATTTAAAGTCATTCCCCATGTTAACCTAGGGGAGAGATAGGCCTTGCAAAAGTGAAAAACGAATTTGGCAGCATTTCACTATCAAGACATGTAAAACACATCAGTACTGGTCCTACCTTTAACATACACTGCACCCACCGCAAGGGGCTACTTTGGGCCCACCGTAGGGGTGCTTTACATGTACAAAAAGGGAAAGTTTGGGCCTGGTAAGTGGGTACATTTGCCAGGTCGAATTGGCAGTTTAAAACTGCAGACACAGACACTGCATTGGCATGTCTGAGCCATGTTTACAGGACTACTCATGTGAGTGGCACAATCAGTGCTGCAGGCCCACTAGTAACATTTGATTTACAGGCCCTGGGCACCTCTAGTGCAATTCACTAAGAACTTTCTAGTAAATCAAATATGCCAATCATGGAAAAGCCAATTACAAATACAGTTTACACAGAGATCACTTGCACTTTAGCACAAGTCAGTAGTGCTAAACTGACCAGAGTACCAAAACCAGCAAAACAAAGTCCAGCACAGAGCCAAAAACACAGGAAGCAGAGGCAACAAGACAGGGGAAACCATGCCAAGGATGTTAGGTCTAACAATATGTTTAATAATGTGCATTCATAAATAATAGTGAACCATGCAACCACTTTTTATTTCTATCACTGCAACACTTTATTTATTTATCAGAGTAACTTTTTTTAACCATATTTACAGCTTGCACCATGACCTCAGTTTCTGCCTGGACGTGTTGCTGGAGAGACAGAGCAGGAGGGTGATCTCTGTGCTGACAAGAACATGCAGCTCTCGAGTCTAAGGTTAATAAATTGGAATGCGTAGATTGTGTGTGGGTGTTAATGGTTTTCATTGCAATGGTATTTTAAATGGACACATGCTGTGGCGTGACATTGCCTTTCGTTGTTCAGACGATCGTAGATGCTATGTTTTTCCGCTTGCAGTGTTACATATGTTAATGCGTCCGTCTATGTTAATTTATACACATCAGGACTCGTTTTAGGCCGATGAATCTTTGGGCTCAGTGGTGAGACACCGTAGGACGAGATAACTGATCAATATATCAATCAATATGTCAATAACATTGTCAACAGTTAACACCAAAATATATCTTACTTTAGTCATTAATAAACCTTCGGCGCAATCATGACCTTTCAGTCACGAATAACCATACCTTAATGGAGTTTTATGAATTTTTATTCCCTATTGATTACAATCTAATAGCAAATGCATTAATATCAAAACCAAGAAGAAAATAAACATAATCACAAGATGACAATCATAATACGCTTTCAATAATGCAAAGATCAGAAGCATAGACAATCAGATGACTATAAGCAGATCGTAGTACATAGAACCTTCTAGAGATATTAGTTCAGCATAGCACTACGTCAGTCACGTCAGGTTGTCAGTCGAGATGAATGTCTCATCTAACCTCTAATTAGCATTAGCATGTTGGGCTTCATGGAAAACAATTTTGAACACCAATTTGGAAAACATCTAACTAAGGTCTCTAATCAAAAACATACAGCAGTTGGTACCTAGAAAGAAAAGGCAAATGAATGCATTTCCATTATCAATGATTATATTTACCCTCCTCAGAATAGGACAGCGTACAGGATCAGACTTTGTCTTCAGGTCATCAGTTAGTTCACCGTCAGTCTATCTAAGTTAGAGGCAAGGGACACTCTCCTCATAAGGAGGAAAGTGTAATGGTGCAGTCTATGGGCTAGGATGGTTTTGTCTAAGTCTCAAATCACCAAATAAAGTGACAGAGTTTCTGGATGCAATCGATATCATTCCCTACCTAATGCTCTTTGTCTCTTGTGTCATGGGTTTTTAAACCTTTTTCGTAATACATTCCCCCAAAATTCTATTGGTCATTCACTACACCCCACTATCGGTAGCCTATTAAATTATACATTAAGTAATGCATTTGTCATTTCATGATAATTCCCTAAATCCTAATTGGTCTTCATAATTGACGTTTTTCGTAGGTGGCACACCCGGGGTTACTTCATCGTCTTTGTACATCAAAAGTTCTCTTCTTCTCGCTTCACTGTCCTTGGAAGTGTCTATTATTGTTTCGAAGTACATATCTTTTATATGAAAGCTACTAGCATGCGGATGGGAAAGTTGGGTGTTGTTGCAAACTAGTAAGGAAAAAGAACAATCGCTGGGTCATGGTCTTTTGCAAGTCGGCACACTGGAGAAACAGAAAAATATGCTTTTATATGAGAGTTGCACAGCTAGTTCTCGACTCACGCTAACTTAGGATATATGGTTCCAATGAATGCAGTTTTATACGTGTTAATGTGCTCAGTTAGGCAAACTATAAACGATTATTTCTTACAGTCGACATTAGTTTATACATATGAACAATTCTCCACGTTTATGAATACGCTTCAATGAATATTTTATTAATACAGCATTGTTAGACATAAGCATTTCACGTCTATAATATGTAATATTTAAACTACGCTCTCTCAGTCACTCCTCTGATGACGCTCGTCATCACACAATCTTTTGATCTTAATTTTTCACCTTGCGCATAATACGCATTTCAACATCCTGCCCTTTATGTGAGCTTTCCCATATTTCATTGAACATTTTCTCTCTTTCACTTTCTTCATTTCTTTTGGTTCTTTTAGTCCAATTTCTTTTCACTTGAACATTAATTTTACATATTCCCCATAATCCTAATAAACAAATTAAAACAATTAATAGACCCATCATAATTTTTGCAAGCACCCCATTCCAAATGTTGGTAAACCAGCTTCCCACTCGGGCAATTCCTTTCCCAAATTTCTCCCAAACACCAGGTTCTTTTAGATCCTTTAGATCTGTACTATCTCTAGTAAGGTTAGTAAGCATGATTCTAATTCTCTTACTGTTATCTGGTACAAATGAACAAAAATGATGTTCATTAAGCATTTTGCACACACCTCCACTCTTTGCTAAAAGAATGTCTAAAGCAAGCCGGTTTTGAAGAGTCATAGCTCTTTCTGCAGCAAGTTCAGTATCCATCAGAAGTATAGCTCCTGTAAAATTTGTCAGCATGTTATCCACAATTGTAGACAACCTTTGGATTTTCATGGAATTTAAGATAACCCCTACTGATGGGATTATAGCTCCAAATATGTCACCAATGACAGCCGCCACTGATTCTCGTTTTTGTCTAGTATGTTGTAATTCAGACGTTTTAGGTATTTGTTTTAAGTCATCAATCTGGTATATCTTTGGGAATACTATTCCCAAGTAACATGTTCCATACCATCCCTTAGGAAGACGGTAATATGCATTTAACCCACAGATGTAATAGATTCCAGGAATCGCTGGGTCTTGTCCATTTAACATAAAGGTCCATTTACTCTGAAACAGAAACACATGCCTACATTCACTCGTTCCCACAAACAAATTATCTTGATCAGATTTCGGTCTATATACACAAAGTCTACCTACGTGTAATGCATCTATAGCTAATTTGCCTTGTGTTTTAATTGCAGTATAAGCATAATCATTTGCATAAGTACGTTTTTCTAAGCCTTTTTCTAATCTTTCTTTCAGTGCTTTGCATCTATCATCTGTGTGATCTAAAAAGCTTTTCTCTACAGGAGACAATAAGCAAGTCAAATTATTGCGATGTGCATAAGCAGTTCCAAATGTAAGTGTTGGTTCAAAGAATCCTCTAACTATTTTAATATCATGCTCTTTAGCTAACTTGTTTAAGAACTCAATTACAGGCACAAAAGAAAATACAATATCCAAATTTGAATAAAAGTATTGCACATGCTCTTGATCATAAAATCTTGTTAATAGCAAACTGCAGCTAATTCCATAAGTAAGAGGGAGGCTGTGATAAGTAACTCCCTCCTGCACAGACGAAGGAATTTTAGTACACACATAACAATCTTTCGCCTCCATAGTTTCACATACTCATTTAGTAAGCGATAGAAGACATTAGTAGGAAGTTCCCCTTTCGTATTAGTTCCCTCATGCAGATGTCTCGCATCTTGTTCAAATTTCTCCCACGGCGATAGTTTGTTAGCAGTAGTAGTAGTCTTAGGTTTTGAAGTTGCATTAACAGTTTCACTCTCTCTCCATGGCATTCCTACAATCACTCCCACAATCATTATTGCACATACAACACCTATCATAAGTCCTAACCAACCACACACTTTACTTCCTTTGCTACTATAAGCCATGTTTGTATAGAATCAGAATAGCAGATCAACAATCAACTCTGAGAAGCAAACTCTTTCTGCGTATTTTACAGCGTCTTCACTCACTCCAGGACCCTTTTCGTCAATTCAGGTCAGCAGCTTGTCGTAATCAGGTTTCTTTAAGTCAAATCCAGGTTTAATGTCTCTTTCCGGTAGTTTCTAAAGACCTTTTTTTTCTTTTCAGCTTTCACTATTTCAAATTTTATCTCCGTTTTCTTGTTGTATATTGTTCAGGTACCGTAGTATTGGCTTGGTACTTCTCGATCAAAGCAGAATGTAAAAAATTATTGTTGCCATTCAGAGGTGGTAGCATATGCCCATTCAGGACCTGTATATCTTCTGTTTGCTATTCTCTTGCTCTTTAATTTTCGTTCACTTTGTTGTTCTCCTTTACTCAGATCATCTGCCTGTGAAGCATCGCTTTCCTCTATTATTGTCTCGTTTGCTATTTTTCTTATTCTAAGATGTGACTTGTCTGGCCAACTATCACCCCTGTGTGTCTTGTCTCGGTGTTTTCCTTCTGTACATTGGACAGCACCCTCCTCTCGTGATATGGTGTTTTCTCTTGACGGACTTGCAACCGGTTCAGAAGACTCTGATCCGTTTCGATTTGAATTTACAACTTCTCCTTCTCTGTCGTCTTCTGGTTCTACACTGTATTCAGGCTCTGAATTGTATTCGTCTACTTCTGGGAGAACCTCTCCTTGTCTTAGTTCTCCTGCTGCCTCAACTGAGATAGGCACTCCGTCACTTCTCTCGAACTCACTGTCAGCTTGAGTGACAAGGCTGTTCTCAGTGCGCTCTCCTGTAGTCTCAGATCTTTCTTGACTAATCTCTGACTCTGAGACTTCTCCTCCTGAAGTTGCTGTACCGGAATCTTCAAGTTCCTCTTCAACAGGACACGTTACCCTTTTTGTATGGCTGGCATGTATCCAGTTGGGAACCCCGGCACACTTCACAGCAGTAGTGGTTGTTAGTATTACTTGATATGGCCCCTTCCAACGCGGCTCAAGACACGATTTCCTCACGTGCTTCTTGACAACCACCCAATCTCCAGCTTGCAGAGAGTGTCCTGGTTCGCCGATTGGTGGTAACGTGTTAGCTTCCACCTGGTGAGAGAAAGAGCGAATCACGTCAGCCAAACTTTTGCAGTAATCCAACACCATATCATCTGTAATATTCACTAGTGCATTTGCAGGTACCGCCGGTAACCTCATTGCTCTGCCCATGAGGATTTCATGGGGGGACAGTCCCGTTTTCTTATCTGGCGTGTTTCTCATAGACATCAGTACTAGAGGTAACGCATCTGGCCACTTCATGTTTGTTGCTGCGCACATTTTTGCTATTCTTGATTTTAAAGTACCATTCATCTGTTCAACTAATCCTGATGCTTCAGGACGATAGCTACAATGCAACTTCTGCTCAATGTTAAGACCGGCACACAGAAGTTTAATCACCTCATTGTCGAAGTGTCTTCCCCTCTCTGATTCTATAGAAACCGGAAACCCGAACCTTGGTATTAATTCTCTGAGTAGTAGTTTTGCTATCATTCCTACGTGTGGGATATGCCTCAATCCAATGACTGAAAACACACACAATTACCAACACGTACTTCAATCCTCCACAAACAGGCATTTCAATGAAATTCATTTGCATTTTGTTAAATGGACCTCCAGCTCTTCCAATGTGGCTCAAAGTTACCACTGTTCCTTTTCCAGAGTTTATCTGTTGACAGATGACGCACCTGTGACAAGTAATTTCTGCGGCATGTCTGAATTTTGGATTGAACCAATCAATTTTGAAAGATCTGATCATGGCATCTCTTCCTAAATGCGCCTGCCCATGGTATAATCGGGCAAATTGTGACAGAAGACTATTTGGCAAAAACAATTTTCCTTCCTCTGAAACCCACATATCATCTGCTCTTTGTACACACTGCATTTTCTGCCAGGAACGTTTTTCTTCTTTGCTAGCATGGCTTTGTAATGTCTTTAATTCATCTAAGGTATCAACCACTCGTAATGCTAGGCTTAAGGTTGTGTCATTCTCAGGTTGTGGTAACAGTTCCCACTGCTCTTTAAATGATATACAGTTTAATGCACAGAATCTGGCAACTTGGTCTGCATAATCATTCCCCATTGACACAAAATCTTGTGATCTGGTGTGAGCACTGCACTTCACCACGGCAATTTCAAGAAGCATGTAACAAATCTCTTATTTGTTCTCCATTTTTCACTGGTGAACCAGAGGATGTCATGAAACCCCTCTGAGACCAGAGTTGGCCAAAATCATGTACAATTCCAAATCCATATCTGCTGTCAGTATAGATTGTCACTTTCAAATTTACAGCAGCGTGGCAGGCTTTTGTAAGAGCCATTAATTCTGCCACCTGTGCAGAAAATACTTTCTCGAGCCAAGAGGCCTCGACTATGCCAGATATGGTACATACTGCATAACCAGCTCTCAATGTTCCTGTTGAATCTCTTAGGCAGGACCCATCAACGAACATAATGCAATCGTTTTCTTTTAACTGGGTATCCTGTATGTCTGATCGAGGTTTGGTACAAAGCTCAGTCACTTCAAGACAATCATTCTCAAATTCTTCCCCATCTTTGATTTCTGTATTTTCATTGGGAAGTAGAGTTGCCGGGTTCAGCACAGTGCATCTTTTTAATGTAACATTTGGTGACCCCAAAATAATCGTCTCATATTTGGTAAGTCGTGCATTCGTCATGTGTTGCGTCTTAGTTCGTGTCAATAGAATTTCAACAGAATGTGGAACCAATACTGTCAAAGGGTATCCCATGACTATGCCTTCACATTGGGAAAGGCTTTGACCAACTGCTGCGACTGCTCGCAAACAACCCGGTAAGGCTGCTGCGACAGGGTCCAAAGTAGCTGGAAAATATGCTACAGGGCGATTTGCATCTCCGTGGACCTGTGTTAAAACAGACAAAGGACAAGCATCATGTTCATGACAGAACAACAGAAAAGGTTTCTCATAATCAGGCATTCCTAGTGCTGGAGCCCTGCACATGCACTCTTTCAGCTCTAAAAATGACTCAAGCTCTCTTTTTGTCAAAGTGATTGTGTATGGTTCATCCTTGACCTCTTTCCCTGTCAATTTTATTAAGGGCTTTGAAATTATCGAGAAGTTGGGTATCCACTGGCGACAGTAGCCTACCATTCCCAAGAACATCCTGACATCTCTCTTTGTTGTTGGGGGATTCATTTGTAGAACAGCTGTTATTCTCTCTTTTGATATTCTTCGGGACCCTTTCTCAATCAGATGCCCTAAATATTTCACTTCTTTTTGACAGTATTGCAACTTCTTAGGTGACACCTTGTGTCCATTCTTTCCCAAATGATTTAACAATGCAATGGTATCATATTTACAGCTGTCTCTGGTTTTAGATGCAATCAGCAAATCATCAATGTACTGCACAAGAGTCGAATTGAAAGGCAGCACAAGTGGTTCCAAATCCTTCTTCAATATCTGATTGAAGATGGATGGTGACTCAGAAAACCCCTGAGGAATTCTGCACCAACTGTACACCTTATCCAGAAATTTGAAACTGAACAAGAATTGGATATCTTCGTGGAGAGGTATTGAGAAAAATGCTTGTGATAGGTCTACCACAGTAAACCATTCAGCATCACAAGGAACCTGGAACATTATTACCGCTGAGTTAGGTACTACAGGGCAGCATTTTATCACAATTTCGTTTATTTTTCTCAAATCCTGCACAATTCGAACCTTTCCACAAGGCTTCCTCAAACCCATAATAGGAGAATTACACGGACTGCTCAGAACTTCTTTCAAAACTCCCTGTCTGAGAAAATCTGCAATTATCTGTGTCACTTCAATAAGGACATCCTGAGTCATATGGTATTGCGGTACTTGTGGGAACACTGCATTTGGCTTTATCTGCACCTTGACTGGCCCTACTCCCTTGATTAATCCGACCTCTTTTCCAGTCAAATCCCACACTTTCTCTGTTACAGACCCTTGTAGATCAGCAGGTAGATCGATCAAGGTAAACACTGGGAATAGAGTAATAAGAGGGTAATCTTCATTCGTCTCTCCTCCTTCTTCTATGAATTGACCCTCATCTCCTTCATCGTCACTGTTTGTCTGTACCTCTATTCCATCATTGGAACAGGTAATCGAACATTTAGTCTTACATAATAAGTCTCTCCCTAGTAAGGACACTGGGCTTGAGTCGCACACAACAAATCTATGCAGGCCTTGGAAGTTTCCAATTTCAACCTGCACTGGATCAGTAATTGGATTAGTCAGGTACTGGTTAGCCACCCCGACCACTCATATGGTACGTCCTGAAAGAGGTAATCTCGGTACCTCTGCACTGCGAACTGTAGAGCGTGTAGCTCCTGTGTCGACTAAAAAGGAAACCTTATAGCCCATTACTTTTCCCTCTACATATGGGCCTCTCTGATCTACCTCTAAAGATGCTGCAAACCTGCACTCTTCACTGTCTGAGCTGTCATCTGACCAATCCCCATTCATGTCACTTTCACCTCTTAATGGGAATTGTTGTACAGTGTTGTTTTGGTTTGTTACCTGGCCTGTGACCTGCTGAGGAAGCGTCATCTGTTGCTGTCCCATCGGAGCTAGGGGTAACTGCATTTGCTGTCTAGGCACCATAGGGATCTGCTGTTGTATCGGTTGTGCTGACACTGTTTGGAAACGCGGCATTTGCATTTGCTGCATGGGTTGTACCCCTGGCATTTGCACCAAATTATTCTGAAAATTCGGGTTTTGGTGTCTCATTCTTGGACCTCGTGAATTTTGTAGTATACCGGCATTAATGCTCTTCTGAACTGTACCATCCTGCACCATATTCGGACAATCCCGCTTCCAGTGCCCCACGCCCCCGCACGCGTGACATGGTGACATCTTCTTTAATGCCTGACCGTCATTTTGAATAACAACATTATTCATGTCCGAACCACGGTTCACAAACCCTCGACCTCTACCTCTCGGCTGTGCCTGAAACACACCATTCATTTGCGGTTGCTGTATCATTTGCTGGACACCATTTCCCTGTATTCCAGCTTGTGCAGCCCTTATTTGCATCACCATCACTTTCTCCTTCAACTTTTTCTGTTTCAACTCAATTTCATCACTACAGTATTTCGCATACTGTAACACTTCATCAATCGGTTTAGCTTGCCAGCAAATCAAATGATTTTTAATCATCTGGCTGACCTCCGGTCTCAGCCCTTTGACGAACCTAAACACAAGATGGTTCATGTCCTTCGGTTCGATTGTCTCCGTACCACTGTAATGTTTGAATGCTTTCAACAATCTCTCATAATACGCATGTATTGATTCTTTAACCTCTTGAGAAGTCCGGTCGATTTTCTGCCAATCGGTCACTTTCGGCGACACCTTTTGTTTCAAAAACTCAATTACTTTATGATAATATTTCATCACCTCTTCAGAAGGTGCTCCAGTCACCTTATCCCTTGCCGGCTCCTTTGTGGGCCAATCTACCCCTCTCTTACACTCAAGCCACAAATCTGGCGGAACAATGATTTCAAACAAAGTATTTAAGTCTTCCCAGAGACACTTTGCAAGCTTCACAAATCTATCTGTCTGTTGATACCACTCGATCGGCTTTTCTCTTAACCTAGGATAATCATTCGTAAAGGACAAAATGTCTCCCCTAGACCAAGGCACATGCACTAAGACACCACCAGCTGTTTCTCTCATAGGTAGGATTTTCACTGTCTCTAAACTAGGTGTGGCTGTTGTTTCGTTAGTCCCTGGGCTATCTCTTTTTCCCTTATCTCTTTTCTTTGCCCACCGGCCTTCCCATTTCTCTAGTGCTCCCCAAATTTGTACACTTTGAAGCAACTCTTTCAAGTGTGTCTTCATGCCTGTGGAACTCATGTGTTCAAAATCTTTAGTGTCAAAATCTAATCTGTAGCTCCTTTTCAGGTGTTTCGTATTTCCGATATCGATATTGTATTTGTCTGCCAAATTCGTTAATCTCTGGTGTACTTTGCCTACCTCTTTGGTAATCTTAGGGCATAAGTACCTCAATTCTGCCTCAGTGTATGATTCTGACCTATTCACTCCCATTGTTCCTTCCACCAACTCAGCAGCTTCTGCTCCTAATCGTACAAGATTCAAATATTCATCTTGTTTTTCCTTTTCAGGTTCAATTGTGGTCACTGTAGTCTTTTGTGAAGTACAAGTTTTCTCTTACCACTCATTTAACTGTTGTACTGTAAAACCTTGCAGTGAAATGTTCCCTGCATGTATCATTGGAGTGTGGGAGGTATTTGTACTCATAGTTTGGGGGGTCAAGACTCCCAACCCTGCTTGTCGCATTACTTCAAGAGGTGCCCCTATGGGACTAAGGTCCATTAAGGGTCTCGGTTGCTCGCATACCTGTCCTCCCTGGGCCATTATTTGTGGAGTTCTAATAGGCCCTCCTCTTATCACTTCATGAGTCATAACTCCCTGTTCGCATGTCTTTGTTTTCTCCTGGGCGTATAACGGCACTGGGGGACCGACAGTGATAGGTAGCGATATAGCAGTAGGTGTCTGACCTGGTCCCAAGCTTCTTGGAGCTGCAACACCATAGGTCTGTTCTAATGTACCCGGTACAGGTACTAACGGAGGTCCTGCTACAGGGTTATACCCAGGTATCAGCTGTGGCGGTTGTGACACTAGCTTTGGAGTTGATTCAATCTGTATTAGCCTTGGCTTAGTATATATCGGGTCTGGCGGCACCACCAAATTCGTAGTAGTCTCAAGCACTGGGACATCGGGGTAAATTCTTTTTATCTGCGGTGGAGGCTGCAACTGTATCGACGAGTCTGGTGCAGTGGGTACACTGACACCATTCTATATCAAGGCTGTATCGCTAGTCTGTGCCGTATCAGTAACTCCCTTTTCCTTTGTCTGGTTCCCAGGATCCAAGCTAGTACTTGGAGCATTGTAGTTCACCGCATACGGTGGTGGACGATCATGTAACAATCTATCCATAAAAGCCTCATCATCTGAATCATCCTCTTCTTCCCAGGACCTTTAGTTCTCTTTGAATTTGCCTGAATCTTTGTCGGTTTTGCAAGAAGCTTTCTTTCCCTGTGTCTCTTCTCCCTGTGTTAATGCCGGGAACAGCTTTAACCCATCTACTATTCCTCGTCTCCACATTTTGTTCTCACTGTCCCATCTAGCCTCTGCATAGGATTTTTCTGCCCTTGTCAATCTTCTGTGAAACCTTTCTTGCCTATGTTTAAGAGCCATCGGGTCCCAAATCGCCAAAGCCTCGTATTGTGCCGGTCTCGGAGGTGGTTTCTGCGTACTTAACATCCACCTCAAATTTTCTAACACCTTTGGATTGAATGTCCCATGTTCTGGAAACACTAGACACCCCTCTTTCTCTGTTAGTTTGCGCCATTGTTTTATCCATAAACAAGGTGCAACACCCTTTTCTTCCATAACTGTATAAGCTGGAGTACCCTCAGGTGGTGTAGGTTCCCCATCGGTTGCAACAATATATACATCTCCTTTCAAAGCGCTTTTGAATGCCTTAACAAAATTCATTTTGAAATTCTTTTATTTCGTATCTAATCAGAAAACGGCTTAATTCCCAGGACACTCTTCACCTACCCTTTTCTCAACCTATTGCCTCTCACGGACGGTAACCAATCCGTGCGCGTCCCCTCTCGGCATCTGACCTATTTCAGCGCGGCACCACTGATGTCACACTCATACACACTGCAGCTGACAAAGTCCTGCGGTTTGTCCACACCTCACAACTCCTTACAACTCATACAAACTAATGCAAATTATTGTAAGCTCTTAAATGACAATACAAATCTGCCGGTTTACTACAGGAAGGGTAACACATTCGCTTCAGAACTTTACAGAGATTTCACTTGAAGCCTCAGCCGCTACTCTCTCCTTCTCAGTTCCCACATACGCAAGCAGAATTCGACCTACAAATCCTACTCTCGACTTGTCAATGACTCCTTCTAGTGCACTTTAGAACTTGTCAAATCTCCATCGAATGTTTCACACATGCATTATAACTCGAAACTTGACTTGTCAACCACGCCCGATTGACCTATTAAACCGCACAAATTACAACATAAACCACATTTATTATCATACTCCGGAGTCTTAGACCTCAATAGATCCGTATAGAACAACCAACCACGTGGATAATTTTGAGCAATAAGCGCTGCATTTACATGAAGTACGCCGACTTCCCACTCTCATACTGTGGAGTACACCCACTCCTTCTAAACAACACTTATTTTGACCTAGACACACTCAAATTTTCACAACCACCTGCAAGATGCGTAAGATTTCATAAGCGCAAAAGACCCTAACCACGCATACTATGTCGCCGAGAACATTCCCAACTCATTTAGGCAGGCTCCGAGATCCCAGGAAAGCCATGGCGAACCTAGCCACTCATCATCTCTCTAAATTGCATTATCACAGAAAAACAACAAATTAAACAATAAAACTCCGTCCTAGGGCCCCCAAGGGCCAAACCGTACTCTGCTACCAGAACTGTTAACGCGTCCGTCTATGTTAATTTATACACATCAGGACTCGTTTTAGGCCGATGAATCTTTGGGCTCAGTGGTGAGACACCGTAGGACGAGATAACTGATCAATATATCAATCAATATGTCAATAACATTGTCAACAGTTAACACCAAAATATATCTTACTTTAGTCATTAATAAACCTTCAGCGCAATCATGACCTTTCAGTCACGAATAACCATACCTTAATGGAGTTTTATGAATTTTATTCCCTATTGATTACAATCTAATAGCAAATGCATTAATATCAAAACGAAGAAGAAAATAAACATAATCACAAGATGACAATCATAATACGCTTTCAATAATGCAAAGATCAGAAGCATAGACAATCAGATGACTATAAGCAGATTGTAGTACATAGAACCTTCTAGAGATATTAGTTCAGCATAGCACTACGTCAGTCACGTCAGGTTGTCAGTCGAGATGAATGTCTCATCTAACCTCTAATTAGCATTGGCATGTTGGGCTTCATGCAAAACAATTTTGAACACCAATTTGGAAAACATCTAACTAAGGTCTCTAATCAAAAACATACAGCAGTTGGTACCTAGAAAGAAAAGGCAAATGAATGCATTTCCATTATCAATGATTATATTTACCCTCCTCAGAATAGGACAGCGTACAGGATCAGAATTCGTCTTCAGGACATCAGTTAGTTCACCGTCAGTCTATCTAAGTTAGAGGCAAGGGACACTCTCCTCATAAGGAGGAAAGTGTAATGGGGCAGTCTATGGGCTAGGATGGTTTTGTCTAAGTCTCAAATCACCAAATAAAGTGACAGAGTTTCTGGATGCAATCGATATCATTCCCTACCTAATGCTCTTTGTCTCTTGTGTCGTGGGTTTTTAAACCTTTTTCGTAATACATTCCCCCAAAATTCTATTGGTCAGTCACTACACCCCACTATCGGTAGCCTATTAAATTATACATTAAGTAATGCATTTGTCATTTCATGATAATTCCCTAAATCCTAATTGGTCTTCATAATTGACGTTTTTCGTAGGTGGCACATCCGGGGTTACTTCATCGTCTGTGTACATATCAGGTCAAAAGTTCTCTTCTTCTCGCTTCACTGTCCTTGGAAGTGTCTATTATTGTTTCGAAGTACATATCTTTTATATGAAAGCTACTAGCATGCGGATGGGAAAGTTGGGTGTTGTTGCAAACTAGTAAGGAAAAAGAACAATCGCTGGGTCATGGTCTTTTGCAAGTCGGCACACTGGAGAAACAGAAAAATATGCTCTAATATGAGAGTTACACAGCTAGTTCTCGACTCACGCTAACTTAGGATATATGGTTCCAATGAATGCAGTTTTATACGTGTTAATGTGCTCAGTTAGGCAAACTATAAACAATTATTTCTTACAGTCGACATTAGTTTATACATATGAACAATTCTCCACGTTTATGAATACGCTTCAATGAATATTTTATTAATACAGCATTGTTAGACATAAGCATTTCACGTCTATAATATGTAATATTTAAACTACGCTCTCTAACATACTTAGTTGTTCAGTCCTTCATTTTTTCAACATTCAGCCATATAAATAATTTGATGATAGTACCATATTGATTTTAAGAATGGTATGTGTTCTAAGGTTATTTTACCCTGTGAAAAAGCCTTCTGCATGCTCAGAATGAAGTCTTACATTCTCAGTAAAACATGTCCTTCCAACAGGAGCAGCCTGTCAGTTGATTACCTTGTGTCTACTGCAGCCTCCCAGAGTGTTCTAAAGAACAACTACAGTGCTGACAGTCTTACTTATGGACAAAGTGTGCACACCTGAAGCCATCTTGATTGAATCAAATTGGTAAAACTTAAAACATTTAATTTAGTAAGGAACAAAAAGAGGGGATTCATTTTGTCATAGAAGTGTGGTTAGTTCTGTAGAAAAATTAGGACACATTTTAAGTGAGTTCTCAAATATCTTCCTCTTCTATTTTATTAAAACCTTCTGACATGTAGACTGAAACATGCACTTTCAACACCAGCAGCAGATTGCCAGTTAACTCCCTGGTGATCAACAGCTTTACTAGAGTGTTCTAATGAGAAACCAGAGTGCTAAAATTCTGCATTTATGCCAAAAGTGTGGCACATCTGAACACCATCTTGATAGAATCGAAAGCTGAAAGCATTTTCTACTCAGGATACTGCAATTAATGAGGAAATTAGGGAGTTTCATAACAAATATGTCTCTAAAATCTCCTCGTTTTCAATTTAAGTCAATGGGGAAAATTAATCCCCCCCGGTTTTTGTTTCAAAATCTCTCTCTTACCAAGTTCAAAATGTTGGCAAGTATGGTACATTAGATCACAGAGGGCTGAAATAATGGGATAGGTACCTGGACTCGGATAACAGAGAGAAGAAGGGAGATGGAAGGGGAACCCATCTGACCTTACAGGGCAGGCGTGATAGGTTGCAGCAGCATAATACACCACGCTGGGGAAGCCTGACTGCAGTGCAAGACAAATGACAATGGAAAGCAATAGGGAGGGGACGGGACCATGCGCATGAACAACAGAGAGCAGAGGGAAACAGGCAAGGGCAGCAAGTTGACCACACCGGACAGACAGGATGGACAGTTGCAGCATAAGGGACCAACACTGAAACTATATTGGCATACACAAAGACAACGGAGATGGGGTCAGGGGCAGCAAGGTGACCACACAGGGCAGGTGGGAGAGGCTGTGGCAGGACAGAAGACCATGCATGGCAAGCGGGAGGGTTGGTGGCAGCCCAGCAGCCATGATGGACAAGAGGCAGGGGGCAGGGGCATGCACAAAGGACCATGGAGGACAGAAGGAAGGGGCAGGGGTTGGACACAGACAAGAGAGGGCAGGGGATGGGGCTTCACAACATACAGGTCAGGCTGGAGGAGCAGTTGCACCACAACAGAGCATGGAAGGCACAAGGGGGTGACAGCAGCACATCGGACGATGCAGGGCATGTAGAAGGGAGCTGGTGCATGGACTCAGACTAAGACAACAGAGGGTAGGAAGGAGGTGGATGGGGCAGCAAGCTAACTGTTCAGGCAGGCGGAAAGGGCAGTGGCAGAAACTACAGCCACACATGGCTGTAATGAGGGAGCAGGGGCATGGACTTGGACGATGGATGGCAAGGAGGAGGGGGGCAGGAGCAGCAAGCTTCAGTTGGTGCAGCACAGTGCCAGGCCAAGGCCCTGTATCCAACACCTCCCCTCACAATGTATTGCGATAGGTATCTTGCTTACTGTTAAAAAATCACTGAAGAAAACAAAGGTTATAGGGACTTTATAGTTAGGAAATAGAATTAAAAAATCCCTTAGAAATTCAACTATGTGGGTGCCTCTTGCCCTAAGGTAACTATAACTTGTGCCCTTGCCATGCACTGCTAATTACCCCAGATATTGCATCACTCAGGATATCTTCTACGACATCATTAAAAATATCACTGTAACATTTGCAGCTAAATTATTGATTAGAAAATTGGTGCGAGTTATAGTTACTTTGGGGCACGAGTTACAGTTGCTTGAAATAACTCTAACTATAACAGATGCATTTCTATGTTTTTGTGTTTGTAAAATCAGAACGTAACTTTAACGTCCCCGTAGCCTTTGTTTTTTTTGTGAATTTCTAAGTTTTCTATTTCCTAACTATAACGTCCCTGTAACCCTTGTATTTTTCAATGAATATATCCATCTTACTCTCTTACTACAGTAGAAAATTACTGATAAAATGAAGGTTAAAATGTCTTTAAAGTTATGTATGGGAAGAATATGTATTTTGTTTTTGACCTGTCAGCCTTAGGATGGTCGTCACCCAAACATTTTGGTGGTCATTCCAACCCTGGCGGTCGGTGTTAAAGATGCGGCTAAACCGCCAACAGGCAGGCGGTAAAAAAAATGGAATTCCGACCCTGGCGGAAACCGCCAACAGAGACCGCCACATCAACACACCGCCCGCCACGGCGGAACAAACAAACAGCGCGGCGGTCACCGCCAACAGACAAGCGGGAGACAATGTACCGTCCACCCTATCACAACACACCAATCCGTCACCTTTTCCGGAGCGGTAGCCCCGCCGATAAAAACACGGCGGAAACAGCCATTTCAAATGGAAAACGCTCACCTCCATACACCCCACGAGGAATCAGGACAGAAAATATTACGGGCACACACATACGCGACACACCCACCCCCACCCTCACCCACTACAACACACACATCAATGCATAGAAATACATCACAGTTCCCCCCCCCCAAACCCCCTGGAAGAAAGCAAAGACAAAAGGAAATGATTCTAAACATTGGAATATATTGTAATAATGGCTGAATTATATATATATATTTCTACACATCAAAAAAACATATATACATATATGTACAAGTCCGAGCATTGTAGCAGGCATTGTCCGTGGACCACTGGGCCCAAATCACATGGGCAAATCCCACACAGGATACCTGACTCCAACGGAGAGAACACTGCAGGGGCATCAGATAGGAAAACTACAGGCACCTCAGGGGGAAGGGAAGGGAGGGCACCTCAGCGAGATGAGTGCACGACGCCAGATCCACGAGGGGCCTCCATGGCCACTGTTCAATCCTGGGGAGTGCAAAGCCACAGTCTCTGTTCTATCCTGGTTCACCTGTTCGGTATAAGTCAATAAGGACGCTCAATGAAGGACCACACGCAAATTATGAATAAATTTGGCTTTACTACAATTTCAGATAAATGCAGGCATTTAGCACATTAACAATAGTGAAATAAGCATGACAATGAAAAGCACCTATTCATATATATGTACACTACAGATAGTATCTACGTATACGAATGAACAAAGAGTTCATTGACAGAGTAAGAATAGTAAATAAAAAAAATATATATATCTATATAAATGTTTATATATCAGTACACTACAAAGAGCATCTATGCATACGTCTGAGTACAGAGTTCATTGACAGATATAAACTTGGAATAACTGTATACCAACATGTGATACACTACGATGTTCAGGGAGCAGAATATTACAGAGTTGAGCACTTCAGATAAGCTTTGATTTACTGCACACTAAAATGCACATTTCATTTACTGTGGCAGACTCACACTACGATGTTCAGTAAAGCAGGAAAAGAACTATAAATGAGCTGAATTTCTCAGATTATAAACACAGTGCAAGTATAATAATCAATCATAATAATAGAGCAGAGAAACGAAAAGCCTTTCATCCCTGGGTGGAACTTAACTTAGTCACTTAGTCCACGAGTGCTGGGAAGCCCTCTACCGCCCGCTTGGACCTCTCTCCCCCTCGAGCGTCACGGTCTTGGAACAGCAAAACAGGGAGGCAGCGCTGGGTCTGAAGATGACAGTTTCATAACTCCATCTGCGAGCTTCAAAATTCCCTCACGCACCTTTCAGTGTTTGAATAACCTGAAGCTTGGATTCTACCCCCTTCCAGTATTTTCTAGCTATGTATGTTATCAGTACATGTCTCTTGGCTGCCTTGCCATTCCCTGGCCATTGTTTTCATTCCATCTTTTACTGTGGTCTCGTTCTCAAGGCTGAGACTGACTCTCCTTTACAGCCTGTTTCTCACACATGCAGCTGCGAATAAGTTTATCTATGGAATGTCAAAAGAAAACAAGCTTGAAAGCGAACATCGTGAATTTCTTTCACGTTGTTCTGGCTTCGGCAGGCATCACGCTCATCTACACTGTTCAAGCTAATTAACCCTTCGCGTTACAATGTCTTCCGCATCTTTCCCTACTGCTACACTGATCAGTCTCTCAAGTCTCTCAAGTGGGTGGCTTGCCCACTGTTCAATCCTGGGGAGTGCAAAGCCACAGTCTCTCAAGTCTCTACAGTGGGTGGCTTGCCCGCTGTTCAATCCTGGGGAGTGCAAAGCCACAGTCTCTCAAGTCTCTACAGTGGGTGGATTGCCCACTATTCAATCCTGGGGAGTGCAAAGCCACAGTCTCTCTAGTGGATGATAGTCTCCACTGGTTCTGGAGGGGGACTGGTGCCCAGAGTGCTTCGTGCAGCCCTGCCCGACACAGATGCGGGCCTGCCCCAGCCGCGAATGGGCCAGCGGTGCTTTAGACGGCGGTGCCCAGTTCAGCGGTGCTTGAGACGGCGGTGCCCAGTTCAGCGGTGCTTGAGTGAAAGGGCCCAGTTCAGCAGTGCTTGAGTGAGAGGGCCCAGTTCAGCGGTGCTTGAGACGGCGGTGCCCAGTTCACCGGTGCTTGAGACGGCGGTGCCCAGTTCAGCGGTGCTTGAGATGAAGGGCCCAGTTCAGCGGTGCTTGAGATGAAGGGCCCAGTTCAGCGGTGCTTGAGTGAAAGGGCCCAGTTCAGCGGTGCTTGAGACGGCGGTGCCCAGTTCAGCGGTGCTTGAGACGGCGGTGCGCAGTTCAGCGGTGCTTGAGTGAAAGGGCCCAGTTCAGCGGTGCTTGTGGCGGCGGTGCCCAGTTCAGCGGTGCTTGAGACGGCGGTGCCCAGTTCAGCGGTGCTTGAGACGGCGGTGCCCAGTTCAGCGGTGCTTGAGTGAAAGGGACCAGTTCAGCGGTGCTTGAGTGAAAGGGCCCAGTTCAGCGGTGCTTGACACAGCTCTTTCTGTATTGTCCTTCAAAGACAACTTCTTCTCTTAAAGAATTACTTAAAGCACAACAGATGTCTGTTTAAAAGAGATTAGTTCAAAAGCCTTTCTTTTGCCTTCAGCTGAAAGTTGGTACAGTTGACCTGTTGATATATATATATATATATATATATATATATAAATATATATACATATATATATATATATATATATATATATATATATATACATATATATATATATATATATATATATATATATATATATATATATATATATATATATCCATATGTATGTACCACATAGTTATCATACTTTAGTTCCAATTCTCTTCTGCATAATCTGAATCCCACCAAGCAAGCTATTTTTGTCTCTGACCTAGATGATTGTTCATGTGCTCCGCCTTTCATTCACAGAATGGTTCCCCTTGTCCACATTACGATTTTAGCACTGTCCCAAGACTTCCCTGTTGAGCTCTCTGACAGCTACAGCAGCTGTGCAAACAAACCTCATCAAGCCATGTTAAGTTTAGCTCTGTCTTAAACTTTGAGAGACATATTTTAGAAAAGCCACTTTTCTTGCACCCCTTAGCGCCTCCTAACGCCACCATGTGTGCGCCGTATTTAAAATACTGCACACCATGGTGGTAGTAAGGGGACTAGCGTCTGAATTTTGGATGCAGAGCACCCAAAGGGCCATTGTAAGCAATGGAAGTCTCCTTTTAATGCCTGCTCTAAGCAGGTGTTAAAAGTGCCGAAAAAAATGCCCCCCAGCCTAACGGGGAACGCCCCCTGGTGCAGGCATAATGTAGCGCAAAGGGTTACAAAGTGGCACAATGCATGCATTGCAGCGCTTTGTAAATATGGTGCACATTTTTGGCCTTCTAATGTCAAATTAGTGTAAAAAATAATGCTAATGTGATATTGGAATGGCCCTAGGGCACTTACATATACCCCTAAGTTCATCAAGCCAGGCCAACCTGCAAGCAAGGTCACTGCTTACTTCTGCCTGTTGTCTGTTCACTTGTTTTTGCCCACAGTGCATTATGTATAATTTTACTCTGTGGTCTTGAAGTTTGTGTATATGCAGCATTTCTAATTTGTATATGCTTGCCCATGATTGGACTATGTCCCCTTTTGGGGTCATGCTGTGACAGCACTTTTTAACATATCTAACTGCCTGACTTAAATGACTCAGGGCAGAAGATGCTTCTTTGTAAGGTGTAACACTGGTATGTGTGTCTGCCTTCTGCCTTGCCCTGCCAATAAACCTAGGTACCTCAACAAACATTTCATCTGTTCCGGAGCCTTGCCTGATGTTTGTGTCTGAACAAGTTGTTTCCCTAACATGTCCTACCTTTGCTAAATGACAAATATTCTTATTGAAGTTCACTTGGTGAAAATATGATTGAGTTTGGAATCTATTTGAAGTCTCTTCTGGCTTTTTCTTCACCAGAAGCAAAAAATAAAGATATGATTTCCGAATTTCTCTGATCTAGTTTTTAGTCAAAAGATCTCTACGTTAAACAACAATTAGGTTTCTGCACTAACCTTTGCCATTCCTGCAGGTTCTTTTGATTTCCAGTTGTGAGGTGATACATTTTACTTTGTGATGTTGATTCTAAAAGAAGACACTTTGGTAATCCTTGCTTCTTTCTTTCCTTTAGGTTACAAGAACTCAGGCAGATTACCCTTAAGGGGGAATCTTGGTCCTTAAAGGCCAGGGGCATCAACTGTTAAGGGGGAATCTTGGTCTTTGAGGACCTGGGGACCAAGTAAGAAAGCACCTTACGTGGCCATATGGGTGAGAGGCATAATGTGTAAAAAGCATTTTGTGCAGCTTGATCACCATGTAACACTCCAGTGGTCATTTGACTGACCTCCCATATGGCTACAGGGACATAACAACTTGCAAGAGGCCTTTTTCCCGAAGTGCATAGCTGACCTGTCGGAACTGGACATGGGCCCTGCAGTTGGGATCTGTCCGCTAACCTGAGACTCTGTAAGAGCCTGTGCTGGGAGCTGTAAAAGTGTACTTGTGTGATTGTTAAGCACCAGAAGAAAGTTTAGAAGCTTTTGAAAAATGTTCATAAAGAGCTCCAAAGTTTCAATGGGACTTTCCAGAAAAAAGTATCTAGCCAGCAGTTCCACAGAGTCAATTTTGATTTCAGCTCTATCTCACTTAAACGTGTCCGCAGCTCCAAGAAAATGACTAAGTTGCATTATGCACTGGGAATTTTAAAAAAATCAGTACAATATTTCTAAAGGTCCAGAGCACCAGGGGAGTCAACCCTGCTTCAGGTTTCTGGCCTACAGATCCATGGCAATGGCTACAATTTCAGTTGCAACTCGCATAGGGAGGCTTTTCTACCCAAAAAGTGATAATGTGCCTTTCTGCATCAGGAGTTAGAAACTTCAAAATTTTTGACTTCCAGTCCTTTTTTGAAACCAATCCACTTGGTGTATCGGACCAGAGCTCCATCATGGTCAACATCTATGACAACCATTGTATAACATTGGATGCTTTATATTTGCTGGCCGAATACTGCTGCAGTGACGGCCGCCAACATACAGCTGTGGAGGTGAACATCCATCCGTCAGATTATGACATACACACACCAAACCGACAGAAGCCAGCCACAACCACAAATCTGCCACACCCAATGAACGCGATAAGCTGTCAGAACTAGCACCCAAATTGTTACCAAAACAACACCCTTCAAATAATGACCCACGAATCACCACAGCAGACATTCAAAGGCAGTAAACCAATGGCGGTGCACACCGCCGCGGCTGAAATGGCCACCCAAAAAACAAAACAAGACCACATTGGCTTGAACAAAAAAAACACACCTGACACAAATTCACACACCCCACCAACAGCACTATAAAACACCCCCCACATCACCCACAAACCTTTGCAAACACGAGAAGACTGCTAAACCTTGCCATGCCAATTCCAGATTTAACTGCACACACACACCACAACCCTCGCACACTACACACCCCACCACATCACTCAACACCCTCTGCACAACATACACACCACACAACACCCACGTCCCCACAAAGGCACCCTCATTTCACTGATGAGGAGTTGCGGGTGATGGCGGAGGAAATAGTCAGGATAAAGCCACAGCTGTTTGGAGCACAGGTACAGCAGATCTCCATTGCCAGGAAGATCGAACTATGAAGCTATGGTGGAGAATTGTGGACAGGGTGAACGCTGTGGGAACAAACCCAAGCACAAGGGAGGACATAAGGAAGAGGTGGAACGACCTATGGGAAGGTGTGTTCCAGTGCATCAAGGCACCAGCTCACCATCATGAGGACTGGAGGTGGACCCCAACCTCCTCCCCCACAGTTGACAGCATGAGAGGAGAAAGTCTTGGCAAAACTGTATTCTGAGGGCATCACCGGAGTACCCGGAGGACTGGACACTGGTGAGTCACCATTACCAACCCACCACCACCCATACTTGCATGCCATGTCACCACCTTACCCTGACTCCCTTCACCCCACTCCATCCAACACAGTGCACCACACCTAAATGACTACCCCTGCATGCCATACCCACTGCAAGCACATCCCTCCCAGCTCTGCATGTACACCCACCACCAATGCATGGACAGCATGTAGAACTACCAATCACTCAATCCATCACCATGCACTACCAAAGGTGGGAGGACAACACCAATATCATTGGAAACTGTAGAAATGCGGAATATTTGACAGACAATCACCCTAACAAATCACCCCTACAGGTGCACCAGCCAATGTCAGCGACGACGAGGTGTCACTGCAACCCAGTCCCCCACCAGACGATGCCCTCAGTGATGACAGCAACTCTGGGGGACTTGATCTGGATGAACTCCCTGGCCCATTTGGGACCAAAGGTCAGTCTGCTACTACATCCCACAGCCAGTCTACCACAGAACGCCCCCCTCAGACTCAAACACCACAGCAGCCAGCCAACGCCCACAAACCTCTGTGCCCAGAATACATCAATCAGTAGTGTGACCACCTGTACAGGGACCGAGTCGACACCACACAGGCAAGACGATGAGTGTCCTGGTATAAGTGGGCACACCATTCAGGGGCCACAGGCACAGAGGGACAGTCGGAGAACAGCTGTGCACCAGGGGGAGGACAGACCCAGGAAACCGACTGCCCAGGAGGCACTCACAAATGTCCTGGGGGCATAATAACAATCCTAGTACAGGATGGGTCAGGTGTTCAACATCATGCAGGAGAACCAGCAGCTGCAGGGGGAACACCACCAGGAGGTCATGCAACAATTGCAGGCCTTGAATACCACCATGGCCTCCATTGCAGGGGTGCTGAGTGACATGGCAAACATTATGCGTGAGTATAGAGCACACCAGCTGGCTCCTTCCACTAGCCAGTGTACTAACCAGCCCTCCACATTTGCTGCAACTAGTGGACAGGAGGCCCTGCCACAGGACTTACAGGTCACCAGCACCCCTCCCCCTGCAGAAAGTGAACCATCCCGCAAATGTTCCCTGCGACCCAGACATACACCAGAGACAGTTGCCAAGCCCAAGACAACCACCAGGAAATGAGCCCCGCCAGAATGTCCCCCTTGTGTTCCACTGAGTCACCTTATTCAATTTGGACTGCCATTGCTCCTCTTCCTATGGCCCCATGGACACTGGACCTGTGCTACAGACAGACTCGGTCACTACACTGGACTTTTCCCAACCATCACCCCATTCTATTGTACTTTTCCATTGTCATGTTTGTCATTCAAATAAACACCCTTGAACACAACTTGAGTAATACTGCTTTATCAGTAAGAAATGTGCAATATATTGAACTGTATTGAACTGCATGATCCTGTGCAAATGTCCTGTAATGTGCAAATCCATCCAACAAATGTGTCTCAGCAGTCTGTAGTCATCACATCAGTACACTGTTGTGACCACACTATCATCTGTAATAAGGGAAGGCATAGATGACAGTCAATTGGGATGCAAAGCTAGTGACAGGCACAACACAGCAGCCACTCAGCACATCACTAAAATGGAGACATGTATAGATCAACAGTCTTCCCTGAGTGCCATTGGAAGTAATGCTGAATGATATGTGTCCTGTTGTCCACATACTCCTCCTCTTCCACCTCCTCACTGTCCTCAGTGTTCACTGCTGCCACAAGTGCATTGTCATTCCCCTCCTCCTGCAGATAGGGCACATGGCGTCTGAGGGCCAAATTGTGCAGCATGCAGCAGACCACCATGATCTGGCAGACCTTCATAGGGGAGTAGCATAGGGATCCACCTGTCAAATGGAGGCACCTGAATCTGGCTTTCAGGAGACTGAAAGTGTGTTCAGGAATCCTCCTGGTTCACATGTGCATCATTGTACCAATTGTCAGCCCCTGTTCTCGGATTCCTAACAGGGGTCAACAGCCAGGACAGGTCTTGGTAGCCAGAGTCACCTGGAAGAAGTGAGGGACACACATTAGCCATGCACAATGGAATGGGGTATGACTCCAGAAGGCACACACAGACATACATTGGGTGGGACTCAAGCTCACCTATTATCCACACTCTGTGCCTTTGTAGTCATGCCATTACCTGTGGGTCACTGCTATTCCTCAAGACTTAGGCATCATGGACAGATCCAGGATACTTGGCAATGACGTGGGAGATGTACTGGTCAGCAGGGCACACCATCTCGACATTGAGAGTGGAAACTCTTCCTATTCTTGTACACCTGTTCATTTGCCCTGGGAGGGACTAAGGCAATATGGGTCTCATTAATGGCCCCTATCACATGTGGTATGCATCCCATTGCGTAGAAACCAGCCTTTACAGTGGGCAAATCATCAACCTGGGGGAATGCGATGTATCTGCTCATGTGTTTGAGCAAGGCAGCCAAAACCCTTCCATGCACATTCAAGAACATTGGCTGTGAAACCCCTGCAGCCAAGCCCACAGTCACCTGGAAAGAACTAGTTGCCAGGAAATGGAGCACTGACAGTACCTGCACAAGAGGGAGAATTGCTGTGGTGCTACGGATAGAAGGTATCAGATTAGGCTCCAATTGTGCACACAGCTCTGTGATTGTGACCCTGTCCCGATGATGGGTGAGTATGATGCGCCTGTCCTCCAGTGTAGCCAAGTCCACAAGGGGTCTGTACATGAGTGCTTGCCTCCTCCTCCTATTCCTCCGCAGTGGTTGGTATCTAAGTGAGCCAAAAGTAATAAAGGTGTGACAACAGGACCTATGGACAAACAACATCATAGTACACAGAGCATGTATGTATGTAGGACATCAGATTTATCTAGCTGTGTACAGTAGACTCCCACACTCACATATGAATTCAAAACATGAGTACCAGCAGTAGGAAATGGCAACCGCCTGTCCTGTATGCAGGGACAGGTGGAAGTGACCCCACTCCACTGGCGTTAGGCGTCATGGTGGTGGGCTGTCTGCACCACTGTGCTATTCCTCATTGGCTAACATGGGGCTCTGTGGAGTACAGGAACCAATGATGATCAACGCCGGCGGTGATGGTGTTCACCCCAATGGACGTGACTGCCATTTTCTTTCTACAACTTTACTTGATTCCTGACTTTCCACAGTGATGTATCTCCACTGCGTGTGCTGCTGTGACCTATGTCTGGAACTTGCCATGGCCCATGCCACAGGGGAAAGGGCCCCAGCCTTCACGTCGGAGGAGTTGGAGAGGCTCGTGGATGGGGTCCTACTCCTGTATGGGCAGTTGTGTGGGCCTCCAGACCAACAGGTGAGTACATCATGGGTAAGTTGCATGCGACATGGCTGCATGTAGTTGTATGTGTGTGCTAGCAGTGTGTCAATTGGGGGTATGGCTGCAGGCAATGTGCACGCAGAGGTACGGGTCATGTGTGTGCTTGATGAGTGGTAAATGCTGTATGTGAGCCATTTGTTTAACAGGCTAGATTGTATGGTTCATAGTGTCCTTCTGCTGTGTTTCCTCTGCAGGTCAGCGCCCATCAGAAGAAGGGGTTGTGGCGTGCCATCGCCAAGGATGTGCAGACCCTGGGGGTCCATAGCCGGTCGAGCACCCACTACAGGAAATAGTGGGAGGACCTGAGACGCTGGGCCCGGAAGACTGCAGAGACCCAGCTGGGGACGGCCTCACAACGAGGGAGGGGTGCCCGTCGGAGCCTGATCCCCCTAATGGCCCGCATACTGGCAGTGGCCAATCCCGAGTTGGATGGGCACTTGAGAGCAGCACAGCAGCCACAAGGGGGTGAGTACAGTGTGCGTGGTATTAATGTTTTGTTGCCTGGCATGGGATTTGGGAGCAAGGTTCTAGTCAGTGGATGCCCCAATATGCTGGTTTTGCCATTCCTGCATGGTCCTGCTTAGCTACATAGGGTGGTATCCATTTTTGGTATTGCTAGGTAGCTAGCATGCCATGTCAGACAGGGCTTAGTTGGTCCCAGTAGGTGTGCAGAGGGCGTGTTTGAGTTCCTTCTTGCTGTAGTACCTGGGCAACGCTTTGTCACTGGGGCCCATTCTGAGCAATGAAAGTCCCAGGGAGTGATTGTGATGTGAATGCCATCTGTGCTGTTCGTGCTGTGATTGACCCTATGCTCCCTTTCTTTCTCCCCCACCCTCTCTCCTTTTGTCATCCTGTCCATGTGTGCATTAGCATCATCTGGCGAAGGAGCAGGGGCAGCGGCAAGTGAGGGATCTGCCACCCATGGGGCCCAGGAGGCAGAGTCCACCGACACCAAGGGGACCAGTGGGTTGGAGGGTGAGGGGAGCACCATAGGGGAGACTGGAGCTGATACAACTGACTCTGATTCCTCCTCTGATGGAAGCTCCCCGGTGGTGGTGGACCCCTCTGGGACCCCCCCAGCTACATCATCTTCCGCCACCCCTTGTACCAGCACCCCCCTCCCAGTTGCCAGTTCCCGCTCAACCAGGGGGGTGGGCGTCTCCTTTGCCCCTGGCACCTCAGGCCCTGCCCCAGTTAGCCCTGCTGCCCTCAGTGAGGAGGCTATTGACCTCCTGAGATCCATCTCTGTAGGGAAGTCAACCATAGTGAATGCCATCCAGGGGCTGGCATCCCAGATGCAGCAATGCAATGCCTTCCGGAAGGGCATTCATGGTGGCTTGGCAGCCCTACAGAGATAGTTTCAGGCTCTGGCCTCCTCTCTAACGGCAGCCAGTGTCCCTGTTTCTTCCGTCCCCCCTCCAACTACCTCTTCTCAGTGCTATAGCCCTCTCCCCCAACCCATCCCACGCACACAATCTGACAAGTATGCACCCAAAACAACAGACATGACTCGCACCAACAAACACAGGCACCATACTTCACTCCACAAGCACACACACAGCCAACACACAGATGCACACACAACAGCCACTACCTCCACTGTCTCCCATCCTCCTCCTCCCTCACAGTCACATCAACACTCATACCTGCATGCACTGCATCAACAGTCCCAGATCCTGCCACCTGTACAGCCTTGCCCACAGTCACCACATCAGAAGACCTGCAGACATGCACCCCACACATCACATGCACAATCACCACCACCATCACCACCTCATGCAGCACACCCACCTCACTTGCAGACACCACCACAACACACATGTCCTGTTTGTCCTATTTGTCCTTCCCCACCCTGTCTGCCCCCCTCCAAAGACACATAAACGCTCCCACTCAGACACCCAACAGCCATCCACCTTACACATGCACACTGTCCATGCACCTACACCCAAATCCAGCACACCTCCTCCTTCAAAAAACACTCCCTCTACCTCCACTCCCATTCCTCCTCCCACACCCCACCCCATTGGTCCTAAGAAGCTTTTCCTTTCCCACCTTGACCTCTTCCCTCCCCCACCCCGTCCTGCCCGTAAGAGAAAAGAACCACCCCCCCAGCCCACTACCTCCAGCTCTAAGTCGACTCCTGTTCCTCTCCCTAAGAGTACTCTTGCCACTAAGGTGAAAAAGAGTGCCACTCCAATCCCCTGTCCCAAGGCTACTCCTCTGCCCCCAAAACAGAAGGGCAAGGACCCGTCCCCTCCCAAACCCAAGCCCAAGGACTCCACTCCTAAGATTAAATCCCCCCACCCCCTGAGGTGCCTGCCTAACATCTCCATGATGCCCCTGCCCAGTGGAGTGACTGGGCTGTCAGTAGTCAAGTTGGGCCTTGGACGTGTCCCTGTGGCATTGTTCTTCATTTGGACTGGCCCATGGCCCTATCTGTAAATATTTATGCTTGATATCCTTGAGGTTGCTATACCCAACATATTACAGTGGTTAGACCAAAGGCATGTGTCCTGGCTTTCTTTCCTTCTGGATTATGTTGGTGTGGGATTTCTCCGCAGATGGTTCTGGGTGTGTGGCATGTGTGTATGGTGTGTGTTGTGCATGTGTGTGTGTGTCACTCTCCCCTCCCTCCCTTGTGCACTAAGCAGCTGTACTCACCATTGTCGTCTTCGCCGGTGTTGGTGCTCCTGGACTGCCATCGTGTGGTATAACAACGGGAACACTTCCAGTTCCGGTTCCATGGTAGCCATGGACTCCACTGTATCCCTGGAAGTGAGTGTCTCCTTTTATATGATGTGTTTCCGCCAGGCTTTTGGTGGCAGTACTAACGCCCCAGAAATCCTGGCAGTCTGCTATGTCATAATATGGTGGGCGGATCCTTGACTTCCGCCTGCCTGTAGGTGGCTACCGCCGTGGTTAGTGGTCGTACCGCACTGGCGGTTGGGGTGGTACATTGGTTGTATATGGGAGGGATCACCGCTATGGTCATTATTTGGTGGTCATTACTGCCAGCCTGGCAACGGTACTACCGCAATCGCCGGCGTGTCATAATGAGGGACCAAATATCCTATTACTCTTACTGGATTAGTGTTGTTTTGGTATTCTTTTGCTTATTACATTTTTCTCTATTTTTGTGAATTGGAATGGGGTTTGTTGTATCTTTGACTTTTTAACTGTTTGGCACTTCTCAATACTTGACTCTTTTTCTTTAAGTTAAGCCTATCTGCTTTGTGCCATGGTTACCAGGGGTTGAGAATAGGATTAAATTACTGAAACGTTTGACTATACCTAACAGGTTAGTGATTTTAATAACTGTGGTAGACTTCCATCCACCCCAATTAATAATTGACTTTCTTACAAGGATGGGGATTGTTGAGGGAAAAATAACCTATTCGACACCTAGGGAGATTGATGTGAAACTGAAGGTCTCGAACGAAATGAGGAGTCTTGATTGGGATAAGGTTGTATATAGAAATCAGATGCTTGAATTAAAAGTTTCCATATTACTCATTTTTAATCAACTTTCACCATGAAGAAAAATCATTGTTTATTGATTGAATTACTTGAAGAGATTGTTGAAAAGGTAAAACCTGTTTAATCAAATAATAAAACGCCACAAAGCACCCACAATTTGTATGATGTAGAATGCAGAAGGGGGAGAAGAGAATCTTTTAAAGGCTTTGAAATGTAACCCCACAGATGATCTTATTATGCAGTGGAAAAGTTATCTAAGAACTGCTAAAGAGTAAGAAAAATGATTGTGCCTTGTACTTATGGGACCAACTTCTGGAAGCCTCTAACAGAAATGACTTTAGAGTAGCCTGGTACATTGTCACACACAGGATGAAGGGAATTTGCATAATCCCTGAAGTACATATTGAGGAAGATAGGGGGTTCATGTATGTTTCCTTAATCTAATCTAGGGATTCTTTCCACACAGTAAGTGACCATACCATTGTTACTTAGAAGTCTTTTGGCCACAGCACAATATGTAACAATCCTAGAGAACCGTTTATGGTCCAAACTTTGAGAGATTAAATTACAAAACTGGAAAAATCCCAAAACTGGAAAAGATTCTGCCTGATTTGTTCAATTCAGAACCCACAATTTGTACCCCAAAATAATGGTCCTACTGGATAACATCATATGTGCTGGCATAGGACCTATAACCTGGCTTGGTACTAAATTTATCCACACATAAGCAAAGACTGCAACCTATGATTTATAGGCCCATAAGCTTGATAGTTAATACTCAGAAGATCTTCGGATATATGAGATTACATCATTTTGGGAACTGCGTTACAGCAAATAAGCTTTGATCTCACAGTCAAGTAGGAGTTGGTATTGTCAGCAGTACAACCGACCAATCTTTTCATTATATATTATGTAAAGCTAATGAAAGAATTTTTGCACCTGTTTATTGTGGATATCAAATCGTCCTTTAACAGTATTCCTCAGGAACGGTTATGGTCTGTGTTAGCCACCACTCACATTCCACTGGATCTGCCTATTATTTGGATTCCACTTCATACAGAAAACTTTGCTACAGTCCATTGGCCTATAAATAGCAAAACAAAGCCCTGTCCATTAAAGCAAAAAGTTCAGCAAGATGCTCCCCAGCCCTTAATGTATCTATTTTATTTATCAATAGTTTTGTGAGCTGGCTAAAGATTGTACTCAAGATTCATCTTTATGTGGAGGACAAAAGATTTTCATGCTTTTGTTTCTAGGTGACGCTTTGTTAATCTCCTGCATTCCAATGGGAATACAACATTTACTGAATTATTTTCAGACCTATTGTAATATTCAAGGTATACCTAATAACCAAGCAAACAAATTTTTATAATTTTGAACTTCCACAAGAAATTTTGGGGCAAACTCACTATGAATAATCTGGCACTCGGAAGTGTTTCAGTGTTTGATTACTTGGGTGTAAGATTCTGTTCAAATGGGAAATGGGACAGTTAAGTTGTGTAAGAACAATATCACCTTGGTGCAGAGATCTAGTGCTCTTTCATACGTGCAAGGAAACTTTCTGACAGGGCTGTTTCACCAGCTAAAGAAGCTTATAAGGCGCTAGCATTAACAATAGCCAGCTATGGGAATGAGCTCTGGTTTTACCCTGATTTTGATCAGCTTGGTAAACATGAAAATACATTTCTAAAATCCATACTAGGGGGCATATATCCGGGAGGATAAATAAGGTGCGAGGGCCTTAGAGTCATTTTTTGCCCGGGATCGCCTACCTTACAGCTCATTGACGCATGGTAGTTTTCCACAGGAAAAAAATGACTTGAACTCTAATATTTTGATGCTAGACGGGTCTAGCGTCAAAATAAAAATAAGGAGAAAGGTTTGCGCTGAAATAGCGTCAGAAACAATGACGCTATTTCAGCGCAAACCTTTCTCCTTATTTTTATTTTGACGCTAGACCCGTCTAGCATCAAAATATTAGAGTTCAAGTCATTTTTTTCCTGTGGAAAACTACCATGCTCAATGAGCTGTAAGGTAGGTGATCCCGGGCAAAAAATGACTCTAATGCCCTCGCACCTTATTTATCCTCCCGGGCAAAAATTGTGCACGGGAGGGAGGTGGGCCTAAATAAAAGCGCTAAGCTCGCTTAGCGCCATTATTCAACACCTGGGTCAGGGCAGGCGTTAGGCGCCTGGGGGGTCATTTCCATGGTGGAACACCTTGGAATGAGTCCACAGGTGCCCTCCCCAAGCTCCAGGGACACACCCACCCACACCAGAGGGACAACGGAGGATGGGGAATCCCATCCCAGGTAAGTAAAGGTACGTAAAGGTAAGTATTTACCTTTTCTTTTTAAAATGCCATGGGGGCACAGGCATGGGCCCCCATACATGGCACAGGGTGCAATGGACATGCCCAGGGGACCCTTGTCCCCTATGCTGGCCATTGGGGTGGTGGGCATGACTCCTGCCTTTTCTAAGACAGGAGTCATGTGGCATGGTAGGTTTAGCGCCATAAAATGACGCTAATTTGGATAGAGTCATCTTTTTTTACTCTAACCAGCCTAGCATTATTTTTTGGTGCTAAACACCCATCTCCTATACCACCACCCCCACCTGGCTAACATCAATTTTTTTGACGCTAGCCCACCCTTTGCACCGGATTGCACCATTACCTAAATATGGCACCCGGTTGGCATCCTGGAATGGTGCAAGTCGGTGCTATACTTTTTGATGCAAACCTGCGTTAGCGCAGGTTTGCGTCAAAAAGTATACATCAGGGCCTAGGTCTCCTCCAAAGCACACCGACCATCCCTGTACATTTTGATATGGGGTAACTTCCAATAGATGTCATATTATTACTTCTTAAGCCATTCCTCTACTGGGTCCACCTATGAAATTATGATGCCGATGTTTGTAGACAAACACTGTGTGATGTTACTCTAATTATAGATTGTGTTGAGTTAGGTTTATTAAGGTTTGTTTGGCATCACCTGCAAGTTTCTGGCTTGTTTGGCATCACTTGCAAGTTTCTGGCCTCGGGTGGATGTGGAGCAAGCCAGAGGAATTCAAGCCTAACACCATCGAGGTGGTGAAGATGTCCCATTTCTCCTGGTGGAAGCAACTTTTTTTGGCATCAGCATACTTTGGTTGGCAGTCGGAGAATAATCTTATACTTAAAGATAAACCCAACTGCACAGCCTGTTTGGACTTTGTGGAACCCTAGTATGCAAAATAGCAAATTTTCTACTTCTATATTGCTACACTTCCAGTATGTTATGTTATGTTATGTTATGTTATGTTATAATATCTAATATAGCGCTTAAAACTGCCCGAAGGCCTCGTAGCGCTCGGAGTGCAACACAGAATCGCAATAGTACACAACAATCCCTAATCCAAGCTCTGAATAGCCAGGTCTTTAAGGCTTTCCGAAAAGAGATTTCTTGAGAGCTTGATTTGATATTAAGTGGCAAACTGTTCCAAAGCTTAGCTCCTTGATAGGTCAACGACCTTCCTCTCCATCTGGCCTTTTCCACCTTAGGAACTTTCACTAACATAGCTGAGGAGGATCTAAGTAGCCTGCTAGGTGCATAAAAAGAAGCTAGTGTTCTCAGTATATCGGGCCCTTGATTGTGTAGTGCTCCATGTATGTGGCATAATGCCTTAAATTGGATCCTTTTGGCTACTGGGAGCCAATGTAGAGAGGAGATTCCTTCACGCATAGATTGTCGCTTTGGAACTTTTAAAAACAATCGTGCAGCTGCATTTTGCACCCTCTGTAGCCTTCCTATGACATATCTCGATGATCCTATGAACAAAGCATTGCCATAGTCAATGCGAGATCCTATCAAGGCCTGAATAGTCAATCTTCTGGCGGAAAAAGGCAAAATAGTCAGGACCTTCCTAAGAGTCCTGAGAAGAGCAAAAGAATTGCCAGCTACTCTATTGACAGTTGGGGGTCCAGCCATACTCCCAGACTTTTAAAAAAGTTTTTAGGGGGCGGGAGTGTGCCCACTCCTTCTATTACGGCTGGATTAACCACGGGATTTTTTGGAGGTCCAAAGAACATCACTTCTGTTTTTCCGTGATTAAGCTTCAATTTGCTTTCCGACATCAAAGCAGCAACTGCTTGTAGACAAGGCCCCAGTGCAGTCCCAAGATCCGGTTGCATGTTGGAGAAAGAAACAATAAGTTGGGTATCATCTTTTTTAAGCCAAATGACTGGACGATCTCTGCAAGTTGCAGCATGTATATATTAAACAATAGTGGACTTAGAGAAGAGCCCTGTGGAACTCCACAGCTACTCAGAATGCTTTTGGATATGCAAGATCTGTCTAATACTTGAAAGGATCTTCCATGAATGAATGAGAAAATCCATTTTAGAGCAGTTCTGGAGATGCCAATCTCTTGCATCCTCTTTTTTAGAATATTCGGATCTACCGTGTCAAATGCCGCACTGAGATCCAGGAGGATAATGGCTGTTTCAAGCCCTTTATCAAGCCTCTTTTTTGCTTCCTCCGTGATAGCAATCAGCGCAATCTCTGTTCCATGTAGTGGTCTAAAGCCCATCTGAGTGGGGTGAAATATCTTTCTCTTCTCCAAAAGGACAGAGAGCTGGGCCTGTACATGTTTTTCTGCTATTTTGGCCATTATAGGTAGCAATGAGATCGGACGGTAGTTATTCATGACTTTCGAGTCTAAATTAGATTTTTTTAAAAGAGGCTTAACCATAGCCTGTCTCCATAAATCCGGCACTGTGCCAGTGGAGAGTGAGGTATTAACAAGGCTTGCAATTACAGGACCCAATACTGGCGCTCCCATAAGAAGAATCTGAGGAGTTGCTGGGTCCAGGGGGGAGCCTGATTTAATAGATCCCAGCAATCTTATTACTGTTTCTGTGTGTATATGAGTGAAGTTTGGCAAAGTTATCCCCTCCCTTAACTCCTGCCTAATATCAATAGGATCAATAGGAATATTAGGAAAGGATACATAAACGTCCTGAATTTTTTGATGAAAGAAAGTCGCCAGGTTATCAACATGCACCTGTGGAGTATCCATAGATTCAGGATCATCAAGAGGGTGCATGCGTTCTTTAAGAGCCTTAAATATCTCTTTTGGAGAGTTAGCTGCTGCTTCTATTCTTAAGGAATAATATTTAGCCTGTGCGTCTTGAATTTCGGCATGATTGGAGCGTATCGCGTTTCTGTATTCCTCTTTCAATAAATCATCTTGCACATGCCTCCATTTCCTTTCTCGCCTTCTACATTCTCTTTTTTTTCTAGTAGGCTCAAAGTGAACCACGGGAAAGTCCTCCTCTGCGGCCTATACTTTGAGTCTGAAAAGGGTATAAGATCATCCAGGTTGTCGTTGATCCATTTATTAAAAGAGTGTGTCAAATTTGTTATATTATTTTTATTATTATTTTCTGGTCTATTATTTTGCAAAGAATTAATAAAATCGGAGGATTTTAATTTATGTCACCTTCTTTTACGTATTGGAGCCCTAGGGTTAGTAACCCTATGCTTAGGGATGGTCATTTCTATCAAGAAATTATCAGACCATACCAAAGGGTGAGATGTCACATAATTAAGTTGTGGGTCATTTGAAAATACGAGGTCAATTGTGTGACCTTTGTTATGAGTGGGTTCATGAATTAACTGTGTTAAATCACATGCCAACATATCTGCCAGCAAACGATTTGATAATGCATTATCAGTGTCCTCTGCATATATATTAAAGTCCCCTAGCAGTGTAAAGATGGGTTTAGTATAGGCTAATTGTGATATATTCTCTGCTAGAGAAGACAGAAAATCACTGATTAGGCCCAGAGGCCGATAAACCAGAAAACCAGACATAGTATAGTGAGGGTTCGCACTGATAGAGAACGACATGCTTTCGCAGCCATCAATCCGTAATGGAGTCGTTGTAACCGAGCATGTGCTTCTGTAGACAACTGCAATGCCGCCACCCCTAGTCTGCCTGTCCATCCTACTAATTTTGTAGCCTACTGGTAGTGCCAAGACAATGTCTGGAGTAGAACTTTCATCCACCCATGTTTCAGTTAGAAACACCGCCATTGGTTTAGTTTGTTGGTTGTATCGGGGTCAATACACTTGTGGGGAGGTAAAACCAATCTAAGTCGTCAATATTTCTTTTTCTATCAAGAACATGAGATTGAAGGGCACTTTTTTAATATCAACTGCTGGTGTAGAGTTATCTCCACATCCTTCAATCCTATATGTACATTGCCCTGACATTATTGTTATGTGTACGATGTTAAAGTCATTGCAAAACTTTATTCACTGCTGGGCCCTTCTAACAAATGAAACTAATTTGTGATTCTCATCTGATATTTGGTTATTGCAAATGAAAGAAATATATTTTGAAATCAAACTGTCTGCTAAAAGTGTCCAGAAGTCACAAGAAACATATGCCGAGATTACATTTGGCAATGAAAGAGCGCACAACTGGATTAGAAACAAGACACCCTAAAGCAAAGAAAGGTGGATTGGGGATTTAAGAAAGACAGACATAGTACCACTTCAAGCACCTGAGATATCTTTCAGAGTAGCCTCATGTGGACACTGAGAAGGAATAGTGCCCAGTTGATCACAAGATAGTGGGTTGCCCATTTTGAGAAGAAGCCTGTATACACAAAATCAAAGACCCTTTTGTATATATGTACCCACTTAGGAATGCAACCCTGAAAGTATGGAACCACATAGGTTGAAAGCAGGGGCTAACCAGTTATCCATCCCACCTACCACCTCTTTGGAAATACAGACTTTGGGCCTCATTATGAGTCTGGTGGTCTTAAGGGCACCAGACTCGCTGTGGCAGTTGGACACCACACTCCAGGCAGTCTGACTGCCATATTATGACCATGGTGGTCGGACCACCAGGGGACCACTACCAGGAACATGTTTCCCGATGGGGTGGCAGTGGTCAGAGTCGTGGTCAGCCATGGCAGCACTGAGTTCAGTGCTGCCATGCTGATCACTAGTCCTCTTTCTGCTAGCCTTTTCATCACAGGAAAGGCAGTGCTGGGCCCCGGCACTACCCACAACCATGTTGTGGCAGTGTAGGGGCCCCCCTGACCAGCACCCTCAGAATACTCACTGTTTGCTACAGCAGGCACTGCACATTCCGAGGGTGCTGGAGCCCCCTCTGTGCGACAGCATTAGCCTCAGCTCCATGTGGAGCCGAGGCCTATGACGCTTCACTGTTTCCACTTGGCAGACCGGCGGAAACCTTTGAATATGGAGGTTTCCACCGGTCAGCCCAGTAAAAACATCATAATAGGGCCAGGGTGGAGACCTCCAGCTCTGCAGTGGTCTCCTCCCCACGGGGCTGGCGGGCCGGCAGTCTGCCCTCCAGTCTCGTAATGAGGCCCTTTGTCCCCAACTTCCTTTAATCCCACTTGTGGCCTGGAAGGTGGTGGGATGCATTATTATAGGAGACATTTTCTGCCACTTCTCAACAAGTCATTGTCACAACTTAGATATGAATATAGCCTTCCTGAGGTAGACAGATTCTGCCACTGATAGGTATGCCACTAGGTTATGCACCCTAAGTTAAAGGAAGGGGGAACCAGAGGCTTGACACAAGATAAAAAACTTATAATGGCACATCCAGAATCATAGTGTCTGTGCTACACAACTTTACCAATAAAACAGATGTTTCGAACCTGTATTTTCATACACAGTTGAAGGTGAGATCTGGGTATTCATCTTCATGAGGAACAATGAGAGGAGACCTTACGCAGACTTAACAATTTAGGAAGCATACCCAGTGCATTGAGATGTGGATTATGTTTCTTTACAAATGTCATTGCACTCCTGCATGTATCCATACATTCAACGCTAGTTCAAATGATATGTGTTGAAAGGAGAGTGGCAAAAGAGTGACTCTCATACAGTTCTCTTGTCATGCCACAGATTGGTGGGACTTTGAACTGAAGTATTTGTAAACATGACTACAAATAGCTATGGCAGGAACAAAGCTAAACCAATCTCTTATTTACTCTTAGTGGTAAAAAAACTAACCCTTGCTCTGAGGATGCAGTCTGCTCTTCCTATCACAGAAATGTGGATACAGGCAATATTGACACTTTTGTTGGCTAGGTTCTGAAAAATCAACCAGATGAAACAAGTGAATTGTTCTGAAAGATATGCAGTTCAGCCATTAATTTCTAGGCAACAGACCGTAGAGAAGTAACATGTTGTATGGGTCCTTAATCTATTGGGCATTTAGAACTCTCAAAATAGAGTCAGGACCATTGAACCTAGTTGCATTTTGATAGGCACATTCATTTTTGTATTGTCACTTTCAGGACCCTGCTATGTAGGAGGGGTTCTATGTAGTGGTGTGGAGCCACTGACTAGATATATTTTCTATATTTGGAAAGGTGATGAAGTTCACGTTCCATTGTGTGCTGTCTTTGAAGTGTAAACTCAGACTCCCTAACATGTGGCACAACCACTTAACAAATATTTGGAGACCAAAATATTATTCCACATAAAAAAATAACTGGCTGCACAAGGACACATTTTATGGAATAATAAAATGCCCAGTTTTGCTTTAGCCAAATTAAAAAGGTCAAAAAATATGTGGTGTTTGCTTCCCTAATATTAAATTGTATCACTCCTCATTTGTTATTAAACAGTCATATGCTTTAAGGCATGATTTTGATCACAATCCCATGCCTTGTTGGATTACAGGCAAATGATCTTTGTTTAATGAATGTATCTTTTAGATATTATACATATGTCCGATTGTCACTTTATTTCAAGGTATCCTATTTTAACATATTCTCATTTTATATTGAACAATGTTTTGTTTGGATATTTTTCTCCTCACCAATGTTTTATGAATTCTCTCATATGGAATATTAAGTCAACTAAAATTGGCAGCAAGTCATTTTATTTCAAACATTTGAAGGAAACTGTATTTTATGTGTATCAGCTTTGGAATGCCTTCAGAAAAGTATCATTTACCTGATTCTTTTCTGCCTGAATACAATTTAATATATTACTTAATTCAGCGTAATATTTCCATGTCCTCTATGATACCTGAGTTGATTTTTTCATTACCAATACGATCAATTATTGTCATTGAAAATTATTCTATCCCTAAAGCTCCTCATACTTATAAACAGTCTTTATATTGTACTTCTGTTAGAACTAAAAGTTCAATTGAACTTTTATGGGAAGAAGATTTTCATGCTATGTATTCTGTTGATCTTTGGGGCAGATTGTGGTTAAAGGTGTTTAAAGAATGTAGCACTGCAAGTCTTACCCAATTGATTTTTTTATTACAGAGCCGTTGTTACCCTGTGCATGTTAATAAGTTTGATCATTCTTCTTCTTCTTCTATGTGTTGATCTTTTAATAATGAACCTATCTCCATTATTTACATGTTACGTGATTGCAAACATGTTAATTCATTTTGGATCTCGGTTTGGGCAATATGTTTAAACGTTTTCAAATGTACTTTACCAATATTTTTTGTTTGATTCATTATCTTTTTGTCTTTATTTGCATGTACTTAGCCCAATATATTAGATATCCTTATTGCTGTTGCCTTTAAAGTAATATTATCCTGTTGGAAAGCTTTTACTAAGTTATCTGGTTTCAGTTTGTGGAATCTAATTTGTAATAATCAGACACTGTCTTCTCTCTTACTCTGCACCCAAAAATTTAATCTGATCTTTTCTGGTTTCCTTTTCTAATTTTCTTTCTTTGCACTCACCCTCTATTTCTTCTTTGTCCTCTAACTGGTTGTTTTCCTATGTCTTCCTAATAATTATTTCTACTCTCCGTCATCTCTTATTTCTTTATCTTCTCTTTCTATCTTTACACCCTCTCCATTATAAATAACTTTATCCTTTTAAATATTATATTATTAAAATATAGAATGTTATATATTGTAATCTAGTTTTGTTTTGATTTTGTGTTCATTGTTTCTCAATAAAAATAAATTATAAAGTAAAAACATCCCAGACACTCACTCAAAATCTTTGAAATTCATAAAAAAAACAGGGGTTAAAGCAATGTTATAGTTAGTTGTAAATATCAATTAAAAATACATTTTAATGAAATTCACCAGTTATAGCTTACTGAACTAACTATAACTTGGGTCCACGATATGCATTGCTAATGACATTACATCTTACATCACTCATGACATTATGGATGGATGGGTACCATAGGACTGCAAAATGATCACATTTTTTATTTATTTTGGCCCGAGCAAAAAAAGTAGGGAGTCAGAGTATCCCAACTCTACCCCTGTCTTTTTTTAAAAACATTTGCAGGACTGAGGACCATGTCCCAAAGTCATGTAATGAATGCTGCAATATTTCTATTCATGCTGCAGCCATCATTGAGAGCACGCACTCCAAAAATCACACTAAGGCAATTAGCAGGCTTGAATTTTTGAATTTCCGACCAACTGTCAATATATCTCTAAACCTTTAACTAAATTTCTACAAAACAACTGAACTGATTTATACTTGATCCAAAAAAAACTCTTTCCAGGAAAAGATTTAACTCTGTCAAATTTGGTGTAATTCTCTTCTAATATTCCCTCTACTTATTGCATGGAGAGGGTGTTTTGGGACCTTCACCACCTTTGTTTTCAGCCCCTGCTTCATGGATCACCTTGAAACTTTCCAAAAAGGAGCTGAGGTGAATGTATTTTATTTTAAAGTTTTGTGATGATTCATCTAACAGCACCAAAGTTATTATTGAAACAAAAACACTCTTCCTCTGGAAACCCTAACCTAACTACAACTACACATGGTGAAAGCCAAAGTGTAATATATAACAGTGGCAAAAGCCTCTGTGTAATATATATATATAGTAGATAATATCATAAAAATGGATGATAAAGGCCCACAATATAATGCAACGTGCTGTAAAGGTCAACACATTATATTGCATGTGTGATAAAGGCATGATGGCATGTGCTGTAAAGACATTAAACCTCACCATAGAGGTACTTACATAAGAAGAGCTTGTGAAACAGTTTTCTCCATTTTCTACTGACAGTCCCACTGTTACCTTTGCAGAGGCCAGTGATTTATACATATGAACCACTTATTTATTTTGATTTAACTGAAGGCCCCTTTGCATTTTGCACCTCACTGGTGACATCATATATTACCTCACCAATAACGTCACTGATAGTATCAGTGATTACATTGCATATCATGTAGCCAATGCCAATTGCTGTTTCCAGCATTTTGTGGGCAGAACCCACTGTGCATCGTCTACAAATCAGCAGGAGTTAAACTAAGGAACAAGCTGATTACCAGGTGTAGTGCTAATACCCCATATATGTGGCCTTCAGCCATGTATGGCAGGCATTGAACACTGAGCCTTTGGGCAGGCCATGTACACAGCTCCTCAGTGGACATAATTGGTGGGGGCTCAGCATGTACAGTTATGGATTTAAACCATTGCACAATGGCAAAAGACATTCAGATTTGAGTGCAAGCCTCTTTTTTGAGAGCCTAACCTCCATGTGGAAACAGGCTTTGTTCATAACGGACTAAATAACCATTTACGTCAGCATCACTTTCCCACAGTCTAGCTGCAAGTGAAGAGCAAACTGTGCATTCTTAGTCTATTCAGACTACATGCATTTCAGTCCCAAGTCTGGTATTTGAAGTTGTGTGCAGATCTGTCACAAAATAAATGTTAATGGCAAAGTTAATACCAAATCATCTCTTTAATTCCCCTCCAAATAAATTTGCAGGAAGCTTAAGGTACCAATACTAGTCTCAATCTACTAATTCTGTGCAAATATCTGCACATTAATTAAAATGAACACTTTATGGCACCCTCCCCCTTAACTTAGCAACCCCTTGATGGATCTACACAATAGCTGTATAGAAAGTGTAAATTCAACATGCCAAATTTTGTGTGAATTCCTCATACATGCTAAGGTTATAGACAAATCAAAATATATTCCTTCTTTCATCAAGATTTCTATAAGTATTACCCTTCGAAGTAAGCCTGACATTTTTTTGTAACTTAGGGCCATATTACAAGACTGGCGGTCTGCAGGACTGCCAGCCTCCTGTTGGCAGTTGGACCGCCACACTCCTAGTGGTCCGCCCGCCACATTACAACCCTGGCATTTGGACTGCCATCCTCAACCAGGAACATGGTTCTCAACGGGCTGACGGCACTCGGACTCATGGTCAGGCACAGCGGTGCTCAGTCAGCACTGCCATGCTGATCACTATTCCCCTTTCCGCCAGCCTTTTCATGGCAGTTTTACCACCATGAAAAGGCTGGCAGAAAAGAAGTTCTGCCCCCCCCCCTGCCCAGCACCCTCAGAATGCACATTGTCTTTGCAGACAGTGTGCATTCCGAGGGTGCTGTTGTGCTACAGTATTGGCCTCGGCTCCCTTTAGGGAACCAAGACCAATACCGTAGCATTGTTCCTGTCGTGCTGAACGGCGGGAATGTCATAATACGATGTTCCCACCGGTCAGCCCATTGGGAATATTGTAATACGACTGGGGGTGAGGCCTCTGAGTTGACGCGGTCTCAGTCCTACGAGTTTGGCGTCAGCTCGTTCAACTGCCAAACTCATAATGAGGGCCATAAATCCTTCAGAAACTGCTGAACACTTCACACCAAAGCAAAACAAATGATGCCCCATTTTGCGTAAAATATAAGCTTCATACAACCTTTTATGTATTTCAATACAGCAGGTGTTTCAGTAGTGGAAAGCAAAAATTCTCAATACACCTACAATATAGAATGCCCCCAACTTTACCTTTTTCTCCAAGACTGATCTGCACAATGCTTCACATTCCAAACTTTAGCTGAATGTTCTATTTCTGTGCCAATTTTGTCTAGTTTTTCTAATTGGTCCAAATATTTAAAATGGCTTTTCAATGATATGTAAAACTTAACCATGAGTACATACTCTACTTAGAAAAACTCTTGTTCACCCAATAAAAATTCTAATGCTGGTTTGACAATTTGCACAAAAGCTTGGTGTACAGGGACACCACATCGTTCCGGGAATTCAGAAAAGGACTCAAGACATGGCTGTTCGAATGAACAAAGCACTGCGAAGCAGGCAGCAATTCCAGTGCCTTCAGACCCTCATGGTGATTTGCCAGGCTTATATTTCCTGATTGATTGATTCCAAATTCAAACTCATGCCTAACAAATTTGGTGGAGACTGGGCAAAAGGTTCAAACATCATAACAGGGAGGGGACCCAAAACTTGTGACTTTTCCATATAACTTTTGTTTTCTCCACAAATAAGTTTAGAATCACTGAATATAATAATAGCTCATTTGAATGGTGCTGAGGCCTTGACATAATTCAATGCTTTTTGTTGTTTTAGAACTATTAAGTAAAATGTGAGTGTGCATTAGACAGTCGGCAATGTTCGAGAATTCAGATAATATCATTGAATATTGTTAGTTTTTAAGTTGACTGTACTCCATTATCACTGGCCAACAAGTGACATTTTTAATGAACGTTACACAAACCATTTTTCTCGAATCTTTCCAAGAGATTGTAGACAATCACATTGTTGGATTACAAAAAAGAAAGCATCAAATGGTCTGATACTGCATTATGAATAAGCGGGCATGCCTTGGATCCACCCACCTAAGTAACTCTCTCCCCAGCCTTTATGACAGATTAGGGATAAATGAAAAACATATACCTGCCTTACCACAGGGCGGTGGTGTGATGAATAACTTTGCCAGAGAGAGCTATTATCTACACTGATGTGAATACATCCTTATGTAATTGTCCATAGGCCTGAGAAGGACTTCCCAGACCATCTGCCATATCCAAGGTGCAAGGCATCATATGTCCCAGCACTGATGTGCACCGGTGCTAAGGAAAGATTACTTTTTTTGCACCCCCCCACCTGACAAAGGAGACGTGTGTTATCCCCCACCTTCCCCAAGGGGAAATGCTTATTTACAAAGGGGGGAGCAAAACTCTGTCTTGTCTTTGGTGCTACACACATTATAGAGAGAAAGGAGTATTACTACAGCTCCACTGCCTCCCAGCCCTTGTCAAACATATGACCCAGTGGAGTGGTTTAAAAGTTGCTGTCAATCATTCGTAAAGATTCTGGCTCTCACTGAAAGATACTCTTTTATGGATGGAACAGCATCACCCACCTAATGGTGGCATGCTTCATCATAGGTTGACTTTGGTGCTCGCAGCCTCCGTTGACAGGGTGGAGGAAATGTAGGCCTCCTCTATTTCCCAGAAGCATAGGAAAATTCAAGGATCCTTGCCTTCTGTCCTGCCTAAGAGTGGGGAAGTATGTCCCCTGATTGGAGTAGGAATATCTTGCCTCTACCTGTCTAGGCAAAGTAATCACCCTCCTTGTTAAAGAGCAAGGGAGTAACTTAGCCTCCACACCTCCCTCCTTGCCCAAGGGTAGAGAGATTTAAAAAAGATTGAACAGCTGACTGCTACACTTGTGCCATCTGTGTGATATTTGCAATAATGAAAGCAGCACAGAAGTGAGTCGACAGTAAACTGCAAAATACTTCAAGCCAGAGAGGATTGGGGCAGCAGACAAATGCCTCAGCACCTGTTCTGAGTTACAAATAATGGCAGAGTGTATTTATCAAATGTCTTTGGCCTCCTTCAAACTATTTTTTTTTTAGTTAAAGAGGACCAAGACAGATAACAGCTCGAAGCAACTCCACAGACCCATGATAAAATTGTCTGTACTGCATGCAAAACAGACACCATTGATTCCTGGTCCATAAGGTGACACATTGGTGAACCATGACATTATTGTCCATCTTGTTTGGGAATATGAAGGATACAAGCAATTCCATTATTTTTGTGTTAGATTGTGTGTTTCTCTCTGGCTACTTTTTAGTTATGTGATAAGGAAGTAAATGATACAGTTGAAGACTTCTCAATTTGTTATATTTATGTAGATATTGGGTATCTGCTTCAAACTTTGTTTCTTCCAATTCTATTAAAAATAATGCAATTAGTACAAATGTTGGTGATAATACCATAGAATACATGTCCTCTGGAAAGGCTATCTGGTTAAGGTTTTTCAATGAGCCATCCAAAGCCGACTTGATTTATGGATGGTTTAGCATGTGATAAGCAAAATGGGAATTGGTCACATCTTAAGCTGTTAATCAACCGAAAGTGTACTCAAGATGGGGGTAATATATGAATGTAGTATTGTCCCATTAATCCATTCACAACTCTTTTTCTGTGTGGATGTTTCATCTTAATATAAAACTATAGTTTATCCAATATTTTAAGGTCTTCTCTAAACCTGTTATTTACAAAAAATATATATTTCTAGTCCTTTAAGTTGGCCAGTGGCTTGTTCACAAATAAACATTTTTTATTTTTTCCAATTCTTTACCATGTGGAGATTTTGCCCTCCTTCCGAGTCTCCCTACAGTAAAGTATTAAATTTGTTTAAAAAAAAATGTAACTCAAAAATAAATATTAAAAATATTTGTTCATTAAATATTAATGTCAATGTATTACATGTATTTATTTCAAACGTAGAAAAATGTCAAATGCTACACCACTATTTACTTGATTTGAAATAAATCTTTAGTTGATAAAAATATGTCAAATTGGTTGAAAATGATTTTTCTGAAGCCTAAATTAAAATAATAACTTTCCACCTAAATAAAAACGTATTGTGCATTAATAAGTATTAAAAGTGATATATAGAATAGTTTAAAAGTAATTTAGATATAATTTAATACAAATATTGTGACATTACTTTAAAGCTCAAAATCGTGTGGTAAAATATTTTATAACTAATTAAGAAATATGTACTATTTTTGTATATTTTAGTAACATTAAATTATATACATTTCATTTAATTTAGCATTATTTTCCATGGGGTTTCATTTTAACTGCCTACCTTTTCTATGTGAAAACATTGTACTCGTAGTAGTTAGCCATGTGTAGTGCTGGACCCACTACTGTGTTTTTCAGTAGTAGAGTGCACTCTGATTTTGTGATTGACCAAAAGTAGTAGTAAACATAATTAAAACTGTAAATGACTCAACAGTGAAAGTTACCTTTATGAATCAGGTCTAGGTTTTAGTAGTAAATATGAGAAGGACAACGGGGACGGTTGGGAAAAGGGGCAACCTTACAACAGAGGGATGGTCTGGGGTGTTTTACGGATGGACGTCACCCACCTACCAAAGAGTAAGACCATTGAGAATCACAAACTACACTTCTAAAGTTACTATTGTTAAACCAAAAAAACAGTAAGTCCAGCACCACACATGGCCAAACACTGGTACTGCAATGCCATCCCATGGAAAATAATGGAGGCAGGGACTTTAAATAAAACCCTATAGAAAATAACTTTACATGACATAAAATGATTCTAAATAGTTGAAAATATAAATATATGTATTTTAATATTAAAAATATACGAAAGCAGAACATATTTAATATTACATTTTACTCATTTTAACAACCATTTTTAGAGTAAAAATGAATGTGATTTGTTAAATATTGTTAAATTTCTAAGAATTATTAGCACATATCACTTTTAATAGTTATTAACCCCTTCGCTGCCAGGCCTTTTCCCCCTCCTGTGCCGAGCCTTTTTTTGGCTATTTGGAGCAGTTCGCGCTTAGGCCCTGATAACTTTTTGTTCACATAAGCTACCCATGCCAAATTTGCGTCCTTTTTTTCCAACATCCTAGGGATTCTAGAGGTACCCAGACTTTGTGGGTTCCCCAGAAGGAGGCCAAGAAATTAGCCAAAAAACAGTGAAAATTTCATTTTTTTTTAAAAAATTGGAAAAATGGGCTGCAGAAGAAGGCTTGTGGTTTTTTCCCTGAAAAGGGCATCAACAAAGGGTTTGCGGTGATAAAATCACCAGCTTCCCAGCTTTCAGGAACAGGCAGACTTGAATCAGAAAACCCAATTTTTCAACCCAATTTTGGCATTTTACTGGGACATACCCCATTTTTACGATTTTTTGTGCTTTCAGCCTCCTTCCAGTCAGTGACAGAAATGGGCATGAAACCAACGCTGGATCCCATAAACCGCAACATTTCTGAAAAGTAGACAAAATTCTGAATTCAGCAAGGGGTAATTTGTGTAGATCCTACAAGGGTTTCCTACAGAAAATAGCAACTGAAAAAGAAAAATATTGAAATTGAGGAGAAAAAAACATCAATTTTTCTCTAAGTTTTACTCTGTAACTTTTTCCTGCAATGTCAGATTTTCGAAAGCAATATACCGTTACGTCTGCTGGACTCTTCTGGTTGCGGGGATATATAGGGCTTGTAGGTTCATCAAGAACTCTAGGTGCCCAGAGCCAATAAATGACCTGCACCCTGCAGTGGGTTTTCATTCTATGCCGGGTATACAGCAATTCATTTGCTGAAATATAAAGAGTAAAAAATAGCTATCAAGAAAACCTTTGTATTTCCAAAATGGGCACAAGATAAGGTGTTGAGAAGCAGTGGTTATTTGCACATCTCTGAATTCCGGGCTGCCCATACTAGCATGTGAATTACAGGGCATTTCTCAAATAGACGTCTTTTTTACACACTGTCTTACATTTGGAAGGGAAAAATGTAGAGAAAGACAAGGGGCAATAACACTTGTTTTGCTATTCTATGTTCCCCCAAGTCTCCCGATAAAAATTATACCTCACTTGTGTGGGTAGGCCTAGCGCCCGCGACAGGAAACGCACCAAAGCGCAACGTGGACACATCACAGAAAACAGACGTGTTTTTAGCAAAGTGCCTACCTGTAGATTTTGGCCTCTAGCTCAGCCGCCACCTAGGGAAACCTACCAAACCTGTGCATTTCTGAAAACTAGAGACCTAGGGGAATCCAAGATGGGGTGATTTGTGTGGCTCGGACCAGGTTCTGTTACCCAGAATCCTTTGCAAACCTCAAAATTTGGCTAAAAAAACACATGTTCCTCACATTTCTGTGGCAGAAAGTTCTGGAATCTGAGAGGAGCCACAAATTTCCTTCCACCCAGCGTTCCCCCACGTCTCCCGATAAAAATGATACCTCACTTGTGTGGGTAGGCCTAGCGCCCGCGACAGGAAACGCCCCAAAGCGCAACGTGGACACATCACAGAAAACAGACCTGTTTTTAGCAAAGTGCCTACCTGTAGATTTTGGCCTCTAGCTCAGCCGCCACCTAGGGAAACCTACCAAACCTGTGCATTTCTGAAAACTAGAGACCTAGGGGAATCCAAGGAGGGGTGACTGGCGGGGCTCGGACCAGGTTCTGTTACCCAGAATCCTTTGCAAAGCTCAAAAATTGGCTAAAAAAACACATGTTCCTCACATTTCTGTGGCAAAAAGTTCTGGAATCTGGGAGGAGCCACAAATTTCCTTCCACCCAGCGTTCCCCCAAGTCTCCTGATAAAAATGATACCTCACTTGCGTGGGTAGGCCTAGCGCCCGCGACAGGAAACGCCCCAAAGCGCAACGTGGACACCACCAAAATTTTGGAAGAAAACAGACCTGTTTTTAGCGAAGTGCCTACCTGTAGATTTTGGCCTGTAGCTCAGCCGCCACCTAGGGAAACCTACCAAACCTGTGCATTTCTGAAAACTAGAGACCTAGGGGAATCCAAGGAGGGGTGACTGGCGGGGCTCGGACCAGGTTCTGTTACCCAGAATCCTTTGCAAAGCTCAAAAATTGGCTAAAAAAACACATGTTCCTCACATTTCTGTGGCAGAAAGTTCTGGAATCTGAGAGGAGCCACAAATTTCCTTCCACCCAGCGTTCCCCCACGTCTCCCGATAAAAATGATACCTCACTTGTGTGGGTAGGCCTAGCGCCCGCGACAGGAAACGCCCCAAAGCGCAACGTGGACACATCACAGAAAACAGACCTGTTTTTAGCAAAGTGCCTACCTGTAGATTTTGGCCTGTAGCTCAGCCGCCACCTAGGGAAACCTACCAAACCTGTGCATTTCTGAAAACTAGAGACCTAGGGGAATCCAAGGAGGGGTGACTGGCGGGGCTCGGACCAGGTTCTGTTACCCAGAATCCTTTGCAAAGATCAAAAATTGGCTAAAAAAAACACATGTTCCTCACATTTCTGTGGCAGAAAGTTCTGGAATCTGGGAGGAGCCACAAATTTCCTTCCACCCAGCGTTCCCCCAAGTCTCCCGATAAAAATGATACCTCACTTGCGTGGGTAGGCCTAGCGCCCGCGACAGGAAACGCCCCAAAGCGCAACGTGGACACCACCAAAATTTTGGAAGAAAACAGACCTGTTTTTAGCGAAGTGCCTACCTGTAGATTTTGGCCTGTAGCTCAGCCGCCACCTAGGGAAACCTACCAAACCTGTGCATTTCTGACAACTAGAGACCTAGGGGAATCCAAGGAGGGGTGACTGGCGGGGCTCGGACCAGGTTCTGTTACCCAGAATCCTTTGCAAAGCTCAAAAATTGGCTAAAAAAACACATGTTCCTCACATTTCTGTGGCAGAAAGTTCTGGAATCTGAGAGGAGCCACAAATTTCCTTCCACCCAGCGTTCCCCCACGTCTCCCGATAAAAATGATACCTCACTTGTGTGGGTAGGCCTAGCGCCCGCGACAGGAAACGCCCCAAAGCGCAACGTGGACACATCACAGAAAACAGACCTGTTTTTAGCGAAGTGCCTACCTGTAGATTTTGGCCTGTAGCTCAGCCGCCACCTAGGGAAACCTACCAAACCTGTGCATTTCTGAAAACTAGAGACCTAGGGGAATCCAAGGAGGGGTGACTGGCGGGGCTCGGACCAGGTTCTGTTACCCAGAATCCTTTGCAAAGCTCAAAAATTGGCTAAAAAAACACATGTTCCTCACATTTCTGTGGCAGAAAGTTCTGGAATCTGGGAGCAGCCACAAATTTCCTTCCACCCAGCGTTCCCCCAAGTCTCCCGATAAAAATGATACCTCACTTGCGTGGGTAGGCCTAGCGCCCGCGACAGGAAACGCCCCAAAGCGCAACGTGGACACCACCAAAATTTTGGAAGAAAACAGACCTGTTTTTAGCGAAGTGCCTACCTGTAGATTTTGGCCTGTAGCTCAGCCGCCACCTAGGGAAACCTACCAAACCTGTGCATTTCTGAAAACTAGAGACCTAGGGGAATCCAAGGAGGGGTGACTGGCGGGGCTCGGACCAGGTTCTGTTACCCAGAATCCTTTGCAAAGCTCAAAAATTGGCTAAAAAAACACATGTTCCTCACATTTCTGTGGCAGAAAGTTCTGGAATCTGAGAGGAGCCACAAATTTCCTTCCACCCAGCGTTCCCCCACGTCTCCCGATAAAAATGATACCTCACTTGTGTGGGTAGGCCTAGCGCCCGCGACAGGAAACGCCCCAAAGCGCAACGTGGACACATCACAGAAAACAGACCTGTTTTTAGCAAAGTGCCTACCTGTAGATTTTGGCCTGTAGCTCAGCCGCCACCTAGGGAAACCTACCAAACCTGTGCATTTCTGAAAACTAGAGACCTAGGGGAATCCAAGGAGGGGTGACTGGCGGGGCTCGGACCAGGTTCTGTTACCCAGAATCCTTTGCAAAGCTCAAAAATTGGCTAAAAAAACACATGTTCCTCACATTTCTGTGGCAGAAAGTTCTGGAATCTGGGAGGAGCCACAAATTTCCTTCCACCCAGCGTTCCCCCAAGTCTCCCGATAAAAACGATACCTCACTTGCGTGGGTAGGCCTAGCGCCCGCGACAGGAAACGCCCCAAAGCGCAATATGGACATCACCAAAATTTTGGAAGAAAACAGACCTGTTTTTAGCGAAGTGCCTACCTGTAGATTTTGGCCTGTAGCTCAGCCGCCACCTAGGGAAACCTACCAAACCTGTGCATTTCTGAAAACTAGAGACCTAGGGGAATCCAAGGAGGGGTGACTGGCGGGGCTCGGACCAGGTTCTGTTACCCAGAATCCTTTGCAAAGCTCAAAAATTGGCTAAAAAAACACATGTTCCTCACATTTCTGTGGCAGAAAGTTCTGGAATCTGAGAGGAGCCACAAATTTCCTTCCACCCAGCGTTCCCCCACGTCTCCCGATAAAAATGATACCTCACTTGTGTGGGTAGGCCTAGCGCCCGCGACAGGAAACGCCCCAAAGCGCAACGTGGACACATCACAGAAAACAGACCTGTTTTTAGCAAAGTGCCTACCTGTAGATTTTGGCCTGTAGCTCAGCCGCCACCTAGGGAAACCTACCAAACCTGTGCATTTCTGAAAACTAGAGACCTAGGGGAATCCAAGGAGGGGTGACTGGCGGGGCTCGGACCAGGTTCTGTTACCCAGAATCCTTTGCAAAGCTCAAAAATTGGCTAAAAAAACACATGTTCCTCACATTTCTGTGGCAGAAAGTTCTGGAATCTGGGAGGAGCCACAAATTTCCTTCCACCCAGCGTTCCCCCAAGTCTCCCGATAAAAATGATACCTCACTTGCGTGGGTAGGCCTAGCGCCCGCGACAGGAAACGCCCCAAAGCGCAACGTGGACACCACCAAAATTTTGGAAGAAAACAGACCTGTTTTTAGCGAAGTGCCTACCTGTAGATTTTGGCCTGTAGCTCAGCCGCCACCTAGGGAAACCTACCAAACCTGTGCATTTCTGAAAACTAGAGACCTAGGGGAATCCAAGGAGGGGTGACTGGCGGGGCTCGGACCAGGTTCTGTTACCCAGAATCCTTTGCAAAGCTCAAAAATTGGCTAAAAAAACACATGTTCCTCACATTTCTGTGGCAGAAAGTTCTGGAATCTGAGAGGAGCCACAAATTTCCTTCCACCCAGCGTTCCCCCACGTCTCCCGATAAAAATTATACCTCACTTGTGTGGGTAGGCCTAGCGCCCGCGACAGGAAACGCCCCAAAGCGCAACGTGGACACATCACAGAAAACAGACCTGTTTTTAGCAAAGTGCCTACCTGTAGATTTTGGCCTGTAGCTCAGCCGCCACCTAGGGAAACCTACCAAACCTGTGCATTTCTGAAAACTAGAGACCTAGGGGAATCCAAGGAGGGGTGACTGGCGGGGCTCGGACCAGGTTCTGTTACCCAGAATCCTTTGCAAAGCTCAAAAATTGGCTAAAAAAACACATGTTCCTCACATTTCTGTGGCAGAAAGTTCTGGAATCTGGGAGGAGCCACAAATTTCCTTCCACCCAGCGTTCCCCCAAGTCTCCCGATAAAAATGATACCTCACTTGCGTGGGTAGGCCTAGCGCCCGCGACAGGAAACGCCCCAAAGCGCAACGTGGACACCACCAAAATTTTGGAAGAAAACAGACCTGTTTTTAGCAAAGTGCCTACCTGTAGATTTTGGCCTGTAGCTCAGCCGCCACCTAGGGAAACCTACCAAACCTGTGCATTTCTGAAAACTAGAGACCTAGGGGAATCCAAGGAGGGGTGACTGGCGGGGCTCGGACCAGGTTCTGTTACCCAGAATCCTTTGCAAAGCTCAAATAGTGGCTAAAAAAACGCATTTTTCACACATTTCGGTGACAGAAAGTTCTGGAATCTGAGTGGAGCCACAAATTTCCTTCCACCCAGCGTTCCCCCAAGTCTCCCGATAAAAATGATACCTCAGTTGTGTGGGTGGGCCAGGTGCCTCCAACAGAATAAGGCCCAAAACTTGTAGAGATACAGGGGATAGTACTGCGAGTTTATAAGGACATATTCTTTTATACATCTTTAGACTGACTCTGCTTTGGGGACCCACATACGTGAGGTGTCATTTTATTTGGGAGACTGAGGGGAACACTGGGGAGTAGGAATTTTGTGCTGGAGTGGTGATCGTACGAAGAAAAGTCAGGAAAATATGCTTTTTTTAAGCACATTTTGAGGTTTACAGAGGAGTCTAGGTAAGAAAATGTTTGGGGATCCACGCAAGCCACTCCTCCCTAGACTCCTTGGGGTGTCTAGTTTTAAAAAATGTCTGGGTTTGGTAGGTTTCCCTAGATGAAGGCCGCACACAGGACCAAAAACATAGGTGCCCTCTCCCCCCCCAAACACAGGTAGTTTTGTAATATATCGTTTTGATGTGCCCACATACGTCCGTGATGTGCCAAACACTAAAATTTTGAAAAGAAACACACTTAGGTTATGTGAAAAAGACCCCTCACCCACCAACCAAGTTGGTGGCATGCTTCATCATCGGGGTCCCACCTGAGGCACCTAGCGTGTCATAGGTGTGCTGCGACGCCTGATTACAGCGGAGCAGGTTTGGTCATTTGTACCACACATACTGGTTGGATTTGGCACGAGGGTGAGTGATGGTTCAGTGGATCAAATTTTACTAACAAGAGCTTTCACAAAAATGAAAAGCACTGTTAGTAACTGAAAGGCAAAAAACTGAACCAATGACTCACAGCTCGTGAGCTGTAAAGCCGCGACAAGGCACCAACCGCTTTACAGTCCATTCACACAACTTTCATACATGACACACACAAGGCCATTCACACCGCCAGCCACGGGCCCAGCACATTACAACACTCACATCGACAGACAGCGCCACTCAAGGGCCCATCACTTACATACGCCCACATGCCTGATACAACAATCACACCAGCTGATGGGAGTGTGTGGACTGGTGTTTGGCTTGCAGTGTGTTGCAGTAGCCAACATCAAGTCAATATGTACAGTCTCAGCCAAGCCCCACTCCACACACAATGGCATCATATTTTTTTTTTTTTTAACAGAGGAACCCCTAACTAAGTAGAAAGAATTACAAAACAACAAACACAAAAGCTCTAACTAACAACATGACAGAAATGCTAACCATGAAACTAAACACATGAAAATACAAAACAGACATGAGTTTACACTCATGGTTGTTCCCAGAAATTCTTCTGGGTGTGGTAATTCTTAAAACAAGCACCGACACACAGCCCAGGCTTTGAAGGACAATCTGGGCAGTACATTCGAGTCTCCCTCCGGATACCTCTTCGAAAACACACTCTACATTTCTTAGCTGGAAAGTCTTTTTTGGGTGTGGGAGGAATGTGCTCAGCAAAGTGGCGATCTTTCAATCTAGCCACATCCTCCACCACTGCTTCTCTAGGAACTCTGGCCTGTTCCACCACAATAAGGCTCTCTATCACTGACTCCTGAAATTTCACAAATGTCATCTTTGAGTCTGGAGACCTATCCCTAAACACAATAAAAGCATTGAAGGTTGCTAAGTGGAAGAGGTGAAGTGCTAACTTCTTATACCAAACATAAGACTTACGAATAGCAGTATAAGGTTCCAACCTCTGGTCAACTCTATCTACACCTCCCATGTGCTTATTATAATCTAAAATGCACACAGGTTTGCGCACTTCAGCAACCTGGCCCCAAACAGTCACAGGGGAAGTACTCTCATCATGGATGGTACTTAGCATGTAGACATCCCTCTTGTCTGAAAATTTCAAAGCTAGCAGCTCCTCGTTCCGCAAGGCACAGCACTGTCCCCTCTCAAGTTTTTTACAGACAAGCTCCCTTGGATAGCCTTTCCGGTTAGAACGGATTGTGCCACAAGCAACTGTGTCCACTCTAAACAATTCCTTGAACAACTGCACACCAGTGTAGAAGTTATCTACATACAAATGGTGACCTTTGTTGAACAGTCGTCTACCAAGATCCCACACTATTTTCTCAGTAACTCCAAAAGTGGGAGGACAACCAGGGGGGTCAATATTGGAATCCCTACCAGTGTACACACGGAAACTATACACATATCCTGTCCTACTTTCAGACAGCATATACAATTTAATTCCATATCGTGCCCTTTTGCTAGGAATGTACTGCCTAAAAACCAAACGACCCTTGAAGAGGACCAAAGACTCGTCCACACTTATCTCTTTGCCTGGAACATAGACCTCCGAAAACCGATCTACAAAATGATCAAGGACAGGCCTAATCTTAAAAAGACGGTCAGAATCTGGGTGATCTCGTGGCAAGGCTAATGCATTGTCAACAAAATGCAGCATCCTAAGAAGAAGCAAATACCGATTACGACTCATGGTAGCTGGAAATATAGCTGTTGCCATCAAGGGACTAGTAGACCAATAAGAAGCCAGTGACGGCTTCCTTATCAACCCCATCAAAAAAGTCAAACCCAAAAACATTTTTAGCTCCTCCAAATTTGTGGGAATCCACTGGGCAGCTCTAGAGTGTGGCCTAAGTCTAGCAGCGTTGTCCCTCAAATGCTGCTCCGCATACAAATTAGTTTGCTCAACAATCTCTTCCAAAAACACATCATCCATGAATAACTCAAAGAAATTGATAGGCATAAAGTTCTCTGTATTGGCGTTACACCCCGGGAGACCAGTAAAGGCAGGCAACTCTGGCTGCTCCATGTTTGGGGCAACCCAGACATCAGGTCTTCTAACGGGAAACCTTTCAGCCCCAGGTTGCTGCACTATTGGCACATCAATGTCCTCCTCTAAAACAGAACCTTCATCTGCACTGAGTGTGGCTTCATCATCAGAAGATTCCCCTCCAACAGAAACATCACTGCCAGAATCTCTGACTTCCTCCTCTGCCTCAGATGCAGAGTCCGTCTCATAGTCATGATCAGACTGTGACTCAAAAAGCATACCAACCACCTGCTGAGCGGTCATCCTGCGGCTAGCCATGATCTCTCCTGCTAAAATTAACTAGACAAATTCACCACCAACAACCAGCACTGTGTAAGACAAGTAACAAAGTGTAGCTTTGTTAGTAAGAGTTACAAACTCAAAAACTATACCGCTCACTTGCCTGAAAAAGCTTGATTCACCAGCAACTACACAGCAATCACCAATGATATCCCACTAAAAAGAAAGAAAGAAAGGCAAATTAGAAATAAGACACAACAAATATCATTGTGCACAAACCTAAGGACAATTTCACACACAATCCTGCATTTAGTACACCCCCTACAAACATGTCATTCATGCATGGCAACAATACTCCTTTGGAGTAAATTGTTTTTACTTACCTAAAACATGCAACTGTGCAAACTGCAGGTCAACCACCGCCAAAACCGCAAGGAGCCACAGCAAATAAAGCAAAAGCTTTGAACTAGAACAGAAAGGAGGAATTTTTTTTTTATCACAAATGCAAAGACTTCTTCAGTTGACAAACACCCCACCATCAAACATTTTAGAAATTGGTGCCTAAGTGGATTCTGTCATAGGGGCAGATGGGCCTACTAAAAAAATAGGCCTGTCTGCCCCAAGGAAGCCAGAAAATACCTTTAGTACTGTGTCCCCATGGAGAGCGACCCTTGCCAAAGGGGACAGCCCTGAAACAAAAAAAAACAAAAAAAACACACACAACACTATCCCTGGTGCCTAAGTGGCTTCTGCCCCCTTGGGGGCAGGTGGGCCTAAGAAAATAGGCCCATCTGCCCCCAGGGGGTGTAGAAATGGCCAACAGGTCAATGCCCCCCTTGGGGGGGCGCCCCGTGACCAAGGGGACGCCCCCCCACAAAAATAAACAAATAAAAAAAAATCCCTGGCGTTCTAGTGGTTTCTGCCCCCCTTGGGGGCAGATCAGCCTAAAAATAATAGGCTGATCTGTCTCCAAGGGGTGCAGAAATGGCCTGGGTACATGTGCCCCGAAAGTGGGGGGCGACCCTTGCCCAAGCCCCCCCCCATCCACTAACACACACACACACACTATCCCTGGTGTCTACGTGGCTTCTGCCCCCCTTGGGGGCAGGTGGGTCTAGAAAAATAGGCCCATCTGCCCCCAGGGGGGGCAGAAATGGGCAACAGGTCAATGCCCCCCTTGGGGGGGCGCCCCGTGCCCGAGGGGACGCCCCCCCACAAAAATAAACACATTAAAAAAAATCCCTGGCGTTCTAGTGGTTTCTGCCCCCCTTGGGGGCAGATCAGCCTAAAAATAATAGGCTGATCTGTCTCCAAGGGGTGCAGAAATGGCCTGGGTACATGTGCCCCCAAAGTGGGGGGCGACCCTTGCCCAAGCCCCCCCCCCATCCACTAACACACACACACACACACACACACTATCCCTGGTGTCTACGTGGCTTCTGCCCCCCTTGGGGGCAGGTGGGTCTAGAAAAATAGGCCCATCTGCCCCCAGGGGGGGCAGAAATGGCCAACAGGTCAATGCCCCCCTTGGGGGGGCGCCCCGTGCCCAAGGGGACACCCCTCCACAAAAATAAACACATAAAAAAAAATCCCTGGCGTTCTAGTGGTTTCTGCCCCCCTTGGGGGCAGATCAGCCTAAAAATAATAGGCTGATCTGTCTCCAAGGGGTGCAGAAATGGCCTGGGTACATGTGCCCCCAAAGTGGGGGGCGACCCTTGCCCAAGCCCCCCCCCATCCACTAACACACACACACACACACTATCCCTGGTGTCTACGTGGCTTCTGCCCCCCTTGGGGGCAGGTGGGTCTAGAAAAATAGGCCCATCTGCCCCCAGGGGGGGCAGAAATGGCCAACAGGTCAATGCCCCCCTTGGGGGGGCGCCCCGTGCCCAAGGGGACGCCCCCCCACAAAAATAAACACATAAAAAAACATCCCTGGCGTTCTAGTGGTTTCTGCCCCCCTTGGGGCAGATCAACCTAAAAATAATAGGCTGATCTGCCCTCAAGGGGGGCAGAAATGGCCCTAAAAGACATGCCCCCCAAAGGGGAGCGACCCTTGCCCAAGGGGGCGCCCCCCCATCCACTACACACACAATCCCTGGTGCCTAAGTGGACCTAAAAAAAATAGGCCGATCTGCCCCCAAGGGGGGCAGAAATGGCCAACAGTTCTCTGCCCCCTTGGGGGGGGCGCCCCTTGCCCAAGGGGGCACCCCCTCCCAACATACCTGCACAGAAAATATAATTCCCTGGTGATCCAGTGGTTTCTGCCCCCCTTGGGGGCAGATCCGCCTAAAAAGTAGGCCAATCTGCCCCCAAGGGGGGCAGAAATGGCCGTAACTAATTGCCCCCACAAGGGGAGCGACCCTTGCCCAAGGGGCCGCTCCCCGCCAGCAAGAAACACGAGCAAACAACAAAAAAAACAAATCCCTGGTGTCTAGTGGGCATTCCTGCTGCCCGATCGCAATGCGATCGGGCAGCAGGAATGCTCAAAGAGACACCGGGGGAAAGGAAAAGCCTTTCCTTTCCCCCGGTGCCTCTTTAGCCCAAACCCCCCACCCACCGGGAAGAGGAACTCACCTCATTCCTCGTCGCCGCACAGGAAGCAAATGGCTTCCTGTGCGGCAAAATCCCCATAATGAAGTCAGCGCGCGATCGCGCGCTGACGTCATTATGGGGGGGTGGGGGGGTCGGGGGTGGAAGGGGAAGGGCTTCCCCTTCCATCCCTGACTTTGGGGGGGTGGGGGGAAGCACACAGAGGGAGCGAGAGCGCTCCCTCTGGGCTGTGTGCCGAGGACGTAGTGGTTACGTCCTCGGCACAGCAGCACTGTGCCGCGGGACGTAACCACTACGTCCGCGGCACAAAAGGGGTTAAAGCATTCTAAAAATATGTTTGCCTTTATGGTGAATTTACTATTTAATTTAAACTTCAGAAAAATTATTTTAAGTTTATTCAATATATGTAAATTAATTAAAGATTGAATTAACAATAACAGTAATCATGTTCTACTTTTGTTCTACATTTGAAATAAATGTAATAAACTATTTTAAATCATATGTAGAGCTCTCTAGCAATTGAAAGCTATTTAGTGCACACTTACATAAATAAAAAATACAAACTACCTTAAAAGAAGAAGGGCGCACTGACACAGGAAGAAATGGGGTGCAAATGCAGAGAGAACAGAGAAAATGGGGGTATAAAGGTGAGTAACGTTTGTAAAAACGTGTGTACAAATACAAATATTAAGTTCACCTTTAATACATATGTGCAATTGACAGGGTTACTCACCCCTAACACATATCAAGCTATATATTTTTTGGAAAAACTGGTGCTCCGGCAATTAAAACAATAAAAGGTAAAAGCAAATATGATCAGCGCCCAGTTAATTTGAAAAGCTTTTTTAACCCCTTGGGTGCCAAGGACGTAACAGTCACATCCTCAGCTTCACCGCTTGGGTGCTGAGGACGTAACCGTTACGCCCTGGTATAGGCCCTCGGGGGAAGCACTAGCACTCCCCCTGAGGGCCTGGCACTCCCTCCCATGGGCAGGGAAGGAAGAGGAATCACTTTTCCTTCCACCCCCGCCCCCGGTCCCCCCAGTGATTTCTGATCACGTCAGCGCGAGATCAGACCTCAGCAGAGGCCACCCCCACATTTCTCTTCTGATCAGCGGCTAGGGACAGGAGAGGCATCAATGCAAAGGAAGCGCCTTTCCTTTCCTTTGATGTCTCTCTGAGCATTTCTGCAGCCTGATCGTGAATCGATCAGACAACAGAAATGCCCACTAGACATCAGGGATTTAGTTTTTTTATACGTAAACAATGAGGGGGAGCGACCCCTTTGGGAAGGGTCGCTCCACTGGGGGGCATTTTTTTAAGGCATTTTCTGCCCCCCCCAGGGGCAGATCGGCCTATTGTAATTAGGCCGATCTGCCCCCATGGGAGGCAGAACCCTCTGGGCGCCACAGATCATTTTTTTCTTGTTTCATTTTTTACACGTGGGGAGCGACCCCTTAGGCAAGTGCTGCTCCCCTGGGGAGCAAATTGTCCTATTTTTCTTAGGCCAATCTGCCCCCAAGGGGTGCCTAAACCACTAGAAACCAGGGATTTTTTTTGTGACAATTTCCCTTGCCTAAGTGGTCGCTCCTCTGGGGGGAAAATTTATTTTAGGCCATTTCTGCCCCCCTTTGGGGCAGATCGGCCTATTTTTATTAGGCTGATATGCCTCCAAGGGGGGCATAAACCACTAGGCACCAGGGATTTTTTTTAATTTTATTTTTTACAGATGGGAAGCTACCCCTTAGGCAAGGATCGCTCCCCTGGGGGACAAATTTATTTTAGGCCATTTCTGCCCCCTTGGGGTAGATTAGCCTACCCCCAAGGGGGGTCAGAAACCACTTAGGCACCAGGGATTGGTGTATGTGTGTTTTGTTTGGGGGGCAGCCCCTTGGGCAAGGGTCGCTCCCTATGGGGGCACATTTCTGTTGCCCATTTCTGCCTCCCTTGGGGACATATAGGCCTATTTGTGTAAGACCCATCTGCCCATCTAGGGGGCAGAAAGCACTCTAGAGACCAGAGAAGATTTCTTTTTCAAAAAAAGAGGGTGGGGCCATGCCCCCACCCAAAATTAATAGGGAAAAAGTTGTTCTGCCCACTGGTGGGCAGATGGGGCAATTACCCCTGATCCACTCCCCGGGGGCGGGCAGAAAGCCTACTAGGTGGCAGGGGAATTAAAAAAAGATAGTGGGGTGGTGGCTGCCAACCAGTATGGGCATGGTTATGCCCCCACCCCAACTGAAGGGGGTAACAATCTTTCAGCTCTCCCCCGCACACTAAAACATCTTATCCCACAGCAACCAAGAGTACATTTGATTATTTTGGGTTTTGGTTTTACATTTGGGCCACAAGAGCTTGTCTAACTCGTCAATATCGTCCCACTTTGAATGGTGAGGGGTGCACTTTTTGGACTTTGAGACACTGCCATGTAGAAAAATCTACGTGACCTAGACACAACTGAAAACTAAACATCTGGGTAAGTCCAGGATGTGTGCTTCACATGCACTCAGCACCATTTTCTTGCCCACAATGCCCTGCAAACCTCCAACTTTACTTGAAATCACACAGTTTTTCCACATGTTTGTGATTGAACCTTCTGGAATCTGCAGGAATCCAAAAAATTCCTACCACCCAGCATTGTCTCATCTATACCAATAAAAGTTCTGCCCCACTTGTCAGCCTAATAATGTTTTTTTTTTTTCAAACTGCCCTTTTGGACCCACTTTGGTTCCCCCTCATTTTCAACATGTTTTTGGCTCTTCCCTTTCACAGGCACTTGGCCCACCTACACAAGTGAGGTATCATTTTTACCAGGAGACTGAGGGGAACGTTGGGTGGTTGGAAATTTGTGCTGGTGCAGTGATCCGACACAGAAATGTGGGAAAAAATGTATTCTTTTAGCTAAATTTGAGGTTTGCTGAGGATTTTGGGTAAGAAAACAATGGGGGATCCACGCAAGTCACACCTCCTTGGACTTTCTCAGGTGTCTACATTTCAGAAATGTTTGGGTTTGGTAGGTTTCCCTAGCTGGTTGCTGAGCCCAGGACCAAACACGCAGGTGCCCCCCCACAAAAACAGGTAGTTTTGTATTTCATAATTTTGATGTGTCCACATAGTGTTTTGAGGCATTTCCTGTTGTGGGCACTGGGCCTATCCACACAAGTGAGGTACCATTTTTATCGGGAGACCTCGTGGAACGCTGGGTAGGTAGAAGTTTGTAGCTCCCCTCAGATTCCAGAACTTTGCAGCACCAAAATGTGAGGAAAAAGTGTTTTTTTGCCAAATTGTGAGGTTTGCTAAGGATTCTCGGTAACGGAACCTGGTGAGAGCACCACAAGCTACACCATCCTGGGTTCCCCTAGGTGTCTAGTTTTCAGAAATGTCCAGGTTTTCCAGGTTTTCCAAGGTAGCGGCTGAGCTAGAGGCCAAAATCCACAGCTAGGCACTTTGCAAAAAACAGGTCAGTTTTCTTTGGGAAAATGTGATGTGTCAATGTTGTGTTTTGGGCATTTCCTGTCGCGGGCACTAGGTCCACTCACACAAGTGAGGTACTTTTTCTATCTGGAGACTTGGGGGAATGCTGGGTGGAAGGATATTTGTGGCTCCTCTCAGATTCCAGAACTTTCTGTCACCGAAATGTAAGGAAAAAGTGCTTTTTTGCCACATTTTGTTGTTTGCTGAAGATTTTTGGTAACAGAACTTGGTGGGAGAACCACAAGTTATCCCATCCTTGGTTCCCCTAGGTGTCTAGTTTTCAGAAATGCCCAGGTTTGCTAGGTTTTTCTAGGTGCCGGATGAGCTAGAGGCCAAAATCCACAGCTAAGCACTTTGCAAAAAACAGGTCAGTTTTCTTTGGGAAAATGTGATGTGTCCACGTTGTGTTTTGGGGCATTTCCTGTCGCGGGCACTAGGCCTACCCACACAAGTGAGACATCATTTTTATTGGGAGACTTGGGGGAATGCTGGGTAGACGGAAATTTGTGGCTCCTCTCAGATTCCAGAACTTTCTGTCACCGAATTGAGAGGAAAAGGGGTTTTTTGCTGAATTTTGAGGTTTGCAAAGGATTCTGGGTAACAGAACCTGGTGAGAACCCCACAAGTCACCCCATCCTGGATTCCCCTAGGTGTCTAGTTGCACAGGTTTGGTAGGTTTTTCTAGGTGCCGGCTGAGGTAGAATCCAAAATCCACAGCTAGGCACTTTCCAAAAATCAGGTCGGATTTCAATGTAAACATGTGATCTGTCCATGTTGCGTTTTCTGTGGCAGGCATTAGGCCTACCGACACAAGTGAAGTACCATTTTATTGGGAGACTTGGGGGAACACAGAATAGCAGAACAAGTGTTATTGCCCCTTGACTTTCTGTAAATTTTTTCCTTCTAAATGTGAGACAGTGTGTAAAAAAGACGTCTATTTGAGAAATGCCCTGTAATTCACCTGCTAGTATGGGGACCCCGGAATTAAGAGATGTGCTAATAACCACTGCTTCTCAACACCTCATCTTGTGCCCAATTTGGAAATACAAAAGTTACCTTGATACCTATTTTTCACCCTTTGTATGTCACCAAGTGAATTGCTGTATACCCAGCATACAATGAAAACCCATTGCAAAGTGCAGCTCCTTTATTAGCTCTGGGTACCTAGGGTTCTTGATGAACCTACAAGCCCTATATATCTCCGCAACCAGTAGAGTCCAGCAGACGTAACAGTATGTTGCTTTTGAAAATCTGACATCGTAGGGAAAAGTTACAGAGTAAAACGTGGAGAAAAATAGCTGTTTTTTCACATCAATTTCAATATTTTTTATTTCAGCTGTTATATTTCTGTAGTGAAACCTTGTGGGATCTACACAATTTGGTCTACTTTGTAGAAATGTTTAGCTGTATGGGATCCAGCATTGGTTTCACAGCCATTTATGTCACTAACTGGAAGGAGTCTAAAAGCACAAAAAATAGTAAAAATGAGGTATGTCCCATAAAATGCCAAAATTGTGTTGAAAATGTGGTTTTCTGATTCAAGCCTGCCTGTTCCTGAAAGCTGGGAAGATGGTGATTTTAGCACCACAAACCCTTTGTTGATGCCATTTTCAGGGAACAAATCACAAGCCTTCTTCTACAGCCTTTTTTCACATTTAAAAAAAAAAAAAAAAACATCGGTGTCTTTTGCCTAATTTCTGGGTGTCCTCCAGGGGAACACACAAACTCTAGGTACCTCTAGAATCCCTAGGATGTTGGAAAAAAGGAACACATTTGGCGTGGGTAACTTATGTGGACAAAAAAGGTATGAGGGCCCAAGCTCGAACTGTCCCAAATAGCCAAAAAAAGGCCTGGCACCTGAGGGGGGAAAGGCTTGGCAGCGAAGGGGTTAAGCTGCTCACCACTTGGTGAGTTCACACTAAAATAGCTAATGATTCGTTTATTAGTTTATTTTGGCCTTTATTGACTGAATAAGCAGAACTTAAATTTTCCATCTGCACCTCAGGTGAATAATTTATTCAACCAGAAGAAATAGTACACTATTTTAACTGCCCCATTACCAAAGCATTTATGTTTTATCAATAGTATCTTTCAGCATGTGTTTTATTTCACCCAGATTCGGCAAAGTAAACTTTTGCAAATTAAACCTTTAACGCAGCGAGGTGTTTTCTTCCTCCCCTTGAATTTGTTCTTTTAACATTATTTTTACAAGCGGCCTCGTTGGTATCTCCACAAAGCCATAGGCACATTAGCACGGACTTTGTATGGGGTATTTTAGCGACTCCATTCATAACAAGTGATATTGGTACAGCAGATGTCCTGCCATAGCTGTTTATTGTATACAAACACACATATGGAATACTTGCTGCATTTTTACAGATTGTTGAACTTTATACCTGAAGTGATGGGCTAATAAAAGCAGAAACCAAGAAACCAGCCCAACAAATCAATTTTAATTATATGGTAATGGCTTGAGGCAGCAGTCTTTGACTCTCTGTGACAAGTAGTTATGTTTTGCATTGATCTTAAAGCTGCCTCTCCAGCGAGCTATAATGCATAGCGGGAGGAAATCAGATCATTCATCATCCATTCATATTATTCTATGAATTAGGAGCTCTCGACAGTAAGGAGCCGGCGCACATCAGTGGTTTAGAAGAAGTCAGGGAGGCAGAGGGAAAGCAGGAGTACTGCATAATTGATCAATTGTATTCAAACATATTGCGTTTCCTATTCTCAAAATTGTTCACCGTTTCAAGGAAGATTAAGCTATTGTAGTAGGCTCGCTGTGAAGTCCTTCAACGCCATAACAACCTTGGCGTTACACGTACTAGATGTATCAGTCACTCTAGGGAAAAAGTTAACACGAACTACAAAAGGGATCATGAACGTCCCATTATAAATGAGGCATTACATGGGGCATTGGTAACTCTAGACCTTTTGGAAATTCCTCATTTCTCCCTAGAGTTTTACCCAGAAATTGTGGCTGCTGCAACACTTGCATGAAAAACAACAGGCCTGCTGAGTTAACGTGAACCGTGCAATTCCACCAGGGCTTATCACTAGACCTCGTAATGATGCCCCCTATCAACTTGGTCATGAATTCCTCAGTTCAGGAAAATGTTGTATATCTGAACCAAGAGTCCTCCTGTTTCCCAAAAAGAGAAACATAGGCACCATTGATGAAGCAGAAAAAGAAAGGCTAATCAACACTCATATATCATGTAACAAAATCGTATAAGACAATTTGATTTTAGTAAAGAAAAATAATGTATGTAGGAAAATGTGCCTACGAAATAGTTCGCCATCATTTTAAACGAGCTTAATTAATCATGAAGAATCGACAATGTAGTAATCTGTCATAATTGCAGATGTATTTTATGATTTTCTTGTTGAAACTGTCATATGCATAGCTTAAATTTAGCAGAGGCTTTGGCCTAGTTGCCTGGTCTCAAAATTAACTGTGTGATTTTCACTTGTATTAACAAAGACCTTTAAAAGCTGTATTTTTCCAGTAGAAATTACTAATACACTTATCTCAAGGTATGGTGCTAGGCAAGTTTCATCCCCTTTGAAGCAAGGTCAGTTTCTGCAGGTGCAGACAATAAAGACACTGATGTAGAATTAATTGGCAACTTTGTTGTTACTTGTGTTCCAAAACTCCAAGGACACCTTATGCGTAGGTGAACATTAAGAGAAGGACACAATTCATTGGTTAAAGAGAAACCACCCCATGGACCCTCCAATGGAAGACCCTGAAGAATTTGGAACGTTTCTTAGTTAAACCCACCGGACAAAGTCAGCCATTTTCTTTGATGCCATTCCAAAGCAAGAAGCCATTTTGATGACCCTTTGATGCTTTTAATCTATTTCAGAGAGAGAGAGAGACTTTAAAGAATTCTCACCCTAGAGACATTAACTTTACTTTGCCTTGCCCATTCCATAACTTTTGGTCCCCCCATTTTCCTTGCTGTTGCAAGGAAAACTTTGCCTTAAACATTGCCCCTTAAAGTCCGCCCCATGCTGATCGAACCGTTACCTGAAGGACGAAGACTTACCTTGAATGCTGATTGTATTTGGTAATTATTAAAGGATAAATGTATTATTCATTTTATTTTCCTTCTTAAGTACCAACTGCTTATTTTGACAGAGCCTAAGCTAGAAGTTTTCTAAATTTATGTTGACTAAATTCGTTTTGCATGAAGCCCCACATGCCAATGCTAATCAGAGGTTAGTTGAGGTATTCATTTGATCCACCATGATGAATTGAAATCTTGTTATGCTGACCGATGTATGCAATTAGTCAAATTCAGTTACTCTTATTAGTGATTTGCATTGCTATAACTGAGTGCATTATAATCCAAATTTTGCGTAGATTGCGTTTCTTCCGTCGCTATGGACAGCTAGTAATGTTCGTATACGTATATCATTTGATTTTGAGACTTACTTATATTGTATTAGCTTTGTTAATATAGGGAAATAAACTCATTAACTTTTAATAAACAGGTGTGGTTATTCATGACTGAAAGGTCATGGTGTGTCTAATTGCTGATTTTCCGCTTAACTAATTTGTTGATTGATTACTAATTGAGTATTGGTTATTGATTAAAAATGATTATTAATTATTGATTTGAGGGATCCGACTATTCTTGGATGAGGAGAACTCAACTCGGTCAAAAGGTTCACCGACCTCTGGCGTGTCCAAGTATAAGTAATTTATAAGGACTGGACGCGCTAACAGTAGATGGTAGCAGAGTTTGATGTTTTGGCCTTTTGGGACCGCATCTGAACAATAAACAGATTCGGGTAGTAGAATTTTCTTTGATAGAACAAGTTGGAGAAATGTTGATGCCCTAAATCCCCAATGACTTTCCTGGAATCTCGGAGCTTGCGAATGGAGGAAAAGGAGGTGTGAGAATGTTTTCGGCGTTTCTAGTGACGGTATGAGTGAAGTTAGGGTTCGCGCTTGCATAGCTTATGCCGCAGATGCATTGTGAAGTTTGCGAGGATTTTTAGGGGGTTACGAACTCCAATCAAAATTTTAGAGGAGTGATACTCCAAAGTGTGAGAGTAGGGAAGTCGTCGAACTTCATATGAGTGTAGGAAAAATTGTCCACGTGGTTGTTGATGTTGAGACGGGCCCTGCGAGGTCAAGAGACTCCGGAGTATGTTGAAAAGTGTATGAGACACTTGATTGATGTTGTAATTTGTTCGGTTTAATAGGTTGATCGGGCGTGGTCAACTAGTCGGTACGAATGTTTAGGAATAAAAGAACATTTTCGACTTTGAGATTTGACGAATTCTAAGGTGCACTAAAATAGTTCATTGATCAGTTGAGAGTAAAGTTTGCGGGTAAAATTTTGCTTGCGAAAGTGTGAAACCGAGAAAGATGGAATAACTGCAGAGGCTAGTGAAAAATCCCTAAGGTTTCTGAAGCGATTGTATAACCTTTCCTGTAGTAAACCGACAGATTTGTTTTTCTTCTTTTTGGTTAGTGCTAGCGATATATTGCAGAAATTAGTTTTGGATGAAGCTGAATGAAGGAGGACAAGCCGTGAGACTTTGTCAGCCGCAGTGTGTGGGTGTGACGTCACTAGGAGCCGCGCTGGGGTAGGTTGGTTGGTGAGAAGGGTCGCGCACGGATTGGATCCAGTCCGTGAAGCGTAATTGGTGGGGAAAGGCAAGCGAAGAGTATTACGGGAATTAAAGTCACTTATTGATTACATTTTGAGAAAATAAAAGACGGAAAGATGATATTTTTCAAAGCACTTAAGAGTGCCTCGAGGGGAGATGTATATATTAAAGCAAATGTAGGAGAAGAAACACCGCCTGAGGGTACACCAGCTTACATCGTGATTGAAGAAAAGGGTGTCGCACCATGTCTTTGGTTAAAGCAATGGTGTAAATTAACAGAAAAGCATGGAAGTGTAGCGTTTCCCATCCATGGGACGTTTAACCTACGAATCTTGGAGAATCTAAGATTTGCGCTATATGACATGAAAATACCTCCAAGACCAGCACAGTTTGAAGCAGTAGCAATTTGGGAACAAATGGCTAGAAGGCAACTACAAAAGAAATTTGAGACAAGAGTGAGAAAAGTAGAAAAGACACTAGCGGATGCTAGATGGGATAGTACTCAAAAGGTTTGGAGATCAGACAGAATTACCAAAGACCGACATTGATTCAAACAGAACCAACACAAATTGTGGTGCCTCAAAAGCAGATACAAGAAATGCCAAAGTACATTCAAACAGCAGAGACACAGTTAGACATGCCAGCAATGATGAACCATAATGTGGGAATTAACATGCCACAGAATTTGGGGAACAGACAGAATCCAGACGCAATATCTTTGCCTCCCTTGTAGGTCCGCCAGTACCATTATATATACAGGCAAAGCCAAGTGTATGCGACCAAGGGGTAATGACACAAAATGAGATAGGAAGGAGATACATAGAAAATGCTCAAGAAACGACTCCGGTAGGAACACTGTCAAATAGATCTGGGTCTTTGTTGGAATTTAGTCCAATTCCAATTTGTGTTCCGTCAACTGTGGTAAGGTCAAGTCCACCACTAACAGTACCGCTAACTTAAAAAAACAGAAACGTTACAGAAACCATCAGTAGCAGTAGACGTAGATGCCACATTAATGGGACTAAACGCACAACAATTAATACAATGGTTGAACAGCCTGAATTCCCCACAGAGTACACCCAGCGGGAAAGGAGAAGAATATTTTAATCAAATAAGATTGGGCATGGAAGCAGGTGAACTAGTAGAGGGAACGATCGGTCTGAACAGATTAGAATCATACACAGAAGAAGAGATGAGATACATCTGCCCTAGAATTACAAGAGAAGTAAGCAGCATACATAGGAGGTTACAAGAAATTGCAGACAGACACAAAATAGACATAAGTAAAACCAAGCGCTTAAGCAGAAGTTACAGGTTAGACTTTGAGACAAAAGATTTTGAACACATGAGGTCTGCAGGAATGAAAACACACCTTAAAGAAATACTGCAAAGCGCGCAGGTTTGGAGATGTTTAGACAAGTGAGAAAGCAGGTGGGTTAAGAAAAAGGATAAGAAGAAAGAAAGTACCCCAGATCGGAATGAGAAAGTACAACAGAATGATAATCTTCTAATCATGTTACCAATTAGAGAAACGGCAGGGGGAAAACTTATCCATGTACCATGGCACAGGTGTGATATTCAATCCTTTACGGATGATTACCCTAAATTAAGTGAGAAACCGATCGAATGGTATCAACAAAGAGATAGATTTGTGAAACTCGCAAAATGTCTTTGGGAAGACCTGAATACTTTATTCGAAATTGTAGTTCCGGCAGATTTGTGGGAAGATTGTAAAAGGGCTGTAGATTGGCCAACAAGCGAACCAGAAAGAGATAGGGACACAGGTGCACCATCGCCTAGGGTAATGAGCATGTACCATAAAGTAATTGAGTACCTGAAAACAAAAGTTGCGTCGAAAAATGTAGATTGGCAGAAGATTGACAGAACAGCACAGGAGGTTAAGGAGTCGATACATGCGTACTATGAGAGATTGTTGAAAGCATTTAAAAATTACAGTGGTACGGAAACGACTGAGGCAAAGGACATGCTCCATTTTGTATTCAGATTTGTGGAAGGATTGAGACCCGAAATCAGCCAGATGATTAAAATACATTTGATTTGTTGGCAGTCAAAATCGATCGATGAAGTGTTGAACTATGCAAAATACTGCAGCGATGAAATTGAGACAAAGCAGAAAAGGTTGAAAGAAAAAGTGATGATGATGCAGATTAGAGCAGCTCAGACAGGTTTACAAGGTTTCCAACAACAGTTGCCGCAGCAGCAACAGCAACAGCAACAGCAGGGAAATGCGATCTTTCAGCCACAGATGAGAGGCAGAGGCCGAGGAGGTTTTGTGAATAATGGTCCTGATTTAAATATTGTTGCGATTCCTAATGGTATGCAGGCAATGAAGAAAGTGATGCCATGTCACACGTGCGGAATCGTCGGACATTGGAAACGGGAGTGCCCAATGTTGGTGCAGGAAGGTGTAGGTCAGCAAAACAATGATGTCAATACATTTCAGAATATGAGAGGACCGAAATTGAGAGGTCCAAATCCAAATTTCCAAAATAATGCAAATCAGATGCAGGGTCTACAACCTATACAACAACAGCAGATGCAAATGCCCCGTGCACAAATGGCTCAAGCACAGCCAATGCAACAACAGTTTCCTTTGGTACCTAATCAGCAAATGCAAATACCCTTAGCACCAATGAATCAGCAACAAGTAATGCTTCCTCAACAGGTCACAGGTCAAGGAATGAATTAAAGTAACACAGTACACCAATTCCCGTTACACAGTGAGAGTGGAATAAACAATGAATGGGAGAGTGAAAGTTCAGATGAGGAGGGAAATTGTATGCTTGCAGCATCTTTGGAAGTTGATCAAAAGGGACCATATGTGGAAGGAAGAGTTATGGGTCACAGCATTTCATTTTTGGTTGACACAGGAGCTACACGCTCTACAGTTAGAAGCATCGAAGTACCAAATTTGCCACTTTCAGGGAGAACAGTTCAAGCAGTGGGAGTGGCAAATAGGTATCTGACAAACCCAATTACGGATCCAGTGCAAGTCAAAATTGGTAACTTTCAAGGGTTACATAAATTTGTGGTGTGTGACTCAAGTCCGATATCCCTATTAGGGAGAGATTTATTATGCAAATTAGGATGCTCAATTATGTGCTCACACAATGAAATTAAAATTCAGACAGTGATGAGGAAGAAGGGGACAGTTTAGAAGAAGACGAAGTGGAAACTGTCGATGAAGAGTATCCCCTGATTACTCTTTATCCTATGCTCACTGAAACAGATATTCCAGCTGATTTACAAGAAACAGTTGAAAAGGAAGTGTGGGATATGACAGGGAAAGAAGTAGGATTGGTCAAAGGAGCAGAACCAGTGAAAATGACTGTAAAACCAAATGTAAATTTTCCTCAGACTCCACAATACCATATGTCACTCTCATGAAAGTCGCCCAACTCATTGACAAATTTGTGAAATAGGGAGTACTGAAAGAAATACTAAGTAGTCCATGTAATTCACCAATCATGGGACTAATAAAACCAAGTGGAAAGGTCCGAATTGTTCAAGATTTGAGAAAAATAAATGACATAATAGTCAAATGTTATCCCGTAGTACCAAATCCAGCTGTAATAATGTTTCAAATTCCTTGTGATGCAGAGTGGTTCTCAGTCATCGATTTGTCACAAGCATTCTTTTCTGTGCCTCTTCATGAGGACAGCCAATTTCTCTTTTGCTTCAAATTCCTGGACAGAGTCTACAGTTGGTGTCGAATTCCTCATTGGAATTACCATTTGAATCAACCTTAGTACAGTATATTGACGATTTACTGATTGCTTCCAAAACAGAAAATGACTGTACAGCTGACACTATTGCCCTACTGAACCATTTGGGAAGGAATGGACACAAAGTGTCTCCTTCAAAATTGCAATTTTGCCAGAAGAAAGTGAAATATTTGGGTCACCAAATAGAGAAACGGTCAAGGAAAATAATGAAAGAAAGAATAACGAGTGTACTACAAATGAGTCCACCCAAAATGAGAAAAGAGGTGAGAAAGTTTTTAAGAATGGTGAGCTACTGTCGCCAATGGATTCCCAATTTTTCAACTCTAGCCAAACCTTTACTGAAACTGACCCAGAAAGATGCGCAGGATGAAATAATGTTGAAAAGAGATTAAATGGATGCCTTTATTGAATTAAAGGAATGCATGTGCAGAGCTCCAGCTTTAGGTATGCCTGATTACACAAAGCCTTTCACATTGCTTTGTCGTGAACGTGATGCATGTTCCTTGTCTGTCTTGACTCAAGCCCATGGTGGCGTAAACAGACCAGTAGCATATTTTTCAGCTACTTTGGATCCAGTCGCAGCAGCCTTACCAGGATGCTTGCGTGCTGTAGCAGCAGTTGGTATAAGCTTAAATCAGAGTGAAGGAATAGTGATGGGACATCCTTTAACAGTTATGGTCCCTCACTCAGTCGAAATACTTTTGACACATTCCCAAACACATCACTTGACTGGTGCTAAGCTTACAAGGTACAAGACAATAATCTTGGGGTCACCTAATGTGCAATTGAAAAGGTGCACCACATTGAATCCAGCAACTTTGTTTCCCAGTGAAAATTTTGAAATTGAAAATGTTGATGATATCGAACACGAATGTCTTCGAGTGACTGAATTTTGTACAAAACTGTAAGGAAATGCCTCCTTGGCATGGTTGCCCCCTGACTTTTTGCCTTTGCTGATGCTATGTTTACAATTGAAAGTGTGCTGAGGCCTGCTAACCAGGCCCCAGCACCAGTGTTCTTTCCCTAACCTGTACTTTTGTATCCACAATTGGCAGACCCTGGCATCCAGATAAGTCCCTTGTAACTGGTACTTCTAGTACCAAGGGCCCTGATGCCAAGGAAGGTCTCTAAGGGCTGCAGCATGTCTTATGCCACCCTGGAGACCTCTCACTCAGCCCAGACACACTGCTTGCCAGCTTGTGTGTGCTAGTGAGGACAAAACTAGTAAGTCGACATGGCACTCCCCTCAGGGTGCCATGCCAGCCTCTCACTGCCTATGCAGTATAGGTAAGACACCCCTCTAGCAGGCCTTACAGCCCTAAGGCAGGGTGCACTATACCATAGGTGAGGGTACCAGTGCATGAGCATGGTACCCCTACAGTGTCTAAACAAAACCTTAGACATTGTAAGTGCAGGGTAGCCATAAGAGTATATGGTCTGGGAGTCTGTCAAACACGAACTCCACAGCACCATAATGGCTACACTGAAAACTGGGAAGTTTGGTATCAAACTTCTCAGCACAATAAATGCACACTGATGCCAGTGTACATTTTATTGCAAAATACACCCCAGAGGGCACCTTAGAGGTGCCCCCTGAAACTTAACCGACTATCTGTGTAGGCTGACCAGTTCCAGCAGCCTGCCACACTAGAGACATGTTGCTGGCCCCATGGGGAGAGTGCCTTTGTCACTCTGAGGCCAGTAACAAAGCCTGCACTGGGTGGAGATGCTAACACCTCCCCCAGGCAGGAGCTGTAACACCTGGCGGTGAGCCTCAAAGGCTCACCCCTTTGTCACAGCACCGCAGGACACTCCAGCTAGTGGAGTTGCCCGCCCCCTCCGGCCCGGCCCCCACTTTTGGCGGCAAGGCCGGAGAAAATAATGAGAATAACAAGGAGGAGTCACTGGCCAGTCAGGACAGCCCCTAAGGTGTCCTGAGCTGAGGTGACTCTAACTTTTAGAAATCCTCCATCTTGCAGATGAAGGATTCCCCCAATAGGGTTAGGATTGTGACCCCCTCCCCTTGGGAGGAGACACAAAGAGGGTGTACCCACCCTCAGGGCTAGTAGCCATTGGCTACTAACCCCCCAGACCTAAACACGCCCTTAAATTTAGTATTTAAGGGCTACCCCGAACCCTAGAAAATTAGATTCCTGCAACTACAAGAAGAAGGACTGCCTAGCTGAAAACCCCTGCAGAGGAAGACCAGAAGACGACTACTGCCTTGGCTCCAGAAACTCACCGGCCTGTCTCCTGCCTTCCAAAGATCCTGCTCCAGCGACGCCTTCCAAAGGGACCAGCGACCTCGACATCCTCTGAGGACTGCCCCTGCTTCGAAAAGACAAGAAACTCCCGAGGACAGCGGACCTGCTCCAAGAAAGGCTGCAACTTTGTTTCCAGCAGCCTTGAAAGAACCCTGCAAGCTCCCCGCAAGAAGCGTGAGACTTGCAACACTGCACCCGGCGACCCCGACTCGGCTGGTGGAGATCCAACCCCTCAGGAGGGACCCCAGGACTACTCTGATACTGTGAGTACAAAAACCTGTCCCCCCTGAGCCCCCACAGCGCCGCCTGCAGAGGGAATCCCGAGGCTTCCCCTGACCGCGACTCTTTGAATCCTAAGTCCCGACGCCTGGAATAGACCCTGCACCCGCAGCCACCAGGACCTGAAGGACCGGACTTTCGTTGGAGAAGTGACCCCCAGGAGTCCCTCTCCCTTGCCCAAGTGGAGGTTTCCCCGAGGAACCCCCCCCTTGCCTGCCTGCAGCGCTGAAGAGATCCCGAGATCTCCCATAGACTAACACTACAAACCCGACGCTTGTTTCTACACTGCACCCGGCCGCCCCCGCGCTGCTGAGGGTGAAATTCCTGTGTGGGCTTGTGTCCCCCCCGGTGCCCTACAAAACCCCCCTGGTCTGCCCTCCGAAGACGCGGGTACTTACCTGCAAGCAGACCGGAACCGGGGCACCCCCTTCTCTCCATTCTAGCCTATGTGTTTTGGGCACCACTTTAAACTCTGCACCTGACCGGCCCTGAGCTGCTGGTGTGGTGACTTTGGGGTTGCTCTGAACCCCCAACGGTGGGCTACCTTGGACCAAGAACTGAACCCTGTAAGTGTCTTACTTACCTGGTAAAACTAACAAAAACTTACCTCCCCCAGGAACTGTGAAAATTGCACTGTGTCCACTTTTAAAACAGCTATTTGTCAATAACTTGTAAAGTATACATGCAATTTTTATGATTTAAAGCTCCTAAAGTACTTACCTGCAATACCTTTCGAATGAGATATTACATGTAGAATTTGAACCTGTGGTTCTTAAAATAAACTAAGAAAAGATATTTTTCTATAACAAAACCTATTGGCTGGATTTGTCTCTGAGTGTGTGTACCTCATTTATTGTCTATGTGTATGTACAACAAATGCTTAACACTACTCCTTGGATAAGCCTACTGCTCGACCACACTACCACAAAATAGAGCATTAGTATTATCTCTTTTTACCACTATTTTACCTCTAAGGGGAACCCTTGGACTCTGTGCATGCTATTCCTTACTTTGAAATAGCACATACAGAGCCAACTTCCTACATTGGTGGATCAGCGGTGGGGTACAAGACTTTGCATTTGCTGGACTACTCAGCCAATACCTGATCACACGACAAATTCCAAAATTGTCATTAGAAATAGATTTTTGCAATTTGAAAAGTTTTCTAAATTCTTAAAAGACCTGCTAGGGCCTTGTGTTAGATCCTGTTTAGCATTTCTTTTAGAGTTTAAAAGTTTGTTAAAAGTTTGAATTAGATTCTAGAACCAGTTTTAGATTCTTAAAAAGTATTCCAACTTTTAGAAGCAAAATGTCTAGCACAGATGTGACTGTGGTGGAACTCGACACCACACCTTACCTCCATCTTAAGATGAGGGAGCTAAGGTCACTCTGTAAAATAAAGAAAATAACAATGGGCCCCAAACCTACCAAAGTACAGCTCCAGGAGCTTTTGGCAGAGTTTGAAAAGGCCAACCCCTCTGAGGGTGGCAACTCAGAGGAAGAGGATAGTGACTTGGAGGAAAATTCCCCCCTACCAGTCCTATCTAGGGAGAACAGGGTCCCTCAAACCCTGACTCCAAAAATAATAGTCAGAGATGCTGGTTCCCTCACAGGAGAGACCAACACCTCTGAAATCACTAAGGACAACCCCAGTGAAGAGGACATCCAGTTAGCCAGGATGGCCAAAAGATTGGCTTTGGAAAGACAGATCCTAGCCATAGAGAGGGAAAGACAAGAGATGGGCCTAGGACCCATCAATGGTGGCAGCAACATAAATAGGGTCAGAGATTCTCCTGACATGTTGAAAATCCCTAAAGGGATTGTAACTAAATATGAAGATGGTGATGACATCACCAAATGGTTCACAGCTTTTGAGAGGGCTTGTGTAACCAGAAAAGTGAACAGATCTCACTGGGGTGCTCTCCTTTGGGAAATGTTCACAGGAAAGTGTAGGGATAGACTCCTCACACTCTCTGGACAAGATGCAGAATCTTATGACCTCATGAAGGGTACCCTGATTGAGGGCTTTGGATTCTCCACTGAGGAGTATAGAATTAGATTCAGGGGGGCTCAAAAATCCTCGAGCCAGACCTGGGTTGACTTTGTAGACTACTCAGTGAAAACACTAGATGGTTGGATTCAAGGCAGTGGTGTAAGTAATTATGATGGGCTGTACAATTTATTTGTGAAAGAACAACTATTGAGTAATTGTTTCAATGATAAACTGCATCAGCATCTGGTAGACCTAGGACCAATTTCTCCCCAAGAATTGGGAAAGAAGGCGGACCATTGGGTCAAGACAAGGGTGTCCAAGACTTCAACAGGGGGTGACCAAAAGAAAGGGGTCACAAAGACTCCCCAGGGGAAGGGTGATGAGACAACCAAAACTAAAAATAGTAAAGAGTCTTCTACAGGCCCCCAAAAACCTGCACAGGAGGGTGGGCCCAGAGCCTCTTCACAAAACAATGGGTACAAGGGTAAAAACTTTGATCCCAAAAAGGCCTGGTGTCATAGCTGTAAACAGCATGGACACCAAACTGGAGACAAGGCCTGTCCCAAGAAAGGTTCCACTCCAAACTCCCATCCAGGTAACACTGGTATGGCTAGTCTCCAAGTGGGATCAACAGTGTGCCCAGAGCAAATCAGGGTCCACACTGAAGCTACTCTAGTTTCTGAGGGTGGGGTGGATTTAGCCACACTAGCTGTCTGGCCGCCTAACATGCAAAAATACAGACAGCAACTCTTAATTAATGGGACTAGAATAGAGGGCCTGAGGGATACAGGTGCCAGTGTCACCATGGTGACAGAGAAACTGGTTTCCCCTGGCCAATACCTGACTGGAAAAACTTACACAGTCACCAACGCTGACAATCAGAGAAAAGTACATCCCATGGCAATGGTTACTTTAGAATGGGGAGGGGTCAATGGCCTGAAACAGGTGGTGGTCTCCTCAAATATCCCAGTGGACTGTCTGCTTGGAAATGACCTGGAGTCCTCAGCATGGGCTGAGGTAGAACTAAAAACCCATGCAGCAATGCTGGGTATCCCTGAACTGGTGTGTGTGAAAACAAGAGCACAGTGCAAGGCACAGGGTGAACAAGTAGAGCTGGAGTCTGGAAGAATGGCCCAGCCTACCAAGAGAACAGGAAAGTCAGTTGGGAAACCAACTGCAACACAGCAAAAGAAAGGGAACCTCTCTTCTCAGGAAGGAGTTCTGCCCTCTGAGGGAACTGAGCCTTTGGAGCTTGAACCTTATCAGGTTGAGCTCTTGGGCCCAGGGGGACCCTCAAGGGAGGAGCTGTGTAAGGGACAAGAAACCTGTCCCTCTCTTGAAGGCCTTAGGCAGCAAGCTGCTGAAGAGTCCAAGGGCAAGAAAAGTGGAACACATAGGGTCTATTGGGAAGATGGACTCCTGTACACTGAGGCCAGAGACCCCAAACCTGGGGCCACTAGGAGAGTGGTAGTGCCTCAGCTGTTCAGAGAGTTCATCCTAACATTGGCCCATGACATTCCCCTTGCTGGACATTTGGGACAAACCAAGACGTGGGAGAGGCTAGTCAACCACTTCTACTGGCCCAATATGTCCAACATGGTTAAGGAGTTTTGCCTCTCCTGCCCCACCTGTCAAGCCAGTGGTAAGACAGGTGGGCACCCAAAGGCCCCCCTCATTCCACTTCCAGTGGTGGGGGTCCCCTTTGAAAGAGTGGGTGTGGACATAGTTGGTCCACTGGAACCTCCCACAGCCTCAGGAAATATGTACATCCTAGTAGTAGTGGATCATGCTACTAGGTATCCTGAAGCTATTCCCCTTAGGTCGACTACTGCCCCTGCAGTAGCCAAGGCCCTCATTGGTATCTTTACCAGAGTGGGTTTCCCTAAGGAGGTGGTATCTGACAGAGGTACCAACTTCATGTCAGCATACCTGAAACATATGTGGAATGAGTGTGGAGTGACTTATAAATTCACTACACCTTACCATCCACAAACTAATGGCTTAGTTGAGAGATTCAACAAGACATTAAAGGGCATGATCATGGGGCTCCCAGAAAAGCTCAAAAGGAGATGGGATGTCCTCTTGCCATGTCTGCTTTTCGCTTACAGAGAGGTGCCACAGAAGGGAGTAGGATTCTCACCCTTTGAACTTCTGTTTGGTCATCCTGTAAGGGGACCACTTGCTCTTGTTAAAGAAGGCTGGGAGAGACCTCTTCATGAGCCTAAACAAGACATAGTGGACTATGTACTTGGCCTTCGCTCTAGAATGGCAGAGTACATGGAAAAGGCAACCAAAAACCTTGAGGCCAGCCAACAGCTCCAGAAGTTTTGGTATGACCAAAAGGCTGCACTGGTTGAGTTCCAACCAGGGCAGAAAGTCTGGGTTCTGGAGCCTGTGGCTCCCAGGGCACTCCAGGACAAATGGAGTGGCCCTTACCCAGTGCTAGAAAGGAAGAGTCAGGTCACCTACCTGGTGGACCTGGGCACAAGCAGGAGCCCCAAGAGGGTGATCCATGTGAACCGCCTTAAGCTCTTCCATGACAGGGCTGATGTGAATCTGTTGATGGTAACAGATGAGGATCAGGAGGCAGAGAGTGAACCTCTCCCTGATCTTCTGTCATCAGACCCAAAAGATGGCACAGTAGATGGAGTGATCTACTCAGACACCCTCTCTGGCCAACAGCAAGCTGATTGTAGGAGAGTCCTCCAACAGTTTCCTGAACTCTTCTCCTTAACCCCTGGTCAGACACACCTGTGTACCCATGATGTGGACACAGGAGACAGCATGCCTGTCAAAAACAAAATCTTTAGACAGTCTGACCATGTTAAGGAAAGCATCAAGGTGGAAGTCCACAAGATGCTGGAATTGGGAGTAATTGAGCGCTCTGACAGCCCCTGGGCTAGCCCAGTGGTCTTAGTCCCCAAACCTCACACCAAAGATGGAAAGAAAGAGATGAGGTTTTGTGTGGACTACAGAGGGCTCAATTCTGTCACCAAGACAGATGCTCATCCAATTCCTAGAGCTGATGAGCTCATAGATAAATTAGGTGCTGCCAAATTCTTAAGTACCTTTGACTTGACAGCAGGGTACTGGCAAATAAAAATGGCACCTGGAGCAAAAGAGAAAACAGCATTCTCCACACCTGATGGGCATTATCAGTTTACGGTTATGCCCTTTGGTTTAAAGAATGCCCCTGCCACCTTCCAAAGGTTGGTGAATCAAGTCCTTGCTGGCTTGGAGTCCTTCAGCACAGCTTATCTTGATGATATTGCTGTCTTTAGCTCCACCTGGCAGGATCACCTGGTCCACCTGAAGAAGGTTTTGAAGGCTCTGCAATCTGCAGGCCTCTCTATCAAGGCATCCAAATGCCAGATAGGGCAGGGAACTGTGGTTTACTTGGGCCACCTTGTAGGTGGAGGCCAAGTTCAGCCACTCCAACCCAAGATCCAGACTATTCTGGACTGGGTAGCTCCAAAAACCCAGACTCAAGTCAGGGCATTCCTTGGCTTGACTGGGTATTACAGGAGGTTTGTGAAGGGATATGGATCCATTGTGACAGCCCTCACTGAACTCACCTCCAAGAAAATGCCCAAGAAAGTGAACTGGACTGTGGAATGCCAACAGGCCTTTGACACCCTGAAACAGGCAATGTGCTCAGCACCAGTTCTAAAAGCTCCAGATTATTCTAAGCAGTTCATTGTGCAGACTGATGCCTCTGAACATGGGATAGGGGCAGTTTTGTCCCAAACCAATGATGATGGCCTTGACCAGCCTGTTGCTTTCATTAGCAGGAGGTTACTCCCCAGGGAGCAGCGTTGGAGTGCCATTGAGAGGGAGGCCTTTGCTGTGGTTTGGTCCCTGAAGAAGCTGAGACCATACCTCTTTGGGACTCACTTCCTAGTCCAAACCGACCACAGACCTCTCAAATGGCTGATGCAAATGAAAGGTGAAAATCCTAAACTGTTGAGGTGGTCCATCTCCCTACAGGGAATGGACTTTATAGTGGAACACAGACCTGGGACTGCCCATGCCAATGCAGATGGCCTTTCCAGGTTCTTCCACTTAGAAAATGAAGACTCTCTTGGGAAAGGTTAGTCTCATCCTCTTTCGTTTGGGGGGGGGTTGTGTAAGGAAATGCCTCCTTGGCATGGTTGCCCCCTGACTTTTTGCCTTTGCTGATGCTATGTTTACAATTGAAAGTGTGCTGAGGCCTGCTAACCAGGCCCCAGCACCAGTGTTCTTTCCCTAACCTGTACTTTTGTATCCACAATTGGCAGACCCTGGCATCCAGATAAGTCCCTTGTAACTGGTACTTCTAGTACCAAGGGCCCTGATGCCAAGGAAGGTCTCTAAGGGCTGCAGCATGTCTTATGCCACCCTGGAGACCTCTCACTCAGCCCAGACACACTGCTTGCCAGCTTGTGTGTGCTAGTGAGGACAAAACGAGTAAGTCGACATGGCACTCCCCTCAGGGTGCCATGCCAGCCTCTCACTGCCTATGCAGTATAGGTAAGACACCCCTCTAGCAGGCCTTACAGCCCTAAGGCAGGGTGCACTATACCATAGGTGAGGGTACCAGTGCATGAGCATGGTACCCCTACAGTGTCTAAACAAAACCTTAGACATTGTAAGTGCAGGGTAGCCATAAGAGTATATGGTCTGGGAGTCTGTCAAACACGAACTCCACAGCACCATAATGGCTACACTGAAAACTGGGAAGTTTGGTATCAAACTTCTCAGCACAATAAATGCACACTGATGCCAGTGTACATTTTATTGCAAAATACACCCCAGAGGGCACCTTAGAGGTGCCCCCTGAAACTTAACCGACTATCTGTGTAGGCTGACCAGTTCCAGCAGCCTGCCACACTAGAGACATGTTGCTGGCCCCATGGGGAGAGTGCCTTTGTCACTCTGAGGCCAGTAACAAAGCCTGCACTGGGTGGAGATGCTAACACCTCCCCCAGGCAGGAGCTGTAACACCTGGCGGTGAGCCTCAAAGGCTCACCCCTTTGTCACAGCACCGCAGGACACTCCAGCTAGTGGAGTTGCCCGCCCCCTCCGGCCCGGCCCCCACTTTTGGCGGCAAGGCCGGAGAAAATAATGAGAATAACAAGGAGGAGTCACTGGCCAGTCAGGACAGCCCCTAAGGTGTCCTGAGCTGAGGTGACTCTAACTTTTAGAAATCCTCCATCTTGCAGATGGAGGATTCCCCCAATAGGGTTAGGATTGTGACCCCCTCCCCTTGGGAGGAGACACAAAGAGGATGTACCCACCCTCAGGGCTAGTAGCCATTGGCTACTAACCCCCCAGACCTAAACACGCCCTTAAATTTAGTATTTAAGGGCTACCCCGAACCCTAGAAAATTAGATTCCTGCAACTACAAGAAGAAGGACTGCCTAGCTGAAAACCCCTGCAGAGGAAGACCAGAAGACGACTACTGCCTTGGCTCCTGAAACTCACCGGCCTGTCTCCTGCCTTCCAAAGATCCTGCTCCAGCGACGCCTTCCAAAGGGACCAGCGACCTCGACATCCTCTGAGGACTGCCCCTGCTTCGAAAAGACAAGAAACTCCCGAGGACAGCGGACCTGCTCCAAGAAAGGCTGCAACTTTGTTTCCAGCAGCCTTGAAAGAACCCTGCAAGCTCCCCGCAAAAAGCGTGAGACTTGCAACACTGCACCCGGCGACCCCGACTCGGCTGGTGGAGATCCAACCCCTCAGGAGGGACCCCAGGACTACTCTGATACTGTGAGTACAAAAACCTGTCCCCCCTGAGCCCCCACAGCGCCGCCTGCAGAGGGAATCCCGAGGCTTCCCCTGACCGCGACTCTTTGAATCCTAAGTCCCGACGACTGGGAGAGACCCTGCACCCGCAGCCCCCAGGACCTGAAGGACCGGACTTTCGTTGGAGAAGTGACCCCCAGGAGTCCCTCTCCCTTGCCCAAGTGGAGGTTTCCCCGAGGAACCCCCCCCTTGCCTGCCTGCAGCGCTGAAGAGATCCCGAGATCTCCCATAGACTAACACTACAAACCCGACGCTTGTTTCTACACTGCACCCGGCCGCCCCGCGCTGCTGAGGGTGAAATTCCTGTGTGGGCTTGTGTCCCCCCCCGGTGCCCTACAAAACCCCCCTGGTCTGCCCTCCGAAGACGCGGGTACTTACCTGCAAGCAGACCGGAACCGGGGCACCCCCTTCTCTCCATTCTAGCCTATGTGTTTTGGGCACCACTTTAAACTCTGCACCTGACCGGCCCTGAGCTGCTGGTGTGGTGACTTTGGGGTTGCTCTGAACCCCCAACGGTGGGCTACCTTGGACCAAGAACTGAACCCTGTAAGTGTCTTACTTACCTGGTAAAACTAACAAAAACTTACCTCCCCCAGGAACTGTGAAAATTGCACTGTGTCCACTTTTAAAACAGCTATTTGTCAATAACTTGTAAAGTATACATGCAATTTTTATGATTTAAAGCTCCTAAAGTACTTACCTGCAATACCTTTCGAATGAGATATTACATGTAGAATTTGAACCTGTGGTTCTTAAAATAAACTAAGAAAAGATATTTTTCTATAACAAAACCTATTGGCTGGATTTGTCTCTGAGTGTGTGTACCTCATTTATTGTCTATGTGTATGTACAACAAATGCTTAACACTACTCCTTGGATAAGCCTACTGCTCGACCACACTACCACAAAATAGAGCATTAGTATTATCTCTTTTTACCACTATTTTACCTCTAAGGGGAACCCTTGGACTCTGTGCATGCTATTCCTTACTTTGAAATAGCACATACAGAGCCAACTTCCTACAAACCAAGACCTGATATCAAAGATACTCGATTGGAAGAAAATGATCAGATTATTTTTGTTGATGGTTCATGTTTAAGAGATGCACTAGGAATATTGAAAGCAGGATATGCTGTATGTACAATAACTGGTGTTCTAGAAGCATCTTGGCTTCAGGGAGTTTACTCTGCACAGGTAGCGGAACTAGTAGCCCTTACTAGAGCTTGCCAACTTTCCGCATTAATGAAAGTCACCATTTACACTGAAAGTCAGTACGGATTTGGAATAGTGCATGATTTTGGACAATTGTGGTCACAAAGAGGCTTTATGACCTCTTCAGGATCACCAGTGAAAAATGGTGAAAGAATAAGAGAATTGTTACATGCTATCCAGTTACCAGGAGAAGTAGCAGTGGTAAAATGCAGTGCACACTCGAAATCACAAGACTTAGGGCCTGATTACAACTTTGGAGGAGGGTGTTAATCCGTCCCAAATGTGACGGATATACCACCAGCCGTATTACGAGTTCCATAGGATATAATGGACTCGTAATACGGCTGGTGGTATATCCGTCACATTTGGGACGGATTAATACCTTCCCCCAAAGTTGTAATCAGGCCCTTAGTTTCTTTGGGAAATGGATATGCAGATCAAGTCGCAAGGTTTTGCACATTGAACTGTATATTGCTCAGAGATGAATGGAATTTGATAAATGAGCCAGAACTTGAACCAAATGAAGCCTTTGCTCTAAAAGTTGTAGACACAATCGAAGAATTGAAATTCTTACAAAATAATGTTAGTAAGGATGAAAAACTCTCATGGAGCAAATTACAATGCGTAAAAAAAACAGATGATTTGTGGGTTTCAAGTGAAGGGAAATTAGTTTCGCCAGACAGTCTCTTGTCCCAAATAGCTATTCTATATCATGGACAAGCACACATTGGAAGAGATGCCATGATTAGATTATTCAAAATTGATTGGTTTAATCCCAAATTCCACCAAGTTGCTGAAGCAGTTTGCCATTGTTGCGTCATTTGTCAACAAATGAACGCAGGGAAGGGAACCGTAGTAAATTTGAGTCACATTGGAAAAGCAGGTGGGCCATTCAGCAGGATGCAAATGGATTTCATTGAGATGGCTATGCATGCAGGCTTTAAGTATGTGTTGGTGATTGTGTGTATTTTTTGTCACTGGATTGAAGCATACCCTACACGCAGAAATGACAGTCTCACAGTTGCAAAGCTACTCTTGAGAGAACTAATACCACGTTTCAGATTCCCGATCTCTTTAGAATCAGATAGGGGAAGTCACTTTAGTAATCAAATTACTGTGTGCAGCACTGAACATTGAACAAAAATTGCGTTGTAGCTACTGCCCTGAAGCATCAGGACTAGTGGAGCAAATGAATGGCACCCTGAAATCAAGAATGGCAAAAATATGCGCATCCACAAACTTGAAATGGCCTGACGCGTTGCCCTTGGTGTTAATGTCAATGAGAAACACACCTGATAGAAAGACTGGACTATCACCGCACAAAATTCTCATGGGCAGAGCCATGAGACTCCCAGCAGTTCCTGCGAATGCTCTTGTAAATATTACAGATTATATGGTATTGGACTACTGCAAAGGTATGGCTGATGTGGTCCGCTCTTTTTCTCACCAGGTAGAGGCAACCACCTTGCCACAGATCCAAGATCCAGGACACACCCTGAAAGCAGGTGACTGGGTTGTGGTTAAGAAGCACGTGAGAAAATCGTGTTTGGAACCCCGTAGGAAAGGACCTTTTCAAGTGATTCTGACAACTACCACCGGTGTGAAGTGTGCGGGAGTTCCCAACTGGATTCACGCCAGTCACACGAAAAGGGTGGTGTGCCCCACAGAAGAGGAAATTGAAGCACTGAAATTACCAACAGCTAACAGGGAAGTACCAGGCACTGAGACAGAACGAAGGGAGCCCGGAAGTGAACGAGAAGAAATCGAGACAGAAGAAATCTTCTCTGAGGAAGACGCAGTCGATCCTTTCGAGGACAACAGAGAAGAAGCCTCAGGAAGTGACAAAGATCCTGGAGGTGACAAAGATCCTATCTTAGGTGAAGAAGCAGGAGAGCCTAATAAGAGGCGGGCTTTCCCAGAAGCAGACGATACAAGAAAAGAAGGAGAAAACCTGATTGACCTCCTAGGGGAAGGAGACAAAACAGAGCAAAGTGAAATTGTTCCAATTCTTCCAGAACCGGTTGCAGGTCCATCAGGTGAAAGCAACGCGAAACGAAGACAAAACATATCAAAGACTAAAGAGACATTGAACGAAAACAAATGGCCAAAATTGAAGGAGAAAAGAAAAGAAGTGTCTATCGTAATAACAACATCGAATGAAGAAAAAGACACAGCCAAAGAACAAGACATAAGCGAAAGAGAATCGAAAGGAGATGCAAAATTGAAAAGGAAAAGAATACCGAGCAGAAGATATTCTGGTCCAGAGTGGGCATACACAGCCACTAATGATTGGTCAGACGAATTTCTATCTCTTAGTCTTGAAAACGAAGAAGCAGAATGACATTTTGGTACTTGAAAAAGTGAAATTTCATGAACATTACCGAATAAGACATTGATAACCTGATTGACTTTTGAAAACGATTTTGAGACAAAGCTGCTAAACCGATAAGAGACTAAGGCGCTAAAGAAAACCATGTGTACTTTGACCTTGTTCATCCTTTATATATATCTGCAAATCTGATTTGATAAAGTGTCTTCAACTTTCTGATTCTATATAGAGCATGACAGACAATACTACACAAGGACATAAAATGAAATGTTGTAAATATATGTGCATAGGTCTAATAACTGCATGTGTACTAATATTTATGGCAATAATTCTTGGAATGCATGGAGGGAATGAAAGAGACGCGAATTATGCTTCTACTTTTAAAACTACTTCTGAATTAACTCCTTTGAAGAAACTCGAACAAGAAGAAAAATATTTGCATGACAAGAAAGAACTCTTCTCAAATGTCTTCTATCGCTTGCTGAATGAGTATGTTGAGACAATGGATGCGAAAGATTGTTATGTATGTACACAAATACCTAGCTCAGTAATAGAAGGGGTGACATATCATAGCATGCCCCTTATGTATGGAATAACATGCAGCTTGTTACTAACCAGATTTTATGGCCAGGAGTATATTCAATACTTCTATTCCAATCATGATGTCGTATTTTCATATGTCCCCATAATTGAGTACCTGAGTAAAGTAGCGAGAGATTATTATATAAAATTAGTTAGGGGTTTCTTTGAACCATTATCACCTTTTTCCACAGTTCACGCTCATAAAGAAAACCTTACATGCTTGCTTTCACCCGTAGAGAAAAGCTTTTTAGATCACACTGAAGATAGAAGGAAAATGGTAAAGGAGAAATTAGAAAAAGAATTACATAAAAGGACATCTGTAGATAACTATGCTTTTGCCGCAATAAAGACACAAGGGAAACTGGCTTTAGATGCAATACATATAGGGAAGCTTTGTATATATGGACCTAAATCATATTATGAGACAATCTTTGTAGGAACCAGTGAATGTAAACACGTGTTTTTATTCCAGAGTAAATGGACGTTCATGTTAAATGGCCTAGATCCAGCTACTCCAGGAGTATACTATATTTGTGGACTCAATGCCTATAATCGTCTTCCAAAAGGATGGTATGGGAGATGTTCTTTGGGAATAGTATTTCCCAAGATTTTTCAACTAGACGACTTAAAGAAATTTCCAAAACTGTCTGAATTACATCGTATTCAGAAAAGGGAGACAGCTTCTGGTGTGGTAGGAGATATATTTGGAGCAATAATTCCTTCCGTAGGAGTTATATTGAATTCAATCAAAATACGAAAGTTGTCTACTATTGTGGATAACATGCTGACAAATTTCTCAGGAGCAATGATCCTGATTGATACTGAACTTTCTGCAGAAAGAGCTATGACTCTTTAAACCGGCTTGCTTTAGACATTCTTTTAGCAAAGAATGGCGGCGTTTGCAAAATGCTTAGTTCACGTCACTGTTGTTCATATATACCAGACAACAGTAGACAAATTAGAAATAGGCTTGCAAATTTAACTAACGACAGTACAGATTTGAAAGAATTGAAAGAACCAGGGGTATGGGAAAAGGTTGGAAAAGGATTTGCTTCCGTGGAAAATTGGCTCAGCAACATTTGGAACGGAATATTACTGAAAATAGTAAAAGGAATATTAATAATATTAATTTGCTTAATAGGTATTTGGGGGATATGGAAAGCTATTAAAATATTGAAATCAAGAAACAAGAGGAGAAGAGAAAAGAAAGAACAAAAGAAAATGGTAGAAATATACAGGGAAAAATCAAAGGGAACAAAAAGGAAGAGGGAGATGACTGAAATGCAAGATTACTAAACAGAATTTTAATGAAATAAAATTTGTGGTAGAAGATTTAGTGTGATGACATAATTAGTCATCAGAGGAGGGATTGATGAAGCAGAAAAAGAAAGGCTAATAAACATTCATATATCATGTAACAAAATCGTATAAGACAATGTGATTTTAGTAAAGAAAAATAATGTATGTAGGAAAATGTGCCTACGAAATAGTTCGCCATCATTATAAACAAGCTTAATTAATCATGAAGAATTGACAATGTAGTAATCCATCATAATTGCAGATGTATTTTATGATTTTCTTGCTGAAACTGTTAGATGCTTAGCTTAAATTTAGCAGAGGCTTTGGCCTAGTTGCCTGGTCTCAAATTTAACTGCGTGATTTTCACTTGTATTAACAAAGACGTTAAACTTTAAAAGCTGTATTTTTCCAGTAGAAATGACTAATACACTTATCTCAAGGTTTCGTGCTAGGCAAGTTTCATCCCCTTTGAAGCAAGGTCAGTTTCTGCAGGTGCAGACAATAAAGACACTGATGTAGAATTAATTGGCAACTTTGTTGCTACTTGTGTTCCAAAACTCCAAGGACACCTTATGCGTAGATGAACATTAAGAGAAGGACACTATTCATTGGTTAAAGAGAAACCACCCCATGGACCCTCCAATGGAAGACCCTGAAGAATTTGGAAAGTTTCTTACTTAAACCCGCCGGACAAAGAGAAGTCAGCCATTTTCTTTGATGCCATTTTGAAGCAAGATTCAAGAAGCCATTTTGATGACCCTTTGATGGTTTTTCTCTATTCCAGAGAGAGAGAGAGACTTTAAAGAATTCTCACCCTAGAGACTTTAACTTTACTTTGCCTTGCCCATTCCATAACTTTTGGTCCCCCCATTTTCCTTGCTGTTGCAAGGAAAACTTTGCCTTAAACTTTGCCCCTTAAAGTCCGCCCCATGCTGATCGAACCGTTACCTGAAGGACGAAGACTTACCTTGAATGCTGATTGTATTTGGTAATTATGAAAGGATAAATGTATTATTCATTTTATTTTCCTTCTTAAGTACCAACTGCTTATTTTGACAGAGCCTAAGCTAGAAGTTTTCTAAATTTATGTTGACTAAATTCGTTTTGCATGAAGCCCCACATGCCAATGCTAATCAGAGGTTAGTTGAGGTATTCATTTGATGCACCATGATGAATTGAAATCTTGTTATGCTGACCGATGTATGCAATTAGTCAAATTCAGTTACTCTTATTAGTGATTTGCATTGCTATAACTGAGTGCATTATAATCCAAATTTTGCGTAGATTGCGTTTCTTCCGTCGCTATGGACAGCTAGTAATGTTCGTATACGTATATCATTTGATTTTGAGACTTACTTATATTGTATTAGCTTTGTTAATATAGGGAAATAAACTCATTAACTTTTAATAAACAGGTGTGGTTATTCATGACTGAAAGGTCATGGTGTGTCTAATTGCTGATTTTCCGCTTAACTAATTTGTTGATTGATTACTAATTGAGTATTGGTTATTGATTAAAAATGATTATTAATTATTGATTTGAGGGATCCGACTATTCTTGGATGAGGAGAACTCAACTCGGTCAAAAGGTTCACCGACCTCTGGCGTGTCCAAGTATAAGTAATTTATAAGGACTGGACGCGCTAACAGTAGATGGTAGCAGAGTTTGATGTTTTGGCCTTTTGGGACCGCATCTGAACAATAAACAGATTCGGGTAGTAGAATTTTCTTTGATAGAACAAGTTGGAGAAATGTTGATGCCCTAAATCCCCAATGACTTTCCTGGAATCTCGGAGCTTGCGAATGGAGGAAAAGGAGGTGTGAGAATGTTTTCGGCGTTTCTAGTGACGGTATGAGTGAAGTTAGGGTTCGCGCTTGCATAGCTTATGCCGCAGATGCATTGTGAAGTTTGCGAGGATTTTTAGGGGGTTACGAACTCCAATCAAAATTTTAGAGGAGTGATACTCCAAAGTGTGAGAGTAGGGAAGTCGTCGAACTTCATATGAGTGTAGGAAAAATTGTACACGTGGTTGTTGATGTTGAGACGGGCCCTGCGAGGTCAAGAGACTCCGGAGTATGTTGAAAAGTGTATGAGACACTTGATTGATGTTGTAATTTGTTCGGTTTAATAGGTTGATCGGGCGTGGTCAACTAGTCGGTACGAATGTTTAGGAATAAAAGAAAATTTTCGACTTTGAGATTTGACGAATTCTAAGGTGCACTAAAATAGTTCATTGATCAGTTGAGAGTAAAGTTTGCGGGTAAAATTTTGCTTGCGAAAGTGTGAAACCGAGAAAGATGGAATAACTGCAGAGGCTAGTGAAAAATCCCTAAGGTTTCTGAAGCGATTGTATAACCTTTCCTGTAGTAAACCGACAGATTTGTTTTTCTTCTTTTTGGTTAGTGCTAGCGATATATTGCAGAAATTAGTTTTGGATGAAGCTGAATGAAGGAGGACAAGCCGTGAGACTTTGTCAGCCGCAGTGTGTGGGTGTGACGTCACTAGGAGCCGCGCTGGGGTAGGTTGGTTGGTGAGAAGGGTCGCGCACGGATTGGATGCAGTCCGTGAAGCGTAATTGGTGGGGAAAGGCAAGCGAAGAGTATTCCGGGAATTAAAGTCACTTATTGATTACATTTTGAGAAAATAAAAGACGGAAAGATGATATTTTTCAAAGCACTTAAGAGTGCCTCGAGGGGAGATGTATATATTAAAGCAAATGTAGGAGAAGAAACACCGCCTGAGGGTACACCAGCTTACATCGTGATTGAAGAAAAGGGTGTCGAACCATGTCTTTGGTTAAAGCAATGGTGTAAATTAACAGAAAAGCATGGAAGTGTAGCGTTTCCCATCCATGGGACGTTTAACCTACGAATCTTGGAGAATCTAAGATTTGCGCTATATGACATGAAAATACCTCCAAGACCAGCACAGTTTGAAGCAGTAGCAATTTGGGAACAAATGGCTAGAAGGCAACTACAAAAGAAATTTGAGACAAGAGTGAGAAAAGTAGAAAAGACACTAGCGGATGCTAGATGGGATAGTACTCAAAAGGTTTGGAGATCAGACAGAATTACCAAAGACCGACATTGATTCAAACAGAACCAACACAAATTGTGGTGCCTCAAAAGCAGATACAAGAAATGCCAAAGTACATTCAAACAGCAGAGACACAGTTAGACATGCCAGCAAGGATGAACCATAATGTGGGAATTAACATGCCACAGAATTTGGGGAACAGACAGAATCCAGACGCAATATCTTTGCCTCCCTTGTAGGTCCGCCAGTACCATTATATATACAGGCAAAGCCAAGTGTATGCGACCAAGGGGTAATGACACAAAATGAGATAGGAAGGAGATACATAGAAAATGCTCAAGAAACGACTCCGGTAGGAACACTGTCAAATAGATCTGGGTCTTTGTTGGAATTTAGTCCAATTCCAATTTGTGTTCCGTCAACTGTGGTAAGGTCAAGTCCACCACTAATAGTACCGCTAACTTAAAAAAACAGAAACGTTACAGAAACCATCAGTAGCAGTAGACGTAGATGCCACATTAATGGGACTAAACGCACAACAATTAATACAATGGTTGAACAGCCTGAATTCCACACAGAGTACACCCAGCGGGAAAGGAGAAGAATATTTTAATCAAATAAGATTGGGCATGGAAGCAGGTGAACTAGTAGAGGGAACGATGGGTCTGAACAGATTAGAATCATACACAGAAGAAGAGATGAGATACATCTGCCCTAGAATTACAAGAGAAGTAAGCAGCATACATAGGAGGTTACAAGAAATTGCAGACAGACACAAAATAGACATAAGTAAAACCAAGCGCTTAAGCAGAAGTTACAGGTTAGACTTTGAGACAAAGGATTTTGAACACATGAGGTCTGCAGGAATGAAAACACACCTTAAAGAAATACTGCAAATCGCGCAGGTTTGGAGATGTTTAGACAAGTGAGAAAGCAGGTGGGTTAAGAAAAAGGATAAGAAGAAAGAAAGTACCCCAGATCAGAATGAGAAAGTACAACAGAATGATGATCTTCTAATCATGTTACCAATTAGAGAAACCGCAGGGGGAAAACATATCCATGTACCATGGTACAGGTGTGATATTCAATCCTTTACGGAAGATTACCCTAAATTAAGTGAGAAACCGATCGAATGGTATCAACAAAGAGATAGATTCGTGAAACTCGCAAAATGTCTTTGGGAAGACCTGAATACTTTATTCGAAATTGTAGTTCCGGCAGATTTGTGGGAAGATTGTAAAAGGGCTGTAGATTGGCCAACAAGCGAACCAGAAAGAGATAGGGACACAGGTGCACCATCGCCTAGGGTAATGAGCATGTACCATAAAGTAATTGAGTACCTGAAAACAAAAGTTGCGTCGAAAAATGTAGATTGGCAGAAGATTGACAGAACAGCACAGGAGGTTAAGGAGTCGATACATGCGTACTATGAGAGATTGTTGAAAGCATTTAAAAATTACAGTGGTACGGAAACGACTGAGGCAAAGGACATGCTCCATTTTGTATTCAGATTTGTGGAAGGATTGAGACCCGAAATCAGCCAGATGATTAAAATACATTTGATTTGTTGGCAGTCAAAATCGATCGATGAAGTGTTGAACTATGCAAAATACCGCAGCGATGAAATTGAGACAAAGCAGAAAAGGTTGAAAGAAAAAGTGATGATGATGCAGATTAGAGCAGCTCAGACAGGTTTACAAGGTTTCCAACAACAGTTGCCGCAGCAGCAACAGCAACAGCAACAGCAGGGAAATGCGATCTTTCAGCCACAGATGAGAGGCAGAGGCCGAGGAGGTTTTGTGAATAATGGTCCTGATTTAAATATTGTTGCGATTCCTAATGGTATGCAGGCAATGAAGAAAGTGATGCCATGTCACACGTGCGGAATCGTCGGACATTGGAAACGGGAGTGCCCAATGTTGGTGCAGGAAGGTGTAGGTCAGCAAAACAATGATGTCAATACATTTCAGAATATGAGAGGACCGAAATTGAGAGGTCCAAATCCAAATTTCCAAAATAATGCAAATCAGATGCAGGGTCTACAACCTATACAACAACAGCAGATGCAAATGCCCTGTGCACAAATGGCTCAAGCACAGCCAATGCAACAACAGTTTCCTTTGGTACCTAATCAGCAAATGCAAATACCCTTAGCACCAATGAATCAGCAACAAGTAATGCTTCCTCAACAGGTCACAGGTCAAGGAATGAATTAAAGTAACACAGTACACCAATTCCCGTTACACAGTGAGAGTGGAATAAACAATGAATGGGAGAGTGAAAGTTCAGATGAGGAGGGAAATTGTATGCTTGCAGCATCTTTGGAAGTTGATCAAAAGGGACCATATGTGGAAGGAAGAGTTATGGGTCACAGCATTTCATTTTTGGTTGACACAGGAGCTACACGCTCTACAGTTAGAAGCATCGAAGTACCAAATTTGCCACTTTCAGGGAGAACAGTTCAAGCAGTGGGAGTGGCAAATAGGTATCTGACAAACCCAATTACGGATCCAGTGCAAGTCAAAATTGGTAACTTTCAAGGGTTACATAAATTTGTGGTGTGTGACTCAAGTCCGATATCCCTATTAGGGAGAGATTTATTATGCAAATTAGGATGCTCAATTATGTGCTCACACAATGAAATTAAAATTCAGACAGTGATGAGGAAGAAGGGGACAGTTTAGAAGAAGACGAAGTGGAAACTGTCGATGAAGAGTATCCCCTGATTACTCTTTATCCTATGCTCACTGAAACAGATATTCCAGCTGATTTACAAGAAACAGTTGAAAAGGAAGTGTGGGATATGACAGGGAAAGAAGTAGGATTGGTCAAAGGAGCAGAACCAGTGAAAATGACTGTAAAACCAAATGTAAATTTTCCTCAGACTCCACAATACCATATGTCACTCTCATGAAAGTCGCCCAACTCATTGACAAATTTGTGAAATAGGGAGTACTGAAAGAAATACTAAGTAGTCCATGTAATTCACCAATCATGGGACTAATAAAACCAAGTGGAAAGGTCCGAATTGTTCAAGATTTGAGAAAAATAAATGACATAATAGTCAAATGTTATCCCGTAGTACCAAATCCAGCTGTAATAATGTTTCAAATTCCTTGTGATGCAGAGTGGTTCTCAGTCATCGATTTGTCACAAGCATTCTTTTCTGTGCCTCTTCATGAGGACAGCCAATTTCTCTTTTGCTTCAAATTCCTGGACAGAGTCTACAGTTGGTGTCGAATTCCTCATTGGAATTACCATTTGAATCAACCTTAGTACAGTATATTGACGATTTACTGATTGCTTCCAAAACAGAAAATGACTGTACAGCTGACACTATTGCCCTACTGAACCATTTGGGAAGGAATGGACACAAAGTGTCTCCTTCAAAATTGCAATTTTGCCAGAAGAAAGTGAAATATTTGGGTCACCAAATAGAGAAACGGTCAAGGAAAATAATGAAAGAAAGAATAACGAGTGTACTACAAATGAGTCCACCCAAAATGAGAAAAGAGGTGAGAAAGTTTTTAAGAATGGTGAGCTACTGTCGCCAATGGATTCCCAATTTTTCAACTCTAGCCAAACCTTTACTGAAACTGACCCAGAAAGATGCGCAGGATGAAATAATGTTGAAAAGAGATTAAATGGATGCCTTTATTGAATTAAAGGAATGCATGTGCAGAGCTCCAGCTTTAGGTATGCCTGATTACACAAAGCCTTTCACATTGCTTTGTCGTGAACGTGATGCATGTTCCTTGTCTGTCTTGACTCAAGCCCATGGTGGCGTAAACAGACCAGTAGCATATTTTTCAGCTACTTTGGATCCAGTCGCAGCAGCCTTACCAGGATGCTTGCGTGCTGTAGCAGCAGTTGGTATAAGCTTAAATCAGAGTGAAGGAATAGTGATGGGACATCCTTTAACAGTTATGGTCCCTCACTCAGTCGAAATACTTTTGACACATTCCCAAACACATCACTTGACTGGTGCTAAGCTTACAAGGTACAAGACAATAATCTTGGGGTCACCTAATGTGCAATTGAAAAGGTGCACCACATTGAATCCAGCAACTTTGTTTCCCAGTGAAAATTTTGAAATTGAAAATGTTGATGATATCGAACACGAATGTCTTCGAGTGACTGAATTTTGTACAAAACCAAGACCTGATATCAAAGATACTCGATTGGAAGAAAATTATCAGATTATTTTTGTTGATGGTTCATGTTTAAGAGATGCACTAGGAATATTGAAAGCAGGATATGCTGTATGTACAATAACTGGTGTTCTAGAAGCATCTTGGCTTCAGGGAGTTTACTCTGCACAGGTAGCGGAACTAGTAGCCCTTACTAGAGCTTGCCAACTTTCCGCATTAATGAAAGTCACCATTTACACTGACAGTCAGTACGGATTTGGAATAGTGCATGATTTTGGACAATTGTGGTCACAAAGAGGCTTTATGACCTCTTCAGGATCACCAGTGAAAAATGGTGAAAGAATAAGAGAATTGTTACATGCTATCCAGTTACCAGGAGAAGTAGCAGTGGTAAAATGCAGTGCACACTCGAAATCACAAGACTTAGGGCCTGATTACAACTTTGGAGGAGGGTGTTAATCCGTCCCAAATGTGACGGATATACCACCAGCCGTATTACGAGTTCCATAGGATATAATGGACTCGTAATACGGCTGGTGGTATATCCGTCACATTTGGGACGGATTAATACCTTCCCCCAAAGTTGTAATCAGGCCCTTAGTTTCTTTGGGAAATGGATATGCAGATCAAGTCGCAAGGTTTTGCTCATTGAACTGTATATTGCTCAGAGATGAATGGAATTTGATAAATGAGCCAGAACTTGAACCAAATGAAGCCTTTGCTCTAAAAGTTGTAGACACAATCGAAGAATTGAAATTCTTACAAAATAATGTTAGTAAGGATGAAAAACTCTCATGGAGCAAATTACAATGCGTAAAAAAAACAGATGATTTGTGGGTTTCAAGTGAAGGGAAATTAGTTTTGCCAGACAGTCTCTTGTCCCAAATAGCTACTCTATATCATGGACAAGCACACATTGGAAGAGATGCCATGATTAGATTATTCAAAATTGATTGGTTTAATCCCAAATTCCACCAAGTTGCTGAAGCAGTTTGCCATTGTTGCGTCATTTGTCAACAAATGAACGCAGGGAAGGGAACCGTAGTAAATTTGAGTCACATTGGAAAAGCAGGTGGGCCATTCAGCAGGATGCAAATGGATTTCATTGAGATGGCTATGCATGCAGGCTTTAAGTATGTGTTGGTGATTGTGTGTATTTTTTGTCACTGGATTGAAGCATACCCTACACGCAGAAATGACAGTCTCACAGTTGCAAAGCTACTCTTGAGAGAACTAATACCACGTTTCGGATTCCCGATTTCTTTAGAATCAGATAGGGGAAGTCACTTTAGTAATCAAATTACTGTGTGCAGCACTGAACATTGAACAAAAATTGCGTTGTAGCTACTGCCCTGAAGCATCAGGACTAGTGGAGCAAATGAATGGCACCCTGAAATCAAGAATGGCAAAAATATGCGCATCCACAAACTTGAAATGGCCTGACGCGTTGCCCTTGGTGTTAATGTCAATGAGAAACACACCTGATAGAAAGACTGGACTATCACCGCACAAAATTCTCATGGGCAGAGCCATGAGACTCCCAGCAGTTCCTGCGAATGCTCTTGTAAATATTACAGATTATATGGTATTGGACTACTGCAAAGGTATGGCTGATGTGGTCCGCTCTTTTTCTCACCAGGTAGAGGCAACCACCTTGCCACAGATCCAAGGTCCAGGACACACCCTGAAAGCAGGTGACTGGGTTGTGGTTAAGAAGCACGTGAGAAAATCGTGTTTGGAACCCCGTAGGAAAGGACCTTTTCAAGTGATTCTGACAACTACCACCGGTGTGAAGTGTGCGGGAGTTCCCAACTGGATTCACGCCAGTCACACGAAAAGGGTGGTGTGCCCCACAGAAGAGGAAATTGAAGCACTGAAATTACCAACAGCTAACAGGGAAGTACCAGGCACTGAGACAGAACGAAGGGAGCCCGGAAGTGAACGAGAAGAAATCGAGACAGAAGAAATCTTCTCTGAGGAAGACGCAGTCGATCCTTTCGAGGACAACAGAGAAGAAGCCTCAGGAAGTGACAAAGATCCTGGAGGTGACAAAGATCCTATCTTAGGTGAAGAAGCAGGAGAGCCTAATAAGAGGCGGGCTTTCCCAGAAGCAGACGATACAAGAAAAGAAGGAGAAAACCTGATTGACCTCCTAGGGGAAGGAGACAAAACAGAGCAAAGTGAAATTGTTCCAATTCTTCCAGAACCGGTTGCAGGTCCATCAGGTGAAAGCAACGCGAAACGAAGACAAAACATATCAGAGACTAAAGAGACATTGAACGAAAACAAATGGCCAAAATTGAAGGAGAAAAGAAAAGAAGTGTCTATCGTAATAACAACATCGAATGAAGAAAAAGTCACAGCCAAAGAACAAGACATAAGCGAAAGAGAATCGAAAGGAGATGCAAAATTGAAAAGGAAAAGAATACCGAGCAGAAGATATTCTGGTCCAGAGTGGGCATACACAGCCACTAATGATTGGTCAGACGAATTTCTATCTCTTAGTCTTGAAAACGAAGAAGCAGAATGACATTTTGGTACTTGAAAAAGTGAAATTTCATGAACATTACCGAATAAGACATTGATAACCTGATTGACTTTTGAAAACGATTTTGAGACAAAGCTGCTAAACCGATAAGAGACTAAGGCGCTAAAGAAAACCATGTGTACTTTGACCTTGTTCATCCTTTATATATATCTGCAAATCTGATTTGATAAAGTGTCTTCAACTTTCTGATTCTATATAGAGCATGACAGACAATACTACACAAGGACATAAAATGAAATGTTGTAAATATTTGTGCATAGGTCTAATAACTGCATGTGTACTAATATTTATGGCAATAATTCTTGGAATGCATGGAGGGAATGAAAGAGACGCGAATTATGCTTCTACTTTTAAAACTACTTCTGAATTAACTCCTTTGAAGAAACTCGAACAAGAAGAAAAATATTTGCATGACAAGAAAGAACTCTTCTCAAATGTCTTCTATCGCTTGCTGAATGAGTATGTTGAGACAATGGATGCGAAAGATTGTTATGTATGTACACAAATACCTAGCTCAGTAATAGAAGGGGTGACATATCATAGCATGCCCCTTATGTATGGAATAACATGCAGCTTGTTACTAACCAGATTTTATGGCCAGGAGTATATTCAATACTTCTATTCCAATCATGATGTCGTATTTTCATATGTCCCCATAATTGAGTACCTGAGTAAAGTAGCGAGAGATTATTATATAAAATTAGTTAGGGGTTTCTTTGAACCATTATCACCTTTTTCCACAGTTCACGCTCATAAAGAAAACCTTACATGCTTGCTTTCACCCGTAGAGAAAAGCTTTTTAGATCACACTGAAGATAGAAGGAAAATGGTAAAGGAGAAATTAGAAAAAGAATTACATAAAAGGACATCTGTAGATAACTATGCTTTTGCCGCAATAAAGACACAAGGGAAACTGGCTTTAGATGCAATACATATAGGGAAGCTTTGTATATATGGACCTAAATCATATTATGAGACAATCTTTGTAGGAACCAGTGAATGTAAACACGTGTTTTTATTCCAGAGTAAATGGACGTTCATGTTAAATGGCCTAGATCCAGCTACTCCAGGAGTATACTATATTTGTGGACTCAATGCCTATAATCGTCTTCCAAAAGGATGGTATGGGAGATGTTCTTTGGGAATAGTATTTCCCAAGATTTTTCAACTAGACGACTTAAAGAAATTTCCAAAACTGTCTGAATTACATCGTATTCAGAAAAGGGAGACAGCTTCTGGTGTGGTAGGAGATATATTTGGAGCAATAATTCCTTCCGTAGGAGTTATATTGAATTCAATCAAAATACGAAAGTTGTCTACTATTGTGGATAACATGCTGACAAATTTCTCAGGAGCAATGATCCTGATTGATACTGAACTTTCTGCAGAAAGAGCTATGACTCTTCAAAACCGGCTTGCTTTAGACATTCTTTTAGCAAAGAATGGCGGCGTTTGCAAAATGCTTAGTTCACGTCACTGTTGTTCATATATACCAGACAACAGTAGACAAATTAGAAATAGGCTTGCAAATTTAACTAACGACAGTACAGATTTGAAAGAATTGAAAGAACCAAGGGTATGGGAAAAGGTTGGAAAAGGATTTGCTTCCGTGGAAAATTGGCTCAGCAACATTTGGAACGGAATATTACTGAAAATAGTAAAAGGAATATTAATAATATTAATTTGCTTAATAGGTATTTGGGGGATATGGAAAGCTATTAAAATATTGAAATCAAGAAACAAGAGGAGAAGAGAAAAGAAAGAACAAAAGAAAATGGTAGAAATATACAGGGAAAAATCAAAGGGAACAAAAAGGAAGAGGGAGATGACTGAAATGCAAGATTAATAAACAGAATTTTAATGAAATAAAATTTGTGGTAGAAGATTTAGTGTGATGACATAATTAGTCATCAGAGGAGGGATTGATGAAGCAGAAAAAGAAAGGCTAATAAACATTCATATATCATGTAACAAAATCGTATAAGACAATGTGATTTTAGTAAAGAAAAATAATGTATGTAGGAAAATGTGCCTACGAAATAGTTCGCCATCATTATAAACAAGCTTAATTAATCAGGAAGAATTGACAATTTAGTAATCCATCATAATTGCAGATGTATTTTATGATTTTCTTGTTGAAACTGTTAGATGCTTAGCTTAAATTTAGCAGAGGCTTTGGCCTAGTTGCCTGGTCTCAAATTTAACTGCGTGATTTTCACTTGTATTAACAAAGACGTTAAACTTTAAAAGCTGTATTTTTCCAGTAGAAATGACTAATACACTTATCTCAAGGTTTCGTGCTAGGCAAGTTTCATCCCCTTTGAAGCAAGGTCAGTTTCTGCAGGTGCAGACAATAAAGACACTGATGTAGAATTAATTGGCAACTTTGTTGCTACTTGTGTTCCAAAACTCCAAGGACACCTTATGCGTAGATGAACATTAAGAGAAGGACACTATTCATTGGTTAAAGAGAAACCACCCCATGGACCCTCCAATGGAAGACCCTGAAGAATTTGGAAAGTTTCTTACTTAAACCCGCCGGACAAAGAGAAGTCAGCCATTTTCTTTGATGCCATTTTGAAGCAAGATTCAAGAAGCCATTTTGATGACCCTTTGATGGTTTTTCTCTATTCCAGAGAGAGAGAGAGACTTTAAAGAATTCTCACCCTAGAGACTTTAACTTTACTTTGCCTTGCCCATTCCATAACTTTTGGTCCCCCCATTTTCCTTGCTGTTGCAAGGAAAACTTTGCCTTAAACTTTGCCCCTTAAAGTCCGCCCCATGCTGATCGAACTGGTACCTGAAGGACGAAGACTTACCTTGAATGCTGATTGTGTTTGGTAATTATGAAAGGATACATGTATTATTCATTGTATTTTCCTTCTTAGGTACCAACTGCTTATTTTGACAGAGCCTAAGCTAGAAGTTTTCAAAATTTATGTTGACTAAATTCGTTTTGCATGAAGCCCCACATGCCAATGCTAATCAGAGGTTAGTTGAGGTATTCATTTGATGAGCCATGATGAATTGAAATCTTGTTATGCTGACCGATGTATGCAATTAGTCAAATTCAGTTACTCCTATTAGTGATTTGCATTGCTATAACTGAGTGCATTATAATCCAAATTTTGCATAGATTGCGTTTCTTCCGTTGCTATGGATAGCTAGTAATGTTCGTATACGTATATCATTTGATTTTGAGACTTACTTATATTGTATTAGCTTTGTTAATATAGGGAAATAAACTCATTAACTTTTAATAAACAGGTGTGGTCATTCATGACTGAAAGGTCATGGTGTGTCTAATTGCTGATTTTCTGCTTAACCAATTTGTTGATTGATTACTAATTGAGTATTGTTTATTGATTAAAAATGATTATTAATTATTGATTTGAGGGATCCGACTATTCTTGGATGAGGAGAACTGAACTCGGTCAAAAGGTTCACCGACCTCCGGCGTGTCCAAGTATAAGTAATTTATAAGGACTGGACGCGCTAACATCATCACTTTGAATGCCCTTTCATGGACCTTCTTTACATACTTCTGGAACCATCAAGTAATGTGCCATGAAGTTACACATCATCTCATCACAGGTAATATCTCCCGCCTGCTGCAAGTATGATAACTGAACATATTCGGAAGGGCAAGCAGAATTGTTTTTTGATTAACACCCCTCTACATTTTGAAATTTCTCACTTCAGAAATAGCATTTGTTATTATACAAGCGTTTGAACCAAATTATTTACCCTTATTTCATTTCTGCTCAAAATCTCCCTTTTGAGAGATTGCCTGTGCGGTCACCATATCGTAGGAGCTACTTCAACAGCACCCGCCCTACCCCAAGGCAGATTTGCGTGCTCCAGAACATACCAGGACAATAGTTGACCCTCCCGGCACATGTCATTTCTCCACCATGTTTAAATATCTTGCAGATCACTTCACTGCTAATCTATTCATATCTACTTCTGTCTGCTTGCCAATGTTAGAGTCAAAGAGACAACACAAAAACAGCTCCGGGCAGCACTAAGCTGGGTTTTGAGGTCACTGATAATGCTTTGCCACTCATGTACCAGTTCAAGATTTATACCTTTGGACTAAGTGAATTTTTGGAAACACAAATCCTTCAGTGGGACAAGGCTGGCACTGATAGCTGGGCAGGGCTCCACAAGGCTGGTTACCTTTACAGCAAGTTCCAGCTGAACCTGTTTTCAGTGCGACAGAAAGCAAAGAGTAGGACAAACCTGGTTTTCTTGGCCATCAAGGGTGCAACAAGCTAGGGCAAGTCTCAGCACCCAGTCCTGGTCTTCCAAGATGGAAGTAAATGACTAAGGGCCTGATTACAACTTTGGAGGAGGTGTTAATCCGTCCTAAAAGTGACGGTAAAGTGATGGATATACCACCAGCCGTATTACGAGTTCCATAGGATATAATGGACTCGTAATACGGCTGGTGGTATATCCGTCACTTTACCGTCACTTTTGGGACGGATTAACACCTCCTCCAATGTTGTAATCAGGCCCCAAATCCCACTTTTTCCAGCTGCTCAGAAAGTTTGTTCTGGTACGTCCTGCAACCCCTACCTCCTATGAACAGCCTTATAGATCTTTGTCCAACCAGGTCTCCTGCAGGGTGCTTTTTTCTGTGGCCAGCTTGGCCCTCTTGGAATTGGGAGTCATTCTGCCTTTTGTACCCCAGAAGTAGGCAAAAAGGAGACTAACCACATATGAAGATCCGTTCCAGACCCCAGTGTCAATAGGAGTCTAGAGTACTTGAATCCTTGTGTGAGTCTTTTTCTTACAGTAAGAAGTGAGACTCTTTTTTCAGCAGGGCCTTCCTCTTCAGGTGCAGTCTTCCCTGTGTCAGAAGAAGGTGATTAAGGTGCCAGGTTTATTCTATCTACTTGCCAGCGATACTAGAAACTCAGCTGTCCAATCCTAACTATTTTCTTGCTGTCCCCTACCACCTTTTGCAGCACTTCCTCTTTGCCTCACTGTAAAATTGCAAACCGTTGTTTCAGTGTAGCAGAACCCTCCTGACAGAAGGTAGGCCTGACTTCAACTTCTTATCCACTCCCCTATTTAGTTGGGCTCTACTCTCCCCTGGCAGTGTTAACGCTGATTCTTTCCTTAACTGTGACTGTAGCCTGGCTGTCAAGGAGGGCCCTGAGAATGAAAATTCATCCATAGTATCACCAAGTCGAAAGATTTAGTGCGTAGTTTGGCCGTTGCCTGCTGTTCCTGTCCATGCCAAAATAGTTACTCCCTGCTGAGTGGATAGTGGGAACTAACGTTGACTAACTTTTCTAGCATTTTCCCAGGCAGAGATATGGAAACAAATATTTTAATCATACTCTGGCCTGTCCTATGGAAACTTTACATTGAAGTTCCTTTTAGGCCTTCAGTCATTGTGAAAGCACACTTTCTAAATATGTAATGTGCAACATTTTTATTTATCAGGCACCCTGACTAGGGTGCATACAAAGCAGACTTTAGGGGTGATTTTAAAATGTAATACATGGAATTTTGTTATCCCTGCATGAATGGCACTCACTAATTTCTTTATAATCTACAACTTGTAATGCACCAAGTCACTGATTATAAAGAAATGGCTTCAGAACTGAGCTATTACAAGATTATTACAGCTGAGTTCTGATGTCACAACTAGGTCTGGGAGAAAATACAATTCTGCTCGCAGAGTTGGCGGGATTTAGGAATTTAGGAAGTCTGCACTACGCATATAATGAGGAGTTCCCGCTAAATTCAGCCATCTGTTGCATGGCAGAATTATTTTTCTGTTTGCGTGCGGGAGACTTGTAGCACACGCAAGACTGGCGAGTGCAACAAGATTTCCCGGCCGCTAGCAAGCGCACATGAGATTTGCTGTTTGCTCGCACAGCTTCTGGTCACAATTGTGCCTTGCAGCACCATTTTTGTGATGCTGGTGAGCGGGAGCAGCTGCTTCTCAAGCAGATTTTCTGCTCAGGAAGCAGCTAAATCTACCCAAATAGGCATTTTCGAGTGAATATTCTGTTCCAACAGAATGTTCAGGTTGTGTTTTTGAGGGTGAACAGCATTTTTTATTTTACTTTTTTTTCAAAAGGAAGGAAGTGCCCCAGAGACCCCAACTTCCTCTTCCTGTCCAGCAGGCTTCTCCCAGTGCTTTGTCCATCTCCTTGTCACTTTTCACTTGAATTTTGACGTGGAAGAATCACTCACTTTGGGCCTAATTATGAGTTTAACGGACGGGATAACCCGTCTGCCAAACCCCCGACAGGGTGGCTGCCACCGTAGTGGTGACCACCCCGCTGGACCTATTAGGAGTTTTCCGCTAGGCTGACGGGTGGAAACCTCGATTTCCACCCGTTAGCCTAGTGGGAAACAGGCAGCAGCATTGTCTCTGACTCAAAATCGAGCGGGCAGCAATGCTGTCGCCTACAGATTTTACCAGCACCCTTGAAATGTTCACTGTCTGCACACCATGATAAGTTCAGGGCCCCCCTGTGGACCCCTGCACCTGTTCTCCGCCAGCCGTTTCACGGCTGGTGGAGAATGAGGTCGTAATCTGCAATGCAGTACTTTCCTGGCAGATTGCGCCTTTCACCTGCCGTGAACCCATTGGGATCACCAGTCCCGGCAGAGATGGTAGAACACTCTTAATGTGTTAATATTTACTTTTGACTGTGGTTGTGGTGGGTGTCCTGAAGTTTCGGTAGGGGCCTGGTTATTATTTCACATTTAATTTTTTTGCTTTTGCAAGGGAAAAAGGTTGCACAGTTCAGTACTTTTTCTCCATGTTTGCTAAATGTTGGAAATGGCCCTTTTTGCAGGGTCATCCACAGTCTTTTTGCCTCCTGCCTCCTATTTTTTCCTGACCTGTAGCTGTTGGCTTTTGAACTCTGAGCACTTTACCACTGCTAACCAGTGCTAAAGTGCATATGCTCTCTGTTCAAAATTGTATGTAATTGGTTTATCCATGATTGGCATATTTGATTTACTAGTAAGTCCCTAGAATAGAGCACTAGAGGTGCCAGGGCCTGTAAATCAAATGCTACTAGTGGGCCTGTAGCACTGGTTGTGCCACCCACATAAATAGCTCTGTAATCATGTCTCAGACCTGCCACTGCAGTGTCTGTGTGTGCAGTTTTAACCGTAAATTCGACTTGGCAAGTGTACCCACTTGCCAGGCCCAAACCTTCCCTTTTCTTACATGTAAGGCACCCCTAAGGTAGGCCCTAGGTAGCCCCAAGTAAAATGGTCTGCAGGTCGGGATAAATTTCATCAATATTTTAAAACACAGTGCTCAATACTGTCTTTATAGATTAATTACTTTCCAAAATTTATTACAACTATTTATACGCAAGGCAGACAATTACTCATTGGTGAATCTATACAAACTCCAAAATATTTACAAACCAACATATTACACACGGACAATTAGTACAAACACATAGAGTTAAATTCACATCTTCTTCTTGATTCAGTTAAGGCCAATATCTCATTTCTCAAAGTCTTATGGCTGGCCAAACTGTCTGTAGAGGGTTGTGCCCAACAACCTTTCTTTATCAGATACTGGTGGTCACATTTCCAACATTCTGATTGTAATCCACTCTTTAGCGATGATTGGAAATTTGCATACAGCCAACTGTCAAATACCAATATATTTTTTAAGGTATTTTGCAGTGCGTAGTGAATGGTTTCTGTAAAGCTGACTCCAATTACAGAATTCAATCTCGCCACTCTAAATGTCAACGCGTTTCGGCCTTTCCACTCAGGGCCTCATCAGGACTATCGAGGGGCAACGTCGACACTGTAAATGGCAGTGTCCAACTTTTGCTTCAGGGAGCACCGTGTGACATCACATGCAGGTGTGTATCTTTGGGCATACGGAAAGCCCTCTGTGAAAATGTCCTTGGACCAGGCTTGCATAAGCGGCGCTTATGGGCAGGGGGGGCTGCTTAATCCGTAGAATGCGTCCAGTTAGCTCAAGGTTACCGCCCCAGGCATTTTTCTGGATGATATATTGTTGTTTAACCCAGGTCAGTTAAGGGTTATCGGGTTTCCTCCTTTCTGTAGAATGCTAGGTAGCCCCAAGGGCAGGGTGCAGTGTATGGTTAAGGTAGGACATATAGTAATGTGTTTTATATGACCTGACAGTGAAATATTGCTACATTTATTTTTCACTGTTGCAAGGCCTGTCCCTCTCATAGGTTAACATGGGGGCTACCTTTAAATCTGATTAAAGTGTAGATTCCTTTTGGGAGCGGATGGACATGTGGAGTTTGGGGTCTCTGAGCTCACAATTTAAAAATACATCTTTTAGTAAAGTTGATTTAAGATTGTGCGTTTGAAAATGTCACTTTTAGAAAGTGAGCATTTTCTTGCTTATATCATTTCTGTGACTCAGCCTGTTTGTGGATTCCCTGTCTGGGTCAGTTTGACAGTTGGGCTGGTTGCACCTCACACTAGACAGTGACGCAAAGGGAGCTGGGGTGTAGTCTGCATTTCCTGATGACCCATCTGTGCTAGGAGGGAGGGGAGGAGTGGTCACTTACACCTGAAAGGGGTGTACCTGTCCTCACACAATGCCGTCTCTGACCCCCTGGTGAGTGTCTGGGGCCTGGCCTGAGAAAGGCAGGATTTCACATTCAAAAGAGATTTTACTTTGAAGTAGGCCTACTTCAAAGGAGAAATTGGGTATAAGAAGGGCACCCAAAACCACAGACTTTAGAACACTTCTGGAAACAAGAGGAACCTCTGCCTGGAGAAGAGCTGAAGAGCTGAGGAGAAGTGCTGCCCTGCCTGTGACTGTGCTTTGTGGAGCTATCCTGCAGTTGTTGCTTCTGCCAGAGTAAGAGGGCAAAGACTGGACTTTGTGTGCCTTCCATCTTGTGAAGAAATCTCCAAGGGCTCGATTTAGAGCTTGCCTCCTGTTGTTTGAAGTCTCAGGGACAGCAAAGACTTCTCTCTGCCAGCACTTGGACTCTCTGGAGAGACTCCTGCTCTGACAAGTGGTGCCCTATCCAGTTCCCTTGAAAGGAAAGCTGGTGGAAATCCAAGGAAATCGACTCGGACGACTTTGGACCGATGCCGCTGCTAAATCCGGTGACGCCACCTGCACCCGCCTCCGTGATCTATGCTGGAACGCGCCGACCTTCGCAGGCCCGACGCTGCTGCAGCCTGCTGAAGTCTGCGACTCCGTGGAAGTCGCTGCACCACGTCGTGACCGACGCTGCTCGAAGTGCGCCGATTAAACGTTTCGCACAGACACCGCGATCCTCGACTTTGCGCATCGACTTATTTTCACTCTTCACCAGAGGTACTGTACTTGGGGGTCTATGCAACTCCGTGTCCGGCGCCGCTGGTGTCGGCTTGTTCGGAACGACTCCGTCACGACGCCGTGTTAACACCTCATCGAAGCATTTTGTGTTTCTAAGTGCTATTTTTGAGTTTCATCTTTAAAAATTAATAACTTGACTTGTGTATGTCAGATTTTTGTCGTTGTGGTCTTGTTTTGTTTAGATAAATATTTCCTATTTTTCTAAACTGGTGTTGTGTCATTTTGTATTGTTTTCATTAAGTTACTGTGTGTGTTGGTACAAATACTTTACACCTAGCACTCTGAAGTTAAGCCTACTGCTCTGCCAAGCTACCAAGGGGGTAAGCAGGGGTTAGTTGAGGGTGATTCTCTTTTACCCTGAGTAGAGTGAGGGTCCTTGCTTGAACAGGGGGTAACCTGACTGTCAACCAAAGGCCCCATTTCTAACACTAAATTTGCAGTATTCATTTAATGTAAGTTGTGGACTAGTCTGCCCATGGGCAACCCAGCCAGTACTAGTCATGGGTACACGAAACAACTATTTCTGAGGTACACGTTGTTTTAAAATATAATTTAGGCAACTGATGGCACTGGATTGAAATAAAAATGTGAGGGTTTGTTTGTATTTCACCTTTTTTTTCTGCAAAATGTGTATCTTCATGGGGTAATATTTTATGCCTTGGGAGGATGTGTGTTGTTGTAAAATGTTTATAGTTCACTTAATTTTAGTTTTTGAGATTGCTGAATTAATGGTAGTGTTTTCTTCACTGTTACCATGCCTACTTTGTCTGGCCAGTGTGTGTATACTTGCCATAGGCCACTATTTGTCTTTGTTTGTTCTCCATGGCATGTGGCAGAAGCCATTTTGAGAAGTCAATGTCCATAGGTGTGCATGTGTTCTTTGTTGTCTGACGACGTGGCCGGTGACCATTTTGTCTAGACAGTCAGTGTGCTTTTATTATAGGTCTGCATGTATTCTTTGCTCTCCAATGCATCCTTGCTTCCTGTTGTTGTTTGAACATGTGGCCAGTGAGCCATTTTGTATAGGCAGTCAGTGTGCTTTTGCCATAGGCCTGCATGTGTTCTTATTCTCCAATGCCTCATTACTTGCAGTTTTTTATGTTGTTTTACCATGTGGCTGGCGGCCATTTTGTACTGCTAGCCAATGTGCTTTTTCCATAGGCCTGAATGTGTTCTATGGTGTCCACGCCTCCTTGTTTGTTGTTGTTTGACCATGGGGCTGGTGGCCATTTTGTGTAGGCACTAAGTGTGCTTTTTTCATAGGCCTGCATATGTTTTTTGTTGTCCATGTCTTCTTGTTTGTTGTTGTTTGACCATACGGCCCGCAGCCATTTTGTGTAGGCAGTCAGTGTGCTTTTGCCATGAGCCTGCATGTGTCCTTTGTGCTCAAATGCCTTTTTGCTTGCTGTTGTTGTTCGACAATGTGGCCAATGGCCATTTTGTATAGGCAGTCAGTGTGCTCTTGCCATAGGCCTGCATGTGTTCTTTGTTCTCCAATGTGTCCTTGCTTTCTGTTGTTGCTGTTGTTTGACCAAGTGGCCTTTACCATTTTGTGCAGCCAGCTAGTGTGCTTTTTCCATAGGCCCTCATGTGTCTTTGTTGTCAATGCCTCCTTGCTTGTTGTTTGAGCAGGTGGCTGGTGGCCATTTTGTGCTGCCAGCCAGCATGCTTTTGCCATAGGTCTGCCTGTGTTCATTTTTAATCCATGCCTCCTTACTTGCTGTTGTTGTTGTTTGACCATGTGGCTGGAGGACATTTTGTGCAACCAGCCAGTGTGTTTTTGCCAAAGGCCTGCATTCTCAAGGGGGAAGTGCGGATAGTAGCTGCGAGCGGTTCCATAGCAAGTAAGAACAGAAGGGGTTACAGGTGGCATCCCTGTCGGGTCCCTCTGCGAATGGGGAAAGGGTCCGAAAGAGAGCCCCCACAATTAACCCGCGCCGTGGGATGATCATATAGGAGGCGGACCTTGGAACTCAACTGATCCCCTAAGCTGAATTTTTCCAGGGTCGTGAACAAGTATGGCCACTCTATGTGGCTGAACGCTTTCTAAGCATCCGGGGACAAAGTAAGAGCAGCTTTCGGTGCATTCCTAGATTCCCATAGGGTGTGGCAGAGGGTATGCAGATGGTTTCTGGAGGTGCGACCCGGCACAAACCCCACTTGAGTGTGATGAATAAGTGAAGATATAACTTTACGCAGTCGATTCACTAGAACCCTGGCCAGAATCTTGATATCCCCATGTGACCGGGTGTTCCCGTTCACTCCGGCACAGAGTGCTACGGGTGACGTATCGGAACCCTCCGATACGTCACTTCCGCGTTTCCCCGTTGTCGGGGAAACGCGACCAGAGCGAGGCTGGCGAGATGCCGTTGCCGGGGAAACCAATGAGGTTTTCCGGTACGGCAGAGTGAAGAAGAGAGGCGCGCTGCAACAGGAGGAGAAGCCAGTGGAGAGAGGAGAGACCAGGAGCGCGGAGACAAGAAAGGAAACACCCAAGGAGGAGACAAACTACAGAGAAGGTCCGACGAGAACGGAAGGCCGAGGAGATCCTGTGCGCAACGAGGGACCGGAACCCGATAACCCTGCAGGGAGAGATCGACAGGAGGACCGCCATAACGCCAGCCACGACCCTGGAGGGTCGTGGCTAAACAAAGTATGGTCCTTTTGGACTCAGAGAGGGGGCACGAATCTAAAGGGGACTGGGGAGGGGATATAGAGGAAAGGAGGGGTGGTGTGGGAGGAATTTAAAAGGGGCACAGCAACAACCACGTGTGAGACACTTTATTTTCCCATAACCCTAGATTAGGGTCAGGTCATTCCCCAACTCCTCACTGGCACAAACCCCATCCTTTTCTTACCTTTTCCCCAGTCGGTGATAGCAGAGAGAGAGAGAAAGACGTCATAGACCACCATACTTACCGTAGCGTTTTCTGTCCTTCTGTTTCCGGTATCGCCCCTGGAACCATCCGAGAGAACAGCCGAGCAACCACCTGAAAGAGAAAACAAGAGAAACAGAGGAAACCACCAGTCAGGGAAGAAGACGAACAAGACCATAATTTCGGGAAACCTACCCTACCTAAACTATAAACATTTTTTCCATTTAATTTGAATAAACCACTTACCTGAGCAACACTAACGCCTCTCCGTTGCCTTTATACTGTTCGATCTGTCACAGTGGTGTCAGAAGTGGGATTTCTGTGGGAATCCTCCCAGACAAGCGAACAGTATAAATAATGAGTGATAACCCCTCGTTGGAAGACATGATAAAACAACTGGCAGAAGGCCAGCGACACCGACATCTGCAGTTGGTGTGGGAGGCACATCAACGAGAAGCAAAAGAGGACAGGGAAGCCTTACAGTCGGCTTTAAAAAGCAGGCGACAATCCTCGCAAACAATCAACTGGTCCACGAGACGGCCATGAAGAAATTAACCAAGACCATTGCCGTCAGTAAGGTCCACCCCAATGTCCCAAGTTCCGTGTTGCAGAAATATCAAGAAGGCGAAGACCCAGAATCTTTTTTCACTAACTTTGAGAGAGTGGCTTCGTCAGCCCAATGGCCTGAGGACAGATGGGGTCAGTATGTTGCACCCTTACTTACGGGGGTATTACAAGCAGCCTATCAAGCAGCCAACCCGGGGGGAACCACCCCATACCAAGAGATAAAGACTAGTATCTTAGAACGGGTGGGACATGACACCGAATACTATAGGGTCAAATTCCGGAAAATCAAATGGGGACAGCAGGAGGACCCCCGAACCTTTTATTATCGTGTAAAGGATTTGGCTTTGAAATGGTTGGGCCCTTCCGGGAATAGCCGAGAGGAAGTGATACAAATGATCGTCCTCGAACAATACTTAGATGCTTTACCTACTGCTACCAAAAACTGGATCCGCCAACATCCAAAAGTGAATACCGACATGGCGATTGATTTAGCATGTGCCTATCATCGCTCGGTGGATGTAAGGAGTGTACCACCCGACCTAGCATAAAACCGGGGGTATCCAACCCCAAAATCGCTCCCAAAGTCCTTCCCGACGAGCCAGTTCCTCGTAGACTAACCGACAGTCCACCGGTACCAGGACCCCAATGTTATAACTGTGGAGAATGGGGACACATAGCCCGCATGTGTCCGAGGAAACATGATAGCAGTGAGCTGATGGAGATTGGAGTAACTCAGCGAAGGGTTCTGTGTACAGGAAGAGGTAACATGAAATTCAAACAGACCTTGAGCATCAATGGACGGGCGGTATGGGCTCTCATTGATTCAGGTTGCAGCCAGTCCGTAGTTAGGAAAGACATAGTAAACCTAGCAGACAAGGAAGTAGAGCAGTGGGTGAATATTTTCTGTATTCACGGAGACAAAGAACAATACCCTTTGCAGAGACTAACAGTAGAGTGGGGAAATTACCGGGATGTCCTGCCGATGGGGATAATGACAGAACTGATTGAAGAATGTATCATCGGGACAGATTATGAACATTTTCAAGAGATCCTGGATCATGTTAGAAACCCCAAGCTGACACAGGAATGGTGGAGGGAAGCCCCCTTTTCGGACAGTGCTATTGAATGCCCTATAACACGTAGGAAATTATCACGTTGAGAAAAACGGGCAGGAAAAGAGTATTATCGGGAGCAAGAGGCGCCAGGACAAGGCCAAGGTCTTATAGCAGAAACACATGAGGCACCTGTCAGTTTTCCTCAACAACAGAGAGAAGATCCTTCTCTCGCACAAGCTTGGAAGTCCGCAAAATCAGAAGAAGCCGAGGAGGTGGGTCCTTACTTCCTAATTAAGAAAAACCTTTTATACAGGATAACCACTACTCGTAAGGGGGAACATAAACAACAATTATTGGTACCAGAGCATTATAGAGATCACGTCCTAACTCTGGCTCATAATCAACCAGGTGGGGATCATTATGGAAGGGAAAAAAACGAAGAGTACCTCCTCAGGCGGTTTTATTGGCCAGGTGTTTTCGCCCACATACGAAAATATTGTTCTCAATGTCCCAGGTGCCAGCTTACGGAACCGGGTAGACCTAAGAAAGCCCCTCTAATGCCCCTGCCCATCATAGACATCCCTTTTAGTAGGATGGGGATGGATCTGATTGGACCTGTGGTACCCTCAACGAAAGGTCACACATATATCCTAGTTATGGTTGATTATGCCACTCGATACCCAAAGGCTATTCCTCTGAAAAGTATGACTACCAAAACAGTTGCCCAAGCAATGATAAACGTTTTCTCTCGAGTTGGGTTTCCTCATGAAATACTCACTGACCAGGGGACCCCCTTTATGTCTACTCTCATGAAACAGGTGTGTAAGACATTAGGTATTTCCCAAATCAGAACTTCGGTGTACCATCCACAGATGGATGGATTGGTGGAACGGTACAACCGAACAATAAAAACCCTATTGAGAAAAGTAGTGCAGGACTCAGGGAGAGACTGGGATCAGAAATTACCACTAGTATTATACGCTATTCGAACCCATGAACAGGCCTCAACCGGCCATAGCCCCTTTGAGTTGGTGTTCGGCAGACTGCCCCGTTCCCTTTTAGACATGGCCATTGAAACATGGGAAGAGGAGGCGGAAGAAGGAGGAAGACCACTATTAGAATATGCCCACAACTTACGGTCTCAACTACAAAGTTTATGGGAAACGGTTAGAGTAAATATGGAACAAGCCCAAAAAAAACAAAAACAATATTATGACAGAGGGAGTCAGTTAAGGGTTTTACTACGAGGAGACCAGGTACTAATAATGCGTCCCACGTCCGAGCAAAAACTGATTGCAAGATGACAGGGTCCATATAGGGTACTGCGAGCCGTTTCTCCTATCACCTATCTGATTGAAATCTCGGTCAATCCTAAGAAAACCCAGATTTATCATATAAATCTCTTTAAAAAATGGGAAGAACCAGACAACTCCGACGCTTCCGGAGAAATGGGTTGATTCCTATGTCCTAGTAAAAACTTGCAGATTGAGTTTTGTCCCACCGAACACAACGATGGGGAAGGGCTACCCGCAGTCAATGAAGCCTTAACGACACTAGAAAAGGGGCAGGTATATAGCTTACTAGAGCACTTCCGAAATTTCTTTTCAGTAGTGCTGGGTAAAACCACCTTGATATACCATAAAATAAGGACTACACCAGGTAAAATTGTTAGATTACGTCTGTATCGTATCCCCGAGGCAAGGAAACAGATTATGGAGGACGAAATACAGAAAATGCTAGAACTAGGGGTGGTGGAACCTTCGACTAGTCCCTGGTGCTCCCCGGTAGTCCTGGTGCCAAAACCTGACAGTACTATTAGATTCTGTATTGACTTCCGGAAGCTTAACGAAAGTTCAATGTTTGACACGTATCCAATCCCTAGAGTAGATGACGTCCTAGAAAAACTTGGAAAGGCAAAATATATGTCCACATTAGACTTGACTAAAGGGTATTGGCAGATTCTATTAGCCCTGGAGGACAAAGAAAAAACGGCTTTTGCCACTCAGTCAGGACTTTATCATTTCACTGTGCTACCATTTGGACTTCATGGAGCACCAGCTATGTTCCAACAGTTAATGGATAGGCTTTTAAAACCATTTCAAACTTTTGCAGCAGCCTACCTAGACGACGTAGTTATCTTTAGCGAAACCTGGGATGATCATCTAATCCATTTACAACAGATATTCCGCACTCTAACAAAAGCGGGTTTAACTGCCAACCCCAAAAAGTGCGTTATAGGAAAACCCGACATATCATACCTAGGATACAAAATTGGTCAAGGGACTCTACAACCACAAACTAAGAAAGTAGACGCCATTCTAAATGCACCTTACCCTAAAACAAAAAAAGATCTACGATTGTTCCTGGGATTAATAGGCTACTATCGAAGGTTCATACCTGAATATTCCACCCTTGCCGCACCCCTCACGGATCTCTTGTCTAAATCTCACCCTAACCGATTAGCACCTTTTTCGGATCACCAGAAGGCTAGCTTTGAGCAACTGAAATCCTATCTGACCAAAGAACCCATACTACGGTGCCCGGATTTCTCGAAACCCTTCCATCTATATACAGATGCCTCCGACGTAGGATTGGGGGGGGTTCTGGCCCAACCCGACGGGGAAGGTAGGGATCACACGGTAGTATATGTCAGTAGGAAACTGTTTCCCCGGGAACGTCACTATCCCACCATCGAAAGGGAATGTTTGGCCATAAAATGGGCCGTGGACACTTTACAGTATTACCTTTTAGGTCGACCTTTTATTCTTTTTACGGATCATGCTCCCCTCACTTGGTTGTCCGCTCATAAGGATACAAATTCCCAGATTCTGAGATGGTTCCTTGAACTGCAACCATTTTCCTTTCAGGTCCACCACATACCCGGACCCCAGCAGGCCCCGGCTGATTATTTGTCCCGGTTCCCGGACTCTACCACGGTCCTCGAACAGGACCGTTCATGGGGAGAGGTGTGTGACCGGGTGTTCCCGTTCACTCCGGCACAGAGTGCTACGGGTGACGTATCGGAACCCTCCGATACGTCACTTCCGCGTTTCCCCGTTGTCGGGGAAACGCGACCAGAGCGAGGCTGGTGAGATGCCGTTGCCGGGGAAACCAATGAGGTTTTCCGGTACGGCAGAGTGAAGAAGAGAGGCGCGCCGCAACAGGAGGAGAAGCCGGTGGAGAGAGGAGAGACCAGGAGCGCGGAGACAAGAAAGGAAACACCCAAGGAGGAGACAAACTACAGAGAAGGTCCGACGAGAACGGAAGGCCGAGGAGATCCTGTGCGCAACGAGGGACCGGAACCCGATAACCCTGCAGGGAGAGATCGACAGGAGGACCGCCATAACGCCAGCCACGACCCTGGAGGGTCGTGGCTAAACAAGGTACGGTCCTTTTGGACTCAGAGAGGGGGCACGAATCTAAAGGGGACTGGGGAGGGGATATAGAGGAAAGGAGGGGTGGCGTGGGAGGAATTTAAAAGGGGCACAGCAACAACCACGTGTGAGACACTTTATTTTCCCATAACCCTAGATTAGGGTCAGGTCATTCCCCAACTCCTCACTGGCACAAACCCCATCCTTTTCTTACCTTTTCCCCAGTCGGTGATAGCAGAGAGAGAGAGAAAGACGTCATAGACCACCATACTTACCGTAGCGTTTTCTGTCCTTCTGTTTCCGGTATCGCCCCTGGAACCATCCGAGAGAACAGCCGAGCAACCACCTGAAAGAGAAAACAAGAGAAACAGAGGAAACCACCAGTCAGGGAAGAAGACGAACAAGACCATAATTTCGGGAAACCTACCCTACCTAAACTATAAACATTTTTTCCATTTAATTTGAATAAACCACTTACCTGAGCAACACTAACGCCTCTCCGTTGCCTTTATACTTTTCGATCTGTCACACCCCATTTAGGAGGGAGATGTGCCGATAGCTACCGCAGAATAGGGGGTCGTGTCCCGGTTTCTGTATGACTGAGATTGTGGGAGTGTTAGAGATTGCGCCCAGGGAACCCGACCGACAGGCCTCATCCAATGCGCCGTGGAGGACATCGACCATCTCATCTCCTGTCCATTTATAAAATTCTGCAGGGAATCCATCCTCACCAGGCGATTTGTGGTAGGGAAGTTAGAGATGACATGTGCCATCTCCAGCCGGCTAATATCTCATTCCAGGAGGGCGCGGCCCTCTTCAGAGAGAGAGGGTAGCGTTATGCTGGCTAGGAAGGTTCCGATTTGGTCGGGCGTGGAGGTCGACTCAGGGGTCGACGGTAGTAGGATGCAAATTAGTTGACTATGTCCTGCAGCCGTGTGAGTGTCATTCCTGTACGGGCCGTAAGGGCTGGTATGGCTAGGGCTGCCGTTCTCTGGTGGAGTTGTGCCGCCAGCAGTCTGCCTGCCTTCTCTCCCTGCTCATAGTGTCTGCCCTACATGCGTTGCAACGCATATTCAGCCTGTGAAGTATAAAGGTCATTTAATGCCATGCGGACGCGTTCCAAGCGCCTGCGCATGGGGAGGGATGGATGGTCCGTGTATTGTCTCGTCAGTTGCCGTATATCAACTTCCAGGGTCGCTTGCTTCACTCTCCTATCTTTGTTAGACAACGTGATATCTCTCATCATCTGTCCACATATAGTTGCTTTGGCCGCTACCCACAAAATCCTTTTAGAATCGGTAGAGTCAAGATTATGCTGGACATATGCGGACGCATGGGCTTGCAGTTGCGCCTTGCCCTGTGGGGAGCGATAGCAGTGAACTGCCAGTCTCCAGGGCTTATGGCCTGGGGACATTAGGCCCAGTTGGACAGCCAGTTGTATTGGGGAGTGGTTTGAGAGGCCACCCTCCAGTACCCGAGCCTCCGAGACATGTGACACTAGGCCGTGGGAGATGTGAAAATAGTCCAGTCAGGATTGTGTACCATGTACTGGTGACAAAAAGGTATATTCCCTATCGGTCGGGCATGTTAATCTCTAATAATCCATAAAACCATTATCCTGCATCACGTCAGACTGGAGGGCTCTGTCTCCATTATTTGCCACATCTAGGGGTCCAGTCCTGTCCAGCACTGCGTCCCTGACCAGGTTCCAATCTCCTCCTACGACGTATTTGGTGGCCCCTATTTCCAATAAGAGGTGGTTGATTTGCAAGAAGAACAGGTGCTTAGAGCCCGTGGGGGCATAGACGGATCCCACACATAGGGAGGAGTCACTGAGCCTAAGTTTGGCGAACACATAGTGGCCCTCCGGGTCTATCCATGTTTTAGTAACAGAGAAAGGTATATTTTTCCGTAGGAGTATCGCAACGCCACACTTCCTTGGGACACCTCCATCCCGTTCTCTGCAACTGAATAATGTTGTTCCTACCCAATCACGGTGTAGTCTAGCGGATTCTGCTCTGTCGAGATGGGTCTCTTGTAACAGTGCTATATCTGCCCATTTCGAGTGGAGGTGTGAGAGTATCTTCTTGCGTTTTATGAAGTGGGTCAGTCCGTTGACATTCCAGGATAAGAACCGCAGTGGGGCAGGCAGGGCTGGGAGGGATCCGGCCATGATAGGGTAGGTACCAGAACTGGGCATCAGTAGGGGATTGTGAGCGTGTGCGAAGGAGGGTGGGGGGGTCAATACAAGAACAGCTGAGAGGGCGTGGATACAGGGAATATGAGACAAGGAGGTGAGATGGAGGGTTGTGGGGGGATGACAGGTGGGGATGCCAGGAGCTGGAGTCTGAAATAAGGGGCGGATCAGAACAGGACGGGAGACAGTAGGAGGGGGACACGGGAGGAGGGAAGGGGTGAAGTAGAGGTGAAGCAGAGGGGGGCAGTTAGAGGGGAAATAAAAAGAAAGAAAGACCAAGGGAGAAAGAAATAAATAGAAAAGTTGGTGATGAGGTGGGAGAGCAAGAGAGGGAGATGAAAGGAGCTGAGTGGGAGAAGCCCACAGGTGTCAGGATAAATAATCAATGGCAAAGGAAGGGTAGGGGAGGGGGGAACTGGGACAGAGCACAATAGCCCGCACTTCGGTGAATGTAGTCTGTGGGTCTAAACCTAAAGCTGCGGAACCCCTGTCTCAGCTAGCGGGTCCCCAGTCTGGGAGGGAGAGAGAGGCGCTTCTAATGTTCCTGCAAAGGCGCCGCCCCCTTCATTTAGCGACATGTCCATAGTAGTAGTGCCTAGCAGCAGAGCTCACTGTCGGCACTAGCGTGCGGTTACAGCAGGTGGAGCGTGCTATAGCTGGCCAATGCTATGGGGATACTGGGGGGAGGTGGCGCATGGATGCAGGTGTGGTGGAAGAGTATGATGAGGGTGTGGGGAGAGGCGCAGCCAAGGAGGAGAGAGGAGGTAGGGGGGAAGCGAAACTTGCCTAACTATCCCAACAATCAGGGTCCCCCCTCCCAGGGGCCTGGCAGATCCTGAGGGTCGGGTGGAGATCTCAATACTCTGCAGTGGCAGTGGGGTCCAAGCCGAATATGTAGAATATGCTGCGACCGTACGAAAGTGTGGGGAGGAGGGGGGTATGGCGGCAGGGGAAGAGAAGCACAATTGAATCTGCTGTGACTTGCGGAATAGTCCCGTGTGTGGGGTGGTGGAGGGAGGAAAGGTCTCTCATATCGTATAACAGTAGTGCTTGAAAAGAAAACATCAAACAATCAACAACATCTCGCAGTAACTGTCTGGGTGCATCGGCCAAAAGACCAGAGGAGGGCTCATACAATCAACTTGGATATGGGGTGTAGAGCTGCTGAATCAGGCCATGGGGCGGACCACAGGATTATCTGTTTTCCATGGCCCATGGCCCTGTGAGAACATGCTGTGACCCTGAAACAAGATAAACAGAACACAGGAAAGAACAGTACTGATCAGGGGGCTTGAGGGGAGAGCGGGCTTTGTCTCTGTCTGCCACTTGAGTGTGCGTTGCCACCGCGTGCAGCACCTGCCACCCTGTCATCATAGTTCTTTGAGAGTCTTTCTAGATCTCTACTCCGGGACGGGAAATCCAAGGCGCCTTGCTCCGGTCTCTCCGGGGCGGACTCCAGTGGTGTTTGATTTGTGGCTGTCGCAGACAAATTCTGAGGTTGGGGTAGTATGGCTGTATCCATGGGACGAACCGGTAGGCTATCGAAGAAAAGGCGCAGGTCCATTGGATCGTAGAAGTCCTTGAATACATTGGACCATATTTATACTTTTTTAGCACTGCATTTGCGTCATTGTTTGACGCAAAAGTGGCGCAACCTTATAAAATACCATTGTATTTTGTAAGGTTGCGCCGTTTTTGCGTTAAAAAAGCGGTGCAAATGCGGCACTAAAAAAGTATAAATATGGGCCATTGTTTTTAGTGATCCACATCCTTGCTGGTTCAAATAAACCAAATTTCACCTCCAATTGACGTAAACGGGGTCGGAGGGCCAAAAAAGCTTTCCTGCGTTCACTGGTTTCTTTGGAGAAGTCAGCAGTCATCCGTATCGGTTGGTCATTCAACCGGAATGGGCCATGTGTGAGGGCTGTCTGCAGGAGTTCCCAAGCCTGCGTGTCGCAAGAAACAGGCTATAATCAGTCAGGGTGGTCATCCCCGTCTCGGCGTTTGGGACCGAGTCTATGCGCTCTTTGAAACTCAGGGGGGGGGGGTTAAAAGTCAGACCAGTAAGCTTAGGCAAGGTCACCTTCAGGAAGGACTGAACGTCTGCTCCTCCTTTGTTCTCCGGGAATCCAAGAAAGCGGACATTGTCCCAGCGGCTTCTGTCTTCTAGATCTATGATCTTATTGCAGAGATACAGGAGCTCTTGATCTCTGTCTGGAGTGAGTACGGCTTGAGCTTCCATTGTCATCACCCGTTGCTCCAGGTTAGTCACCCTCAATTGGAAGCCGGCAATATCCAGACGCAGCGACTTTGTTTCCTCCGTCAAAGAGGCCATCCTGCCGTCCATCCCTTCCAGTCTGCGGCCCACCGCCGATATCTCCTGCCGGATGCGGTCCACGGTTGCGCCCTGCGTGGGGTCCGTCATGTTGCAGAACTGGCAGGGTGGGTGCACTTTAGGTGCAGGAGATGAGGTCCGGGATTGCCGCAGGGCTTCAGAGAAGAGCAGTTGTTCTGCCGGTTTGCCTGTGTGTTTATTCGATGATCTACCCCCTAGCATCACCAGGTTGTGGGCTCAGATAGGCTCCAGGCGTGGTAGGGTCCTCTATTTGCTACCCAATGTTGCCAGGTAATTGACCCACTCCTTGATGGTGAGTGTGGCAGGAGGAGGGGGAAGGGGAAAGAGAAGGCCTCCCTCACTTTGATCTAGGATCCAAGGCTCTTGCTGTATTCATGGTACACCTAATGGTAGGTCATGGCCAACTCTCCTTCGCGTTCCGACAGTCGCGCTCAGCCAAAAGACAGGAGGGGGAGCGGCTCACCAGAGCACTGGGCTCTGTCTCCCCTCGGACTAGAGAGATATGCAGTGTGTCGTCTGATTGCACCCCCAGCTCCTCCCCATGCAGCAGTATCCAGTATGAAGGCGCTAGGTCAGATATTAATGCCCCGGTGACGGACCTCTAGTGTCGGAGAGGCTTCTGTCGAGGAGCAACCCTCACTTGATGACGTCCTGGATGGTCCCCTGCTTGTCCCCGATAGCGCTGCAGGATACAGTCTCCTGCCACAAGGAAGGGGGTGGTGGAAGTGTGAGGTCAGGTGGCACCCCAGGCCGTCACTGGGTATGTCGCTTCCAGCCGCCCCATTATGACAAGATCTGATATCTGCGGTATCGTTCGTCCTCAGCAGATACCATGCCCATCGCACCCGTTCATCGCTGCTGTCCCTTCTCTGCTGCCCCTCAGTCAGTCAGGCTTGCCGTATCGCGGCTGCAATCCTCAAGTGTCTGGGACGCGTCCGTCTGTCAGGCAAGCTCTGTTGGGGGGCGTGTGGGGGCGCATTATAGCCAGAGCGCCTCCCCACCCGGTCCGAGGCCCGCCGCTGAGTGGAGCGTCCTTGCTAGGCGGACATCTTCAATCGTGGCCAGACCACGCCCCCTAGCATTAATCTTTTAAGGAATATTCAGTATTCTCCTGGGCCCTCCTGCCTTCAACAGCCCCCCCCTAGATGCACCTAAAGCAAACAGTTACATCTCTGTATTGTTATCCTGATTGAAAATGAAATATATTTGTTATGGTGGTGTGATTTGACTTTGGAATTGATACACTAGCCACATTAAATATATTGTTTCTACTATGAATAACTAAAACTGTACAAATGCCATGCTTTACCAAAAGTTTTTCTTGCTTGTTTGCTTTTAGGTGCAAAAGAGACATCATCCACAGAGTACTGCCAGACAGAAGGCCCGCACAAAGTGACATTACCACAACATGAGTAATTCAGTCTCTTCCTCTTGTGCAGTTAAGTGTCACTGCTAAGTGACAGAGCTTGAAGATGGCCCCAAACAAAGGTGCTTATAATGAAGTGGCCAGTGAGGAGGAGAAGAAGAAGCATAATTCCACCACGGGCCTTCTGCCTAAACCTTTTTTAGAAAATGTTGCCTACTGCACCATCCTCCAGCCAGCAAACCGGCAGCGGCACTCCTGCATCCACTGCACCACCACAACCTAAGTCCAAAGCCATGTCTTTCAGTGTGGCAGCCACTACAATCATGGCGACGAACAGTGAGACTCAACTAGGGTTGTCTCATCCACAAACTAGTACCCTGTCATCATAGGAAACTGAGCAAAGTGGACAACAGGATCCCCAGCCAGCAATAGTAGATCTTCTAGGAGTAGGAGCAAAAGAAAAGGTTGAGCATCCTGCTGAGCAAGATGTACCACTTCTTGAATTATTGGCATCCCGATCTCCAGCAAAAAAATAAAGGGTTTTCCATCATCTTCTCCAATCCTCCCTTCTGATGGTCTGGACATGGATTGGACCCCAGCTGAGCCCAAGACCCGCCATAAGATACAAGGGAAAAGGAAAATTATAGAAAGCCTTAGAATTATTGAGGGGGAAGAGGAAGCTGGCTCATAGGGTACCAACTTTACCCCTCCTATTCAACCTGCTCTGAGGGAATGTAGACTGGTACCACCAACAGCACCAGCCTACATATTTGTAAGGACCCTGCTGAGACATGCATTTACCACTACCTCAGTCAAAGTACGCACTGCAGAGAGGCAATTGTCAGCATAACCACCTACCTCCATTTCTTCGGGCATTGTCAGTGGCACCAGTGGCCCACTAAAAATCTCTCCACCCCAGCTTGGTACTCCTTTGCAATTGGCAAGCAGGAAGATAACATTGCAATATGCTCCATTTGTCACTAGGGGGGTCATTCCTACCCTGGCGGTCCGAGACCGCCAGGGTAGGGGACCGCGGATGCACCGCCAACAGGCTGGCGGTGCATCCAGGCCCATTCTGACCGCGGTGGTAAAGCCGCGGTCAGAAAAGGGAAACCGGCGGTTTCCCGCCGGTTTTCCCCTGGGCTGCAGAATCCTCAAAGGCGGCGCTGCAGGCAGCACCGCCATGGGGATTCTGACCCCCTTCCCGCCAGCCTGGTTCTGGCGGTTTTGACTGCCAGAACCAGGCTGGCGGGAACGGGTGTTGTGGGGCCCCTGGGGGCCCCTGCAGTGCCCATGCCAATGGCATGGGCACTGCAGGGGCCCCCTAACAGGGCCCCACTTAGAATTTCAGTGTCTGCTTAGCAGACACTGAAATTCGCGACGGGTGCTACTGCACCCGTCGCACCCCTTCCACTCCGCCGGCTCCATTCGGAGCCGGCTTCCTCGTGGAAGGGTGTTTCCCACTGGGCTGGCAGGCGGCCTTTTGACGGTCGCCCGCCAGCCCAGTGGGAAACCCAGAATGACCGCCGCGGTCTTTTGACCGCGGTACGGTCTTCTGGCGGTTCCCACTTGGCGGGCGGCTCCCGCCGCTCGCCAAGCTTAGAATCACCCCCTAAGTGTTCATCAAGATAGGCCTGGTCCACACTATGTGCCAAATGACCCATCTGAAAAGAACATCATGCAATTCGATGGGAGGTGTAGCTTAAACAAATTGCTGCAGGTGGTGGTGATGATGATAGAGGGTAATCAGCTCTCATCATGGTGGAAGGTGAAGGTGAAGGTGATGAGCTTTAAGCAAAGCAGCCCCGTACCCAGGAGTGCGCCAGTATCACCCACCACAGCAGCCTCAAAAAGGCACAAGACTCAGATGGAGCCACCTCAGCATATGGTGACTGCCCCAAGACGCACATTGAGTCTACCACCTCCTAGTTCTCGGACGTCACCTGCATCATTGGCACCAGAAAAGAATAAAATTCAGCCTACCATTATTGACATGCTTAGGCAGGAGGGGTCCTACAAATGCAACTACTCAACTGCACGTTTGTACAATGGGAAGCTAGCTAAAACGTTAGCACTGGAAATCCTCCCTTCTTCTTCTGTGAAAGGAGTGGGATTTTTAGAATTTGTAGGGGCCACCTGTCTCAAATGGAAGGTTCCCAGTCATCCCTAATTTGCCAGAGTTGCTGTTCCAGTGCTCCATCACGAAGTGCTGCAATTGGTTGGACAAGCTTTGCAGCAGAGTGCTATTCACACTATCCTTCTAACAACAGAGATGGGGCAAGTTGCCAAGCAACTGATTACATGTGTATCACTGGGGGTTAGGCAACAGCTATATACAGGTATCAGTGCTGAAGAAACTTTTATGGGCATCCAGCAGCATGCAACTGTAGCCATGTTTGCCATGAACAATCCAATACAGCTCCAAACATCTTTGAAGACCTTAACGGCAAGGTGTTATAATGGCTGCAACCCAGAGGCCTTACAATTGGATTTGTTGCCACGGACAATGGCAGTAATATAGTCAAGGCCATGGAACATGGTGGCTATTTCAGGGTTCTGTGTTTGGCACATTGCATTAACATGATTGTCTGGGACTTTCTAAAAAAAGAAGACATAGTCAGCAATATACTGACCATCTGCTGAAGAATCTGCACTTATTTCAGCAATTATTTAAAGCCAGGAAGTAGTTGAGGATCATTCAGTGTGCTAATAAATAACCAGTTAAAGCCCTCCTACAAGAGGTGCCAATACGTTGGAATTTAACCTATTACATGTTGCAACTTCTATTTGACCAGTACAAACAGATCAATTACTGTCATTCAAGAGGAAGAGGTGCAAGTGAGAAAAGCATGACTGTGGAAGCAGACAAATGGGGTCTAGTCAAATACCTGAAAGCAGATGCTACTTGCTTTTGAGGTTTTCACACAGAAAGTCAGCAAGGAGGACAGTATGATGAGCCAAGCTATCCCATTTTTGCATCTGCTACAGGACCAGTTAAAAATGGTATTGCAAATGTTTACCAGTGTGAACGGCAACAGAGAAGTTCATGTGTTGGTTGAAAGTTTAATTCTTCTTTTGGCTGTTAACCCAAGGTTGCAAAGAGTCATTGTGTCCTTCAAAGAGTACATCTGTACCACAATACTTATTCCGCGGTACAAAAACCGACTGTCTATTTTAATTTCTTTGTCAGAGTGGATGTTTCACTATACAAGATGTGGATTGCTGAGCAAGAAAGAGACATGGAAGAAGAACAGATGTAAATGAGAGGCCCAGACAGAAGTTCTGGTGTAGAGCCTTTAATCTCCAGAGAGTGCTTTGCTGTTGTCTCATAGCAGCCAACAGCAGCAACAAAAACACCGGCAACAACAGCAACAGAAGAATTGGTCTCAATTTCTGTAATGGCTTGTTTTCAAGGGGCAGGGCTTCAGCCAAGTGTGAGGTGAAGGCAAGAAAGAGCGAGCAAGTGGCAGCACCAATGACCATTCAGAGAATGATCCAGGACTATCTGGATAACCCAAAAGTGGTCTCCATGGATCAAAACCCATTGGTCTACTGGTATGGGAAGATGTGCCAACGGCCAGAGCACCGCAGACTGGCAATAAAGTATTTGGCTTGTCTGGTAGCCAGTGTGTGCTCAGTGTGTTTTCAGTGCAGCTGGGGCAGTTGTCACTGTCAGAAGGACCTTTTACTCACTTCAAAACATGGAGAGATTGACCGTGATTAAAATCAACCAATACTTCATACCATGCAATTACACTGTTCCTGAAACACCTCAGAAGGAGGAGAAAGATGAGGGAGATTGTTCAGACCCAAGTGTGTTAGCTGACCAACCTCTGGGTGAACCACCTGAGGTTGAGGACATAATCTCAGTCCCTGAGTGAGTAGGCCACCAAAGAACTTTCAGATTACCATCAAACTGCTTTGCCAAAAAATGGATATATCTTGAGGTACATTGCATGTTTTGTTTGTGTCTGACTTATGCAGCACCACCATTTTAGGCACAGGTATGGCTGGATTTGAGTTGGACAAGTGTGCAGTGAAGAAGCCTCCTCATTCCCTTCAAGGGCATTGGAGACAATGCCTGCCTCCGTCCCATGCCTATCCTTCTTTTTATTACATTTCCTGGCAGGGCTGCCCTAGTAAAGATAATTTCATTTACAAGATTGACAAATTGCCAATGTGTTGCTTCCATCAAAGAATGAGATACAGGTACCACCGTGTTTGGATTGGAACATGTAACTATTGCACCAATGAGTGATATAGTATTGAGTGAATGTGAGAGATGATTGATGATTCATGTGGTGACAGACAGTGAGGGATGGTGTTCAACTAGTAATTTGTAAACTTGATTTTGATAATTTGCACTGTTTGGGGACTGATGGGTGATTTTGCCTGAAGGTGACTAGTCCTTTTACATTTAGCAGGATTTACTTGTATGGTCCACTCCTTGCTGGACTTTTTTCTGGTTCTTCAAAGAACAGGCCAGTCATTTTAGTTATAATACCATTCTGCACATAATGCTCAAATTCTGTTGCTCTTCTTGTTCATCAACATTAGTGCACTGAAATGCTACAAGACAAGATGGCAGCTGCATGCGAGTGAACGGTTGCAGGGAGCCTCCTCTCCTCATGACCCAGGAGGTGTAAGACGGTTCACCCGTTCTGGGAAATGCGGGAATCGGACGCAGCTGTGCTGATCGGCTTTGTGGTTGTGCGATACTGGCTGTGTGGTGGCGTCAGTCCGCGGGCTGTCTCAGTTATGTTGGCGTGCCGGTAAGCAGCCATGCTGTCAGTAAAGGAAGGAGCTCGCAATGGAGGTATCTGCACCGGAGGCACAGCAAATTTGGAAATAGGCGTCTGGAGCGACAGGAGCAAGTGCATTCATCTTCTATGGCTCCAAAAAAAAAAACTCAGTACTCGAGGGAAATCTGGTACCGGTGCTGATGCGAGTGAACGGAGACAGCCTCTGTCTCTAGGGGCTGCATCCAATACTGGGCAGAAGCTGATCCCCAAATCTAAGGGGACTTATCTTAGCAAGAGGTTGGTTCAATCTGTTGACGCCAAGTCAGGGACTGGATGTAAGGACGATGCACAGCATATTGATGGGCCTACTATCCCAGAGATGTTTAAAAATCCTCAACACATGAAGTATCTACCGCCCCCAGCCGGGAGGGGGGAATTATTTCTACTACTTTGCCGCAGCCACAGGAATCTTTGGAAGCTGGTGATTCTAACACCACAGTGGCACACCCTGCAAACAACAACAGCCCCTCTCAGGTCAGTGTTGAAGTTTGTGATAATATGACCGTATCTCTAGAGGGCTCCACCTTGACTGAATCACATGATATGGTTCTCAGTTCTAACTTTGAGGGCTCACCAGTCGCGATTGGGGAGGGAGAGGATCACACCCCACATGTACTGACCCACAGTTTAATTGAGAACACATTGCTACTTCAGGGTACAGTGGATATGAGGTATAACGGTGCGGTAACGCCTGTTCGCCCATAGGATGGTGAAGGCCTGAGGATCCATGGGGGTAGCCATGAAGCTACTATCAATACTAAATCGGTGAAGGACTTGAACCAGGACAAAGCGAGGCTGCAGAGAATTATTTTTCATTATCAGATCAATCCGGGGATGGAGATGACTCTAGTACGTCTATAGAGCCAGAGACCAATAGTAGCTGTACCGCCTCTATGGCCTCTATGGTGGGGTTGAGCAAGACAATATCCATGAAAGGAGCTAAGAAAGCTGACTTTGGGAAAATTAATATGGATAAAACTGAAGAGTAAAGAAAAAATCTGCAAGAGGGGCAAGAGCAATATCATGGGACTATACAGCTACTCAGCAACTTCAAGATAACTCAGATAATCTGCTTAAGAGCCACGTGGACCTTGTCACTGGTTTTGCAGAAAATTGCGAACCTCCTTCTCTGAATCTTTTTTATCAAACAATGATGTTACAACATAAACAGATACAAAGTGATAATAAGAAAGCCAAGGTTGCTAGCAAGCAGCTACAAATTTCAGTTAGAAAGATTGCAAAGACCTGCTCGGAGATTGGAGAACATATCGCTACAATGGAGACCGGCACTAGCATGTTAGAGACTGATATGGGTGCAGTGGCACAGGAATCAGTCATGCATGAGTCTCAGCTTATAGATATTCAGTGGAAGATGGAAGATTTTGAAAATCATCAACGACGCAATTATCTGCGCATTTTTGTGATTGAAGAGGGAGTGGAAGGCCAAAATATCAGGGTTTATATCGTTAAATTATTAAAAAATGCCTTTCCTGAACTAGAAATTTGGGACTGAGAAAAAGAGATACAGAGAGCTCATCGGTTTCCATTGTATCTGAAGAAACAAAGGGGAGCAGAAGAGGTGACAGCTAATCAGCCATGACCCAGGGCTGTAATCGTTTACTTTAGTAACTATTTTCTGCTCAAGCGGTCTTTGAGAAAGCTCGCCCTGACTCAAAAATCAATTGTGAGGGTGCTTCTTTTTTTTCTCACCCTAATTATTGTCATGCCACTGTGGAACGGTGTTGGCTCTTGAGGCAAATTATAAACCCCTTTCAAGAGAGTGGGGCAGAAGCATATCTACTGAATCCTGCCCACCTTAAAACTGTGTATAAGGGTACGATACGGGTCTTCTCTTCAGAAGTTAAGGCCGAAGAGTATCTGCAAACCATGACTTGATTATGGACAGTCAAGGGTACAAGGGCACTGGATTACAGGGCCTATGCATAATGAGAGCGGCAGTTGACACTTGTTGCAATGACTTTAAACTCGCATTTTCCTGGGCGATCAACATTAAAAGTTAGTTGGGAATCAGGATTCTAGGATCAGAAGAAGCCCCGGGGTCTCGGGGGGGAAACGTATCCATTTTACAGACCTTACCGTCTGGTTGTCTCATTTGATAGGAGTAGGGGGATGGTTTGGGTGGGTGGGGGGTGTTTGGAAGGGTATGGGCCTGGGGGTGTCACAGGGGGTGGGTGGAGGGGGTCGGGAGGGTAGGGAGGGGCGATGCACAGTAGGTCAATGGTTTGAACTTAGTACATCTATAACTGGAGCTGAAGTGGTTCAGGTGTATGTAAACAGAGACGTAAATGAGCTACGGTAGTAATTTGCAAATTGCCACAATAAACCTTAGTGGGCTGAATGATGGTAGGAAAAGGCGTTTTGTAGCAGAAGGCTTAAAAACACTAAGGGCAGATATTATCTGCAAGCAGGAGACGCATAATATTGGCCAGGGTATCAATTATTGGCCCATACTACACAAGGAACTACAACGGAGGGCGTAGCAGTAATGGCACGAAACAAAATTATCGAAGTAGTCAAGAGATTTGTGGACAAACTGGGTCGATGGTGATTCTGGAGTGCATAATTGGCACATCCAGATTTACTTTGTGCTCAATTTATGGATCTGATCTTGATGAGTCGGAAGTAATTGACTTTATTAATATAGAACTAGCAGTTTGGGCCTTACTGAGTATTATCTTTGGGGATCTGAACATATAAATTGATAGTAGCATGCCTTGTCAGGTACGGTATATGGGGAGGAAACTGAAAGTTTTTCAGGCCTTGCAAACTTTGGTGCAGAGCCACAGATTGATAAATGCTTGGCAGCAGTGTAAGGCTCCTGATCCCAGGTATACCTTTTTCTCTTATCCCCATAGGAAGTCTGTCAGGTTAGACTACTTTTTATTATCAGCTTCATTGTGTTAGTGGTTGAAAAGCACCCAAGAATTATGTCTGACCACAACCCCTTGGTGATAGAAATTTTGGTATTAAGTAAGGAACAACATTCTAAGAACTGGTCATTTGAACGGGGACTACTGTTAGATCAGGCATATATTACACATGTGAAAAAGTGGATACCAGATTTTTTTTAAGCTAGTTGGGGGTCTGGCCCTTTTGGGGTGGTTTGAGATGCCTTAAAGACAGGAATACGAGGGGAGACTTTAAGTTATAGCTTAAGTGAGGAGAAATTGCTCTCCAAATTTATAAGGGCAGCCCAGGCCGAGCTGGTATTGCTGGAATCACAGATCGTGGAGATGGCCTGGAATAGCCTACCTTTGCAAGAGATTTTAAATCAAATTGCCACGATAAGGGCCAGAATCTCCCAGTTTTATTTAGAGTGGGATGTTACTAAGGCTCAGCCGCGCCAACAGGAATGCTATGAATTTAGTGAGAAGGTTGGCAGGCTTTTGGCTTACAAAACTAGACAAAAGATGACTTGAGATCTTATTAGTACAGTTAAAGATAAAGATGGACAGATAATAAAGGGGAACTCAGCAGTTTAAAGGGTATTTTAAGAATATTATTGCACATTATACCAGCAGGATCCCCGGGATCCCTATACATTAGAACACAGGATTAATCAATATCTGGGCGAAAAGTTTGGAGGGTGGCTTTATGAGTATGAAAGGCGTCAATTTGTGACTCCCATTACATCTGAGGAGATCAAAGCAGCATTGAGCTCTTTGTCAAGTGGAAAGGCCTCTGACCCAGATATGATCCCCCTGGAGTTTTTCAAGGTGTTTTATTGGGAATTGAGAAATTAACTTATATTTTTTAAGGCGGTGCAGGATGGATTACATGCTCCGGTGTCATGGTTAGCTGCAAATATTATAGTCTTCTTGAAAAAAGATAAAGGGGCATATTTATACTCAGTTTGCGCCGAATTTGCGTCGTTTTTTTCGACGCAAATTCGGCGCAAAACTAACGCCATATTTATACTTTGGCGTTAGACGCGTCTAGCGCCAAAGTATGGGCAAATAGCGTCATTTTTTTGCGTGAACGCCTTCCTTGCGTTAATGAGATGCAAGGAAGGCGTTCCCGTCTAAAAAAATGACGGCGACGCAAATGCGTCGTATTTATACTCCCGGGCAAAAATCACGCCCGGGAGTGGTCGGGTCAAAAAACCCCGCATTTGCGCCACTTTTTAACACCTGGGTCAGGGTAGGCGTTAAGGGACCTGTGGGCTCAAAATGAGCCCACAGCTGCCCTCCCATGCCCCCAGGGACCCCCCCTGCCACCCTTGCCCACCCCAGGAGGACACCCAAGGATGGAGGGACCCATCCCAGGGACATTCAGGTATGTTCAGGTAAGTATAATTTTTTTTTTTTGGGTGGCATAGGGGGGCCTTATTTGTGCCCCCCTACATGCCACTATGCCCAATGACCATGCCCAGGGGACATAAGTCCCCTGGGCATGGCCATTGGGCAAGGGGGCATGACTCCTGTCTTTACTAAGACAGGAGTCATGTAAATGGCGTCTGGGCGTCGTTAAAAATGGCGCAAATCGGGTTAAGACGATTTTTTAGCGTCAACCTGACTTGCGCCATTTTTAAGACGCCCTAACGCCATTTTTCCCTACGCCGGCGCTGCCTGGTGTACGTGGTTTTTTTCCACGCACACCAGGCAGCGCCGGTCTGCTTGCGCCGGCTAACGCCATTCAATAAATACGGCGCCCGCATGGCGCTTCAGAATGGCGTTAGCCGGCGCAAAAATTTTTGACGCCTAACTGCGTTAGCGCAGTTTAGCGTCAAAAAGTATAAATACGGGCCAAAGACCCTTTACTCTTATCGCCCTATCTCTTTAATTGACGGGGATGCTAAACTCCATGCTAAGGTTCTTGCCACCTTACTGAGTCTGGTGATTACCAAATTGGTTTCCCCCTGGCATCATGGTTTTGTTCCTGGAAGGAGCATCACTGATCAAGTGAGGCGGGTCATTGCCATGTTAGACGCATCCCAGGACACAAGGATACCCATGTCACTGATCTTATTGGACGCGGGGAAAGGCTTTGATCGGGTGAAGCATACTTATGGGCAGTACTCCTTAAATACAATGTAGACCCTGGTTTTATTAGGGCTATTCAGGGTTTATATCAGAACCCCACTGCACGAATACAAATGGCTGGGGAGGGTTCTGAGGCTATTTATATTACAGTGGGCACAAGGCAGGGTGATGGGGCATAGGAGTTTCGGAAGTCTTCTTTTTAACTTTCTTAGTCACGGCTCAATGGATTTTGCCTTCTGCGTGACTACAGGATCAACATTATACGATATAATTTAATATATATTATACCCCCGCTAGACTATCTAAATGTGGAAAATCAACAGGGATTCTCTGTCTCCGCTGCAGTAGCATGGGGCTGATTTAGTTCATATGTTTTTTAGTTGCAATAGGCTTGAAACATTTTTAACTGACACTGCAAAGTTCTTGACAATGATTACACGACAGGTAATAGGCTTAACACCTCAACTCGTATTATTAGGGTTTGATGAAGAAGTGTGTACAGGCCAATCTCAAAGGTTTCTGTTTTTGGCCACGGCCGTAATTTGGAGCTGTATCGCCTCAGACTGGCTGAAACGGGAATCACCCACATTTAATCAATGGCTGGAGCGTCTTCTTTCGATGTACTATTTGGAGATGGGCTTATACGCACTTACGGGTCAAGCCCATAGGAAGAGGGGCATAAAAATGTGGGCCCTATTATCTCAATGGTTAGGTAGAATGTAGCTGGAAATTAGTTGTTAGACGGTAGCAAAGAATGAGGAAATGTTTACATGATGTCAATGCTTTAATTCTTAAAAAGTTTCGAACATTGTAGCAATATTTCTTTTGTCTTACTATTTTACAAACTACAGGCCTTCTCTTCTCCTGCATGAAAGGCAAAACTCCACAATATTCCTGCTTACCTTACCGAACCGGTTCCACCAGGCACCCAAGATGGATATTTCAGACATTCCGAAGATAATGTAGAGATACTTCCCAATATGGCATTTATTCAGTATCATTTTACTTATTTTACTTTTAACAATCATCATTTTTAGAACTGTGTGGGTTCAATCACTCCTCCATAATTTGTATTTTGAAACCGAGATGGGTTGGAAGGACTGTTTGCAATGCATTTAACTGAACTGTCATTCCTTCATTTCCCTTCACAACAGATTTCATGGTGATGATGTGCGGCTCATCACCCTGATGAATATTGTTGTTGTTGTGTTTGTCTTTGTCACACCTTTTCCAAAATCCCCTTTCCCATCTATTCACTAAACCCCTAACCCTATTCCCCAGGCTGTGTGATTTATTGAGGTGTGACTTAATTTACACCCTAAATGGATAAAACACTTGGTGGGGCAGATGTGCTGAAAGCGACACCAATTTGCTGCAGGATCTTCTAGTACCTGAGTAATAGCCTACACCAGCCCCATGTGCGGACTACGCATAAAAGGGATCCATAATTTAGAAATATACAACATAATTCGTCAACACCATCATTCAGACCTTGTGTTGCGTAAACGCTTAACCTAGTCCACTCTAGTCCTGAGTCCACTTCTACTGACTTGAGGATTTTGTAAGTTTAATTAAATACTAGCTCTCCATTGCTCAGCAGAAGTTATAATTGCTAATTTTTGTTATAATATCAGGTGTTTGTGTCAAGGTGGTAGTCTGGTCTCAGGCTTTGTAAAATTATGATATAATTAAATAATCCACTAACTCCGAGTTTTCTTTCATTCTAGTTGGCTGTGATGGAGAATCCTTCTGACAGTTGGAGTTCACCTAGGCAGGAGTGGGACCTCACTTGTGAAGCTTTCCCTGATAGCATGCAAGTCTGCTACTACTATCACCACCATTAAGAAGGCACCTTGGGACACCCTGCAGTAAGGGTTTGGAAGATTGAGAGGTAGCAGCCATTGCTTCATCTATTCGGGTAAGAGAACTATGGTGTGAAGTGAACACGTTTAGCTAGAAACTATCTTCTACTGAAGATTACAATGTTGTTTATCTAGATTCTTGTAAGTAATATAGGCATAGGCAATGTCAAACCCTTCCTAGTGGTCAATGTAGTTACAGAGGGTTTTAGGACAATGGTATAACTAACTGTTATACAATTTGATGTGCAGAATTAAAAAAAATGAGGTTGTACTAATAATGTCCCTTCAATTTTTCTTAAATATGTAAACCCGCCATCTCCATCCAAAACAAGCCCACCCCTCACCCCAAACAACCCCTTCCCCAGCCAATGTCCAAAATGTGTTAACAATATAAATAAAACCCACCCTCTCCACATGCAACAGGGACACTCCCCTAACAAATCACCTCATCCCCAACCAATGTCCAAAATGTCCAAAGAAAACTGAAAAGTCCAATGTCCCATTCCCTTCCCAATTCCCACCTTCTCCACTCACCACAAGTCCATCCCACCAAAACAAAGGGGGTCAATACGGCATTGGCAGGCGGCCCGCTATGCAGACGGTGAAAAGCTGGCCGGGGCCCTGTTAGGGGGCCCCTGCACTGCCCATGCCCCAGGACACCCCCTACCGCCAGCCTCTTCCTGGTGGTGCAAACCGCCAGAAACAGGCTGGCGGTAGGGATGTCATAATCCCCAGGGCACATAAACAAAATAATACCACATTGGACAAGTCAAACAACACACACCTGACACCTATACACACCCCACATCCACAAACCCACACCACTATAAGACACACACCCACATCACCCACAACCATTTACCATTAAAAACCATTGGCACGAGACAGACACCACAACCACAGGCAAAACGAGAGCCACACACTACCTACACCTATACACCACCCACACACCCCACATCACACACCCCAACACATCACCCTACACACCCTCACCTACACAAATCACACAACACCCATGGCACCACAAAGACACCCTCGATTCTCAGAGGAGGAGCTAAGGGTCATGGTGGAGGAAATCATCAGGGTAGAGCCTCAGCTATTTGGAGCACAGGTGCAACAGATATCGATGGCAAGGAAGATTGAGCTATGGTGGAAAATTGTGGACAGGGTCAACGCCGTGGGACAGCACACAAGAACCAGGGATGACACCAGGAAGAGGTGGAACAACCTATGGGGGAAGGTACGTTCCATTGCAGCAAGACACCAACTCACTGTAAAGACGACTGGCGATGGACCCCCACCTCCTCCCCCACAACTAACAGCATGGAAGGAGCAAGTTTTGGCAATCATGCATCCTCAGGGCCTGGTCGGAGTAGGAGGGGGCTGGACTCTGGTATGTTAACTACGACACCCCTATCGGCATGCCATCACATACCCCCACCCTCACCCTCACTCCCATCACATCTCACTCATCCCAATGCCAAGCCCTGCATGCCATACCAATGCATGGACACCCCTCACAGCCCTGCATGGACACCTATCACTAAAGCATAGACACTAGAGAGAATCAGCTAGCCCATTACATACCAATGTACACAAGTGAAAACTGCCAGGGCAAATACAACCAAAGATGGTAAGCCACGGATGCACAATATGTAAGACACAGAAACAATAACACAGCATCAACATCCCCACAGGTACCCCAGCCAATGTCAGCTGAGAGGAGGTGCCAGCAATATCCAGTCCCCCAACAGAAGAGGCCCACAGTGATGACAGCAACTCTGGACTTCAGGATATGGATGACCAACCTGGCCCATCAGGGACCTCTGGACAGTCGGTTACCCAGGCACAGTCACACACCACCACAGTGCCTCCCCCATCAGGAAACAACACCACAGCACCCACCCAGCGTGCCCATACCTCTGTCCCCAGGACACATCAATCAGCAGTGTGTCCACCTCTACAGGGACCCCAGGGCACACCTCATACCTAATACAATCAGGGACCTAGGGTCAGTGGCAGTGGGGACACGGTCAGGGGACAGAGGCACAGGACAACAGGGAAACTGGGAGGACTGCTGTGCACCGGGGGAGGACAGGCCCAGGGAACCGACTCTCCAGGAGGCACTTGCAGAGATCCCGGGAGCATATCAACATTGCCAGGACATGATGGGTCAGATCCTGGACAATGTTCAGGAGGACAGACGGCTGCAGGAGGGACAGTACCAGGGGATCAGGGAGGACTTGCAGACCATCAACACCACCCTGGTCTCCATAGCAGGGGTGCTAGCAGACATGGCCAACATAATGAGGGAGGCAGTATCACAACAGCGGGCCCCTGCCACTAGCCAGACATCTGAACAGCCTTCCGCCTCTGCTGCTGCTAGTGGCCAGGAGGCCCCGCCACAGGACCAACAGGCCACTAGCACCCCTCCCCCTGCAGAAGGAGAACCACCCTGCAAACGTTCCCTGCGATCCAGACAGAAGCCAGAAACACTTGCCAAGACCACACCAATGAAATGAGACTCTCCTGATTGTCACCCTTGTGCCCCACACAGTCACCCTGTCTACCTTGAACTGCCATTGCTCCCCTTCCTATGTCCCCTTGGACAATGCATCTGTGGTACAAATAGACTGGAACAATACCCTGGACTTTCCTCCATCATCACCCCAACCCACTGCACTTGCCCCTTTTTTTCTTAGCACTTCAATTAACACCCTTGGAAAAAATAAACATATGGAGTATGTCAAATTTTTCAAGCATGTATTCATTTAACCAGGTTCAAACAATGCAATTCAACTGTACAGTAAATGAGCATATGTTAATGACCTGTAGCTGCTTGCAGTGTTCACACCAGGAACTACTGTGAGGCACCAAACTGTACAGTAAGTGGGCAAAGAGGTGGGAAATAAAAGCGTGCCAGTGCCACAGACAGTAAAAATAATTACAATGAAATATGAAGTAACACTGTCTTACCTGTGTGTCATAGGAAGTACTGTCTGGTGACTGCTGTTCAGTTGTCCTCATCCTCATCCTCTGCCTCCTCATCCTCACTGTCCATAGGTTCCACTGCTGCCAAACGGGCATCTCCAGCCTCCTCCTCCTGCAGAAAATGCACATGGCATCTCAGGGCAAGGCTGTGCAGCATGCAGCATGCCACTATTATTTGGCAGACCTAATTGGGTGAGTAGCACAGGAATCTACCTGTTAGATTGAGGCACCCAAACCTGGCCTTCAGGAGGCCAAAAGTTTGTTCTATAATCCTTCTGGTTCACCCAAGTGCCTCATTGTAACATTCTTCTGCCCTTGTCCTTGCATTCCTCACAGGGATCAGCAGCCAAGAATGGTTGGGGTAACCAGAGTCTCCTGCAAATATTGAGGGACAACATTTAGCCACACACTATCCCATATGGCCCACACCATACCCATACACCAACATATACTGGGTGGGGACCAGGCATCACCTATTAGCCACACCCTGTGCCTCTGTAGTTGGCCCATCACATTTGGAATGTTGCTATTCCTCGGGACAAAGGCATCATGCACTGAACCAGGATACTTTGCATTGACGTGGGAAATGTACTGGTCCGCCAAGCACATCATCTGGACATTGATAGAGTGGAAACTCCTACGATTTCTGTACACCTGTTCATTCCGGTGGGGGGGACAAATGCAATATGTGTTTCATCAATCGCCCCTATTAGGTTGGGGATATGTCCCATTGCATAGAAGTCGGCCTTCACTGTGGCCCAATATTCCACCTGGGGAAATACAATGTAGCTTCACATGTGTGATGGATGTGTGTCAGTGGGTGCCCCTAGGCCAGGCCTGACATTGTAGCATAGGTCCCCTGGTGTCTAGGGTGCAGAAGGGCAAATTAAGCTACCTAGCTTGTAGACATCCGCTACTGGTCAGGGCTGCGTGGGTCCCAGGTGTGCTGGATTTGCCGGTGTGTGCCCCCCCCAGACAACACTCTTGTCAGCACTATTGAGAACATTGGCTGTGACATTCCTGGTGCAAAGCCCACTGTCATTTGGAAAGAACCATTTGCCAGGAAATGGAACTGATAGCACTTGCACGAGAGGGGAGATCCCAGTGGGGTAACAGATAGCAGATAACAGGTCAGGCTCCAATTGGACACACAGCTCTGTGATTGTGGTACTGTCCAGTCTATAGGTGAGGCTATTGTGCCTCTCCTCCAGTGTTGCCAAGTCCACCAGGGGTCTGTACACGAGGGTATGTCTCCACCCCCTATTCATCCGCAGCTGTAGCAATCTATGGGGCATAAGAGTGAGGAGCCAGTCACCAACTGAACAATCGGGCTACCACAGAACATTACATGCTGTTAATTTGTAATGGGTCGTGTGAATTGTCCAGTATGTCCATATTTAAACAGTGACGCAGTAAATATCCAGGGCTTTCCCCCCCACCCCTGAAATGGCGTCCACCTGTCCTGTGTGGAGGGACAGGTGGAAGTGAGGTAATTCCGCTGACGTTGTGCGCTGTTGCGGGAGGCGGTCAGGAACTGCTGTGCAACCACTCATTGGGTAACATTAGGCTCTATGGGTTACAGTGGCCAATGGTGATCTACATCGGTGGTGACAGTGTGCACCGCCGCGCACATGACCACCATTTTCTATCTGATACCTCACTTGCTACCTGATCTTCAACAGGAGAGGACCTACACTGCATGTGTTGCTGTGACCTGTGTCTGGAACCTACCATGACTCGTGTGACTTGGGAAAAGGCCCCTGCCTTCACTTCGACGGAGTTGGAGAGACTGGTGGATGGGGTCCTACCCCAGTACGGACTGCTGTATGGGCCTCCAGACCAACAGGTGAGTAAACTGTGGGCACGATGCATGTGGCATTAATGCATGGAGTGGTGTGTGTGAAGGCCTCGTGTAAGCGGGGTGGGTGGATGTCCTCTGGGCGGCGTCTTGGTTATGTGCTGGGTCATGTGTGTGCAAATGGTGATGTGAAGGGGTATGGTGGGCCATAAGTGTAACTGGCAGGACTGTCTGACTAATACTATTTTTCTGTCTTTATTGCCTCTGCAGGTCAGCGCCCATCAAAAGAAGGGTATATGGTGTGCCATCACCAAGGACTTATGAACCCTAGGGGTCTACGGCAGGCAGAGCACCCACTGTCGGAAACGGTGGGAGGTCCTGAGACGCTGGGCACGAAAGACGGCGGAGGCCCAGCTGGGAATGGCCTCCCAACGAGGAAGGTCTGCCCGCCGAACCCTGACCCCCCTGATGGCCCGCATACTGGTGGTGGCCTATCCTGAACTGGATGGGTGCTTGAGGGCAACACAGCAGCCACAAGGGAGTGAGTATAGTGCCCATCGTTATTAGTGCCAGCGTGGTGGGCTGGTATCTGGGTGGTGGATGTGTGTCAGTGGGTGCCCCTAGGCCAGGCCTGACATTGCAGCAAATGTCCCCTGGCGTCTAGGGTGCAGAAGGGCAAATTAAGCTACCTAGCTTGTAGACATCCGCTACTGGTCCGGGCTGCGTGGGTCCCAGGTGTGCTGGATTTGCCGGTGTGTGCCCCTCCCCATGCCTTGGTGGCTAGCAATATCACAGGTAGTGCAATGCATATTGCGTAGTGCTGTTCCCTGTGTGTGAGGGTGCTGTGTACGCCAACTGTGGTGTTGTCGCAGCCATTGACCAAGTTTATCCTTTGTCTCTCCCCCCTTTCTTCTTTTAGTCACCCTGTCCTTATGTGCATTACCATCATCCTGAGGAGGAGCAGAGGCACCGGTGACGGAGGGAGCTGCATCCCACAGGACCCAGGAGGCAGAGTCCACTGACGCTGAGGGCACCAGTGGGACGGAAGGCAAGGGGAGCACCATGGCGGAGACTGGAGGGGACAGTTCTGACACAGATACTTCCTCTGATGTAAGCTCCCTGGTTGTGGCGGACACCTCTGTGACCACCCCAGCTACAGGTACAGCCGCCACCCCCGTACCAGCACCGCCCTCCCAGCAGACCCTCATTGAGTTGCCCATGCCCGCTCACCCAGGAGGGTGGGCATCTCCTTCGCCCCAGGCACCTCAGGCCCTGCTCCAGTGAGCTCTGCTGCCCTGAGTGAGGAGGCTATTGACCGCCTGAGATCCATCTTTGTAGGACAGTCAACCATTGTGAATGCCATCCAGGGGTTGGCAGCCCAGATGCAACAGACTAATGCATTCCTGGAGGGCATTCACACTGGCTTGGCGGCCCAACAGAGATCAATCCAGGCTCTGGCCTCCTCTCTGATGGCAGCGTTGTCCCTGTTTCCACCCTCCCCCCTCCAACTTCTTCTTCCCAATCCCATTCTCCTCAACCCCAACCTATCCCAAGCACACAGGCAGACAAGCATGCACAGAAGACATCACACAAGAGTGGTTCAAGCAAACACAAGCACCACACTTCACCCCACAGGCACTCACACAAACACCATGCAGATGCAGACATACCAACATCCACATTTTCCACTGTCCCCCCCCCCTCCTCCTCCACCTCCCTCCCAGTTCTGTCTACACTCACACCTGCATGTACTACACCATCATCCACTACCAGCCTCTCTACCACATCTAGCAGAACACATACCTCACTGGCAGACACGTCCACATCAGCCATGCACACGTCCCCTGTGTCCTCTCCCACTGTGTCTGCCCCCCCAAGGTACACAAACGCAAGCACTCAGACACCCAACCTCCATCCACCTCACAACAGAATCCAGCCGACGCACCTGCACCCAAAACCAGCAGACAGACACCTCCTACAATCACAAACCTTCTCCCTCTTCCCACCCCAGTGTCACTAACAAATGTTTCCTATCCACCATTGACCTCTTCCCTACCCCCCCTGTCCTGCACGTCTGGCCAGGGTGGCAAAAACCCAGCCAAGTACCTCAGCCACCCAGTCCACGGGCCCAGTCGTGACCATACCCACTTGTGGTGGGAAAGGATCCAGGACACATGTCCTGAGGGTGAAGGAGCCCGCACCAGGCAGCCTCAAGGAGAAGGAGCCTGCCACAGCTGTTGCCAGGAAGACAAAGGAGCCTGCCCCAGCTGCTGCAAGGAAGACTAAGGAGCCTGCCCCAGCTGCTGCCAGGAAGACAAAGGAGCCTTCCCTAGCTGCTGCCAGGAAGACTAAGGAGCCTGCCCCAGTTGCCAGGAAGAGCACGGAGTTAGCACCATCAGGCAGGAAGAGCAAGGGGCCTGGGGCAGGAACTGTGACGGAACCCCCACTACCAACCATGGTTGTGCAGCCTTCCGAGGCTGCAGGGGATGGGCAGGATCCTCTCCCCACCGGTAGCAGCAGCACCACCACCTCCAGTGGGCAGCTGTCAGAGGCTGCAGGAGATCGGCAGGAGCCTCCCCCCACCAGCAGCACCACAACGTCCAGTGGGCAGCCGTCCGAGGCTGCAGGGGAGGGGATGGGCAGGAGCCTCCCCCCACCAGCAGCAGCAGCACCACCACCTCCAGTGGGAAGCCGTCCGAGGCTGCAGGGGATGGGCAGGAGCCTTCCCCCACCAGCAGCACTACCACCTCCAGTGGGCAGCCCTCTGAGGCTGCAGGGGATGGGCAGGAGCCTCCCCTCACCACCACCAGCAGCACCACCACCTCCAGTGGGAAGCCGTCCGAGGCTGCAGGGGATAGGCAAGAGCCTCCCCCACCAGCAACAGCAGCACCACCACCTCCAGTGGGCAGCTGTCAGAGGCTGCAGGGGATGGGCAGGAGCCTCCCCCCACCAGCAGCAACACCACCTCTAGTGGGCAGCCGTCTGAGGCTGCAGGGGATGGGCAGGAGCCTCCCCCTACCAGCAGTAGCACCACCACCATTGAGCAGCCATCACCGCCGGCGGACGGTATGTAATCCTGCCTCCATGGGCTGCTGTGAGGCCTGCCCCCTGCAAATCCAGTGGGTATGACACCCACCTGAGACTCTGTGACCTTGCACTCCCCAGGATCAAGAGCACAGGGCACGATGCCCCCTCCAGAACCAGTGGGCAAGACACCCACCTACCCCAGCCTCCCCAGGATCAAGCGCACCGGGCACAATGCCCCCTCCAGAACCAGCGGGTAAGACACCCACCTACCCCAGCCTCCCCAGGATCAAAAGCACTGGGCACGATGCTCCATCCAGAACCAGTGGGTAAAACACCCACCTACCCAGCCTCCCAGGATCAAGAGCACCGGGCACAATGTCCCCTCCAGAACCAGTGGGTAAGACACCCACCTACCCCAGCCTCCCCAGGATCAAGAGCACCAGGCAGAATGCCCCCTCCAGAACCAGTGGGTATGACACCCACCTGAGAGACTGTGACCTTGCACTCCCCAGGATCAAGAGCACAGGGCACGATGCCGCCTCCAGAACCAGTGAGTAAAACACCCACCTACCCCAGCCTCCAAAGGATCAGGAGCACCAGGCACGATTCCCTCCAGAACCAGTAGGTAAGACACCCACATACCCAGCCTCCCCAGGATCAAAAGCACCGGGCACGATGCTCCCTCCAGAACCAGTGGGTAAGACACCCACCTACCCAGCCTCCCCAGGATCAAGAGCACCGGGCAGGATGCCCTCTCCAGAACCAATGGGTAAGACACCCACCTACCCCAGCCTCCCCAAGATCAAGAGCATCGGGCACGATGCCCCCTCCAGACCCAGTGGGTTGGACACCCACTCGAGAGTCTGTGGCCCTGCACTCCCCAGGATCAAGCACAGGGCATGTTGCCCCCTCCAGAGCATGAGGGCAAATCACCCACTTGAGAGACTGTGACCTTGCACTCCCCAGGATCAAGCACAGGGCATGTTGTCCCCTCCAGAGCATGTGGGCAAATCACCCACTTGAGAGACTATGGCCTTGCACTCCCCAAGACCAAGCACAGGGCATGTTGCCCCCTCCAGAACCAGTGGTGTTGTTCCATCTGCCGGCTGAGGTGCCCCCTCGTCTTCCATCCCCCTGAGGTGCCTGCCTATTTGCCAACTGATGCCCCAGCAGTGTTCTCTCCATGTTGAGACAAGTGGGGCCTTGTACTTTGGCCTGTGGCCATGTGGCACACGCGAACTGAGGACTGGGCAGTGTCCCTTGTTCTGCACATTTATAAATATCTGTTACACTGGCTAAATTATTATTTATACTGTGCTGATATTATTACACTCACTTTAGTAAATTTGTTTTGTCCTTGCATTATTCAGTTGATTTAGGGGGATTAACTTGTTTTCTGGTTGTGTGTATGAGGTGTGTGTTGTGCCTGTGTGTGTCATTCTCATTTTCCTCCCCCTCCCTTGGGTGCTAGGTGGCTGCACTCACCGTCATCGTCTTCACCATTGTTGGTGTACGTGGTGGAGCAGCACGTAGAAGACCATGGGGAAGACATGCAGCTCAGGCACCATGGTGGCGTGGTTGTTCCCTGTGTCTCCTATGGTGAGTCCTTTCAGTTCTGAGGTCTGTTTCTGCGAGGCTTTTGGTGTCGTTGGTACCACCCCGGAACAAGTGGCGAATGGGCATGTCATAATATGGTGGGCAGAACAATGACTTCCTCCTGGCTGTAGGCGACTACTGCCATAGTGCCTGTTGTTTCTGCACTGGCGGCCGGTATGGTAAAGTGGCTGTCTATGGGAGATCTTTCCGCCATGGTCCTAATTTGGCAGTAATTACCGCCAGCCTGTTGGCAGTATTATCACCACTTTTACACCAACTGCCAGGGTTGTAATGCGGGCCATTGTGTGTAAAAGGAAAAATGAATTACCTCTCATTAATGAGTAAAGCATTATGCGCTATGCAGCACACGTATTGTGCAAAATTAATGAGGCATGCTAGCGCATCGGAGCTAGGGCAGCTGTAATGGACAATTTATTATCTTACTTTAATTCCAATGACACTGCTCTTCTCCAACTGCCTTTCCATTGTACTCTGACTCCAAAGAGGCAGATGAATAATAATAATAATACTACATGACACTAATCACATTTAAAACACTGAAATCTTGTCTGTCGTAAGTAGACAGTTATTTGTCACATTTGTCACAGAGTATTCCATCTGCCAAACTCTAAATCAGGCACTTAGTCCACTTTTCTCCCTGGCTTTGCCCTCCACCAGAAATGATTTTCAATAAATACCTTTCCCTGGCAGAAAGGAAGCTTACTTTTACTGCAGAGTAAGCTAGAGGGATTACAGTAGGTAGAGGTTTCACTATAGAAAAATAGTGGGGTGTCACTGATCATTATGTGTTCAGCTTTGGCTTAGTCAGTCACTGTAGTTGACGAATGATGAAAAATATTTGAAGAGGCATAAATATGTTATGGAAACCGCCCTTACATATATATATATATATATATATATATATATATATATATATATATATATATATAATCATTTGGCCAGAAAAATGTGGCACATGGCAAAAATGATAAGGTGTGAAGTACTAGGAAGCGACTGACTAGTATCTTTAGGTCTGCAGTCGGGTGGATGTCTGCCCGAGTGTGGACCTAAAGATACTACTTGTAAATGCCCTTTGTGAATTACCAAATATGTAATCGGGCACAATGTTTGAAAGTCGGGACAACTAGGGCCGCCATTTTAAGGCAGCACGTGCTCTAGTTATTACTTTGGCCAGACGCATAAAATGGGGTATGCTGTATAGATGTGACAGCATTAGGTCAGAACAGTTTTTTGCACAAACCTCTGTTTGTTTAATACTGCTTTTCTACTGTTGTTTTTAGAACGGTGTGTACTGTGGGCTGAATTTGCACTCTAAATTTGAAGGTAGAAAGAAGCAGCTAAAACACTACAGGTCAGATTTATGAAACTGGCGCTGCACCAAGTGCAGCGCCACTTTTCTTGCACCCCTTAGTGTCCCCCTAACTCCACCATATGTGCGCCGTATTTAAAATACAGAGCACCATGGTGTTAGTTAGGGTGACTAGCATTTTTTACGCTAGTCCGTCGCTATGCAGGATTAGTGTAAAAAATTATGACCCTAATCCTGAAAAGCACCCAGAGGCCCATTGCAATCAATGGGAGCCTCTGTTTACTGTACAAAGCAGGCATTAAAAATGACAATAAAAATGGTGCAAAGGAATCTCATAGATTTCTTTGCACCATTTTTACACACACCCTCATAGCTCTAGAATGCCCCCTTTGCATACATTATCCTTGGTGGAGGAATAATGTGGTGCAAGGGGTTACAAAGTGGCGCAATGCAAGCATTGCACCACTTTGTGAATATGGCGCAGTGCTTTTCCCCTTCCAATGCCACATTAGCGGAAAAAATCTCATAGATTTCCTTGCACCTTTTTTTCGCCCCCCCTAACAAGGAAAGTCCCCCTTTACAAACATTATGCCTGGCGCAGGCATAATGTAGCGCAAAGGCTTACAGAGTGGCGCAATGCATCCATTGTTTCACTCTGTAAATACGGCACGGGGATTTCGGCCTTGTTGGGCCACATTAACATCAAAAATAATGATGCTAATGTGGTGCAAGTTGGCACCAGGGGATTATAAATATGCTCCCGTGTTTGAAAGTCAGGACAACTAGAGAGCCTATTTTAAGGCAGCGCACACTCTAGTTGTTACTTAAACCACATGCATAAAACGGACTGCAGTGAGCGCACCACCAGCATTCCAAAGGTAAGCCTGTCTGCACCCATCAGCATAGCAGAAGCGACCAGCACCAGCCATGCTGCCCTGTGAGCCCTCAAAAGGTCATATAACTAAATATTATAGTAGAGGTTTGCTTTTGAGTCTAGCACCAGAGACAAAGGGCCTCACTATAACTTTGGCGGTCTTTTCAGAAGGCTGCTGCAGTGGCGGCCGCCAAAAGACCGCCATGTTGGCAGTAATCCAACCGCTGTATCAAGAGTCACACAGTGAAGACCACCCAAAAGCAGCCACAAATCTAACACCGCCAGGAGACAGAAGGGCGGGAAGGCGTGGTTCCACCACCAACACCGCCAGCCTGACACAATTCCACCCACCAGATTACAACCCACAAATCACCACAGTGGTTCTTTCACGGTGGAAAACCATTGGTGGTGCAAGCTGCCAAGCTCAGAACCCACTACCTTTAGAACACAACACCACATTGGACAGTATGAATACCCCATACCCGACACACATCCCCACACCAGACACACCTACTCACTGCACTATATAACACACCCCCACACAACCCACAATCCTTTGCTACAAAATCTATTATCACAGACACCGAGAGCAGGCAAATACACTTACATAACACTATTATACCATTGGCACAGATACGCATCTCACCTAGCACACACAAAACAACTGAATTACCAACACAAAACACACATAATGATCACACACACACCCACCACACGCGTCCATCACCCCTTACACACCACCCCCGCCCCATCAATCACTCTACACTGCACCCTTACACACACAACACCTCTCGAGCAACACAACCACTACCATGTCCCCATGAAAGCACCCACGGTTCACAGATGAGGAGTTGAAGGTCATGGTTGATGGAAACGTCAGGGTAGAGCCACAACTGTTTGAAGCAAACCTCAATAGCCAGGAAAATTGAGTTGTGGCAGTGAATAGTCGACGGGGTCAACTCAGTAGGCAGCTATATATGCACAAGGGAGGACACCAGGAAGAGATGGAATGACCTTGGGGGGAAAGGTGCATTCCATGGCATCATGCCACCAGATAGCTGTGCACAGGACTGGCAGTGGGCTCCCACCTCCTCCCCCACAGGTCACATCTTGGGAGGAGAAGGTCTTGGACATTCTGCATCCTGAGGGCCTGACTGGAATACCTGGCAGACTAGACTCTGGTAAGTACCCACAACTTTCATGTCACACAATTGTCATGTCCTGCATGTTTCCTCACCACCAAAGACTCCCCAATGTACTGCATGTCTCACTACACATCCCACCCATCCACCCAATGCCCCTTTCCTGCATGCCATACTTCCACATCCTCACCCAAGCCCTGCCAAAGGCACGGATAGCATTGGCTAATACTATCACTATGACTCCCACAATGCACTACCCCATCTACATGAATACCTGGAATGTGCACATGACATCACAACTCTTGCATGTATGACTATTGGACTAGCTATACCAACTAGATGCTACGACTGAGGACCACTACATGACAATGAAAGCAATGGAGTGGCACACCACAATGGCAAACAAGGCTAAGCACAGCTACTGCTCTGCGACTATTCCACTTGGCCACTAATCAGGATCTACAACCCAGAAAGTATTCCACCATGGCATGGAATGTAAGATGACAGGCTCCATGCACATGCACAACCTGCATAGACAGGATAATTAACCTTGCATTCTCCCATACTCTCCTCCTACTGGGACACCATACTGCTATGTCCAGCCATTTTCCACTGAGAATTACCAAGCCTGAATAGTCCCTAGCTGACAGTGCAGAACAGTCATGTGAACTATTAGTCAGTACCAGTAACCATATACTTGCCCAGAGTAACTAAACGTGAATGACATCAACCTAATTGGAGTATGGTACACATGTCACAGAACTCTATCAACACTAACGGTAATTGTCATTGCTGGGAATCATGTGAAGCCACTGTATGCATATGATAAAGTGATAACCAAACACACCTTCAATATGTGACTCCCTCTCTTACTCCATCCACAGGTACCCCTGCCAGTGCCACCAAGGAGAGGGTACCAGAGACTGCCAGCCCATCTCAGAATGAAGGCCCCATTGAGGACAACACACCTGGATGTCTGGACACTGATGACCTACCTGGCTTATCTGGGACACCTGGTCAGGCGACGACTCCCTGCCTTACACTGCCCACATCAATCCCCCCAACCCTGTGGCTTCTACATCACAACTAACCCTTCACCCCCAAACCTGCGTCCCAAGGACAGATCAAACCATAGTGTGCCCCGCAGTACAGTGACCTGAGTCGACCCCTCACACCCCAGACAATGAAGGTCCTACAAACACTGGGAGCAGGAGGTGTGGGAGGGAAGCTGTGGGCCAGAGGATGAAGCCCCCAAGGGACTGGACTGACCAGGAAACCATCTCCCAAGTCCTGGATGCATACCAACAATCCTAGCACAGGATGGGCCGGATTATCACCATGTTGGGGGAAAACCAAAGGCTGCAGAGGAAATACACAAGGAGGCCATGCAGCAGTGGCAGGCACACAATGCCTCCATTGCCAGCATTGCAGGGGTGCTGAGGGATATATACACCACCCTGCATGCCTTCTCCACCCACCAGCAGGCCCCTTCCATCAGCAACCTAACATCTGAGCCCTCCACATCAGTGGCAGCTAGTGGAATCGAGGCCTTTGCAAGGGAACCACAGCCCTTAGACACCTATCCCTGAGTAGCTAAAGAACCCCGTGCAAACGTGGACGCCCATCCAGACATCTGGCTTTAGCAGATGCCAAGACCACACCTGCTGCCAGGAAGTTACCCTCACCTCATGTGTCTCCCTTGTGTGCCACTGAAACACCATGTTGACTGTTCAATGACATAACTCCATCTTCCCATTGACATTTGGACACTCACTTATCACCTCTTGGACCATGTATGAACCATATATTTTTTGTCACCAATTCATTATATGCACAATAAACACCAATGAACACAACTACTGTATATGTTCATTACAAAAGTCATGATTGCTTAATGTGATATGGAAATGTATACCTACATCCAACAGGCAACATGATGGGCAGCAAAGGGACGCATCCTCAGCAGGAGACACAGTACAACAGATATGTCCCAGGACAGATGTCAGACAGTTCAAAATCCAGGCCCACATAAGAGTATAGTCAGTATTCCAACCTGCAAAAAGACAATGACAAAGAGTACCATCAGGTTGGAAGGTATGGACCCTCACAAAGCACATATGCTGCACATAAAAGTTGTGCCCAGTGTAGTATACCTCCTAACCAGTGCCCCCCAGAGTTTTCTAATACAATACCAGTCACAGAGTATTCTTCATAAATCACTGTAGCTGCATCTGTCATTTACAACCCTCAATTCTTAATTAATTCAGCAGTGTCTAGTGACTATGAATGCCTCAAGCCATAGGTTGCAGAGGCACATACATCTTTCCCACAGTCACTGGGTGGAATGACATGAGAACAGGAGAATGCAGCAAACATTGCTCAATACTGGTCTGTACATTGAAGATGTGAATCTAGGAAACTTCAGTAAGTGCACATGTTGGAGGTGAAACACTTTTACTGTGCACCTTACATTCACCCAGCCTGCTCTTCCACACACACATAGGGATAGGACTACATAACACCCCCACTGATGAGTCAACTCAGAAGGGCTATTGTCAGCAAATCATGTGGATATACAACACTTGTTAATCCACACTCACCATACCTATATGTCACTGGAAGTACTGATTGATGAGCTCTGTCCTAGACTCAGCTGCACCTTCCTCCTCTGCCTCCTCATCACTTGCCATGTCAACATTACCATCCACTGATCCAGCTGCCTCACCCTCATCAGCTAGCAATGGTACCTGACGTCTCAGGGGAAGATTATTGAGCATGCAGCAGGCTGCTATTCTCTGGCATACCTTTAGGGGTGAGTAGAGGAGGGCACTTCCAGATAGGTCCAGGCACATGAATCTGGCCTTCAGGCGGCCAAATGTTCTTTCGATTCCACGCCTCGTCCTCCCGTGAGCCTCATTGAAACAGACTTCCATATCCGTGGCAGGGTACCTCACTGGTGTCAACAGCCAGGGAAGGTTAGGATAGCCAGAGACACCTGTGTTAAAAAGATGTAGGACCAGTGAAATCACAGGTACAGCCACAATTATAATGTAATGACAAGTGCCATAACAGTGATATACCTTAAAATGCATACATACCAAGGAGCCAGGCCCTCTCTGTGTGTAGTCGTGCCATCATGTGTGGGACATTGCTGTTCTTCAAAATAAAGGAGTCATGGCCAGATCCAGGAAACTTGACTGTGACCTGTGAGATGTACTGGTCTGCCAGACACACCACCTGAACATTTATGGAGTGGTAGTTCTTCCTGTTCCTATATACCTGTTCATTGGCACTGACAGGGACCAGAGCTATATGGGCACCATCAATGGCCCCTATCACATGAGGGTTGTGTCCATATCATAAAAGTCTGCCTTCACATAGGCCAAATCAGTACGTTGGGAGATCCTGATGTAGCTGTCAAGGTGTTTCAACAATGCACAAAGTACATCCTTCAACACAAGACTGAACATGGGCGGTGACATCCCTGCTGTCAAGTCCGCTGTATTCTGAAAGAAGCCTGTGGCAAGAAAGTGTAGCACTGACAGGGCTTGTATTGTGGGAGGGATGGCATAGGGATTGTGTATGGCTTGTAAGAGATAAGGCTCCAACTGTTCACATAGATCCATGATGGTCTGATGATTCAGATGATAGGTCTGGATGATATGCCTGTCCTCCATGGTTCCAAGGTCAACTAGTGGATGGTACACTGGTGGTTGTCTCATTCTCCTCATGGCAGGATATCTAGGTAAAGAGGAGAGAATGTACAGCGAGTAATGCACTTGACACATATAAGCAGAACATGTGAAAGTAGCACACACCTAACACTGTAGGACATACATAGCACTGCTGACATATACTATACTGGGCATGCTGAATCACATCTGAAACCTGCCTTGCTGCACAATGCTGAACCTGTAAGTTGCATAGGACACATATAACATGTGAAATGTACCATCTGTGGCAGACTAAGCTGTCCTGCACTGATCATTACAAAAGTAATGGGATATACCTATATCGTGCCACCAGTCTATGTGCCTCTGATCAACTAAGCAAGCCATCAACAAATATACTGGCACATCACGTCACTGTGTAATGCAGGTCTTTGCATTATCATGATAGCACAACATAGGGTTACTCCACATTTAGGCCAAATATGTGTATGGCACACTTATATTGGCATATCAATGCAAGATATGGGTACAAAATGGCAGCCCCATGTCCAGCAGCACTGGACAGTTGGAAGTGACCTAAGTCTGCTGGAGTATGTTGTCATGTGGGTAGGTGGTTGCAAGCGCTGTGCAACTTGTCATTGGTTCACATTTCTGCCTATGGCGGACTGGGGCCAATGGCGAGGACCTCCGGCAGTGACGGCCCTGTATGTGGCAGCCAGGACCCCCATTTTCTGCCGCCTTGCTCACTTGACTCCTGACACTGTTGCTAGCAAGACCGCCACAACCTGACCTGCTGTGTACTGTCTCTGGGAGCCATCATGCTATGTTCTGCAGATGATAAGGCCCCAGTCTTCACCCCAGAAGAGCTGGAGAAGCTGTAGAAGGGGTCCAACACCTGTATGAGCAGCAATATGGGGCACCAGAGGAGCAGGTGAGCCCAATGCCATAGTCATGTGTGATAGGGGTGTGTTTGAAGGTGAATGGGGTAAGTATACCGGTGAAGAAGTAGATGCATGCAGAGGGTAGAAAGTGAAGGTGTGTGGGCAGAGTGAATGGATATGTGTGGGTACTTGGTTAGTCAGATGTTAGCATGGTGCCAGTGTACATGACTTTCTCCTTTTGTTTGTCTCATCCATGCAGGTGAATGCCCAACAGAAGAAAGGGAAGTGCGGACCCTGGGGGGCCATAGTCAGCGGAGCACCATTGTTGGAAGCGGTGGGAGGACCTGAGACTTTGGGCCTGGAAGACCGCGGAGGCCCAGCTGGAGATGTCCTCCCAATGAGGGAAGGGTACCCATCGGAGCCTGACCCCCTAATTTCCCGCATTTTAGTGGGGGCCTTCCCTGAGGGGGATGGGCATTTGAGGGCAGCACAGCAGCCACGGGGGCAGGTGAGTACTGACTGTATCCTGGGTCTTGGTTTGAGTAGTATGGGATTACCTGCCTCACAGTAGCTTATGTAGCAATGTAGTCAATGCAACATGTATGAAGACATGGGGGGAATGGGTAGTAACTACCCAGGCAGAGTATTAGTTGTAGATGTGTTTTGATGGTTTGCTGTCAGTGGATGTGCTTCTCCAATATCCGGACTTCTCCTTGTCTACACTGTGGAGATGGTCTAATCACATTGGCATATATGTGACTCCATCCTTCCTTTACTATGGATATGAGCTTGTGTATCACCCTACCCACTGAGTATGACATGCTCCATCTAACTGCATTTGGGCATTTGTGACTCTAAGGTGTCAGTCCATTACCATAAGAATAGCACACCAGTATATGCAACTTTGTAACACACCTTTTATCACTGTGACTATATACATCAATTACTGGTGATGCTATTGACTCCATGTGAGGCAGCCATTACATTTCTACCACATATATGGCCTGTATAGGACTGGACTAATGGCTTGATAGTTGTATCCCCATATATTGGTAATCTGCGATTGTATTGGTATGTGAACGTTGCTAATGTTGGTTCATTTGATTTTTACATTTGATTTGGTCTGATTGCAATCCTCATGCATTTCTAAGTGCTAGACTTGTAGGGATCAGACCTTGAACCCAGTGGGATAGTACTAGAGGTGGTAAGTGCCTAGGCAGACCTCGTCATTGTCAAAATGTAATGTAAATGCCATGTATTCCAATGCCCTACCAATTACAGTGAAACATAACTTATATGCTGCCTACATCATGTCTCAATGGTTACTTGTGGGCCCATATAATGGAGTGGGACAATGTCTGCTACCCCTGGCCTAGCTGGAGTGATTAGGACAGGATTGGGTATTGCATGACTTATGAGATGTTGATGTGACATGAATGTTGTATTTAATCTCCTGAGGCTGCCCTATGTAGTTGTGGGATATGTTGTCAGTGCAAAGGCAGTGGTGTTGGTCCATGTATGCATATTGCTTACATGTATCTTCCGTCTAAGATGTGTGTTCTCTGGACTTAGGTACAGGCATTGGCAAATCTGGAATGGTGTGAGTGAGGGTGGTGTAATCATGTTGTGAAGTCCTATTGGTGAACTTCCATGTGTGGTGGCATTACATGTGGAACATGATGTCATATGTGTCTTCCTGAGGTTCATCAGTTGTGACACTGCACTCAGTGATTGTGTATGGATGTGTAATATGTGCAATATAGGCCATTGTAGATGCACTTTGATGTATGAATAGATGTGATATATATGTGTTGGGTGTCTGCAGATCTTCCTCTGTGATTGGGTCAGACTAATCACATGCCTGCACCCCATACTTGTATTGTACACAACAGATGTCACCTGTATGGGTGTATAACTTGTAGTGGCTTGATCTGCTCTTACATCTATTTTGGCATTACTCTACAGAGTGTAACGTCAGCCATGTAATGTGAAAGGCAGATGCAGTATGGTGTGTGAGTGAAGTAGTCTTCAATGTCATGGATATTTAACATAGGACATCGACTAATCAGCTGTGGTAACTGTAAAGGCCTGATGTGTTTTGTTCAGTCAGCTGCACTTCCAATGGGTGATTGGAGTATGGAGAGGCATGATGTGAAATCTGGGAGACATTGGTACTTCATCCAAGGCATGTTGTCAATGCATGGCTATGGTGTGATCATGTGGATGACTCCAGTCATGCTAACTTACTTGGATTTAGAAGTAGGTGTGATGGTTTTCATACAGGGGTGGGTAGTGGTGACATGTTGTGACATGATGTAGGAAATGTATATTGTCATCTGAGAGAGCCTAGCCAGGATATATATTCTCACAGCATGTTTAAATGTGTGTATGTGAGGCATGTTGTGACCCTCTCTCTCCCTTTCTCTCTCTTTATTTGTGTGCATTAGCATCAGCAGGCAAAGGAGAAGGGGCACAGGTGAATGGGGATGCTGCAGGCCACGGGACCTGGAGTGCTTCTACCAGTGACAGTGAGGGACCCAGTGGCATGGAGGGTGAGGGGAGTGCCACAGGGGAGACCAGATCATCGACAACATCATCCGAATCCTCTTCCACTGGACACTCCCTAGTGGTGGCGGACCCTTCTGGGACAACCCCAGCACCATCATTGTCTGCCATCCCTTTACTACCACCATGCTCCCTGTGGCTCCCCACCCGTGCCCACTTACCCTGGAGGGTGGACGTCTCCTTCGCTACAGGCACCTCTGCCCCTGCCAGCCCTGCTGCCCTAGGTGCGGAGGCTATTGACCTCCTAAGGTCGATCTCTGTGGGTCAGTCAACCATCGTGAATGCCATCCAACGACTGGCAGCTCAAGTCTAGCAGAGCAATGCATTCCAGGAGGGCATTCATGGTGCACTGGTTGACCTACAGAGATTCTTTCAGGCTCTGGCCTCCACACTGATGGCAGCCAGTCACCCTTTGTCTCCCGCCCCCCTCCACCTACCTCTTCTAAATCCCAAACCCCTCTCCCGAAACCCAGCCAAAGCACACAGACACACAAGCATGTATCCACCTCAACATTCAAGGGTACTGCTGACAAACACAAGCACCCCAAGGCCCACCACTGGCCTGCACACAAACAACACCCACCTGCAGATACACCAACATCCACTACCTGCACAGACTCCCCCACTGCCCACTCCTTTACAGACACTACACCAAACACACCTGCAGCCACCACACCAAGATTCACTGATCAAAGCCACAACTCCTATCTTACCTACAGTCACCACAATAGCAGCCCCGTGGACATCTATCCCAGTCACCACATCCACAGCCACCACAACCACTGACATCCCCACATGCAGCATATCTTCCATACCTGCAGACACCACCCCAACAGACAGTCACCCATCCATCATGGCTTCTTCTAGCACCTCCTCTGGCCCTGCTCCCAAGACACATATACCCCACCCAACAGACACCCAGCACCCACAAGCATTCCTTGCACTCACTTCCCCAGAAGACATCCACACCAACACCTTCTACATCCACTCCCTCTACCTCCACTTCCAAACCTTTTTGCCATGACTGCCCCTGTGTGCTTAAGAAGCATTTCCTCTCAGAGTTTTTCACTGTTCTGTACTCCTCTCCCACCCCGTGATACTCCCAAACGGTCTGTGTCACTCCCCAAGTCAAGCCCTTCAACCTCCAACTCCTCCCCTGTTCCCCATGCTAGTACCCATGCCCCACCCCTGCCAAAAAGTCGACTCCTCTTAAGCCCAAGCCAAATGACCCCCCTACCAAGCCCAAAACCAAAGCCCCCCCTCCCAAACTCAAGCCAAACCCCCCCCCCCTTATCCCCTCATAATCCCTGAGGTGCCTCCCTGACACCTTTTGGAAGTCACATAGCAGCCAGGAGTCATGCAGGGGCACACAGAGGTGCCATCTGTGTCTTTGGCACTTTGGACTTTGGACCGGCCAATAGCCTTCTCTCCTTGTACATAGTTATATTTTTATACCCATATTTAAGATTTTTAATACATCTGGCCCAACCTGTTGTTGAATTCGATGGTAACATACCTGTCCTGCCTTTCTTTCTACATGGCTGTTTAGTATTTGGCGGCTTTGGTTTGTGTGTGTGTGACATGTGTGTATGTGTTGGTTGTGCTAGCTGTTGTGTCTGCGCTGCAGGTGTGGGTGTGGTCCTGCCATTTGTCCCGCTGTCATGCCTGTGTATTGTATGTAGGATATGTTTGTGTTTGGTACATGCATGTATGTAGATGAATTGTGTCTAGTTTGTGTTGACATATGTAATGGTGGTGGTGTGTGCCCTTATGTGGTTGTTGTTTGTGCATCCGTGTGTGTGGTAATGCATATGTCAGATGCATTGTGTGTTGTGTTAGCGTGGTATGACGTATGCTTCAATGTATGGCTGTGTGAATGTATATAGGTTGTCAGGTGTTGTTACATGTTGTTGTCTGTATGTAGCGTCATGTGGAGGAGTGTAATGAAATTGCTTGCTGATGCGTTTTTGTAGTAGCGTTTGTGGTGTCGTTGTGTGAATCAGTGCTTTTGTGTTTTGTTGTGTTAGACTGTGCCAGTGCTGTGTGTCTGCAGGTTAGTGTGTGTATTGCACATGTGTGTTGGCCGTGGTGTGTGTAGTATGGGTGTGGGTGTGTGTGGTATGGGTATGCTTGTGTGTATGTGGGTGTGGGTGCATATGGGTGTGTGGTTACGTGTGTGTGTAGCCGTCGCAAGCCGTCCTGAATGTGCTTGTTGTGTGTGCGTGTGTACTTTTGGTTTTCCCTACAGTGTCAGGTAGGTGTGTGGACTCTTGGTTGTTGTCTTTGTCACTGGTTCCAGAGTTGTTGTGCGAGCAGTGGGTGGACATCCAGTTCAGGTTACATGGCGGCTCCAGACAACTATGTGTTCCAGAAGGTGAGTGCTTTCTTTTATAGTGTTGGTTTCTGCCAGGGGTTTCGTGGTGGTGCGACAGCGGCAGAAACCTTGGCAGTGTGCAGCCTCATAATATGTCCGGCGGGAACATGGTGTCCACTGGCCTGAAGGTGGCTGCCACTGTCCATGACGGCATGACCGTACTGGCGGTAGTTTGGCTGCCTACTGTTGTGAAGAAAGCCATGGTCATAATTTGGCGGTTTTCTCCGCTGGTCCGTTGGCGGTACAGCCACCGCCGCTGATATGGCGGTCTTGGTACCACCAGACTCGTAATGACCCCCAAAATGTATGGTGGCAGACCCTTTAGACCCATTGTCTAGTAACCATCCATGTTCCCAATGTAACTTTCAGTTTACATCCCTATCCTTGGGTAGGGCTCTTTCCCCTTCACTGAGGTAGAAGAAAGGCAAGGTTCCGTTTTAGCAGCCCTGATTAATGTTCGGTCTATGTATAAACACATTTAATAATATAATGAGATTGAATTACTATTTTTGGCCTGGCTCTCGGAGTCCTCTAACCCAGCCATTGCGATGGCTATCCCAAGTGGTTATAAAGTTCATTGGAAGGATCGCCAGTCGGGTAGGGGAGGCGGCATTGGTGTAATTCTCAGGGACGACTTAGGCTGCTAGATATTCAAAACTGGGAGTCTATCTGGAGCAGAGGCAATGGGCTTTTGTGTTTCCTTGTCTCACCAGCATTCCACAGCATGGATTTTACTATACAGATCTCCAGGGCCTGCTGGCCCATTTTTGAAATCCCTTAGAAATGCAATAGCATATTTAGTACTGAGATACTCAGAATTCATACATCTTGGAGACTGTAATCTCCATATAGAGGAGATGGGTAATAGTGAGGTACTAGAATTAAAGGAACTAATGCTGTGGTCAGACCTCACTCACCATATATTCAGTGCCATCCACCAAGCAGAGCATTTGTTTGATCAGTTATTTTCTGATATGCCTTTGCTGGTAGATGACACATTACATCAAGTCTGGACAGACCACTTATTGATCAAATTCTCTCAGTTGGCCCCTGTAAAATTACCTATGTATTCTTTGGACCTCTGACCTTCAGGACGGCTTTTCCTAAAATTCAACCATAAGAATTTGATTGTATTTTGGAGGATTGTTCCCCTTCTCTGGCTGGCCAGGTGGAAGCTGATGTCCTACTGTTGGATAGGTGGATCAGGGATTCAACCGAAAAATTAGCCGCACCTCTCACTTCTAAACTGAAGAGAACTAAGCCCTCTAGCCCCTGGTTCTCTAGCAGCCTTATGGTTGAGAAATAAAAATGTAAAGTTTTAGAGAGGCAATTGAAGGAAGGCTATACTCCGCAAGATAAAGAATGCTATAAACTGGCACTTAAGAAGTATCACATTGATATTAAAACTGCAAAACTCGAGTTTTTGAGGCTAAAATCACAGGGGCAGGTATTAAACTAGGGAATGTTTGTCCATAGTTAAAAAGTTCTTAACCGCTGCAGCTGGTACAAGCTACCACCAAGCCTTCACTGCTTGTTGTGAACAGCTAGCATCGTACTTTTAGTCTAAGATTCTGATAATCCAGGCTGGTCTCTGCACCGGCTCCCTGCTGAATGACAAGGCTTTGGATACGTTACAGAGCAAGATGGTCCTGATAACCAAGGGGTCATTATCCAACGTTGAGCCTTTTTCACTGGAACTGAATGCTTTAAGAAGTTGAAAATCTGGTTCTCCATCTGATCCTTGTCCACCTAACCTGTGCTCATTAGGTGTGTCTGTAATTAACCCTCTAATAAATAGGGTGTTAAACTCCTCTCTAGAGTCAGTTAGAGTACCAAACTCCTGGAAGCAAGCCAATATTCTTCCCTTACTAAAGAAAGCCTCAGCAGGTCCTGCGGTACAGTCGAATAACAGACCAATATATCTGCATCCATCATTTTCCAAGATACCAGAGAAATGTGTTAATTATCAGCTTGATATATATCTGGAATTAACTTGCTCCACTATTGCATTGCACAGAGACGCTGCTCTTTTGGGGGTTAGTGAATACATCAAAGGCACGCTGGATGTAGGGGGAAAGGCAGTGCTGATTATGTTAGACCTATCAGCAGCTTTGATACAATCCCCCATTCCAGCCTCCTAGGGCACTTGCAGTCAATCGGAATAGTGGGCCAGGCCCTGAACTGGCTCTCCTCCTTTCTGGAAGGACGTAGTCAACAGATTTAGATTCCTCCCTTCTTCTCTGAGCCTCGTGAGTTGACAGTGGAAGTACCCCAGGGTTCAGCTCTGAGCCCTACATTATTTAATGAGTATCTCACCCCTCCTGCCCAGATAGTAGAATCCCTGGGTCCCAAAGATATATCCTATGCTGATGATACCCAGCTATTATTCTCATGCAGCAAGGGAGAAGATCTCCTTCGGAGCCTGATTAAACCTTTTTGATGGCTGTTTTTCATTGAATGGTGTCACACTAGCTTAAATGTAATGCGAAAAAACCAGAGATTCTTTTCTTTGGCAATATCTCCCTCTACAGTTGTCAGGCTTCTGTCCCGAAAATGCCCCTCCTCCAGGTTCTCAGGGTGGCATTGTTAAGAACTTAGGGGTTAAATTTGACGATTGCTTGTCATTTAAGCTACAAATGAAATCTGTGGTGGGTACATGCTTCGGGGTACTGCACTCACTGAAAAAGTTTTTACATTTACTGTCTTTTTCTGCAAAACAAATCAGTCATCCAGACACTGGTCTCATCAAGGCTAGATTATGGCAATGCCCTTTATCTGGGCTTACCAGAATCCTTCCTGGAGAAATTACAGGTAGTCCAAAATGCTGCAGCCCGTCTCCTCCTGAAATTGCCTGTGAGAGCGCATATATACTATCATGTGCTAGCTTTACAATGGCTTCCAATCAGAGAATTCTGTTCAAGGCTCTAGTGGTAATGCGTGATGCCTTATATTTGACCAGGGCCAGGAAGAAATTTGAGGTCTGCAAATACATTTTTGGCAGTGATATCCAGAATGCAGAAGACCAGAATTGAAGGCATATCATTGGCTCTTCTGGGTGTCACAGCATGGAACAAAGTCCCACTGGAACTGTGGGATGTCAGCAATTCAGGAGTAATTTAAAAAAGACTGAAAACTTTGCTTTTTAATCAGAACTAAACAATGGTGTTTCGCTTCTGACTTTATGTACTGTGCGGGGACACTCTGTTGAGGGGTTGTGCGCAATATAGGTTGTTTTCATAATCATTATCATCAATCCCCTTTGATGGGCCAACTCAGTCCCCCTTTCCAATGCATAGACGAGATTGGGACTGTAAGAGCTACAGAAAGAAAGGCACAGAGAATGCTAACTCACTGATATTACTACAACCACTATCTCAGGGACAGGACAGAGGCATCTGCATGACTTCTTAAATATTCCACCCAAGTGAGCTCCGACAAGTATGATTAGGTAGGACTGAGCATCCGGCTGGCTCAAGCTGTATCACATAATATTTGTAAGGTAGACTTAACTTACCTTTGAGTCTGAGCACCATGCTGTTTGAAAAAATAATATCAGCATTGTAAAACACAAAATAAATAATTACTGATTGAGCCCCGCAACCTTGACGACCAGCAAGTCGAGCAGATCCTGTTCCCTATCAAGTAAGTCAGCCCAGTGGTGCATCAGCTGCTCTTCAACAGCACCCATCGCTCCCACAGTGAGTACCCCCTCTGAGGCCTGCTGGTAGTTTGGAGGGGAGCTGGGCATGCACATAAAAAATAAGTGCGGCTACCTCTGCCTTGGAAAAAATAGTGCGGCACCAGTGACCATACGATTGCTGCTCCCATGACACGGTGCTGGGTAGAAAGGAACAGGAAGTAGGAAGGAACTAAGTAAGAGAACAGAGTAGCAGAAAGGAAGAACTAAGGAAATAGTAAGGGAAAACAAAAGACTACAAAAAGACATAAAAAGTAAGAAAAAATGTAAAATACACAAAGACACACACTGATACAAATAAGGTAAATGAGGGTGGATGAGTGGGATGCAGGAGGACTGAATAGATATTTAAGGGGCATACAAAATCAGGCCCAGCAACCCGCAGAGAACAGAAAGCAGATTAAACAAACTGACTGCGCCCTTGCTGACCGCATTGTACCATTCACCCTGATTTGTCAGTGCGAAACATGCTACTGGCCTGAAAAAATAGCCCAAACAGGCGGACAAGCATGCTTCCACCTGTTCACAGAGTTCCGTCGAAACTCACTGAGTTTTTTGGGAGCTTGCGGAATTCAGCAGAGCAAAACGCTGCGAGTTCCGCCCGGCCTGCTCACAGTGCCTGCTGCCAGAGCCAACAGTTGAGGTGAAATGCAAGTTAGATGTGGAGCATAAATGGAGCAGCTGTTTAAACCAACATATGAAATGGTGCTTTTCTTTCTTCTATTCTATTTTAATAGCTTAAAATGCAAGCAAAAAGAACACGTTTATTTTTTGCAATTCTGATATAGAGAAAAGCTAGAATCTTTTTGCATCCTTCTACACACTAGGAGCCACTGCAATCTTTTTTAAATAAAAAAACCTGACTTGTATTGAACTGTTTCTAATATCTGTTTGCAACAAATATCCAAAATGTTTTTGATGTGTTTAATTTTTTACTAGAGGTTTTGTTTTTATTCTTCATGTTTGCAAACATGCTCACTCTTTCATATGAAAGAGCTACGCACCAATGTTTTAAGCGATTTGTGGAAAATGTAATGGAGTGACCATGCATTTTATGGGATAAAGCACTGCCTGGTGTGCATGATAACAATATTGCAAGTCACCTCGGAGTTCCATAGCCATGCAATGCATGCATTGCTCCACTTTGTAACCCTTTGCGCTAGATTATGCCTGCACCAGGCATAATGCATGCAAAGGGGGCATACCCCCATTAGGGGGGCCAAAAAAAGGCACAAGGAAATTTAACAGATTACCTTGCGTCATTTGTTTGGCCCTTTAAACCCCTGCTTAGAGCAGGCGTTAAAAAGGGGGACACCGTTGAATACAATGGGCTCCTATGTACTCTGCAGGAGCAGCGCCAATATTTTGGCACCACTCCTGCAGAGTACATCAATAGCGTCAATAAAAATTATGCTATTGTCCCCTACCCTGCGCCATGGTGCACCATATTTTAAATACGGTGCACACATGGTGGCAGTACGGGGGTGCTAAAGGGTGCAAGAAATGTGGCGCTGCACTCTGTGCAGCACCACTTTTCTTAAATATGCCCCATGGAGTCCACAAAAAGGCAAAGAACCTGGGGTGACCATGCAGAAAAGTATGCTATACAATGTTACTGTGACACTACCTAATGTATTTGGTTTTTTTAATCTTCCAATGGCAAAGTGTTCTTACAATAATGCAACTTTTAATGTGACACAGTCATTGGCATTGTTTTGAATGCGAGCTTCTCATTCAGGAGTTTTTCCTCCTCCTCGAGGAGATCCTTTAATTCCTGCAGTAACAAAATACTTGACTCAATTGAAGAGGCATAGACAACATAGGGCCAGATGTAGCAAAGTTTTTGCATGTCGCAAACAGCAAATTTCGCTGTTTGGGACGAGCAAAAACCACAACGCGATGCCCAATCCCCATTTTGCGAGTCAGTAACCCGGTTATCGACTCGCAAAACAGGACTGAGAGTCGCAATTAGGAAGGGGTGTTCCCCTTCCTAATTGCGAGTCGCAGCGCGATGCTGCATTGCTTTGTGACCGCAAACGCGGTCGCAAAGCAATCGCAGTTACCACCAGTGTCACACTGGTGGTAACCCATTCGCAAAAGGGAAGGGGTCCCCATGGGACCCCTTCCCCTTTGTGAATGGCATGGAAAACATTTTTTCAGAGCAGGCAGTGGTCCTATGGACCACTGCCTGCTCTGAAAAAATTTAACTAAACGTTTCATTTTTTCATTTTGTAATGCATCTCGTTTTCCTTTAAGGAAAATGAGCTGCATTACAAAAAAAAACTGCTTTATTTAAAAGCAGTCACAGACATGGTGGTCTGCTGTCTCCAGCAGGCCACAATCCCTGTGAGTGCTGCAAGTCGCAAGGGGGTCGCAAATTGCGACCCACCTCATTAACATTAATGAGGTGGGCCTTTGCGACCCCCTTGCGAGTCGCAGATGGTGTTAGGGACACCATCCTGCATCCTGAATGGCGACTCGCAAATTGCGAGTCTCTCTGACTCGCAATTTGCGACTCGCAATTCAGGAATTCCCTACATCTGGCCCATAGTTCTGAAAGTTTACATCATCTAAAATCATGATGAAAATATATGTTAACACATCAAAATCAAGTTTTACTTCTTTTTGTCCTAGGAAGGAAAGTTTGGCTGTCTGCTCCTATCTCCCAGATAATATTTTGTCAGTAAATGTTGACTGTGATAAATTGTGCCATTTAGGACTCCTCATCAAGCATTATGGTTGAAGTTGCCTCATATTTGCTAGAGTCATCATGAGTTTCATTCATCTCAAATAAAGGCTTACGGCCTGATCCTGATAATGAACATCCATCTCAACCTCTGCAGATAATAGTACAAGGACAGCGTGAATATGAGTTTAAAGCGATTTGATTATTGTAAATTCCAACAAAAGTTCAGTTTTGTACCAGCTAATGCACTATATACATTTTTTCAGAATCATCTGGATACGATTGAAGCTGTTGAAGGATGGCATACTCTAATTTTCATGCCAATAAGTGAAAGAGCGGAGCTTACCTGAGTTCATGCACTTTTGTTAGGGGAAAAAATCCCCTATGCATTACTGTTCAGTGAACTGCTGAAACCCACACCATGAAAGAGTGGGGCTTCTGATCTTCAGATTCACACCTGTGCCTCTGCACCCAAGGGTTCTGGAGAGACCCAAAATGGTAGCAGATCACAAAGAGTGTAGGCGGAAGCGGGTCTCCAGAATACCATGTAGCAACAGGAGTGCCAACCTTGGGCTTTCTCTTTGTGGAATCATGGACACCATAAGTTCCCAGTTAATTTTACCCTATAAGATGCCCAATCCAAGATGGTGGTCTCTCCATTGGGAATTATTGGCACTGTCAAGGACTGGACACAAAGTAGAACTGTTGTGTGCACTTCAAGATTTCCCAAGGGAAGACAGACTAATTTGAATAGCCACAGCATCACTCTGCAAGAGATGAATATGGACTATGGGACTTATGCATTTAATTTTGCATTTAACCTGCTAGGTTTCCCTAAGAAATGAATGCGAAATTATATTTGTATTGATACCAGGTTAGATACCTTTCCTAAAAGAAATGGCAGGAGTTTTCAACATTATATACTGACAACTTGTGATCTAAGGGCAGAAGGACTAGTTAATTACACTGCAGATGTAGCCTGCAGAATCCCTGTTACTCTCCTGTTGTCATATTGATGGCTACAAAGTAGGTGGCAGAAGAATTTGAGGGTGTTTCACTTGGTATCTTTCTCACTCTCATGCCACACTGTAATACGCTAAGGGCTGACATTTCTGTCTGGCTGATAGGGTGCCTTTTCCCACCTCTATCACCTTATTGCATGACTCAGTAATGATAAACACTATTTTTGGTAATATCTGCTGGAGCAAACTGTCTTATTGTTTTTGAAAGGTGTATTGATGGTCAAACAAAGCTGATGCTCCACTCATTGAGCTTCATCTATCACACATTTACATGTTGAGTGACAACAGTTGGAATTTCCTTGGATATGTTTCTGCTGCCATTTGAGTGTACATACCGGCAACCTTTGCTGTGAACCAAGGCAACCAGAGATCTCCAGGCTCTATATAGAATCCCTTTGTGACACCCTGGTAGGCAAGAACATGGAGATCCACTTATTCTGAAACCTGGCTCATGACTAAATAAAGGTGCCCTCTGTAATGATTTCAATAGTCTGAGGGACTACCTTTCCACTAGCTGACCCCAAAAGTTAAAGGCTGATCAAGAAGTTAAAAAAATCCCACTGTATCAACTTCCAATATTCCACCTTCATTTCAACCATAAAGCAGAGGTACATTCACTGAAAAAGATTGTGGATAATCTTTCATATCTAAAACAAATGATCTGCCAATCTCTCAAACACTATGACAGAAAGTGTCAGAAACATCAGGAGAATGTAGACATGTAGTCCCTAACATGCAAAAAGCCCTCCAAACATGGTCAAGTGGAGGAATATGTGGGAAAAGGAAAAGTACTCTCTCATTGGAGGTCTAGTGTCCATACATATTTGCGAAGATTCCTTGAGTGACTCTGGACATTGCTGAAACATCTGCTTGCAACTTCAAAGCTGTGGCCTATTTCAAATTGTTGGTTGCCCATCCATTGGTGAATGTTCAGTCACTAAACTGTAGTAGAAGAAATCTTTTAGTCTGGTGGACTCTCCACCTCTTTTATGAGTGCAGTAAATCTTCTGACAACTGAAACTACTGTTCCTCTTACTAAAATGTTAATCGAGCCCTAGATTATTCAGCTTTCACATTGTCCAGCCTTAACTTCAAGACTCACATCACAAAGAAGCAACAGGCATCACATATCAATTCTTTGCAGAGACAAGACATTTCTTTTGAAAACTTCAGAAGCTAGGCACTCAGACCCACCTGACTCTCCCTAAGAGGAAGCTCCAATAAGTGGTTTGACTCATCAAGTAACTATGAAAATATGACTAGATTACATGCCCTATGCTGAAGAAATTCACTAACTCCCTGTTCCAGCTCACTACACTTTCAGGGTCTACTGTGCCAATGTTGGAGCTGTAAACACAAGCACATCACTATACCTGGTGAATAATATGAAAATACATTGTAGTCTATGTTATATCCACTGCAGTTATCCACAGTATATACACAGGTTCAAGACAAAAAAAACTGAAAACATGAAACCTACTATCCAAGCCTTCTCATACCACTCACTCAAGATCTGGAACTGCATCCCGACACAAATCATGCAAGCTCCTTTCCTCCACCACTTACAGGAGGTGGTTACTCATCTCGTCAAAGTACATCACATCCATTTAGCGGACAGATCTAAAACACCCCTGCAACGGATGCTGCACAAAGAGAGCACCTTGATGAAGGCACATCACATTATTTGTGTTCTTTCCACTGCCCTGTACAGTTGTGAATAGTATAGATGTGTTCTTGTTATACAGATAGCGACCCTATGCACATACATACTCTGTGAACTACTGTGCTGGATAGGAACAAGGCAGATGTCCCCTTATGCCCCCATCTATTGTGGCACAAACTTCTGAAAAATAGCCACTGGTACAAATTCAATCATCATAATAACAAAGATAAGACTGTCACTAGAATACTTCTTGCAAACTGCCACTCTCAGGAGTCTTTTTTCCCAGACACTGCTATATGATATGGCACATTTATGGTAATAATAATAATAATAATAATTTGATTGTATATTATGCTTCATATCCCATTCCTGCCATTTGTATGTGTTAAAAAAATGGAAGTGACAATTATTTCCCAACTGAATGGGGCTTCAACTGCAAGCAATGTAGATAATCACATAATTAAAAAGGACACAACCATAGCAAATATTAAATTTTTACTGTTGTATGTGGAAAGAGAAAGTACTTATGGGTGTTCACAAAGTGATTAAATAGGTGAATAAAAATAATACAATGTGTACAATGTGTAAATAAATCTGGCAAATGTACTAAATCAATAAACAGATGAAGATATTGATTCAAAAACAATTTGTAAATCAGCAGTAGAATCAATCCCTGTGTGTGCCATTAGCCATAGTAGGCTGCAGTGTTTCGACCCCAAACAAATAATGGGTCATTATCAGGACTGTTCGAAGTTAAGTGGAGCAAAGTGCCATATATTACTGGGGAATGTAAGTAGTGCATGCAATTAAAATTAGTATGTGTAAGGTGTCATAAGAAGATATGTGAGGCAATGGGCTACCTACTTTTTCCAAGGGATTAGCAAAACTCTGGTAAAAGGTGTGTGTGGGTGTATGTATGTGTGTATGTTTGTATGTGTGAGGAGAGAGAGAGACAGTGTGTGATTAGATTGGATATTGGTTACTATTTTACAGTAATGATTTACACATTTTCTTCTAAATATTGGCAGTGCATTTTGACTTGTTAAAGTTGTGTTTTACCTTTAAAGACATTGTTCTATGTATTTAGTTTTTGATATTTATTATTTAAGTAAGTTATTTTATTTTAAATGTACCAGTTTAATAATACAGTTTCTTTTTATACTTTATTAGAATGTATAATATTTGTGGCTATTATGTTTAGTGGTTATCTTTATGTACTGACTATATGTATTTGAACGTATAACTTAATTTTAAAGTGCATTCTTTTTTAAAGTTTTTTACACATATATAAGGATATATACATATAAATGATATAGGTAGATAGAAAGAATATTTTATTAGTTAATAAAAACCATAAGAAACGCATCTAGAAGATACAATTGCAGAATATTGTATCCTCTCACATGACATGCTGAGCTATTGTGACAAGGTACCAATATCAATTAGCCTAAAATGTATACAAACAGTAAAATATAAACAGAAATTAAAAAGAAGCCCTCATAATTTGGATGAAGCAATCCCAAATACGGTTCTGGGACTCAAGCATGACCTATTAATTTAAGAAAGCGTTCAGGATAATAAAAAACATCACTATGAGGACGGGGCAAAGCAGCCTGTCATCTAAAGGTGCATTTAAAGTAGATGAAACCCTTACATTATCAATACCTAATGTCTATGGGGTGGATTCTAGTGTTATATGACTGGACGGTTCCCTTCTTTACCTAGAGGGTACTAGATAAACTTGCTGGGGCCGCCAGGGGGGTGAAGATTCTCAGGAACTGGATTAATCTGATATTTAACTTTTCATTACTTGGGTCGAGAGCTGCCATGACAGCCGACCTGTGGGACCGAACATCTAGGATGTTAAAGTCTCTTCTTAGTAATTCCCTTCTCTGACTTCCCAGGGCTGGGCAGATGCAAACCACATGGGTTTGGGTCTCCCTAGTCTGATGACATAGTCTACAAGCCGGAAGTTGCAGCCCTGCCTCTCTTTTCCATTTTGGGAGGAAATCAAGAGTTGGCATCTGATATATATAACAGAAAATGATGATTAAAGTTTGGTTATACTTAGGAAAACATATTTCTCTACAAACAAACAGACTACACAAACTTTACAAATTCTAAAGTTATAGTTATAGTCCATACAGACTCTTGTCCACTCACTAGCCAGATTATTCTTCACAAATAGAGTGTACTACAGGGTATTTTCACATATTAAATTTCTTTTAAAAACTTGATGCAGTACCATAGTACTGCCTACAAATTACCACAGTACTTAGAAAAATGTATAAAAAAATGAAATCTGCCAAAAATGATCAAAAACACTACTACATTATATTTAAGGGGAAGGATACTGTAGTACAGTGTTTGTTAAATTTTCACAAATTGGATTTTTTTTCATGTTGCCCTTAATCTGTGTTTTTAAGGCAGATAAATAGTGCAGTACACTGTGCTTAAAAAATGAAAGAAATGAAAAATAGGTAAAAAATGTAGAAACACTGTACAACACTACATATCCCCCCAAAAATATAGAACGCACACTAAGCATGGTCTTAACTGTGTTTTGCGTTTTAAATTTTGGAAGGGCAAAGTACTGTTTGGACCACACTTACTCTATGTTTTGGTTTTTAAGAGGAAATATTGTGTACTACAGTGTACCAAAGAAAAGGAAATTATTTAAAAAAAAAATATCAAAAAACATCGAACTACACATTGTATACTATAAAAACCTAGAACACATGAAAACTAATTGTGGTCTAAACAATATAGTATTACTACAGTATTTTGCAGACTTGTTATGAAATTTAGAAAGTAATGAAACAACATTTACTTCCTTTACTCGCTTATAAAAACTGACTCATCCCTTCCTATATACTTCTAAAACAGTAGGACACTGTGGGGCATATTTATAGGCCCCTACGCACCATTAGCATAATTTATTTTGACCTTAATGTGGACTGACGGGGCCAAAATCCCTGCTCCGTATTTACAGAGTGTCTCAATGCATTGTGCCACTCTGTAACCCTTTGCCCTACATTATGCCTGCACCAGGCATAATGTAGGCAAAGGGGACGTTCCACTGTTAGGGGAGCAGGAAAAATTGCATAAGGAAATCTATGAGATTTACTTATGCCATTTTTGATTGCACTTTTAACGTCTGCTCAAGAGCAGCCATTAAAAGAGGCCTTCCATTCTTTATAATGGGGCCCTTTGTACTCTGCAGGAGTACCTCCTGCTCTCCTGGACCCACGTCAACGACGACGACACCTTCAAAATCATGAACACCATCCACTCCAGCTCCCCAACCGACCCCTGCCCTCACCACATCTTCAACAAAACGAGCTCCGTCATCGCACCCCAACCCTAGAAGATCATCAACAGTTAACTTCCAGACCCCCACCTTCCCGGAGAGCTGGAAACACGCTGAGATCAACGCCCTCCTCAAGAAACCCAAGTCGGACCCAAGGGACCTCAGGAACTTCCGTCCCATCTCCCTGCTTCCCTTCCTGGCAAAAGTAATCGCGAAATTTGTCAACAAACAACTGACCCGCTTCCTTGAAGAGAACAACACTCTGGACCCGTCACAATCCGGATTCTGCAGCAATCACAGCACCTAAACCGCCCTCATCGCTGCCACCGATTACATCAGGACCCTATCTGACAACGACAAAACCGCAGCCCTCATCCTCGTGGACCTCTCGGCCGCCTTTAACACCGTCTGCCACCACACCCTATGCACATGCCTCAACAACACAGGGATCAGTGACAGAGCCCTGGACCGGATCACCTCCTTTCTCACCGGCAGAACCCAGAGAGTGCGCCTCTCTCCATTCCGCTCTGAAGCCACCAAGAACATCTGCGGGGTACCCCAGGGGTCGTACCTCAGCCTGACCCTCTTTAACCTTGACATGGCTCCGCTCACAAACATCGTCCAATCACACAACCTCAGCATCGTCTCATACGCCGATGACACCCAGCTGATCCTCCCCCTCACCAAGGATCCCGCCACTGCCAAAACCAACCTCCACAAAGGAATGAAGGCCATTGCTGAATGGATGAAAAACAGCTGCCTGAAACTGAATTCTGACAAAACTGAGGTCCTCATCCTCAGTTCCACCCCCTTTGCCTGGGACGACTCTTGATGGCCTGCCACACTGGGAACCGCACCTAAACCCACCGACCACGTATGCAACCTGGGGTTCATCCTGGATTTATCGCTTTCAATGACTCAGCAAGTCAACGCCATTTCTTCCTCCTGCTTCAACACCCTCTGCATGCTTTGGAAGATCAACAAATGGATCCCCACCGGAACCAGAAGGACGGTCACCCAAGCCCAAGTAAGCAGCAAACTGGACTACGGCAATGCCCTTTATGCAGGAACCACGGGCAAGCTCCAGAAAAGACAGCAATGCATACAGAAGGCCCCCCTCACGCCTCATTCTGGACATCCCACACCACAGCCACATCACATTCCTCCTGAGAGATCGGCACTGGCCCCCTGTCAACAAGAGAATCACGTTCAAACTCCTCACTCACGCTCACAAAGCACTGCACAACACCAGACCATAATACCCCAACAGACGGCTCTCCGTCTACACCCTGACCCACAGCTTCGCTCCTCTGACCATGCCCTTGCCACCATCCCACGCATCCACAGAACGACCGCCAGTGGCAGATCGTTCTCCCACCTCGCCACCAAGACGTGGAACAGTCTTCCTATCCACCTGCGACAGACACAGGACCTGCTAACCTTCAGGAGACACCTCAAGACATGGTTGTTCGAGCAGTAGCAGCTCCCCCCTCAGCTCCTTGAGACCCTCATGGGTGAGTAGTGCACTTTAGAAATGCTTTGAAGGATTGATTGACTGACAGCACCAATATTTTGAGACTACTCCTGCAGAGTACATCAATAGCATCATGAAAGATGACGCTAGTACCTCCTACCCTGCGCCATGGTGCGCCGTATTTTAAATATGGTGCATATATGATGGCAGTAGGGGGGTACTAAAGGGCACATTGAAAGTGGCGCTGTGCTCAGTGCAGCGTCACTTTCCATAAATTTACACTTACAAGCCAGAACACAGCTAAAGTGTGGTCTAAACAATATGGTTGCCTTTTACTTTTGAAAGGGCAGTTATAGCCAATTGTATACCATTGTGTCATTGGCATGAACCACTGTATACTGCAAAATTACTGTGGCATACCACAGCACATTGTATCACTAATTTTGGTGCCTAATGGGCCTAATTCACAATGGTAAACTTACACTTTTCTGTAAGTTTGCAATTGTTTCACATTCACAAAGGCATTTTAATGGTGGTATCTTAACAACTGTGGAGTCTCCGCACGTAAAACATAGGACTGGCCTATATTTTTGTATGTGGAGACTCCTTTTCTTTAAGATACTACTCATAAAATACATTCATGGGTTTTGTATGTGGAGACTCCTTATTCTTTAAGATACTACTCATAAAATACATTCATGGGTGGCAAACAATTGTAAACTTACACAAAAGTGTATGTTTACCTTCATAATCATGCCCTGTAACTTTCAAACTACACAAACAGTTTAGATCTACTACCAAAAGGACTCTTTACACCATATATTCTATATATTTTATCTTTCTCACATATTTCATCTACATACATTCAGCCATTTTCACACAAAGGGCCTCATTAGGAGTTTGGTGGACAGTTTGAACTGTCTGCCGAACTACCGACGGGGAGGATGCTGCCACACTGGCTACCTCCCTGTCAGACCCATTAAAAGTTTTCTGCAGGGCTGGTGGGTGGAAACCTTAGCCTAGTGGGAAACAGGTGGCAGCATTGTGGCTGGCTCGTAATGGAGCCTCTGTAGGGTGCACCAGCAGACAGTGATTGTTGCGATGGTGCTGGGCAGGGGGACCCGTGCACTTCCCATTTAAAGTGCATGGCAAGTGCAGGAGCCCCCCTGTGGCTCCCTGCACCTGTTCTCCGCCAGCCTTTTCATGGTGGTAAAACCCCCATGAAAAGGCTGGTGGAAAACAAGATCATAATCAGTGGGGCAGCACTGCATGCAGCGCCGCACTGGCTGATTGAGATCTCTGCCACCATCAGGCCATCGGGATCATGGATCCTGGTGGTGCTGGCGGTACCCTGGCAGTCAAATCGCCAGGGTCTTAGGGCCAGATGTAGGTAGGTTTTATTTTGCGAGTTGCAAATTGCGAGTACTAGCGACTCGCAATTTGCAACTCGCAAAATGAAATACACAAAGGTGTCTCAGACACCTTCTGCGACTCACTATGGGGTCGCAAAGACCCACCTCATGAATATTAATGAGGTGGGTCGCAGTTTGCGACCCCATAGCGAGCTTAGGCACTCACAGGGATGGTGGCCTGCTGGAGACAGCAGACCACCATGTCTGTGACTGCTTTTAAGTAAAGCAGTTTTATTTTTCTTTTCGCAGCCTTAAAGGAAAACGAGCTGCAAAAAGAAAAAATACCGAAACCATTTAGTTTCGTTTTTTTCAGAGTAGGCAGTGGTCCATAGGACCACTGCCTGCTCTGAAAAATACTTTTTTGTGGCATTCACAAAGGGGAAGGGGTCCCATGGGGACCCCTTCCCTTTTGCGAATGAGTTACCATCCACTTCAAGTGGATGGTAACTGCGAGTTGGTTTGCGACCGCTTTCGCGGTCACAAAGCAACTCAACATCGCGATGCGGTCGCAAATAGGAAGGGAACACCCCTTCCTATTTGCGAGTCAGAATCACATTTTGCGAGTCGGTACCGACTCGCAAAATGTGACTCTGCATCGCGTAAGGCCTTTTGCGCCTCACAAACTACGTTTTTCGCCCGTTGCGAGGCGCAAAAGGCTTCCTACATCTGGCCCTTAATGTGGTGGTCGCACTGCCACAGCAATGGCAGACCTGACCGCCACCGGGAGGCTGGCAGTTTCAAGACTACCAGCCTCGTAATTAGGCCCTATGAATATTAATGAGGTGGGTCGCAGTTTGCGACCCCATAGTGAGCTTAGGCACTCACAGGGATGGTGGCCTGCTGGAGACAGCAGACCACCATGTCTGTGACTGCTTTTAAATAAAGCAGTTTTTTTTTTCTTTTTGCAGCCTTAAAGGAAAACGAGCTGCAAAAAGAAAAAATACCGAAACCATTTAGTTTCGTTTTTTTCAGAGTAGGCAGTGGTCCATAGGACCACTGCCTGCTCTGAAAAATACTTTTTTGTGGTATTCACAAAGGGGAAGGGGTCCCATGGGGACCCCTTCCCTTTTGCGAATGAGTTACCATCCACTTCAAGTGGATGGTAACTGCGAGTTGGTTTGCGACCGCTTTTGCGGTCACAAAGCAACTCAACATCGCGATGCGGTCGCAAATAGGAAGGGAACACCCCTTCCTATTTGCGAGTCGGAATCACATTTTGCGAGTCGGTACCGAGTCGCAAAATGTGACTCTGCATTGCGTAAGGCCTTTTGCGCCTCGCAAACTACATTTTTCACCCGTTGCGAGGCGCAAAAGGCTTCCTACATCTGGCCCTTAATGTGGTGGTCGCACTGCCACAGCAGCGGCAGACCTGACCGCCACCGGGAGGCTGGCAGTTTCAAGACTACCAGCCTCGTAATTAGGCCCTATGTCCTTTTCAACAATTCTTTACAATGCAACACACCATTCCACTACACCGTATGACAAGACTCCAGTCTATGACACGTCACTCCACTCTACGACACCCCGCTCCAGTCTATGACACTCCATGCCACTCAACTGTACGGCACACCACTCCACTGTAAAACACGCCACAGCACTCTGCCACACGCCACTACTGCTCAAATCTCACACACACCGCTCAACAGTACAGTCTAAATTATAACTTTAAGTTATAACTATAAAGTTATAACTATAACTTTGGAATTTATTTTTGTGTGTTTTAAGTTTGTTTTGCATGGAAGTAATAAAGTAGGTTTTCCTAAATATAACTAAGCTTTAACCTTTTGGTTACATATATATGTATGCAAGTGTATATATGTGTGTGTGTATATATATATATATATACATATATATATATATATATATATATAAATATATATATAAATGTGTGTGTGTGTGTGTGCATGTGTGTGTGTAAATTTGCGTAGCTAGTAGGTAGTTATAGTTGGGACCTAGTTTCTATAGGAAAAGTATTTGTTGTTTTGCCAATAACTTTTGTGCTGTTTGATGAATCTTCATGAAATTTAAAGAATGAGTGCCCTGGCCACTTCAGCTCCTGTCTGGAAAGTTTTGGGATGATTCATCATGCGGGGCACGAGAAAAAGAGGGGTCTCAAAAAGCATTTTCCCATGCAATTTCTCATAGGGATTTTAGACACGGCTACAGCCCGAACCGCTGAATGTAATGACACCAAATTTGGCAGAAGGCTAGATCTTGATCCAGAAAGATCTTTTTTTGTAACTTAAAATAAATATAGATATCTAGGGGCATAAATAATTTGTGGATCTACTCACAGAGGTTCTGAGAATCTGGGGGAAAAGCAAGGCCCTGATTTGCTGGCCGCAACCCGAGAAGAAAGTTGCAGTCATCATTTTGTTTTTCGTATCAGCCCGGTGGGGGGGAACCAAAAACTGGCATAAGGGGTCAGGATACAGGTATCCTGACCCCATAGGATAGATGGTGGGACACTCATGGCCAAGAAAGCCAAGAAAGTGCCCAGTACGGCCCCCATTGTAAATCTACGGTGGATATTGAATCCAAAGCAGACTTAAAACAAATACACCCATTCACACCAGAAACCCTGCTGCGCACGGCCAAAGGTTGTGCGCAGCATGGGTTTTGGTGCATGTGGAATAGTTTGGCCACATGTGGCCAGGGCCTGCGGCCAACTAGGCAAGCACAGTAGTGGTTGTATTAATGTACATTCATTATATATTACTTTATGTTAGAAAAACCATAGAATTTCACTGAGAAACCAAAGGTTACAGGGACGTTGTAGTTAGGTTGACCTTTTACGCACACAAAACTATAGAAATTCAGCAGTTTTAGTTATAGTTATACTTATCAGAAGAAATTATGACTTGAGCTTAGGATAACTTTAGGCCACGAGTTATAGTTTCTTAACCTAAGTATGACTTTACCTGCTGAATTTCTATGTTTGTTTTGGTAAAACTTCAACCTAACTATAAAGTCCCTGTAACCTTTGGTTTTCTCAGTGAAAAAAAATATATATATGTCCATATATAACAAACTCCCTTGTTAAGAAAGAAATGAGCCGTATTCACTGATCCAGTGGTAAGTAGCTTTAGTCATAAAAATTCAGCAGTTATAGAGCTATTTCAAGTAACTATAACTTGCACCCTAAGGTAACTATAACTCACGCCCCTGTTGTGCACAGTTTTTTCGTCAATAATTTGACTGGTAATGTTTCATTGATATTTTTATTGATGTTATAAAAGTTATCATGAGGGCTGTAATATCTGGGGTAATTAGCAGTGCATTGCAAGGACGCGAGTTATAATTCCTGAAGGCGCGAGTTATAGTTACTTGAAACTGCTGAATTTCTGTGGTTTTGTGTGAGCAAATTCAGAACCTAACTATAAGGTCCCTGTAACCCTTGGTTTTTTGAGTGAATTTCTACATTTTTTTAAATTCTATTTCCTAACTATAATGTCCCTGTAACCTTTGATATTTTCAGTGAATTTCTACTTTTTTCAATGTAAAGTAATTTTAGTTATTATACGTTAATTCAACCACCGCCACAGACCTTCTGCCGTGCACAGTGAGGGAAGTCCACAGGGCCTGTGGCCAACCCTCTATAACCACCTACCCCGTGCCACTTGCGCCACTCACGGCTGTGCGCGCCAGGGTTTGGACACAGGGCCTGTCCCAATAACCACCCAAACCCACGCTGGAGTTGCCTTCAGGGCTTGTCTCTCTGGGTGCGACAATAGGTGTGAGAGGGTATCTATGGGTGAGAGAGCTAGTGTGAGAGGCATAATATGGACATGGGAGTGCGTGTGAGAGTGTCTGTCTGGGTGTGAGAGTAGATGTGGGAGGGTGTCTCTTGGTGTGACAGTAATTATGATAGTGTCTCTATGAGTGGGTGTGTGAGTGTTTGTGTGGGTCTTTGAGTGAGTGTGTGGGAGTCTGAGTGGGTGTGTGAGTGGGTGTGTGAATGTCTGAGTGGGTCTGTGAGTGGGTGCATGAATGTCTAAGTGGGTCTGTGAGTGAGTGCATGAGTCTCTGAGTGGGTCTGTGAGTTGGTGCCTGAGTGTCTGAGTGGGTCTGAGAGTGAGTGCGTGAGTCTCTGAGTGGCTCTGTGAGTGTGTGCATGAGTCTCTGAGTGGGTCTGTGAGTGGGTGCATGAGTGTCTGAGAGAGTGTCTGAGTACATCTGTGAGTGGTTGTGTGAGTGTCTGTGTGGGGCGTCAGTAGCTGTGTGAGTGACTCAGCCACAAAGGAACCTCACCTGACCTTTTGTCCAACACTAGTCCACAGCTTTGCACAAAATATCTACCCAAATGGAGCTCTTTCTGCTTCCTTGGGTAAATGTCCGGTGTGCATTCTACACTACAGCTATGTAATGGGTCACAAGGAAATGTCACCAGTGTCCTTGTGTGTGTTCTGGCAACATGATTGGTCCTGTTGCATGTTTCTCTAGAATTCTGTGATAACATGAATACTCCTATAGCAAGGCCAACAAGACTACAAATATGTAAATCTCCTCCAAACCATTAGAGAAACATAAGAGGGTCCTTACTCTTATCTATATGACGTAAGTGCTTCTTTGTTTTGTGCGGATGTCCTCATATTCCTCGGCATCAAGAACATGCCACTAAAATCATCAGGAAATGCATTGGGGCCCTTTAGTAAGCTGTTCATCATTCGGGCAAAGAGACAGGAAGACATCTGCAATCCAACCACCGCCGCACACGGCATTCTGCCCTATACAGTGGGGGTTGGCCACGGGGCCTCTGGCCAACCCTCCATAAGCACCCAACCCCACACCACTTGCATCACTCACGGCTGTGCACGACAGGGGTTGGACACAGGGCCTGCCCCCATAACCACCCAAACCCAAGCTGGAGTTGCTTGTAGGGCCTGTCTCTCTGGGTGTGACAATAGGTGTGAGAGGGTATCTCAGGGTGTGAGTGTTGGTGTGAGAGAGTTAATATGGGTGTGGGAGTGGGTGTGGGTGTGAGACTGCCAGTCTGGGGTTGAGAGTAGGTGTGAGAGTGTGTCTCTGGGTGTGAGAATGGGTATGATAGTGTCTCTGTGAGTGGTTGTGTGAGTGTTTGTGTGGGTCTGTGAGTGGGTGTGTGGGAATCTGAGTGGGTCTGTGAGTGGCTGCATAAGTGTCTAAGTGGGACTGTGAGAGAGTGTGTGAGTCTCTGAGTGGTTCTGTGAGCGGGTTATGAGTCTCTGAATGGGTCTTTGAGTGGGGCATGGGTTGTGTGAGTGTCTGTGTGGGTGTGTCAATAGCTGCGTGAGTGACTCAGCCACAAAGGAACCTCACCTGACCTTTTATCCAATATGAGTCCACAGCTTTGCACAAAATATCTACCCAAGTGGAGCTCTTTCTGCTTCCTTGGGTAAATGTCCAGTATATATTCTACATTACAGCTGTGTAATGGGTCACAAGGAAATGTCACCAGTAACCTTGTATGTGTTTTGGCAACACAATTGTTCCTGTTGCATATTTCTCTAAAATTCTGAGATAACATGAATCCTCCTATGGAGAGGCAAACAAGACTACAAATATGGAAATCTCCACCAAACCATTGGAGGACGGAAAGCCAGTCCTTCCTCTTATCTATATGACATAAGTACTTCTTTGTTCTGTAGAGATGTCCTCATATTCCTCAGCATCAAGAACGTGCCACCAAACTCATCAAGAAATGCCTTGGGGGCCATTTGGTAAGCTGTCCATCATCCTGGCAAAAGGACAGGAAGACATATGCATACTACTAAGGTGGGCAGTGCGGGGCCAAGCGAGCGCAGCTTCCAGGTGATTTTCACCTGTGCATACTCATATCAATTTAAAAGGAGAACCATGGACTCTTGTGGAGGGGGGATCCATTGTCCCCATCCCCTGGGCCAGTTTAGGCCTATGGGACCCCATTTCCTGGGGCCAGCCATAAACAAATGAAGGAGGGAGGCCACACCGTCCCCCTCCCTTGGCTGTTTTTGGCCCCAGGGATCCCATCACCTGGGGCCCAGCCTTCAATCATTAGGAGGGGGCCATGCAGTCCACCTCCTTGAGCTGGTTTTACCCCCAGGGACCTCATTACCTGGGGCCCGGCCATGCCTCCTGGGTGTCCTTGGTGTGCAATGGGACTGTGGGGGGAACCTCAGGGCCCAGCGGTCCCAGCCAGCTACCTACCTTCTGCGGGAGCTGGCATTGCTATTGCACACAGGGTACTGCTAAACAAGCAGCTCCCTGTGTGCAAGAGCAATCATTTCATCTCTTTCCCTGCCCGCTTGTCTGCGGGCAGGGAAAGAGATGAAACCTTTGCTTCCAGTGGATGAGAGCACTTTGAAAAGCACTCGACCGCTGGAAGTTGAGTGTTTGCTCTGACTTGGCGGCACTAGCTATGTCCCGGGCTCTGTCCCAGGCGTGGGAACCCTGGGACATAGCAGGAGACCTTGGGGGTGGCAGTCCCCAGGGCAATTATTGGCTCCACAAGGAGGGCCACATGCCCCCTCCATTTTTTCTATTTAGCCCCTGGGTGGTGATGGTCCCAAGGCTGTGAATGAATTGCCCCGGGGAGGTGGCAGTCCCTGGGGCCCAGGAGGGACTGCAGGATCCCCCCTACTGTTATAAATGTATCTTGCCCCTAGGAGATGGTGGTCCCCAGGGCATGGCCCGCCACATATTTTTCCATCATCGCCCTGGGGAGGTGGTGGTCCCCGGGTCTAATATAAGCCCTAAGAGGGGGCCCCATGCACCCCCTCCATTCTTGAGCCCCTAATGGCCCCTGGACCTGGCCCACCTGGAGGCCAAATAAAAGAAAAGTGTGAAAAAGCCTGAGCAAATTTACACCAAATCACAAAAAGCATGCTTTCAGGACCCAGAGCTAGTTTTGTGCCAAATTTGGTGTAATTTCTGTCTAGCGGTTTGGGCTGTAGTCGTATTCAAAATCCCAATGGGAAAATGCATGGGGAAATGCGTTTTGGGACTCCTCCTTTTTCTTGCCCCCACTTGACGGATTTCAAGACAGCAGTTGAACTGACTGCTATAGTATTCGTTTTGAAAATTTTGTGAAGATTTGTCAAGCAGCGCCAAAGTTGTTGGCAAAACAAAAAAACGCTCTTGCTATAATATATATATATATATATTCGGAGGGAGAGGTATATAGATAGATAGATAGATAGATAGATAGATAGATAGATAGATAGGTAGATAGATAGATAGATAGATAGATACATACATACATACATACATACATACATACATACATACATACATACATTACTCGGCAGTGGTTGCCACTGGGTAATTATAGTTGAGAAACATTTCCATTGGAAATGCCTTTTTTGTTTTGTTAATAACATTTGACAAATCTTCATGAAACTTTCTAATAAGGTGGTACTGTTTGTCTAGTTTGTGCATGGGAAGATACAAGGTGATCCGTCAAGCTGGAGCTGAGAATAAAGGGGCCGAAAAATGCAAAATCTCCATGCATTTTCAATAGACTTCTTTAAGAAGTGCTACCGCAAAAAACTGCTGATCGGAATTACACCAAATTTGGCAGGAAGCGAGATCTTGGTTCACAGATTGTGTTTTTGTGATTTGGTGTAAATCCATTCAGTAGATTGTGATAAATTAAGGTTCAAAAACATGTATACATCTTGATGATTGGGTTCGAGGGACTCTCACGAAATAGAGCATTCTGGCTAGCCCAGGGAGCTTTATTTTCCTAGGACCATCTCGCTCCCACAGGAGACTGTCTCTTGCAGGAGTGAGCACTCTGTATGGCTGCCGCAACATGAAAAAAAGGATTCTGGCAGCATTTACAGGAGTTGGGGACTGAGGGCCTGATTTAGAACTCGGCAGACGGGTTACTCCATCACAACAGTGACAGATATCCCATCCACTAAAATCTACATCCCACTGAAGATAATGGGATTTGGGTTTTGGCGGACATCATATCCATCACCGCCTAGTTCTAAATCAGGCCCTTAGTCCCCTGCCCTGAACTTTTAAAACACAGTCATATAAGGGACCAGGGTAAGGAGCCCCTGCCACCCTAAGCCCCATGGTGGGTAAAGTAAAAAAAATCAAAACATCAAAAAACCATTGAGGGATTGCCATATTTAAAAAAAAAAAAATAGCAGTCTGGGGTTGCTTTTTATAATTATGGGGAGTGGGAGCGTGGCCCCCTCCCTCAGCCATTTTCAGCTCTGGGGATTCCATCCAAAAGGGACCAATTTAATTAATTTGAGGAGGGGATGTGTGACCCCCTCCCTAAGCCATATGCGCCCTGGGGACCCCATCCATCAGGCCCAAAATAATTATTGTAGGGAGGGGGGAATGCAGACCCTTCCTTAAGTTGTATTAGGCCTCAGAGACCCCATCCCTTGGGCCTAACTTAATTAATAGGGGGAGGCTTATGTTCCCACCTCTCTGGGCTCTATTCGACCCAGAGACTCCACCCCCAGGGTCCAAGGTACTGATTAAGGGAAGGAGGACTGTATGCCCCCCCTCCATGAGCCTTTAATGAACCTGGGGACTTTATCTCCCTGGGTGGGCTCACTTTTTGTGAACAGGGGAGCCCACTCCTGGAATACAGAAGTTTCCCTGCCACACCGTGAGCAGAGAAACTTGTGTTTGCTCCCATCTGGCTGGAGCATTTTCAAATCTCCTACCAAATGGGAGCAAACATAAGCCTGCTCCCAGCAGGTGGAAGCTTTAAAATACTCCCACCAACTGGGAGGAGACTTGTATTCTGGTTCCCAGCGCACACTGATGTGGGCAGGGAAACAGAACAAGATTTTGCTCTGACACCATGCGGGGAGCAGCATAAATAGCTGCTACCTTTGGGTGGGAGCAATCCCAGCTCCCATTCCATTAGAGCCATCTGGGACCGTGGGGACCATTGGGCTCCCCCCACAGCCCGCAACATTGTACTTGGTGGGTGCCCCACGTGGGCACCGGGGCACCCACCTTTAAATATTGGAAGTCCAAGGTATGTGGTCCCCAGGCCAAAATATGTGTGGGGCACAGCCTCAATGGCCTTTTAAAAAAATTGATTTCCCCAGGTGCCCGAGTTGAAGCTCCTCTTCTGTAAAGGACAAATCATCCTAATTTCTTGTACTTGGCTATGGCAAGCTAGCATGTTTTATATACAATTGAACATTGAAAAACAACCTGAAATCCTTGATGGAGGTGAATGCACCATTGATTTACCAGAACACAATCTCTTCTGTACTGACTGCCCAAGATAAGAGGGTTCTTTCTTTTTGCCTCCTGTCTCCTGGTCTGAGAACACAGTCCATGTTTCCCCCTTTTAATTGCTGCTGAATATACAAAGGTGCCAAATCACCAACAAGCTTTCCTTGTATGTCCCTGTCTCTTCCACATTAGTAGTATGCAACGATGTTCCCATCGTTTTTCAGGCTGATGGACATCTCAACTTACCAAAGGGGCCAATCTCTTTTCCTACCGATTTTGAGGGCAAAATCTTGATGTAGATGTTTATGAGGAAATCACCACCAAATAAAGGACTTACTTCAGATAATTAAGAGGAAGTACCCTTGTTTGGTAGAGGTTCAACTGTTTGTCTGTGGTCTTGTTGTCTTCTCTATATGATGATTCATTTTGTGACTGATTTCTGAATTAAGACACTCGAGTAACAATCATATTGACAAAATTATATACACAAGGTCACTGGTGACATTACCTTGTGGTCCTTTACACAGATGTAGTGTAGAATATGCACTAGACATTCATCCATCAAGGTAGTACGTACTAATTAACCGCTAGAAAGTACTCTTGTTGGGTAGACACTTTGGGCAAAACTGTGGACTCTTCTTGGAGAAATACATAGGCAAGGTTCCATTCTGGCCCTGATGCTTCATTTCACAGAAATTAACAGTTGAAGGGAAGCACTTACGAATATAAATATAGCAGGAGTCCTAATTGAACCTCCACTTCTGCAAAAGACAAATCATTGTCATTTCTTGAGCTGGGCCAAGGCAAAGCAAGTGTGTTTTCTCTACATTTACATTTGGAAAAATGACCTGAAATCCTTTAAGGAGGTGAATGCATTGTTGATTTTTTGAAGCACAATATCTGCTGTAGTGACTGTCCAAAATGAGTGGGTTCTTTCTTGCGGTATCCTGGTATGAGAGGAGAGTCCATGGTGCTCCCTTTTAATTACTGTTGAGTATGTAAATATGCAAAATCACCTACAAGTTTTGTCCATTTGGTGCCACTCCTTCTACACTAATAGTATGCCACAGTGTTCCTGCTATTTTCCAGGTTTATGGAAAGCTTACCTTACCAAAGTGAAACAAGTGCATTTCCCACTGATTTTGATGTTGCGTTCTTGATGTAGAGGAATATGAGGACATTTCCACCAAACAAAGATCTTACTTAATAACATTAAGAGGACGTACCCTTGTATGGTGGAGATTCAACTCTCTGTCTGTTGTCTGATCATTTTCTCTATTTGAAGACTCATTTTGTCACTGATTTCGGCACAGCAACGCTCTAGGAACAATCACATTGCCAAAATTACACATACACAAGGTCATTTGAGACTTTACCTCGTGGTCCTTTAAGAAGCTGTAGTCCAGAGTATGCACTAGACAAAACCAACAGTTAAAATAATGTGATAGTAAGGTGTGATGAAAAGATCTGTTTTTGATTTTTAAAAACCTTAGAAATGCACTGAAAAAAACAAAGGTTAACGTGACGTTATAGTTAGGTGTGACAAAAAGATCTATTTTTGTTTGAAAAAAATCCTCAAAAATTCACTGAAAAAAAACAAAGGTTAAAATAACATTATAGTTAGGTGAATATGTCAGTGACAACATCAACATTTTGAACAAAAAAAAACACAGAAATTCACCAGTTATAGTTAGCAGAGCTAACTAAACCTTGTGTCCTCCCATGTACTGCTTATGACTTCACATATTACATCACAACATATTGGAGTATTTGAGAACTGAAAGTAACAATTTTCAAGAGGATAATTCTGGGTTTCAGTTCCATTAGCCAGCATGACAATGTCTGCTGAAGCTGTTAAATAAAGACATTTAAGAGTGGACAAAATATTTGATGATGAGGAGAAACATGTTTTACAAGAAAATGAAAATAAAGGAATTAACACATCACAATTAGAGAACCTGCGACAAAACCTAAGAGGTTGGAAAGTTTATCACATACTATGCTCATTGAATGGTAGAATAGTAAATCTTTGGAAGTAGGGAGGGTCCCAAGTTGCATTAGAATTTTGGTGGGACCTAGCTTTGAAAATCACTTTCCAGATAAGTTAAGGGAATGTGTGCAAAGCAAAATGGAAGCATTGATGTGCCTGGTGCAAATTAATAAATTGACAGAGAGTCGATCATGCAGTAAACGGAAAGTGATCAAGAGAGTGTAAAAAATTCCTAAAAACTTTGCAGGGAAAATTGGCAAAATATGAGGAAACAATAAACATAAAATGCGGAGGATCTAATGAGACAAGGATGCTTATATTAAATGACAGATATATATATTTGCATGAAGATGTAATATTATAGGGAGGCAAAAGTTATCAAATAGCAATTGACAAAGACAAGAGCAATATCAAGTTGAAACATGCTCGGAAATGAGCTCAGAAGTGGAGACAGATGTAGAATAGGCAACACCAAGTGAAAGTGCAACAACATTGAATGTGTCAACAGTTGTTGATGAATTACTCATAGACAGGAAACAGAATCTCAAACCCAGAAATGGGACATGGTTGGATCCAAAAGGAGAGGAGTAGGAAAAAACAAATACTCATACAAAAAAAAAACGAGCTTCAATAATGAAACTAAATTCAGTAAGAAATAGAAAAAAGGAATTCAAATTTCTTAGGTGTGAACCTTTCAAAGGCAGAGGAACATATTTTAACTATTGTATTGTCCAGAAAGATCATTCACCTATAGCCAAAAGAAGGTGCATGTGTTTAAATTCATAGGTAACCTTAAGTTTAAAAAGTTCTATGACAAGTGGGACACAATAAAAATAAAAATAACAGGAAGAAAAGAACTGACACATACGATCATTTTGAATGTATCTGACATGACTTTAACAATGGAACTAGAGGCATTAGAAAATGAGGTACAAGACATAACAGGAAGAATTAGCAGAGGAAAAGATAGTTTAGAATGTGGAGTTACGAGTGTTCAGGGAATTGACTACTCCTTTTAAACTAAATTCAACATTTGCACCCACCATGCCAAGGGATAGGATAGATAGATATACTGTATATGCAAAACTTGTAACACTAGATATTAAATTGTCACACATCTTGAGAAGCAGATGCTCTCAGACGTTCAGTGACCAGCACAAGTTGTGTAACAGTTTGGTAAAGAAAATGAAGGATAACAAAAAATGCATGAGAAACTGATAAAGACGGCAATATTGTGCTATGGTCACTCGACATGTGCATGCAGGAAGTACACAAGCAACTGAGCAACAATAAGTGCTATATGAGAACAACTGACAAGGCAATGAATGAAGCCAAAAGAAAGTATAATAATAAACTATTAGAATGGCATAATGATTGACTTGTATCCTAGTATGAATACATGTTTCTAAGGAAGGATCATCCCAAAATGCAATTTTTTACTTGATCCCCAAAGTCCGTAAGAACATACCAAAACCTCCTGTTAGACCAATCATTTCCAGGTTTGATAGCCTCTTTGAAAACATGTCAAAATATGTGGACTATTGCTTACAAGACTATGTAAAAACTTACCTTCCTTTGCATAAGACACAGGAGACTTTCTAAAATAGTTATTTGACATCCCAGGGGAGGAAGAGCACCTCTTAATGTCAATGGATGCAACCTCATTATATACCAGTATCTAACATAATGATGGGGTATACGTGATGGAATATTTTTGGAGTGCTATAACTCTAGCACTATTAAGACACACTCAAATGTTGATGAAGATGACTAGACAGTGCCTTGAAAATTATCACCTACTATTTGATGATGGTGTATACAAGCAGTTACAAGGCACAGCTATGGGCATCTGCTTCACCCCCATTTATGCAAATTTACACATGGGCTGGTGCAAGGAGCAGGTGCACCTGGTCGAATATGATTATGATTGGAATTAACATGTTAGAATGTGGTTCAGGTACATAGATACCCTGTTTTAAATGTGGAAATGGTCAGAAAAGAACACCTAAGAATTTGTGAAAAAACTGAATTGCAATCAACTTAATTGCAATTTTACATGTTCTATGTATATAACTGAGGTGGGTTTCTAAGATCTGACCATCCCAGCTGGGTCCAAAGTGGAATGGCATGGTGAGCAAAAAAACTGATGGATTAAACCAAGATCTGTGACTGGGGTGAATGTTTGATTTGTTCTGCATTCCGTCCATCAACTGTTCTTTTTGCATTTGTCACCCCAAGCGGGAAGGGTATGCCCAGACGTCGATCCCGTGCTCACTATGCCACCAGATTCAAGTTAGCCTGGCTGAAGAGGGATGATACCCCGAAACCGGTCCCAGGATGCTTGTTTCTGGTCCAGGGAGGACCTGATCTGGCAGTTCGGGCTGGACTGTTCACATGGGGAACAGGGTCAAGACTGATTTGCATATGGCTGGGTCCAAACTGGAATGGCACGGTGAGCAAAAAAAATGATAGATTAAACCCAGATCTGGGTTTATGTTTGATTTGTTCTGCATTCTGTACATCAACTGTTCTTTTTGCAGAATTTTGATATGTAGCATAACATATGGGGAAGTTCTACACTTGTAAAGAAATTGTAGTGAACAAACCAACCAAATTTGAGAAAGCAATGCTGGAAATGGCTTCCCTGATCCATGAAAGGGGATACCTTGAACAATTAGTCCAGGAAGCATACGACAAAGGGAGCATGAAGAACAGGATAGTGGTATTGTTTAGGAAATCAAATCTGAAGTATCAGCAGAACAGTTATAGTAAGATTCATCCGTACCTTCAGCACAGAAGAAGGGGCTATAAGGAAAATAAAGAATAAAAACTGACATTCAGTGAAAAATTATCCAATTGTGGGTTTCCTTTTGGCCCAATAAGCTGGGAGTTACTTTTCAGAGAGACATATCCATGAGCGATGGTTTATGAGGAGCAGCCTAAAAATTAAAGATTCTGAAAATTTGTTGAAGGAAATTCAAGGATTTAGCAAGCGCTATGAATGTCAACAGGAAATGAATAAAACACAATAAATCACATCATTTAATAGAACCTCACCATAAAAAAGAAAAGCTTACGTTTGCAAAACAGAATATGCTATTTATGTCTTGTCTTGCCCTTGCAGTTTACAGTATGTGGGCAGCACCATACATCAGGTCTATAAGTGAGTCCTGCAGCATGAGAGGGCAATAAATAATAGACACAAATCAGACCCAGTAGCCCGTCACTTTGCTGAAGTGAATCATAATAATGATAAAGAGTTCAAATATTTTGTAATTGATTCCATCTAGAGGATGACTAGGGAGGTCTTAGTAACTCACGCTCATATAATTTGCACTCCTACCATGCACAATTTTCTCTTCAATAATTTGACTGCTAATGTTACATTAACATTTTTACTGATGTTATGAAAGATGTCATGAGTGCTGTAATATCCGGGGTAATTAGCAGTGCATGATGGGAGCGGGAGTTATAGTTACCTTAAGGCGTGAGCTTCAGGTGTTCGAAATAACTATAACTATAACTGCTGAATTTCTATGGTTTTGTGTGAACAAATTCAGATCCTTACTCTAACATCCCTGTAACTTTTGATTTTATAAATGAATTTCTATGTTTTTTAAAATTCTATTTCCTAACTACAACGCACCTGGAACATTTGTTTTTTTCAGTGAATTTCTAGTTTTTTTTAACATAAAGTAATTTTAATTATTTTACAGTGATCCAACCAGTCAAAAGGAGGGAAAGGCAAACAGCAGACATGCACAAAACATGGCTGAGAGCAAGGAGAAAGCATTGAGAAGAAAGGAAAGGCAAGCAGCAGGCACACACAAAACGGGTCTGAGAGGCAGGAGAAAGCAGTGAGACGAAAGGGAAAGGTAAGCACCAGGCACACACAAAATGGGTGTGAGAGCAAGGAAAAAGCAGTGATAAGGAAGAGAAAGGCAAGCTTCAGGCACTCACAAAACATGTCTGAGGGCAAGGAGAAAGTAGTGAGATTGAAGGGAACGGCAAGCGGCAGTCACACACAACACGATTCTGAGAGCAAGGAGAAAGAAGTGAGAAGGAACGGAAAGGCAAGCAGCAGGCATGCACAAACGGTTCTGAGAGCAAGGAGAAAGTAGTGAGATTGAAGGGAAAGGCAAGCAGCAGTTACACACAAAACAGTTCTGAGAGCAAGGAGAAAGAAGTGAGAAGGAACGGAAAGGAAAGCAGCAGGCATGCGCAAAACGGGTCCGAGAGCAGGGAGAAAGCAGTGAGAAGAAAAGGAAATGCAAGCAGCAGACACACACGAAACAGGTCTGAGAGCAAGGAGAAAGCAGTGAGAAGGAAGGGTGTAGGAAAGTCCTTTTTTTTTTGCCTGATCACCCCCACTCTTTCTGGATAGGTACTGGTGGTTACTGACTCTTGGCTGTGCCCTGGGTACTGCTTACCAGTCCCAGGGCCAGTGCTCTGTGTAAAATGGATATGCAAATTAGGCTAATTATAATTGACTAAGTTAACCTACCTATAAGTCCCTAGTATATGGTAGGGCATGTAGGTTTAGGGACCACAGCATAGGTGGTGCACACCTAGGTGCATTGCTGAGGTGCCCAGTGTCATTTTAAAAGCAAGCCTGCCTTGCTGGCTGCTTTTAAATTAAAGTTATATGCAAATTCGACTTTGGAATTAAAGTTACTTCCAAAGTTATAAACTACCTTATTTTTACATATAAGTCACCCCTAAGGTGTGCCCTATGTGCCCCTAGGGCTGGGTGCCATGTAACTATAAGCAGGGACTTTATAAAAATAGATTTATAAGCCCTGGTGAGGTAAAAACAGCCAAATTCGTTTTTCCCTCATTGAAGTAAATGGCCTTCATAGGCTAGAATGGGCAGACTTTATTTTAAATTTTAAAGTCTCCTTAAATGTTACATACCAAGAATTTGGTATCAAATTGATTGTTATAATAAATCCCACAACTTCCAGTTGTTGGATTTAATATAACTAGTGCAGGTAAAAAGTTTAGACTTTACCTAAAAAGTTGCCAATTTCAGCTCTGCATTGTTTTTGCTGCTGTGCTCTGATTGGCCAGCCTGCAGCAGCTTCTGCCAGGCCACTTTTATGAGGTGTGAAGTGGCCTGGCTTTACACAAAGGAATGTGCTTGGGGGAGAGAATCTCCCCTCAGCAGATGGGGAAGCAGGAAGGGGGAGGGCTGCCAAACTGGTCTTCAAAGGCAGAGAAGGACATCTGGAGCACCCAGCAACACCCCCACATCCTGCAACCCCAGACAGCTAGGTGCCCCCTTGATTAGATTAGGAGAGGGCAGGAGAGGGGTGTGTTTATGATTTTTAGCCACACCAGTGGGTGGGTTCAGCCAGATCTCTCCTCCAAAAATCAGATTCATCCATTTTGGATTTTTAGAGACTATTGCCTTCTGGGATGGATTTTTGCCACACTTCCCAGGAAGTGGTCATCACAGGGGGACGACCCTGTCCCTGATTGGAGGACCAGGGCCCCCCTGCTTTTCACCCAGGAGCAAGGATAAAACTGGCAGACCTGCACCCACGCCTCAGATCCCCACCAAATTTCAAGAAGAAAGAACTACAAGGAGAAGAAGGACTGCCCTGCTGGACCCCTGGCCTGCACCTGGACCCTGCACTCAGAAAGACTGCACCAGCTGCACACTTGGGCTTCACCACAAGAAGGACTTTGCCTGGCTTCCACTGGTTCAAGGAGGGACTCCCTGTTTGCTACAGGTGAAAAATTGCTAACCAGAGTCCCCTGCACCAACTCCTGAAAAAGTGACCAGCTGACCACTGCCCAGTGGCCAAAAAGGAGTTTGCGCCAGGTGCACTCTGGGAGTTGAAGTCCGCACTTCCCAAGGACCATCACAGAACTTCTGGACCCTTGGGGTGAGCTGTGGACCCCAAAAGAACCTTAAAAGAACATCTGGGTGAAGCCCCAGAAGTTTGGAAAAGATTGGAGAAATTTTAGAAAAAAGCTCCATAAAGTGACCGACTCGACGCGGAAATTCTAGCCGGCTTGCCTCAACCGCGACCCGGCCTGACTTCGTGGTTCGTCCCGGTCAAGAAAAACATCCGAAAAAGAGACTAAGTCCGAACGTAAAAAGTTGACCGGGACCTTCCAGCCATCGTATCCGAGAAGGGCTCCACGGACGTCGGATCAAGATCCAGGTTTACCCCGGTCGAAGGATTTTCATCTCGAAAAAACGACTAAGTCCGAAGGTAGAAATCACCACCGAGGAAACCGACTTCGCGTATCCGGACAAGGGCTCCAGGAGGTCGGATCCAACTGGCAGGTTCGTCCCGGTGAAGAAAAACTTCAAAATAAAGACTAAGTCAGAAGGTAACTTTTTAACCGAGGCCTCCCGCGACCTGTAGCCGAGCAGGGCTCCATCGCGGTCGGCCTGAAAGTTTGACTTTGTCCCGGTCCTGGTGCAACCAGATGACCCGATTGGCGCTTTTTGTTTCTATGCGCTAGAAAATAATAATACTTTAAAAATTCATATCTCCGGTTCCCCTGAACCGATTTTAATCGTTTTTGTGTCATTTTAAAGATAAAAATATAAGCTATTTTTATAAATTGGTTTTGGATTTTTAAACTGTTTCCTGTGTTTTATTTAATTACTGTTTTGTGATATTTGAATGCTTTACACTTTGTCTCCTAAGTTAAGCCTTGACGCTCGATGCCAAGCTACCAAGGGTAGAGCTGGGATTAATTTACTGAGACCTAACTGTACTTTTGTGGAGGTTTGTGGCTTGTTGCTAGGTGTAGGTACCTACCTGCCCTATCAATAACCCATTTTCCAACATAATTGGAAGCAGCGACGGGATCCTGTACTTGTGTTCAATATCACGTTACAGTTTTAGATAAAACAAATTAAAAATCCTTTAAATTGTCCTAGTGCAAAAATTGTTTTTAATTTTTAATTTTAATTTTTTTTTTTTTAAATTAATTTGGATTAATTTCAATTATTGAATTTTTGTAATTTTTCTAAATTCTTGTTTCCAATTTTTGCAAAAAGTTTTTGTTGACACAAAACTAGGGAACCATGGAGCTTGATCTGGCTAGCCTACCTACACTGACAGTAGTCCAGCTTAGGGGGTTGTGTGTTGAGAGAGGGTTGCCTGCAACCACTAATCTCAGGAAGGAAATCCTAATTAAATCCCTGACAGCATGGGCTGAGGCCCAAGAGGTAGAGACAGAGGAAGCTCCAGAGGAGGAAGAAAAAGAGGAAGATGCTAACTCTAACCATTCAGGGGAGGGAAGGCATCAGACCCCAAGTGAGGAAGAGGAGGAACGGTTCTCACTGGACACAGTCACTAGGGGCAGACCCAAAGCTAGTGATAGGAAGAGGGTCCTTTCAGGAGGAGAGAACCCATCCATCAGGGAGAGAGAGCTGGAAGCCCAGCTAGCCTACATAGCTTTGGAGGCAGATAAGCTTGCCCTAGAAAAAAAGAAGTGGGCAAGCAAAGAAAAAAAAGATGGAAGCAGCGAGAAAGAAACTGAGGTGTCCCTGGGTGGGGGTTTTGCCCCCAGATTACCCAAAGGGGTGGTTCCTGCCTATGTAGAGGGGGATGACATTGATAAGTGGCTGGGGGCCTTTGAGAGGGCCCTCCAGATGAGGAAAGTCAAGCCTCAGTACTGGGGTTCACTCCTTTGGGAGTTAGTTCCCAACTCTGGGAGGGATAGGCTCCTAACCATGAGTGGGGAGGATGCAGACTCATACCCCAGTATGAAGAGATGCTTGACTAAAAAGTTTGGTCTAACCCCAGAGCAGTATAGGCTTAAGTTTAGGGACACCCAAAAGACAAGCACCCAGTCCTGGGTGGACTTTGTGGACATTTCAGTGAAAGCACTGGAGGGCTGGATACAGGGCAACAGGGTAAGTACCTTTGAGGGGCTGTACAATTTGATTATGAGGGAGCACCTTCTAACTAATTGTGTCCAAGAGAGGCTCCGCCAGTATCTAGTAGACTCTAGGTTGACCAACCCCAGAGAGCTGGGGGAGGCAGCAGATGACTGGTTAAGAACTAGAGTTAACCAGAGACCCCCAGGGGGTGATCAGAAAAAGGGAGGACATGGTTCTTCTCAGGGGAAGAACCAGGGGAAAGATGACAAAAAACCCAAAGAGTCCTCACAAGAGTCCCCAAAAACTTCTCAGGGAGGGGGAGCCCCGAGCCAATTCACTTTTAAAGGGAAAGGGTATCAGGGAAAGAATTTTGATCCTGCTAAAGCAGGAAAGTTTCAGGAGCTTGCTAAGGCCGGCAAGTGTTTTGACTGTTATCAGCCAGGACATAAAAGAGGAGATGCTATCTGCACCAAGAAGCCCCCCACTGGTGGGCAATCCCAGGGGATTGCTAGTGTAGGGTTGGGGGTGGAAGTTGGCCCAGGGGTGGAATCAGGGTACACTGAAGTCACCTTAGTATCCGTGGGTGGGGTGGACATTGCAACCATGGCCACCTTACCTCCCATCATGCAGAGGTATAGGCAGAGGCCTAAAGTCAATGGGACTGAAGTGGAAGCTCTGAGAGATACAGGAGCCAGTGTGACAATGGTCACAGAAAAGCTGGTTTCTCCAGAGCAGGTCTTACCTGGTGTCTTCCACCAGGTGACTTATGCAGATAGCAGAACCAAACTCCATCCCATGGCTATGGTGAGTCTGGAATGGGGAGGTGTGACTGGCCCTAAAAAAGTAGCTGTAGCTCCTGCCCTCCCAGTAGAGTGTCTACTGGGAAATGATCTTGAAGCATCTGAATGGTCAGAAGTGGAGAGAAGGGTCCATGCAAAGATGCTGGATCTCCCTGAATGGGTGTGTGCTGTGACCAGGTCACAGGCAGCACAACAGGGAAATGCTGGACACTTGGACCCTGGAACAATGGGCCAAGCCTCCAAGAAGAAGAGAAAGGGCACTGGGTCTGGCTTGCCAGCCCCAACAAGTACAGAGGGTCAGGAAGAATCCAACCCTGAGGGGGAGGATCTGAACTCTGAAGGAGGGACACCTTCCCTGCAAACTCTGCCTGACTTGGCAGAACTGCAAGGGGCAGGTGGGCCCACCAGAGAAGATTTGTGCCAGGGACAAAGAGAGTGTCCCACTCTTGAGGGCCTGAGGCAGACTGCTGCCAGGCAAGAACAAGGGGATACCAGTGGTACCCACAAGGTTTACTGGGAGGATGGAGTTCTCTACACTGAGGCTAGGACCCTCAAAGAAGGGGCTACTAGGAGAGTAGTGGTCCCCCAAAAGTATAGAGAATTCCTCCTTACCTTAAGCCATGATATCCCCTTAGCTGGTCATTTGGGACAGACCAAGACCTGGAACAGGCTGGTCAACCATTTTTTTTGGCCAGAAATGTCCGAAAAAGTCAAGGAGTTTTGCAGCTCCTGTGTCACCTGTCAAGCCAGTGGCAAGACAGGGGGCAAGTCAAAGGCTCCCTTAATTCCACTGCCAGTGGTCGGGACTCCCTTTGAGAGGGTGGGGATTGACATTGTTGGTCCCCTAGACCCACCAACTGCTTCAGGTAACAGGTACATTGTGGTGATAGTGGACCATGCCACCAGGTACCCTGAGGCAATACCCCTCCGGACAATCACTGCACCCACAGTGGCTAGGGCCCTACTTGGTGTGTTCACCAGAGTGGGATTCCCAAAGGAGGTGGTCTCAGATAGGGGCACAAACTTTATGTCAGCCTATCTGAAAGCCATGTGGGAGGAGTGTGGTGTTACTTATAAGTTCAGCACACCCTACCATCCACAGACCAATGGTCTAGTGGAAAGATTCAATAAGACCCTGAAGGGCATGATCATGGGTTTGTCTGACAAACTCAGGAGGAGATGGGATGTCCTCCTCCCATGCCTACTGTTTGCCTACAGGGAAGTGCCACAGAAGGGGGTTGGATTCAGCCCCTTTGAGTTACTGTTTGGGCACCCTGTAAGAGGCCCATTGTGCTTGGTGAGAGAGTCTTGGGAAAAGCCTCTCAAGGAAGCCAAGGAGAATGTGCTGGATTATGTACTAGGCCTGCGGTCTCGCATGGCTGAGTATATGAAGAAGGCAAGCAGGAACCTGGAGGCCAGTCAGGAGCTCATGAAGCTCTGGCATGATCAAAAGGCTACCATGCCTGAGTATCACCCAGGACAGCTGGTGTGGGTTTTGGAGCCCATGGCTCCTAGGGCACTACAGGCCAAATGGACTGGGCCCTATCCAATCCTAGAGAAAAAAGGTGAGGTCACCTACTTGGTGGACCTTGGCACCCCCAGGAATCCTCACAGGATCCTGCATGTTAATAGGATGAAACCCCACCAGGACAGGGCAGACATGACCATGCTGATGGTCACTGATGAAGGGAAGGAGGAGGAGGGTGAACCTCTGCCAGACCTCCTGTCCTCAAAGGAAAAAGATGGGTCAGTGGAGGGAGTGGTACTCTCTCCCAAACTGACAGATCAGCAACAACAAGACTGTAAGCAAGTCTTGGGACAGTTTGCTAGTCTGTTCTCCCTGACCCCTGGACTCACCAATTGGTGTGTCCATGATGTTGACACTGGTGACAGCTTGCCTGTCAAGAACAAGCTGTACAGGCTGTCTGACCAGGTCAAGGCCAACATCAAAGCTGAAGTGGCTAAGATGTTGGATCTGAAGGTAATTGAGCACTCTGATAGTCCTTGGTCCAGTCCAGTGGTACTGGTGCCCAAAGCTAGTCCCCAAGGTGGGAAGAAAGAATTAAGATTCTGTGTGGACTACAGAGGTCTAAATGCAGTCACTAGGACTGATGCTCACCCCATACCTAGAGCTGATGAGCTCATTGACAGGTTGGGGGCTGCCAAATTCCTGAGCACATTTGATCTGACCTCAGGATATTGGCAGATTGCCTTAAGTCCAAGAGCCAAGGAGAGGTCAGCATTTTCCACACCAGAGGGCCACTTTCAGTTCAAGGTGATGCCCTTTGGGATGAAAAATGCTCCTGCCACCTTCCAACGGTTGGTGAATAGAGTCCTATCTGGGTTGGAATCTTTTAGTGCAGCTTATCTAGATGATATAGCTGTATTTAGTTCCACCTGGAGGGACCACCTGGTCCACCTGAAGGAAGTGCTTCAGGCCCTGCTTCAAGCAGGCCTGACTATCAAGGCAAGCAAGTGCCAGATAGGGCAAAGTTCTGTTGTGTACCTGGGCCACCTTGTTGGTGGAGGCCATGTACAACCTCTCCAGCCCAAGATCCAGACTATCCTGGATTGGGAGGCTCCAAAAACCCAGACTCAGGTCAGGGCCTTTCTTGGCCTGACTGGGTATTACAGGAGGTTTGTTCAGAATTTTGGGACCATAGTGGCCCCTCTGACTGAGCTTACCTCCAAGAAACAACCCAAGAAGGTCATTTGGACCCCAGAGTGTCAAAAAGCTTTTGACACCCTAAAACAGGCTATGTGTTCAGCACCAGTGTTACTGGCCCCTGACTATAGCAAGGAGTTTGTAGTGCAAACAGATGCTTCAGAGGAAGGGATTGGGGCAGTGTTAGCACAAGTTAATGAAGAGGGCCATGATCACCCAGTTGCCTTCATCAGCAGGCGACTACTCCCCAGAGAGAAGAAATGGAGTGCCATTGAGAGGGAGGCCTTTGCTGTGGTTTGGTCCCTGAAGAAGTTGAGGCCTTACTTGTTTGGCACTCACTTCCGTGTACAAACTGACCACAGACCTCTCAGATGGTTGATGCAGATGAGGGGGGAGAACCCAAAACTGTTAAGGTGGTCCATTTCCCTACAGGGGATGGACTTCACAGTGGAGCACAGACCTGGGACTGCTCATGCTAATGCAGATGGCCTTTCCAGGTTTTTCCACTTAGCTGATGAGGACTACCAGGGTGTAGGTTAGTACCCATCACCTTTCATCTGGGGGGGGGCAGTGTAGGAAAGTCCTTTTTTTTTTGCCTGATCACCCCCACTCTTTCTGGATAGGTACTGGTGGTTACTGACTCTTGGCTGTGCCCTGGGTACTGCTTACCAGTCCCAGGGCCAGTGCTCTGTGTAAAATGGATATGCAAATTAGGCTAATTATAATTGACTAAGTTAACCTACCTATAAGTCCCTAGTATATGGTAGGGCATGTAGGTTTAGGGACCACAGCATAGGTGGTGCACACCTAGGTGCATTGCTGAGGTGCCCAGTGTCATTTTAAAAGCAAGCCTGCCTTGCTGGCTGCTTTTAAATTAAAGTTATATGCAAATTCGACTTTGGAATTAAAGTTACTTCCAAAGTTATAAACTACCTTATTTTTACATATAAGTCACCCCTAAGGTGTGCCCTATGTGCCCCTAGGGCTGGGTGCCATGTAACTATAAGCAGGGACTTTATAAAAATAGATTTATAAGCCCTGGTGAGGTAAAAACAGCCAAATTCGTTTTTCCCTCATTGAAGTAAATGGCCTTCATAGGCTAGAATGGGCAGACTTTATTTTAAATTTTAAAGTCTCCTTAAATGTTACATACCAAGAATTTGGTATCAAATTGATTGTTATAATAAATCCCACAACTTCCAGTTGTTGGATTTAATATAACTAGTGCAGGTAAAAAGTTTAGACTTTACCTAAAAAGTTGCCAATTTCAGCTCTGCATTGTTTTTGCTGCTGTGCTCTGATTGGCCAGCCTGCAGCAGCTTCTGCCAGGCCACTTTTATGAGGTGTGAAGTGGCCTGGCTTTACACAAAGGAATGTGCTTGGGGGAGAGAATCTCCCCTCAGCAGATGGGGAAGCAGGAAGGGGGAGGGCTGCCAAACTGGTCTTCAAAGGCAGAGAAGGACATCTGGAGCACCCAGCAACACCCCCACATCCTGCAACCCCAGACAGCTAGGTGCCCCCTTGATTAGATTAGGAGAGGGCAGGAGAGGGGTGTGTTTATGATTTTTAGCCACACCAGTGGGTGGGTTCAGCCAGATCTCTCCTCCAAAAATCAGATTCATCCATTTTGGATTTTTAGAGACTATTGCCTTCTGGGATGGATTTTTGCCACACTTCCCAGGAAGTGGTCATCACAGGGGGACGACCCTGTCCCTGATTGGAGGACCAGGGCCCCCCTGCTTTTCACCCAGGAGCAAGGATAAAACTGGCAGACCTGCACCCACGCCTCAGATCCCCACCAAATTTCAAGAAGAAAGAACTACAAGGAGAAGAAGGACTGCCCTGCTGGACCCCTGGCCTGCACCTGGACCCTGCACTCAGAAAGACTGCACCAGCTGCACACTTGGGCTTCACCACAAGAAGGACTTTGCCTGGCTTCCACTGGTTCAAGGAGGGACTCCCTGTTTGCTACAGGTGAAAAATTGCTAACCAGAGTCCCCTGCACCAACTCCTGAAAAAGTGACCAGCTGACCACTGCCCAGTGGCCAAAAAGGAGTTTGCGCCAGGTGCACTCTGGGAGTTGAAGTCCGCACTTCCCAAGGACCATCACAGAACTTCTGGACCCTTGGGGTGAGCTGTGGACCCCAAAAGAACCTTAAAAGAACATCTGGGTGAAGCCCCAGAAGTTTGGAAAAGATTGGAGAAATTTTAGAAAAAAGCTCCATAAAGTGACCGACTCGACGCGGAAATTCTAGCCGGCTTGCCTCAACCGCGACCCGGCCTGACTTCGTGGTTCGTCCCGGTCAAGAAAAACATCCGAAAAAGAGACTAAGTCCGAACGTAAAAAGTTGACCGGGACCTTCCAGCCATCGTATCCGAGAAGGGCTCCACGGACGTCGGATCAAGATCCAGGTTTACCCCGGTCGAAGGATTTTCATCTCGAAAAAACGACTAAGTCCGAAGGTAGAAATCACCACCGAGGAAACCGACTTCGCGTATCCGGACAAGGGCTCCAGGAGGTCGGATCCAACTGGCAGGTTCGTCCCGGTGAAGAAAAACTTCAAAATAAAGACTAAGTCAGAAGGTAACTTTTTAACCGAGGCCTCCCGCGACCTGTAGCCGAGCAGGGCTCCATCGCGGTCGGCCTGAAAGTTTGACTTTGTCCCGGTCCTGGTGCAACCAGATGACCCGATTGGCGCTTTTTGTTTCTATGCGCTAGAAAATAATAATACTTTAAAAATTCATATCTCCGGTTCCCCTGAACCGATTTTAATCGTTTTTGTGTCATTTTAAAGATAAAAATATAAGCTATTTTTATAAATTGGTTTTGGATTTTTAAACTGTTTCCTGTGTTTTATTTAATTACTGTTTTGTGATATTTGAATGCTTTACACTTTGTCTCCTAAGTTAAGCCTTGACGCTCGATGCCAAGCTACCAAGGGTAGAGCTGGGATTAATTTACTGAGACCTAACTGTACTTTTGTGGAGGTTTGTGGCTTGTTGCTAGGTGTAGGTACCTACCTGCCCTATCAATAACCCATTTTCCAACAAAGGGAAAGGCAAGCAGCAGGCACACACAAAATGGGTCTGAGAGCAAGGAGAAATCAGTGAGAAGCAAGGAACCAAAAACCTTTTTGAAGATAGAAGGGGGACTGCGTGCCCCCCAGGCCATTTACAGACCACCACCGCCCTGGGGTTATTAACATAATGTATGGTGGGCCACATGGCTCCCCAAAACCCCGGGACCACCACCTCTCCGGGGCACAAATTACTTAAAGGAGGGGCTCCATCGTGAACCCCCCCAGGGACCACCAACACCCCTGGGCAAAATTGAACAAAGGAGAGGGTCACACGGCCCTCCTCCTGGATCCATATATGGCCGTGCCCACCCTCAGGAGGTAGTTGTTTGCTTTTGCTTGGCAGGAACTGTATGAGCTCCCGCTAAGCAAAAGCAAACAATTTGCTGCCAGCAAGCGGGACCGTTATAACTGCTCCCATTTGCTGGGAGCAGAGTTTTCATCTCTTTCCCTGCCCACAAACATGTGTGCAGGGACATAGATGAAAACATTTCTCCCACTAGCAGGGAGCTGCTATTTAAAGCAACTCCCTCCTTGCAGGAACAATGCTGGCTCCCGCAGGAGACGGGACCCGGCTGGGAACACGGGAGACTTCAGGCTCCCCCCACAGTCCTGACACATTCTCTCTCTCTCTCTTCCATCGCATACTCGGATGAAAGAAAGAAAGTGAGAGATTGTTATTGAAGTGGTCTCTCAATAGAATAACTTCAAAGTGTCACACCAGCAAGACTGGCATGTTAAAGTTACCTTTTGATGCACAGTAGAATAGAGTCATGTCTGGCCTACTGGTAAAACTCTTAGACTGTCACTCAGTAGGTTGAAGGTTCAAATCCTGGTATTTCATGGCAATGTGTCTGTTTATTTACTTGTGTTTTGAATGGCAAACATTCCTTGTAATGGAGCATTTACGTCTTCTTCCCCATCACCATCCTTGGCTTGAAAGTCACAGAGATGTCAGGACACTATACAGTGAGTATAGTGAATAGTCACCTGTGGCTGAGTGGTTGAGGTCTCAGTCCCATGAGGTTGAGGGTTCCAGTCTAGGTGTGTCAGTTGTCTTTTTTCAGCTTTAAATTCTTTTCAACTTCAATTGTTCAAGGTACATACAGAAAGGTGATCTCACATGTTTTACTTGTCAAATACATTTGTTTTTCTGTTTGTCAGAACATTTCTCATGCTGCCATCTGCTGCCGTGGGGTTGGGTGGTTATACAGTGTTGACTCCAAGGCCTGGCTACAGGCCAGGCCCTGCAGCCTACCGCCACCTCTCAAAGCCAAAGGCCATGCATGGTGCAGTGTTGGGCGGTTATAGGGGGTTGGGCGCAGGGCCTGGCCACTGGCCAGGCTCTGTGGCCAACACCCGCCGTGCACAGGTTGGGTGGGTATATGGGGTTGGCCACAAGGTCTGGCCACAGGTCAGTCCTTGCAGCCAAATCCTGCTGCACAAGGCCTAAGGCTGTGCGCGGTGGTGGTTGGATTAGCATATAGTCATTAAAATTACTTTATCTTTAAAAGAATAAAAATTCACTGAAAAATACAAAGGTAACAGGGATGTTATATTTAGGAAATAGAAATTAAAAACCATAGAAATGTACTTAAGAAGCCAAAGTTTAAGGGGACGTTATAGATAGGCTCACATTTTAAATGTACACAACCATAGAAATTCACCTCTTAGAGTTATTTCAAGTAACTATAACTCGTGCCCTAAGGCAACTATGACCAGCGCCCTTGTCATGCACTGCTAATTACCCCAGGTATTACAGCACTCATGACATCTTTTATAACATCATTGATAATATCACTGTCACATTTGTTATAAAGTTATTCTTTAAACAAAGTGTGCATGACAGGGGCGCGGGTTAGCGTTACCTTAGGGTACAAGTTATAGTTACTTGAAATAGCTTTCATTTTTAAAGTGAATTTCTATGTTTTTTTTAAATTCTATTTCCTACCTATAACAACCCTGTAATCTTTGATTTTTAAGTGAATTTCTATGTTTTTTTATCACATAGTAATTTTCATTAGTATACGCTAATCCAACAACGTCTGCGCTGCAGCAAGGCCCTGAGGCTAACCCCCTATAAGCACTCAACCTTGCACCATACACGCCTTTTCCTGTGCACAGCGGAGGTTGCCTGCAAGATCAGGCCTGCAGACAGACCCTGCCGCCAACCCCCTAACCATTCAAACCCATGCTGTGCACAGCCCTTTGGCCATGCCCAGTGGAAGTTGGCCGCAGACTCCCTGGGTGTCAGAATAGGTATGAGAGGGTGTAATTGGTGGTGAGAGTGGCTGTGGGAGTGTCTGTCTGGGTGTGAGAGTGCATACATCAGTGTTTTACTTGGTGTGTCTGTGTGTGCCCTGGTCTCTGAATGGGTGCATGAGGGTGTCAGTGGGTCTGTGAGTGGGTGTGTGACAGTCTGAATGGGTGTGTAACTGTCTTAGTGGGTCTGTTAGTGGGTGCATGAAGGTCTGACTGTGGCTGTGAGTGGGTGCAAGAGAGTCTGAGTGGGACTGTGAGTGGGTGCGTGAGTTTCTGAGTGGGTCTGCGAATGGGTGCGTAAGTGTCTGAGTGGGTGTGTGAATGGGAGAAATTGACTGAAAGAGAGACAGAAAGAGAGAAAGAAAGTGAAATGGAAAGAGATAGAGTTTCTTTAGGCTTTAAAATTTCATATACTTAGAATGAGATACTTGTATTCAATTTAAAATAAAAAAAATATTTTTTTTGTATTAAAAAAAGGGAAATTACTCCAGCTGGACTTAAACCCCCAAACCTCAATGTGAAGGTCTGCGACCTTCACACTGAGATATGTTTTTTTCTTTTTAGCCCTTTATGGGCTATCTGGGACCGCGAAGGAGCCCTCAAGGTCTACCCAGCAGTCCTTATATATTTATTTAGCTATTTATGTTAATTTTTAAAAATATAAAAAAAATTTAAACTAAAAAGCCCTTACTGGCTACCTTGCACTGTGAAGGAAGCCTTAAGGCTTCCCATGCAGTGCCATTGCTTCAGCAAGCATGGAGCTGCTTTGACAGCAGTTCCATACTTCCTGAAGCATTTCATCTCTGTCCCCTGCACGACAGAGATGAAAGCTTCGGAATTTGACTGCGGGACCTGTAAAGCAGAACCCAAAGTGTTTTCTGTGGCTGGTTTTCAGCTGCAGAGCTGCAGCTAAGCCACAGCAAACAGCTTTGTGCCGGGGGAGGGCACCCACAGGACATAGCAGGAGCCGGCCCTGGGAGGGTGGCGGTCTGCAGGGCCATTAGTGGCTCCATGAGGGGGGCTGTGTGGCCTACCTCCAACATGCACACAGCCCCAAGGGGGTAGTGGTCCCTGGGGTTCGGGTGTCCAAAAGGGACCCCTTTTCTTTTTTTAAATATTTGCCGAGGGGAGGTGGTGATCCTCAGGTCAGCGTGAGGGCACGCAGCCCCCCGCACATTATTACTGCAATGCCCCAGGAGGTGGTGGTCCCCGGGACAGACGTGGGGTGGGTACACGGCCTCTGCATATTTAATTAAAGCCCTGGGGTGGTGGTGGTCCCCAGGGCAGCAGGAGTGGGTCAGAAGGCCCCCCTGCATTTGTAAATATTTGCCTTCGGGATTTCGCCTTCCCGGGGGCTTAGTTAAAAACAAGCGCAGGAGCCCGCGCTTGTTCTTAAAACATTTTCATTGCAGATTTGTTACCCAGTCACGAATTCACTGTCAATTGTTTAAAAAAAAATGCTTTATAGCCCTGGGGGTGTCCCTTTGGGATCCCACCACCAAAGCTTAGGGGTCAGGGTGTTCAAACCCAAGCCCTTTTTGTGTTATTTAATTTCTTTCCCCAAAATGGCTGACAACACTTCAACTGCTTCTGTTGTTGAAGTGTTATCAGCCAATCAGATGTCTGCATGAGATAGGGACGGGTCACTTATCCTTTGCATCCCTAGATATCCACATTTGGATTTTCTGTAATTTCTCTAAAACTACTGGAAGGAATTACACTAAAACAAACTAGCACTCCTTCTGGACAAGGACCTACCTTCCTGCCAAATTTGGTGTAATTCTGTCCAGTAGTTTTTGAGCTCTCACTGTTCAAAATCCCTATAGAAAAATGAATAGAAGAAATGTATCTTTGAACCCCCGTTTTCTTGCCCCCCCCCGACGGATCACCCCAAAACTTTCCAGGCAGCAGCTGATGTGGATGGCAATTTGCTCTGGAAATTTTGGTGAAGAAACGTCAAGCGGCGGCAAAGATATAGGCAAGTAAAAAAACGCTTTTTATATTGAAACTATGTCTTAATAATAGCTACCTAGTGGCGATCCCCACTAGGTAATACATCTACATATATACATACACATATAAAATCAATATATCCAACCTCGATATTCTTACATTAGCATGTTTGTATTGAGATCCATTTTGTGGTCAATATTCTGTCATAGATGCTAAGAGCTGCTTTATTTTCCATTTCTAAAACCCTTCTGCCGACAACAGCCATTAATCCAAGTGGTAGTTGGCAGCTTTGACTGTAGAAGTGGCTAAGAGCATTCATTATTACTCCAAACCTGTCCATTATCTCCACACCTTTCAAGTGTTTGCTCAAGGAGGAGAAAAGAGACCTGGTGGGATCTGCCCGATAGCCATCCATGCATTCTTCCATCCTCATGATGACCCCAGCTACAACTCTGAGGACCAAGAAATGGAGGCGGAACGTGGAATGACTGCAGTCTCAACCTTCTGATTTACTGATTTTTCAAACCTGAGTGTCAAAGACTGACTTGATGACCCCTTTAAATCCCCTTTCAATGTACCCTCCCACACCACCCAAAAACCTGTGTATTAGTAGATGGGCATAGCGAGGGAGGATTCAAAGCATTATTCTTTGCTGACATTTGGTTATTATTCTTTTCTACTAGTCTGTCAGATTGCCATCCCGCCCTTCGTAGAATGGGATAGGGAATCCCACTCCAAACTCAACCAACATGCAAATGGCATGCAATGAACATCAGATCCATAACAATGAAGTGGCCTGGAAGTAAGCACAAGTCCTTTTCTAGGACTTAGCATAACATCTTAGCTTACACCTCCTTTCACTCTAATGTTAACTCTAACCAAACCCTTAAAGGTAAATTCACCCTAACACTAACTCATCCCTATGTCTTATCCCACTCCTAATCCTAACTCCTACTCTAACTCTTTACATTACATTATCACTCAAGCTAAACTTTACTAACTAATTCCTAAACGTAACCTACCCCTTCCTAGAAATGTTTCCCTGACTCCATCCCTTAAACCACCCATACTCATGCATTCCCTTAACAAATGTTGACTTTTTGTATGTTTTCTCAAATCCAATGCTCTACTTTTATACTCTTTGTTTCCTGTATTTGTTACTCAACATGTTGTATTTCTAATTTTTACTGCACACCTTAAGGATGTTGACACTGATAACTTCCATTGCTTTCCACATTCCTTCATCACACCACATTGTGCAGAATAAGCCATCATTCTCTTTGTAATCAGCATAATTATTTGTTTTTGCAACAATACACTTTTCTGTATAGTAAACAGCAGAGTCTCACATTCACAAGAAGTAACTAATGTTCTGTTATTTTCTTTTAAGTTATGTTTTGTTTGCCCATAATACATATAAAATTCATATTACAGTAACGTTGTTTTATGTTGTCATGTTACGTTACGTTTTGTCATCTCATGCTACGTTTCAGCTATTGCATATTATGCTTTCAACCTTTGATTTGGCCTTGCAGAGCAATTTAGACAGTGCTGCTGAAAAAGTCATAAAAGTTTCAAACTCCTTCATGAATTTTAATTGATTGGGAAACTTAATTTCTGTTTTTCCTTGCATCAGCTTAAAATATATTGCATTAGATCTGTGGATCTTATTTGTTTATGAGAATAATGACTGTATGAATTACCACTGCGCTTGGTTCAACTCAAATCAAATCAGGGTTTATAGATCACAACTACTCACCCCTAAGGGTCTCTTGGCGCTAAGGGGGTTTGTCCTCTGAGCATAAGTTGAAGAACCAGGTTTTGAGGTCCTCCCTGAATTGAGGTAGCGATGGTGACTGCCTGAGGTGCAGGGGCAGGGTGTTCTAATTCTTTGCTGTGAGGTGGGCGAAGGATCTTCCATCAGCCAAGGTCTTCCATACGCAGGGTACGGTGGCAGGGGCTTGTTGAGCAGAGCGGAGAGGTCTGGTGGGGCAGTAGAAGGCGATGCAGTGGTTGAGGTAGGCAGGTCCTAGGCGATGGAGGGTCTTGTAAGCGTGAACGAGGAGCTTGAAGTTAATTCTTTTCTCAATAGTAAGCCAGTGGAGGTCTCTTAGGTGGCTAGGTGGTTGTGGCAGGGAATGTCCAGAATGAGTCTGGCGAAGACGTTATGGATGTGCTGTAGTTTCTTCAGTTTCTTCTGGGTAATACAGGGCATAGAGGGCATTCCTTTGGGATGCATTTGTCGATCTTCCGGAGAAGTCAGACTGTGTGAAAGCAGGAGGACGCGACTGAGTTGACATGGCGGGTCATGGTGAGCGATGAGTCCAGGATGAAACAGAGGTTGCATACATGGTTTGTTGGGGTGAGAGGTGCCAAGGGTCGATGGCTACCAGGAGTCGTCCCAGGCTGATGTGGATGGTCCCAGGATGAGGATCTCGGTCTTGTCATAGTTGAGCTTGAGGCACCTATCCTTTATCCTGGCGGCGGCAGCTTCAATCCCGTTGTGGAAATTCTTCTTGGCAATAGTGGAGTTTTCAGTCAGTGAGATGATCAGCTGGGTATCGTCGTCGTAGGAGACGATGTTCATCCCGTGGTTCCTGACAATGGATGCGAGCGGGCCATGTAGATGTTGAAGAGGATGGGGCTCAGGGAGGAGCCCTGTGAACTCCGCAGCTGATCTCTGTGGGTGTTGGCAGGTAAGGCGGGAGTCTGACTGTGTTCTGCCAGACAAGAGGGAGCATATCCATTGTAGGGCTTTTCCACAGGTGCTGGCTGCGTGGAGCTTGGATCAGAGGGTGAGATGTGAGACTGTGTCGAAGGCGGCCGATAGGTCCAGTAGGATGAGGGCTGCTGTATAGCAACGGTCGAGTAGCGAGCAAATGTAATCTTTGGGGGCAAGGAGGGCAGTCTCTGTGCTGTGGTTGCTCCTGAAGCCTGATTGGGAGGTGTCCCGGATGTTGTTGTCCTCGATGTGCTTACTGAGCTGATCATTGATGGCCTTTTCGATGACCTTGGCTGGGAAAGGCAGCACAGAGATAGGCCAGTAATTCTTGAGGTCCAGGGGGTCGGCCGTGGGGTTCTTCAAGAGCGGGAGCATCTCGGTGTGCTTCCAGTCCTCTGGGAAGGTGGCTGTCTCTATGGAACAGTTGAGGGTGTGTCAGAGCTCAGTTACAATGGAGGTGTTGGCCCTGTGGGAAATATGGTGAGGGCAGTGGTCTATAGGGGCTCTGCAGTGCATGCTGCTCATGATGGTGCGGGTCTCGTCTGTGGTGAGGGTAGCCCAGCAGTGCAGGGTCTGTGGTGGTTCGATGGGTTGGATCTGGGGGGTTGTTGGAGAGCTCAGAGGGCCTTTGGATCTGAAGCTGTCACAAATGTCTTTGATTTTCCGGTTTTCCCTTGGTTCACTGCATTTTATAATAGGCTTCCAGTGTATGTGTGAATTATATAACAGGTTATATTACGGAATGATTGGTGTGGTCATTGTGAAAATTTTGAAGAAATATGAATAATGTTCATTGATTGGAATCTACTTTATTTCTTAGGTTGGAAGTGCCAGGTTACTTCCACAGAGTGTTTAGGGGTATAAAATACAAATATTTTGTTTTATTTATTGGGGTACTGATACAGGACTAAAGAATCCCCATATGTTCTATGACATGGACTAATTTGCTAGAGGTTCAGCTGCTTTCCAATGTTATTTAAATTTTTCTTCACCAAATAGAAATACTTTATCAGTTTGGTTAACAAAATGCCTTTTTCTTTGTGGTTACATCAAGAAATGTTGGTGTTTCTGAGCTATGGTTTACAGGCAGAGACATTGGTTGTGAAGAATATATGTTTATTCAGAACAATCCTTATACTCGCTTCACACCCTGTGTCACGTAAACTGTTTTAGTGCTTCAGAAATAGCTTTTGATCTGCGCGAACAAAAAGTAATCCATCCCAGATATCGGCAGGTATTGCACGCTCCCTCAGAAGCCTGTTCTTTAAAAAGCTCAAATGACCACTTAAGAAATCAATGTAGTATGTAGCAGACACTTGTGCGACATATTCCACACTGTGAGCGGAACACTGAAATATTACAGCGCCCGTTACCTCCTGGTCACAAATCTTTTCAATCTAACACTCAAAGCTAATTACTTTGCACACCAAATAATGGCGACCCTTAAAGCAGGAGCGTAAGACGGGACCCAGAAGCCACTGCGGCGCAATGGGCCCCCAACCGACCACGGGCACCCATTCGCCCCAGTGCCAATGCCAATCTGTGAAATATGGGAAACCTAGTGGCCCCTCATCACATTCTGCAGGTGGACCCTATCACTTGCATTAGGTCACTGCCTTTAAGACCGTACATTTTCATTTAAAAAAACTGGTCATTCTCAATTGTGACAAGTTTATACAATTTTCTAAAATGTGAGGGACCTAGAGTATTTATCTCACCCATAGGTAATGAAAATAATGGAACTTACTACTCTTTTTGCGCTTTGCCTCGTACCTTCTGATAGGATTCCTGACTCCTCTCAAAACTTCACTGAAAGGAACACGCTCAAGTAAATCCCCCACGGAAGTTATTTAGGGGTTGTCAGGGGTGGGAAAGTGAGTGTCTGGAACACAGTGGCAGGTCCTATTTAAAAACATCTTAGAAATGTATGTTGTCTGCGTGCTTGCAAGTGGGTGTAAGTGTACATGAGAGAGTGTGTGTAGGTGTGAGTGTAAGCACGTGCGTGGGAATGAAATTTAAGGGCAAAGATCGTGTGATGGCCGTGCGATGTCACTTCTGCTACCCCAGGCATTTTGGTGAAATGACGTTAATGAATAACTCTCCTGAATGTCAACAATACCATACCTAAGTTTACAATTTTTCCTTTTCACAAGGATATTTTACGCATGGCTGACAAGTTTTCAATTTGCTTATGTGTGACTTTTTCATGATTTTACCATGTGTATGTGTGGCACTTGAAGCCTGAATGTGCGACACTTGGAGTGACACTGTATCTGAAGTGGAACAAAACAGTTACATCCCTCTAATGTAATAGAATGAAAGAATGAACAATTGTCGACCTGCATTGTGTAGCTTGGACAGGTACCCGCCATAATTAAGAGCATAGGAGGGGCTTTGCTACACCTCCCTCACACAGTCCTACACAACTTTACACACCAAACATTGATGCAACAGAATCTCTTTGCTAGACATTGCACCAGTTTTATAACATTATTAGCAAATGTTTCCAGCACTGAGTACCTTTTGCAGAAATCACAAGATCCATATATATATATAAATATATATATATATATATATATATATATATATATATATATATATATATACACTTATATATATATATGTTCACTCAAAACAGCATCCTACACCTCTAGAGGGCACAGTCTCACAAGCAAAGAACGAAAGTTCCAAGAAGCTTGTGATCTACATTGCATTGGAACCCTTGGAGGATTACAATTCTTTGTCCCTCCAACCGAGGGTGGGGACACAAACTGTGCGTTGGGGAGGCTGCTCCTTCAGCTCTACCTGTCCATGGGCGCTTGGTTGGTGGTGGCCCCATCTTCCTGGGGCCACCACGAGCTGAGCACCAAGCTGAGAAAGACATTGGGCCTAGCAAGGCCTTGTGAGGCATATGCATAAATAATGAGCGGCTCTCCCGCCGTGCCGGGGAGAGCTGCGATTCCTCCTGAGTTTGAAAGCTGCAGTTGGGAGGTGTCCAGTCCCACCCAGACACCCCCATGTCAGATAAGGATTTCTTCGCTGGTGCGCAGCACAGGGAGCCCCTCCTATGGCCCCCTTGCAGGAGCTGGCCCTTCATTTGGTGTCTGCCCACTCCTGCAGGCAGATGCTAGCAGCTGTGGTGGCTGGACAGGCCGCTTGAGGGAGTGCAACAGCACTCCCCCCTCCTCTCCACTTCATTGAGGCCCCAGGATGGGATCCAGGGCCCCTCCTCACTGCTTTGGGGAGCACAACGGCGCTCCCCGCCTTGCATCTCTTTGCGGGGGTTCCGGTTCCGGGGCCCCCTCTGGCCATTTTTCATGAGGAGCACGATGGCGCCCCTGAACTTTACCTTCCAGCATTTTCCTGAGGAGTGCGTTGGTGCCCCCTCAACTTATCATTCTCTATGGGGCCCCAGGATGCGGTCCCGGGCCCCTGCCAGCACCTTCCCGGTAGGTGAGATGGTACCCCTAGCCCGGCTTTACTTCAGGCTGCAGCCCAGCCCATATTCACAGGAAGCGCGACTGTGCTCCACAGGTTTTGTTCTCCTTGGGGGCCCTTGGATGGGGTCTAGGGCCCCTAAGCTCATCTTCATGGGGGTTGCAATGGCAACCCCTGGCTTTACTTCTTTTTGGGGGCAGCCCGCCGGCCCATCCCGTGGGCATCGACCAGACCAGCGCCGGAGCCCCATGAGCTTCGCCGCTCGCTCTGAATTAGGTCAAAGATCACAGACCTTCTCCGTTGGATATCTCAGGCCCCCAAGGGCCGATTTTGATGTTCTTGGTGTCATTTCGCTCCTGGTGGCAAGCCCTTGCCACTAAAAGCACTTTCATTAGGCCTCCTGGCCTAGAAGGTTCCCAAATGGTAGGGAGCCAATCTTACTGACTCTTTGCGTCACCTTTCCTGTAGGTGCCTTCTTGTCTTCCAGGTTGCATGCTCTCCTTGCGCCAGCCCAGTCTTTCCCCCAACTGGTCATAAGGGGGCCAGCTTACCTGGCCCTGGCATGCGCTTTGTTCAGCCTGAAGTCCTTCATGGGCAGAGTCCCTGCCCTAATGGGCAGTCAGGGGGTTATTTTTTCCATGTTCATGTGTAACAGCCTGGGGCCTCTTACTCTTGCTGCACTGTCGTAGTTTGTGTTGGGGTACCATGTGTGGTAGTATAAGTTACAGCGAAGACTATACCCCATGTGGCGCAGTCATCCACTGAGGGAACCATCCCGAAAGGCAAGCACATTGTGAGAATTCTATGTTTTTCCTGTGGTCCCGGATGGGGAAACACAGCTTCCAGCTGATTTGTTTTCTGGGCTATCCAGAACGGGGTTTTCTCTTGTTCCATGGGTACCGTACCCATGATAGTATGTACTGTTTGTGGATTAATCCCAGTAACCAATTGGTATCCAGCAGGTGCTGGTGGTGCTGGACGCACTGGTACTTTGTTCAGAGTTTGCATTACGAAATGAACAAGTTGTCTGCAAAGAGTTACTATCTCAATGTATAAGTTTCACAGGTCTCCTGCCTGCATGTTTTGTATACCTGGGTGAGGTGTGTATGTGGCAAACATAGGCCACGTAGGTCCGTCATTACCTAAGGGACCTAGGGCCAGATGTACTAAGCAGTTTGCACGTCGCAAAAAGCAAACCTATGTGAGCTTGTAGAGGGTCGCTGGGACTGTAAGAAAACAGTGAGGATTAGAAAAATAGCCCACCCCAAGACCCTGTAAGGTAGGTGTAAAGTGCACCTACAACCCCCAGAGAGGACAGAAGTGGTGATAGGGGGATTCTGCAAGGAAAACCAACACCAGCAAAGCAACAACAGTGGATTTCCGGACCTGAGTACCTGTGAAACAAGGGGACCAAGTCCAAGAGTCGCGACAGTGTCGAGAGTGGGAAGATGCCGAGGAAATGCCAGCTGAGGGTACAAAGGAGCTGCCACCAGATGGAAGAAGCTTGGTGTTTTGCAAGAACGAAGAGGACTAGGAACTTCCCCTTTGGAGGATGGATGTCCCACATCGTGAAAAAGCTTGCAGAGGTGTTCCCACGCAGAAAGACCGCAAACAAGCCTTGCTAGCTGCAAGGGTCGCGGTTAGGGTTTTTGGATGCTGCTGTGGCTCAGGAGGGACCAGGATGTTGCCACTTGGATGAGGAGACAGAGGGGGTGCCCAGCAAGTCAGGGAGCCCTCACAGAAGTAGGCAGCACCCGCAGAAGTACCGGAACAGGCACTTAGAAGAGGAGTGAACTGGAGTCCACCCGACGTCAGAAAAGGGAGTCCCATGACGCCGGAGGACAACTCAGAAGGTTGTGCACTGCAGGTTAGAGTGTCGGGGACCCAGGCTTGGCTGTGCACGGAGGAAATCCTGGAAGAGTGCACAGGAGCTGGAGCAGCTGCAAATCATGCAGTACCCAGCAATGCAGTCTAGTGTGGGGAGGCAAGGACTTACCTCCACCAAACTTGGACTGAAGAGTCACTGGACTGTGGGAGTCACTTGGACAGAGTTGCTGAGTTCCAGGGACCACGCTCGTCGTGCTGAGAGGGGACCCAGAGGACCGGTGATGCAGTCTTTTGTTGCCTGCGGTTGCAGGGGGAAGATACCGTCAACCCGCGGGAGATTTCTTCAGAGCTCCTGGTGCAAGAAGGAGGCAGGCTACCGCCAGAGCATGCACCACCAGGAAACAGGCGAGAAAGCCAGCAGGATGAAGCGATACAAGGTTGCAGTAGTCGTCTTTGCTACTTTGTTGCAGTTTTGCAGGCGTCCTGAGCAGTCAGCGGTCGATCCTTTGGCAGAAGGTGAAGAGGGAGATGCAGAGGAACTCTGGTGAGCTCTTGCATTCGGTATCTGAAGAATTCCCCAAAGCAGAGACCCTAAATAGCCAGGAAAGGAGGTTTGGCTACCTAGGAAAGAGGATAGGCTAGTAAGAAAGGTAAGAGCCTATCAGAAGGAGTCTCTGACGTCACCTGCTGGCCCTGGCCACTCAGAGCAGTCCAGTGTGCCAGCACACCTCTGAATCCAAGATGGCAGAGGTCTGGGGCACGCTGGAGGAGCTCTGGGCACCTCCCCTGGGAGGTGCAGGTCAGGGGAGTGGTCACTCCCCTTTCCTTTGTCCAGTTACATGCCAGAGCAGGGCTGGGGGATCCCTGAACCGGTGTAGACTGGCTTATGCAGAGATGGGCACCATCTGTGCCCATCAAAGCATTTCCAGAGGCTGGGGGAAGCTACTCCTCCCCAGCCCTGACACCTATTTCCAAAGGGAGAGGGTGTTACATCCTCTCTCTGAGGAAGTCCTTTGTTCTGCCTTCCTGGGCCAGGCCTGGCTGGACCCAAGGAGGGCAGAAACCTGTCTGAGGGGTTGGCAGCAGCAGCAGCTACAGTGAAACCCCGGGAAAGGCAGTTTGGCAGTACTCGGGTTCTGTGCTAGAGACCCGGGGGATCATGGAATTGTCACCCCAATGCCAGAATGGCATTGGGGTGACAATTCCATGATCCTAGACATATTACATGTCCATGTTCGGAGTTACCATTGTGACGCTGTACATAGGTAGTGACCTATGTACAGTGCACGCGTGTATGGTGTCCCCGCACTCACTAAGTCCGGGGACTTTGCCCTGAACGATGTGGGGGCACCTTGGCTAGTGCCAGGGTGCCCTCACACTAAGTAACTTTGCACCCAACCTTCACCAGGTGAAGGTTAGACATATTGGTGACTTATAAGTTACTTAAGTGCAGTGGTAAATGGCTGTGAAATAACGTGGACGTTATTTCACTCAGGCTGCACTGGCAGGCCTGTGTAAGAATTGTCAGATCTCCCTATGGGTGGCAAAAGAAATGCTGCAGCCCATAGGGATCTCCTGGAACCCCAATACCCTGGGTACCTCAGTACCATATACTAGGTAATTATAAGGGTGTTCCAGTATGCCAATGTGAAGTGGTGAAATTGATCACTAGCCTGTTAGTGACAATTTGGAAAGCAGAGAGAGCATAACCACTGAGGTTCTGGATAGCAGAGCCTCAGTGAGACAGTTAGTCATAACACAGGGAACACATACAGGGCACACTTATTAGTACTGGGGCCATGCCTGGCAGGGTCCCAGTGACACATAGACTAAAACAACATATATACAGTGAAATATGGGGGTAACATGCCAGGCAAGATGGTACTTTCCTACAAATGGTACTTAGGGTACCTGTAGTATGTGAGACAGTGATAATCCGGGTATCCATAAATTAGTGCATTAACACCATCGTTGGTGGCGCCATGTCATAGTTTGACTCTTGCTCTCGGCAAAACTGCTGTTTTAAGGATGACAGTACTTATGTTTGTATGTCCTACAACAAGTCACAGCTGTCGCCCCAACCCTTCCGGCTCACAAGCAGCATCTCACCAAAAACCTAAAAAGTAAAAGGTGATTTGTGGCAGCCTTTACGCATGGACTCAAGAGTGTGACATCTCAGGGAGTGTTGTGGTTAATCGGAGATTACCCTTTTCTCACATGAGCAACATGTCTCAATCAAACACAGGCAATGAAGATGTAGTAAAGTTTTCAATAGGTTTTATTTAACAAAACCGCAATCTATGATAAGTTGCATGGGCTGCAATGATTAGGATAATGGACAATGCAAGAAACAGAATGGTAAAGACAAGAGTCATTAACACAAAGACCCCCACCATCTTGCAATGACATGAAGTGACATGAGATATAATATATGTCTTAATAACCTAATGTCATGTACCTAATCTCTAACCTAAAAGAGAGCTAGGTGTGTTAAACCTAATCTGCCAATGCTATGTCCATGAGAAGAGCCCCCCCAACCCTTGTTACCTTGGAATGAGGTTTCTAACTCAGACTCCATCGGGACACGAAGACTGGGTCAGCATCAAGGCGACGTGCAGCATCGATAGCAGCAATGGCACCTGGTCGGAATCCTCTGACTATTTGACTGAGTGAGGTGCATTTATACAGATCTGCTAAGACCCCTGATGTAGGTCTGTTCCCAAACAATAGATAACAAGACATGCTTGGGACGACAATTTATGTAAACAAATCTCTCAAAGGCATGAAGAGGGAAAGTACTTAATGTGAAATCCTACAGTTTGTTTATTTTTTATGCTTGATATTGACGTCTTAGCGCAGTAGCACTGATAACATGAAACTAAAACATTGGCCTAACTAGAAATAAGTCAGCCATCTTAAAAGATATAATTTAAAAAATGCGATAAAACAGAGCAAGCTAAGTAGGGTAAAAGTCACTAGGTGACCGGGGACACGAGTCTGCAAGCCAAAGGCTACGCTAACTCCTGTTTCCCATTAAAACAAACTAGGATTCACTACACCCTCCCCATTGCCGTAACAAGTATGACGCCACCAAAGGTGAATGATTCCAATGCTAAATGTGCTCTGGACTAAAAGGTAAACCATAAAACTCGATACAAAATCACATTAAAAAAGTGTTAAAAAATAATTTGCTAAAAAACATACCAAGAGATATAGGCGGTCATTCTGACCGCGGCGGGCGGTGGTAGCCGCCCGCCATGCGGTCACCGCCATTTGGCCGCTCCGCGGTCAAAAGACCGCAGAGGCCATTCTGGCTTTCCCGCTGGGCCGGCGGGCGCCCGCCAAAGGAGCGCCCGCCGGCCCAGCGGGAAAGGCCCTGCAACACAGAGGCCAGCTCCGAATGGAGCCGGCGGTGTTGCAGGGGTGCGACGGGTGCAGTTGCACCCGTCGCGATTTTCACTGTCTGCTATGCAGACAGTGAAAATCATGCTGGGGCCCTGTTAGGGGGCCCCTGCACTGCCCATGCCAGTAGCATGGGCAGTACAGGGGCCCCCAGGGGCCCCACGACACCCGTTCCCGCCATCCTGTTCCTGGCGGTCAAAACCGCCAGAAACAGGCTGGCGGGAGCAGCGCCGCCATGGAGGTTCAGCCCTGCCAGGGGTATTCCGGCGGGAAACCGCCAGATCCGCTTTTCTGACCGCGGCTTTTCCGCCGCGGTCAGAATGGGCAATGAAGCACCGCCAGCCTGTTGGAGGTGCTTCCGTTGCCCGCGGCCCTGGCGGTTTAGGACCGCCAGGGTCAGAATGAGGGCCATAATGTCGACCATGACAAGCACAGCAGGCCAAAGTAAGGGCAATCAATGCAAACTTTGAATTTGGTAAAACAAGCCAATCATCAAATCCATTCAACAGTAGTCATGAACTTGAAGAGCATCTTCAAAGCCATCGAATGGAAAGGACCTCAGGAAAGAGGCCACATCGTCAGATGCTAGACCGATCACAGGGTAGGCAGACGGATCCATGGAGCAGTAGTGCATAGTAGTCTCCACTACAGGTCCACCTGCAGGAGTGGCACTCTCCACATTGCCAAAAAGAGCCAGATCGTTCATCAAGGGCAGCTCATAAGTGGCCTCGTGAATCAGCCTTTTTCTCAAGGAGCACGACCGTGAATGAACCCTCATTGGGGACATCAGCAGTGCTTGGTCCACAGGTGGCACTGGCGTAACAGCAAGACACACTGTAGGAAAGTGTTCGAAGATGCACCATACGCAGCAAAAGACTGGTTGCATGCACCATAGGAGTGGTCAGAATGACAGTGACCAATCACGCTCCAATTCCTCCAGCAACGGAGCATTAAAGACCTGAACCATGTGTTAATGGCACAGTTGAGCTGGTGGCAGTAGCTCCATTGCTTTGCGTAGCTGGAAAGACACAACCAGTGCGAATCAGAAGAAATAGCAGCAGTATTCCACCTATCAATGCCAAAATTATTGGAAAGCCGCCAAACACACTTGAAAAGAGTGAATAGATGGCCAATGGAATGACTCGAAGACAGTCTGGAAGATGGACGCAAATCCATACCCAACAGCCTTAAAGAAATGGACAATCCCCGTAGTGCTCGAGCATTGCAACTTCTGGATACCAGCTCTCTAAAGTGCTTGGGGAAGTCGGTATTTAATAGGGATTGTATCTCGGCTGATGATCCAGCAATCTGGAGAGTATACGTCTCTCTAGCTGAAGTCAACCCAACTTGTTTTTGGAACAGCAGCACCTTTAGTCTGCTCAGCTTGTCATAATTTACATTAGCAGTATCAATGTGAGGCCACATTTCTGATACTTCTATCTCTCGTGTGGGGGGTGTGACAGGAAAGTCAAAATGGTTAGGCAGAATGCTTATATAAGGCTTTTTATTTTTGTTCTTGTAATTATTTTTCACTTTTAATTCTTTTCTACTTGCGCTGTACGTCTTTAGGATGTTTCCTTATTTTCCTTCTTCCCTGTTCCTCATATATCTTCTTTTTTTTGGTTTCAGGTTGAAGTACTCCAGGGCTCCACACGGTCATCTACACCAGGAGAGGGAGAGAGAATAAGAAGCCTTTATTAGCAGGTAAGTCTAAGGGAATTCTGGCTTCTATTTCTTCTCTTTCAGATTATTTCTTTTTCTCTTATGCTTTCCTTTGACCTTTTCCATGCCCCTTCTGTATTTGTGATTAGTGCCTTGGTTAATTCCTTAGTTTTACTTCTTTCACTCTCTGTTCTGTTAGTATTGTGGCTCTGTTTAATCAGTGTCTTTTTTTGGCTTTTCTCCTTTCTAATATAAAGTTTCTTGTCAAACAGTGCACCACCCGTTTTCCCGTCACCCTGTGCTTTTGCCGTTTATTGTTTTTAGTGTTCTAAAGGGTGCAGGTCTCCGAGGTGCAAAAACAGTCCTCCCCACTTATGTGATCCACTTTTCCATCCCTTTCCCTGGTTTGGTTCACATGCCTGGTTTGGCCACGCTCCTCCTGGAATGTGGCCGGCTTCTGCATATGTTGCTCTCCCTCTCAGTCGTTTTGAGCCGGTTCCTTTGCTGGTGTTCTGTGGCGTCCGTTTTTCTGGTCGCTTCTCCTTTGGTTCGTCATCCCGCATCTCCTCCTCCTCCGCTATGCTTCTCTGGATTCCTCCGTCCTTCGCTATGGAATCTTGACTTGTAGTAATATAGAGATTCAATTCATTGTCGTCATTCTCATACCACGTCTTCAACAAATTAATGTGGTAAATTTGACTTTTATCGGACCCTGTGGGTATTTTGATCCTGTACGTTACCGGGGTTACTTTTCCTAGGACAGTACAGGGTCCCTGCCATCTGGCTAACAATTTGTTCTCGCTTGTAGGTAGGAGGACTAATACTTTTTTACCTATGGTTAGTTTTCGTGTCTTACTTCCAACATCATAACGGGTCTTCTGTCTCTTCTGGGTCTCTTCTAGTTGGGTTTGATCGTCCTCCCACACTGAATGTAATGTTTCTTTTAAATCCCTAGTTTAGGTGAGAATGTCTTTTATCTCCTTCTCTGTTTCTTCCCAATGTTCAGCCATCATATCTAAAATAGTCCTAGGTTGTCTTCTGAAGAGAAGTTTAAAAGGACTATGTCATACCGGTATGGTTTATGGTCTTCCGTAAAAGATTCTTGATTGTTTTGTTGCACCGTTCTACGAGGCCATCTGTGTGTGGATGAGAAACTGATGTCCGTATTTGCTGGACGCCAAGATTATGACATATTTCCTTCATTAAACGAGACATGAAAGGTGTTCCCTCGTCGGTCAAGAGTTCCTTAGGAAATCCGACACAGGAAAATAATTCTATCATGGCGTGAGCCACACTTTTAGTCGTCATGCTCGATAGGTATGGCCTCAGGATATCTGGTGGCATAGTCAACTAGAACTAAGATGTATTGGTGACCTTTAGATGATGCCACCAAAGGGCCCACCAAGTCCATACCTACCTGCGTAAACCGGGGTCTCTATAATGGGTAAAGGAATGAGGGGAACCTTGGATTCCAGGGAGGGATTAATCAATTGACATTTTTGACATTGTTGGCAATGTTTCCGTATGTCCCCATATATACCTGGCCCTTAAAACCGCCTTGTTATGTACTCTGCAGTCTTTTCCCTTCCTAGATGTCCTTCCCCCGTCTCCCATGTGCTAAGTGTAGTACCTGGGCATGGTAAACTTTGGGAACTAACAAGTGGGTTTTCCTGTTCCCTTATTGGGTGACTACTCGATACAGCAAATCATTTCTAATGTTGAAATAAGGACCTACCGTAGGATTGCTATTGGTGAGAGCATTATGCCAGGCCTGCTTTAGAGTAGGGTCATCTCGTTGTGACTGTCGGAAATCTCCTGCGGCAGATAATACATGCTTCATTGGATTAGGGTTATTTTCTTCATTATTATTTTTCTCCCTGCCGTATGTTTCCCTCTGGTTTCGCTTCTGGGTTTTAGTCAGTTTTTCCCTATGTATATTCTTTTCTATTTCTACTTTGGAAAAAGGTGCTTCTGCCCACCAGGAGTCTGTCAGGTTAGTATGTTTTAGGCTGTCTAATAGCTCTTGAAATGCCACATAATTCGTTCCTATAATGAGTTCCTCCACAAGGTCTGGGATGGCTCCTACAACAACTTGTTCTTCTTCTTCCTGCCACTTCACCTGTATGACAGCCACTGGGAAGGTTTTGCTATCACCGTGTACACACGTGATGAGTACATACTCTCCCTTTACCCATTGCTCTGGATGTAAGTCTTTTTGGTTAACAAAACTTTGACTACAGCCTGAGTCTACCAAGGTCCTTCTTAATTGTTGATTCACTAGTAGAGCGGTGGCATATCGAGTAGCGGTATTACCCAACCACAATACTCTTCCTTTGACCATCTCTATCTCCATTGGCTCTACCTGGTTCCGTTTTTGTGCGCAAGATCGTGTAATATGGCCCCATTCTGCACAGTGATAACATTGGGGGTTCGACATGGGCTCTTTTAGTGGGGCTCGATAAGGAAGGGCTTTTTCCACATTTAGTCCAGTTAGAAGCTTTATCGCGAAGGATTGAGAAGATGGTTTAGGAATGGGGAAATTTGTTCTGGTAACAGTACCCCGAAAGTCTGGAGCCCTATGATAAGCACAGGCTAGTTCAATATCAGAGGGGTTGTCCAAGCCGGGATGCTGTCTGATCCAATTCCGAGTGGTTGTAGGTAGGGCTTCTAAGTACTGTTCCAACACTATGGCTTGGAACATCTCTTCTTTGGTAGTGTCTGTAGTGTAGAGGATGCCATTTACAAGCTTCATGTTGAACCCGATAATAAAGAGTACGTGGATTCTCGGGACTCATTCATTTAGTATGCCGAAAGCGCAACCTGTAACTTTCTTGGTCTAATCCTACTAGTTCGAGGATAGCCTTTTTAATGTCTATATAGGGGGTTACTCCACTCGGGTTCACCGCTTTATAGGCAGCCTGTAGCGGACCAGTAAATAAAGGGGCAATATAGTGGCCCCAGCGCTCTTATTGCCAGTTAGACGAACTTGCTACTCTTTCAAAGTCTGTGAAAAATCCATCTGGGTCATCACTTCCCTGATACATGTGCAATACAATGTTAGGAACGGTCGGGTGTACTCTAGTTGTAGCAATTGTCTCTGTGAGTTTTCCTAAAGCAGTTTCATGTACAAGTTGCTTATTGACTTTGATTGTAGCCTGGCTTTTCAGGGCCGTCTGTAGAGCATCACAAGCTTCCCTGGCTTCTTTTATCTGTTCCTCCCACTCTAGTTGTAAGTGTCTTTGACTGTCCGCCAGTTGGGCTATCATGTCTGCCAGACTTGGCTTCTCCTCCATTTTACTTTTCCTGTCTGGCTGGATGAATTTTTATCCCACTTTTGACACCACTGTGACAGGGAAGGAAAAATGGTTAGGCAGAATGCTTGTTTAAGGCTTTTTATTTTTGTTCTTGTAATTATTTTTCACTTTTAATTCTTCTCTACTTGTGCTGTACATCTTTAGGATGTTTCCTTATTTTCCTTCTTCCCTGTTCCTCATATATCTTCTTTTTTTGGTTTCAGGTTGAAGTACTCCAGGGCTCCACACGGTCATCCACACCAGGAGAAGAAGAGAAAATAAGAATCCTTTTTTTAGCAGGTAAGTATAAGGGAATTCTGGTTTCTATTTCTTCTCTTTCAGACTATTTCTTTTTCTCTTATTCTTTCCTTTTACCTTTTCTGTTTCCCTTCTCTATTTGTGATTAGTGCCTTGGTTAATTCTTAGTTTTACTTCTTTCACTTTCTGTACTGTTAGTATTGTGGCTCTGTTTAATCAGTGTCTTTTTTGGCTTTTCTCCTTTCTAATATAAAGTTTCTTGTCAAACAGTGCACCACCCGTTTTCCCGTCACCCTGTACTTTTGTTCTTTATTGTTTTTAGTGTTCTAAAAGGTACAGGTGCAAAAATAGTCCTCCCCACTTCCGTGATCCACTTTTCCCTCCCTTTCCCCGGTTTGGTTCACATACCTGGTTCGGCCGCGCTCCTCCTGGAATGTGCCCGGCTTCTGCATATGTTGCTCTCCCTCTCAGTCGTTTTGAGCTGGTTTCTTTGCTGGTGTTCTGCGGCGTCAATTTTCTGGTCGCTTCTCCTTTGGTTCTTCGTCCCGCGTCTCCTCCTCCTCCACTATCTCCTCTGGATTCCTCCGTCCACCGCTATGCTCCTCTGGATTCCTCAGTCCTCCTCCTTGTCGTCCTCGTCCTCGGTGTCTTCCGGGCATTTCAGTTTCCTCCTCCGGCGTCCTGAAAGCGCTGTCACGTAGGGGTCGTACTTCCCCTGTGGTACCTTAAGTAGTGCCCCCAGGGTCCACAAGGTCTGCCCCCGTCCCTCGTGCCCTTTCACAGGGGGGAATAAAACTTGTCCACAACACGTAATGACCTTAGAGGCTGAATTTGCATAGGCAATTCCTGGTCGCAAACCGCAGCAGCTTTGGTCGCTCAGCACCACATAACTTCCATTTGAAAGTACATGAAATGCTGGTCGAACCAAAGGGACAGAAGTACCCTTCAGAAAAAAGGCCAAGTTCACGAACCCCACATTGCAAAGGCCATGAAGGGATGCCTGCTCGCAGATCATTGAATGACTAACAGTAGTCTCACATTCGCTTCCGCTAAGAAAAACCTCTGTTTCACTATTCAGACATTTGTATTCAAAGGACAACTTCCGCTCTTCTTTAATATAGCTATCACATAGTCACTAGTACCTGCCCACAACAAGATGTTTCAGGCATTTCAAAAAACGAAAAGTGGAAATAGGCATAATAATAATGCCATGTAGGAGGCATACTGTTGAAGGACACTCTGCAACTGTGAAAGGCAACATTTCTAACTTCTCTATGTGAAGCATGGTGAAACTCGCTTCCCTTTTAGCCTTCGGCTGTTGTTCCCTGGATAAATTAAAAGCAGTGAACAATTCACTACCTTTAATGTACTTCCATGGAACTCGGCCATTTTTCAAAGTCTGTAACGTCCAACCTAACTGCATGATGGAACGCAGCGGACTTTGCCCATGATATAAGAGGGACATGTTTGTCTGAATGATATCTATCGCAGACGACACTATGTTTGTCAGGGAATACTTCCTGTTGGACAGAGTGTTCATGCCATTATCAACAACTGCTAAAGCCTTTTCTAAGTTCTCCTTATCCATTTGCCTTAAATGCGCAGCAGCTTCTATCTGAGAAAGCTTCCAGATCTCATTATACATAGCATAGATGAATCTCTTAGAGTGTGGCTTTCTAGGACCCAACAAAAAGTCCTGCAAGTCTAAATCTTCAGAAAGAGTGTTAAGATATTCTTTAAGTGTGGCTAACGTGTTAGACTGTACCCATCGTTGGCACAGTTTATCTACAGTGTATGTTGTAACTATACCCGTGTGTTGAGCCAAGACAAAGCGGGGTCTGGGCAGCTAATCTTGAAACCACCTGACGAATTCACAAAATGTGCCTGATACCCATTTGTGTCTATTCGCAAAGCAACCACCAGCCGGGACTGAAAAGTGAAGAGTTATAGGTACCAGCCTGAACCTTTGCATCTAGTTCTTCCTCTGTAACATTCAGGAAGGATTGCCAAGTATTAAACTTTGCCGGTGTGGGGATACTTGGCGTGTTCATTTCCTTTATTTTCACTAACCCCAAACAGGCTGTCTGTTGAATGGTGTAATTCAAAAAGATCATTTGCACAGGAATAAGGCACGCTCTAAATAAAGCTTCCCTACCCTGTATTTGCCAATCTTGTGTTCTTCCAGTGTTCCTAACCTTCAACTGCAAGAAGGGAAACAAAGGTGTCTGAATAAATCAATGTTGTGTCAGTTAGCAACATGTTCCTAATGTCTGATGGAGGTAATTTGAAATAATATGACTCTGGATGTTTTGTGTCATGCCCAGAAAAATAAGTAAATGTATCTGAATAAAGTTTTGGGCTCCCCACAGGTGGTATTGAACAGTGTTCCCACTGTGTGTGGTTAAGTTTAAGTACTGTTCTATGTCTAGTGGCACGGTGCAGGTAGTAATATCCCCATTTGTTATAGCAGAACATTCCCCCACGATTCATTGTATTTGTATATACATCATTACTTTCAAATACTGAATAGTCCTTCATTTCAGTCAACATAAAATCAACTGTCTGGACATGCCAATCATCAGATACAACACCAGATGTAATTACATCCGTTCTAGAAATTTTGAAGACATATGGAATCTGAATGACCTCAGTAGGCACGTATATATCAAATAGAACTTTGTCCCACACAATCCCATCAGGAATAGGTGGAGCTGAAATGTTCACAAGGGACAAGTCTCTTCTTATGTGAGGAATGATACGGAGTTAAGACTTCATCCACAGGCTCAACAGAGGAGCATTCAGGAAGGTAATGACCATTTATTAGCAAAAAGAAAACAGTCACGAAACCAATCCATAGAAACAATGCAAAAAATGTTAAGCAGAACCATAAATAGTTCCATGGGTGAATGAAATAGTTATTTTTAAGCCATAAGTACAACTTACGTATCTTTTCAATCACAGGAGTGGATGAGTCTGAAGAAAAGTCATCAATGTCGATGAAATAACCAGAAGCAGTCTCTGCAAATGCAGGAGCAGGTGCATTACTGGTGGATGGATCCACTTCGCGTGGAAGCTCATAGTAGACGGTGCCGTCAGTCTGTGTAGTATTGGTGTAGAAAACAGCCAAATCTTGGACAGTTGCTGTCGTTGAAGTGGTAACTGGAATCAGCAAGAGCTCATTTTCTGCCCTCCCCACGGTTGAGGAGGTATTTATAGCATTGTTGGACATTGTTGTGTAGTCCGAAGTAGTGTTGTCATTTCTGCTTTGAAGAGGTATGTCCTGTTGGGTAGTGAGAGGGGACCGGGCACTACCCAAGGGACCTCAGGGTCAACTGTGCAGGATCGGCCACATGGTGAAGTTTGACATCATCAATGGAAATTAATCTGTTTGCTTTGGACCCAGGCAGTGGTAGTAAGATGACAGTTGTGGTACCTGGTACTCCCAGAACTGGGACCAGTGCTCTGTAGGATGGACCAAACTCCTCCTTCGCAGCGATTTTCTCATGAACCAGATCCCCGACTTTAGGAATCCAGCCAGTGGAAGTTGTTGGTAAATCCCTTATTCCTAAGGTGGCAGCACTGGTGGATGATTTATCATCACAAAATTGCTGAAGCTCCTGTAAAACAGTGAGACATTCATTTATGTCAAAAGGTGTATCTGCTGCCACCAAGCCAGGGCTATGAAGATCTGGGACACACATAGATATCCCAAGGAGAACCTCATAGGGAGTGCATCCTCCAAGTACCGTCTTGGCAGATTATTCAGTGCTCTCTGGACCCCATATAGGTGATGAAGCCAACTGCGACCAGAACCTAATACTCTAGCTGTTAAGGACTGCTTTAGGTCATGATTCCTCCTCTCCACAACCGAATTGTGCTTGGGATGGTATGGTGAGGAGTAATGGAGTTCAACACCCATCGTCCCCATGGTTTCCCTGAATGCCTTGGAGGCAAAGGCAGGGCCCTGGTCCGAGTGGAATGCTGCAACTGCATATGTCCAGTTAAAGATCAGCAAGTCTTTTAAAACATTTCGAGCGTCAGCCAACCGCTGTGGCCATACCCACAGGAATCTAGAACAAGAATCTACAGTGACTAAGATGTATTTGTATGCACTATCAGGTTGGAGCGGACCACAATGGTCCCAGTACACACATTGTAGTGGCCTACTGGACACTACGAGGGATGTCTGAGGTGGGCGTTTGATGTTTGAGCCCTTAATTTGCTGGCAAATGTCACAACAAAGGATGTATTGTTTTGTCTGTTTGTATAGATCTGGCCACCAGAATTGTTTCTGTAAGAGTGTATCTGTTGCTGAAATACCAGCATAAGCAGAAGTGACACCCTCATGCACTGCTTTTATTAGATCTAATCTCTGGTCTTCGTTGGGGATAGCTCGAACTCCAACCCCAGGAAGTGTTGCGTAGGCAACATTCTGTGCACTGATGTGGTAAGACTTGCCTTCAACCGAAGCTTTCACTGCACTCAGAATTTCATTATCCAATCTCATCTGAGAACAAGTCACTACAGCCACAGAAGCTGTAGCTGCTGTGGATTTAGCTGCTTCATCAGTCAAAGTATTGCCGATAACGTGTACTGCTACACGTTGGTCGCCCAATGTATGGACACAAGGTAGCTTATCCTTGAGATCAGCCACCCTCCCCCACAAAGTTCTATGTTTTATGGTGTTCCCTTTTGAGCCTCTAAACCCGTTCAGCTTCCAATGATTGAGATAATCATTGTAGGACTGGACGCAGTAGTATAAGTCACAGACAATTAAAGTCAGTAATCCTGGCTCTGTGTGTTCTAGAGCTAATATTAGGGCTTTGAGTTCAGCCAGCTAAGCTGTGCAGTCCACTAAGGTCTGCGTGTAGGTATTGTAAGGGTGGAAGACTCCACCCTCCATCACTCCCCTCATGGCTGCGCAAGCGGCTAATTATTGATGTTTGGTACCTGCAGCTGGTTGTGCTGAACCATCAGTGTAAATGAAAGTATGGTATCTGTCAAGTAGCAAAATATCTAAAGGAGCAGGGTACTCCTGTTCGTATGGGAGAACTTTTTGTGTCTGAAGTTTTGGATCAAAGATGTAGTCAACATCGGTGGCAGTCAGGGAGGTTGTCCACTGAATCTAACGTGGATGTAATGCTTTAGCATTTGCAACTCTTGCTTTTGTGGTGGCTTCTAATGCTGGCACTGGGGTAACGACAATGATGCATTTCCCTTGGGCAAGTGGCCTCTCCTTAATGACAGCCATCTGATCCGCAGTTAGAATTTTGTCAGTTGGTGCAAAACATTGTTATGCATTTGAGTATAAATGTGATTTATATGTTATAGGCACTGTGTCGCCCTTGTTAAAGGTGACATAAGTGAACCCAATGGCACCAGCAATTATTCTGATGACCAAATTTGTTATGTTATTACGGGTGTGCAAGTGTTTTGCTTCTAGTATGTCCTGTTGCAATTCCCTAAGGATGAGTATGTGTCCAACTGTCCAGTGGATGCTAGAAAAATCAGGGTGTATTAAGTCATAGAGTGGATTGATACGTTGTGCATAGTGAGGAATGTATGTTCTGCCAAAATTAAAGAAACCAAGTAAAGAAGAGTGTTGGGTGGGCGCAGTTGAGCACATTTTCCCAGAAAGTGCGGGGCCAAGCTCCTCCCCTCATTTGATAGCTCGTATCCCAGTAACAATACCCTGAGAAAGGCTATTTTAGTCTTTCTAAAATTACATTTGTAGCCAAGGGCTGCGAATCCTAAAACAATCCGATCGACCCTGGCAAGATGAATGTTGAGGTTGTGATCTGTGAGATAGATGTCATCCACAAAAGACAATGCCTCTGGATCAATATCATGTAATATTGATGTTACACGGGCTGAGAACAGCCCTGGGCTGTTCTTGTAGCCTTGGGGCAAATGGCAGAAGCGTTTTTGCGAGCCAAATGAGAACGCACTCAGGTCCCGACTTTCATGTGCTAAGTTCTGGTAGAATAAACTATTGGAAATTGTCCAATGTTTTTTTTCTTTTTTTCGCACTATGTTGTTAATTAGTGCTGTGCTATGTGAATTGTGTATAGCGTGTGTGTATGACTCTTTAAATGTCCATAATCTAAGACTATTCTATAGGAATGATCTGGCTTTACAACGAGGAATAACAGGTTATTCATTGCAAAGACACAGGGCTCAGTTACTCCCTGGTACTCGAGCTGGGTGAGGATCTCCCTCACTTGAGCTTTTGCTTTGTGTTTAACAGGATATTGTGGCTGCGGTTGGGGTGTAGACCTGATAGATCTTACATGACAAGGTGAGTCTTTGGGCCAGATGTACGAAATTCCTGAATTGCGACTCGCAAATTGCGATTCAGAGAGACTCGCAATTTGCGAGTCGCAATTCAGGATGTAGGATGGTGTCCCTGACATCATCTGCGAGTTGCAAGGGGGTCGCAAAGGCCCACCTCATTAATATTAATGAGGTGGGTCGCAATTTGCAGCAGACAGCAGACCACCATGTCTGTGACTGCTTTTAAATAAAGCAGTTTTTTTTTTTTTGTAATGCAGCCTGTTTTCCTTAAAGGAAAAAGGGATGCATTCCAAAATGAAAAAATGAAACGTTTTAGTTTAATTTTTTCAGAGCAGGCAGTCGTCCATAGTGTCAGAGTCACCAGATCCTCGGGGTCTGTGCACGTTCCCAACACGTCCACCACTGAACAGCTCCAAGACTCTGATAGATAAATCACAGAGACTGAGAGAGTCCAAGAGGGGAAGAGGGGATTAGAAAGGGAACCACTGGGAAAGAGGCCTGTAGTAAGAAAACGGTTAGAACACATAATATGAAAATTATATCTCCTGAAATCAATACTAGACTATGATTCTAAGCCTAGTCACTCTGAAAACATGAACAATCTAAGAGTTAAGTTTAAAATGACTAAGTTTCAAGATGGCCGGATACCTGTAGGGGAATCAAGATGAATTAAATGAAAACTTTCTTATTCAAGTACTTTCCTTTACAGGAGAATTAGAAAAAACATTCTGACTAAATTTTAAACCAGTCATATAAATCCTGTTTTGAGAATATATACTAGGACCATACAATGTTGCTTCTAGAATCTCTGGCCTTCAGTGTACTCTTAAAATGTTTCAACACAAATTGCGCATATTGCAGATATATATATATATATATATATATATATATATATATATATAGTAAACACCATAAAAGGATTGTGCACCATGAATAACACAATATGGATTCAGGAAACAAATCACATAACTTGTCAACTCGAATATTACATAATAAATATCTTAGAATAGTAGCATACAATAAACAACATGAATTAAACTCGAGGAGAGAATCGTGCATCTTGCCAATTTGAGTGTTACCATGTAAAATACCAAGAAATGGTAGCACTCAATGAATGTCAAAGTCAAATCATCATTAATCGAATCGCGCGTCTTGCCGATTCGTAAAACACGATGTAAATGTCAAGGAATAACAGCTCACAATAAATAACAAGATCAAAGTACAATGAAACGAATCGCGCTTCTTTTGCCGATTCTTAAGCCACCATGTAAAATGTCAAGAAATGGTAGCGCGCAATGAACAACAAAGTTAAATGCTCATGAAACGAGTTGGGTGTCTTGTCAATTTGTAAAACATCATGTAAATGTCAAGAAATAGTAGCGCGCAATGGACAACAATGTTTAAACACCATAAAACGAATCACGCATCTTGCCGATTCTTAAGCCACCATGTAAATGTCAAGAAATGGTAGCGCGCAATGAATAACAAAGTCAAACCTTTATGAAATAAATCGCGCGTCTTGCCTATTTGTAAACTACCATATAAATGTCAAGAAATGGTAGCGCGCAAGTAATCTGTTACTCATTTAAGAATTTAAACCAAGAATATGAAAATTCTAAATAACGGTGTCGGGACAGTCCAACCACCGTCTTACTGCCTGGAACAATAATCACCAATGAAGGATTAGGGCAGAAGACTGGAAGATCCAAATAGGCCGCCGGGACAGGAGCTCAGGAAGAAGCTGCTGCTCTGCACAGTGACCTCTGAATAGTGAGCACTGGGAGTTGGGCTGGCTCTCTTTTATAGAGTCTTGGCCCAGCCCAGAACCACGCCCAGGCATGTTGCAGGGAAAGTCTCTGGAAGGCCCTGGAAAGGGGCCACACCCTAACACACTCTGAAAACCTGCAGCAATACATTGCAAAGGAACAGTATTTGTAAGCATATTAAAAATAAGTTTTCAGGATTGAACTCTGCAATGCAAAAGGTTAAACCACAACATATCAGCACAATGCATAAATTACTTTGTTTTGAGAGTGCTGGGTTTTTGCATTTTTGTCACCAATAGAGCGCGTATTGCTCTGGTGTTGACAGTACTCCCCTCTCCCAGACGCGCTCTAGGGCCTTGTTTGCTTGGATTAAGACGATGAAAGCGTCTCACAAGTACTGGAGCATGAACATCAGATGCGGAAACCCGTGAGTTACTTTCAGGACCATAACCTTTCCATGAGATTAAGTACCATAGATTACGCCCTCTCAGTTTAGAATCCAACACTTTCTTGACTTCGTTTTCTTCTTCCCCTTGTACTAGAACAGGAGCTGGATGAGGGTGGACCTTTTGGACTGCCTTTTTCAAGAGGGAAGTGTGGAACACTGGATGAATCCGTAAGGATCTGGGCAATTGTAGTTTATAGGTCACCGGATTGATTTGCTGAAGGACAGTATAAGGACCTATGAATTTAGGGTTAAACATGTGCTTCTTCTTGAAGTCCATGGGGGTGATTCTGACTATGGCGGACGGCGGAGGCCGTCCGCAATAGTACCGCCGTCAAATGACCGCACCGCGGTCAAAAGACCGCGGCGGCCATTCAGACATTTCCCCTGGGCCGGCGGGCGCTCTCCAAAAGAGCGCCCGCCGGCCCAGAGGAAATGCCCCTGCAACGAGGACGCCGGCTCAGAATTGAGCCGGCGTAGTTGCAGGGGTGCGACGGGTGCAGTTGCACCCGTCGCGTATTTCAGTGTCTGCAAGGCAGACACTGAAATACTTTGCGGGGCCCCCAGGGGCCCCGCGGCACCCCCTACCGCCATCCTGTTCATGGCGGGTTTCCCGCCATGAACAGGATGGCGGTAGGGGCTGTCAGAATCCTCATGGCGGCGGAGCGCGCTCCGCCGCCATGAAGGATTCCCCCGAGCAGCGGTAAGTCGGCGGGAGCCCGCCGACTTGCCGCTTCTGACCGCGGCTGAACCGCCGCGGTCAGAATGCTCGTGGGAGCACCGCCAGCCTGTTGGCGGTGCTCCCGTGGTCGGTGGCCCTGGCGGCCACCGGCCGCCAGGGTCAGAATGACCCCCTATATGTTTTGTGGAAAGCCACACTTTGTCACCTGGTTGATATTGCAGTCCCTCACAATGTTTCTTGTCAAAATGCCTTTTATATTTTTGTTTGGCTTTTTCTAAATGCTGTTGAATCAGTTTCTGGGTTTGATGTAAATGCTGAATGGTTTCTGACACAGGTGGAGTAAGAGAACTTTCTTGAGGAATTGTGATGGGCAAGGTGTCAGGATCATAGCCAAATAAACCAAAAAAGGGTGTAACGCCAATAGAAGTGTGGAATGAGTTATTGTAAGCTAACTTAGCTAACCAGAACATAGATGTCCAAGAATGAAGTGCCTTTTCAGCGTAGGCACGTAGGTATTGTTTCAAAGTCTGATTTAGTCTCTCCGTTTGACCATCTGTTTGAGGATGGTGACTAGTAGATAGCGTAGATGTCACTTGGAGTGTTTTACACCATGTCTTCCAGAAATTGGAGGAAAATTGTGATCCCCGATCGGAGAGGATAACCTTTGGCAGTCCATGATAACGAACCACTCTGTTCAGTAAAATAGTTGCCAATTCACTAGAAGTGGGCAATTTTTTACAGGCGATGAAATGTCCATATTTCGTGAGACTATCTACTACCACCAGAATTACTGAATGCTGTTGAACCACTGGCAGACCGGTAATAAAGTCTAAAGAAATGTGCTCCCATGGAAGACTTGGGGTTGGAAGTGGATGTAACAACCCTTTTGGTTTTGAATGACTTGTTTTAATGAGAGCACAAACTTCACAGTTGTTTACCATTGCTTTTACATCTTTTGTTAGGGTAGGCCACCAAAAATAGCGTTGGATCAGTTCAAGAGTTTTAGGAGTACCTGGGTGACCTGCCGTAGGTATAACATGCAACCAATGAAACACTATCTAGCGAAGTTTGGTAGTGGGTACGAACAAACGAGCGTCATGAAAGGGTAAACCTTGCTTGATTGACCTTTTGGGATCTGCTTGGGCCCATATTTGTCATTGTTCAACAGTGAAAGAGTTGCTAATTTCTTCATAGAAATCTTCAGTTTTTATGATACATAGAACCTTGTCAGGAGCAATGATAGCTCTGGAGGCTTGAAATGCAGGCAACATGGTAGACTCTTGACGGGACAAGGCGTCAGCCTTGCGATTATCTTTACCAGGCCGGAAGGTTACTACAAAATCAAATTCGGCAAAAAAAAGCATCCAGCGTAATTGCCGAGGGGTCAAAAGTCTGGCGGAACTCATGAATTGAAGATTACGATGATCAGTATATACTATAACAATGTATTTGGCACCCAACAAATGATGTGTCCATTCTTTAAAGGCGTCACGAATCGCCCGAAGCTCTTTTTCAGCAATGACATAGTTCTGTTCGGCTTCGTTCAACTTCCGAGACATATAAGCTACAGGATGAAGTTGACCAGTGTCTTTCTTTCGTTGTGATAAGACCGCTCCTATTGCTACATCTGAAGCATCAGCTTCCACTATGAAAGGTTGATTCGCATCAGGATGAGTCAAGACTGAGGCAGTGGAGAAAGCTTCCTTCAAAGTCAAGAAGGCTTGATCAGCTTCTGGGGACCATACAAACTTTTCTTTCTTTCTTAGTAGCTTAGTGATTGGAGCCACTGTCTGGGAGAAATGATTAATGAACCTCCGGTAAAAATTTGCAAACCCCAGGAAACATTGTACATCACGAACAGTCTTTTGGGTGGGCCAATCAGATACGGCTTTTACTTTCTTTTCTGCCATCACCATACCTTGAGGGGTAAGAATAACCCCTAAAAACTCAACTGTGGTAACATGAAACTCACACTTGGTTAGTTTGCAATATAAATGGTGTTTTCGAAGGGCTGCAAGAATTTTCTTGACATGTTGGATATGTTCGTTTTCATTGTCTGAGTAGATCAAAATGTAATCGATGTAGACTATGGCAAATATGTCGAAGTACTCTCTAAGAACGTCATTCAAGAAAAATTGAAATGCTGCTGGAGCATTACACAGACCAAAAGGCATGACGGTGTATTCAAAAAGGCCATACCTTGTCTTGAACGCTGTTTTCCATTCGTCACCCTCTCTCATTCTGACCAAATGATAAGCACCTCGAAGGTCAAGCTTCGTGTAGATTTTTGCTTTCTTTACTTGTTCCAATAAGACCGGAATTAGGGGCAAAGGATATTTATTCTTGATGGTGACTTTGTTCAAACCCCTATAGTCGATGCAAGTTCGAAGTTCTCCATTAGCTTTTGGAACAAAAAACAAAGGTGAAGCTCCAGGAGACTTAGAGGGGCGAATGAAGCCATTCTCCAAAAATTGATCTAGGTATTTTCGTAAATGTTGATTTTCATATTCTGACAGGGCATATACACGACAGTTGGGAAGTATCGCACCTGGGGCTAGATCAATTTGACAGTCATAAGATCTATGAGGAGGTAGAGTCTCTGCTCCTTTCTCATCAAATACATCTTTATAAGATGAATACTGTTTGGGCAGCTGAATTTCTTTTTCCGCGGCAGTAGCTATGTAAGAGTTGCAAACTTTTGGTACTTGAATCTTTTGGAGACATTGTTCATTACATAGCGCAGATGAGAACACGATTTTTCGTTCTGCCCAATTGATCTCCGGATTGTGATGAGTTAACCATGGCAAGCCGAGGATAATCCCTTATTGGGGAGCATGGATCACATCAAAGATGATTTTCTCTTTATGTTTCTTTCTTTAAATCTTAACTTCACAAATCATCGACAAGGGGATAGTCTGAAGAGTTACCGGACCTCCATTCAAGAGTTTTCATCGACTGCCTGGATGATTTCTGGGGTCTTCTTTTCAATACATGGGATCCCCCATGCACGAACCAATTGGACATCAACAAAATTCCCAGTAGCCCCAGAATCGACTAGAGCTTTTTTGAAATAGATCTTTTTCTTGATCTGAACTCTTATTTCCAGTTCAAGATGTCTAGATTGTGAAGGGTCCACGGTGACACCCAAAAGCAACCCTTCTCTGCATCTCTGGTGTTTTAGTTTTCCAACTCGACTGGTGCATTGGCTGCGACCTTCTGAACTGGACCTGGCTTGTTCTTTGGTTTGATTGGACAATCTTTGTCAAAATTACCTTTTCGCCCACAATAAAGACATTGTCCATTTTTTCTGCGGAGGTCCTTTTCATCTTTGGTCAAAGGTCTTCTGATGGTTCCAATTTCCATCGTTTCCGGCGTTCTTTCTTTCGGAGTTCTTGAGTCTCTGTTATCATGAACGCGCCATGAATATTTTTCAATCTTTTTGCACGCTCCTTTACATTCTGCTAAACGATGATCAAGTCTCAAGACAAGATTTATTAATTCTTGACAGTCTGTAGGTTGTGGATCGATTTGCGCTAATATATCTTTTAATTCCTCTTTGAGTCCCTTGTAAAACAAGACCGCTTGTTTTTCTTCAGGCCAGGATGTCTTGGCAACCAGCCGGTTAAAGTTGGCTAAATACAACACTAGGTCTTGATTTCCTTGGCGTAAATCTAATAATTCACGATCTGCTGACTGTGTTACAGTTCTCCGATCAAAAACTCTCTCAAATTCAGGAACAAAATTTCTCCAGTTATACAACAAGGGACTATTTATACGCACAAGAGGAATTGCCCAAGTAGCTGCATCCCCAGACAGATATGATAACAAAAAAGCTACTTTGGACTGGGCATCGGGAAAAGTATTTGGTCTGCAGGTGAAGTGTAGTTCCACTTGAACCAGGAAAGATTGCGCTTTCAAAGGGTCACCTGAGAAACATTCTGGGGGAGCTAAAGGAATTGCAGAAGGAACATTTAGGGAAATCGGATTACTTCCAGAAGCCTGAGAAGAAGTACCTGGCCAAGACACACCTGTGGGACTTTGTTCCTTCTTCTCTACCTTATCTTGCAACTGACTCACTCTCTCTGCTAAGCTAGTTGTCAATTCTTTGGATGATACCACCTCTGCTTGGAGCTGGGTGATAGCCTTGACTAACTCGTCTAGCATGGCCATGCTGAGAACATACACAAGCCAGGAGGATAATAATTCGTGGGCTCACTATTCTGTCAGAGTCACCAGATCCTCGGGGTCTGTGCATGTTCCCAACACGTCCACCACTGAACAGCTCCAAGACTCCGATAGATAAATCACAGAGACTGAGAGAGTCCAAGAGGAGAAGAGGGGATTAGGAAGGGAACAGCTGGGAAGGAGGCCTGTAGTAAGAAAAAGGTTAGAACACACAATATGAACATTATATCTCCTGAAATCAATACAAGACTATTATTCTAAGCCTAGTCACTCTGAAAACATGAACAATCTAAGAGTTAAGTTTAAAATGACTAAGTTTCAAGATGGCCGGATACCTGTAGGGGAATCAAGATGAATTAAATGAAAACTTTCTTATTCAAGTACTTTCCTTTACAAGAGAATCAGAAAAAACATTCTGACTAAATTTTAAACCAGTCATATAAATCCTGTTTTGAGAATGTATACTAGGACCATACAACATTGCTTCGAGAAACTCTGGCCTTCTGTGTACTCTTAAAATGTTTCAACACAAATTGTGCATATTGCAGATATATATATATATACAGTAAACACCATAAAAGGATTGTGCACCATGAATAACACAATATGGATTCAGGAAACACATCACATAACTTGTCAACTCGAATATTACATAATAAATATCTTAGAATAGTAGCATACAATAAACAACATGAATTAAACTTGAGGAGAGAATCGTGCGTCTTGCCAATTTGAGTGTTACCATGTAAAATACCAAGAAAAAGTAGCACTCAATGAATATCAAAGTCAAATCATCATTAATCGAATCGCGCGTCTTGCCGATTCGTAAAACACGATGTAAATGTCAAGGAATAACAGCTCACAATAAATAACAAGATCAAAGTACAATGAAACGAATCGCGCTTCTTTTGCCGATTCTTAAGCCACCATGTAAAATGTCAAGAAATGGTAGCGCGCAATGAACAACAAAGTTAAATGCTCATGAAACGAGTTGTGCGTCTTGCCAATTCGTAAAACATCATGTAAATGTCAAGAAATAGTAGCGCGCAATGGACAACAATGTTTAAACACCATAAAACGAATCGTGTGTCTTGCCGATTCTTAAGCCACCATGTAAATGTCAAGAAATGGTAGCGCGCAATGAATAATAAAGTCAAACCTTTATGAAATAAATCGTTCGTCTTGCCTATTTGTAAACTACCATATAAATGTTCAGAAATGGTAGCGCGCAAGTAATCTGTTACTCATTTAAGAATTTAAACCAAGAATATGAAAATTCTAAATAACGGTGTCGGGACAGTCCAACCACCGTCTTACTGCCTGGAACAATAATCACCAATGAAGGATTAGGGCTGAAGACTGAAAGATCCAAATAGGCCGCCGGGACAGGAGCTCAGGAAGAAGCTGCTGCTCTGCACAGGGACCTCTGAATAGTGAGCACTGGGAGTTGGGCTGGCTCTCTTTTATAGAGTCTTGGCCCAGCCCAGAACCACGCCCAGGCATGTTGCAGGGAAAGTCTCTGGAAGGCCCTGGAAAGGGGCCACACCCTAACACACTCTGAAAACCTGCAGCAATACATTGCAAAGGAACAGTATTTGTAAGCATATTAAAAATAAGTTTTCAGGATTGAACTCTGCAATGCAAAAGGTTAAACCACAACATATCAGCACAATGCATAAATTACTTTGTTTTGAGAGTGCTGGGTTTTTGCATTTTTGTCGCCAATAGAGCGCGTATTGCTCTGGTGTTGACACATAGGACCACTGCCTGCTCTGAAAAAATGTTTTCCATGCCATTCACAAAGGGGAAGAGGTTCCATGGGGACCCCTTCCCTTTTGCGAATGGATTACCACCAGGGTGACAATGGTGGTAACTGCGATTGCTTTGCGACTGCGTTCGCGTTCACAAAGCAATGCAGCATCGCACTGCGACTCGCAGTTAGGAAGAGGAACACCCCTTCCTAATTGTGACTCACAGTCCCATTTTGCGAGTCGGTAACCGACTCGCAAAACAGGGATTGGGCATCACAATGTGGTTTTTGCACGTTGCAAACAGCGAAATTCGCTGTTTGCGACGTGCAAAAACTTTCCTACATCTGGCCCTTTGTCCCAACCTACATGATTGCAGTACAATGCAAGTGTCTGCGCTAAAGCCTAATTGACTGGGTAGGCTTGTTTTAGCGCTCCTGGAACAAGATCAGATAAAGAAGGCAAGATATCTTCCCCATGTGAGAGCCCACGGACGTGCTTGGGTGGCCAGTCCCTCTAGGCCAGCAGGATCTCACAACTTAGTTCATCCCAGAATATCACACCAATGGTATGCTCTATATCTTCCTCAATTTGGATACCTAAATCAAAAACTCTGTCGGGTTTATAAACTGTGGCTTTTGTTGTGGGGACTTATCTTCTTTTTTGTCTGAAGACTGTGGTGAGTCTTTCTTCCGTCTCACGTATTCAGGACATCATCAGGATGGCCCCTCCTCTCGCCATGTCTTTCCGGTGCATCCTGAAAGGAATGAGAGGGACGTGAATCAGTATATCTCTCAGGAGCTTTTATATTTTCTCTATTTCTGAGAGTATATCTCCTGTCAGAGTTCACTGGGTGTGGAGAATCAGCTCTCTGATTTTGTCTATCTTTAAATTGTTTTTGTTTATCCCAGCACTTCTTAGAACCCTCCTATGCTTCATAAGTACCTTCCTTATGGGTGGTACTCTGTAGTTCAAACTTCTTCGGCTTGAGTCCCAATCTATCCCATCCTATACTGGTATAGGTCTCAGAAATAATTTTCGGTAGCTGTTTCTCCTGGTCCAAGTGTAGAATCTATCAGAGTCGCTGGTGTATAGCCAGTTCTACCGCTTCCCCTTTAACGTTACTGGGTATGAGTGAGGAGACTGCGTCAAAGTTATGCTTTAATTTCATCCCCAAATGTAGGGCTGGAGCAGCCCTGTGCTCATTTTGAATTTGTTTTAACACTTCCGGTAATTTGGCAAGTGTCAGGGTACCATGTGTGGTAGTATAAATTGCAGCAAAGACTGTACCCCATGTGGCGCAGTCATCAACTGAGGGAACCATCCTGAAAGCCAAGCACATTGTGAGAATTCTATATTTTTCCTATGGTATCCAGCAGGTGCTGGTGGTGCTGGACTAGCTGGTATTGTGTTCAGAGTTCACATTACGAACTGAAAAAGTTGTCTGTAAAGAGTTACTAGCTCAATGGATATGTTTCGCAGGTCTGCTGCCTGCATGTTTTGTATACCTGGGTGAGGTGTGTATGTGGCAAACATAGGCCACGTAGGTCCGTCATTACCTAAGGGACCTAATCTCACGGGTTGTATTAAATGCGGTAGGGCGCCTTCACACCAGTTCTGATGCTCCTGATAAATGAGCGGTATTTCATGTTAGTGGTATGCTTCGTACCAATGAGGTACATTTGCAATTTTGTATGTGTGGAATGTGAATGTAGTGTTGTCTTCCTTAGGAAAGTGTACCCAGGAATGAAATGTTTCTGTTTGGTAGCCTATGAATGTGACGTCCCCGCCCTCTTCTCTTAAACCATGCGCTACTGAGTGTAATGTAATGCTTGTCTAGCATTCCCAGGAATTTTTATGGCGTTAGCCATATTGTGAAATGGGTAAGAGAGATGGAACACCAAATGGGGAGAAAAGTCCTCTTATGTGATCGAGCTCGAACAACCTACAGCCTAATTAAGCGGTCCCTGTTCAGCTGAGAAGGATCTTCCCCAAGACCATGGACATCTCCGTATAATGGTACTTAGGGTACCTGTAGTATGTGAGACAGTGATAATCAGGGTATCTGTAAATTAGTGACTAAACACCATTGTTGGTGGTGCCATGTCGTAGTTTGACTCTTGCTCTAGGCAAGAATGCTGGTTTAAGGATGACAGTACTTATGTTTGTAGGTAACTATGCCTGTCCTGCAACAAGTTGCAGCTGTCGTCCCAACCCCCCCAGGTCACAAGCAGCACCTCACCAAAAACCTAAACAGTAAAAGGTGACTTGTGGCAGCCTTTACGCATGGACTCAAGAGTGTGGCATCTCAGGGAGTGTTGTGGTTAAACAGAGATTACCCTTTTCTCACATGAGCATGTCTCAATCAAACACAGGAAATGAAGAAGATGTAGTAAAGTTTTCAATAGGTTTTATTTAACAAAACTGCAATCTACGATAAGCTGCATGGGCTGCAATGATTAGGATAATGAACATTGCAAGAAACAGAATGGTAAAGACAAAAGTAATTAATACAAAGACCCCCACCATCTTGCAATGACATTAAGTGACATGAGTTATAATATGTGTCCTAATACCTTAACGTCATGTACCTAATCTCTAACCTAAAAGAGAGCTAGGTGTGTTAAACCTAATCTGCCAATGCCATGTCCATGAGAAGAGCCCCCCAACCCTTGTTACCTTGGAATGAGGTCTCTAGCTCAGACTCCATAGGGACACAAAGACTGGGTCAGCATCAAGGTGATGTGCAGCATCGATAGCAGTGATGGCATCTGGTCAGAATCCCTCTGACTATCTGTCTAAGTGAGGTGCATTTCTACAGATCTGCTTGGACCCCTGACGTAGGTCTGTTCCCAAACAATAGATAACAAGACATGCTTGGGATGGCAATTTATGTAAACAATTCCCTCAAAGGCGTGAAGAGCGAAAGTACCTAATGTGAACACCTACAGTTTGTTCATCTTGTCGCTTGATATTGACGCCTTAGCACGGTGGCACTGATAACGTGAAACTAAAACATTGGCCCAACTTGAAATAAGGCAGCCATCTTAAAAGATATAATTAAATAAATGTGCTAAAACAGAGCAAGCTAAGTAGGGTAAAAGTCACTAGGTGACAGGTACACGAGTCTGCAAGCCAAAAGATAAGCTAACTCCCATTAAAACAAACTAGGATTCACTACAGCACCACAGCAGCCTTTCCTTAGCAGTCCATTTTACCATGGGTTCCCCATGAGGAGGCTCCCTCAAAGTAAAAGGTCAAAAACTAGGCGGTCAAAAAGCAAAAAATCAGGACAGACCAGATGGTCAGAACCATCCTCTCATAAAGTGTAGGGCAAACAACCAAATAGTAAAAAGAAAACTCTTTATTGGACTTTTTCTACTGCAAACTAAACCTTGCCACCCGAGGGTCTACAGCAAAAAAGGGGAACGTCATACAGGCCTGCTCCCAATTCTGAGAGAAGTGCTCTGGACCACTACAAATCTGGTCATATCAAGTTAGTTCTGTTTCCAGTTGAGTTAGAGTGACTCAAAACTTATCTTGGGGGAATGAACATCCAGGTCTATTGAACTACAGAAGATCGCTTAGCAGCACTTGGCAATCTCTTGGACCCTCTAAGCAGAATTGATGGTATGGATTCATGCAGGACGAAGAAGCCAGTGCCTCTATCATCATGATCAGACAACATTGATATCCATTTGTCAAGAATGCGATGGGAAATATTTCAATGATTAATTAAAATATTACAATTTAGTTTATTAGGGATGGTGATGCCTAATGTGTCAGTTACAAATAGGGGTGCTGGGAGATTGACAGTGGGTGTATGATGTTCTAGGTTTGGTGGGTATAAGTGGTTGCCTGTTATTAGGGTTGGTGATTTTTTGCTACTGGCAATAGGACAGTGACAGGGAGGAGACTCATGTGCTGATGAAACGCTCCCCTTTCACTTACCTCAGGAGCTACATCAGATTTAAGAGTAGTCTTGGCTAGTTTCTTTCCTCTGGCAGTTTCCAGTGCCTTTGTACAGTGTCTCTGCTTGTCAGTGCCTCTCATCCTCCATTGTGCATGTTGATTTACTTCATCCATGCGTGCTGCCATCTCACAAGACCCCCATGTGTATAGATTATCTGTTCGGCCGCTGCTACTTTCGCCCCGCTTATCACAATCTACAACAAGCAGACGGACCTGTCCCATACTCACACGGAGATTGCACAACAAAGTCAACAACTGCTGACAGCAATTTTGTAATAGAACAAATAGTACGAGGTAAGCGTGCCCTGCGTATTGCACAAAAATAGGTGCCATCTTAGAAACATTTTGCTCGTAATGTGTATGCAATTTCTTTAAAGAACAAACCCTTGGTACCTTTATGATTTTGTCCAGTTTATATGGAAAACGCAGACATCTTCTGATATGGGAGTTCTGTTTTTTAGCATTTTACATTTCAGTTGTTTTTCACTTCACATGAGTCTATTTTTAAATTCTCTTCCATGTCCGATTTGAGGTTTGTGTTGTTTATTGCTATGTTCGTAAACAGCAAACAAAAAAAAGCAAATAAACTAACATTACAAAAACAAAGTATAGCTGTTTGCCAAAATCACCACGGAGGCGTACCACTAAACCCTTCTAGGAATACCCTTTTGTTGACTCAAGTAAGATCTATATAAGGGCAATGTCGGTGTTGGATGAACCACATCTGTGGCATAGGACACGATCACTTCCACTAAACTCTGAACAAAAATACAATGGAGAAAGAGGGAGAGATGGAGAGAGCAGCAAGAGGAACATTTAATTGGGCAGCTGGGAGTAGTGAAGAGCACACAATCAAGAAGGGGAAGAGAGTGAGAGAGCAAAGGTGTAGTCCTCTTTAGTCCTAAAAGTGAACTGCTCTATAAACTTGCCAAATGCAAAATAGTACCCTGATGTCAGTAATGGAAGGGCACACCTCATCCAATCTGAACACTGCGCTGAAATGCTAATAAGAAGGACAAACGCAAGGAGGAAAGGCATTGAATCACAAGCAGACACCTGAGATAGACAGCAAAGCTATTCTATCAGAGCAAGAAAACTACCCTAAACTCAATCTAAGTGTTTGCTATGAATTCGAAACAATGGGTCTCCCTGAAGACAGCTAAAGCTATCTGTAGGCAAGACCTAAAATGAGTTGGAGTCTCTTGCACTTGGTAAAACCACTTTTCATGTTTTACAAAAATTCATCACAAATATATGAGTTTTAATGATTTCTCAAATTATGTAATAGCCTTACTGCTACTAAAAGTTTTATTACACAACCGATTATTTAGTATAAAGACAATACATTGGTTTAATAATTTCATATTATCCTTACAATACTGTCAGGAGCCAAGAACATGATCTGAATATAAACTTCACCAGACTACAACAAACTCTTTTATCCCGACTCTTCGGGAACCCTCTCCATCATCTTGGGTACAGCCATTTAAGGGGCACTGTTCCTAATGGCAGATTGTTAATGAAGTATGCCCTCAAAATTTACAGCATTTCAAAGGACCTGCTCCTCACCTCTTTCAGGCAATGAATCCTAAATCACTGACAGATCATCACCTCACCCACGAGATCTTTGCCCTTGAGCTACAACCACTTCCGCAACAACAGAGACCACATTCATGAGGGGGGATGGCACTGTTTTTCCAGGTTCTGACATACGCCAACAGCTTCCTAGTTAGGGCTTTTGTCTCTCTGGGACCACCATGGTTTAGGTGTCAGTCTCAAGCAGGAAAAGTAAGTGTCAATTGCTGTCCGACAATCATCCTTCCTGCTAGTATAAAGACAACACAACAATTGTAATAGTGGTAGAAGCAGCATTAGCTCTGTGGTTGGCAATACTGCACAATCTCTTAGGTGGAAAACAACAAAAAGTGGGCAGACAATCAATTTTTGGCACCACTCGCATGTAAATAAGGCACTAGAGGTCTGTTTAGGTTTTGGCAGAAATGTACACCATCACAAATGTGATCTGTCGTATTACAGGTGTACTAGGATATAAAGGCGCTGCAATAAGCCAGATAGGATATCCATCATGTTTTCCACAGTTGGCCAAGTTCCTAGCATTCTCACATGCAACATTTTATAGCAATCTGCACATTTATTCTTTAAGTGTGGTATGCACCCAAAACAGTGCAAACGAAACTGCTTCAGTATTCTTCTTAATCAGTGGGAAACTGTTGTCCTGCCAGTCCCATACACAGCACCCCAAGCTCTCCCCACTGCCTAGAAAGATCCCCAAGCCAGCTTGGCAGGACCTACCGGACTCGGCTGGCAGCTCATGAGCAGCACCATGGATGTAAGCCATTCCACATAGAAAGTGGACTCCATTTGTGGTGTGCACATGTTGTGTCATATTCAGGTCGTGCATAAACAACGTACATTTTGGGGTATCAGCAAACACAAGTCCGTCTAACAGCCATACATACAGCAGCCATCGGCCATAGCCTGCTGAGCTCAGTATCTTGCCTGTATTCTGTTTGCCATCATTAGAGAATGTGAGGGTGACCCTGCTTGAATAAATAAATACATTCCATGAGCTTAGTCAATGTTTGTTACTGTGCATCTCTGGTAAAGATTTATTTAGAGAGGGATGTTAAATGTTACAGTTGCACCTTTGTTGCACATAGACACTTAGGTGCTGGTTATGACTTTGGCAGTCCGACTATTGGACTGCCAATACCGCGATCGGGAGGATGCTGCCAAGCCGGCAGCCTCCCGACTGCCTTCTTATGATGTTCCTGCGGGGTTGGCGGTGCAGACAGTGCAGCGGCATTGGCTTTGGCTCTTAGGGAGAGGCGAGGATAATGCAAGCTGCACTGACTACACCACCAGTGGAGTCAGAACGTACACTGTTCCCATGGCAAACAGCTCCCATACTGACTGTGCTTACAGGGGCCCACTGCACTGTCCACAACATGGGCATGGTCGGTGCAGAGGCCTCCTGTGGCCGCTTCTTTGCCTTTCCCCTGACGTTTTCATGGCTATGTCTCTACCATAAAAAGGTCAGTGGAAAGGCAGGTCATGATCAGCATGGCAGTGTCGGCAGCAGCACTGCCGTGATTGACCACTGCTTTCTGCACCACCACAACAGCCGGATCTGAGATCCTGGTGGTTGCTGCGGTCTTGTGGCAGTCCGACCACTATCCTCGAAATCTGGCGGTCGGACCCAGAGGATGTGGATGTCGGATCACCCCCATATGAATGGCGGTCCTAGGGTCGCCGTGCTCATAATCAGGCCCTCATTGTTAAAAGAGACATGTAAGAATATCAACCTTGCCTGGAACAGAAAGTGGGGTATGCAACAATGTAATCTTTGTCACAGTTATAATAATGGCATTGTGCCTTTTTCTGTAGATGAAGTAGTGAAGATGTGCATTAATGAGACATTTCTTTTGTCACCTATAGTTTTTAATGGGTAGCCAAGAAGGAAGTGGGGAATAAAAGAACCTGTAAGGAAGAGAGGGTTTCAGTTAAAGGAGTTTGAGGACACCAGAAGGGAGAGTGCATCCACATACAGATTGTGAAAGTGACAATCCAAATGATTTCAAGTTGAGGCTGTGGGCACTACAGTGGGGGTGGGCAATTGTGAAACCAAATGTCAGAAAGAAATAGACAAAAGGGCTCTTCCTGGTAAAAAATAAGTAACATTTGTGGTGTCTTAGCAACAGGCCCTTCCATTATCGGGGCCTGAAGCTGCACTCTACACCAGGGATGGGAAAACCACAACATCAAAGGTGACATCAGCACCACTGTTAATTCTCCTCCTCTAAAAAGTGCCAGCCTTGGAAGTTCAGCAGTTGAGTGTTCCCTTGTGATACTTCACACATACATCCTCAGTAGTTCATAATGGCTGCTTTGCAGAAGGACGAAGCAGTTGTTTGCTTTTCAAGGAGTGCTCTCCCTGGGCTTTGCCGAGGCTATGGCAGCAATCGAGGCCAACCAACAAGTGCAGGTGGAGCAGCACTGGGTGCTCTGCTATTCCTGTTCTTTTGAAAAACAGTCATTTCTTGTTGTGTGGAAATCAATCCTTCCCCACTTGCTCTATTTTTAAGCCACCAGATTGTTTCAGTTCAGTCCTCTGCCTCCAAACTACCCAAAAGTGTGGTCCAGCTTTTTGTGTGTTATGCCTTCACCATGCGGTGCCTGCGATGCAGGAGATTTAAGTGGTCCTGATGTGAGATCAGGAGGATGGACAGGAACCTTTGCTCTCAAGTCAGGACAGCAGTTCTGAGTGCACATCTATGTTGAAGAACTTGACTTATATTTTATTTTCTGTTGGACTAGTATGGATTTGAACCTTGGTACAGGACTTTTGAACATTCCCTAGGGCTATTCTGTTAGACATTCTACTTCATTTTCTTCAGTTTCTCCCCCGGACAAAACACAAATATCCTGCCCCCCTCCAAGTTGACTCTTTTCCAGGGACTCAGGCAGTATGTTTGGATATTTCTCACCTTTTCTAGGGACAGATGACGTTTTCACCCCCAGAAGCCATGTCCCATTATATCTACATGTAAATATTTATTTTATGTTTGTTTAATGTACTTGGATGTGTTAAGACACTGTGAGTTGACATGCTCATGGCCAGATATGTATGTATTGACCTAAGGGTAAATGGCTCAGGGGACAGACTTTTAAATGCATTTCATGACATTACTGACATATACCTAACTTCAAGCCCAGGCACATATGAGAAGCCACAAAGATGGAAGATAGATGCAATTGCTGTTTATTCAAAAATATTTTTTAAATCAGTTTTACAAATACATATTTAGTGCTGGATTGGGTGAGTACAAAAGCACAAAACTAAACATGTATTTTATGATGGTGAGGTAGTGACATGAAAGAAGTCTTTGTGGGGGTGGTGGTTGCCGCCCTTGCCGATGGGAGTAGAGTGGCAATGAGTCATCAACATCGCTGACTATGCAACAATGGGCACAACTTAATTTATTGAGTGAGGATCAGGCTGTGCACTGGAGGCAGGTGGGTCAACGTACAGAGAAACTTGGTTGGTGGGGTGTTGGGAGAGGACCATGCAAATTGCTGCTGACCCAATTGCCAAGGCACCTGAAGTGGCCCTGAAGCTCTAGTGGGGCCCCTAAATGAGAGGGACCAAATGAGCTACATAGCTATGTCACGGCAAATTGTATCCTTCTCCATCAAAATACGGAAGATGTTCTGGGTGTAATTTTGTACTGTCCTGAAGACATTTCTAATGTTCTCCAGGATTAGGGTCTCTCTCTCTATCAACCATGGGAGGTCTTCCAGGTGGGTGGAGATGTTGTGCATGACCACCTTATTTCACAAACATCCCTCACACAGAAGACTGCTGTTCAAACAATTGATCCTCCCACAGGAAAGTATTTTCTTATGCAAACCCCCTCCCCTCCCAGCCATGTGTGTCCTTCTCATACAGCTAGCTGGGTGTCCTGCACAGAGCTCACATCTATGAGGTTGTAGGAAGAGATTGGTCAGTCAGAAATAAGTCAGTCTCAGCTGGTGTTTCCTCTCCCTGAGAAGATGGAGTGAAGACCAGAGTTGCTTTTGGGTGGAAGGATGAACAGGGGAAGTAAGTGGGTGCCTGTGGGCAGAGGAGTGGCTGATAGTTGAAAGTGAGTCCTGGATAGCTGGGTTGCGCATTTGTAACTTTTGTTCGCCTGCAGTCTGGAAGGGATCCCTAGAGGGAGACTGCTTGTCAGCAGTGAGGTGGTATTGGAGGTATCATCCTGCCTGCCGCCAACAATCTCCTCTTTCTCTGCAGCAGCGGAGGCTGTAGAGGTGGCAGCATACAGGAGGATTTAGTTTTCTCCCAGGATTGCATGCCATCCTCCTCTCATGGATTGAATGACAACATCATCAGGCTGTTGGTCCCCACATGCTGAACGGGAACAAAAAGAACATTGTTAGACATTAGCAAAGGTTCGAGGAAAAACAAGACATGTTGGAGACTAACTTTAAGGCCCAACAAATACTTTCACAAAGAAAAATGACAAATTAAAATGGTCTATAAGAGTGTATGTTGCTTGGTTTGTACCCATTCATAAAATATAGAATAGTGTATTACCTGCAACTGTGGCCAATTATTATTTTGTGGACAGACCCCCTTGGCACCAACTGTTAAATAAATGTCCTGTATGATGATGGAGGGCATGTGGCCCGTGATGCAGCAGCCTGAGGAGAGTACTGAAATACTTTATTACCAGGAAAGTGTTACTGAGAACAGCTCAACTGTGAGAGGTGCGACAAACTGTTTTCATACTGTATGTTAGAATATTGTCTACAGAAATATCGTCTGACATAAACATTGTGTCCCAAGTAGTTATTCCTGTGTAAGCTATGTGTAGGTCACAATACATATGTCAGACAATATTCTTAGAATTGTATTCTGGTACCATTACACTGACAAATGTAAACAACAGATATGTCTTAGTACTTTTACATGTAGACAATGATAAATGGACAGTGGGAAGGAGAAAATAAGTTGCAAATTGTTAGACTTTTCATCCTTGGCGTGGTCTCCCTTAACTTTTAGCCTCTGTTTCACAGGTTGTTGATGTCTGCTGGACTCTGTTTTTGCTGTTTTTGTTACTCTGGGCACTTTCCCACTGCTTTCCAGTGCTAAAGTGCAAGTGCTCCTATACAAAATGTGTATGTAATTGGTTCATCATGATTGGCATATTTGATTTACTGGTAAGACCCTAGTACAGTGCACTAGAGGTGCCCAGGGCCTGTAAATCAAATGCTACTAGTGCGCCTGTAGCACTGGTTGTGCCACCCACATTAATAGCTCTGTAAACATGGCTCAGACCTGCCACTGCAGTGTCCTTGTGTGCAGTGTTAAACTGTTAATTCGACTTGGCAAGTGTACCCGCTTCATTTTTCTTACATGTAAGACACCCTAGGGTAGGCCCTAGGTAGCCCCATGGGCAAGGTGCAGTGTATGTTTAAGGTAGGACATACTAATGTGTTTTATATGTCCTAACAGTGAAATACTACCAAATTCAGTTTTCACTGTTGCAAGGCCTATCCCTCTCATAGGTTAACATGGGGGCTGCCTTTAAATATGATTAAAGTGTAGATTCTCCTTGGGAGCGGATAGACATGTGGAGTTTGGGGTCTCTGAGCTCACAATTTTAAAATAGATATTTGAGTAAACTTGATTTTAAGATTGTGTGTTTGACAGTGCCACTGTTAGAAAGTGAGCATTTTCTTGCTTAACCCATTCTGTGACTCTGCCTGTTTGTGGATTCCCTGTCTGGGTCTGTTTGACAGTTGGGCAGTTTGCACCTCTCTCTAGACAGTGACACAACAGGAGCTGGGGTGTAGCCTGCATATCCTAATGAGCCATCTGTGCTAGGAGGGAGAGGAGGAGTGGTCACTCACACCTGAAAGGGCTGTGCCTGCCCTAACACAATGCAGTCTCCAACCCCCTGGTGTGTGTCTGGGGCCTGGCCTGGGCAAGGCAGGATTTCACAAACAAGAGAGACTTTTCTTTGACGTAAGCCTACTTCAAAGGGCAAAATGGGTATAAAGAGGGCTCCCAAAACCACAGACTTTACATCACTTCTGGAACCCAAGAGGAACCTCTGCCAGGAGAAAAGCTCACTCGCCCCTGCGGGTTATTTTGACACGACCCAGGTACATTTTCATGCTAACAGCATTAGCATTGTGTTTAAAAGAACTTGAAGACTCTTTTTGCATTTTAAATTAATAACTTGACTTGTGTATGTTTGATTTTTGTCGTTTTGGTCTTGTTTTGTTTAGATAAATATTATCTATTTTTCTAAATCTGTGTTGTGTATTTTTGTAGTGTTTTCAGTAAGTTACTGTGTGTGTTGGTACAAATACTTTACACCTAGCACTCTGGAGTTAAGCCTGCCTGCTCATGCCAAGCTACCAAGGGGGTGGACGGGGGGTTTAGATGATGGTGATTCTTTTTTACCCTGACTAGAGTGAGGGTCGTTGCTTGGACAGGGGGTAACCTGACTGCCAACCAAAGCCCCCATTTCTAATACAAATGACAATAGATATTACTTTATATATCAGGGCCACTGACTTCCCTGACGGATTCAGGAGCAATGGGCCCAGATGAAGTCCGGAGGGCCTTAATTAAACTTAAACCTCTGCTTTGGGCAAAAATCCTTCACCCGGTTTTCGATGCCTTTTACTTAAAAAGTAGAGTTCTTGACTCCTGGACAGGGAGTGTCATAGTCCAATTATATAAAAAAGGTGATAAATATTTGTCCATAAACTATCACCAAATCGCACTACTAGATGCAACTGGCAAGATATTTGCGAAAAGTATTTTAGTACATTTAACTTCTTGGGTCGAGGATAACTAGATACTTCCTCTGGAACAAGCAGGTTTTAGAAAGGAACATGGTACTCTGAAAAATATTTTACTGTTGCATACTATGAATGAAAAATATGTTCAGATAAGGGGAGAACAGTATATGCAGCATTTATAGATTTTTTTCACGGCCTTCGATAGAGTGGATAGGAAAATACTGTGGAAAAAATTATATGAGCTAGGTCCCCCCCCAAACCTGCTATGCTTGATTATAGCTTTGCATTCCTCTACCTGGTGTAAAACTTTGCTAGGAGGAGAACAGGGCTTGTCAGATAAATTTCCTACAAAAAATGGTTTCAAGCAAGGCTGTTTGTTGGCGCCATTGTTATTTTCCTTATATATCTATGACCTGCCCAGTTTTTTGTAAAATATGGATGGTTTTTCACCTGTTATAGTTGTGATTGACCTTACTCCAAAAGGGTTAAATCAGCGATTGGTGGCGTTACACCTACATTCCAAACAGCATCATCTGCAGATTAATCAATCTAAATCTCAAGTTAAATGTTTCCTTTGGAAAAATCTGGGTAAGAAAACGAATTTCTTCTGGCTCTTGGGCCAACACAAGCTAAAGTGGGTAAAATCATATTGTTTCTTGGGGAAAATGTTTTCCTCTTCACTCAATGACAAAGATCACATGCGCAATAATGCCTCAAAGTCTCTATCTGAAGCACAAGGTTTAGTTGCATTTCTTATAGCAGTTGGCAGGCGTCATTTCCACCATTTATTAACGGCTTATCAAATAAAGATCCTGGCCACTCTCTTGTATGCTCTAGAGGGCACAGAGATTTCTAAATGGAATTGTCTGGATAGGACGGATGGGCAGATATTAAGACGCCTAGCCTTCTGTAATAACTCAGCCTCAGTGGCAGTTTTAAGTCTTAAATTTGGTATTAAGAATGTTTTTGTACTGGGCCTTGTGGCTGTAGTTAGGAGGGCTTATAGTTTAGCCCACAGTAAGGCATTTGCCCTAAGAAACCTAGCTTTTATAGAAATGTTTAGCAGGCTAAAAGAAAAATCTAAGGCCCTGATTTATACTTTTTGGGGCAAAACTGCACTAACGCAGTTTTGCACCAAAAGGTTTAGCACGGGCTTGCACCATTTTTGTGCACCAGCCAGCCACCATATTTATGGAATGGTGCAAGCCGGTGCAAAGGGTAGGCTAGTGTAAAAAACTAAATGACGTTAGTTGGGTGGGGCTGGCGGTATGGAAGAAGGGGTTTTGCACCAAAAATGAGGTTAGGCAGGCTAGATAAAAAAAATGACTCAAACCTGCCTGGAGTCATTTTCTGACGCAAAACCATCCATACCACATGACTCCTATCTTAGAAAAGACAGGAGTCATGCCCACAACCCCAATGGCCAGCACAGTGGACCAGGGTCCCCTGGGCATGGCCATTGCACCCTGTGCCATGTATGGGGGCCCATTTCAGGCCCTCCTATGACACTTTCAAAAACGAAAATAAAATACTACCTGCACTTACCTGTGATGGGGTCCCGCATCCTCCGCTGTCCCTCTGGTGTAGGTGAGGGTGTCCCTGGAGCCTGGGGAGGGCACCTGTGGGCTTTTTCCATGGTGTTTCATCATAGAAATAGGCACACAGGTCCCATAACGCCTGCCCTAACCCAGCCGTTAAGAAATTGGGCAAAGCATGCTTTGCCCCATTTTTTGACCCCTCTTCCCTCCCGTGCACCATTTTTGCATGGGAGTATAAATATGGTGTTAAGGCCATAGAGTAATTTTTTGCACAGGAACGCCTACCTTGCATCTCATTAAGGCAAGGTAGGTTTCCACGTCCAAAAAATGACTTCTACTCCATAAATTTGGCGTTAGACGGGTTTAGCACCAAAGTATAAATATGGAGTTAGTTTTGCACTGAATTAGAGTAAAAAAAAAATGCTAATTCGGTGCAAACAGAGTATAAATATGCCCCTAAATGTTTTTTAAATTATAATTTAGACATACAATTGCTTGAGCTAAACCCAGATTTGATTCAGTCCTTTCCGCCCACTACTTTTAAAACTCTTTTAAAAGAAGCGTCTTGGTTGAAAAGTTTCTCCTCAGACTTTCAGTTCTGTAGCAATAAGAGGAGACTGACCAGGTTAACTGAATCAGTAATTTTTAAACAATCCCAGCCATATCTTGCCTGGAATCTTCCACATGGAATAAGGCACTTGTACCTTTTGCTGAGATTAGTTCGATTTGCCTCTTAGAGATCTTACCTCTAAGTGGGATGGATCTGGTAATAATTGTGCTCTCTGTCAACTGGGCGTACAGAATTGTGAGCATGTTTTATTCGTTTGTCCGACTTTAGCCCTGGCTAGGAAAAAATGGCTAAAACCCCTTTATCTGCATTTTAATATTTGCTCTGCAGGAGAAGCTCTGGAAGCTCTATTCAGTCCTCCCAATGAATTATTTTGTTTTGGGATTTTTAAATTATTTCAGTCTTTTTTAAACCTCTTTTGAGTGTTTTTGTATTGGTGATAAATATGAAGATTGAAAATGTATTCTTCAGGGCAGACCTGAGGATTATGATAAGATCTTTTGGTTTTATATTTGCTCCCCCTGCTGCTAACGGTTGATTGTCCAGGAGCGTACTGATTGCTTTTTGTACTATTCCGGACTGGAAGTCCACGATACTCAACTGTTTCATTGAAGAAAATGTAATGGTACGCTAGGGTTTTCAATGAGAAGTTTCGCTAGGGTACCGTGTTGTACTGTTTGAGGCACTGTATGGTTCCTTTTTCCTCTGAATATTTTTTTTTTTTTTTTTTTTTTTTTAAGTTTCAAAAGTTTTATTAAGAATATATAAGGCGGTACATACAGCATATAAACAAACTATTTAGCTTTCAAAACATTGTTTTTGTTCGTTTACCACAATTATTTCCATTGTAAGCATATATACATGTACTGTCAGGTAAGTAAAAATTCCCAGTTGCATAGTTGAGTTGTGTACCCTTATTTTGAAGAAGAGTGGAAAACAGGTGGGGGGGGGGGTGGTAAGGGGAGGGGGAGCGAGGATAGGGTTGTGTAGGAGGGGTTGGTCTTGGTATAGGGGAGAGACAAAATAGTCATATGAAATGGGGAGGGGGAGAGAAGGGAAAGAAAGAGGGAGAAAGAGGAAGGGTAATCGCGGGGGAATGTAGAATGAAGAGACTCGAGGTAGGCAGGGGGTCTTTGTATCCTGAGACTAGCTTGTTCAGGCCTAAGAGTAGATCGTTCTGTACTTCTCCGTCTGTAGCAAGTTATTATCTAGGGGTAGATAATATGTATGATAGATATGGTAAGGTCGGTTAGAGAGTGTCTACGTCTTATATGAGTTGATTTCTCAGTCCTTGTTTGTGTTAGGAAGCAACATGTATTACTATGTTGGGTAGTTCAGGGTCTCGGGCATGTGACAAAATTAGAGGCCTGTGGATTGATAGAGAGAGAGAAAAAAGAGAGAGAGAAGAGAGGATAGCGTAGCTAGGGAGAGAGAGAGGGGGCAGTAGGAGATTAAATGTGTTTCCGGAGTCTAGGATTCTCAGAGGGTGATTGGTAATTAATATTTCCTAATCATTGATCATTGAACATTGATCATCCGTTGGTCATCCACCAGCCGCTTCATGGTCTCTTCAAGAATGGGCGCCAGACCTCCTCAAATTGTTCTGCTTGGTCCTGTAGGTTATAAATCACTCGTTCATGGGTAGCCGTTTGATACATGGCCGTCATCCATTCCATGGGTGTGGGGGCAATGCTAGATCTCCAGTGCCGGAGTATGCATATTTTGGCCGTGGCTAGCGCCGTGTGGATTAATCGTTTATGTGCCCGCGATAGGGAGGGATACGGGCGAATGTCATGTAGAATGATAAATGCTGGTGGGGTCGGTTTTGGTATCTGTATGAAGTCCGATAAGGCGAGGCTTACCGCGTCCCATAGTGACTGTACCGTGAGGCAGTGGCATAAAATATGAAGTTGGTCGCAATATGGCTCTGTGCATCTCCAACAGTTCGCGTGAGGTATCAACCCTGCCCTGAAGAGTTTAACGGGGGTCCAGTACCATCCCTGAAGGATTTTAAATAGGCAAAATTTCAGGCGTGCTTCACGTACGCCCCTGTCGAGGGCTTCTAGTATGTCTGGCCATTCTTCGTCCGTGTAGGTTATCTCTAGTATGTCCTGCCACTTTAAGCGTAGTCGTTCAAGTAAAGGCTGAGAGTAAAGGTGGTTAGTTAATTCGGCATAGAGGCCAGCCAAGACGCCTTTTTGTCGGCCCCATTTCTGAAGATAGGTGACGATGGGTGAGGTTTTGAGCAGCCACGGGGGGGTTCCTAATGTTCTCCGCATACAGTGTTTGAGCTGTAGATATCGCCACTCCTGGTTACTTTGGATACCGAATTCTTCCTGGAGGGAGGCGAATGTGCGGAAGCTATCTCCATCTATTATGTGAGATATATTGTGGATACCTGCCTCGGACCATTGGGGCCATCTGAGAATAGTCCCTCCTATTTTAATGCTTTTATTCCCTGCTATGGGAGCCTGAGTATGCAGGGAGGGGTGTACTCCTAGTAGTCGATGGGCTCTGCACCACGCTGTGTTTGTAGCCTTGAGGATGGGGTTAGTTAAGGGAACGTGGTCGGCGTATGTTCCTCCCATCTCCGTATACTGTCCATATAGGACTTTCTCTGTGATCACCCATTGCGGTGGATCGGCTATATCCGGAAGCGTGTATATTAGCTGTGAGAGTTGTAGGGCCAGAGAGTATTGTTCTACCGAGGGTAGTCCTAATCCTCCGTAGAGCCGTCGTGCCAGTATTATTGCAGGTTTCAGTCTTGGGCGTGAGGAGCCCCAGACGAAGGCCCTTATGGATGCGTCTATTAATCGGAGTGAGGAAAGAGGTATCTGTAGGGGAAGCATGCCTAACACGTATGTGAAGCGTGGTAAGGTGACCATTCTGACCGCCTGTGTCCTGCCCCACATGGACAGGCCTAGTAGGGACCATTTGGCAAAGTCTTGTTTCATTTTAGATATAAGGGGGTCTATGTTGTCCCTGACCATATGTTCTAGACCTCTGTTAATAAACGTTCCTAAATATTTAAGGCGGGTCGGGGTCCATTTGAATTGAAGGCCATGTATCGCTGCCCTCGTCGTTATGCGGGATAATGGTAGTGCCTCACTTTTATCCCAGTTTACCCGATATCCGGATAGGGATGCAAAGTCTTCTATAGTGGAAAGTAGTGCTGGGAGCGAGGTTTCTAGATCGGACATTGTTAACAGAATGTCGTCTGCGTAGAGATATATTTTGGATATGCCCCCGGTGATATGGATCCCTTTTATTTGGTGAGAATTTCGTATGGTGGCAGCTAGGGGTTCCATGGCCAATAAAAATAGGAGTGGCGACAAGGGCCATCCCTGGCGTGTGCCCCTTCCGATAGGGAATGGGTCTGACATGATGCCCCCACAGTTAACCTGTGCTGTGGGGTGGTCATATAATAAACGTACTTTAGAGATAAATTGTTCCCCCAGGCCAAAATGCTTCATGGTTGTGAATAGGTAGGGCCACTCAATGCGGTCGAATGCTTTCTCCGCGTCTAGGGACAGGGCTAGGGCTTCGTCAGGTAATTGTATGGATTCTAACAGTGTATGGCAAAGAGTTCGCATATGATTTCTGGAGGTACGGCCTGGTACAAATCCTACGTGGGTATTGTGAATCAATGATGGTATCACCTTGCGGAACCGCGCTGCTAGAACACTGGCTAGGAGTTTGATATCCCCATTCAAAAGGGAGATAGGACGGTAACTGCCGCAAAGAAGGGGGTCTCTCCCTGGCTTAGGCAAGATGACAATCGTGGCTTTATTGGATAGAGCGCCCAGGGAGCCTTCTTGACATGCTTCCGTCAGTGCTTCATGTACTGCGGTTATTGCCTCCTCCCCAGCCCATTTATAGAATTCCGCAGGGAATCCGTCCTCTCCTGGTGATTTATGGTAGGGGAGGCTTGTTATAACTTGGGTTATCTCTTCTTTGCTTATGTTACCGTCCAAGAGGGCCCTGCCTGCCTCAGACAGACGGGGTAGATTGGCCGCGGCAAGGAATGTCTCCATTTGTGTTTGATCTGTCGTTGTTTCAGGAGTGTACAAATGTCGGTAGTACTTGGCGAACTCGTTTACAATGTCTTGTGGGCGAGTTAGCACTGCTCCTGAAGAAGATGTTATGGCCGCAATGGCAGAGGCTGCCTCTCTTTGTCGGAGCTGCGCCGCTAGGAGGCGACCTGCTTTTTCCCCTTGTTCGTAATGGCGGCCTCGCAATTTTTGCAGTGCGTATTCCGCCTGAGATGTATAGAGTTCATTGTGTGCCATGCGGGCCTGTTCTAAGGCGTGTCGCAGCCTAGGGGATGGTTGGGCGGTATATTGTTTAGTGAGGTCCTGTATCGTGGTCTCTAAGGTGGTTTGGCGGGCTATTCTGTCTTTGTTGGCCAGTGCTGCATCTCGCATCATATTCCCTCTTAGGGTTGCTTTTGCTGCCGCCCATAGGATCCTTTTTGAGGATACAGTGCCTGAATTCTCGGCCATGTATGTGGTTACATGAGCTTTTAATTGTTCCTTCCCTTGTGGAGAGCGATATCTGTGTACAGCCAATCGCCATGGTTTACGACCAGAGAAGGAGAGTCCCACCTGGATCCGGATTAGTATTGGGGAGTGATCTGAGAGCCCGCTGTCTAGGATACAGGTGTCTTGTATATGAGGGATTACAGTGTGTGATACTAAGAAATAATCCAGACGTGATTGGGTGCCATGGACGGTGGATAAGAAAGTATATTCCTTATCTTTCGGGTGTTGTATTCTCCAGCAGTCCACCAGACCGACGTCAGTGGTCAGGTCTGTCAGAAGCGCTCTGTCATGATTGTTACATACATCGACAGGGCCTGTCCTATCCATTATGGCGTCTTGGACGAGATTCCAGTGTCCCCCGATTATGTATCGAGTAGTTCCGATTTCTGTCAGGAGGCGATTTAGCTGTAGAAGGAATGGGCGTTTTGGGCCGGTTGGTGCGTAAACGGATCCCACGCATAAAACAGTGTCCCCTAGTTTTAATTTAGCAAATATATACCTTCCTTCCGTATCATTCCAGGTTTTAATGATAGTGACCGGGAGGGATTTACGCACTAGTATCGCCACTCCACATTTGCGGGGTCCGTTACTTCCAGATTCCTGACTCGTTGGACGGCAGCTGAAGGCAACCCTCCCTACCCAATCCCGTTTAAGTTTACTGGATTCCAGAGTATCAAGGTGAGTCTCTTGAATCAGAGCTATATCTGATTTTTTGGATTGAAGATAGGACAGTATCTTTTTCTGCTTAACATAGCTCGTCATGCCGTGTACATTCCAAGAGAGTATGCGTAATGGTCGCGTCGCTTGAGGGTGGGGCTTCGACATATTGGATAATTGTGAGTAAGTAAGCACCCTCGATCCGGGGTTGGTGTTGGTGGGGGGAGGGAGGGAGGGTGGGAGATATTGACTTAGTAGTTAGAGTGGGAGTTGTATTTCGATATGATACGGTGTTTTATTTTATTTTATTTTATACGGGGGTTAGTAGCTGGTGGAGGCCAAGGGAATCCTCTGGAGAAGAAAGAGAAGAGAGAGGAGAGGGTGAAGGAAGAGAGGTAATATAAGTAGGACGAGAGCCAGATGGAGGGGAAATATGAGGGAAAAAGAAGGCAAGGAGAAATGAGAGGGAGAAGAAAAGAGGGAGAAGGGGGGGAAGGGATGGATGCGTGTGCTGAAGTTGAGATTGAGAGTATAGCAAGAGAGCGTGCAATTTGGGGGAAGAAGTGGAGAAGGGTAGGGATGAGGGAGGTTAGGAGTCCAACCTCCTTCGTTCGTTAGGTCTGTAAACGGCGGGACCGATTTCTCTCGGAGCTCTCGTGCCGTCGGGCGGTCTCGATCGGGGGGGCGAAGGGGGGAAACAGCAGACAGCCAGTTATCGATATGTCGGTGATAAGGAGGGGTGGGGGGGGGCACACAGCAGTGCTTATGTTTATGGATCGGGAAGTGGGTCTGTTCATCGGTGGTTAGTGGCTAGTGTATTAGTTATATAACTAAAGTGTATATTGGCAGAAGTAATGATCGGTTAATAACTATAGTACCTGAGCGGCGCTGGAGAGGAGGGGGAGGGTGTCGGGTGTTGATGGGGTATGGTGTTTAGGATGTTGTGCCTAGTACTTGATGTTGTATGGTATCGTAGGGTGTTTAGGAGTTCATAAGATAGGGTCGTAAATTAAAGTAGGGACTGGGCAGACAGAAAGACCGAGACCGGCTGGCAGAGGAGGGGGGGAGAGAGCTCAAACAGAGTATTATAGTTCTCGCGTATGCATGGGTACATAAAGATACCAATATACAGTATAATATAATACTTCCTGAGCATTTCTTTTCAACTATAACACTGCCTCGTCTCGTCTCGCCTTACAACTGTTCAATGACATATTAGGTTGATCAACATAACATATCCTGGCATCTTATCACATTATCATGTTAGGAGCCATTATGCCAAACGTCTCTCTATTAATCGTAGGATAGGTAATGAGTGTAGCTGAGCCCCGGGTTACGCGAGGATAGTGCGTATCTCATCCTATTACTAACTCCTTGCCGTGTATTATTACATCATAATACTGACCTACTAAGGTCTTACTTGGTATGTGCCACCATCATAGTCGTTCTGTTGTTGATGATAGTTTAAGATAGTAATAATGATTAGGATGGGGGTAGGTACGAACATCTGGGGAAAAGAATAGCTAATAGTTTATAATTTACATTGTGATGTTATAATGTGGTGTGGAGTGGCAGTGTAGAATGTCATAATATTTCGCTTTGTTATGCGGTATTATGTTGTATTATGTCCTCGTGTTCTATTTTTTTTTTTTTTTTTCCCCCAGTTTCTTATTGTAGAATAAGGTAAAGTCAAGTAGTGGGAGCTTTGATATGTTTCAGGTTATATCGTATTGTGCGTCCCTGTATTGGAATTAATTTATCTTTACGTGGTCTAGTCCCATCCCTTGGGGTGATAATAGGGGCTAAACGGTTCTAATGTCGGCGCTGGTCGAGTGTGGTGTGTATTAGGAAAGTTTCACATACTTTGTTGTTTACTACCATGAGATACTTTGTAGTGTGTGGAATATAAGGTAAGTTCCATGATAGTTAATTAGTGTTTATTTTTTGTTATCTGTTTAATGCCCCTGTTACCTTGTTACCTTGTTATAGGGTTATAGGGTCGGGACCGGGCCCTTATTCAACATACAGTGAGTTGGTGGGGTCTGATCCCTGTTCTAGTAATCATCATCTAGTGTGTACTGAGGGCAAATAACGATTTACTGGTAGTTTCCATTATAGGGCCTCGGCTCTAGTCATAAAGAGCATAGATTTTTCATGTATCTGGTTTTAACATTGATACTAGCAGTCTTAGACAATTACAAGAGTAATACACATATGATCTGGAAAGGTACTCATCCTTCCGCGGAGTCTATAGTTGTTATTTTCGACTCTCTGGCGATAGTCCCATAAGTCGTCTTGTCACGTTACCTTCTCAAGAAGACCCAGTTGTAGGCTTTAAAGGGGAGCGGGATTTGTCTCTTTCCGATAATTGGGTGTGGGTTACTACTGCGTGTAAAATCTGACCCCTGTCATCATATGATCTAGTTAGTCTCTCCATGTCTCTACCTCTATGACTGGCTCCGGTGTCGTGTAGAGCCGTCTTCACCTTTTCTATTCCCGAGTGGGGGGTTTCGGCCCTATCACTGCCTCCTACAATGTCATGCTCACTGTCTGTGTTGTAAGAGTCCATAGGCTGGGATTGGAAAGAGTCAAGGAAGAGTCTCAATTCGTCTGGGTTATAAAAGTCCTTGGATACTCCATTTTTTGTAACCCACATTCTTGCAGGGTCAAAGAGACCGTATTTCATCTCTAGTTTGCGAAGCCGGGGTCGTAGGGCTAGGAAAGCCTTTCTACGTTCGTTGGTTTCCTTGGAGTAATCGGCGGTTATTCGGATCTCGTGCTGGTCTATTCGGAAAGGGCCGTGGTTGCGTGCTACTTGGAGTATTTGTCGGGTTTGATTATGCCGCAGCAAGCATGCGATGATTGGGCGGGGCCTTGAGGAGTTGTCAGAGCGTTTTGGGCCTATCCTGTGTGCCCATTGGAATTCTAGCGGCGGGTCAAAGTCCAATGAAATCATTTTTGGAAGAGTGGAGGTCAGAAAAGCCTGCATATCCGAGCCTTCTTCGTTTTCCGGGATCCCAAGTATGCGGATATTGTCTCTCCGGCTCCTGTCCTCCATGTCCGTTAGTTTGCTCCTGAGGTAGGTGAAGTCTTGTTCTCGCACCTGAGACGTGTTGATCTGCGTCTCTAGTGATCCCATGCGTTGTTCTAGCCCTGTCACTCTAGATTGAAAGCCGGCAATGTCAGATCGCATGGATTTGGTTTCTAGTGTCAATGAAGTTATAGAGGCGTCCATCCCCTCTATGCGGCGGCTGACGGTGGTGATCTCTTGTAGTATCCTGTCCATAGTCGTGGATTGATCTTTATCAGGCATCGTGGTGGACTCGTTTAAAGGTGGCGATGTTTGAGGGTTTATCTTCGTGGGGGTTAGGCGTTTGTGTTGTAGCGCTTCTGAGAATAATAGTTGTCGTGCAGGCTTGCTGACAGGTTTATGGTTCGGTTTGTTGCCGGGCATCGCCTCAATTGTCTACAGAGTCTGACCACGTGGGGCCCGATAAGGATATAGATGTTCGGTGGCTTACACTGGTGTCATTCCACTCCCTTCTCCTGTATCTCTGTTCTCTTGGCTCCCTCTGGCTCTCCTCATCTCCGGTGCCCCTCCAGTCGCTCACCCCTCTCGTCCCCTCGCCTCCACGTGCCTCCCGTCGTGCCCCTCTGCCCTCCTCAGTATTAGTTGTCTGGAGGGGGGGGAGAAAGTTTATTATCTCAACGGGAGGGTTTTTGTTGTCCCTCTGTGATGGAAAAGAGGGGAGAAGTCGTGCCTCTGCCTCCGGCGATGCCGTTCTTATTTTGAAGAGATTCGATCCTACCTCTCTTTGGGTTTCTCTCCCGGCTGTCGAAGGGGCCGCACCCCTTTGCTGCGTCTTCCCGTCTCCCTGTGGGGGGGGGAAGGTCCACGGGTGTTTGTTGGCATTGTAGGGAGATGGATGCGGGTCGTCACGGCTCCCGCAGTCCCTGCGGCCTGTTCAGCTTGCTCCTTGCCGCTACGGGCACGCCGTCCCCGGTCTTCCGAAGACGCGACTCCGCCCCTTTTTCCAGGCCTTATCGGCCTGGGGCGAGTCGCGAGTTTCCTGCCTTGCGTCCCGCTCCTACGGGGTCCCCGGACATGGTTCCGTGTCGCCGCTGTTGTAGGGGTGGAGGGGCACCGAACCCGGTGTGTTGTCCGGCTGTCTTCTCGCCCCCGTCGCCCCTCCGGGACCGCCTCGGCGCAGAGCTCTCGCTCTAAGCGGCCATCTTGTTTCGTGGCCCGGCCATGCCCCCTTTCCTCTGAATAATAATGTTTTATGCTTCAGAGGCTAATTTGAATAATCTGAATAATTTGATCAATTTTAGATTCACTTTGGCGATGCATTATGTGAGGATTGTAATTGTGTAACTTTGATATCTTTTTATTCTCCTTTGGAAGTTTTTTATTGACTGTTCTTAGGATGATTTGTGCTATTTTTAGAATTGGAAAAACATGTGGACCTCTTGGGAGTTCCAATTCATGAAATAAATAAACTTGAAACTTGAAAGGAAACTTGAAACTTGACTCCACCTGTATGGCAGAAAACGTCTCTTCATCAGCCTCCTCTCATCTCGTCATTTTTGCCATTTTTTCTTGAAATCCCCACTGGAGTGTACATCCTCTCGCAAAGCATTTACTGTTTCGGTGACCTCTGGCCACATGTCCACCTTCTCTTATATACTGATGGCATGTGAAGGCAGACAATGTAGTTCCTTATAGTGATCCACTACAAAATTAACTATAAATTTGGTCTCCTTCTTGGTGAACATTCCTCTTCCCCTTTAGTGAGTCTGGCTGCATCCTGGAGACTGGAGCAGGTCTAGGGCATGTAATTATGTGCTTTCGAGTTAATGTTTGTTGTGTGTGGTTGTGCTAAGGTGAATGTTATTTCCCTATTTTCCATTCCTAGCTCTTCACAGCATTGCTGAAGATCTCTTTCTCACTGCATAAAACTACACTTACTAAAGATACATGTAGTGACATTACAGACTTGAATTCAGTTGTAGATGTCTCTACCACCTCAAGTAAGTGGGTGAAGATATATATTTCTACTAAAGAGTGGAAATCTCTTCTTGGATTTAGTAACTTGCATCCAGGTGAAGTTTTGTGTCCAGGCCTAAGATGAAATCAATATATCAAGATACTCGTATGTGGATTTGCCTGCTTAAATTGGGACCTCTGTACCCGGATTGAATCGCCTGGTGAATCATGGATCAATAGATATATTAAACAATCTTTATTCATAGATCCTCCATTCATGAAGAAGCATATAACCCAGAGGAAGGTTACAAAGGAAATGGCTCTAGGTGAAGAGTGTTGTAGCTGAAGGAGACAGTAAATTAGGTGGAGGACAAAGGAGAGGTTAGTTGCTGCCCTTTTTCAATTTGAACAGATACTGCTGGGTCATACTGGGGTTGAGAAAATGGGAGAAAAATGGAATGAGTTTGTCTAGTAACAGAAGACAGGATGTAATAGTGGGTACAGAGGAAATAAGATGCCTGAAATGGAAGAGTTAAGTTGAGGAGGAGAGGAGAAAGAAAGGATCGAGTGATGGGGATTTGGAGACACGGGTGGATTGTCTTAGGCAAGGCCTGAAAGAAAAAAGTGTGTGTAAGTGTATGTGGTATGGGAGAGGTGTTGTAGTCTGCAGTGCCCTAGAGGAGGTGATAGAGGTGATGTATAATCAGTGCACAAAAATGGTCGAAGGTAGGTGAAGAGTGTGGGTAGTACAAAGGCACGAGCAAAAGGGAAGTGCATATTTGAGGGAGTGTGAACTAGGGAGACAGGGTGGGCAAGGGAAAGGAGATAAGGTAGGAGTGCATGTTAGGGTTACCGGACATTGCAAATGCTAAAGGTTAAAAGAAAAGGGAATGAGGACAAAAAGGTGGATAGAAGAGAAAGGGAAGGGAAGGGAGAGGTGGAGAGAGGTGGGGACAGATAGGGAAGGTGGTGAAAGATAATAAAAGTTGTAGGTAAGAATGATCTTTCCTAGGCATGACAGCACATGCATGAGTGTTTCAAAGAGATTAAGAGCTTTGGTCTATTGAGAGGCCCCATTGATTGAGACATCTGTTGGAGGGCTTTTGTACTGTGGCCAGACAGAAGTCACTTGCCAAATTTCATGAGTTACTTAAGATTCTAAAGGGTTCACCTATGAGCACTCCAGATGCAACACACACTAAGGTAGAGTTTCCCACAACACCCTCACTTAAAGTTCTGTGAGATCCACATAGGAGTGTCTGGGGTGAGGGAAGCACTACCCAAACTACAATATGGATGAAATCCACCCATTTTTCCAATCTGTTTAACTGATCTGTTGAACTGCAATTGGGCAATAAAACACATATCAATTTCACAGCTGAGCTATAAAAACATGCTTATTTAGAGTGTTTTGTGCAGTTCACACAGATCAGGTGGTTCCCGCTGGCCAGCAAAACATGGTCTAGGGAGAACCTGACAAACCACATGTACTGTATGAACCACTTAAACTGCCTATTAACTGGGCAGATTATGGCACCCAGGCAGTTTGTTCACAGAGGTTTGCAAAAAAACAACACTAGTCATTTTGATTTTGTGGAGTCCAAGTAGGAACAAAAACCACCCAAAGAGGCAGCATTCAGAAATCCACCAGCTAATATGAAACTATGAGTCCATCTATTAGAGGAGCAGGTGCAACCCACTGAAAGGCACAGCTTTCCAGAACCCACATCATTTCTAATTCTGTGGGGTCCGCCGAGGAACAGTTGAGTTTGTCACCTGCTGGAATACACAGATCCCAAAATTCACGTTAATAAGAATCTACATGGTGGGGGGGTGAGGCCTTATCAGCAAGATGGCAGACGCGTGACTCCCTCGCTCCGCTCTGGCCCGATAAATAATCCTGCCATAACTGCGCTGCCGGGGACTGGGACCCGTCACCGATATCAGAGAAGGGACAGGGTCCCAGCAGGGAGACTCGCGGTGCAGCTTATGGCTCCCCGGGGCGCTCCGCAATTAAATCGGAAGCCCAGAGGAGCAGATCGCGGCTGACACGGTGCGCGCCTGGAGGAAGCGCCCGCCCAGGCAGGGACTGGAGCGATGAGAGAGGCACAGGGAAATCGATCGGAGAACAGGAGGGCGGCGGGGGCCGCGAGATAAGCAAAATACTGCACCCCCTGGAAAACACAGAGGGCCGATAGAGAGGTGCGGCGCCCTCCCGTCGACGAACGTAGAGGACGGCGACAGGCCTAACGGAAATGGCCCACGACATGCAGAGGGCCAGATTGCCGTGTTAGACGTCGGCGGCTTGAGGTAAGGAGCGGAGGGGCAGCGGTTATCACAAGTCAGTGGTGCACGCCAGGCGACCGGGAGTTTCCGTGGACGCGGGAGAACCCGGATCGGAGGGCCCCTCTGCCCACAGGGGACTTGGCTGCTGAAATTAAGGAACTGGCTCCACAACAGACTATTGGAATTATTACACGGTGAGGTGGGGGTCGGTGGGCCCCCCCCTTATAGTCCCAGGCAACAGAACGTACATGCCCCCCCTCCCCCACACTCCACACCAGATTGGGGTGAGCAGAGGACCGGGGAGGGGCTTCTTTAACGACGGTCTACACAGAGAGACTGAACCCCTATGGACTAGTCTAATCCTGAAGGAACGACACGTACATCTGGAAAAAGACACAGGGGCGATAGCTGGGCGCTGTCGAGGGGAGCCGCTTGCCGTGCCGGATGACCACCAAAAATCGGAACAGGGTCAAGGCTCAGGGCCGCTGCCGCACTAGTGATATGGCCCAACCAGACTTGACGGACCCCATCCCGCACTCCCTCCAAGTCATGTTGGACAAGATCCTGGGAGCCATAGAAGAGTCCAAGACAACGTTACAGCGGGAAATCGGGCTGGTGTCAGCGGAACTGAGCCTACTGAGAGCCGATCACCAGAAATTAGCAGATAGGTCTCAGGTACTGAGACCACACTTGCGGATCTCTCACTGGCACAACAGGAAATCTAAGACACCGTCCTCCAACTGACGGACCGTGTCCAACGATTGGAACGCCATGCTGAAGATGCTGAAGATGCTGAAGGCCGAAATCGAAGGAACAATGTGCGAGTTATCGGCCTCCCGGAAGGTGTTGAGGAAAACAACATGCTGGCCTACCGGGAGAAGTGGTTCAAATCAGAGGTAGCTCCGGAACAACTTACTCCCTTTTTCGCACTGGAGAGGGCACACCGGGTGCCGTCAAGACCATCTGCCCCGGGCACACCCCTGCGGGCAGTGGTGGCTAAGCTGCTGCATTATAGGGACAGAGACATGTTACTCCTACGAGCCAGGGAAGCCGGCCCCTTCCGCGTAGAGAACGGAACAGTAACTCTATTCCCAGATTCCACGGCAGAGGTCCAGAGCAGGCGGGCCTCTTACGTAGCAGTAAACAGAGCACTCCGGGAGGAGGGCATTCAGTACTCCCTCCTATTCCCAGCCAGACTGAGATTGATCATTGATGGGCATACCATCTTCCTCCAAACACCTGAGGAAGCGTGGGAATTGCTAGTGTCACACAAAGCGGGCAGGGACCCACACGCCAAGATGAGACAGATGCCGAGGCGTGGACATAGGAGAACAAGAAGGCAACGTAGTAGGTCCCGAACTGGCATCGGACCAACCCCAGCTCAGAATGAATCGGACAGAAAGGCAGCCCTGGAAGCAGTGGCGTCACTACGGAATGCAGGCCTGCCCGAAGATATCAGTGAGAGAGATTCTGACCAACACACCAATTCCTCAGATGCAGACTCCTGTCATTCTGTGGAAGCCCCAAGAGTGTCTCCGCAAACAGCTGACGACCTGGGTTGACTCTGGCTAAGTAATCCCGATCCCACGGCGGGGGCCCGCATCTGGAAATGGGGCCTTGTCGGCTATGGACCCCATCCAGCTTCTCGGCCACAGCAGCACGAATGGCGAGAACGCGATGCAACCTAATGTTACTGTTATGTTTGTTTTACACAAATTGGGCAACCATTGTTTGGAGTGTTGCCCTGGGGTTGGGGGGTTGGGGATTGAAGTTCCACGTTTTTGTTAAGCGCAGGAGAATGGGTGTTACTGATCTAAGTTTGGTTCTGGTACTGGGGGACTGGATGGTGGAACAGAGAAGTAGCTGCAGCTGGGTGGAGTCGCTGTCACTTAAAGAATATTGTCCTCACACAATGGCAGACTATAAACTTTTAACTTGGAATATCCGAGGGATGGGGACGATGATCAAGTGACATAAGGTCCTGACTTATCTGAAAAGAAGGGGAGTACATATAGCACTGCTTCAGGAAACACACATCACCTCCAGGGAAGTAGACAGGCTCAGGCGTAGATGGAGAGGACAGATATACGCCACCACATACTCAGCATTTGCACGGGGCGTACTGATATGGGTGAGAGCGGGGGTCCCCTTCGAGGCCATTTCAATAAACATAGACCAGGACAGTAGATTTGTAATTGTAGGAGGTAGATTGCATGGTAGACATGTTGTACTGGGATGCGTATACGGCCCTAACCAGGAGCAGATCCCTTACTTACAGTTTCTCTCGGGGCACCTGTCTCACCCCCCAGGAGGGTGGTTACTGATTGGGGGAGACTTTAACTGTGTGATTGACACCGAATTGGACCATTCCCTCCCCCCACTGCCTGGAGCAGTCTCGCACAAGACGGCTAGGGGACCGATGGAATGGATGACACACTGGAGGATATATGGCGGATACAACACCCAAGAGACAGGGACTATTCATTCTGTTCTGGTCTACATCAGTTACATACCAGGATAGACCAGATATTGAGCACTGGAGGTGTAACCCCCGAGATAACTCACTCCGAGTACTTAGGCCGCACTATCTCTGATCATAGCCCACTGATTATTACCTGGCGTTGTGCCGAAGCTAAGGCTCCCATTACGGCGTGGAGGCTCCAGCCGATGGCACTCGAGGACCTGGCCTATAGGGAGGCACTTAGGTCTCACCTTCTGGAACTTATTAGTATCAACAAAGGCACCACTACAACACGACACGTAGAATGGGAAACCTTAAAAGTAGTGACCCGAGGCTATTGCATGGGACAAACAGTGGGGGTCAGACGGGCCCTAGAGCTCGAACTTAACTGATTGGGAAAGATAATTCACGATGGAGACAATACCCAGAACACAGATCAGGTCACACAGCAGAGACTCCTTGAGGCTAAGAAGTCCTTTGATCAGACCCTGGAGATACTACGATGTCACAGTTACCAGACACACCTAGCAGCGCTACACGCAGAGGAGGGCAGACCTGGTAGAATGCTGGCTTGGCTGATGAGACCTAATGGGGAGGGTACCCCGATCACTAGATCTGAGGGAGAGAGGGGGACGAGTACATGCACCGTCCAAAATAAATGAGGCATTTGAACTGTACTACACCTCACTCTATAGACAGCCGGAAGAGGACTTACCACATTCATTGGGTCCCCATCTACAGTCTCTGCCATTGAGTACCTTGCCCACCGAGGACATAGATCCCTTGGGGTACCCGGTGACTCTGGAGGAGCCCTACGGCGTTTTATAAGACATACTCAGATGTTATTGCACCCCTACTGATCGAGGTATATGCGGAGGCATTCAAACAGGGGGTACTCCTGGAGACGATGAGGGAGGCATTGGTGATTCCTCTCCCCAAAACTACATCGCGCGAGGCCTCGGTGTCTGACATTAGACCTTTGTCCATGCTGAATTGCAACTTCAAGATCCTAAGTAAAGTCCTGGCGAATCGGATGATCCAACATATTCCCCACCTCATGCATGAGGACCAAAACGGCTTCATACCAACGCGCAGCACCTCCCTGAACCTCAGACGATTATTCTCACTCCTCCACATGCCGCAAACCAAAAGACCCTCTGGCGTTGCACTTATCTCAGTCGACCTCAAGAAAGCGTTCAACTCAGTACGGTGGGATTATTTATGTGCGGTGATGCTTCGGATGAGACTGGGGGAGAAATGGGTGTTCTGGGTAGAATTACTGTATTATCTCTCTGTGGCGAGGGTGCGAACGGGCAGAACAGTGTTGAATGCCTACCCCATATTTTGAGGCACCAGGCAGGGTTGCCCTCTCTCTCCCCTACTGTTTGTGCTTGCTATCGAGCCCCTTGCAGCTCGGTTCCGAGTGGAGGGGTGTGGCAGCGGGGTGGTGTGGGGCTCGGTGGAACATAACATATCACTCTACGCAGATGACATACTGATGTACCTTCGGGATGGTATGTCTTGGATCCCCTGGGCGCTCGCTTTGCTTGAGGAATTCAGTAGCCCCTCGGGCCTCCGACTGAACAGGAGGAAGACATATGTCTTCCCCTGGAAGGTAGGCGAGGAGCACCCCCCTCCTGCCCTATTGACATCACATGGTCCCCCCACACTTTTAAATACCTGGGAATACAAGTGTTCCATGATATAGGAAACCTTAGAGACGGCAACCTGGGTAGGACGCTTAGAGCCTTCAGATCATGCGTGACGTTCTGTCGTTCCCTTAAGCTCTCAATGATGGCCTGAGTCTCCTTGTCTAAGATGATTATGCTGCCCCGCCTTCTATATTAATTCTCCAATCTCCCAGTGAACGTGCCGACGAGCTGGTTCAGGGATCTGAATGTGCTCCTACAAGAGCTCCTCTGGGACGGGGGTCGACAACGAACGTCCCTTTCCACCCTGCGACGTCCCACCTCTGAGGGAGGGCTGGGAGTACCAGATTTTGAATTATATTATTTATCGTGCCAACTCCAGTGGGTTGCCAGATGGTTCGCGGGTGAAAGTCAACTGGACCTGACAACAGCCCGGGTGGAGGTTGGAAGCGACCTGATACTGGCACGTTGATTAAACCTCGAATCACTTGCGGCGCAAAATATTATGCTGACAGTAGCCCTCTCCTCTTGGAAAAGGTGCCCGAGACACACAGGTACGACGGTGGCCTATTCCCCTGAGATACGGCTGACGGCCTTGCCCCGAACAGTATAATATTGCAGAATCAGATGAGGACTTAGACCCGGGCAGGTGTGTTGACCCTGGGGGACTGCTTACAGGGTGGTGTCCTGAGGTCCTTCGCAAATCTGGTATAGGAGAACGGAATCCCAAGAGGACAATTCCTCTTACACCAGTCACTAACACATGCTATAAGGGAATTATGGACTATAGTGAACGCGGAACCTGAGACGCATAGTATTCTCCAACTCCTATTAACCACAGGAGACGACACACACCTTATTACTAGACTTTATAGAGCCCACAATGAGGACACACAGGAATCCCTGCAACCGTTGAGAGCGAAATGGGAGGGGACACTAGGAAAGGAGTTGACAGACACAGAGTGGGCACAGAGTGGCGGAGGGTACTGTCAGGTCCCGGTAGGGTATCGCACAACACGCGTCTCCGTGACATCCAATTCAATTTCGTGCACAGAACATACCTCACCGCCCACAGACTCAGGGTAATATAGGGAGGCGAACCCAGGCCATGTCCCAGATGCAGTGCAATAGACGCAGACTTAGATCACATGCTATGGAAATGTCCTGAGATACAGAGATGTTGGTGGAGACGACTTGGGGAGAACACTGGACTCGCGACTGGACTTGGACCCCTCCTTCTATCTGCTGATTTTACACTCCAGACCTGCCTCTAAGAAAGTTGGCAGCAGGTTTCTGGACCTAGCCTTGGGGCCATGGCCTGGAAATCCCCTGGGGGCCCCTCTCTGGTAGACTGGAGACGGGATGTCTCGAACTGAGCCCGGGCCGAGCTACATGCAGTAAGAAGGGAGGAGACTCGGGGGGTCCGTACACGACCGATTGCCCCATTGTGGACTGAGATTCTAGAAGCCTGGGAGAAGCAGATATATGAATCTGCCGAGACCCGGGTATCCGGGGAGAGTAAACCAGACACAAACCAAACCGCCACCTGATCAGATGGAGAGGGGAGAAATGTAAAGAACGGGCAAAGCTATGGGAAGAGGCCCTGACACCAGCGCAATGGGAAGTGAGAGACCTAAACCACGGGGCAGATGCTAACATGACTGCACTAACCCCTCTAATTAAAGGTGGACAGGGTCTGTAACAAGCTGGGGTGACCGCGACCCATTCGACAGACTACAAAGAGAAATGGTTTCACTAATATTGACATCCCTAACTCAGCAGCCCGGGTAACCCAGACCACCAGAGCCACATCACAACACAGAAATGCTCCTCCAGCGCACTGTTCTCTAGTTCTCTCTTCTTAGTTTTTTTAGTATTGGTTAGATATGTTCTCAATGTAAATGATACGTGCCTTGACATAAGCGACCTCCTACTAACTGTAAAACGACAAAGACTACTGAACCATATAATGAAAGGCAGACCTCTTGAATGTATGGCAATCAACAATATCTTACCTAACAGAACCACAGTCATTATATAATATTGTTTATCATCTAGCTGCACAGTTTACACATGTATTTGTACCTTGTATATAAAACTCAGTACCCAGCAGCATAATATGATTTCATGAAAATACCAATAAAAAAAGTTTTACAAAAATAAATAAATAAGAATCTACATGGTCCACTTAGTAGCTTCAGAAATGCAACCCACTGTCAGAGCCAGCTTCCCAAATCCTACTAGGCACAGCTTTCAAAATCATCAGCAAATTAAGATTTTTCAGACTCCATATAGGAGTGGAGCAAGTGAGCTTCAGTGTCTAAAAAAACACCTGTTAATTAATAATGTAAACATTCCACTTAGGGATGTCACAGGTACCCCATGGAAAGAAACAGACACCTGGAAAAAACCATTTAATTAAGGATGTATTGGGGCCACTGGGAAAGGTGCTGGTGTGATCCACTGGAAGGCATACATTTTCAAGCTCACAGGTTAAATAAGGATATGGAAGGAGAAAGAGGACACCAGTTCAGTCACCATCTATAGGGCTCTCAAATTATCAGAGTAGCAGTTTCTTCAAAGACCAAGATACCCAGAATTAGTTGTTATAGTTTCTATAGAAACATTAGGTAAGTGGGATTAGATTGAAATCCACTGGGAGATGTTTTTACAGGTTGAAAGGGCTGGGGTTCTTTTTCAAGCCCTTCCGGGTCCTACCAGGACTCAATAGGGAAGTCTTCCATAAAAGGATTGAATTTAAGACTCTCTGTTCAGTCCAGCACCACTTCTCTCCAAACTGTTGACAAGTTAACAATCAATCAGACAGAAATTGCAGCTACCAAAGGAGATTTGTCTTCTGCCCTGTATGACACACACATGGAGGGGCAGAAGTCCCTATTAAAATATTCTTATCAGCTATGATTTCTCATAGCAACTGATTTCAAGTGCAACCAGATTCAAGCAACACAGCATGATGTAAAAGATAACTTGGGCTACATATGTTACAAATGAATGGCATGCAGGCAGGCCACACATTTGTTAAGGTACAGGTTCCTGCTGGTAACCTACAGAAGCCGCTAGTGCGCCTCTTCTCCTGTTACAGGAACCTGTACATTGACAAATGTGTCACTACAGGAGAGATTCCTTCTTGGTGTGACTGCTCAGTAAAAACCTGACAATTTGCGGGTGAAGACAGTGGACGGGCAAGTAGGGCTTATTTTTACATGCATGCACATAATTGGTGCAAAGCGGACAGAGTTTAGAGGTTTCCTTTGCTTCCCTAACAAAGGCCCTAGACCATTCCATGTGGGATCTTATGGAGGCGGATACATGTTGACATGTATAAATTGAGACAATACTTGAGACGCAGGTTCCCGGTAGCATCCTCATGTTTATTTTTTAACCCAGCCCAGTGTACCCAAGAATAAAGGAAATGCCTGGGTCTAACCTGAAGTTATTTTACACAAGTATCTCTGACAGCATTTTTGACCAGAAAATAATTAGCCTGATCTCCCTCCCCGATGAGGTTGAGACTCCTATGTTAGTATCATCTCAAGATGGTGAGTCGGACTGGCCAATGATGAAGCATGTCCCAAAGGATTGTGTGAGGCCTTTCCATCCAAATTTGTTCTTTTTTTGTATTTGGACTTATATAAGCATAGTTTTGTTATTCCAGAAATGAGTATAGGAATACAGGCCTTGCCATACCTAATGTGAGTTGTGCAGGATAGGATATTGGCAAAAGGGGTACCTGCATAGCCCATGGCAGAAACTGGGGTTTTAAGGAGTGGACAAGAAGGATACATGCGTGGACCATGGCAAGTAAGGATCCAGGATCTGCACAGGTGGGTTAATGGCATGAGCATAGTCTATGGTTCATGGGATCTGCAGAAATCAGGTTGGGTGAAAGAGACTCAGCAGTTCCTCTGTTGGAACACACCACCACTACTAGACCTGGTGATATTGTAGACAGCAATGAAAGATTCACCTGCTCCTTCAGAAATGTGGACACCAACCTAGTTACCTGCCTTGGTAGCCAGCATCTGATCACCCAACCAATAACCCTTGTTTCACAATTGACTCCAACTAACATATGGTTCTGTAAACATTAATGGTCAATATCAGCGTACTTCCAGCATATGATATCATGGATAGTGTCTTAAGGCTGTATCAGTATTAGTGGATGCTTAAAATAGTAGAGCAGTTTGTTAAACGTTACGAAATTGTACACTTTGGGCTGTATCACACAAAGGCCCTTATTTATGAAAGTTTAGCGTCGCCTTAGCAACATTTATTTTGGCATTAAAGCGGCGCTAACTTAACTCCATACTTAGATTTTGACGCTAGACCCGTCTAGCGTCAAAATATTGGAGTTAGCTCCATTTCTAGAAAGTACCAACCCACCTAGCATCAATGAGATGCAAGGTAGGCATTCCCTTCCTAAAAATGACACTAGCCCCTGTGCCATGTTTAACTCCTGACACAGAAACTACACTCAACTGGGAGGCAGGCCTAAATAATGGCGCTAAGCACATTTAGCGCCATTATATAACGCCTGGTCAGAAAAAGCGTTAGAGTGCAGGTAGGCCCATTTCCATGGGGAAACACCATGGAATGGGCACAAAGATGCCCACCCCAAGCCCAACCAACACCGCCACCCACACCACAGGGACACCACAGGGACACCACAGGAGGAGGGAGCCCACCCCAGGTAAGTTGTAGGTAACTGTTTGTGTAAGTGTTTGGTGTGCCATTAGGGGCCCTTATCATGGAGCCCCCTGTCTGGCACTGGTATATGAAGGGTTTGCCCAGGGGACACTGGTCCCCTGTGGTGGGCATTGGTGTAGGGGTAATGACTCCTGTCTAAACTTAGACAAGAGACATTTATTGGCTGCTTGTGTGTGAAAAAATGACTCTAGGTTGACTAGCGGCAGATATTAACCAGCCTAATGTCATTTCTGACCCATTAGCACCATTTCCCCTAACTCCATCCCTCACCGGCTAGTGTCTTTTTTGAGATGCTAGCCATTCCTTAGTGCTATTGTGCATCATTTTGTAAATATGGCGCACAGATGGTGTTAGAGAATGGCGTTAGCCGGCTTTAAAAAAATTATGCACAACTGCGTTAACGCAGTTGTGCGCCATTTTTCATAAATATGGGCCTTAATTTCTTTTTAATGTGGGAGATCTTTTCCTTTAGGAAACCATCCACCATTTTGCATACTAGCCAAACCTCTTTGTTTGATTTAGATAGCTTAAAAGACTCCTGTAAAGTCATTCTTACAGGACGTTAGGTTCCTTATCGTACAGTCGGTGTTGTTAGGGTGGAAATTATTTTAGTATTTACTATATTTCTTAACTAATATTAGAAATTTCCTAAACAAGTGGGGAGGAAATATATGAGAGTAGACAAGTCAACCACTCACATTTTCTTTCTGCAAAGGACGTCGTCAATATGTTTCGCAGGATTGCATCATGAAGTAGGGGTAGTGATATCAAACATTTGCACCCTGTGTTATTTTTCATATTGCCTATAAATTGTAACATCCTTTCAACTTACCTGAATTTCATTCTATTTTTTTAGTTATCTCAATGTCTTTTACACAAATCTGGTGTGGATGTCAGTATTTTCTTTTTAATTGTAGACAGTATTGTAAAAATAGACATGTTATGCATAGAGCATATCATGCAAGAACTTACTCTGAGTCTTGCCCTGATGCTCAGGCCAAGCTACATAATGAGACAAATGCTTATCTTCAATTAATCTTGTTTATTCATGTGAGCTGAACTGTGCGTTATTGCCCAGCAGTTCAGTTCTTACCATGTGATACACAAATCTCTATAGAAAATGCATTTAGACAAGCACTTGTGTTAATTATCTTCAGAGTTTGGGAGGAGGTCATATGCATCTTGAGCATTATTTCCTTTAGCAAATGAGATCATTGCAGACATCTGCATATCACTAAAAAATCACCCAAGTCTGCTTGGCACCTTGTATTCCCTTTTGGCCTTTTGGAATTCCCTTTTATTATATTATAATATATTGTATTATATCAGATCTAGTTATTCATAGGACCTTCCAATCCCATTATTTCCTCAAATTACATGTTCAAGGCTGATCCTGGAATCATAGAAAACAAAAAGAGCATTGCCAATATTCAAGAAGGATTTGTGGTTCCACCCAGGTGCATAGAGCTCAATGCTTCTGTGTTGGAAAGTTGATTATTGGTAAGGGCAGGTAAGTACCTACATTTAGTAATAGACCACAAACCCCCATTTGGTCCAGTCATGTCTCAATAAATTAATAATTAATAATGAATAAATTAATAACAAATTAATTCCAGCTCGGCCCTTGGTAGCTTGGCAACGAGCAGTTAGGCTTAACGCAGGAGACAGAGGTGTAAAGCAGAAAATAAATAAAACACAATCAAAATCCAACTCCAATTTATAAAAATAGATTATGTTGTTAACTGTAAAATGACACAGAAATTACAAAAATCCAATAAAGGGAACCAGAGATATGAATTTTTAAAGATTGAGAGGCACATTTAAGAGCACTATGCCCTGCACCATATTTACAAGGTTTGTGAAAAAGAAGAGGTTTACCCAGAAATACCCTACCTGACCTGGGTAAGGAAACATGTAAAGGTACGAAATTGGTCAAAAGGCCGGGAAAGATTATTCAATTTTCTGACAAGAGAAGTGATGAATACTCTCTTCATAAAATAATTTATTTGTTATATTTATTCATACAGTATATATTCATACAGGACGAAGGGGATCAAACAAAGGAACAAATTGTTCCAATTACGCCGGAACCTATTATCACGGGTGACATTTACACAACATAACCAATTATACAATATGTGAGAATATACAGATAAAAAACTACATGTGTTGAAATGAAAAGAGATGAACAAAGTGTAACAAATGGAAAATTGTCCCAACTAATTCTCCTCCGTTGGAGGTAGTGGTACGTAAAGTGCCTAAATACGTTATCCACTCTAAAGCGATGGTTGTGGTAAGTTCTACCAACAGCTGCTGTACCCAGATCAAGTTACTTCCTGGGGTTCCTTGCACGGTGTGATGTACTTCTGGAGAGTAAAAATATGCTTTCTACCCAGCCTCGCCGCAATCCACAAGGTGTCAACGTGTTTCGGCCCCTTCAATTCTGGGCCTCATCAGGACTACATATGGACAACATTGACTTGACTGTGCCTAAAGCCAGTGGCAGTCAAGAAGAACTTCTACTGTGTGGGCCTGTACAAATAGGTTGGCAGGAACCTCAAGCTATCACGTGTCTCCCATCTGCGTGTAGCTGATGCTCGTCGTTACAATAGAGCGTTCTTTTTGTGCAGGGCATCAGGGTCACAGCCACCTGGCAGGTGTCCAAAGGTTGTTTACTTTCGTCATCTCTTGTCATTTCGCCACGTGTAGTGTTTTATCTGTGTAGGAGGCTGGACTGGCTTGTAGTGAGTACCAAGGGGTACTTACACCTTGCACCAGGCCCAGGTATCCCTTATTAGTGTATAGGGTGTCTAGCAGCTTAGGCTGATAGATAATGGTAGCTTAGCAGAGCAGCTTAGGCTGAACTAGGAGACGAGTGAAGCTCCTACAGTACCACTAGTGTCATATGCACAATATCATAAGAAAACACAATACACAGATATACTAAAAATAAAGGTACTTTATTTTTATGACAATATGCCAAAAGTATCTCAGTGAGTACCCTCAGTATGAGGATAGCAAATATACACAAGATATATGTACACAATACCAAAAATATGCAGTATAGTATTAGAAAACAGTGCAAACAATGTATAGTTACAATAGGATGCAATGGGGACACATAGGGATAGGGGCAACACAAACCATATACTCCAAAAGTGGAATGCGAACCAGGAATGGACCCCAAACCTATGTGACCTTGTAGAGGGTCACTGGGACTGTAAGAAAACAGTGAGGGTTAGAAAAATAGCCCACCCCAAGACCCTGAAAAGTGAGTGCAAAGTGCACTAAAGTTCCCCAAAGAGCACAGAAGTCGTGATAGGGGACTTCTGCAGGAAAGACCAAAACCAGCAATGCAACAACGATGGATTTCCAGACGAGGGTACCTGTGGAACAAGGGGACCAAGTCCAAAAGTCACGACCAAGTCGAGAGTGGGCAGATGCCCAGGAAATGCCAGCTGTAGGTGCAAAGAAGCTGCTACTAGGCAGTAGAAGCTGAGGATTCTGCAGGAACGACAAGGGCTAGAAACTTCCTCTTTGGAGGATGGATGTCCCACGCTGTGGAGAGTTGTGCAGAAGTGTTTTCTTGAAGAAAGACTGCATACAAGCCTTGCTAGCTGCAAGTCATACGGTTAGGGTTTTTGGATGCTGCTGTGGCCCAGGAGGGATCAGGATATTGCCAATTGCGTCAGGGGACAGAGGGGGTACCCAGCAAGACAAGGAGCCCTCTCAGAATCAGGCAGCACCCGCAGAAGTGCCGAAACAGGCACTACGAAGTGGAGTGAAACAGTGCTCACCCGAAGTTGCACAAAGGAGTCCCACGCCGCCGGACGACAACTCAGGAGGTCGTGCAATGCAGGTTAGAGTGCTGTGGACCCAGGCTTGGCTGTGCACAAAGGATTCCCTCGGAAAGTGCACAGAAGCCGGATTAGCTGCAAAAGACGCGGTTCCCAGCAATGCAGTCTGGCATGGGGAGGCAAGGACTTACCTCCACCAAACTTGGACTGAAGAGTCACTGGACTGTGGGAGTCACTTGGACAGAGTTGCTGGATTCAAGGGACCTCGCTCGTTGTGCTGAGAGGAGACCCAGGGGACCGGTGATGCAGTTCTTTGGTGCCTGCGGTTGCAGGGGGACGATTCCGTCGACCCACAGGAGATTTCTTCGGAGCTTCTAGTGCAGAGAGGAGGCAGACTACCCCCACAGCATGCACCACCAGGAAAGCAGTCGAGAAGGCGGCAGGATCAGCGATACAGAGTTGCAGTAGTCATCTTTGCTACTTTGTTGCAGTTTTGCAGGCTTCCAGCGCGGTCAGCATTCGATTCCTTGGCAGAAGGTGAAGAGAGAGATGCAGAGGAACTCTGATGAGCTCTTGCATTCGTTATCTAAGGAAATCCCCAAAGCAGAGACCCTAAATAGCCAGAAAAGAGGGTTTGGCTACTTAGGAGAGAAGATAGGCTAGCAACACCTGAAGGAGCTTATCAGAAGGAGTCTCTGACATCACCTGCTGGCCCTGGCCACTCAGAGCAGTCCAGTGTGCCAGCAGCACCTCTGTTTCCAAGATGGCAGAGGTCTGGAGCACACTGGAGGAGCTCTGGGCACCTCCCAGGGGAGGTGCAGGTCAGGGGAGTGGTCACTCCCCTTTCCATTGTCCAGTTTCACGCCAGAGCAGGGCTGAGGGGTCCCTGAACCGGTGTAGACTGGCTTATGCAGAAATGGGCACCATGTGTGCCCATGAAAGCATTTCCAGAGGCTGGGGGAGGCTACTCCTCCCCTGCCTTAACACCATTTTCCAAAGGGAGAGGGTGTAACACCCTCTCTCTGAGGAAGTCCTTTGTTCTGCCTTCCTGGGCCAAGCCTGGCTGGACCCCAGGAGGGCAGAAACCTGTCTGAGGGGTTGGCAGCAGCAGGAGCTGCAGTGAAACCCCTGAAAAGGCAGTTTGGCAGTACCCGGGTCTATGCTAGAGACCCGTGGGATCATGGGATTGTGCCAACAATGCTAGGATGGCATAGAGGGGGCAATTCCATGATCTTAGACATGTTACATGGCCATATTCGGAGTTACCATTGTGAAGCTACACATAGGTAGTGACCTATTTGTAGTGCACACGTGTAATGGTGTCCCCGCACTCACAAAGTCCGGGGAATTGGCCCTGAACAATGTGGGGGCACCTTGGCTAGTGCCAGGGTGCCCACACACTAAGTAACTTAGCACCCAACCTTTACCAGGTAAAGGTTAGACATATAGGTGACTTATAAGTTACTTAAGTGCAGTGTAAAATGGCTGTGAAATAACGTGGACGTTATTTTACTCAGGCTGCAGTGGCAGGCCTGTGTAAGAATTGTCAGAGCTCCCTATGGGTGGCAAAAGAAATGCTGCAGCCCATAGGGATCTCCTGGAACCCCAATACCCTGAATATCTCAGTACCATATACTAGGTAATTATCAGGGTGTTCCAGTATGCCAATGTAAATTGGTAAAATTGGTCATTAGCCTGTTAGTGACAATTTGGAAAGAAATGAGAGAGCATAACCACTGAGGTTCTGATTAGCAGAGCCTCAGTGAGACAGTTAGTCATAACACAGGTAACACATACAGGGAACACTTATGAGCACTGGGGCCCTGGCTGGCAGGGTCCCAGTGACACATACAACTAAAACAACATATATACAGTGAAATATGGGGGTAACATGCCAGGCAAGATGGTACTTTCCTACAATCTGTATATTCTCACATATTGTATAATTGGTCATGTTGTGTAAATGTCACCCGTGATACTATGTTCCAGCATAATTGGAACAGTTTGTTCCTTTGTTTGATCCCCTTCATCCTGCATGAATATATATGAATAAATATAACAAAGAAATTATTTTAATGAAGAGAGTATTCATCACTTCTCTTGTCAGAAAATTGAGTAATCTTTGACCAATTTCGTACCTTTACATATTTACAAGGTGGCATTAAGTCACCTTCTGTGACTTAGCACCACCTTGTAAATATGGCCCCTTCACACTTAGCACTTTGCGTGGAAGGGGCGTGCAATGGGTTTTGCTGTGGGCGTGCCACAGCAACACTCATTGCATTTTGACGTTGTCCCAGATTTAAGAGTTTTCGTAAAACTGAGGTAGCGCCAAAATCTAACGCTACTCTAGGGGTGACCTTAGCATGGCGCAATGAGGAGAAATACTTTTATTTCTCCTCGTTTTTTGTTCTTTCTCTGAGTGCTGCATTCTGCAGCACACATAGAAAGAGCAAATCGCCTTTTAAGATTGTTTTTGTGTAGGAAGGTGTCATTTCCTGCACAAAAACATTCTCCCCCTCAACGCAGCCATCCTTGCACTGTGGCGCAAGGGTGGCTGCATTGGCGCTCAACTGAAAATTTAGCGCCAGCACAGGGGACAACACAGGGGTGTGCCATATTCTATTAAAATACGGTGCATCCCTGCCTTATGAAAATGATACTTTTGGCGCAGCGTTACACTCTGTCATTTTCTGTTAAATATTGCCCAAATGTTTTTAGTGCATAGAAACTAAGGGCATATTTATATCCCATTTGTGCCGAATTTACATAATTTCTTTAAGCCAATTCAGCGCAAAACTAACTCCATATTTATATTTTGATGCAAAATATTGGAGTTTGCACCATTTTTTTAATGCGTGAACCTACCTTGCGTCAATGAGATGCAAGGTAGGCATCTAAAAAATGGTGCTAATCCCATAGCCCCATATTTATCCATTCATGCTAAAATGACACACAGGTGGGAGAAGCGGCTAAATAATGGTGCAAAGCTTGCTTTGCACCATTATTTAATGACTGGGTCAGAACAGGTGTTAAGGGACCTGTGGACCCATTTCCATGGCGAAACACCATTGAATGGGTCCACAGATGCCTTCCTCAAGCCCCAGGAACATCCCACCCACACCAGAGGGACACCGGGGGATGGGGGACCCAATCGCAGGTAAGTAGGGTAGGTATAGGTAAGTCATGTTTTTTTTTTATTTAAGTGCCATTCGGGGCCCAACTTGGGGCCCACAGCATGGCACAGGGTGCAATGGCCATGCTCGGGGGACATTGGTCCCCTGTGCTGGCTACTGGGGTGGTGGGCATGATTCCTGTCTTTCCTAAGACAGGAGTCATGTGGTATGGATGGTTTTGCATCAGAAAATTACGCTAGGCTGGTTAGAGTCATCTTTTTTTAGTCTAACCAGCCTAGGGGCATATTTATACTCCGTTTGCGCCAAATTTGCGTCGTTTTTTTCGACGCAAATTCGACGCAAAACTAACTCCATATTTATACTTTGGCGTTAGACGCGTCTAGCGCCAAAGTTCATGGAGTTTGCGTCATTTTTTGGCGTGAACACCTTTCTTGCGTTAATGAGATGCAAGGTAGGCGTTCCCGTCTTAAAAAATGACTCCCAGGCATGTGCGTGGTATTTATACTCCCGGGCAAAAATGACGCCCGGGAGTGGGCGGGGCAAAAAACCCCGCATTTGCGCCTCTTTTTAACGCCTGGGTCAGGGCAGGCGTTAAGGGACCTGTGGGCTCAGAATGAGCCCAGAGGTGCCCTCCCCTGCCCCCAGGGACACCCCCTGCCACCCTTGCCCACCCCAGGAGGACACCCAAGGATGGAGGGACCCATCCCAGGGAAGAAAAGGTAAGTTGTGGTAAGTATTTTTTTTAAAAAAAATTGTGGCATAGGGGGGCCTGATTTGTGCCCCCCTACATGCCACTATGCCCAATGACCATGCCCAGGGGACATAAGTCCCCTGGGCATGGCCATTGGGCAAGGGGGCATGACTCCTGTCTTTGCTAAGACAGGAGTCATGTTAATGGCGTCTGGGCGGCAAAAAAAAATGGCGCAAATCGGGTTAAGACGATTTTTTTGCCTCAGCCTGACTTGCCCCATTTTTGGACGCCCAAACGCCATTTTTCCCTACGCCGGCGCTGCCTGGTGTACGTCGTTTTTTTTCACGCACACCAGGCAGCGCCGGTCGGCTAACGCCGGCTAACGCCATTCAATAAATACGGCGCCCGCATGGCGCTTCAGAATGGCGTTAGCCGGCGCAAATTTTTTTGGCGCCAAACTGCGTTAGCGCAGTTTTGCGTCAAAAAGTATAAATATGGCCCCTAATGTCATTTTTTGGTGCCAAACCCTCTTCTCCCATACTGCCAGCTTCACCCGGCTAACGTCATTTTTTTGGACGGTAGCCCAACCTTTGCACCTGCTCGCGCCATTCCATAAATATGGCGCCCGGCTGATGCTCAGGAATGTTGCAAGCCGGTGGTAAACTTCTTGGTGCAAAACTGAGTTAGTGCACTCAACCAGGGAAAAATCAAAATTTGAGGCCGACCAGGATGGAGCCCCGCTCTGCTATAGTGAGCGGAAAGCCTCAGTCAAAGTTTTACCTTCTGACAGTCTTTTTTTCAGAATAAGGGGCATATTTATACTCTGTTTACAATGAATTAGGGTCATTTATTTCTACTCTAACTTGGTGCAAAACTAACTCCATATTTATACTTTGGCACTAGACCCGCCTAGCGCCAAATTTATGAAATTAAAGTCATTTTTTGGATGTGGAAACCTACCTTGCGCTAATGAGATGCACAGTAGGTGTTCCCGTGCAAAAAATTACTTTATGGTCATAACGCCATATTTATACTCCTGTGCAAAAATGGTGCACGGGATAGAGGAGGGGTCAAAAAAATGGAGCAAAGCTTGCTTTGCCCCATTTTCTAACACCTGGGTCAGGGCGGGCGTTAGGGGACCTGTGGGCCTATTTCCATGGTGGAACATCATGGAATAAGCCCACAGGTGCCCTCCCCAGTCTCCAGGTACACCCCCACCCACACCACAGGGACTGCAGAGGATGGGGGACCCCATCCCAGGTAAATACAGGTAAGTACAGGAAAGTACAGGTAAGTACAGGTGAGTATTTCATTTTTTTTTTCAAAGTGCCATAGGGGCCCCTGAAATGGGCCCCTATGCATGGCACAAGGTACAATAGCCATGCCCAGGGGACCCTGGTCCCCTGTCCTGGCCATTGGGGTGGTGGACATGACTTCTGTCTTTTCTAACACAGGAGACATGTGGTATGGATGGTTTTGCGTCAGAAAATGACTCTAGGCAGGTTAGAGTCGTTTTCTTTTACTCTAACCTGCCTAATGTCATTTTTTGGTGCAAAACCCCCTTCTTCCATACCACCAGCCCCACCCGACTACAATCATTTTTTTTTCACTAGCCTACCCTTTGCACCGGCTTGCACCATTCCATAAATAAGGTGCCCGGCTGCTGCACAGAAATGGTGCAAGCTGGTGCTAAACTTTTTGGTGCAAAACTGCATTTGTGCAGTTTTGCACCAAAAAGTATAAATCAGGGCCTTAGTCTTTCACCTGGACGAAGTCGCAAGTTGGACCTCCATGGAGCACTCTTCGGATACACGTCGCAGGAGACCTCGGTGAAGGATTATATCTTCAAACTTAGATGATTTTTTGTGATGGAAATCTTCGTCCGGGCCGAACTTGAAATTGAATCTGACCACCCTGGAGCCCTCTTCGGATACGCTGTGCAGGAAGCCTTGGTCAACTTTTCACGTTCGGACTTAGAAAAGTTTTTGGTGCTTCTTCTTTCCAACATCGGCTGACCCTCCAAAGCAAGCCGATTTCAAGTCGACATTGTCGGATTGCCTTTCCACGAGCCCCCAGTGCATTCCTGGATGTCTGGGACACCGGAGGTTTTTAGCAGGATGAACCTGCAAGTCAGGCCGAGTCACAGTCAACGTAAGCCAGCTGGACTCACGACATCAGGACAGTCCACTAATGGAGCTTTTTTCTAAAAGTGTTCCAATCTTCACCAAACTTCTGGATCTCCTTCAAGAAGGTCTTTGAAGTTCCTTTAGGAATCTACAACTCACCCTAAGGTTCCAGAAGCTTTGAGTCGGTTTGTGAGGGTTAGGACTCCAACTCCCAGAATGCAAAAATGACCACTGGTCACGTGTCAGCTGGTCAGTTTCTTTAGGGCTTGATGCAGTGGATTCTGGTCAGCTATTTTCTACCTGTAGCAAATAGGGAGCCCCTTCTTGAAGCAGTTGAACACAGGTCAAGTCCTTTTAGTGGTGAAGCCCAAGTGTGCAGCTGGTGCAGTACTTCAGAGTGCAGTGTCCAGGTGCAGATCAGGGGTCCAGCAGAGCAGTCCTTCTTCTTATTGTCTTTGTTCCTTGTAGGGATCTGAGGTGGGGTGCAGCTGTGCCAATTTTATTCTTGCTTCTGGGGTGGAAAGCAGGGGGGGTGCTCTTGACCAATGATGTGCAGGCCACTTCCTGGGAAGTGTGACAAAAATCAATCCCAGGAAGCAACATTCTCCCAAAATCCAAGATGGCAACAATTCAGGCCCATATTTTTGAAAAGTGTGCACCGTCTCTACATCATTTTTTTTACGCAAAAGCGGCGCCAACTTAACGCCATATTTATATTTTGATGCTAGACCCGTCTAACGTTAATATATTGAAGTTAGCGCCATTTTTAGGAAGCAACAACCTACCTTGCGTCTCAGTGCGACAAGGAGGTGTAAGGTAGGTGTTCCCTCCTAAAAATTACGCTAGCCCTCTAGCAACATATTCACCTCCCTACTCAAATACGACGCATACCAAGTAAGCGTGCTGCAAAAATGACGCTAAGTCCGATTAGCATCAAAATGTAATGCCTGGTCAGACCAGGCATTAAAAAGAGGCCCACATACCATCACTGAGGAAAAACACACAGAAGGAGCATTTGCAACCTCCAGGACAACATGGAATTGGTACTGCTCCTGCTTGGCACATGCCGCAGACTTCAGCAAAGGCAACAGGTCCCTCCACTACCACCCCAGCAACCCCAAACACCACCACAGCAGCCACAAAGGCAGTGCAGGAGGCGGGAGAGGATCTTCATACAGCGGGCAACCATCCTTGGCCTCAGGGAACAAGATGTCATCAAGATGTACCGACTGAACCGGGAGTCCATTGTACGTCTGCTGCACCATATTGGACAACACATCACAGCAAGGGTGCAAACTCCCACAACTATTCCACCCATGACAGATCTTCTCACTGTCCTTCATATGCTGGCATCTGGATCTTTTCAGATAACATACACACAAGTGGCTAGTATGTCCCAGCCATCCTTCTTGGTTGTCCTACCTAAGGTCCTGGACGCAATCATACACTTCACACCCCACCACATCTGCTTCCCAAACACCCAGCATCTGCAGCAGGAGACCAAGCAAGGTTTCTACCAATTGCTGGGTTCCCGCATGTGCTGGGTGCAATGAACTGCACTCATGTGTAACCGGTACCACCTGCAGCAACGGAACATCGATATAGGAACCACAAGCACACCCATTCAATTAATGTGAAGGCCATTGTGGGCCACGGTGGGCTCTTCACTAACATCCTAACAAAATATCATGGCAGCGTCATATTCTGCCATTCCACTATCAATGAGGGGTTCCAGGATGGGCAACATGGCAATGGCCTACTCGTAGGTAAGCCACCATACCAATCATTACACACGCAACACACCAACCATGTAAGACAAAGAAGACATACACTACAATAAATACATATGGGCAGGGGGACACAGCTGTACAGGCAACAACAGATATGTAACATGCCACACTGCACTGCAATCATTGCACATTACAAACACATACACCCACATGTACATAACACAGCCACAATCTGACTAGCACACCACATATGGACAGGTGGAGCAATGTCCCCTTTGCATACAGAAGCTGCCCATAAAACACCACAATTGTCCACTGGTTGACAACTAAGTACAGATCCCACACACATTACACCAAACAAAGAATAGCTCAGCTATGTCAATGGCATAGGCTATGGCCATTTAAAGACAGTCACACATAGGCACAGCCCCACATAAATCATGGTGTGCAAGCCTCTGGCAGCACCTATATAAAATGCCACCCAAGTGGTGCCATTACCAACTACATATCATCTACACATACCTGACATACCTGTAGTGTGCACACATACCTGTCTGCTGCATTGTGTCGCACACATACGAATACAAATTAACCTGCCATGAAAAACCATGGGGCAGAATCATGAGAAAAGGGGCAGCACCTGCTCCAGTGCTACCTCACATGCGCCCCATAGCACACCCTAACACCACCATGTCTGTTCCGTGTACTAGAAATGGTCCACCATGGTGTAGAGTTTGTGCAAAACTGTAAAGATCATGGATGCCCTAGTAGGACTCAGCAGTAGTATAGAGGACATACCTGACCTTACATGACCGTCCATAGGGACCCATGTGTACAATAGGTGTGCTCCCTCTCAAAGCCTGCACTGTGCATGTGTTGAAAGTGTCTGTGATAAATCATGTATTGGAAGCTAGGAGATACAACTGCACCAAATTAGATCACCCTAAAATGTGAAATACACACCCTCGTACACTTGATGGCTGGCACAACCATCATCTGCAACAAAGGGTAACTAAGTGTTGCACTGCATTCGTAGTGCCACATGGTAACATGGACGGCACAGCTTGGCTTTGTAGAGCTACTGTGGTGTCTCTACATCTAACACCATTGTGGTGCAAAGAGGTGGTAGGTTCCATCCAACAATAGGATACTCCCTCAAATATGGACTACATAACGCATTTTTGCAATAGTATAAGCATCAGTTTGGAATCAATATAAAATTCCCAGGACACTGAGCCACTACCCAAGATTGTCATGTCCATCAACAAAGACCTCTGAAACCATTTCACAAGAGCACGAACATACACTATACCACAAGCAAGTCAGAGTCACCACTCCACCTACAACTAACAACTGCCATGGTATATTCAAAACCACTATCAAGCTTTACCAACACATCTTCTCTCCTTCCTTTGCAGCTGATGAAGGTTACGGCATACAACCATGGGTAATGACTCCATTTGACAATCTGTGAGAAAACAGGGCTGATTGCAGAGGCCCCATAACTTTTTGCCCCCATTTTCCTCTTTTTGCTGGTGTTTTCCTGACTTTGATGGTGCCCTGGGTACTGCTAACCAGTCCCAGGGCATGTGCTCTGTGTAAAATAGATATGCAAATTTGGCTAATTATAATTGGCTAAGTTAACCTACCTATAAGTCCCTAGTATATGGTAGGGCATGTAGGTTTAGGGACCACAGCATAGGTGGTGCACACCTAGGTGCACTGCTGAGGTGCCCAGTGTCATTTTAAAAGCAAGCCTGCCTTGCTGGCTGCTTTTAAATTAAAGTTATATGCAAATTCGACTTTGGAATTAAAGGTACTTCCAAAGTCTTAAACTACCTTATTTTTACATATAAGTCACCCCTAAGGTGTGCCCTATGTGCCCCTAGGGCTGGGTGCCATGTAACTATAAGCAGGGACTTTATAAAAATAGATTTATAAGCCCTGGTGAGGTAAAAACAGCCAAATTCGTTTTTCCCTCATTGAAGTAAATGGCCTTCATAGGCTAGAATGGGCAGACTTTATTTTAAATTTTAAAGTCTCCTTAAATGTTACATACCAAGAATTTGGTATCAAATTAATTGTTGTAATAAATCCCACAACTTCCAGTTGTTGGATTTAATATAACTTGTTCAGGTAAAAAGTTTAGACTTTACCTAAAAAGTTGCCAATTTCAGCTCTGCATTGTTTTTGCTGCTGTGCTCTGATTGGCCAGCCTGCAGCAGCTTCTGCCAGGCTACCTTGATGAGGTGTGAAGTGGCCTGACTTCACACAAAGGAATGTGCTTGGGGGAGAGAATCTCCCCTCAGCAGATGGTGAGGCAGGAAGGGGGAGGGCTGCCAAACTGGTCTTCAAAGGCAGAGAAGGACATTTGGAGCACCCAGCAACACCCCCACATCCTGCAACCCCAGACAATTACTTGCCCCCTTGATTAGATTAGGAGAGGGCAGGAGAGGGGTGTGTTTATGATTTTTAGCCACACCAGTGGGTGGGCTCAGCCAGATCTCTCCTCCAAAAATCAGATTCATCCATTTTGGATTTTTAGAGACTGTTGCCTTCTGGGATGGATTTTTGCCACACTTCCCAGGAAGTGGTCATCACAGGGGGACGACCCTGTCCCTGATTGGAGAACCAGGGCCCCCCTGCTTTTCACCCAGGAGCAAGGATAAAGCTGGCAGACCTGCACCCACGCCTCAGATCCCCTCCAGAATTCAACAAGAAAGGAACTAAAGAAGAAGAAGGACTGCCCTGCTGGACCCCTGGCCTGCACCTGGACCCTGCACTCAGAAGGACTGCACCAGCTGCACACTTGGGCTTCACCACAAGAAGGACTTTGCCTGGCTTCAATTGGTTCAAGGAGGGACTCCCTGTTTGCTACAGGTGAAAAATTGCTAAACCAGAGTCCCCTGCACCAACTCCTGAAGAAAGCAACCAGCTGACCACTGTCCAGTGGCCAAAAAGGAGTTTGCGCCAGGTGCATTCTGGGAGTTGAAGTCCGCACCCCCCAAGGACCATCACAGAACTTCTGGACCCTTGGGGTGAGCTGTGGACCCCAAAAGAACCTTAAAAGAACATCTGGGTGAAGCCCCAGAAGTTTGGAAAAGATTGGAGATTTTTTTTTAAAAAGCTCCATAAAGTGACCGACCCGACGCGGAAATTCTAGCCGGCTTGCCTCAACCGCGACCCGGCCTGACTTCGTGGTTCGTCCCGGTAAAGAAAAACATCCAAAAAAGAGACTAAGTCCGAACGTAAAAAGTTGACCGGGACCTTCCAGCCATCGTATCCGAGAAGGGCTCCACGGACGTCGGATCAAGATCCAGGTTTACCCCGGTCGAAGGATTTTCATCTCGAAAAAACGACTAAGTCCGAAGGTAAAAATCACCACCGAGGAAACCGACTTCGCGTATCCGGACAAGGGCTCCAGGAGGTCGGATCCAACTGGCAGGTTCGTCCCGGGGAAGAAAAACATCAAAAAAGAGACTAAGTCAGAAGGTAACTTTTTAACCGAGGCCTCCCGCGACTTGTAGCCGAGCAGGGCTCCATCGCGGTCGGCCTGAAAGTTTGACTTTGCCCCGGTCCTGGTGCAACCAGATGACCCGATTGGCGCTTTTTGTTTCTAAGCGCTAGAAAATAATAATACTTTAAAAATTCATATCTCCGGTTCCCCTGAACCGATTTTAATCGTTTTTGTGTCATTTTAAAGATAAAAATATAAGCTATTTTTATAAATTGGTTTTGGATTTTTAAACTGTTTCCTGTGTTTTATTTAATTACTGTTTTGTGATATTTGAATGCTTTACACTTTGTCTCCTAAGTTAAGCCTTGACGCTCGATGCCAAGCTACCAAAGGTAGAGCTGGGATTAATTTATTGAGACCTAACTGTACTTATGTGGAGGTTTGTGGCTTGTTGCTAGGTGTAGGTACCTACCTGCCCTACCAATAACCCATTTTCCAACACAATCCCACAATGGTGGAAGAGGATGCATACAAGGAACGGCACAGAAGAACACGCAATGTGGTGGAGAGGACATTTGGGCTTCTGAAGTCAAGGTTCAGGTGCCTGGACCTGACAGGAGGAAGACTCTTGTATGTTCCACCACTGGTTTGTAAAATTATACTGGCATTTGCAATCTTGTAAGATATGTATAAGAACAAATGTTCCAAGGAATGAACAGGTGACATCCCCAACGAGGAGGAGGATGGTGATGGAGCAGCTAATTTGGAGGGGGAACAACAGAACACTTCTGCAGGAGCTCACAGGAGACTCCACATAGTAGAGAACATTTATACATAGTGACTAGACTATCATCATCACATTTTAAATAGCACAAATAAAATACTTTGCACCTGAATCTCCTTGGTCTAATCATTCTCCACTACATATACCATTGGAATGTAACTCAAACCTCAGGGAGCAGGTAAGAAACACAATAGTTACACGTATGGTAGCAACATCGTTTGTGATATAAAAAGGTCTACTGCCTCCCTTTCACATATCAGTGACACGCAGTTCACGGGCATGTGACTCCTGAAGGCCTAGATCCATGCACCTCTACATATATTGTGCCGTGAAGTGGGCATGATGTTAATGCCTAGCCCTTTCCCCACATCAACACTATGCCTACCAGGATGCATACAAGGGGAAACTCATAAGGTAGTAGCTGTGATCAAATGGTGTGTAAGTAACGTCAGAACACTGTCACATCTCAGGGAGATTGCTGCTTTGCCTACACGGTGCATGTGTGACAAGGGGGGTTCATCATTTATAACTATGGACCTTCAGCAAATGTACAGGGACTGTAACCAATGTTAGAGTAGAGGCAGAGCCTGCACAGTGTATCCATGAGATTATGTCCTGGCACTGCCACTGGGAATAACCCTGACACATGGTGGGCTATACTTCACTCATGGCACACAGTGTTGGCTGTGGAGTGCGCTTTGGGTTGCCAGACAAATTAAGCAGCTATGGGTGTTGAATCACTATCCAAACACATGACCCATTGTCAGGATGTAAGAATTAAATGGGACAATGCACCACCAAATAATTGTCTGGGTGGAATGTAGGCAGAGTGTGTTACACTCCTAATGTATATAAGATGCACACTTTTCACACAAATCTGCTCTCTTGACACATGCTTACAGCAATTCCAGATAAACATTTGAACACTGATGTACGGGTGTATGTCCTAGATAACAAAGGTTTTGCTAGTACCAACAATGCATTACATGTATCAGCATGGATACCTAGTATGCTCTGTATAACAACAGCACATAGCAATACACACCACTCATTGTCACTCACATGCCAGATAGCAACAGTAATAAATTATCCCATACATCTTTTGGGCTCCAATATGGCAATCAGGTGTGCAATGTTCAACTCTGTCTAGCAATGTTCAAAAATGTCAGCGACCCATCAAAAAAAGAATGGGAGTAGAAGTAGCCATATTTGTTGCATTTGGCTAATGAAAAAACAGCACTGAGATGATTTAACACCTCAACATCATTCAGTCATGGTAAGAGTTATCTAGGTCGTGGCATGCTGGAAGACATGCATACCCATGTTTAACGGAGGATGTGGATGGACAGCTGAGAGATACCCACAGATAATTGCTAATGCAACATTGGAGGTCACTTGGAGACAACACAAGTGCTGTGGCAGGTGTAATGTCAAGGGTGAAGGCACTTATTACATCTCACAAATAGCGTCAATGCGACAGTAACTATCATGTAGCCAGTAGTAGAAGATGTGCACATCTACAATTTACACAAGTCACATGTTAGATCCTATCCATGTATGACCAAACAATGTTGCTGTAGAAGATGTTTACAAAGTGCAAGCAGCCTAAAGAATGGGACCAATGTAGGAGACAATACATCCCTTACCAGTAATGCGGGAAAACATGGAGAAGGAACACACATAGACCAATATTGACTGTGCAACACATCAATGTATACATGTCAACGTTCAACCTATGTACAGAGAGGGAGGCCAGGTCAGTACATAACCCAGTCATGTTTGCCTCTACCATAACCTGGTAGTTGCCCATGGCATGCCAACATGACAGGAGGCAGTGACAGACAACACCATCTGTACCCTGGCCCATTCCCAAAATAGAAGTCACAACAGATATACAACCCCTAACCAAGCTGTCCATTGAAATTACTAAGGACATCAAATGATGAGACATGTCCTACACATGTAAGTACCCAGTCCTTTGTACATGAGAGGGGAAGGCTGACATCAAGTACCGAAGAGGAAAATGTGATATCCCGGTCTGTTTGATCACAATTATGCATGTGTCTGTCTGCAGGGTAGTATGCATTGTTCTGCTGAGTAGCAATCATGAAGATGCTAGATCCCACCTCAAAACACCCTTACCCCACTGCTCTGGCTACATAAACGTATGACATTGTCAGGGGCCTAATGCATGTGCAAAGTAGACAGAGTAAACTGGAGCTCAGGAAACATGCCCCTTCACATGCAACCAAGGGTTTGTGTTGCCATACAAACTCCCACAGTTGTGATGATGAGTAGGCTGCCATCTATGCCAGACTGCAACACTGCCACACAGTAGTATGCCACTGTATGTGACAGTCATAACAAACATGATGTGGACAAATGTGAGTGCCTAGTTGGTAGCATGCACACATAAACCACATATCTCAGCACACATGTACTACTGTAATGGCTCAGGCATGGTAATGTGCATAGGATTCTGAACAAAAGGCAACCTAGCACAAAAGTAAGGGTATAGTTATCACAAGATCAGTGACTGAAAGAAATGACCTTGACATGTGTTCTGACATACAGAAACAGAGGTGGTACTGATATGACTGTGCATGCATTTGTCAAAGTTCAACAAGTGTCCATGTAGGAAGATAGTACTGTGAGATTTCACATCCCATGAACACCACTGTGGTCATATGTTACTGAAATGACGCAACACATTTCTTGACACACACACAGCATATACGAACCTTCAGTGACACGTGTATATTCCATCTCCTGCAACTAGGATGCATGGGGAACTATAGGTCACACGTGTAGCAGAGCATCATGAAGTAAAAACCAGCAACCCACCACAGAGTGGACACACATGCACATGCAAATTGTCAGGGGTAACGTGATGTCAAGCCAGTCCTAGTCCACTCCATACTCTGAGTACAAATTGCCATGGTTGTCACATGCCTTACTATGTGTTAGACATAGGCCATCATATATTTTGTATTGTTGGTATGTGTACATTTGTATAGCAGACATAACAATGTAGTACTCCCACGAATTGGCATTAAAACAGAAATGTACACTGATAGTACACATGTGCCAACGTGTATGTGGACACAGTGTAGCTACACATGCACATATGCACTAGGTGTGAGTTGTCAGCAAGACCAGATCCTCGGGGTTTGCGCCTGTTCCCAAAATGTCCACCTCTTGGCAGCTCCAAACTCTGATACCTATCATAGCACAGAGTTAAAGAATGGCCAAGTGGGGGATGGGTTTTAGGTTGGGAACAGCGGGAAAGGAGACCTGTGGAAGCAAGAGTTAAGAACACAACAGCAAGGTTATTAACATTTATCTTCATGAACTTTGTTTTTTAATTCTTTATGCTCTAACAACATGAGAGATCAAGAACTTTTCAATAAAATGACCTTTTTATATTCATATTCTCTGAACATTGAACTCACTCAAGTTAATCCTTAGCATAGCAATTACATCACAACAAGAATCAATGAGTACTTTTTTCCCAAATAATTAACTGCTATAGGATTCATGATTAATACTGTAGCATACGCAAACTGACTAAACTTGTTTTGTCTAGAAAGATCACACTCTGTTTGTTCTAGATTTCAAGATTCAATTGCCCAGAAGTTATTGTGCACCTTATTGCCAGACTGCGCATCAAGACTCAAGTACCTGGAATGATCGCGTGCTCTGCCGATCTGAACTGCAAGGGTTAATTGCCAAGAATGAATCACCCACACTGTTGCTGATTCAACCACAAAAGATTCAAATGCCTTGAAATGATCGCGCACTCTGCCGATCTGAACTGCAAGGGTTAATTGCCAAGAATGAATCGCGCACACTGTTGCGATTCATCCATCAAGATTCAAATGCCTTGAAATGATGCAGCACTCTGCCAATCTGAAATGCAAGGGTTAATTGCCAAGAATGAATCGCGCACACTGTTGCTGATTCAACCACAAAAGATTCAAATGCCTTGAAATGATCACACACTCTGCTGATTTGAACTGCAAGGGTTAATTGCCAAGAATGAATTGCGCACACTGTTGCCGATTCAACCATCAAGATTCAAATGCCTTGAAATGATCGTGCACTCTGCTGATCTGAACTGGAAGGGTTAATTGCCAAGAATGAATCGCGCACACTGTTGCCGATTCAAATATCAAGATTCAAATGCCTTGAAATGATCGCTCACTCTGCCGATCCAAACTGCAAGGGTTAATTGCGAAGAATGAATCGCGCACACTGTTGCTGATTCAACCATCAATATTCAAATGTCTTGAAATTATCGCCCACTCTGCCGATCCAAACTGCAAGGGTTAATTGCCAAGAATGAATCGCACTCACTGTTGCCGATTCAACCATCAAGATTCAAATGCCTTGAAATGATCGCCCACTCTGCCGATCCGAACTGCAAGGGTTAAGTGCCAAGAATGAATCGCACACACTGTAAATCACAAAGCCAAAACTCAAATGTTTCTAGAAAATGGAGTTGAGGAAATTTCCCCGAACTCCGCCTTACCGCCCTGCTTGAAGATCAGCAAGATAATGAGGACAGGGCCAGGAAATGTCCAAGTAGGCCTCTGGAACCGGAGCCCAGGAAAATGCTGCTACTCTGCACCGGGACCTCTGAATAGTGAGCATGTGGGGCTGGGCTGGGTTCCTTAAATAGTCCCAAGCCCCGCCCACATGCCACACCCAGCCAAGTTGCAGGAAAGTCTTGAAAATGAACAATACATTACACACAGCATTAATGACAGTTCAAGATAAATACCTGCAATGCAAAAAGTTAATATGCAATATCAGCACACAATGCATGTATTATTACATTGCATAAGGTTTGTCATTTTGCATTATGTTGCCCGTAGAGCGCGCACTGTCCTGGTGCTGACAGTAATCCCCCTCCCGAACGTGCTCTAGTGCCTGGTTTGTCTGGGTTTAGGCGGTGAAAATGCCGCACTAGTCGTGGAGCATGAATATCAGATGCTGAGACCCAGGAGTCGTTCACTGGACCAAACCCTTTCCAAGATATTAAATACCAGAGGGTACAACCTCTAAATTTTGAATCCAGAACCTGTTTTACTTCGAATTCCAGTTCTCCTTGTACCAGTAATGGAGTTGGCCGAGAGTGAGTTTTCTGGAAAGCTCTTTTCAGGAGAGAAGTATGAAACACTGGATGAATACGTAGTGATTTTGGTAACTGCAGTTTGTAGGATACTGGATTGATCTGTTGAAGAATTGTGTAAGTACCTATATATTTGGGATTAAACATATGTCTTTTCTTGAAGTCAATGTGACGTGTGGAAAGCCACACTTTATTTCCTGGCTTATATTGTGGTCCCTCACAATGTTTTTTGTCATAATGTTTTTTATACTTTTCTTTTGCTTTGTTCAGATGTTGTTAGATTTGTTTCTGGGTTTGATGGAGTTGTCGTATTGTTTCTGACACTGCTGGTGCAAGGGAACTTTTTTGTGGAATTGTGATTGGCAAATTATCTGGGTGATAACCAAATAGACCGAAAAAGGGCGTCACTCCAGTAGAAGTATGATATGAGTTATTGTAGGCCAGTTCAGCTAACCAAAGCATTGATACCCAAGAATGGAGTGTTTTTTCAGCGTAAGCACGCAAATATTGTTTCAATGTTTGATTAAATCTCTCAGTTTGGCCATCTGTTTGAGGATGATGACTGGTAGATAATGTAGATGTAACTTGTAGCATTTTGCACCATGTTTTCCAGAAGTAAGAAGCAAATTGTGACCCTCGATCGGAAATAATGACTTTTGGTAAGCCATGATAACGGACCACTCGATTTAAAAGTATTATTGCCAATTCACTGGAGGTAGGCAATTTCCTGCAAGCAATGAAATGTGCATATTTTGTGAGACTATCTACCACCACAAGGATTACTGAGTGATGTTGAACAACTGGCATTCCTGTAATAAAGTCTATTGAACTGTGTTTCCAAGGTTGGAGTGGAGTTGGGAGAGGATGTAACAGTCCTTTTGGTTTTGAATGACTTGTCTTGGCACGGGCACAAACTTCACATTTAGTTACCATTTGCTTAACGTCTTTTGTCAAAGTAGGCCACCAAAGATATTGTTGGATTAGTTCAAGTGTCTGAGGAATACCTGGATGACCTTCCGTAGGTATAACCTGCAACCAAACAAACATGCATCATGAAAAGGTAGGCCTTGTTTGATTGATATTTTGGGGGTTGCTTGAGCCCATTTCTGCCATTTTTCAATGGTGAAAGAATTACAAATATTTTCAAAAAAATCTTTAGTTTTGAGGATACAAAGGATTTTGTCTGGAGCAATGATAGCTTGTGGGGGCTGGACTGTGGGTAACATGGTAGAGTCTTGTCTGGGCAAGGCATCCACTTTGCGATTGTCTTTAGCGGGACGAAAGATTACCACTAAATCAAACTTGGCAAAAAACAGCATCCAACGTAATTGTCGAGGAGTCAAAAGTCTAGCTGAACGCATGAACTGGAGATTACGATGATCTGTGTATACTGTAATAGTGTATCTGGCACCTAGTAAATAGTGTCTCCACTCTTTAAAGGCATCACGTATTTCTAGAAGTTCTTTCTCAGCAATGACATAATTTTGTTCTCCTTCGTTTAGTTTTCAGACATATAAGCTACAGGGTGTAGCTGACCGGTATCTTTGTTGCGTTGTGATAACACTGCACTGATTGCCACATCTGAAGCATCTGCTTCTACTATGAATGGACATTCAGTATCTGGGTGAGTCAAGACTGGGGCAGTGGAGAAGGCTTCTTTTAAGATTGAAAACTCCTTGTCAGCTTCTGGACACCATACAAATGGTTCTTTCTTTCGTAATAACTTGGTGATTGGTTTCACTGTCTGCGAGAAGTGGTCTATGAACCTGCAATATAAATTTGCAAAACCAAGAAAGCACTGAACATCTCAAACTGTTTTTGGGATTGGCCAATCGGATACTGCTTGCACTTTTCTTTCTGCCATGACCATGCCTTGTGGGGTAAGAATGACCCTTAAAAATTCAACCGTGGTAACATGAAATTCACATTTGCTCAATTTGCAATATAAATGATTTTTCTGAAGGGCTGTGAGAATTTTTTGGACATGTTGTACATGTTCGACTTCGTTATCAGAATAGATTATAATGTCATCAATATAAACTATTGCAAATAGATCTAGATATTCTCTAAGGACATCATTCAGAAAGAATTGGAATGCAGCTGGAGCATTACAAAGTCCAAAGGGCATGACTGTGTATTCAAATAGACCATATCTAGTTTTAAAGGCGGTTTTCCACTTGTTGCCTTCTCTCATCCTGACTAGGTGGTAAGCTCCTCTTAAGTCCAACTTGGTGTAAATTTTGGCCTTTTTAACTTGATCCAACAAGACAGGGATCAAGGGTAATGGGTATTTATTCTTTATTGTGATTTTATTTAACCCTCTATAGTCTATTCAAGCCCTAAGATCCCCATTAGGCTTGGGAACAAAAAAAAGAGGAGATGCTGCAGGAGACTTGGAAGGGCGGATAAATCCATTAGCTAGAAATTGGGCTAAATAGTTTCTTAGATATTGATTTTCGTCTTCAGACAGGGCATACATACCACAACTAGGGAGTATAGCACCAGGAGTCAGATCAATTTGACAGTCATAAGGTCTGTGAGGTGGCAAGGTTCCTGATTCGTTTTCATCAAAAACATCAAGGAAGGATGAATACTGCAAAGGCTGCGTTACATCTTTTTCAGCGGCTGTAGCTGTGTGGGATTTTTGGGAATCTGTGACACTTGATGTTTGGAGACATTTTTCTTTACACCGAAATGAAGAAAACGTGATTTTCGGCACTCTTAGAATAATTCTATACTGAGGAGCATGGATTACATCAAAGATGATCTTTTCTACATGTTTGGTGTCTTGACTTCCCCCTTTACAGATCACAGACAAGGGGAAGGTCTATAGAGTCACCGGACCTCCAGCTAGGGGTTTTCCATCTATGGCTTGTATTATTTCTGGTGTTTTCTTCTTCTTGCATGGGATCCCCCATGGTTGAATCAATTGTGCATCGATAAAATTACCAGTAGCCCCGGAATCTACTAAGGCTTTCTTTAGATAAGTCTTTTGTTTTACCAGAGCTTCTGATCTAATTTTAAATGTCTTGACTCGAGTAAAACCTTTTTATCATCTTGTGAAGGGTCCATGGTTACACCCAAGAGCAACCCTTCCTTACATCTTGGGTGTTCTAGTTTTTCCTGATTGATCTGTGCATTTGCTGCAACATTCTTGGTAGGGGTTTGTTTACTTTTTGGTTTTACTGGACATTCTTGAGCGAAATGGCCCTTTCAACCACAATACAAACATTGTCCGTTCTTTCTACGTAGATCTTTCTCTTCTTTCGTTAAGGGCCGCCTGTTGGTTCCTATTTCCATTGGTTCATGATTGTGATTCCCCTGAACTTGTGATTCTCTATGCTCATGAACACACCAGGAATTTTTCTCAGTCTTTTTACATGTTCCACGTCGTTCTGCAAGACGATGATCTAATCTTAAAACAAGATTTATCAGATCTTGACAATCCATGGATTGAGGATCAATCTGTGCAAGAATGTCTTTTAATTCATCTTTGAGACCTTGATAGAACAGGGCTGATCTCTTTTCCTCAGGCCAGGCTGTTTCTGCTACCAGCCAATTAAAGTTAGCCAAGTAAGAGACAAGATCCTTATTTCCTTGTCGCAATTCTAACAGTCCTCGGTCTGCGGACAGAGTAACTGTTCGTCAATCAAAAACACTTTCAAATTCTCTGACAACGTCTCTCAAGTTATAAAGCAAAGGATTATCTTAACGCACGAGAGGGATTGCACAGGTGTCCGCGTCTCCAGTCAAATAAGAAATCAAGAAGGCCACCCTGGATTGGGGATCAGGGACGGTGTTTGGTCTACAGGTAAAATGCAATTCTACTTGAGTCAAAAAGGAGTGTACTTTCTGAGGGTCAACTGAAAACCTTTCTGGAGGAGCCAAAGGAATGGGTGTGGGAACCATGAGTGATATGTTAGTTGGAGGATTCCCTCCTGGACTTTGAGGAGGAGGATTAAGCCAACCCACACCCAGAGGACCTTGCCCCTTCTTTCCCACTTTGTCTTGTAACTGATCCACCCTTTCTGCTATATTGGTTGCTATGTTTTTAGATTCGACTACATCCAATTGAAGCTGCGTAATTACCTTAAGTAACTCGTCCAATGTGGGCATATTGAAAACCTAGCAAAATCCAGGAGGATAATAATTTGTGGGCTCACTATTCTGTCAGCGAGACCGGATCCTCTGGGTTTGTGCCTGTTCCCAATATGTCCACCTCTTGGCAGCTCCAAACTCTGATAGCTATCATAGCACAGAATTAAAGAATGGCCAATTACGGGATGGGCTTTAGGTTGGGAACAGCGGGGAAGGAGACCTGTGGAAGCAAGAGTTAAGAACACAACAGCAAGGGTATTCACATTAATCTTCATGAACTTTGTTTTTTAATTCTTTATGCTCTAACAACATGAGAGATCAAGAACTTTTCAATAACGTGACCTTTTTATATTCATATGCTCTGAACATTGAACTCACTCAAGTTAATCCTTAGCATAGCAATTACATCACAACAAGAATCAAAGAGTACTTTTGTTCCCAAATAATTAACTGCTATAGGATTCATGAATAATACTGTAGCATATGCAAACTGACTAAACTTGTTTTGTCTAGAAAGATCACACTCTGTTTGTTCTAGATTTCAAGATTCAATTGCCCAGAAGTTATTGCGCACCTTATTGCCAGACTGCGCATCAAGACTCAAGTACCTGGAATGATCGCGCATTCTGCCGATCTGAACTGCAAGGGTTAATTGCCAAGAATGAATCGCGCACACTGTTGCCGATTCAACCATCAAGATTCAAATGCCTTGAAATGATCGCGTACTCTGCTGATCTGAACTGCAAGGGTTAATTGCCAAGAATGAATCGCGCACACTGTTGCTGATTCAACCACCAAGATTCAAATGCCTTGAAATGATCACGCACTCTGCCAATCCGAACTGCAAGGGTTAATTGCCCAAAATTAATTGCGCTCACTGTTGCTGATTCAACCATCAAGATTTAAAAGCCTCAAATTAATCGCGCACCATGCCGATCTGAACTGCAAGGATTAAGTGCAAAGAATGAATTGCGCACACTGTTGCCGATTCAACCATCAAGATTTAAATGCCTCAAAATGATCGCGCACCATGCTGATCCGAACTGCAAGGGCTAAGTGCCAAGAATGGATCACAACACTACAAATCACAAAGCCAAAACTCAAATTTTGTTGCGCCGTGTGCCTCTCCGCACATTGAAGGTTCGGCTCGGGTCGCGCCGCGCTGCAGCAGGACGTGTCACGCCCGAGCCTTGCATATGTTTGTCGAGGTCCCAAATTGGGCATGGGGCCTCGTTTTCTCTTCAGTGCGGCGCTTCCCCAGTAGATCCTGCTCCCCCACTCACCTCTTTTCTTTCTTCTTTTCTTTCCTGACGCCCTTGTTTAAAGCTCCTTATATACTTACTATCTTCCCCATGTTTCTTTCTCTTTTCCCAGTATTCTTCCTTTTTTCCCTGCATGCACTGGTTCCCTATTCACTATGGTATTTTTTCTATAGCATTCTAAAACTGGATCCCAATTCAAAATGGCACCTTTTTACTTCCTGTCGGTTACTTCCTGTTCCTGGGGTATATAAGTTGTGTGATTCTTGTTCTCTTTGAGCTGCAACACTTCCTGTTTGGTGGTGATCTTCGCTCCTGTTTCTCTGCATCTGCTATTGAAACTCTGATTTTGTTCCAGCTTTTTTCTGGTCATTTTTTCCTTTCCTTTTGTTTTGATTTTCTTTTACTCTTGTTTGTTTCAGGAGTTCCCTCTTGTTGAGGTTTTTTCCCCTTTTGGGATTTTTTCCCTCGGGGACTCCTTCTGGAGGGCACGGACTGCCTTTGGCGTTCCCTCCGTCAGCAGCGCAGTGGCTACCAGAAAGGGTTGCCCCTATTTGGGCAAGGAAGAACTTACAAGAACAAGAAGCCTGCCACACTTCCTGTGGGTCACAGACACAGATTATGAGTAGGTCGTAGCAAATGTTTCTAGAAAACGGAGTCGAGGAAATTTCCCCGAACTCCGCCTTACTGCCTGGCTTGAAGATCAGCAAGATAATGAGGACAGGGCCAGGAAATGTTCAAGTAGGCCTCCGGAACCGGAGCCCAGGAAAATGCTGCTGCTCTGCACTGGGACCTCTTAATAGTGAGCACGTGGAGCTGGGCTGGGTTCCTTAAATAGATCCAAGCCCCGCCCACATGCCACACCCAGCCAGGTTGCAGGAAAGGCTTGAAAATGAACACTACATTACACACAGCATTAATGACAGTTCAAGATAAATACCTGCAATGCAAAAAGTTAATATGCAATATCAGCACACAATGCATGAATTATTACATTGCATAAGGTTTGTCATTTTGCATTATGTTGCCTGTAGAGCGCGCACTGTCCTGGTGTTGACATTAGTAATCGCATGCAGCAGACTCATAAACAAACCTATAGGTTCAGCATACCAATGTCACCATAAAGACATGACTGGATAGTTACACATATGTAGCCATACCATAATTACAACATTGTTGCATGGCCCATGTGACATGGTAAGTGAATCTGGGTGCACTCAAGGCCTACATTACAAAACTCCACACATTCCCGTCATGCATGAAAAAAAAAAAGACTCAAACGGCTCAAATCTACACTCTACAATATCAGTAAAATGATGCCTGGACCTGGACCGTCTAACACAGGTTCACAGGCCTTCTCATGTACCACGGCGAAAAATCTAACCATCATGCATCAAAAATATAGACACAAACACCTAAATGGTAAAAGATTCCTGGATCCTGAGCATCTGTCGCACGTCCACAGGCGTTGTCACGCACAATGTGGAAAAATTAGACGCAGGACCGTCATGTGTCAAAAATGTACACACATACGCATATACCATTTTATTCTCCTAAGCTAAAAGATGCCTAGCCCCTAAACGTTTATCGCACGTCCACAGGCCTTTTCACGCACAATGGGAAAAAATCGATGCATGACCATCATGCGTCAAAAAAAAGAGCGACACATGACTAGAAACGTGACACACAGGCCCAGGAAGTGATGAAACAGGACATCCTGCCTACATACATGGTACAGTGAGTCCACTTTCACTTTCACTTCATAGTCTTATTCTATGTGACTGTGTGAGGGTGTGTGGAGCTGTTGGAACTTTGGAGTGTTCAGAGTGTTTTTTGTGCTGTGTCCTATAGCTGTTTGGTTTTATTTGTCATTTAATCTGTCTTTTGCATTGTAAGTGTTCTGTATCTGTCACTGTATTGTAGGGTGTTTGTCTGGGGTAGTATAGTTGTTTGGGTATTTGGGGTAGTTGTGGTAGTCTTAGTGATTTTTTTTTTTAGGCAACTGCATTTGCAGTCTCATCTTTTATGTCACAGAAAGGGTGGATGACCAGGATGTCGGCTGGGGAGCTGGGGGGCTTCAAATGGCTGCTACAGCATTACCTCTCCATGATACTGGTAGTGGGTGGCTGTATCATACCAGGCTACCCCACAGAGGCCAGGAAGCTACGGTGGGGCAAGGTGCTCCACCACCTGACAAGAGTGTTTGCCACAGGAAGAAATGACCACCAACTGAAGCACCACTGGGCTGACCTCAAAACAAGGGAGCAAGATCTCCTGGATCACCTGGGCATCGAGATTTGTGGAGCAGTTGGTAAGTATCCCATTTCCATACAAAGTCCATTATTTGCATGTGTATGACAGGTGCTGATACGGTTGAGTGAAGCATGTCATGGTTATGGATCTGGACATGTCATATACTACCTGTATGAAGTACCCCAGGGCCACCTTAGGGTTGCCATTTCAATGTATAATAATGAAGCCGGGGGAGGGCAGATGTACTATCTTCCCTGCACAACCATTACAAATTGTTGTGATGCATGCATGGGGCAACTCGGTTTTGAGCAGCACAACATAAGGCCTTTGCCATGCATCATGTATGGGAGGGGGGCCCAACACCCGTTTGGGGGCAAAAGTAAACGCCTCTGGGAAAAAGGAGAAATACCCAAATGTAATATTTCATGCATTTGAACGGCTGCTAAGAGCAGGTATTATATGGGGGGGTGTAAATGTATGTGATGGGCCCCCATTTACTCAGCAGACATCGTAATTATCTATTGTGTTGCAACTTCTGCTGAGTACATCATTTTCCTATACATAAACAGATGTGTGCCAATCCAGGGTTTGTGTGAGTCAGTCTGATGTGTGGAATGTTAGGAATAATGGTTTTGCCTGACCAATGATAGGATATCATTGGAGTATGGATGGTGACATCATGTCCGTTGGAGTGTTGTGCAATGAGTTTGGCTTGCTTATAGCACACGGGGCTATGTGTGCTGGCATGGAATTTGTGTATTAGGAAATGTAATGGCTGGGCACATATTCATTGATGTCTATCATGATGGGTGTCAGAGCAGCTGTTTATGTAACGAGCATATTTCATTACAAAAAATAATTAACAACAGAAAACCCTACTGCAAGGCCTCACACTACTTTAGTATAGAGTGTAGTCTTGGTGCTCAATACATTCTAAACATGCCTGTTGTCAAACATGTATTATGGGGCAAGAAAACTTACACCAACAAACTATAACCAGAATAAGAACGGAGCACACTTAGAATAGTTAACTTAAATTGTAAATTCTGTCCATGGAATCAACAGTTTTGGTAAATCAATAAAATATAGTCAAAGAAAATAACAATGGTGTGTAGTGGTTACAAGACTGTTATTACATTCCCAGTTTTAATACAAAAAATATAAAATACCACAACAATATCACATTACAAACATGAATACCACACATTTAACACAGATCCTCCAATCTAGACAAAGACAAATGTTCTCCAAAAGACTCAGACACAGTGCGCTATGGTTCAGTTAATCCATAGAACACGTATGCAATATCCAATTCGTTGACTTGAAGCAATAAGAATTCTTGTCATCCGATGTGAGAAATGGATTTGCAAAGTTTGAACCAGATTCAGCCGACGCGTGTTTCGTCCCAGGAAGGACTTTATCAAGGCTGATAAAATAAATCATACAAAACTTTGGTTGTAACTTATATCCTCATTAATATTTACACTATTATTTAACATGATTTGAAAACCTATTGTAAGATCTACTTTGATAGAAAACACCCCATCGTGTCAAATTATGAAAACTGCGAAACGTGCAAATAAAGAAACCACTACACCAAATCATCACAGTCATCCCACAAAATCTGAATAAACTAGAAATAATTAGAAACCAGCCTAATATATCTTAACCGGTAGTATCGCTACTGTTTTGATCCTAGCCAAATGATATCGTACTTTTGGTGACCAGAGAAAGAAATAGTCCACAGATTGTGTACATGCATGTTAGTATTGGTTAAGAAAAAGAGAGGGAGAGCGAATGTGAGAGAACCCCAAGATGCCAAAAACCAAAGATGACCCCTATTACCATGTGTGATAAATCTTAGTTGACATCTTGGTAATGGGAAGGTGTTATTTAGTGATGTACCTTATCTTCCTGTATTCGATGTAAGCTGTTCAGGCTGAGGTTAGCCGATTGGATATAGGGTCATTATATATCTGTAAAGTAGCATAATCTTTTTCTGCAAAGTATTTTTTAAGTTTCAATTGTCTTGAAAATTTGTACAGATCAATCTGTACCTGGGTCATATTGCAATGACTAGAAAGACAGAAGCCCAAACCTTTGCCCAGTATTTTTATTTGCTCATTAGATAGCACATAGTCAGACAAATTAACAATTGCAATCTCGTGATTAGATCCGTTGTTAGCCTCAGCAAGTCCATCCCGGAAGTGAATTCGATGGGGGATATCTGGAATTTAAAGATGGCGGCCTCTGTATAATTTTGGAGGTCTAACGTTTTGGAAGATCGAGGCAACATACATTTAACGATGAGTCCTTCCTTTATTTTGATAAATTATAAAAAGACGAAAGATGCTGTTAGACGGTTTTTCGTTGTTGACATTGAAGGACGCACTGTAGCTGCGGATTGTACGATGCTTTCTCGCTGGTAAGAATTTAAGTAATTGATGATTATACCGGTAGAGACACTTAGATATAATTGGGACGTTTGAGACTTGTATCTGGCTAATGTTTTTACTAGTCGTTGCATTATATCGACTTTTTCCATGGGGGACATCTGGAAATCAAAGATGGCGGTATTTGTATAACTTTGGCGGTCTAACGTCTCGGAATCTCTAGATAACATATATTTAATGATGAGTCCCACTTTGATTTTTACAAATTACAAAAATATGAAACTTGCAGTTAGTTGGGCTTTCGTTGTTGACATAGAAGGGCGCTTTGATGGGGAGGACGTGACTAACAAGGTAAAAGGTGGATACTCAGTAGTCTAAAGGGATGGGTCTCTGTTATTGAATTTTTGTCTATACAATATCAGACACGTTTGGGAAAACTGGACCTTTTAGATAATTGTAATTATTGGAGGTCAGTTGCTCGTTGATTCACTTCATATAGTGATATATCAAGAATGCCATTACATTTTCTCATCTTTTAATGTGTTGTAGACCAAGTGGTATTTGGATCTTTGAACGACTTTTGGGAGGCATAGGTCGGTCTGGCCATTTCAATTTAATATGTCTCACTTGGAACGTTTACATTGGAGAAAAATAAGTACAGGTTGGTGGAACGTTTGGTTGGACTAACAAATTGACTTTTTGGGCAATTGCTTTGACCTGACATGGCATATTGATTATGCTACTTTACAGATATATAATGACCCTATATCCAATCGACTAACCTCAGCCTGAACAGCTAACATCGAATACAGGAAGATAAGGTACATCACTAAATAACACCTTCCCATTACCAAGATGTCAACTAAGATTTATCAGACATGGTAATAGGGGTCATCTTTGGTTTTTGGCATCTTGGGGTTCTCTCACATTCGCTCTCCCTCTCTTTTTCTTAACCAATACTAATGTGCATGTACACAATCTGTGGACTATTTCTTTCTCTGGTCACCAAAAGTACGATATCATTTCGCTAGGATCAAAACAGTAGCGATACTACGGGTTAAGATATATTAGGCTGGTTTCTAATTATTTCTAGTTTATTCAGATTTTGTGGGACGACTGTGATGATTTGGTGTAGTGGTTTCTTTATTTGCACATTTCGCAGTTTTCATAATTTGACACGATGGGGTGTTTTCTATCAAAGTAGATCTTACAATAGGTTTTTAAATCATGGTAAATAATAGTGTAAATATTAATGAGGATATAAGTTACAACCAAAGTTTTGTATGATTTATTTTATCAGCCTTGATAAAGTCCCTCATGGGACGAAACACGTCGGCTGAATCTGGTTCAAACTTTGCAAATCCATTTCTCACATCGGATGACAAGAATTCTTATTGCTTCAAGTCAACGAATTGGATATTGCATACGTGTTCTATGGATTAACTGGACCATAGCGCACTGTGTCTGAGTCTTTTGGAGAACATTTGTCTTTGTCTAGATTGAAGGATCTGTGTTAAATGTGTGGTATTCATGTTTGTAATGTGATATTGTTGTGGTATTTTATATTTTTTGTATTAAAACTGGGAATGTAATAACAGTCTTGTAACCACTACACACCATTGTTATTTTCTTTGACTATATTTTATTGATTTACCAAAACGGTTGATTCCATGGACAGAATTTACAATTTAAGTTAACTATTCTAAGTGTGCCCCGTCCTTATTCTGTTTATGTAAAGAGCATGCCTGTTGACAACTACTTTGTCACAGCACTATTGACGGCACTCTGTGCCACTCATAGCTTCCACTTACTCACAAAATGGTACAGATGTAGATTATGGTGGTCTTTATGACATTGGCGGTGATTGCGCTGACAACATGGAACCGGAACTTCAAGTCTTCCCGATGCTCTACCACGCCATGGTCGTCCTGGAACGCTAACGAAGACGGCGACGGTGAGTATAGCCGCCTAGCACAAGGGAGGGAGGAAGGAAAAGGAGAGTGACACACACATGCACAACACACACCTTTCACACACACACCATACACAGAACCAGCTGCAGAGTAAAACCAATGTCACAGGACCCATGTTAAATCAAAACAAGGACAACAATTAGAGCAAATGAACAATGTAATTTGCTGCCAACAGCCACCATAATGTCAAGTCAAATGCAAATGCATGCGTCAATGTCCAAATTGGGACACTGGCCAGTCCAAAGTACAAAAGGGCCACAAGGCCACAGGGCACAATCCAACGCCCAACTAGACTCCTTACACAATCCGGCCTCCACTGTTCAGGGGCATCATGTTGGAAATGGACCTGCATCTCAGGGGGAAGGGTGGGTTGGGGGGGCACCTCAGCTGAAGTTGGGAACATGCCCACTGGTTCTGGAGAGGGCTCTTGCTCAATTGTCTCTGGTGGGAAGTGTAAGGCTGCAGTCTCTGAAGTGGGGAACATGCCCACTGGTTCTGGAGGGTGTTCCTTGCACAACAGTCCCTGGAGGGGGCCTTCATGCCCACTGCTGGAGGTGAGGGCTGCTTTGCCTCAGCTGGTGGAGGTGTCTCCTTGGCAGCCTCTGCTGTGCCTCTGCTGGAGGTGAGGACTGCTGTGTCTCTGCTGGAGGTGAGGGCTACTGTGGCTCAGCTGGAGGTGAGGATTGCTATGCCTCAGCTGGTGGAGGTGTCTCCTTGCCTTTCTTTGGTGGTGGAGCGGGATTATTTCCTTCCTTTGGTGGTGGATTGGGAACCTTGCCTTTCTTTGGTGGTATAGGGGTATCCTTTGCTTTCTTTGGTGGTGGAGGTGTATCCTTTGCTCTCTTTGGTGGTGAAGGCGTTTCATTTGCTCTCTTTGGTGGTGCAGGGATATCCTTTGCTGTCTTTGGTGGTGGAGGGGTATACATGTGCCCCTCTTGTGACGGACCGCCTTGCCCCTTGACAGGTCACCTGTGTCCTTGCCCCCAGGACTAGGAGGTGCCTCCACTGTCCCCGTCCTCTGTCCTTTTATTTTCGCCACCCTAGTCCTCCCTTTCTGAGGTGGAAGTGTGCTCTCACTAGGAGTGGCTGCCGTCACACTCAGGGACCCCTTTGTGCCAGTAGATGATTTTTTGGTCAGATCAGTAGCAGCCAGTTTGGCTGAGGTACTGGGCTAGGTTGTTGGAACCCTGGTCTTATGGCCAGGGTGAGGGGTAGAGGGGGAGGGAAGAGGTCAAGGTGGGCAAGGAAAGGTTTCTTAGGGACATTGGGGCAGGATGTGGGAGGAGGGATGGGAGTGGAGGAAGAGGGAGTAGTTGTAGGAGTGGTACAGCTGATGGACTTGGGTGGAGGTGCATGGACAGTGTGCATGAGTGAGGTGGATGGCTGTTGGATGTCTGAGTGTAAGCACTTCTTTCTCTTAGGAGGGGGGCAGACAGGGTGGGAGAGGGCAAACAGGAAATGTGGATGGATGTTTTGGAGGTGTTTGCAAGAAGAGGTGTGTGTGCTGCATGATGTGGTGATGGTGGTGGTGGCTGTTGATGCAGTGCATGCAGGTGTGAGTGAGGATGTGACTGTGAGGGAGGAGGGGAGGAGGACTAGGAGGAGGAGGAGGTGTGGAAGACAGAGGAGGCATTGGATGTTGTGGTGTGTGCAACTGTCTGCTGATTGTGTGAGTGCTTGTGGCTTGAAGTGTCCTGTCTGTGTTTGTCTGTGCCACTCTTGTGTGATGTTTTGTGTGCATGCTTGTCTGTACGTGTGCATGGGATGGGTTGGGGTTGAGGAGACTGGGACTGGGAAGTAGTAGTTGGAGGGGGGACGGTAAGGACAGGGACACTGGCTGCCATCAGAGGAGGCCAGAGCCTGAAATGATTCCTGTAGGGCCGCCAACCCACCATGGATACTATTCAGGTAGACATTGCATTGCTGCATCTGGGATGCCAGCCCCTGGATGGCATTCACTATGGTTGACTGCCCTACAGAGATGGATCTCAGGAGGCCAATAGCCTCCTCACTGAGGGCAGCAGGGCTGACTTGGGCAGGGCCTGCGGTGCCTGGGGGGAAGGAGATGCTCACCCTCCTGGGTGAGTGGACACAGGCAACTCGATGGGGGCTACTGGGAGGTAGGTGCTTGTACGGGGGTGGCAGTTGTACCTGCGGCTGGTGTGGTTCCAGAGGGGTCTGCCACCACCAGGAAGCTTCCATCATAGGAGGAATCAGAGTCAGTGTTGTCACCTCCTGTCTCCACCGTGGACTCTGCCCTTTGGGCCCTGTGGGATGCAGCTCCCTCAGTCGCTGGTGCCCCTGCTCCTCCACCAGATGATGCTAATGCACTCATGGACAGGATGACAGAAGAAAAAAGGTGGAGAAGAGAGAGAAAGGGAGCACTGCGTCTATTACAGCACCAACACTGCAGATGGCATACACATTTCCATCACACAAAGGAATATGATTGAGCAGTATGCACCACACTGGCATTCCATAGGCTAGGTACCAAAGCAAGTTGACAGTCAGCCACTGCCATCTGAACCCCTCCTGGGACCCACTAAGCCCTATCTGACATGGAATGCCACCTAGATAGTTAACAAGATTTAGCAATACACACATTTACCTTGAGCTGGACCATGCAGCAATGTCTGAGCTGGCATTAAGGGACACCAATTAACTGAAACGCACCACCAGGATCCCATGCCAGACAACACAGATGGTTGTTTCACACACTGTACTCACCCCCTTGTGGCTGCTGTGCTGCTCTCAAGTGCCCATCCAGCTCTGGGTAGGCCACGGTCAGTATGTAAGCCATCGGGGGGGTCAGCTTCTGACAGACACCCCTCCCTCGTTGGAAGGCCATCACCAGCTGGGCCTCCACAGTCTTCCAGGCCCAGCGTCTCATGTCCTCCCACCTTTTTGTGCAGTGGGTGCTCTGCCTGCTATAGACCCCCATGTCCGCACCTCCATGGCAATGGCATGCCACAATCCCTTCTTCTGATGGGTGCTGACTTGAAGAGGAAATTCAGACAGAAGGGCACCATTAATCTTGCAATCCGACCTGTTACAGATATGGCCCACAAATACCATTTCCCCTAAATTTGCACACACATCTCCCAGAGCCCTGCATGTACACTACCACCAGATATACCCCCACCCAGTTGACATACTGCCAGCACACACATCTCCATGAAACCTTGTTGCATGCATTAATCCCATGGTGTACTCACCTGTTGGTCTGGAGGCCCATAGAGCTGTTCATACAGGAGTAGGACCCCATCCACCAGGCGCTCCATCTCCTCTGAAGTGAAGGCAGGGGCCCTTTCCCTTGTCATACGAGCCATGGCAGGTTCCAGACAAGGGTCACAGCAGCACACGCATTGGAGGTGTTGTCCTGTGGAAAGTCAGGAATCAAGTGATAGACAGAAAATGGCAGTCATGTCCGCTGCAGTGTACACCGTCACCGCCGCAGGTGATCCTCATTCGACACTGTACTGCATAAAGCCCTATGTAAGCCAATGAGGAATAGCACAGCAGTGCAAGACCGCCTTACGCCATGACGCCCAACGCCTGGCAGAGTTACATCACTTCCACCTGTCCTTACATACAGGACAGGCGGTCGCCATTTTATGGTGCTGGTCTGTAACTGCAAACTGCGTGATTGCTGTCTATTGTACATAAATTGCCATTTACATTGTCCAATGATATGCATGGTCAGTTACTCTGAGGTGGTGGTTCCATTGTTCAGATTGTGGCACCCTTCTCACTCTTGTGTCCCTTAGATAACTACCACTGTGGGGGAATAGGAGGAGGCAAGACCCCGTGTGCAGAACCATTGTTGACTTGGCTACACTTGAGGACAGGCACATAATACTCACCTACAGACTGGACAGGGCCACAATCACAGAGCTGTGTAGGCTATTGCAGCCTGATCTGATTTTAGCTATCGTCATCCCACTGGGATCCCCCCTCTTGTGCAAGTTCTATCTGTGCACCATTTCCTGGCAACTGGTTCTTTCCAAGTTACAGTAGGCTTGGCGGCAGGAATGTCACAGCCAATGTTCTCAATGGTACAGGCAAGGGTTTTGTCTACCTTGCTCAAACACATGTGCAGCTACATCGCTTTCCCCCAAGACGAAGATTTGGTGACTATGAAGGCTGGATTGTATGCAATAGGATATATGCAAATATAATTGGGGCCATTGATGGAAAACATATTGCATTTGTCCCCTCCCGGCACAATGAACAAGTGTTCAGAAATCCGAAGTTTCCACTCACTCAATATGCAAATGGTGTGCCTGGCTGACCAATACATCTCCCACGTCACTGCCAAGTATCCTAGGTTGGTGCATGACGCCTTCATCTTAAGGAATAGAAGCATCCCAAATGTGAGGGCACAACTACAGAAGCACAGGGTGTGCCTAATAGCTGAGCCTAAGTCCCCACCCAATGCATGTCAGTGTATGCCTTTAGGAGTCATCCCCCATACTATTGTGCAATGTTAATGTTTGTAACTCAGTCTTGCAGGTGACTCTGGCTACCCAAACCTGTTGTGACTTTTGACCCCTGTGCGAAATGCCAGGACAGGTGCTGAGAATCGGTGTATTGGTGCTCATGAGCGAACCTTTGGCCTCCCGAAGGCCAGGTTCAGATGCCTCCATCTGACAGGTGGATCCCTGTGCTATTCCCCTGAGAAGGTCTGCCAGATAGCTGTTGTATGCTGCATGTTGCACAACCTGGCCCTCAGATGACATGTGCCCTATCTGTAGGAGGAGAAGGGTGAAAATGCTCCTGTGGCAGGGGTGGACCCTGAGGACATTGAGGATGAGGAGGCAGAGGATGAGGATGTGGACAACAGGACATCAGCAATACAGCAGTACTTCCAATGACACACAGGTAAGACAGTGGAACTGACCATTCCTCCGAATATTTATCATTTCAGTGTGGCTGTAGCATTATGTCAGTCACTTCCTTTGCATCTCAACTGACTATCACCTATGCCTTCTCATTTTGCAGATGTTGGTGTTATTACAAGTGTGTACTGATGTGTTGACTACAGACAGCTACAGGCCATTATTTGTATGGAATCACAAAGTACAGGACAATTGCACAAGATGAAACTGTTAATATAATTGCACATTTTTGTCACATAAAGCACTATTGTTCAAGTTGTGTTCAAGGATGTTTATCGTAGTGAAATATATTGAGGGAATAGTGCAATGGAATGGGGTGATGGTAGAGGAAAGTCCAGGGTATTGGTCCAGTCTGTCTGTAGCACAGGTCCAGTGTCCAAGGGGCCATAGAAAGGGGAGCAATGGCAGTTCAAAGTGGACAAGGTGACACAGTGGAACACAAGGGGGACATTCAGGAGGATATTATTTCCTGGCGGTGATCTTGGTCTTGGCAATTGTCTCTGGCATCTGTCTGGGTCACAGGGAACGTTTGCGGGGTGGTTCACCTTCTAAAGGTGGAGGGGTGCTGGTAGCCTGTGGCTCCTGTGGCAGGGCCTCCTGTCCACTAGCTGCAGAAGATGTGGAGGGCTGTTCAGTTGACTGGCTAGTGGAAGAAGCCCGCTGCTATGCTGTGTAGTTCATCAATATGTTGACCATATCAGCCAGCACCCCTGCTATGGAGACCATGGTGGTGTTCAGGGCCTGCAAATCGTTCCGGATCTCCTGATGGTGTACATCCTTCAGCCACTGGTTCCCCTGCATAAGGTTTAGAGTCTGACCCATCTTGTCCTGGGATTGTTGGTAAGCCCCCAGGACATTGGTGAGTGCCTCCTGGATAGCTGTCCTCCCTGTGTCCCCTGAACGGTGTGCCCACTGCCACTGACCACAGGACCCTGATTGTCTTGGCTGTGAGGTGTGGACTGGGGTGCCTGTACAGGTGGACACACTGCTGAGTGACGTGTCTTGGGGACAGAGGTCAGGGGACATTTGGTGTCTGCTGTGGTGTTGGATACTGAGGTGGGAGGCTCTGTGGTGGACTGGGTGTGGGCTGGAGTTTCCGACTGACCAGTGGTCCCTCATGGGTCAGGAAGTTCATCCAGATCCAGAAGTCCAGAGTTACTGTCAACACTGGGGACATCTTCTGTTGGGGGACTGGGTAGCCGTGGCACCTCCTCGCCGCTGGGATTAGCTGGGGGCACCTGTAGGGATGTAAGTGGTGTATTATGCTACATGGCTGTGACATTTTTCATATCCCTAGCTTCACCTATATATCGTTGCTATTGACCTGCCACCTTTGTTTGTGTCTGGTGATGTATTGTGGGATTGTTATTTCTCCTTGCGGTGCATGCATTGGTGGTGGGTGTACATGCAGGGCTGGGAGGGATGTGCATGCAGTGGATATGGCATGCAGGGCTTGGCATTGAGGTTAGTCAATTGTGGTGGTGCACTGCGTGGGATGGAGTGGAGTGATGGGTGTCAGGACGAGGGGTGGTGGTGGCATGCAAGTGTGGGGGAATAGGTAGTAAATATTGACTCACCAGTATCCAGTCCTCCGGCAACTCCAGTGAGTCCTACAGGATGCAGTATTGCCAAGACTTGCTCCTTCCGTGCTGTCAGCTGTGGGGGAGGAGTTGAGGGTCCACCGCCAGTCCTCTGTATGGCGAGCTGGTGCCTTGCTGCCATTGAACGTACCTTCCCCCGTAGGTCGTTCCACCTCTTCCTGATGTCGTCCCTTGTTCTTGGATGCTGTCCCATGGCGTTCACCCTGTCCACGATTCTCCACCATAGCTCCATCTTCCTGGCAATGGATATTTGCTGCACCTGTGCTCCAGACAGCTGTGGCTCTACCCTGACTATTTCCTCCACCATGACCTGCAACTCCTCATCTGTGAAAAGGGGGTGCATTTGTGGGGACATGGGTGTTGTGTGGTGTGTGTTGTGCACTGGGTGTTGTATAAGGTGGTGGGGTATGGGCTGCGTGACAGATGGTTGGGTGTTAGTGGTGTGTGTAATTGTGTCTCTAATTTGCTGTCTATCTCTTGGCTATTTTTTGTGTTCGTAAAGAGTTGTGGGTAATGTGGTTGTGTGTTTTATAGTGCTGTGGGTTGGTGGATGTTGTGTATGTATCAGTGTCAGGTGTGTAATTTTGGTATTGGCCAATGTTGTGTTGTTTTGTATTTAGGTGGCCATTCGGACCGCGCCGGTGTGTACAGCCAATGGTTTACCGCCGTTGAATGTCCACTGTGGTGATTCGTGGGTCATAATGTGGAGGGCGTTGTTTTGTTGGAGTGACGGCATGGGTGTTCCTACTGACAGTTTAACACTACCCTTTGGTCTGGCGGATATGTGTTTGTGGCAGCATTCTGTCAGTTTAGTGTGTGTGAGTCATAATATGATGAACAGATGTTCCTCCACGATATGCCGTCAGAGCGGCGGTAAGCGGGATTTACCGCCAATATCATAATGAGATCCTATATCTTTAGAGGTCTCTAGGGGGCTTATGTAGGAGACACACACACCACAGGTGCCTCACTACCCTTCAAATATATATTGAGGCTGTAGTAGGGCAAGGACCCATAATATGCTGGACAACAGTCAGTAGTGTACACAATTAGTAGACAACTCAACTCTAGATGGTCATGGGAAAAGTCCATGATTTTTCCCAAGCCAGATCTCAGCAGTATTCACAACATGGTCCTGCCACCATGATATTTGTGAGTGATGTAGGTCACATCACATGTGCACATGATGTAAATGCTGAGTGCGGACCTTGTACTTTGATGATGTCTGACATGCATGTGCACATGATGTTCAATATGTAAGGATACTGTTGCAGCATGCAGTGCAGTGCCAAACTCACTGTGGGCCTTAGGGCCCCCATACAGCCACCATTTGTGTGCCGTTTTACACATGTAGCACAACATAGCACATGGTAGGTGGCTTTAGTTCTGTGATGTGCAGCTCAGGCATTGGCCAAACTTTCTGGGGACATTGCATTAGTTATACATGTGAGTACATCATGGGCAATGGTGTGCGCCCTTGCAACGTAGGTTCAGCCCAGGTCTTACACCAGGACACCTGAATGATGATTTGCTAAACCTTAGAATAGCCGGTGGGAAGTTCCCAGCCCCCCTATTATATGGCCTCCTCCTTGCATCCATGATGGTTGAGCAAACCTTGATGTTTCACCAAGGGTGTCAAGGTTATGGATTGCATGCACAGCCCCCATTATGTACAGGGACACAGGAAATTCACACTTGTTGGGGCACGTGATCCTAACAAGTTTGATGACACAAATGTTGATTATGGACAATTTAGTCCACTCCCCTCTGGGCCATGATGGTCAACAATGGATAATTGTCATCTCAGTGACATGTACATGATACCGTAGATGGTTTGTAGGAAATAGTTATAGATGAGGAATAAGTCATTGTTGAAGAATGTGTGGTGGATTGTATGTATTATCTGCAGATGCAATGTACATTATGGCCCTCATTACAACATTGGTGGTAAATCCTGATTACTGCCGCGCAGAAGACCGCCAACACACTGCTGCGGCGGGGGAATACCGCTACAGTTATTTCAACCCACAACTCGGAATCCGCCAAAATCTAGACACCCACACAAGTCCGCCACACCAAAGGTCAGTGATAAACTGGCGATAACAAAACCTCCCCTGTCACGCCAACAGGAATACGCCCACACTATCACGATCCACGAATCCACACGGCGGTCTTTCAACCGTGGTATTCCATTGGCTATACACACCGCCGCGCTCAAAATACACACACATTTACAAACTACAACCACATTGGACAATTCCAAATACACACACCTGATACATATACACACACCACTCCCACACAACCAATACAATATAAAACACACACCCACATCACCCACAAACCCTTGAGACCAGAATAGCGACAGAAGGCCAGAGAGAAACACCACCATCAAGAAACTAGCATCCACAGGCAATCAACACCATCACTCACACAACATCCACGCACCTCAGACAGCACACACAAACACATCCCCTCACACATCACAACACACACCACCTCACACATCACCCACACCACCCCATGGCACTGCAGAGACACCCCAGGTTTTCTGAGGAGGAGCTCAGGGTCATGGCTGAGGAAATCATCCGGGTAGAGCCACAGCTATTCGGATCACAGGTGCAGCACACCTCCATAACTAGGAAGATGGAGCTATGGCGCAGAATCGTGGACAGGGTCAACAGAGTGGGACAGCATCCAAGAACACAGGATGACATCAGGAAGAGGTGTAACGACCTACGGGGGAAGGTGCGTTCTGTGGTCTCAAGACACCAGATTGCAGTTCAAAGGGCTGGAGGCAGACCCCCACCTCCTCCCCCACAACTAACAACATGGGAGGAGCAGGTCTTGGCTATACTGCATCCTGAGGGCCTCGCAGGAGTAGCTGGAGGAATGGACTCTGGTAAGTCAATTCTTAAATACCATATCCCCACCCTACCTGCATGCTATCACATACCCCCACCCTCACCCTCACCCCCATCACTCCAACACCTCTCATATGTCCCACGATCACAAACCACCCATCCCAACACCAAGCCCTGCATGCAACAACAAAGCATGGACACCCATCACCAAAGCATGTCCACTACAGATACCCACACAGACTCCAAAACAATTATCACACAAGGTCCTACACAAGAATGTAAGACTGGGGCACAGGGTCATCCACCCATTGCACCCAATGGCACACACAGATGCAATAATCATGGCTTTACTCCCCTGCAGGACCCCTACCCAGCGTCATCGGACAGGAGGTTCTAGACATGTCCACCCCCCACAGAAGAGGCCCACAGTGATGACAGCAGCTCTGTCCAACTGGATCTAGATGACCAGCCCGGCCCATCTGGGACCTCGGGACAGTCGGTTCCCCTCACACTGGCACAAGCCACCACAGAGCCTCCCCCCTCAGGAAATACCAGCACAGCATCCACCCAGGGGGCCCATCCCTCTGTCCCCAGGACATGTCAAGCAGCAGTGTGTCCACCACTACAGGGAACCCAGGCAAACCCACCTCCCCAAGAACAGCAAGGTCCTGGGGGCAGTGGCAGTGGGAGCACGGGTCAGGGGACAGAGGCACAGGAAAACGGGGTAACTGGGAGGTCTGCTGTGCGACAGGGGGAGGACAGGCCCAGGGAACCCACTCTCCACGAGGCCCTCTCCAACATCATGGGAGCGTACCATCATTCCCAGGAGACGATGGCAACGGTACTGGCCAAGTTTCAGGAGACCCAGCGGCTGCAGGAGGAACAGTATTTGGGGATCAGGGAGGAACTCAAGTCCATCAACACCACCCTGGTCACCATTATAGGGGTGCTGAAGGACCTTGTGAACACCAGGAGGGACACTGTGGCACAACAAGGGGCCCCTGACACTAGCCTGGATGATGAACTGCCCACCACCTCCGCCGGCGCTAGTGGACAGGAGGCACCGCCACAGGACCACGACTCTAGCACCCCCCCCCCCCCCTGCAGATGGAGAACCACCCCGCAAACGGTCCCTGAGATCCAGGACAAAGACAGAGAGCAATGTCAAGACCCCTGCCAAGAAATGAGACCACCCTGAATGTCATCCTTCTGTCCCACTTTGTCACCCTGTCCATCCTTAAACTGCCCTAGCTCCACTTCCTATGCCCCTTTGGACAATGCACCTGTGAGACTAATAACTGGACTCTGCCATGGGCATTCCTCCACCATCACCCCTGACCATTTTACAACCCCCTCCACTATTTTGCACTTAAATAAACACCCTTGAATCCCAAAACAAGCTGGAGTCAGTCTGTGCTTTCACAAATGTGTATTTGCAATAACTCAGGAAAATAGCAATGTCCTTTGTATTGTCAACATACCTATGTCACACAACTCTAGTCCATGAGGTAACATAGCAGAGGTCACACAGTGGGACCCACATCTGTGAAATGGAATGGCATAGTAACAGGTCAGGGTCTATACACTGGGTGAAAGTGACAGACATATGATAGGTCTAACAATTTTATCAGATGTAGGAGGCAGTGATGTCTTCTTACCTGTGTCTCTCTGGAAGTATTGCTGGATTACGTTGTTTCTGTTGTCGATATCCTCTTCTTCTGCCTACTCTTCTTCACTACCCACAGGCTCCACAGCTGCCACAAGACCTCCTTCTGGACCATCCTCCTGCAGAAAAGGCACCTGTTTGTCGCAAAGCCAAGTTGTGCAGCGTACAGCATACAGCAGACCACGATGATCTGGCACATCTTCTTTGGTGAGTAGTACAGAAACCACCTGTCATATGGAGGCACCAGGACCTCGCCTTCAGGAGGCCGAAGGTCCTTTCTATCACTCTCCTAGTTCGCCCATGTGCCTTGTTGTAGCATTCCTCTGTACTTGTCCTGGGATTTCTGACTGGGGTCAGTAGCCATGACAGGTTGGGGTACCCAGAGTCACCTGCAAATGTCGAGGGACAACTGTTAGACACACACTAACGCTTAGGGACAACTCCAGACCCAGACAACTATTCACACGGTATAGGGTCCTTGTTCTCACCTATTAGCCACACACAGTGCCTCTGAAGTTGCTCCATCACATAAGGGATGCTGCTATTCCTCAGAATGTAAGCGTACTGCACTGATCCAGGAAACTTGACGTTCACATGGGAGATGTACTGGTCGGCCAAACACACCATCTGCACATTCATTGAATGATAGCTCTTCCGGTTTCTGTGCACATCGCCGCCAGCACCGCAGTCAGTGAGGCTTCCACCAGCACCGCAGCTACTGACACCGCCGCCAGCATGGCAGTCAGTGAGCCAGCCACCAGCACCACCGCAACAATGACCGCCACCAGCATCGCCGCAACAATGACCACCGTAAGTACCGCCCGCAACAATGGCCGCCGCAAGCACCACCGCTACTGACCCCGCCGCCAGCTGCCCGGCGACATCCTGAGCCAGTGGCACCAGCGCAGACATGGCTGCCATCCCAAGTGGTCATTCGTACAAGGCTGGTGGTCAGTTCCAGGGGCCTGGGCAGCTTGCATGTTGCACCACCGTCAGTGGAGATTCACATCTACTACCTTAGTCCTTGGGAGGATGAAGCACTCTGGGCACAAAGCCCCCTCCAGAACCAGTGGAGAGATACATCCACTGCCTCAGTCCTTGGCAGGATGAAGCACTCTCGGCACAAAGCCCCCTCCAGAACCAGTGGACAGATACATCCACTACCTCAGTGCTTGGCAGGATGAAGCACTCTGGGCAGAAAGCCCCCTCCAGAACCAGTGGAGTATCACATCCACTACCTCAGTCCTTGGCAGGATGAAGCACTCTGGGCACAAAGCCTCCTCCAGAACCAGTGGAGTCTCATATCCACTACCTCAGTCCTTGGCAGGATGAAGCACTCTGGGCAGAAAGTCCCCTCCAGAACCAGTGGAGTATCACATCCTCTACCTCAGTCCTTGGCAGGATGAAGCACTCTGGGCACAAAGCCTACTCCAGAACCAGTGGAGTCTCATATCCACTACCTCAGTCCTTGGCAGGATGAAGCACTCTGGGCACAAAACCCCCTCCAGAACCAGTGTAGACTGTTATCCACTTGAGAGACTGTGGCTTTGCACTCCCCAGGATAAAGCAGTGGGCAAACCAGCCACTTGAGAGACTTGAGAGACTGTGGATTTGCACTCCCCAGGATAAAGCAGTGGGCAAACCAGCCACTGGAGAGACTTGAGAGACTGTGGCTTTGCACTCCCCAGGATAAAGCAGTGGGAAACCAGCCAGTGGAGAGACTTGAGAGACTGTGGCTTTGCACTCCCCAGGATAAACCAGTGGGCAAACCAGCCACTAGAGAGACTTGAGAGACTGTGGCTTTACACTCCCCAGGATAAAGCAGTGGGCAAACCACCCACTGGAGAGACTTGAGAGACTGTGGCTTTGCACTCCCCAGGATACATCAATGGGCATGGAGCCCCCTCATGGAGCTGGCGTTGTGCACTCATCCGGCTGAGGTGCCCCCACTTCCCTTCCCCCTGAGGTGCCTGTTTTATTTCGATCTGATGCCCCTGCAGTGTTCTCTCCGTTTCGATCGGGTATCGAGTGTGGGCCTCGCCCATGCATTTTGGGCCCAGTGGTCCACAGACTATGTAGGTGCAGTACCTGGACTTGAATTCTTGGTGTACATAATTGTTTATACTGTATATATATTTTTTTACTAATGGATAAATCTTGATTACAATGGTTACAATCATTTCCTTTTGTCCTTGCGTTCTTCCGGGAGGGGGTTGGGGAGTGTAAATGTAATGTTGCTGCATGTATTGGTGTGTATGTTGTTGTGGGTGGAGGTGTTGCGTGTTGCGTGTGTGTGTCACTCTCTTTTCCCTCCCCCCTCCCCTGTGTTGTAGGTGCAGGACTCACTGTGGTCGTCGCCGCCGTCGTTTGTGCTCCTGGTAGAGGAGCAGGAAGACAATCGCAGGGAGGATTTGGAGTTCAGGCTCCATGGCGTCCTGGTTCCTCGTGGGTTGTGTAGAGGTGAGTGTTTCCCCTTCCAAGTCCTGTTTCCGCCGTGTTTTTGTTCGCGTTGAATCCACCCCGAAAAATGTGGCAGATTGGCCTCTCATAATAGTGTGGGCGCTACATTGTCTTCCGCCTGTCTGTTGGAGGTGACCGCCATGCTGTTTGTTTGTACCACCGTGGCGGTCGGAGTGTTAAAGTGGCTATCTATGTTGGTGGTTTCCGCCATGGTCATAATTCCATTTGTTTTACCGCCGCTTTACCACCGACCGCCAGGGTTGTAATGAGGGCCTATATGTCTGTTCACCCTTCACCCAATGCTGAATCTAATGCTTGATTCTTCTAATTTTTCAGCTGCCAATATGACACCTAACGAAGTGCACGCGTTCCACAAAAGGGCAGAATGCTACCGGCACATTATGGAGGTGGATGCTAGGTACTGCAGAATGGGAAGGAGGTTCCACAAGGAAACAGCGACTGGGGAATGGCATGCGTTTGCACATGTGGGACCTCCACAGCAGCAGCAGTCAAAGAAAGACAGTATTGGGAAAACATCAGGGATGCCGGGGGCCTCTGCAGGTCCAAGCCCCTTCACGTCAGCTGCAGCTGTTAGGGGCCAGGCACCTGTTCAGCCACCTGCTGCAGTAGTAAGCAGCCAATTTGAAGTTGACATGAAATGGGACATGGCCAAGATAATTGCCAGGCTGGACAAATTGAAGGAGGAGAGTGCTGCCAGCAGGACGATGTTGAAGTACATAAAGAAAAAACTGAAGAAAATGAAAAAATGAAATTATCTTGTTCAACAGCCACCCAGTTCCTTCCCCTCCCTTTTACTACTGTACATAGTTTAAGTTTGGGTTTTTGACAGGTAGTATTAGGTTAGTGTAGGGTAGGCATAGGTTAGTTTACGTATAGTGGGGGTGGGCATTTCTACATTTTTTATTGGTGGGGGTGTTTAGTGGGGGGTTATGTTGGGGTATTTGTGTTTAAAGAAATTACAAAAAAAAAAATGAAAAAATCCACCAAAAATATATATTTCTTTAGGCTATAGATTAGGGTAGTACATTTGTAGTCATAGTTTAGGTTGTCCTACTTGTATCTTGTTTCTTAAGGGGGGTGGAAGGACAATGTTTATAGTGTGGTGTTAAATGTAAGATAAGTTTAGAATAGGTTAGATAGGTGTAGTTGTTAGTTAAGATAACTTAGTATAGGTTAGTTAAGTATAGGGTAGTTTGTGGGTGAGTTGTAGGTATATGGTTGTTAGAAATTTTACAATAAATTCAGTTTCTATTAGACTAATTATTGTATGAGTTGATTGAGTGCCTGGGGGTTCTCATGAGTGCACTGGCCAAGGTGGAGGAATGGCCTAAGGTATGCTTATTGTTTTGATTTCCAAGGATTACCATGTGCATCCCCTATGTCCAAGAAGCTGTCAGATTGACTGCTAAAAAACGTCAACTAGTCCATACATTTGCCATCCATTGCTCCAGACATTCACAATGTGCATGTATACTTTATCCTGGACAGGTGTTTATGGAACTTCACCTGTCATTGGTGGGGTCCTACAGTTTCATTGTTGGCAAGTGTGGCACATCTTACAACAGGCAAAATTGGAACTGTATCCTACAACACTGACAGGTGCCCATTACTGATAAGGTTAGCTTCTCCTGTATCACACAAATAAGTGGTACTGGTACTCCCATCTGGGTAAATTATCATTGACTTGGTTCAGAGCTTTACATGCCGTATGTCAACTTCAAAGGATATCTGTTCAAAATTTGTATAGAATACTCAGCAAGTTGGTTGTAACCCACAACACCACCATTTACCTTTCTCATGTTAGGATCCTAGGGGCATATTTTTACCCCATTTGCGCCAAATTTGCGTCACTTTTTTAATGTAAATTCAGTGCAAAACTAACTCTATTATTATATTTTGACGTTAGACCAGTCTAACATCAAAATATAGCAGTCTGCACCATTTTTTAGATGTGTGAACCTACCTAGCGTCAATGAGATGCAAGGTAGGCGTTCCCATCTAAAAAATGGTGCCAACCTCATAGCCCCATATTTATCCCCCGTGCTAAAAGGACGCACGGGTGGGAGGAGGGGCTAAGTAATGGTGCAAAGCTTGCTTTGCACCATTATTTAATGCCTGGGTCAGACCAGGTGTTAGGGGACCTGTTAACCCATTTCCATGGTTAAACACCATGGAATAGGTCCACAGGTGCCTTCCTCAAGCCCCAGGAACACCCACACCAGAAGATGGGGGACCCCATCCCAGGTAAGTATGATAAGTATAGGGCAATACTTTTATTTTAAATTAAAGTGCATCAGGGACCAACTTGGGGTCCCCTGCATGGCACAGGGTGCATTGGTCATGCCCAGGGGACACTGGTCCCCTGTGCTGGCCATTGGGGTGGTGGGCATGACTCCTGTCTTTTCTAAGACATGAGTCATGTGGTGTGGATGGTTTTGTGTCCAAAAATGAGGCTAGGTTGGTTAGAGGCATTTTTTGTCTCTAACCAGCCTAACGTCATTTTTTGGTGCAAGACCCCCTTCTCCCATACCGCCACCCCCCCCCCCACCCAGCTAACATTATTGTTTTTTATAGTAGCCCACTGTTTGCGCCAGCTTGCATCATTACATAAATATGGCACTCGGTTGGCACTCAGGAATGGCGCACGCCGGTGCTAAAAGTTTTAATGCAAAACTGCATTAGTGCAGTTTGCATCAAAAAGTATAAATATGCCCCCTAGTGTGTACTTGTGATTTCTATACAATGTTCAGTTCACAGACCCATGAGTAAACGTTAGCCATATGTAGCACAATCAGAGTCCAGGGTTGAGGGACATGTCATGAGACATGGTTAGGAGTAGTGTGCATTAGTGAGGAGGTTAAAAATTGCCAATTGGTAAGAAAGAGACAATGACAGTACATAGCAGACAAGTCAACAGTGGTTGGGTAAAGAGGGCACATTTCCTACTTTCACAACACTGGCATGATCTTAAGCCCAGAACTAACAAGAAACTGTCCATGTGGCACAGACTGGTGCTACCGGGTGCTTTTCCTTGTGAATGTTATTTCTTCCACATCTTCATCCTCTGATATGTGTGGTGCCTCCTGTGCCATGGCTGGTACTGTTGTAGACATAGGGGGGTACACACACTTCAGTGGATAGAGATGTGGAGTCAAAGGGCCCGGCAGCTGCCATTTGTGAAAACACATAAGGCATCACTGCAGCAAGAAGGAACTGCTGATTTTTCAACAGAGCAGCCTGAGGGAGGCTGCTTCCTGCTGTATGGACTCCGGGGTACTCTGCATAGCCCCCAGCCTGTTGTCCGTTATGCTACTGCTAGTTTGGGAGGGCATCTGTTGTAGCCTCTGCCTCATGACAGCAGCTATGTCGGCCAGAGACTGCTGGAGTCCACATAGGGGGAGTGGGTGTCTCTGATGGCAGCTGAGTTGTCCTTATTTGGACTGAGGCACATCCACACTCCCTCTAGGCTGCCTGTCATGGTCTCCAGCCCCACCCGCACCTGTTTGGCCAGTTCCAGAGGTACTCCTACCACTGTACTCTGAAAGATGATCTCTAGGTCCTGGGAGTCCAGGGCTGTGGGAGTACTGGGAGGTGGTGTGTTGGTAGCTGGGTGGTTCATGTGGAGCCCCAACAATGTTGTGTGTCCTCCCTGCGACTGGAGGTGGTGTCTGGAGGGATCCTAGGACATCCTGGAGAGTCTATTCATTGATGATTGGCAGCTAGTTATAGATGTCATCTCTAAAATCCAGGGCAGGTAGCTCGGCAGGAGGTAAACTATCATCCTCTTCAATGATATAGTGCAAAGTCAATCTTAGATTGTTTTGGCTGTAGTCATGGCACATCATTTATTTGCCACTGGAGGCTCAGTGACATGTTACTGACCCAAGCTTGTAGTTGTACTTAGGTGTAGCATTGTGCATCTCACATGGGTCAAGCTCACAAGTTATTTTGGGGCATATGTAGGCGCCCCAATCGCCACCTGAGTATCACTTTTTGTGCGTCTCAGGTGGCGCAATGTCCTGCGCCGTATTTACAAGGTGGCATAAAGCGTCCTTTTATATATGGCCCCTTCATAAGCAGCACTTTGCATGGAAGGTGTGTGCGATGGGTGTTGCTGTGGGCGAGCATCACCCATCGCGTTTTGACACTGACATAGATTTATGACTTTTTGTAAACCGGAAGCTGCGTCAAAATCTAACGGCATCCCAGGAGTGGCGTTAGCATGGCAAAAATAGGAGTAATGCTTACATTTCCACTCGATTTTTTGCTTTTTCTATGTGTGTTGCATTCTGCAACACACATAATGCAAATCACCCTTTAAGTTTGTTGTTGTGCAGGATGGTGTTCCTTCCTGCATCAAAAGAATCTCCCCCTCAACGCAGCAATCCTTGCACTATAGTGCAAGGGTGGCTGCATTGGCACACAACAACTAATTTACCGCTTGTGCAGGGGATACATAGGTGTGCGCAGTATTCTTATAAATATGGCCCATCCCTGCATTTTTAAAAGGACGGTGCGTGATGCTGCCTAATTTAGCACATCAGCACACACCATCATTTTCTGTTTGATCTGGGCCTCTATCTTGTCAGATGTTGAGACTGCAGCTACTTGTACAGCTGCACTCATGATGTTCACAGACATGCTCCATGTGTTGTATGTATTTTATTTTGTGGCCATTCCCATATGGCGCATATGGTTGTCTCTGAGTTGTTGTTGGTTCACCCTTTATGGGCTGTGTTCCACAGGTTGCAAACTTTAGGGCAGATTTTTCTCATGTGGCACGGCTCAGGGCAGCTGCAATATGTGTTGCAGTACACCTCACCAGTTTAGATGTGCAGGCATGTGCCAGGCCTACTTGAATGTGGTACAGCCCTGCAATTCCCCCTGTGCCTGCACAGATTTGTTCTCCCTGCACGATCACAGGTGTTGTTGCAGCATGATGAAGGGGTGCCTGCCTTGAGGGAATGATTTGTGCATGTGCAGGGAGGTGCCCCTGCCTGCACATGTACAAGCTATTTGTGCTAAGGTGGCATTTCAATGTGTGCTACAAGATGCAGCCCACATGAGTAAAGGCAATGCGACAAGGAGGAAGGGAAGCTTTTTGGCAGGGACACCACCCTGACACCATCCCTGGGGTGGTAATGACTTCCGTCCTAGTCTCTGATGTCTACAATGTGTTGGTACGGGGCTTTGACTAAATGCAATGGGCTTTGTCATGGCACAGCCAGACTATTTGTAAGTCTCTTCCAGGCACTGTGCTGCATATTTACATGGTGGAGTATAGCCATAGTGAGTGGTCTATGTTGACGTTGTGTATATGTTTGAGTGCATAGCACACCCATAGCGTCAGTACATGTGTGGCTTGGGTGGGGATGGCGCCTCTTGATTCAGGGCCTATGTGAACCAATGCAACCCTTTACCATGCATTGAGTGTGTCCTATGTGCCTCCCCCTACTGCCATTTGTGGAATTCCAGCTATTCCTCCCTGCACCTTACCCTGCATTTGTGGTGGTTGTTGGCAGTCTGCAATGTCCTGTCCTGCGATTCCAGTGACCAGCTCCTACGGGATGACCGCTGCAACATCTCCTCCAGCTCATGTGGTGCTGGACTTCCACCTCCAGTCTGCAGTGCTGCGTTTCGGTTCCTGGCCAGTTTCTCCTTAGTCCTGCGCTTGCAAACATGCCAGCGCTTCTTCCACTCAGTGACAGTCGACTTCACCTCGGTCACGCTGTTTACTTTGTCTATTATTTGCTGACCTATTGCGTCTCTCCTACCAACTGCCAATCTGGAGGTGATGAAGAGCTGGTGTTGGTGCTCCATCACCTCTCTGACCAGTGTGTTATGCTCCTCCTCGCTAAATCAACACTTGCGCTTTCTCTTCTCCTTCTCCTGGGACTTTTCTTGACCCTCCTGGCTGGTACTTGGGTGATAGGGGTCTCCCTGGGTTCTCTCCTAACCTGAAAACTCCATCTTCTGGTCAATTTGCACTTTTTCCTGCTTATGCGCTTTGTTTTGATGTTAATGCAGTAAAAAAATGGTGGTAGCCATTCTGCGATATATTTACATGCTGCAAAATGGTCTAGCACCACTGTTGCAGCATTAGCATCATTTTTACTTACAGCATGCTGCAATGGTTAACATCATTCCTAAGCGCCATCGCACATCATTTCTGCAATATGGCACTAAGGAATGACGCTAGCGTCATCATTTTTTACGCTAGTCTGGCACTTTGCAGGATTAGCATAAAAAATGTTGGAGCTAATCCATCAACGCACATTGAGGCCCATTGTAAACAGTGGTGTGCCTCCTTTTAACGCCTGCACTTAGCTGGTGTTACAAAATGCAGATAAAAAGGCTCCACAGAATTTCATAGATTCCTTAGCGTCACCTTTTATAAGGCCTCTGCTTATAGTTACACTGCACCCTACCCTGGGGCACCAAGTGCACACCTTAGGGGTGACATATGTAAAAATAAGATAGCTTAAGACTTTGGAAGTACTGTTACTTCCAATGTCGAATTTGGGGCTAACTTTCACTTAAAATCAGCCAGCAAGGCAGGCCTGCCTTTAAAATGACACTGACAAAAACAACAAATGATGGATGGAATGCAGAACAAATCAAACATAGACCTGGGTTTAACCCATCAGTTTTTTTTTGCTTGCATTGCCATTCCAGTTGGACCAAGCCATAAGCAAAGCAGTCTTGACCCAGTTCCCCATGGGAACAATCCAGCCAAAAGAGCCAGGCCAGATCCTCCCTGAACCAGAATCAAACATTCTGGGACGGGTTTCAGGGTATCACCCTTCATCAGCCAGGCTAGCTTGAATTTGGTGTCAAAGCAAGCACTGGACCCACGTCTGGGCATACCCGGCACACTTAGAGCAACAAAAGCAAAGAAACAAACACAAATGAGGAAACGAATGTGGAACCAATCAAACATTTCCCCACAGCTTGAGTGTCTTGGACCTTCAATGGATATTCTAATTTCTGTAGGAATAAAACGTGGCTACTTGGACAGTAACCATCCATTATTCCGATGCTAACCGTAGAACATGATCATGCTGTCAGATGTTGAACCACCAACATGTTTTAGTGAATACATTGCACAACATTTTAAAACATGGTAAAGGGATGACTTACTACTAAAATTACTTTTGTTTTTCACTTGCCTTTTCAAGACATACTAGGTTCTGGACTTAAATACAGGTTCTGAGATACACGTTTTGATATTGGAACGTCCATTGCTTTTTTGATAGTTCCACACCACAGTGAGTATGAAGCATTGGAGACGCCTCTGCTCTGTTGTGCTATCCAGTATAAAGTGACATCAGTAGTGTTAATCCTCTCCGTGACATTTGGACAGTGTCAAATGCATCCATGAATCAAAGCACTAACAAGAGTGAACCTATCTGAGATGTATTAGTGTGATGTTTTAAAGTGGCAATCTACATATTGTCTAGGCTTCAGTATAGTTGCTTTGAATGCATCCTTATCGTTGCTTGGTTCAGCGTCTTAAGCCTGAGTGGAAGTTGTAGACAAGTACATTTCTCTGAACAAATGGCCTGGATCTTAGATGCTCATGCTCAAAAGGCTGCTGCTAAATCTAGGGCATTAACCAGTGTTCTCATGAAATCTAGTACTCTCCTGCTTTAGAGTCTTGTAAGACCATCCTTCCTGAGCTTGAGATTTGTTACGTGTCAAACACCCTTAAGCATCTACATGCACCCCTGACTTAGATCCCAAAGACAATGTGCAAGGCTTCAAACTGCTATTACCGTGTTGGCCATTTCAGCAGGGTCATCCCCAGATTTTTTGTCTTTTCCCTCCACTTTCTGCTGCATTTGTTTTGTTGGCATTAGGACTCTGGCCACTTTACCACTGCTAACCAGTGCGAAAGTATATGTTATCTCGGCTGCAAACATAGTAACATTGGCGTATCCACAACTGACATATTTAATTTACTTATAAGTCCATAGTAAAGTGTGCTCGGGGACTGTAAATTAAATGGTGCTTATGGGCCTGCAAGACTGATTCTGCCATCAACTTCAGTAGCCCTTTAAATATGAATCAGGCCTGCAATTGCAGGGCCTGTGTGTGCAGTTTTAAACTGCCATGTCGACTTGGGAAATTAACCCTCTTACCAGGTACAACCATCCTTTTTAATGAATTTGTCACCCCTAAGAAAGATCCTGGACAACCCCAAGGGCAGGGTGCAGTGTATTTAAAAAGTTGGACTTGCACTTTTAAGTTCTACATGTCCAGGTAGAGAAAAACTCTTAAATTCATTTTTCACTACTGCAAGGCATGTCTGTCCCATAGGTTAACATTGGATTTGCCTTATTACATTTTTAAGTGCACTTTCCAATTGGGACCAGATAGATATTTCAAGTTTGGTATCTCCGGACTCACAATTTAAAATCACAACTTATGGTAAAGTTGGATTTTAAGTTGCAAGTCTGAAAATGCCACTTTGAGAAAGTTGGCATTTTCTTACCTTAACCATTCTGTGCCTCTGCATGTCTCTGAATACACATCTGGGTTGGGTGACAGCTGGGCGTTGTGCATTTCCTCTAGACAGTCACACACAAAGGGAACTGAGGTATGCCTGATAGGCCATCAATCAATCAATGAATTTGTTGGGCATGCTTATCACCTGTTAGGGTATTCAGGTGCTGTGTCAGCTGCCAGGGGTCAGTTTGAGGACTCAGTCGAATAGCCAGGTCTTGAGCTGTCTTCTGAATTCTAGGATGGAGGGGGTAGACCTCAGGTGCAGTGGGAGATCAATCCACATTTTTGCTGATAGGTATGAGGTGTGTCCTCTGTGGTTGCTCCTGTTGATGTGTGGTGTACAAGCAAGTTAGAGGGTGGCTGATCGGAGAAGTCTAGAAGGGTGGTGAAAGTTCAGGCGATGGTTGAGGCGGGCCGGTCACAGGATGTGCCGAGCTTTGTATATGAGGGTCAGCCACTTTGATTGGCATTTGTGTGTACGGGGAGCCAGTGGAGCATTCTGAGGTGTGTGGACATGTGTTCGTGTCTTGCAAGGTCAAGTATGAGAATTGCTGCTGAGTTCTGATTGAATTGGAGTTTCTTTGTAAGGTGTGTCATGAGTCAGGCCTAGAGAGATTTAGCATAGTCCAGACACCTGGTAACTGTGCACCTAGAGTCGGTGGTGAGGCACTTGAAGATCTTGCACAGGAGGCGGAGGGTGCGGAAGCAGATGGAGCAGACTGCATTAACCAGGTTTTTCATGCTGAGTTTATTGCCAGTGATGATCCCTAGGTTGCAGGTGTGTTCTGTCGGGGTAGGGATGGCCATAGGTCTGCAGGTCACAAGGAGTCATCCCAAGGTGATGTGGAGTTTCTGATCCCCAGCCATCCACAGGCCGATGGGCCATCCTGGGCAGGATAGGAGGGAGGAGCAGACAGTTGCACCTGAATAGGGCTGTGCCTGTCCCTACACAAAGAGCTGCATACCCCCTTGTAGTGTGTCTGGAGCCAGGCCCAGAAAAGCAGGGACTATGTGCACTTCAAAGGCCTTACTTTGAATTTTTTCGCCACTTCAAAGGCACAACTGGACATAAGTACTGGACCTCTGACTCTACCAAAACAGTACACTTCTGAGCCTCAGGATATTCTGCCAGGAAAGGACTACTGTGCTGCTAAACGGACTGTCACTCTGCTGGGATTCTGTTGGACTTTGCTGGACTCCTGCTTTGCTGTGTCTGCCCTCCTGCCCTCCATGCCTGGGAGTGAGAAGGACTGAACATGCAACGCTCCATCCCCAGAAACAAAGTGACCCCAAGGGCTTGCTGGCTTGCCTCCTGTTCTGAATTCAAAGGGCATAAAAGACTTCACTTACCTCTTCTACAGCCACTGGACTTTTCCAACTGTGAATCCTACCCTGTCATGTGGTGCCAATCCAGTCCTGGGCCTTTGGAAGTGGGTGCTGCAGCTATCTTCTAAAGACATCCTTGCATCGTTGACACTGCGCTGATCTGAACTGCTGTAGCTCTCCTTGATGCCGAGGCCTTGCCATTGCTCCTGAGGACAAAGACATTGCAGTGCCCACTGTGTGGCTCGAAACTGGTGCATCACTACCAACCCGACGCATCCTGTTTGTATTGCAGGCTGCACGGCTTGACAACGATGCATCGCCTTCATCGTAAAGTGCTCAACGCCAGACCTCGAGGACATTGCATCAATAACTGTATGACTGGATAACAACACACCCCTGACTGTGCAGATAAGAATCAATGCATCACCTCCATATTGTCTCCTCTGCTCTCTGCATCAGATCTTCAACGTCAATGGAACCCTCCATAAAAAGGTACTCTTTCAGCAGAATAAGGTTGGTCCATGTAGTGGGCCCAGGCTCCATCGCAGTCGACTTTGTATTTACCTCAGTCTATTGTGACTAAATAGGCCCAGTTGGTGCTTTAAGCTTTTAAGCACTATATTTATGAATATTCTTTAAAAATTCATATCTTGACTTCTACTTAATGGGATTTTTGTCATTTTAGTCTTGTTTTGTTAATTAAATAAAGATCTATATTTCTAACCTAGTGTGCACTATTTCTGTGTGGTGTTTTCACTGTTTTGCTGTTTTAACTGCAGCACACAGACTTTACACTTGCCTCCTAAGTTAAGCCTGCCTGCACTGTGCCAACCTACCAGAGGGTGCACACAGGTTAATTAATGGGTGTAACTGACTCACCCTGACTATGATTGTTGTGCCTAATTGTACATGGTGCATACCTGTGCCAACTAGAGACTTAAGCCTCATTGCGAGTTTGCCAGTCCTCAGACCACCAAACTCGCGGTGATGGTCAGACAACCACACTCCTAGCAGTCTGGCTGCCAGATTACCATCCTGGTGGTTGGACCTCCAGGAGACTGCCCCCTCTGCTGGGATCAGGGATCCTGATGGATTTGCGGTGGTCAAAGTCGTGGTGAGCCACGGTCGTGCCGAGTTCGCCACCACAACTTTGCTTTCTGACAGCTTTTCCATGGTGGGGTCCCTGCCATGAAAAGGCTGGTAGAAAGGCAGCCTTGGGGGCCTCCCTGTCAGCACCCTCAGAATGCCCACTTTGTGCCATGGCAGACAGTGCGCTTTTGGACGGTGCTGTGTGCAACGACATTGGGGGAGCTGAGGGAGCTGAGGCCAATGCCGCCGCACTGTTTCCACCGGGCTGATCGGCAGAAATGTCATAATATGACTGTGGTGAAGCTGCCAGCATAGCGGCTGGCTCACCACCGCCGTATTGGAGTTGTGGCTGTTCAACCGCCCAACTCATAATCAGGCCCTTAATCAGGCCCTTAATTTCTAATATTGGTGGAAGTAGTAGGATAGGACTTGTGTTTGTGCAGTGCCTTACAGTAATTTGGTGTACACTACTATCCACACATAAGACCAGCTTGAATCTATTGTCTCTGATCCTAATTGCCATTTTTCTTTACTACTCTCTCTGTTTGGCATTTTTAATTTTTCTATTCTCCCTGATTTGTCTGATTACCAGAGGGTGAGCACAGGTTAATTTATGATGGGTAACTGGCTTACCCTGACTAGGAATGTGGTTCCTACTTGGAAAGGGTGCATATCTCTGCCAACTACATACCCAATTTCATGCCCATATACAGAGTCTGAATTAATTACATAAAGAAAATGTCTGCCTATAATCTACTTGAAAAACAGTATCCAAATGTGAACATTGTGAAAGTTTTTGACACAATGCAAACTTAACACATTTTAGATTTACTAAATGTTCACAACCCCTCAACTTTGGACAGCTTTGGGCTGTTTAAGAATTTCATATCTAGTGTCTCTGTCTCTCGAATGCCACCATATCTAGGTACCTTATGTCATAGCTTTCTTAAAGGTCAAACACTCTAAAACAAAAGTAATTCCAAGTTTCTAACACTCATGAGATTTAAACCTATAAAATAATTCACTGTTATTGCTAAACCTCAAGATATTTATGCAATAAACTCTGTTTCGTGTTAACCCCCCATCATAAATGTAGCTGTAAGATTGAAACACAAATTTACTGTACAGACATACACATAGCTCTTCATCAGTGTTTGCAATTTAAAAGATGCGTTTAAAGATAAAATAACATAGTTTAATGGCTATTCACATTTTAATATAATTTTGCTTCTGTGCATTTATTTCTCAAAGACAAAGCAGTTGCATATGAATACAAATTGTCTTGGAAAACAAAGATTTAAAGCACCAGAACAAAGTATGACCATTTATTTGTGTGGTTTGAAACATTTTATACAAGGTGTCTTTGCATGTTTACGTATCCAGAGGTCTTGTTCCACCGTGCTGCATTTTGGTTTTTGAAGCCACAACATCTCCTCCACTTAGAACATCCTGCTCATACAAATCCATGGTATTGGAAATGTAGTTACTGGTTGAGAGGGGTGAAGCCTTACTCAAGCAGCAAAAAGAGTTCCTGTCAGGGTGAAGTCACAAGCAACCCCAAATTAACCTGTGCTTAACCCTCTGGTAACTTGGCTCCATACATTCAGGCTTAACTTAGGGGCAATGTGTAAAGCATTTATACAGCACTTCAAACAGTAATAAAGTAAACACACAACACAAGAAAACTCCCACATCAATTTAGAAAAACTGAGTAAGATTTAAACATTATTTGAGAAAAGAAATGACAAAAATTCAATACAATTTCAAAGATTTAAGTTAGGTATTGCACCTCTTGATGTTATCTGTTAATTCGAGACCAGGTGAAAGTTCAGGCAGATCACAATGGAGTGCGGGCCAGATATAGGAACCAGGTTGCCCGGCTGAAAGAGTTCCCTGCCAAAGACTAGCACAAAGAGACTAGTTTGCGGTAAAAGTGGCCTTGAGGAATAGGGAGAGCGTTGCAGACTGTCGTTGCTGGAGATTCACGTTGGCAGTCACTGCACGTTGTCGATGCTGTAGCACAAAGTGCAGATCTCGCATTAGTGGTTGTCTCTGGTGGTTGCTGTAGAGTGAAGAGCCGGGTTCACCGGAGCTTCGCATTGGCAGTCCATGCGGGCAGCAAGACCTTGGCATGAACAGCCCAATTCGCTGTCGAGCCCATAACATCGGGGATTTCTCTTTTCTTGCAGGGGAAGCTCCGGTGATTCCACACTGAGAAACCAGGACCTGCGGGCACTGCTTTGTGATCTGGACTTCATTTCAGCAAAGGCCAGCAGGGCTCAGGCAGGTCCAGTTACAGGTCCGTGCAGCAGGCCAGCTAGGCAGATGCAGAGAGGCCTCTGGAGCTTCTGATGTTCCTGTAGCTCAGAAAAGGAGGTCAGTCAGATGACCCTTGGAGTCATAACAGTCTGTCACAAAGGGTGTCCATTCTTCCTTCTCAGCAAGCAGGGCAGCAGGGCTGCAGAGTGGCAGGGCAGCCAAGGAGCACATCACTCTTTCTTCTATAGTATCCACAGATCCAGAGGTGTACTGAAGAGTTGGGTCTGAGGGTCCAATATTTATATTGGTGCCAACTTTAAAGTAGGAGATGGTTCTGGTGGCTTCCACGTCCAAAGGTGTTTGGAATTTCTTGCCTTTTTGACCTGACCCTAGCTTATCACTAGTGGCCAACCCCTTGTGAGTGTGCTGAGGTAGGTAGGGCTTTTGTGATGTTCAAGTGTAGCAGGTGACAGCCCTGCTTCCTATCAAGTCAGAGATGGCCGATTCTGCCAAGACCTATTCCCCCTTTGTCTCACTCTCTGGTAGCAATACGTAAAGACAAACTGCCAGCTACACCTAGTTGTGTGGCACAAGATACAGGATGCAGGCACTAAATGGTTGCAACAAGAAAATGGTAACTTTCTGAAAGTGGCATTTTCAGAATAGGGACTTAAAATCCAAGTTTACCGTTAAAGAGAGTTTTAAAATTACAATTCAGACACCAAACTCGACATCACTTATCATAGGTAACAAGGTCACCCAATGTTATCTTATGAGAGAGGTAGGCCTACAAGTAGTGAAAAACAAATGTAGGTGTTTCTCACTACCAGGACATGTAAAAGTTAAAAGTACATGTCCAACGTTTTAAATACACTGCACAGTGCCCTTTGGGCTGTGTAGGGACTACCTACTGGGGACTTACATGTATTAAAAAGGAAGATTTCGGCAGGGCAAAAGGTTTGTTTTGCCAGGTCAAAATGGCAGTTTGAAGCTGCACAGACAGGCTGCGAAAGCAGGAATGAGGCATGTTTAAAAGGCTATTTAAGTGGATGGCACAAGCAGTGCAGCTGGACCACATTTAACATTTAAATTGCAGACCCTGAATAGATAGAGTACTACTGTACTAGGGACCCATAAGTAAATGAAAAGTGCCAGTAGGATGTACACTAATGTTATCATATTTTTAGGGAGTGAGCATACACACTTTAGCACTGGTCAGCAGAAAGATATGTGTCTCCCTCTCTCCACTGCCTGCCAGAGAGGGTCCATTGAGGTTCATCTCTGGCAGGTGGTGGGGGCAGGATCTTCTACTGAAGGTGGTGAAAGGTTTTAGCATACCTTTCCATGCACACCAGCCCCCAAATTGCAAAAACAGTATGCCAATCATAATAAAAGCTCTGTGTTACATGTGAATTGGACCCTTAACAAGGGGAGATAAATAAAAATGAAAGACCAGCGAATATCATTGGTTTTGATGTGCAAAATTGCATTATTAACATGCCCAATGTATTTTCCCGCCTCAATGGCATGTACACATTGCAGGGTGAACCAAGCAGATTATTCTCACACAAAAGGATTTAGGGCCAGATGTAGGAAAAAGCCAAATTGTGACTTTGGTATGCAGAAAGGTGTCTCAGACACATTCTGCGAGTCGCTATGGGGTCGCAAAGACCCACCTCATTAATATTAATGAGGTGGGTCGCAATTTGCAACCCCACAGCAAGTCAGGGCACTCACGGGGATGGTGGCCTGCTGGGAACAGCAGACCACCAAGTCCGTGACTGCTTTTAAATAAAGCATTTTTTTTTTTTCAAAGTGCAACCCGTTTTCCTTAAAGGAAAACGAGCTGCACTTTGAAAAAAAAAAACGAAACCTTTTGTTTCGGTATTTTTCAGGGCAGGTAGTGGTCCATTGGACCACTGCCTGCTCTGAAAAATTATTTTTTGTGCCAGATACAAAGGGGTCCCATGGGAACCCCTTCCCGTTTGCGCCTGTGTTACCATCCACTTCAAGTGGATGGTAACTGCGCTTTCATTTGCGACCGCAATCGCGGTCGCAAATGAAAATGCATACCATTGCGACTCGCAAATAGGAAGGGAACACCCCTTCCTATTTGCGACTCGGAAATGCATTTTGTGAGTCCATTCCGACTCGCAAAATGCATTTCAACATAGCAAAGTGGCTTTGGCGACTCGCAAACGGCGTTTTTCGCCGTTTGCGAGTCGCTAAACCTTTGCTACATCTGGCCCTTACTACCTTATACCAAAGAATAAAGTTTCACGTTTTGAAGCACACTTACTAGAAATATGTTGCCCTCGGTAGAATTTTCCTGAAGAGGCCAGCAAATTGTTACAAGGCTGTCAACATTAGAGAATATACTATTAAAGGAGGCTTATATCAGATGCGTGAAAAAAACAGATAACTATACCCTTTTGATAGACACAATTTGTGAAACAGGACCAAGAGTTAATTAATTAGCTCTATACCTTCATTATCTTTGTTTATGTTTTTTCATGCATTTGAAGTAGCTGGGCAGAAATAGCATTATTGTTTAATCGAGTTGAGGGATGAAAAATATGTTTTCATTAATGAAGTGTTAGGGGTAGAATTGGTATGTCAAGGGACTTTGAATCTTTCTGTTCCTTTCTCCTGATGAGAATATCCACATTGGGTATTGTATATATCCCCGATTCTCATCGGCCTACGGTGTCCCCCTTGTTAGACAGGGACGTTTTTAAGAGGAATGAGATTCTAGATAATGACTCCCACTTCCAGGGTCAGCATTGAGAGTGCAGTGTTTTGGCTATATCGAGCACTGGTACTAATTTTGAGGACTAGTACTTATTTTTTTATCATCAGACTTCGACTCAGAGCAGTAAGGGTGAAGACATAAAGGGATAAATATGGAGAAACAGAAACATAGGAATACAGTGACAAAGGGAGAAAAGAGAGATGAAAAGGACACCACGAAAGTGAGATAAAGGGACAGGAAGTGTGGGATGGTGGAAGGAAGAGGCATTAAAGGTAACCAAGAAAAAAACAGCATTTGTATGCAACCAGCAGCCCTGGTGGGGGTCTTCTTAGAACGAGGGTTATGCTGCTACATTCTCTCTTGGTTCTGACACTTCCTTTAGAAATCTGAGAATTTTTTGTTAACAATCATCAATCAGGCCACAAGGGCGAACAACCAGGTTGCCTCATTCTCATCAAACGTGACAGGGTGACATTTGATGGTAGAGATACTAAAATGTTCTTTTGTGGTGTGAAATAATCTCACACAATATTTCATTCCACTCATTCGATAAAAGCTTGTAAAATGCTCTCCTAAGCAGAGACTGGGCAAGGAATGTCTTTCAGATTAGCATGGACACAAATCTTTATTGATCTTGGTTTTTCATTAACACGGATCCTCAGCTTCCGTGAAGTGTGAACAAGCGTTTTGACAAGCGATCATTGACTGGTAGTGATTCATGTTGTACTCGATTGTTTTCGGAAGTGCGTGCATTTCTTTGCATGCCTGAAGGTTGGCGGGTTCAATAACTTTCAGAATAGTTTGGAAGTCATCTCAAGTAACAAATTTGGTATTGGGTTTATTTCCTTTGTTAAACAAAAAACGGCAAGCTTTACAAATACTGAGGGCCATATTTATACCTTTTGACGCAAAACTGCGCTAACGCAGTTTTGCGCCAAAAAAATTAGCGCCGGCTAACGCCATTCTGAAGCGCATGCGGGCGCCGTATTTATTGAATGGCGTTAGCCGGCGTTAGCCGACCGGCGCTGCCTGGTGTGCGTGAAAAAAAACCACGTACACCAGGCAGCGCCGGCGTAGGGAAAAATGGCGTTTGGGCGTCCAAAAATGGGGCAAGTCAGGCTGAGGCAAAAAAATCGCCTTAACCCGATTTGCGCCATTTTTTTTTGGCGCCCAGACGCCATTAACATGACTCCTGTCTTAGCAAAGACAGTCGTCATGCCCCCTTGCCCAATGGCCATGCCCAGGGGACTTCTGTCCCCTGGGCATGGTCATTGGGCATAGTGGCATGTAGGGGGGCACAAATCAGGCCCCCTATGCCACAAAAAAAAATATACAAAAATACTTACCACAACTTACCTTTTCTTCCCTGGGATGGGTCCCTCCATCCTTGGGTGGGCAAGGGTGGCAGGGGGTGTCCATGGGGGCTTGGGAGGGCACCTCTAGGTTCATTCTGAGCCCACAGGTCCCTTAACGCCTGCCCTGACCCAGGCGCTAAAATCCAGCGCAAATGCAGGTTTTTTAGTCCCGCCCACTCCCGGGCGTCATTTTTGCCCGGGAGTATAAATACGACGCATATGCATCGCAGTCATTTTTTAAGACGGGAATGCCTACCTTGCATATCATTAACGCAAGGAAGGTGTTCACGCAAAAAAATGACGCTAACTCCATGAACTTTGGCGCTAGACGCGTCTAACGCCAAAGTATAAATATGGAGTTAGTTTTGCGTCGAATTTGCGTCGAAAAAAATGACACAAATTCGGCGCAAACGGAGTATAAATATGCCCCTGAGGGTCTGATTCACAGAGGTAAACGTACTCTTTTTTGGTACTCACAAAACTGTGATTTAATAGTAACTTTACAACTGCAGAGACTCTGAGGTCCAGTGCAGAACTCCGCAAAAAAAAATAGGCATTTCCTACCTTTTTATGTCCGGAGTAGTTCTGCATCCGGACTGCGGAGTCTCTGCAATCTAAAACTTACTATTAGAATACAGTTTTGTGAATACTCACAAAGTGACAACATACACACATGTGCAAGTTTACCTTTGTGAACCAGGCCCTGAGTGATTTTGTGTGGCTTCTAGTTCAATTCCAAGTGTTCTGTCACTTCAAACTGCTCATTTTTATGAACTTACAGAGTGACTCTGCCTGGCATTGTCCTCTATTCCCCATGACAACGTCTCACGATGGTTTGCATGTTTGTCATCTATCTATCTATCTATCTATCTATCTATCTATCTATCTATCTATCTATCTATCTATCTATCTTTGAAGATACAACCGAACCAGTAATAAATTCAAGATTTCCTCACAGTGCTTGGTTTAAAAAATGGGTATTGTATTTTTGTTTGAGATTGAAAACGAGGTCAGAAAGTTAATAAAGTGAAGACATAAGTTATGTTTTGTTCAAATTTACAGGAGGCAGCATCAGTTTTGGAAATCTTCTCTCTTAAATGATGTGATGCTGTTTGCCCAAAAGGAGTATCTCTCTACCTGCTCTACCTCTCTTTTTGCAAAATCAACACCCTCACTAATCCCTCTGTGGGTCAACTGAGAACAGGGTGACTGCATTGCTAGGTAAACAGCACAAACACTGAAGGCGTCATTTAGAATGTAGCAGATTTGGGGGTCTGTCAAAATGTGCCAATGGACCCTCCTGCCAAACTCAGGGTTTGCCTGAGCCACTTAAAGTTGGGCGCAGGCTTCCGCCCCGGGTGGAATGGCTGGGGTCTTATGTATTTAAGGTGGTCTTTGGTCAGGAAGACCAAAGTTATGGCCTCTGCCAACCTGACTGCCTGACAGATCATCTGCTGTTTTTTTTATTAACCTCCCCACTCCTTGTTTTTTTAAATTCCTATCTGTGACTAATGTGCTGCTTGGGATTATGTACTAATCACAGCAGTAAACGGTTATATACCTCTTTTGTTACCTACATTTAAATCTACTTACTGGCACTCTTTTTCGGTCGAGCGTGCAAGCGCTCTGGCCTGTTGTAATCTATTAGTGGGCTTTTAACCACGCCCACTGCACACCCATCACTATCACTCGTTCATGGGCTTGCCTTTCAAAAATCCTTAGTTATCTTTGGTAAATGCTTTATGTTTGCTCCTCCTTGGGGCAGTTTTGTTACCACCTTAGCTATCGACCCTATTTCATGGATAATTGCATGTTTGCCAATATGTTTGACTGCGAGCGGACCTCTTTTTCCTTTTGTGTCTCTCCTTCGCGCTCAAGCTCATAGTGGCCGTGGCACTTTAAATTGGCTTGCTTATGTTAACTGTTTTACTTTTCATTTTCAATTTATGTGGCAAGAATAGCCCAGTTAGGAATTTACAAAAGGCTAATAGCTCTAACTCGAGCAAACTCGAGACCCATTGCATTGAACATGCTTATTTAAATATTCTGTTCTATTGTGCAGCTGTTACAACTCTTTACAATTTTTCTGAAATATTTCATTTATTTTTTGGATTGGCATGGAAAATGAGTGAGTGGAATTGTGTGAAAGCAGTCTTGGTATTCAACAAACTGGGTATTTGGGCAGCAACGGGCTCCTAAGACAAGCTTTAGGTCCCCACATTGAATTTAAAAAAAAAAAAATTAAGCACTGGAAAAGACTAAGGGTTTGCACTGCCCATTTCAGTCTGTAACTTACACAGGCATGCCTATGATAATTAATGGGAAAACTGAAATATTACCACTACATCCTGATTTATGGAGTAACCATTGCAAAGTCACCTAACTGCCATGGTAGACACTTTCAGGGCAAAACACGATTATTTGCAATTGCTAGCATTAACCAAAGCCTGGCAATCCGCCAAAATTGTACACAACTTAAATGACAAATTTCCATAACTAAACACCATTGTTGTGGAAATCATGGAGCAACAGGAAGGGCAGTTATTCTGTTGCTATCCCCCCATTGTATTGAGAATATTATTTGCATTTATATCGTATTTGACAACATATGACAATATTTTATTATTCATTTAAGAATTGGTATATTTAGTGCAAACTATATCCAATACCTTTTAGAACACTGTACAGTACATCATAGCAAATCAACTCATTCCGACAAAGAGATCTGAAGTTGGTAGACAACAATTCTACATCAAAAGAGATTATAATTCATGCAAGCAACAAAATAATTATTTTATTTATCATAGGTGATTGCTATTGTTTGAGGTCCAAGTGTGTCAGTATAAAACAATACAAAATATTTTTTGGCAACACTAAGAAGAAAATCAATGCACATTCCCATAGTATTCCTAAATCTAATAATGATTAAAGGTGCTCATACACTAAAACACATCGTTGCCATGATGTGCCTCCCGGAATTCCCAACAGAAGACCAGTAACATAGACAAAAGAAAGAAAGATAGCAGAGCACACAAATTATTCTTGATATACCCGAAAAAATTAATGGTTTTATAGATGTGGTCACTGCAATATGTGCAATCTATCGTTGCACAGGACTTCAGAATTTAGTTATAATGGAAGTGACGTATATAAAATCACTACTTTCATTAATTGTAATACTAAATTTACTGTATATATTTTAGAATGTGAATGTGGCCAAATATATGTGGGCAGCACAATTAGGCCCTTGAAGGAAAGTATTCAGGAGCATATTTGTGCACTTAGAAATAATGATATGACATCACCAATGGTACGACATATGAATAAAAAACATCCAGGTACAGAAGTCCCAGTAATAAAATATATGGGCATTAGTCACACCCCAGTGAATTTCAGGGGTGGAAACAGGACACTGGATTTAAGAAGGAACTAAGCGAAATGGATAATCAAGTTAAGGACCATAGAAGTGGGGATGAATCTTGATGATGAACTGTATCATTTTTTGTAACTGTGTATATATGGATGTACATTCCAAAGAAGGCTTTCTATCATTGTTAAAAATTCCCTTTGCTTATGATTGGATTGGCTGTTTGTATGTAAGAATATTTTTGGGATTAATGTGTATATGATATTATCACTGAATGTTCACGTGGTACATAATTCTCTACTATGGTGACGGTCTCTTTGGGATAATCTTGACTTCTTTTCTTGGTCTGCCCTGCCCTTTTACTCATTCCATATCTATTTCTATGAGATTGATCTTTCGGTCATGGAGGCCAAGATACAATTTGTTCATACATATTTATAGGTTAATTACATTGGGTACAGTTCAGGGTAACTTTCTTCTTTTATAAAAAGTTGTTTTTGCATTACATTTCAAAACTATTGATGCAATGTAGTATGTAGGAGCCATAAGAACCACATTCCAAGATGGCCGGTACTATTTGTTATGACCCTCGAAGTACCCCTTTTTTTGGGTCCTTATGATAGTTTGATTCGGTCCCTGTGGGGACAAGTTACCATGTTATGTCCTTATATGTCAAAACAACTTTTTTGCACTATATTTCTATATAATTGATGCAATCATACATGGAGGAGCCATATGTACTACATTACAAGATGGCCGCCATATTTTTCGCTACTTTCTAAGGACTCTCTCTCTTTCTATGGTAGTTCGATTCCGTCCGTTTAGGACAGTACATTTTTTGATGTCAGCATTGTAGGTATGCTGACTCCCTCAATTATTTCATAAGGCGCCTTCTTTACATCGTATTTTCATATAATGGTTGCAGTATCACATGGAGGAGCCATATGGACTACACTCCAAGATGGTCGCCATGTATTGGGCGACTTTTCAAGGCCTCTTTCTCTTTTTACGTTAGTCCGATTCCGTCCGTTAATGTAAGGTCTAATATTCGATGTCGGCATTGGATGTTTGCTGACTTTCCTAATGATTATATAAGGCGGTTTGCTCACGCTGAGGAATTCGATGGTTTCGGGATGGAGTGAAACGCGACGCGGATTCACGATGCTCAAGATGTCAATATAGAGGTATTTTTTTAGGCCGGTTTATTATGACTTTTTGCCTGCGTTTATGAGTGTCAGCAGAATTCTGGTGCTCTTTTAATATTTGATACATAGGCACTTTTCAATGTCAATGAGGTTGTATATATATATATGTTTCACTTGGCCATTAGCTTGAGTATATCTTTTTTACATCCACACCCATATATAGGTACTTAATCATTTTCAATTAAGAGCGTATTTATTTCAGTGCTCATCATGATGGGATTGCACATGATTTTCTGCATTCCATACATACTTTATCTATAAGGATTATCGTCAAGTTCTCGAATGAGATCTCAGTTAATATATTTTTAATTTATAACCGACACACGATTATGGTGTGTGGGGTTTTCTTTGTTAATAAGGGTTCCTTTAGATTATGTTAAAATAACATGTACATTTCATGTTGTTGAGTGATTGATAATACAAAGTTATAATTATAAAAAGATGATGCTAAAATTGAAAAATGGTTCTTTTCTAATATTAAATTAATTTATTTTTATGTTTGTAGGTAGAAGAATGGTCATATGTGACGTTCTTCTCTACTTTTGAGATATATGTGAATACTCACTTCTTTTGGGACTAGCTGAGAATCTGGTAGTTGAAGTAGAATTTTCAACAGGAAACATTTGTGTTTGGGACCCATCACAACTAATTGGCACAGTTGTTATTCTTATTAAGGTTAGTACTAGATTTGAATACTTCCATAATCTATATACTTATATGGGTTTGATCTTAAGCTTATGATTTGGTCCCCGTCTTCTATTTATAGTTTTGGATATCGATTTGGGATTCAAGAACCTATGGAGAATTAAGGTACTTACCCTTTGGACTAGGGACTATGATCACTTTGGGGATGATTTGTCATATAAGGTTTTTTTCACTTCAGGAACCTTGGGACTCTTCTGAACATCTATCATTTTTTGCATGGCTGTTCTATCTATATAACATTTGCACTTCCACCGCCGGATCACTTGGCCACATTTATGGCTCAATAATATTCATTAACTATCTTTATAACAACTAGGTTTTTTGACATCTGGTGTTGGTTTTCTTTTCACAATTTCTTATTACTATTATACACCTTCTGAAGACTTGATGTGTCTTTTTATCTATTTTTAATGTGCAGTTATTGTAATTTTTTGTATTACATATTCTCAGTCAATAATACAATGTTTTTGGATTATAATTTATCAGCCGTGAAGAAGTCCAGTTTTGGACGAAACACGTGTCGGCTGATGCTACATGTGGGCTCAACATACATCTTCTAGGCCCACTTACTTCAAGCTTTCATTATTTCAATAAGAATACATTACGTCTTCTGTGACAGTTACTTTTTAGTGCATTTTCATTGTATTCGTTTTTTTGCGGTGTTATGATTTGTATCTTATGTGTTTTTGTTAATAAAAAATATTTTATATGTGTGAAGAGATTTATATGCATATGTCAATAAGAGAACTTACACCATTGTTGCCAATGTAAGAATATTATTGTAGGAACATTTTGGAACTCCTATCATTCTTCAGGAGCCGTAATTAGCCCAGTATAAAACAAACATGAGTAAAATAGGCATGTTTCGATAGTTCAGCAACTATCCAGTGGCTACCAGGCGCCTTTTCAAGCTAGATGTGGATTCTACAAAGGTGACAACCAGTCACTGCCAGCGAGGCAGTTTGGCGGATAATGAGCTTTTCATGGTAGATATTTTCTTGAACCTTTGGGTTACACGTCATAAGGATGAGTTCCCTCTCATGGTTCTGTTTCCTCCTGAGATGTCAAATTGGCATGTCAGGAAATTGTTGGGGTCCATGTGACATGCCTTGTATGTGGTACAGGAAGCCTTACTGGTGCTTCTTGCTTCTAAGGGTTGACAATTCATTGAGCCAGGATCGGATTGATATGATTACTTACTCCTGGAGATAAATAGAGCAGCAGATTGCATCTCGTCATGAAAAATGATACGGTTAATGAAAGCACCATGCCGGACAAAATAAGAATAACAGTGAGGCAGTGGCCTTAATTTGTAAGCTGTGCGTAATGCTAAGGAATTGAAGATAGGGTAGCATGCACAGGATTTTAGTTGTATGCCATAAGTCACACCACAGGATTGATGCAACGTGTTGAAAATGAAATATGGAAACTTGGTTCCATGCATTGGAACATTTCAGAAAGAATGATAGGGGAGGCAATAGGGAAACCTCTTTGCGATTAGCAGCAGAGTAGAGGTGGATTTATAAGTTAAGAACAGTGCATATGGGACTGAACACAAACAATAAATTTCATCATCTTCCGTAAAATGGTGTGATGCTATTAATTGTGTTTGACCAATGACTTTGTGTTTCAACACTGCGCATATTAGGTGCTCAATGTTCACCAGTAGCACATTATGGTGGTCATTACAACCCTGGCGGACGGTGTTAAAGCGGCGGTAAGACCGCAAACAGGCCGGCGGGAAAAAAAAAGGGAATTATGACCGTGGCGGAAACCGCCAACAAAGACAGCCACTTTAACACTCCGACCGCCACGGCGGTACAGACAAACAGCGCGGCGGTCACCGCCAACAGACAGGCGGGAGACAAAGTACCGCCCACAGTATCACAACCTACCAATCCGCCACCTTTTCCGGGGCGAATTCACCGTGGATAAAAACACGGCGGAAACAGCCATTTCAATGGGAAAACGCTCACATCTACACACTCCACAAGGAAGGAGGACACCATGGAACCGGAACTCCAAATACTCCCTGCGATAGTCTTCCTGCTCCTGTACGATCATCAGCAACGGCGCCGCTGAAGACAACGGTGAGTACTGCACCTACGACATAGGGGAGGGGGAGGCAAAAGTCAGGGACACACACACGCAACATCCCCACCCCCACCCAACCCTCACCCACTACAACACACACACCAATGCATATCCAAACATTGCAGTAACAACCCCCAAACCCCCCAGAAGAATGCAAAGACAAAAGGAAATGAGTGGAACCATTGTAATATATCAAAATTTGGTTAGCAAATATATACATATATACACTATTAACAAAATCTACATCACAAATAGTAGTCCAGGTAATGCACCATTCAATGTCCGTGGACCACTGGGACCAAAATGCATGGGCGAGGCCCAACACGATACCTGAGCAAAACGGAGAGAACACTGCTGGGGCATCAGATAGAAATACAACAGGCACCTCAGGGGGAAGGGAAGGGGGGGCACCTCAGCCGGATGACAGCACCACGCCAGATCCATGAGGGGGCTCCATGCCCATTGATGTATCCTGGGGAGTGCAAAGCCACAGTCTCTCAAGTCTCTACAGTGGGTGGGTTGCCCACTGCCATATCCTGGGGAGTGCAAAGCCACAGTCTCTCAAGTCTCTACAGTGGGTGGGTTGCCCACTGTTCAATCCTGGGGAGTGCAAAGCCACAGTCTCTCAAGTCTCTACAGTGGGTGGGTTGCCCACTGTTCAATCCTGGGGAGTGCAAAGCCACAGTCTCTCAAGTCGATAACAGTCTCCACTGGTTCTGGAGGGGGACTGGTGCCCAGAGTGATTCATCCTGTTAAGGACAGACGGAGTGGATGCTGTTCTCCACTGGTTCTGGAGGGGGACTGGTGCCCAGAGTGCATCACTCTCCCCGTGACGGTCCCAGTTCCATCACTGCCCCTGCCGCACACGGGCTAGCGGTGCTTGCCCTGTTCAGCGGTGCTTGCCATGGCGGTCTTTGCCCTGTTCAGCGGTGCTTGCCCTGTTCAGCGGTGCTTGACTTTGCTGTCTCTGACCTGTTCAGCGGTGCATGCCATGGCGGTCTTTGCCCTGTTCAGCGGTGCTTGACTTTGCTGTCTCTGACCTGTTCAGCGGTGCATGCCATGGCGGTCTTTGCCCTGTTCAGCGGTGCTTGCCCTGTTCAGCGGTGCTTGACTTTGCTGTCTCTGACCTGTTCAGCGGTGCATGCCATGGCGGACTTTGCCCTGTTCAGCGGTGCTTGCCCTGTTCAGCGGTGCTTGACTTTGCTGTCTCTGACCTGTTCAGCAGTGCATGCCATGGCGGTCTTTGCCCTGTTCCGCGGTGCTTGCCCTGTTCAGCGGTGCTTGACTTTGCTGTCTCTGACCCGTGCAGCAGTGTTTGCCATGGCGGTCCCTCATTGCCCAGCGGGGCTGTGGCTGCCGGGGCCCTCCTGGGCCTCCTGGCCAGTGACGATGGGACTGCCCTCCTGGGCACTGACTCTGGCGGTGGCCTCCTGGCCAGTGACGATGGGACTGCCCTCCTGGGCACTGACTCTGGCAGTGGCCTCCTGGCCAGTGAAGATGGGGCTAGCACTAGCCTCCTGGGCAGCGGGGATGGGACTGCCCTCCTGGGCACTGACTCTGGCGGTGGCCTCCTGGCCAGTGACGATGGGGCTGGTGGTGGCCTCCTGGGCAGCGGGGATGATGGCGGGCTTCTTCGCCGTGCTGCTCTTCCCAGACTTTGGCACTTTCTTCCACCCCTTCCCCACCTTGGGAGGAGTCACGGCTGAGTGGACAGTCCCCCCGGGACCCTTGTGAGCGGCTTTGCCGGCTGGAGTCTTCCCCCTATCCCGTCGGGCACTGTCCAACGTCTGGTGCTTCACATGGGGGGGGGGAACTGGCTGTGCTGTGGCTCCGTGTCACACTGGCTGCCCTGGTGCCCAGTGCATTCCGCATACCTCTAACAGGCACCACTGGTACCGGAGATTTTTTGGCTGAGGTGCTAGTACGGGACCTATGAATTGGAGGGGGGGTGGTGGGAAAGAGGTCAAGGTTGCTCAGGAAAGGTTTCTGACGAACACTGGGACGGGTAGCTGGAGGGGGTCTGGGAGTGGAGAAAGAGGAGGTGGTTGTAGGAGGTGTAACTTTTGTTGCATGCGCTGGAGGCTGTCGTGAGGTGGATGGATGTTGGGTGGGTGTGTGCCCGCGTTTGTGTACTTTGGGAGGGGGCGTCACAGACACACTGGGAGAGGACACAGGGGACGTGTAAATGGTAGTTGGGGTGGTGAGTGCAGGTGAGCGGGGTGTGGTGGTGGGTGTGCTGGTGCAGGACATAGTGGCTGTAGTGGTAGTGCATGCAGGTGAGAGTGTAGACGACACTGGGAGGGAGGAGGGAGACGAGGAGGAGGGGGACACAGTGGAGGCAGTGGATGTTGCTGTGTCTGTATGTATGTGATGCTTGTGTGAGTGCCTGTGGGATGTGTGGTGCTTATGTTTGCCTGAGCTTCCCTTGTGTGTTGACGTGTGTGCAGGCTGGTATGATGGTGTGCTTGGGATAGGCAGGGGTACAGGGGATTGGGTCTGGGTTGGAGGGGGAGGCTAGAGACAGGGACAATGGCTGCCATCGGTGCTGAGGCCAGAGATTACAGGGTTCGATGAAGGGCAGCCTGACCAGAATGAATGCCCTCCAGGAATGCATTACTGTGTTGCAACTCCCTTTCTACACCCTGGATGGCATTCACAATGGTAGACTGCCCAACAGTGAGTGACCTGAGGAGGTCAATGGCCTCCTCACTGAGGGCAGCAGAGGTGACAGGGGCAGGGGCTGAGGTGCCTGGGGCGAAGGTGATGCCCACCCTCCTTGGTGAGCGGGCATGGGGCGAAGGCTGAGGGTCTGCTGGGAGGGCGGTGCTGGTAGGGGGGGTGGCGGCTGTACCTGTAGAAATGGGGGGCACACATTTTGTCGCCACCACAAGGGAGCTCCCATCGGAAGATGAGTCTGTGTCGCTGGTTGCTGATCCTGTCCCTGCCGTGAAGCTCCCCTCGCCCTCCGTCCCACTGGTGTATTCAGAGTCCGTGTTGTGGCCCTCCATGGCCATGTGGGATGCAGCTCCCTCGTGCTCCGGTGCCACTGTACCTCCGCCTGATGATGCTGATGCACAAAAGAACAGGGAGAGCACAAAAAGGGAGGGGGGCGACAGAAGAAAGACAGGTTGAGGTCATGGCTTACCGCTACCGTTGGCGGACAACACAAACACAGCAGCCCCCTGCACTATGCCGCGCTGTTGGACTCTACTGATGCAGTTCCTGGGATATGGCCTACATGGCTATGGTGGACATCAGCACACATAGATGACACAGGGGCATGTATACCTGTACTTGGCACTCTACAGAGGTGGGGTGGAGTGCCACATGGCCTGCATTACGGAGGGGCCTAGCCTACGGAACTCGCCCTGGCCTAGGGAAACCCACAGCCCTCCTCCCCCACCCAGACACCTTCACTGCGCGCAAAGTCCGCTGAATGATGTTGTACTCACCCCCTTGTGTCTGCTGTGATGCCCTCAAGCGCCCATCCAACTCAGGGTAGGCCACCGCCAGGATCCGGAACATCAGGGGGGTCATGGTTCGACGGGCACCCCTCCCACGTTGGGAGGCCATCCCCAGCTGAGCCTCCGCCGTCTTCTTGCTCCAGCGGCGAATGTCCTCCCATCTTTTCCGGCAGTGGGTGCTCCGTCTCTGGTGGACCCCCAGGGTCTGGACGTCCTTGGCGATGGCACGCCAAATATCCTTCTTCTGGTGGGCGCTGACCTACATGACATGTACAGGGGGAGAAGAGAAGTCATTAGCAACTGCACTGTCGAAGTGAGTGGTCCACATTCCTACCCTTGCCATGTGGCACATGCATTCACAGTCCTTCATGCTCGCTGAACTCTGCCCCCTTCCTTCTTACAACCAGCCCTCTCCACCCAGGCATAGCCCATACAACTTGCTCCCAGTGTACTCACCTGTTGGTCTGGAGGACCGTAGAGTAGCGTGTACAGGGGGAGGACCCCGTCCACGAGCTTCTCCAACTCCTGTGCAGTGAAGGCAGGGGCCCTTTCCCCAGACGCACGAGCCATTGTCTCTTCCAGACCGAGGTCACAGCAGCACTTGCAGTATAGGTCCTCTCCTGTCGAAGATCAGATATCGAGTGATTCAACAGATAGAAAATGGCGGTCACGTCCGCGGCGGTGTCGTCCGCGGCGGTGCGTATCATCACTGCCGGCACACTTCGTCATTGGCTCCTGGGACCCATAGGGTCCAATGTTAACCAATGCAGCATTGCGCAGCGGTCTTCGACCGCCTACCGCGACGGTGTACAACGCCAGCGCAGTTACCTCACATCCCATTGTCCCACTTTAGAGGTCAGGCAGCCGCCATTTCAGTGGCCCACATGGCTTCATTTTCAACTGCGTCACACATACCTAGGCCTGGACTCAACACACATACAGACAACGTTTTGGATTATGTTTCGTGTTCTGTGTAGCTGTGGGTACATACCTCTGAGTTGCTTGACTCTGTGGTCGCTGTTGTCCTTCCTAGGCACCATCAGCTGGGTCATGTGAGGAGATGGCGGAATCCTCCGGTGTACCGACCGCTGGTGGACCTGTTGACAATGGAGGAGCGACATTTAAACATCACCTACAGGTTTGACCGTGCCACAATCCAGGAACTGCGTACCCAGTTGGAGCCTGACCTGATGTCAGCTATCCGCAATCCCACAGGGATCCCCCCTCAAGTGCAGGTGCTATCAGTGCTCCATTCCCTAGCAAGTGGGTCTTTTCAAACAACAGTGGCCATGGCATCAGGGATGTCCCAGCCTATGTTTTCCAACGTGTTGTCCAGAGTGTTGTCTGCCCTGCTGAAACACATGAGGAGCCACATCGTTTTCCGTCAGGTGGAGGATTTGGCTACTGTTAAAGGTGACTTCTATGCCCTTGGACAGATCCCTAACATCATAGGTGCCATTGATGGGACCCATGTGGCTTTGGTCCCCCCCCACAGGAGTGAACAGGTGTACAGGAACCGGAAGAGTTATCATTCGATGAATGTACAGATGGTATGTTTGGCAGACCAGTACATTTCCCAGGTAAATGCTATGTTCCCTGGCTCAGTGCATGATGCCTACATCCTGCGGAATAGCAGCATCCCTAATGTGATGGGTCAACTCCAGAGACACCGTGTGTGGCTATTAGGGGATTCTGGTTACCCCAACCTATCATGGCTACTGACCCCAGTGAGGAATCCCGGGACCAGGGCAGAGGAATGCCACAATGAGGCCCATGGGCGGACTAGGAGGGTGATCGAACGCACCTTCGGCCTCCTGAAGGCCAGGTTCAGGGGCTTCCATATGACAGGTGGTTCCCTATTCTACTCACCAAGGAAGGTGGGCCAGATCATCATCGCCTGCTGTATGCTTCACAATCTTGCTTTGCGATGCCAGGTGCCTTTTCTGCAGGAGGATGGTCCAGATGACGGTGTTGTGGCAGCTGTGGAGCCTGTGGACAGTGATGAGGATGAAGCAGAGGAAGAAGACATTGACAACAGGGACTCAGTCGTCCAGCAATATTTCCAGTGACACACAGGTGAGAACACTTTCTTGCCTACTACAAGTACTTTCACACTTCTACCTCTATCCTGTCTGTCAATTTCAAGCAGTATTTGGTAACTGAGTTGTACATTTCCATTACGGTTTCACAGGTGTGGTTACCAACGTGTGTCATCTGCTTGCATTCTTCATGGACTTGTGATGTGTGACATAGGTATGTTGACATTACATTTTAGAACGTTTTTTGTCACTGTCATAGCTAATACACATTTTCAAAACCACAGACTGACTCCAGATTGTTTTGTGCTTCAAGGGTGTTTATTGAAGTGCTAAATATTGGAGGGGGTGGTAAAATGGTGAGGGGTGATGGTGGAGGAATGTCCATGGCAGAGTCCAGTCTATTAGTCTCACAGGTGCACTGCCCATATGGGCATAGGAAGTGGAGCTGGGGCAGTTCCAATATGGACAAGGTTACAAAGTGGGACAGTGGGATGACAATCAGGGTGGTCTCATTTCTTGGCGGGGGTCTTGCCATCGTGCTCTGTCCTGTTCCTGGATCTCAGAGACCGCTTGCGGGGTGGTTCTCCGTCTGCAGGGGGTGGGGTGCTGGTGTGGTGGTCCTGTGGCGGGGCGTCCTGTCCACTAGCGCCAGCAGAGGTGGTGGGCAGTTCATCGTCCATGCTAGTGTCAGGGGCCCCTTGGAGTGCCACGGTGTCCCTCATGGTGCTCTGTATGTCCTTCAGCACCCCTACGATGGTGCCCAGGGCGGGGCTGATGGTTCTGAGTTCCTCCCTGAAGCCCAAATACTGTTCCTCCTGCATGCGCTGGGTCTCCTGAAACTTGGCCAGGACCGTAGCCATCGTCTCCTGGGAGTGGTGGTATGCTCCCATGATGGAGGAGAGGGCCTTGTGGAGAGTGGGTTCCCTTGGCCTGTCCGCCCCCTGTCGCACAGCAGCCCTCCCAGTTCCCCTGTGTTCCTGGGCCTCCGTCCCCTGGACCGTGTGCCCTCTACCACTGCCCACAGGTCCCTGTTGTTGTTGGGGTGGTGGGTTATCCTGGGTTCCCTGTAGTGGTGGACACACAGCTGATTGACGTATCCTGGGTACGGAGGTATGGGCCCGCTGGGTGGGTGCTGTGCTGGTGTTTCCTGAGGGTGGAAGGTCTGTGTTGGGCTGTGCCTGTGCGAGGGGAACCGACTGTCCCGAGGCCCACGATGGTCCGGGCTGGTCATCTGGATTCAGTTGGCCAGAGCTGCTGTCATCACTGTGGGCCTCTTCTGTGGGTGGGGTAGAGATGTCTGGACCCTCCTGTCTGGTGACGTTGGGTAGTGGTCCTGCAGGGGTGTAAAAGCATGATTATTGCATCTGTGTGTGTCATGGTGTGCAATGGGTGGGTGAGCGTGTACCCCGGTGCTAGCATTCCTGTGTGGGGGCTTGTGTGATGATGGTTGGGGGGGGTGTTATGGGTATGTGCAGTGGGCATGCTTTAGTGAGGGGTGTCCATGCTTTGTTGTGTCATGCAGGGCTTGGTGTTGGGATGTGTGGTTTGTGTTATTAGTACATTAGTGAGGAGTTGGAGTGATAGGGGAGGGGGTGAGGGTGGGGGTCTGTGATAGCATGCAGGTAGGGTGGGGGATATAATAGTTAAGATTTGACTTACCAGAGTCCATTCCTCCACCAACTCCTCCGAGGCCCTCCGGATGCATAATGGTCAAGACCTGCTCCTCCCATGTTGTTAGTTGTGTGGGAGGAGGTGGGGGTCCGCCGCCAGTCCGCTGTACCGCAATGTTGTGTCTTGAGACCACGGAACGCACCTTCCCCCGTAGGTCGTTCCACCTATTCCTGATGTCCTCCCGATTTCTTGGGTGCTGTCCCACTGCGTTGACCCTGTCGACTATTCTTCGCCATAGCTCCATCTTCCTAGCTATGAAGGTGTGCTGCACCTGTAATCCAAATAGCTGTGGCTCTACCCGTACGATTTCCTCCACCATGACCCTGAGCTCCTCCTCGGAGAACCTGGGGTGTTTTTGCCGTGCCATGGGGTGGTGTAGGTGATGTGTGGGGTGGTGTATGTGGTGATGAGTGTGGTGATGTGTAGTGGTGTGTGGTGTTTTGTGCGTGGATGTTGTGTGGGTGATGGTGTTGTGTGCCTCTGTGTGGTGGGGTTGTCTATGCTGTGCAGTCTCTCTGGCCTTCATCAATACTTTTTGGTCGTAGGGGTTTGTGGGTGATGTGGGTGTGTGTTTTATATTGTGTTGGGTGTGTGGGAGTGGTGTTTGTATGTGTATCAGGTGTGTGTATTTCGAATTGGCCAATGTGGCGGTGTTTTGGAGATGTGTGTGTATTTTGAGCGCGGCGGTGTTTACCGGCAATGGAATACCGCGGTTGAAAGACCACTGCGTGGATTCGTGGGTCGTGATAGCATGGGCGTGTTTCTGTTGGCGTGACGGTGGAGTTTTTTTTTTCGCCAGTTTATCACTGACCTTTGGTGTGGCGGACTTGTGTGGGTGTCTGAATTTCGGCGGATTCCGAGATGTGGGTCATAATAGCTGTGGCGGATTTCCGCGGCCGCGGCGGTGTATTGGCGGTCTTCTGCACGGCGGTAAGCGGCTTTTACCGCCAATGTTGTAATGACCCCCTATATGTTTTGTTCAGTTTAGCCGCCTATTGGCTTTGACATGGCATTAGCCATTACATTTTGTATTCAGCTCAGCTGCCTATTGGCTTTGACATGGCATTAGCCATTACATTCTGTATTCAGTTTAGCTGCCTATTGGCTTTGACATGGCATTAGACATTACATTCTGTATTCAGTTTAGCTGCCAATTGGCTTTGACATGACATAATACATTACATTTTATATTTAGGTTAGCTGCCTATTGGCTTTAACGTAGGGTTAGACATTACAGTTGAGACATTACAGATGTCTGTGTTTTTCCAAGCTGTGTTTTTCCACAAGATGGACCAAGCTGTTTTCTTCACACCAGACCTTAGCTGATAAGAGCACGTAGATTTTGTGTTTACCTGGCAATCCAGTCTGAGAGCGAATTTGCTCAGGAGAACTGGCCCCTCTCCAAGGTTATTCGGCTCTCATACTGAGTTTGCTTTTAAGGATGACTCTGGGCTACAGTGAGTTAGATTTGAATCTGCTTGACTTCAGGCTGGAACTAGACGTCAGTTGGCAGTCTCCCGTTTGGGTAGAGAATCTCTTTGTCCCAGTTGACCGGAGTCATCAACTTGCAGACCCCAGAAAGATGAAGCTGAATATAGGTCCTACTTGCCCATACGGTGATGAATTTTGACTTTTATGCTTTGCTTTGAAGTTATATTATACTATAATCACCTATATTTGCTGTGTACATTGCAACTGAGAAGTACTTTGATATATTTTGCTTTCATTGCTGCAACGTGTGCTTCCAATCTACTAATTTCGTCTCTCAGGAACTTGTGGGTGGGGAATTAATAACAATAAATGTCTTCTTTAAACTCAGAAGTGCATTCCGGAGAGGTTCTGTAAGCTCAGATATGAGATAAGAGGGAAAGCAGAACAAATGGGTCTGAGATTGCCAATTTAAATAATAATTATTGGTTGTGGACCATTGTATCTTAAGAAAATATGTGGGGAATTCAGTGGACTCCTTGCAAAATATACTTGCAATAGATAGGAAGGAAGGTCAGTATTAAATCATGAACATTTTGTCTCTGAGTTGGTGAAAAATGTAACCTTTGGTCGAGGGTTACTTGTTCTTCAGAGAAGATTTGTAGGGAACTGTGTAGGCCTCTGACGATTAATAAGAGAACACGTAGATGAAGCTAGGGGATGAGAATGTTAAGTACATTGATGCACATCGAGTTATTATCAGGATGTCAGTGTCAAAGGATGAATATTATGGGGGTCATTTCAACCCTGGCGGTGCTTCCAGGGACATTACGACCGCGGCGGCTGCGCCGCGGTTGCACCGCGGTTGCACCGCGGTTGCACCGCCGGGGCCGGCGGTTTTCCGCCACATTTGCCCCGGCGGTGATAATCCACCTGGGCAGCGCTGCTAGCAGCGCTGCCCAGGGGATTACGAGTCCCCGACCGCCAGCCTTTTCCTGGCGGTTTGAACCTGGGGGCCCCTGCACTGCCCATGCCACAGACCTCCACCTCCTCCCCCACAGCTCACAGCATGGTAGGAGCAAGTCTTGGCAATACTGCATCCTGAGGGACTCACTGGAGTAGCTGGAGGACTGGGCACTGGTGAGTCAATATTTACAACTGATCACCCCCATCACCTGCATGCAATCACACCCCTTCACCCTCACTCCCATCACTCCACTCCATCCCACGCACTGCACCTACTCACCTGACTAACCCCAATGCAAAGCCCTGCATGCTATACCAATGTATGGACAGCCCTCACAGTCCTACATGTACACCCATCACCAAAGCATGCACAGCATGGAGAACTAACAATCCCACAATACATCACCATACACAAAGGTGGCAGGGCAACAGCAATAATAGAGGGGAAGCTAGGGATGTACAGTATGTCACAGACCTGAAGTATAATACACCACTTACTACCCAAAAGGTGCCCCAGCCAATCTCAGTGGCGAGGAGGTGCCACCACTATCCAGTCCCCTAACAGAAGATGCCCCCAGTGAAGACAGTAACTGTGGACTTCAAGATCTGGATGAACTACCTGGCCCATCAGGGACCACTGGTCAGTCGGCCACCCCAGCCCACTTCTAGTCCATCACAGAGCCTCCCCCATCAGTATCCAACACCACAGCACCTACCCAACATCCCCACACTTCTGTCCCCAAGACACGTCAATCAGCAGTGTGCCCACCTGTACAGGGACCCAAGTCCACACCTCACCTCCAAGACAATCAGGTACCTAGGGTCAGAGGCAGAGGGCACACCATTCGGGGACAGAGGCACAGGGGAACAGGGACACTGGGAGGACCTCTGTGCACTAGGGGGAGGACAGGGCCAGGGAACCGACTCTCCAGGAGGCACTCACTAATGTCCTGGGGCTTACCAACAATCCCAGGACAAGATGGGCCAGATCCTTACCAACATGCAGGAGAACAAGCGGCTGCAGGAGGTACACCATCAGGAGATCAGGGAGGAATTGCAGGCCCTCAACACCACCACGGTCTCCATAGTAGGGGTGCTGGCAGATATGGCCAACATCATGAGGGAATAGACAGCACACCAGCGGGCCCCTACCACTAGCCAGTCTACTGACCAGCCCACCATTTCCACTGCAGCTAGTAGGCAGGAGGCTCTGCCACAGGACCCACAGGCCACCAACACCACCCACCCTGCAAACTTTCCCTGAGACCCAGACAGAAGCAAGAGACACATGCCAAGACCAATACCACTGCTAGGAAATGTCCCCCTTGTGTCCCACCCTGTCACCTTGTCCACTTTGAACTGCCTTTGCTCCCCTTCCTGTGCCCCACTGGACACTGGACCTGTGCTACACACAGACTGGAACAATACCCTGGACTTTCCTCAACCATCACCCCATTCCATTGCACTTTTCTGTCAATTATTTGCACCACAATAAACACCCTTGAACACAACCTAAGAGAAACTGTTTTATGTGATGAAAATGTGTATATATGGAAACAGTTACATCCTGAGCAAATGATCTGAGCACTGTGATAGCATACATTTTAAGACCTGTATCTGTCTGTAAACATCACATCAGTACACTGTTGTCATATCACCAACATCTGCAAAATGAGAAGCCATAGGTAACACTAAGTAGAGATGCAAAGGAAGGTAGTGAATGCCATCCTGCTATAGCCACACAGAATACATCAATAATCAGAGGAATGGTCAGTTCCACTGTCTTACCTGTGTGTCATTGGAAGTAGTGCTGTATTACTGATGTTCTGTTGTCCAAATCCTCATCCTCTGTCTCCTCATCCTCACTGTCCTCAGGGTCCACTACTGCCACAGGGGCATTTCCAGTCTCCTCCTCCTGCAGATAAGGCACATGTAGTCTGAGGGCCAGGTTGTGCAACATGTAGCATGCCACTACTATCTGGCAGACCTTCTTGGGTGAGTAGCACAGGGATCCAGTGGTTAGATGCAGGCATCTGAACCTGCCCTTCAGGAGGCCGAAGGTCCTTTCAATAATTCTCCTGGTTCGCCCATGTGCATCATTATAACGATTTTCAGCCCCTGTCCTGGCATTCCTCACAGGTGTCAGGAGCCACGATAGGTTTGGGTAGCCAGAGTCACCTACAAGTATTGAGGGACAAACATTAGCCTTACACAATGGCATGGGGTTAACACCAGAAGGCATACACTGACATACATTGGGTGGCGAGTCAGGCTCACCAATTAGCCACACCCTGTGCCTCTGTAGATGTGCCATCACATTTGGGATGCTGCTATGACTCATGATGAATGCGTCATGCACCGACCCAGGATACTTGGCAGTGATGTGGGAGATGTACTGGTCAGACAGGCACACCATTTGTACACTGAGTGAGTGGAAACTCTTCCGATTCCTGAACACCTGTTCATTCTGGCAGGGGGGACAAAAGCAACATGTGGACCATCAATCGCCTCAATAATATTGGGTATATGTCCCATTGCATAGAATCTGGCCTTCAAAGTGGCCAAATCTTCCCCTTGGGGGAAAGCAGTGTAGCTGCACATGTGTTTCACCAGGGCAGACAAAACCCTTGCCAGCACGATTGAGAGCATTGGCAGTGACATTCCTGCTGCCAAGCCCACTGTCACTTGGAACAAACCGGTTACCAGGAAATGGTGCACTGAGAGAACCTGCACAAGAGGGGGGATCACAGTGGGATGGCTGATAGCTGATATAAGATCAGGCTCCAATTGAGCAAACAGCTCTGTATTTCTGGCCCTGTCCAGTCTAAAGGTGAGTATTATGTGCCCGTCCTCCAGTGTATCCAAGTCCACAAGTAGTCTATACACTGGGTCTTGTCTCCTCCTCCGATTCCTCTGCAGAGGTAGGTATCTGAGGGACACAAGAGTGAGTAGGATGTCACAATTTGAACTATGGAACCACCACCTCAGTGTACATAGAGCAGTAATGTGATTGGACAATGGGAATGGCAATGTATGTGCAAATTATAGAAATGACTCAGTTCTCGTTTATCTGAATGTTGTCCACCACCATAAAATGGTGACCACCTGTCCAGTATGTAGGAACAGGTGGAAGTGAGGTAACTCTGCCGGCGTTGGGAGCCATGACGTCTTGCACTGCCGTGCTATTCCTCATTGACTAATATGGGGCTCCATGGAGCACAATGGCCAATGGGGATCACCGGCGGCAGTGACGGTGTACACCACCGCGGACATGACCACCATTTTCTGTCTATAACCTCACTTGATTCCTGACTTTCCACAGGACAATACCTGCACTGCGTGTGCTGCTGTGTCCTGTGCCTGGACCCTGCCAAGGCCTGTGTGACTGGGGAAAGGGCCCTTGCCTTCACTTCGGAGGAGTTGGAGTGCTTCGTGGATGGGGTCCTTCCCCAGTATGGACAGCTGTATGGGCCTCCAGACCAACAGGTGAGTACACCTTGGGCACAATGCATGTGATAAGGTTGCATGGAGATGTGTGTGCAAGCATCGTATCATTTCGGGGGGTGGTATGTCTGGTGGTAGTGTACATGGTGAGCGCTGGGCGATGTGTGTGCCAATGGAGATGGAAATGGGATTTGTGGGCTATATGTGTAACAGGCTGGATTGTATGTGTAATGGTGTCTTCCTGTCTGTGTTTCCTCTGCAGGTCAGCACCCATCAGAAGAAGGGATTGTGGTGTGCCATCGACAAAGATGTACAGTCCCTGGGGGTCTACAGCAGGTGGAGCACCCACTGTAGGAAAAGGTGGGAGGACCTGAGATGCTGGGCCCGTAAGACCGTGGAGGCCCAGCTGGGGATGGCCTCCCAACAAGGGCAGGGTGCCCGTCGAAACCTGACCCCCCCGATGGCCCGCATACTGGCGGTGGCATACCCAAAGCTGGATGGGCGCTTGAGGGCATCACAGCAGCCACAAGGGGGTGAGTACAGTGGGCGTTACAACTATAATTGGTAGGTGGCATGGGATCCTGGTGGTGGGTGTCAGTTAGTGGGTGCCCCTTAATGCCAGGTCAGAGATCGCAGCGTGATCCAGCTCAAGGGTAATGTCTGTATTGCTAGATCTGGTAACCTAGCTAGGTTGCATTCCATGTTACCACAGGAGCAGTGCAGTTGGCAGGGGTTGGCTCACTTCTTACTGTGGTACATAGCCAATGGAATGCCAGTGCAATGCATGGTGCTCAATCCTCTCCCTGTGTGTGACGGTGATGTGTGTGCCATCTGTGGTGTTGGTGCTGCAATTGACCCAGTGCTCGCTTTCTGTCTCCGGCCCCCCTTTTTTCTTCTGTCATCCTGTCCATGTGTGCATTAGCATCATCTGGCAGAGGAGCAGTGGCACCGGCGACAGAGGGAACTGCATCCCATAGGACCAAGGAGGCAGAGTCCACCGACACCAAGGGGACCAGTGTGACGGAGGCCGAGGGGTGCACCACGGCAGAGACAGGAGGTGACAACACTGACTCAGATTCCTCCTCCAATGGAAGCTCCTTGGTGGTGGCGGACACCTCTGAGACCACCCCAGCTACAGCTGCCACCCCGGACCAGCACCCCCCTCCCAGTAGCCCCTCACCGAGTTGCCCGTGCCCACTTACCCAGGAGGGTGGGTATCTCCTTCGCCCCAGGCACCTCAGGGCCTGCCCCAGTGACTGCCTATTGACCTCCTGAGATCCATCTCTATAGGGCAGTCAATAATTGTGAATGCCATCCAGGGGCTGGCATCCCAGATGCAGAAATGCAATGCATTTTCTGGAGGGCATTCACAGTGGATTTGCGGCCCAACAGAGATCGTTCCAGGCTCTGGCCTCCTCTCTGATGGCAGCCATTGTCCCTGTTCCTACCATCCCCCCTCCAACTACCAATTCCCACTCCCAATCTCCTCAACCGCAACCCATCCCATGCACACATACAGATAAGCATGCACACAAAACACCACACAAGAGTGGCACAGACAAACACAGGCAGCTCACTTCAGGCCACAAGCACTCACATAAACAATAGACAGTTGCACACACAACAACATCCACTGCCTCCACTGTCTCCTCCTCCTCCTTCTCCCTCACTGTTACATTCACACTCACACCTGCATGCACTGCGTCAACAGCCACCATCACCACACCAAGCCACAAACACACCTCACCTGCAGACACCTCCACAACATCCATCCATGCATCCCCTGTGTCCCCTCCCACCCTGTCTGCCCCCACCTCCTAAGAGACACAAGTGCACACACACAGACACCCAAAAGCCATTCACCTCACATCAGCATACTGCCCATGCACCTGCACCCTAGTCCAGCAGACATTCAACTCCAACAACCACTCCCTCAACCTCCACTCCCATCCCTCCTCCCTCATCCCGCCACACCGTCCCTAAGAAGCTTTTCCTTGCCCAACTTGAACTCTTCCCTCCCCCTCCACCCCCCGTCCTGCCCGTAAGAGCAGGTCACAATGACCCAGCCCAGCATCTCAACCAAACAGTCCACGGGGACAGTGGAGGAACCTTCTAGTCGTGGAGGCAAGAAAGGAAAGGATCCCATTCCACCACCCAAGAGAGGGAAGAACACTACTTCACCACCCAAAGAGAGGGAAGGATCCCACTCCACCACCCAAGAGAGGGAAGGATCCCACTCCACCACCCAAGAAAGGGAAGGTTCCCACTCCACCAACGAAGAGAGGCAATAGGCCCCCTCCAACAGCAGTGGGCAAGGTGCCCTCACCTCCAGCTGGGACACAGCAGCCCTCACCTCCAACTGGGACACAGCAGTCCTCACCTCAAGCTGGGACACAGGAGCTCTCACCTCCAACTGGGACACAGCAGCCCTCACCTACCTCCAACTGGGAGACAGCAGCCCTCACCTCCAGCTGGGACACAGCAGCTCTCACCTCCAACTGGGAGACAGCAGCCCTCACCTCCAGCTGGGACACAGCAGCCCTCACCTCCAGCTGGGACACAGCAGCCCTCACCTCCAGCAGAGGACATGTAAGCCCCCCTCCAGGGGCTGTTGTTCAAGGAGCCCCCTCCAGAACCAGTGGGCAAGTTCCCCACCTCAGAGACTGTGACCTTGTACTCCACAGCAATGTGAAATGGGCATGGAGCCCCCCCTAGAACGAATAGACAAATCCCCTACTTCAGCTGAGGTGCCCTCAACCCCCTTCCCCCTGAGGTGCCTGGTCATTCCCAACATGATGCCCCTGCACAGTGTAGTGCGGATTTCGTCAGGGAACAAGTTGGGCCTTGGACTGTCCCCTGTTGCCATGTGGGCCTTTTGTACTTTGGACTGGCGATTGGGCCTTTCTGAACAGTGACTAATATTTCTCTTGTCACATGGACAATATGGTGGCTGTTGGTATCAAATTACACTATCAGTTCTGGCTAATTGTTGTTCTTGCATCATTATGACGTGTGTCCTGTGAGACTGGTTTTCCCCTGCAGCTGTTAGTGTGTCTAGTGTGTGTGTGTATGGTGTGTATTGTGCGTGTGTGTGTCACTCTCCTTTTCCTCCCTCCCTCTACAAAATTTTCTAGCTGTCACATCAAGAATTTTAGATTCTATTAAGGGCACGGAGGCGAGGATTATGCTTCTCTTTCTTCACTGTTTATTTTTACAGCAGCCAATCATATTAAACTTTAAACAAAATTACATTATTCATGACTACCTATATTCATGTGACCAACCACTGAGTCGTAGACCTATACAACCTCCTTTCATCACACTAGCTTCCTCTTTCTTTGCTCCATTCTAACGGAAAACAGTCTCACAAATAAGTACAATCCAAGGCCCTCTAACGGCAGGACCCCCAACAACTTAGAACATCAGAGATCAATGGGAGCTGAATCTGACATCTTGGATCTGGAACCTAAAGATTCCCAAAAGTATACAGGAGGTTGACCATCAAAGACAAATGTGGGAACAGCCACTGAAGAACTTGGAACACTGGAGAACTACAGGCTTCGCTCCCAGAACATGAAAACATAATTTTCAGAGAGAAAGCAAACAACCTCATGTAGCAATTGTCACTGATGAATACAAAAAACTCAATAAGCCAAAATTTCAAGTAAAATAAGTATATATTGGGGGGAGATACCATAAAATCAATTCAATTCAAAGAAGCTTTATTGCGGCTACAAGAGCCAAAAAAGCGCGAGCAGTAATAAATATAAATAAATTCACATAATAAAATTACAGGTAAATATAATGATAAAAGGGAGTAAAAGATAAGATAAAATGGAAAAAGTTAAATAAAAAAGGAATAAAAATGGAATAAAATGAAATAAAATAAAATGCGCTGTGCAGGGTGTAAAATCACATTATCATATAATATAAGTATCATATTTTGTGCACAAGAATTACAACAGTAATGATGACATTGACTGTCTTTCTGGGTGGGATAATCCTCTCCTTCATGTCCTTAATATAATCTAAAATTCTTGATGCGACAGCTAGAACATTTTGTATTCTATGCTAGGACCGGAAGCTTCAGATTATGCTAGTTCAAAGCTGATTCACCACTTCAGAATCTACATCAAGAATGGGTTTATTATAAAACTCTTTAAAAGTTAAATCAGAGGACCAATTCGCTGCAGCCATAATATCTTCCAAACATGAACCCGTGGAAAAAGCCTTAGAGGCCATAGCTCCATTAACCTAATGTGCTTCAAAGTGAGTCACATCAATACCTGTTTCACTTAACGGTCATCTTATACAACGGGCTAACGTGGCTGAGGAGACCGAGCAGAAGGTTTCTGCAGAGAAATAAGTAATTGACCTATTGAGTCTTCTCTAAATTCACATGTACAGTCCTCATAAACTTTAAAGCATTGCACAACAAACATTTTGCTATCTTGAGGAAATGCAGGATAAGAAATACAATGGGATGCAGCTTTTGTATATTTTGAAATGGAAAAAAACACCCCTGTGGGAGTAAATACTCTACCTGTAATGTCCAAGTCTTTCACATAAGAAACCCGCCTGCAAAAAATCAAGCATAGAAGCATCATCAATTTGGCAGACAATTGTTTACGGGACAGATCCTCAGTACATGGCCAATTCCTCAGGAAGGAACACCACATTCATAGCTCTTAAGACTGAATACTTAGGCTGAGGTAGTTTCACCATTTGAATGCCTCGAAGTAATTTGCAGAGTAATAGCTGTTCCCCAATAGGTCTACCTCGTACATGGGGATGCCCAGCTGAAACAGCCGAGCCAACGTTATTAACAGTCCTATAGGCCAAACCCTGGGTGCCGAAAACCTGGGAGTCCAAAAGAAAATTTGCTATGACATGAACCTCTATCCCCATGGGATCCATACTCCGTTCACTGCACCAATGAACCCATGTTCTCCAGGTCTGTTCATATAGCTTATGAGTAAAGAGGGCTCAGGACTGTGATATAAAAAACGTTGCTGAGTCCGAAAACTCCCTGCACGTGACAAAGTATCTGGAAAGTCTCTACTCCATGAGGGACAACAGAGCCTGAGCTATCAAGGGATGAACAGTGCCCATGGGATCTGTGAGAAGGACCTGGAAGAATGGTATCTGTACCAGGAGATCGCAGGACAAGGCCATCACTGACGGCAACCATGGCTCCGCTTTCCAACATGTGGTCACCAAGACCATCTCCGCACTCTGTCATTGAAGCTGGGAGAGGGATCTTGGGACCATAGAGATTAGGGGAAACACATATAGAAGGCCCTGCGACCATGACTGGATAAAAGCATCTGAACCCGCCATTAGAGAATCAGGTCTCCAGCTGAAAAATGTTGGTAACAGAGTGTTCAGATGAGAAGCAAAGAGGTCTATCATGCATGGCCCCCTAAAAAGATTCAGTGCCTAAAACACTCTGGGTAGAAGCTTCCAATCACTGGGGTTGTGGAGGAAAGGTTAGTTCCAGTCCACTGTCACACTGGTCCTGCCCGGGATGTACTCCGCTACCACCGTAATCTGGTGTTTGAGACAGTAATGCCAGAAGTCTTTTGCTATCTTCACCAGTAGACGAGATTAGGTACGCCTCAAACGGTTGATGTACCTGACCATAGACACATTGTCCATCTTGAGCAGAATGCAACATTAAGCTCTCTGAGGAGATAGAGATTTGATCGCAAAAGCCCCGGCCAGCAGCTCCAGGCAATTGATGTGGTTTCAGAGTCCCTCCAGAGACCATCAGCCCCCCATTTTCACCAGACCCCTGTGTGAATCCCAGCCCCACCAGCTGGCATCTGTCTCTATGGTCACCTCCAGAATGAATGCCAATATCGCCCTACCATTCCATGCATTTATGTGAGAGAGCCACTGTCAGGAATAAGGCCAGGCGCGGTCCAGGTCTCGCCCAAAATTCCGCTGTGCGAATCTGCAACACTTTATGCGCACCACTTGTCACCCCCTCTTGTTCCAAAGGTGACCATCAGCATTGTCTGCCCTGTGGCAAAGCTCATAGAGCTGCAGGTTCAGGACATTGGTGGACGATATGCACTTATCAGTGCTATTCTATGAAGGGACTACAATTCCCATGTTTTTAGAGGCAGCAGCCATCTTGGGGTGTGGCAGGCCTATAAAGCCCAGCCACACCCAAGCACGTTGCTCACTATTTTGAAGACTTCCATGCAGCCAGTCCTCGTGGGGGTTTCTCTGGAGAAGAGCAGAGTTCCTGAATGGCAGAGTGTCGTCTCACCAAAGTCCATGGTGCATTCAAAAATGAGTAGGTTGTACTCGTATCAATAAGGCCTGGCTGAATCCAAGTTTTGGAGGAAGTTATTACTTCCAAAAGGTAAAGCGCTCTTTTGGCATAGAAATTCAAGGCGGTTCCGTTCACAGATGTAAAGCGCTCTTTTAGCACAGTAATTCAAAGCGGTTCAGTTCACAGATGTAAAGTGCTTGTGTGCACAGCAATTCAAGGTGTTTCCGTTCACAGATGTAAAGCGCTTTTTTTGGCCCAGTAATTCAAAGCATTTCAGTTCACAGATTTAAAGCGCTTTTGTGCACAGCAATTCAAGGCGTTTTCGTTCACAGATGTAAAGCGCTCTTTTGCCACAGTAATTCAAAGCGTTTCAGTTCACAGATGTAAAGCGCTCTTTGTACGTCAATTCAGGTGCTTCAGTTCTTAGATGTAAAGCGCTCTTGGCACGATAATTCAGGCGCTTCAGTTCACAGATATAAAGCGCTCTAGGCACAACAATTCAAAGCGTTTCAGTTCACAGACATAAGCGCTTCAATTCACAGGAGTAAAAGGTTCTTGGCATAACAATCTAAGTGATTCAGGCTACTTGAGTAAAAGTACTTCCTGGTATTATTAAGTAAAGCGCTTTAAGTCCAATGAGTTAAACCTTTCGGCATTTATTGTTGTGAATGTGAAAGAATTTCTGGAGATAAGCAAATCATAGTTTTCATTGTTCTTTGAAAAGCTTAAGATGTTAAAAGCATATTTAATTCTTTGAGATTTTTTAAGTCATGATCAAAGGTTTATGTTGTAAATACGTAGATGTTACAGGATTGATATTCTGTGTATAATCATAGTTCAAAGTTCTTGCCATCTCTTGATTCTGAGGTCGTGTTTTACTTTTGTTCCATGTTTCAAAGAAGGGGCGTTGCCCTCATTTCAGAAGAGGTCTGCACCTGATATCTCAGAGACGCATTTAGTCAAGAGTCTATAAATGAGTTACATTTCTATGAATGAGTAAATGCATATTTGTTCTAACCTTTACTTTTCAGATCTCTCTCCCTGCTGTTCCCTACTCTAATTCCCTTCCCCCCGACTGGCTTCATCATAACTCTGTACTATAATAGCTTTCTTAGTTGGTGACGCCAGGAGGTGGGCCTTTTGTCCAGCGTTGTGCAGATCCCGAGGAAAGGACCCTGTGACAGCCACCAGGAGATCTCTGTCCTGGCCTCCTCTGACAGAACAACCTGCTCTGAATATTTCAGGCCCTTCTGAAGATGTAAAATCTTCAAACAGTGAAGGGCTCGCTAATGTAAGGGACCAGGGAATGGAGGGCACCAGGAGTCCCACCAGAGAGGCTAAGATCCTCAGTGTTATAGTCGGAGAGGCAAGGACTCTCCTTAACTCCTTTTTGATAGAGGATTATTTGGAAATCGGTAAAAGGAGGTGCACCTTGATAGAGTGTATCTGAAAACCTAAGAATTCGATAGTTTGGGAAGACAACGTGTTGGACTTGTCTGGGTTGGTGACAAAACCTAGGTCTTGGAGCAATTGAATTGACCATGAGGTGACAGACGACTGTGTCTTTGTTCTGAGCCATCATTAGGATGTTGTCTAAGTAGATAATTCATTTCACTCCACTTTCCCTAAGATGTTGAACCGCCAGCCTCAACAATGTGGTGAAACACCAAGGGGCCAAGGACTGATCGAATGGAAGTGCAGTATACTCGTATTAACGAGAGCCCTATTGAAACTGGAGAAACTGCCTGTGGGGAGCGTAAATCAAATCCGAAAGGTACGTGTTTTTTAAGTCATGATGCACTAGCCAATCACCTTCTTTTAAAAGATCTCTGAGTAAATGTATGCCTTCCAATTTTCAAATGCCGATGCACTACCCATGAATTGAAGTGCTTGAGATTTAGTACCAATCAGGATCCTGTGTCTTTCTTCTGCACCAAGAATATCCTTCTTAAGAAGCCCTTGGGATGGGGCAAAGTCTCTATGAAGGCCTGTTTCTGAATTAGCTACTGAATTTTGTTCCCTACGAAGGTATTCTCTGAGAGGTAAAAATGGAGAGGGAGTGGAGGGGACGTTTGAATAGGATGAGAATAGACCCACGCCTGGTCTGAAGAAACCACGGGTCTTGTGTAATGCTTACCAACTTGGACATAAAGAGGCAAATTCTGCCCCAAAACCACCTCCGAGGAGGGTATTATTCTCACCTGTAGTGGCAACATTGGAAGTGTTGTTGTTTCCGCCTCAATATCCTCCTCTGAAGGCACGCCCATGCCTACTCAGTAGCCGGACAGATAGACATTGGAATTGCCTTATGCTCCTCCTCTGCTTCTCTGATGGGCTGCTTGTGAAGCCTAGCAGTATCCACGTCCAGGCACCTGTCCTCTGAAGCCAACGGCCCTCTCAAAAAGCCTTCTTGATGGAGAACTGCGCCTTGTCTAAAGCTGCAAATGTGGCCACATATTTACCAAAGTCCTCGACAATTTTGTCACCAAATAATAAACCGTTGGCCAAGCTACCTGCCTCACTGAAGGGTAATTCCGTTAGTTTGGGGTCGAGATGCATCAAAAAGGATCTTTTCCGCTCGGCGGAAAATGCACAATTTGCGTTGCCTAACAGGCATATCACCCTCTACGCCCATCTCATGATAAACCCTGGATCGAGGAGGGAATTAGATTCTTTAGCCTGGACCACCAGATCTAGAATCTTTGTAAGGGGTCCGGAGAGGTCTAAAAGCTTGTCCTGACAACAGCGCCAGGCGCAATCCAAACCCTTCTTAGGATCCTTAGCAAATTTCCTCAAGAAGGTTGTCATGTTAGGCTCCATTTCTGGCGTGTCCGCCACTTTCCCATGGAGGGAAGGGTGAGGGCATTCAGATCAGAGGGTGCTCCTAATATCTTTCTCAAAAACTTTGGGCAGTCTATCCTGTACTTAGTGTGCAACCTCCATACAAGGACCCACTCCGTGGATCATGGGTGAACAATGTTCTCAGGCTCAAACAAGAGGTTTCGGCCACGGGGCTAGCAGTGTCAAAGAGAGATAGTGCATCTTGCGCTTTTTCTTTGAGAGGGGAGAATCTTTTTGCAACCCCCAAAGTGAATTAGAATTCACCCTCTCAGAATAAGAGGAGGAAGAAGGGTCTCAGAATAAGAGGAGGAAGAAGGGTCATAAGAAACCTCTTGAGTTTGGTAAGGTTTTTTGGAAAAAAGTATCTGTGGTTCCCAGAGGAGCCGAGTCCTTCAATTCGTGGTCACACAGTACTGAGGCGGCCATTTGTGCCGGTATATCTGCAGAGGAAGATCCACTCGCATGCTGTCTCGGGGAGGGATCCAGGGCATTGGGCATCATTTCATGCTGGACTGGCTGGAGTCATCCAGCAATTCTCATCTCCCAAAATTAATCAGAGGCTGAGTAAGTGGCTTAAGGGCTTTGATCACAGCCTGATTCATGAGGTATCACAGTGCCTCCACAAGTCCTCTCTTCCATTTGGTGTGTATGGGGCACCTCAGTTTCATCCTGGTACTGGTTATCGTCATCATTAACATAGTATGCCATTGCCACTAGGATGATGACTGGAAGAGGTTCAGGGGGGGAAATCATTCACAAAGAAGGAGATCCAGGAAAGTAATGATCCACAGTGCAAACACTGCTGTGCCTTTAAGCGTGTGGTATGGAGGGAACCAGCTGCCGAGAGTGTTATTTCTTTGCCAGATATGACTGGTAACAGGCACAGAAAATGCTTCCCCTGGGCCGGGCCCTAAAACATGTTTTCTGCCCAGTTGGGCGTTCGAAAGACCTTGAGTGTATCTGCCAAGTCATGCATTGAACAGAGAGCCGATCGAAAGAAAAATACTTTCAAACTGGCTCAATGCACGTGTGTGATGTGGGCAATTGAGAGAGGAAAATGTCCTGCCATGAAAAAACAGAGTGCTGAGGCTCCATAGGACCTGCTGGGATTAAATGTGTGTTGCGGTGTTCGAGCGGAGGCAAGCAATGAAACCAAGAAATACCACAGGAAATAATAATGATAACGATAGTAACATGGGCTCTTATCTAGGCTGCTGCTTCAGCAAAGAAAGAGGAAGCTAGTGTGATGTAAGGAGGTTTTATAGGTTTACGGCTCTATTGTTGGTCACATGGATATAGGTGGTCATGGGTAATGTGTTTTGTTGAAAGTTTAATATGATTGGCTGCTGTTAAAAATAAACAGTGAAGAAAGAGAACCATAATCCGAAGCCTCCGGTCCTCCAATAGAATCCCGGTTTCCCATTACGATCGTTTGTTGAACCAGGGATACTGCAGTTTTGTCGAGGTTGGGGCGACTTGTGCCCACAGGTGAGGAAGAGTCACATTTTGTGGTGGATTTCTGGGTGTCAGAGAGAGGTGTATTCTTTAATAGAAAATAATGTGCCTCTTAGGATTCATGTGGGGAGGAAAGCATAGTCTTTTCGCTATTCTAGCATTTGGATTTGAGCGCGCAACTAGCCCAACTAGTTTACCATGAGTATGTACCTGGGAGATACAGGAGTGAAAAACTGAAGCCGGGCACCATGGGGAATGTAGAAGCAACTGAGAGGGTGAACACCTGGGGCATATGTAGGCATTATTTCATGGGAAATTTCATGCAGAATGCATGTGTTGCAAATCCAGTGGTCATGATCAGAAATTAAACACCCCGCATGGTTGTTCCAGGACGTGACTCCCATACAAGGTGGGGGGGGCATGGCTATTGAACATTATATAAACCCTTGAGGAATTTATTTTTGGCACCTGATAGAGGTTACAAGTTGTAAATGGCACATCTAAGGGGTACTTGATCCAAAGCTAATCCGGGACCAGGGTCCAATATTATGGATGGAAAGTATGCGCATCCATTAGAACAGACATACAGTTTCTTTAATAACATGTAGGAGGCATGTGTGCAACACTGGAACTGAAAATTAAATTACCGGGGTGGATTGTGTTATTCAGACTAGTCCAAATGGGGCACTGAATATTGCACTTGGTACTCCTAGTATGTTAAGATGATCACAGCAGGACTATGGTGATATGTAAGTAGACCTCGTCTTAAGGAAGTCTAAGGATGAGACAGGATATTGCGATACAGAACACACACTGGACACCATAGGACCGTGCAGCATGTGTAGCAGGCACATATAATTGCGGAATAAAGTGTAGGGTGGGATGATGCGATGGTGCTACGTAGGGAATTTTTACAGTGTGGGTGTGATACGTCGATACACAATGTACCAGTGGATGTGGCCCTGGGGTTAATTACCCTTGAAACACCTGTGTTCAGGGAACTCCCTTTTTCGATTATTACTATATAAACAAACAGTATATTGTCATTAATTTATTTATTTATAAGATGCAGGGTGAATGAACTTCTCACAAAATAATTCTACATATAATTGTGTATATAGGATTGTTTAAAGCATTGTAAATATCCATGCCCATACGGAATTTAGGATCGCTAACATGTAGTGAATCATGTTGATAAAGAAATTAGAAAAATTGACTTACTTTTGAGACATATCTGTGGTTGTGGAACTCCTATTTTTGACTATCAGTACATTAACATACAATGAACTGTAATGAATTTCTTTCTTTCCAAGATGCAAGGTAAATGAACTTGTGATAAAATAATTGTGCATATAATTCTGCATATATTATTGTCTGGGAGTATTGTAAGTTCCTATGTCCTTACAAAATCTAGGATCACTGAATGTTGTTAGCCAGGGTGACAAAGACATGAGAGCAATGTATATCTTAAGCCACATGAATAAGATATGAGAAATGTATGTACCATGTGGTCTACTTTTCTATACAGTATTCAGTAGATATAAGTGTTTATTGTATTGGTGAATGATTTTAAGGGGTGTTTTTTTAAATACATTTTTGAGTGCATCATGTCTTGCAGCCCTGAAGATGTCCTTGGAAGGGACAAAATGTGTTGGCTACGGGGGAATTATTGGATTGTAGTTTTTTTTAAATAATATGAATAAAGAGTAATAGTTTTATAAAAAATAAATAAAAAAAATGTACTGAGGAGCCTTTGCTTCATGTGGCTGGTTTCTGGTGTTGTCTGATTGGAAAAGTTTGGATACTGATTGCTTACAAACTAAGGAATGTTGCTAGGACATTGTTTTTCATTTCTGTATAGATGGGCTCTTTTGTCCTGGGGAGGGTGAAGAGGACTGGCCTTTTGGTTCCCTGCACCAGGAGCGTTGGAATATGGGCCTATTGGGACAGGTGCGACAAAAGGTGCTCCAGTCTTCTGTAAGTTATTTCTCTTATTTGTGACCTGCTTGTCACCTTCATCCTCCGTCAGAATGTAATAGGTGTCCTGTTCACTGTATGATTAGTGACTTATAGGCAAAGCATTATACATGACATCGGATGAGACATATGCCATGTTGTCACAGAAAAACCTGTGCGTGAACCCCTAAAACCCTTAGTAGTTTTGGAAGTGTTTTTAGGAAACCTAGGACAGTCTGCTTCAGCCTGTTTACCCTAATTTCAATGGTAGGTATGCTCACCCAGTTTCAGGAATGTAGACAGTACCAAAGGCATCTTCAGACACCCCCCAACTTACATACACAAAATGGGTGTGTAATTTCAAAAATGCACTGGTTTGGTAGGTTTCCCTGGCTGGCAACCACATCCAGGCCAAAAATCCACAGGTATCCACATTGCAAAAAAAGAGTTTTGAGTGAAAAAAATGATCTGTCCAAATTGAGTATTATTGTTGTAGCTGGGCTTATCCATACAAGTAGGATACTGTTTTTATTGGGACAAGTTTGGGAACATTGCGTGACAGGAAATGTATGGATCCCCATAGTTACAGAAATGTGTGGAAAAAGTGTATTTTAGCCAACATTTGAGGTTTGCAAAGACCTCTGGGAAAACAATGTCATAGGATCCACACAAATCACACCATCCTGAACTTCCCTGGGTGTGCAGTTTTCAGAAATGTCTGAGTAGCTTCCCCTAGGGGGCAGCGGTGCTAGTCTTAAGTTCCCCAGCTACCCCAATTGGAAAAAAGTATTGATTTTGCTGGGTGAAAAGTGAAGTCTCCAGGTCACGTTTTGGGGTGACATGTTTTGCTGCAGCCAGGTCCAGCAACACATGTGGGTACTGCTTTTATCAGAAGGGGGGCACAGAAAAGCAGAACATTTGTTATTACCATCTGCATTTTGGCTTCCAAATGTAAGACAGTGTGCAAAAAAAAGATATTTTGTAAAATGGTTAATAAATCACATGATAGTGTGGATAACCCCAAACTCAGAGGTGTAGAAATAGCCACTGTTTCAAAACTCAGTATAGTGTTGCACATTTCAGAAATACATAGGCTTCCTTCATACCAATTTTTCATTCATTATATTTTACCATATGAATTGCTGCATGGTTCACACACAATAACAAAATATTTTAAGGAGCCGCCAGTTGTTCGCTCTAGTTATCACGTTTTTGGAGAACATACAAACCCTATATCCCTGCAACCAAAAATGTCCATAAAAAATCACAGTATATTGCTTTCATGCCATAGTGGTAAAAATTACAACTGAAACGTTTTTACTTCATACTTTCAGTTTTTTTTTTATTTCAACGATTAGTTTTTTGGGGAAAAAGTTTGATGGATCTACATAAATGACCCCTTGCTGAATTTAGAATTGTGTCTACTTTTCAGAAATGTATAGCTTTCTAGGATGATTATGCAGCGTGGACCTGGCCCGAAGGCACCAGAGCACCCTACAACACACAGGATACAGAGTTACAGTGGGTTACATTAACAGTAGTTGAACTCGTAGGTTTACATCAGTGTATGTACACAGGAGTTACTACAAGAGACAGTTATAAGAGGGTAGAGGACATGAAAAGTTGAACGAAGGCAGAGCAGGGTGCGGTGGAGAAAGTAAGTAAGTCTGGTTGAGGGTGAATTAACCAAGATGTCTGTCAAATAGAAGGAGCTTGAGGTATTTTTTGAACGTTGCTAGGCAGGTGAGTAGATGGAGTGAGGGAGGCCGAGAGTTGCAGATTCTTGTGGCGCTACCAGAGAAAGACTGTTTCATGCATTGTTCTAGCCTGAAGGTAGGGGGTTCCAGGAGCAGGGATTGGGCATTTCTGGAATCCCTATTTGCAGTGGAGGTTTTCAGTTCCTGGTTTAGATAGTAGGGTGGGCAGGAGTGCAGCACACTGTGTGTAATGCAAGCAATTTTTAATTGGGCCCATGCTTCAATGAGGAGCCATTGGAGGGTTAGCAGGCCAGGGGAAATGTGGTCACATTTCTTGATACCTAAGACGAAGCATGCTGCAGCATGTAGTGTTGCTCTCAGTGGGCCTAGGTGAACTTTGGGAATGCCTGAGAGAAGAGCAATTCCATAGTCTAGTCTAGAGAGAACGAGAGACTGCACCACTGTTTTGAGGTCTTGCTCTGGAATCAGTTGTGTGATGTCCCAAGGCTATCTACGTTGGTTTTGTGGGCTGTTGGCCATGGCTCCTGTCTGGCTGTGAAGATTGAGATAATTGTCAAGGGTGATGATGAGTGATCTGGCACATGTGACGATAGCGGGTTGCCTTCGAAGGCAGGAAAGTTGACCATCCATTCTTGTACAGGTCTTTTTTGATTTCAGAGGTGAGATCAAAAGAAATTCTGTTTTATTTGGGTTGAGTTTTAAATGGTGGCTGGACATCCAGATTTGAATGTTTAAGAGTGTATTTGAAAGCAGGGCAACAATCTCCATGGATGAGATTTTCAAGTATATTTTGGTACCTTCGGCATTTAGGTGGATGAGAATCCCAAAGTTTCTGAGAATCACATATAGTGGTTCTAGCTAGAGGTTGAAGAGAGTTGGGGAGAGGATTGAACCTAATTGGAGAGTGTTTAGGATGTTGTTTGTTTGGATGTGTGAGGCTAGCTGAGACACTACACAACTTTTTCTCAAAATGGGAGTGTGGAGACTGAACAGTAGTTGCTCAGGATCTCTGGATAGACAGGTTGTTTTTTCAAGAGCAGAGTGATTTAGCCATTTTTTTGTTGTTCAGAGATGAGGCCCTGATTGAGAGAGAAATTGACCAAGGTGGTCCATTTGTGGAGTAGGTGTGTGTGGCAAGAGATTTGCTGATAGAGCCTGGAATAGTTTTCTGATGATGGTCTGAGGGTTTTATTTTGGAGTTAGTTTGTTGTAGGTCCGACTGGAGAGAAAGATGTCCATGATTGTAGTGCCTTCCATAGTAGAGACTTAACCATTTCAAGGGAGTCATTTATGGATATCTCTAACTTTTTTTATCAAAGAAATCAACAAAGTCATTGCAATGGGCCACGGATGGCTTAGGAGCTGACTTGATAGAGAGATTAGTAGTATGTGTAATAGCCTTGAACAGGCACTTTGTCTATTCTTTGTGGAATTCACAAGGGCTCTGATATGGGAGGATTTGGCCCTGGGGATTAGGTATTTGTATTATTTTCTCTCTTTGCAAAGCTTAGTCATACGCAGGAAAGATGGTGCTTTACTTCATTTTTTCTCGTATTTTCTGATAAGCTTTCATTCTTCACAAAACTGTTAGAGAACCAGGGCCTAGAAGGTTAACTTGCACTTTAGTGGTGCACATTTCTCAATAAGGGATTCCATGAAGGAGTTGAACTTGTCGGTGGCCTTGCTGATGTTAAGATGAGGTTTGACCGCAATTAGGGTGGGAAAGGCCATGAATGCCATGACTTCTATGTCAAGGTTCGATGTGTCTCTAAACAATATTTTCTCTTTCTTGGGTTGCCCATATGTTTGGGTGTAAGAGCCAGTTAGAGAGAACAGAATCTGATTTCGATCAGACCAGTCAACTGGAATGGGGTTATGTGTGGTTAAGAAGGGGGAATTGGAGATTATCAGATCCAGAATGGTGCCTTTGTGGTGTGTAGGTTATGGCAGTGTTGTTGGTGATCATTGACAATGAGGAAGGAGGTAAAGGTGTTCACAAAACTATTGCCCACATCTCCCCAATGGACATCGAAGTCACCAAGGAAGATATTGTTGACAGACCTGACAAGTTGAGAGGTGAAGAGATCCATTCATTCCTCAATGAAAGTGTTGTTTTGATCCAGTGGGTGGTAAATCACATTTAGGCCCTCATAATGAACATGGCGGCAATCACCGTCGACCGCCGTGGCGACGGTGAACAGAAGACTGCCAGTGGCGGTGAACAGCACACCGCTGTATAATGATGCCAAAAACAAAAACCTCAAAAAATCCAGCAACCTCCAGCCACCGACAGGGCCCATGATGGTGGAAAGGCTACACACTTCACCCCGCCACTGCCATGCAGACAAATCCTCCGCCCACCAAATAATGATGCGTAAATCACCATGGCGGATAGTGGATGTCGAACGACCATTGGCGGTACGGACCGCCATGGCCAGCAATTGGACCCAACAGCAAGAAATGTACACATTGGAAGGTTTGAAACCCATACACCTGACACACATCTACAACACTATAAAACACCCACATACACACCCCAACAATCCTTTGCAATGCCAATAGCACGAATGAGACTGACAACACTACACATATACGCTGAACACAACATAACAAAAGTCACACACACAACTACACAACAGCACCCTCACCAATACACCCATAACACCACACCCATAACACACCATGACACCGCCTAAGCACCCACGCTTCACCTATAGAGAGCTAAGGACCATGGTGGACGAAATACTGAAGGTCGAGCCACAACTTTTCGGGGCACGGGTGCAGCAGAAAACCATCACCAGGAAGATGGCATTATGGCAGACGATTGTCAACAAGGTTAGCGCGGTGGGAAACCATCCATGCACAACGGACAACATCCACAAGATATGACATGACCTGTGCGGGAAGGTGAGGTCAATAGCATCCAGGCACAACATTGCGGTACAGAAGACTGGTGGAGGACCCCCACCTACACCCCGACTATATCGACTGGGAGGAGAAGGTACTGGCTATCCTGCACCCGGAGGGCCTTACTGGACTCACTGGAGGACTGGACTCAGGTAAGTCAACTACAATTACTTCATATCCACCACATCTGTAATGCATGTACCACCCCACCCCTCATACTACCACCAGGACCACATCCCCACCCAGGCCACAACATCCACATCCAGTCACCCTGCATGGCCACAAACCCACTAACAGGCCCGCATCTTGCCCCCTGTGCACAGTCACCTACCCCTGCAAGGATTAACAATGGCACTACTGCACCCACAATGCACCTCCACCCCCCACGCAAAATGAAAGGATAATTCCACATAAGGACCCTACATGGCCCGACAGGGGAATAAAGGCATAAAATAGGGCAGAGCTGTGCATCCCTTTCCGAATGAGTACATGTAATATACATGTCCAGTCCCGCCACAGGCACCACCACCCATGCCACCCATACGGAAAGGCCAAGGAGTAGCAGCGCCCCACATGGAGACAGAGGCCCCACTCAGGAGACTGGAGAGGGATGTATGGACAGTGAGGAATACCCTGGCCCGTCACACAGTCCTGGACTGTCTCCCTCCAGCACCCCCACCCAGGATACCACTGACAGCCCTACCACCAAGCCAACACTATCAGTTCTGGCCAAACGACCCCACACCAGAGTCTGCAGGCCACAGACTGGCAGACCACATGTAGAGGGGCCACAGTCTCCACCCACCAACAGGTAGGACGATGGTGGCCCCAGTGCAAGTGGGACTGCCAGACCTGTGCAGGGGACACAGGCACAGGGGGCAAGGGCCAGTGGGAGAGCATCAGTGGCTCAGGGGGGATGCCAAAGGATGGATGCTGCAGCCCAGGAGGTTGTCTCTGAGGTCCTGGGAGCATACCACCATACCCAGGACAGGATGGGCCAGATCCTGGCCACCCTGGAGCAGAATCAAAGTCTGCAGATAGCACAACACCAAGAGGCCTTGGAGCAATGGAAACAACTCAATGCCACCATGGCCACCATTGCAGGGGTGCTGCAGCACCACTAAGTTAGCCTGCCTGAGACCCCCACCCACCTGCAAGCCCCTACCACTAGCCAGGACACTGCCCTGCCATCTACATCAGCAGCAGCTACTGGACTGGTGGCACTGCTAGAGGACACACAGGAGACCAGCACCCCTAGCCCTGCAGCTCATCACCAGTCACTCAAACGTGCCCTCAGACCCAGACATGGCACTGGAACACCTGCAAAGACCAAGGCCCCCGCTAAGAAGTGACTCCGCCTTGAACTATCTCTCAAGTCTGCCACTGTGCTACCATGTTGACCGCCAATACCAATACACCATCTACCATGGGACAAATGGACCAATACCCACTGCCACCAACAGCTGAGCCCATGCAGCAGAGTATGGATATCCACCATGAGCCCACTCCATATCACCGTACAGCGAACTTACAAATTTGTGACACTTAATAAAACACATCTACACCAAATCGTATGTCCTCTGTCATTATGAGTATACAATTGTGAGTGTGTATGCATTAACCAGTCAATTTCATAATCATACCTTTATTGCAGGAAGGGAATCCCACGCACTGTAGTGTCTGAAGTAAGTCAGAATGTACACCATTTTGGTTTCCCTGGCACATGCCACTTCAGTCTTCAGTTAACAGTGTCAATGACACCAGACACCACATCACCAATCACATGAGTCAGACTTACACTATGCAGTGAAGACAACAGCAAAATAGTACCTCATAGTCACTGGAAGTATAGATGGATCAGCTGGTTCCTGGAGTTGACATCTTCCCCCTCTTCATCCTCACCATTACTCTCATCCCCTCTCAGAGTTTGCATGTCTGGTTGGGCAGCACCCTCCTCCTCTAGAAGGAGGATAGCCTTCCTCACAGCCAAGTTGTGCAGCATGCAGCAGCAGCAGGCCACCACTATTCTACACACCTTCTCAGGGCCATAGCACAGGGATCCCCCAGAGAGATGGGGGCAACGAAATCTAGCCCTCAGGAGACTTATAGTGCGCTCAATGACCCTCCTAATACGTCCATGTTCCTCATTATAATTCCTTTCTGCATCTGTCCTGGGATTTCTCACAGGTGTCAGGAGCCATTGCAAGTTGGGGTACCCAGAATCGCCTGCAAAAGTGGACGAAAGAAGACTTTAACAAACTGCCATTACTTGAATACAGCCTGGCTGTCAGCTATGTACTGATCCAGTGTCATACACACTCACCTATGAGCCAACCTCTGTCCCCTTGTAGTTGTTTCATCATGTGTGGCACACTTCTTTTCCTCAGGACAAAGGAATCATGGACTGATCCTGGAAACCTGGCATTTACATGTGATATGTACTGGTCAGAAGTACACACCAATTGTATGTTCATGGAATGGATGTTTTTTCGATTCCTGTACACCTGTTCATTCTCTCTTGGGGGTATGAGAGCTATGTGGCACCTATCCCATGAGGGATGTTAGCAAAGGCATAAAATCCAGACTTGATGGCAGGTAGTTCAGCCCTTTGGGTAAACTGGACATTTGTCTGCAGGTGTTAACGAATGCATCCAGGAATTTCGACAGGATAAGGCTAAACACTGGCTGTGAGAACCCTGCACCCATGCCCACTGTCACCTGAAATTAGCCTGTAGCCAAAAAATGTACAGATAGCACTTGCACTTTAGTAGGGATGGCATGCTGATTCCGACTAGCGGGTCTAAATACAGGATCCAGTAAAGCACAGAGGTCATGAATTGTTAAATGAATGAGCCTGCAGGTGACAATTATGTGACGTTCACCCATGGTTGCCGAATCAACAAGTGGTTTGTACACAGATGGTGCCCTCCCTCGTCACGTGGGTCTGTACCTATGGGGGATGAAAGAACACATATGAGGGTCACACATACATGTCCCAAACAGGTTGTAAATGTATTAACGGATGTGCAATACGTAGGTTACACAGACAGATGCTATGGATTGTGTATAACGTCAGGCACATGTATGCAGGGTCAACACTGTTGTGATCGCATCCCAGTGTGGACACATTACATAAGATGTGTGCATGTGAGGATCAGTCACTCATGTGAGCAAGCGACTAAGGGGTGAGATTTGGGGGCCCTGAATGGGGAGCCTGGCCAGGACATATGTACGTGGTGCTAACAAGATGGCAGTCTCCTGCCATCCAGGTCTGAGGGAGTGGAAGTGACATCATTCCGCGGGCGGTAGTCATCATGGCAGAAGGCGGTGTTGACCGCCGTGCACCCACTCATTGGATTACATGGTTGTCAATGGGGAACCTGGACCTATCATAATCGCCGCTAGCGGTGATGGTGCACAAAGCTGCAAAACGTATGCCATGTCGTCACACCCATGACACTTGACTCCTGATTCCCATGCAAGCAAGTACTCCACTGCGTGTGCTGCTGTGTCCTGACTCTGGTTACTCCAATGGCGCGAGTCACAGGGGAACGGGCCCCGGCCTTCACCACGGAGGAGCTCAAGAAGCTGGTGGACGGGGTCCTACCCCTATATGCCAAGTTATATGGGCAACCAGAGGGGCAGGTGAGTTGGCGAAGGTCTTGCTTGGATGTGTGTGATGGGGGCGGATGCCTGTATGCATGTGTCTTCGATTTGTATTTGCACAGCCATAGATTGTATGGCATGTACTGTTTGTGAGTTTGTTACATGTCTTTTTGAAATGTCCATTCCATAGGGGACGACATGTCATCTGTATAAGATGCCCACATCCTGAAGTCTGTTTTTCTGCTCTGTGTGTCCCATACAGGTCAGCGCCCATTAGAAGAGAGGGCTGTGGCAAGCCATCGCCAAGGAGCTGCGGACCCTGGGGGTCTACAACTGGCGGAGCATCCACTGCAGGAAGCGGTGGGAGAACCTGAGGCGTGGGCCAGCAAGACCTCAGAGGCCCAGCTGGGGAAGGCCTCCCAACGAGGAAGGGGTGCCCATCGGACCCTGACCCCCTAATGGCCCATATTCTGGCAGTGGCCTATCCGGATTTGGATGGGCGATTGAAGGTAGCACAGCAGCCACAAGGGGGTGAGTACCAACACTGTTTAATACTACTTTGATGGATGTGTTTGGGTGTTGTGGTATGTATGCTGTCTAGTGCCAGGCACTCTGACAGGTGTGTTTCTGCAGTCCTGCCCCCCATAGACATGGAAATGTGTGGGGCAGGTGTGGACGGTCCAAATAGACCCATGGGGGTTCACCTTCCTGTACTCTTGGATGCTTTGTGGGCCCATGGACTAGTGGGTGCATTAGCTGGGCATGGTCCCCCATGTGTGTATTCCACACAGTTTTTCAGGTCCATGTTTCATGTGGGTAGTGCAGTGTATTCTGGGGTAGTGGCCACTAGTCAGGGGCACAGTCATGACTATTGTTGTAGGTGCTGTGTGTAGGTGTGTGAGCTGGATGGGAGTGTGTGTTTGAACCAGGAATGTACATTCATTCAGGTATTTACAAATTCCTCCCATGTTTTGTCTCCCCACCCCTGTGCTCTTGTGTCCTATGTGTACATCAGCACCATGTCTGGCCTACAGAGATCTTTTCAGGCTCTGGCCTCCTCTTTGATGGCAGCTAGTGTCCCTGGTCTTTCTGTCCCCGCCACCACCTCTACCCCTTCCAGCACCCCACTCCCTTCACCCATCCCAAGCACACGTCCAGACAACCATGCACACACATCAACACACAAGAAGCACACAGACAAACACAAGCACCACACTTCCCACCACAGCCATACACACACCCAAAATACAAAGGCACACACAACAACATCTACTTCCCCCAGTGTGTCCACCTCTCCCGCGTCCCTGTCTGTCACCTCACCATGCACACCCACAAGCACTGCACCCTCAGTCACTGCTGCTTCCCCCATTCTTGCAGTCACCACAACATCTGACATCCAGTCATCCACCTCAGACACCACACCTGCACTTACCACAACTACATTGACTGACGCATGCAGCAAACTCACCAACACACATCCACCACACATAAACATACTGTTCAGGCACCTGCATCCACGTCCGGCACACATACACCTGATACAAGCACTCCCTCTACCTCCACTCCCACACCTTCCTCCAAATCCACCCCAACTACCCCTAAGAATCTTTTCCTCTCCCGTGTTGACCTGTTTGAACCCACTGGCCCACCCCGTCTCATCCCTAAACATGCACATCTCCTTCCCCAGTCCACTCCTTCCTCGTCCAAGTCCGTCCCAGGCTGCCCTTCCCATTCTCATGCCCCTTCCCCAGGGAGGAAGAAGCCCCATGTTGCCCCAAGTCCCTCTGTGACCCCCCGGTCCAAGCCCACTCCCCCACCTTCCAAGGGCAAGCCTAAAACACCCCCTTCCAGACGTAAGTCCCCACCCCGCCACTCCCTGCCCATGTTCCCTGAGGTGCATGGCTGCCCCTTTGATGTCCCTTTACAGTGGAGTACCCTGCGCTCATGCAGGAGTCAAGTCAGTCCTAATTGGGCCCTTCAGGGTATTTGTTATGGACTGGCCAATGGCCTTATTCGGACATTACATTGTTCTACTTATATTAAAGTTTGAGTGTCCAGTGGTTCTGTTGGCACAATATGGTGACGTTGTTCATTGTTTCATTGTGGGGGTGTGGTGTGCACATGTGTGTACTTTGGTGCCGGTCTTTGTTGCCTTGTGTTGGTTAAGTACATCTTGTTCTGGTGTGTATGGTATGGAATGGTGTGAGGGGTTGGGAGTGCATTGCAGGGTGGGTGGGGTGGGTGTGTAACTGTGCATTTTCTTCCCATGTGTACTAGGTTGCGGTACTTACCATTGTCGTCTTCCTCGGCGGTCACGGTCGTGGAGGTATTTGGTAAGCAGTAGCACTGGCATTATTTGCAACTCTCTCTCCATGTATACTTCTGCGTGTTGTGTGTACCTCCGGTGAGTGTTTCTTTTTATCTTGTTCATTTCCGCCATGCCCGCCCCGGAACTGATAGTGGTCTTGTGCTTCATTATTTGGTGGGCGGGTGGGACCTTTCCACCGGCCTGTGGGCAGCCTCCTCCGTCCTCGTCGCCACTCCAATGCTGGCGGTGCGTGGCTAGACCACTACTTGTTTCTCATGTGCTTCATTATTTGGCGGTCTGGACCACCAGTCTGTTGGCGGTAGTTACTGCCACCGCCGGCAGTGCGGTGATTCCCGCCATGTTCATAATGACCACCTTAATCTGAGGTTGAAGGTTATAAATGTGGACATTTCTAATGACAAGCTTTTGAAAGACTGAAAGTGAATCATTGGAAGGGCTCAGCATCTCAGAGAGTTTCAGTGAATGATTGTGAGACCTCCACTGTGTCTACCTTCCCAGTCACGTTGCAAAATGGAGTAGTTGGGAGGAAGAAGAAGGTGAAGAGCATAGTTATATGAGACATTGAGCCACATTTCTGTGAGGATCAGGATGGCAAGATTATGGGTCAGGATCGAGTCTGATAACTCAAGACAATGATTGACTGCAGATCGAAAATTGTGTAGCATGCAGTTCAGGGAGAAGATGTTGTCTTTCTAACTTGGCTGATCCGGGAGGGTAGTTGGGATGTGTATCAAGTTACGAGGGGAGGAGAGTGGGCTGGGGTGAACTGTGTGAGTTTTAACGCAGTCAGAAATGATGGTAGACAGGAAGAGGGGGTAGCGGGAAGACAGGAGGAAGGGGTAGCTTTATTCGAAGCTGTGTAACTCTTTAGGAAATGGAGTAGGTCTGAGTTGTCAAGGGGAGGATGTGTTCTTTTGGGTCTGGGTAGGTGGCTATCTCTCAGTATGTTAGGAAGGTGTGGGGGGTGGGTACGCAGGAGGTGATGAGGGTAGGAGTGACAGGAACCCACCAGTTGGGTTCAGTGATTGCGGAAGGATTGGGGTGAACTGTCAGGAATGGACTCTGAGGGGTTGATGTGCAAAGGGGAGGTGCTGCTTGCTGGTGTCAGGAGTCTGGAGATGTTGGGGCAGGAGGTGAAAAAGGAAGGGAGGGAGGGGGAACTTGGGGGCTGACTGTGGTGATGAAAGAGAGGGGGCAATGACAGCCAGAGTGAGAGATAATGGTTTGTGGAAGGCTGGAGAAGAATGGTGCAGGGATGAGTTGTGGGAGGGATGTTCAAGGTCTGGAATTGGCAGCGAGCTGTGGGTTGTAGGGGGTATAACATATTGTAGGAGAGTCTAGGATGAGAGACATTGTCTGGGTGGAACGGAAAGGGGGTAGAGTGGATGGTGTTATGGGTGGGCATGGATCGTGGAGGATCTTAGGAGGGCCTGAGAGTGAGATAAATTTAGTTGATCATGTCCAGGATTGTGTTGTTGGCTTGGAACATGATCTTACCATTGTTGTAAATAGATATAGAAAGGTTGCCTGAGAGGCCAAAGAGGGAGTGGCATTTGAGATTGCATCCAAATGGGATGTTAGAGTCAAGAGAATGAGAGAAAACTGTATAAGAATCTGATCTATAGGTCAGTTTTGTGTGTGAAGAAGAGGAGGTCATTTTTAAGAGAGCCTTTGTGTTGGCAGTGGTATTAGTATGCAAAAAGTGTTTCCGGGAAGTCTCTCAAGGTCCTGTGTTTCAAGTTTTTCATTGCGTGTTTGGAAAGATTTAGGTGGTATTTGATCTTGAAAGCATTATCGATGGATTTAGAATTGGGTGTTGGAGGGGTGCAACATGTTGGGGGTTAATGCTGGTTGGGAATTTATAGGTATTGATCCTAAGCAACTTTTGCTGGTTAAGGGTAGGCATCACAAGGTCATCCACAACCTTGCGTAAAGCACTGTGATCAAGGAAACGTGGCAGCTCTAGGCTCACGCGATGAAATAGAAGAGGTAAAACCTCAGCAGTCCCTATGGGATCATCTAGTTTGGTGACGGGACATCAGGCACATTAAGGATTGGGTTAGAGATGGTGTTTCCAGTCTGCTATTTTAAGGTCAAGCATGTCAAAATTCAACAAGTTGGAGTGATCCAGATCAATGCTTAACCAAGTATCACTCATACTGATTGAAAATGGATACCTGGCAGGGTTGTGAGTGAAAAATCTTATTTCCCCCACAATCAGCCAAGAAAGCAGTGCATCGGCTTTAAAAGACTACAGAGACCAGGACAATTTCATAGCTTGTAAAAGGCCCAGCAGTGTCAATTTTAAGGTCAGGCATCACTTCAGACTATCTCCATGCAGAATACACAAACAGCGCAGATAGTTCTGTGGGTAGGTGAGCACCTACCTCAGGTTGAAAGTGGTGTCTGGTGTCTGATGAAGCGTTAGGGCCTCAGGGAGGTCTACATGAGTCGGAAATGTTTAAATTGGCCCAGTTAGAGGAGAAGTGCCTTGATGATGGCCATCTTGCAGTCAGGAACGTCTCACACAGGCACCATATGGCGAGGAGCCAGGAAAGAGATCGCAGTGTGAATGCGCAGCAGCCACTCAGCACCACACAAGTAAGGTGGATTGTATTGCAGGGTCAGAACACTAGTGCTGGGACACTAGTCTGGCTTACTTGAGAGACACATGGGACCATGAGGCGATGAGCCACAGCGGTATGTGCAGGGCTCCTCTGGCAATGGGGGCTGGGCAGCTGTGCGGCCGGCTGTCAGAGCATGCTCAATGCATGCAATGCAGGTTGGAGTGCAGCTCGCTCACTTTAGGTGGTGAATCACAACGCCCGGAGAGGAGACGTTTCTTGCCTTACACAGTGTCCCTGTCTCATCTATGGGTTAGTACGTACATTCTGTGCCTGGCTCTCCTCCCTATGATATGGGATGGCCTAGGCAACAATTTGGAACAGCCAATCAAAAAGTGTTTGAAAAGGAGATGGATCTAAAATGCATGTTTCCAAGATGGTTGAATCCATAAAGCTCTTAACTCCACTGGACAATAAGAAGAAGCACTAGTAAACAAGCAGCCCCAGGTGGAGGCGTAGAGGCATGTGCATGCCTCTACACCTCCACCTGGGGCTGCTTGAACAGTATATTATATAGGGCATATTTCCTGGCAGTGGGGCACAATTATTGACTGCTGTTTGCATACTGAATTTGATATACTGCATATTATCAAAAAACTTCACACCGTATAACACAATGGGGGTCATTCTGACCCTGGCGGTAAATACCGCCAGGGCGGAGGTTGGCGGTAGCACCGCCAACAGGCTGGCGGTGCACCGCCGGGCATTCTGACCGCGGCGGTACAGCCGCGGGCAGAAGCGGAAAGCCGGCGGTGTACCGCCGACTTTCCGCTGCTGCGCCGCCATGGGGATTCTGACACCGCATACCAATGCCAATGGCATGGGCACTGCAGGGGCCCCCGTAAGAGGGCCCCACAAAGAATTTCAGTGTCTGCTCTGCAGACACTGAAATTCGCGACGGGTGCAACTGCACCTGTCGCACCTCCCCACTCCGCCGGCTCCATTCTGAGCCGGCGTCCTCGTGGGAAGGGTGTTTCCCGCTGGGCTGGCGGGCGGACTTTCGGCGGTCGCCCGCCAGCCCAGTGGGAAACCCAGAATGACCGCCGCGGTCTTTTGACTGCGGTACGGTCTTCTGGCGGTTCCCGCTTGGCGGGCGGCTACCGCCGCCCGCCAAACTTAGAATCACCCCCAATGTGTTATCCACACGTTGGGTGAAACTCTTCATCAAGGAAAATTACATTTGTATTTTTTTTTCTGTTGCACTCAGAATAACATTGTTTCCTTGTGTTCCATTTACTGTTTTATCTGACTCGCTATAAGCACCAAAAAAACAATTGTCTCTTTCAACTTGGATATAATCACTTAGCCTTAATTCTCATTCACACATTACTTACATTAAAATGTGCATTTTCAAAAATATCTTACATGCAATAAAATAGTGATCACATTTCACAACTTACTTACAGTAATAGTACTACTAAAAATTTATTTAAGATATGAGGGTATTAGTTGAAGGGGCTGAGTACCAACTTCAAATAATATCCAGAACCCTTGCCAGGGTAAATCTTTAAAGTCACTAAATTGATCTGAGCTCTGATCTGAGCTCTGCGACCTAGTAGCTATGGCACAGAGCAGACATGGTTAACTTAGACGCAATGTGTACAGTATTCCTGCACTTCCAAAACAGCAATAAAGCAATAAAGTTACAATACAACACAAAAGAAACAAAATCAATTTAGAAAAATAAAGTGAATTTTAATAGATAAAATTATAGTAAAGCAACAAAAATCCTATAAGGGAAACCAGAGTAATGATTTTTTAAGTTTAAATGTGAAAATAGCATGAACTGTGTCATCTGATTGTGCTTGACTGGTATACATAGTTGCAAGTTAAGGCCAACTGTAATGGCGCATGGGTCAGAAACCAAGTTCGACACAGTGAGAAGTTTTATCTTTTGGCTTAGGGCCTGATTACAATCTTGGTAGATGGAACACTCAATCACAAAAGTGACAGATATTCCGTCCGACATATTACGATCTCCATAGAATATAATGGGATCATAATACGGCAGACAGGATGTTTGTCGCGGACCCATCTGCAAAGATCATAAACAGGCCCTTAGGGCCTGAATATGACATTGGCGGTCCTTGGACCACCAATGCCATGGTGGCGGTCGGACTGCCGCACTTGCAGCAGTCCGACTGCCACATTACGAACAGACCCGCCAACCTACTGCCGCCCCGCCAGGATCTTCGTTCCCAATGGGCTGACGGCAGGTGCAGGTTACAACCTTGTTCTCCGCCAGCCTTTTCATGGCGGTTTCACCACCATGAAAACGCTGGCAGAGAACAAGTGCAGGGGACCACAGGAGGGCTTCTGCATGGCACATGCCGGTGGCATGGGCAGTGCAGGTTTACCCTGCCCAGCACCCTCAAAATGTGCACTGTCTGCTGTGTCCCCTGCGTGTGGCAGCATTGCCGCCGGCTCGATTATGAGTTGTGACAATGCTGCTGCCAGACTTATTGGGGCCGGCGGGGAGGTCACCAGCATGGCAGCGACCACCCAGTGGGGAGTTTGGCAGATGGGTGTTCCCATCCGCCAAACTCATAATAGGGCCCTAAATCTCTGAAATGGAAGTCAAAAATCCTCACTGGGACAATTAGCAGGCTGGGGCTGAAGAGGGTTTAACATCATCAGGTAGCTGCTAGACGAAGCCTCGTGTGTAGCCGTTGACTTTTGACAGGAAAGCTCAGAGTGGGGCCAATTTGAGTTTCAAACCCAGAAAAGGTTCCTCACCAATCAGATACTTTTCATACCTTTGTCCATTGAAGATTTCTACTGTGGCAGTGAATGCTGCCGACCGCCATGCTGATGGCGGCCAAGATACCGTGACCGCGGCGGTATACCGTTACGGGTATTATGACCCACACAGAGAAATCTGCCACTATACAGACACCCACACAAGTCCGCCAGACCAAAGTTCAGTGATAAATTGGCAGTACCAAAACCCACACCGCTGCGCCAACAGAAATACGCACACAGCATCAGGACCCACGAATCACTGTGGCAGTCTTTCAACCGCAGTAAACCATTGGCGGTACACACTGCTGCGCTCAAAATACCCACACACTAACAAAACTACACCACATTGGACAATTCAAACTACACACACCTGACACACATACACATACCACACCCACACACCCAATCCAATATAAAACCCAAACCCACATTACCCACAATCCCTTACAATGAAAAACAATATTGCCAACTGAGAGAGAGACAAGCCAGGAGCACCCACTCAATCTGAGCCACAGAACACCATCGCCCATACACCATCCACGCACCTCACAACACACACACCAACACATCACCCCACACACCCTCACACATACCACTCACACTACACCCATGGCACCACAAAGACAACCCAGGTTTTCAGAGGAGGAGCTAAGGGTCATGGTGGAGAAAATCATCCGGGTAGAGCCACAGCTATTCAGATCACTGGTGCAGCAGACGTCCATTGCAAGGAAGATGGAGCTATGGCGGAGAGTCGTGGACAGAGTCAACGCCATGGGAAAGCACCCCAGAACAAGGGATGACATCAGGAAGAGGTGGAACGACCTACGGGGGAAGCTGCGTTCCGTGGTAGCAAGACACCAGGTAGCTGTACAGAGGATGGGTGGTGAACAACCAACTCCTCCCCCACAACTAACAACATGGGAGGAGCAAGTCTTGGCGATCATGCATCCTGAGGGCCTCGCAGGAGTAGCAGGAGGACTGGACTCTGGTAAGTCAAATCTTTACTACTTTATCCCCCCACCCTACCTGCATGCCATCACAAACTCCCACCCCTACCCTCATCCTCCATCACTTCACCACCTCACATATTCCACACCATCACAACCCACCCATCCCAACACCAAGCCCTGAATGCAACAACAGTGCATGGACACCCATCACAGACCTGCATAGACACCCATCACCACAGCATGCACAATAGTGACCATCAATTAGCCAACCGAATCACAACTCACACAAGCCAAAGCTGCCTTGCCAATAACAACCATAGAGGGAAACATACCCACATACAAGATGGCACACGCAGATACAATAACACTGCATTTCATCCCCACAGGACCCCCACTGAACGTATAGGATGTGCCACCAACATCCAGTCCCCCCCAGAAGAGGCCCCCAGTGATGACAGCAGCTCTGCACACCTGGATCACGATGACCAACTTGGCCCATCAGGGACCTCTGGACAGTCGTTTACCCAGGCACAGTCCCATACCACCAAAGAGCCCCCCCCCTCAGGAAACACCACCACACCACCCACCCAGCGGGCCCATACCTCTGTCCCCAGGGCACATCAATCAGCAGTGTGTCCACCACTACAGGGACCCCAGGCAACCCCACAAACTCAAGACAATCAGAGACCTGAGGTCAATGGCAGTGGGCACACGGTTCAGGGGACAGAGGCGCAGGACAACAGGGAAGCTGTGAGGACTGCTGTGCGACAGGGGGAGGACAGGTCCAGGGAACCCACTCTCCACGAGGCACTTTCAGGGATCCTGGGAGCATACCATCATTCCCAGGAGACCATGGGCCAGACAATGTACAAGTTGCAGGAGACCCAGCGGCTGCAGGACGGACAGTACCTTCGGATCAGGGAGGACCTCAAACACATCCACACCTCCCTGGTCACCATTTCAGGGGTGCTGGCAGACATGGCCAACACCATGAGGGAGGCAGTGGCACACCAAAGGGCCCCTGACACTAGCCAAACCGAAGAACAACCCTCCACATCCACTGGCGCTAGTGGACAGGAACCCCGCCACAGAAACAACAGGCCACTAGCACCCCTCCCCCTGCAGATGGAGAACCACCACGCAAAATGTCCCTGCGATCCAGGCAGAAGCCAGAGAACATTGCCAAGACCCCAGCCAGGAAATAAGACTCTCCTGACTGTCACCCTTGTGTCCCACACTGTTACCCTGTCCACCTTGAACTGCTATTGCTCCCCTTCCCATGCCCCATTGGACAATGCACCTGCGATACCAATAGACAGGACTCTACCTTGGACTTTCCTCGATCATCAACCCAGTCCATTGCAATACCCCCTCCACTTATTTGCACATAAATATACACCCTTGGAACTAATGCAAGTATGGAGTCTGTCAATTGATTCAAATATGTATTTGTTTAACAAGCTGTAAACATTGCAATTCAACTGCACAGTCATGTATACATAGGTATGACCTGTAGTTGGCAGCAGGGAAGACACCAGGAGCCAGAGTGGGGCACAGAGATCTGAAAATAGAGATGCCAAAGGGTACAGTAAGTGGCCATAGAATATGGAAAATCAGGCTGCCATGTACAATGTCCAACACAAAACTGCAATGGAAGGTGAAGTTACAGTGTCTTACCTGTGTGTCACTGGAAGTACTGTTGTATGAGTGAACTTCTGTTGTCCACATCTTCTTCCTCTGCCTCCTCTTCCTCACTGTCCACAGGCTCCACCGCTGCCACAAGACCATCTCCAGGCTCAACTTCCTGCAGAAAAGGCACCTGGCATCTCAAGGCCAGGTTGTGCAACATGCAACGATGATCTGGCACACCTTCTTGGGTGAGTAGTACAGGGGTCCACCTGTCAGATGGAGGCACCAGAACATGGCCTTCAGGAGGCCAAAGGTTCTTTCAATTATCCTCCTTGTTCGCCCATGTGCCTCATTGTAACGTACCTCTGCCCTTGTCCAGGCATTCCTCACTGGGGTCAGTAGCCATGAGAGGTTGGGGTAACCAAAATCACCTGCAAATATTCAAGGGATACCTGTTAGACATACACTCACCATTAGGGACAACCCCGCATCCATATACCTACATCAACTGGGTGGGGACCATGGGCTCACCTATTAGCCACACCTGGTGCCTCTGGAGTTGAGACATCACATATGGAATGCTGCTAGTCCTCAAGATGAAGGCATCATGCACAGAGCCAAGATACTTGGCATTCACATGGGAGATGCACTGGTCCGCCAAACACACCATCTGCACATTCAGAGAGTGATAGCTTTTTCTATTCCTGAACACTTGTTCATTCCTCCGGGGGACACAAATGCTACATGTGTACCATCAATGGCACCAATGATGTTGGGGATATGTCCCAGGGCATAGAAGTCAGCTTTCATTGTGGCTAAATCCTCCATCGGGGGGAATACGATGTAGCTGCGCATGTGTTTCAGCAGGGCAGACAACACTCTGGTCAACACGTTTGAGAACATAGGCTGTGACATCCCTGATGTCATGGCCACTGTCGCTTGGAATGAACCACTTGCCAGGAAATGGAGCACTGACCGGACCTGCACAAGAGGGGGGATACCTGTGGGCTGGAGGATAGTTGAAATCAGGTCTGGCTCCAATTGGGCACACAGTTCTTGGATTGTGGCCCTAACAAGTCTGTAGGTTAGTACAATGTGTCTGTCCTCCACTCCATTGTCGCCAGGTCCACCAGGGGTCTGTACACAGGAGGATGTCTCCATCTCATAGTCATCCTCAGGGGTTGAAGTCTAGGGGAATAAAAAGGGGAGCAGAGGGTCATATTCACACATCTGTTGAAATAATGATGCATTTCTTCCTTTGCAGAAACAGTATGTGAATTTAAGAGTTAGTTGATGTGCCAATGTTTGCTGTGATGCAGTTAGGTGCCATGCCCTGTGCCCCCCTGAAATGGCAGCTGCCTGACCTCTGAGGAGAGACAAGTGGAAATGAGGTAATTGCGCTGGCGTTGTGCAGCGTAGTGGTCGACGACTGCTGCGCAACTTCACATTGGTTAACATTAGGCCCTATGGGTTGCAGGAGCCAATGGCGATGTACGCCGTCGGTGACGGTACGCACCGCCGCTGACGTGTCCGCCATTTTCAATCTGTTCACTCACTTGCTACCTGACCTTCAACAGGAGAGGACCTACACTGCAAGTGCTGCTGTGACCTGTGACTGGAAGAGACAAATGGCTCAAGTGTCTGGGGAAAGGGCCCCTGCCTTCACTTCGGAGGAGTTGTAGAGACTGATGGATGGGGTCCTATCACAGTACACTTTACTCTATGGTCCTCCAGACAAACAGGTGAGTACACTGTAAGCATGATGCATGGACCATGAATGTATGGAGTGCTGTATGTGTAAGCCTCATGTGGGGGGGGGACGGGGCTGAGGGGTCCTGGGCAGAGTGCTGCATGTATGGTTGTCAATGTATGTGTGTAAGGGGATGGGAGGGATATGGTGGGCCATGAGTATGACAGTCCGGACGGCATGACTAATCCCTTTTCTGCTGTCTTTTTCCTGCAGGTCAGCGCCCATCAGAAAAAGGGTATTTGGCGTGCCATAGCAAGGAGGTGCGGAACCTGGGGGTCTTTGACAGGCGGAGCCCCCACTGCCGCAAATGGTGGGAGGACCTGCGCTGCTGGGCAAGGAAGATGGCGGAAGCCCAGCTGGGGCTGGCCTCCCAAGGAGGAAGGGGTGCCCATCATACCCTGACCCCACTGATGTTCCGCATCCTGGCGGGTGGCCTATCCGGAGTTGGATGGGTGCTTGAAGGCATCACAGCAGCCACAACGGGGTGAGTACAGATTCAGAATCATGACTTTGCGCACGTGAAGGTTTTACCTGGGTGGGGAATGTGGGCTGTGGGTGCCCCTAGGCCAGGGCAAACATGGCAGGGTAGGTCCCTTGTTGGGCAGACTCTCAAGCACTCCAACCCCAATAGTGTCAGTGGGCATCTACTACTGGGCAGGGTCCTGTTTGTTTCAGGTGTGCAGCTGATGGCGTTATTCTATGTACCCCATGGGCTGGTGACTAGCTTTGTAACTGGTAGTGCATGGCATGGTGCATAGGGCTGCTCCCTGTGTGTTATGCACGCCAACTGTAGTGTTGTTGCTGGCACTGACCAAGCGTATCCTCTGTCTCCTGCCCCCCTTTTTGTTTTGTCACCCTGTCCTTGTGTGCATTAGCATCATCTGGCGGAGGAGCAGAGGCACCGGCGATGGAGGGAGCAGCATCCCACATGGGCCTGGAGGCCGAATCCACTGATGGTGAGGGCACCAGTGGGATGGAGGGTGAGGGGAGCACCACGACGGAGACAGGAGGGGACACTAAGGACAGCGACTCCTTCTCCAATGGAAGCTCCCTGGCGGTGACGGACACCTCTGTGCCCACCCTAAAAACAGGTACAGCCGCCACCCCCTGTACCAGCACTGCCATCCCAGCAGCCCCTCAGCGTGTTTTCCGTGCCCGCTCACCCAGGAGGGTGGGCATCTCCTTTACCCCAGGCACCTTAGGCCCTGCCCCAGTCAGCCCTGCTGCCCTCAGTGAGGAGGCTATTTACCTCCTGAGATCCCTCACTGTTGGGCAGTCAACTAAACTGAATGCCATCCAGGGGGTCAAAAGGCATTTGCAACAAACAAATGCATACCTGGAGGGCATTCACTCTGGCATGGCGGCCCAACAGAGAGCATTTCAGGCTCTGGCCTCCACACTGATGGCAGCCATTGTCCCTGTCTCCAGCCTCCCCCGCCAACTTCCTCTACCCAGTCCCAATCCCCTCTACCCCAGCCTATCCCAAGCACACCTTCAGACCAGCATTCACCCAAATCAACACACAGAAGTGGCTCAGGCAAACACAAGCTTCACACTTCATCTCACAGGCACTCACACAAGCACCATCCCCATTCAGACACACCAACATCCACTTCCTCCACTGTGTCACCCTCCTCCTCCACCCCCCTCCCAGTAGCGTCTCCACTCACACCTGCATGCACTACATCCTCATCTATTACCTCCATCACCAGCACGCCTATCACCACACTCCCCTCACTGACAGTTACCACCCCCACATTCATGCACACATCCCCTGTGTCCTCTCCCACTGTGTCTGTGACCCCTCCTCCCAAAGTACACAAACACAAGCACACACCCACCCAACAGCCATCCACCTCACAACAGACTCCAGCTCATGCACCTGCCCCCAAACACAGCAGACTGACACCTCCTACAACCACTCCCTCTTCCTCCACTCCCAAACCTTCACCCTCTTCCCACCCCAATGTCCCTAAGAAGCTTTTCCTAGCCAACATTGACCTCTCCCCTACCCCTCCCCCCTTCCTTCACCTAAGGCCCGGTGGCCAGAACCCAGCCCAGCACCTCAGCCACCAAGTACACATCCGCTGTCATTTCTGCAGCTGTCAGAGGCTCTATGGGGGCACCCGCCAGCCCAGCCAGTGTGCCACCAACCCCTGCCAAGGCCAAGAAGGTTCCGCCACCTGGCAAGGGCAAGAAGGAGACAGAATCCAGCAAGGAGAAGCAGCCACAACCACCCAGCAAGGCCACGTCAAAGACTCCAGCTGGCAAACCCAAGGAGGCACCACCATCTGCCAAAGGCAGGAAGGGGTACAGAACACCAGCCAAGGCACTTCAGCTGTCTCAGCCTGCAGATGAAGGCTTGGTGGCTACCAGCACAATCGCCAGCACCGCGGCCAGCACCATGGCCAGCCCGCCACCTGCACCGCCGCAAGCACCTCCACCTGCACCGCTGCAGGCACCACTACTGTCAGCAGCAGCAGCCCCAGTGGGCAGCCTTCCGAGGCTGCAGGGGAAGGGCTGGAGCCTCCTCCCACCACTGGCAGCACCGGCACCTGCACCACAGCCAGCACCACCACCTGCACCACCGCAAGTACCGCTGCAAGCACTGCCACCTGCACCGCTGAAAGTAGCACCACTGCCAGCAGCAGCAGCCCCAGTGGGCATCTGTCTGAGGCTGCAGGGGAAGGGCTGGAGCCTCCCCCCACCACTGGCAGCACCCTCACCAGCACCGGCACTACCACCACTGTACAGCCTTAGCCGCCGGCAGATGGACTGTAGTCCTGCCTCCATGGAGCATCATGCATCCTGGCCACTGAAAATCTCGTGGCTCTGACCCCTACGTGAGGGACTGTGACCTGGCACTCCCCAAGTGCTCCATCACTGGGCACACAGCCCCCTCCAGAACCAGTGGAAGAAGGCATCCACTCACCCCCTCCTTGGCAGGATGAAGCACACTGGGCACAAAGCCCCCTCCAGAACCAGTGGAAGAAGGCATCCACTCACCCTATCCTTGGCAGGATGAAGCACACTGGGCACAAAGCCTCCTCCAGAACCAGTGGAGAAGCCACCCACTTGAGAGACTGTGGCCTTGCATTCCCCAGGACCAAGAAGTGGGCACACCACCCACTAGAGAGAATGTGGCTTTGCACTCCCCAGGACCAAGCAGTAGGCAAACCACTACTAGAGAGACTGTGGCTTTGCACTCCCCAGGACCAAGCAGTGGGCAAACCACCCACTTGAGAGACTGTGGCTTTGCACTCCCCAGGACCAAGCAGTGGGCAAACCACCCACTTGAGAGATTGTGGCTTTGCACTCCTCAGGACCAAGTGGTGGCAGTGGGCAAACCACCCACTTGAGAGACTGTGTCCTTGCACTTCCCAGGACCAAGCAGTGGGTATGTAGCCCCCTCCAGGAGCAGTGGCGTAGTACCATCTTCCAGCTGACGTCCCCCCCTTCCCGTCCCCCTGAGGTGCCTGTGTGTTTTCGACCTGATGCCCCTGTAGTGTTCTCTCCGTTTTGAGGCAGGAGTCAAGTGTGGGCTTGGACTATGTGTTATGGCCCAGTGGGCCACGGACTATTTTTGTGTGGACATTGTCCCTCATTTTGTATATATTGTACATACTGTTAATTTATTTATGTACGTATTTCTAAGTATTTCTAATATTACACTGATTTGACTCCATTCCTTTTGTCCTTGCGTTATTCCTGAGGGTTACGGGGTGTATATGTAATGTTGTTGCAAGTGTTTGGGTGTATGGTGTTGGGGGTGGGGGTGTTGCGTGTGTCACTCTCTTTTTTCTCCTCCCCTCCCTTGGGTGCTAGGTGCAGTACTCACCGTGGTCATTGTCGCCGGCATTGGTGCTCCTGGTATATGAGCAGATACACCAGCATGGGGAAGACCTGCAGCTCGGGCTCCATGGTGTCCTGGTTCTTCCTTGAGTGTCGAGAGGTGAGTGGTTTCCCTTCAAAGTACTGTTTCCGCTCTGCTTTTGATGGCGTTGATACCGCCCCAGAAAAGCTGGCGGATGGGCGGGTTGTACTGGAGTGGGCGGTACATTGTCTTCTACCTGGCTGTTGGCGGTTACCGCCACAGTGTTTGTTGCTACCGCCGCAGGAGTCGGAGTGATAAAGTGGCTGTCTGTGTTGGCGGTTTCCTCTGTGGTCATGATTCCATTTTTATTACCGCCGACCTGTTGCCGATATTACTGCCGCTTTAACAGTGACCGCCAGGGTTGTAATGAGGGCCTTAGTCTCTTTTTTGGAGCTCAGACTCTTCCACCCAGAGAGGCAGGTCAAATACCGTCTCCCCAAGGTCCCACAGAACGGGATTTGCTGCTGTGGAAAAGCTTAAAGGGGGAGCAACCTGAACTTTAAGCTCAGCAGTAACTCACCTACATCAAATCTGCTTGGCAAGTAAGCCCCTGTCTTCCAGATGTTTTTCCAAACAAAAACAAGTTTTAAGCCCCATATTTCAGGAAAAAGACAGGAGGAGTACACTCTTAAACCAGCCAATGGTCCAGGACCTTGGGGACAACACAAAGGTGTCAAGATTGGCTCCATCAGAGGCCAGCAGCAGGGTCCAGGGTGGGACCGGTTGCAACTGGCCAGCTGTTAATTCACAGAAAAGCTGTGTCCCTGTAGCTTGAACAGGAGGTAAGCCCAATGACTCTTGGAGTCCACGCCTTTGTCCTGGGTAAAAGAGGGAGACGAGGTTCAGTCTTCTAGGCTCTTCTCTGGTCACAGACAGCAGACCGAGTCTTCTTCTGTTCTTTTACAGGTCCAGAAAGTGTTGTGAGAAGCATACTGTAGGTGCAGTTTAAATGCCTGGACCCAGCCTATGGGTGGAGGAAACTCCTGGCCGCTCCCTAACCAATGGGGTAAAAGTTCCCAAGCATGGCCCTGCCCATGTTGTGTGGTTCTTATTATGGTAATAAGACTGCATGTTTAGGGCGGCAGCACCACCAAGTGTAGGAGACTGAGTGAACACCACACTGTTTGAAAGCTGTCAGCCTGACTCCTGGCTAACCTGCAGTGCCTCAACGAACCCTGGGAAGGTAGGAGGTGATATTTGGCACCCTAGACCTGACTCCCTGACTCCTCCAGGAAGTCATGGAAACAGATCAGACCACTTTCACTCAGTTAAATAGTGACTTACACATGCCAAGACAGGACCGAGATGCAAACTGAATTTCAATGCATTTTTTAAACAATTGCATCCTAGTATAAAAAGTATGGGCTGCAATAATGAGGCAGATGAAACATAGTATGGTAATGATTGTTACAACTAGTGAGAAGAAGATAAAGAGCCCCACCATTTTAAATGATTCTAGATAGCCTAGAGATTCCTGCCTATACCCTATGTATAGATCTGAGAGAATAGTGGTTGTGACCCTTCTGCCTGTCCCGATCTAAGGAAGTAACCCTGACCTCATACCTGAATAGGATGGCAAGGGTCCACCTATTGTCTGGATGGCAATCTTCTTGGGAAGCTGAATAATCAGCACAAGGATCAACAAAGCTGTCTGTGGTATGATGGGCATCCCAGGACGGCCATGACTGGAATGCCCTCTGTCCCCATTTAGGTTTATGTGTTGTTTATATAATAACCCATACAGGGTTCTAAAAACAGGCCCACCGTACTGATGTGTCTAGAAAGTAGGGACTGGCTCCTGGACTGGCAATACAAGTTAGCATATCACACACCGTACATGACAGCCTTGAGCAGGGCACAAAGTGCATGTTGTACAAATGGCTGATAAAATGTGCAGCATGAACAACTATTTCTTCTTACAAAGAGGCAGCTGATTAATATATTAAAACAATGAGCTAAAAGCTGGCTATGCTAAAACATTGGGAATTTATTAAAATGCATATGAATGTAAAGAGCACAGGCTATGGCCTAATTTTAAAATAAGGGTGCCCAAACTAGGTGCTAAAAGGGTCCTACAACACCCACTTTTGCAGCATTGTCTGTGTTCTCTGCTACAAACAATCCTACGGTTCCCCTCGCTAACTAAACCTAAGATGACAGAAACTTTTTCCCTTTGTCACCTTTGCTGTGCCCACCCTAGAGGTGTGGCCTGGAAAATGTGCAATCCCTCCTCTGGGGTCACTCAAAAAGGGTTGGGGGGGGAAGCAACTTTCCAACTGGGATTATTGCCTACCTGCTGGTGGGACAAAGGAGGAGTAGGCCCAGGTGTTAGATACATCTGCCTGTGACTGAGTAGGCCACTTTGAAGTTAATTAGGTTCCTGGACACCCCGGATTGTCATCCTGCCAGTGGACTAGAACACCTCCACACACCCAAGGCCTTTGTTTCAGCTCTGTGAGAAAGTTCACATCTTATCAAGGGGTCTATTGACCTCTTGGGTGGCTGTTGTCGCTCATGAAAATGAGACTCTAAAGATATAAGCAGGGAAAATAGAACTCTCTAAATGTACCTTTTCCAAAATATTCATATAATGCCAATTTCACCAATGAATTGGGTTTGTAATAAATATTTCAAAAAGTCCAACAATGGAGTTTGTCACTGTTTCATAGCTATAGATCACATTAGTAAATGTAATAGTATAACTCAATGCTTTCCTATGGAACAGCCAACCCAGCGAAAATAGCTTTTTAGAACTTTTCACTGCAAGGACATGTCCTACTTTTAAATACATTGCACTCTGCCGTTTAGGCAGCAAGGCCTAACTTAAGGGTGAGTTATTAATACTCAAAATGAAGATTTAGGCCTGTCAAAAGGGATTATTTTGAAAGGGTACATTTGCCATTTAAACATGCACAGTCAGGCAACACATGGCAGGCCTGCAGTCATGTTTACACTGCTACTGTAGTTGGTGGCTCAATCAGTCCTGCAGTCCACCTGTGACATTTAACTTACAGTCCCGGGTATACTATTGTGCTATACACTAGGGACTTACAGCTAAGTTAAATATTCCAATGAGGTGTTTGCTGGTCTCATCGGGTTGAAAGGGGAAGCACAGGCACTTCACTGCTGGTTAACAGAGTGCTACCAACAGCAAAACAGGCTAGACAAAAATCTGTGGGTACACCACATAAAAGACTACCGCACAATGTATAATACAGAATAAAAACAAGTTAAATTTGAATATATATAGCTCTATCGCCACATCTTCGTACCTAAAGCCAAATACTAACATTCACAGGTCCCCAAAGTACTAACACCATCATAATTAAAACTTCAATCACTGTCAAATATATGACACTTTCACTTCAACACTAAGGCCCTCGTTATGAGTGTGGCGGTCAATGGACTGCCGTGGTGGAGATGGCGGTTGCACCACCACAGGGCTGGCAGTATAGACTGCCATATTACGAGTACTGGGAAGGCACCTGCAGAACACAGTCAAGTTTCTGTACGAACCGCCAATGTGGACGGACTGCTGTTGCCGGCAGAAGGCATCTTCAGGGTGGCCGTCAGGCAGTTTCTGCCCACCGTATTACGAGGTTGCACACAGCCAGGACTTCCGGGGTGGTCTAACCGGCGCGAAAACCATGGCAGAAACGAACAACATAAAAGGAAGCACCCACCTTCTGGAACACAGGCACATCCGTAGGCGCCATGGCACGCAAATTGTAAGTATTTCCAATGCTCCTGCTGGCCATTGATATCCAGGTTCAGTGATGCCAACATAGATACCAGCCGCAAGTACCCCATCCTAGCACACACTGGAGGGAAGGACATTAGTACACACACACGCACAAACGCACAGTCACCATACATACATACATGCACAATGAAAACCAGGACAACATATGTAGCATCAACACCAATGGTGCCGTTGTAGGTAAATATTATTGGAAATATAAAAAGTGTAATGACAACAACTATATACAAAATACCACAAGGGCTAGTGCATCATTGTCCAAATGTCCCGGGCACACTGGGCATGTGAGGCCTGCCCAACTTGACTTCTGACGCAATGTGAAGACCTCCACAGGGCAGGGGCATCAATGAGTCATGCAGGCACCTCAAGGATTGTCAGGGTGGGGAGGGTGTGATCAGGGTTTGTATGGGGGGGTCCTTCCTCTTCTTATCAGGATTCCCCCCTTAACTGTCCTGCTTTCAGGGGGATGCCGTAGCCTTGCCCCTCTTTCCTGCCTTCTTAGGTGGGACAGCAGTGGAGGCCACCACAGCAGGGGACCCAGATGGAATGCTACCAGGGCTGAAGATGTGAGGGTCAGGTGTGCCTGTTGTGGCAGCACTGCAGACTGCTGATTGCGGGGCATGGCTCAGCCCAGAGGAGGACAGGGAGGTGGAAGACAGGCATCTGGGAAGGGTAGCAGGGCATTTGGGGGGAACAGGGACTGGACCAGGAGACGGGAACACGTAAAACTCATGCAGGAATCTCTTTTTAGGGACAGCGGGTAGATCATGGGTTAGGTGTTTTGGACTGGAGGGAGAGGGGATGGTTCATAGGTATGTACGTGGATGTGGTTTGGGTGCTAGTGTGTGAGTGTATGATATGTGTGTGCTGGGTGTGTGTTGAGTGGATGAGTGTGGGCGTAAAGGTGTCCTGGTAGGAGGAGTGGAGGAGACACAGGGAGATGGCAGGGGGATGTGTTAGTGAATGTTGGGGTGGTGTGTGCAGGTAGGGTGGATGTCCTGCATGTGGTAGTGTTGACTGTTGTGGTGCATGCGAATGTGGTGTATGGAGTGCATGCATGGGGGTCTGCTGTTGTGGTGATGGTGGCAATGACAATACATGTGTCTGGACCTGGGACTGATGATGTGGTGTCTGCAGGTGTGAGTGGCGATGTGACTGTGAGGGGGAGCAGGTGGGGAAGTCAGGGTAGGTAGTGGATATTTGGTATGTGTGCATCTAAATAATGGGTGTTGCATGGCGATGGTGGCGTTTGTGGTGCATGTGATTGTCCTTGAGCTCAGGGTCTGTTGGTGGGGATGCATGCTGGTATGAAAGTATGCTTTGGATGGGAAATGGGAGAGGGATGTGGGAGTGGGAACAGGTAGGTGGAGGGGAGATGGAAGAAGAAGGAACACTGGCTGCCGTCAATGAGGAGGCTAGAGCCTGAAATGATCTCTGAAGGGCAGACTGGGCACTGTGAATGCCTTCCAGGAACACATTTGACTGTTGCATCTGGGATGCCAGTCCCTGGGTGGCATTCATGATGGTTGTCTGCCCAACAGAGATGGACCTCAGGAGGTCAATAGCCTCCTCATTGAGAGGAGCAGGGCTGACTGGGGCAGGGACAGAGGTGCCTGCGATGAAGGAGATGCTCACCCTCCTGGGTGAGCGGGCACGTGCAACTAGGTGGGGAGCTACAGAGAGGGCCATGCTGGTAAGGGGATGGCAGACAACGATGGTGCAGGCATGGGGCCAGAAGGTTCCACCACCACCAGGGAGTCACCATTGGAGGAAGAATCAGATGATGTTGTAGCTGTTCCTGTCTCCCCTGTTGTGCTCCACTCGCTCTCCGTCCCAATGGTCGCCTCGGCTCTGCTGGTATCAGCCTCCTGGGTCCTGTGGGATGCAGCTTCCCCACTTGCCGGTGCCACTTCTCTTTCCCCAGATGATGCTGTTGCACACAAAGACATCGGAGCAGAGGGAGGGAGGGTGGGACAGTGAGAGGCAGGCTGGGTGAAAGAGAAACAGGGAGCAAGTGGTCAATGTCAGCACAACAGCCACAAGCAAGTCACTACAACATACTCTAATGCCATGTCATTACATGCCATGCCTTCACACACACGTCACTGCAATGACAACCCACGCATGCCACCTCAGTCATGAACCTGAATTTCACACATGCTGACACACATTCAATCCTGTACAGGATGAAAGCCATACCCTCAACACATGGCTGACCCACCCCATTGGCTCATGGCTCTATACGATCACTAGACCCAAACTTTACACTCTACAGGCGTTTGGAAGCATACTTTCACAGCCACATAACCCAAGCACATATAGCTGTATGATGTGAAACCTCAGACTTCGCAGACTACTCACACACCACATGCCAGCAGAGAGGGATATGGCCCCAGCAACACTGATTGGATATTTGGGAGTACAATGTATGTGAACTCCAGAAGCAGGAACCCTGTCCACATCTAAGACCCTGCTCATGTACTACACAGTTGCCCTGTCATCGATGCCACTTAGCAGTATAGTCAACCCCAACTCACGTCCTGCCTGGCATATGAACACATGTATGTAGCACATCCGGCCTCAATGTGTCTCAAGCCTAGTCATATAGTAGCTATCTAGCTCTCACAGCCTTCACACACTGCACAGGCTGCACCAATCACTCACCACAAAACCTAAGTACGAATGTGAACTCACCCTCTTGTGGCTGCTGTAGTGCCCTCAAGCGCCCATCCACCTCAGGGTATGCCACTGCCAAAATGCGGGACATAAGGGGGGTCAGGGTCCGACGGGCACCCCTCCCTCATTGGGAGGATGTCCCTAACTGTACCCCACTGGTCTTCCTCACCCAGCGCCTCAAGTCCTCCCACGCTCCCTGCAGTGGGTGCTCAACCAGGCAAGGACCCCCAGGGTCCGCACTTGCTTGGCGATGGCACGCCAGATCCCCTTCGTTTGATGGGCGCTCACCTGCATGGATAACACGGAGAAAAGGAGACAGTCATGCAGCGTAGCGTCTTAGGGACTGCAGTGCACACAACACATCCCCTGAACATATGCACATTTCAACCTTCCAGTTGTCCTCACAGCCCTCAGCCAGGTCCTTCCACAAGTCACTCATCCTCGTTCCAAGGCCCCCATCCACATTTGTACATTCATAGTGCACTCACCTGCTGCCCTGGTGCCCCATCCACTGGGCATACAGGGGTAAGACACCCTCCACAAGCTTCTCAATTTCCTCCTGTGAGAAGGTTGGGGCACTCTTCCCTGCAGCACGTAGCATCTTGGCTACCAGTGGCAGAAGACAGCAGCACACGCAGTGGAGGTATTCTCAGCACAAGTGCCAGGAGTCAAGTGAACATGAGAACATGAAACGGGGGTCACGGCCGCCGCAGTCATCACCGTCACTGCCGCCGATGATAGCCATTGGCTCATGTCTCCCATAGGCAACCATGTTAACCAATGATGAGTTACAAGGCGGTTGCGACCGCCTACCGCCATGACGTCTTACGCCAGCAGAATTCGCTCACTTCCATCTGTCCTATGCATGCAGGACAGGCGGCTGCAATTTTACTTCTACGATGTGAACAGAGGGGGTTTATGAGGTGCGTCATGGATGTTTAATAGTGACCTGTGCACAGCTCCTCTGCGACCACACATCCTTTATGCATGCACATAATGATTGCCACTCCCTCCTATTCCCAGGTACGGTGGACGAAATGCTCCTGTCTACAGGCCCCAGGTCAATCTTGCCACCCTTGAAGAGAGGCACGTCATCCAGTGCTATCGGCTCAACCGTCAGGCCATCATGGATCTTGTGAGGCTGTATTCGTCATCCCAATGCCATCACACCCACAGTACAGGTTTTGGCAGTCCTCCACTTCCTCGCCTCAGGGTCCTTCCAAATAACAGTGGGCGGGCTGCCGGAATGTCCCAGCCCATGTTCAGTAATGTCTTGAAGAACCTCCTATGTGCCCTACTGAAACATATTAGTAGCTATATCAGGTTCCCCAACGTAACGATCTGTGAAAGCAGCCTTCTATTCTGTAGCACATGTGCCACATGTGATTGGGGCTATTAATGGGACCCACATTGCCCTGCTGACACCCAGGAAGAGTGAACAGGTGTTTGGGAACCGTAAAATCTTCTACTCAACCAATGTTCAGGTGGTATGTCTCGCAGACCTCTACATCACTCAAGTGACTGCCCGGTTCTCAGGGTCAGTGCATGATGCCTACATACTGCGGAATAGCGGTATCCCACACCTGATGGCACCACTGCAAAGGGATCGTGCCTGGCTCATTGGTATGTATTGTGTCATATGTGTGTATCTGTATTCTGCACATGCAACACCTTCCAGATTTATCTACAGTTTTCAATATGCCTATTACCTCTGTGCACACAGGTGACTCTGGTTATCCCAACCCGCCATGAATAATGACACCTCTCAGGCACCCAACTACAGCAGCAGAAAACCGCTTCAATGATGCCCATGGGAGGACCCAACGGGTAATTGAACGCACCTTTGGAATGCTGAAAGCCAGATTCAGGTGCTGGACCTTACTGGAGGGCCCCCTACTGTACAGACCAGCAAAAGTGTGCCAGATCATTATGGCGTGCTGCATGTTGCACATTTTAGCTCTCGGACGTCACCTCCCATTACTGGATGCTGAGGAGGGTACAGCTGTGCCAGTGGCTGATGAAGGGGACATGTGGAGTGATGAGGAGAATGGTGACGAGAATGCAGCTGATTCCAGAGCTGATTCCAGAGGAGATCTGATACAACAATACTTCGTCTGACATACAGGGATGTGTCAGAGCCATGCTATGGAGCAATGTCTGCCGTGTGCAGGGCTGCTACCAGGGTTGTGTGTTCAATGTGGGAGAACCCATTACTTTAGATGTGGTGCTGTTAACTTTATTGCAGATCTTGTAAATGATTGCTCCCCCTTCTGGCACTGTCACATAAATTGGTAGGTCAATGGTCTTCCTGTTACATATGTGATGGCTGTATATTTTGAACTCATGGTAGATAAAGACGTAGACAGAAACTGTGCAGTGGACTGACACTGGATGGTGGTAAGTTGCATCAGCACCCCTGCTATGGTGGCCATGGCGGCACTGTGGGTCTGCCACTGCTGCATGGCCTCCTGATGGTTCTCCCTCTGTAGCATCTGGGTCTCCTGCAGGGTAGTGAGGATCTGGGCCATGGTGTCCTGGGTTTGGTGGTATGCACCCAGGATTTGGTTGAGGGCCTCCTGGCCAGTCTGATGTTGTTGCTGCCCCTTCCTTGGACCACAGATCCCCTCCCAATAGCCCTGCCCCCCTGTGTCTGTGCCCCTGACACAGTGTGCCCACTCCCAGTAGCACCAAGGCCTTCATTGTCTGGGGCGGGTGCCCTGGACTCAGGCCCCTGTACTGTGGGGCACACCTCTAATTGAGTGGTCCTGAGGCACATGTTTGGGGAGGAGGGGCTAGCTATGGTGTTTTAGATTTGTTGGCAGCTTTCAACACTGTTTTTCTTCTACCTCTCGTACAAAGATTTGAGGAGATGGTTATTTATGGTCACGCTTTAAAACGGTCTCAGTCTTTCCTGTGTGATAGATATAAAAAAATAACAATGTCTCATTGTTCATCTAGAAATGTAAGGCTCCAGTTTGGTATTTCTCAGGGATCATCCCTGAGCTCTCCTCTATTCAATGTATACATGTCCCCAGGCAAAGTTGACAAAGACCTTTGGAATTAAAGTAGTATTCTATGATGAAGATATGCAGTCGATTTTATCTATGGATAAAACCTCTGATGCTTCAGTATTATCCTTTAAAAGTTGTTTATTCAAGGTCATTGACAAATAAAACTGAGAGTCTTTTCTTTGAAAAAGCAAATAATTTCAATATTAAGGATTGGTGACCTGAGGGCCTGCCAACACCTCCCTCTCCAGCTCCAGCCCAAGAAGTTAGAACCCTTAGGATAGAATTTTGCAACAAGCTTTTTTTCCGACTGCAAATTCTCAGCACTACTTAGAACGTCTCCCATTTGAGGCCTGAAAAAACAGCAGTGCATGCACTATTTACCTCCAGAACTGATTATGCAAAAAACCTCTATTTAGGCCTACATCAGGCCTTGATTTATAGGCTACAGGTAGTACAAAATGCTTCCTCATGTCTGGTTTCAACATTTCCCAGTAGGTGTTTGATTTCTCAACATCTTAAACAGTTGCACTGGCTGCCAGTGCATAATTGTATTCAATTTAAAACCCTTGCCCTAGAACATAAAATATACTATGACAATGGACTGAGATATCTGAGAGAAAGATTTCAGCATTAAAATCCAAATTGGGATCTCAGATCCATTAAGGATAGGCTTTTTAAGCTGCCTAAATGTAGACAGAAAAGAGGGTGAGATCAATCAATCAATCAGGAATTTGTAAAGCGCACTACTCACCCATGAGGGTCTCAAGGCGCTGAGGACGGTGGGAGGAGGTGCTGCTACTGCTCAAACAGCCAGGTCTTGAGAAGTTTCCTGAAGGTAAGGAGGTCTTTCGTCTGGCGCAGGTGGGTGAGAAGAGTGTTCCACGTTTTGGCAGCGAGATGTGAGAATGATCTACCGCCAGTTGTCGTTCTGTGGACGCGTGGGACAGTTGCGAAGTGGGCAGAGCGGAGATGCCAGGTCGGGGTGTAGAAGGAGAGCTGTCTGTTGAGGTATTCTGGTCCGGTGTTGTGCTGTGCTTTGTGAGCGTGGGTGAGGAGTTTGAAGGTGATTCTCTTGTTGACTGGGAGCCAGTGCATGTTTCTCAGGTGGTCTGTGATGTGGCAGTGGCGGGTAATGTCCAGGATGAGGCGTGCGGAGGCGTTCTGGATGCGTTGCAGCCTCCTCTGGAGTTTGGCTGTGGTTCCTGCGTAGAGGGCATTGCCATATTCTAGTTTGCTGCTTACGAGGGCTTGGGTGACTGTTCTTCTGGTTTCGGTGGGTATCCATTTGTAGATCTTTTGGAGCATGCGGAGGGTGTTGAAGTAGGAGGAGGATGTGGTGTTGACTTGCTGGGTCATGGATAATGAGGAGTCCATGATGAATCCTAGGTTGTGTGAGAAGTCGGTGGGAGTCAGAGCTGCTCCGAGAGTGGTAGGCCACCAGGAGTCATCCCATGCGGAGGGGGTGGGGCCAAAGATGAGGACTTCCGTCTTGTCGGAATTGAGTTTGAGGCAGCTGCTCTTCATCCATTCAGCGATGGCCTTCATTCCTTCATGGAGGTTGGTCTTGGGGGAGTCCTTGGTGAGGGAGAGAATCAACTGTGTGTCTGTCACCGGGTACGTCAGTGATGACACTAAGGCAGTGGAGTATGAACTCAGGTGAGTCTTTATTCTTTCTTTTTCTTATTGTGATTTAGTATAGTATTTACATCTACTGTACAGTTCAATCTTTTTTTGGCTTCCCCTGGGCTTCAATGCTCTCTCCTTTTCTCTCCTTCTTCCAGGGCCTGGTTAGCCACGCTTCTCCAGAAGCGTGGCTGGAACCTTCGCGGTGCGCCTCCTGCACTGCTGCCGGGACTATGGAATCCTCCGGGGCACTTCCCGTCCATCTCCAGCTGCTGCTTGACTTTGGGCTTTTCGCCACTTGCTGCTGCCGCCGTTCATCTTCTGCTGCTGTCACTCCTCTTTCCACTGCCTGCCCTCCAGCCGGGGTCTCTCCTCCTTTAAGGATCCCGGGCGCGCGAACCTCCTGCCGCTGCTCCATCCACCCCGGAAGTGCACGGGGATTGGGTGTCCTGGTTGCTGCTTCCGGGTCGGAGGCGGCAGCGTCAGCCCATGCCGCCTCCTCGGACGGGCCCAACTGCGCTGGCCCATCACAGACACTCCCCCTAGCGAGTGGCTGATAGAGGCGCTCTGGACCAGGGTACCGAGACAGGTAATCGGCATTCGTTATGAGGGCTCCAGGGGAGTGGCGAATCTGGAAGGAAAAAGGCTGGAGTGAGAGAAACCACCGGAGAACCCGAGCATTGGTGCCCTTATGGTGAGCAAGCCAGGTCAATGGGGCATGGTCTGTCAACAGTGTGAAGGTTCTTCCCTCCAAATAATACCGTAGGGATTCCACAGTCCATTTGATTGCCAAACATTCCTTTTCCAGGGTGGGATAGTGCTGCTCCCGGGGAAGTAGCTTACGACTAATATAGACAATGGGATGCAAAGCCCCATCATCTTTCTCTTGGGATATAACCGCCCCCAGTCCCACATCCGAGGCATCTGTCTGTACCTCAAAAGGTTTGTTGAAGTCGGGATAACATAGAACTGTCTCAGACGTAAGGAAGCGTTTCAAAGTCTCAAAACTCTGTACTTCGGAAGCAGAGAGGGTAGGTAACTTGTTAGGACATGCTTTCTTTAATGAGTCCGTAAGTGGCCCAGCGATAGTGGAAAACCGAGGTATAAACCTACGATAACATCCTACTAGGCTTAAAAAGGCCCGTACCAGGGGGTATTTCTAGCTTATATGTGGTAGGATTGATTTGTTCTATTACCTCCTATGGTCCTTGCCATCAAGCAAGCAACTTATTTTCACAGGTAGGCAACAATACCAGTGCCTCATCTCCCACCCTCAGACTACGAAAGGTGCTTTTGGAGTCATATAGGGGGTCATTACAACATTGGCGGTAAAAGGCGCTTACCGCTGTGCAGAAGACCGCCAATACACCGCCGCGGCCGCGGAATCCCGCCACAGCTATTATGACCCACATCTCGTAATCCACCGAAATTCAGACACCCACACAACACCGCCACACCAAAGGTCAGTAATAAACTGGCGAAAACCAAACCTCCACCTCCATGCCAACAGAAACACGCCCATGCTATTACGACCCATGAATCCACGCAGCGGTCTTTCAACCGCAGTATTCAATTGGCGGTACACACCGCCGCGCTCAAAATACACACACATCTCCAAAACACCGCCACATTGGACAATTCGAAATACACACACCTGACACACATACAAACACCACTCCCACACACCCAACACAATATAAAACACACACCCACATCACCCACAAACCCCTACGACCACAAATTAGAGACGAAGGCCAGAGAGACTGCACAGCCAAGACAACACCACCATACAGAGGCACACAACACCATCACCCAACCCACATCCACGCACAAAACACCACACACCACTACACATCACCACACACATCAACAATCACACCGCCCCACACATCACACACACCACCCCATGTCACGCCAAAGACACCCCCGCTTCTCCGAGGAGGAACTCAGGGTCATGGTGGAGGAAATCCTACGGGTAGAGCCACAGCACACATCAATAACCAGGAAGATGGAGCTATGGCGAAGAATCATGGACAGGGTCAACGCAGTGGGACAGCACCCAAGAAATAGGGAGAACATCAGGAAGAGGTAGAACGACCTATGGGGGAAGGTGCGTTCAACGGTCTCCAGGAACAACATTGCGGTTCAGCGGACTGGCGGCGGACCCCCACCTCCTCCTCCACAACTAACAACATGGGAGGAGCAAGTCTTGACCATCATGCATCCAGAGGGCCTCGCAGGAGTCGGTGGAGGATGGGACACTGGTAAGTCAAATCTTAACTATCATATCCCCTACCCTACCTGCATGCTATCACACACCCCCACCCTCACACCCTCCCCTATCACTCCAACTCCTCACTAATGTACTAATAACACAAACCACACATCCGAACACCAAGCCCTGCATGACAGAACTGAGCATGGACACCCAGCACTAAAGCATGCCCACTGCACATACCCAGAACACCCCCCTCAACCACCATCACACAAGCTCCCACACAGGAATGCTTGCACTGGGGTACACGCTCACCCACCCATTGCACACCATTACACACACACATGCAATAATCATGCTCTTCTGCCCCTGCAGGAACCCGAAGGACCGTCACCACACAGGAGGGTCCAGACAACACCACTCCACCCCAGAAGAGGCCCACAGTGACGAGAGCAGCTCTGCCCTACTGGATCCTGATGACCAGCCCGGACCATCGTGGGACTCAGGACAGTCGGTTCCCCTTGCACAGGCACAGCCCAACACCGACCTTCCACCCTCTGGTAACACCAGCACAGCACCCACCCAGCGGGCCCAATCCTCCCTACCCAGGACAGGTCAATCAGCGGTGTGTCCACCACTACAGGGAACCCAGGATAACCCACCACCCCAACAACAACAGGGACCTAGGGGCAGTGGTAGTGGGCACACAGTCCAGGGGACGGAGGCACAGGAACACAGGGGAACTGGGAGGGCTGCTGTGCGACAGGGGGCGGACAGGCCAAGGGAACCCACTCTCCACGAGGCCCTCTCCTCCATCATGGGAGCCTACCACCACTCCCAGGAGACAATGGCGACGGTCCTGGACAAGTTGCAGGAGACCCTGCGCCTGCAGGAGGAACAGTATTTGGGGTTCAGGGAGGAGCTCAGGACCATCAGCTCCGCCCTGGGCACCATCGTAGGGGTGCTGAAGGACATACAGCAGACTTTGAGGGACACCGTGGCACTCCAAGGGGCCCCTGACACTAGCCAGGACGATGAACTACCCACCACCTCCGCCGGCGCTAGTGGACAGGACGCCCCGCCACAGGACCACCACACCAGCACCCCACCCCCTGCAGACGGACAACCACCACGCAAGCGGTCTCTGAGATCCAGGAACAGGACAGAGCAAGATGGCAAGACCTCCACCAGGAAATGAGACCACCCTGATTGTCCTCCCACTGTCCCACCTTGTTACCCTGTCCATACTTAAACAGCCCCAGCTCCACTTCCTATGCCCAGATGGGCAGTGCACCTGTGAGACTAATAGACTGGACTCTGCCATGGACATTCCTCCACCATCACCCATCACCATTTTACCACCCCCTCCAATAATTAGCACTTCAATAAACACCCTTGAAACACAAAACAATCTGGAGTCAGTCTGTGATTTTGAAAATGTGTATTAGCAATGACAGTGTGATAATGCATTTCCCATTTGAAAGCTAACATACCTATGTCACACATCACAAGTACTTGAAGGATGCAAGCAGATGACACGTTGGTAACCACACCTGTGAAACAGTAATCGAAAGGTACAACTCAGTTACCAAATAGTGGTTGAAACCGACAGACAGGATAGAGGTAGACCTGTGAAAGTTAATGTAATGTCAAACATGAAAATGTTCTCACCTGAGTGTCACTGGAAATATTGCTGTATGACTGACTCCCTGTTGTCGTTGTCTTCTTCCTCAGCTCCCTCCTCATCACTGTCCACAGGCTCCACAGGCTCCACAGCTGCTACAACACCGTCATCTGGGTCATCCTCCTGCAGAAAAGGCACCTGGCGTCGCAAAGCCAGATTATGAAGCATGGAGCAGGCAATGATGATGTCGCACACCTTCTTCGGTGAGTAGAATAGGGATCCACCTGTCATATGGAGGCACCTGAACCTGGCCTTCAGGAGGCCGAAGGTGCGTTCGATCACCCTCCTAGTCCGCCCATGGGCCTCATTGTACCGTTCCTCTGCCCTGGTCCTGGGATTCCTCACTGGGGTCAATAGCCAGGACAGGTTGGGGTAACCAGAGTCTCCTAATAGCCATACACAGTGCCTCTGGAGTTGACCCATCATATCAGGGATGCTGCTATTCCGCAGGATGTAGGCGTCATGCACTGAGCCAGGGAACATAGCATTTACCTGGGAGATGTACTGGTCTGCCAAACATACCATCTGGACATTCATTGAATGATAACTCTTCCTGTTCCTGTACACCTGTTCACTCCTTGGGGGGGGGACCAGAGCTACATGGGTCCCATCAATGGCACCTATGATGTTGGGGATATGTCCAAGGGCATAGAAGTCACCTTTCACTGTAGGCAAATCTGCCACCTCAGGGAAAATTATGTACCTCCTTACGTGTTTCATCAGGGCAGACAGCACTCTGGACAACACGTTGGAAAACATAGGCTGGGACATACCTGATGCCATGGCCACTGTTGTCTGAAAAGACCCACTAACAAGGAAATGGAGCACTGACAGCACCTGCACGTCAGGGGGGATACCAGTCGGATGGCAGATTGGTGACATCCGGTCTGGCTCCAACTGGGTACATAGTTCCTGGATTGTGGCACGGTCAAACCGGTAGGTGACGATGACATGTCGCTCTTCCATTGTCAACAGGTCCACCAGCGGTCGGTACACCGTGGGATTCTGCCATCTTCTCAACTGTCCCAGCTGACGGTGCCTACGAAGGACAACAGCGACGAATCAGTCATAATTCCTCCAGGTATGTACCCACAGTTACACACAAGACTACACCACTCACGAAACCCTTCCTGTATGTGTGTTGAGTGTAGGCCTAGCTATGTGTGACGCACAGGTAAATTAAGCCATGTTGGCCCCTGAAATGCCAGCTGCCTGACCTCTAAACTGGGACAATGGGATTGTGGGGCAATTGCGCTGGCGTTGCACACCGTCGCGGTAGGCGGTCGTAGACCGCGGCGCAATGCTGCATTGGTTAACATTGGACCTTATGGGTCCCATGAGCCAATGAACAGGTGCGCCGGCGTGATGATGCGCACCGCCGCGGACGTCACCGCCATTTTCTATCTGTTCAATCACTAGATACCTGACCTTCGACAGGAGAGGACCTACACTGCAAGTGCTGCTGTGACCTCGGTCTGGAAGCGACGATGGCTGCTGCGTCTGTGGAAAGGGCCCCTGCCTTCACTGCACAGGAGTTGGAGAAACTGGTAGACGGGGTCCTCCCCCAGTACACGCTACTCTACGGTCCTCCAGACCAACAGGTTAGTACACAGGGAGCACGTTGTGTGGACTAGGCCTGGGTGGAGAGGGCTGGTTGGAAGAGGGAAGGGGGCAGAGATCATAGAACATTAATGCATGGGAATGAATGGGCACATGGCCAGAGTAGGGAGGGGGCCACTCACAATGACGGTGCAGTTGGTAATGACTGTTCCTCTTTCCTTGTGCATGTCATGTAGGTCAGCGCCCACCAGAAGAGGGACATTTGGCGTGCCATCGCCAAGGAGGTCCGGACCCTGGGGGCCCACCAGAGACGGGGCACCCACTGCCGTAAGAGATGGGAGGACATTCGCCGCTGCAGCAAGAAGACGGCGGAGGCTCAGCTGGGGATGGCCTCCCAACGTGGGAGGGGTGCCCGTCGCACCATGACCCCCCTGATGTTCCGGATCCTGGCGGTGGCCTCCCCGGAGTTGGATGGGCGCTTGAGGGCCTCACAGCAGACACAAGGGGGTGAGTACAACCTCATTCTGAGGACTTTGCATGCAGTAGAGGGGTCTGGGTGGGGGAGGTGGGCTGTGGGTGTCCCTAGGCCATGGCGAGTTCGGTAGGCAAGGCCCCTCCGTAATGCAGCCCATGTGGCACTCTGCCCCACCTCAGCAGAGTGCCAAGTCGAGGTATAGTTGCCCCTGTGGCATCCATGTGCGCAGATGTCCACCATTGCCATGTAGGCCATATCCCAGAAATTGCATGTGCAGAGGGCAGGAGCACGGCGTAATGCAGGGGGCTGCTGTGTCTGTCTTGTCCGCCAACGGTAACGGTATGCCATGCACTAAAACTCTCTTTCTACTGTCTCCCCCCCTTTTTCTGCTCTCCCTGTCCTTTTGTACATCAGCATCATCAGGCGGAGGTACAGTGGCACCGGAGCACGAAGGAGCTGCATCCCACATGGCCATGGAGGGCCACACCACGGACTCAGAATGCACCAGTGGGACGGAGGGCGAGGGGAGCTTCACGTCGGTCAACGGATCACCAACCAGCGACACGGACTCGTCCGCCGGTGGGGGCTCCCTTGTGGTGGCGGCACCATCTGTGCGCCCCACTTCTACAGGTACAGCCGCCACCTCCCCTACCAGCACCGCCCTCCCGGGAGCCCCTCAGCGTTCGCCCCGTGCCCGCTCACCCAGGAGGGTGGGCATCACCTTCGCCCCAGGCACCTCAGGCCCTGCTCCAGTCACCCCTGCTGCCCTCAGTGAGGAGGCCATTGACCTCCTCAGGTCACTCACTGTTGGGCATTCTACCATTGTGAATGCCATCCAGGGTGTAGAACGAGAGTTGCAACACGGTAATGCATTCCTGGAGGGCATTCATTCTTGTCAGGCTGTCCTTCAGCGAACCCTGCAATCTCTGGCCTCAGCACTGATGGCAGCCATTGTCCCTGTGTCTAGCCTCCCCCCTCCAACCTCCTCCACCCAGACCCAATCTCCTGTACCCCAGCCCATCCCAAGCACACCTACAGACCAGCATGCACACAAGTCAGCACACACAGGTAGCTCAAGCAAACATAGGCACCACACAACCCACAGGCACTCACGCAAGCCTCACCCACGTACAGACACAGCAACAACCACTGCCTCCACTGTGTCCCCCTCCTCCTCTTTTCCCTCCTCCCTCCCAGTCTCGTCTACACACACACCTGCATGCACCACATCTACAGGCACCATGAATCGCACAAGGACACCCAGCACCACAAGCCGCTCACCTGCACTCACCACCTCCACTGCCATTTACACGTCCCCTGTGTCCTCTCCCAGTGTGTCTGTGACGCCCCCTCTCAAAGTACACAAACGCCGGCAATCACTCACCCAACATCCATCCACCTCACGACTGCCTCCAGTACCTGCACCTGCACCCAAAACACCTAAAGTGACACCTCCGACAACCACCTCCTCTTCCTCCACTCCCAGACCCCCTCCAACTACCCATCCCAGTGTTCGTCAGAAACTGTCCCTCTGTAAAGTTGACCTTTTTGACCCCACCCCCCCTCCAATTCATCAGTCCAGTCGTATCGCCTCAGCCAAAAAGCCTCCAATACCAGTGGTGCCTGTTCAAGGTTTGTGGAGTGCACCGGCCACCAGGGCAGGCAGTATGACCCGGAGCCAAGGCACTGGCAGCCCACCCCCTGTAAAGGCTCTAAAATTGGAGAGTGGACGACGGGACCGTGTGAAGACTCCTGGTGGGAAAACAACTCACATGGGTTCCAAGGGGATTGGAGATTCAGCTGTGACTCCCCCAAAGGTGGTGAAGGGCCAGAGGAAGTCTGCCCAGCCTGTTGTGAGTGTCACGGCGGAGAAGGCCGCCATCATTTCCGGCGGTCGAGACACAACCGCCAGCACCGTCGTCACTGGTCCAGAGACCACCGCCAGAGTCACAGCCCAGGAGGGCCCAAGTATCATCACTGGTCCAGAGACCACCGCCGGAGTCACAGCCCAGGATGGCCCAAGTATCGTAACTGGTCCAGAGACCACCGCCAGAGTCACAGCCAGGAGGGCCCAAGTATCGTCACCGGTCAGGAGACCACCGCCGGAGTCACAGCCCAGGAGGGCCCAAGTATCGTCACTGGTCCAGAGACCACCGCCAGAGTCACAGCCCAGGAGGGCCCAAGTATCGTCACTGGTCAGGAGACCACCGCCGGAGTCACAGCCCAGGAGGGCCCAAGTATCGTCACTGGTCCAGAGACCACCGCCGGACTCACAGACCAGGAGGGCCCAAGTATCGTCACTGGTCCAGAGACCACCGCCGGAGTCACAGACCAGGAGGGCCCAAGTATTGTCACTGGTCCAGAGACCACCGCCGGACTCACAGCCCAGGAGGGCCCAAGTATCGTCACTGGTCAGGAGACCACCGCCGGAGTCACAGCCCAGGAGGGCCCAAGTATCGTCACTGGTCCAGAGACCACCGCCGGACTCACAGACCAGGAGGGCCCAAGTATCGTCACTGGTCCAGAGACCACCGCCGGAGTCACAGCCCAGGAGGGCCCAAGTATTGTCACTGGTCCAGAGACCACCGCCGGACTCACAGCCCAGGAGGGCTCAAGTATCGTCACTGGTCCAGAGACCACCGCCAGAGTCACAGCCCAGGAGGGCCCAAGTATCGTCACTGGTCAGGAGACCACCGCCGGAGTCATTGCCCAGGAGGGCCCTGGCTGCCACAGCCCAGGTGGGCTATGATGGAACGTCATGCCACACACCAATGCCCAGTGTAGGGAACGTCATGCCACACACCAATGCCCAGTATAGGGAACGTCATGCCACACACCAATGTCCGTACCAGAACCGCCATGTTAAAGCACAGCTGAACAGTCCAGAGACTGCCATGGCAAAGCACCGCTGAACAGGGCAACGACCGCCATGGCAAAGCACCACTGAACAGGGCAAAGACCGACATGGCAAAGCACTGCTGAACAGTCCAGAACCGCCATGGCAAAGCACCGCTGAACAGGGTAACGACCGCCATGGCAAAGCACCGCTGAACAGCCCAGAACCGCCATTGCAAAGCACCGCTGAACAGTCCAGAGACCGCCATGGCAAAGCACCGCTGAACAGGGCAAAGACCGCCATGGCAAAGCACTGCTGAACAGGGAAAAGACCGCCATGGCAAAGCACCGCTGAACAGGGCAAAGACCGCCATGGCAAAGCACCACTGAACAGTCCAGAACCGCCATGGCAAAGCACCGCTGAACAGGGCAATGACCGCCATGGCAAAGCACCCCTGAACAGTCCAGAACCGCCATGGCAAAGCACCACTGAACAGTCCAGAGACCGCCATGGCAAAGCACCGCTGAACAGGGCAGAGACCGCCATGGCAAAGCACGCTGAACAGGGCAACGACCGCCATGGCAAAGCACCGCTGAACAGGGCAAAGACCGCCATGGCAAAGCACCGCTGAACAGGGCAACAACTGCCATGGCAAAGCACCGCTGAACAGGGCAAAGACTGCCATGATAAAGCACCGCTGAACAGGGCAAAGACCGCCATGGCAAAGCACCGCTGAACAGGGCAAAGACCGCCATGGTGAAGACCGCTGAACAGGGCAAGCACCGGGTAGGAATGAATAGACCGCCACATCAGGCATCGTTATCCCATGTGCAGCTGGGACAGTGACAGGACAGGTACTTTCACGGGGAGACTCATCCAGTCTGGGCACCAGTCCCCCTCCAGAACCAGTAGAGACCTGCATCTACTTGAGAGACTGTGGCTTTGCACTCCCCAGGATGGCACAGTGGGCAAGCCACCCACTTGTGAGACTTGAGAGACTGTGGCTTTGCACTCCCCAGGATACATCAATGGGCATGGAGCCCCATCGTGGATCTGGCTTTGCAGTAATCCGGCTGAGGTGCCCCCCGATTCCCTTCCCCCGGAGGTGCCCCCCCATTCCCTTCCCCCGGAGGTGCCTGTAGTATTTCTATCTGATGCCCCGGCAGTGTTCTCTCCGATTGTGATCAGGTATCCTTTGTGGGCCTCGCCCATGCATTTTTGGACTGTTGGTGCACGGACATTGTTATGTACATATCTGCACTACTTCTCGTAATGTTTATGACTGATTTTCATATATATCTCTGTATATTTTTGTATGACATGTATTATGCCACATTACAATGTTTGACCGAATTTCGCTTTGTCTTTTCATTCTTCCGGGGGGGTTGTGGGTTGTTACTGTGATTTTTGTGAATGCATTGGTGTGTATGTTGTATTATGCGAGGTTGGAGGTGGGGGTGTTTGGTGGGTGTCCCCCTAACTTTTGCCTCCCCCTCCCCCATGTCGTAGGTGCAGTACTCACCGTTGTCTTCGGCGCCTATATAGATGTTGGTCGTAGAGGAGCAGAAACACAAGGGCAGGGAGTATTTGAAGTTCCGGGTCCATGGAGTCCTCGTTCCTCGTGGGATGTGTTCAGGTGAGCGTTTTCCCATTGCAAAAGCTGTTTCCGCCGTGTTTTTATCCACGGTGAATCTGCCCCGGAAAAGGTGGCGGATTGTCAGGTTGTAATACTATGGGCGGTACATTGGGTTCCGCCTGTCTGTTGGCGGTGACCGCCGCGCATCTTGTCTGTACCGCTGTGGCGGGCGGTGTGTTAAAGTGGCTGTCTTTTTTGGCGGTGTCCGCCAGGGTCAAAATTCCATTTTTTTATCCGCCGCACTGTTTGCAGTATTACCGCAGTCTTAACACCGTCCGCCAGGGTTGTAATGACCCCCATAGTCTTTTCTGCTTGTCTTGGGCCTCTCCTAAAGCGGTGTGGGCCTCTTCCCATACCATCTGTAGATTTTCTCTCAACTCTTTATTACATGTAAGAATATCTTTGACCTCTTCTTCTGATTCCTCCCACTGTTCTGCCAACATTTCTAAAAGTGTGCGGGTTGTCGCCCAGACAGCAATTCAAAAGGACTATGTCCAGTGGAGGCCTGGGTGTGTGTGCGTATGGCATAAAGAACCAATGGAAGCTTCTTTTCCCAGTCTCGGCCTGCTTCAGAAATGACTTTTCGGAGTAATGTTTTAATAGTTTTGTTATACCTTTCTACTAAATCGTCTGTTTGTGGATGATATACTGAAGTTCGTATCTGTTTAACTCCTAGGGAGTGGCAAATTTCAGACAGAAGTCGTGACATAAAAGAGGTTCCTTGGTCTGTAAGAATTTCCTCAGGAAAACCTACGTGGGAAAAGAGCTCGATCATGGCTTGGGCTATTGTTTTAGAAGCTTACTGGAAATAGGTGTTGCCTCTGGATACCGGGTCGCGTGGTATACCAGGACTAGGAGGTACTGGCGTCCTTTGACTGACGGGGTTAGGGGTCCTACAATATTGAGGCCGACTCGAGAAAAAGGGGTATCAATAATAGGGAGGGGTTGTAAAGGGACCGGCCCATGAGGAGATGGATTAACTAGTTTACATTTGGGTCATTCATGACAGTGTTTCCTAATATCCCCATAGACACCTGGCCAATAGAATCGCCGTAAAATCGCTACCTCAGTTTTTTCTCTCCCCACATGTCCTTCCCTGTTATCCCCATGGGCTAAGTGACCTGTTGCCTGTATGCTTGGGGAATTACTAGCTGAGTGGCTCTTCCTTGTGTGTTTGGACTAGACCTACATAATAAGTTATTTTCTATGGTAAAGGTAGGACCTACCGATCGTCCATCCGGGCGTAGGGCCTGCTGCCAGGCGTTTTTCAGGGTAGGGTCCTCACGTTGGGATTGTCTAAAACTCCCTACAGTTGTGAGTACAGTGGTGGCTCGTGGGAAGGGTTTGGGAGAATCGTGAGTTAGGGTAGCATGGTATTCCTGTTGTTGTTCCCGCTTCTGTCTTCTGCTGAGTTTCTTTCTCAAAGGTCTGTCCTCTACCTCGGCTGCCCCATATGGTGCTTCTTCCCACCAGGTGTTGGCTATGTTTTCATGACAGGCCTTTTCTAAGAGAGGTGTGAAGTTTACATAGTCAGTGCCGAGGATTAGATCTTCCCCTAGGCCTGGGATCATTCCCACCATGATTGTTTCCTCAGTCCCTCTCCAATTAAGAAGGACCGTAGCCACCGGATATGACCGTTGGTCTCCATGGACACATGTGATTATGACTTGGGTGTGAGGAGTCCATTGATCACGTCTCACCAGGTCCTGTCTAACCACACTCTGGCTACATCCTGAATCTACCAGTGCCTTCCTTTCCATGCCATTAAGATAAACCGGTAGAGTATATTCCACTTTCTTATTGCCAGACCATAATACTCGACCATTCAGCATTCCTATCTCCATGGGCTATTCCGTTTCTTTTTTTAATGGACAGTTACAGGCAATATGTCCCCATTCTGCAATGTGGTAACATTGGGGTCCGGTTGTGGGAAGGCTTGGTACAACAGAAGAGAAAGGGGTGGCTTGGTCTGACCCATGCGGCATCATGGATCTTGGTTGCATTGGTTTTGCCGGCCCTGAACGGGATGTGGTAGAGGTAGGGGGTTTAGAGGGGACACTCCGGAAATCCGGGGTCCGATGGTATGCACAAGCAAGGTCTATTGCTGTCTGGTTGGTTAGGCCCGGGTGTTGTCGAACCCAATTGCGAGTGCTGGTTGGGAGGGCTTCTAGGTACTGTTCGAGTATGATGGCATCCAACATTTCCACTTTCGTGGTCTTCATGGGATGTAACCATTTTCTCCCAGCAAGGTGCACTCAATAATATAACGTACGGGGTTTTTCCTGGTGTATCCACTTAGTCTGCCTAAACTTAGCCCTATAACTTTCTTTATCTAAGCCTATACGTTCCAGGATGGCCTTTAATAACCTCAGTGTAGGGGGTAACCCCTCTGGGATTTACCGCATGATAGGCGGCTTGCAGCTGACCGGTTAGCAAGGGTGCTATGTATTGTCACCATTTATTTTCTGGCCAGTTGGCCGTACTTGCCACCCGCTCAAAGTTCATAAAAAATGATTCAGTTTCTTCTTGTTCTTGGTATTTCTGAAGGACACTACTTGGTACGTTGGGATGCACCTTGGTGTGCGCAATGGTGTCTGTCAATTTTCCTAAGGCATTCTCATGATCCAATTGGTTGTTAGCCATGATGGTAGCCTGGCTTTTCAGCGCTGTTTGTAGTGCCTCTCACTCTTCTGTAGCTTCCTTGAGCTGTTGTTACCAAACCAGCTGTAAATGGCGCTGACCCTCTGCCAGTTGTGCTATCATGTCCGCAAGTGTGGGTTTCTTCTCCATGGCGTTGGGTTTTGGACGACTAAATATCCCACTTCTGACATCACTTGTCACCGGGTTCGTCAGTGACGACACTAAGGTAGTGGAGTATGAGCTCAGGTGAGTCTTTATTCTTTCTTTTTCTTATTGTGATTTGGTATAGTATTTACATCTACTGTACAGTTCAATCTTCTTTTGGATTCCCCTGGGCTTCAATGCTCTCTCCTTTTCTCTCCTTCTTCCAGGGCTGGGTTAGCCACACTCCTCCAGAAGTGTGGCTGGAACCTTCGCGGTGCGCTTCCTGCACCGCTGCAGGGGCTGTGGAATCCTCCGGGGCACTTCCCGTCCGTCTCCAGCCGCCGCTTGACTTTGGGATTTTCGCCTCTCGTTGCTGCCGCTGTTCGTCCTCTGCTGCCGTCACTCCTCCTTCTTCCGCCGCCCTCCAGCCGGGGTCTCTCCTCCTTTAAGGATCCTGGGCACGCAACCTCCTGCCGCTGCTCCGTCCACCCCGGAAGTGCACAGGGATTGGGTGTCCTGGTTGCTGCTTCCGGGCCGGAGGCGGCAGCGTCAGCCCATGCCGCCTCCACGGACAGGCCCGACCGCGCTGGCCCGTCACAGTGTCGTCGGCATATGAGATGATGTTGAGGTTGTGGGATCAGGTGATGTTAGCGAGCCGGGCCATGTAGACGTTGAAGAGGGTCGGGCTGAGGGACGAACCCTGGGGTACACTGCAGATGATTTTGGTGGCCTCCGAGTGGAATGGGGGGAGGCGGACTCTCTGGGTTCTGCCGGTGAGATAGGAGGTGACCCAGTCCAAGGCTCTGTCCCGGATTCCTGCATTGCTGAGGCGTGAGCGTAGGGTGTGGTGACACACAGTGCTGAACGAGGCGGAGAGGTCCAGGAGGATGAGGGCTGCGGTTTTGCCGTTGTCCAGTATGGTTCAGATGTCGTCAGTGGTAGCGATGAGGGCAGTAATCCAGATTGGGAATGGTCCAGGGTGCAGTTCTGCTTGAAGGAAGTGGGTTAGTTGTCTGTTGTCAACCTTCTCAATGACTTTTGCCGGGAAGGGGAGCAGGGAGATAGGCCAGAAGTTCCTGAGGTCCTTTGGGTCCACCTTGGTTTTTTTGAGGAGGGCGTTGATCTTGGCGTGTTTCCAGCTCTCCGGGAAGGTTCTGCCCTATTATCAGACCACTCAGTGAGGGATGGGAATGAGAGGGAAGAAAGGAAAGGATTAGTTTATTAGTTCAAAACTTGTTTACATGCGATTAACCTGTTTACTGAATGACCGGACAAGAACCAACAGTTGTTATTTAATAAGAGGTTCATAAAATGCATAAGGTTTTCTAAGGTATCTCTTTCCAAAAAGATTGGATATGTTGTTTAAATATGATAGTTAATGGAGCACCTGTATGCACGGATAACAATGGTTACTTAATAAGAGATTCAAATTTTCTTTTTCACATTTAAAAACTCACTATGAGTTGTGTTGAGTGGCATTTCTAAATGTTTTTCTGTGGAAAATCACTCCACAGATTTACAAGTTCAACTAGATTAGGAATCCCACCTCTTCTGCTCTTCTGCTCTCATATTCCTCCTGCTGAGAGCAGGTAGAATATGTGATCAGAAAAGAGCCCAAGAATCAGACAAAGCATATGTTAAAAGGCCCAGTAATTTTAGGTGTTCATGTTGGTCCCCAATCCAGGCACAAAACTCATTAATCGCCCAGAAGTGACATGGTAATATCTCTCAGTATCTATATTAGTGATGCCAATATTACCACCCAGTTTTTACTTGTTAATTCATGATGAGGCCCTTTATCTCCTCTCATATCCAATTCCAGCAAGTATCCCCACAAATTTAGTCAGGGATTACAATTTATTTATCTGGGATTGGGGAATAACACAGTGACATAGGAATTCTGGGTCCAAATATATGTGCTATTCCCCTTTCTGGGATAAGTAATGGGCCAAAAACTATAAAAATACACCACCTGCTTTTAGCATATCTGAGAGAAAAACAGGCCTTTTTTCTCAGATATAGTGCTAGGGGTGAGTGGCAAGGGTTGGAAGGAGGGAAGAACATGTTTTGCGCTAGCTGGGGTATGTGCACCCCACATACTGAACCATAAGGGCGGTAGGGGGGCAAGCACAGCAGCTGCCTATAGTTGTACAGTTCTGCTGGCAAGTCTAGGTCTGGTGTTTCTGTGCCCAGAATGATCTCGTACAAAGTTTGCAGACCTTATAACTCTAGGCCAGGAGATGAGGGCCGAGTGGGGAACCAGAAGTAGCCTTGGCAAAAATGCTCAAATCAGCCCTGATACCTTCGCTCCATCATTCTCTTGCCATCCATCCATTCTCTTGGTTTCATTCTCTCCTTTTCTCCATCTCTTCTCTTTTTCTCTCCACCTCCCTCCCTCCATCTCTAGAGGTCCCCTTATACTTACTGCAGTTAACCTCCAGGAGCTGGGGAAAGTGACAGACTTACACGCAGTGGCCCTGGGCTTTCAAAACAGATCTCCAGTGGCTCCAACCCACCGGGAAAATGCCTGAGGAAATAAAAGACCAGTTTGGCCCTGCCAGTGACACTGGGAAACTTGTGGCTGCCAGGAGCAGTGCCCCCGCAGGGATGCCACTCTGGGCAACTCCTAATGAGAGTCTGAAAGGCATTTGGCAGATATATGAGCATGATATGAAATTGGCTTGAACCAAGTGTCTTCAAATCTAAAGCAAAACAGTATCAACTGGGCTTCCAAGGGGCTCTCCATTACATTTGCTCACTATTTTCATAGGTACACTGTCTACTCTGCTAACTTGAGGATTCTGCCTACTTATTTTGAGAAAGGGAGATCAAGAGTGGCAAAGAGATGTGGAGAGTAGAGGACTGCAAAAGGGAGAGAGTGAGAGAGAAAGGTTATTTTTGTGGGATGTTTTATTGTAAAGAAATATCTCCTGAGAGACTGGAGACAAACTAGATAGATGGAGTTAATTTCAAGCACGTATTAGTACAAGGTGTGTTACTTGATGGTGTGGATGCAAAGTAACATTCTATTTTATAGGAGATTCATATTGCTTCTTTGTATCTTAATCTGCTGTATGGGACAATGTAACGGGTTGTGCTGCTGCAATATGATAATCAATCCGATGTCACTTATAAGAAAGCTGATTCAAACACTTCAAGAACAGTACACCTTTATGCAACCAAGTATCGAAGGGGAGGTCAAAGGATGAAATTATCAGTGGCATGGGTTTCTGCTTCTAGCTGTCTATGTGATACATGATTTTGCTTTACTTCAAGTCGTGATTGATGAAGTTGCATTGATTAAATGATAGTGGTATTACAGGTCAGTGTTTTACAGCTATGAAAGGAGTTTTGCTTCTGTTGGTTCCTTAGTTAATGATCGCTATGTAGGAGGATTTGCTTTTATTCATGAAGGATTTGTGTGCTGAGAGGAGTGTTTTCAGTTGAGTAAAGTCATCAATGGCATTGCTTTGTCTCCATTTAATTTCTTGACTGCATAGGAAGCAATTGTTCTCTGCAAGTTCTTGGGTCTACCAAGACATGCAGAGCTTTGTTGGATAACCATATTATCGGAAGAACAATTAAGGGAGTGGCAGAATGAGATGTCCGGTTTGGGGATAGAGTCATACAGTGGATTGCACATGAAGCCATCATGAAGAAGGTGAGAGCGCTGTCTTTGGAGTGTGTGGGTTTGCTGATGTGCTGACTGATGTTCAGGTCATGAGGGAAATTTCAAGTGATTCTTTCATTGTCTTAATGCTTGTCTTAATGCTTAATTACTGGGAAGGCTGAAGTCTCAAAGGAGAATGGAGCATGAGTGGTGAATAGAAGTTGTGGTGTAGAGGTCTCATCCTTCTTTGGTGAAGTTCTTGTTGAATCTGGAGGGATTGTAGATCTGGTAGAATAAGTATGGGTACAATGCTGAGAAAGAGAATTAATATATGAGCTCAAAAGACTTACCTGTTGATTGGTTGACAAGAGTCCAGGCTGTTTGATCTTGAGGGTGAGAACAAGTCCTCCTCCTGCCTTACAAAGACAGTCTATGTGTTAGATGTTGCAGCCTGTAGAATAAGAATATCAAAGATATATGTGGATTTTTCAGTCATGAAGAGAATATCTTGATTGTCTTGTGTGATATTTCTGGCTACATCAGAGCATGAGTGGCTGTAGAGCGTGCATTGAGAAAATAGGCAATCACAAAGTTCAAGCCCTGAGCCTTTTCTCAAAATTCACAATTTGATTTGCAAGAGACCAGGGGCCATATACACGAAGCATTCTTGCCACACATAGAGCCCGATTTTAAAAATTGGTCTGTTAGCGATGACAAAAATGCTTTTTCAAATTAACAAACACCCAAACTGTGATTCTCCAGAATCACAGTTTGGGTATAGCAATCACTATTTGGAAGGGGCATGTTTAGGCCATCCCTTCCAAATTCCGATTTCCAGTGTTATATATCAAGGTTTCATGACCAAAATGGGTAGCAAAACTACATTTTGGTGATATTTTATCACCAAATCAAATTTGGTAGTAATGTATTCGCAAATTGGAAGGGGTCCCTATGGGACCCGATGCCCTTTGTGAATGTTGGAAATACTTTTTGAAGAACAGGCAGTTGTTCCCATGGAGTACTGCCTACTTTTAAAAAATTGAACTTCAAAGCTTCATTGTTTTCCTTTTAAACACATCCCGTTTTCCTTTAGGGAGAGCGGTCCTCGTTTAAAAAAAACCAATTGATTTAAAAGCAATCACAGACATGGTGGTCTATTGAGCCTAGCAGGCCACCATCCCTGTGATGGCTGTGATTCCTAGTGGGTCACAAATTGCAACCTACCTCATTAATATTCATGAAGTAGGTCAATTTGCGACCCTCTAGGAATCGAATGTATGAAACAAAATGTTTCAAATATGAGGAATTTGGAAACAATCGCTATTCCTTCTCTTTGCTGGCTCATGATCATCTGAGAAGGACCTGAGTTTTAGTGACTTGAGTAGCCTGAATAACTCAGCCATTGACAGCAGCTTAAAATCTAGTCTATAACATCCGACGACTAGAATAAACAAGCACAGGCAAAGCCACTAGGTTTGACGTTTATATGATGAACACAAGCATGCTCAATTGTGCATGTTTGTGTTTGCATACATTAGCACTTTAAAACCAGACTTACTGCCAATTAAAGCCATACCTCTTGACATCACCCAAGCATTTGTTCTCAAGAGACAACATACAGCTTTGGTGACTAATCCATCATGGCTACTAGACATGGGGTATTGTGTTGCATGGTTTGATTTGGGCCTAACTGAGCACCAGGTAACGTAACACATCACATAAGCTGGTGGTCATGTTAGAATGGGATGAGCAAAGAGATTCACCCACATGCAACAGTCAAAGGCTTCATTATCAAGCTGGTGGCAGATGGTGGGAGGAGTAGAGGTGGCCTCAATGGTTCATTGAAAGTAGAGGTGGCCTCAATGGTTCAGTGAAAGACTCACTAACGGCGGTGGCAGGTAGAAAGATGGGTGACAGGGGGCAGGGATGACAGAAGCAGCAGAGAGGCAAAAATGACATCAGTGGGGATAGTAATTGCAGAAGGGGGTGCAGGAGAGAGGGACAGTGGAGCAAAGGAGGTAGAAATAACAGGGTAAGCATATGAGAACAGGGTGAAAGATAGTAAGGTGAAATGGGTATGATGTAAGTAGTGAATCAATGAACACCTTGAACTATGGCACCTCCAGCCTCATTTAATTTCAAGACCAGCAGCAATACTGAAATGCCACTAAAAAGACAATTCATGAACGCCACAGAAGGGACAGGCATCTTTAAGTAACATTGGACTTTATTTAAAGTTTAGAGGACTGGATACTCCATCAAAAAGCAACAGATATCCTGTCCTCCATATTAAAAGTGCAATATGTTATAATGCACTTGTAATATAATAGATCAGACATTAATCAGGCTTGTGATGGAGTATCCTGTCCGCCAATGTCCAAATAAGGCTCAAAGTCTAGAGAAGCAAAGCAAATTTCACACATTTAACAAATAATCACAAATGCTTACATTTAAAGTAAAAGATAACATTGTACAATTCTTTATTTCGGCTAAAAGCCATAAAAGCATCCGTATAAGAATAATATGATGTATTCACACAATGGTCGTTAAAAATCAGGTAGAAAAAAAGTGCCATACAATACAATAAATATCCCTGCCCCACTCTAAAAAGTTAGACTAATATAAACATATATACATTGAATAAAAGCCCATTAAAACACTCAATAGAATTACACAGTTGTAGCCTTTCTGCTTAGGTCCCTTGAGTTAATCTGCATTTGACCGGGTGTTTTTGCGTATTTGCAAATCAGTCAGAGAGGTATTCTCTTGATCTTACCACCCATACACATTGGAGATACCTCACGACTGCAAAGACAACTTTATCACTTGTGTCACTTGTCAATATGCGAAGAGATGCCTTATAATTTCTTATCCCAAGAGATCTACATAAAGGGATAATCCACTTTTTCCTAGGGACCAAGTATCTAGGGCAAAAAAATTCAAAATGTGCAAGGGACTCAGGTTGCATGGGGCAAAAATGGCAGGAACTCCAATTGCTGTTGTCCTGGCACCAACTCATGGTAAATGTCTTTAACGGCAAAGTCCCTAATCTAAATTTAATAAAAAGGCTTTTAATGTAAGGAGGTTTTATGTTGACCATGTAGTTTTCGAACCTTGGGGAACATTTGTGGTCTAGAAACTGTATTGTCCTACTGCCTTGCCCCTGTTTGGACCAAATCTGCATCAGAACCATCTCCCAATAGCATCGCTTTATATGTGGTTTCCCTTCCTTGGTTAAGCTGCAGGGATCTCGCCACACCTCCTCCATTTTGATACTTTGACACATATCTCTAACGCATTTAAACCAAGGAATTGACATTGCACCCTCGAGAGTTAATAACTCTGCAGCGGCTACTTGGAAGGATACCAAATGGTCAGATGACCAGAGGCGCACCCAATACAAAAGTGGTTTCAACGCAATTTCTTTATGGATTTCATTTAGCGCTAGATCAAATCTAAGGGGGATAAGGGGTGTGCTCATTGGCAAGCGCAACAAATTATGTATGAATCAGTTTTCAACCAATGTCAGACTCCTGGAGTTACAGTGGCCCCAAAGCTCGGCACCATAGGTTGAGGCTGTCACTGCCGCAGCCTTGTATACAGTGATAGCCGGTGAGATTTCCCCCTCTAAAGAGTCTTTAATTTTCTTCCCTATCACTGCTGACCTCTGCCGAAGGACAGAGGCACTCTTTCCAATTTGCGCTGACCATTGTTGGCCGTCTGCTAATCTGATCCCCAAGTAATCAAACTGGCTGACTCGTTAACATTGAATATAGGAAAAGTCTTTAGCCATGTTATGCCTTGAATGAAGAGCTGTTGAAGTGAATATTCAGAGAAATAAAATAACTATTCCAATGAGGAAACAGACATACAGTCAATATACAATTGTGAGACTAAACTACTTCAGTGGGCTGATCCAAGGAGTGACTGGTAAGGTCTCAAGGCAATGGCTGAACGTTAAGAAGAAAATGGAGCAAATAGCTGATGGAAACTTACCCATAGACCGTTTCATTATATAGAGCAGAAGTATTGAATACATATTAGCCATGAACTCACAAGTGCCATCACATGTTAAAGCTAACCAAAGGGTAGAAAATGCAATAGATTTCACCTGTGCAACCTTTTGGCTTTTCCAATGTTTGCATTTTGAACACATTTGTCATGCTTGCAGCAGCCATCTCGAACCTACTTTTTAAAGCAAAAGAAAAATCATGCCAGGATGGCAGTCCTTTATGCACACATATGCGTGGCAGCCATGTTTGGACAATTTTTTGAAACTGTGTTCTTAATTTAGTTTTCCAAGTTGGCTGCCTGCCTCCTTTACATGGTATATTAAAAAACATTAAATACATATAGGATGCTGTCAGTGATGAAGAAGCAAGAGAACTCTAGCACTGTGAACTTTCTGGGCCCAGACAACAATAATCCAAGCAAATGAATGAAAAATAGCAGGGGTGGTAGGTACAGAAAGTGTGGGTGGGCAGTGTGGCTTGGTAGCAGTGAGCAGCTGCAGAGCCCTTATTAAAAAAAGATTAAAAGTTAATAAGTAAATATAAAGCAGCGGGAATGAGGAACAGAGAAAGTAAGCAATGCACTCCTATGGAGTGCTGAATGCCGAGTTAATAATAGTCCCATCGCACCAGCAGTGGAAGTATATGAGTCAAACAATTAGAAACATGCTATTCGCTGCGTATCACAGCACTGACCAAGTGAACCAACTACAACTGTGACAAAGAGTCACAGATTAATAAGCAAACAAAACAGCGATTAAACAAGTCGAAAATGTATACGGAGTTATGAGGCCACCGCCTCGATATCCAAAACACACTGCTGTCAGACAGCCAGAGAAAACTATAGACATGATAGCGCACAAGGTTGCAAAACAAAGAGTAGAGAGGAAAGTCATGGAATAAACAGCCGGAAACTGAGATAACAGGAAAGCTATCCAATCAATCAAGCAATCATTCTTTAGTGGCTTTCAATGTAATCTATAAAAGATAATAAATACAATAAAAAAACAAATAAAGTCACTATTTCAATAATCCAAACACGTATATACAGCTAAAAAATGACCAGGATCCTTCCAAAGTTGGATAATATTTTTCTTATTCTCTTTGTATGAAAAAAACTTCAATACTGCCACACAAGATGACAGTGAATATATGGATTGATAAAAGATAAGAGGTGGTCTACATTGATTAAAAGCCAATGGCAGTAGTTTTTTTTCTTTTAAAAAGTAACTTTATAAAACGCATAATAAAGCATAATGTGCACAGTGCTTTGTGTTGAACATCCATCGCAAGGACAGGCTATGCCCTTTCTGTTCGTTTGACCCCTTCTTGTGAAGGCCATCAGAAGACGGATGGTATTTAAGCGAAAATGAGTTAAAATAAACATGTTTGTGATTTAATATTGCCACCAGATATGGTTACATTTCTTCCACCAATAAAACTAGAGCATGAACACAAACTGTTTATTTACAAAGTTCGATAGTCTCCCACTCTCCGGCAGGGGTTTGCTTTAGTCGTCGTTTCAGATCTGATGTGGTTTGCATAGCATAACTGCAAGGGGTGCATTCTTACCAAATCTTCTAAATAAGTCACCCCTAGTCTTCTGTGTCATATGTATGAGGGAGTACTTTGGGGAACAGCAAGTATTCTTCTTAGAAAATAATTATGTTTTCTGTAGTAGCTGGCATTCTTTATACCCCCATACGCCAGACCCATACATTGCAGCTGAAAGACATTTATTTGTGCAAAAAGTGCACATCTTCATGCATCTTGTTACTAGTTATGTAGCAAATCTAAAGACAGCATCAATTGTTTTGGTTAGTTGTTTATTTTAATTGTCCTTAGGTGGATGTAAGAAATTGGGTTAATAGTTGAGAGGGATAGAAGCCCCACTCAAATAATAAACACAGTCCTTGTCAGGATGAACTACAAAAGTCACTAAATTAAACTGTGTTTAACCCTGTGGTAGTTTGGCACAGAAGCAGTCAGGCTTAACTCCGAGGCAATGTGTAAAGCATTTATGCAGCACACTAACGGTAAAACACCATGAAGAACAGGTCCCGCTGGAGCTTCGTATTGGAAGTTGCTGTGGGCTCTATATTCTCAGCACAAGGAGGTCACTTCATGATTAGCCCAGACCTTCCGTAGCTTCACCTTTCCTTCAGGAGTAGTTCTCACTGATGTGAACAGAGGATCCAGGACCAGGGGGCACCTCTCAGGGATCAGAAATCACTCCAGCAGAGGCCAGCAGCAGGTCTCAGGCAGGACCAGGCGATCAATGTTAGTGCTGGTCAGCTGGGCAGTTGCAGGGAGGCCTCTGTAAGGTTGTTATGTCCCTGTAGCTTACATAGGAAGTAATCTAACTGACTCTTGGAGTCACTCTGGGTAACCTGGGTTAAAAGTAAGCATACCCAATCATTCGTTCTTCGGACAGCACAGCAGTACTTCCAGCAACATGGCAGTCCTTCTGGGAGCATGGCAGAAATCTTCTTCTGAATTTTCCACAATCCAGGAGGGTTCTGATGGTAGGCTCTGAAGGTCCTGTTTTTATACCTGGTGCCAGTTTTGTGGGGGAAATGTCATGATCTACCCCCAAAACTGGTTCCAGTTAGTTCTTCCCCTGGCTCATAACAGTCAGAGTGACGAAGGCAAGGACAGGCCTAGTGTTGCGTTCCTTTCTGTGAGCTGCAGGCAGGACCCCTTGAAATGTAATCAGGGCAGGCACAACTCCTTCCCGGCCATCCTGTCAGGAAGACCTACTCCCCTCCCATCCATGTTTCCTTTATCTCACTGTCTAGAAGCAATACAGAGACCTCCAACAGCAGAGCCATTTGCAGTCATGTGACTCAGGACACTGGCAGAAAGTCTCAGTTGGATTAGAAAAGAAAATGGCAATTTTCTAAAAGTATACAAAAAGTAATGGATGGAAAGCTAGAATTAATCACAGCCACTGATAACCCCTGGGAGATCAACCCAGTCCCTCCCAGAAGTTAAAACATTTAAGGGTATTTAATAATTCATGAATTTCACATGAATCAAAGTGATTTTTTTTTTTTTTAAACTACATGAAGCATGAATAAGTGTCAATGTGTTGCCTGGAAGAGGTGAAGGCCATGATTGCAGACTAACTCTTAAGTGATGGAAACAACAGGCTAAAGAGGATCTTTGCCCCCACCCCGCATCTTGGGTGTTTGTTGTTTGAGAAGCAAGTCAGCTAAATCAAATAAAAACTTACTGTAATATCTGCTACAACCCTGGATGGTGGTGCACTTACTTTCATAAAAGCTTTTTGGATGCTGGTACTTTTTGCACTTCTCAGGCGGAAGTGGGTAATTAATATTGAATAGCTACCCAAGCATTAAAAAAAATGTTGCACATATTTGTAGGTGCCCATGGTGCTGAGTTCAATATGCGGTCAGTAGTTCTAGTGAAATCATTCTCTGCACATCCTGTGGAGTTCAAATGAGCTCATTCAGTAAAAATGAAGACAAAAAGCTTCATACTTTTATTGTTTGAAGGAAAGTTTTCAAGTCTGTCCTTCTATGTCTTAGCTCTTTTAGCTTGTAGTTTGAAGGATCACATTTACATTTTAGAATGCCTTGTTTCAAAACAATCTTCTTTTCAGTCAGGAGGAATTGCTCTTCTTTCTCTAGAACTCGCTCATCGATCTCCACATCAAATTATATTCATTACATACATCCTATTTTTATTTGGTTTGTATTCCTTTAATCGGTTCCTATAAAAATATCTTGCACACGTGCATTCACTATTTAAGACCCCCTCATAATAGGACCATGGCATAGAGTTACTCATTAATTCATTTGTTCGTTCATGCTGGAGTTTTATGCAGTGTGGACGAGACCCAGTTGGCAGCAGAGCGCTTTACAAAGGAGCAAGCTATAGGAAAAATACAAAATCATATAAAAACAGTGTTACAAGTAGAAGCCGAAGAGTGCACTAGAGATTCTCGAACAGACATATTCAAACATCAATAGAACGTATACATATGAACATTTACTAAGAAGGCGCTAATCAATGAAAGGCATCAAATATTAGGCCACAAGTGAAAATTACATTCAAAATGTCACCATTTTTAGTAACAGCTCTGCTTCATGCTAGGTCATAAAGTATTGCTGTCAGCTACTCTCACATTACTTAAATCAAACTAGCACTTGTTCTGTAAGGAGGCAAACGTACAACATCTCTTGCTTCTGGGCAGCTGACCAACATATTCTTAAAGGGATCCAGAACGTCTCAGTAACATGTTCCTCTCTAGTTACTGAGACATTTAGGCCCTCATTATGACATTTGTGGTAAATCCCGCTTACCGCCCCGGTGACGGCTGCCAACATACCGCCGCAGTGGCGAATATCCATTCGCCATATTATAACACACACACCAAACCAACAGAATACTGCAACAATCACAAATCTGCCAGCCCAAAGGTCAGTGCTAAAGTGGAGGTACGAGCACCCATACCATTACGCCAACAAAACAACACCCACCACATTATGACCCACGAATCACCACAGTGGACATTCAATGGTGGTAAACCATTGGCGGTACACACTGGTGCGCTTAGAATGGCCACCGTAATACAAAACAACATTGGCAAAACTAAACACACAAACCTGACACTCATACACACATTTCGCACCCACCCACCCATAGCCCTATAAAACATACACCCACATCACACACCACCCTTTACGAATACCATGAAGTGCCACAAGACTAACACAAAGACCACTGAGACAACTACACACACCACAAACACCCATGCATCCGTCACGCACCCCACATCCCACCCCCTACCACATCACTTACCACCCTCTGCACAACACACACAACACACACCACACAACACCCATGTCCCCACTAAGGCACCCCCATTTCACTGATGAAGAGTTGCGGGTCATGGAAATAGTCAGGGTAGAGCCACAGCTGTTTGGAGTACAGGTACAGCAAATATCCATTGCCAGGAAGATAGAGCTATGGCGGAGAATTGTGCACAGGGTGAACGCCGTGGGACAGCATCCAAGAAAAAGGGAAGACTTCAGGAAGAGGTGGAATGAACTACAGGGGAAGGTATGTTCCGTGTCAGAAAGGCACCAGCTCACCATCCAGAGGACAGGCGGTGGACCCTCACCCCCTCCCCACCACAGCTCACAGCATGGGAGGAGCAAGTCTTGACAATACTGCATCCTGAGGGACTCACTGGAGTAGCCAGAGGACTGGACACCGGTGGTGAGTCAATATTTACTACTTATCACCTCCTATTCCTGCATGTCATCTCAACCCCTCACCCTCACACTCATCACTCGACTTCATCCCACACACTGCATCTACACATATGACAAACCCCAATGCCAATCCCTGCATGCCATACCAATGCATGGACAGCCCTCCCAGCCCTGCATGGATACCCAACACCAAAGCATGCACATCATGGAGAACTAACAAACACACAATCCATCACCATACACAAACAAAGATGGCAGAGCAACAGCAACAATAGAGAGGAAGCAAGGGATGTGCAATATGTCACAGACATGAAGTGTAATACATCACTTACATCCCCAGATGTGCCCCAGCCAATCTCAGCGGCGAGGAGATGCCACGGCTAACCAGTCCCCCAACAGACGATGCCCCCAGTGATGACAGTAACTCTGGACTTCAGGATCTGGATGAACTACCTGGTCCATCAGGGACCACTGGTCAGTCGGCCACCCCAGCCCACTCACAGTCCACCACAGAGCCTCCCCCATTAGTATCCAACACCACAGCACCCACCGAACGTTCCCACACCTCTGTCCCCAGGACCATGCCAATCAGCAGTGTGCCCACCTGTACAAGGACCCCAGTCCACACCTCACCTCACCCCCAAGACAATCAGGGACCTGGGGTCAGTGGCAGTGGGCACACTGTTCAGGGGACACAGGCACAGGGGAACAGGGCCACTGGCAAGACCGCTGTGTAACAGGGGGTGAACAGGGCCATGGAACCGACTCTCCAGGAGGCACTCACTAATGTCCTGGGGGCTTACCAACACTCCCAGGACAAGATGGGCCAGATCCTTACCAACATGCAGGAGAACAAGTGGCTGCAGGAGGTACACCATCAGGAGATCAGGGAGGATTTGCAGGCCCTCAACACCACCGTGGTCTCCGTAGCAGGGGTGCTGGCAGATATGGCCAACATCATGAGCGAACGGACAGCACACCAGCGGGCCCCTACCACTAGCCAGTCTACTGACCAGCCCACCACTTCCGCGGCAGCTAGTGGGCAGGAGGCTCTGCCACAGGACCCACAGGTCACCAGCACTCCTCCTCCTGTGGAAGGTGAACCATCCCACAAACGTTCCCTGTGACCCAGACAGAATCCAAAGACATTTGCCAAGACCAAGACCACCGCCGGGAAATGAGACCCTCCTGGATGTCCCCCTTGTGTCCTACCTTGATACCTTGTCCACTTTGAACTACTTTTGATCCCGTTCCGATGGTCCCTTGTACACTGGACCTGTGCTACAAACAGACTGGAACAATACCCTGGACTAAACTCTACCATTACCCCATTCCATTGCACTTTTCCATCAATTATTTGCACTACAACAAACACCCTTGAACACAACCTAAGAGAAAGTGTTTTATGTAATGAAAATGTGCATATATGGAAACAGTAACATTCTGAGCAAATGATCTGAACACTGTGATAGCATACATTTTAAGACCTGTATCTGCCTGTAAACATCACATCAGTACACTGTTGTCATATCACCAACATCTGCAAAATGAGAAACCATAGGTGACACTAAGTAGAGATTCAAAGGTAGTGAATGCCATCCTGCTATAGCCACACAGAACACATCAATAATCAGAGGAATGGTCAGTTCCACTTTCTTACCTGTGTGTCATTGGAAGTACTGCCGTATTACTGATGTTCTGTTGTCCACATCTTCATCCTCTGCCTCCTCATCCTCACTGTCCTCAGGGTCCACTGCTGCCACAGGGGCATTTCCAGTTTCCTCCTCCTGCAGATAAGGCACATGTCATCTGAGGGCCAGGTTGTGCAACATGCAGCATGCCACTACTATCTGGCAGACCTTCTCGGGTGAGTAGCACAGGGATCCACCGTTTAGATGCAGGCATCTGAACCTGCCCTTCAGGAGGCCAAAGGTCCTCGCAATAATTCTCCTGGTTTGCCCATGTGCATCATTATAACTATTCTAAGCCCACGTCCTGGCATTCCTCACAGGGGTCAGGAGACACAATAGGTTTGGGTAGCCAGAGTCGCCTACAGGTATTGAGGGACAAACATTAGCTTTACACAATGGTATGGGGGCAATGTAACTGAACATGTGTTTCACCAGGGCAGACAAAACACTTGCCAGCACGATTGAGAACATTGGCTGTGACATTCCTGCTGCCAAGCCCACTGTCACTTGGAATGAACCTTTTGCCAGGAAATGTAACACTGATAGTACTTGCACAAGAGGGGTGGATCCCAGTGGGATGACGGATAGCTGATATGAGATCAGACTCCAATTGAACACATAGCTCTGCAATTGTGGCCCTGTCCGGTCTATAGGTCAGTACAATATGCCTCTCCTCCAGTATAGCCAAGTCCACAAGGGGTCTGTACATGGGGCCATGTCTCGTCCTCCGATTCCTCCACAGTAGTAGGTATCTAAGGGACACAAGAGTGAGTAGGCTGCCACAATTTAAACAATGGATCCGCAACCTCAGTGTACATAGAGCAGGAACGTGATGGGACATTGGAAATGGCAAGGTATGTGCAAAAAATGGAAATTATGCAGTTCTCGATTATCTGAATATTGTCCACCACCATAAAATGTCGACTGTCTGTCCTGTATGTAGGGACAGATGGAAGGGCGGTAACTCCATTGGCTTTGCGCATCATGGCGGAAGGCGGTCTTGCACCGCTCTGCTATTCCTCATTGGATAACATGAGGCTCTATGGAGTACAGTGGTCAATGGGGATCACCAGCGGCGGTGACGGTGTACACCGCCGTAGACATGACTGCCATTTTCTGTCCATAACCTCACTCGATTCCTGACTTTCCACAGGACAACACCTACACTGTGTGTGCTGCTATGACCTGTGTCTAGATCCTGCCATGGCCCATGTGACGGGGAAAGGGCCCCTGCCTTCGCTTCGGAGGAGTTGGAGCATTTGGTGGATGGGGTCCTACCCCAGTATTGGCAGCTATATGGGCCTCCAGACCAACAGGTGAGTACACCTTGGGCACGAGGAATGTGACAGGGTTGCATGGAGATGTGTGTGCGAGCAACGTGACATTTGGGGGGGTCGTATGTCTGGTGGTAGTGTACATGGTGGGCACTGAGTAATGTGTGCACCAATGGGGATGGAAGGGGATTTGTGGGCCATATGTGTGACAGGCTGGATTGTATGTGTAACGGTGTCCTCATGTCTGTGTTTCATGTCTGTGTTTCCTCTGCAGGTCAGCGCCCATCAGAAGAAAGGATTGTGGCATGCCATCACCAAGGATGAGCGGACCCTGGGGGTCTACAGCAGGTGGAGCACCCACTGTAGGAAGAGGTGGGAGGACCTGAGACGCTGGGCCCACAAGACAGCGGAGGCCCAGCTGGGGATGGCCTCCCAACGAGGGCGGGGTGCCTGTCAGAACATGACCCCCCTGATGGCATGCATACTGGTGGTGGCCTACCCAGAGCTGGATGGGCACTTGAGGGCATCACAGCAGCAACAAGGGGGTGAGTACAGTGTGCGTTACAACTATGATTGGTAGGTAAAATGGGAACCTGGTGGTGGGTGTCAGTTGATGGGGACCCATTATTGCCAGCTCAGAGAATGCAGCGTGATCCAGCTCAAGGGTAATGGGTGTATTGCTAAATCTGGTAACATAGCTAGGTTGCATACCGTGCAGATAGGGCGTAGGGGGTCCAAGGAGGAGTGCAGTTTGCAGTGTTTGGCTCTCATCTTGCTGTGGTACCTAGTCAATGTAATGCCAGTGCTATGCATGTGACATAATCCTGATCCCTGTGTGTGACGGTAATGTGTATGCCATATGTGGTGTTGGTGCTGTAATTGACCCAGTGCTCCCTTTCTCTCTACCCCGCCTTTTTTCTTTTGTCATCCTGTCCATGTGTGTATTAGCATCATCTGGCAGAGGAGCAGGGGCACCGGCAACAGAGGAAGCTGCATCCCACAGGACCCAGGAGGCAGAGTCCACCAACGCTGAGGGGACCAGTGGGACGGAGGGTGAGGGGAACACCACGGTGGAAACAGGAGGTGACAACACTGACTTTTATACCTCCTCTGATGGAAGCTCCCTGGTGGTGGCGGACTCCTCTGGGACCACCCCAGCTGCAGGTACAGCTGCCACCCCGTACGAGCACCGCCCGCCCACTAGCCCCTCACCGCGTTGCCTGTGCCCACTTACCCAGGAGGGTGGGCTTCTCCTTCGACCCAGGCACCTCAGGCTCTGCCCTAGTCAGCCCTGCTGCCCTCAGTGAGGAGGCTATTGACCTCTTGAGAACCATCTCTGTAGGGCAGTCAACCATTATGAATGCCATCCAGGGGCTGGCATCCCAGATGCAGCAATGCAATGCATTCCTGGAGGGCATTCATGGTGTATTGGCGGCCCAACAGAGATCGTTCGAGCTTCCTCTCTGATGGCAGCCATTGCCCCTGTTCCTACCGTCCCCCCTCCAGCTACCACTTCCCACTCCCAATCTCCTCAACCCCAACCCATCCCATGCACACATACAGACAAGCATGCACACAAACCATCACACAAGAGTGGCACAGACAAACACAGGCAGCACACTTCAGGCCACAAGCACTCACACAAACAACAGACAGTTGCACACACAACAACATCCACAGCCTCCACTGTCTCCCCCCTCCTCCTCCTCCTCCTCTTCCCTCACTCTCACATCTGCACTCACACCTGCATGCACTGAATCAACAGCCACCATCACCATCACCACACCAAGCAGCACCCACACCCTACTTGCAGACATCTCCACAACATCCATACACGCGTCCCCTGTGTCCTCTCCCACCCTGTCCGCCCCCACCTCCTAAGACAGAAACCCACGCACACAGACACCCAACATCCATCCACATCAGATTAGCACACTGCACATGCACCTGCACCCAAGTCTAGCAGACGTACACCTCCAACAACCACTCCCTCAACCTCCACTCCCATCCCTCCTCCCACATCCTGCCCCAACACCCCTAAGAAGCTTTTCCTTGCAGGTCTTGACCTCTTCCCTCCTCGTCCTGTCAGTAAGAACAGGGTCCCAACGACACAGCCCGGCACCTCTGCCAAACAGTCCACGGGGACAGTGGAGGCCCCTCCTAGTCGTGGAGGCAAGAGAGGGAAGGATCACACTCCACCACCCAAGAGAAGGGAGGATCCCACTCCACCAACCAGGAAAGGGAAGGATCCCACTCCACCACCCAGGAAAGGGAAGGTTCCCACTCCACCAACTAAGAGGGGCAAGAGGCCTCCCCACAGCAGTGGTACAGCAGCCCTCACTTCAAGCTGGGACACAGCAGCCCTCACCTCAGGCACGTTCCCAACACTTCCACCACTAGACAGCTCCAATACACTGATTAGATTTGTCACAGAGTCTAAGAGAGTCCAAGTGGGGAAAAGGGGATTAGGAAGGGAACAGCTGGGAAGGAGACCTGTAGGAGGCAAAAGGTTAAAACACACATCATCAAAATTACATCTCAAGAAATCAGTACTCGGACTCTAGCATTGTCATTCTGAAAACATGAAGAACCTAAGAATAGATTTAAGATGACTAGACTTCAAGATGACTGAATACCTGAAAAGGAATCAAGTTAGGTTAAATGAAACTTTCAAATTCAAGTACTTCTTTTAGCATGAGTATCAGGGAACAATCTGCATAAGTTCTGAACCATCATATAATTCTTATTTAAAGAATGCACATCAGGAACACACAACATTTCATCTAGAAATCTGGCCTTTCTATTGTTCTCTCAAAATGTTGAAACATGAATTGTCACATTGCAGATTTTCACATAGATATTAAAACCCCGTAGGTGGTTTTTGCACCATGAATATCACAACATAGATTCAAGAAATAAATCATGTGACTTGTCAACTAGAATACTCCCAAGTAAATGCCTTAGAATGGTATCGCACAATGAATAACATGAATTAAGCACGAGGAAGGAATTGCGCGTCTTGCCGATTCGAATGCCACCATGTAACTGTCAAGGAGTGGTAGCGCACAATGAATATCATGAATTAAAACGCAAGGAAAAGAATCGCACGTCTTGCCGATTCGAAAACCACCATATAACTGTCAAGGAATGGTAACGCACTAAGAATAACATGAATTAAGCACGAGGAAGGAATCGCGCGTCTTGCCGATTCGAATGCCACCATGTAACTGTCAAGAAGTGGTAGCGCACAATGAATATCATGAATTAGACACAAGGAAAGAATCACACGTCTTGCCGATTCTAATGCCACTATGAAACTGCCAAGGAATGGTAGCGCACAATGAATATCAATAATTAGACACAAGGAAAGAATCGTGCGTCTTGCCAATTCGAATGCCACCATGAAACTGCCAAGGAATGGTAGTGCACAATGAATAACATGAGTTAAACACGAGGAAAGAATTGCGTGTCTTGCCGATTCGAATGCCACCATGAAACTGCCAAGGAATGGTAGCGTACAATGAATATCAAAGGTTAAATCACCAGGAAGCGAATCACGTGTCTTGTCGATTCGAGGAACAGCATGTAAATGGCAAGAAAAATCCAAACGCACATTCACACGCGCTAAAGTCCCATCACTTATCATGCAAAGAATAGGCCCAAGAACTCGAGCGTAATTAATTACGGAGTCGGGGGCTCAGCCCGACCTCTGTCTTACCGCCCCGACCAAGAATCACCCGGCCGAGTGAAAGGGCGAGGCCTGGAAGATCAAAGTAGGCCACCCGAACAGGAGCTGAGGAAGTTGCTGTTGCTCTGCACTGGGACCTCTGAATAGTGAGCACGTGGAGCTGGGCTGGCTCATTTTTATAGAGTCTTGGCCCAGCCCACAACCACACCCAGGCATGCTGCAGGGAAAACTTCTAGAAGGCCCTGGAAAGGGACTACACCCTGACACACTCTGAAAGCCTGCAGCAATACATTGCAAATGAACAGTATTTATAAACACCTTCAAAATAAGTCTTCAGGATTGAACTCTGCAATGCAAAAGGTTAAACAACAACATATCAGCACAATGCATAAATTACGTTACCTTGAGAGTGCTGGGTTTTTGCATTCTAGTCGCCTGTAGAGCGCGCACTGCCCTGGTGTTGACACCCTCACTTCAAGCTGGGACACAGCAGCCCTCACCTCAAGCTGGGACACAGAGGCCCTCACCTGCAGCAGAGGGCATATAGCCCACTTGCAGGGACTGATGTACGAGGAGCCCTCTCCAGAACCAGTGGGCATGTTCCCCACCTCAGAGACTGTGACCTTACACTCCCCAGCATAGGAAAATGGGCACGGAACCCCCTCCAGAACCAGTGGACAAGTTCCCCACTTTAGCTGCAGTTCCCCTGCCCCACTTCCCCCTGAGGTGCCTGGCCATTCCCACCATGATTTCCCTGCACAGTGTAGTGCAGATTACATCAGGGAAAGAGTTGGGGCTTGGACTGTGCCCTGTGGCCATGTGAGCCTTTTGTACTTTGGACTGGCCATTGGCCCTTTCTGCACAGTGACTCATGTGTATCTTGTCACATGGACAATATGGTGGCTGTTTTAATCCAATTACACTTTCAGTTATGGAATGCTGTAGTCCTTACATTATTATGACGTGGGACCTGTGACATTGTTTTTCCTCTGCAGCTAGTTGTGTGTATGTTGTGTGTGTGTCTGGTGTGTGTTGTGCATGTGTGTGTCATTCTCCTTTACCTCCCTCCCTCCCTTGTGCGCTAGGTGGCTGCATGGCATAGAAAAGCATCGGGAAGACTTGAAGTTCCGGTTCCATGGTGGCCTTGATCTTCTCTGTGTCTCTGAGGGTGAGTGTTTTGACTTCTGTGTTCTTTTTCTGCTGGGCTTTTGATGGCGTTGGTAACACCCCGGAAATCGTGGCGGTTTGCTATGCCATAATATGGTGGGCGGTACCTTGTCTTCCGCCTGGCTGTTGATGGCTACCACCTGTCACGAACTGAATGCTTCTTACCACTGTAATCTACCCATCTCTGGGCACCACCAGATTTCTTGCTTGTTCTGGATTGACCAAGGTAGGGGGCGACCTTTTCCAGTAGCCACGGTGCTGCTGATAATAGAACACCAAGCAGGCCGTAACCTCGAGAAGGAGTCCCAAAGGAAAAAAAACAAACTTTGGAAAAACCTCAGATCAAGGAACTCTTAAAAAAGATATAAAGAAAAGAAAAAGTAAGGCACAAAAAGTCTGGAACAAAAACTGCAGACAGGGAAGAGCAGATGAGGTCCAAAATCACGGGATGCAGGAGCAAGAAGCACAACCGGAACTGAAGTGTTTGCAACGCAAGAACAGAAGACCAACTGTGCTTATATACTGGCAAACAGGAAGTGACATGCAGGAAGTAATGAAGACACCATCTTGGATTGGGAAAAGCCACATTAAAGTAAATGGAAAAATAGCCATTGTATAAAAAGTAGGGAGCAAGGCATGCAGGTAAGGAAACACAGACTCCTGGGAAAGAGAAAATATGGCCAAGAAGAAACAAAAAAATAAAAGAGAAAACAGTAAAAAACAGGTAAGTAAAACTAGGGGGGTAAAGGGTGGGCACAGCGTGAAACAGAGCCCAAAGGGAAAGTTTCAGGTAGCGCGGCAGCCCAAAAAACAGGTCAAGACCCAAAAAGCGGCCTACGGAAGAAACGGCTGTTCGAGACGCAGACCGCTGAGCTGACCGCGGCCCGCAAGTGGGACACCGCCGGTCTTTGCAGTAGGTCCCCTCCCCGAAACCCAGGCTTGTCAAGAAAATGCTGAAAAAATGTGCGGGCCAAGCGAGGAGCATGGACTGAGGAAGTATCCTCCCAGGAACAATCACTAATGGGGTATCCTTTCCAGCAAATCAAGAATTGGAGACGATGCTGAGAAATGCGGGAATCGCATATCTCTTGAACTTCATACTCAGGATGGCCATCAACCAAAAGAAGCGGAGGACAATGGGCATTTCTCTTGTAGGGATCAGGAACAAAAGGATTGAGTAGAGATACATGAAAAACAGGATCAACCATCCAAGAGAATGGTAGACAGAATCGAACTGAGACTGGGTTTAATACCTGTAGGATTCTAAAAGGGCCATAGTAACTGGGTTTGAACTTATTCCGGGACAGGCGAAAAAGCAAAAACTTAGAAGAAAGCCAGGCCTTGTTCCCAGGCTGGTAAGATGGTGCAGGACTACAACAAGTATCAACTACCTTCTTTATGTAACGTTTTGTAGCTAAGAGATTGGTACGTAGCAGGTCCTGAACCTGACGGAGATTTCGAACAACTGAGGTAACTGCAGGAACAGAGGAATCCTTATTAGTGATGGCAGGAAAAGCAGTAGGTTGGAAACCATAAGTACAAAAAAAGGTGTGGGCTTTGTTGCACTATGGACTCTATTATTATAGGAAAATTCAGCCAATGGTAGATATGAAGACCAATTACTTTGAGTTGCATTACAAAAGCAGCGTAGATATTGTTGTAATCCTTGATATAGGTGTTCTGTTTGACCATTGGTCTGAGGATGGAACCCAGACGATAGAGCCACCTTAATATGTAAAAATTTACAAAATGTTCTCCAGAAACAGCACACATATTGAGGTCCTCGATCGGAAATGATAACTTGAAGGAGGCCATGCAATCTAAATATATCTCGTAGAAAGACTTGGCTCATTTCCTTAGTGGTGGGTAATTTCTTTAGAGCAGAAAAATGAGCCATCTTAGTAAAAGAGTCAACTGTTACCATTATGACCTGATAACCCACAGAGGATGGCTATGAACATATAAAATCTGTGGTCAACGTATGCCATGGAACGGATGGCACAGGCAAGGGCATCAATAATCCTGCTGACTTAGTCCGAGGTGTCTTAGTTTGAGCACATATTGGGCAAGATCTTACTGATGTTTCAGCATCAGATTCCCAAGAGGGCCACCAAAAGGAGCGAAGGAGCAGTTCCTGTGTGTTCCTAATTCCACGATGTCCAGCAATAGGGGAGTCGTGACACATTTGCATGGCTTCAGTTTGCACCTTCTTATGAGGCAAAAATAGGGTGTTTTTATGATAGTAATGCTCCTGATGCTTCTGTAAGTGGGAACTTAAAGCGTTCCATTCTTACCTGGGTAAATTTTGATACGCTGCTTTCTCACGGTCGAGAAAGGATTGAATGACCCACTGTTAAATATGGCTCTATGATGTGTGGATAAGTAGTATTTGTGCTCTCCGGATATCGATGGGATAAAGCATCTGCTACAACATTTTGGGATCCAGGTGTGTATGTTACTGCAAAATCGTTTTGGCTAAAAAAGAAAGCCCACCTGACTTGCCAACTATTCCGCCATCAAAAACTGTGGAGGCATTGTAGATTGCGATGATCTGTTCTAACTTCAAACGTTTCCTGTGAACCCATTAGAAAATGTCTCCATTCCTTGCAGACAGCTTTTAATGCTAGTAATTCCCTATCCAACACAAAATAGTTTCGTTCTGCATCGGAAAACACATGGGATAGGTAAAAGACAGGATGTTCGAGGCCATCACCGTCTTGTCTTTGTTGTAACATGGCTCCAATAGCTCTATCGGATGCATCAGTGACCACTATAAATTTCTTTGTAGTGTCAGGATGTCAGGATGACGTAATATCGGAGCTTGTGTAAAGGCACGTTTTAGACTGTGAAAGGCTCGTTGTACTTTTTCTGTCCAAATTAAACCCTTCTTTAGACTTTCTTTTTTGATGGTCTGGGTTATCTGACCTTGTTGTTGGGCAAAGTCCTTTATAGATTGCCTGTAGAAATTGGGTAACCCTAGAAAGTACTGTTTCTACTTAACAGAAGCAGGTGAGGCCAATCTAATATAGCTTGTACCATTTCTGGGTTCATGGCGATGCCAACTTGGTTGTTACGGAAACCAAGACATAGAACCTCGGTCTTGTGTAACTCACACTTTTCAGGCTTACAGTATAGATTCTTTTGTCTGGGTCTTTCCAGTACCTGAAGGACATGCTTAGTATGGTGTTCAGGACAACAAAAATATACCAGAATGTCATCTAGATAGATGACAACACTTTGGTTCAAAAGATCAGAGAAAACCAAATCCATAAATCTTTGAAATATGGAGGGCGCATTAGTCAGACCAAAAGGCATGCTTGGTATTCAAAATGGCCTAATGGAGTGCGAAAAGCGGTCTTCCATTCTTCACCTTCCTTAATCCGTAAAAGATGATAAGCACCCCGCAGATTCTACTTGGTGAATATATTGGCTCCTTGGTCTGCTTCCAAAATATCCTTAATGAGAGGTAGTGGATACCTATACTTGATGGTAATTTTATTCAACTGTTGAAAGTCAATACAGAGGCGGAGATCTTTAGTCTTCTTTGGTAAAAACTAAAGAGGAGCCCCGGCAGGTGATGATGAGGGAACAATCAATCCGCTTGCATGTTTTCATCTATGTATTCCTTAAGTACTTTTCTTTCCTGCTCTGATAAGGAATACATTCTTCTGAATGGAACTACTTCCCCAGGTATCAAAGGAACAGCACAGCCATAATCACGATGAGGAGGCAAAATGGGTTTCTGAGGTTTCTGGAACACGTCGGAGTATCCTTGATAGCATCTTGTATTCCTTGAATCATATTAATGGTACTGCTTGCTTCATTGGAAGAGAAAAAAGACCCTTTCGGAGACCAATAGGAATCTGTTGAATAGCAATGTAATCAACAAAAGTGGGTTGAGAGTGTGATAGTCTTAGTTTCCCAATTTATATATGGGTTATGTCGTGTTAGCCAAGGAATACCCAGAATCATACTATGGTTACAGAAGATATCAAGTCAAAGGCAACTTATTAATTATGTCTTCTAAATTGCAGGCAAAGGGTAGGAGTAGTATCCACCACTGGTCCGGAAGTTAAAGGAGAGCCATCTACTGTTTGAAAACGTTCGGGGATCTCTTTAGGCACGCAAGGTATTCCTTTTTCCTTAGCCCATTTCTCATCTAGGAACATCCCACTGGATCCACAATCCAATAAAGCGAATACATGTTTTTCCTGGATAGAGCACTGTAGAATTACAGAAAATACAAAAAGAGCTGTGGTATCTTCTCTGGAGGAGCAGATGGAAGGTATCTCAATGCCTCCCGTCACGTTCCTTCTCACAGGCGTGCGGGAGTTGGCGTTTCCCAAAGGTCTGGTGTGACGGATTGGACACATTCTAATTTGATGACCCACACTGCCACAATAAAGACACAAGCCTTTGTGTTGTCTGTTTTCTCATTCTGCTTCATATAACGGTCCACGAACAACATCAATTTGCATGGGTTCTTCTTCTTCTTCTGTTGAGGCTAGTTTCTCTGGTTGGTTTTCTTCAGGGTGGCGTGCAGAAGAGCTCATTGCTACTGACTGGGACTGAAACCTGGACCTTTGTTTCTCCAATCTACGTTCTCTTAAACGGTACTCAATATTAAGTGCCAGGTCCATCAGTTCTTTCAATGATTCTACCTGGGTGGAATACACCAGTTCATCCTTTATTTCGTCTCGTAACCCTCGACGGAAGAGTGTCACAAAAGTGCGTTCAACCTATGTGGTTTCAGCCGATAGTTGTTTGAAATGGGTTATGTAAGTCACAACATCCTGATTCCCTTGTTGTATCTCACATAACGCCTCTTCTGCAGCGCCTTCCAGTCCAGGTCATTTGAACATCTGTTTACAGGCTTGAAGAAAATCTGAATAGTTGGATAATAAAGAGTCTTTGGCAGCTACCAAGGAGGTTGCCCAAGCTAATGCTGGACCATAAAGGGAATTATCAAATAACCAACCTTGGTCTTGTCCTGTGTAAGGGTTGAAATGCAAAACACATCGTTAAAGAGTCCAGAAATTCCTTTAACTTGTTAGGATCTCCAGAATAACATGGTGTTGAGGTGGAGATGGTAGGTACATCAATGGATCGAGACACCAGAGCTTGTCTCCGAGCAGTATTTTCGGCATGCAGGTGTTGTAATTCCTGTGCCCTCTTGCTGTACGGTATGAAGCATAGACTGTGCAGTTTCCACTACATCTTCAGGTGGGCCTTCCATGGTTCCAGAGTAACGCAAAAGTGTTTGGCGTTGCAATCTGTCATGACCTGAATGCTTCTTACCACTGTAATCTGCCAGTCCTTGGGCACCACCAGGTTTCTTGCTTGTTCTGGATTGACCAAGGTAGGGGCGACCCTTTCCAGTAGCCACGGTGGTTCTGATAATAGAACACCAAGCAGGCCATAACCTTCAGGAGTCCAGAGGAAAAAACCCAAACTTGGGAAAAACCTCAGATCAGGGAACTCGTGAAAAAGATGTAAAGGAAAGAAAAAGTAAGGCACAAAAAGTCTGGAACAAAAGCTCCAGACAGGGAAGAGCAGGTGAGGTCCAAAATCACAGGATACAGGAGCGAGGAGCACAACCGGAACGGAAGTGTTTGCAACGCAAGGAACAGAAGACCAACTGTGCTTATATACTGACAAATAGGAAGTGACATGCAGGAAGTAATGAAGACACCATCTTGGATTGGGAAAAGCCACAATAAAGTTAATGGATAAATAGCCGTAGTATAAAAAGGTGGGAGCAAGGCATGCAGGGAAGGAAATACAGACTCCTGGGAAAGAGAAAATATGGCCAAGAAGAAACAAAAAAGAAAAAGAGAAAAATGAAGAAAAGAAGAAAAACAGCAAAAAACAAGTAAGTAAAACTAGGGGGGTAAAAGGTGGGCGCAGCGTGAAACAGAGCCCAAAGGGAAAGTTTTGGGTTGCGCTGTGGCCCAAAAAACAGGTCGTGACCCAAACAGCAGCCCACAGGAAGAACGGCCGTCCGAGACGCAGACCACCGATCTGACCGCAGCCCGCAAGTGGGACACCGCCGGTCTTCGCAGCGTCACACCGCCGTGATCAGTGGTGTTTACACCCTAGTGGTTGGTGTGGTACATTGGCTATCTATGGGAGTTATCACCGCCATGGTCAAAATGTGGTGGTAATTACGCCAGCCTGTTGGCGGTATTACCACCACTTTAACAGTCACCACCAATGTCATAATGACCACCTTAGACCTATGGTACGAATGTCTGACTGAATGAAAAATGTATGTTATCAGTTTATAACTCAAGTATGATTGTCTTGTTGATACCGGCCCCGGTCCACAAAACCTTTTGAGCACTTCAATGTATTTTAGGTGCCTAAAAAAGGTAGTCTACAAAGGTCAGATCCTGATCATAGATTCAAGATCTGTATGTGTATACACGCACATACGTGAAAAGTGTACCTGTCTGACAGGCTTCCTGTTTCCAGCATTTATTAAAGTGGATGAAAACTGGAAATTTCGAGGAAAGGGTCAGAAAGTGGTCACTTGGAATACTGAGTTGGACATTTGTTGGTGTTCAATTCGGTTATTATTGTATATTTTCCTAGATAAACAGCAGAATATATCATGTATTGCAAAATTAAATAAATTAGCCTCACAAGATCTCCTTGAGATATTAACAAAGGAACACTGGGTCAAGGGCACCGTGAGTGATTATTCTCCCACTCGTGGGACCCTTTATAATTAAAGGTGAATGCTACAAAGTATTGTACAGCAGAGCAAGAAAGGAAACACAGAAAATGTTTTGTGCTTTAAAAACATCAAGGAGTACCCTGTCCACAAAAAAACAATCCAAACATGTCATTGTTAAACTCAAGTGCAGTGTGAGTTGTTAAAAGGCACACTTTCCAATGGCTTGACAGTTGTAAAGGTAATCTCCACAGCCAGAGCCTCCCTCAGCTCAAATAGTACCATGTCGTAAAAACTATATTACGTGAAAACAACATTCAGACTAAAGGATGATCTGCTTTGTGACACCATGGATGTTAATCATTTTGTCACTCAGATTGCTATTGACTCGGTTGAGTACACAGATTCCCCATGCCAACAGGTGCCCTTGCATGATCTCACCAATATCATACTGATTTTTGTAATGCAACAATCCTTGCTGGTAAATATGGTCTTTGTTTAGCAATCATTAATTGTGGCAGAATACATATATATATTTTTATATCTCAGGACCAAAGTCGACAAAGGCGAGACTGTCGCACTCATCCTCCTAGACCTCTCCGCAGCCTTTGACACTGTCTGCTACCACACACTCCGCACATGCCTCCACAACATAGGAATTCGCCACAAAGCCTTAGACTGGCTCACTTCCTTCCTCACCGATCGGACCCAGAGAGTCTGCCTTCCACCTTTCCACTCCACCACTACCAAGATCATCTGCGGAGTCCCCCAAGGGTCCTCCCTCAGCCCCACACTCTTCAACATTTACATACTCCCCCTAGACAACATCCTCCGATCACATGGAATCACTATCCTCTCCTACGCAGATGACACCCAATTCATCCTCTCCCTCACCCACAACCCCACCACCGCCAAAACCAACCTACTCGCCGATCTTCTCGACACCGCCAACTGGATGACAACTAACCACCTCAAGCTTAACTCCAACAAAACCGAGATCATTATCTTCCGCCCCAACAAAACCATATGGGATGACTCCTGGTGGCCCACTGCCCTAGGCCCCACACCCACCCCGCAAACCACGCATGCAACCTCAGCATCATCCTGGACCCCTCCCTCTCCATGACACAGCAAATCAATGCTCTAACCTCCTTCTGCTTCCACACACTCCACACTCTAAAAAAATCCTTCAAATGGATTCCCCCAGAGACCAGGAAGACGGTCACCCATGCACTCATCAGCAGCAGACTAGACTACGGTAACGTCCACTATGCCGGCACCACACTCAAACTCAAACGCAAACTCCAGAGAATCCAGAACACAGCCGCTCACCTCGTCCTGGGCCTCCCCCGCCACAAACGAATCTCACCACACCTCAAATCCCTTCACTGGCTCCCCATAGACAAGAGAATCACATTCAAGATCCTCATCCACGCACACAAATTCCTCCACAACACCGGCCCAACCTACCTCAACGAAAGAGTGAACTTTCACACTCCCACCCGCAACCTCCGATCAGCCGACCTCACCCTAGCCACAGTCCCCCGCATCCAACGCACCACCACAGGAGGCAGGTCCTTCTCCTACCTCGCCCCCAAAACCTGGAACTCCCTCCCCACCAACCTTCGCAAAACCAAAGACCTCCTGCTCTTCAGAAAGAACCTCAAGACATGGTCGTTCGAACAGTGACCCTCCTTGTCCCCCCCCTAGCGCCTTGAGACCCTCACGGGTGAGTAGCGCGCTCTATAAATTTTTTTGATTGATTGATATATATATATATATATATATATATATATATATATTTATATCTATACCTAGTGGCGGTTGTCACTAGGTAGTTATAGGTAGGACCTAGTTTCCATAGAAAAAGCATTTTGTACTTGCCTATCTTTGGCACTGGTTCACAAATCTTCACAAAATTTTGCCGAAAAATATGATCCACACTTGAGCTGCTATCTGGAAAGTTTGGGGTGATCCGTCATGGAGGAGCCGAGAAAAACGGGGGGGTCCCAAAATGCTTTTTCCCCATTCATTTTTCCATATGAATTTTGAACAGGGATAGCGCAGAAACTGCTGGACGGAATTACACCAAATTTGGCAGAAAGCTAGGGACTGGTACAGAAAGCGTTCTTTTTGTGGTTTGGTGTAAATCAGTTCAGTAGTTTTAGAGAAACTAAGTAAATTCTAATTTTTTATATATAGGGACGCAAAGGCTAGATGAACTCTAGGTAGTTGGAGTTAGGACTTAGCTGCTACAGAAAAAGCGTTTTTTGTTTTGCTGATAACTTTAGCGCCATTTGATGAATCTTCATGAACTTTTCCAAGTAAATGCAACGCTCACTTCAGCATCTGTCTGGAAAGTTTTGGAATGATCCATCTAGAGGGTCCCAAAACTCTTTTTCCCCATTCATTTTTCCATATGGATTTTGAACAGTGATAGCGCCCGAACCACTAGATGGAATTACACCAAATGTCGCAGAAAGGTAGCTCTTGGTCTAAAAAGTGACCTTTCTGTTATTTGGTGTAAATCTGTCCAGCAGAGAAGTTAAATAAAATCCAAATTTGTATACATAGGGAAGTGAAAGCTTTGCGAACCTTCCCCATCTCATGCTGAGATCTGATTGTCTGCCAACACTTCAACAAGGAAGTGTTGGCAGCCATGTTGGGACTGCTTCAGCTGAGTCCCAGAAAAAAGTAAAACAATAAGAAAAGGGTTCAGGGTAGAGACATAGAGCTCTGGTGCTGGGGCCCCATAGGGACCATCCAGAGTAAAACATCATTTTTTTAAAATGTTCAGCTGGAGTTGCGGCAGATCCACTGAAATTATTTTTAAAAACAAGCGTGGGATCCCATGCTTGTTTCACTGGATCCCCTGGGTGCCCGGGTCCCGGGGGCATTTATATTTTTAATGTGGGGAGGCCTCCGGTCCCGCCACAGACCCAGGGACCCCCACCTCCTTGGGGCTCTAATCAAATTAATAGCAGGGGGGGTCACCTGGCCCCCCCTGCAGCCTGGGGCCACCCCACCTCCTGGGCAAACATTGAAAGCAAATGTGGGAGGGGGGCATTTAGCCCCTCCCCCCATCCCCAGGGACCACAGGGACCACCACCTCCCTGGGGCACACATCTATTCCAATGCGAGGGGCGTATGCCCCCGCGGTCCCTGGGACAGTGTATTGCTTTTGCCTGAACTAAGAGGAAATAATGCCATATAATGCAGCACTCCTAGTCTGTGTAATGAATTTATTAAGGCACTTCCCAGATATAAGAAAGCGCCTGAATTTATGAAAATAAGCATTTAGCTCAAATGAAGTCAAAACATGTGTACGTACAAGAATAACCATATCAGTTAAACAATCACAGACAGAAATGCATTAACAGTGAATTTATATGTATGTATATATATATATATCAAAAACGAAGTTGTCCTCATGTGAAAGCGCGCTCCCAACAGGTTATATAAACGGGAAGAAAAAGCAAAGCCAGCAACTCACAGTGAATTTCTTTAAGCAGTTTCATTATTCCAGGCTTTAGGTTATAAAATCATCTCTGGACACGTGTTTCTAGGTCAATCCTTTCTTCAGCAGAGAAAAATATAAAAGTGTTTCACCCTCGTAGGTGCAGCCAGTGCTGGAAGTGTTCCAGGCATTTCTTTCTTACTGCAAAGACCGGCATGGCTTCAGCTTGTCTAATTACAGGCACCTGATTAGTCTCTTTAAATACCAGTCCGCCCCAGTGGGCCTCTCAAGTGAGTAACAGTGCATGCTGGTTGTGGTGGTCCTGCAATTTTTTCATTTTGCCCCAAGTGGGTTGCTGGAGCCAAACAAAATAATGAACCAAAGTGCAAAACCTATGTAGGCGAATCCAAAGTAAAATTGTCAGATTTGCTATGAATATCCCAACCTGATTGCTCTTATGTGACAATCCATTTTTAGTCACACAGACCTGCTTCGATGTGCAGTGGTGCTGCTTTCCCGACTGGACAGGCCGGTTAATTATCAAACACGAAGTTGTCCTCATGTGAAAGCGCACTCCCAACAGGTTATATAAACGGGAAGAAAAAGCAAAGCCAGCAACTCACAGTGAATTTCTTTAAGCAGTTTCATTATTCCAGGCCTTAGGTTATAAAATCATCTCTGGACACGTGTTTCTAGGTCAATCCTTTCTTCAGCAGAGAAAAATATAAAAGTGTTTCACCCTCGTAGGTGTAGCCAGTGCTGGAAGTGTTCCAGGCATTTCTTTCTTACTGCAAAGACCGGCATGGCTTCAGCTTGTCTAATTACAGGCACCTGATTAGTCTCTTTAAATACCAGTCCGCCCCAGTGGGCCTCTCAAGTGAGTAACAGTGCATGCTGGTTGTGGTGGTCCTGCAATTTTTTCATTTTGCCCCAAGTGGGTTGCTGGAGCCAAACGAAATAATGAACCAAAGTGCAAAACCTATATAGGCGAATCCAAAGTAAAATTGTCAGATTTGCTAAGAATATCCCAACCTGATTGCTCTTATGTGACAATCCATTTTTAGTCACACAGACCTGCTTCGATGTGCAGTGGTGCTGCTTTCCCGACTGGACAGGCCGGTTAATTATCAAAAACGAAGTTGTCCTCATGTGAAAGCGCACTCCCAACAGGTTATACAAACGTATATATATATATATACACTAAATAATCAAAAGTTTAAATGCATCACCATGGGGATAAAGGGCCAGATGTAGCAAAAATTTGCGAGTCGCAAATGGCCCGAATCGCAATTTGCGACCCCGCAAAATCGGAAATGGGATGCAAAAATCCAATTTCCGTAGTGCAAATTGCGATGCGAGCCATTAGCGACTCGCAAAAATATCGACCTGATTTTGCGACCCGCAAATAGGAAGTTGCAATTTGCGAGTCGCTAACCATATGCAAAAGCCACTCGCAAATTGCGACTAGTTGCAAAAAGCCCATTTTGCACACCCAAATTACCACTAAGCCAGAGCAGGTGGTAACCAGAACCAAAGTATAAAAGGAGACCCGGAAGTCAACTGGGTTACTCAAAATGGCTGAAATATATGTGATAGCAAGGAGGAGGAGAGTCCACGCCGCACAGCAGAGGAGGAGGAGGAGCCAGAGACAGGAGAGGATATACAGAACCAGACAGACACTTTTCCAACAAACTTAGGAGGAGATTTATGACAAATACAGACTCAGCAGTGCAGCAATATTAGAATTAATTGATCTTCTCAATCCGCAGCTTCAACGTCAGACTGTGCGTGGCTGCGCCATCCCCACACATGTTCAATTGCTATGCTCACTGCACCTCTTGGCCTCGGGTAGCTATCAGGGGGTGATTGCTGTGGCAGGTGGGGTGTCCCAAAGTGCACTCTCACGATTCTTCAGATCATTCCTAGATGCCATACTCACACACATGTCCAGATACATATACCTACCCAGGAATGAGGCAGAAATTAACAGCAGCAAGTTGGAATTCTACAGAATTGCCAACTTCCCCCAAGTAATAGGGTGTGTGGACGGGAAACATATACAAATATGCCCTCCTGCAAATCTGGAATATCTGTTCCACAATCGGAAGTGTACCCACTCACTGAACATCCAGGTGGTATGTGACGCCCATTATGTCATCACTGACATGGTAGCCAAATTTCCAGGGAGTACACAAGACTCTTACATTTTCAGGCACAGTGGGATACACCAACGCCTAGAACGTGGGGAGTTTGGAGACGGATATCTCTTAGGTATTGCTGAAGACACCCTGAAGCCATACACACAGGTCACTGTAGAAACCATCCATGCCCTGCTAACATTGTTAATTTTTGCCAAACAGGTGACAGTGCATATGCGCTACGACCATGGATACTAACCCCGTACCTAACACTCAGCAATGAGAATGAGAGGCAATATAACAGTGCACATAGGCGGACCAGAAATGTCATAGAGAGGACCTTTGGACTGTTAAAGGCAAGTTTCCGATGCCTCCACAGAAGTGGAGGTGCGCTCCAGTATGCCCCAATAACAGCATTCAAGATAGGTGGCGCATGCGCAATACTGCACAACATTGCCACCAGACGTGGGCTACATCTCACCCCTGCAGACCCAGATTCGGAGGATGACGAGCAAGAGCTACCACATAGGCAGCCTGGAGATAGAAGCATAGCAAATCAAGGCAGACAGAGACAGGACCACATTGCAAACCAATACTTTGGAAGGTATGTGGCAACAGACACCACACTCACCAATGTCACACACAAAGAGCCCAGTTGTGTAGTGGATCAAACAAAATATTTTAATTAGTGAACCGAATAACTAAAGAACATAACTGTCCGTAAGGGGCTGCACATGTCCACCCTTAATGAGGACACATTAACTGCATGTGCCTCATGAGTCCTGCAGTGTTTGTGCCTAACTCCTCCGCCTGGTTCGCCCAGCATGGTTAGTGCCAGGTGGGTCAGCAAACCCCTGACGTGCACTGCCACTCCGCAGTACACGTGTGTCTGTGGCAGATACACTGCTAATAGTGGACCACTCCTCACTGTCCTGAGGGGTCTTACCCGTGCCCCTTGCCACCTGCTTGGCCTCCAACATGTCCACAGTGTGGCTAATGCGGCCCAGTCCCCGTGCCACATCCCCTGCAAAGTGGCCCAGTTCCACCTGCAGGCTCATGGTCCGTCGTGACAGGCCCGTGGTGACCATGGCAAGACGGACAATGGACGCTGCCATGCGATCAAATCTCTGAACTAGTTGGCGCTCACGGCGCCTTGCGCTTTGCCTCTCAGCCACCAGTTCTGTCACCAGTTGGCGGATTGATTGTGTAAGGTCACTGACATTGTCATTCAGTCTTGTGAACTGTGTGTTCACTTCAGCCAGGCCATGTGTGAAACTGTGTTCCATCCTCTGCATTGCACCTGAGATAATCCTCAATTGCCTTGTTTGCAGGCGCTGACCAGACAGGAGGGATGCCTCAACTGCAGACATGGATGCCTCCCCTATATCCTCCTGGGCCACCGCCTGGACCTGGACTCTGCGTCTGCGACACGGTGGTGCTTCTGGCTCTTGCTGTCTCACAGTGTGGATGGGACCAGGTGTCGTGTCTCCTTCCTCCATGTCCAGAACTTCATCTGGAGGGGACTGCGGTGGTGTTGTGCTGGGCCCTGTATTGGCTGCTGCATCCTCCTGCCCTGCCTTTGGCCTGCTGTCTTCACCCTGGATGGTGTGGCTGGTGGGGATGTCTTGTGGGAGACCTGTGGGACATAGGGAACACACTGTCAGTCTATAACATCTGTTGTATGCCTCATAATAAACATTTGCCCACATGCTGCCTACTGTACTACATTGCCCATAATGCACCATTCTGGTGGTTGCTAGTCTGGAATGGAGCTAGTCTGGTTGTGGATGCTGCTGTGTAGTGGGTGAGTGTGGGTATAGCATTTATAGGTGTACATGCATGTTTCATGGTACTCACTTTTGGATGTCCCTTGCGCTGACGTGTCCAATGATCCCATTCCTGACAGAGCCTCAGGCTCCTGTGTCTGCTCCACCAATTCCTCCATGGCTGTGGGTGGTGGGATGGTGGATGGGCCGCCTCCTGTGCCCCTCATCTCCCTGAGGCGCTCTGCCACCCTCTCCTTTGTCCTGGAGCGCAGGTCGTACCACCGTTTTTTTATTTCTTCAATGCTTCTGTGGCTCACCCCAATGGCATTGACCCTCTCCTGGATTTCCTGCCAGATCCTTCTCTTCTCAGTGTCTGGGACACTCAGGGCTGCCTTTCCAAAAAGCTGGTCATGGTAGTGGCAGCATTCTTCTGTCAGCACCTCAAGTTCTTTCTCTGAAAATTTTTATTTCCTCTTCCTTCCTGCACTGCCTGTGTCTTCCATGGTAGCAGCTGTTCCTCCAGGTAGTTGTTCAGCAGTTTGAAAAGGTTGTGTTCCTCCCTCCTCCCAGGTGTATTTGATGTCTCCCTGGCTCTGATGTCATCAGCAAGAGCCAGGAAGTGTTTTTCCAACTGTTTTGCTGCACCTGCATGCAATTTGCGGCCCAATCGCAATTTGCGACACCCGACTCGCAAATTGCGAGTTCGCTTTTAGCGAGAACAGATCTCTGTTGTGTATGTTGACAAATAGGACACTGCATGATGATTGTTTTAATCATGTAAATACACAAGTTTTAGGATGATCCGTCAAGCAGGACCCAAGAAAAAAGGGAGGCCCCAAAACACATAGGGGGTCATTCCGACTCCCGGCGCTGGCGGTAAGCGCACGCCCGGTGGGAGCCGCCGAATGACCGCACCGCGGTCAAATGACCGCGGCAGCCATTCTGGCTTTCCCGCTGGGCTGGCGGGCGACCGCCAGAAGGCCGCTCGCCGGCCCAGCGGGAAAGCGCCTTCAACGAGGAAGCCGGCTCCGAATGGAGCCGGCGGAGTTGAAGGCGTGCGACGGGTGCAGTGGCACCCGTCGCGATTTTCAGTGTCTGCTTGGCAGACACTGAAAATTAATGTGGGGCCCTGTTAGGGGGCCCCTGCAGTGCCCATGCCATTGGCATGGGCACTGCAGGGGCCCCCAGGGGCCCCACGACACCCGTTACCGCCATCCTTCACCGCCAGGAACAGGATGGCGGTAAGGGGGTCGGAATCCCCATGGCGGCGCTGCTTGCAGCGCCGCCGTGGAGGATTCCCTGGGGCAGCGGGAAACCGGCGGGACACCGCCGGTTTCCCGTTTCTGACCGCGGCTGTACCGCCGCGGTCAGAATGCCCATGGAAGCACCGCCAGCCTGTTGGCGGTGCTTCCGCGGTCGTTGGCCCTGGCGGTCGGTGACCGCCAGGGTCAGAATGACCCCCATAATCCCCAGGCATTTTCCATGGATGTCTTTAACATGAGCTACAGCAAAAACTGCTGACCAAAATTGCACCAAATTTGGCAGGAAACTAGATCTTGGGCCACAGATTGTGTTGTTTGTGTACTTTTTGAGAAATTAAGGATCAAATATAAATGCATATCTGGTTGGTTGGGTCCATGAGAGACTCAAGAGGCTCTTGCGGGAGTCCCAATATAAAAATAGGGCATTCTGATGGGCTCAAGGAGCTCCCATGGAAATGAGCTCTCTGACTGGCTGTCAGCAACATGAGAAAAATGTTGCTAGCGGTCACTACAGGACTCAGGGATTCAATCCCCCGTACTGAAATAAAAAATAAAAAATAGTGTAAGAGTCAGAGTAGGGATACTCTAACCCTAGGCTTCATGGGGGGGAGGGACCCAGAGGGACCCTCTGGGGCCAAAAATGAATAAAATCAGCAAAAAATGCTGTGATCCTGTAGGATTCCTGCAGGATCGGAAAAAAACACAAATGGCAGACTAACCACATGTACTATGTTCATGCCCTGGGAAGCCCATCCCGGAACTGTATACATAAAGGAGATGGAGGCTGCATGACCCCCCTTGCTGGGCCTCCAGAGGCCATGGGGAGCCCACCCCAGGGCTGAAATTCATGTATATGGGAGGTGGCAGCAGGCCCCCCTCCAAAACCCTCTAGATGCCCCATGAGGCCACTCCAGGGCAAAAATATCGTTATATGGGGAGAGGGCAGCGCAGCCCCCTGACCAAGCCTCCAGAGGCCCTGGGAAGCCTACCTGGACAGAAATTACTTTCTATGGGGAGGAGGACGGAGTCCCCCAGGGCCTAACAAGGTTCGGGGAGGAGGGACGCACAGCCCCCTCCCCTTTATTTTTAGTAATGGCCCTGAGCAATGGGGCCCCCAGGGCCTATCAAGGCTTGGGGAGGAGGGCTACATGCCCACGCGGCCCCCTTTTTAAATATTTATGGCCCTGGGGGATGGGGTCCCAGGGCCATACTAGGTTCGGAAAGGGGGCAACGTAGCCCCTCTTTAACTTAAAAAAAAAAGCCCTAGGAGATGGGATCCTCAGGGCCAGGCCCTATGGCCAACCCTAGCACCACGTGTGGCCGAAGGCTGCGTGCAGTGTGGAGTTGGCTGCTTTTGGGAGGTTGGCTAGAGGGCTTGGCCACAGGCTAGGCTTTATGGCCAAACCCCACCATACACAGCTGATGGCCGTGCTCAGTGTGGGATTGGTTGCATGGAACTGTTTGGCTCCAGGGTCTAGCTGCAGGCCACACCCTGTGCCAAACCCCCCAATGAGCATGACCGAAGGTTGTGTGCAGTGAGAGGATGGCTGCCTTTACACGGTTTGGCACTGTGGCCAGGCCTTGTTGCAAACCCCCTACTGCACACAGCCAAAGGTTGTGCACAGCGCGGGATTGGTTGTTTGTAGTGGGTTCTATTTACATATGGTAACTAAACATTACTTTATGTTAAAAAAGCCCTAGAAATTCACTGAAAAAACAAAGTTTGAAATAACGTTATAGTTCTCTGAGCAGGTGTGAAAAGTGCCACAAAAAATGGCACAAGGAAATCTCTTCGATTTCCTTGCGCCATTTTTTGGGCCCTTCTAATATGGGAACACCCCCTTTGCATACATTATGCCTGGTGCAGGCATAATGTAGCGCAAAGGGGTACAAAGTGGATGCATTGCACCACTTTGTAAATATGGAGCAGCGTTTTTGGCCTTTTAATGCCACATTAGCTTCACAAAAATTATGCTAATGTGAAGTTGGAATGGCGCTAGGGACTCTCAAATATTCCCCTTCATTTAATAGAAAAATACAAGTCCAAAACAACTAAAGTCCAATAAGTAGAACTTGAATTATGAATTTTTGAAAAATAAACTGTAAAGCAGAGCTTAGAAGGAGGAAGCGCCAACTAAGGATATTCAGTCACGCTGAACCAGGCCAAGCCAAAAGTTCAGGCCAACTGTGATAGAGCAACTGTGATGACAATTACAGGGACCTAGTTGGGCTCTCTGAACCAAAGTATCTTAATCCTGGTTGGGGATCCTTGCGTCAGTTCCGCACCAGCAATAGAGGCGATGCGTCGGTTCTGCTCTACACAGAAATGGCAAGATGCAGTGAGGCTGCGGTGTGAGTTTCTGATGTGTCAATGTTGAGGACACGGGGCTTGCATTGCAAACATTGGTGTTGAGGATGAGTTGTGCAGTTGAGGCAGTGCATTGGCTCCAATAAGCGCAAAGGCGTCAATGGGGAGTTTTGGCAACATGGTTGAGGCTGCCGTCGTCGGGGATGCCAGGACCTTGCAAAAGTGCTGCTGTATTGGTTCCAAAGGCAATGTGCCAGTTCCAAGATGCAAGGTGCAGCTGCAATGCAAGTCTGGCTGGGTTGGTTCAGACCCACGTAGTAGAAGGGATGCGTTGGTTCTGCTTCTCGAAACAGCGGTGATGCATCGATTCTGCTCCCACAGCAGAGAAGGCTTTTGTCCACTGGCGAAATCACCTTAGGTCCACTTTCAAGGGTCCAGGACTGGAGTGGCACAACTTGGCAGGACAGACTCACAGCTGGCAGGCTCCAGGTACAGGAGCAGAGTGGTTGTCCCTGAGACTTCAAATCAGGAGGTCAGCCCGCTAGCCCTCGGAGTCCACCTGGGTTCTAGGTTGGAGACATGCGGGTCCAGTCCTTCTCACTTCCAGGCAAGAGGGTAGCAGCCACAGACCAGCACAGCACAGCAAAGCATGAGTCCAACAAAATAGTGGTCCAGCAGGCCTTCAACAGCATGGCAGTCCTTCTTCCCGGCATCCATAGGTCAAGAAGTGTACTGAAGTGGTGATGTCAGAGGTTCAGGACTTATACCAAGTTGGGCCTTTGAAGTGCACAGATTCCCTGTCTTTCCTGTTCTGGCTCCACACTCACTATAGGAATTATGCAGCCTTTTATGTGTGGGACGGACATAGCCTATTCAGGTGTACGTGAGGCTGAGCCCAGCTAGACCATCCAATCCTGCCCTGAATAGCCCATCAAGGCCCATCAGGCCACACCAAAGCTCCCATTGTCTGTGGCTGTCTAGGAGGAATAGACAAATCCCAGTTGTCACCCTACCCCAGATATGTTATCAGAGACAGGCATTAGTCACCAAGGGCCATATTTATACTAATTTAGTGCTGCATTTGTGTCATTTTTTGACGCAAAAGTGGTGCAAACTTACAAAATAAAATTGTATTTTGTGAGTTTGCGCTGCTTTTGTGTCAAAAAGCAGCGTAAATGCGGTGCTAATAAAGTATAAATATGGGCCCAAAAGGCTAGAGTAAAAAAAAAATAACTTTATAAAAGTGGCATTTTCAGAATTGCAATTTAAAATCTGACTTCACCATAAGTTAGGATTTTAAATTGTGATTCCAGGGGCACAAAACTTTGGGGTTATCTCTTCCCATTTGGAAATTGTGCTTATAAGGTGTACTAAGGTGACTTCAATATTATCCCATGGGAGGGATAGACCTTGCAGTAGTGAAAAACAAATGTAAGGGTTTTTCATTACTAGGACAAGTAAAACTTAAAAGTACATGTCCACTGCACCGTGCCCTTGGAGCTGTCTAGGGCCTACATTAGGGTTGACTCATATGTATTAAAAAGGAAGGTTTAGGCCTGGCAGAAAGTTGAAAGCACACACTGGCTCTGTAGTGGCACGCCTGATACATGTCTAAAGGGCTATTTTAGTGGGTGGCACAATCAGTGATGAAGGCCCACTAATATGCAAAAAGTGATGGATGGAATGCTTGAATTAATCTCAGTTACTGGTATTTACTCAGGCAGCATCCCGATGTATCGTTATTTTGCCCACAATGCCACCTCAGTTTGAACCCCGCTATATGCAAATCAGTCTTGACCCTAGATTAATTGGAACAGTCCAGCTCAAACTGGCAAGACAGGTCCTCCCTGAACCAGAACACCAGCAACCCAGAACCAGTTTTACCCTTGTTATGGGTTCATCAGCTGGGTATAGCTTGGTTCCACTGACAGAGTGCACGGACCCACGCCAGGGGCTAACCCGTCCCACTTAAGGCAACATTCTAAAGTATACAAAAAGTGATGATGGAATGCTTGAATTAATTTTAGCCTCTGGTAATTACTCAGGCATCCTCCCAATCCATTGTTATTTTGCACTCCATGCCACCTCAGTTTGGAACCATCTATATGCAAATCAGTCTTGACCATGCTCCAATAAGAGCAGTCCAGCCCAAACTGGTAAGCCAGGTTCTCCCTGAACCAGAACACATGAAACCCAGGACCGGATTCACCCGTGTAATGTGTACCTTAGTTTCAGTGACACTGTGCACTTTGTTTAGATTTTTTTGTGAATATGTATATATATCTGCATGTTTGGTCAGGCATTGGCTTTTAATATTAAAAGGTCAGCGGTTGCCCAGGGCACTCTGTTTTTCAGGTTTGTTTAGGAAACAAATTGTTAATATAGTCAACAAATTTTTATTTTAGAAACACAAAGTAAAACTAAAATGTGTTTTTTCAGTACCTTGTGTGTAAATCAGAAATTGCCACTGCATAGTGCAGTATTTTTTTTCTCAAGGTGGATGTAATATTTAAAGCATTAGGGAATACTGTGAAGTTACTCACAATCTTCTTAATAACTAAGTGACTAGAAATGTAAGTGCATTTCATGTGTGCAGCTTACCTAACTCTCTGCCCCACATAGTGTCTGTAGTTGGTCAGGCTGCCCTCCACAAGCATATCAAGTAAATCAGGATTGAATGTTAGGCCCTGTCACATGCTTCTTTAGAAATGGAATATACCGGAAGAATACAATGAGCAGCAACTGTTGAGGATGTTTGAGACATGTGATGATTTAGGGGCAAGTGACCTAATTACCTTAAAAACCTGTCTTTTGACGTGACCGAAATTCTGACAAATGCACGCTTGCAACAGCCTCCATTACTTACAGACCATTATCTCCTCAACGTTCATCCTCGTCCCATTCCACACTAATAGAGTGAAGTGCCCTCTTCACTCCTCACGTCACTTTAGAAAGCTACTTCTTCCCTTTCTATGAAAGGGAAGAAGTATAGGAGCGTGTAGCCCCTCATCTCCCCCAGAACTATCTGTTCTTTTTTAGTGCACCTCTTTGTCTTCACGTCGGGTGCTGTTTGGGCTGCCTGGGCACCATTTGGAGTTTATTTTCCTACTGTTACGGTGAGTGCGGCTACATGGGCGCTGCTTCATGTTTCTAGCGGCTGCTTAGGCACTGCATTATTTACTCTTTTCAAGTCCGACTGGCTTCTTGCCGGTCGATTCTGACATCATGTTGGGCGCTCCCAGTGCATTTGCCTGGGGGCCTTTTTTATGGTTGCATTGCCACCTCCAAGGTTGCGGAGCCACCCTCTTTCCCCTTGGAAGGCGGGTGGGGGTAATGGCTGTCCTGTGCTTTGCACAACGCTGATCCACCTACTTGCACTTTAGTGTTCCCCCTTTCTTGGCTATTCCCTGCGACTTACCTGTTGCCTGCTGCATGTGAGTCCCTGGGCTGGGTGATGTGTCCCTTGGCCTGGGTGCTGTTTGTGCTTGCTTGCTTGGGCGACCAGCAATACTTAGAGTGCCTAGGTGCCTTCCTTGGTTTGGCTCTTGGCCTGCCTTCCATGATGTTGTGATTCGGGTGTGGGGCTCGTTACAACCTTAGCCACCCCTTTCCCTTTTCTCTGTCCCTTGGGTGTCTTTTTTTGCGCCCAGGCGTCCTTCTCTTTTTCTTCCCAGGCTTTCTTGTGGTCCTCCAGGGGTCCTCGGTTGCTTTTTCTTCTGGTGGTTCTGTGTCTTTTTCTATTTCTACACATGGCCAACACGGGGAAGCACTCTGGGAAGAGTCGGCATCTTTCTCCTAATCCCAAAGGCCATCACCGTCCCCCAGTTCCTGACGCTCAGCTCCAGGACATGGTTCGTCAACTGTCGGAGGCCTTTACTTCGCAGCATGGGCAGTCTTTTCCTGTTTCTCATGAATCTTCTTCTGGTTCTGCCTGATCTGTTTCTTCCCCTTCTTCTGTGTCCTCCTGGCTGTCTCCTGATTATGATGAGGATGATCTAGGATTTCCCGCTGGTGCCTCTGCCAAAGGGAAATATATTTTGAAGGAGGATTTGAAACCTGTGATCTCTTACTTGTCCTCCAATCTCCCACTCCCTGTGGATTTGGCGCAACCATCTACTAGTGGTAATTGGTTATCCCTGCTGTTCAATCCTTGTTACGGCCTGAATGGAGGGATCCGGATAGAGTTGCTGTTTCTCGCTTTATGGGTCGCCTTTATGCTTTGTTCCAGGGGGAGACTTCAGTTCCTCAGGTTCTCACTTTAGATCCTTTGATTTCTAACCTTACAGGTAAACCTTCTTTGCTTTCCAAAGAAGTGACATTGACTGATCCTGTTGATAAGAAGGTTGAGGCTGCTCTTAAGAAATCTCACACTGGTCTTAGTCAATCTTTACATTCTGAGATCAATAGGGTCTATACTTCTCAGTCCCTTGTTAAGGATTTTCAGTCTCTTTCCTCTTCTATTCAGGATGGTGAGGATTTCTCTGATTTATTGTCCTGCATGGAGATTCAGGCAAGGTGTCTTTCAGATATTGCTTTTAACTCTCTTCGGGCTTCTGCTATGGCCACTGCTGGTTCTGTTTCTGCTCAACGTCATTTCCATCTCAGAGGCTGGAGGGTTGATTCCCCACAGAAGAATTGTTTGTTACACCTGCCCTTTAGAGGGTCTAAACTCTTTGGGGATGAACTGGAAGAAGTCCTCTGGAAGTCCTTCAAAAGTCAGAAATATATTCAGCATTTCCGTCAGAAGCCTAAGGTCTGGGATGGTGGTAGGAATCAGGGGGATCAGTTTTGGAAATGGCAGCCCAATTCCCTGCCTATCCACTCCCAGTTCCAGGGTAGGGGTCCTCCTTCGGGGGGATGCGTCTCATCAACCTGGAAGTCAGAGGGGTCTGAAACCTCCTTCCTGACTGGGCCGCCCCCTACGGTTTTCCCATCGGGGTGCCTGGCTCAGTTTTTTCTAGTTTGGACTGCTTCCTTCACAGATGCCTGGGTTCTTCAAGTGGTTTCCAGGATCCTCACTTACTTCAGACGACGTGGTTTTGGGATCGACGTGGGTTGGGTTCCCTAGCCGATGGTGTCACCTCCCTGGTCCTGAAGGGTGCCCTTCGGGCGGTTGCTATTCCCGTATCTTCATGGTCAGAAAGGTCACAGGGGATTTTCGTCTGATCATCTACCTACGATTTCTGAACTACTTTATCCTGACATTGCATTTTCGGATGTCCACTTTGTGCCAGGTGATTCCGTTGGTGTCTCCGAGGGATTTCCTGACAAAGATCGATCTTCATGACGCCTATCTACATGTTCCGGTAGATTCCGCCTCTCAGACTTTCCTGAGGTTTGCGGTGGGCTCCCAACATTGGCAGTTCCAGGTGTTTCCCTTTGGGCTCAAGTCCTCCCCCAGGATTTTCACCAAGGTTCTGGCCCCGGTGATGGGTCTCCTGCATTCCAGAGGTGTCCTGGTCCACCTGTATCTCGACGACCTTCTGATCCATGTGCCCTCTCTGGACAAGTTTCTGATAGACACGGTCTCCAATTAATCCTTTTTGGAGAGTTTTGGTTTCCTGATCCATCCCTCCAAGTCTCACCTGACTCGCTCTCAGCAACTGGAGTATGTTGGTGCCCTTTTAAATACAGAGCGGGGGATGGTATCTCTTCCTACCTCCAGGTGTGCCTGGCTCTGTCAGTCTCTTCAATGCATCCTGCAGTTCCTGCGAAAGAATGGCTACATCTTCAGGGTCTGATGGTAAGATGGGACTTGTTTTTGTATATTTTTCCCCTTCCTTACCATTGTCCTGCTTGCCCCAGTTGTTGGATGTTATGGTGCTACTTTGTTTTCTTCTTTCTTTCAGACAGCAACTGTGGATGTCATCCCATGGGCACGCCTCCACTTGGGTCCCTTGGTTCACCATGTCCTACTTCACTGGACTCCGACCAGCAGCAACTTCGAGACTCTTATTACTGTTCCAATTCTACAGGATCTCCTCTGGTGGTTGCATTCTCCTTCCCTAGGCCGTGGTTTTCCTCTTCATTCTCTAACTCCTCTGGTCCTCACTACCGATGCCACTAGCCTGGGCAGGGGGTAGTCTTGGAGGACTTCACTGCAAAGGGTCTCTGGTCCATGGTGGAGGCTTCTATGTCTTCCAATTGGAAGGAACTTCAAGGGTCTGAAATGCCCTCCAGGTCTTTGCTTCACCTCTTCAGGGTCACTCAGTGGTGGTCAGAGTGGACAACCGAGTGACAATGTCATACATCAGTAGCCAGGTCAGCACCAGGTCCCCCTCCCTCAATCTCCTTGCCTGCCACATCGTATCCTGGGCGAAGTCCCATCTCTCATGTTACAGACAGTTCACATTTGGGGAGTGCTGAATCGTCAGGCAGATCTCCTCAGTCGGGGGTTCCCATCCTCCCTGGAGTTCGTCCTGGCTCCTTTGGTATTTTCCCAGATTTGCAGTCGGTGGGGTGTTCCTACTGTGGATCTCTTTGCTACCCCCTTGAATGCAAAACTTCCCCTTTACTTGACCAGGTTCCTCACTCATGGTGCGCTGGGGAACGTTGCCCTGTCTAGTCCTTGGCCTCAGGGTCTTCTCTACGCCTTTCCCCCAGTTTCCTTGATCCATCGGTTCCTGTCTCGTTTCCTCCGGGAGGTGGCAGAAGTGGTTGTAGTTCTTCCTTTTTGGCCTTGGAAACCTTGGTTCCCTCTTCTCCATCTCCTGGCATTGGGGCCGGAATGGTGTCTTTCTCTGACACCTTCCCCTCTGGCCGTCCCTCTTCTTCCTCTGCAAACTCTGGCGCATTTGCGTCTCATGGTCTGGAGGTTGAGAGGGAGGCCCTTGTGAAACAGGGGCTTATTTTGCAGTTTTCCCATTCTCTTCAGTCTTCTCGACGGGGTTCCACTAACAGGGCTTATGAGCATCATTGGGGTTCCTTTGATGCTTGGTGCAGGACCCATTCTTTGTCTCCTGTTTCTGCCCCTTCCTCTACTATTTTTCAGTTTCTTCAAGAGGATTTTGATAAGGGTCTCTCTGTGGCTACTATGAAATTCCAATGGGGCGCTATTAAAACTTTTTGGTCTCCATGGGATGATTTTTCCTCTTTTTCAAATGTAGTCTCCAAATTGTTTGGGGGTTTCAGCCTTCTTCGGCCACCCCTTAGGAACTCTTTTCCCTCCTGGGACCTTCCTATGGTACTTTCACATCTGAAGTCCCCGCTGTATGAGCCTTTGGAATCTGTTTCCCTTAAGTATCTGACTTTAAAATGTTTTTTTTCTAGGTGCCATTACCTCTGCCAGGCATTTGGGTGAACTTAAATAACTTGGTTTGTCACCCTCCGTACCTGCGCGTTTTTGAGGACCGGGTCATCCTTTCCTTGGATCCTAAGTTCCTCGCTAGGATGAATTCTTCCTTTCATCAGGAGAAGGATATTGTTCTCCCTGTTCTACCTCCGGAGGCTTTGGTTTCTGACCCTTCCTTGCCCCTTTTGGACATTATCAGTGCATTGACTATATATATTTGTAGGTCTTTTGAGTTTCATCTCTCTGACCACCTTTTTGGCAGCTTTGGGCCTGTTAGGAAGGGCAGACGACCTTCTTCTTCCACCCTGACCCATTGGATTAAGTCTGTTATCTTTTCAGTTTACCAGGTCCAGGGATGGGAGGTTCTGGGTGGGGTCAAGGCCCATTCAACTCGTGGGATGGCCACTTTCTAGGCTGAATGGTCTGGTGTTCCCCTCCAGGATGTTTGTAGAGCTGCCAGCTGGTCCTCTCCTTCCACTTACATCACCCATTACAGGCTGCATGCTGCTCAAGGTTCTGAATTGTCTTTTGGTTACGAGGTCTTGGTCGCAGCTGCTTCCTCCTCCTGAGTCGGCTCCTTGTGTTTGGACTATTCAGGTCACCAGCTTGTAGTCTGTGGTGTTCCTGAGTCTCTTTTTTTTGTATACCTTATTAAACTTTGCACTGCACTGATTGTGTTCCTTTTGGTTCTTTTTTTGTGGCTGCTGAAAGTGGTCTTGCTTGGGCATTCCTCCATTAGTGCGGATTTGGACGAGGAAGAACGATGAGGAGGTAATGCTTGGACTACTTACTGATAATCTTCATTACTCCGATTCTTCCTTCCTCGTCTCATTCCGTACGTCCCTTCCTCCCTCCCTGTTCTTTCATCAGCCGGTGTTGTTGTGCTTGGTGATATACAGATAGTTCCAGGGGAGGGGAGGGGCTATATGCTCCTGTTCTTCTTCCCTTTCATAGAAAGTAAAGAAGTAGCTTTCTAATGTGACGTGAGGAGTGAAGAGGGCACTTCACTTCATTAATACAGAATGGGACGAGGAAGGAAGAATCTGAGTAATCAAGATTACCAGTAAGTAATCCGAGCACTATAAACTAACGTGGGGTAGCAGATTCTAGAAAAGGTAGGAACGTACTACCATCCATACAAATACATCAGGCATATGCCATGTTTTGGTGCATCAACATAATACAACAGTATCAGCGCAGGATATGACTGACAATTTGGTGAAGAGGTTGTTTATTATTTATGGAAGAATCTGTCATCTCTGACATTACTTCCATCAGTAACAACCTGAAAATATACATTACAAACAATTGATATGTATTGTCCACAGTTTAATATATGTCAACTATGACTGAGTTTTCACCAAATATAATGGGGAAAAACAGGAACAAAACATTTGACTGCACATGCGCTATTAAAAATGTCAAAAAATAGGAGAGTTTTCAAATTGAATTTTACCTTAAAATGATTTTAAAAATTATGTTTTACTTTTTGAAAATGTTTATACATTTGTAATATTAACCCTGCAAGTGTACATATGTTATAAAAAAAACCTATATTTAACAGAATCAAATGTGGAGAAATAATTTACATTTTTTAAATATATTATATATTTGTAATTTTAAACGAGCAAACATTAAAAATTGTTACTTTATGTCCAAAAAACGTGTGTGAACATACAAGATTGACATATTCCACTTGTATGTTGCAAATATATCTATCAACCACCCCAGGGAAGACAGAGAAGAGTGCATCAACGCAGGAAAGTCACATCATAAAGAAGCACAGGTTGAACTGGGCCACCATTGAGGATCTAACATAACTATCTGAATCTGAACGTTTGCCAGACATAAGAATTCTGACTCTCATTTCACTTATTGCGAAGAGTCTGACAGTGTTATAGTTCTGTGCTAGAGGCCCAGTACACATTTAGCACCTCTAAAGGAATGTCGCAGCCAACTTTTTCAGTTGTTCTCACCAGGTCCTGGATGATATGCTTAGGCGTTTGAATGACTACATCCAGTTTGCTACAGAAAATGCTACACTGAACAAAATCAAGGGTCTATGGCCTCAGAAGCATACAACATGTGCGTGGTGTCAAAGATAGAACCCTTGTTGCATTGGTCCTGTAGATGACCACTCACCTAAATTACCAGGTTCTGCAGGAATGAAAACAAAAATACTACAAAAAAAAATAACAAGATCAGTGGCATGTGAGCAATGCAATCATGCAAGACAAATGCCATGAACAAACAAGACTTCCTATTAAAGTCACTGGCTTCCTCTTTAAATAGCTAAGAGTTATACTTTATTACGATCATAGAATGAATCAAAGATTAGATGTGCAGATGATTTACCATTTCAAGCCTCAGAGAACCTCTCTGATGTGAGTAGGAGTAACAGCTTCAGCCTGCACAATTGAGTCTTTGTTTATGACCAACCAAAAAGGTCCAAACAATTAGGCGTATCCAACTGCCCTGTTTAAACAGTTCTAGGTACAATGCACTGACCATGAGTTGTAGAGCTGTTGGTTTGGTGCTTTCACAGTAACTTTGCTCTTATTTTTCTTTCAGGGGCGCGGAAAGCAGAGAAGAGACTGACGACACTTGAGGTGAAGAATCCTTCTAGAAGTAGGAGCTGGAACTTCAGCAAGGTGAACCGGTAAAGGGCAGGGAGGAAGTGTGGGAGCCTGGAATCAGGATGAGGGGCTCCTCTCAGAACAGGAGAGTAAGCCAAGCGAGGGTGTGGTTACTGGGCACAATGTTTATATACTGCACCCCAAGATGACCTCCCGACCTTGTGAGAGTTTGATATCTTGCGACTTTTCGAGCCTTGCTATTTGGTGGGATGCGGTTAACAAAGGGACAGGAAGGAGGCCACAATAAGAAGGCTTGGTGTGAGCAACTTAGGCTTAATAAATTCCAGTGGTGTGGTGGGTAAGGCCTGGGGGGGGGGGGGGGCATAAACATGTTGTAAGTAAATGAGGCAAGGTATACTCTAGTTAGTGGTATGGTGGGCGAGTCCTAGGGTTGTCAAATTGCATATTGTGCATAAACTTTAGAAAGATGAGAGATGACTTGTGGAGGGCATATGTGACTGTTAGACAAACTTGGCAGAGGACGCTCATGCTCGTCTAAGTGTTGTTGTCTTGCACTATCCACATACGCAGAGCAGGCCTTAGCAGGTGCCATCTCATGACTGGGAGCAAACCTGCCACACTAGGAAGATTTTTCACTTCCAGCAATGTACAGGTGGCTTGCATAGCAGACTTCTACATTACCAGTGCATGGGCAAGATTTCCAGGTTCCACCCATGACTTGCTAGTGCTACGCAACAGCTCCATACCACAACAGATGACAGACTTTAAACCAAGGAGGACATGGCTTGTTGATAGGTTTCCAACATTATGTTGATATGCTGTATTGTTAGAAATTTGTGGTTTCAAACATAATTCCACATACTTTCGTTAATATATTTTATCAAGCTTATACTAGGCATACATGGCTTTTAATACATCTAAAAATCCCCAACAATGCCAAGGGAAGTCTACTTCTACGAGATCCTTGTGTGAATAGGGAGCCCTGAGGAGTGGGCTTTTGGGCTCCTGAAGGTGCAGTTCAGGTGCCTGGACAGGATGGTGGAGCCCACCTATAGTCTCCTAGAAAGGTCTGCCAGTTTGTTATGTTAGGTTGTATGACTTACAGCACTGCACGGTGAGGAAACATTCCATTCACCCCTCATGATGATTACCAGTGGAAACCCCAGGGTGATGTTGGTGACATGCATCATTAACCTGACAGTGATAAGAATGAAAGCAATGACCTCAGGTGCAAACTCATTGAAATTATCCTTGCCCGATGGGAAGTGACTCTCAGCCAAACGTCATTCGTTTGTATTCCCTATGACATGTCCTCTTTTACAATTTATGCAACTGTTCCACTAATTAGATTTCAGATTTAACATTTTTCAGTACATTCAAAGTATAATAATCGGTTGCTAAACTCTTACATTTATTGATGGGCATGCTATATGAAACTTTCTTTTTGAGCTGTTGCTGTTCGGTTCTCTGAAAATGGTTAAAAATAAAATAAACATAAAAAATATAAACAGTATAAATTAGTCACAAACATACTATTTTATCTGCTTGATCTTTCCTAGATCATGTCATCTTATCATCTACTGGGACACTCACAAGGCATAGGTGGATACTTTGGCACGTTGCACACCTTCTTGTTATCAAGAGATCTGGAGTGCAACATGCGTGACCACTGGTGGAATGTTTATGAAAACATTAGAGGTATATAGCCTCTCAGTTATGGAGTGATACCAATGTAAATATGTTTCATGTAAGGTTCCTGACACATGTTGTTTGGATGTCAGAGTTTAGCTCTCACACTTTATGAAGTCAGCTGTAGCATATCTATTGACATTTAGGCCCTCATTTGGACCTTGGCGGGCGGCGGAGGCCGCCCGCCAAAGTCCCGCCGTCAAAATACCGTACCGCGGTCGCAAGACCGCGGCGGGTATTTTGACTTTTCCCCTGGGCTGGCGGGCGGCCGCCGAAAGGCCGCCCTCCAGCCCAGGGGAAAACGACCTTCCCACCATGAAGCCGGCTCGTAATCGAGCCGGCGGAGTGGGAAGGTGCGACGGGTGCTACTGCACCCGTCGCGTATTTCACTGTCTGCTATGCAGACAGTGAAATACTAGCGGGGCCCTCTTACGGGGGCCCCTGCAGTGCCCATGCCATTGGCATGGGCACTGCAGGGGCCCCCAGGGGCCCCGCGACTCCCCCTCCCGCCATCCGGTTCCCGGCGGGAGAACCGCCAGGAACTGGATGGCGGGAGGGGGAGTCGGAATCCGCAAGCCGGCGCAGCAAGCTGCGCCGGCTTGGAGGATTCCTTGGGGGCAGCGGGAAACCGGCGGGAGACCGCCGGTTTCCCTTCTCTGACCACGGCTAAGCCGCCGCGGTCAGAATGCCCCGCGGGGCACCGCCGGCCTGTCGGTGGTGCCACCGCGTCCCGCGGCCCTGGCGGAAGTAATCCGCCAGGGTCGTAATGACCACCTTAGTGTTGTTTTGACTGCGTCTGAACATAATACCTAATGTGTGGCTGCAGACAAACCTTTGTTGGTAAAGTATTTGGGGGAGCAGTTACTAACAAAATGTAACACTTACTTGATGTCTTCACAATAGGTGGAATAATTATGTATATTGCATTGTAAAAGTTGTAATTTCTTTGTCATTATGCCCCATAATATATTGTTATTTTATTCTGTACTTCCTAAAAGGTCTACTTTGCATGGTTTCAATTCAGACAAGTGTTTTTAAACATTGCTGATGTACCCTATCCCTTGCAAGGCTTTTAAATGTATATAACACTTTTATAATAAACTGGCAAGTATGCGTGATTTCTAGTGAAGAATGGATGTTTTCATAAAATAGCAATGTAACATTCAATTCATTTTATGAGTAGAAGATTGAATACAATTTAATTGATTATTTTATTACTTTATAAATTAGAGCAAAAACATGATTTCAGATTCTCTGAAAATCAATTGACCTTTAGGTTGGTTGAGGAATTAAAGACGCACCAGTATTTGTTTAAAGTTCTTTTACTGACAAGAGTCCATGAGTGAATTGGAAATGTGTACACAGAAGGGGGGTAAGGTGAATAGTCGTGACTCTCACAATGAGGACATCACTTTTTGGGTATCTTTGTGATGGGTTCTTGGGTGTTTTTTGTCGTCAAGCAGACCAGATGAAAGTCCCTTTGTAAGGGCTACTGAAGCAGCCTGAGTATCAACAGGGGAGTGGTGACCAGTAGCTCTGTGTGCATGTGTCTTGCTTCCAGTGGTTTTGCTTTCCATGGAGCTGGCAGTTGTAGATGTTTCTGGGACTGAGCTGGGACCAGATGCTGTTCACCACCAAAAGAAGCTGGCTAACTGAAACACTGCTGCAGACAGTGTTCTAAAGCTAACCTGCACCGCCCGAGAATGTACACTTAGGTGACACTCCAAGAGATCATTTTGGGTTCTCTGGTTATCATTCTGGGCCCTCATAAGGTTGTTCTGGGCACTTAGAAGTTCAGTATTCAGGTACAGCTGTTTCTTCTGATGTATAGATGCACCCATCAAGTCTCTACTCATGGTGTTGCCATTAGTGACCATACCCTGAGCCTCCTTCTCCATAACAGGTCCAGATCCATCCCATCCCAATCCTCTGTGACCTTTAGTGGATGGCCACCAGTGTAGTGTTCCTGGCAGTACCTCAGATGTTCTGAATGTGATTGTCACAGGCACCAGGACAGGAATGTCCATAGCTGATGGTGTGGGTCCACAGGGGCCTTGTGAGGCCACTGATGTGCTTACTGGGGACAGCAATATGCTGAATGTGTTAGATCTTCGGTCCTGAGGGAGAAGGAGAGCCTTAGGATGCTAGAAACACAAACCTTATGGGCCACGCTGGTTTTTAGCAGTAGTGTTGCACACACTGAAGGCTTATGTTCTTCTTTCCTCTGGGAGAGTGTCCAATGCTGTTCAGACTGATGAATGAGATGTTGCCACTTCACCTGGGAAAAAACAGACAATGGTTGTTTATAATAATTTTAAACAATATATTACCTTAAAGGTATTTAGGCCCTCATTACGACTTTGGTGGTCAGCTGACCACCACAACGGCGATGGCGGTAGTACTGCCACCAGGCTGGCGGTGAAGACCGCCATATTATGACCACGGCGGTGATCCCTCCCACATAAAGCCAATGCACCACTTGAACCGCCAGTGCAGTCCAGCCACTGACCACAGCGGTTGCCATCTGCAGCCCGGCAGAACACCATTCACTGCCCACCATATTATGACATAGCAGACTGCCAGGATTTCCGGGCGGGACCACCGCTATGAAAAGCCTGGCAGAAAAGACCCATATAAAAGGAGACACTCACCTCCAGGGACACAAAGGAGTCAGTGGCCGCCATGGAACCCGATCTGGAAGTCCTGCCGATGCTGTACTATGTGATGGGAGTCCAGGAGCAGCAACGTCGACAAAGACGACAACCATGAGTACAGCCACCTAGCACACAAGGGAGGGAGGGGAGAGTGACACACCCGCACGCACAATACACACCATACACACATGCCACACACATGGAGATCAATCCTCTGAAAAATACAACAATTACATATGCCAGAAGAAAAGAAAGCCAGGACAAATACCTGTGATTCAACAACTGTATTCCGGTGGGAATAGCGCCCACAACAATACAGGAACTATATACAAAGGGCCATTGGCCAGTCCAATTGTCCATGGCAACCCACATGGCAACGAAGTAGACCCAACTTGATTCCTGACAGCCCAAGTAACTCCACTGGGCAGGGACATCAATGTGGAAGGCAGGCACCTCAGGGGGAAGGGGGTGGTGTTTCTTCTTGGAAGGGGGGGACATTGGACTTTGGTTTGGGAGGGGGTGGGCTCTTGCTCCTCTGTTTAGGGGCGGTCGAGTGCATCTGGAACGGGGGTGGGAGTGGCTGCCTTGTGTACTGGAGTGGAAGCCTTCTTAGTGGGGGCAGGGACATTGAAATCACTTGGGGGGCCATGGGAGGACTGGGAGCTGGAGTGCCCGGGCTGGGGGAGTGCGACCTTACGTTTAGGGACAACACGGGGTGGGTCAGGAGGCGGGAAGAGTTTCTTAGGTACAGTGGGGCAGACTGTGGGAGCAGGTTTGGGAGTGGAGGTAAAGGGAGTGGTCGTAGGACGTGTAGGTGTGCTGGACTGAGTTGTAGGTGCATGCAAAGTGTGCATGTGTGAGGTGGTACAACACAGGGTGGGTTGAGAGGAGGGAAGAGTTTCTTAGGTACAGTGGAGCAGACTGTGGGAGCAGGTTTGGGAGTGGAGGTCGATGGAGTGGTTGTAGGATGTGTAGGTCTGCTGGACTGTGTTATAGGTGCATGCAAAGTGTGCATGTGTGAGGTGGATGACTGTTGAGTGTTTGAGTGGGAGCGTATATGTGTTTTTGGAGGAGGGGGAAGAGAGGGAGGGAGAGGACAAACAGGTCATGTGGATGTATGTTGGGGTGGTGCCTGCAAGTGAAGTGGGTGTGCTGCATGTGGTTGTGATGGTGGTGGTGGTGACTGCGCATGTGGTGAATGGGGTGCTAATCTGCGTGTCTGCTGTTGTGACTGTGGACAAGGCTAAACAGGTGGCAGATCTGGGACTGACTATGCAACACTTGCAGGTGTGAGTGCTGATGTGACTGTGACGGAGGAGGTGGAGGGGGAGGCAGTGGAGGCAGTGGCTGCTGTTGTGTGTGCTTCTGTGCGTTGTCTGTGTGTATGCTTGTGCAAGTCCTGTCTGTTGTCTTGGGTGCATGCTCGTCTGATTGTGAGCTTGGGATGGATGGGGGGAGAGGGCTCTGGGACTGGGTACAGGTAGTTGGAGGGGTGATGGAAGAACTAGGGACACTAGCTGCCATCAAAGAGGAGGCCAGAGCCTGAAACGATCTCTGTAGGCTAGCCAAGCCAATGTGAATGCCCTCCAGGTAGGCATTGTATTGCTGCATCTAGGATGCCTGCCCGTGGATGGCATTCACAATTGTTGACTGCCCTACAGAGATGGATCTCAGGAGGTCAATAGCCTCCACAGTGAGGGCAGCAGGGCTGACTGGGGCAGGGGCTGAGGTGCCTGCAGCAAAGGAGATGCCCACCCTCCTGGGTGAGCGGGCAACTAGGTGGGGGTCTACTGGGAGGGCAGTGCTGGAACAGGGGAGGAGGAAGGTGATGATGCCGGGGTGGTCCCAGAGGGGTCCGCCACCACCAGGGAGCTTCCATGGGAGGATGAATCAGAGTCAGTAGTATCAGCTCCTGTCTACCCCGTGGTGCTCCCCTCTCCCTCCAACTCACTGGTCCCCTTGGTGTCAGTGGACACTGCCTCCTGGGTCCCATGGGCTGCAGCTCCCCCACTCGCCGGTGTCCCTACTCCTTCGCCAGATTATGCTAATGCACACAAGGACAGGAGAAGAAAAGGAGGAAGGGTGGAGGAGAAAGAAAGGGAGCACAGGGTCAATAACAGCAATAACAGCACATATGGCATACAGATCACAATGACTCACTGGTAATGTACACTATGCAGTGACAACGACAATACCACACCATTACCTGGGAACAAAAGCTGAAATGAACTCTGAAGAAACTACCATCTGCACACCTACTGAGACTCACTAATCCATGTCTTCATGTTGACAAAGGCACAGCTACACTTACTCCGTTATAGTGACTGCACAACGTGCAATTGCCAGGTCACACCACCAAGGCAGTGGACATCAGAGCATCACTCCAACACTGGTGAGTCAGGATGTAGGCCCTTACTGAAGCAGAAATCCCAGCAAATGACCATTACCAATTGTACATACCACTCACCATGGCAATGCAGAACTATACATTACCTACAAGGGCATGCTGAGTCATACACAGATTATTACCTTGGCATCCAAAGACTATGCCAGGCATTAGTAAACAAATGTACACAGTGAGTACTCACTCCCTTGTGGCTTCTTTGCTGCCCTCAAGCGCCCATCGAACTCTGGGTTGGCCACCACCAGTATGCAGGCCATTAGGGGGTTCAAGATCCGATGGGCAACCCTCCCTCGTTGGGAGGACGTCCCCAGCTGGGCCTCCACGGTCTTCCAGGCCCAGCGTCTCAGCTCCTCCCACCTCTTTCTGCAAAGGATGCCCCACCGGCTATGGACCTCCACGGTCCGCACGTCCTTGGCGATGACGCGCCATGAACCTTTCTTCTGATGGGCGCTGACCTGCATAGGAAAAACAGACAGAAGGACACAATAACTACATACTACAGTCAGTTACAGCAATGAACTACATACTTCATAGAACCCACTATCATCATACACAACACTCAAACCTCAGTGTACATATTGCATGCAGCAGACAACACTCCCTAAAGGACACACTGCATGCACACACATACATCAACATAGAGCCATGTCGCATCCAAAATACCTAAAAGGTGCTCATCTGTTGATATGGAGGCCCATACATTTGTCCGTACAAGGGTAGGACCCCATCCACAAGCTTCTCCAGTTCTTCGGATGTAAAGGCTGGGGCCCTATCCCCTGAAGCACGGACCATTGTGGCTTCCAGACACTGGACACAGCAGCTCACACAGTGAAGGTCTTGATAGGGTGAAAGTCAGGAGTCAAGTGACATGGGCTTCTGAGAATGGCGGTCACGTCCACGCCGGTAATTACCGTCACCGCCAGCGGTGATTATCATTGGCCCCTGTGCCCCATAGACTTCAATGTTAACCAATGAGGAGTTGCACAGCGGTTCAGACCACCCTCAGCCATGACGTCAAATGCTGGTGGAGTGAGGTCACGTCCACCTGTCCTCTGCATGCAGAACAGGTGGGTACCATTTTTTGATGATTGTTATCATGGTAGTCAATTAAATGTGCGTCATAGGTACTTATGGTACACACCAGGGCAATTCCTACATGTCTACATGATACATTTGGCGGGAGAATGTGGCTCTTCAATAGGAGCTCATACCAGTGCACTTCTTGTAGAAGAGTATTTGACAAAACATGTTAAATGTGATGGTACAAATCATGTCTCACAACTTAGACTACATCTATGAAGCAGTATGACAATTTAATGAAAATATATGGTATAAAAAGTCTGTTTGCATGTACAGTTCACCAGAGCAGATTTCAGTCACTGGTTGCCTGAAATGTATGAGATAGGTCTATTTACTGTGATTTTGTGTGTTTCTATCATTCCTGCTATCACACACTTGTGATGGTTTGTCTGTTCAGATACCAACCATTGTGGAGGAGGAGGAATGCACCCGTGTACAGACCCCTAGTTGACTTGGCTACACTGGAGGAACACCATATAATTCTCACCTATCGTCTGGACATGGCCACAATCACTGAACTGTGTGAACAATTGGAGCCAGATCTCATTCCTGCTTTTCATAGTCCTGCTGCAATACCTCCTACAGTACAGGTGCATCAGTGCTCCACTTCCTGGCCAGCGGATCATTTCAGGTGACAGTGGGCTTGGCTGCAGGTATGTCTCAGCCAATGTTTGCTAAAGTGCTGATTAGAGTTTTGACTGCCTTGCTGAAACACATGAACAGCTATATCACATTACCCCAAAATGATGACTTGCCCACTGTTAAGACTGCTTTCTATACAATGGGACATATCTCACATGTGAGTGGGGCCATTGACGGGACCCATATTGCTTTGGTCCCTCCCAGGATAAATGAGCAGGTATTCAGAAATAGGAAGAGTTACCATTCCATTAATGTGCAGATGGTGTGCCTTGCTGATCAGTATATTTCTCACATTACTGCCAAGTTTCCAAGATCTGTACATGATGCCTACATAATGAGGAACAGCAGTGTCCCACAGATGATGGCACAGCTACAGAGAGAGAGAATCTGGCTCATTGGTGAGCATGATGTTTCACACAATGTATGTCACAGTATGTTTCCTGGAGTTGTCCTCTGTGCTATTGTGCACATGTAACATGAGTTTCTCAATATTTCCAGGTGACTCCAGCTACCCAAACCTATCCTGGCTGTTGACACCAGTGAGGAATCCGAGGACAGAGGCAGAGAATCAATATAATGAGGCACATGGACGGTCCACAAGAATCATTGAAAGAACATTTGGGCTACTGAAAGCCAGGTTCAGATGCCTACATATTTCTGGTGGATCCCTACTCTGCTCCCCTGTAAAGGTCTGCCAGATAGTAGAGGGCTGCTGTATGCTTCACAATTTGGCCCTCAGAAGGCAGGTGCCATTCCTGCAGGAGGAGGGGGGGACAATGCACCTGTGGCAGCATAGGAAACTGAAGACAGTGATGAAGATGGGGAGGTGGAGGATGTGGACAACAGGACACATCTGATACACCAGGACTTCCAATGACCGCCAGGTAAAACTGTAGTTCTGTTCATACCACCAGTTCAATGAAGAGCTGTTTGGCAGCAATGTTGTATCAAGCTCTAATATGTCCATGATGAAACCTGACCCTGTTGCATCTGTGGTTAGTGTTGCCAGTGGTATGATGATTGGTTAGAAAGCTAATTCTACCTATGCAATATATCAGCTGTTTTGCTGTTTCACATACATGTCCACATCCAACTGTTTCCTCAGTACATGTAGTATTTAGCATTTGTTGCTGAAAACGTAGTGTGAGTTTGAATGTGCTTACACAACCTCTCTGTGATTTCATTGTGCCTGACAGTTTGACCTGGGCTAGGTGTTACAGAGGAGGGATTGGCTTACTGGGAACATGGCATTGCTAAAACTGTGGGATCTTGTCTAAGGCCCTTACAAAAGTTGTGTATTGCTCACAAGCAGTATTTGGAGTTCATTGCAGTGCAAAATATTAGGTTTATGTCACCAGATGAATGTAGGCTGTCATGTTTCAGGGTTTCATGTTGCTTTACTTCCCTTTACTGCTAATTTGTCACTAAAGGTTTCCCTTTTTTCAGATGTTGGTGTGGTCACTACTGTGTACTTATGGAATGCCTACAGACTGATTTCACACAGTTTGGTGGATGGCAACTTGTGGCAAGCACTTACACTGGGAATGTGTACTCCAAGCTGTCTGTACATTGCATGGATTCACACTTCACATGATATTTGGACATGGAATAAAGGTCAACTCATTGCATGTACATGCAAGAAATGCACAAATCCTTCTGTTGTGTTTAAGTGTGTTTATTACAATTACAAAAAAGAAGGGATAGTGCAATTGAGTGGGGTGATGGTAGACAAACTCTTCAGTGTAGTGGTTCAGTTATTTTGTAGCACAGGTCCAGTATACATGGGGCCACAGGACAAAGAAGAAGTGGCAGTCCAAAGTTAACAAGGTGTCTCATTGGCACACCAGGGAGACATGTTGGTGATGCCCACTTGCTGGCAGTGGTTGCGGTCTTGGCTACAGTCTCTGGCGGATGTCTGGCTCGCAGGGAATGTTTGTGGGGTGGTTCCTCTGCTACAAAGGGAGGGGGGCTGGTGGTCTCCTGTGGCAGGTCCTCCAGACCACTAGCTGCAGCAGATGTAGAGGGCTGGTCAGTACTCTGGCTAGTGGTAGGGGCCCGCTGGGGTGTTGTGGACTCATGCATGATGGTGGCAATTTCACTGAGCACTCCTGCGATGGAGCTCATGTTAGCATTGTCGGCCTGCAACTGCTCCTGGTGGTGTTCCCTCTGCAGCTTCTGGTTCACCTTCAAGATAGTAAGGGCCATATACATTACTATGCGCCGGTGCAGTTTTGCGCCAAAAATATTACAGCCGGCTAACGCCATTTTGGTGCACCGTGTGGGCGTCAAATTTATACTTTGACGCACGGCGGCGCAAACCACAGGTGGGAGTCATTATTTTCGACGCACACCGCAACGTCAAGTCGTAAAGCAAAACAACGTTAACGCGGCGGAAATGACTGTGGGTCGATTTACGACACCGCAAACCGGATATGCGCAGTTTTTGATGCAATAGCGTCTAAAATCCCTGCGAACACTGCTATTTCACCAGAGGAGAGCCAATATGGATCCCAGATGCCACTACAGACCCCAGGAAGATGACAACCGACCAGGAACCAGCCAGGAAGACCCACACAAGAACCAGGACACTTATTAGAAGAAAAGAAAGTGTCGCTTCAGTGCAGAGGAGCAGGAAATTCTTGTTAAAGAGGTGACGGAACACCAGCACCAACTGTTTGTCACCTCAAAGTTGCCAATCAGTAGGAGAGAGGCTATATGGCAACAAATTGTTGACAAGATTAACAGTGTGGCTGAAGTACGCAGAACAGTCATTGAGTGCAAGAAACGCCGGCATGACTGCAAGCGCAGGACCAAGGAAAAGATGGCCAGGAACAGGAAGGCAGCACTGCAGACTGGAGGTGGGAGTCCAGCACACCAGGAGGCCCTGGACCACATGGAGGAGATGGTCGCAGCCGTCATCCCTGAGGAGATCGTCACAGGGATTCAAGGACAGGACAGCGCAGACTACCAGGAGACAACGCACATGCAGGGTAAGTCGCATGGGGAATTGAAATGCACAAATGTCAACTGCAAACCGGGGGGGAATACCTACTGCACATTGCATGTAAGTCATCATATACATGGAGTGGCATGGGTAAAGGGGCACAGCATGGGGGCATGGCCTGCACAGACACAAGCTGGGGCACACCATTACACTACACCAACAACAGTCCCATGGGGGCATGCTGTCATGCCAACAATGGAGCAAAGGGAAATCCACGCCAGGAGGGAAGGCCACAACGTCAATCTGACATCCCGGCACACGTCAGCCACTATACCCCATACATTAACTAGGGCCCTCTTAACAACCTCTAGCCATACCAACAACTGGAATGTAACTGCGACAACAGTTGCCACTACCACCTCCGCTCTGTGTGCAGCTCAAGTAGCCAATGGCAGTAACTTCCCCATGGATCATACACACCTAAATTAGGGGGTTGAGTACGACAACTTCAACAATCCCCTGAAACAAGATAAAGGCCCCAGTACTGCCAAGTGTCAATGCCCATAGTTGTTGCAAACATCAGCCAATGTAAACAACAATAGGAGCTACACAGCACTAAGGACATACCCATGCTGCATATGTCTGGGTCCATCCTGTGCCTGGGTCAGAATGTAACATCAATAATGTCATACTGCTCAGACAACAGCATTGAGGGGGGGGACACATGTAACTGGTCACTGATATACACCTGCACAGTCAGAGGAGGAAATAGGACACTGCTATGACTATCAGGGCAATCCAATGTACCACGCATTCCCCAACATCAGCAGTACACATTACCAATGCCAACATCCATATTGTGTCATAACATTGCTATGCATAGGATATGCCACATGTCAAATACATTTAAGTGGATGTGAAAGATCAGAGATTGGGGCAGGTCCAGATGGTTAAGTGTCCTGCCAGGCCCATCAGAACACCCACAGCCAGTGAAAGGTCTCACCATGAGAATGGATGTAGACGGAGGCTTGAGTAGGACAAGAAGGTGGCAATTCTCTATTTGGCCAAAATCAACACCTAGAAGAGTTGAATCCGACACATCTAATAACTCAATAGCATACATGTGACATGCAGGTAGGCCATAGGCCTGGGAGAATACCCATCTGAAGGACTGGATCAATGAACACGAAACAAGATCACAATGTGAATACATCACAAGGCAGGCATGTCACGTCACAAATGCCACAACACAGACACACTAATTGTACCCTGTTTCATTGCAGAGGAAGTTGGATCTCCTGAGGATATGCCTGTCCCAGATTACCCTGATGACATGGATGACGAGCCAATAAACATTTCCCAGGAGACTATCCAAAAGGTCCTTTAAACCCTCCAGACCCCACCTTCAGTAACAAGGAGGAGCACAGAACAAGCAGCCATCGCAGAGGATCCACCCACCACCCCAATTGTAAGACCTGCCAGCTCCAATACAGCTGAGGACTCAGACAACACTGGCACCAGCTTTGAGAGAACTGTAGTTGGAGTACAGCGGGAGCTGGCCAAGGAGGTGCGGGTGGGGATGCAAACTATGGCAGCCAGCCTTGAGGGGGTGCGTTTGTGCATGATGTCATCTGCAGATCAGGCAGCAGCTATGCAAGCCCTAACATGTATCTTGCAGGAACAGCAAAAAAACAAGAAGGAAATCAGCACAGCTGTAATACAGTTGACCCAACACCTAGAACAGCAATCCTGTCAACGCGTGCATGAATGCAACATTGAACCCCTCAGGGCCGACCTGGCTGCCTACCATCATGATGTGGCTGCTATTCTCAAGAACCAGCAGATCCTCCTTGCTGCAGTACTGCCCTTAAGACCTTCACAGGGAGCAGCGACCGGGATGTCTGACTCCACATCTTCTAACACTGAGGTGTGTGTTGCCCCTTCACAACCAACAACAAGGACAGAGGAGGCAACACACACATCAGAAGAAGAAGACATGGAACAGATCACATTCACAAGGAAAAGTACCCGGAAGCACTAGTCCCTGCCACATGGCCAACTATTACCAAGGTACTGCGCTTTATAACATGCCAGTCTTGCAACAACTCTACTAAATGACTGTTCTGCTTACCACTGTATATATTGTCAGCCTGCCCAGTGATTGTCTCTCTACTACTCATTGGCAAATCCTGTCCCTCTGCACTGTCTGAAAAATCAACCCCAGCATGTCAAAAGCATTTCCGGAACTCCTTGTGTAGGATCACAATGTAAGATGTCACTATAAAGGACTCACAATAATGGACAATGTACAGATAGCACTACAGCACTTTTCAATAAATAGCACTTACACAACAAATCTGTCTCTGGGTAATGTGACATATCAACTGTGCAGTAGATAACTGAAATGTGCCTACTGTCAAATTACGTAGCTTGTCAATACAACTGTCCTGATATTATGTAGTCAGATAAATCTGCACAGTGCCCATGATTGCATCATACTCTGCCCATCCTGAGGGACATATCTGATGAAATGAGAAACCATACACCATCATGCTGTGTTGGACAGAATAATGCTTCCTCAAGGGATATCTAAGTCATCAAATAGTGGCCGCAAAATGTTGTCACCATGCAATACTAACACATCTAACAGTGCACACTAATCTTACCAAACACAGCAAAAACTGCATAAATGAAGGTGTCTGAGTTTACATACAAACAGGTAATCATGCTGAACTGTGTCACAAATGACGTATGAGAGTCATGAAGACAAGAATACAAGAGTGCCTATGAGAACTCATCTTATAAGGGTGTCCTTGATCATCACACTGCAGTCAGACCTAAAACTGTTCCCCCAATACCAAGTCAGGAAGCACTGCTTGTGACGTAGAAAACACACTTACGAAGGGTGGAAACTTTGCAAGGTAGCTCTGGGGTAGCTGCCAATCATACAGCTCAGTTGGGATTTGTTTGTAGCATAGGACACAAATGTAATAGTACAAAATTCATGTACACTGATTCCAAACCCAGGATCAAGAACCATCTAACACATACTGTTAAGGGTTAACCAAATATTTATGAAATGCTAATCACAGAAGAGGAAACTGAGGGAAAAATCTTACCTACCCTAATCTACCCTGACTACTCATTACCCACAACTGTCCCTAACTAACCTAAGCTACACTTACTTATCACATGTAACGAAACGTTCTAAACATCCGCTCCCCACCCCCCTTATGAGACGGGACACATGGAGGACAACACATACTAACCTAAACACATACTATACTATCCTAAACAAATATATATTTTTTTGTATTTTTTTTTAGTAAAAAAAAATATATATTGTATATATTTTTTTTAAACACACGAGAACCCCAACATAGCCCCCACCCACCCACCCACACACTTAATAAGTAAAAATAGAAAGAATCAGGACCCCTACCCCCAAACACTAACTAAACTAACAGCCTATACTAACCTAACACTAAGCCCCCTAAGCCCACTAACTATAAGAACAAGGAAAGAGGAGGGAGGGGAGAGAATCATGTCCATTTCAAAAACAGTCTAGAAGTTGGCCCTGCGGAGGGTCCTCTTGATTGACTTCACACGCCGGTTACTGTGGCGCACATCCCGGCTCAGGTGGCTTAACTTGCGCAGCACATGGTCCATCTTCCGTTCCATGTTGTGGAAGGCTGCAGGGTCAACAGATGGAGCTGGGGCAGTCTGGGTACCGGTGGAGGAGGTCTGTGTGTGTGTGTGTGGAGCCAAGGCCAGTGGGCTGACCTGCACCTGTACCAATGCTGGGCCTGGAAGTCCAGCAGATGTAGGGATAACAGTCCCAGCTGTGGGTGGGGCCACCTGGCTTGAAGTGGTGGTTGTGCTGGTGGTGGCTGTGGTGGGCAAAGTAGGGCCACCCTGTGGGAAGGCCCTCCATGCACCGGAGGCCTGTTCATGGCAATATCGACGGGCCATCCTCCTGAACCCCGACTCCACCAGCAGGATGTGCTGGTATCTCGTGGCCCGGCGCTGGAATTCACGGACCTGGTCTGGAGTCATGTTTGCAGCTGTGAAGACAAATGCAATTATTCTACATTAGTAACTGCATTGTGTGAAATGGCACAAGAAGTTAATCAGACAATACATCTACTGTACTTGTAACAGCTCATATCACCATACAGATCATTGAATGTCCCTGAGGAAGTACATTGCAGGCCAGCCTACAAAGGTCACATCACACATAGCACATCCATAACCTACAAGATGGGTAACAACTGGCTTTGACTTGCCATCTGAGTTCTGCCAGTTATCAGCTAACAATCATGCTGTGTATCTTCCGCCAAGACGTGGGATACAAATGTCAGTGTACGGAATGCAAAACAAAAGCCACATGGTCTGCAAGTTGTAACTGGACTTGCCAGTATAGTACCAAGTGCCATACCTGAGTGTGTATACTAGGTTCCAACCAAACAGTCACTTATTCACATGTATGTGTAACATACTGGTAGCATCAGTACTAGGTACCCCATTCACAAACCCATGCCCGTGTTTGAGGGTGGGTAAACAACTATCAATTTCCAACAACATGTACACCAAGGAGTGTATAGAAAACTCCACACGTGTTTGGCTCTACACACACACCACAGGTAAGGTCTATCAACAATGAGGAGTCTGCAAACCCTAGACTAATCATAGGGCCACACATGTCAGGAAATGCAGAACTTGGTACACAACCTATACTTCCAGTAAGGCCTGACTTACATCAGACACAGAGTTGCAAAAACACCCATGATCATGATTAGCATGCACACCTAGGCCATTGCACTCAAGTTCCACATACTTGTTGCACAACATGTGGAAGTACATGCTGCTAGGAGGTTCTACCTACAGTACCTTGGTGATTAGGGAAGCAGAAGTCTATTGGAAAGCAATTTGCTGTACCAATCTTGGAGGATGTGGGTCTGACAGGCTGACTAAATCTGAGCTGACTTCCAGTGCGACTCTTGTTGATAGAAGTGTTGTACACATGACTCACCCCAGTACTCACTGTGGGGCCTACAGGAATGGCCTACAATCCCTAGATAATACCATAGGATACGCATTGGCCAACTCAAAACATTTGAGAAACTGAAATCCCACTCATGAAACAAGAGAAATTATTGCCCATCGCATCACACCTTGCTATGCGTTCAACACACAGGAGTCCATAACCAGCAAACACAACACAAAACAGACATATCAACACTTACTGGAGTGGTCAGTGTCCTCAAATATTGCCACCTCTCCCACAGTGTAGGGTGCCGGTCCACCTGTAAGGCATGGAAGGAAGAAATGTGCTAAAACTCTGTTCACTGACCAACAATTTCAAAGACATATACAATGTGTAGGCTGGATAAGGAAATGGCAGCCATTCAGACATGATGATACTGCATCTGATATATCATAGCCAACTTGTACATAGCATGGGTCTCCTGTGACAGTTACACACATATCTGCACACATGCATTGGCCCTAACTATCATGTGGTGGCAAACATGCCCCGTCATTGGTGACCTGAAAAAAAATGGAGTGTAATTGTCTCATCATGTGCATACAAGAGAGACATCCAAAGCCTGGTTACTTCAGGACTGCATTACCAGTCAAACAGCATATGTGGCCATGACACATTAATGACACATTAATGACACATAGGTATAATGTACAGAGGGAGGGGCAGGGACCTTTGTAAGCCATCCTGTTGTTACAGTTTATTCAATTGATGTGGCCCAGCTATGGTGATTTGCACCAACCATGGAGATGTGAACCCATGTGCATACCTTTGGACTGCCATCCCTAATTGCAATGTGGCACAACTAACTCCAACAAACATTCTAAGATGTTAGCTGAGGGCACCTTACACCTTTTCACGATGTTTCCAAATCCAGATCTGACATGTATCCAAAAAGATAAAGGACCACAATAATCACAAACATTCATAGTACTTCCGTGAACGCTTTCCTTCCACACTCACCAGACTCACATGAGACATATGTTTGAGCCACTTTGCTATAATCAATTGACGTGAAGCCAGAACTAATTTTCTGCACCATGTAGTGATTCTAAAGTCAGTCTACCTATTGCGTAAACTAAGTTAGCCAATATGTTGGTACATCTTTACTTCTCTGGCAAACGTGCCTTATATAGACATGATTGGCTCCTATTTTGTTTGGTTGTCTGACACTAAGGCCACACCAATTTACTTCATGGAAAAGTATCCTGTAAGTTTGCCGAGCACGTGCTACCTGACAGTTAGCAATTGTGATCCTTACCATAGTGCATCAATTATGCCTGTATGTTTCCCCAGCATTACACACAGTAAGCAAGTTAGCTGCCAGACATAGTACAAATCCTATATATGTCACTACAGAGCATTTAATCGTGCACATTTACATGATTAGTACTCACCAACAGGGCCACCAATCACGATTCCCAGGTGGTAAAAGAGATCCTGCTCCCTGGTGATGAGGTCAGCCCACCGGTGCTTCAGCTGGTGGTCACTCCTCTGGCTGGCATACACATGCTGCAGGTGATGCAGCACCTTTCCCCACCGGATTCTGCGCACCTCTGTTTGATACCCCTGTATCACCCTGCCCCCTGCCTCGATCATGAGTGGCAAGAAATGGCACACAAGCCATATGAACCCCCCCAACTCCTCTTCACCCATCCTGCCAAGACGTGGCCTACCAGACATAGTAGAAATGTGAAAGGGAATAGGGGTTAAAGAAATAGAAAGGGGAAAAGGGGGAAAGTAGGGGTACAAATACAGATGAAAAGTAAACTTAACCATTAAAAGAGCCCAACTATCCCCAAACTACCACTACCCACAACAGACTCCCACAAACAACAAAAACACTAGGTAAATGGACAAATGTACACAAAACACAGTAGGGCAGTATACACCAACAATATTTATTTCACAAATTGACAATACAGACAGCACACAGGACAAAAAAGCACAAAATCCCAGGACACCACTCTCTACACAGCCACGCAGTCTAGAAGAATCATAGACTGCAAAGTGAAAGTGAAAGTACACCCACTGTACATGCTCTCTAAACAGGATATCCTATTACATCACTTCCTGTATGAAATGTCCGCCCTTTTTCGCGTTATGCGTCATTTTTTGTCCACCAATACTGTATTTGCGTCATTTTTTGGGACGCACAGGAGTGAAAATTAGCCCGCATCCAAATAATAGTACATGGCCTGTACAAATATCTGGATGCGGCCTAATGTTCACTCCTGTGCGTCAAATAAAATGACGCAAATACAGTATTGGTGGCCGAAAAATGACGCATAACGCTAGGAACGTCAAAATTCCAGTGCATGAACTGGTTTGGGGCATTTTTTCAGTTTTTGTGTTATGTTACATTTGGGACACATCAGAGATAGGCTGATTGCACCCATTATGGTGTTGATGGTGTATGTTCACATGTGTGACATCATATTGCTGCGGACCATGATCCGCTACTTCCTTCACAGTATTTTTACGGTTGGCTGACGCACTAGACGGCCATATGGGTGGCCTACATATATGTGTTGCTCAAATTGGGCATGTTTGGCATAAGGAGAGGATATCAATGTGACGCACATATGTACAATACCTCAATGCCTTTGGCTCAATGTGTGTGCTTTGGCAAGTAATTTATATGTTGACCAAGTGTGTGTGTATTACATGAAGCATTATTGCACATATGCTTGTATGAATGTGACGTCCATGTGTCCAATCCTTAGATGCAAGTCATTGTGGAAATGAGAGAGGACATGTGTTAGTCATACATGTAGCAACATCCGTAATGTGGACTTCCAAGATTTAGGGTAACGTAGACACCACATGTGACAAAGCATGCACCAGATAGACGGCAGACGCTTGTTCATGTCAATGGTCCACATTTTCAACATCCTATGTCCTAGAGTTTTGGTAACAGCTTCCTAGGCACTAGTTGGTGAATCCCACAGTGAGTCTTACACATGCATTGAGGAAGAGGGTACCATGTTGTTTGCCCAGACAGACAATCACAAATGTATGATGACACCACAGTTGAGGTCATAGAAGTGAGCCACAACTCTCAAGTGACTGTGGTGGACCAGCAGACGAGGCAGCACGTGTCCACATATTTCCAGTGATCAATTGCACATAGGTGTCTTGTTCATGTGTGTGGTCCAATGATGTTCCTGTATATTTTTTGGGGTGTAATTTGTCACAGTTCGGTCTGGGACTCATCATGAGTCAGTGGCAGCTATTCCTATATATACTGAGTATCCTTGGTTGATCAATGTGAGTAAACTGGATGAGGACATGTGAACCTACATGGGGATGGTCCACCCTGTCACTAAAGACGTGTAATGAGACAGTCAACAAGGCAACCTTGGTGTGCTGAGTGAGATAATGTCTCAGGTGTCATGTTCCGGCAGGTGTCATTACAACATTTGCACACAGGTTAGTCTCTGCAATTCCCACTGCATCTGGGAACATCATAGCCTCTGTGCTGATTATTCTCGCAGCTATTAACCACACACGGCCCATCAATATGTTGTGAGCACTGTGATTCTGTGTGTGAACTGTCAGGGTCCTGACCTGTGTGGATTTTTCATAGATATTATCAGAGGTTGCTGGTTCTGTGGAAGTCCCCGTACCCAATCCCTGCATACGGCCCTGGGACACTGTCACACTTTGTCATTCATGCATAAATGAGACCCAGACGAGGGATGGGCCATGAATTTTGCTTTTCACAGAGGATTTAACTCAAATGGTACAGTTAAAAGGCAGATGATGCTATACAATGTATTTGTGTATGCATTGAAGAAGCCCATGCCCAATACCCCCTGATGAATGAGAGGTTTGCTAACGCAAGTGTGGTACATATGTAGACACAGGGATACTTTAATGTGACGCACAGACAGATGCCAGTCAGGCTGACAGAATGCAGGGTGAATCAGGATCCAGCAACTTGACAAGGTACATAATCAGTGGTCTGACTCAGACTGTTTGGAGGACGAACTAGAGAGTTGACATGTCAAACTGTGTATGTCCTGTGTTTTTGAAGGTGACAAATGAACTCAAGGGCTGTGTTACACGGCTTAATTAGTATCAATGCTTGACGGTGTATTTGACAAAATGGCAACTCCTATGCTGTTCCAGGCATCAGCAGGGGCAGTGCTTGTTGAAATGGGGGGTGTGCATGGAGGTGATCACAGGTGTGGGCTGCGTCTGTTTCTCACAAGTCCTGTAGGTGAGATTTGCATTCTAATGGCCAACAGACGTTTTCACACAGGAAGCAATCTACAGGTGCTAACAGGGCTTGGAAACTAGAAGCCAGTGTATTAATTGACCTGACATCCATGCAGTCAGATGTTCTATGACAATGGCATACCATAGGAAAGGGTGTAGCACACTGGATTGCTATTGTTAGTCTGTGTGTGTAGAGGAGGGAATATCAGGGTACACATCTTAGTATTCCAGGGACCTCTTCAGACAGGTGGGTTGTGATCAGGTGCATGGGTGTGTCAGGAGTTAGGAAATGGGCTGACATGTACATGGAATGTCATGTGCGGAATGCTGCTCATATGAGTGGCACTTGTGCTGTCTATGTTCTGCTTCTATGGAACTCTGGCCACAAATAGTCCTTGCAAATATTGGATGCAGTTGGACTTACTGCTATCAAGGGTCTAATCAGACATTCCTGTTACTGATGCAAAAGCACATTGACTGCCTCATGTATGAGGCTTGTCTTCCCCTTATTGAGTGATGGTGTCTTAGTTGTGTGCCATGTGCTGCGTTGGACCTTGATTTCAACATGTATTTGTGAAATAGGTGTGGTCCTCTGCTATTGGCCTTCAAAGGAGAAATGTACATGACATATGTCATTTACAGTGTGTGTGTATGTGACCATTGTATGTTACGCATCACATTAGCTCTGGGATTTTCAGTGTCCTAATCAGTATCTCAGCAATGCTCCATGAGGCAACATTCTTATTCTGATAAGTAGAGATGAAGGTGTGCAAAAATTATTGGCCAGACCATGATATGGTGATTATTATAGGTGTTTATTTAAATTAGTTCTTTAAAGTGGTGATGGTGATTATATTTAAAAGAAATTGTTGACGATATGTTGCCCCCTGCGTATACCAGCGGCCGTGTTCTGTAGTTCCCCCTCATGTTGCAGGCCAGCATCCTCCTCTTCCTCCTCTTCAGGCATGTGTGGCTCTGGTTCCAGGAGGGGAATGTTCCTTTTGATGCATATGTTCTGCAATATTGCACATGTTAGGATGATCTTGCAGACCATCTCCGGCGAATATAGGAGGCTGCCACCAGTGATGTCGAGGCACCGGAACCTTGACTTGAGGATGCCGAAGGTCCTCTCGACTATGGTGCGTGTCCTCCTATGTGCGTCGTTGTAGGCACGCTCTGCTGCAGTACTCGGGTTGCCAATAGGTGTCATTATCCATGGCTGGATGGCATACCCCTGATCAGCTGCAAGAGAAAATGAATGGGATCATGTTGATGTAGCTGGCCCTATTGAAATTACCTTTCATGGCAGTAGTTGCCTTGTGTTGTCTGTGACTCTTTTGTGTTATAATGTCGCATCCTAGGCTTCTAGGATGTACCATCTGCATTGTGTTGTTTCCTTGGCTGAACGGGTGTTTATCTGCTGACCGTTTGTCAGCAGAATGTTTTGGGATTTGCAGAACAGTGTGCCCTCACTAGCATTGTGGCTTGTGATACAGGTGTCCCTGTGTCTTCACTGGGGGTGAGATGATAGTTCCATACACAGGTTAAAATTGACAGTGTTGTTAACACGTTCATATCAATGTACCCTGGACATCCCATACCTTTAAGACTTATGCAATGGATTAATGTAAACATCATTGGGACACTTAGAATTTGCAAGGTGACATTTAGGCAACCCACTCTACACGTTGTGATCATTGACATCTTAACATTAGACTGTACACTAATTTCAGATGTGTGACAGGTTCACTGCAGACCTATGAAACATGGCTAGCGATGTCACGACTTCAATGTGTTCCTGTCGACATGTTGCTGTTATGGTGTATGTGTTGTGTGTCCTAGAGGGTTGCTGTGCAGTGTGTATATAAGTAGGTTATTGTACTTACCAACAAGTAGTCCATTGCCATACCGTCCATCCTGGAAGTGTTCATTGATGGTGCAGTGAAGGAAGATGAATGAGTCATGGACACTCCCAGGATATTTAGCCATGATGTTGGTGATCAATCCCTGGTGAGCGACAATGGCCTGCACGTTGATGGAATGTGTGTGCTTCCTGTTGCGGTAGAGGTGTTCAGTTGCAGCAGGTAGCACAAGGCGTACATGTGTGCAGTCAATTGCACCAAGGACATGTGGGAAGCCACTAATGAGGTAGAACCCCTGTTTTGTTTCCCACTGCTTCTGCAGTGTGTTAGGGAAGCAGATTTGGCGGGGTGTAAGTCCAATGATGGCATCCAGTACTTTGGGCAAAAAGGCAGAGAATGATGGTTGTGATATTCCGGCAACCAGGGCACCAGTTGTTTGAAAAGAGCCACTTGTCAGCATGTGAAGTACGGCAAGCAACTTGATTTCTGTTGGGATGGTGCAGGGTGTCCGCAAAGTTGGTGCCAACTGTGGTTCAATGTTGCGCACCAGCTGCTGAACGGCCTGCCAGTTCAACCTGTACCTCTGGATGATGTTGTGTTCCCTGAGGCCATGAAGGGTTGTTCTGGGGTGGAATATCCTCTCCTTCCTTCTGCGATGCCTTTGGGGTCCCTGCTGGTGTTGTTGTAGCTGTTGTTGTTGTTGCTGGGCTCTGCGTCTGTGAGCACGCTGGATTAGAATCACCTCCATGTCTCCATGTTGCTGCTCTGCTGCTCTGCTGTTGCTTCTGTGTGTTCTGATTAAATACAGGTGTGTTTGCCCCATTTTAACGCCTGCCCTGACCCAGGCATTAATTTTTGACGCAAATCCGGCCGTGCGTCATTTTTGCCCGAAAGCATAAATACGACGCACGCCCGTTTAAGTCATTTTTTGGACGGGAACGTCTACCTTGCATTTGATTAACGCAAGGCTGGGTTGCCGCATCTAAAAAATTATGCACACAGCGGAATTTTGTCATCCGCGGGCTCTGGCGTCAAAGTTTAAATACGGGGCAACGTTTGCGCTGAATGTGCGTCAAAATGTTTGATGCACATTCGGCGCAGACGGAGTATAAATATGCCCCTAAGTACCTAGCCCATCCTATCCTGGGATTTCTGGTATGCTCCCAGGACATGTGACAGTGCTTCCTGGGCAGTCGGTTCCCCGGGTTGGGCCACCCCTTGGTACAAAGGTATCCTGCCACTAGCCCTCATCCCCTGTGCCTGTGTCCCCTGAACTGTGTGCCCACTCCCACTGACACCAGGACCTTCTTCGTCTTGTCTGAGAGGTGCTGACTTTGGTCCCTGTACAGGTGGGCACACTGCTGAATGACGTGTCCTGGCGACACAGGTTTGGGGACGTTGGTGGCTGCTGTTGTCGTGGAGCCCGATGTGGGGTGCTCTGGGGTGGACTGGGTGTTGCTTGTGGTGTCTGACTGATCAGTGATACCAGATGGGCCAGGGAGATCTTCCAGATCCAGACATCCAGAAGCTTTCATCACTAGGGCCTTGTTCTGGTGGAGGACTGGGTAGATGTGGCACATGGTGCCACCTGGCATTGGCTGGGGTACATGTGGACATGTATGATAGTTGTTAATTTCATCCTGAGATACATGTTCAGCATTTATGGGTTTCCCTAAGGGATGGGTGTCATTTTTCCACCTTTGGTTTGTGTATGGTGATGCATTGCGGGATTGGTAGTGCTTCATGCTGACCATGCATTACTTATATGTGTGAATGATGACCTTGGAGAGGTGTGATTTAAGTGGGTTGAGCATGCAGGGGAAAATTGTTGAGGGTGGTTATGGGGCTGGTTCTAAGTTTGGGATGGAGTGAGTTGAAGGGAGATAGGGTGACGGGGAGACATGACATGCAGGTGAATGTGGTGGTAGAGAAGTAATGGTCACTTACCAGTGTCCATTCCTCGAGTAATTCCAGTGAGGCCCTCGGGATGCAGGATAGCCAAGACCTTTTCCTCCCATGTTGTCAACTGTGGGGGAAGTGGAGGGGGTCCAACCTCAGTCTTCATGACGGCAATGTGGTGCCTGGATGCCATTGCATGCACCTTTCCCTGTAGGTCGTTTCACCTTTTTCTTATGTTGTCCCTTGTGAGTGGATAGGTTTCCACAGAGTTCACCTTGTCCACGATTCTCCGCCATAGCTCCGGCTTCCTGGCAATGGATATCTGCTGGACCTGTGCACCAAACAGTTGTGGCCCTACCCTGGCGATTTTGTCTACCATGACCTACTACTCCTCATCAGTGAAACAGGTTTTCTTTTGTGGGGACATGCCGATTGTGTAGTGTGTGTAGTGTGTGTTGTGCAGAGGGTGGAATGTTTGGTGGGGATGCAGGTTGTGTGAGTATGTGGGATGCTGTGAAGTAGTGATTGAGTGCAGTGTTGTGTGTGTTTGGTATAGAGGTATGATGTGTGGTGTGTGATGCATGAAAGTTGTATAGGTGGCTGTGGTTTGTGTGTGCAGTTCTAGGGATATGTGGGCTAGCAACGTGTAGCAGATTTTTGGATTTTGCAAAGAATTGTGGGTTGTGTGAGGGTGTATTTTATTGTGCTGTTGGTGGGCGTGTACGGTGTTTGTTTGGGTATTAGGTTTGGGTAATTCAGTCTGGCCAATGTTAGCTTCTGTTGTTTTGGAGTAGCAAAATTGACCATGGCGGTTCGCACCACCAATGGGTTACCGCCGTTGATGGACCATTGTGATGATTCGTGAGTCGTTATTTGGAGGGTGGTTTGTTGTTGGAGTGGCGGTGAGGGTGGTGGGACCGACTCTCTCCCTCTTTGTTGTCTCTGGCGTTGTTGAAATTATGGCTGCTTTCTGGTGGTTTTGTTTTTGTGACTCATGATACGGCAGGGGAATTGCCACCTCCACGGCGGTCTTTTAGCAGCCATCACCACGGCGGTCTTCGGTATAGACCGCCAAAGTCATAATGAGGGCCTTAGTCTTTATTCATGTTTATAATGTCAAACAACTGCTCTTCAGTGTTTTCTACACTAATAACCCAATTGATGGTCCATACACATTTTTGCAGTTGAATTAATCTACAAAAAAGTACATAAAGATTGATACAGAGTGAAGTGAGCCTATTTTCAGTTTCACAGTTCAGGGCTGGGCAAGTGTGTGTGAGGTGCAAGAGTGGTTTGGCTCGCCTGCCCAAGGTTCTATTACTGTATACTGTGCTTCAGCAACAATGTGTGAAGTAGAGTCCCTCAAACACTTGTAAATCAGTATTTGTAATTTTGAACAATACAAGCCTTTTTAAGGTGGTCAGTGAGGTGATGCAAATAGAATTTCTGTTAGGCAATATGCAGATGTGATTCAAATACATGTAGGTTAGTTGATTCCCTGTCACTCCATCAAACCCCTTTTGCAGAGTTGGGTCTATTAGCTAGATACAAAGTGGAGGTGCAACACTCCCCCTCATTTCATACACGCTATCTATTATAGCATTTTTCCTTTAGAAAGTGAGACTTGAATGAGTCAAGTGAACCACTCTGGTCAGCTGGTGTAGGACCTGCTTTACATGCTGGGGGAGAGGGAACTCTGTTGCAAATGAAACAGAGTTCTCTCCCCAACAACATAATGGTCCGCCTGCCCAATTTAAATTCAGGCAGACCATAGTTTGACGACGGTGGAGACTTTTCAATGCCTAATACCACCATTAAAATTATTGTGGTAAGGGGCACTAAAAAGTGCTCAATTCACCCCTCGCCATTGAAGAAATGGAAACTCCCATCGCCAGGGGGGCACTGTTATTTTATTTTCAAAAAAAGAAATCACACTTTGGAATTTTCTCTTTGAAAATACAAAAAACTAAGTTTGACATATGTCTGCATCATGTTGACCAAGCTGTCTTTCACACTGACAATGTATTTGCAGGAGCCGCCATGAAGTTGGTTTCAGCCAATGCTTGAAATGTCTGCTGCAACATTTTCATAATTTGTTAGGTGGCATCTCAATCAAGGCAACAAAGTATTTTACTCCTTAGCCTTGGCAGAGGATGGGCCATTCACCAAATATTAAATCATATCCATTGTCTACTTTGCAGAGCATTTGAGTGATTTACATATACTTTAGTTTATTTACATTTCTTTGTAGAGCAAGCCATGGTTATGTAATTGTTGTTTTAATAATAAAATGAGTCCTTGCACTTTTTAAGAAGCAAGCAAACTTAATATTATGTGTGCAAAAGGAGAGTGTTACAAAAATGGTTAAACCTCAGTATTTTTCCACTTTTCCATCCCATGGCTATAGGTACCATTAAAATAATGTTTGCTTTTACAATAGTGAAAACAGTAGCATTAAATAAATCCCTGAACGCAGTCATAAATGATTTCCAAAGCCAAAACTTGACCATTGTAGTCCTGGTGACCTGGATTCATCTGTTAAAATGTCTGCTGCCACAAAGTATTTATTTTAGATTAAATCAGATCAAGAGAGAGACAGTAGTATGTGTTATATAAATCTGATGAGTGGATATAGGTTACATTGCTATGAGTAACTTGATCGATGCCATCTACATGCATAGAATGTGTGCTTTGTCACTCAAATAGAAGATCACACCTGTTTGAGTGTGTCTGCGATGAGTTGTTCTAATGAGAATGGTGTACCAGAGTGAGTATGTATGAGTTTATGAATGCATAACACACATGTAGTTAGTTGCAACAACAAAGGTTAGCATATCCATGTAAAAAACTGTAATTGGTGTAGATGCTTACGTTATGGGTTAGGGGTGCGTGAGTGCAGGAAGACTGAATTAGGTAATGTGTGAGAGGTAGTGTTGTGCATATCAGTCACCTCCTCGCCTACAATTCCCACAGTTTCTTCATTGTGGAGTATGAGAACACCTTCTCTTCTCAGGACATTAGTTTGAGAGGCCTAGGAGGCCTACCATCAGCTGCAAGGGTGTCTTGGTGTGCTCATGAAGTGAGGGAATGGACTTTCCCCATGTCATGCCATCACTTGCTGTTGTTTTTTTGTGAGCGTCTGGTGTTGGAGACAGCATTCTGCTTATTTACTATTCTGCCTTCTCATGGTGGTTTTATTGACCAATGGTCCAAACAACTGGGTCTTAACCATAAATACCTCATTCATTAAGGCAGTTTACTAATTTTCCAAGAACCTGGGTTGTCTTCTTCAAGACCTTTTCAAAGAAAAGAAGAGGCAGGATGGTGCTGGTGTTTTGTGTTGTGAGTTATAAATAGTTTGTGTGATTAGAGAAGTGTGCTTTGTAGTGGTAACTGTGGGTGTTGTTTGTGAGTAGACTGGATCAGCTGTGTGTTGACGGACACATACATTAACATTGCCAGAAGTATATGTCCTTGGAAATCTGATACACCACTGGTGTCCTCCATCGTGCGATTTCCTAAATCTCATTCTGACAGTAGACCGCTTTTAATATGACACACAGATGCACGCCGAACCAGAATGACGCAGCCCGGCTCCTCGAGAGAAAATCGATGCAGCACCAGCATCTGGAACTTTGACGCACGGCCCACTAGAACGCCACAGCCTGACTTCCTGTGGGAAGAATTGATGCAGCGCCTGTCGTGTGACAGAAATTTCCACGCATCGCCCACCGGATCGACGCAGCCCCTGTGACTTCATCCTGCACGCCCAGGATTTCTCTGCATCGTCCCTTGGGTGTCCGAAAATCCCGCAACCCGAAGAGGATCCAAGTCCGCGCGCCGGAAATCTTTTGGATTAGACTCATCATCTGTGTGTACCGGAGAAATGACGCACACCTCCCCGTTTTCCACGCATCTCCTCCTCTGCTGTCCCTTGCAGAGAATTTGAATGCAAACCAGGTACTTTGTGCTTGCAAGAGACACTTGTTGCTTTTTAAAGACTAATGACTCTTTTATCATTCTCTGAAGTGATATTTTACTTGTACTTATCAAATCTTGATAATTTTGACCTGCATCTAACTGGATAAATATTCTATATTTTTCTAAACACTGTGAAGTGTATTTTTGTGGTGCTATACTGTGTCATTGCATTATTTATTGCACAAATACTTTACACATTGCCTTCTAAATTAAGCCTGACTGCTCAGTGCCAAGCTACCAGAGGGTGGGCACGGGATGATTTGGATTGTGTGTGACTTACCCTGACTAGAGTGATGGTCCTTGCTTGGACTGGAGGTAACATGACTGCCAACCAAAGACCCCATTTCTAACATTCACCATTCCAAGGTTGATGGAGTGGTGTTCTTTGATGATGGACAGGAGGACCAACGACTGCCAATGAACCATCCTCCAGCAAGATGGATGGCAGTCCATCAGGCCAAACCCTAACTACAACAGATGAATGTTTGCCAGTCTAAAAGACGGATTAGTGGGCAACCAGCAAAGAACACATAGCATGCACTACTAGCATGAGTAATATGCATATATTAGTATACTGGAAGCTCCTTTTTGATTTAGTATTAACTGATTTTGATCTGAAGCAATACCTGTTACTTCATTAAAGTGAATTTAATTTGGTGTCTTTTGTCATTCTTCTCCTGGTGAGTGAAGTCACCCTTGTTGAAGTCTCATGTTTTTCTGCTCACTTAGTGCTGCATGGTTTGCTGCTTTATCACACTACTTTTGTTGAACATACTAATGTATGGGCAGATCCAAACTTCTCTTCAAGGTCACCTAAAACTAAAGGTAATTCTAACAAATGTCAGCTCCACTAAGTAATGTCAAATGCCAGCCTGCCTCTTCAAGTGCTACATCTAACAGATGTAAAATGACCGTCTTTCACCAATTTCCAGGTCTAGTAATTTAATTCTTCATAAATGTTTGGATGAAGGGAGGGCTTTCCAACCATTTATGGCTGCCAACAATAAAAAATTACAATAGATTGAAGAGAGATGGACAGCCATGAAGCGCAGGCTGGGTGAAATGGTACAAAGTATAAATGATGTTCGAGATATTACTTTCAAAATCTCAAAGCTACATATGACTCAAAATCCCAAAGCTACATATGACTCAAAGACACTGAGAATTTGGAGAACAGAAATAGCTGAAACAATCTGCATCTGCATGTTCTGTAGGAAGGAGTTGAAGGGGATGACTGGTTATGTTTTTGAAAACGTTTATTCCGATACTATTAGACATTCTTTAGTTACCTCATTTCAGCCTATATATTGCTCATCACATGGGTAGAAAAGATACCTTAATTTTAAAACTATGCAGAATTATTTTGTTATTCCAAGCACATCCTATGTCCTATAAGCTATAAGCTACTAAGGGGCTCATTTACAAGCCACTCATACCACACTCTAGCATCACTTTTTGCAACGCTTCGGTGGCACTGTGCACTTTTCTTGACTTAACACAGTCTTATAAAAATAGGCTGCCTGACGCAGTTTTTTGTGACAAAGGGATATGCAAGGGGTGCTGCTGTGGGTGTACAAACGCAACACCCATTGCTTTTTGACACTGCCCCAGATTTACAAGGAAACATAAACCTGAGGCACGCCAAAAAATAACATCTCCCCGGAGTGGCGTTAGAGTGGCGCAAAAGGTTAAATATTTTTATTTCTCCTCATTTGTTGCTCTTTTTATATATGCTGCATTCTGCAGCACACATAGAAGGAGCAAATCGCTATTAATGATTATTTTTGTGCGGAAGGTGTCCCTTCATGCACATGAACAATCACCCCCACAATGCAGGAATCCTTGCTTGGGTGGCTGAGTTGGTGCTAGGCAGGTGATTTAGCATCCCTGCATTTTGAAAATGAGGCAGCTCGGGCAGCGAAATTGCTTGCAGCACAGCACTGTGCCATTTCCTCATAAATGAGGCCCTTAGTGTGCTAAAAGACAAAAAGAAGCTAACATGGTTTGGCCATAGCATAAACCTCTCTCAAGACCTGTCCACATTTATGAATACTAGACACAGTAAATTTCTCACCTTGAGACCTATGCTTTGACAGTTGCATATAAGATTTGGTATATTCCATCCATTTATTGTAAAATATCTCATGATGTATCCCTCACTTGTTTGAAGGTCCTGCCAAATATGATACCTCCCAAACTAAACTCAAACAGCTTCTTATATTCTTTGTCCTGTGCTTGTAAACTGTGTTTGTTCAGCAACCACTGGTGATTGTCTTCATCATGTTTATGGATACAAACTAAGGGGCTGATCACAAATTTGGTGGTCCCAACGTGGAACCACCAAACTTGCAGGGAGGAAGCCACCGCCATGGCAGTGGTGTCTCCCACCACCCTATTACAAGAGTTCTGCTGGTTAGACTGAGTTGACCGGCAGAAACTTTGAAATAGAGCATTCCCATGGGTCAGACTGGTGGAAACAGTGCTATCTCATAGCACAGAGGGGGCCGACCAGCACCCTCGGAATGCTCACTGTCTACGAAGCAGGCAGTGCGCATTCTTAGAGTGCTGGACAGAGAGGCACCTGCACTGCCCATGACATTGGCATGGGCAGTGCAGGGGCCCCCTGTGGCCCCCAGCACTTGTTCTCTGCCAGCCTTTTCATGGTGCGGAAACCGCCATGAAAAGCCTGGTGGAGAACAAGGTTGTAATCAGCAGGGCGACACTGAGTTCAGCTCCGTCCTGGCTGATTACAACCAGGACCTGCATCAGCCCTTCGGGATCTTGAATCTGGCGGATAAGGCGGTCTGCTGGCGGGACTGCCCCCCAAACTCAGAGTGTGGCTGTCAGAGTGTCATAGCCTTGGCAGTCTCACCCCCACCGCAAGTCTGGCGGTCTTGTGACCGCCAGACTCATAATCAGGCCCTAAATCTTAGTTTGCTATACTTCCTTTTTTTATTCAGAGCAGCACTCTCGGAATGTGCACTGTCTGAAAACCAGACAGTGTGCATTCTGATGGTGCTGGGCATGGGGGCCCCAGCACTGCCCATGTCATGGACATGGGCAGTTCAGTACCCCCCTGTGGCCCGCAACACTTGTTCGCCACCAGCCTTTTCAAGGTGGGAAACCACCTTGAAAAGGCTGGCAGGGAACAAGGTTGTAATCAGCAGTGTGACACTGAGTTACACGCCGTCCTGGCTGATCAGAACCTTTACAATCAGGACCGGCGTCACCCCTTTGGGATCTTGAATCTGGTGGAGATGGCGGTCTGTTGGCAGGCTCGCCCTCCAAACTCGTAATGTGGCAGTCAGACTGCCACAGCTACGGCGGTCCGACCGCCACCACGAGACTGGTGGCCTTGTAACCAGCAGACTCGTAATCAGGCCCTAGATCTTAGTTAGTTTGCTATACTTCTTTTTATTCAGAGCATCTAATATATTATTTATTTTATATGCTCTGCTGGTTGTCTTTGTCATTTTATCGATGCACAATTCTTTTTCTTGTATATATTTTTCATAACACATTTCTGTCTTTTGGCCTTCTGTCTCTCGTCTTATACTCGTCTTTCTCTTCTCTTCTCCTTTCTTTTACTTTTTTCTACTTTTACCTCTTTCTCACTAGATTCATACTTTTTATATATTATTTATTGTTAAATTCCTTTACATTTTCTGTGTCCCGTAACTATTGTAAATATTATGTACTTTTTGTTTTCCTTACAAATTGGCACGTTTGTTGTCTCCTCCTTCCTATGCGGCGTAATAAAACCGCGCATATTGCTCTATGTCTAACAAATATTTGGTTTTAAACTTTGGAAGATAAGGATATATATTTGATCAATCAATTATAGGATGGCCATGGTGCCTCCACTGTATGTTATTCTGCAGTTTACAAATGCTCTACTCCTTTAGTTGCTGAATTTGGTTTGTTGCAGGATTCTCTTATACAATACTCGATTAAGACTTGGAATACACTTGAATCAACTCCTTCACCACAAAAGGATCACAGTGATCTTATTTATATTGACTCAGTTATGAAAGAAGCTACTATAAATAAAATACTTCAACAACCCATTTCTGTTAGATCAAAATATCCTTTTAGAACCTGTGGGAAAAAGACATTCAATGTGGTTTGATATATAAACCCGGGACAAAATATGGCTAACACTATTTAAAATGTCAAAGGCAGTAAAAGTGACTCAAATATTGTATTTTATTTAAAACACAGTACTTGCTACTCTTGTCCATGCAAGTAAATATGATAATTATGATTCTAGTGTTTGCTGGACCTTTCCAAGTTAGGATGTCTATACTACAGTGAGTCTGTTATTGCCTTTTGGGAAGTCTGTTTAGTCTAAGTGTATTGACATTTTAAATTGTAATATTCCTTCATACTTTAACAATATATTCCTGAGTTTGGTAGCTTTTCACATAGAAAGTCCACTTACATTGTTACTATACTAAATATTTTAGTAGTAGTGATTTTACAACAAATAGGGGTTCATTACAACCCTGGCGGTCGAAGACCGCCAGGGCTTTTTTGGAGGAAGCACCGCCAACAGGCTGGTGGTGCTTCCAAGGGAATTATGACGTGGAGGAAGTGCCTCAGTTGCACCGCCGGGACCGGCGGTTTCCCGCCACTTTTGTCCTGGCGGTTTAAATCCCCCAGGGCAGCACTGCCCAGGGGATTACGAGTCCCCCTCCCGCCAGCCCTGGGGGCCCCTGCACTGCCCATGCCACTGGCATGGGCAGTGCAGGGGCCCCCTGCCACGGCCCCATGGAGCTTTTCACTGTCTGCTATGCAGACAGTGAAAGCGCGACGGGTGCAACTTCACCCGTCGCACAGCCGCAACACCACCGGCTCCATTTGGACCCAGCTCCTGTGTTGCGGCCAAGATTCCTGCTGGGCCGGCGGGCGGACAACCAAGTTTCCGCCCGCCGGCCCGGCGGGGTTCTCATAATAGACCCTGCAGGAGTGCGGATGCATTGGCGGCCGCCCGGCGGTTCAACCTTGGTGGGCGGCCTCTGCCGCCCGCCAAAGTTGTAATGAGGGCCACAATATCTTGTTGGAAAGGCTGGGAAAATTACATTATTCCTGGTGGAACAGAATATGTGACAATACTAGAATTGAAACGGCTTCCTCTTCTACTTTTAAAATTTTATTAAGACTGCATTTTGTTAATTATTTACCTTCAAGGCCATCCTCAAATATTTCCTATTATTACTTTGCTAGTAATAAGTGAATGCATTTTTCCAGAATTACTTCTTTACAACCTACATAAACCATTTCTTTACTGAGCTGTTTGCAATTTTGTAATCTATATTTTCTCTCTCTTCTCTCTTTTTTCTTCTTCCCACTATAATTCCTAATTAGTTTATGTTAGAACTGGCATCATTGGTGTGGTCTCCCCTGACTTTTTTGTCATCTGATCTCCTGTTTGCTGACATTGTTGCCGGCTTTAGGACTCTGGACACTTTACCATTGTGAACCACTGCTAAAGTGGATGTCCTCTCTGCTTAAAACATGGTGAAAATTGACTTATCTACAATTGGCATATTTAATTTACTAATAAGTCCCTACTAAAGTGCACTATCTGTGCCCAGGGCCTGTAAATTAAACAGTACTGGTGGGACTGCAGCACTGATTTTGCCACCCACTTCAGTAGCCCTTTAAACATGATTCAGGCCTGTCATTGCAGAGCCTCTGGGTGCAGTTTTAAACTGCCATGTCAACCTTGCACTTTAACCCACTTGCCAAGCCCAAAACCTCCTTTTCAATACATATACGTCACACTTAAGGTGGACCGTGGACAGCCCCAAGGACAGGGTACAGTGTATTAAAAAAGGTGGACATGTACTTTTTAGTTTTACTTGGTTAGGCAGTGCAAAACTTTCAAATTTGTTTTTCAGTACTGCTGTTGTGTAGCCATTTTAGTTATAGCTCCATGCATGTTATTTTAGCATACTAGGCCTGCCGCTGTGCACTTTAACCTAGATATATTTTATTCAGCTTTGTTTATTATTCTTATAATAGCCAGTTTTGCGGTCTTGTTTTATTTCTCTCTATCTAGCTGTTTTTGCCTAGACCAGCACCACGTTCTCAAACAAGACATTCTTGCTCACTCTGTGCTTCTTTCAAGGCTGCAGTTAGATAGGTTGCCGGTGAACGTGGTACAAGTTTTGTCTCTGACATTCATAGAAAAACACATATCCTTACATAGGGACATTTTCTCAGAACATCAGCTGTTTTATTATAAAAACACTTCCTTGTCCCTTACACGTTAGAGGGAGATTCCAGCCAGAGAACCACAACTGTATGCTGATAGCTGAACGCTGCGCTACAGCTGCTTATGCAGACTTCAGGCCTTTGCTCAGGTATGGGGAATGATGCCTTCCCAGGGGAACCTGAAGAGCAGAATTAGAGCTCAACATGCTGTGCTCTATTATAGCCTATGTAGGAATTAGTCTATTGACTCTAGTGACAATATGGTAGCGTTATTTCTATGCTTTACTCTCCTTGTCACAATTTTAATCTTGTTATGCTGTATCGTCCTGGTTATTGCAGCCCATGCTTTGCTGTCTAAGATGCAGTTGCTTCATTAAAACATTATTGAAACATATACTGCCTCTGTTTGTCATTGTATATGTGAGACTAATGTAACTGAGAGAAACGGATGAGACCTGGGTGACCATGGTTTCCCTGAGAAATCAATTAAGTCATGCGCTTGGCTGCCCAATCATCCCTGCCTTTGGGTAGAGATGAAGCACTGCTAGTTAGCTGGAGCAAAACCAGGATTGGGGCGACAGGTGTCACCTGAAGTGGGTCAGACTCAGTCTCCCACACCGCATGCGATTCTGACGCTCAAAATCCAGTAGTCTCATTAGAATAATGAGAGCGTAAGCAACATGGTGCCACCAACTTTTGGTCAGGCTCTAATGATCGGGTCCTCCTGAGTATCTCTGTCTCACTATATACAAAGACACCTCAGTTCTATATACGGAGACGTCCGTAGTATTGAGGATTTCCTCCTCAGATCAGTAGGGAACACCTATCTGACGCCGGAGGTTGTTCAAGCTTGAACCCAAAAAGGAAAATCCCCATTTGGTGTGCTTACCTCTGAACAAATTTTCCATCTAATATGGCAAATCCGCAGCAGGTAGCAATTGCAGTCAATATGAGACAACCCCTGACTGCACATTTATTGGCAAATGGCCTAAAGGCCCAGGGGGGTCCAGTCACATTTGTGGTGGACGCACATGCAGCTTATAGAACAGAACTCTTTTATTCTTGGGTCACATTTCCAGCATTTGATGGGAACAGGAACACATTTGATCACTATACACCTGCATACGTACCTGGACAATACAGAGCGTAAGCATATTTAGAAATACCTTTATCTTATCAACAACATAATAATTTGCTTGATGGCGCCCTACGCCACATGATTTTATCAGTTAGGTTAAGTTCTCTAAGGTTAGGTCCTCTAAGTAATGATGGCCCTACCTGGCCTTTTTTGGCCACTAATACACCTCATCCTGCTGCAGCGAATCTAGCGGTAGCTGAAGTCTGTGGCTTATACATTGAATTGAGGGCAATATACAGCCGACTGGTACAGTTTGTAAAGCAAACATTAAATACAAACCCAGCACGTGCCGCTCCAGCGTAATCACATGCAGTGACGCCAGGCATTAACCCTGCCACTGTACATTCGATCATGGGTAAGGTACCTGCCAAACGAGAAGAAATTCCATTTTGGTTAGCCCAAAAAATAAATGTACTGGAGGTAAGTATTTCCCCATATGGGTTCTCAGGATAAACATAGAATACTAATAATGTGCTTACCATTTGGGATGGTTCCCACAATAGAAAACTGTAATACATGGGGCTCAGCATTTGCAGTGCTCTATAATACCGCACACCGTACACCAACTTACCTGAAGTGTTGAAACAGATTCAAGATGAATACGGGGCTTTGGGGATGCAATTAATGGACAACTTTGCACAGTATCCTCAATTATTTTAAGTAACCTTAAAGGGGATGCAATCGCATTAGCGGTGCGCATGCGGCTCCGGGATGTTCCTCAACAGGATCAAGAACGTGAGCTGCCAAAAATTATCACGGAAACCTACTCTAGCAATGGTCGAGATGGTCTGGGAGCCAGATGAATAAAACCACAACTTCAGGGTAAATCAAATAAAGATTTTTCCAAGAAAACTCCTGAGGGTAATAAGAAACGCTGGGATAAAAAACAACAAACTCCTAAAAAAGAAAAGGGAGAATCTCTGCGTATGGAGACCCCACAGAATAGATATAATCTCAGAAATAGAGATAATATAAAAACACCTGACAGATATCAATATACTGATACACGCCAATCTCGTTCCTTTTAGGACTAATCGGAAAAACGCAGTGAGAGAGGTGGGCGGTCAGAGCGAAGAACAGAGTACAAGAAACCTCCGCAACAAAAACCCCAATTTAAAAAGAAAAAAGTGGCAGCAGTTGCAGTTCGACATGTCACTCAAGAAGAGGGTTTTGAAGAACAGGAAGTGGGCACTAGCGCTGCTGGACAGTGCAGCAGACGTCACAATAGTTCGCCAGAGTCCTCTAGAGCATCTGGAGGTGAAAGCAACTGATGACTTTCTACAAGTAGAAACTGCGGACATGTGTGTCTCCACGCCTGACAGGGTGTACAAAGTAACGTTAAAACTAGAAGGAGACATTGAACTCACAATAGATGCAATCTTTTGGGATTGCGTGGCAAATATATACGATATTTTGTTGGCCAAACAAGATTGGCCACCTGAATTTGTCCGTACATGCCTATATGGGGAAGATGTTATTAAACCTTCTTTCTCACCCCTTGTTCCGGAGAAACTCGTAGAATCCTATGCCATCGATTGGGCATTGGCTCAGGCACCCGTGTTATATCGCAACCATGCAGGTTGGGACAAAGAATCCCCCTACCATGTAATTTCTATAAAAATCAACCCCAACCTCAACCCAATATCCAATAAAACATGATGCTAAAGCAGCAGTGTTTTAAAGTCTCGTACAACTGGAGTACCAGGGTGTAATTGAAGCCTGTGTCTCCCCAATGGATAATCCTTTATTCCCACTAGCCAAACTGGACCATTCATACAGAATAGTCTTAGACTACAGACATTTAAACAGTCATACACGCACATATGCTATACAAAACTCACATAGCACAGCACTGATGAACAACATAGTGTGCAAAAAATACAAAACAACACTGGACATTTCCAATGGTTTCGTCTTCCAGAATATAGCGCCTGAGAGTAGAGACTTAACAAGTTTCAGCGCACTAGGCTCCCAGAAAAATTCTGTTGTTTACCCCAGGGGTACAAGAACAGTCCAGGACTGTTTGCGTCTCGTGTGACTTCAATCTTGCACGACATTTATCCTGAAGCATTGTCCTATGTAGATGATATCCATCTCACGGATGATGGAGTGCTGCGACATTTAAGACGGGTAGCCCGCATTGTTGTGGGATTTGCTGAATTTGGCTACAAATTCAATTTAAAAAAAAACAAAAATAGCCTTCCTTAGCGTCCTGTTTCTGGGATACAAGCTATCGATTGAAGGAAAGAGCATAGCTCCACAATTCTTAGAAAAATGTGCACAATTAAAACCTCCAAATGTCATTAAAAAACTCTAATCTCTATTGGGTTTCCTAACGTTTGGCAGAACTTACATTCCAGACTATGAAACATGCATAAAACCTTTATATGACTTAATACATCCTAACCTTTCAAGTGAATTTTGGACAGTCGAACATACACGCATTCTCAGAGACCTTCAGACAGACATGCTTGCAGCACAACGTTTACATACAAGGAACAACAAATCACACTTGGTCATCAGGGTAATTGCTGGTGCCATTGGTTTCACCTATGTAACCTTTAACGAGGGTGAGACCGTCTCGATTGCATACAAATCACACTTGTACTCAGCAGCAGAACAATGCTTTGCTTCCACTGAGAAAATTCTCACTGCTGTACAGATGGCTGTCATTAAAGAAAGACCTCTAGCTCAGGGCAAACACATTATTGTCGTCTCGCCAGTTCTAGCCCTTGAGGCTGTCACCAAAGCCAGCATTCCAAATGCTAAAGCATTACATCCACATCGCATACAATGGGCCACGTCTTTGACAGCCACTGATGTAGACTACATTTTTTACCCAACATTACAAACTCAAGAATTTTAGCAATATGAACTAGAATACCTAGTTCCAGCAAACACACTGCCTATTGATCAATATCAAAGAGTCATGTACACCGATGGCTCAGCGCAACCTGCAATTGGCATAAAGCATCAATACTCCGCTGCTTGCACAGTCGTAAGTGGCTACATGTAGGATAATAAATTTTGTACCCAACAAACATACAAGCAAACCCTAGGGGATTGCACAGCACAGCTAGCAGAGCTAAAGGCTCTGGTAATGGCACTGGAACATACGGATCCTGCAGAGCTGATGCTGATTGTTTGTGATTCGTACTACTGTGTCCAGTCCTTCAATGAATACCTGCATTATGGCGCCAGAATGGGTTCAGAGATTCTAAAGGCAACACCATTAAACACAGACTTCTGTGGGGGAAAGTAGCGGATCTGAAGGAAACGCTAACAAATGTCCATGTTGTACACAAACTTGGACACCAACGCAAAGGAATTCACGTCGCTGGGAATACACTGGCTGATGAAGCCGCAAAGTCAGCAGTGGCTACGTCCACTGTTGCTGCAGTAACCCGCTTGGGTGTGAAACTGGACGAAGACATATGGGCTGCCGTGAAAGCTATGGCTGATAGTACACCCTATTCAAAAGCATTTCCTGCTAAATATTCCTACTGAATGGGAGGCTGCCTAAACGCTGAGGTTAAAACACCAGGCATAAGAGTTCAAGATATTCCCAACAAAGATATAAGATCAGAGTTGATGAAAGCAGCACATGAGAGGGCAGCATCTGCCCATGCTGGTGTGGCGGCTACAATATCATTGTTACAAGCCCGTTATTGGTACCCAGGCCTATACAAAGAGGCCAAGCAGTATGTTCTTTGTTGTGACATCTGCCAACAAATTCAAGTTTCCATTGCTAATCGCCCACCGCAGACACCCCTCCTAATTTCCAACAAACCTTTACAATGTGTGTACTTGGACCATTGTGGTCCCCTAAAACTGGATAGTGCATACAAATACATCCTAGACGCTGTTGAGTCCTGCTCCAGATTTCTATGGGTGTGGCCACAACGCTCGACTGACGCTCGGACTGTTATTAAAGACTTGCAAGTCTTTATCAGTACATATGCAATTGCTGCTTTCCACTTGGACCAGGGCCCTGCTTTCGCCTCAAGGCTTCATTGGGGGTCCAACTCCAGTACTCGTATCCATTTCATCCCGAGGGAAATAGTGTTGTGGAGCGACTAAGTCGTGATTTAAAGCAGTCCTTAACAGCCAGAGTCTTAGGTACGGTCCGCAGTTAACTTAATCACCTGTATGGAGTCCAGAGAGCACTTAACAATCTGCCTAGAAGGTCCCTGGAGGGTGCCTGTTTGGAACTCAAATGTATGTTCCAGATCTTGATGGTCCTGGCTTGGAGGCGGCAGAAAACACCCTTTGACATAAATGAACGTGTCACTGTCTTGCAGACATTGCAACAGTTCTGCGACAACTACGATTCTGCCAGTGCTGCCTCCACAGGAATTAAGGATGTACCTGTAACGCCTACAGGCTAGATTCTTAAAGTTGGGGATCTAGTACGTGAAAAGGTTGCTGTAAGAAAGGAGTTTGGACTTTCCTATCGTGCACCAGTCCCAGTCTTGGGAATACATGGTACCAGAACTGTCATTCTACCACCGTTGGCAGGTCCCAAAGAAAACCGTTTTGTATCTATCCACAATGTCAAGCTACACCATGTGGCCGATCCTGCACAGCCGACCAAAAGGAACAGCCAGTAGTTCCTGAATCCCTCTTTCTACTGGACAAGAAGTTCCTCTACAAGTTGTAAGCAACAACACTGATACCTCTTCGAGCTTGGAGAGGGTGGAAAATTATCTTGCATTGGTTCCACTGACATCAAACAATATAGAAATCACTGATCGATTTGACACAACTTCAACACAGACGGATGGCCTCATCTATTCTGATCCACCACGGGAAACACCCACTCCACCTACAAACACGGCTCCAGCCTTTGCGCAAACTGCTTCTGGATACTTTGCCGTCATCAACGACAAAGTTTCAGACTCATTCGCCTTTTCGACACCTGAACTGTCAAAAACACGTAAGCTGATAACCTGGCTTAAAACAACTTACTTTATTATTCCATGGAACTATCTGTGGCTTTCCTTGATTATACTGGCTTTCCTGCTTTGGATAGGGTTTGTTATAGCATTCTTTTTATTAATACATGGTAATTTTCTTCCTGAAAAGTCGACCGTTGATCTGGTGGATGAGGTCCTAAAACCACATTTTTCCTCTCACAAGGTCTGTAGAGACTTGTATTTTGTGAACATTTCTGCCATACCAATTCCAGTTGGGATTGTTTGGGATAAAGTAACATTTGAGATGTATAGCCCCACAGAGGTCATTCAAATACCATATGTGTTTAAACTTTCAATGAATGATATAATAAAACCCGGAGTTGTTTCTGATGATTGGGATGTGAAAACAGTTGATTCTATAATGACTGAGTTGCAGTATTACACTGTGTTTGAAAACAAAGATGTTCATCAATCTAAAAAGAATTATGGTGTTATGTTTTGCTGTAATTATTATGGGCACCATTTCATCAACAGAGCACGTACCCCAAAACTGTTTTTAATTAACCACAATGAGAACATTGTCCAACTCCACCACAAGGGAGTTCTAAAACATACTCTGAAAAGTTTACATATTTTTCTGGGCACAATGTTAAAAATGCTGAGTCAAATTTTTTCAAATTGCCACTGACGGAAAATGTACACATATTATTGACACATACAAAATGTATTTATTCGGATTCCTTTGTTTCCCGGTTGACTATAGAAGGCTATGAATATTGGCTGAAGTTGATTGACTTAAAAAGTGTGTGGGTAACTAGACATTGGTAAATACGGGGGAAGGACGCTTTGTTTAGAGCATGCCTGATACCTGTTCAAATGATTTTTTTTAAACAAATCTGTACATCAAACAAGTTGTTTAGGCTTAGCAAAGATTAAGGAATTGAACACGCCCAGTATTCCTGGCCCTGGAAAATTTCATAAATGGCAAAAATATGTAAATGCAACTGAAGATCTGCTTGATTAATGGGTCCAGAATGGGACTTTTACTGCTTCACTGTCCCGTCCAGGCGGGTGGTTATTGTGGCCAATAGATACCAATGGGTGTCATAAACGTTTTATAAACTCCACGGGGGTTTTAGGATTAGTAGGCCAGACTCTCACTATATATCATCCAAACATGTGGTTATAGTAACAACATACAGTGCAGGGAAACTATGCCGGCAATGGTTAAAGAGTTCCTCACTAGATGCGTTTAGAGAACACCTCAGTCTGCTGTCTAATAACACCGACTTACAGGACTTCCTGTTAGGCCCCAGAAAACAATGCAGAAAGCGCTTCATGTGTGAAGTATATTATGAATTTCGGAAGCTTTCCCAACAAGAAGCTGCTGCCCGGTTAAGGCAAATAGGCCAGGAAAATGTACAGAGATAATGGGATTAATACCCTGTCCGACCGGATTTACACTTTAAATAACATTGTCTCTTCTGCTATAGACATCATACAAACAGATATGTCTTCCTTACATCATGGACAGAGTCAACTAAGGTCCATTATGCAGTTGGGTTGGACACCTCAAACACTGAAGGCAGGTTGCATTCCCTGGCAACATGTGAGCGCAAGGGAAATATTTTCTACCTTCAATTTAACGCAACAACATCAACTAATGGCTAAGAAAGAAGCGACTTATGTCATGCTAAATATCGAAAAATTTGAAAAGTTGCCTTTTACTGTGGCTGAAATACCATCTGCTGAGTGGTTAATACACTGGGTCATTAATCTGCCTATTTCCACACTTCAATTCACGTCCTGTTTAAAACACATTCCGGTAGGCAGATATGAAAGGCTGGGAGATAGTTCCATCCATGAGGTGTAGGAGCTACCCTTCTCGTACAAATGTCTCAGTGGCATGAAGGAAGTCTTTCTTAGCGGTAGCGAATGCAAGACATTTGTCAGCCATTCGATGGTTTGTAAACAGATGCCCTTGCATGAGGCTTGTAACGCGTCTGCAGCAAACTTGGCTTGTTATCTGAAGGGAGTTCCAGGACCCTTGATTATACCTACGTTCCAGGTGCTTTCAAACGGCAGCTATGTTCTCCTCAATGGTGAAATGGAATGCGAGCCGGAATAGTTTATGTTGTTTCGGTCTCTAAGATTGTTACATGCTGCGGGAACTTACTTTTTCCTCCCACCAGATTAAAAGAGGTAGCTGACATTTGACCCCATATTGCTACTTCTAATGTGAATTTTGACAAGTTGAGCAGACTCAAGGCTTTACTGTTTCAAAAATATGTGGCTCTCGCATCTGCACGCGAGACCAGCGCACTTCAGGTGGCAAGGTTGTCAGCAGAGATACCTTCCCTTTTAAGTACCAACTTTCCGAGACACTTTGGTGAACTCATGGGATGAATGCATCCAGTACTACTGGAATCGCAAATTTCTTTAAGGCTTTTGGTTCTGGTTTCGTTCACACCTTCTCCTCCATATTCGGTTTAAAACCATCAGCCATCCACTCAATATTCTCCAGTATTTTCGGGGGATTTCCAATAACTTTGGCTACAATAGTTGACATTTTGCTGTTGCTACTTTTCATGTGCAAAGGCTATCCTGCCGCGACAAGGAGGAATGAAAGTGCTCCCACCAGCACAGTGTTAGCGCGCTGGTCCTTGGTAAGTATACTTACAAGGGGGCGCATATAGGTAGATAAACCTTCTGATTCGTATAGAGAGTTCTTACCATAGTTTTTATACAGAATCAGAAATCAATACACAATAGTCAATAACCATTAGTCAATTCAACAACCAATGGAGTCAATAATTTCCACACACCATGAGTTTTCAGTCATGAATAACCACACCTTTAGGTATAAGTTTAGTAAGTTTATTCCCTATTCATTAACAATACTAAGTCATGAATTTTAATCATCAACTCTTATTCGAAACAAATTCTAATAATACTTGTTAATCAGCAAGTCGTAGAAGACGTGACCTAATCAAAGCTTTAATCAAAAGACATTCTAAGGCATCAACATAAGACATTAATAAAACTCAGCTCAGTGAAACTATGACATCCATGAAGCTCAACAAAATAGTTAATCAACCATTTGTCCCTGTAATTTGTCAGTTGTCATGTAAGTAACCTTAACTAACAAATTTGGAAAAGATCTACCTAAAGAAGGTCCTAAGTCAGCGCAGTTGGTACCTAGAAAGAAAAGGCCTGAAAATGCAATTCAGTCATTGTCATATCTACCTATCCGCGGTATGGGTCAGCAAGCAGAATCAGTCTCCGTCCTCAGATCATCAGTCGATCAGCAACGCAGAAGGCTCTCAGTCAGAGAGTATGAGCCCAATGACAGAATCTCAAATCGCTTCTTCTCAATATCACAGTAAGATCTCCTAACATCATCATCTGAAGTCCTTTCCCTCTGTCACGTTGTTATATTAAAGTTTCCCAAACCATCCTCTAATTTCCAATTGGTCAAATTAATCATACGTTATTACCCTACCCAATAATTTCCCTTTACCAAATCTATGAATCTTAATATTTCACGGTTCACATGTCGTTGATTGGTCAGCTTTACGATGTTCTCATCATCTGGCTCGTCAGGTATCGAAATTGTAGCATCTTCGTCTCCAGTCAGTGTCTTCATTGTTCGCGTCCTGGGAAAGAACCCTTTGCACACTGTACACACATTCAGTTACTTTACGAGAGACCTCATCTCCGGTCCATCGGTTCTCATAGAAAGCTTCTGCTAAGCATTTTATTAAAACAATGGGCATTTCACAGACGGTTCACTCTGTCAGTATTTTTGTGTTAAACACTAAGAAATACAGTTTTTGCATGAGGCCTGGCAAAACTAGGCCAAGACACTCACTAAATTAAGGCCTACAATTAATTAGCAAGAGCATAATTCATAATCCTTAATATGACATATTCCTACATTAATCTAATACATTTTAAATATTTCACATAGATTAATCATTAATTAGTACATTTCGTGAACACTGGTGGTCAATCTCTGAGGTCACATTTTTAAACGTGCACATTATTTTTCTACGTTATTCATTTTTCTACATAAGTCATTATTCAAAATACATAAACATTAATTAAAATTTTCTAATGGAGACATCTGTGTTAGCAATCCCTCCTCTGATGACTAAATATGTCATCACACCAAATTTACCACCAACAATTTCACAATTCTATTTCTTCAACATTTTGGGGGTCATTCTGACCCTGGCGGTCTTGGACCGCCAGGGCCACGAATGACAGAAGCACCGCCAACAGGCTGGCAGTGCTTCAATCCCCATTCCGACCGCGGCGGTAAAGCCGCGGTCGGATTGCCGGGGCCGGCGGTCATCCGCCGTTTTTGCCCCGGCTGGGAGAATCCGCCAGGGCAGCGCTTCAAGCAGCGCTGCCCTGGGGATTCTGACCCCCGTACCGCCAGCCTGTTTCTGGCGGATTTCACCGCCAGGAAGAGGCTGGCGGTAACGGGTGTCCTGGGGCCCCCTAACAGGGCCCCAGCCTGCTTTTCACTGTCTGCATGGCAGACAGTGAAAAGTGCGACGGGTGCAACTGCACCCGTCGCACCGCCGCAACACCGCCGGCTCCATTCCGAGCCGGCTCCTGTGTTGCGGCCTCATTCCCGCTGGGCCGGCGGGCGCTAACTTGGTTAGCGTCCGCCGGCCCAGCAGGAATGTCAGAATGGGGGCTGCTGAATTTTGCCCGCGTGGCGGCCAAATGGCAGTTTCCGCCTGGCGGGTGGCGGTAGCCGCCCGCCAGAGTTGGAATCACCCCCTTTGTCTCCTCCTTGAATTTTCCCAATAGATTATTTCCCTATTTCTTTCTTCCCTCCTCTGATTATTTTAAGACCTTTTTAATTTAAGTCTTTTGCATAATTTACATAATCCCCATATTCCTAATAAGCAAACTATGACAATTAATATTCCCTGTATGAGTTTCAATAGTACCCCATTCCAAATGTTACTAAGCCAATTTCTCACTGAAGCAAACCCCTTAACAACCTTTTCCCAAACCTCTGGTTCTTTCAATTACTTCAAATCACTACTTGCGTTAGTCAGATTAGTAAGTACGTCCCTTAGCTCTTTACTGTTGTTAGGAATATAGGAACAGCAATGCCTAGAGTTAATCATTTTACAGACTCTGACATTTTTCGCTAAAAGAATGTCTAAAGCAAGACGATTTTGAAGAGTCATAGCTCTATCCGCAGCCAATTCAGTATCTATCAGAAGTATAGCCCCTGAATTTTTTTTCAGCATGTTATCCACAATAGTAGACAACTTTTGAATCTTAATTGAATTTAAGATGACTCCCACTGAATGAACCACTGCACCAAAATATATCTCCCACTGAAGGAATCACCGCACCAAATATATCTCCCACTATCGCAGAAGAGTTTTCCCTCCTCTGTCTTTTATGATGCAATTCTGTCAATTTCAGGACCCTTTTTCTAATCCTCCATCTGGTAAATCTTTGGGAATACTATCCCCAAATAACATGTCCCATAACATCTTCTTGGAAAACGGTAATAAGCATAAGTCCACAAATATAGTAGATCCCCAAAATCGCAGGGTCCTGCCCATTCAACATAAATGTCCATTTTAATCTGGAACAAAAACACTTGCCTACATTCACACGTACCCACAAATAAAGTGTCAGTACGTGATTTAGGCATATATATACAAAGCTTCCCTATATGTTGTGCATCTAAAGCTAATTTTCTCAGCGTTTTAATTGCAGTGTAAGCATAATCATTCTGATAAGCCCTTTTCTCCAATCCTTTTTCTAATCTCTCCTTAAGTGTCTTTCTCCTGTCATCAGTGTGATCTAAGAAGCTCTTTTCTAAAGGTGTAAGAAAGCATGTGAGGTTATTCTTATGAGCATAAGCAGTCCCAAACGTTAGTGTAGGTTCAAAGAATCCTCTAACTAATTCTATGTTATTATCCTTAGCCACTCTACTCAAATACCTAATAATAGGAACAAACGAAAACACGAGGTTGTGATTGGAATAAAAATATTGTATGTACTCTTGATTATAGAATCTTGTTAGTAACAGACTACAACTTATCCCATAGGTTAGAGGAAGACTATGGTAAGTGACTCCTTCCTCGACTGATGAAGGAATCCGCATACACACAAGACAATCCCTTGCATCCACCGTCTCAACATACTCACTCAATACGCGATAGAAAACATTAGAAGAAAGTTCTCCTTGAACATTAGTAAAGTCATGCAAATACTTCTCATCTAATTTAAATCTTTCTAAAGCTGTTAATGTAGTAGTCTCTAAAGCAGAAGTATGGTTGGCTTCTTTTGTGTCAAGAACAGATATACCCACAATCAACACTATAAACAAAATCTCACACATAATTGCCAAACCAATGTTTATATATTTACAGCGCCTAACATCCCTAATTTGCTTGTCTACATCAGCCATGATCTGTAAAGAATCAGAAAGCAGAAGTAACTTAGAAAAGTGCAGCACAAATCAAAAATAGACAATCCTTCTTTCAACAGTTCAGTTTCACTTCCAGGAACCCTTCTCCTTGTCAAATTCGGTTAGCAGCTTTGTTAAAATTTGTTTCAAATGTCACATCAGGTGTTCAGTATAGGGAAAGATGCGGAAGACATTGTAACGCGAAGGGTTAATTAGCTTGAGCAGTGTAGATGAGTGTAATGCCTATTGAAACCCCCTCCCAAACATCGTGGAAAAGTTCATGATATTATTTTCAAGCTTGTTTGTGTAAAAGACTCCGTCTCAACCTTGAGAACGAGAGTACAGGGAGAAGTTGGAATGAAAACAAAGGCTGGAGAAAGGCAGAGCAGCCAAGTACTGATAACATAGCTAGAAAATGCCAGAATGAGATAGAATCCAAGCTTCGAGTTATTTAAGCACTGAAGTGTGGGTGAGGGATTTAGAAGCTCGCAGATGGAACTGTGGAAGCTGCCATGGCCCAGCGCTGCCTCCCTGTTTGCTTGTGGTGCTTGAGGGGGAGAGAGGTCCAAGCAGGCGGTAGAGGGCCCCCCAGCATGTCGTGGATTAAGTTAAGTTTCCACACAGGGATAAAATACCTTTGTTTCTCTGCTCTATTATTATGACTGATTATTTATGCCTGCACTGTGTTTATAACCTGAAGTATTCAGCTTGTTTATATTTTGCTTTCTAAACCTATTAGTGTGAACTGCTACAATAACTGAAACATGCATTTTGGTGTGCAGTAAATCAAAGCTTATCTGAAGTATTTAGTTTGTTTATATTTTGCCTCCTGAACATCGTAGTGAGAGCCTGCTGCAGTAATTGAAACATGCATTTTGGTGTGCAGTAAATCAAAGCTTATCTGAAGTATTCAACTCATTTATATTCTGCTTCCTGAATATCGTAGTGCGATGCATTTTAGCATACAGTTAATCAAAACTTATATCTGTCAATGAATTATTTGCCTATATATATATATAAATAAATAGATGCTTTTCATTGCTATTCTTATTCTACTATTGTTAATGTGCTAAATGCCTACATTTTACCTGCAATTCTAGTAAAGCTAAATTGTATTTATAATTGGCGTGTGGTCCTTCATTGAGCGTCCTTATTGACTTATACCGAACAGGTGTCAACCAGACACCTGGATAAGACATCAGGTTATCAATGTTTCATCTGGTTATTTCATCAGTCTCTTTCTCAAAAATATTTCTCAAATTGTTTCAACAGTTCAGTTCATCAATCTTTTTCAGGTTACTTCAAAATACTGACTCAGAACTTCTCTGTCAAAACAAAAAGACATAAACTTGTGTTGCCATTCATTTGTAGTTGCGTATGTCCATTCAGGACCTGCGTACCTTCAACTTGCTATTCTCTTTCTTTTTAACTTTCGATCACCATTCAACTCTCCTTCACTTAATTCTTCCTTTCTCGTAGTGTCTACTTCTTCCTCTATTGTTTGATCGACTATCACCTCTTTCCTTTTCTCCACTTGCAAATTTGGCCACTTATCTTGTTTATGTGTACCTTCTGTTAGTATTCTCTTCAGGATTGGACTCAAACTCTTTCCCCTTTCTATGGTGTTTTATCTTGATAAACATGCAACAGGTTCAGGAGGAGTCAGATCACTTTGACTTTGATCCTGCTCAACTCCCTCCCCTTCTTGATCCGGCACTTGCTCTGTTTGTCTCTCAGAATCATCTGCTTCTGGGAGAGCCCTCTCAGTACTTGACTCTCCTGCTGGTTCTGTTGCTATAGGTTCCTCTGCACCCTCCTGGAGGTCTTCACTTTCGTCTCTCACACGGGTGACAGAACCGTCCTTAACATGCTCCGGTTCAGCTTCAGTGCTATCTTGCTCCTTTTTGGTTCCGGTGCTGTAATTTGTCTCACAGTTGTTGGTACTCTCAACAACGCTTCTTCATGATCCTGTGGACATGCCACTTTCTTCGTGTGACTCACGTGAATCCAGTTCGGAATCCCTGCACGCTTCACAGCTGTCATAGTCGTTAAGATCACCTGGTAAGGTCCCCGCCAAAGAGGCGCCAAACACGTCCTGAGTATGTGCTTGCAGACAACAACCCAGTCACCGGCCCTCAGGTTGTGTCCTGGATCGTGGATTGGCGGCAGTGTGGTGGCTTCCACCTGCTGAGAGAAAGAGCGAGCCACATGAGTCAGACCCTTGCAGTAATCCAACACCATATCATCTATTATGTTGACAAGTGCATTGGCTGGAACTGCTTGCAACCTCATTGCTCTGCCCATGAAAATCTTGTGGGGTTACAGTCCTATTTTCCTGTCAGGTGTGTTTCTCATTGACATCAATACCAAAGACAACGCACCTGGCAATTTCAAATTGGTTGCAGCTCATATTTTTGCAATTCGTGACTTCAAGGTTCCATTAATCTGCTCCACTAGGCCTGATGCTTCAGGGCGGTAGCTACATTGCAACTTCTGCCCAATGTTCAGTGCTGCACACAACAGTATATTGACTTTGTTATTGAAGTGTGTTCCCCTATCTGATTCTATAGAGATCGGAAATCCGAAACAGGGTATCAGTTCTCTAAGCAACAATTTTGCTACTGTGAGGCTGTCATTTCTCCTTGTAGGGTACGCTTCAATCCAGTAACTAAAAATGCACACAATCACCAATACATGTTTCAGACCTCCACATGCAGGCATCTCAATGAAATCCAATTGCATTCTGCTGAATGGATCTCCTGCTCCTCCAATGTGGCTCAAATTCTCCACTGTACCTTTCCCCACATTTAATTGCTGACAAATGACACGTCAATGGCATACTGCTTCAGCTGCTTGTCTAAACTTGGGATTAAACCAGTCAATTTTAAACATACGAACCATGGCATCCCTCCCTATGTGTGCCTGACCATGATAGTACCTCCCCAAACTAGAACTAGAACAAACTATTTGTCAAACTCATCTGACCCTCCTCAGATACCCACAGCTCATCCTGTCTTTGAACGAATTTCATTTTGATCCATGACCTTTTTTCTTCTTTGTCAACATTACTCTGCAAAGTTTTTAACTCTTCTAATGTATCAATTGCTTTTAATGCAAAGCTCGTACATGTAGTGTCTTCTTCAGACATCAATTTCCACTTGTCTTTGAACGATATACAGTTCAATGCGCAAAACCTTGCGACTTGATCCACATATCCATTTTCCAAGGACACATAGTCCTGTGACTTTAAATGTGCACTGCATTTCACCACAGCAATTTCTTCAGGCAAGTGAATTGCATACAACAACTCCTTTATTCTCTCACTATTTCCCACTGGTGACCCAGTAGAGGTCAGGAAACCTCTCTTTGACCACAATTGACCAAAATCATGAACTATTCAGAATCCGTATTGGCTATCCATTTAGATAGTAACTCTCAATCGAGCAGAAACATGGCACGCTATAGTAAGAGCAACCAATTCTGCTACCTGAGCAGAATACACTCCTCGAAGCCAGGAACCTTCTAAGGTACCTGTAATTGTGCATACTGCATATCCTGCTCTCAGTGCCCCTGTACTGTCTCTAAGACAAGATCCATCCACAAAAACAATTTGGTAATTTTCTTCCAATCGGGTATCTCTAATGTCAGGTCTCGGTTTCGTGCACAACTCAGTTACTTCGAGACAATCATGTTCAACATCTTCCTCTTTCTCAATTTCAGTAGTATCACTTGGAACTAAAGTTGCCTGGTTCAGCACTGTACATCTTTTCAGTGTCACATTTGGAGCACCCAAAATGCTTGTCTCATACCTTGTCAGTCTAGCACCAGTCATGTATTGAGTTTTCGTCCTTGTCAGTAAAATCTCAATCGAGTGAGGGACCATTACAGTCAAGGGATATCCCATCACTACTCCTTCACACTGTGAAAGACTCTGACCAACTGCAGCAACGGCTCGCAAACAACCTGGTAAGGCTGCTGCAACTGGGTCCAAGGTAGCTGAAAAAGATGCTACCAGGCGATGAGCGCCTTCATGGACCTACATCAAGACAGACAATGAACATGCATCATGCTCATGACAAAACAATGTGAATGGCTTTGTGTAGTCAGGCATACCCAACGCTGGAGCTCTGCACAAACTTTCTCTCAATTCAGTGAACGCTTTCATCTGATCTTCATCAAAAACTTTGGGGTCTGTGACATCCTTATGCGTCAACTTCTGCAATGGTTTTGAGAGTCCCGCAAAATTCGGAATCCGTTTGTGACAATAACCCACCATCCCAGGAACATTCTAACATCCCTCTGTGAAGTCGGGGGGTTCATCTGCAGTGTCATTGTGATCTTTTCTTTGGATATTTTCCTCGACCCTTTTTCAACCTGGTGACCCAAATACTTTACTACCTTCTAGCAGTACTACAACTTCAATGGTGACACTTTATGACCAAACTTTCTCAAATGATTCAATAGGGCAATCGAGTCGTACTTACACTTGTCCCTTGTCCTTGATGCGATCAATAAATCATCAATGTACTTTACCAGAGTCGATAGGAAAGGTAATTCTAACGACTCCAAATTATTTTTCAAAATCTCATTAAACAAGGATGGTGACTCTGTGTACCCTTGAGGAAGTGTACACCAGCAGTAGACACGATATAGGAATCTGAAACTGAAGAGAAATTGGCTCTCCTCATGAAGAGGCACAGAAAAGAATGCTTGCGACAAATCAACCACTGTAAACCATTCTGCATCACATGGGATCTGGAACATTATTACAGCTGGGTTGGGCATTACGGGACAACACTTGACCACTATGTGATTTATTTTTCTCAAACCTTGAACAATTTGAACTTTCCCACATGGCTTCTTCAACCCCATTATCAGGGAATTACATGGGCTGCTTAACACCTCCTTCAGAACTCCCTGCTTCACAAAATCTGCAATTATCTGAGCCACCTTCATCAGTACATCTTGTGTCATATTATACTGAGGAAGCTATGGAAACTCTGCATTCGGCTTTAATGTGGCCTTAATCGGTTCCACTCCTTTGATTAATCCCATTTCTTTTCCTGTCAAATCCCATACATTTTCTTGAACTGTTCCCTGCAAATCAGAATGCATCTCTTTTACTGTGAACATTGGAAAAAATTCAATCAAGGGATACTCTTCATTGGAAGACTCACACTCGGGTTCTGGGGCTGGCTCTTCCTCATCATCGCTATTTGTCTGGATCTCAATTCCATCGGATGAACACGTATTCAGGTAACTGGTCTTACACAACAAGTCCCTTCCCAGTAGGGATACTGGACTTGAGTCACAAACTACAAATGTATGCAATCCCTGGAAATTGCCAATCTCAACTTCCACTGGATCTGTAATCAGGTTTGTCAAATACTCATTCACTAACCCCCACAACCTGAACTGTTTTTCCTGAAAGGGGAAAATTCGGAACCTCTGCACTTCTCACTGTAGAGCGTGTAGCTCCTGTGTCTACCAAAAATGAGACTCTATGACCCATAACCTTTCCTCTCACTTGGGGTCCTCTCTGGTCCACTTCTAGGGAAGCTGCAAGCATGCATGGCTCCTCTTCCGAACTATCCTTCAACCAGTCACCAATTAATTCATTCTCACTGTGTAATGAGAATTGGTGTACTGCATTACTACTTCTGTCTTGTCTTTCACCTCTGACCTGTTGAGTAAGCATCATCTGTTGCTGCTCCATCGGGGCTTGAGGTATCTGCATATGCTGTCTAGGTGCCATGGTGACCTGCTGTTGCAGCGGCTGCAACTGTGACACTTGTGTACAGGGCATTTGTACCTGTTGCTTGGGCTGAAAATTCTGCATTTGATTCACATTATTCTGGAAATTTGGATTAGGACCCCTCAATCTTGGTCCTCTCATAGTTTGAAATGCTTTGACGTCATTATTTTGCTGAACAACACCTTCCTGCACCATCGCCAGACACTCCTGCTTCCAGCATCCCAGGGCCCAGTAGATGTGACACGGCAATAACTTCTTCATTCTCTGCACATCAGTCTGCACCACTACAGTGTTCAAATCCGGATCACGATTCATATTGCCTCTGCGACCTCTACCTCTCATTTGAGGCTGGAACATGACATTTCCCTGCTGCTGTGGCATCTGTTGCACAAAAGTTCCCTGTACTCAGGTTTGAGCTGCCTTAATCTGCATTACCATCGCCTTCTCTTTCAACTTTTTCTGCTTCAACTCAATCTCGTCATTACAGTATTTCCCATACTGCAACACCTCATCAATCGACTTTGTTTGCCAGCAAATCAAATGACTCTTAATCATCTGACCTATTGCAGGTCTCAGTCCCTCCACAAACCTAAACACGAAATTCAGCATGTCTTTTGGTTCAATTGATTCCTTGCCACTGACCTCCTTGAACTCCTTCAGCAACCTCTCATAGTAAGCATGTGTCGATTCCTTCAACTCCTGCACTGTCCTGTCAGTTCTCTGCCAATCAATGTTTTGGGGTGAAATCCTCATCTTCAGGAACTCAATCACTTTATAGTAATGTTTCATGACCTCAAGTGATGGAGCACCCATATTCTTATCCTTCTCTGGCTCACTTGTCGGCCAGTCTACAGCTCTTTTACACTCAACCCACAAGTCTGCCGGAACCACTATCTCCAGTAATGTATTCAAATGTTCCCACAAACATTTCGAGAACTTCACAAATCTGTCTGTCTGCTGATACCACTCTACCAGCTTTTCCCTCAACTTGGGATAATCATTTGTGAATGACATAATATCACCCCTATGCCAAGGGACATGAACAAATTGTCCCCCTGGAATCTGGTAAGGTCCCCGCCAAAGAGGCGCCAAACACGTCCTGAGTATGTGCTTGCAGACAACAACCCAGTCACCGGCCCTCAGGTTGTGTCCTGGATCGTGGATTGGCGGCAGTGTGGTGGCTTCCACCTGCTGAGAGAAAGAGCGAGCCACATGAGTCAGACCCTTGCAGTAATCCAACACCATATCATCTATTATGTTGACAAGTGCATTGGCTGGAACTGCTTGCAACCTCATTGCTCTGCCCATGAAAATCTTGTGGGGTAACAGTCCTATTTTCCTGTCAGGTGTGTTTCATATTGACATCAATACCAAAGACAACGTACCTGGCAATTTCAAATTGGTTGCAGCTCATATTTTTGCAATTCGTAACTTCAAGGTTCCATTAATCTGCTCCACTAGGCCTGATGCTTCAGGGCGGTAGCTACATTGCAACTTCTGCCCAATGTTCAGTGCTGCACACAACAGTATATTGACTTTGTTATTGAAGTGTGTTCCCCTATCTGATTCTATAGAGATCGGAAATCCGAAACGGGGTATCAGTTCTCTAAGCAACAATTTTGCTCCTGTGAGGCTGTCATTTCTCCTTGTAGGGTACGCTTCAATCCAGTAACTAAAAATGCACACAATCACCAATACATGTTTCAGACCTCCACATGCAGGCATCTCAATGAAATCCAATTGCATTCTGCTGAATGGATCTCCTGCTCCTCCAATGTGGCTCAAATTCTCCACTGTACCTTTCCCCACATTTAATTGCTCACAAATGACACGTCAATGGCATACTGCTTCAGCTGCTTGTCTAAACTTGGGATTAAACCAGTCAATTTTAAACATACGAACCATGGCATCCCTCCCTATGTGTGCCTGACCATGATAGTACCTCCCCAAACTAGAACTAGAACAAACTATTTGTCAAACTCATCTGACCCTCCTCAGATACCCACAGCTCATCCTGTCTTTGAACGAATTTCATTTTGATCCATGACCTTTTTTCTTCTTTGTCAACATTACTCTGCAAAGTTTTTAACTCTTCTAATGTATCAATTGCTTTTAATGCAAAGCTCGTACATGTAGTGTCTTCTTCAGACATCAATTTCCACTTGTCTTTGAACGATATACAGTTCAATGCGCAAAACCTTGCGACCTGATCCACATATCCATTTTCCAAGGACACATAGTCCTGTGACTTTAAATGTGCACTGCATTTCACCACAGCAATTTCTTCAGGCAATTGAATTGCATACAACAACTCCTTTATTCTCTCACTATTTCCCACTGGTGACCCAGTAGAGGTTAGGAAACCTCTCTTTGACCACAATTGACCAAAATCATGAACTATTCAGAATCCGTATTGGCTATCCATTTAGATAGTAACTCTCAATCGAGCAGAAACATGGCACGCTATAGTAAGAGCAACCAATTCTGCTACCTGAGCAGAATACACTCCTCGAAGCCAGGAACCTTCTAAGGTACCTGTAATTGTGCATACTGCATATCCTGCTCTCAGTGCCCCTGTACTGTCTCTAAGACAAGATCCATCCACAAAAACAATTTGGTAATTTTCTTCCAATCGGGTATCTCTAATGTCAGGTCTCGGTTTCGTGCACAACTCAGTTACTTCGAGACAATCATGTTCAACATCTTCCTCTTTCTCAATTTCAATAGTATCACTTGGAACTAAAGTTGCCAGGTTCAGCACTGTACATCTTTTCAGTGTCACATTTGGAGCACCCAAAATGCTTGTCTCATACCTTGTCAGTCTAGCACCAGTCATATATTGAGTTTTCGTCCTTGTCAGTAAAATCTCAATCGAGTGAGGGACCATTACAGTCAAGGGATATCCCATCACTACTCCTTCACACTGTGAAAGACTCTGACCAACTGCAGCAACGGCTCGCAAACAACCTGGTAAGGCTGCTGCAACTGGGTCCAACGTAGCTGAAAAAGATGCTACCAGGCGATGAGCGCCTTCATGGACCTACATCAAGACAGACAATGAACATGCATCATGCTCATGACAAAACAATGTGAATGGCTTTGTGTAGTCAGGCATACCCAACGCTGGAGCTCTGCACAAACTTTCTCTCAATTCAGTGAACGCTTTCATCTGATCTTCATCAAAAACTTTGGGGTCTGTGACATCCTTATGCGTCAACTTCTGCAATGGTTTTGAGAGTCCCGCAAAATTCGGAATCCGTTTGTGACAATAACCCACCATCCCAGGAACATTCTAACATCCCTCTGTGAAGTCGGGGGGTTCATCTGCAGTATCATTGTGATCTTTTCTTTGGATATTTTCCTCGACCCTTTTTCAACCTGGTGACCCACATACTTTACTACCTTCTAGCAGTACTACAACTTCAATGGTGACACTTTATGACCAAACTTTCTCAAATGATTCAATAGGGCAATCGAGTCGTACTTACACTCGTCCCTTGTCCTTGATGCGATCAATAAATCATCAATGTACTTTACCAGAGTCGATAGGAAAGGTAATTCTAACGACTCCAAATTATTTTTCAAAATCTCATTAAACAAGGATGGTGACTCTGTGTACCCTTGAGGAACTGTACACCAGCAGTAGACACGATATAGGAATCTGAAACTGAAGAGAAATTGGCTCTCCTCATGAAGAGGCACAGAAAAGAATGCTTGCGACAAATCCACCACTGTAAACCATTCTGCATCACATGGGATCTGGAACATTATTACAGCTGGGTTGGGCATTACGGGACAACACTTGACCACTATGTGATTTATTTTTCTCAAACCTTGAACAATTTGAACTTTCACATGGCTTCTTCAACCCCATTATCAGGGAATTACATGGGCTGCTTAACACCTCCTTCAGAACTCCCTGCTTCACAAAATCTGCAATTATCTGAGCCACCTTCATCAGTACATCTTGTGTCATATTATACTGAGGAAGCTATGGAAACTCTGCATTCGGCTTTAATGTGGCCTTAATCGGTTCCACTCCTTTGATTAATCCCATTTCTTTTCCTGTCAAATCCCATACATTTTCTTGAACTGTTCCCTGCAAATCATAATTCATCTCTTTTACTGTGAACATTGGAAAAAATTCAATCAAGGGATACTCTTCATTGGAAGACTCACACTCGGGTTCTGGGGCTGGCTCTTCCTCATCATCGCTATTTGTCTGGATCTCAATTCCATCGGATGAACATGTATTCAGGTAACTGGTCTTACACAACAAGTCCCTTCCCAGTAGGGATACTGGACTTGAGTCACAAACTACAAATTTATGCAATCCCTGGAAATTGCCAATCTCAACTTCCACTGGATCTGTAATCAGGTTTGTCAAATACTCATTCACTAACCCCCACAACCTGAACTGTTTTTCCTGAAAGGGGAAAATTCGGAACCTCTGCACTTCTCACTGTAGAGCGTGTAGCTCCTGTGTCTACCAAAAATGAGACTCTATGACCCATAACCTTTCCTCTCACTTGGGGTCCTCTCTGGTCCACTTCTAGGGAAGCTGCAAGCATGCATGGCTCCTCTTCCGAACTATCCTTCAACCAGTCACCAATTAATTCATTCTCACTGTGTAATGAGAATTGGTGTACTGCATTACTACTTCTGTCTTGTCTTTCACCTCTGACCTGTTGAGTAAGCATCATCTGTTGCTGCTCCATCGGGGCTTGAGGTATCTGCATATGCTGTCTAGGTGCCATGGTGACCTGCTGTTGCAGCGGCTGCAACTGTGACACTTGTGTACAGGGCATTTGTACCTGTTGCTTGGGCTGAAAATTCTGCATTTGATTCACATTATTCTGGAAATTTGGATTAGGACCCCTCAATCTTGGTCCTCTCATAGTTTGAAATGCATTGACGTCATTATTTTGCTGAACAACACCTTCCTGCACCATCGCCAGACACTCCTGCTTCCAGCATCCCAGGGCCCAGTAGATGTGACACGGCAATAACTTCTTCATTCTCTGCACATCAGTCTGCACCACTACAGTGTTCAAATCCGGATCACGATTCATATTGCCTCTGCGACCTCTACCTCTCATTTGAGGCTGGAACATGACATTTCCCTGCTGCTGTGGCATCTGTTGCACAAAAGTTCCCTGTACTCAGGTTTGAGCTGCCTTAATCTGCATTACCATCGCCTTCTCTTTCAACTTTTTCTGCTTCAACTCAATCTCGTCATTACAGTATTTCCCATACTGCAACACCTCATCAATCGACTTTGTTTGCCAGCAAATCAAATGACTCTTAATCATCTGACCTATTGCAGGTCTCAGTCCCTCCACAAACCTAAACACGAAATTCAGCATGTCTTTTGGTTCAATTGATTCCTTGCCACTGACCTCCTTGAACTCCTTCAGCAACCTCTCATAGTAAGCATGTATCGATTCTTTCACCTCCTGCACTGTCCTGTCATTTCTCTGCCAATCAATGTTTTGGGGTGAAATCCTCATCTTCAGGAACTCAATCACTTTATAGTAATGTTTCATGACCTCAGGTGATGGAGCACCCATATTCTTATCCTTCTCTGGCTCACTTGTCGGCCAGTCTACAGCTCTTTTACACTCAACCCACAAGTCTGCCGGAACCACTATCTCCAGTAATGTATTCAAATGTTCCCACAAACATTTCGAGAACTTCACAAATCTGTCTGTCTGCTGATACCACTCTACCAGCTTTTCCCTCAACTTGGGATAATCATTTGTTAATGACATAATATCACTCCTATGCCAAGGGACATGAACAAATTGTCCCCCTGGAATCTCTCTCATCGGTAAAATCTTTACTGGATCCTTGCCCTGTTGTTCATTCTCAGTCACCTCTACAGAATCTCGTTTCTTTTTAATCCTTCTTCTTTGCCCATATGCCTTCCCACTTTTCTAATGCTCCCCAAACCTGAGCACTCTGCAGTAATTCCTTGAGGTATGCCTTCATTCTGGCTGACCTCATATGCTCAAAATCCTTTGCCTCAAAATCCAATCTGTAGCTTCTCCTTAGATGCTTCATTTGCTCAATTTCTATACCATGTTTCTCTGCCAAGTCTGCTAACCTCTGATTTACTTTGCTCACTTCTCTTGTAATTCTCAGGCATAAGTATCTCAACTCTGCCTCTGTGTAGGACTCTAATCTATTCACCACAATTGTTTCCTCAACCAGTTCATTAGCTTCCATCCTTAGTCTGACACAATTGATCTGCTCTTCACCGTTGGGAGCATTCTGTGGAGTATTCAGCTTGTCCAACCATTCGGTCAGCTGCTGAGCTGTCAGTCCCTGTAACGAAATGTTACTCGCGTTCATCGGCGGTACCTGCTGTACCACTGCATTTGATGCCTGAGGTGTCAATAATTTCAGGCTCTGACCTGCACTAGGTTCATTTACAGTATCTTGAAGTGCGACGAGTGGACTAAGATCTAACACTGATCTTGATCCATCAAAAGTCTGGCCCATAGAAGAGACCACTTGAACTTGCTCAATTGGTCCCCTCCTCACTAGACTCTGGGACATCTCCCCTTGCTCACTTATGCCTGGTTTCTTCTGTGTAAATAATGGTACAGCTGGACCAACAGTAATTGGCAGTGATATGGCATCTGGGGCTGCTCTGGGCCCCGAACATTGTGGGAGAGTAACTCCCATACTCTGATTCATAATCGTTATCAAGTCCGACTGTGTCCCTGTCATAGGCGTAAACCTCAGCATCCCAGCGGCTGTACCTGGGGCAACAAAATCAGAGTCGGCTCAGTCTGTACCAACAGTGGTCTTGGAACCACTTGCTCCGTAGGCACCACTAAGTTCGAAGTCGTCTCTAAGACAGGCATATCTGGATATGCTCTCTGTATGGTGGCGGATGCATCTGTGCCTGAACTACTGGAGTAGTCAACACATTAGGTACTTGCACCACACTCTGTGTCTGGCTAGTATTAACCTGTACTAGACTCACTGTCCCCAGTGCCTGTGCCGGGGCTGTTGGATCAGAACTAGTACTTGGACCATCATCATGCACCGCATACGGTGGTGGTCTGTCTCTCAGCATCTGTGTAACAAGATCCTCAGTATCAGAGTCCTCCTCTACTATGGAAGGCTTTTTTGCTTCCCTACTCTCAGATGAACCCTTATTTGACTTTTTAGTTGATTTCTTTCCTTCCGTCACGTCTCCATGCTTAATCGCTGGAAACAACTTGACATCCTGCAATGTCACTGCCCTCCATTTCTCAAATTGAACGTCCCATTCTCAGGAAACACTAAGCTTCCATTTTTCTCTGTCAACTTGCACTACTGTTTCAACCAAAGACATGTTGCGACACCTCGCTCCTCCATTACAATGTAAGCCAGAGTATTCTTTGGCAATGTAGGCTCTCCTATGCTCGCTTTAATATAAGTATCTCCCTTTAGGGCACTCTTTAACGCCTTGAAAAACTTCATCTTCTCTACTTTTGTGTGTTCAAAATCAAATCAGGAAATTACTTTTACTCCCAGCATGCCTTTCACCCACATTCTCAACCAATTGCCTCTCATGTACAGTTGCCAATCCGTGCGTGACCCTTCTCTCCAATCAACCTATCCCTGCGCTGCTCCAGTGACGTCACACTCACACACTGTGGCTGACAAAGTCTTGCGGCTCGTCCACCTAAACTCCAATTCACACAAACTAATGTAAATTATTGCGAGCACTAACCAAAATCCAATAACCAAAAACAAATCTGCTGGTTTTTTACCAGAAGGTAACTCAATCGCTTCAGAAACCTTACGGATTTTCACTGACGGCTTGTTCACTCATTCAGCTATTCCTCTTTCTTGGTCTGCCAGATTCACAAGCAAAATTTGACCCGCAAATTTTACTCTCAACTGATCAATGGGTCTGTCCTTGTGCACATAGGACTCGCCAAATCTCAGTCTAAATTTTTCTCCCGCTCACTTAACATACACACTGACTTCTTGACCACGCCCAATCAACCTACTAAACCAGCTAGATTACAACATAAAACCAAGTGTCTCATACACTTTTCAATATACTCCGGAGTCTTAGACCACGCAGTCTTAGTACATCAACAACCACATAGACAATTTTTTAGCACAAAGTGCCACACACATATGAAGCTCAACGACTTCCCCACTCTCATACTGTGGACTATGCACACTCCTACTAAAACCTCATCTGGAGTACGCAGACTCCCTAAATTCTCTCACATACGTCACAATTCACCTGCGATTTGCATAAGCTGTGCAAGCGCAACCTATCCCTCTCACTCTATCACTGGAACACCGGGAACATACTCAACACTACTAGCAGGATCCACGATCTCTACAAATGCCATTTTAAAAAACAAAATCTAAAATTCAATTGCACTGAATTCTCAAGTGGATCAATCTTCAAACTATTACCATAACTAGGAACGCCAGTCCATCAGTCTCCTAGTACAACTGTCAATACCTGTCACTCTATATCAAACACCTATGGAAAGTCCCTATAGAAACTAACCATCAGTCTGCTACCATAACTGTTAGCGCGCCGGTCCTTGGTAAGTAAACTTACAAGGGGACGCGTGTAGATCGATGAACCTTTTGATTCGTATAGAGTGTTCTTCCCATAGTTTCGATACAGAATCAGAAATCAGTACACAATAGTCAATAACCATTAGTCAATTCAACAAACAATGGAGTCAATCATTTCCACACACCACGACTTTTCAGTCATGAATAATCACACCTTTATGTATAAGTTTAGTAAGTTTATTCCCTATTCATTAACAATACTAATTCATGAATTTTTTATCATCAACTCTTATTTGAAACAAATTCTAATAATACTTGTTAATCAGCAAGTCGTAGAAGACGTGACCTAATCAATGCTTTAATCAAAAGACATTCTAAGGCATCAACATAAGACATTAATAAAACCCAACTCAGTGAAACTATGGCATCCATGAAGGTCAACAAAATAGTTTGTCAACCATTTGTCCCTGTAATTTGTCAGTCGTCATGTAAGTAACCTTAACTAACTCCAATTAGCATCAGCATGTGGAGCTTCGTGCAAAACAATTTAGAACACAAATTTGGAAAACATCTACCTAAAGAAGGTCCTAAGTCAGCGCAATTGGTACCTAGAAAGAAAAGGCCTGAAAATGCAATTCAGTCATTGTCATATCTACCTATCCACGGTATGGGTCAGCAAGCAGAATCAGTCTCCGTCCTCAGGTCATCAGTCAATCAGCAACGCAGCAGGCGCTCAGTCAGAGAGTATGAGCCCAATGACAGAATCTCTAATCCCTTCTTCTCAATATCGCAGTAAGATCTCCTAACATCATCACCTGAAGTCCTTTCCCTCTGTCACGTTGTTATATCAAAGTTTCCCAAACCATCCTCCAATTTCCAATTGGTCAAATTAATCGTACGTTATTACCCTACCCAATAATTTCCCTTTACCAAATCTATGAATCTTAATATTTCACGGTTCACATGTCGTTGATTGGTCAGCTTTACAATGTTCTCATCATCCGACATGTCAGGTGTCGAAATTGTAGCATCTTCATCTCCAGTCATTGTCTTCATTGGTCGCGTCCTGGGAAAGAACCCTTTGCACACTGTACACACATTTAGTTACTTTACGAGAGACCTCATCTCCTGTCTGTCGGTTCTCATAGAAAGCTTCTGCTAAGCATTTTATTAAAACAATGAGCATTTCACAGTTGGTTCACTCTGTCAGCATTTTTGTATTAAACACTAAGAAATACAGCTTTTGCATGAGGCCCGGCAAAACTAGGCCAAGACACTCGCTAAGTTAAGGCCTACAATTAATAAGCAAGAGCATAATTCAAATAGCCTTAGAACCCGCCGTAGTGGGCTCTACCGGCTATTAAAGGCTCGCTCCCGCTTTAAAGGCCCGAGCCAAAGGTGAGGGCCTTTAACAAGGAAGAGGGCCTTTAATAGCTTGTAGAGCCCGCTACGGGAGGTTCTAAGGCTATTAGAACATTCTGCCATTAGAGGGCAGAATGTTCTCATGAATAAAATAAAGGCTTCACGGAACCAGAGGGGATTAAAATCCCCTCAGGCTCCGTGAGGCTTTGTTCTCTGCTGCTGCTGTGAACAAAGAAGATTGGAATGTTGGCGCTCTGGGCCTTTACCATCCGGTAAAAGCCCGGAGCACTCCATTGTTTTCAATGGAGCTGCCAACATTCCAATGTTCTAATAATCCTTAATTTGACATATTACTACATTAATCTAATACATTTTCAATATTTCATATAGATTCATCGTTAAAGAGTACATTTCATCTCTGTCAATCTCTGAGGTCACATTTTTAAAAATGCACATTATTTTTCTACGTTATTCATTTTTCTACATAAGTTATTATTCAAAATACATAAACAGTCATAAAATTTTTCTAATTAAGACATCTGCGTTAGCAGCAGCTGTGTCGTGAACGCATGATGCAGAACTTTGGAGCGACACTCCTGCAGGAATTGGAGTGTGACTGGTCTCTGTCATTTAGACCAGTTTTGCATTGCATGCAGCCCGTGTTTCAGTGCCTTTGGTGCTCTTTCGAACATGCACTGGAAGTTTGTCCTTCTACTCAGTGCTTGCTTCATTGGACGCTGATCTGTTGATGTTCTCGCTGAGGGTTCATTACCAGACATGCGCATTGAGGGTGCGTTTGCTATGGAAAGCTGATTATGAGTTGCTCTTCCTGGAGGATGCAGCTCTTAACTCATCATTGGGCACACCACGGAGCACTGCTGCGATGGCTGAGGCTCAGGCAATGGAACACGACTGCTCCTTGGTTCTTCTCGGCGATGCCCTCCCAACTTTAACATCTGCCGAAGTGGAAGATTTCCTGTCCTCCATTGTCCCAGATTCATTTTGCAATTTTAAAAATGACTCTGACTTTTGAAATGTGGTCCCTTTTTGTGCACCATGTTAACATTTTAAATTGTCCTTTTATATATGCTCATGTGTCCTTTTAACTTGTCATTTTTCAAATTTTTTACATATATATCTTAGGTTGGGTCTTAGAAGCTTTTATGTATAATTAGGCTTTGAACCACCTTCAACCGACAAGGGGAGGGTGTTGTGTAGCCATTTTAGTTATAGCTCCATGCACGTTATTTTAGCATACTAGGCCTGCCGCTGTGCACTTTAACCTAGATATATTTTATTCAGCTTCGTTTATTATTTTCACAATAGCCAGTTTTCTGGTCTTGTTTTATTTCTCTCTATCATGCTGTTTTTGCCTAGGCCAGCACTGCGTTCTCAAGCAAGTCATTCTTGCTCACTCTGTGCTTCTTTCAAGGCTGCAGTTAGATAGGATGCCGGTGAACGTGGTACAAGTTTTGTCTCTGACATTCATAGAAAAACACATATCCTTACGTAGGGACATTTTCTCAGAACATTAGCTGTTTTATTATAAAAACACTTCCTTGTCCCTTACACGTTAGAGGGAGATTCCAGCCAGAGAGCCACAACTGTATGCTGATTGCTGAACGCTTTGTTACAGCTGCTTATGCAGACTTTAGGTCTTTGCTCAGGTATAGGGGATGATGTCCTCCCAGGGGAACCTGAAGGGCAGAATTAGAGCTTAACATGCTGTGCTCTATTATAGCCAAGGTAGGAATTAGTCTATTGACTCTAGTGACAATATGGTAGCGTTATTTCTATGCTTTACTTTCCTTGTCACAATTTTTATCTTGTCATGCTGTATCGTCCTGGTTATTGCAGCCCATGCTGTGGTTCTAAAAATTCTGGACCCATGTAATTTACTTTGCCAGAGCAGTACGATTTTAGTATCAAAAGACCGATAATGACTAGTACACTAAGCATGAGCATTTTCGCTCAATTCCAGCAGCGTTTTCACCTCGAAATCGCCATTTTCGTCCTGCACTCGTGGCTCCCATTTTATACACGGCAGCCATTTTTAAAAGTTGCCGTCACATAGGCTTATAATACAGTCAGATTTGATTCCAAGGACACGTAGACCTTGATTGACTTTTCTCTGACCTGGGCAAGCTGGAACCATTGCCTCAGGCCAAACCTGTTTGGTCAGTCCCTCTTCCAGTGGCCGAATCAGATAGCATCAAGGCACACCATGCCATAAAACCCTTATTATCGCTCACACACCCTGCCTAATCTTGCTCACACCTGCACCTGCTCTTTTCTTCTTCTTACTTTACGAGGGGGAGGTGCCCGTTTTTATTGGGGGTCCACACTTATCTGATGTAAAATACTAGGCCTTGCCGGGTAATTTATTATGGGTTGGATGACATGAAATATGAGGTTTCATCATGACACTGTTTTTTCCTTTGTAGTGAAAACATGTGAATGACCAACCAAAATGTCAAGAATGTTTGCCTGAAGCTTAAAAAACTGTATATAAGGAAACCTGACTTTGCATTGAAACACAGTCTCCTGGGAACATACAAACCGTGCTGTTGTACTTCTAGGACGCTTGTCACTTGGTTGCAGCCAATAAATTCGATCTTTGACTTCACCTAGAAGACTCTGAGTTTCTGTGGTCTGAATCAGGAAAGTACCCGAGGTCTTTGGGTGTACCCTGGCACCACTGGGTTACCGGATCAGTACCAGTTCTGAAAAACCCAGTACCTCAATGCTTTGCTGTCTAAGATGCAGTCGCTTCATTAAAACATTATTGAAACATATACTGCCTCTGTTTGTCATTGTGTATGTGAGACTAATGTAAATGAGAGAAACGGATGAGACCTGAGTGACCAAGGTTTCCCTGAGAAATCAATTATGTCATGCGCTCGGCTGCCTTTGGGTAGAGATAAGGCACTGCTAGTTAGCCGGAGCAAAACCCGGATTTGGGTGATAGGTATCACCTGTAGTGGGTCAGACTCAGTATCCCACACCGCAGGCGATTCTGCCGCTCAAAATCAAGTAGTCTCATTAGAATAATGAGAGCCTACGCGACACTGCAAGGCTTATCTCTCCTATAGGTTAACATTGGGATTGCCTTATTACATTTTAGTAAGTGTAATTTCCTATTGGGAAGAGATGGAATCCCCAAGTTCGGAGTCTGTGAAATCCCAATTTACAATCCCAATTTATGGTGAAGTCAGATTTTAAATTGTAATTCTGAAAATGCCACTTTTAGAAAGATGGCTTTTTCTTACTTAATCTAGTGCCTTTTGCCAGTCTCTAAAAACACATCTGAGTGGGTGACAGTTGGGCTCTTGTGTATTCCCTCCAGGCAGCCACACACAAAGGAACATTAGATATGACTAAGTGACCACCTACATGTTGATGGGCCATCCTGGGCAGGATGGAAGGGAGGAGGTGACACTTACATCTGAATGGGCTGTGTACTGCTCCCACACAAAGGGCTGTATGACCAGAGAAGAAAGGACAGGGATGTCTGTGCACATCAAAGTCCTCTCTTTGAAGTATCCCCTCTTCAAAGGCACCACTGGGTATAAGAACTGGACTTCTGACCCCACCAAATCAGAATACTTCTGGACTTGAGGACATTCTGCCAGGAAGAAGAACTGTTGTGCTGCTGAAGGGACTGTCATTCTGCTGGACCCTGCTGGGCTTTGCTGGACTCCTGATCTGCTGCACCTGCCCTGCTATCTCCTGCCTTATTTGCCTGGCAGTGTGAAGGACTGTACTTGCATTTCTACATCCCCAGAACCAAAGTGACTCAAATGACTTGCTGGCTTGCCTCCTGTTCATTGTCAGGGGCATCAAAGATTTCTCTGTAATCTACATACAGCATCTCGACTTTGCTCGCCGCAAGTCTAGCTTTGCCAAGTGGTGCCAATCCAATCTAGGGCCCTTGGAAGTGGGTTGTAAGGAAATGCCTCCTTGGCATGGTGGCCCCCTGACTTTTTGCCTTTGCTGATGCTATGTTTTGATTTGAAAGTGTGCTGAGGCATGCTAACCAGGCCCCAGCACCAGTGTTCTTTCCCTAACCTGTACTTTTGTTTTCACAATTGGCACACCCTGGCTTTCAGGTAAGTCCCTTGTAACTGGTACCCCTGGTACCAAGGGTCCTGATGCCAGGGAAGGTCTCTAAGGGCTGCAGCATATCTTATGCCACCCTGGGGACCCCTCATTCAGCACAGACACACTGCTAGCCAGCTTGTGTGTGCTGGTGAGGACAAAATGAGTAAGTCGACATGGCACTCCCCTCAGGGTGCCATGCCAACCTCACACTGCCTATGCAGTATAGATAAGTCACCCCTCTAGCAGGCCTTACAGCCCTAAGGCAGGGTGCACTATACCATAGGTGAGGGCACCAGTGCATGAGCACTGTGCCCCTACAGTGTCTAAGCCAAACCTTAGACATTGTAAGTGCAGGGTAGCCATAAGAGTATATGGTCTGGGAGTCTGTCAAACACGAACTCCACAGCACCATAATGGCTACACTGAAAACTGGGAAGTTTGGTATCAAACTTCTCAGCACAATAAATGCACACTGATGCCAGTGTACATTTTATTGTAAAATACACCCCAGAGGGCACCTTAGAGGTGCCCCCTGAAACCTTAACCAACTACCCGTGTAGGCTGACTGGTTTTAGCAGCCTGCCACACTCGAGACATGTTGCTGGCCACATGGGGAGAGTGCCTTTGTCACTCTGTGGCTAGTAACAAAGCCTGCACTGGGTGGAGATGCTTATCACCTCCCCCTTGCAGGAGCTGTAACACCTGGCGGTGTGCCTCAAAGGCTCAACCCCTTTGTTACAGCACCACAGGGCATTCCAGCTAGTGCGGTTGCCCGCCCCCTCCGGCCACGGCCCCACTTTTGGCGGCAAGGCCGGAGGAGATAATGAGAAAAACAAGGAGGAGTCACTGACCAGTCAGGACAGCCCCTAAGGCAACCTGAGCTGAAGTGACTCTGACTTTTAGGAATCCTCCATCTTGCAGATGGAGGATCCCCCCAATAGGGATAGGAATGTGACCCCCTCCCCTTGGGAGGAGGCATAAAGAGGGTGTAGCCACCCTCAGGGCTAGTAGCCATTGGCTACTGCCATCCCTGACCTAAACACACCCCTAAATCCTGTATTTAGGGGCTCCCCTGAACCTAGGAACTCAGATTCCTGCAACCTAAGAAGAAGAGGACTGCTGAGCTGAAAAACCCTGCAGAAGAAGACGGAGACACCAACTGCTTTGGCCCCAGCTCTACCGGCCTGTCTCCCCACTTCGAAAAGACACTGCTCCAGCGACACTTTCCCCAGGACCAGCGACCTCTGAATCCTCAGAGGACTGCCCTGCTCTAGAAGGACCAAGAAACTCCAGAGAACAGCAGCCCTGTTCACCAAAGACTGCAACTTTGTTTCCAAAGAAGCAACTTCAAGACAACTGCGTTTCCCGCCAGAAGCGTGAGACTTGCAACTCTGCACCCGACGCCCCCGGCTCGACTTGTGGAGAACAAACACTTCAGGGAGGACTCCCCGGCAACTACGAGACCGTGAGTAGCCAGAGTTGCCCCCCCTGAGCCCCCACAGCGACGCCTACAGAGGGAATCCCGAGGCTCCCCCTGACCACGACTGCCTGACTCCCAGTTCCCGACGCCTGGAAAAGACCCTGCACCCACAGCCCCCAGGACCTGAAAGATCGGAACTCCAGTGCAGGAGTGACCCCCAGGAGGCCCTCTCCCTTGCCCAGGTGGTGGCTACCCCGAGGAGCCCCCCCCTTGCCTGCCTGCATCGCTGAAGAGACCCCTTGGTCTCCCATTGATTCCAATTGAAAACCCGACGTGTGTTTGCACACTGCACCCAGCCGCCCCCGTGCTGCTGAGGGTGTACTTTCTGTGCTAACTTGTCCCCCCCTCAGTGCCCTACAAAACCCCCTGGTCTGCCCTCTGAAGACGCGGGTACTTACCTGCTGGCAGACTGGAATCGGGGCACCCCCTTCTCCATTGTAGCCTATGCGTTTTGGGCACCACTTTGAACTCTGCACCTGACCGGCCCTGAGCTGCTGGTGTGGTAACTTTGGGGTTGCTCTGAACCCCCAACGGTGGGCTACCTTGGACCCAAACTTGAACCCCGTAGGTGGTTTACTTACCTGCAAGAACTAACAATTACTTACCTCCCCTAGGAACTGTGAAAATTGCAGTGTGTCTAGTTTTAAAATAGCTATATGTGTTTTATTTGAAAAGTATATATGCTATTGTGATTATTCAAAGTTCCTAAAGTACTTACCTGCAATACCTTTCATTCAAAGTATTACATGTAAAATTTGAACCTGTGGTTCTTAAAATAAACTAAGAAAATATATTTTTCTATACAAAAACCTATTGGCCTGGAATTGTCTCTGAGTGTGTGTTCCTCATTTATTGCCTGTGTGTATGTACAACAAATGCTTAACACTACTCCTTTGATAAGCCTACTGCTCAACCACACTACCACAAAATAGAGCATTAGTATTATCTCTTTTTGCCACTATCTTACCTCTAAGGGGAACCCTTGGACTCTGTGCATACTATTCCTTACTTTGAAATAGTGCATACAGAGCCAACTTCCTACATGGGTATAAAGTGCTACATCTACCAGAGCCTGCACATCAACACCACTGTACTGCTCAGAACTGACGCATCACCTACTATGAGTGAGATCAGGATCAACGCATCACTGCTGCTGTAGGGACTGGAATGGCACATCACACTCAGAGCCAACACATCACCTCCATAACCATTGGTTTGGAACCGATGCATCACCATCACTGTGTGGAGTAGATCGACTCATCACTCCTCCAGCATAGATTAAACTAGTACATCACATTTGAACCACCACACTCGGAACTGGGGCATTGCACTCAGAACTGAATCATCGCCGCAGCTGTGTGGGGAAATCAGCATAATATCCTAACTGCATGGCAATCATCAACGCATCTTGTGTTGTGATAAGGATTAAGGTACTGTTGTTCAGTGGGCCATGCATGGGTCCTGTAGCCAGCCTGTGCCCCATCACAGATGATCTGAACTCTTGACTTTGTCCCCGTCTGGCGCGACCAGATTTCCCAATAGGCACTTATTGCATCTAAGTGCTACTGGCGCATTTATTCTTTAAAAATAAATTTCTCATATTCTGTTTATTGGATTTTTGTCATTGTGTCAATAAATCAAGCTCTATTTTTCTAACCTGGTGTGGAATATTTTTGTGTGGTGTTTTCACTGTTTTTTTTACTGTCTTAAGTGTTGCACAAATACTTTACACATTGCCTCCTAAATTAAACCTGCCTGCTCTGTGCCAAGCTACCAGAGGATGAGCACACATTAATTTGTAGCTTGTATCTGACAGACCCTGACTAGGATTGTGGTTCCTGCTTGGACAGGGTGCATACCTCTGCCAACCAGAATCCCCATTTTTAATAGTTTATACAACTAGCTTATAATAATAATGTATCTTTATTTGATTTGATTGAATTTACATGTTTTTTTTTTGGTTAGATTAACTATTTAATGTTCTTATTCTGGATTTAGCTTTTTCATCATCAATAAAAATAGCAAATATTTTGGCCACTGGGAGTATCTGTCTTTGCAGTTTTCTTACCATTGCTCCTGATTTGGGTGATGGTGAATTCTATTATTTTCAAGAGTTTGAGAATTCTTAAGCTTAAGTACTGGCACTTATTCTAAAATAATGCAGAAGTGAGATACTAATTAATGAAATGGTGAACAAATGCCAAGTAATACTGGTGAAATTCTGCAGGCCTTCTGCCAATGTCCTTTGAGCTTTACTTTGACACATATACCCCAGCACACGCAGACATTCTGGTGTATTATCTCAAGAGGAACACCTCACCTATAATGGGGAAAGATCTGAGCCAGAATCCCCAGAAGGGAAACCACTTGCTGAGATTATAGAAGATATGACTACATTCCCTACTGGAAAACACCAGGCCCAAACATTGTCCAAAATGAACTTTATAAAGTCTTCAAAAATCACAATGCTCTTTTACTTTTTGGGGTGAGGCAGGAGACAGAAAGTACTGGAAATTCAACAGAGACTTGGACCTAGGCTACGGAAGCAGTATTTTTTGTAAAAAAAAAAAGAGAGAAAACCCCACAAACTGCCTTTCTTATAGCCCAATATCCTCACTCCTCCCAGGTTAATTAGGTTTTGAAAGAACACTTGCTAAGCTTTTCTCAGACATCATAAGCTACATAGCACATGATTACCAGAATAACTCTATCTCAAATTGGGGCACTACATCACATGCAAATCCAGCAATTGGACAGCTCAAATGCCCTAAAGAACTCAAATACTCCATGGCATTTATATTGGTGGATGCTCTAAAAGCTAAGTATGTTATTAGATCTGACTGTGATTTTCAAAGGAGTTTGTCAGGTCAATAAAACAGAACACATTTTTCATAAAAAAGTAAAGTGTTTCAAAAGCTTAGATGAAATGTACAAATATCAATTACAGTGCATTGTACCTGTCTCCTGATGAGCTCAAAAGTTACTGCAAGAAATTGGGCTATTAATTGAGGGGGCTACTTTCCAACCCCAAGTAAAAATCACAAATCATGTCAGGGTGAACCCTCAAAGTCACCAAATAAACCTGAATTCAAGCCCCTGGTACCTAAAGCACAGAGCAAACAGGCTTAACTTAGAGGCAATATATAAGGTACTTATGCAGTATAATACCATGGCATAAACATGACAAAAATCCAATAATGGGAACAAGAGATATGAATGTTGAAAATTTTAAGTAGAAATAGCGTAAAGAAGTACAAAGTACAAATTATAGATAATTGTCGCTATAGAACAGGACCTAGGCGCAATTTGACTTTGATGGTGATGGAGCACAAGTCAGATTTGTTAACCAGGTTCACCCTGGTCAAAGATTTCACCTTCTGACTTTAGTCCTTTAAGTTCCAATCCATCACTAGACTGCACTTCTAAAGCCCCCGTGACCTCAGGGGAGGCAGGCTGAGTCCAGTTCAGGTCCAGTTGTCACTAATCAACTAGACACACAGGAAAGGCATCTTGTAGCTTGTTGTATCCCTGTAGTTTGAATAGGAAGTCAGCCTTATGACGCTTGGAGTCTACTTCTTTGCCCTGGGTACAAGAGGGAGAGCATGTCCGTTCATGTAGGACCCTTTTCAGGTCTTATACAGCAGCTTCTGTTGTCTTCTGATCTTCCACAGATACAGGAGTGTTCTGAAGAGGGTGCCTGGAGATGCCACATTTATACCTGCCATAAGTTAGTGGATGGAAATGACCCTTGGAGGTTCCCTAGCTAATGGGGTGAAGGTTTCTAGAGAAAATTTCACCCACTTTGGAGATTTTCTATGTGACTGAAGTCTTCTACCACACTAAACCTGGACTCAAAAGGCTGGTGGTGTGTGTGGGTGTGTGGGTGTGTGGAGTGTTCGATTGTACTCCAAATGTCGTTCCACATCTAACTCTAAAAATCAGTTTTAGAACATTCCTTCACTCCCAGCAAACTCAGAAACAGAAGTTTGGTACAACAAGGATGAGCTTTCAGCACCAGACAGTAGATACACACTAATTGTTTTGGCATTCTGGCCTTCATTACGACTTTGGCGGTCAGCTGACTGCCATACCAGCGGTGGCAGTTGTACCGCTGCTAGGCTGGCAGTGAATACCGCCATATCATGACCACAACAGTGATCCCACCCACATACAGTTAATGCCCCGCCAGAACCGTTAGTGCGGTCTGGCCTCCGACAACGGGGGTTGCCATCTTCAGGCCGGGGGAAGACCATTCACTGCCCACCATATTATGACTTAGCAGACCACCAGATTTTCCGGGGCGGGACCACCGCCATGAAAAGCCTGGTGGAAACAAGCCCTATAAAAGGAGACACTCACCTCCAAGGACTCAGAGGAGTCCACGGCCACCATGGAAGCCAAACTGGAAGTCTTCACAATGCTGTACCACTGGATGGAAGTTCAGGAGTAGTGACCTAGATGAAGACAACAACTGTGAGTACAGCCACCTAGCACACAAGGGAGGGAGGGGAGAGTGACACACCCACACACAACACACACACCCTCCACAGACAGCGGCGCATACATACACCCCAAACAAAGACCCGTCCTGATACACACACACATCCACAAACACACCACTACACACAAACTACAGACACGCACACCCAACACTCACACAATACGTTCCTTACACACATACCACACACATGGAGAACAATCCACCGTAAAATACAACAATTACATAAGCCATAAGAAAACAAAGGCAGGAAAAATACCTGTGATTTATCCAGTGCATTGAACTGGGTATTTCTCTGAAAATAGGTACCAAATGAAACAAAAACTATAAACAAAATGCCATTGGCCAGTACAAATGTCCATACACATCTCAGGGCACGAATGGCCCGCAAATAGGCCCAACTTGACTCTTGACAGCCTAATTGACTCCACTGGACAGGGACATCCATGTGGAAGGCAGACACCTCAGGGGGCAGGGGGTGGGGTGGTGGGTAGTTGTTTTTGGAAAGGGGCCCCTGGACTTTGGTTTGGGAGGGGTTGGGGTTTTTGTTTTCGGTTTAGGGGTGGGGGAGAGGGTCTGGAGCAGGGGGTGGGAGTGGCTACCTTGTGCTCCATAGAGGGAGTTTTTTTGCAGGGGAGGGACATTGGAAACACAAGGGGGTGCATGGGAGGACTGGGAGCTGGAGGGATTGGGCTGGAGGAGAAGAACCTGATGTTTAGGGACAACACATTGGTGGGTCAGGAGAAGGGAAGAGATCAAGGAGGGCAAGGAAATGTTTTTAGGTGCAGTGGGGCGGACTGTGAGAGCAGATTTGGGAGTGGAGGTTGAGGGAGTGGTTGTTAGACATGTAGGTGTGCTGGACTTGGTTGTAGGTGCATGCAAAGTGTACTTCTGTGAGGTGGATGACTGTTGAGTGTCTGAGTGGGAGCGGTTATGGGTTTGGGGAGGAGGGGGAAGAGAGGGAGGGAGAGGAGAAACAAGTTGTGTGAATGTATCTTGGGGTGGTGTCTGCAATTAAGGTGGGTGTGCTGGATGTGGTTGTGATGGTGGTGACTGCACATGCAGTGAATGGGGTGCTAGTCTGTGTGTCTGCCTGTGGACAGGGCTGAACGGATGGCAGGATCTGGGACTGAGGATGCAGTGCTTTCAGGTGTGAGTGCTGATGTGACTGTGAGGAAGGGGGTGGAGTGGGAGACAGTGGAGGCAGTGGCTGTTGTGTGTGTTTCTATGTGTTGCCTGTGCGTATGCTTCTGGTGTGATCTGTGGTGCTTGTGCTTGTCTTTTTGAGTCCTATCTGTTGTTTTGGGTGCGTGCTTATCTGAATGTGTGCTTGGGATGGGAGGGGGGAGAGGGGTCTGGGACTCGGTACAGGTAGTTGGAGGGGGGACGGAAGAAGTAGTAACACTGTCTGCCATCAAAGAGGAGTCCTGAGCCTGAAACGACTTGTGTAGGCCAGGGAAGCCAAAGTGACTGCCCTCCAGGTAGGCATTGCATTGCTGCATTTGGGATACCAGCCCCTGAATGGCATTCACTAAGGTTGACTGCCGTACAGAGATGGACCTTAGGAGGTCAATAGTCTCCTCAGTGAGGGCAGCATGGCTGAGTGGGGTGGGAGCTGAGGTGCTTGCGGTGAAGGAGATGCCCATCCTCCTGGATGAGCGGGCATGGGCAACTGGGTAGGGGTCTACTGGGAGGGCGGTCCTGGAACGGGGGTGGCAGAAGATGATGTTGCTGGGGTGGTCTCAGAGGGGTCAACCACCACCAGAGAGCTCCCATCAGAGGAGGAATCAGAGTCAGCTGTAGCAGCTCCTGTGTCCCCTGTGGTGCTCCCCTCGCCCTCCAACCCACTGGTCCCCTCGGTGTCAGTGGCCACTGCCTTCTGGGTCCCGTGGGCTGCAGTTCCCCCACTTGCTGGTGCCCCTACTTCTTCACCAGATGATTTTAATGCACACAAGGATAGAAGAAGAAAAGGAGGGAGGGTGAGGGACAAAGAAAGGGAGCACAGGGTCAATTACAGCAGTAAGAGAACATATGGCATACACATCACAATGACTCACTGGTAATTTACACTACGCAGTGACAACCACAAGACCGCACCATTGCATAGGAACAACAGCTGAACATGAAATCTGAAGAAACTACAATCCTCCATAAGCAACTCTGTACTTTGAAATCTGCACACCTATTAAGACTCACTAATCCATGTCTGCCTGTTGACAAAGGTACAGCTTCACTTACTCTGTTACAGTGTCTGAACAATGTGCAATTACCAGGACATACCACTTAGATACTGGACATCAGAATATCACTCCTACACTGGAGAGTCAGGATGTAGGATCTTACATATGTAGAAATCCCAGCAAATAACTAATACCTATTGTACATAGCACTCACCATTGCAATGCAGAACTATACAACATTACCAACAATGGCATACTGATGCGTACACTGACTATTACCTTGGTATCCAAAGACCATGCCAGTCATAAGGAAAAAAAGAACACTGTGATTACTCACCCCCTTGTGGCTGCTGTGCTGCCCTCAAGCACCCATCCAACTCTGGGTTTGCCACTGCCAGCATGCGGGCCATTAGGAGGGTCAGGGTCTGGCGGGCACCCCTCCCTCATTGGGAGGATACCCCATCCTGGGCCTCCACGGTCTTCCGGGACCAGCATCTCAGGTTCTCCCACCGCTTTCTGCAGTAGGTGCTCTGCCGGCTATGGACCCCCAGGGTCCGCACGTCCTTCACGATGGCACGCCATAACCCTTTATTCTGATCGGCACTGACCTGTATTTGAGACACAGACAGAAGGACATCATTAACTACACACTTCAGTCAGTTACAGTAATGGACTTCATACTGTATTGATCTCACAATCATCATACACATCACTTGTACCTCTGTGTACATTTTGTATGCACCAGACAATACTCCCTAAAGGACACACTGCATGCATACACATACATCAACATGCAGCCATGTCTCATCTAATATACCAAAATGGTGCTCAACTGTTGATCTGGAGCCACATACAACTGTCCATACAAGGGTATGTACATGTTAACATTGTACATTTGGTGTCAGATTTCTGCCTTACAATTGCTTGAATTAGAGTAGTTGACGAACATTGAACATGTTATGATGCAAATAACGTCTTACTACTTAGACTACAACTGTGAAGCAGTATTAGCATATAATAATATTGGATAGTATTAGAAGTCTGTTTGCACATTGAGGCAACCAGACCAGATTTCAAACATTGGTTGTCTGAAATGTATTAGGAAGCTTTATTTTCTGTAATGTTGTGTGTTCAAATTCTTCATGCTCTCTCACACTTGTGATGTTTGGTTTGTCTAGATACCAACCACTGCGGAGGAGGAGGAATGCACTCGTGTACAGACCCCTAGCTGACTTGGCTACAATGAAGGAATGCCATATAATTCTCACCTATCGTCTGAACAGGGCGACAATCATTGAACTGTGTGCACAATTGGAGCCAGATCTCATTCCTGCTCTTCGTAGTCTTCGTAGTCCTATTGCAATTCCTCATACAGTACTGGTGCTGTCAGTGCTCCACTTCCTGGCCAGTGGAATAATTTCAGGTGACAGTGGGCTTGGCCTCTGGTATGTCTCAGCAAATGTTTGCTATAGTGTTGAAACATGTTCTGAATGCCTTGCTGAGACATGTACAGCTATATCACATTACCCCAATGTGATGATTTGCCCGCTGTTAAGGCAGCTTTCTATACAATCGGACATATTCCACAAGTGATTGGGGCCATTGATGGGACCCACATTGCTTAGGTCCCTCCCAGGCTAAATGAGCAGTTGTTCAGAAACAGGAAGAGTTACCATTCCATTAATGTGCAGATGGTGTGTCTTGCTGATCAGTATATTTCTCAAATTACTGCCAAGATTCCAGGATCTGTACATGATGCCTACATAATGAGGAACAGCAGTGTCCCACAGATGATGGCACAACTACAGAGGAAGAGAGAGTCAGGCTCATTGGTAAGTATGATGTTTTCATTCTATGTATGTCACAGTATGTTACCTTTAAGTTGTCCTCTGTAGAACTGTATACATGTAATGTGAGATTTTCACTATTTCCAGGTGACTCCGGCTACCCAAACCTATCCTGGCTGTTGACACCAGGGAGGAATCCGATGGCAGGGGCTGAGAATCGCTACAGTGAGGCACATGGACTACCAGAAGAGTGATAGAACATTTGGCCTTTTGAAAGCCAGGTTTAGGTGCCTACACATTTCTGGTGGATCCCTAGTCTACTAGTCGTGGCCTGCTGCATGCTTCACAATTTGGCCCTCAGAAGGCATGTGCCATTACTGCAGGAGGAGGGGGGAGACAATGCACCTGTGCCAGCAGAGGAAACTCAGGACAGTGATCAAGATGGGGAGGAGGATGATGTGGACAACAGAACACATCTGATGCACCAGTGATTCCAATGACACTCAGGTTATTCTGTAGTTTTGTTCATACTACTAATTAAATGAAGAGCTGTGTGGAAGCTCTAATGTAAAAAGCTCTAATGTGTGCATTTTGAAACCTAAAACTGTCCCATCAGTGGTTAGTGTTGCCACTGGTATGATTTATGGAGAAAAGCTTATTCTGCCTATGCTATGTATCAGCTGTTTGGCAGTTTCAAATACATGCCCACATCAAACTGTGTCCTCATTTCATACAGTACTTACATTTGTTGCTGGGAATGTAATGTGAGTTTCAATGTGCTCACACATCCGCTCTGTGATTTCATTGCCCCTGACAGTTTGGCCTGGACTCGGTGTTATAGAGGAGGGATTGGCTTACTGAGAACATGGCACAGCTAAAACCGTGGTATATTGTTTAAGGCCCTTACAAAAGTTGTATCTTGTCACTACTAGTGTTCGGAGTTAATTGCAGTGCATAATAATATGTTGATGTGACCAGATGAATGTAGGCGGTTATGTTACAGGGGCTCATGTTGCTTTGCTTCCCTTTGATGTGGTCACTACTGTATATTCATGGACTGCCCACAGACTGCTTTCACACAGTTTTATGGATGGTGACCTGTGGCAAGCACTTACACTGGTAACGTGTCCTGCAAGCTGACTGTACATTGGATGGATTCACACTTTACATTACATTTGCCCAGGAAAATAAAGGTTAAGACATTTCATATTGATAAAATAACAGCACAAATCCTTCAGTTGTGTTTAAGTGTGTTTATTGAAATTACAAAAAGGAAGGGATAGTTAAATAAAGTGGGGTGATGGTGGACGAAATCTTCAGTGTAGTGGCCCAGGTACTTAGTAGCACATGTCCAGTATCCATGGGCCATAAGAAAAAGGATGGTGGTCCAAAGTAAGCAAGGTGTCTCAGTGGCACACAAGGGAGACACATAGGAGAGGCTCACTTCCTGGCAGTGGTTTTGGCCTTGGCTACATTCTCTGTAGAATGTCTGGTTTGCAGGCAACGCTTGTGGGGTGGTTCCTCTGCTACAGAGGGATGGGTGCTGGTGAGCTGTGAGTCCTGTGGCAGGGCCTCTTGTCCACTAGCTGCAGCAGATGTAGAGGGCTAGTCAGTACTCTGGCTAGTGGAAGTGGGCCGCTGGTATGTTGAGGACTCATGCATGATGGTGGCAATTTCACTGAGCACCCGTGCAATGGAGGCAATATTGGCATTGTGGGCCTGCAACTGCTGCATGACCACCTGGTGGTGTTCCCTCTGCAGCCTCTGGTTCTCGTGCAAGGTGGTGAGTACCTGACACATCCTGTCCTGGGATTTCTGGTATGCTCCCATGACTTGTGATAGGGCCTCCTGGGCTGTCGGTTCCCTGGGTTGGCCCACCCCTTGGCACACAGATGCCCTCCCACTGGCCCTGCCCCCCTGTGCCTGTGTCCCCTGAACTGTGTGCCCACTCCCACTTACACCAGGACCTTCTTTGTCCTGCCTGGGAGGTGTTGACTCCGGGCCCTGTCCAGGTGGGCACACTGTAGATTGAAGTGTCCTGGGGACAAAGGTTTGGGGACGTTGGATGGCTGCTGTTGTAGTGGAGTCCGATGTGGGGTGCTCATGGGTGGGTTGGGTGATGCTTGTGGTGTCTGACTGATGAGAGGGGTCACATTAGCCAGGAAGATCTTCCAGATCCAAACATCCAGAGTAGCTGTCATCACTGGGGCCTTCTTCTGTTGGAGGACTCGGTAGACGTGGCACATGCTGCCGGCTGACATTAGCTGGGGTACCTGTAGACATGTATGATAGTTGTTCATATCATCCTCAGATATTAATGTGGCTAAAGCAGGGAATTAGTGCAGGATGCTTGCTCCCAGGTATGACATTGGCAGTTGACAATGATTTTTTACTGTATTGCCGAAAGCCTTTTCATATGAATATTTTACTTAAAAGTAATGTTGTATATATGTATTTAGCAGTAAATGTAATTGCCGTATCCTGGTTTGCTATTTCCACCTCAGGTGTTCCAGGTGTAAATATGTTCAGCATTGATAGGTTTCCCTATGGGATGGGTGTCATGATTTAAACATTTGGTTTGTGTATGGTGATGCATTGTGGGATTGGTAGCGCTTCATGCTAACCATGCATTACCTATGTGTGTGAACGATGACGTTGGAGAGGTGCTATTTTAGTGGGTTGGGCATGCAAGGGAAATTGATAAGGGTGGCTAAGGGGTGGGTATGAGTGTGGGATGGAGTGGGTTGAAGGGAGATAGGGTGACAGGGAGACAGGCCATGCAGGTGTACATGGTGATAGAAAAGTATGGGTGACTTACCAGAGTCCAACCCTCCAGTTATTCCAGTGATGCCCTAAGGATGCAGGATAGCCAAGACTTTCTCCTCCCATGATGTCAACTGTGGAGCAGGAGGTCAGGGTCCACCGCCAGTCTTCATGACGGCAATGTGGTGCCTGGATGCCATTGCACACTCCTTCCCCCGTAGGTCAGTTCACCTCTTCCTTACGTCATCCCTTGTGCGTGAATGGGTTCCCACAGAGTTCACCTGGTCTACGATTCTCCTCCATAACTCAATTTTCCTGGCAATGATATCTGCTGAACCTGTGCACCGAACAGCTGTGGCTCTACCCTGGAGATTTTGTCTACCATGACCCGCAACTCATCATCAGTGAAACTGGGGTTCTTTTGTGGGGACATACCAATTGTGTAGTGGGTGTAGTGTGTGTGTTGTACAGAGGGTGGGGTGTTTGGTGGAGGTGCAGGGTTTGTGAATATGTGGGATGCTGTGAAGTAGTGATTGAGGGCAGTAGTGTTGTGTGTGTTTGGTGTAGAAGTATGATATGTGGTGTGTGATTTTGTTGGTGGGTGTGTACGGTGTGTGGATGTGTATCATGTGTGGTTTTTCAATTTGGCCAATGTTGCTTCTGTTGTTGTGTAGTGGCAAAATCGACTGCGGTGGCTCACACTGCCGATGGAGTACCGCTGTGGTGATTCGTGGGTCGCATTTTGGAGGGCAGTTTGTTGTTGGCATGGTGGTAAGCGTGGTGGGACTGCCTCTCTCCCACCATTGTTAGATCTGGCAGTGTTGATTTTGTGGATGCTTTCTGGCGGTTTAGTATTTGTAACTCATAATACAGTGGGCGGATTACCACCTCCGCTGTGGTCTTTTGGGGGCCGTCACCACGGCGGTCTTTGGAATAGACCACCAAAGTCGTAATGAGGGCCTCTGTGTCCCTCCTTTGAAGTGTGCCCCAAGCATCATATGAAAAATCCTAGCAGACATTTCACACAGGCTTTGACACTCCAGCAAAATCTGACACTGTGATGTCAACAAGAGGCCCACTGTGATTGAGACAGGTCTGGCTGGTGGGACAAAAGAATGGTACACCCCTGGGTGTTAGCTCCATCTGCTTGTGACAGGGTAGACCTCTTTGAAGTTAATCAAGTCCTTGTGCCCAGTCCACAGGCCATCATATCAAGTTCACATGAATAACACCTCCTCAAATCCATGGCCTTTGGTCCCTGCCCACTATCATGACCCACGAATCCACGCGGCGGTCTTTCAACCGCGGTATTCCATTGGCTGTACACACCGCCACGCTCAAAATACACACACATTTACAAAACACTACCACATTGGACAATTTGAAATACACACACCTGATACACATACACACACCACTCCCACACACCCAATACAATATAAAACACACACCCACAAACCTCTACGACAACAATTGCGACTGAAGGCCAGAGAGAGACACCACCATCTACAAATTCGCATCCACAGGCACTCAACACCATCACCCACATAACATCCACGCACCTCACACAACACACCACTAAATATCACCCCACACATCACAACACACACCATCCCACACATCACCCACACCACCCCATGGCACGGCAAAGACACCCCAGGTTCTCTGAGGAGGTGCTCAGGGTCATGGTGGAGCCACAGCTATTCGGATCACAGGTGCAGCACACCTCCATAGCTAGGAAGATGGAGCTATGGTGAAGAATTGTGGACATGGTCAACGCAGTGGGACAGCACCCAAGAAATAGGGATGACATCAGGAAGAGGTGGAACGACCTACAGGGGAAGGTGCGTTCCGTGGTCTCCAGACACCACCTTGTGGTACAGAGTACTGGCGGCGGACCGCCACCTCCTCCCCACAACTAACAACATGGGAGGAGCAGGTCTAGGCTATTCTGCATCCTGAGGGCCTTGCAGGAGTAGCTGGAGGAATGGACTCTGGTAAGTCAAATCTTTACTACTATATCCCCCACCCTACCTGCATGCCATCACATACCCCCACCCTCGCCCTCAACCCCATCACTCCTACTCCTCACACATTTCCCAATATCACAAACCACCCAGCCCAACACCAAGCCCTGCATGCAACACCAAAGCATGGACACCCATCACCAAAGCATGGCCACTGCACATACCCAGACACCCCCCTAAACCATCATCACACAAGGTCCTACACAGGAATGCAAGCACTGGGGTACATGGTCACCCACCCATTGCACACCATGGCACACACAGATGCAATAATCATGCTTTTACACCCCTGCAGGACCACCACCCAACGTCACCGGACAGGAGGGTCCAGACTGGATCTAGACGACCAGCCCGGCCCATCTGGGACCTTGGGACAGTCGGTTCCCCTCACACTGGCACAAGCCACTACTGGGCTTCCCTCCTCTGGAAACACCGCCACAGAACCCCCCATCAGCGGGCCCATACCTCTGTCCCCAGGACACGTCAATCAGCAGAGTGTCCACCACTACAGGGAACCCAGGCTAAGCCACCACCCCAACAACAACAGGGACCTGGGTGCAGTGGCAGTGGGCACACAGTTCAGAGGACAGAGGCACAGGAACACAGGGTAACTGGGAGGGCTGCTGTGAGACAGGGGGAGGACAGGCCCAGGGAACCCACTCTCCACGAGGCCCTCTCCAACATCATGGGAGCCTACCACCATTCCCAGGAGACGATGGCAACGGTACTGGCCAAGTTTCAGGAGACCCAGCGGCTGCAGGAGGAACAGTATTTGGGCTTCAGGGAGGAACTCAAATCCATCAATTCCACTCTGGGCACCATTGTAGGGGTGCTGAAGAAACTCGTCAACACCAGGAGGGACACTGTGGCACAACAAGGGGCCCCTGACACTAGCCTGGACGATGAACTGCCCACCACCTCCGCCAGCGCCAGTGGACAGGAGGGACCGCCACAGGACCACCCCACCAGCACCCCACCCCCTGCAGATGGAGAACTACCCCACAAACGGACAAAGACAGAGAACGATGCCAAGACCCCTGCCAAGAAATGAGACCACCCTGATTGTTATCAATTTATTCCACCTTGTCACCCTGTCCATCCTTAAACTGTCCCAGCTCCACTTCCTATGCCCCTTTGGACAATGCACCTGTGAGACGAATAGACTGGACTCTGCCATGGACATTCCTCCACCATCACCCCTCACCATTTTACAACCCCCTCCAATATTGAGCACTTAAATAAACTCCCTTAAAGCACAAAACAATCTCGAGTCTGTCTGTGATTTTGAAATAATGTATTAGCAATTACAGTGTCAAAATGCTCAACATACCTATGTCACACAGCTCTAGTCCATGAGGAAACAAAGCAGATGTCACACAGTGGGACCCACATCTGTGAAATCGTAAGGAAAAGTGACAACTCAGTGACCATACACTGGGTGAAAATGACAGGCAGTAGAGAGGTATTAGATTTAAATTAGATGTAGCAGGCAGTGTTGTCTTCTTACCTGTGCCTCACTGGAAGTATTACAGGATCACTGTGTTCCTGTTGTCGATGTCCTCTTCTTCTGCTTCCTCGTCTTCACTGTCCACAGGCTCCACAGCTGCCACAACACCTCCATCTGGACCATCCTCCTGCAGAAAAGGCACCTGTCATTGAAAGCCAAGTTGTGAAGCATACAGCAGGCCACGATGATCTGGCATACCTTCTTTGGTGAGTAGAATAGGGAACCACCTGTCATATGGAGGCACCGGAACCTGGCCTTCAGGAGGCCGAAGGTCCGCTCTATAATCCTCCTAGTTCGCCCATGGGCCTCATTGTAGCGTTCCTCTGCCCTTGTCCTGGGATTCCTCACTGGGGTCAGTAGCCATGACAGGTTGGGGTAACTAGAGTCACCTGCAAATGGCGAGGGACAACTGTTAGACACACACTAACTCATAGGGACATCCATAGACCCAGACAACTATTCCCACTGTATTGGGTCCATGTGCTCACCTAATAACCACACCCGGTGCCTCTGTAGTTGTCCCATCACTTAAGGGATGCTGCTATTCCGCAGGATGTAAGCATCATGCACTGAGCCAGGGAATTTTGCATTAACATGGGAGATGTACTGGTCTGCCAAACACACCATCTGCACATTCATGGAATGGTAACTCTTCCGGTTTCTGTACACCTGTTCACTCCTGCGTGGGGGGACCAAGGCCACATGTGTCCCATCAATGACACCTATGATGTTGGGCATAGAAATCACCTTTCACTATAGGCAAATCCTCCACCTGAGGGAAAACGATGTAGCTCTGCATGTGTTTCAGCAGGGTAGACAACACTCTGGACAACACGTTGCAAAACATATGCTGGGACATCCCTGATGCTATGGCCACTGTTGTTTGAAAATACCCACTTGCTAGGAAATGGAGTACTGACAGCACCTGCACTTGAGGGGGGATTCCTGTGGGATGGAGGATAACTGACATCAGGTCTGGCTCCAACTGGGCACACAGTTCTTGGACTGTGGCACGATCAAGTCTGTAGGTGACGATCACATGTCTTTCCTCCATTGTCGACAGGTCCACCAGCGGTCTGTACACCGGAGGATGCTGCCATCTCCTCACATGCCCAAGCGCACGGTGCTTATGGAGGAGAACAGTGAGCAGAGAGTCAACCAACTCTGAGGTACGTAAACACAGCTTTCTCTAAAAATATTCATAAATCGAAATTTGCCTGTATGAGTGTTTAGGCAAGGTATGTGTGACACAGTCAAAAATAATGCCATGTGGCCCCCTGAAATGACGGCTGCCTGACCTGTAAGGTGGGACAAGGGGATATGAGGTAACTGCGCTGGCGTTGTACACCGTCGCGGTAGGCGGTCGAAGACAGCAGCGCAATTCTGCATTGGTTAACATTGGACCCTATGGGTCCCAGGAGCCAATGATGATGTACGCCGGCGGTGACGGTACGCACCGCCGCGGACGTGACCGCCATTTTCTCTCTGTTCAATCACTCGATACCTGATCTTCGACAGGAGAGGACCTACACTGCAAGTGCTGCTGTGACCTCAGTCTGGAAGAGACAATGGCTCGTGTGTCTGGGGAAAGGGCCCCTGCCTTCAGCACGGATGAGTTGGAGAAACTCGTGGATGGGGTCCTCCCCAGTACACGCTACTCTACGGTCCTCCAGACAAACAGGTAAGTACACTGTGAGCATGCTGTATGGGCAATGCCTGTGCGAAGTGGGGTGGATGAAAGATAGGGGGGGTGAGAATGAGGCGTGCATGAAACGACGGTGAGTGCATGTGCATCATGGTAACGATAGGGATGCAGGCCAATGACTGTGATGGTGCAGTTGGTAATTACTTCTCTTTTTCCCCTGTACAATTCCTGTAGGTCAGCGCCCACCAGAAGAAGGGCATCTGGCGTGCCATCGCCAAGGAAGTCCGGACCCTGGGGGTCTACCACTTCCCGAAAAGCCACTGCCAGAAAAGATGGGAGGACATTCGCCGCTGGAGCAAGAAGATGGCGGAGGCCCAGCTGGGGATGGCCTCCCAACGTGGGAGGGGTGCCCGTCGCACCATGACCCCCCTGATGTTCAGGATCCTGGCGGTGACGTACCCGGAGTTGGATGGGCGGTTGAGGGCATTGCAGCAGCAACAAGGGAGTGAGTACACTCTCATTCTGCCGATTCAGCACGCATTGTAGGTGTCTGGGTGGGCAAGGTGGGCTGTGGGTTCCCCTAGGCCAGGGTGAGTTTGGTAGTTAAGTTCCCTTCTTCAGGCAGGCCATGTAGCACCCCACCCCACCTGTGTACAGTGCCAACTACACCTAGTCAGGCTCCTGTGACATCCATGTGTGCAGAAATCGGCCATAGCCTTGTAAGCCATGTCCCAGGGATTGAAAAGTGGACCCCAAGTGCGCGGCGTAGTGCAGGGGGCTTCTGTGTCTGCCGTGTCCGCCAACGGTAGCGGTATTGCATGCACTGAACATGTCTTTCTCCTGTCTTCCCCCCCCTTTTTGTGGTCTCCCTGTTCTTTTGTGCATTAGCATCATCAGGCGGAGGACCAGTGGCACCGGAGCATGAGAGAGCTGCATCCCACATGGCCCTGGAGGGCGAGACTACGGACTCCGAATTCACCAGTGGGACGGAGGGCGAGGGGAGCTCCACAGCGGGGACAGGAGCTGACACCAGCGATACAGACTCCTCCTCTGATGGGGGCTCCCTTGCGGTGGCGGCCCCATCTGTGCCCCCCGCACCTACAGGTACAGCCGCCACCCCCCTACCAGCACCGCCCTCCCTGCAGTCCCTCAGCGTTTGCCCAGTGCCCGCTCACCCAGGAGGGTGGGCATCACTTTCGCCCCAGGGACCTCAGGCCCTGTCCCAGTCACCCCTGCTGCCCTCAGTGAGGAGGCCATTGACCTCCTCAGGTTCCTCACTGTTGGGCAGTCTACCATTTTGAATGCCATCCAGGGTGTAGAGAGGCAGTTGCAACAAACCAATGCATACCTGGAGGGCATTCACTCTGGTCAGGCAGCCCTTCAGCGAGCTTTTCAGACTCTGGCCTCAGCACTGATGGCATCCATTGTCCCTGTCTCTAGCCTCCCCCCTCCAACCTCCTCCACCCAGACCCTGTACCTCAGCCTATCCCAAGCACACCATCAGACCAGCATGCACACACCTCAACACACAAGGGAAGCTCTGGCAAACATAAGCACCACACATCCCACAGGCACTCACACAAGCATCACACACATGCAGACACAACAACATCCACTGCCTCCACTGTGTCCCCCTCCTCCTCATCTCCCTCCTCCCTCCCTGTCTCGTCTCCACTCACACCTGCATGCACTATATCCTCAGCCACTACGTCCATCACCAGCACACCCACCACCACACCCCGCTCATGTGCATTCACCACCCCCACTACCATTCACACACCCCGAGTGTCCTCTCCCAGTGTGTCTGTGAGGCCACCTCCCAAGGTACACAAACGCAGCCACACACCCACCCAACAGCCATCCACCTCACGACAGCCTCCAGCCCATGCACCTTCACCCAAAGTCAGCAAACATACACCTCCTACAATCACAACCTCTTCCTTCATTTCCAAACCCCCTCCAGCTACCCGTCCCAGTGTTCCTAAGAAACATTTCCTGCCCAGCCATGACCTCTTTCCCTCACCTCCCCCACCCCTTCAGTCTCCTAGGGCCCGACTCTCCAGGTCCCAACCTAGCGCCTCAGCCACAGCATCGGCGGGACCAGTGGTGCCAGTAGTCACTGGATTATGGAGTGCACCAGGCAGCAGGGCAGCCAGTGTGGCAAGGAGCCAGAGCACGGACAGTCCCCCACCTGTCAAGCATAAAAAGTTGGCCAGTGCCCGGCGGGAGAGGGGAAAGAAACAGCCACCAAAGCCGCTCCCAGGGGTACAGTTGGGAGTGTGGAGACAGCTGCAACACCATCCAAGGTGGGGAAGGGTCACATTAAAACCGGCAAGTCTGGGAAGATCAGCACAGCGGACAATACCGCCAGCAGCCCAGCTGCCCAGGAGAAGACCGCCAGCAGCAGCCCCTCTGCCCAAGACAGGACCGCCAGCAGCAGCCTCGCTGCCCAAGACAGGACCGCCAGCAGCAGCCCCGCTGCCCAAGACAGGACCGCCGCCAGCAGCACCGCAGGCCAGGACAAGACTGCCACCAGCTGAACCGCTGCCCAGGACACCGCCGCCAGCAGCACCGCAGGCCAGGACAAGACCGCCACCAGCTGAACCGCTGCCCAGGACACCTCCGCCAGCGGCACCGCAGGCCAGTGAGCGCCAATGATTCCGACGCTACTGAGGCCGCCATGGGCAGGATGAAGCACTCTGGGCACCAAGCCCCCTCCAGAACCATTGGAGAGTTACATCCACTACCTCAGTCCTTGGCAGGATGAAGCACTCTGGGCACCAAGCCCTCTCCAGAACCAGTGGAGAGTTACATCCACTACCTCAGTCCTTGGAAGGATGAAGCACTCTGGGCACCAAGCCCCCTCCAGAACCAGTGGAAAGTTACATCCACTACCTCAGTCCTTGGCAGGATGAAGCACTCTGGGCACCAAGCCCCCTCCAGAACCAGTGGAGACTGTTATTTACTTGAGCGACTGTGGCTTTGCACTCCCCAGGATTGAACAGTGGGCAACCCATCCACTTGGGAGACTTGAGAGACTGTGGCTTTGCACTCCCCAAGATAAAGCAGTGGGCAAACCACCCACTGTAGAGACTTGAGAGACTGTGGCTTTGCACTCCCCAGGATTGAACTGTGGGCATGGAGCCCCCTCGTGGATCTGGCGCCGTGCACTCAACCGGCTGAGGTGCCCCCCCTTCCCTTCCCCCTGAGGTGCCTGTTTTATTTCTAACTGATGCCGCTGCAGTGTTCTCTCCGTCTTGTTCGGGTATTGAGTGTGGGCCCCGCCCATGCCTTTTGGGCCAGTGATCCACGGACTATGATGGTGGAATCCCTTGGATTTGTGTTCTTGGTGTATATAATTGTATATAGTATAAATGTATATATTTGTAAATATTTTTGGTGTATGTTATTGAATATATCACAATTATTCGACTCATTTCCTTTTGTCTTTGCATTCTTCCAGGGGGGTTTGGGGGGTGTAACTGTAATGTATCAATATGTATTAGCTTGTGTGTTGTAGTGGGTGAGGGTGGGGGTGGGGGTGTTGCGTGTGTGTGTGTCACTGTTTTTTCCTTTTCCCCCTCCCCTGTGTGGTAGGTGCAGTACTCACTGTGGTCTTCGCCGCCGGCGTTCGTGCTCCTGGTAGAGGAGCAGGAAGATAAAGGCTGTCAGAATCTGGAGCTCGGGTTCCATGGCGTCCTGATTCCTTGTGTGTTGTGTAGAGGTGAGCGTTTTCCCTTCGAAATCCTGTTTCTGCCCTGTTTTTGTTCGCGGTGAATCCGCCCAGGGCGGATTGGTGGGTTGTAATAGTGTGGGCTGTACATTGTCCTCCGCCTGTCTGTTGGTGGTTACCGCCGCAGTGTTTGTTTGTACCGCCGTGACGGTCAGAGTGTTAAAGTGGCTGTCTATGTTGGCAGTTTCCGACACGGTCGTGATTCAATTTTTTTTACCGGCGGCCTGTTGGCGGTTTTACCGCCGCTTTAACACCGACCGCCATGGTTGTAATGACCACCTTAATATTGTATCCCACTGTTTTCCCATGGACCAGCCAACCCTGCTGCAGTGAAAATAGTTTTAGTGATTTTTCACTGTAAGGACATGTTTTACATTAAACATTTACATATCCTAGTTCTATATACCATGAACCCTATCTTATAAGTACCAAGTCCTACGTAGGGTGACATTAATACTCAAAAAGAATGTTTAGGCCTGTCAAACAGGTTGTTTCTACAGGTCGTATTTGTAGTTTTAAAAATGCATAGTCAGGCTACAATTCTCAGCCTGAAAGCATGCTTTACAATGCTAGTGGAGTGGATGGCAAAATGAGTGCTGCAGTCCACAGTTAAAATATACTTTACAGTTCCTGGATACATTTGGTACCATATACTAGGAACATATGAGTAAATTAAAAGTGCCAATCAGGAGTACATCAATTTTACCATGTTGAAATGAGGAACACAAGCACTTTACCACTGATTAGCAGGCGCAATGTGCACAGAGGTCAATAGCCAACAAAAACAGGGTTCGGCAAACAAGCTAAAAGATCCAGGGTGACCCTGAAGAAAGGGAAAATGTCCAATAGTTATGTTTAATCCATATTCTATATACAGAATTACAATACCACACTGCAAGTAATGGGACAGGGGCAGGTGAACAAATTTTGGGGGTCATTCTGACTCCCGCCGGCCGCGGTAACCGCAGGGCCGGCGGGAGCCGCCAGAATACCGCTGCGCGGTCAGAAGACCGCCGCGGTTATTCTGGGTTTCCTGCTGGGCTGGCGGGCGACCGCCAGAAGGCCGCCTGCCAGCCCAGCGGGAAACACCCTTCCACGAGGATGCCGGCTCCGAATGGAGCCGGCGGAGTAGAAGGGGTGCGACGGGTGCAGTTGCACCCGTCGCGATTTTCAGTGTCTGCATGGCAGACACTGAAAATCCTATTGGGGCCCTGTTAGGGGGCCCCTGTAGTGCCCATGCCAGGGGCCCCTAGACACCCCATACCGCCATCCTGTTCCTGGCGGCCGAAACCGCCAGGAACAGGATGGCGGTATGGGGGTCGGAATCCCCATGGCGGCGCAGCAATGGAGGATTCCCCAGGGCAGCGGAAAACCGGCGGTACACCGCCGGTTTTCCGTCACTGACCGCGGCTGTACCGCCGCGGTCAGAATGCCCATGGGAGCACCGCCAGCCTGTTGGCGGTGCTCCCGCGGTCCCCAACCCTGGCGGTCTCGGACCGCCAGGGTTGGAATGACCGCCTTTGTCTGCTAGTCTCTTGTCCATATTTCACTCAGCCCTGGGATAACCAATTACATCTGCATTCAGCTACCACTACATTCTTGTCTGCCAGGCATGTCATAATTTATTTTCCTTGTGTCAAAGCTCTATGAAGATCTCCTGAGGCATGGTGTAGCATAATCGTCTCAATGAACTGAGTATGAAACACAAAAAATAAGAAATGAACAATTGTTTCATCTGTGCTTTCACACGTAGGGCAGCTAGTGGTCAGGAAGCTAAGCTCTACTCCACAATTTGTATTGGGTGTGGCTAAAGGGAGTGTATCAGAGTGAAATATTGGATACAAATGCAAGTGCAAAACTAGGGTAACCATGTTCAGGTACTATCACTTGGTTATATTTCACGTCATGGTATCCAGCAATCTTGGGTTTCCCCAAGCCATCCAAAATATTTTATGTGGATAGTCAAGAGCATTACTAGTTACATTTCCTATACTATTTATGCACCTAAAGTTATTTGCAAAAAAGCCTCAAACACCACAATATGTTTATTGAAGGTAATTCTCTGCAAGGAATTTCTTTTTCATTTGAGAAAGAGACTGGGACAAATATGTGTAAATGCACATTTCTTCTAGCAATAAATCTGAGGATAGTTCTCTGGCAGAAAATCCATTGGTTTACACTCAGGGTTAAGAAGATCTAAAAAAATGTCTTTGTTTTTCCTTTAATGATAACATGTTTTTGGTGTAATAAACATCCTCTGGCTCCCCAGTGAAATATGTGTGTATTTGGGGTTTCTCCACACCGAAATAGCACACTTGTGCAAGGCTTTTTGGCACCTAATGTAAGCATGCAAATTGGCTACAAAAAGTAATTTGTAAGTTTTGTGACCTTCCCAATGGCCATTTTGTGAAGACGACCCATTACCTCAACAGTACTTCAAGCTTTATTGTGGACATAAATATGTGTACATGCTGATTTAATGAAACAAGATGCAGAAATTGTCCGGCAGGTTTGTTTTTGTCTACTTTGTGTGTAGTTAAGGTAACAAAAAAGCAGTGAATTGGTCCTATGGTTTTGGCCTAAAAGATTCTTCCCATAAATGTATGTTTGCAAATGCATCACCATTTCACAAGGAAGACCAAATATACCTGGAGATCATAATTTTGTAATCTTGTTATTATGTTTTAGATTGTGCTATGCAGATACACAAATCTCTATTTGTCCAAGGGTTAGGGTTGACATTTCCATCGAGTGAGATAAAGGTGTCTTCACACAACACCTAGTAGAGGCTCCAAAGTGTTATAAAAGTCCAAAAGAAATGGCCTTTTCAGATCTGTGAGGAAAGATTCAGCAGGGAAATTGGCTAAATGTTAGAATGCTAAAAATCATGCAACACCTCCTGCCTAGGTTCTCATGTTGTCTAGGTTTCCTCTGAAAACTATCTAAAGTGTGGTAGAGCCTTGTGCAATTGTATGTTAAAATTAGTACAATGCTGTTCAATTCAAACATCTTTGTGGGTATTCAAGCATAATGTCAATCAGAGGTAACCAAGAGTAGCAATTGGTACACCTGGCTATCTTCATGTTCCCCTGACTCTCTGCTACAGCCGTGTTTGCGTCAGGGTCACAATTGGAGCAGCATCATTTATTGTAAAACCACTTTATATGCAACATCGATACTGACGTATTTAACTGTATCAATCTGTGTGCATTTTATGAATCGGTTATAGTAAGTGGCTGATATTTTCTTTAATTAGAGACACCCATACAATTAGCTGGAATATAATAAATGTAGTCACCATGAAAGAAAATGTATGCATTTCTTAATTTGCATTTGCTATAATCATTCATACTAACTTTATTTATTTAGAACCTATTTAAATCTAGTGTTGGCCTAACCTGTAACCAGGCCTAAGTGCCCGCATTACATTTTATAAAATGTTTTGCAAGTGTCTTGTTTTTCCCCTTCTTTGCAAGTTTCTTTTTGTAGTTCCTCGTTTTCTTAGAATAGGTTAATTATATTAGACTAGCAGACCACTGATCTTTTCAATTAGCTTTTGGTCTCAGATATGGAGACTGAGATGGTGGGAGACACCATCCTGTACCAGATAGACTGGACTGATGTTACTGCGAGTGTGAGACCACCTATGACCGGTTAAGTGTCACATAATAAGGTTGTGACATATACTACCTTAAGAGGTCAACACAAATGTTTGGGCTCAGACAGGAGTGAGAAAACATCCAATTTGAAAATATGAGCCACTAAACATCAAATAGGACCTCATCTAGTCCAACTATACTATATTGAGTCACTAATTTATACACACCATGACCTTTGTGGCCATGAATCACCACACCAGTTTAATAAAGTTTAAACATTTATTGACCTCAAATTAACAATGCTAAAGTCACGTAGATCATGCACAAGACCAAATGATAGATGTACAAAAACAACACAGGCTGACTACAGTGTCTAAAGAATCCCAATCTAGCTAAAACATTTATCATTAGACACTCCAGAAGAACAATGCAGAATAATAACAATGTTAAGTGAAAAATAAAAACAGTATATATTTAGTTTGTGCAGATGAATTAATCACAATCAGGTAATAAGCAATCAAAGTTGGACCAGGAATCCCTAGCTATTACTCTAATTTGATAAGCATGTTTGGACTTCATACAAAAAGAAAAAGAAAACAAAAAGAAATCTGGAAAACATCTAGTATGGTGCTAACCAAAATGAGCGGTTGGATTTTCTAAAGGAGAAAAACCTGTAAGAAAGACAAATGCACATTGGTTATGCTTCTCCTAAATGAGACAGCAGATGACAAAATCTTCATCAATGGAGCACTGGAGCATCAGGTCTTTGTTATGCAGCATCAGGCCTCAAGAACATGAATGGGGCGACAGTTCAGTAAAGCTGGGCCTAAGGCATCTGAACTGATAGACTCACAGGCAAAGACAGAAACACATCTAACTCAGCACCACAGTACTAGAACAGGAACTGAACTAGCTCACGTCACCTAAAACTTTACTATATTAAAGTACTAAAAGTAGCTAACTAGGTTTTCTTTATTGAACAAGACTACAGGGTGAGAGTGTTAATAGTCAATCAGATTTAACTTGTGTCTCCAAAGCAACTCTTTTTCTTATACTATGATTTGGATTGATTTATACTGTCACTTCTCTTTTGTCTCTGGTCAGCAGCTCCCTGCAGACAGTTACAAAGTTTTATATAACATGGAACATGATATTGAGCACTGAAGCCCATTGTTAAAACTTACAATTATTATCTCAAGGAAGTACAACAAGTGAAGCAAGAGCAGAACATAATGGTTCCACTGTGTAATTCACACAGGGTGTTTAATAAACTAAACTTGCAAACATTTCAGTGAAGTCAGCAACATTTAAAACATTGTGCTTCTATAAAATGCTAAAACGTAGGCCTTTTCACTAATGCTAATATATGAAGAAAATAAAACATTTTAATAATAATTTCCAACCATTAGTTTTGTAATTCATTAATAATTCATCTTTTTCAGTACATATAATTATGATAAATCAAAAAATATTTTTACTAGACATTATTATTTCATATGAAACACATTGTGGTGGACACCATGTTAGTTACTTTAAAGCTGTACGTTTATTTTTCTAACACACATTTTCAGTTAGACCTTTAAATACATGTTATTTCACATTACATTTGGTGATTCATTTTTATTAATAATGTTTACACTCTAACAATCCCTCCTCTGACGGCTATATGTGCTGTCACAAAAGAAATATACAATAATACTTGTATTAATACTAATGAGACATTTCAAAACTTAGGTGGTCATTACAACCCTGGCGGACAGTGTTACAGCGGCGGTAAGACCGCCAACAGGCCGGCGGTAAAAAAATTGCAATTATGACCGTGGCGGAAACCGCCAACAAAGACAGCCACTTTAACACTCTGACCGCCACGGCGGGATAAACAAACAGCACTGCGGTAACCGCCAACAGACAGGCGGAAGACAATGTACCGCCCACAGTATCACAACCTACCAATCCGCCACCTTTTCCGGGGCGGATTCACTGCGGATAAAAACATGGCGGAAACAGGATTCCGAAGGGAAAACGCTCACCTCTACACACTCCACTAGGAAGGAGGGCACCATGGAGCCGGAACTCCATATCCTGCCAGCGCTAGTCTTCCTGCTCCTCTACGAGGATCATCAACGCCGGCGGCGAAGACCACAGTGCAGTGAGTACTGCACCTACGACATAGGGGATGGGGGAGGCAAAAACACAGGGACACACACACTCAACACCCCAACCCCCACCCCGACCCTCACCCACTACAACACACACACCAATGCATATCTATACATTACAGTAACACCCCCCAACCCACCCAGAAGAATGCTAAGACAAAAGGAAATGAGTGGAACCGTTGTAATATATCAAAATACAGTAAGCAAATATATACATATATATATATATATATATATATATATATATATATATATATATATATATATATATACACAATAATCAAAATATACACCATGATTAGTAGTGCAGGCATTGCACCATTCATAGTCCATGGACCACTGGGCCCAAAATGCATGGGCGAGGCCCACACAAGATACCCGATCCAAACGGAGAGAACACTGCAGGGGCATCAGATCAAAATACAACAGGCACCTCAGGGGGAAGGGAAGGGGGTGCACCTAAGCCGGATGAGTGCACCACGCCAGATCCACGAGGGGGCTCCATGCCCATTGATGTATCCTGGGGAGTGCAAAGCCACAGTCTCTCAAGTCTCTACAGTGGGTGGCTTGCCCACTGTTCCATCCTGGGGAGTGCAAAGCCACAGTCTCTCAAGTCTCTACAGTGGGTGGCTTGCCCACTGTTCCATCCTGGGGAGTGCAAAGCCACAGTCTCTCAAGTCTCTACAGTGGGTGGGTTGCCCACTGTTCCATCCTGGGGAGTGCAAAGCCACAGTCTCTCAAGTCTCTACAGTGGGTGGCTTGCCCACTGTACCATCCTGGGGAGTGCTAAGCCACAGTCTCTCAAGTGGATGCTGTTCTCCACTGGTTCTGGAGGGGGACTGGTGCCCAGAGTGCTTCATCCTGTGCAGGACAGACGGAGTGGATGCTGTTCTCCACTGGTTCTGGAGGGGGACTGGTGCCCAGAGTGCATCACTCACCCCGTGACGGTCCCTGTTGCGTCACTGCCCCTGCCGCTCATGGGCTAGCGGTGCTTGAGTTGGCGGTCCTTGCCCTGTTCAGCGGTGCTTGAGTTGGCGGTCCTTGCCCTGTTCAGCGGTGCTTGAGTTGCCAGTGTCAGACCTGTTCAGCGGTGCTTTCCGTGGCGGTCTTTGCCCTGTTCAGCGGTCCTTGCCAAGGCGGTCCTTCATTGCCCAGCAGGGCTGTGGCTGGCGGTCCTTCATGGGTCAGCTGGGCTGTGGCTTGCGGGGCCCTCCTGGCCAGCTATGGCTGTGGCTGTTGGTGGCCTCCTGGGCAGTGACTCTGGCGGTGGCCTCCTGGGCAGTGACTCTCGCGGTGGCCTCCTGGGCAGTGACGATGAGGCTGGCGGTGGCCTCCTGGGCACTGAGGATGGGGCTGGCGGAGGCCTCCTGGGCAGTGACGATGGGGCTGGCGGAGGCCTCCTGATCAGTGACGACGGGGCTGGCCTCCTGGGCAGTGACTCTGGCGGTGGACTCCTGGGCAGTGACTCTGGCGGTGGCCTCGTGGGCAGTGACGATGAGGCTGGCCTCCTGGGCAGTGACGATGAGGCTGGCCTCCTGGGCAGTGACTCTGGCGGTGCCCTCCTGGGCAGTGACGATGAGGCTGGCGGTGGCCTCCTGGGCACTGAGGATGGGGCTGGCAGAGGCTTCCTGGGCAGTGACGATGGGGCTGGCCTCCTGGGCAATGACTCTGGCGGTGGCCTCCTGGGCAGTGACGATGGGGCTGGCGGAGGCCTCCTGGCCAGCGGGGATGATGGCGGTCTTCTCCGCCGTGCTGCTCCTCCCAGACTTTGGAGATTTCTTCTGCCCCTTCCCCACCTTCGGAGGAGTCACAGCTGAGTTGACACTCCCCCCGGGACCCCTGAGAGTGGCTTTGCTGGCTGGAGTCTTCCCCCTCTCCCGCCGGGCACTGTCCAACTTCTGGTGCTTCACGGGGGGGACTGGCTGTATTGTGGCTCTGTGATACACTGGCTGGCCGGTGCACTCCACAAACCTGTAACAACAGGCACCACTGGTCCCAGAATTTTTTTGGCTGAGGTGCTAGTACGGGACCTATGAGTTGGACGGGGGGTGAATAGGTTAAGGGTGGACAGGAAAAGTTTTTGGGAGACACTGGGACGGGTAGCTGGAGGGGGTTCGGGAGTGGAGGAAGAGGTGGTGGTTGTAGGAGGTGTAGCTTTAGTGGATTTGGGTGCAGGTGCATGGGCTGGAGGCTGTCGTGAGGTGGATGGCTGTTGGGTGGGTGTGTGCCTGCATTTGTGTATCTTCGGAGGGGGCATCACAGACACACTGGGAGAGAACACAGGGGACGTGGAAATGGTAGTGGGGGTGGTGAGTGCCTTTGAGCGGGTGTGGTGGTGGGTGTGCTGGTGCGGGACGTAGTGGCTGTAGTGGTAGTGCATGCAGGTGTGAGTGTAGACGAGACTGGGAGGGAGGAGGGAGACGAGGAGGAGGGGGACACAGTGGAGGCAGTGGATGTTGGTGTGTCTGTATGTGTGTGATGCTTGCGTGAGTGCCTGTGGGATGTGTGGTGCTTATGTTTGCCTGAGCTTCCCTTGAGTGGTGAGGTGTGTGCAGGCTGGTCTGATGGTGTGCTTGGGATAGGCAGAGGTACAGGGGATTGGGTCTGGGTGGAAGAAGTTGGAGGGGGGAGGCTAGACACAGGGACAATGGCTGCCATCAGTGCTGAGGCCAGAGTTTGAAGGGTTCGATGAAGGGCAGCCTGACCAGCATGAATGCCCTCCAGGAATGCATTTGTGTGTTGCAACTCCCTTTCTACACCCTGGATGGCATTCAAAATGGTAGACTGCCCAACAGTGAGGGACCTGAGGAGGTCAATGGCCTCCTCACTGAGGGCAGCAGAGGTGACAGGGGCAGGGGCTGAGGTGCCTGGGGCGAAGGTGATGCCCACCCTCCTGGGTGAGCGGACACGGGGCGAAGGCTAAGGGGCTGCTGGGAGGGCGCTGCTGGTAGGGGGGGTGGCAACTGTACCTGTAGAAGTGGGGGGCACAGATGTTGCCGCCACCACAAGGGAGCTCCATCGGAGGATGAGTCCGTGTCGCTGGTTGCAGATACAGTGACTGCCGTGGTGCTCCCCTCGCCCTCCATCCCACTGGTGTATTCTGAGTCTGTAGTGTGGCCCTCCATGGCCATGTGGGATGCAGCTCCCTCGTGCTCCGGTGCCACTCTACCTCTGCCTGATAATGCTAATGCACACAAGAACAGGGAGACCACAAAAAGGGAGGGGACAACAGAAGAAAGACAGGATGAGTGCATGGCTTACCGCTACCGTTGGCGGACAATACAGACACAGCAGCCCCCTGCACTACGTCGCACTGTTGGGCTCTACAGATGCAATTCCTGGGAAATGGCCTACAAGGCTATGGACGACATCTGCACACATAGATGACACAGGGACATGAATACCTGTACTTGGCACTCTACAGAGGTGGGGTGGGGTGCCACATGGCCTACCTTACGGAGGGGCCTAGCCTAAGGAACTCGCCCTGGCCTGGGGAAAACCCACAGCCCTCCTCCCCCACCCAGACAACTTCACTGCGTGCAACGTCTGCTGAATGATAGTGTACTCCCCCCCTTGTGTCTGCTGTGATGCCCTCAGGCGCCCATCCAACTCAGGGTAGGCCACCGCCAGGATCCGGAACATTAGGGGGGTCATGGTTCGACGGGCACTCCTCCCACGTTGGGAGGCCATCCCCAGCTGAGCCTCCGCCGTCTTCTTGCTCCAGCGGCGAATGTCCTCCCATCTTTTACGGCAGTGGGTGTTCCGTCTGTGGTGGACCCCCAGGGTCCGGACGTCCTTGGCGATGGCACTCCAAATATCCTTCTTCTGGTGGGCGCTGACCTAAATGACATGTACAGGGGAAGAAGAGAAGTCATTACCAACTGCACCGTCAAAGTGAGTCGCCCACATCCCTACCCTTGCCATGTGGCACATGCTTTCACAGACCTTCATGCACGCAGAACTGTGCCCCCTTCCTTCTTACAACAAACCCTCTCCACACAAGCATAGCCCATACAACATGCTCCCTGTGTACTTACCTGTTGGTCTGGAGGACCATAGAGTAGCGTGTACTGGGGGAGGACCCCATCGACGAGCTTCTCCAACTCCTCTGCAGTGAAGGCAGGGTCCCTTTCCCCAGACGCATGAGCCATTGTCTCTTTCAGACCGAGGTCACAGCAGCACTTGCAGTGTAGGTCCTCTCCTGTCGAAGATCAGGTATCGAGTGATTAAACTGCTAGAAAATGGCAGTCACGTCCGCGGCGGTGCGTACCATCACCGCCGGCATACATCGTCATTGGCTCCTGGGACCCATAGGGTCCAATGTTAACCAATGCAGCATTACGCCGCGGTCTTCGACCGCCTACCGCGACGGTGTACAACGCCAGCTCAGTTACCTCACATCCCATTGTCCCGCTTTAGAGGTCAGGCAGCCGCCATTTCAGGGGCCCACATGGCCTAATTACCAACTGCGTCACACATACCTAGGCCTTGTCTCACAACACAAATACAGGCCACATTTTGTGTATGAATGGTTTTCTGGGTAGACTGTGGGTACATACCTCTGAGTTGTTTGACTCTGTGGTCGCTGATGTCCTTCATAGGCACCGTCCGCTGGGACATGTGAGGAGATGGCGGCATCCTCCGGTGTATCGACCGCTGGTGGACCTGTCGCCAATGGAGGAAAGAAGTTTGATCATCACCTACAGGTTTGACCGTGCCACAATCCAGGAACTGTGTACCCAGTTGGAGCCTGACCTGATGTCAGCAATCCGCCATCCCACAGGAATACCCCCTCAAGTGCAGGTGCTATCAGTGCTCCATTTCCTTGCAAGTGGGTCATTTCAAACAACAGTGGCCATGGCATCAGGGATGTCCCAGCCTGTGTTTTCCAACGTGTTGTTCAGAGTGTTGTCTGCCCTTCTGAAACACATGCGGAGCTATATCGTTTTCCCTCAGGTGGAGGACTTGCCTACAGTGAAAGGTGACTTCCATGCCCTTGGACATATCCCCAACATAATAGGTGCCATTGATGGGACCCATGTAGCTTTGGTCCCCCCCCACAGGAGTGAACAGGTGTTCAGGAACCGGAAGAGTTATCATTCCATGAATGTACAGATGGTATGTTTGGCAGACCAGTACATCTCCCAGGTAAATGCTATGTTCCCTGGCTCAGTGCATGACGCCTACATCCTGCAGAATAGCAGCATCCCTTATGTGATGGGTCCACTCCAGAGGCACCGAGTGTGACTATTGCGACGACAGGTGCCCTTTCTGCAGAAGGATGGTCCAGATGGCGGTGTTGTGGCAGCTGTGAAGCCTGTGGACAGTGATGAGGAGGAAGCAGAGGAAGAAGACATTTACAACAGGGACTCAGTCATCCAGCAATATTTCCAGTGACACACAGGTGAGAAAACATTCCTGCCTACTACAAGTACTTTTACACTTCTACCTCTATCCTGTCTGTCGATTTCAACCAGTGTATGGTCACTGAGTTGTCATTTTCCCTTACGGTTTCATAGGTGTGGTTTCCAACGTGTGTCATCTGCTTAGATTCCTCATGGACTTGAGATGTGTGACATAGGTATGTTGACATTACATTTGAAAAAGCATTTTGTCACTGTCATTGCTAATACACAATTTCGAAATCACAGACTGACTCCAGATTGTTTTGTGCTTCAAGGGTGTTTATTGAAGTGCTCAAAATTGGAGTGGGTAGTAAAATGGTGAGGGGGGATGGTGGAGGAATGTCGATGGCAGAGTCCAGTCTATTAGTCTCACAGGTGCATTGCCCATATGGGCGTAGGAAGTGGAGCTGGGGCAGTTCCAATATAGACAGGGTTACAAAGTGGGACAGTGGGATGACAATCAGGGTGGTCTCATTTCTTGGTAGGGGGCTTGGCATCGTGCTCTGTCTTGTTCCTGGATCTCAGGGACCGCTTGCGGGGTGGTTCTCCGTCTGCAGGGGATGCTGGTGTGGTGGTCCTGTGGCGGTGCCTCCTGTCCACTAGCGCCAGCGGAGGTGGTGGGTAGTTCATCGTCCATGCTAGTGTCAGGGGCCCCTTGTAGTGCCACAGTGTCCCTCCTGGTGTTAAGTATTTCCTTCAGCACCCCTACGATGGTGCCCAGGGCGGAGCTGATGGTTCCCTGAACCCCAAATACTGTTCCTCCTGCAAGCGCTGGGTCTCCTGAAACTTGGCCAGGACCGTTGCCATCGTCTCCTGGGAGTGGTGGTATGCTCCCATGATGGAGGGGAGGGCCTTGTGGAGAGTGGGTTCCCTTGGCATGTCCGCCCCCTGTCGCAAGGCAGCCCTCCCAGTTCCCCTGTGTTCCTGTGCCTCCGTCCCCTGGACCATGTACCCACTATCACTGCCTCCAGGTCCCTGTTGTTTTTGGGGTGGTGGGTTATCCTGGGTTCCCTGTAGTGGTGGACATACAGCTGATTGATGTGTCCTGGGGACGGAGGTATGGGCCCGCTGGGTGGGTGCTGTGCTGGTGTTACCAGAGGGTGGAAGGTCTGTGGTGGGCTGTGCCTGTGTGAGGGGAACCGACTGTCCAGAGGTCCCATATGGTCCGGGCTGGTCATCTAGATCCAGTTGGACAGAGCTGCTGTCATCACTGTGGGCCTCTTCTGTGGGGTGGAGATGTCTGGACCCTCCTGTCTGGTGACGTTGGGTAGTGGCCCTGCAGGGTTGTAAAAGCATGATTATTGCATCTGTGTGTGTCATGGTGTGCAATGGGTGGGTGACCGTGTACCCCAGTGCTAGCATTCCTCTGTGGGGGCTTGTGTGATGATGGTTGAGGGTGGTGTTATGGGTATGTGCAGTGGGCATGCTTTAGTGATGGGTGTCCATGCTTTTTTGTGTCATGCAGGGCTTGGTGTTGGGATGTGTGGTTTGTGTTATTAGTACATTTGTGAGGAGTTGGAGTGATAGGGGAGGGGGCGAGGGTGGGGGTCTGTGATAGCATGCAGGTAGGGTGGGGGATATGATAGTTAAAGGTTTGACTTACCAGAGTCCATTCATCCACCGACTCCTGCGAGGCCCTCAGGAGGCAGAATCGCCAAGACCTGCTCCTCCCATGTTGTTAGTTGTGGGTGAGGAGGTGGGGGTCCGCCGCCAGTCCGCTGTACCGCGATGTGGTGTCTTGAGACCACGGAACGCACCTTCCCCCGTAGGTCGTTCCACCTCTTCCTGATGTCGTCCCGATTTCTTGGGTGCTGTCCCACTGCGTTGACCCTGTCGACTATTCTTCGCCATAGCTCCATCTTCCTAGCTATGGAGGTGTGCTGCACCAAATAGCTGTGGCTCTACCCGGACGATTTCCTCCACCATGACCCTGAGCTCCTCCTCCGAGAACCTGGGGTGTCTTTGCCGTGCCATGGGGTGGTGTGGGTGATGTGTGGGGTGGTGTGTGTGGTGATAAGTGTTGTGATATGTAGTGGTGTGTGGTGTTTTGTGCGTGGAAGTTGTGTGGGTGATGGTGTTGAGTGCCTGTGGCTGCTAGTTTGTGGATGGTGGTGTCTCTCTCTGGCCTTCTTTCTGAATTTTTTGTAGTAGTGGTTTGTGGGTGATGTGGGTGGGTGTTTTATATTGTATTGGGTGTGTGGGTGTGGTGTGTGTATGTGTATCAGGTGTGTGTATTTCAAATTGTCCAATGTGGCTGTGTTTTGTAAGAGTGTGTGTATTTTGAGCGCGGCGGTGTGTACCGCTAATGGAATACCACGGTTGAAAGACCGCCACGTGGATTCGTGGGTCGTGATAGCGTGGGCGTATTTCTGTTGGCGTTATGTTGGAGGTTTTGTTTTCGCCAGTTTATCACTGACCTTTGGTGTGGCGGACTTGTGTGGGTGTCTGAATTTTGTCGGATTTCAAGATGTGGGTCATAATAGCTGTGGGGGAATTCCGCAGCCGCGGCGGTGTGTTGGCGGTGTTCTTCTTGGCGGTAAGCGGCTTTTACCGCCAATGTTGTAATGACCCCCTTAGTTTGGCTACTATATCTATTAATAAATTTTCTCAGTTTTCTCCATTATTCAAAATTTGTCAAATCACAAACTTATCTGATTCTCATCTTTTCCATTTTAATGTCTTCCCCCTCTGTTCATTTTACATCCTTTTTCTTTGTGTGAGTCTATACAATTTGTAAAATCTGATTATGCAAATGAGACATACAACCACTATTAATAATGGTTTCAGTATCATTCCCACAGCACCCTGGCCAAGATTTCCCAACCAATTTTTCATTTCAGTGAAACTTTTCCCTATATTTTCCCACACACCTGGCTCTTTCAGGTCTTTTAAGTCAGAATTTAGACACTTTAAGTTCTTAATTGAATGCTTAATTCCTTTACTTTTTATCAGGGATAAAAGTGCAATAATATTGTGCTTTAAGCATCCAACAGACTCCGGCCTCTTTTGCTAAAAGAATATCTAACGCAAGATGGTTCTGAAGAACCATCAAATGTACCGCAGTCATTTCGATATCCATCAGTGTGATTGCTCCAGAAAAATCTGTTAACATTCTATCCACAATGGTGGTCCGCTTTCTAATTTTCATGTCATTCAGAACAACTCCTACAGAAGGAAAGATTGCTCTAAATATATCCCCCACTATTTCCAAATAACTTGCCCTTTTTGATCTTGGTCTTTGAATTTCATGTGCGTCATGTGTGTCGTCTATGTTGTCAATTTGAAGTCCCATACTATCCCCAAGGGAAACTTTAATAAGCACTTTTTCCACATGTATAATAAACCCCAGGAATCGCCGGATATTGTCTATTCAGCATAAAGTCCTATGTATTCTTAAAAAGAAATTCATGTCTGCATTCATTTGTTCTGACAAACTTAGTATCGGTTCTAGATCGTGGCCTGCATATACAAAGCTTTCCTACATGATAGTAGTCTAAAGCAAGCTTCCCTTGTGTGTTAGTTACACTATATGCATGATCATTTCTAAATGTACATTTTACTAAACCCTTCTCTATTTTCTTCTATATTGTCTTTCTCCTGTCATCAGATTGATCCAGGAAAGTTTTCTCCACTGGTGAAAGTGTACATGTGAGATTACTTCTATGTGCATAGGCAGTTCCAAGTGTTAGCATAGGCTCAAAGAACCCTCCTACAATGTCAATGTTTATGGCTTTAGGAATACTACTCAAGTGTTGGTTAAATGGGACAAAAGAAAAGACCAAATCAAAACTAGAATAGAAATATTGTATGTGTTCTTGATTATAGAGCCTTATTACTAACAGACTGCAACTAATTCCATATGTTAGTGGTAAACTATGATATGTAATTCCTTCTTGCACTGATGAAGGAATTTGCGTACACACATAACATTCTCTCACAACCACTGTCTCAACATATTCATACAACAAATGATAGAAAACAGTAGACGAAAGATCTCCTTGTGAGTTGTCTAAGTGTACTTATTTCTCATCTCTATTAAACTTCTCTAATTTAGAAAGTGTCATGGTCTCTGGAGAAGGTGTATAATTAGTTTCAGCTTTATCAGAAACACTCATGATTACAATCAATAGCAACCTTATTAACACACATACAACTGCTAGTCAAACACACATACACTTCCAACCCTCATTGTATTTTTTGCAATTGCGATTGGTATCCATGGCCTGTAAAGAATCAGAAAGTGAAAGACAGCCATCAAAAATAATCTTCTGTCTTCTTTGCGATTATTTACTGCAGCTTTCAGGCTTCTCCAGAACTTGTCAAAAATCGGTTGAGCAGCTTTGTCAAAATCAGTTTTCCAAAGTTTCTTAGTAGATCATAATCTGCTGATCACTAACTATTACTTCTATAGAATAATGTCTCTCTTGTTCAATTGGCAATGTGATTTCAAAACTCAGTTCAAATGCAATTTATTTCAAGATCCAGAATGTTGAACTGGATTCTCACGGTCAAAACAAAAGTACATAAAATTGTGTTGCCACTTGCTGCAAGGTACGCCTATTCAGGACCTGAGTATCTTCGGCTTGCAACTCTTTGTCTTTTTGATCTTCTTTTTGCACTTGTTTCTCCTTCACTCAGGTCTGCATCTGCGCCTTCTGTTTCTAGCTCTTTATTTATGGCTGATAACACATCAGGAACAGGAACCTTTTGATTTGTTTGCAGAGTATTCCACTTGTCTCCTTTTATAGTTTTTCTAGACAGTGATGGCAAAACTGGACTTATGATTCTTATTGGTTCAACAGGGATTTAACCCTGATTCACCTGCACCATTAACCACTTCAGGAGGAATCAAATCTGCATGACTTTGAGTCAACTCAAATTCCACTCTCAGCTATTTCAGGAAACATGGCCTACTTCAACTGATTTTCCCAATCATCTGCTTCTGGGAGAGTAATTTGGTTCAGACTTGACTCTCCTGCTACATCCATCTCTGATTCTGCTGATGCTGGCAGAGGAATGTCAGGATTGTCCTCTATTTAGTCTCTCAGAGGAGTACCTAGATCTTCACCAATTTGGTCTGTCTTAGATTCTGCAGTCTCTTGCTCTGCTTTTGTCACTTGCTCTTCTTGAGACTGTACAACTTCTGCTGGTGCTCTCAGCAACACTGGATTTTCATCATTCAAAGCTTATGGCACTTAGCGATTGTGACTGGCTTGAATTCAGGATTCCAGCACTCTTCACAGCAGTCGTTGTAACCAGAACAATTTGGTACAGACCTTTCCACCTAGGTTCAGAGCAAGTCTTCCACACACGTTTCTTGATCAGCACCCAACCTCCAGCTTGGAGACTGTGACACTTATCTTGGGATGGTGGCACAGCTGTAGCTTCCACCTGGTGAGAAAAAGAACGAACCACATCAGCTAGACCTTTGCAGTAATCCACCACCAACTCATCTGTTATGTTTACTAGTGCAAGAACAGCTGGCAATCTCATTGCTCTGCTCATCAGGATTTCATGGAGAGAGAATCCAGTCTTTCTGTCAGGTGTATTTTGCATGTGCATTAAGACCAAAGATATAGCTTCAGGCCATTTCAGACTAGTTGAGGCACATATGTTTGCTAGTTGAGCCTTCAGAGTGCCATTCATTTGATCTACTAATCCAGAAGCTTCAGGTCGATAGCTACAACGCAGCTTCTGCTCAGTGTTTAGGGCTGAACATAGTAATTTTATCACCTCGTTACTGAAGTGACTTTCTCTGTCTGATTCTAAAGAGGCTGTAAAACCAAACCTAGGTATCAACTCCCTAATTAAACGTTTTGCTACTGTGAGGCTATTGTTTCTACATGTATTGTAGGCTGCAACCCAGAGACTAAAAATAAGACAATCACCAGCATGCATCTCAAAATCCATTTGCGTTCTGTTAAGTGGACCACATGCTCTTCCAATGTGACTTAACTTGGCAACAGTTATTTTTCCCATGTTCATTTGCTGACATGCAATTAATCTGTGGCAAATTACTTCTGCAACCTATCTAAACTTTGGATTGAGCTATTGCATCTCTGCCAATATGTGTTTGACCATGACAGCATCTTGCCATTTGCGACAGTAGACAGTCTGGCAAAACCACCTGTCCTTCATTTGAAACCCAAATTTCATCAATTTCTCCTTGGATGCAACCCAATTTTACCCAGCTTTTCTTTTCATCTTCTGGAACCTCATTTTAAAGTTGTTTTATCTCCTCCCAAGTATCAATTAGTGTCAATAGATAACTTTGACTTGTCTCATCAGTATTCATTGTGTTAAAATTTTTCCATTCTTCATTAAAAGTGACACAGTTTAAAGCACAGAAACTAGCAATTTGATCTGCATAGGAATTTCCCGTAGAGATGAAATCGCTTAACTTTTGGTGAGCACTGCATTTAACAAAAGCAATCTTTTAAGGTAGTTGTAGGGCTTGTAACCAATCATGATTTATAATTGGTGAGCAAGAAGAGGTAATATAACCTCACTGTGACCACAACTGCTTAAAGTCGTGCACAACACCAAATCCACATTGGCTGTCTGTAAAAATCATAATTAAAAGCTGTGCATAAATACAGAGTGCTCTAGTCAGAGCCATTAATTAAGTCACTTGTGCAGAGAATATTCCTTGAAGCCTTGAAGCTTTGAGTACACAGAAATGATGCACACAGTGTATCCAGATTTCAATGTTCCCGTTTTATCTCTCAAACAGGAACCATCAACAAAAATTAGTTGACAATTTTTCTCTAACGGAGTATTCTGAATATCAGGTCTGGGTTCGATGCACAGCTCAGTCACCTCTAGGCAGTTGTGTTCAACTTCTTTTACATTTCCATTTTCAACATTGTCTATTGGCAGCAACGTTGCAGGATTAAGCACAGTGCACCTCTTAAGGGTAACATTTGGAGATCCTAAAATCAACAACTCATGTTCCATCAACCTGGCATTTGTCAAATACTGATCTTGGTCCTTGTAAACATGACCTCAACTGAATGAGGGACCAATACAGTTAAAGGATGTCCCATCACAATGCTCTCACTTTGAGTGAGTCTTCCACCAACCACTACTACTTGCCTAAGGCAGCCTGGTAAAGCGTCAGGAAGTGGATTTAATGTAGCTGAAAAATATGCTACAGGGCGATTTACGCCGCCATATACCTGTTTTAGGACAGAAAGTGCACAGCAGTCGCGTTCAATGAAAATGATTTTGTATAAACAGGTATTCACAGAGCTGGTGCTCTGCACAGACTTTCTCTTAGCTCAGAAAAAGTTTTCATATAAGCTTCAAAAATGGGACAGGATCAGTAATGTCCTTATGGGTCAATCTCGGCTGTGGCTTTGAATTAACAGAACAATTGGGAATCCATTGGCGACAGTAGCTCACCATTCCCAAAAGCATCCTGACATCTCTTTAAGTAAGAGGAGGGTTCATTTGTAAAGTAGCTGTAACCCTTTCTCCGGACACCTTCCTTGCCCTTTTTCTGTCTTATGTCCCAAGTACTTCATCTCTTTTTGACAGTATTGTAATTTTTGTGGGGACACTTTGAGCCTCATTACAACTTGGTGGTTCTTTGGCACGACCGCCACGGTGGCTGCCGCCAAAAGACCTCCATGTTGGTGGTAATCCGACTGCCATATTAAGAGTCACTCTGTGAAGGCAGCCAAAACACAGACAAAATTCCAACCCCACCTCGACACAGGAGGATGGGGAAGAGGCAGTTCCACCACCAGCACTGCCAGACCAACACAATTCCACCCCCCATATTACAAGCCACAAATCACCACAGAGGTTCTTCCATGGCAGAAAACCATTTGTGGTCCGAACCGCTGTGCTTAGCACACAGTCCTGTCAGAACATAACACCACATTGAACAGTTTGAATACCCCACACCTAACACACATACATACACCAGACACACCTATTCACTGCACTATGTAACACCCCCCACAATCCTTTGCAACAAATACCACATATACAGATACCGAGAGCAGGCAAATACACTAATGTCGCGTCTATACACTGTAGGCACACATACACATCTCACTCAGCACACACCACACAACTGCACTACCAACACAATACACACATAACAAGAAAACACAAACACCACAAGCGTCCAACACTCACAATGCACCACCCACAACCCCTTCAATCACCCAACACTGTACCCACACACACACAACACACCCCCAACACAACCACTACCATTTCCCCACAAAAGCACCCCCGATTCACAGACGACGAGTTGAGGGTCATGGCGGATGAAATTGTCAGGGTGGAGCCACAACTGTTTGGAGCACAGGTCCAGCACACTTCGATTGCCAGGAAAGTGGAGTTGTGGAAGAGAATAGTCGACAGGGTCAACTTAGTAGGCAGCTGTCCACGCACAAGGGAGGACATCAGAAAGAGTTGGAATGACCCACGGGGAAGGTACATTCCATGGCATCACGACACCAGATCACCGTTCATAAGACTGGCGGTGGGCCCCCATCTCCTCCTCCACAGTTCACATCTTGGGAGGAGAAGGTCTTGGACACTCTGCATCTCAAGTGCCTGACTGGAATACTGGGAATTCAGGTAAGTACCCACAACTTCCATGTCACACTATTGTTGTGCCCTGCATGCTTTCTCAGCACCCACATACTCCTCAATTCACGGTATTCCTCACTACACCTCCCACCTATTCACCCAATGCCCCCTCCTGCCTGCCACACCTCTACCCAGCCTAATTGCCCACACAGCCCTTCCCAAAGGCACAGATAGCATTGGCAAATACTATCACTACAACTCCACAATGCACTAGACCATCTACGTGAAAACCTGGAATGTGCACATCACCTCACATTCCATGCATATATGACTATTGTACTAGCTACACCAACTAGATGGTACGACTGAGGGCCACTCTGTGGCAATGACAGCAATGCAATGGCACACAGCAATGGCAAACAAGGCTAACCACAGCTACAGCTCTGTGACTAATCCAAATGCCCACTTATCCAGATCGCCAACCCTAAAATTGACTCACCACGGTATTAAAAGTAAGATGGCTGACTCCATCCATATGTAGAACATGCACAGACAGAACATTTAACCTTGCATACCCACATACTCGCCTCCCACTGGGACACCATGCTGCAATGTCCAGCCATTTCCTGTCTCATCTAGCAAGCTTGATTAGTCACTAGGTAACAGTGCTAAACAGCCATGTGAGCTATCAGTAGATACCTGAACACATCCACAGGGCTATAGTTACCAAACCTGATTGACACCAACCAAAATGGAGTACAGTACACATGCCACAGACTACTATCTGCCACCAATGGTATGCTGTGCAGCCACTGTCATTGCTGGGAATCATGTTAATCCACTGTATGCATCTGATAAACAGATGCCCAAACACACTTCCTATATGTAACTCTGTCTCTCACTCCATCCACAGGTACTACTGACAGTGCCAATTGGAGAGGATACCATAGAATGCCAGCCCTCCTCAGAATGAAGGCCCTAGTGAGGACAACACACCTGGATGTCTGGACACTGACTGCCTACCTGGCCCATCTGACACACCCGGTCAGTCTACGACTCCCTGCCTCACCCTGTCCACATCAATCCCCCCAACCCAGTGGAATCAACATCACAGCCAACCCTTTGTCCACAGACCTGTGTCCCAAGGACTGTTCAAACTTTTGTGTGCCCCGCAGGGACCTGGGTCAACCCATAACACTCCAGACAATGACGGTCCTGCAGACACTGGGAGTGGGCACACTGTGCGAGGGGCACAGGAACCTGGGGGTAGGGGGTGTGGGAGAGAAGCAGTTGGCCAGAGGAAGGGGCTCCAAACGGACTCCACTGACCAGGAAATTATCTCCCAAGTCCTGGGAGCCTTCCAGAAATCCCAGGACAGGATGGGCCACATTATCACCATGCTGGGGGGAAAACAAAAACAGCAGTCATACCACCAGGAAGTCATGCAGCAGTGGCAGGTTCACAATGCCACCATGGCCTCCATGGCCTCCATTGTAGGGGTGCTGAGGGATGTCAATGCCCCCCTACATCCAATAGGTAGTGTAAAGGACAGCAGAGGGAGGATTCCTCAGCAGGAGACACAGTACAACAGATATGTCCCAGGACATTTGTCAGAGAGGTTGAAATCTCAGCCAAGTCAAGGGTGTATTCAGTATTCAAACCTGCAAAAAAAACATGACAGAGAGTACCATCAGGAAGGAAGGCATGATGCCACGCATGCCATATATGCAGGTCATAGATGTTGTGCCCTCTCCAGCATACCCCCTAAGCAGGAGCCCCCAGATGATACCTATACATTACCAGTCACAGATTATACACACTAATCACTTTACCTGCAAACTGTCATGCTCAACCAACATTTCTGCTATCACTTACCAATGGCAATTGACAATGGATGCCTGAAACCATAGGTATCAGAGGCACTGAGTAAGATACCACAGTCAGTGGATAGAATGACATGAGAACAGAAGAAATCAGCCAACATACCTCTATACCGGTTTGTCCATTTGAGATGTGATTGTAGGAAACTGCAGTGAAAACACTTGTTAGAACTGAAACACATTTACTGTGCACCTTACATTCTACCAGTCAGCTCCCACATGTCACACATTGGGGTAGGACCACATAACATCCCCACTGATGAACCAAGTCAGGAGGACAATTGACACCAATGAGTGTGGACATACAAGACTTGAAACCCCCACTCAACAGACCTGTATGTCACTGGAAGTACTGATTGATGAGCTCAGTCCTAGAGCCAGCTGCATCTTCCTCCTCTGTCTCCTCATCAATTGCCATGTCAGTATTTCCTGGCACTGATCCAGCTGCTTCACCCTCATCAATTAGCAATGCTGTCTGACGTCTCAGGGCTAGATTGTGGAGCATGCAGCAGGCAATGAATATCTGTCATATCTTTCGGGTGAGTAGCCTTCAGGAGGCCAAATGTTCTTCCAATTACACGTTTCGTCCTCCCATGGGCCTCACTGCAACGGAGTTCACCTTCCGTGGCAGGGTACCTCACTGGTGTCAACAGCCAAGGAAGGTTAGGATAGCATGAGTCACCTGTGTGCATAATGCTTACATGACTTATCCATTTGGCATCTGTGAAGTTAGGTACAGGTTATCACATGTCTGGAATGGTGTGAGTGATGGTGGTGTTATCATGTTGTGAAGTCCAACTGTTGAAACTGTATGTCTGGTGGATTTGTATGTGGGCCATGAGGTCCTATGTGTGTTCCTGAAGTTCATTAGTTGTGACACTGCACTCATTGATTGTGTATGGATGTGTAATGGGAGCCATCTGGGCCACTATAGATTCACTTAGTTGTAAGAATAGTATTGGTATCTGTCTTTGGTGTCTGCAGATCTTCCTCTGTGATTGTGTCAAACTTATCACATGCCTGTCCCCCTGACTTGTATTCTACACATCAGACATTACCTTTATGGGTGTCCAACATTTAGTGGCTACATCAGTTATCAGTTCATTATTGTTTTTCTATATTGAGTGTTAGGTCAGCCATTTTATGTGACAGGCAGGCACTGTGTGGTGTATGAGTGGTCTAGTCTTCACTATCATGGAACTTTACAAAGGACATGGACTGATCAGATGTTGAAACTGTACAGGTCAGATGTGTTTTGTTCAGTCACCAGCACTTCCAATAGGTGATAGGAGTATGGAGAGGTATGTAGAGGATTCTGTTAGTCATTTGTACTTCAGCCAGGGCATGATGTGCATGCAAACATGGCTTTGGTGGTGATCATGTGGATGACTCCACTCATGCTGACTTACTTGGATTTAGATGTGGGTGTAAGGCTTGCCATACCAGGGTGTGTAGTAGTGACATGTTGTGAAATGATATGGGATGTGTATTGGCACCAGAAATAGCCTAGGAAGGAGATGTATTCCTACAGATGTGCATGTCAAAATGTGTGCATGTGAGGTATATGTTAACCCTCTCTCTCCCTCTCACTCTATCTCCCTCCCTCCCTCCCTCTCTCTCTCTATTTGTGTGCATCAGCATCGGCAGGCAAAGGAGATAGAGCACAGGAAAGTGGGGATGCTACAGGCCACGGGACCCGGAGTGCTGCTACCAGTGACAGCGAGGGACCCAGTGGCACAGAGGTCGAGGTGAGTGCCATGGGGTAGACCAGATCTTCACCATCATCTTCTGACTCCTCCTCCAGTGGATACTCCCTGGCGGTGGCGGAACCTTCTGGGACCACACCAGTGCCATCTTTGTTTGCCACCCCCCCCCCCTTAGTACAAACCACCTCCCCGCCCAGTTGTCTGTGCCCGCTCACCCAAGAGGGTGGCCATCTCCTTCTCCGCAGTTACCTCTGCCCCTGCCCCAGTCAGCCCCAGCACAGTCAGCCCTCCTCCCAGTCAGTGAGGAGGCTATTGACTTTCTGAGGTCCATCTCTATGGGTCAGTCCACCATTGTGAATGCCACCCAGAGACTGGCAGCTCAAGTCCAGCAGAGCAATGCGTTCCTGGAGGGCACTTACGGTGCACTGGCTGGCCTACAGAGATCCTTTCAGGCTTTGGCCTCCACACTGATGGCAGTCAGTCACCCTTTGTCTTCTGTCCCCCCTCCACCTACCTCTTCCTAATCCCAAATCCAGCCAAAGCACACAGACAGACAAGCATGCACCCATATCAACATCCAAGGCTACAGCTGAGAAGCACAAGAACCACAAGACTCACCACCAGCATGCACACAAACAACACTCACCTGCAGACACACCAACACCCACTACCAGTAAAGACTCCCCCACAACCCCTACCTTCATAGACACTACACCAGACACACCTGCACACACCTCAACAATATTCACCGATCCAGCCACAACTCCTATCCTACCCACAGTCAGCACAATAGCAGAAACGCAGTCATCCACCCCATCACCACATCCGTAGCCACCACAACCACCAACACCCCCACATGCAGCACATCGTCCATACCTGCAGACACCACCCCAACGGACAGTCATCCATCCAGCATGGCATTTCCCTGCACCTTCTCCCCCCATCCACCAGAGACAAATAAACGCCCACACTCACCCACCCAACAAACACCCAGCTCCCACAAGCATTCCTCTCATGCACATGCACCCAAGACGTCCACCAAGACACCTCCTACAACCACTCCCTCTCCCTCCACTCCCAAACCCTTATGCCATGACCGTTTGTCTAAAAAGGTATCCTCTCGGAGTTATCCCTCTTCCCTACTCCTCTCCCACCCAGTGATATCCCCAAATGGTCTGTGTCCTTCCCCAAGTCCAGCTCTTCCACCTCCAAGGCCTCCTCTGCCTCCCCTTGAAAGCACCCATGCCTCTCCCCCTGCCAAGAAGTCGACCCCTCCCAAGTGTTCTCAGTCCTCCCCTAAAGCTCGCCCTAGGCCCCCTCCCATGCCCAAGCCCAATGACCCCCCTCCCAAACGCAAGCCCAGCCCTCCATCTGCCCCCACTAATCCCTGAGGTGCCTGCTTGCCCCCTTGATGCCCCTACCATGTGGAGGCCATATAGTATTCAGGAGTCCTGTAGGGGCACACAGAAGTGACATTTGTGCATTTTGCAGCTTGGACTGGCCTATGACCTTTTATATTGTACATAGTTTTTTATTTCTTGCCATACTCATATTTTTAATATATCAGGGCCAACCAGTTGTTGGTTCCATGGTCACATATTTGTCCTGCCTTTCTTTCCACATGGCTGTTTAGGTCTTGCCTGCTTTGGTTTGTGTGTGAGTGACGTGTGTGTGTGTGTTGGTTGTGTTAGCTGTTGTGTCTGGGAAGCATGTGTGGGTGTGGCCCTGGCATTTGTCTCGCTCTGATGGCAGTGTATTGTGTGTAGGAAATATTTGTGTTTGGAAATTGCATGCATGTTGATATTTTGTGTATTGTTTGTGTCGACATGTGTAATGGTGGTGTTGTGAGCCCTTGTGTGATTGTAGTGTCTACATGCATGTGTGTGGTGATGGGTATATCAGAAGCATTGTGTGGTGTGTTAGCATGGTATGACGTATGCTTCCTTGTATGGCTGTGTGATTGTGTGTATTGATTGTCAGGTGTTGTTACGTGTTGTTGAATGTATGTAGTGTCAGGTGGAGGTGTGTATTGTATTTGCTTGCCAAGCCCTTTATGTTGTTGCGGTTGTGGTATAGTTGTGTGAATCAGTGGTGTTGTGTATTAATGTGTTCAACTGTGCCAGTGCTATGTGTCTGTGGGTTGGTGTGTGTATTGTACGTGTGTGTTGGCCGTAGTGTGTGCAGTATGTCTGCGCGTGTGTGTATGTGGCTGTGTGTGAATGTGCACATCAGTGCAAGGTAACATGTATGTGTTGCCTCCGCCACCCATTCTGGATGTGTATGTTGTGTGTGTGTGGGTACTTTGGCTTTTCCCTACAGTGTCAGGTAGGTGTGCTTACTCACAATTGTTGTTATTGTCACCGTTGCTGGTTCCGGAGTCATTGTGCGGAGCAGGAGGAGGGCGTACAGTTCAGGTTCCATGGCAGCTCCGGACAGGTATGTGTTTCAGAAGATGAGTGTCTCCTTTTATAGGGTTGGTTTCCGCTCAGGTTTCTGTGGTGGTGCGACTGCAGCGGAAATCTTGGCGGTGTGCAGCCTCATCTATTTGGTGGAACGTGGTGTCCGCCGGCCTGAAGGTGGCTACTGCTGTCTGTGGCGGCCTGATCGCACTGGCGGTGCCGGAGGTGGATTGGCTGTATTGTGTTGGGAAGACCACCATTGTCATAATTTTGCGGTCTTCTCCGTCGGCCTGTTGGCGGTACGACCACCGCCCCCAACATGGCAGTCCTGAGACCGCCAAACTTGTAATGAAGGCCCTTATGTCCATTTTCAACCAGAAGGCAATAGTATCTTGCCTGCATGCTTCCTGTGTCTTTGCAACCAATAAATCATCAATGTATTGCACCAATGTTGATTGGAAAGGGATTTCCAATGATTCCAGATCCTTTTTCAATAAATGTTTGAATATTGATGGGGATTCTGAAAAGCGTTGTAGGATCCGACACAACGTATATACACGATTGCAGAATTTGAAACAGAAAGTAATCTGGCTAGAAAAATGCTTGTGACAAGTCCACTACCGTGAACAATTCTGCATCACATGGAATTTGGACAAAACCGCTGCTGCAGTGGGTACCATTGGACAACCTTTGACCACAATGTCATAACTTTTTCTCAAATCCTGAACAATACAAAATTTCCCACATGGTTTTCGTAAAACCCATAATAGGTGAATTACATGGGCTATTAAGCACTTCTTTTAAAACTCCTTGCTTGACAAAATCGGCAATGACAGGAGTAACTCCTTCAATAACATCTGGTGCCATATGATACTGAGTAGTTTTCAGGAAAACTGCATTAGGTTTGACTGTGACTTTGACTGGTTCAACTACTTTAATTAGACCAATGTCTTTCCCATAAATATCCCAAACTTTTAAAGTAACTGTTCCTGGTAGATCAGTTGGCAGGTCTTGTACTGTAAATGCAGGATAAAAAGTAATCAGTGGTAATTCTTCATTAACTAGATTACAGTCAATTGGTACGGATGATTCATCATCATCATCATCATCATCATCATCATCATCATCATCATCATCACAATTTCTCTGAATGGCAATTCCATTATTTGTACAGGTATTCAAACATCTTGTTTTGCACAACTAATCTCTTCCCAAAAGGGAAACTGGACTTAAGTCACAGACTACAAATTTTTGCAAGCCTTCAAAAGTACCAATTTTAACAGGAATCAGTTCAGTAATTGGATTTGTCAGAAATGTATTTGCTACACATACAACCTGTACTGTTTTCCCATAAAGTGGCACATTGGTACCTTCTGCAGTTCTGACAGTAGAGCGTATAGATCCTGTGTCAACCAAAAATTAGTTTTGATGACCCATTACTGTTCCATTTACATAAGGACCCCTCTGATCAACCTGTAATGAAGCTGCTAGCACACATTCTTCTTCATCTGAACTCTCACTCACAATTTCATCACTCAATTCATCCTCACTGTGTAATGGGAATTGCTGTATTAACTGATTGTTTTGACTCAATCTTTGACCCGTGTTCTGCTGAGGAACCACTACCTGCTGCTGTGCCATTGAAGCTTGAGGTATTTGCATTTGTTGCTGTTAAGGCATCATTTGAACCTGTGGTTCGATTTGCTGTTGGTGTGCTATATTAAAACTTGGCACCTGCTGTTGGGGAATTTGCGTTCGCTGTGGAATCTGCATCTGAATATTTATATTCTGGTTAATTCAATTGTTGGACCTCTCAAATTTGAAAAAATATTATTTTGATTCATCTGCACAACACCTTCCTGTTCCAATGCCTGAGACCCCCAACAAGCATGACAAGATTACATCTTTCTCATTGTCTGCATATAACCTGAATTAAAATTAGTATTCAAATGGCCGCAACAACACGATTTCCATTTCCGTTTCCACCACCACCACGTCCTCTGCATCTCGGCTGTCCCTGATTCTGAATCACCTGCATATTTCTATGTTGCTGTGGAAAAATTCCCTGCATTCCTTTTTGTGCTGCTTCTGCTGTATTAATCTGCATCACCATTGCCTTTTCTTTCAATTTCTTCTGCTTCATTTTAACTTGTCACTGCAGTAGATAGCAAACTTCAATACTTCATCAGCTGGTTTTGCTTGCCAGAAAATCAAATGATTCTTAAGCATGTTACCAACTTCACGTCTCAACCCTTCAACAAATCTGAACACCAAATGAAGCATGTCTTTAGGTTCAATTGTCTCTGTATAACTGTAATGTTTAAATGCCTGCAACAACTTTTCATAGTATGCATGTTCAACTCCTTTGCTTCCTGTTCTGTTCTATCCATTCTCTGCCAATCAATGCTTTTAGGGAAAATTCTAATTTTCCAAAATGTAATCATTTTGTAATAGCTTTTCATTACTTCAGGAGATGATGCACCTGTAACTGGATCTCGTGGAGGCTCTGTTGTTGACCAGTTAATAGTTCCTTTGCATTCAGCCCATAAATCAGCTGGGACCACTATTTCTAACAAGGTTTTAAATCCTCCCACAGGCATTTTGTGAGTTTCACAAACCTGTCTGTCTGCTAGTTCCATTCCATTGGTTTCTCTCTCCATCTCGGGTAATCATTTGTGAATGATAAAATATCACTCCTGCTCCAAGAGACATGAACATAATTCACTCCAGGAATTTCTCTCATTGATAATATTTTTACTGGACTGTCTGTCTGCTGTGTGTCAGTAGAGTTCAAATTGCAAACACTCTTTTCTTCTGATCCCTTTTCTTTAACCATCTGCCTTCTAATTTATCGAATGCTCCCCATGTTTGAATACTTTGAATGAATTCCTTAATGTGGATTTTCATTCCAAGTGATCTCATGTTCTCAATGTCTTTTGAATCGAATTCTAATCTGTAGCTGCTTTTTAATGGTTTTGATTTCTCAATATCTACTTCATATTTCTCCGCAACTTCTGATAATTTCTGATGTGCCAATATTGCTCTGTTTTTAACATCTTTACACATGAAGCGTAACTCATCTTCATGACATGAGTCAATTCTAGTTACTTCAAGCGTACCCTCTAACATTTCATGTAATTATAATTTTAATCTTGCCAGATTCAGTGTTATTCCCTCTTTAGCAAGTGATTTCGCTCCTCTCATTTTCTCCAACCAGTCTGTTAACTGTTGAACTGTCAAGCCTTGTAAGGAGACAATATTATTCACATTAGGCACACATTGTGGTGTATTACATGGTGGACCCATTACTTTTTCAAGTGACATCAGAATTGAATTTAGATCTCAATTTGACTCCTCCAAATTTTGTGAAGTCCTGGAATGAGTTAAGTCTAGAAGCGGACCTGTTTTATCAAAAGTCTGAATAATTGGAGACATAACTACTGTCATAGCATTACGTTTCTCCATTTCTGCATTTGTGTTACAAAGATTCTGTACATTGCTCTCATTATTTCCCTGGGCATACAATGGTACAACTGGACCAATAGCAACAGGAACTGCTAATACTTCTGTACTTGATGGAGCATTCTGATTTCTCAAGTAAATTACTCCAGAACTCTGACTTGTAAGTACTGAAGAACTTGATTGCGTTACTGTTACTGGAGTGTACCCTGGCATTGTCTGGGCTTGCACAGGAGTCACAGAATTGGGTGTAGACCCCACCTGGGCTATAAACAGATTTTTACAATATGTGGTATATGTGGTGCAACCGGGACTGTAACTCACAACAGGAATTGTAGAATAAGCTACAGGCTGAGCTGCAGTTTGAATTACAGGAGTCTAAGTTAATTAGTTGTAACCTGTACTTGACTTTGTGTTACCACAACTGCAGGTGGTACACTTGGACTAGTACTAGTACTTGGACTTGTCTCTTGTGCTGCATATGGAGGAAATGATTTCTAAACAATTGTGCCATACATTCATCATCATCTGAATCACTATCATAAGTCAATGATTTACTAGCTTCAGCTGACTTTTACTCATTTTCTTCAGGATCCTTATTCTTTTTCTTTGCCTTTGGTCTGACACTGTTCTCTTTCTCTTGTGTGATTGCAGGATACATTCCAATACACTGTAAATTTTCTGTTCTCCAAAATTTCTGCTCATTATCCCATCTTACTTCTAGCAATGTTTTCTCAAGTTTTCTCATTCATCTCTCAAATTTTAATTTCTCTTGTTGTCTTGCGGCTAACTCCCAAATAGTATGCACAACAAGCACTCATCACAGTTTTAAATACAGTAATACTCAATATGGCAATACACATTCAAAAGTCCTTAATTCGAACAAAGTCCAATATTTGACTTATATTCTTCTTTATTCTTCTTGATAAATCTTTCAATCCAAACTTGCTGCAGTCCTAGTCAACACGTGTTTCGTCTGTGGATTACCCCTCGACTTCTTCAGGACTTTCTGATTTTTCTTAGTGTCGATTTCGTATATTACAATCGTCGCTCTGATTCTTTATGCTGTTATGTATTATAGTGCCAGTGACCGTCTGGCCACCTACGCTTTTGTAATATACCTTTCTTCCTGTCCAGGATGCCCCAATATAATCTGGTTGAGAAGAGTACCCTGTGGTTTGCTCCGTTAGGCCCGCATGTATGCCAAAACAATAGCAAACAGGAAGATAGTCATAGGATTTGGGCGCTCACAGTGAATCCACATAATCACATTTACAATCCAATTGTGGCACGGTGCTCCTGGCAGGAGGATCTTCCTTATTCCTCTAATGTTTCAAGGGAAACTAAACAGTGAAAAAACAGCTGTCAGGGCACTCATGAATCAATGATTCTAAGTTGTCAATGTATCCAATCTTCAGTATATAGTGACAAAAACACCATGGAGAGTTCGAGCCCAATTTATTCTTGAAGCATAGAGTTCATCATAGCAACAAAAAGCCGTCCTTGAAATCAATATTCATGTAGCAACCACAGCCAACACGTGTTTCGTCCCATGAGATAACAGTCTCAAGGACTTCATCAGGGCTTAGCTCAAGTATGGATTATAAGTAAAATCAGTCTTCCCATAACACTTGCAATGTCTTAATAAGGCATAATAAGTCAAAAGTAAGTAGTATTTTGAAGTGATCTCATATCGTATCCTATCATTAGAAGATAATATCTGTAATATGGAAACACACCGCGATCAAGTAATCCCGCGGCGTTCTCAGTATCATGTATGCCAATTCTATCAAACTCCCAAATAGCTAAAGCTTCAAATGGTTCTGGTCTTGGATGGGATTTTGATTTGTAAAGTACTCTTCTCAACTTTTCTAAAATTCTCATATGAAAACTTCCATAAGCAGGAAATGCTAAGCTCCCTTCCTTCTCCATTATTTTGCACCACTGTTCTTTGAAAAATATCATTCTTACCTTTAATTAGACTTAAAACTACAAATCAAATTCAAATCAGGAAGTAATTAAATCCCAAAATCATTTTGCCTTGCTTCTCTCAACCAATAGCTGTTCACTCTTATCCACTAATCTGTTTGTGGCTCCTTTTCAACAACGGACCAACCCCTTTGCAGGCCTAATGATGTTACGCTCACACACACTGTGGCTGACAAAGCCTCGCAGATGAACCTTCAAACCCGATTCACACAGAAAACTAAATGTAAAATATTGCAAGCACCAAAGAAAAATCAACAAACCAGCTTGTCTGCTTACTACAGGTAGGGGTACAATCACTTCGGAAGCTTTACGGATATTTTGACTGCAGCTTTTAGCTCTAATAGCTACTCGTCCGGCTTTAACTTTCTCTCATTCGCAAGTAAAATTCGACCAACAAATTTCACCCTTGACTAGATCCTCTCTGCGCACTTAGGAATCACAAAGTATCTGTCAAACTAACACTCCCTTAACACACTTTCTAAAAACACAACTATACCAACTGCAGACAAGTAAATGACAACAGCCAAGTGTCTCCTACACTTGTGCAATACTCCGGGGTTTTAGACCACGCAGGGTCTGTATAACAACAACCACGTGGGCAATTTTTGAGCACAAAGCGCCACACTCATGTGAAGTATGCCAATTTCCCTACACTCACCCTTTGGAGTACGCCAACTAAGTAAGTAAACTACGTTGGAGTACGCAAACTCCCTATTTTTCTCATACATCACAATCCACCTGCGATTTGCCAAAGCATTGCAAGCACAAACCCTATTCAGAAGTCAAATAGCACTAGGAGTACTGGTAACATACCAAATTTAATCTAGACAACAATGCAAAAACAAATTTCAAAAAATCTGAATTTTCAACACACAATGGCAAAACCATATCTCTCAAATTCAGGATGTCTCCCTCCTGTTGAGACGGAACCATTAAAACTAAGATGTTGCCCTCCATATTGAGATGAAACCATTCTCTACTACCAAACGCTGTGAGTGTGAGACCATCTATGACAGGGTAAGTGTCACGTATTAAGGTAGTGACATATACTACCTTAAGAGGTCGACTCAAATCTTTGGACTCAGACACAAGTAAGAAAACATCCAGTCAGACAATATGAGCAAATAAACATCAAATATAACATCAATAATCAAATTATACCATATGAAGTCAGTTATTTATGCACACCATGACCTATGTGGCCATGAATCACCACACCAGTTTAATAAAGTTTAAACATTTATTGCCCTCAAATTAACAATGCTAAAGTCACGTAGATCATGCGCAAAACCAAATGATATAGCATAATTTATTGTGAAACCCCTTTATATGCAACATCGATACTGACATGTGTTTAACTGTATCAATCTGTGTGCATTTTATGAATCAGTTATAGTAAGTGGCTGATATTTTCTTTAATTAAAGACACCCATACAGTTAGCTGGAATATAATAAATGTAGTCACCATGAAAGAAAATGTTTGCATTTCTTAATTTGCATTTGCTATAATCATTCATACTAACTGTATTTACTTAGAACCTATTTAAATCTAGTGTTGGCCTAACCTGTAACCAGGCCTAAGTGCACATATTACATTTTATAAAATGTTTTGCAAGTGTCTTGTTGGTCCCCTTTTTTGCAAGTTTCTTTTATAGTTCCTTGTTATCTTAGAATAGGTTGATTGTATTAGACTAGAAGGCCACTGACCTTTTTAATTAGCTTTTGGTCTCAGATATGGAGACTGAGATGGTGGGAGACACCATCCTGTACCAGATAGACTGGACTGATGTTACTGCGAGTGTGAGACCACCTATGGCAGGTTAAGTGTCACATAATAAGGTAGTGACATATACTACCTTAAGAGGTCAACTCAAATGTTTGGACTCAGACAGGAGTAAGAAAACATCCAATTAGAAAATATGAGCCACTAAACATCAAATATAGTATCATCTAATCAAACTATACTATAGTGAGTCACTAATTTATACACACCATGACCTTTGTGGCCATGAATCACCACACCAGTTTAATAAAGTTTAAACATTTATTGACCTCAAATTAACAGTGCTAAAGTCACGTAGATCATGCACAAGACCAAATGATAGATGTACAAAAACAACACAGGCTGACTACAGTGTCTAAAGAATCCCAATCTAGCTAAAACATTTATCATTATACACTCCAGAAGAACAATGCAGAATAATAACAATGTTAAGTGAAAAATAAAAACAGTATATATTTAGTTTATGCAGATGAATTAATCTCAATGAAGTAATAAGCAATCACATTTGGACCAGGAATCCCGAACTATTGCTCTAATTTGATAAGCATGTTTGGACTTCATGCAAAAAGAAAAAGAAAACAAAAAAAAATCTGAAAAACATCTAGTATGGTGCTAACCAAAACGAGCGGTTGGATTTTCTAAAGGAGAAAAACCTGTAAGAAAGACAAATGCACATTGGTTGTACCTCTCCTAAAAGAGACAGCAGACGACAAAATCTTCATCAACGGAGCACTGGAGCATCAGGTCTTTATTAGGCAGCATTAGGCATCAAGAACATGAATGGGGCGGCAGTTCAGTAAAGCTGGGCCTAAGGCATCTGAACTGATAGACTCATAGGCAAAGACAGAAACACATCTAACTCAGCACAGTACTAGAACAGGAAATGAACTAGCTCACGTCACCTAAAACTTTGCTATATTAAAGTCCTAAAAGTAACTAACTAAGTTTTTATTAGACAAGACTACAGGGTGAGAGTGTTAATAGCCAATCAGATTTAACTTGTGTCTCCAAAGCAACTCTTTTTCTTAGATTATGATTTGGATTGGTTTATATTGTCACCTCTCTTGTCTCCGGTCAGCAACTCCCTGCAGACATTTACAAAGTTTTAAACAACATGGAACATGACATTGAGCACTGAAGACCATTGTTAAAACTTACAATTATTGTCTCAAGAAAGTATGACAAGTGAAGCAAGAACAGAACGTAATGTTTCCACTGTGTAATTCACACAGGGTGTTAATAAACTAAACTTGCAAACATTTCAGTGAAGTCAGCAACATCGTGCTTCTAGAAAATGCTAAAATGTAGGTCTTTTCACTAATGTGCCACTATGAAGAAAATCTAACATTTTTAATAATAATTTCAAACCATTTGTTTTGTAATTCATTAAAAATTCATCTTTTTAGTACATATAATTATGATAAATCAAAATATACTTTCATTAGACATTATTATTTCATATGAAACACGTTGTGGTGGACACCATGCCAGTCACTTTAAAGCTGTACGTTTATTTTTCTAACACACGTTTTCAGTTAGGCCTTTAAATACACATTATTTCATATTACTTTTAGTGATTAATTTTTATTAATAATGTTCACACTCTAACATTACATCCAAGGTCGTCGAGATGCTTCTTTGAAGGAAGCTGGGAAATTAGGGAGTCTACCTGCTACCCCAGAACACTGTCTTATGTTTGGTTTTGTTCAGTGGAAGATGATAAGGAGAAGCCTTCTGGAATCTTCTTTCATGCTTTAATTGCGTTCTCTTTAGAATTGCAGACCAGATGCTCTCCTGGCATTGCTGAGAGGAGATCTCTTCACAAGTCTGCTGATTTCCCCTGCCCTGTTAAGCTTCATGATTGAATACTGAACTCTTTTCATTGAACCTCAAACCTGGTTCATCTGATGCTGACACCATCCTCACAGAATTTCCCCTTGTCACTTTTGGTACTTTATTTGTAATAGGGGAGGTCTTTTATGAAACCTACTTGGGTCACATTTTGCTTGCTACAAGGTATTCGATTTTTTTATGTTAATTGTACTCATGTATACTTTCAGACTGCATGAACATTTAAATATGTATGTTTTTCTATCAATTTTGTGGATTAATTTGATATATAACCTGAACTAAATTTGTTAAGGAAGTCCTTGAGTTTTGGACACCATCCTCTCTGTCATTTCTGTGGAGCCACATTGAGTTCACTCTAATTGCTATATAATACTGATGTTAGCTGCTTTCTTACACTTCATGTCAACAATCAAAGGTCCATATGACCAATGGAGCATTTTGTTTGATTACTTTACCAAGAGGCTACGATTTTTAAAAAATCCACTCTAGCAGAATTAGGTGCTCTGTGGTTTTATTGCACCTGGTAATTACTGTCTGCATTTTGGCAAGTCAAACCTGCTGGAATTTAAAAGAGGAAAAAGGCAATGATAGGCATATTTTGTTGCAGTAAGCACCAAAATCTGCATGATATTCTCCAACAGCTAACAGCCAACTTGTGATGTTTGCTGTTTATTGCACCAGCTAAATTACAATTACTGCGGTGTCCATTTTTAACCGGTGCACCAGTGATTTAATGAATAGAATAGGCTGTCACAACTCAGGTGAGACGTATTTTACGGGGGTGGTGACGTGAAGTGAACGGGTCTAGTTATGTTTCTCCCAGGTCAGCGAGGACAGGCGGGGTGGGTTAGGGGCCCTTTCTGCATCACCCCAAAAAGTCCTTCAAGTTTGAAGATCATCTTCTGGTGGAATTGGAGGTGTGAGGGCCGTATCTTTAAAAGGGATTGCACAGCATGAAGTGGGTTTCTTTGTTTCCTGCTCCATGCTGCAGCCTAATTGAGCTGCCAACAGACCACCAGAACACCTGTCCGCTCATAGGAAGCTGCAGAATTGCTGATGGCCCCCTCATTTCTGCCCACCAGGAGCCACATGGGCAGAGAGCTTGTTTCTTACTTGACCCAGGAGTTATTGTCATATTTATTGGTGGTTCTGGAGGGTGCTGAGGGGCCCCAGAAGACAGGTTACTATGGGGCATGGTGGAGGGTGGTCGAGGCCCAGTTTTTTCACGCAGTCAGGAGCTATTGCTCAGAGGCACTGTCTTCAGCCTTCTTGCCATAAGAATTTCCGTTACAAGGGTTCAAGTCCCCCCTACGGCCTTAATGGATCTGTGGGTAATTTCCCAGACAATGTAAAAATCAGATCAGAAAGGGCTTGGAGGACTGTTAGGGCTCAGGGGACTGCAGAGAAGTCAAGAGAGCAAGTTATGTGTCAATTTGTTTTATTTTAAAGCATTGTTGTGCACTGGTGTTATCAAAAATGTTTCCCATTGTTGTGATTTTTGGTTTAACCCCTTCGCGGCCAAGGACGTAACGGTTACGTCCTTGGCTGCATCACTGAGTTGCCAAGGACGTAACCGTTACATCTTTGGACCTAGCACTCCCCCCATTAGCTCGCCTCGGCGCCCCCAGGGAATCGATTCCCCTTCCACCCCCCACCCGACCCCACCGTGGCGTCTGATGACGTCAGCACACAATCGTGCTCTGACCTCCTCAGAGGCCGACGGGATCAGAGGAGAAATTCAAAAGCATTTCTCCTCTAATCACGTGGAGGGGGCGAGAGAGGCATCAAAGGAAAGGAAAGGTCTTTCCTTTCCTTTGATGTCACTCTCAGCATTTCTGCTGCCCGATCGTGATGCCATCGAGCAGCAGAAATGCCCACTAGACACCGGGGAGTTTTCTTTTTGATATATGCATAAGGGACATATCGGCCTATTTCTATTATGCCGATCTGCCACCAGGGGCGGGCAGAAACCATTTAGGCACCAGGGATTGGTGTGTGTGTGTGTCTGTGTTTTTTTTGGGGGGGTCAGCCCTTTGGGTAAGGGTTGCTCCCTATGGGAGCACATTACTGTTGGTCATATATGCCCCCCTTGGGGGTAGATCAGCCTATTTTTGTAAGGCCCATGTGCCCCCAAGGGGGGCAGAAAGCCCACCAGAAACCAGGGAAGAGGGTGGGGGTATGGCCATACCCACACCCCAAATAAATGGGGCCAAAGTTGTTCTGCCCACCGGTGGGCAGATGGGGCAATTATCCCTGATTCACTCCTGGGGGGGCAGAAAACCTACTAGATGCCAGGGCATTAAAAAAAATAGTGGGGTGGTGGCTACCAACCAGTATGGGCATGGTTATACCCCCACCCCAACTGGAGTGGGTAACGGTCATTTTAGCTCTACCCACACATTAAAACATCTTATCCCACGGCAAGCAAGAGGACATTTGATTATTTGGGGTTTTGGTTTTACATTTGGCCCATGAGAGCTTGTATAACTCACAAAATCGTCCCCCTTGGAATGGTGAGGGCTGCAGTTTTTGGACTTTAGGACGCTGCCATGAAGAAAATTCCACAAGACCTAGACACATCTGAAAACTAAACATCTGGGTGAGTCCATGGTGGTATGCTTCACATGCACTCCTCACCATTTTCTTACTCACAATGCCCTGCATACCTCCAATTTTGCTGGAAATCACACATTTTTCTCCATTTTTGTGATGGAACCTTCCGGAATCTGCAGGAATCCACAAAATTCCTACCACCCAACATTGTCGCATCTATACCGATAAAAATTCTGCCCCACTTGTCAGCCTAAAAATATTATTTTTAAAACTGCCCTTTTGGATCTGCTTTGGTTCCACCTCAATTTCGGCATGTTTTTGGCTCTTCCCTGTCACAGGCACTTGGCCCACCTACACAAGTGAGGTATCATTTTTACCAGGAGACTGAGGGGAACGTTGGGTGGTAGGAAATTCGGTGCGGTGATCCCACATAGAAATGTGGGAAAAATGTGATTTTTTTTGCTAAATTTGAGCCTTGCTGAGGATTCTGGGTAAGAAAACACTGAGGGATCTACGCAAGTCACACCTCTCTGGACTCCCCCGGGTGTCTAGTTTTCAGAAATATTTGTGTTTGGTAGGTTTCCTATGTGGCTGCTGAGCCCAGGACCAAAAACGCAGGTGCCCCCGCAAAAACAGGTAGTTTTGTATTTGATAACTTTGATCATTTCCTTTCGCGGGCACTAAGCCTACCCACACACATGAGGTACCATTTTTATCAGGAGACTTGGGGGAACGCTGGGTGGAAGATATTTGTGGCTCCTCTCAGATTCCAGTACTTTCTGTCACCGAAATGTGAGGAAAAAGCATTTATTTGGCCAACTTTTGAGGTTTCCAAAGGATTCTGGGTAACAGCACCTGGTGAGAGCCCCACAAGTCACCCCATCCTGGGTTCCCCTAGGTGTGTAGTTTTAAAAAATGCACAGGTTTGATAGGTTTTCCTAGGTGCTGGCTAAGCTAGAGATCAAAATCCACAGCCAGGCACTTTCCAAAAAACACGTCAGTTTTCAATGTAAACATGTGATGTGTCCATATTGCGTTTCGTGTCGGGGGCATTAGGCCTACCCACGCAAGTGAGATACCATTTTTATTGAGAGACTTGCGGGAACACAGAATAGCAAAACAAGTGTTATTGCTCCTTGTCTTTCTCTACATTTTTTCCTTTCAAATGTAAGACAGTGTGCAAAAAAGACATCTAGAAATGCCCTGTAATTCACATGCTAGTATGGGCACTCCGGAATTCAGAGATGTACAAATAACCACTGCTTCTCAACACCTTATGTTGGGCCCATTTTGGAATTACAAAGGTTTTCTTGATACCTATTTTTCACTCTTTATATTTCAGCAAATGAATTGCTGTATCCCCGTATACAATGAAAACCCATTGAAAGGTGCAGCTCATTTATTGGCTGTGGGTACCTAGGGTTCTTGATGAACCTACAAGTCCTATATATCCCCACAACCAGAAGAGTCCAGCAGATGTAACGGTATGCTGCTTTAAAAAATCTGACATTGCAGGAAAAAGCTACAGAATAAAAAGTAGAGAAAATGGCTGTTTTTTTTACCTCAATTTCAATATTCTTTTTATTTCAGTTGTTGTTTTCTGTAGGAAAGCCTTGTTGTATCTAAACAAATGACCCCTTGATGATTTCAGAATTTTGTCCACTTTTCAGAAATGTTTAGCTTTCCAGGATCCAGTATTGGTTTCACACCTATTTCTGTCCCTAACTGGACAGGACAGGAGCTCCAAAAAGCATGAATAACAGACCTGGTTAGTCAAGGCCCTCTCCCCAGTTAAGTGGCAGGCGATGGTGACATGTTTGAAGGCATATAGCAAAACAGCGTTGGCTCAGTTATTGTATGAAGGCTTTAGGAATGGTTTCAGAATCCTGGCCGGGGGCTGTGTAGGTGTCCCACTTTGTAAAAAACAGCAGTTATTGCAGACTAATGCTAGCATAGCCAGGAATAAGACACAGAAAGAAAGGAAACCGGGAAGGTTAGCAGGTTCATTTGATTCCATCCCACTGGACCGTTTTCTGTGTTCCCCTTTGTGGGCGTTCCCAAAGAAGGATCCAGGGGAATATAATTTGTTTCATAATCTGTCAGCACCTAGGGGTCTGTTGGTCAATGAGACCATTAATGGGGCATTGTGATCTGTCAGATATGACTCTCTAGAGAGACCTGGGACATTTCTAGCCAAGGTAGATATAGAAGCAGCATCTAAGTCGTTGCCCTTATATCCTGATGACTTTCATTCATTGAGTTTTCAATTTGACAGTGCCTTTTACTTTGACAAATGCATGCCCCTGGGCTCCCTGGTCCCCTGCGTTTATTTTGAAAAGTTTAGCACTTTCTTGGAGTGGTTTTTCCAGCAGAAGCCAGGGCACTAGTGGGTAATGCATTATCTAGATGATTTTCTCCTACTGGGTCCTCCAGACACGGCAGGCTGTGGGGAAGTCTTGGAAGCATTTCAAGAGCTAATGGAGGTGTTTGGGGTGACTTTAGCCCAGGCAAAACACGTGACCCTGGCACAGCAATTGATTTCCTCAGAATAGAACTGGATTCCAAGGCAAGCATGCCCAGGCTTCCCCAGGAGAAGGTTGGAGCATCTACAAGAGCATTGAAGGAGTGTCTGGAAGTCAGGAAAGTGACATTGCATCAATGGCAGGTTCTAGTAGGACAGTTGACTGTCGCATTGCATATCATACCCATCACCTGCCCATTTTCCATGTCTATTGCGTAGGTCATGTCTGGTCTGAAGATGAAAGACCATCACACCAGGTTGTCAGGCGAGGTACATCAGGACATGAGAATTTGGGAAGCATTTTTGAGAGACTTCAATGGCTCTGTCATGTGGCCAAGCTGCGCCAAAACCACTGGAGAGTTAGGTTTACTTACAGACTTTGCAGGCAGCATAGGTATAGGCGCCATCTAGGGCACTGCTTGTTGTGCTCATCTTTGGCCAGCAGACTGGGTGGAATCGGGACTGGTGGCAGACAGGTTTTTTTGAGCTCTTCCCCATCATGGTGACCCTCACAATCTGCTCTAACCTACCAGACCTTGTGGCTGCCAGTTTAGCACTCAGGACAAGGCATGCCTATGAAGGGGCATTTTGCATGTACCGCAGGTTTTATGGAGGAGATGGGGTGGGTGAATTATTCTCATCTGAATCTATAATCGCATTTTTGGGACCTTGAGAAAGGAGGGGAGGCCAATGTTGTATGCTAGGTGATACATAGCAGCTATTTCCTTCTTTGCAAAAATGTACAGACAAAGTGATGGGACCCGAGTTTTCTTCATACAGAGGGCACTGAAGGGCTGGTAGAGACTAGAAGGGTCCATACAAGATGCTAGGCACCCCGTGAGCCCATTAAACTGGGGAGGACAGTGGCCAGTCTAAAGAAGTGTGAAGATCACCTGCTGAAGTATGCTGCTGCAGAGCAGATTTCTGCCTGGCATTCTATGGGGCATTGAGAGTAGAGGTGCCAGTTGCCACTAGCAAGAAGGACAAACAGGGTGGTCTGCAAATGGGGGATATTTGATGGCCATACAGCTCCTTGGCAGTGATCATCGATCGCTCAAAGACCAATCAGATAGTTATATGGGAACACATGTTAACGTTGAATTTTAATAATGAATATTCATGTATTCTGAGTGTTGAATTTGCATAGAAAATTAACTAATGCTGAGAAATAATGCACGCATTTGAAATAGCGCCTACTTGAGTGGCTGTAAAATTTCCACGAAGTGTACCCATTAATGGCTTATTAATGTAAAATGTTGAGCTTATGTTTTGATTGATCTAGTAGTATGTCATATTAACCTCTTAAATGCGGGCGTCGGCCACTGGCCGACGCCCACACACCCTCCCTGGTGCGGGTCACGACCAGTGGCCGACACCAGGAAGGGCATTAATAAATCCTCGGGTGCGTCGCACCCGAGGATTTATTTTTTATTTTTTTTCCCCCCCCGGGAGACACGGAAGCTACTGTGTCTCCCCCCGCCCCCCACCCGCTCCTTTGTGACGTCAGCGCGCCGCGAGGCGCGCTGACGTTGCAAAGGTGTTTTCCCCATGAAAGCAGGAAGCAGCCTTGCGGCCGCTTCCTGCTTTCATGGGGAAAACGGCCTTTTTCACGTTCGGGAAGGCCCTGAGGCCTTCCTGAAAGTGTTTCCTGGCCCCCGGTCGCAGCTGTGCTGCGATCGGGGGCCAGGAAACACTTTCAGGTTTCCTGGCTCCCCCGATCGCAGCACAGCTGCTATCGGGGGGGTCAGGAAACATTTTGAAAAGGCCTCGTAAGAAAGGGGAGACTCTCCCCTTTCTTACGAGGCCTTCTGAAACTGTTTCTGGCCCCCGATCGCAGCTGTGCGATCGGGGGCCAGGAAACCCCACTAGACACCAGGGATTTCACTTTTGGGGGGCAGCCCCCCCCCGGAAAACGGGCCGCCCCCCCCGGCATAATTTTCCTAAAAAAATAAAAAGGTAGGTGCCCCCCCAGGGGATTTTTTTTTTTTTCAACAAAAAAAAAAAAAAATGAAATGACAGGGGGTCGCCCGTGGCCAGGGTGACCCCCTGTGGGGGCAATTTTTTTTTTAGATGTTGTAGGGTTTCCCTGGGGGCCATTTTGGCCCCCAAGGAAACCATACAACAACTAAAAAAAAATATATGTATATATCTATATATATATATCTATGTAGATAGATATATCTAGGTACATGGATATATCTATAGATATATCTATGTAGATATATATTTATATATATATATATAGGTAGATCTGTATCAAAGAGATTTATAAAGCGCGCTACTCACCTGTGAGGGTCTCAAGGCGCTGGGGAGGGGGACGGGGGGGAGGGAAAGGGGCTAGGAGGTTCACTGTTCAAAAAGCCAGGTTTTGAGGCCCTTCCTGAAAAGAAGTAGGTTTTGGGTCTTGCGAATGTGAGTTGTGAGTGCGTTCCATGTTTTGGGTGCAATGTAGGAGAAGGATCTGCCCCCGGTGGTGGTGTGTTTGATGCGGGGGTCAGAGGCGAGAGAGAGGTCAGTTGAACGGACGTTTCGTGTGGGGGTGTGGAAGGTGACTCTCGTTGAGGTAGGCAGGGCCTGTGTTGTGGAGTGATTTGTGTGTGAGGATGAGGATCTTGAAGGTGATCCTTTTGTCAATGGGGAGCCAGTGGAGGGATTTGAGGTGTGGAGAGATGTGTTCGTGTCGGTGGAGGTCGAGGATGAGTCGTGCTGCTGAGTTCTGGATGCGTGTAGTTTGCACTTGAGTTTTAGAGTGGTGCCGGCGTAGAGGGCGTTTCTGTAATCAAGCCTGCTGCTGATGAGTGCGTGAGTGACAGTTTTTCTGGTCTCTGTGGGGATCCATTTGAATGTTTTTCAGTATACGGAGTTTGTTGAAGCATGAGGAGGTAAGAGCGTTGATTTGTTGGGTCATAGAGAGGGAGGAGTCTAGGATGATGCTGAGGTTGCGTGCGTAGTTGGCGGGGGTGGGTGCAGGGCCTAGCGTGGTGGGCCACCATGGGGGGTCCCAGGTTTTTTTGGTGAGGGCCAAAGAGGATTATTTCGGTTTTGCTTGAGTTGAGTTTCAGGTGGTTGGCTGTCATATATACATCACTTTTGTCAATATGTGTGTGGTTTCCCTGGGGGGAAAAGGGTCCGACTTGTCTAGTGGCAGTTTTAGTGCCATAAAGAAGCGCAGAAGGTTTATATGCCTACTGCAAAGAGCACATCTGTATTTTATGTAAATAGCTGAGTACATTAGTAAAGTCTATGGAGAGATGAAGGGCACTTTTGCTGGGTGGTAATGAGGGAATCCGAGGAGGAGGGAGTGGGAGCACCAATAATGATTGTTGGACTGGGCGCAGGAGGTGCTAAAGACTGTGACGAATGGTATGTGACAAGGTGTTTTTTGAGTGTCTTGAAAGTACGTGCTGATTGAGGGAAGAAGCGCAGGTAAGGTGGCCTCTACTGTTGCACGTATCTCACACACACCATCGATTTTGTGACTGTCTACGTAGGCTAGTGTTTTAGAGCAACAGTTTAGCCAATAGCAGAGATGGCATCTTGATGGATGACTGCTGCCTGCACTCGGGTTATAGAGGACCGCTCTGACATAGGATCAGAGACTGAGACATCAGATACTGAGACAGCATCTGAGGGATAGGACAATGGCGCAGACTCTGGGAGTGATTTTTCAGTCAGAGGAGTCCCATTCGAAAACTCCTCTTCCAGTACATTATGAGGGAGGTGATGAGGACAGTCCTGCTGTCCCTTCGCAAGCTGTTCGTGCAACTGGGTAATAGTGGGTTAGGCCAACCCAGAGAGCAGGTGAATGCGGCGGCAAGCAGAGAGAGAGTGCTCTCTTGGGAGCTCACCAATTTAGTTCAGCCCCAAATTCCACCACCCAAATCATATTGTGGAGACATCAAAATTGTCTATGGCAAAACAAACTGGTTTTGTAAGGCAGGCACCTGTGTTTTTGGTCCTGGATTCGGCGGCCATATAGAGAAACACACTAAACCCAAACATTTCTGGAAACTAGACATTCGGGGGAGTCCACAGAGGTGTGACTTGTGTGGATTCCCCAAAGTTTTCTTACCCAGAATACCCTGCAAAGCTGAAATGTTGAGAAAAAACTCTATTTTTCTCGCATTTCTGTCACACAAACTACAGGAATATGCTGGGATCCACAACATTCCTACCACCCAGTGACTCCTCACCTGTCCTGATAAAAACACTACCCCACTTGAGTGCCTACACCTAGTGCCTGTGTCAGGAATGGATCACCCCAGGGTCAACAGCTGCCTCACGTAAGGACCAACATTGACCGTTGTGTGATCTATTCCTGTCGCAGGCACCAGGCCTAACCACACAAGTGAGGTATCATATTTATCGGGAGACTTGGGGGAACGCTGGGTGGAAGGAAATTTGTGGCTCCCCTCAGATTCCAGAACTTTCTGTCACCGAAATGTGTGGAAAACGTGGTATTTTAGCCACATTTTGAGGTTTGCAAAGGATTCTGGGTAACAGAACCTGGTCCGAGCCCCACAAGTCACCTCATCTTGGATTCCCCTGGGTTTCTAGTTTACAAAAATGTGCTGGTTTGCTAGGTTTCCCCAGGTGCCGGCTGAGCTAGAGGCCAAAATCCACAGGTAGGCACTGTTTTCTATGAAAAAATGTGATGTGTCCAAGTTCTGTTTTGGGGCATTTCCTGTCGCGGGCGCTAGGCCTATCCACACAAGTGAGGTATCATTTTTATCGGGAGACTTAGGGGAACGCCGGGTGGAAGGAAATTTGTGGCTCCTCTCAGATTCCAGAACTTTCTGTCACCGAAATGTGAGGAAAACTTGTTTTTTTGGCCACTTTTTGAGATTTGCAAAGGATTCTGGGTAACAGAACCTGGTCCGAGCCCCGCAAGTCACCCCTCCTTGGATTCCCCTAGGTCTCTAGTTTTCAGAAATGCACAGGTTTGGTAGGTTTCCCTAGGTGCCGGCTGAGCTAGAGGCCAAAATCTACAGGTAGGCACTTCTCAAAAAACACCTCTGTTTTCTTCCAAAAATGTTGATGTGTCCACGTTGCGCTTTGGGGCGTTTCCTGTCGCGGGCGCTAGGCCTACCCACACAAGTGAGGTATCATTTTTATCGGGAGACTTGGGGGAACGCCGGGTGGAAGGAAATTTGTGGCTCCTCTCAGATTCCAGAACTTTCTGTCACCGAAATCTGAGGAAAACTTGTTTTTTTAGCCACTTTTTGAGGTTTGCAAAGGATTCTGGGTAACAGAACCTGGTCCGAGCCCCGCAAGTCACCCCTCCTTGGATTGCCCTAGGTCTCTAGTTTTCAGAAATGCACAGGTTTGGTAGGTTTCCCTAGGTGCCGGCTGAGCTAGAGGCCAAAATCTACAGGTAGGCACTTCTCAAAAAACACCTCTGTTTTCTTCCAAAAATTTTGATGTGTCCACGTTGCGCTTTGGGGCGTTTCCTGTCGCGGGCGCTAGGCCTACCCACACAAGTGAGGTATCATTTTTATCGGGAGACTTGGGGGAACGCCGGGTGGAAGGAAATTTGTGGCTCCTCTCAGATTCCAGAACTTTCTGTCACCGAAATGTGAGGAAAACTTGTTTTTTTGGCCACTTTTTGAGATTTGCAAAGGATTCTGGGTAACAGAACCTGGTCCGAGCCCCGCAAGTCACCCCTCCTTGGATTTGGGAGGCAATTATTTGACTAGCCTATACACAAGGACTTATTTGAATTGATTGTTTCAAAGGTCATGTTCTCACTCATTGAGTCACTGATCTGTTTTGTGTTTTTTGGTTGCACAGGAACAAACTAGTTATGGTCAGGTGACTCCAATTTATTAGAGGCTCTGTTAAGGTAAGGTTTTCACTTGTAACGAATATGAAGACAATAAAATGTAATTACCCTTCAAATATTTGAATACATGTTTTTGTGCGAGTAAATAAAATATAACCTGAGATCTTTCGATCTCAACTCCAAAAAGTGTTCTCAGGCTAAGTCATTCACGGGTCTCAGCTGGGCAAGGACAATAGTTGGTGGGTAATTGTTATCGGGGGACATCGCACCTCTCTGACGTCTACTTGTTCAGGGCCTATAAAACAGCAGCAGAACGAGAAAACGATCAAAGCTCTCAGAGACCTGTTTTCTGTCTCAAGTTTCCACTCCTTTGCCTTAGGCTAGACCCTCGTCATCAAAGAGCTGTCGCTCTGGGGGCTATGTGTGGGACAAAGGGCTAAAGACAGTGATGTTACTGTACTAGTGAGAGATGATCAACGCATTTTAAGGAGTTGAGGACCATGCTAACACCTGTGAGTTCCTAATGTAGCGTTACACGTTGGTTCTGGAATATTCTTTTCTTAGGTGAAGAACGTTTTATCCTCTTTATCTGCAAGCTCTCTCCCGCAAGCGAAAGGAATTGTTCCTGTATTTTTTTTTTTTGTTTGCTTGCCTGAACCGTGCGTGCCGTTATAGCTATGTTGGCTGAACAGCACAGTTCACTGGAGCTGTCGATACGGAGTATAATAACATCCAGGCACAGAGGAATGAAAAGGCCAAGAAAGAGCATTAACAGCCAAGGAGAAGGGAATAAAATAAATGTGGCGGTAATAAAAATAGATTATTCAATAAAAAAAATGTATCCAAGGGCAGATGATCACCGCTGAGGGAAATATGTGAAGATGTCCATACATTTATTTCACATATATTTACATGTTTCAGCATTTACATTTCACTGTATTTGAGCCAAGATGTGGCAATGGCTCCGTCTCCGCCTCATTACAATATCATTTTAACAGAACTATTGCTTTTGGGTGTATTTCTCTCTGTTTTTTTTAAAGGCATTTCATTTCGTTACTGCTCTGCAGCCATTTGTCCTCCGGAAATAACTAGCACACTGCAATGAGCAAACATGTAATTTGCTGCTGAAAATGAGATTTTGAGGCTGGGAATGACTTTAATTACTTTTAAGTTTAGTCCTTGCTTGGCATACCATGCTTGCTGGCTCTAATAGGCATCCATTTCAATCACTGCAAAGCAGTAAAATAGATAACATTATTCCTGGTTGCTTTGATTAGTTGGGAAATTAAATTCACAAAAGGCAAAAAGAGAAAGTCTGCTAGTCGTTAATCTTTTCTTTGCAGGGCAACAGTCGATCATGTCGCCTAACCTATCAATATTTTCCCTTCTCACACAAAGAATTGCCCTACAACTAATCTAGCAGGATTCCCAAAAGTGCATTGGCACGTGCACAGAACTACGGTAAACTGAGTTCTTGGATGCAAGGCCTAGCAATCAATGTCTTATACAGCCGAAATTAGACAACTACTTCCCAGCATGTGGCTAGGGTTGTAAGCGTGATGTGATCAATTGCCTTATTTTACATCCGCCATCAAAATCCTCCAAAACTCGCAACACAGGGGGGTAAGTCCAAAAATATACTGTTATGTTCCACAGTTAAAACAACCACCAAAATACATACAACTCTTTACATTTACATTAGAAATGGGTATGAGCAATGTAAAGCCATATGCATATTGCAAAGATCACTGTACAAGAGAGTTCCCCTGCTGCTAAGGCCTTTATCCACCCCCTCTATTCCTGGGAGGTCTCTCAGATCCTCTTCAGCACACTTGCAAAAAGGTACCCAAAATTTGTCGGTCTCGCTGGGAAGGCTATTCAATGGCCTACCTCCCTCCAAAAATCTGGAATATCCTTCCACTTGACCTACGTCAATGTAAGGCCCTGAAAACTTGACTGTACAGTAATTAATTCCTCTTCTGCAGCGATTGGGTGAATCATGATGACTGTTCTAGCACTGGGAGGCCTTCGGGTAGCAATGGGCTTTTCAGGAACCTTAGAATAGAATGGAAATATGTCATGTTTGTTGAAATATTCACCGAAAGAGACACCACACCCTGATTTTTACTTGTGTGTTCAACAGCTCATCATGAGATTGAGGCGTGAAGCAAACTGATGAAATGTATGCAGGAAAAAATATAATAGCTTTATTGTTTATTTAAGTTCCCCGTTGAATGACTTTTCTCTCTAATTCTTGTGTTTGTGCCACACTGAAGAATTTAGGATCATCCTGATTTTTGACTGATTAAGGGCCTGATTATAACTTTGGAGGAGGGTGTTAATCCGTCCCAAATGTGACGGATATCCTGCCCACCGTATTATGAGCTCCATAGGATATAATGGACTCGTAATACGGTGGGTGATATATCAGTCACATTTGGGACGGATTAACACCCTCATCCAAAGTTGTAATCAGGCCCTAAGTGTGTCCTTCCGCTGCTTACTTCAGAGAACTATTTATCTATTTTTATTTCTCTATTTCTGTACCGTTTGAAACTTAACACTTGATGGAAGAGCACATACTGCCTCTTCCTCTCTATCTCTTTTATGGTTTCTATTTCCATCTCTCCCCTTGTCTCTGTCCCCAGACCAACAGTAATGTTTGTTTTCCCAAGCCATCCATTGTTTCTGTATTGCTCTCTCTGACACCAAGCTCTCTTGCATCTTCGCGTCTCTCTCTCTCTCTCTCTGCTCCATTCCTCTGTCTCTCTCTCTCTCTCTCTCTCTCACTGCTGCTGTTTTGTCAATGTTTGTAGAATTGCACTAGCTTTGGCAACGCCAAAAACAGGAGTGACCTATTTTGGAAAGTTATTTTCTATACTTTCAAGATGGCAATCTTGTCACGTGTAGATGCAATGTGGTGGGCATAATGGAAATATTAAAAATAGCAATCCATGATGGCTACTCACAGATACTGACTTTGATGATGTTTACAGTGCAGTTTTAGGTTTCAAAAAGTCAATTGCCGCTGCAGCCAACATCTTTGAACATCATTTTCTAGACTTCCAAGATGGCTGCCTCGTTGCAATAAAATGCAACATGATGGCCGTCCTGAAAGTTTAGAAAGTAGCAATCAAGCATGGCTGCCTACAGCTATTGTCTTTGCGAATGCTTCCTAGCCCTAAAAGAGAGATACAGAGCCTCGGAGTGTTTCTGGATTCCTGCCTCACAATGAATCACAACATCAAAAAACTTGTTGCCAATTATTTTGGTATCCTGAGACCTCTGCGAAAGGTCCTCAATGTTCTTCCATTTTTAGCCAGAGGATTCATCAACCAGGCTTTTGTAATCTCACACCTGGACTATGGTAATGGCTAATACCTCGACTTGCCTCAATATTTGATCAAAAGATTGCAGGTCATTCAGAATGCCACTGCGATGCTTCTTATGAACCTCCCACGACACCAGTCTGCCAAAGAGGCTCTGAAACATTTACAGTGGCCCCTGGTGAAGTGGCGAGTGCAATTTAAAGCCTTATGCACCTTGCACAGATCACTGCATAAGATAGGCCCTCTGTTGTCAAGACCTTTAGCCACCCCATATATTCTTGGGAGATCTCTCGGATCCTAGTCAGTACATTTGCTAAAGGTTCCCAAAATTTGTAGATCTCGCTAGGAAGGCCGTTAAATGGCCTACCTGGTCCCCAAAATCTGGAATATCTTTCCACTTGAACTACGTCAATTGATCCTCAAACTTTCGTTCCAGAAGGCCCTCAACACTTGACTGTAATTAATTCCTCGGCTTTAGCGGTCTGGTAAATCATAATGACTGTTCTAGTGCTGGGAGGCATTCAGGTAGCCATGCACTTTCTAAGAACCTTAAAATAGAATGGAATTATGTCACATTGGCGAAACACGAAGGATCGGCACTGCTAGTCGAAATATGCTGCTGTCCTTTTCATACACTGCTGACGGGTGTGAAGGTATACTTGGGATTTTTTTACATGTGGACCTCCGGGAGGTAGTGAACATATATTATCTGTGATATTTGTGGGAAAAACTGACCTCCAGACTTTCAGAGTTCATGCGCCTGCATATCACTCAAGGCCCATGACCTGGCCAAACACCATTCTACTCCATTCCCTCATTGTGAGGTGCAGTGGATTGTTGATAGATGTGATGTGGTTATATGATGCTTGTGAGGGTGTGGGGTGCAAGCATGTCTGTCCTGGTGCAATGCTGTTCATGGCAATTTCCAGAGCTGATGTGAGGCCCAAATCCATCTTCTGGAAGCAGGCCATCTCTGTAGCACCAGATGTACCTTGTGCCTGCCTCAGCTACTAAACCTCAATCCAGCTGGTGCAAATGTGGCACAGACAGGCAGGTGCAGTCCCAGGGCAGTGGAACTACAGAAATGCTGCACTGGGGCAAAAAGTTTGTCACCTTTCTGGTGCCAGGTTACATATGTTCTCCCTCCAATCATGAAATTGATGAGGTATGTAAAAGACAGCATACATAATTCAAAACAGTTAAGATATAAAGGCAATAGTAACTAGACAAAAATAATTAAACATAATTGATGAGGTATGTAAAAGACAGCATACATAATTCAAAACAGTTAAGATATAAAGGCAATAGTAACTAGACAAAAATAATTAAACATAATATACTAATGGAGCAAAAATAATGCTAATCAAATGGATAAAATAATCTTGTGCTTCTAATATGAATTTAGTATTTGTACCCTTTATTAAAAGTTTATTCTAGAAGACCCTTAAACTCTGCTGCAAAATGAAAATTAGGTCTATCCACCTTCTTCAGCATTTCCCCACCCTATTATGAAGGTGGTGGAAGGCAAACTTCACAATGCTTACTTTTATTACATACAGAAAACCTTACATGTATCCCTGATGTGCTGGGAGAAAACTCTGAGCAGAACAAGATGTTTTAGGTGAGTACGCCAAATGTACTTCCACTTTGGGAGTCGATTTCCAGTACCCACAGATGTTCACAATAGTTTCTCCATGTCCTATGGGAATGGTGGGATTGTACTCGTGCTTTAATAATAGCAACCCAGTGTGACATTAGACATCGCCTTTTTGGCACAGCCAGGTTTTCCTGGTGGTCTTGAAAAAAAGTACACTAGACTGTTCGCTGTAAGCCAGTTGAATGGCCTGATGTACTTAGACTGACGGCCACAATTTCATAAAACTGCCAGTGTAAAGTGTCACCAGTGTAGTCAGCTGCACTCTTCCGGTGGAACCATGACAGTTCACCTAACCCTAAATAGAGCAGGGACAGTACAATGCTGCACATTTGTGACGCGCACTCTGTCCATCAGACTCTAAGTCAGGCCCTATGTCTTTAACTGCTAGGACATCAAGTTCACCATTGCCTGTCAGACTCACACAGGCTTCGTGGTAATCTGATCCAAATGTAGTCCTTTTCCTACTGCCATGTAACACTCATTCTGCATGCATGCCAAGATGTCAGCAGACTGATGTTGGCTGATCTGTGATTAGTATAGGGTTAACTGTGCTGAATGTTGAAGGATACCAGATTAAGGCCCTCATAACAACCCTGGAAGTCGGTGATAGAGCGGCGGTAATGCTGCCAACAGGCAGGCGGTAAAACAAAGGGAATTATGACCATAGTGGACAACACAGACAGCCACTTTAACACTTCGACCGCCACGGCAGTAGCAACAAGCACTGCAGCGGTAACCGTCAACAGCCAGGCGCAAGACAATGTACCGCCAACAGTATTACAACAGGCCAATCCGCAAGCTTTTCCGGGGCGGTACCAACGCCATCAAAAGCACAACGGAAACAGTACACTGAGGGGAAACGACTCACCCCTCGACACTCAAGGAAGAACCGCGACACCATGGTGCCCGAGCTGCACATTTTTCCAATGCTGGTGTACCTCCTCATACACCAGGAACACGAACGCCAACGAAGACGACCATGGTGAGTACTGCACCTGGCACACAAGGGAGGTGGGGAGGAAAAAGAGAGTGACACACACACGCAACACACAACACCCCCACCCTCACCCCCAACACCATACACACAAACAGATGCAACAACATTACATATACACCACGTAACCCTCAGGAATAACGCAAGGAGAAAAGGAATGGATTAAAATGAGTGTAATAGTACAATTTAAGATAAATACTTCCTTAAATCAATAAACAGTATGTACAATACGTACAAACGGTGGGACAATGCCCACTCCAAAATGTCTCTGGCCCACGGGGCCATAACACATAGGCCAAGGCCACACTTGACTCCTGCCTCAATACGGAGAGAACACTCCTGGGGCATCAGGTCGAAAACACACAGGCACCTCAGGGGGACAGGGAATGGGGGGCACCTCAGCCGGAAGATGGTACAATGCCACTGCTCCTGGAGGGGGCTACATGCCCACTTCTTGGTCCTGCGGAGTTCCAAGCCACAGTCTCTCTAGTGGGTGGGTTGCCCACTGCTTGGTCCTGGGGAGTGCAAAGCCACAGTCTCTCTAGTGGGTGGGTTGCCCACTGCTTGGTCCTGGAGAGTGCAAAGCCACAGTCTCTGGAGTGGATGGCTTCTCTACTGGTTCTGGAGGGGGCTTTTTGCCCAGTGTGCTTCATCCTGGATAGTGCAAGGTCACAGTCTCTCACCTGGGTGTCACACCTACAGGTGTTGCAGGGGCCAGGATGCATTACAGCCCATGTAGTCGCGACTACACACTGCTCGCCGGCGGTGATAGCTGCTCAGTGGATGTCAGTTGCGGTGCAGGTGGTGGTGCTGTCAGGGGTAGGGGGAGGCTCCAGCCCTTCCCCTGCAGCCTCGGACGGCTGCCCACTGGGGCTGCTGCTGCTGGCAGTGGTGCTGCTGGCAGTGCTGGCGGCGGGGCAGGTGGCGGTGCTGGCCGCGGTGCAGGTGGCGGTGCTGTCAGTGGTGGGGGGAGGCTCCAGCCCTTCCCCTGCAGCCTTGGATGGCTGCAGTGCCATGGCTGGTGTTGTGTGCCCCTTTCTGCCCTTGGCAGATGGTGGTGCCTCCTTGTTTCTGCCAGCTGGTGTTCCTTTCCTGCGCTTGCTGGCTGGTGTCCCGTTCTTGCCCTTGATAGGTGGCGGCCCATTCATGCCCTTGGTAGGTGGTACAGTCACACTGGCTGTGCTGACGGGTGCCTCCTTGGAGCCTCTCACACCTGCAGTAGCTGCAGAAACCACAGTGGCCGTGGACTGGGTGGCTGAGGTGCTGGGCTGGGTTTTGGCCACCCTGGCCTGAAGTGAAGGATGGGGGAGGGGTAGTGAATAGGTCAAGGGTGGCAAGGAAAAGCTTCTTAGGGACACTGAGGTGGGAAGAGGGTGAAGGTTTGGGAGTGGAGGAAGAGGGAGTGGTTGTAGGAGGTGCCTGTCTGCCATGTTTGGGTGCAGGTGCATGGGCTGGATGCTGTTGTGAGGTGGATGGCTGTTGGGTGTCTGAGTGCTTGCGTTTGTGTACTTTGGGAGGAGGGGTCACAGACACAGTGGGAGAGGACACAGGAGATGTGTGCATGGATATAGGGGTGGTGACTGCCAGTGAGGGCCGTGTAGTGATAGGTGTGCTGGTAATGGAGGTAGTGGATGAGGATGTAGTGCATGCAGGTGTGAGTGGAGATTCTACTGGGAGCGAGGTGGACTACGAGGAGGAGGGAAACACAGTGGAGGCAGTGGATGTTGGTGTGTCTGCATCTGGATGGTGCTTGTGTGAGTGCCTGTGGGATGAAGTGTGGTGCTTGTGTTTGGCGAAGCCACTTCTGTGTGTTGATTTCGGTGAATGTAGGTCTGAAGGTGTGCTTGGGATAGGCTGAGGTTGAGGGGATGGGACTGGGTAGAGGAAGTTGGAGGGGGGAGGCTGGAGACAGGGACAATGGCTGCCATCAGTGAGTTGGCCAGACCCTGGAATGCTCTCTGTTGGGCCACCACGCCAGAGTGAATGCCCTCCAGGTATGCATTTGTTTGTTGCAAATACTCTGCTAGACCCTGGATGTCATTCAGTATGGTTGACTGCCCAACAGAGAGGGATCTCAGGAGGTCAATAGCCTTCTCACTGAGGGCAGCAGGGCTGACTGGGGCAGGGCCTGAGGTGCCTGGGGCGAAGGAGATGCCCATCCTCCTGGGTGAGCGGGTACGGGAAACACACTGAGGGGCTGCTGGGATGGCAGTGCTGGTATGGGGGTGGTGGCTGTACCTGTAGTTGGGGTGGACACAGAGGTGTCCGCCACTGCCAGGGAGCTTCCATCGGAGGAGGAGTCGCTGTCGGTACTGTCCCCTCCTCTCTCCGTTGTGGTGCTCCCCTCGCCCTCCGTCCCACTGGTGCCCTCACCATCTGTGGATTCGGCCTCCAGGCCCATGTGGGATGCAGCTACCTCCGTCGCCGGTGCCTCTGCTCCTCTGCCAGATGATGCGGATGCACACAAGGACAGGGTGACAAAACAAAAAGGGGGGGGAGACAGAGGATACACTTGGTCAATGCCAGCAACAACACTACCGTTGGCGTACACAACTCACAGGGAACAGCCCTATGCACTGGGCCATGCACTACCAGTTACAATGCTAGTCACCAGCCCATGGGGTACAATGCCTAACGCCATTAGCTGCACACCTGAAACCCACAGGACCCTGCCCAGTAGTAAATGTCGACTAACATAATTGGGGTTGGAGTGCATCAGAGCTTGCCCATCATGGAACTTAACCTGCCTTGTTCGCCTTGGCCTAGGGGCATCCACAGCCCACATCCCCCACCCAGGTAACACCTTAACGCACGCAAAGTCGTGAATCTGAATCTGTACTAACCCCCTTGCGGCTGCTGTGATGCCTTCAAGTGCCCATCCAACTCTGGATAGGCCACCACTATGATGCAGAACATCAGGGGGGTCAGGGTACGACGGGCTCCCCTTCCTCATTGTGAGTCCACCCCCAGCTGGGCCTCCGCCGTCTTCCTTGCCCAGCGGCGCAGGCCCTCCAACCATTTGCAGCAGTGTTTGCTCCTCCTGTCAAAGACCCCCAGGGTCCGCACCTCCTTGGCGAATGCACGCCAAACACCCTTTTTCTGATGGGCGCTGACCTGCAGAAAAAAATACAGCAGAAAAGGTTTTATTCATACCGTCCGGACTGTCATACTCATGGCCCAACATATCCCTCCCATCCCCTTACGCTCATACATTGACCACCATACATGCAGCGCTCTGCCCAAGACCAATCAGCCCCCCACACGAGGCTTACACAGACAGCACTCCATACATTCATGCCCCATGCATCATGCTCACAGTGTACTCTCCTGTTGGTCTGGAGGGCCATGAAGTAAACGGTATTGGGGTAGGACCCCATCCACCAGTCTCTCCAATTCCTCCGAAGTGAAGGCAGGGCTCCTTACCCCAGACACCCGAGCCATGGTCGCTTCCAGATACAGGTCACAGCAGCACTTGCAGTGTAGGTCCTCTCCTGTTGAAGGTCAGTTAGCAAGTGAGTGAACAGATAGAAAATGGCGATCACGTCCGCGGCTGTGCGTACCGTCACTGCCGGCGTACATCACCATTGTCTCTTGGAACGCATAGGCCCCAATGGTAACCAATGCAGTGTTGCACGGCGGTCGTCGATCGCCACCCGCACCGGCGCACAACGCCAGCGGGATATCCTCATTTCCACTTGTCCCTCTTCACAGGTCAGGCGGCTGCCATTTCAGGAGGGCACAGACCATGGCACCTAACTGCCTCACAGCAGACATAGGCACATCAACTGACTTACAAGTTCACATACTGTTTCTATAAAACAAACATAGCACATTAATCTGAATATATGTTTGAATATGACCGTCTGCTCACCGTTTTTCACCCTAGAGTTCAACGTAGAAGATGAATAGGAGATGGAGACATACCCCCATGTACAGACCCCTGGTGGACCTGGCGACAATGAAGGACAGGCACTTATCCTAACCTACAGACTTGATAGGGCCACAATCACAGAGCTGTGTGCCCAATTATAGCCAGACCTGATTTCAACTATCCGACACCCCAGAGGTATCCCCCCTCTAGTGCAGGTCCTGTCAGTGCTCCATTTCTTGGCAAGTGGTTCCTTCCAAGCGACAGAGGCCATGGCATCAGGGATGTCACAGCCTATGTTCTCAAACGTGCTGACCAGAGTGTTGAAACACATGCGCAGCTACATCATATTCCTCCAGGTGGAGGATTTGGCCACAGAGAAGGCTGACTTCAATGCAATGGGACATATCTCCAACATGCACATATTGCCTTTGTCCCACCCGGAGAAATGAACAGGTGTTCAGAAATCGAAAGATCTTTCACTCTCTGAATGTGCAGATGGTGTTTGGCGGACCAGTACATCTCCCATGTCAATGCAAAGTATCCTGGCTCTGTGCATGATGCCTTTATCTTGAGGAATAGCAGCATCCCATATGTGATGTCTCAACTCCAGAGGCACAGGGTGTGGCTAAAAGGTGAGCCCATGGTCCCCACCCAGTTGATGTAGGTATATGCGTGTGGGGTTGGCCCTAAGGATGAGTGTGTGGCTAACAGGTATCCCTCGATATTTACAGGTGACTCTGGTTACCCCAACCTCTCATGGCTACTGACCCCAGTGAGGAATGCCAGGACAAGGGCAGAGGAACGTTACAATGAGGCACATAGGTGAACAAGGAGGATCATTGAGCGCACCTTTGGCCTCCTGAAGGCCAGATTCTGGTGCCTCCGTCTGACAGGTGGATCCCTGTACTACTCACTCAAGAAGGTATGCCAGATCATCATTGCATGTTGCACAACCTGGCCTTGAGACTCCAGGTGCCTTTTCTGCAGGAGGATGAGCCTGGAGATGGTCGTGTGGCAGCAGTGGAGCCTGTGGACAGTGACGAAGAGGAGGCAGAGGAAGAGGATGTGGACAACAGAACTACTATAATTCAACAGAACTTCCAGTGGCACACAGGTAAGACACTGTAACTTCACCTTCCATTGCAGTTTTGTGTTGTACATTGTACATGGCAGCCTGATTTCCCTATTTCTATGGCCACTTACTGTATCCTTTGGCATCTCTATTTTCAGATATCTGTTCCCCACTCTGGCTCCTGATGTGTTTACTGCTGCCCACTACAGGTCATACCTATGTAAATATAACTGTACATTTGAATTGCAATGTTGACAGCTTGTTAAACTAATACATATTTCAATCAATTGACAGACTCCATACTTGTATTAGTTCCAAGGGTGTTTATTTCTGTGATAATAAGTGTAGAGGGTATTGCAATGGGCTGGGTTGATGGTGGAGAAATGTCCAACGTGGAGTCCAGTCTATTGGTATCACAGATACATTGTCCAAGATGGCATAGGAAGTGGAGCAATTGCAGTTCAAGGTGGACAGGGTGACAGAGTGGGACACAAGGGTGACATTCAGGGAAGTCTTATTTCCTGGCGGGGGTCTTGGCAATGTTCTCTGGCTTCTGCGTGGATCGTGGGGACCTTTTGCGTGGTGGTTCTCCTTCTGCAGGGGGAGGGGTGCTGGTGGCCTGTTGTTCCTGTGGCAGGGCCTCCTGTCCACTAGCGTAGGCGGAGGTGGAGGGCTGTTCTTCAGTGTGGCTAGTGTCAAGGGGCCGTTGGTGTGCCACTGCCTCCCTCATGGTGTTGGCCATGTCTGCCATTACCCCTGACCAGGGTGGTGTGAATGTCTCTCAGGTCCTCCCTGATCCCCAGGTACTGCCCATCCTGCAGCCGCTGGGTCTCCTGCAGCTTGGCCAGTATCTGGCCCATTGTCTCCTGGGAATGGTGGTATGCTCCCAGGATGTTGGTGAGTGCCTCGTGGAGAGTCGGTTCCCTGGGCCTGTCCTGCCCCCTGTAGCACAGCAGTCCCCCAGCTTCCCTATTGTCCTGTGCCTCTGTCCCCTGAACCATGTGCCCACTGCCACTGACCCCAGGTCCCTGATCGTCCTGTGTTTGTGGGGTTGCCTGGGGTCCCTGTAGTGGTGGACACACTGCTGATTGACGTGTCCTGGGGACAGAGGGATGGGCCTGCTGGGTGGGTGCTGTGGTGGTGTTTCCTGAAGGGGGAGACTCTGTGGTGGTTTGGGAATGTGGCTGGGTGACCAACCGTCCAGAGGTCTCTGATGGGCTAGGTTCGTCATCCTGATCCAGGCGTGCAGAGCTGCTGTCATCACTGTGGGCCTCTTCTGGGGAGGTACTGGTTGTGGCTGGCACCTCCTCTCCAATGAAGTTGTGTGGGGGTCCTGTGGGGATGTAAATGCAGTGTTATTGTTTCTGCGTGTGACATCTTGTGCATGGGTATGTTTCCCTCTATGGTTGTTATTAGCAAGGAAGTTTTGGTTTGTGTGATTTGTGATTTGGTTGGCTAAGTGATTGTCACTAGTGTGCATGCTGTGGTGACGGGTGTCCATGCAGGTCTGTGATGGGGGTCCATGCATTGTTGTCGCATGCAGGGCTTTGTATTGGGATGGGTGGGTTGTGATGGTGGGGTTTATGTGAGGTGGTGGGGTGATGGGGGTGAGGTAGGGGTAGGAGTTTGTGACGGTATGAACGTGGGGAGGGATAAAGTAGTAAAGATTTGACTTGCCTGAGTCCAGTCCTCCTGCTACTCCTGCAAGGACCTCAGGATGCATGATCGCCAAGACTTGCTCCTCCCATGTTAGTTGTGGGGAGGAGGTGGGGGTCCACTGCCAGTCCTCTGTACAGCCATCTGGTGTCTTGCAACCACGGAACGCACCTTCCCCCGAAGGTCATTCCACCTCTTCCTGATGTCATCCCTTGTTCTGGGATGCTGTCCCACGGCATTGACCCTGTCCACGACTCTCCACCATAGCTCCATCTTCCTAGCAATGGACGCCTGCTGCACCTGTGATCTGAATAGCTGTGGCTCTACCCGGATGATTTCCTCCACCATGACCCTTAGCTCCTCCTCTGAGAACCTGGGGTGTCTTTGTGGTGCCATGGGTGTAGTGTGAGTGGTGTGTGTGAGGGTGTGTGGGGTGATGTGTTGGGGTTTGTGCTTTGAGGTGCATGTATGGTGTATGGGTGATGGTGTTTTGTGGCTCTGATTCAGTGGGTGCTCCTGGCTTGTCTCTCTCTCAGTTGTCAAATTCTTTGGGTCATAAAGGGTTGTGGGTAGTGTGTGTGTTTTATATTGGTGTGGGTGTGTGGGTGTGGTGTGTGTATGTATGTCAGGTGTGTGTAGTTTGAATTGTCCAATGTGGTGTTGTTTTGTTAGTGTGTGTGTATTATGAGCGCAGCAGTCTGTACCGCCAATGGTTTACCACGGTTGAATGTCCGCCGCGGTGATTCGTGGGTCATGATGTTGTGGGCATATTTCTGTTGGCGTAAATGTGTGGGTTTTGGTACCGCCATTTTATCACTGACCTTTTGGCTGGCTGACTTGTGTGTGTGTCTGTACAGTGGCGGATTTCTATGTGTTGGTCATAATACGTGTAGCAGTATACCGACGCGGTCGCGGTATGTTAGCAGCAGTCAGCATGGCAGTAAGCGGCACTTACCGCTAATTTCATAATGAGGGCCTAAATGTAGAATGCATGAATAAAGAAGTAAGACTTAGGGTCTGTTTGAATCTACCGACCCACAATTCCAATAAAATGATTAACGAACACAGAGCACAAGAGACAAATCACATATATCAAATGTTTGCAAATGTTCCTATATAGAAAGAATAAATCAAAGAAGCCAGATAAACAACCCCACAGTTCGGGGACCTTTATGGAAAAATATTATCATTTAACTCAGTTTCTTGCTGAATGTTATAGGCTAGATTCAGCAGTTATTCATGGTGGTTTGCTCCCATCAGAAGAAAAAACGTTTTTTTCATTAAAGTACAGAAACTGTCACTTTCAGAACGCCCTTACCAGTCACCAAGGATAATTAGTGGCAGAGCCAAGGAGGGTGGCCCTGTCTCTCCCCATCACTTACGGGTGCAGGATGGGCCTGCCCTTGGCCTGGGCTTTGCCCAGGCACGGCCTGGGCATGTCCCACGCTGCAGAACTTGCAAACGCACTATATGGGGCCAAACAGGAATCAGCTGTGGATAATACAGGGACCACCTCCTGAGGCCCTGGGGAATGCTGGCCAATGTAGTTCTCTTCTTGCATCAAACAGGAATCAGCTGTGGGTGATGCAGGGATGGCCTCCTGGGGCCCTGGGAAATGCTGGTTAATATAGCCCTTTTGCTGCCACTGCCTCGGGACCCGCTGTGCAGGACTTGCAAAAGAGCTATATAGTGCCAAACAGGAATCAGCTGGGTGATGCAGGGACCACCTCACAGGGCCCAGGGGAATGCTGGCCAATTTATTCCTTTCGCTGCCACTGTTTTGGGACCCGTGCTGAGGGACTTGCAAATTTGTTATAAAGCACCAAACAGGAATCAGCTGTGGGTGATGCAGGGACCATCTCCTGAGGCCCTGCGGAATGCTGGCCTATGTAGTCCTCCTCTCACTGCCACTACCTCGTGCCCTAAGGTAACTATAACTCATCAAGTGATGTAATATATGGAGTGGTTAGCAGTGCATTGCGAGGGTGCAAGATCCAGTTACCTTAAGGACTCGAGTTATAGATACTTGAAATAACTCTAACTGTAACCTCTGAATTTCTATGGTTTTGCCTAACTATAACATCCCTGTAATCTCTGGGTTTCTGAAGTGAATTTGTTTTTTAACTTCTGTTTCCTAACTATAACGTCCCTGTCCCCTCCGTTTCTTTCAGTGAAGTTCTCTGTTTTTTAACATTAAGTAATTTAATTACTTTACATTAATCCAGCCTCCGTCGTGCATGGCCTTCAGTTTATATCAGTAAGTGCTTCCCGTTGAGGTTTAAGTTCTGTGAAATGAGCATCATGCCAAAGTGAATCCTGCCCTGAATATTTAATCAAGAAGAGGCCTCTGTTTTGTGCAGAATGTCTACCTAAATGGAGTACTTTCTACTGGCTAATTAGTAAGCACTACCTCTTTGGATAAATGTATAGGGCATCTCTTACACCACAGCTGCATGAAGGACACTGAGGTAATGTCTCCAGTGACCTTGTGTGTCTGTAACTATGCCAATAAACCGTTCCTCAAGCGTCTTCATCAGATAACCTTTCAAGGTGAAACTGCAGAAAAAAAAACACTTGAATGATTTGTACTTTACAGAAATAAGTGCTTCTTTGTTTGGTGCAGATGTTATCATTTTCCTTTGCATCAAGTATTCATCTCCCAAAGAGGAGGGAAGCGTGCTCAGGGGGCCTTTTAGTAGGCTGTCCACAATCCTGCGAAAAAGGTGGGAAGACGTTGCATTCTTCCAAAGTATATGGGCAGGCAAACGGGTAGGGCTTCTATTTAGGCCATGATATATATATATATATATATATATATATATATATATATATATATATATTTATAAATATATATGTATATTTATTCACGCACAAGAGCAGGCTTCACAAGGGGGCCACCAACCCTGCAGGGCAGCCTCAGCTCCAAGGACCAAGCATCCAATTCAACATTAAACACCATAAAATGCTGAGGCACCAGTTAAAGAAATATCCAAGCATTGGTTAGCATATCAGACCTTATTGAGTATACTTCTAAAGGAGACATGAATAGGCCGATAAACCTTTTGACTCGCTTCAAGGTTTTTCCACCATATAGCCTGTACATGTATAGATCAATAACCAATAACAATCAATAACATTAATAATCAATAGGAGTCAGTAATTCCACGCACCATGACCTTGCAGTCAAGAATAACCATGCCTTTATGTAAAAGTTAGAATGTTTATTTTCCTATATTAACAATGCTATTGTCACGTAGCTTAATCTCACAATCAATTGATAAACATGCAGAAACAATACTGACTGTCCAAAGCAGTGAAAGAATCTAATTAAAGTTTGAGCTACTACACATTCTAAAGTTACAGTACAAATTAATAGCAAGAATAACTGCGCAAACGATATTACATACATTTAGATTCAGCAAAAAAAAGACATTAACAGTTATTACATGTAGCGAACTTCATCAGTGAGAATCCTAACTAACATCAGATTAGAACAGCATGTTTGTGCTTCGTGGAAAACAATTTAGTCACACAAATTTGGAAAAACATCTAACTATGGCTCGATCAAAATAGCAGTTGGTACCTAGAAACAAAAGCAAATAGACACACAGTCAATATCATTGTCAGTATACCTCTCCTCAGTGTGGATCAGCATGCTGTGACAGTCTTCGTCATCAAAACATCAGTCTGGTCAGCAAGGCATCAGGATTCAGCATCATAGTTCAGAAAAGGCAAAGTCTCTTTAAGCAGTAAAGTTAATCACGCCTCTTCTCAAGACGTTTAAGAAAATAATAGCCTTATGGCAAGATAGAAAATGAGCAAATGGTGTCCTCTTCTCAGTGCAGTCCGACAAAGTTAGATTTCCTAAAACTACTTCCCACATCCTAATTGGTCAGAAGATCTCATGTTCACTCTTTGTCCAATGAAACAAAAAAGTCTATAATTTCTACTAGTACACGGTTCACATGTCGATGATTGGCCCCTGTTGTCCTACTCCCGTCATTCGGCTCGTCAGGTATCAATATTGTTGTAGCTTATACTCCAGTCAGTGTGTTCATCGTCTTCTCCTGGGAAAGTCAGTCTTACACACATTACATTAAACATTGTTGCACTAGCAAGTGCATCATCTTCTAGCAAGCAGTTTCTCATGAGAAAGAACTTCAGCTACGAGCACATGCACACAATTTAATTCTCAAAGCATCCATTTTATTAAACACCTAAGAAAATGCAGCTTGACATGAGGCCGTACAACAAGGCCAAGACCTTGCTAAATTAAGGCCTACAATTAATAAAGCTAATACATAATGCATAACCCTTAATATCACATATTACTACATTGATCAAACAAAAGCTTAACATTTCATATTAATAAGCCATTAATAAGTACACTCTGTGAACATTGGTGGCCACTCAGGTGGGAACACCTTCAAATGCGTGCATTTCCTCTAAGTTAATACATTTTCTACCCAAATTCAACACTGAAAATACATGACTATTCATTATTAAAATCAGCGTTAACACTTTTAATTATGATATAAAAAGCAGCTCCCACAAAGTCCTCCTGATGCGTTTCGGCTGGAATGCCTTAATCATAGGTAAGTAGTTGGAGGGATCCACAAAGTCAGTGCTTTTAACTTGTGACACATGTGACTTGATAACCACCAACACCAACTACATTTCCCATAGTGCACCATTATGTTACATCCTTTTCACTGGAGTACTCAATTTTAATCATGCTGACATAACATAAAAAATACCACAATTACATTACAAGTTCTTAATAGTGCACTAATTTGGAGAGCTGTTTTCCTTATTGTAGTCATTCACAACTGCCGGGAAGTTTAGAACTGCTAGAAAAGAGGTACTCTCACATTCATATTTCAATGTCTTGTTTAAATTCCATGTTGTAAGGAAGCAAGGGGATCATGCCCCCATAAATTAATTCACACTCAAGAGCAGGCTTCGCAAGGGGGCCACCGACCCAGCATATCAGCATGATTAAGATTGAGTACTGCAGTGAAAAGGTAAGCCCAAACATTAAAAAGTTTCTTAGTCTCAAGAAACAGTTTATTCAAATATACTTGCATCATTTTGTCCAAATTCTTCACTACTAGGAACCCTAAGTACTTTGTTTCTTCCTTTTTTGATCTGGGTTATCCGTTGAGTAGATCCATGTCATTAGTTTTGTTTTTTTGTTGATTAACATGATAACCGGAGACCCTCCAAAAGTCCTTAAGTGTGTCTACAATAGCAGGGAAGGCGTTCTTAAAGTCTTGCGTATAAATCAGTAGATCATCCGCATAAAGGGTAGACTGGTCTGTACCAATTTGCACTTTTTAGGATAAATATTTGGTTTTAGGATTGTTGCAATTATGGGCTTGTCCGATGATATTGGCTGAGCAAGGCCTCAACAATATATTTAATTGAAAAGTCTAGTCAGAAAGAGGTGAATTCCTCTCTCAGAATGCAATAGAATGCAAGGTGAGATATCGGGCCCTGTGCCTTCCCCCTTTTAAAACCTCTGAGTATAGCTTCAACTTCACCAGCCCTTATTTCTTGATTTATGCTAATTCTAAAAAATGGGCTGCAATACTGGGGGTGGGGGAAGATCCTTCATGAGCCAAGTAACTAGCTTGCTATTGGGGAACATGACAGCCAGCCGTGAGCTCCAAAAAACTCTGGTGTCGTCACAAGGGTATGCAGCACGGAAATAACTGTGGGTCCTGCAAACCGTCCCTGGGTGGTAGGGTCTTGTTTTCAGCTACCAGGGGTTCTGCAGGGTAACACAGTGGAGTGGCAATCCTAATCCACAGGGAGAGAACTGTCAGCAACAGGATTCCCATGGTTGAGGGCAGCCTAGGAGCTGTGTAGAGGTCACTGTGTGGCTGCACAGGTTTGCTTCTGGGGCATCCACAGCAATGTCAGAACCTGCTGGTGGCTGCAAACATTCCTCATACACACCACAATTCTGGATGCTCGAGGGGGAGGATATTCTATGAGGCCGTCAATAAGAGAAGTGTCGGCTCTAAAACAGGGGTCCCCATTCATCCGCCATTAGCATCCTCCATACAAGTAACTAGCAGGAAGAAGCCCACGTCCAGAGGTGAGCCTGTACATGCAGAATCCAATGTGAATTTAACTCACCTGACAGTTTCTCAATGTCGAAAAATAGATATATTTGGAATAAGACGCAGGTCAGGTTGGGACTGCCTCAGATTAAGGAAAAAGGTAATCAGCACAATCAGCACACCTGACTGAAACATACACACCATCCTGCTGCATCTGACCTACTAGCAAGGGCGAGAGTGGGTGCAGGCTCCCTACAGCGTCAAAGGGACAAAATTAAATTAAAGGGAAGAACCAGAATCACACCTTAATTGAGATCTTTTTTTAAAGTTCAGGATAAAAACGCTAGGGGGTAAAGGGAGGAAAGGGGGTTGCTTTTTAGCCATAATCAACTGGAAGTAGCTACATTAGTATTTGATATGGAAACAGCACAACCCTGACAGAGGATACACAATTAGTGCTCCCTAATATGTTTCAGCTCCTCAATCATGACCCCTCAGAAAGTAATGGATTTGGGAAATCACATGCTTTACAATGAGCACCTCGAGAGGAGGGAAATAAGATACCTGAGCAGGCCAATGTAGCTTCTCTATGACTGGCTCTGACAGAGGAGATTAAAAATACATTTGCAACTTCGGAGAAAAATCAAGCCAAAATTCAAAGTGAATGTGATAGTCTGGAGTGTAAAATTACGGATCTGACAGAGAGACTTTGTTCTATGGAGGCTTCCTTGGAGGTGTTAAACAAGGAGGTAGGCGTTAATCATAAGGAGATCCAGAGCTTGAGGTCAAGGGAGAAAGAACTTAGGGAGAAGGTAGAATTATTAGAAAATAATTCTAAAAGGAACAACTTAAGAGTATTAAATATCTTGGCGGATGCAAAAGGGGGGATCCTGAAAGAGTTTATAGTCTCCTTAATTAAGGAGTCTATTCCCTCACTGGACATAAAGGATCTTGAGCTTGATATACACAGAATACATCGAGACCCCTTTAAAAGAAACCCCACTAGAGAGAAAAGAAGAAGATACTCTTTAACTTTAGAACCTACTCATTAAAGGAACAGATTCTCTCAGAAGCATTAAAAGCCAATACTTTCACTTTGACTTATCTCATCAGGTCAGACATCCCTAGGATGATCCAGGACAGGCAGTGGGAGCTGGGGAAACACATACAGGAACTTATGGCCAGATGTAGTAAGAAATGGGTTTGCGAGTTGCAAACCCATATGCAGAATGGTTTCCCTGACACCATCTGCGAATCGCAAGGGGGTCGCAAAGACCCGCCTCATTAATATTAATGAGGTGGGTCGCAATTTGTGACCCCCTTGCGATTCCCTGCACTCACGGGGATGGTAGCCTGCTGGAGACAGCAGACCACCATGTCTGTGACTGCTTTTTTAATAAAGCAGTTTTTTTTTGTATTGCAGTCTGTTTTCCTTAAAGGAAAACGAGTTGCAACACACTTGGGAAAATGAAACCATTTGGTTTCATTTTTTCATAGTAGACAGTGGTCCATAGGACCACTGCCTGCTCTGAAAAAATATTTTCAGAGCCATTCACAAAGGGGAAGGGGTCCCATGGGGACCCCTTCCCTTTTGCGAATGAGTTAGCACCCACTTCACATGGGTGCTAACTGCGAATTGCTTTACGACCGCGTTCGCAGTCACAAAGCATTTCTGCATCGCGGTGCGAATCGCAAATAGGAAGGGGAACACCCCTTCCTATTTGCAAGTCGCATTCCCATTTTGCGAGTCTGTACCGACTCTCAAAATGGGAATGTGCATCGCGATGCGCGTTTTGCATGGCGCAAACTGCGAATTTCGCAGTTTGCGCCATGCAAAACGTTACCTACATCTGGCCCTTAGATCTTTAGGCGCTGCAGTTCAAATGAAATTCCCAGCCACCTTGAGGATAATAGCAAATGATAAGATGCACAACATTAAAGACCCAGCAGAGGTTGAAAACTTAATACAACAATTAAGCTTTAATCAAGAGTAGGCACCGGAGAGCAGAGGCTCAAGGGTGGAAGGAGTTACCCGTGGGAAGAAAATAGAGTGTTTCCCAGGTTCGGGGGGGGGGAGCTAATTGACACGAAAGGAAGGGCTCACATTGTAGCCTTTATGGTTTGTAAGCACAGGTTGGGGAGCATGTAGGAAAAAGTTTACAAAAAAAGAAGTCCTCATTTCTGACAAAAGGGATGCCAAGGATAAGGAAGAACTCAGGCCCTTATTATGATCATGACGGTGTGGGCCGCCATGCCGGCGGTGGCGGGAAATCCCACCATCCGGCATGGTGGCCCAGACCGCCACATAATGATAACAGGGAAGGCCGCCATAGGCAGCCCTCCTCCACCGCCAGGCTGCCTCCGACAGGCAGCCTTGCGGTGGGCGGCATCATTATCCGACAGGGCAGCACTGCTGCCCCTCAGATAATGATCCCATTTCCACCAGCCTTTCCCTGGCGGGTTTCCCCACCAGGGAAAGGATTGTGGAAGGGGTGCTCCGGTGCCCCCCTGGGGGCCCCTGCACTGCCCATGCACTTGGCAAGGGCAGTGCAGGGGCCCCTGTGCAGTGCCCCATCGCGCAGGTCACTGCCCGATTTACGGCAATTTCCCAGCTGCACATGCTGCTGGGCTGGCGGCTGGCGGGGTTCCTGGGGGGCTGGCAGTCACTAGAAAGACCGCCAGCATGAATACGGCAGTGAAAACCGACGTGTTCATAATGAGGGCCTCAATGAGAAAACGTAACCAATAAATTAAATCTTAAGGTCCTAACATGGAACATAAATAGGCTCAGAGTAGTTGGTAGGAGGAGGATGATAATGGAGCTTTTAAAACAAACTGACACCGACATTATAATTCTTCATATTTTACATTTTAAAATCAAATTGCATAGATTGGTAGCTACTAATTAAAAACATAAATTAAACTTTATTTAAAATCAAAAAAGGTATTAAAACAATGAAATATGTTCATGTTAATAAAACTATTAAAAATTAAGGTTATTTTTTAAAAGAAACAAAAAATGTTTACAAAATTATGTTCATTAAAATATACTCCTCACACATGCTAAAACCTATAAACAATATTACAATGAAAACCTACAAAATATTTTACAAATTACATATCAAACTGTAAATTTGAAACAATAACAAATAAAAAATAAATGAATTATATATATTTGATTAAAAAATTATTTAAAACATTTTTTACATTTAAAAAAATCACACAATAGTTTTCAACACAGCCTATTTCCCTCTAAACCCAACAACCTGCTCCTTAAATTATTATACAAAAAAGCAAACATTTAAAAAACAAATGCAATATACATATCCACAAATAACATATGCAAAATACATCTAAAATGATAACCATTACAAACAATATAACACACAACATTTTTAATGATGTTAAAAATTAGTAAAATAAATATTCTTACCCGTGGTATTCTGACCCATGATATTTTTGACATCACAATATTTAAGAGAAAATGTTTGTCTTTTTTTGTCTCACAAAATTCTTGAGATTATATTTTGTTGGAACACCCCCTACTCAGTCTGATCATCATGGTGAGGTTTCAGGAAGGCAGAACCAGCAGGGCACCAGTATAAAAAACTGACAGTCTACTTGATGATGAATAGAACAAGAAGGCCAATTTGGTGGACAGGATACTCCATCATTTCAGTGACAGAGTAACTTGCCTGCCAAACTTTAAATTAGTCGCTAAGGGTTGTAATGAGATATAATGGGGGTGCTATTTGCTTTTCTGTGGCATTAATAATACTTGTAAATCAACGACACACAGAATTTGCATTATTTGGTTTTGACTGTGACTGCGTCAGTATTATAAGTATCCAGTGTGACAACTCAAAAATACATAAGTGTTTTTGATGGTTTCCAGATTAAACGTTGCCCAGTAGGGCCCACAAATAGAGACAAGAGGTGTGCAGCGAAAATGAGTTTCCAAAGGACGAGATAATAATAAATAATGGTACCAAACCATTGACAATGATGTATTATTGAAAAATAGTGAAGTCTCACCACCAAGTATCCCCATAAGAAAGAATATAGTATTATTCACTGATAAACATTCAGAAAGTTGTTACAATTCTGGTTTCATTAGTAGCAGAGTTACACAGCCCAAAAAACGTGGATGTGAACAATGTCCAACAGAATCAACTGAAATGTCTCATTTAAATTAAATAAATTGTGTGTGATAACTTATCACTTTCTGATTGTTAAAACAATCTACAAATGGGCTTGTCTTCTGACTCATGTGACCCCTTAAAAGGCTGATAATTGCTGTAATAACTATTTGTTAATCATTTAAAGAGCCGCTGAATTTATGCTGCAATTAAATTACAAATTATGTGACTAAAATATGCAGCCAGAAAAGGCACATTATGCAGCATAATGTGTCAGAATATGTGGCTGTATTATTTCATATTTTGTCATTTTAACAGACATACATGCTATTTTTGGAAAAAGGTTGATATTTTTTGGTGCCAGTTTAAATCTTGGGTAGGGCAATATGCAACAGAATTGCTTATATCGTAATGCATAGATAGTGGAATATGTTCTAAGTGTGACAAATACATACTTATGGAAAAGGATGTCTTGCCAAACAATCACATAATTCTGGTCACCCTGACTTACTTCTCAAATACTAAATGAAAGTGTTTTGAAATAAAAAGGTTAATTTAGCAATCTATGCTGTCACCACTTCCACATTTTACAAAGTTAACTTAATTCTACAAGGACTATGGGTTCTAATAAAACCAACCAGTGTCTCACATGGGGAAGTAAGCACTATGTAAATACTACAATACAGTACAAAGCAATATAAGCATGTTCATGGATAAGAAGGAATTCTTTGTAAAGGGAGGATGATTTCAACAAACATTCTTTCATCTTGCTAATGGTATTATGCTACAGTTAAAAAAGAATTACTACAGTAAAAATATTTAACTTATTCTGGTGAGAATATCACCACAAGACATGACAAGAGCTGAAGAATGACAGAGAATAATTGAAAAGTTAGACTATATAATTAAAGGCCACAAAAGGAAATAAAAATGACTAAACTAAGCACATTCACAAGAGATGCCCTAAATTACAGAAAACTGCTTACACCTGATTGAACGGAGAGTGGTAACAGTATTTTTATCAAATAAAACATCTTGTCCCCCTCTGCACTCAGATTTTATGAATAGTCAAAAAGTAGTAAACTTACTCAAAAGTGTAAATTACTGAAAAGTGTGTTGCCCCAGGCCCTTTAATTTGGTGGCCGTATGTGGGTTACAATTTTGGGCTACATGGGCACTTATATTTTGAGAATAGCCAAAAAGTAGTAAAGTTACTAAAAAAGTGTACATTACTCAAAAGTGTGTTACCTTTGTGATTCAGGCCCAGAGTGTGTCCATGACATTGTTGCATTGGATCTTTCAGTTAGTGCACATGGTCAATAATATCAACAAATGTTCAATGTAATACATACCAATATGGCATTGTACCTGAAAGTTTTTTTATTTTTTATTTATTTATTTATTTACTGCTTTTATTAGTAAATTCAACCATACAAATTATAGACCAACAACACATTGCAGAGCATCATTGACATAGAGTTTAACAAGTCCCATATCTGTACCGTACAGGCAATCATATCAGCAGATCAATCAATATGAGAAATCAGCTCAGTTATATGTATAGCGGCTATAACAGTGAACAACTAAATATCAAAAACAGAACATAAGGAGAGGGAGAGGAAGGGAGGGAGGGGGCAGAAAAGGGGGAGGGGTCACACAGCCATCATTTCTCCCGCTTAGAGAGGAGCAATCTCACTTCATCTTGGAGGGGGGGACTACTGTTACATATCCAATGCTAAGCGTGGAACAGCACACTACCACCCCATGCTCGGGACTCAAGAAAAGATCGTAGAAGGGCCCTTATATCACACGGTCGGGATTTCTCAGGCATTAGTTCCCAATATACTATTAGTTGTTCCCGGCAGCATGCAGCATCCCTCAACCACCCATTGCATCGGGATATCCTTTTTCCTCCCCCAGCACAACGCCACCCTATGCTTAGCCAGCAGTAGCAATAGCCCCACTAGTTTCCGTCAGTCAGAGGGAATCTCCGCTACGAATCCCAGGAGACCGATCCTAGGGGTGTGCAGCACTGCGAGTCCAACCATCTCTTCGATCACCTGCATCACCTCTGACCAGTAGCCCTGCAGCTCCTCACATCCCCACATCCCCACGCCAGGTGCAGGAAGTCCGCCTCAGGAGCCAGACAGCGCTCACAACTAGTATCAGCTTTAACGCCCATTCTCCTTAGTCTGCTAGGAGTCTAATATAGGCGATGCAAAAAGTTAAAATGAATAAGTCGCAGTCTATAATTGGGGAAGAGCTCCTGCATCTGTGCGCGGCAGGACAGCCACACCTCATCCGAAAGGGTCTCACCTATATCCGTCTCCCAATATGTCTGAGCGTTAGACCTGACAGGGGCCTCTGAGGTCTGCATACAAATATATAATCCTGTACTGAGTCTACGCGTGGACGGCACTCTATACATAAGCTCCAGTGCTTGACACACCGGAGGCATCGCAGGAAAGCAGGAGTATCGCGCCTGCATCATAGCCCTCACCCTGAGAAATTATAGCCGGTACAACGCTGCATCATACGCATCACCCAGCGCGGTCTTCAAGGTGATGAACATTCCCCCCGGAAACCAAGACCCCAGGGTAATCATATTTATCTTACGGAGGCACTCACAAAATTGACCATCCTCTGACATTGGCAGTCCTGCAACATCCCGAACTGGCATCGAAGGCGCGAAGGGCTCCCGCGCCCCAGTATACCTCAACAACGCCGTCCAGGCTCACGCCGTGCATGCCACTTGTCCACCACCCGTGCCCTTGGCGTGGTGGTCCACCAATCACTCCAGACAACCTATGAACAACCTATCAGGCCAGACCGAATCATACTCAGGGGACAGGTGCGGTAAGTATCGTATCAGGTGCAACCAAAAGTGTGCAAAGTGGGCCTGTGCGCAGTTATAGTAAAGTTCCAGATCCTCCTGTGAGGGTCAGAGTCTCCCATGAAATTCTGGGCTGCCCACTCGCCCAGACGAGAGCCACGAGCGAGGACCTGAGTCTCTTCAAGAAACTGGTTGTGAGGACAAGTGGTATATTAACAAATAGATAGAGGAATTTGAGCAGAATCACCATCGTTGTCATTGCTGTGCGACCAGGCAGCGAGAGTGGTAGCGAGCACCAGAGCGCCACCTTGTTTTCCAGCCACATAATGGCCTTGCCATAATTGGCCGACCACAGCTCGTCTACCTCTCTACTAAGCCAGATTCCCAGATACCGCACCGGCCCATCTGCCCAGGCAAGGGAATATCTGGAGCAACATGCGTCGTTGTAGTCGACAAGGGAAGCAACACCGACTTCAACCAGTTAATAGTGATCCCTGAAATCCGGCCACACCGAACTATCTCATCAATCAACGTATCAAGGTGTAGCTGTGGGTCGCAAACATACAGCGCAACATCATCCACATACATAGATACCAGTATTGGACACTGTCTGAACCCCAAACCCCTATGATTATGGTGCTGTCTCAAACGCGCCGCAAGCAGCTCCTGTTAACTCTCAATCTGGCAGTTGGCTCTGTGTATAACAGTCAAATTAATTGAATGAATGTAGGACTCAGCCCCACTCTAGCCAACAAGCCGAACATATACGACCATGCAAGGGAATCAAAGGCCTTAGTGGTGTCTAGGAACACCGCCTCTGCGTGCTCCTCAAGTCCGACCATTCGAGATACTGCGAAAAAGGTGCAGAGATTGTATAAAGTCGAGCGATCAGGCACAAAGCCAGACTGATCTGGTAGTGCCAAAGAAGGGAGCAGGGGCAGCAACTGGCACCCTATTAGTTTCGCTAGGATTTTGTTGTCTATATTTATTTACAAGAGTGGCCTATATGAGTCACAGCTACATGGGTCGTTTCCGGGCTTCAAGATGGTCACAATAAGGGCTCCCCGCAGTGAGGCCGGAAGAATTCCGCGTTCAAGCACCTCCGCATACACCTCAAGGAGGTGCAGCACTAAAATATCTGCATATTCCCTATAGAAAGCAGGTGACAGTCCATCCAGCCCCGGGGCTCTGTCACCCGGCAAGCTACGTATCGCCTGAACTACATCTTCCACTGAAAAAGGAGCATCTAGGAACTGCCTATGCAAGTTCTCAAGCCAGAATAGGTTGATGTCCTCGAAGTACTCCGTACAAGACTAAGAATGCGACCCCTACTCCTCGGCATGCAAATCAGAATAAAAGTCAGTCAAGACATGCTTGACATCCTCAGTTCCGGTATGGTGTACTCCTGCCGGGTCAGTCAACTCTACAATATAATTCCCAGCCCACGGCATATGAAGCATAGTAGCCAGCGTTTTACCAGCCCTCTCGCCCTCTCCATAGCTCCTCGCCTTAGCTTCTTTCCCCAAAAAAGCAGACCTCCCCAAGTGCAGCCTCCTCATATTCTGACAGTGTTTCTCTTATTTCAGCTAGGTTGCACTGGACCAATCAGTAGCCAGTTATTTCTCCAGGCCAACAAGCTGTGCCTCCAGGTTCACCAACTCGCGTCTGTAAGGAAATGCCTCCTTGGCATGGTTACCCCCTGACTTTTTGCCTTTTGCTGATGCCAGTTATGATTGAAAGTGTGCTGAGACCCTGCTAACCAGGCCCCAGCACTAGTGTTCTTTACCTAAACTGTACCTTTGATCCCACAATTGGCACAGCCCTGGCACACAGATAAGTCCCTTGTAAATGGTACCCCTGGCACCAGGGGCCCTGATGCCAGGGGAGGTCTCTAAGGGCTACAGCATGTCTTATGCCACCCTGGGGACCCCTCACTCAGCACATGCACACTGCCTCACAGCTTGTGTGTGCTGGTGGGGAGAAAATGACTAAATCAACATGGCACTCCACTCAGACGGCCATGCCAACCTCACACTGCCTGTGGCATAGTTAAGTCACCCCTCTAGCAGGCCTTGCAGCCCTAAGGCAGGGTGCACTATACCACAGGTGAGGGCATACGTGCATGAGCACTATGCCCCTACAGTGTCTAAGCAAAACCTTAGACATTGTAAGTGCAGGGTAGCCGTAAGAGTATATGGTCTGGGAGTTTGTCAAACACGAACTCCACAGTTCCATAATGGCCACACTGAAATCTGGGAAGTTTGGTATCAAACTTCTCAGCACAATAAATGCACACTGATGCAAGTGTGGAATTTATCATAAAATGCACCCTGAGGGCATCTTAAATATGCCCCCTGAATACCAGTCCAACTCCTAGTGCTAGGCTGACCAGTGTCTGCCAGCCTGCCACAACCAGACGAGTTTCTTGCCACATGGGGAGAGTGCCTTTGTCACTCTGTGGCCAGGGTAGAAGACCAATAGGGTTCCCTGACCTAGATACCGTAGCTCAACCAGGGAAATAAGAACTATAAAGTGAACCAAAGTAATGAGCTACTATGAATACTACTGAAAAGATATTCCTCAAAAACAACAATACAATACATATCAATACAAATGATTATGTATGTCTTCACCAATATATATACATTAAAACATGAAAATTGGACACCTAAATGTTCGGTCTTGGGCTACATGAATATCTTAATTTAAATCTCTAACAATATATAACATCTCAAAGTCTTGATTATATCAACAATATATTATTTTATTTTAATTTATTTACAAATTACAAAAGGTAAAAAAACCTAAGCTAATACAAAAAACTACAGAACTAGCTCAATCACCCCACATTCATAATCTATTAAGACATCCATAAAAAAAAATACAAAAGACATGATATTCCTAATTACAAAACAATTCCTAAAAATACAGATACAATGAGTGCATGTCCTGATACATGCCAAGATTTTTTTTTTTTTGTTAAAGTCCAATATTGATATTGCGACAATCTCTGACAAAGATACAGTAGGAACCTATAGCCTACGTGTGTTTCGGTAATCCTCTTTTCTTGAGGCTACCTTCATCAGGGCAGTTCCCAATCTTCTAGTCCAGTATTGATGTGGACCCGACGACCAGACAGTCTGACAAAATTGTATGCCAAATTCTGGATACATGCCACATGAATAAATGATATCTAATATGAACAAACATATAAATAACAAGCTTGAGAAACGGGAGTCCCGAATTCTAAAGACGGAGACTTTTTGGATTGTATACTCATGCAAAGATGAACGCATCTAGTGCATGCAAAAGACCCAAATAGAGTTAATATAGTAAAATGCACCAGTGTGTATAGAAATAGAGTAACTGTGGGTGACTCAAACAACCAGAGAGTGAGCAAGCATGAGAACACAAGACAGAAGTGGGGATACATTTAAAATTTAAGAATGATAAGTGAAATTGGTATTTCATTGTGTATCAAAACCAAAATGGCCAATCACTTTTATATGAAATTGTGTGACATAAAGCCCTGTGTTCTGTGAGGTTAGTAATAGTAAATTATCTATCCCAATACCTGCAGAGTGGCACTGTTATAGTTTCTCGGATGGAAACCCTCCACTCACAGAGACACAGGAGATATGCCCTTTGCTGCCATTTAAGGGTTGTGCCTCAAATAATACATGGTACTGTTATCTATAGAAGGAAAGCCAAAATACCAATTAGGCTACTCTAAAGTAAAAACAATTGAGGACATTTATAAAGGACCAAAAAAAAGCCTTTTCATTTGTGTTACCTGTGCAATATCAAGCAAATCCTAAGGCCAGAACTCTGTTCAGGAGGATAGAACTGGCCACGTGTCTTATGTTATCGGATGGATCTTAAAACACAGAAAAAATGCAGAAGTACATGGAAACTATTTCTCTATTAGCTTAAAATAATGATTACTTCACTTTAGAAGGTTCATACTAAAAATGCTCCAATGCGAAGTGCGGACCGTGCCATGAGTGCTACTTCTTACCTGAATGTTCGATAAACAGATGCGTGTTTCATAGCAAAAACGCCGATCTGACGAACTCCATTTTATTAGGTTAATCACGTGGAATGGATTACATGGAAGACTCAGGAGAGCGTGCGACAATGAAAATATGGACTACTATAGTGGCTGCCATGTTAAGAATGAATTGCTAATAAGGTCCAAAATTGGCTATAACAGAATTGTCCACACTCTTACTAAGGGCATTTCGTCTGATTTAATTAAATAATAGTTCTTGCCTGCATACTAAATATATGGGCGCAAGGTTTCTGTCCAAAAACGCCAATACAGCACACTCTATATTATTCTTGTAGTCCTCTGGCAAACCGTCATGGAACACACACGTATAGGCAACAAAGGAGCTACCGACTACGAGAGTGGCCGCCATCTTAGAAAAGGTTTACTAAGATGGTCTAGAATGAAATTATATAACTTTAGGCTATATCCTAACTGGAAAAGTGTCGTCCAAGTGGAGAGAATATTTAAAACTAAACCTATAACGCACAATATAGAGAGATATAACTGCAACCTTAATAACAATGGCAAGAAAGAATGCAAACTACCTGGAAGAATATTAAAATGTACTCAAGTACAAGTTTGCAAGATCAAAAGTAAAATTCTAAAGGGCCAATTGGTGGTATATACCGTGAGTCATGGATTAGCCATCTAATTCTCTAATGTATACTGACAATAATAGTTCCATCTGGACTATAATAATCCTTCCTAGCTGATATTAAAGGGAGCCATTTCAGACTTTCAAATAAATACAGCTAAGGTGTATTTCAAATAAGAAGCATCAATGCAGTTAGCCAATAGCGTTCTCCCACGGAATGTGTTCATTTAAACCTCTGTTACATGTGTCCAAAGTAAAAATCCAATAAACCTCCTGTTTTTTCATGGCCTTATTCTCCTCAACTGTTCCCGAATTCCTGATCTTTTCTAGTATAGTCCATGTCAAATCTTCTACTTTGTGTCCAAAGTGTTTCCAATGCTGTACTAAGGGAGCTCCCTCTCTATTATTGCGTATATTGGACATATGTTTGAGCGTTCTTAATCTGACTTCACGTCCTGTTTCGCCAACATATCCCAAGGAGCATGGACAACAAATCAAGTAGACACAGTTCACTGTTCTACAATTTGTCATGTCTACAAGTTTGTAGTTCTTTTGATTCCATTGCAATGTGTCTCCTACAATGGCTCCAGGACACGCCTTACAGGTACCACACTTGTGGTTACCTTTTATTGGTTGTTCTCCGTTGATAGATTTCTGGCAAAAATCTCCACCTTTGGGCAAACATGCTCTGACCAATTTGTTAGAGATATTTTTATTTTTTCTAAAAGGAAATAAAGGACGTTCCAAAGATTATACATTTTGGTCACTGTTAAGTATTTGCCAGTTAGTCAAGGTTATTTGTCTAATTCTTTAATTCAGATTAGAGTGTTGTATAGCACACACCATCTGTGATTTTGAATTTTTATTCTGTCTCTCAAACATACTGGCCCTGTTGTAATATTTGCTCTTTTATAGGAGTCCTTTATTATTCTTTTAGGGTATCCTCGCAGGAGGAGTTTCTTCTGTAGAATATCTGCATGATATTCAAAATCTCATAAATTAGTACAGTTCCTGCGGATACGCAGGAACTGACTGAAAGGTATTCCCTGTTTTTGACTTGTCGGGTGGAAACTATCAAAATGGAGTATAGTATTTTTAGCAGTGGGTTTGGTATACAAGGACATCTCTAATTGGAGATTGTTATGTCCAATCCAGATTTCAAGAAACTCAACCTTCTCTCTACTTGAATGAATGGTAAACTTTAAGTTAGGGTCACAGACATTGATCCATTCACTGAATTCTTTAAGCAGTTCCTCTTGTCCAGTCCAGATGAAAAAAATATCATCAATGTACCAAGACCAAAATTGTGTGTTTTCATAGAAGGGAGCTATTTCATTGTAGATGTGTATTTCTTCAAAGTTACCCACATAGATATTCGCTACACTGGGGCACAGGCTGCCCCCATACTCACTCCTTTCTTTTGTTGGTATATGTTTCCATCAAACTAAAAAAAAAATCTTGGAGAACAATATTTAAACACTGTAAGACAAATAGGAGATGATATGTCATACCTTCTCTTTCAAAAAGGCGGGCAACTGCCTGCCATGCTTCCCTCTGTGGGATATTTGTGTAGAAAGCTTCAATGTCCATGGTTACTAAAATCTGGGTAATCGGATTATAGGGAGTGCCTTCCAGCTTGGAGATGAAATGCCCAGTATCTCTTATATATACAGGAAGGCTTGCCACTCTGGATTTCAATTTTTTTTCTACATATTCAGATAAGGGTTCAGTAAGTGACCCAACTGTAGACACAATGGGCCAAAGAGGGGGATCCTCCTTATTTTTGTGTATCTTAGGTATTCCATAAAAAACTGGAGTCCTAGTCGTATATGGATTGAGATATTGGTATTCTTGTTCACAGATTAATCCTTTGCTTAGTGCCTCATTGCTCATCTTCTGTATTTCCTGTCTGACACGTATTTGCCAACTATTCTTGCCTTTTTCATAGTATGCATCCAACATATTCTGTATCTTAGATTTGCATTTTTCTGTGTCCATCAAAACTATACCACCCCCTTTGTCGCAGGGTTTGACCGTGGTATGTTTGTCTTTTTGTAACTTAATAAGGGCCTGTTGTTCACATCTATTGAGATTGTAATGGGGTTTGGGAATGAATCTAAACATAGTTTTTATTTTTTCCAAAACAATATTCTCAAAAATCTTCACTTCTGGTCCTACCATGTCCAAATGTGGTGTAAAAGTTGAAACAGGTTTCAGGCCCGATATATTCATCTCAATAGTATCATTTCTACCCTCAAAAAATCTCTTAAATCCAATGTGCCGAAAGAAGGCGTGAAGATCTGACAACAATCCGAACCGATTAATTGAAACACAAGGGACAAATGATAGACCTTTCTTTAATAGTGAATCTGTATCTGTGTCCATTGGAGTCGACCTAAGATTAAACACTGGTATAGCATTCAATCCCTCCCATACTGTTGTCTCCGCGTTTGTAATACGTGTGGCGGATTGTCTGCATTGTGGTATCTCCCTCTCTTGTAGTTCCAGAATCTGGTCCTGTATCCTCCTTTCCTGGATAAAAAATGGTTAGAGCGATTAGACCCCTCATTTTGACCTGCCCTGTTGCCATATTGGTCAAACTGATTGGAATTTCCCTCTCCTTCTGACTCAAAGGTATCGGAAAATGTAACAATCTTTTTACTAGTCCAGAACAGGCGGTCATGTTCTGGTACATTCTGTTGTTGACTTTTATAATATTTTTCTGACAGGTAGGAGTAAGCTTGTTCTTTAGAGAACCATCTGATGTCTTTCCTTAACTTATCTGTCTTTCTTTTGATAAGGTATAAGTTAAAAGACTCTAGCTCCTGGTTAATTGCTTCTATTTGTTTTTTCGCTTCCTGGAGCGAATATTTTGTTTTTAATTCATCTTCTAGTGTTTGAATTTCCTTTATTAGTAATTCCATCAACTCTCTTGCTGATTCTACTATGAGAATCATCCAATCCCGGGAACAGCGGTTGGATATGAAAGACCATTTCTCTAAAAATTGTCTGATCTAAACAAACAGACCTGGTATATTTCTTACTCTAAGGCCTGATGGAATGACTCCTGCTCTCCGGTATTCTAAAATGAAATCGGCATGTAACTCAGTTCGTTTTGCTTTTTTCCTTAGCTCCATCAGTTTGTACCATCCTTCTTTAGGTTGGTTAAAAGCCAAGGATGCCCCAGTTCCCAATCTGGGTTGTTCAAGTAGCTTAGATAGATCATCCTCAGTAAAACCAAATGTTTTGATAGTATCCATATTATATGGGACTTATAGGTTATAGAGTCAACAAAAGAACTAGCCACCGGGAGGTTCTCACTGTAGGAATCATGCTCATATCAAAGTACTTAAGACCGCCACCATCAGTCACCCAAAGAAAAATTGATGTACTATACGTGTGCTAATTGTCTAAAAAAGATACATGAAAAACCATAGGACTCCCAAATCTCAAGAAGCACATAAAAAATAATACAACAACTTATAATAATAAGACATACATGAAAATTAATCTAGATACCCCAACGACAAAAGTGTTGAAACCATAGGTAAAAGACCAATGGGGTTCCCTGACCTAGTTACCGTAGCTCAACCAGGGAAATAAGAACTATAAAGTGAACCAAAGTAATGAGCTACTATAAATACTACTGAAAAGATATTCCTCAAAAACAACAATACAATATATATCAATACAAATGATTATGTATGTCTTCACCGATATAAATATATATATACATTAAAACATGAAAATTGGACACCTAAATGTTTGGTCTTGGGCTACATGAATATCTTAATTTAAATCTCTAACAATATATAACATCTCAAAGTCTTGATTATATCAACAATATATTATTTTATTTTAATTTATTTACAAATTACAAAAGGTAAAAAAACCTAAGCTAATACAAAAAAACTACAGAACTAGCTCAATCACCCCACATTCATACTCTATTAAGACATCCATAAAAAACAATACAAAAGACATGATATTCCTAATTACCAAACATTTCCTAAAAATACAGATACAATTAGTACATGTCCTGATACATGCCAAGATTTTTTTTTGTTTTATAAAGTCCAATATTGATATTGCGACAATCTCAGACAAAGATACAGTAGGAACCTAAAGCCTACTCGTGTTTCGGTAATCCTCTTTTCTTGAGGCTACCTTCATCAGGGCAGTTCCCAATCTTCTAGTCCAGTATTGATGTGGACCCGACGACCGGACAGTCTGACAACATCGTATGCCAAATTCTGGATATATGCCACATGAATAAACAATATCTAATATGAACATACATATAAATAACAAGCTTGAGAAACGGGAGTCCCGAATTCTAAAGACGGAGACTTTTTGAATTGTATACTCATGCTAAAATGAACGCATCTAGTGCATGCAAAAGACCCAAATAGAATTAATATAGTAAAATGCATCAATGTGTATAGAAATAGAGTAACAGTGGGTGACTCAAACAACAAGAGAGTGAGCAAGCATGAGAACACAAGACAGAAGTGGGGATAAATTTAAAATTTAAGAATGATAAGTGAAGTTGGTATTTCGTTGTGTATCAAAACCGAAATGGCCAATCGCTTTCATACGAAATTGTGTGACATAAAGCCCTGTTTTCTGTGAGGTTAGGAATAGTAAATTATCTATCACAATACCTGCAGTGGCACTGTTATAGTTTCTCGGATGGAAAACCTCCACTCACAGGGACACAGGAGATATGCCCTTTGCTGCCATTTAAGGGTTGTGCCTCAAATAATACATGGTACTGTTATCTATAGAAAGAAAGCCAAAATACCAATTAGGCTACTCTAAAGTAAAAATAATTGAGGACATTTATAAAGGACCAAAAAAGCCTTTTCATTTGTGTTAACTGTGCACAGTGCCTTACTCACCTGACAAACTAACCATTACTTACCTCCCCAAGGAACTGTTGTTTTTTGCACTGTGTCCACTTTTAAAATAGCTTATTGCCATTTTAACTAAAATTGTATATGTTACTGCTCTAATTCAAAGTTCCTTACTTACCTGTGTGGGGTAACTTGCATTTTATGTATTTACTTCAAATCTTGAACTGGTGGTTCTAAAAATAAATTAAGAAAATATATTTTTCTATATAAAAACTATTGGCCTGGAGTTAAGTCTTTGAGTGTGTGTTCCTCATTTGTTGCCTGTATGTGTACAACAAATGCTTAACACTACCCTCCGATAAGCCTACTGCTCGACCGCACTACCACAAAATAAAGCGTTAGAATTATCTAATTTTGCCACTGTCTTAACTCTAAGGGGAACCCTTGGACTCTGTGCACGCTATCTCTCACTTTGAGATAATATATACAGAGCCAACTTCCTACAGCGTCTTAACGCCGTCAGCACACCATGTTGTTTGGCAAGACAGATCCCACGAATCACAACCTTGAAAGCCTCCCACAGAGTGCCCGCCGAGGACACCGACCCCTGGTTGATAGAAAAATATTCCACTATAGCGACACAAATCTCCTCCCTAAAGGCCTGATCTCTGAACGCCCAATATGGCATCCTCCACAAGAACGCGTGACGAGGGGCACTAGGGATCAGCGGTTCCAGCATAACCGGCGAATGGTCAGACAGATTGCGGGGCATATGTTTAATTGATTCCATCCAGAGCTCTACGTCTCTGATACAGAGCCATCTATCGATGCAGGACCAACTGTTATACACAGAGTTGATGCATGTACCTTCCCTCTGGGCACCATGCTTAGCCCTCCATAGATCCACCAGGGTGCCCTCATCCATAACCAAAGACAAAGCCCTCGCAGCCGCCACATGCTGCGGCCTACTCCGGCTCTCTCGATCTGCCACAAAGTCCAACACCACATTAAAATCTCCTCCCCACAGCAGAGCCCCAGAGCCAAGGAGTTAATCAAGCGCCATGCTTCCCCAAAGAATTTGGGATTGTCAACACTGGGGCCATACACCGACACCAGACGGAATGGCTTATCCTATAATGTTCCTTGTATCATAACATAATGACCATGCGGGTCCGTGAGCACTTTTTCAGTGCACCATTGCAATCCCTTTCTGAGCAGGATAACAACTCCCTGAGCATAGCTCGAATACACAGCTACATGACACTCTCCAATCCAGCCAGCCCTAACCCTGGACTTCGTGGTCTCAGTCAGATGGGTCTCTTGCAGCATACAGACATCGATTGCATGATGCTGCATATATGCGGACAGCAGTCTCATTTTACGCCCATCATTCAACCCACAAACATTCCATGTCAGGCACCTTACCGGAGAAGCATTTATACGAGCCATTACATTAATCTACAGATCTGCTCCGAGCCCCGTCCCACTACACTTAAAGGCACCAGCTGCAGAAAAGGAATGACAAAGTGGAAAGGAGAGCAAACCAAAACATCAAATTGAGTAAAGCACAGCACATATACTACCCCGTACCCACTCGGGCCCCCCAATTGGACCCGGCAGCCCCACCCCACAGCCCGTAAACAGATCCCGTCTCAAAACCACAGTTAAATGATTAGGACCCAACCAACTGGGCGCTGACTCGGCCAACAGTCTTCCCACCCGACATGGGTGGGTGGGGCAGGAGCCGTCAAGAGGTCCAGTACACAGCTGGTCAGATAGCTCCTGGGAGCCATTCACCTGCAGGCTCACAAGTTCTCAGGACGGCATCCGAACACATAGCTGCACCCCACGCAGGTCTGGTTTCAGTCATTATCACTTAAGTGGTTCTCTTCATCTTCCTGTGCCGGCGAAGATGCAGGGGCTGACTTTTTAGGAATGCTTTTTTGCAAATTTTGCAGCAAGCTTTGAGTCAGAGAAAAAATTAATTTGATGTGCTGTACAAGCAGCTTAACTGGGAAGATGAGGGAAAATTTAGCCTCCGTATGGCTAAAGGTGCGCTTGATCGGGAGGAAAGTTCCTGGTGCCGCCTGCACCCTAGGGGTGTAGTCTGGAAAAAGGCTGAGTTCATTATTATCGTAGATGAGTGAGCGGCGGTCTCGATCCAGACGCAGGACTGTGTCTTTGTCTCTATAATTGAGCAGATGTGTGATAATGGGCCTCGCCGGGGTCCCAGCGGGGGACTCGACCCCCAGCGACCTATGTGCTCGCTCCACCACCGTCACTGGGGAGAGCTCACCAGGAAAGATCAACTTGAGCATCGCCTCTATATAGTCCTTCATACGCCCCATGGCTGTCGATTCTGGAAGGCCATGGATTCGTATGTTGTTGTGTCTGAATATGGATTCAAGGTCGTCATTCTTGTTCCGGATGACTTCCAGCACCTTTTCCATTTGAAGCATTGTTTCACTCTCCCGGCTGCTTCCATCTTCCAGATCTGAAATTCTAGCTTCCGCCTGACCCAAGCGAGTATCATGATCATCCAACCTGTCTTTCATGCGGTCCATGCGGTTAGACAAGTGGTCCAGCTTAGTGTCTAGTGTCAGTTTTTTTTTTAGGTCCATGAACATAGCCTTAACAGAGGGCGGATGCGGATCATTTTCTGGAGGCAGCTCCTCCATCATTCACCCAGCCTGGCTACCCCTTTTTTTTTTCTCTCAAAGGCCAACCTCTCCTGTTTCAAGTCTGACTTCCCATTGTGACCAGGTGAAGCCCCCAGGAGGGAGCGCCCCACCGGGCAGACGTGGAGCGCCGAAATGCAGTCCAGCCACCGGCCCGCTCAGGCGGAAATTAGCCTCCAGGCCAGGCCCCGCCTGTCCAAAAGGCCACCAGCTGCAGCCAGGGCAGATCACCCGACCAGATGCCCGTCCGCCTCCAGGATTGCCAAGCCACAATTCAGGGAACCGGATCCCCGGCACTGCTCTCGTCCGCCTTCACCCCACTCAAAAACCTCCTCTGATCTCACGCCATCGAGGTCTCCTCTCCATTGTGTCTACACTGGGATGGTCAATAGGGGGCGCACGACCCCCAAGGGAGCTCCCCAGGCCAATGCTCAGCATTCCACTGACTCTGTCCATCAGGCCCAGCCACAGCCGCCAAACACCAGGCACAAGTCGCAGTAGCGGCCGATTCACTCACCAGCAGCTCCGGATTCCCCAGCCACTGCACCACCACTGGCCGGGGCTGTAACCATGATCCGTGCACCCCTCCACCAGCAGCAGGCTCCTCCACAACGGCCCCTCCGGGGGGCCTGATACTTTACAGCCGTCGCAAGATGCCATCCACTGGCACCCAGAGGGTAGGAGGGGCGGGCCACGGCTCCGGCCCCATTCCGCACCGCTGTAGGCCAGCATCTGGGCCAGCTCCTACTCCGGAGTCCCCAACAGGCTGCAAGGCCCCACCTCCAGACGCACCGTCCACCTCGCACTCGTTCTCCTCCTCCAAGCCGGCACGCTGTTGTGACCTGTGCAGATTCATGGCAGATTAATGCTCCCATCCAGCAGAGCCTCACCAAGTGGCGGCCATTTGCAGGACGGCTAAGCCACGCCCCCCTGCCTGAAAGTTAATACTTATACATTTTGCCTTTGTACAGCTCTTGGATTTCCACCAGCACTGGGTCACCGATACGTAAATCATCACAATAAAGATCAAATAAAAATATTATTAAGTATTACCACAAGAAGAGGAGAAAAAAATAATGTTTTCCAAAGGTGCTTTCCTGCATTAAAGACTGATTGATCAGAAGTTTGAGCTCTAAAGGGGACATAAGTATTGCATCAAACAACAGACACTGTTGCAGCCATACAAAACAGAAAATCCCCATGCTTGATTTGCATACAGTGTACATCCAATAATTAAGTTAACAAAGTGCCACATACAAATAGTAAAACAGAGTCAATGTAAAGTCTAAGCAACTTGATCATAGACTTGAAATGACAATTTATCATAAACATACATGAAAACCAACTAACATTCCATGACATTCCATAAATATCGATACCTTATAAACATGAACAGGATATACCATTCATGTGTATCATTCTTATCAGGTAGTTATAATCTTATTAATTTTGTAATCATTGTGGTCAGTTTATTAATTTGTATAAGTATCATTATAAATGTGTTTTGGGTTACCTGAAACCTGGATCCTGATTTAAATCATATAGAAATTAACAAATGGCATACACTTCATTTTGGGGGAAACCTTTACGTCAATCAGAGTACACAATGTACCAGAATGATATCAGTTAGATATGGAATATTAATTGAAAAATAATACTTTTTGTCTGTTTAGGCTGATTAGGCTTTTGTTTCCCCAAATTTAATGGGAGGAGTCCAGAGAGCTTTATGTGAACCTGGATGCTTGAGAAGATTACGTGGGGGCCCGCAGGAGAATGGATCCCATTTTATTTCTGTCTTTAAGGTGAAAGACTGTTCCCACTCCTGTAGCACTCCCATCACTCACAGCACAAAGGAAGGATGTTAGGAGTTAAATCACAGACTGGTCTCTTTGTGGTTGTGTAACATCAGTCTATAGCCAACAAAATAAATGTTCTGGTTGACTGGCCTGAATCCAATGGTCAACAGATGGTGGTTATGGTTGGTAATTATAAAATGTAATCTCAAATATATAATAGGAGGTAATGTAATAATTAGAGCCTTGAAGAAGCAAATGAATATTGTGAAACACTACTGATTGAGTGCGCTGAGCTACAAGCTAAACTAACTGATTACTGATAAATAATGGAAGGAGATCTATCATTTCAATTATGAACTGTGTGATGCATCACGTTTACACTGAGAGACTAGTTGATCGAACAAACAGACAAATAATAGAGCCTCTCTCAAATTTTAATTTTTGAAATAAATATAATACATTTATGAGTTGTATGACTACTAGAGGCATAAATTAATTCATCACTTAGTAGGTGTTATCTGATATCTGAATTTTTGGCTCAAGCTACAAAGGTCTGGGGAATCTTGCTGTGTGCATCTTATAGGAAATGGCGATGTGTCAGATAAGGACCTACAAAAGAGATGTTTTCAGTTACCATCAAGGCAGCCAATCCAACATTGTGTAGACGGCTCTCCAACCTCGAATGAATACACTGTAGACATTCTGAGACTGAATGACTATTCCTTTCATCTGATCAATTGACGTGTATTTCAACTTGATTAAAAATATTTTTTCTGTTCAGATGGAGGTGCTTCAAAATTATCCAATTATCTTTGTTATGAATTTCTGCGACCACTCATGACCATCAGGACAGATACTGCAACAACATATTCATAGGGCTACAACTTTCATAATTACTTGTTCCGAAACTGGTGATGATGACACAGAGCAGGTATCAAAATATCCTGGGTATAAAAAGGTTGCGTTGCATGAGGCAATGGCGTTGTCTTGTAAAGTGAAAAGGGTATATAAATAACTACCTTTTAAAAAAATTTGTAAGCTGTGAGGGAGATTATGAAAAGTCCTGAAACACCAAAATGGATGCCGGAGAATCCTCGGGACTCATTGAGCTATGGAGAATATTGCTATGTGCTGTATTTTGACTAAATGTTTGGAAATGAGCTTTTGAGAATAAATAACAATTACATAATCATGGATTGTTAAGTGTTTTATTGTTAAATGTGAGTGTCTCACACATTAATAGGTGTGGAGTTACCCACATCTGAAGTTTGTTTTTTATCATCTGTTTACCCAAACTAACCCCCTTAGGTAAATTGGGCTACTAGTGAAAAGATGGCACACTTCTCCAGGGGAACCTATGAGAGTTTGCTAGCCCAGGATGGTAGACCAGAGCATTTACATGATTAGAGGTGAACCAGAAATCATGTCAGGGCAAGAGTATAAATGAACAGGTAAAAAAAGATCCATAATCTGTGTAACTTTTAGTTATACAGTTGGACTGTAGTAGCACTGCTGCCACTTGCTGTGATTCTCCATGTGATGGTACCTTTTCATTTATGCTTCTTCTAAAACCAGTGTGGGAGCCCCATGTATGTGCTTCAGAATAATGTCCTAATGAGTCAGCTTACTTTGTTATCTTAAATGTGTCTTTAGGGAGGTGAGAGTGTTGGCTGTTGGCTTATTACCAGTGTGTCCTTTTGTGTTCTTTTAGGTCATTGTCTTGTTTTCTCTCAGATGGCATCTTCACTAGTGGTGTTTGCATTTTGGCAGGTTAACTCGTTTGTTCAGCTTCCCTTGCATGTGTGGGTACAAATGTCATCTGAGGGAATGTGAGCCAGGCAGAGATATCACGCATCACTTTTCAGTCATCAAGAAATTTGAGATGATCAATACCTACATTCCTCAAATCCCTGTTATACTAATCATGTAACTACTTAAAATAGACCAAACATAGGGTATCAATGGAAAGACTTAGGAAATGATATCGGAAGTGCTTCTCATGAAACAAGTGGTGTAGTTTTACTGGTTTCCTAGGGGACAATTTGACTTCTTATTCTGTATGTTACCAACATTGTTGTAATAGTCATCTTTACTCTGCATAAGTAAGAATGAAGACACACTTGGTGGTCTTTGTCTTCAGAGTTTCTTTTGAGGAGCCTTGCTGTCTATAACAATGTCCTGCAGCTTTCCATTTCTTAGATTTAAGCTGGCATTTTCAGTTAATTAAAGTGGGGCAGGCAAATCTGACATGGGACCTTAGCCAGAGCTACAGATAAACAAGGTCAAGTGATAGAAACAATAAATTGAAACTGGGAAAGTTGTCTCATGATTTAATTGTTTTATTAATCTGTCCGACTTTAATTTTGCTGCCTTCGTATTGTTTTATAGCAGCTTAGTGTGTTGTGCAGTATTTAGGGCCTCATTATGACTTCGGTGGACAGAACAGCCCGTCCTCTGAAGTTCTGACAGGTAGGTTGCCGCCGGTGTGGCAGTCTCCCTGCCGAGGCCATTATGAGTTCCGCTGGGTCAACTTCTGAAAATTCAGTTTCCGCCCGCTGGTCCAGCGGAAAACAGCCTACAGCATTGTCTCCAGCTCATAATAGAACCGGCAGCAATGCTGTAGTGCCTGGGGTGCACCAGAACCCTTTGCAATGTTCACTGTCTGCAAGCAGACAGTAAACATTGCGACGGTGCTGGCCAGCGTGGTCCCTGCACCCCGTCTCTGTCCCAGTGTTACCACCATGAAATCACTAGCAGAGAAGGGGGTCGTAATCCCCAGGGGCACCTAATCCTGGCAGTGCTGGTGGTCAGGCTGCAGCACAACCCCTGCGGTCATAATGTGGTGCTCGGACCGCCACATTGGCTGAGGTCCGACCGCCATTGTGAGTTTGGCAATCAGTAGACCGTCAGACTCGTAATTATACCCTTAACCTTGCTTTTATGCACAGGCTTAAGTCACCGGACTTCCTGTCAGTCATTCAATTCCCCACCTTTTCCCTTAGGCACAGAATGAACATGTTGATTCATTAATATATTGTTGTACACAGTACAAGTCAGTTCACCTGTCTTTTCTGAAAAAAATACATTTCTGAAAGAGTGGTTCATGATTTGCTTTAATTTAGGTAATTGAAAGTAGGGTTTTTTGATGAGGTTATGTTAAGCACAGAGTGCCGACATAACAAACTAGTCAATCTAACCTAATAAAATGCAGATAAAAATTAAATCTACATGGGTGTGTGGCCATAAAACGGCTGGCTCAATGTAATCTGCTGGGCTCTTCCAGCCCCAAATAAAGTTCTTCATTATCCCGAGCAATGAAGTGTATATTGCAAGGTTAAATACATTGCAGAGGTAGGAGTGCCATTTACCTGTTCCAGGAGCGGCATCTGCTTCCACTGAGTTTTTGCTGTGGACTAAGGACTGATATTGTTTCCTCCTCTTCATCCTGTCTGAATCCCAGACTAGATGGTGTGTGAAGCTTTGATGGTGCAATTGGCGTAGACCTCCATAGGGATTGTACTGGCCTGCCTGCTGGGTTAAATCGTGACTTAGGACTTGCGAGGGTGGTGCCCTTCCCCCTTCATCATCCTTCTTTTGATCAGCAGGTTGGACCATGAGATGACCTCTCAGAGGCGGTGCTGACACCAGGGAGAGAGTTTCATGACTAGAAAATATGAGCCTTAAGCATGCATCTTATTTCGTGCCGAAGATGGATGACACTTGGTGGACCCAGGTGGAGTTGCATGGGCACTGTAGACCACCACAGCACCTCCTGAGAAGACCACAAGACTAGAAGAGGGTTAGCACCAACAGCCCCTCCCCCACCCTGCCCAGAGGTAGATGACATGTGGCAGAGCTGCAGGAGGCCATTGCTCATCCGTGAATTGGCTTGTGGAAACATGGGCCCTAAAGGGAGGCAGGGGGTGAGGAACACTCTCAGTCTATGAGGGCAGTGAGCGGACAGCTATATATAGGTGAAGCTGCTGCTTTGTGACCCTTGGTAGCTAAAGTTACCTGATATTGTTGGTGCTCCACTCTGAATCCCCTTGTTAACATTCATCCAGCGTGTTAACCCTGTAGTGCCTCCCCCCACTATTTGAATAGCATCTTTGGAAAATGATGTGCCTGTGCACATTTCAGTGCTTCACCATCTGCCCCTGTAAGGCAATTGCAGTCTCTCTGGTGGAAAACTGTGACAGCTCAGCACGTGCACATTTTTTCTGTTTTGTTATCTCGCAGCTGAAAACATTTTGCTGCATGTAGATAACCCTTACATGTCACCACCAAATATAGAGGCAATCCATTTCCACTCGAGCCTGCATGACTTTTACTCCAGCCTGTGGATAAAAATAATTCTGATCATTTACAGGGTGAAAAAGAGCCAGATCGGAGTTAGAAAATGTCTGCAAACCTACATGTTTGTGGACTTTCACAAACTTCCATTGCTAACCATGCATTTGTGCTCCTTCTTGCGATCCCTTGAGTGGCATTTACCACTGCAGATCTCACTGCTCTATTGGCAAAAAAACTATAGTAGAAAAATCCTTCCAAATCATACCAGGAATAGTTGAGCACATGAAGTATTTTTGCCCACAAGCTCAGGGGCGGCTCCTTCATATGGGTGGAGGAGTGTTGCCCCTCCCCCCACCAGCAGCAGAAGCTGCAAACCTTTCAGGAAGAAAGGATGATAAACTGTGTTTATCAACCTTTCGTTCTGAAAGGGGCGGGGCATTGGGGTGACGTGCACTGAGGGAGAGTGCTCAGCACTCTTCCTCAGAGCGCGCCTGTGTGTTTGGCCAGCCGTCTTGGGCCGGCCAGACACACTTGCTCAAGAGGCGGTGCTCCCAGTCTGCCTGGGAGCACCGTGGCTGGGTGCTCCCAGGCAATCCTGACGCTGCTCTGAGCACCGTCAGGTTTGGCGCAGGGCAGGCTGGGAGCCTGTGCCTGCAGCAGAAGGCAGCAGAGACAGGGGAGCGGCGCGCCGCGAGTTAAGGTACGTTTTTTATTTGTTAAATAATTTAATGTATTTCCCCCCCGCTCCCACCCCCGTCTCCCCTTCCCCTCCCTGTCGCGCCGCACCCACCCACCCCTTTTAGGAGCTGTGAGCCCTGCCTGCACAAACTTATCAAAAATATATTTTTCAATAAGGCTTCTTTTGTTTTCAATGTATGAGTTATGTTTGTTTGGGAAAGCAATAAAACGTTTTATAAAATTAAATGTAATCCACATTTGCTGAAAAAGCCTTCCTTCCTCTTATTTTCATCACTATGTCTCAAGTTTCTATTTGTTACACTGCCCGCAATCAGACATTTTCTGGAAAGCAGCTATAACTCTGTTTTCAAACGTTACCATCAATCTCAATCTTCACTGAATGTCAGAGTAGGGCACTGAGTTCAGAAGGGTGAGTGACACACGCATGAGACTCATCGACCGATTCCATCTCACAAAATTGTGAAACTAACTCCTGTGGGTGTTGTGGAGTTTAGATTACTTTTTATTCCAGTAAAACTGAACTTGACCTGTTTGTCTGCATCACACACAAACACCACATATACACGCATAATAATGTATAGCAATATATATATGCATATATGAATGTACAGCCAGACAGATTGTAAATTGCATGTGCCATTGTACCATGTTAGTATAACGTACATATAATTTGGTTACAGTGAAATAAACTTTACTTAGCTTAATTATACTTCACCATTCCCCAGGTGGTGGAGCCGTGCAAAAAACAGCAGGCATCTCACCCTGTTCGGCATTCTCACTGTGCTGATGTTCTGTTCATCCATGCTCCCCCATCAGTCCAATCCTGAAGGAAGCTCCTGAGTTTCCATGCTTCGCCTGTAGAATGGAAGAGAAGCATGCAAATACCTCCAAATATTCGAGAAGAGAATGATTTATTATTCTAACCGTAGTCCTAAAAACTTTGGGTAACATGTTTATTTTTTAGCCATTGCCAGCCAGTAGGAAGCGTGAAACCGGCATTGTGACCCACTGCTCCTTATGGGGTCAAGAGGTCACATCGTCAAAACAAGTGGCACATTTTAAAATGACAATATGGAAAGCAGGAAGTGGTTTGGGGAGTGAGGAAATCTCTTTCCCAATTGTCTCAGCTTGTGCAGGCAAAATAGTAGTTGTCCTGAACAGACTACGACCAGTTTGCGATTAGTTTCCATACTTTCTTTGCAGATGATAATTTAATGTTGAGGGAAGACACTTGAGGATACAAAATTGGAATGTAGAGTTCCTCAGTGGTCATTGTAGTTCACCTCTTGTTTCAAATCACTATAGATACAATGTGATACTTGATGGCTGTGATGAGCATCTTGATTCTGCAGCATGCTCAATTATGCTCCAAAGTGCCATCTTTGGAAATAATCCCCAGTCTGACAGAATGCCTATGTGTCTCTAAGGACTGCGATGTGTATCCACTCCCTATAACTCAGTCCCACAAAAATTGAGTTTCTCATTACCTCTACTTGTCTAATGTTTGTGGGACTGGGGTTGGAATTGTAAGGGCCTGATTTAAGAAAAGTGGCTCTGCACCCAGTGCAGTGCCACTTTTCTTGCACCCCTTAGTGCACTCCTAACACCACCATGTGTGCTCTGTATCTAAGATACGGCGCACCATAGCGGTAGTTAGGGAACTAGCCTCAAGATTTTTTACGCTAGTTCGGAGCTTTGCAGGATTAGCGTAAATTTTTTTTACGCTAATCCTGCAAAGCCCATTGAGGCCCATTGTAAACAATGGTGTGCCTCCTTTTCTCGCTTGCTCTGAGCAGGCGTTAAAAGTACCAGAAAAAGTGGCGCAAAGAAATCTCTTAGATTTCTTTGTGCCTTTTTTTGGTCCCCCTAACGGGGGAATGCCCACTTTGCATACATTATGTCTTTGCAGGCATAATGTAGCGCAAAGGGTTACAAAGTGGCGCAATGCATGCATTGCACCACTTTGTAAATTTGGCGCTGCGATTTTGGCCTCATTGGGCCACATTAGCTTAAAAAAAAATTACGCTAATGTGGTGCAAGGAGGCTCTAAGGACTCCTAAATCTGCCCCAAAATGCCTTCCTATATTCCATAATATATGCACTTTGTTCATTGTTTGAGGGACTTGTGTTAAAATAAATCAATCCGCAGAACCTATCCACTTTCCCCAATTTTTAATTAAATGTTCTTGTACTTTGACATTTGACTTTAGAGTAACACTTTTACACTTAGTAGAAACAAAATGTGTTTAACATAGGTAGCGTCACAGTCTTTGTTTCTATTGTATATTTACTAACTATGTTCAGTCACAACAAAGTTAACCCCTTCGCTGCCAGGGCTTTTCCCCTCAGGTGCCAGGCCTTTTTTTGGCTGTTTGGGACAGTTCATGCTTAGGACCTCAGAACTTTTTGTCCACATAAGCTACCCATGCCAAATTTGCGTCCTATTTTTCTAACATCCTAGGGATTCTAGAAGTGCCCAGACTTTGCGGGTTCCCCTGAAGGAGACGGAGAAATTAGCCAAAATACAGCGGAAATATTGTGTTTTTCAACAAAATGTGAAAAAGGGCTGCAGAAGAAGGCTTGTAGTTTTTTCCTTGAAAATTGTATCACCAAAGGGTTTGTGGTGCTAATATCACTATTTTCACAGCTTTCAGGAACAGGCAGACTTAAATCAGAAAGCCCCATTTTTCAACACAATTTTGGCATTTTACTGGGACATACCCAATTTTTACTATTTTTTGTGCTTTCAGTCTCTTTCCAGTTAGTGACAGAAATGGGTGTGAAACCAAAGCTAGATCCCAGAAAGCTAAACATTTCTGAAAAGTAGACACAATTCTGAATGCAGCAAGGGGTTATTTGTGTAGATCCTACAAGGGTTTCCTACAGAAATAACAGCTGAAATAAAACAATATTGAAATTGACGTGAAAAAAACAGCAATTTTTCTCCACTTTTTACTCTGTAACTTTTTCCTCCATTGTCAGATTTTTTTAAAGCAATATACTGTTACGTCTGCTGGACTCTTCTGGTTGCGGGGATATATAGGGCTCTAGGTTCATCAAGAACCCTAGGTACCCAGAGCCAATAAATGAGCTGCACCTTGCAATGGTTTTCATTCTATACCCGGTATACAACAATTCATTTGTTGAAATATAAAGAGTGAAAAATAGGTATTAAGACCTTTGTATTTCCAAAATGGGCACAAGATAAGGTGTTGAGAAGCAGTGGTTATTTGCACATCTCTGAATTCTGGAGTGCCCATACTAGCATGTGAATTACAGGGCATTTCTCAAACAGACGTCTTTTTTACACACTGTCTTACGTTTGGAAGGAAAAAATGTAGAGAAAGACAAGGGGAAATAACACTTGTTTTGCTATTCTATGTTCCCCCAAGTCTCCCGATAATAATGGTACATCACTTGCGTGGGTAGGCCTAATGCTCGCAACAGGAAACGCAACATGGACACATCACATTTTTACATTGAAATCTGACATGTTTTTTGCAAAGTGCCTAGCTGTAGATTTTGGCCTCTAGCTCAGCCGGCACTTAGGGAAATCTACCAAACCTGCGCATTTTTGAAAACTAGACACCTAGGGAAATCCAAGATGGGGTGACTTGTTGGGCTCTCACCAGGTTCTGTTACCCAGAATCCTTTGCAAACCTCAACATTTGGCCAAAAAAACACTTTTTCCTCACATTTCGGTGAGAAAAAGTTCTGGAATCTGAGAGGAGCCACACATTTCCTTCCACCCAGCGTTTCCCTAAGTCTCCCGATAAATAGGGTACCTCACTTGTGTAGGTAGGCCTAATGCCCGCGACATGAAACGCCCCAAAACACAACGTGGACACATCACATTTTCCCAAAGAAAACAGAGCTGTTTTTTGCAAAGTGCCTAGCTGTGGATTTTGGACTCTAGCTCAGCCGGCAACTAGGGAAACCTACCAAACTTGCGCATTTTTGAAAACAAGACACATAGGGGAATCCAACATGGGGTGACTTGTGGGGCTCTCCCCAGGTTCTGTTACCCAGAATCCTTTGCAAACCTCAAAATGTGGTCAAAAAAACACTTTTTCCTCACATTTCGGTGACAGAAAGTTCTGGAATCTGAGAGGAGCCATAAATTTCCTTCCACCCAGCGTTCCCCCAAGGTTCCCGATAAAAATTGTACCTCACTTGTGTGGGTAGGCCTAGTACTCGTGACAGGAAATGCCCCAAAACACTATCTGGACACATCAAAATGATCAAACACAAAACTACCTGTTTTTGCGGGGGCAACTGCCTTTTTGGTCCTGGGCTCAGCAGCTATCTAGAGAAACCTACCAAATCCAGACATTTCTGAAAACTAGACACCTAAGAGAGTCCAGGGAGGTGTGACTTGCGTGGATCCTCCAATGTTTTCTTACCCGGAATCCTTATCAAACCTCTAATTTAGCTAAACAATCACATTTTTCCCACATTTCTGTGTGGGATCACCACGCCAGGACAAATTTCCTACCACCCAACGTTCCCCTCAGTCTCCTGGTAAAAATGATACCTCACTTGTGTAGGTGGGCCACGTTCCTGTGACAGGGAAGAGCCAAAAACATGTTGAAATTGAGTGGGAACCAAAGCGGGACCAAAAGGGCAGTTTGGAAAAAAAAACATTTTTAGGCTGACAAGTGCAGCAGAATTTTTATCGATATAGATGAGACAATGTTGGGTGGTATGAATTTTGTGGATTCCTGCAGATTCCGGAAGGTTCCATCACAAAAATGTGGGAAAATGTGTGATTTCCAGCAAAGTTGGAGGTTTTCATGGCAATGTGGGTAAGAAAATGGTGCGGGTGCATATAAAGCACCCCTCCCTGGAATCAACCAGATGTTTAGTTTTCAGATGTGTCTAGGTCTTGTGGATTTTTCCAAATGGCAGTGCCCCAAAGTCAAAAAAGTGTAGCCCTCACCATTCCAAGTCGGATGATTTTGAGAGTTACCAAGCGCTCATGGCCCAAATGTAAAACCAAAACTCAAAATAATCAAATGTCCTTTTGCTTGCCGTGGGATAAGATGTTTTAGTGTGTGGGGAGGAGAGCTGAAAGACTGTTATCCTTCAGTTGGGGTGGGGGCATAACCAGGCCCATACTGGTTGGTAGCCACCACCCCAATATTTTTTTTTTTTTTAATTCTCTGGCATCAAGTAGACTTTCTGTACCCCCCCCCCCCCCCGGGGTGTGGATCGGGGGTAATTGCATGCTGGGCAGAACAACTTTGGTCCCATTTATTTGGGGTGGGGGTATGGCCTTACCCCCACCCTCTTATTTTGAAAAAAAAATCCCTGGTCTCTGGCGGTCTTTCTGCCCCCCTTGGGGGCAGATGGGCCTTCCAAAAATAGGCCGATCTGTGATATGGCCAACAGTAATGTGCCCCCATGGGGAGCAACCCTTGCCTAAGGGGCTGCCCCCCCAAACAAAAGACACACACCAATCCCTGATGTCTAGTGGTTTCTGCCCCCCCTTGGGAGCAGATTGGCCTCACAAAAATAGGCTGATATTCCCCCAAGGGGGGCAAAAATAGCCTAAATACTAAGGGGTTGCTCCACATACATAACAACATAAAGTAAATAAAAAAATATATATATCCCTGGTGTCTAGAGGTTTCTGCCCCCCCCTGGAGGCAGACCAGCCTAATTATATTAGGCTGATCTGCCTCCAGGGGGGGCAGAAAAGGCCTAAAAATATTTCCCCCCCGGGGAGCGACCCTTGCCTAAGGTGTCGCTCTCCACATATTAAAAAAAAAAAGTTAACAAAAAATAAAAGTAACCCTGGTGTCTAGGGGCAGAAATGGCTTACAAATATTTTGCCCCCCCCACAGAGTGGCCCTTGCCCAAGGGGCCGCTCCCCTTATGAGTAAGTATAAAAAAAAAAAAATCCCTGGTGCCTAGTGGCTTCTGCCCCGCCTCCCCCAGGGGCAGATCGGCTTTAGACCGACCTGCCCCCAGGGGGGCAGAAATGGCCTAAATATAATTTGGCCCGCCCGGGGAGCGACCCTTGCCTAAGGGGTTGCTCCCCACATAAATATAAAAAAATTAACAAAAAATAAAAGTATCCCTGGTGTCTAGTGGCTTCTGACCCCCCCCCCCGGGGGCAGATCGGCCTAATTATATTAGGCTGATCTGCCCCTGCAGGGGCAGAAATCGCCTAAAAATAATTTGGACCCCTGGGGAGCGGCCCTTGCCCAAGGGGCCGCTCCCCTCTTGACAATTACCAAAAAAAAAAAATTCCCTGCTGTCTAGTGGGCATTTATGCTGCCCGATCTCATCGCGATCGGGCAGCCGAAATGCTTGCAGAGACATGAAAGGAAAGGCCTTTCCTTTCCTTTCATGCTTCTACTGGCCCCCTTCTCCCGAGCGAAGGAGAAATGCTAAGCATTTCTCTTCCGCATCACGCTGGAAGCATGCTTCCAGCGCGATGGGAGGTGACCTCTGATGAGGTCAGCACGCAATTGCGTGCTGACGTCATCATACGTCACATGAGGGGTCGGGGGGGTCAGGGTGGAAGGGGAAGCCCTGCCCGGGGGGTTGGGGAGGCGGCCCACGGGGGGAGCGCTAGCGCTTCCCCTGAGGGCCGGTACTTGGACATAATGGTTACGTCCGTGGCTCCTGAGCTGCGCAGCCACGGACGTAACCATTACGTCCACGGCTGGGAAGGGGTTAACACTACTTGTATTTATATACAAAAGGATGGTAGAGTGATTTGTTAAGTAATTTATTAAGTATAATTGTACCTTTTTTTGATAAAATATTCCTTTTGAACATTACACATCATTTTACAATACATGTCATCTTATGTTAAATACTGTTTCCATGTTTAAGAACATAGAATATACTTTAGCATTGCATGTTACAAAGTTAGACATTTTGTTTTTTGTAAATAAAATAACTTATTCTAATTACATTTACATGTATGTATGGTATTTGCACTTGGTATTGTGTCACCTATTTTTGGGAATTTCTATAAATTATTTAAAAAATAATGAAAAGTAAAAGAAGACATTTATATACATTTTATAACAGAAGAAAAAAAAAACTTTTTCAATATTTATTTTTACATTGAAATTGGACTATTTTTAGTCCTTTTTCATTTCAATCAAGTCACCATTTTTTAGCATTACGTACGATTTTCTCAAACAATTATTTTATTATGGCAGCGGCACTAAAATCTCCATTTGGAATAATTGATCTAGAGCCCAATAAAATAACAAATGAGCGGCTTCTATTTTGCACTCAGATTCTATTTGAATATTTGCATGTATAACATTTATTAGTGTTCACTATTTTGGTGTTCTGCATACCCATTTGCATATATTACATATACTGATGTTTAGTCTTTTGAGGCTCTGCATAACCAACTGGTGGCTCTCCCTTGACATATAGGTCCTCATTATGACATTGGCGGGTGGCCTCCATACCTCCATCAGGCCGCCTGTGCGGCCTGAACACCGCTGGCCTTATTATGGTTTCCCCGCTGAGCCAGCGGGTGGAACCAGTATTTCCACCCCTCGGCCCAGTGGGGAACAGTGCCTTAACATTGCAGCCGGCTCCCAAAATAGCCGGCTGCAATGTGGTGGCGCAGTGGCAGCAGCACCCATCGCGGATTCCACTGTCCGTAATTCGAGCAGTGGAATGCCCAATGGGGCTGTGCATGGGGGCCCCTGCACTGCCCATGCTAAGTGCATGGGCAGTGCAGGGGCCCCCATGGGCCCCTGAGTCCTCCATTCCACCAGCCTTTCCATGAATTGCATGGATTACAACTGCCATGACCACCAGACTGCAGGTTGGCGGCAGCCTGCCGGCAGCCTGGCAGTGTCGGCAGTTGGCCATGGTCATAATGTGGTGGTCGGACTGCTGCGACCGTGACCCTGGCGGTCTAGTGCCACCAGGGTCATAATGACCCCCTTAGTGTCTATGGGCTGTTTCAAGGCTTGACAAAATTATTTTAACTATTTCTCTAGCACAATAATATCATTCTCTAGTCAATGGATGATGGATGTTTGAGCTGTGGTCCTTTTTGGGTCCGGATATGGTGTGTGGAACATGTCTAATTTTTAAAAAACAATCTTGATCATTTGGCAGACAGTGGGGCGACTTTTGCCTATTTTCCCTTCAAAATGGTTGTGGCCTTCATTAGCACTATTACTTTAATTTCTTGTTTTTGTTTTTACTATTGTACTGTTTTAACTGCTGTAGTCATTCCACTATGTGATGTTGAACCTGGGAGCTCACATGTGCCGAGGCTGTTAGATGTGACCCACTTAGGTATCCTCAAAGTAATCTTAGAATACAAAGATTTTTTCTTTATTGTTTTTGTAGTAGGTGGAGTCTGTTAGAAGGTCACAATGTGCTCAATTTGCAGTCTACTTGCTGACGGGTAATAGCCTTCAATGTTTATGGCAGGGATAGTGCCACTGATTTTCCCTTAGTGGAAAGCAGGACATGGAGACAGGCAAAGAAATGCAGCTTCCATCGCTTTTCCCAGTGCCTTCATTGCATCTGTTGTACTGGTGATGTACTAAAGGCAAATGGAGATGTCTAAATATTGCTGGTTGGTCCTCTGCCTGGAGAGCAGATGCCAGGGCCCTGCTAACATGGCTGCAGGGTGAAAATAGGAAGGGTAAATACCTGTGCTGCTGTTTAATCCTATTGCAGATGCAAACAAAAGGGTTAGTGGCTCAATTGTAATATGGCCCTAGGTGTTCTAAGGCAAGGATATTGCACAATGTTCTATTGAAGGCAAATAGGGGTTGTTTTATTGCTTGAGGCAAAAATGTCTCTTCACTTGGAAGCCAGTGGAGGCGTAAAGCAAACTGTGCTAAACTCTCTTAGAGCTAGTCCAAATATTGCACTTGGCTTTTGTTTCTTACATTTATGTATATCATGCCACAGTTATCTAAAACCATACATGAAAAGCTCAAAAACACATTACTGTATTTCCTAAAACACAGATAAAGCTGTGTTTTCATATGAAAAAGTGCAATTGGTGGCCGTCTGCATAATAAAGCGCAACAATTTGGGGTCACATTTTTACAACAAAGTAGCACAACATATAAAGAGAAGAATAAGTAGAAAACATTTAAAAATGGGGAAATCTGGAACTATTGTAAATTCATGAATAAAATACATTACTATCGACAAGCTTAAGTAAAGTTTAGAAAGTCCAATTAACTACTGACATCAGTGCAAAGCACTAAGCAGAATTGTTAACATTAGCTGAATTTGGAAGGTTTGTAGCTGATTCTAATACATCTTGAGGCATTGCTGGGATGGTTCAGGACGTTTACTAGCTTTCCTTTGTATTTATGTATTAACATTTCAATTGGTCTTCCTTTGATTTGGATGTTAACCAAGGAGCTCCAGCAAGTGCTTTTGAGCGAACAACCACCGCTTAAGGTTATCCATCAATAATAAATTACTTACAAAGTTTACCCTTGCACAAGTATGTGTACGCACACCTTCTAATTCCTTTCCATCAAATCCTATAAATTATTCAATCTAATATTTCTCTTAATAAATATCATAACATTAATATCTTAAACATTTATTTTTTAAATGGTTTTCTATCCAGTAATAATGGAATTCTCTCAATGATCTCTGGAGGCCCACAAGGACCACATCAAATATTATTGTATGATCTGCATAGCAGCTATGTATTGCTTCCTACCAAAGCAGTTGAAAAACTCGTCATCACTGTGTAAGGAGACACCAAACTCAGTGCTATGATTAGATTAGAGTTAGGGATAGCAAAAGTTAGGTTTCAATGCTATGCAAGGTTGTTATCATATACCAAGTTGACTTGTCAGAAGACGGACCAGTAGACAAATCATTAAAAAGTTGCTTGATGAAGAGCCACCTTGCCTCTTGGTTACAACTAAATTCTGAATTTTGGATCACCTGCGCATTGGGAAGAAGACTGGCATTCATTGGAGGTTAACTGAAAATGGAAGACACATACAAAATTACTGACAAAGAACTATAAGATTGATCTTGCGTTTTGTGAACAATCGCTTCAATGTAGCCTTATTGTATTGATTGCTACTAGACGGATGCCACAGAAACAATTATGATCTTAGCAATCACAAGAAGCCAGCCATTGTGTGCTAACGATGAAGCTTGAGGTGTGCCCCTTAGTAGAATTTAGTGCAATGTTTCTTATCAGGATAGGCTGTGCAGAAAAGCTATTGCAAACACTACAGACTGTTATGTTCTGTTTTTCTGTACATTTCTGGCCAGGAAATGTCTATAACTGTTAGTAACAATGTTTAGATATATACAGATTTGCATGGATAAAGAAATTATGATCTATATAATGAACTGTACTTAAGAAAGTTCATGTTAAGGATTGGGTAATTTTTGGGAATAGCATTTGATTTGATGAAACGTGGTTAAACTTATGTCTGGAGGGCATATGGAAATATTTGAAACATGTATAAGATATTTTTTTACTGGATTTTAGCTTGCTAGATATTGTAATGACTGTTGGTATTTGCATGGCCACATTGTTGGCAATTAACCTACTTAAACTAGAAAAGTACAAACTTGAGAATACCAACATATCACCATTTGCTCTCAGTGTGACTGCTGTATCACTCATTTCCTCTCAGAATGAGTGAGGACAATATGGGCTTAACTTAGAGTTGCAGTGGGACAAAATATTTTACTATCAAAATTACAAAGCGTGCAGAAAATCCTCTAAAATGAGATGTACTGCATTGCTACTTAGCAATGTCAATTTTCTGCAAATTGGGCAAACCACAAGGAGAATTTAAAATTTAAAAATGTAAAATCATGGAAGTACACAGGAAAAATAACTTTAATATAGAGATATGAATTTTTTCAGTAAGTTTACTCTTTTTCAATATTCACAAACAAATGATTTTTCTAGTAACTTTAAGACTGCAGAGACTGGAGTCAAAATCGAGAGTTTCATACTTAAAAAGATAGGCGTGTCCTATATTTTTTTTCTATGCTACGCATTTTTAGAATACATCTAGAAACCTGTATGATAACAATATTTGTGAGTAATATTCTTAAATCTACATTAGAGCACAACATTCTGTAGTCTCTTTAACATAGTAAATTTATTTGTGTCTGTAGTCAAATGTGTATGTTTACATTTGGTCCTAATGTTTGGGGTTGTTTACTTTTATGTACTTTCTGAGCCTGATTGCGACAGCTCCGCCCCCATCCCTGAGCCTGATTGCATCTGCTGATGCCCCCGCCGATGCCTCCTTCAAACCACTGCCGCTCCCGCCCTCCCACCTTCCCACCTCCCATCCCAGCCCCTCCAACCTCCCAGGACATATAAGGGAGGCCGCAGTGCAGCTGCGCAGCAGGCAAGCCCGGCTGCACCTATCCATGCCTGGGCCATGCCCAGTGCCAGGACCTCTGGTTCTCCCACCCTCCACTGTTACACCACTAAGGAGCTCCAGGCCCTGAACATTGGACACCCCAACAACAGCTGCTTCACGGCTTGTCCACTCTCAACCAAAGGGCCCTTCATTTGCCTACACTGCCATTTCTCCTGCAACGTGGACCTATCTGCTCACACTAACACCCTCACTGCACTCATACAGAAGACAACAAACAACCAAGCACCACTCTAGTGCATCTTGATAAACGCCCGCTCCTTATGCAAACATGGCACTGGAATATGGGACACCATCACCATCCACGGCCCGAATGTTTCCTTCATCACTGAAACATGACTAACACCCTCCTCAAACCCCGACATTGCCACGGCCACCCCTGGCGGCTGCAAGATGATACACAGGCACCGCACCAACAAACATAGCGGGGGCATCGCTATCATCTTCAAGGAAACTATCCAATACACTGACGATGACCCAAAGCCCCTCATAAAGCACCTCAACTTCCGACTCCAGACCAATGCCAACACCATGTTGCAAGGCACCCTAGCACACCGACCCCCAGGACCATGACCAGCTTTCTGTAATGCCATTGCCAGCCTCATGGCCCCCTTTCACCATCCACTCTCTCCACTATATCCTAGTAGCCGATCTCAATATCCATGTTAATGACCCCAACGACTTCAGCTCTACTTCCCTCACAGAGAACGTCAGCAACATCAGCCAACTGGTCACCAAACCCATGCACAAAGCTGGACACACACTGGTTGCCAACTTCACTTATAGCAAAGGACTCATTTTCACCCATGTGACTGAACTCACCTGGACTGACAACATTATCATCAACTTTACCATCTCCAATTCCCAGCACACCACCTCCAAGCACCTCAGCACCACCCACTGAATCTAAGGCAAGGTAACCCAGACACTATGGGCACAGGCCCTAGGCACTGCAAAACCCGAGCCTACAGCAGACCTCGACCTCAACCAGGCCGTCCAAAACTTCACCACCTGGGTCACCAAATCTGCTGAAAATCGCCCTTCAGAAACCAACTAAAACCAAAAACACCTCAGAGCCAGCGAGATGGTGTACTCTAGAGCTCAGAAACTCCAAAAGCGACTGCCATCAACTCGAGAAACAATGGCACAGAACCAAGGACCCATCTGACAGAGCCACCTACAAGGCAGCCCTCAACAACTGCAACCACCACATCAAGACGGTAAAAAGAGCCCCATTCACTGTCCACATCAACACCACAGCCAACCACATGAAAGAACTCTTCAGAATAATCAAGGAATTCTCTAACCCAGTAGCCACGTACCCCACCATCCACCCATCCCAGGAACTCTGCGACACCCTCTCAGACTACATCCACAGCAAGATCACCACCATATACAACAATTTCGACCCCTAACCCTCCACCTCCAGTCTAGACAGCATCTCTCAAGCAGCGAACACCAGCCACACAATAACCTCCTAGTCCCCGATTACCACACAGACCACGCAGTCATCATGCATTCCATCCACTCTGGGGCACCCACTGACACCTGCCCCCACCAGCTTTTCAACCTCGGAGCCAACACTATTAGCACAGAAATAACCTCATCCTCAACACCTCCATCTCCAATGCAACCTTCCCGGATGAATGAAAGTAAGCAGAGGTCAGGCCCCTCCTAAAGAAACCCTCTACCGACCCCAGCAACCTCAAAAACTACAAACTGATCTCCCTGCTCTCCTTTCCGGCCAAAGTGCTTCAGAAAGCCATCAATCAACAGCTTACTGTCTACCTCGACTGAAACCACCTTCTCGACACCTCACAATTAGGATTCCGGGCCAAACCCAGCACAGAAACTGCACTGATCTCCGCCACGGACGACATCAGGACCCTTCTCGACTGAGGAGAGTCAGCAGCTCTGATCCTTCTGGATCTCTCTGCAGCATTCAAGACAGTCTCCCACCACACTCTCCTCAACAGACTCCACAATATAGGCATTCAACAAAACACCCTTACGTGGGTCGCCTCTTTCTTCTCAGGCCACATGCAGAGCATCTGCCTTCCTCCCTTCACTTCTACACCCAAGAACATCATCTGTGCCGTATCCCAATGGATCCTCCCTCAGCACAACCCTGTTTAACATCTACCTGACCCCCCTTGTAGACATCGTCAGATCTTACGGACTCCATATAGTCTCCTATGCTGAAGACACTCAGCTAATCCTCTCACTCATTGAAGACCCCCACAACGCTAAAGCCAACTTCCACAATGCCATGACCAATGTAGCAATATGGATAAAAAACAGCTGCCCCAAACTAAACACCTACAAAACGGAAGTCCTGATCTTCTTGAAGAACACCTCCATATGGGACCACAGCTGGTGTCCAGAAGAACTCAGACCAACCCCCTTTCCATCAGACCACACATGAAACCTTGGCATCATCCTAGACTGCCAACTATCCAGGAATCAACAAGTAAAAGCAATCGACTTCTCCTCCTCCTACATCCTCCATATGCTCCGCCAAATCTTCAAATGAATGCCTACTGACACCAGAAAGACAGTCACACATGCCCTGGTCAGGTGCCGCCTCGACTATGGCAACTTGTCCTCCCAGCAATTTAAAATACTCCAGACTCTACAAAACACTGCAGCCAGACTAATCCTCAACCTCTGCAAGCGTTCAAGCATCACCGCACAACTCAGGAACCTCCACTGGTTCCGCATCAAGAAGAGATGCCAATTTAAAATCTTCACTCTTGCATACAAGGCTTTCCACAACTTAGGGCCATCCTACATCAACTATTAACTGAGCTTCTATGTTCCAGCAAGACAACCACACTTCACCTCGCTAAACCTCGCACACACACCCTGCATGTATCGCAGCCTAAGCACTAGCCGCTCCTTCTCCTACACAGCAGCCGAGCACTGGAACTGCCTGGCTCCCCACCTCCGAACAGCTCCCTCCTTGGCAGACTTCGGAAGGAGACTCAAGACATGGCTTTTCTACGGTGACACAGCACCGTCAGTGCCCAGATACCCTTGGGGTGATAGTGCTGCTTTTTACAAATGTTATGATTGATTGATTGATGTAGATCCCAAAATTGCTCCTAATAATCACCTGATCTAGAACAACATCTTGGAAACATTAGAGACCACTTTACCTTCCTTGAATGAATAAACCAGTAATATTCTTACGGAGTTTTTGGACAATTCTCCTGCAATCTTGACAATAATGTTAAAGAGAGTCCAATATGTGATCAAGCCTCTTGTTCACTACCAAGAACAGATTAGTGTGCCAATGAAAAAGATCCAAAAGTAACATTTGAAAATCACAGCCACAGGACCCAGTGACAGATTGCTGAGGAAGTGAGTAAACGGTTTGAGACGTTCATGGACACTCTAGAAGGAATCTGAAGGTATATGGGCCCACATAAAAACTTGTCAAAGGCACCTATTGCTGTCTCCATGGAATTGATGATTCCCTTGCAGATATTTCTGAAGTACTGTAAGATCAAATGTAGGGCCTGAATTAGCATCCAACTTGGAAAAAATAGAGCTAAAGCTGAAGAATATTAATTCCTCAATGAATAAATAAAAAAAATGACAAAAGCACAAGATGGACTCCTTCCTAACATATTGAGTATGCTGTATTTAAACATTGTCACTGTTGGAGAGGTGTGGCCTTGAACCATGGCCACCAGGACGTGAGTTCCCAGCCAGTTTTGAGTAATAATCCTGTTTATTCCTCTAATACTCTAAATATCAACATCTCCCCTGAATGGGGATATGCTACAGGACCTCTGCTCTTCTCATGGTTTCTCTTAAAAACACTGAGATTGCCCTGTGAGATCCCGGTGCAAGAGCCACCATTGGGGCTTCCTGAGGAGGAGACTGAGGACTGCACTGGTTCTCCGCAGGCTGATGAATAAATGATAGCTGCCCTGAAGGGCCCAGGGTCCCTGCACCAGGGTCCCAGGACATGCTCTGGCGGTGGGAGCACCATGCCCCGAGGCTATGAACTGGAGCAGTGCCAGTGCCCCAAAGTGTTTGTGGACAGACTGACGCAGCGCAGCCTCCAGCGTGGGCCGCACTGGACACGTTCCGGCAACTGACGGTACTTGCTGCTTATTCCCCTGCCAGGAATGACTGACCGATGAGTCGGGGCCACAGCACCGTGACACACCATAACTGCTGTGCACAATCGAATGGGAGCTCTAGCGGCCTGTGAACTCTGAGGGCTGCGACTAGGGCACTTATTGGCACCATGCTTGAGGCCTGAGGAGACAGAGAGACACAGCGTCCAGCTCTGGGGGAGTGACTGGGCCTGGTCCCCAACTAGACCTGCTGGATCCAGTGGAGCCTGGGTGGAGGGCCCAGGGTTGATTGCATGATCAAGTGTGCACTGCTGAGGAGCAATGATTGGAGGTCTCCACGCGTATGGTAGGGGATAGTGAGCAGATGGGGGCAGGAAAGCTGATCCCCCTCACCCTCACCATCCCTTGCCATAGAGGGGGAGACCTGAGGACTTGCCACCTGTGTGAGGGTGAGCTGCTCACATTGCCAAGGCTACCCCAGGGAATGTGGGCCTGAATATTCCCCCGGTGGTGTTGACTCTTCTGCCTATACTGGGGCACCTGGACCCTAAGCATTGATCACCCTATGGCAAGCAGTCCTAGTGAGACTGGGCCCCCCTGGCAGTTTCACAATGAGGCCCAACTGCATCCTGCAAGGTGGGCCCCACCATCCTGATATTTGCTTACATCATGTGCCCTGGAGGGAGTCAGACTTGGCGTCCCCCCAAAGTCCACCACTACACTACATCTGGACATAGGGACCTTCTGAAGTGCCTACAGTTGGTGTGCTGGACTACTAAGCAGATTTAATATCCTCGCTGTCCTGAGGGAAGGGTACCCGTGGGACATCAGCATTGAAGGGGCCGAGGGGAGCTTGCATCACCTGCAGACAGCATCGTGGGTCTATTGACCCCGCATCAGCAGCGAGGCAGCAGAGCTCTAAAGTGGCAGCTTCAGCTGTGCCTCCGCTCCTGCGACCCACTCTGACCTGTCCTGCGATCCAGAACATGATGGGGGGGCATGTATTCCAATTATGGGATAGGGGTGATTATAAAGGTTTAACCTGGGTTTGGGAACATACAAGAAAAGATACAGGGTTCTATCCTTCCCTAAACATCATACAATTGATATTGCATGTTTGCATGACACACACTTGGATGACACAGGTGCCACAAGATTAGCCAAGAAATGGTGAGGTCAAGTGTTTCATGCCTCTTTCTCTACATATGCTAGGGGCACCTTGAAATGAGTGGCTCCAGGAGTTCCTTTCTCCCTTATTTACATGGAGGCTGGGGTAGAAGGTGGGTATGTCCTGCTTCAGGGTGCTCTAGATGGACGGGACCTTATTATACTTATATACTGTATAATATTAAATACATATGACACAGATGATCCTGCTTTCTTTTTCATAGTGCAGGACCTGATCACCCAAGAGCTCAACTTGCCTCTGCAGTGGTTGTGGGATTCCAATTGTATTTTAGACCCTAAGTTAGGACACGCACAAAGCCTCTCATGACAGCCACTCTCTGAGCAGTCATGGCCAGCATATGTTTGGGAGATGTATGGCACCTGACAAACCCTACACAGAGTGCATACTTTTGTTTCTATGCAACACACAATACACAACACTCACAGTAGACTGAACAGGGTGTTGCAGGCATGGTTCCCTAGGCTGGAGGACTTACATATAACACATGGTGTGCTTTCAGTCTGACCATGCACCCGTTTGTTGCTCGTGATGATGGGGGCCAGGAGACAGAGCTCCAGGCCTTGGCAGATGCCCATAGATATACTGGAAGATTCAACGGGGAGAGAGGCCCTATCGCTCTCACTAACAGGCTACTTTGCAACGAATTGGGATTCCACCAGGTGTAGATCCATGGAATGGGAGGCACTTAAGGTGGTTCTGAGGAGCACATGCATTGGACTAATGTGTAGAGTCCGTAGACAACTTCAGGATGACTTAAAATGGGAGGAACTGATTCTTGCAACTGTGCAAACAGTACAACAACCCAGTGCCGCCACACTCAGGGCGGAACACAAAGTTCGTGGACGTATATCAGACATTTAGGACTGACTCGACAAATACACTTTGAAACAATGCAAACAAAAATAACACAGAGAGGGTGACAAGTCAGGGTGCCTTTTAGATTGGATCCTGTGCAGGGAACAGACCCCCACTCACGATGCACCTATCCGCTCCAGATTGTACCAGAGTCACTTCCAGGGCAGGTATTGCACACCTGTATTTTAACCACTTATGACAAGTGTACACGGCAGACTCATCTATAGACACACACTTGCACACCCAATTACTGGAGGGGCTAGATATTCCTACTCTTGGCCCGGTTTCCTCAGAAGATCTGGATAAACAGTTAGAACTGGAACAGCTTAGAGCTGCACTTGGCATGCTACCGTATTCCAAGATGCCCGGCAGTGATGGCTTCCCATCTGAAGTGTACCAAGCATTTTTGGCCACATTGACACTAGGGCTCCTGGATGTATTGCTAGAGTTCTGGGATGCTGGAGTACTGCCACTGACCATGTGGGAGGACAAGATCTGCATGCACCTGAAATCGGGGGGGCAAGGCGGACAACCCTGCTGCGTACAGGGCCCTCACAATGATACATTCTGATGTGAAGGCGCTCTGCAAACTACTAGCCATCCAGCTCATGCCCCTCATGATGCACTTGGTTAAAGAGGACCAAAGTGGGTTTATTCTGCGGAGAAGTACTGGTATAAAACTGCGGCACCTGACACATGTCCTCCATGAGGTCAAAAATCCAGATGAGGAGATGGATCTTGTGGCGGACGATCTGGAAAAAGGATTCGACACAGTGGATTGGGGCTACTTGCTCCAGGTCCTGCGTGTTATGTGACTTGACCCTCAGTTCTGCGGGTGGGTTCAGCTCCTCTGTACAGACCCAAGTGCTAGAGTGCGGGTGGGGCGTCACTGCTCGGAGGCATGGACACTGAGCCATTGGACCTGGAAGGGCTGCCTATTGTTGCTGCTCTTGTTTGCACGTGCAATAGAGTCGCTGGCTATATGGTCATGAAGACACTTGACATATCATCTTGCTTTATGGAGATGATGCCTTATTGTATCTCTCTTTAACCCGGGCTGTGGTGCCTAAACTGCTGCAGTTGCTGGAGGATTTCGGGAACCTGTCTGGCCTCTGGCTTAGTTGTAGTAAGTCCCTGCTAATTCCCCTAAACTCCCTCGTCGGCACACCAGTGGAGCAGTTACTGGTTCTGGGACTGCGATGGGAATTAGCCCACTTTATATACCTGGGGATTCAGGTAGTGCGCTCCCGCTCACAACTATTTTGCCATAATGTAGATAGGGTCTTAAAGGTGCTGGAGTCGTTTGTGGCCTTTTGGAACACCTTGCGGCTCTCCTTAATGGCCAGAATGGCAAGAGCTAAAATGTTCCTGCAACCCAGGACGATCTATGTGTTGCAAAATTTGCTTTGCCCCCTCCCACCAAAAGTCCTTAAACTGCTAGGTTCTTGACCAGAAGACAACTGGGGCAGGCTTTATGCATTTAGTTTGGCAGTGCCGATTAGTACAGGCATTCTGGAGACTGGTGGTAGACGGCATTACAAGATCCACACAATTGAACATGGTGCTTTCTCCCCAATGTTGCCTTCTAGGTAACATAAAGTAGCCAAAGGGCAGAAAGATACCATACAAATTCCTATAGCTGGTCTTAGTGTTAGCATGACAGAGGGTCGCTATCACCTGGATGGGGCAGAGGGCACCTGAGATTTCACTGTGGCGTAAAGATTTTTTGGAATGGTCCTTACCAGAGGGAATTCCCATGAAGCTCAATAGACGAGACGACAAGGTGAATGATGGCGTAGGTGTCTGGGCAGCTCTGGTCGACACTCTCCTAGACCCTGACTCGGATACAACCTCAACAGTGACGGCACAGGTGTTGAAGAGGGGTGATGCCATGACAGTGGTCTCAATACCCTGACCAAAAGCAGAGCTCCATGACACACACATAGTGAGAACCCACTCGTCATCTGGGGGACATTGATTACCCTGTGTACTTGGAATTATTTGTGTTACAATCATAATGTATCATGTGTACTGTGTCCCTTATCGTGCAAACTTCCGTCTGCTGACTTGTTTATACTGTGTTGCTTGTAAAATTGAAAAATAAAGCCTATAAAAAAACATTGTAACTGTTAAACAACACAACAGACCTTTACCAAGGATTTCAATGCAGCCTTCAATTGACACAGTGATGTTTTAGAAGCTATAACTGTATTTAAACTTAATTACATTTTTTCCTTATATGACTCTACTTTCCTGGATGAAAATAATGTTTTTATTTTTATTTTTATTTTTGTTTATTGTTGTTTGTTGATATTTCTAAAATCTAACTTTAATTTTTTTGGCACCTAAATTTAACATTGCCAAATATCTGATTTGCAAACTCTTGAGAAATAATATTGTTAATAAATCAAATTAGGGGGGGTTCAAATTATAACTGTTGTATTAAACTATATTGCAATTCAAATGAAATAAAATGTTTTGTATGGATATTACATTTGATAAAGAAATTTTCATTTTAAGTAATGAAGAATACTATATCAAGTATAAGTAAAAGTTGTTAACATCAAATTTTAAGAGTGTTCGCCTGATGGAAAATCACAGAGTACACATACAGAATAGTTATCTTTGTATATTATTAAACTAATAAGCGGGATATTCACATCAGATTTTGAACAAGTAAAACACACTCTACATTTATAACACCAGACATGCAATAATGTTTTATAAGAAAACCTAACAAAAACATGTTCTGTCAATCACCTATACTGTCATCATAACCACTTCACACAAACCATCTGACAGTTAGATAACTGAATTATCTTCTAATACATCTTCTATGGCAGAGAAAGGAGTATGAGCATTGAGGCATACAAATGTAAAATACAACCTGCATTGACCAGATTAAAATTTGTCAATGATTTTAAAAAAAGTATTCTTAATGTAATTAGCAAACACATCCTTATATTTAGTTTTCATTAAATATATGGCTGTATAAACTAGAAATGTTCACTCCACCTATTTCATCAAAGTGGTTGTTAAACATAGGGACATCTGACTTTGTCAATATTTGTTGGTTCATGCCAAAAATATATGCATTTCACACATCCTTTAAACTTAATAGTATTAAGCAGGTTTAGCTACCAGAACCTCCAAATCCTTATTTTATGATTTATATATGATATATGTGTAGAAGTTTAAGATAACTCTTGAACAGCAGCCTTTTGATAACAAAAGGAGGCTATGTTTGTTTCTAAATGAATATAAATTGTTTAAAGAATTTGGCATTAAAGCCACAACAACATTAACTTTGCAAGGGTAATTTGGGGTTTGATTATTGAAGTAGTGTGGAATAATGTCCAAATGAATACACATAGGGGGTCATTACAACCCTGGCGGAAGGCGGAGAACCGGCGGTAAGACCGCCAACAGGCTGGCGGTCTTACTCTGTGGAGACGACCGCCGGGCTGGAGACCTGGGTTTCCAGCACGGCGGCCGTCACTATACCGCCGGCGGTATTTGGACCCGGCTTACCGCCGTGGATTTCCAGCGGTTTGAACCGCCATGAAATCCATGGCGGTAAGTACTATCAGTGCCAGGGAACTCCTTCCCTGGCACTGATAGGGGTCTCCCCCACCCCCACCCCAACTCCCTCCCCTAACCCCCCACCACCTGTGCCACCCCACAAAGGTGGCAGGGGCCCCCTCCCCACCCCGACCCCCAACATCACTTCACCCATACCCACACGACACGCACGCAGGCACCACCTACATACTTACACGCACACACGCCGACATACATGCCTACATCCACACACACAGTCATACACGCACACCCACATTCAAACATACACACACACATCCATACAGACATACCCACAGACATACTAGCACTCATTTCCATACACACAACACCCCCGCAGGCATACACGCACTCACACACCCCCTCTACATACACACACGCACACCCCCATGCACCCACACAACACACAACACCCCCTCACCCCCCTCCCCTCACGGACGATCGACTTACCTGGTCCGACGATCCTCCGGGAGGGGACGGGAGCCATGGGGGCAGGGCAGCTCCGCCGACACCACACCGCCAACAGAACACCGCCACAGCGAATCACAGGATGTGATTCGCTGGGCGGTGTTCTGTTGGCGTGGCGTGGCGTGGCGTGGCGTGGCGTGGCGAGCGACCTCTGACCTGCTTTTGGTCAAGAGCTCGCCCACCACGTCCACAGCACCACCTTGCTGTCTCGTGTCCCTGACCCCCGCCCACGCTGCTGCTAGCGTGTTCAAGGCCCTCCTCGACCCGCAGGCATCCTCCTGCGCCTCATCCCTGGTGTCTAGTGGGCTTCTGGTAAGCATCGCTAGACCCGTGTGCACTGTGCCGCTTTCGCCGTATCTGTAAGTGTTTTTGTTTTTCAGCGCTTTGCCTCCTTGCGCTCTTGCCCCCGTTTGTGCCCCTTTCTGATTGCTGTACTCCGCTTGTGCTTTTGTGCCGTTTACCGTATTTGTGACTGTATTCCATATTTTGTGATTGCCTTCTCTGCCTTGTGCTTTATTTCACTTTTGTGCCTTTTTTCTGCCTGTTTTTCACGCCTTGGGCGCTCCCCCTTGCCGCTTTCCCCTGTTGCTGCCTCCCTGCGGCCCGCCCCCCTCGCGCCCCCATTCGTCGCTCCCTCCCGCCTCCCGCCTCCCGCCTCCCGCCTCCCGCCTCCCGCCTCCCAGCTGCTCTTCCATCCCCCCTCCCTTCTTAATGACTGGCGCTGCGCGTCGAGGGTGAGCGACCTCTGACCTGCTTTTGGTCAAGAGCTCGCCCCCCACGTCCGCAGCACCACCTTGCTGTCTCGTGTCCCTGACCCCCGCCCACGCTGCTGCTAGCGTGTTCGAGGCCCTCCTCCACCCGCAGGCATCCTCCTGCGCCTCATCCCTGGTGTCTAGTGGGCTTCTGGTAAGCATCGCTAGACCCGTGTGCACTGTGCCGCTTTCGCCGTATCTGTAAGTGTTTTTGTTTTTCAGCGCTTTGCCTCCTTGCGCTCTTGCCCCCATTTGTGCCCCTTTCTGATTGCTGTACTCCGCTTGTGCTTTTGTGCCGTTTACCGTATTTGTGACTGTATTCCATATTTTGTGATTGCCTTCTCTGCCTTGTGCTTTTTTTCACTTTTGTGCCTTTTTTCCGCCTGTTTTTCGTCCCTTGGGCGCTCCCCCTTGCTGCTTTCCCCTGCCGCTGCCTCCCTGCGACCCACCCCCCTCGCGCCCCCATTCGCCGCTCCCTCCCGCCTCCCAGCTGCTCCTCCCTCCCCCCTCCCTTCTTAATGGCTGGCGCTGCGCGTCGAGGGTGAGCGACCTCTGACCTGCTTTTGGTCAAGAGCTCGCCCCCCACGTCCGCAGCACCACCTTGCTGTCTTGTGTCCCTGAACCCCGCCCACGCTGCTGCTAGCGTGTTCGAGGCCTTCCTCCACCCGCAGGCATCCTCCTGCGCCTCATCCCTGGTGTCTAGTGGGCTTCTGGTAAGCATTGCTAGACCCGTGTGCACTGTGCTGCTTTCGCCGTATCTGTAAGTGTTTTTGTTTTTCAGCGCTTTGCCTGCTTGCGCTCTTGCCCCCATTTGTGCCCCTTTCTGATTGCTGTACTCCGCTATTGCTTTTGTGCCGTTTACCGTATTTGTGACTGTATTCCATATTTTGTGGTTGCCTTCTCTGCCTTGTGCTTTATTTCACTTTTGTGCCTTTTTTCCGCCTGTTTTTTGCCCCTTGGGTGCTCCCCCTTGCTGCTTTCCCCTGACACTGCCTCCCTGCGGCCCCGCCCCCCTTGCGCCCCCATTCGCCGCTCCCTCCCGCCTCCCGTCTCCCGCCTCCCAGCTGCTCCCCCCTCCCTTCTTAATGGCTGGCGCTGCGTGTCCACGCAGCGGGCGCGCCAGAGGCAAGCCCGTCTGCGCCCGTCCGCGCCTGGACCGTGCCCAGCGCCACCCCCCCTGGCCCGCTTGCCCCCCACACCTCCAGACGTCGCTACTCGGCCAGCGAACTCATCGCCCTCAACCCCAGCCCCTCCACGGCTTGCTACCAGGCCACACCGAAGCACACCAAAGGCCCCTTCTCCTGCCTCGCCTGCAACTTCACCTGCAACAGAACAAGGAAGCCTGCAAGAACCAACACCAACCACCTCCACTGCATACTCCTCAACACACGCTCCGCACGAAAGCACGCCATCGAGCTCTGGGACCTACTCGACTCCACCGCCCCAGACGTAGCCTTCCTGACCGAAACCTGGTGGAACGATTCCTCAGCCCCTGACATCGCCATAGCCATCCCTGACGGCTGCAAGATCACCAGAAGAGATCGCACCAACGGAATCGGAGGAGGAATAGCCATAGCCCACAAATCCACCCTCAAAATGCACACCCACACGGACGACACCCTCAAGACAGCTGAACACCTACACTTCCGGATCCACACTGACCCCAACACCACTCTCAGGGGAACACTCATCTACCAACCACCAGGACCACGAGCCCCCTTCATCGACACCATCGCCGACCTCACAAGCACCCACGCCCTCGCCTCTAAGGACTACATCCTCCTTGGAGACCTCAATTTCCACCTGGAGAACAACAACAACGCCAACACCACATCACTGACCGCCAACCTCGCCAACCTCGGACTCAGACAACTGGTCAACACACCCACCCACATCGCCGGACACACGCTCGATCCTATCTTCTCCGCAAGCAAACACGTCACCTTCAGCCACACCACCGAACTCCACTGGACTGACCACCACTGCGTCCACTTCACTTTCAAGAAACACACCGAACACCACCGCACCCCATTACCTCCTCGCCGCCGCTGGAGCAAAATCACCAAAGACCAACTGACCAGCACCCTCATCCAGGACCCGCCTACCGACCCGGACACTGCTGCTATCAACCTACATCGGTGGATCCTCGACTGTGCTAACACCCTCGCACCACTCAAGAGGCCCACCGCCAACCAAGAAAAGAAAAAAGCAGCCTGGTTCACCGACGAACTCATCAACTCCAAACGCACCTGCCAGAAACTAAAGAAGAAATGGCTCCTCAAACGCACACCAGACAGCCTGGCGACCCACAAGGAAGCCACCCGCAAGCACCACCAACTAATCCGACTCGCCAAACGTTCCCACTTCACTGAACGCCTAAACAACAACGCACACGACAGCAAAGAACTCTTCTGCATCGTGAAAGAGATCTCCAACCCCAGCGCCAACGTCAACGACATCCCACCATCCCAAGAACTCTGCGACGCCCTGTCCACCTTCTTCTTCCAGAAGATCGCCGACATCCACGACAGCTTTAACACCACGCCTCCGCCTGAACCCACCCCCGATAACTCCACCTACGCCAACCGCCTCACCGCCTGGACCCACGTAGACGACGCCGAAACCTGCAAGACCATGAACTCCATCCACTCAGGATCCCCTTCAGATCCCTGCCCACACCACATCTACAACAAAGCCGACTCTACCATCGCCCCCCAACTTCGAAAGGTCATCAACTTATCCTTTGAAACCGCGACTTTCCCGGACAGCTGGAAGCACGCCGAAATCCACGCCCTCCTCAAGAAACCCAAGGCTGACCCCAACAACCTCAAAAATTTCCGCCCGATCTCCCTCCTCCCCTTCCCGGCGAAGGTCATCGAGAAGATCGTCAACGCTCAGCTCACCCACCACCTCGAGGATAACTCCATCCTGGACCCCTCCCAGTCCGGTTTCAGACGCAACCGCAGCACCGAGACTGCGCTCCTCGCCGCCACAGATGACATCAGACTACAAATGGACAACGGCGAAACATCTGCCCTCATCCTCCTGGATCTTTCCGCTGCCTTCGACACAGTCTGCCACCGCACCCTACTAACACGCCTCCACGAAGCTGGAATACAAGAAAAAGCCATCAAATGGATCTCCTCATTCCTCTCCGGCAGAACCCAGAGAGTCCCACTCTCACCCTTCCGCTCCGAAGCCACCAACATCATCTGCGGCGTACCCCAAGGCTCCTCTCTGAGCCCAACGCTGTTCAACGTCTACATGGCCCCCCTCGCACAACTGGCCCGTCAGCACAACCTCACCATTCTCTCCTACGCCGATGACACCCAGCTCATCCTCTCCCTCACCAAAGACCCTCACACCGCCAAAGCCAACCTCCACGAGGGATTGAAGTCCATCGCCGAGTGGATGAGAAATAGCCGCCTGAAATTGAACTCCGACAAAACGGAGGTCCTCATCCTCGGACGTACCCCCTCGGCCTGGGACGACTCCTGGTGGCCCACCGCGCTGGGACCCCCTCCAATGCCAGCCAACCACGCACGCAACCTCGGTTTCGTCCTCGACTCCGCCCTCACCATGTCCAAACAGGTCAACGCAGTTTCCTCCTCCTGCTACAACACCCTCCGCATGCTCCGCAGAATCTACAAATGGATCCCAACGGAAACCAGAAAAACAGTGACTCAGGCCCTCGTCAGTAGCCGACTAGACTACGGCAACGCACTCTACACAGGCATCCCCGCAAAAGACATCCGACGACTCCAACGCATCCAAAACGCGTCCGCCCGACTGGTCCTCGACGTACCCCGCCGATGCCACATCTCCCACCACCTGAAGGACCTCCACTGGCTCCCCGTGGACAAGAGGATCACCTTCAAGCTCCTCACCCACGCTCACAAGGCACTCCACAACACCGGACCCACCTACCTGAACAACAGACTCAACTTCTACGTCCCCTCCCGCCAACTCCGCTCTGCCATCCTCACCCTCGCCATCGTTCCCCGCTTCCAATGCAAAACATCCGGCGGCAGATCCTTCTCCTACCTCGCTGCCAAAACCTGGAACTCCCTCCGGACCCCCCTACGACAGACCCAGGACCTTCTCACCTTCAGGAGACTCCTCAAGACCTGACTCTTCAACCAATAGCAGCAACCCCCCCACAGCGCCTTGAAACCCTTAGCGCGCTTTATAAATATTGTGATTGATTGATTGATTGATTGGAGCAACCTCCACTTCCCCGCCTCCCGCCAATATGGCTGTTGGCGGCTCTCCGTCCGTAAAAGGACGGAGAGCTGCCAATGGTCATAATAGGCCGAGCGGCAAACCGCCACCAATGGCGGTCTTCCGCACGGCGGTCCCTCGGCGGTCTTCAAAAAAGACCGCCGAGGTCAAAATGACCCCCATAGTCCATTTTGTTTAATCAGAGGTAGCTAGATATTAAATCAAAATAAAGGTTAGTGTAATTATTTTAGAAACACTGCACAAAATGTAGCACCTCACAGAAGAACATCATTCATTTCTACTACGTACTTTGTATAATGATTTTGTATGCAAATAATTGATTGGGGAATACAAAATGGTGGATTGGAGAGAGCTAAGGTTGAAACAGATTAGCTATTAAAGCCTTAAAGCCCGCCGTAGCGGACTATACCTGCCATTAAAGGTCCGCTACAGCGTTAAAGGCCTGAGCCGAAGGCAAGGGACTTTTACAAGGGAGTGGGACTTTAATGGCCGATACAACCCAGATACGAAGGGCTAACATTTCGCCACTAAAGGGCAGAATGTTCTAAGAAATAAAACAAAGGCCTCATGGACTGAAATCCCCCCTGGCTCCGTGAGGTCTTTGTTCACAGCTGTTGCTGTATGAAAAACATTGGAATGTTGTAGCTCTGGGCTTTAACCAGGCATTAGAAGCCAGAAGCACCCCACTGTCTTGAACGGAGCTTCCAACATTTCAATGTTCTAATAAGCACTAAAAGGAGAGACAGATTGAGTTAGATAGAAACAGAGACTTAGGAAAACTCTATTAAGTTAAAAAATCAATCACAAATTATAAGCAGAACTACGTTTTTTTAAACAGAATTTTTATTAGCAGGCATGCCTGATATTCAACATTACAGGATCAGTTCCTCATACATCTGTTGGTATGCACTTTTTCAATGAAGCCCCCCATTGATGATAACAAATGAAACATCCATTATGCAACGTTCCCTTCCCCTCCCTCCCTAATGAGTCAGGGTCAGTATGTTTGGAGTGTGGTGTAGTCCATCTATGGCTAAGGTTTTGTAGGTGGAATGTTGCATCACATTGCCCATGTTGGATCCGTCAGATTGCGGAGGAGGCAGCAGGGCGGAATCAGTCCAGAGACAGGTCAGGGGTGTTTTGAGTCAATTCTTTCAAGCTATCCACAAGGATCCCCCAAGCACCTGGTCATGTTTAATAGCCTAAACCCCCTCTTGGCCTCCGGAAGAGAGGATCCCCTCCACACGCCGCCCGTTTCTCCAGTTCCTTGTACCACATATTTATGTTAGGACCATATGGGTTTTACCGGTTCATGGTAATTTCCTTTTTGGCCAGGATGTAAGCCAGGTCCTGGAATCTACTGGTTACCTTTGTTTTTGAGGTGTGCGGGAACCAGTCCAGCAAACAATGACCCAATGTGCAAAGTACTTCTTTATCTATAATGTCTGCCACCTTTTGAGTCACCTCTTCATAGTATGTTCCCAGTTGTGGGCAATCCTAGAACATGTTTGAATTCCGTCCCTAGTGTTCCACATCTTGGGCACTTGCTATATTGAAGTGTTGATTGATCTGCCCCAGTGTGAAATATGCTCTATGCAATGTAAAGAAGTTTACCAGTTTGAATCTAGCATTCCTCGAGACCTTGGGTGTTCTTTCCAGTATACTTTTCCAAGATTTATCTGGAATGCAGGTTCCCAAATCCTCTTCCCATTTCAGCTTCAGCGACTTTGGGTGGGGGGGTTATATCTGTCCTTATTCTATTGTATAGGTTTGTGACTGCTTTGAACATGCCCGACGAAACTGATACATAAGTACTGGTGGCCTGTGCCTTGGGTTCGGCTAAGCCTGCCCTCCAACAGTGATGAATGACTACAGTAACTGATCCATGTAACAGAAAATGCCCTACCAGCAGGTTGAAGTCAGCTCTAAGAGCTTCAAAGGGGATCAAAGTGCCATCTCTAAAAAGGCTCCCAATTGTGGACATTCCCGCTGTGGTCCAGGTATTTCACCCTTCCCAGTTACCCCTATGTGGCAAGGCTCTCAAAAACAATAAAGTGAAGTCTGGAGAATAAGGAACCTTTGTCTTACTTTCATTCAGATAGCGTGTCCAGCACTGAGTGAGTACCTTCAATTCAGGTATGTCAACTCCCCTAGGTTGTCGGATTCATAGTAAGACTTCTATCAGTCTTGTTAACGGAGGGGTAAAGGATTTCATGCTCCGGGCGTCTGTCTACTCGCCAGCCACTGTGTAAACCATTGGAGCTGCGCAGCGAGATAATAGGATTCGAAGTCAGGTACTGCTAATCCACCATCCTGACTGTCTTTGTAGTTTAGACAAAGCCACCCGCTTCCGGGTAGTACCCCATAGGAATGATGTTACTAAGGTATCTAACTCTTTAAAGGTTGACCTGGCTGTTTACACCAGTAGCACTGTGAAGTAGTAAAACAGCCTCGGCAAAACTAACATTTTGAGAAGTGCCACTTTTCCTGCCAGCGACAAAGGCAATGCCTACCAGAAGGTCATACTTGCTTGAACGGATATTATAGCATGCCCCACATTACCATCCAAAATGTTGTGCACATCATGATATATTTTAACAACCAAATAAGAGAGGCATTGTGGTTCCCACAGTAATTCATCCAGGTCTGATGGGGCTACCCTGGCGGGCCCCAAGGGGAAAAGACAGGACTTCTGCCAGTTCACGCTGAGACACGACAAAGCTCTGAACTTGGACAACAATAGCTGAGCCCCCGGCAGAATCCCCTGCATATTCCTCAGGAATATAATCAAGTCTTCCACATATCGGGCTATGCAGTTTCACTAACCACCCCCCCCGGTATCCCCTGGCCTCCACGTCCAGCACGAGTCAGGGCCGCCAACAGCTCCATGGCTATCGTGAACTCTGCCTGGTGCACCGCTCAACTGTGTAGCTGTCTGAGATTGTCCAGCCAGTATGGACCCTAGCCATTGGGGAAGTATATAGTAATTTTACCCATTCTATGTATTCCTCACCCAGTCCCACCTTCACCATCACTACATAAAGAAAACACCATTCAAGACTGTCAAACGCTTTTTCAATATCCACTGCCATTACCCCCATCACTGTCTTGTCATATGAGGGGTCCATCATAACAGCCAGCAGACGATGGATGTAACCAGCCGTATTCCCCCCGGGACAAAACCATGCCTGGTCCAGGTGCACCAGGTGTGTCCTATGGGGGAGCAGCCGTGTTGCTAGTATTTTACTAAGAATCTTATCATCTGTATCCAGCATGGATAATAGCCTATCTGCACTACACTCAATCAGGCCCTTACCGGGTTTTAATAATGGCACCACTAAAGCAAATTCATTAGGAATGTAATATTAAGCCAGAGTGAAAGACACGAGGGAAGTGATTCAGTAAGGAATATACAAGATGGTTAGCTTAGAGCTTTTATAGATGAAGGCTGAGAAGCAAAGATTTATTAGATATAAATGTATCAGATTTACACATATGTGAAAGTGAGGGTAAAATGTATTTGGCAAGGCATGGAGAATAACACTTAAGGTTTAAGGCTTAATAGCAGCTTTATAAGCACAACCACACAGATATGTGTGATTTTCTGATACCAAAAAAATAATGCCTATAACAAAACATATTTGTTTTGAATGAGGTTGTGACAAGGGAGTAAGTTATCATGGCTGAAATGTAGATATTTTAGAGAAGGTTGTGTTTCTTAGTTGTTTATCTTAATTTAGAGTGTGGGTAGTGTGTGATAACTGCTATCAGGTGAAGAGATAAGTTAGTGACTAAGATGTGACCTATATTGAAACAGTACAAACACACTTGAGAGCCAGAGTTGCACGATAAATACAAGGTGGAGAGAAAGGGAGAAAAGAAAGGCCTAATGAAATTAGTAGCAAGGGATGTCACTTAAAGATCTTAAAGATAGATGAGGTAGGGAGCTAGGTATGTAAAATGGACAGGACATACAGGAGTTTCTGTTGTAAAATTAGTAGCTGTGTACAAAGAGAAGGGTAGAAGACACAAAGAAGTACAGTAAATAGAGGTGGATATGTTGATATAGAGATAGATACATAGAGCGACAGAAGAGTGGGACGAGGTTATGGAGGTCAGTTGTAATATGTTCTAAGATAATCTCAATTAAATGTTATATTTCAAGACACATAGGGGGTCATTCTAACCCTGGCGGTAAAAACCGCCAGGGCGAACGACCGCGGTAGCACCGCCAACAGGCTGGCGGTGCACCGCTGGGCATTCTGACCGCGGCGGTTCAGCCGCGGCCAGAAACGGAAAGTCGGCGGTGTCCCGCCGACTTTCCGCTGCCCTTGAGAATCCTCCATGGCGGCAGAGCGCGCTCCGCCGCCATGGGGATTCTGACACCCCCTACCGCCATCCTGTTCCTGGCGGTTCTCCCGCCGGGAACAGGATGGCGGTAGGGGGTGCCGCGGGGCCCCCGTAAGAGGGCCCCAAAAATAATTTCAGTGTCTGCCTAGCAGACACTGAAATTCACGACGGGTGCAACTGCACCCGTCGCACCTTCCCACTCTGCCGGCTCAATTCTGAGCCGGCGTCCTCGTGGGAAGGGTGTTTCCCGCTGGGCTGGCTGGCGGACTTTCGGCGGTCGCCCGCCAGCCCAGTGGGAAAACCAGAATGACCGCCGCGGTCTTTTGACCGCGGTACGGTCTTCTGGCGGTTCCCGCTTGGCGGGCGGCTACCGCCGCCCGCCAAGCTCAGAATCACCCCCATAATTCTTTGGAAGAGCAAGTTATGGCAACAGTTTTATTCTGAGTAAATTTAAACATTCATTCTTAATGATTCTACCTTTCTAGACAGTTCAAATAATTAATTCTTTGCAAAGCCAATTAATTGCCATTCTCATGACTGTAAACAGAAATAATATTATCACATAGTGAAAATGGTATGCTCTTAAATGTTTCTAAAGCAACAATAATCTAAACTCTCAGAGCACTGACGTTGGAGGTTGAGTCACTAACAGCACATCTAGGCAAAAATCCAAAGACTAAATAACATATAAAGCCACCCATGGTCCAATGTGTTGCAATTTCTGCTTGTCAATATATGGAAATGCTAGAAGATAATTTAACTATAATCTGCTCAAATATCACCAAATATGTAAAGCCATTCTCTGAGTCACAAATTGTAAAGTTAAAGAAAATATTTTAAAATATCACATTGTCTTAGTTACTCTGTGTGCAAGGCCAGTCAATGAAAATCCTTAGCCTATATTGTCTGTTGTGAAACATACTCATTACAAACATTTCCCATTTTACAGAAAACTACCATTTAATAGTTATTTTGTTCAATTACAATATCTTACAAGTAAGTATTTGCTACTGTTAAACGTAGAGACCATCACTAAAACATCACAAAGAATGTGATGATAACAACAACTCAACTCACAAGTGTTCCTGTATGTTGTACATACCACACAGCATCATACACATGTGAAAATAACTAATCTTAACCAGAATTATTACAAGTAGGTTTTCTGATTGAAATGCGATGGTATTTATTAGCTTTAAAAATTATTTTTAAACAACCACATGGAGATTGCTTAATGTTTTTGAGATTCAATACAAAACATCGTATCTTGGAAGGACCAAAGGGCCTGATTTGGAGTTTGCTCCGATCATCCCAACGCAGCCTTCTTGATCACTGGGGATTTTAACACTAACCTCTTTCAAGACCACCTGGGAGCTATCAAAATATAACTGAACAAGTTAAGCCAAGTGGCGGCCCATGTTGCAAGTTAGGCGAATATATCGTATTGCAACTCAGTAGCATAGTCTACATAATATTGAACGGTCCCTATTCGCTAGACAAGCCATCTAGATGGATGAAAACCTATATGAGTGCGTCTGGCCTTATTTGGCTTTGATAATTTATTTATAAGGGGATGCGTTAGAGGTCAATTGAACCTTTGGACTCCATTAAGAGTGATTTACCATAGTTACCAAATTTATTCATAACCTAAACATGAACAGCATATTATTATCAACATTTCACTACTATCAATTAAGAGCCAGTAAATTTAACACACCATGACCCATGTGGCCAGGAATGACCACACCTCTTTGTAAAGTTCAACATTTATTTTCCCTAAATTAACAGTGCTAATATCACTTAAGTCAATCCCAATACTAAATGCTAAGCTAATAGGAACAACATAGGCTGACCAAAACGGAGGAAGAATCTCAACTTAAACAAAGAATTCATCATTAAACATTGAAGAGTTACCGCACAAATTAATAACAACAATAACTGAATAATAAATATGGTATACATTTAGAGCCAACAGATGAGTAAAATAAATCCTTTGTTAATAACATTTCTTTGATCAATGGCACACTAGCTAACCCTCTAATTCGAAGAGTATGTTTGGACTTCATGCAAAAGAAAGAAAGACAAAAAATGTATTTAGAAAAACATCTAGCTAAGGCTCTAATAAAAAATAGCAGTTGGTACCTAAAAGAAGATAACAAAACTCTGCAATAAAGACAAATGTATATTTGTTATACCTCTCTTAAATGGATCAGCAAGCAGAGTCGTCTTCACCTCCTGGTCTTCATTAGGCAAGAGAGAATGAGGGAAATTGGTTCAGTCAAAGTTGGGCTTAAGCTAACCAAGCCAATTAAGCAAGGGCATGAGCTAAGGGAGACAGCAGCAACGGCATCTGGACATTAAAGGTTCTCCTTCAGAATCCGTCTCTCAGAAGTGGCAGTCTTGAAATATTAAAATCCCAAAAAGTAACTAGTAAGTTTTCAATTGGTCAGTCCCATGGGGTGTTCATGTCGGAACCAATAGGATCAGGCTTTCTATATGTGATAAAAGTTTGACAGTCTTTCACACATGATTGGATCCTCTTCTCTCGCTCCCATTACGAGTTCTGTCTGGTGACATTTTTGTTGCAAAACATATCTTCATTCAGTAGGACCATTGTCACGTCCTGGGAACAGGAGCATCTCATGCACAAAAGATAAATTTGTAACGATAGTTAGAACATAGCATTACAGCACTTGATTCTCACAGAAAAACTTGAAGAATCAATTTGTTTAACATTGCAATATTACATGAGGTCAGCACTGTGCGAACACGGAACACTGAACAAGTGTGAATTTTGCTGAGACAGAAAAAAACATTCACGAACATTTTCTAGTACATGAAACTTAACATGAGGCCCTCGAGAGTAGGCCCTTTATTTCACAATTGTTTACGTCTGTTAAAATTTATAAGCAAAACATATCATTAATTCTTGTTAATATAAATCTCTAATACATTTAATTGTATGTGTGCAAATTATTTCTCTAAGCAGTTATTTTTCATTAATATTCCGTACAGGTTATGGCTGCCACCTATGTGGGAACGTTTGCCAAAACTCTCGATTTCATTTTATTTGCATGGTGCATGTTAATTCTTAGCATATAATAATTGAAATTTTTATTAGTACTATTTATGCTCTCACACCTATGGATTACCTGCTCATTTCTAGACTCTTCCACTTGAAATGTTGAAATGCTGCAGTATGTAGAAAATTATTATATTGCTTCACGGGCAGAGAGTGATCATCCACCAGAGATTATGCTTTAGCAATGTCGACATTTGGCGGAACGTATACTGAGAATCTTAAACAGCTTAAATGGAGCGATTTTATCAGCAGCACTATAATGGCTGCATGCAGGGTGCTTTTAGAGAAAACTATACTTATAAAGTTTCCCCAATTAAGAAATGGACAAATGTTACTATGCAATTGCTTATGGAATTTTACCAACCTACCCATGGCCTGTGCCCCCTAAAGATGCATTCCCCTTAACTTCTATCAAGGATCTTAAAAAACCTGCAACAAAGCCCTGAGGGGTGTTCCAATGTCCCCAGTTGAAGGGGCGTCCCTTAATGCACTCAAGCAAGCACAGAAAGCATTTAGGCAGGCAGTTTTTGCCTTAAAGTGGAAACAAACGGAGCACTTCTGGACATCATTGCTACATGCCAGTAAAACCCTAATTGTAGGGTCTTTTGGTCCATAGTAAATAAACAAATTAATGGCCAAAGGGGCCTGGGCTGCTCTAACTTATCAAAAGCAGATTGGGTATCTTTTTTAACTGTGCTTTTTGAGGTCCCAGAGGTGGAAGCGAGCTCCATGGACAATATCTTGAAAATGTCATCTGCAATTGCCACCAGAGCCGTAAGTCAAAATTCTGAGCCTTTGTACCCTAATACCTCTGAGGAGGACTTTATTTCTAAGGAGAATAGTGTAAAAGCGGCATCCACATTGGAAGTTGCGGTTCTTCATCAAGATTTGGTCGCTTCACATCTCTCTGCTCCTTTCTTATCCCGAATGAAATGTGTTATAACAAAAGGAAGTACAGAGAGGGCCCCTGGTCCCAATGGTCTGCCACAGGCCCTTTCCAAACAGGACATTGCATTCTAGGCTGAACAGTTCACTAAACTCTTTGATTACCATCAGAGGCCCTCACTGATACCAGATTCACAGCATGGTGCCATAATATTCCACTTATGTAAAGGAGGCACAAGAGCTGATCCAAGTAACTACAGGCTGATTGCTGTCCTCACCAATGATGCCAAATAATATGCCAGTTTACTCCTGGAAGACTTATGGTCATGGGTTGAACAAATCCAGTGAATCCCCTTTAATCAAACAGGATTTATGGTCATATCTGGGACATTAATCAATCTAAAGGCAATATCTGTCATGAAAGATAAGACAATAGCCTCAAAGTACTCTCTCCATTGCTGCTTTGTTGACTTCCAGGCAGCAATTGATTGAGTTCTGAGAAGAGCCCTGTGGGCCAAGTTACATAAATGGGGAATACCCCAGTCCCTTTTGGAGCCCCTAATCGTTACATTCTGACATATGAATGTGTATTAAATTGTGAGGACATATATCTAGGAAAATCAGGACAATACAAGGAGTAAAACATGGATGCGTATTGCCCCTTTGCTTTTTAACCTATTCATTGCAGATCTACCATACACTTTGGATTTTACAAACAGTCACTATCCAAAAATAGGTGGGGCCCGAATCAGCAATTTGTTATACGCAGGCGACCTTGCCCTCTTTAGTCATACAAAGGTCGGACGCTAATGACTACTTAATCAGTTACATATTTATACAACCATTAATAAATTAGAGCTGAATCTAAAAAAAACTGAGGTGGTGTAATTTGGGCTAAACAAATATCAGGGAGGAGGATGATCCTATGACTGCAACTGAGTCGTCTCAGAGAAATTCTATAAGTACAAGGGGTCTATCTCGACGCCAGGTGCTGTTTTGTGAAACAACAACAAGAAGTTGAAGCAAAAGCTTTGACTCTTCAGGTGATGCTATTGAAATTAGCAAAATCGTTTTTAGAGCCAAGTCATTCCCCCTTACAAGAAATTATGAGGACCAAAATTCTTCCTTCTCTAACTTATGGTCGAGAAACTGTATTATGCAGAGATAATTCCTTGCTGAATAACCTTATTGTTAAGATCTACAAGAAGGTCTTTCAGCTACCAAAATCATCATCAGCAGCCCAGGTCAGGCTTGAAGTTGGCCTATCTGACCAGTGGGCTGCAGGTGTCTGTGCCTTCCTCAATCTGTGTCACAAGTTATGAAGGGCCAAGGCTGGCAGTCTAGAGGTAGGAACATCCGGAACATCCGGAACATCCGGAACAAGGACTCCGGAACCACAATGTCATTGTTAACGCAAGCGGAACCACGCTTGCGTTCACAACGACTCCCTTTTTCTCTGCCTTAACCACGCATGTGCTGAACATCGCACATGCGTGGTTAAGGCAGAGAAAAAGTGAGTCAGCATCGGGAGAGGACGCGGTCAGGTAAGTGGGGCTTGGGCAGGGTTGGGGGTAGTTTTTAGGGGTGGGGTGGATTAAGGGCTTGGGGTGGGGGGAGACTGGGGTAGTTTGTTTTTGTAGGGGTGGGGTGATCGGGGTCAGGGTAGTTCTGTTTTTAAGGGCAGGGTGGGTTGTTAGGGTACTTTTGTTTTGGGGTGGGGGATCGGGGAACTTTTGTTTTTGGGGTGGGGGATTGGGGTAGTTTGTTTTTTGGGTTGGGGGTTGGGGTAGTTTGGTTTTTGGGGATGAAGGGTGGGGGGATAGGGGTAGTTTGGTTTTTGGGGGTGGGGGATGGGGGTCGTTGGTTTTTGGGGGTGGAGGGTGAGGTTAGTTTGTTTTTTTATGCTGCTTCAATTTATGGGTGTTTCTAATGCAATAGCTTTTTAACAGTTTATTGTATAGTTGTTAATGAAGACTAACATGCTGCTATTTTAGTCTGAGTTACCAAGAGGGGGTACAGTTATGGTATCTAATTCCTTGTTAATTTTTGTGTGGCTCTCATTGATGGGCACTGAGTTGCTACACTCTAAAAGTTCAATTATTTAACAAAACTGATTGGCTAAATAAGCCATATCCAATTGTTACTGGATTAACAGTCACATTAAATAGACTGACGACAGTTTTAACTTCTAGAAAATTGCTGATCGCTAAGTTTTAACATGGCTACATGGAATTTGTTTTATCAAGCTCATTTTTAACTTGTAAAGGTTTTAAATAATCACGTACAATAAAGACATACCGCAACATGTTGAGTTTGGTGTACAAGTTTATCTGTTACAAATGTGACAGACATCCCATCCACCATGATACAAGTGCATTATACTCTATGGAACTTGTAAGAAAGTGGTGGGCGTATCTGTCACTTTTCTGACAAAGCAGCACATCAGCCAAATTCTAAATCAGGCCATAATCATTAATGTGGTTAACATATACATTTGAAAATCGTATGTAATTTACCTTAATTATGTTTCACTTATATTAACCTTTATTATATTGAAAACATTTTTTATTATTAAAATTACAAAGTTTATCCTAAAACTACACTGTTACAAGCACTAGACTTAAAATGACATATATTATATTCAACATTCATGTGAATCTTACATAAACCATATAAAAAGATATACATCTTTCAAAGAAATGTAAATGTGTTTTAAAAATGTTTTCAATATTTCACAAAGGTAAACATATTTTTATGATGTTTTTCAGAATCACCAGTTAATACTGGTGTATTCACCTTAACTGTCTAACAAGCATGTTACTTAAATGTATTATTTAATATTGTTTATTCTAAATATTATTTTAGATTTTCTATCAAGTTTGAAATAATTTGTGAGCTGTAGGAGGTGAGTTACGTAGACAATTTTCATGCAATACAATGCATCTATATTTTGCATGGCTCTGTCTGATGAAGGCTACACAAAATGTCTCAAATTGTCGTTACTACTGAAAAAATGACAAAAAGGGTGCGGTCAACGTTTTATTTAGGAGGTTGATTAGTCAGAGGGTGTGGAGGTGTTTTGTGGCTCGGTGTGGTTCAATTGTGATTTTGGTGGAATTTGGAGCATTTGTCAATAGTGAGTTTGGGTGCAGTGGTTGTATGCTCAAGTGTGTTTTGTAATTACTCACTTTGCGCTTATTTTGTTGTTGATAATGACATTTTGAAGTCTTATGTTCTGTTTGTTAATTATTTAGGATAAAGGTAGTTTATTTGTGGTGTTCATAAAGAGTAGTAGTGTTTAAAATATGTTGGATAGAGGTAGGTTGGAGATGCATCAGATCCGTTTTGAGGAAAGGGAAGTTGAAGCCTTAATTTGGCCGGTTGTTAATATTTAGTGCAGGAGACATAGTAGGTCAGGAGCACCCATTACAATATTGTTCATGTGTGTTAAAAGTAGCCAGGTCAGTACAGCAGATCCAGCTTTTATGGGCCGTTGTGGCTTCCCAAAAAGGTGACCTACTTCATCATTTGAGAATAGAAATCTAAGGCAACGTTGTAAGTCTATTGTAAGTAAATAATGTATCAGCCAACCAAAATATTTATGGGAACTTATTTTTTATGACTTTTACAAATAAAAATGTGTATTTATTATAAAACGAAATAAGTATATTCGAATAGTTTACATTTAATAAAACCTATATTTTATTATTTGGGCCAAATGTATTAAATATTTTTGTTTCTTTTTAATTTCCAAAGGTGGTCCAGCTCCATATGACAAGTCTGAAATAAGCATCTTCAGTGATCCAGGCACTGTTGTTAATTTTGAGCAAAGAATGTTCCTTAGAGCATTGTACATTTTGTATTCATTGTAATGTATTAAATATAAAAACGAAGAGTCAGATGAAATATATACTATCACAGTGTTACACTCAGTAAAATGTAACAAATCTAGCACAATGTTGTATTGTGCAAATTAGTTAACAATTCAAAACATATTTTGCATTTGACGCTTATTTCAAATAATTCAAGTTAGCTCTATATGTTAATTTACCTTCCTCTGATTCAAGATGCAGCAATGGCCATTGTGAATGTCAAGGGGGGGGTGAGACGACGACACGGGAAAGAACTTTGAAAATGAAAAAAACATACTGTTCTTGTCGCACCCCCCGTCTCCTGCCACCTCGCTCCTCTTGTGCTGTCCCAGCATTCACTGGGACACCAGCACACTCTTCCCAGAAATCCTGGTGCTGCTTTCTTGAGAGCAGGTTCAGGATTGGTCTGAGCAGTTTGGACTGCCGCTCAGACACAGCCCTAGGGACTGTGCAGTTTCTCCATCCCGGCTGTGTACACTGCCGGGCTGGAGAAAATTAAGTGCGCATGTGTGTTTGGCCGGCCTGAGCTGGCCGGCCAAACACACATGCGTACTTAGGTGCACTCTCTCCTCATCCCACCTCCTGTGCCCCAACCCCGCCCCTCCCAGCACTGCTAGCTGAGCCAGCTGATGAAAAATAAAACAATGGTAAATTATCATTTTATTTTTCATCTGGTAGCTCACCCAGTGGGGTGACGCTCCTCCGCCATTGCGGAGGAGCCGTCCGTGTCAAGATGCACTTATATGAGTTGTACATGATGTCAACATGCACCACTCGTGTGCTTTTTACACATCCATCTATAGTAAAATGCATGATGAATACATTTTAGAATTCTCACCACTTTGCCTACTGTGCACGTGTGCTGCATTGTACAACAGACAGACAACGTGGGGAACATTTTAAAGCACTGTTTTTGTACTGGAAGGGTCCCTTTTCAGTAAAATAGCTTAATTTAACAAAACACATATGCCTTTGTACTATAATGAAAGTGTGTCTTCACTTGCACATGGTGGTCAAAAGTGCCTCAGTGGTAGGGAAGAGAAACACCCCCCATATCTGAGCAGATATGGGGCAGACTTTCTCTCAATCTTTGCCTCAGAGCAGTACAGAGTCATTGTTTACTGCTTTGTGCCAGAAATTATTAAACCTACCCATGTATATCTAATATTAGAAAGATCAAAATCACACACACCACACTTTGGAGGTGGTTTTCCCTGCACACATTTGCACGTATTTGATGGCCACGGCTGGGGTGGGACTTCGTCCCCCAACTTCCCCTAATCACAGGAGGGGCCAGACTTTGACATTCACGATTTAAAAGTGCTGGTCGCATCACTCAGCGTAGGACATTTTGGAGGCGGTTTTCCCTGGCCCCATTTCATTTATTTGATTTGTTGTCCCTGGCAGGGGTAGGATTTCGTCCTCCAGTTTCCCCTGCTCACTGGAGGGGCTGGACTTTGGCATTCTATCTTTAAAAGCGCTGGCTCCTTCCTGCAGCGTGGGGCACTTTAGAGGTAGTTTTCCCTGCCTGCATTTCCACTTATTTGATTTGTTGGCTCTGTCTTGTGTGGGACTTTGTCCCCCAGTTTCCCCTGCTCACAGGAAGGGCACAGCTTTAGCATTCATCCTTTAAAAGCATCGGTGGCTTCCTGCAGCATGGGACGTGACCGGACCTATGTCCAGGTGACGCCCTGGCCAAGAGTGGGGCTGTTCTGCACCCATCAGTTCCAGGAAGGGGCAATGCAAATCCCTTGGTTCCTTTCCTTCACTGCTTGCTGTCGAGACCCTCAGCTGCACTGACACTCATTTGCTCTGTATTCAGGGGCATTTTGCTCCTCTGGGTTTGTCCGTGCCAGCGCACTCATATATTTTCCATCTGGTGGGCCTCTGTGACCAGGCTATTCATGGATCCCAAGAGCCAGTTTCACAGTCCACTGAGGAACACTTCATCTTGTGACTAAAGTGGGTCACCAAAAGCACAGTTGTATGCTCCTTGTCTAGAGGGGGCCTTTAGACCTGACTGCAAACATCCGTGTGTGCGGTGTTATCTGGTGGGGTCATCTGTCTACTATACCTGCTGCATATTGTGGAAATCTCACTCATTGTAGTGCCCCAATTTGTCGTATTTATTATAGCCCTGTTGCTGTGAAGCATGGGGAAGACAAAGGCAGCCATCTCAAACTTAATGTCCCCTCAGGTTGCCCCTCGAATTACCACCATGGAGGGGTTTTTGTCCTGGGCTGTCAGGGTTGTATCAAAGGAGTCTGAGGGCCTGATTTAGATATTGTCGGTAACAGTCCCGCTGTTGAGTTTCTGACAGAAAACCTGCCGTGCCGTGACAGTCCATGCGCCGTATTTAGATGTTGGCGGCCTGATAGCTGAAAGCCTGCATTCGAACCCCCGTCTTTGCCCAAAAACACTGCCTGCATCGATGGTGGGAGAGGGAAAAGTGGTTGCCGGTGAGACCACAGCCACCCTAACTGTCGTGCAGATTTGGATGTGCCTGACTACAAGTAAAAAGTGGTGGTCCGACCTCCACGTCTTACTTGGTGGATTTGGAGGAGGGGTAAAAACTCACATTATTTCCTGATTCCACTTCTGTTTCCACTGAACACAAATGGACAACACCTTCCTTCACTGCTGCCACTTGCCCAAGGAGAACACACAACCCTCCTCATCACTGGACTCAAAGGTAGGGACATCGCATTGCAAAGGTACGTTGGGTATACACAGAAAAAGGGGGTTTGTAATAGGGGAAAATTGACACATGCGTAGTTACAACAGTGCATACCTAAATTAGTCACTGGAAAAATAGTGAATCATTTCTTTAAACACATTTATTATAATTAATCAAACTCACGTAAAAGCATGTTGCTTCATGGATCCCGCACCTGAAGTATGAAATTATCATATCTGCTTCAAAAATCCCACAACATACATGAGTACATCACTAAAGCATAATAAGACAAACAAAAATTGTGTCAGACTTTTGGCAAGGGGTCCATATCCAGTTCAGTACAATCTTAATCCAACCTTCCAATTTACTCAACTTTGTGTGGCTGTAATCCTAGGTTTATAAAACAGTCCACATAGAAGGTAGTTGGAACGTTGAAGTAAAACACCCACCCAGCCTTGCCACAGAGATTGTCAATGCACACCAATGAATTAGATCCCTTATGCCAAGTTCCTTAGTTAATTAGGGTTTTAACCAGTGTTTCTTCTGCCCTCCAACCAGGTCCCTTAGCACCTATGGTTGGGACCCACCCCCCTATAGCAGTTCATCCTCCATCTTCCAAAGCAGGGGTGGTGATCAACCTGCTCCCGGAAGCAACTCCACATGTTGTTGTTCTAGGGAATATTCCTCCACAGAATAACTGGACACCTCAATCCTTTGTGGAGCTAAACAATAAATTGGTGCACTGGTTTAACCTACATTCAAACTTAGGTATGGAGATTTATGGCACTATTAACATGGTCAGGGGAGTAAGCTGGTTGGGTTCTGATGTAAGGAGGTGGGCGGGGCACAGTGTTGTGGTTAATTTCAGTAAATCTGCCAATGCTGCTCGTGTTCTGACTACTCTGGGCTCACTCAGATTCTCCAGGCCAACCAATATTCAGGTGCTGCCACTTGGTTTATTTTACAATTCAGAAACAGTTTGACAACCTCCGTGGAATCCAGCTTGACAGAGGCCAGTCCCTTGTGGCAGTTCGATATCTGCCCTGATGGTGTCCCTGACTTCATGCCTACTGAACAGATTTGCTTCTTTGAGTAACCTTGAGTCCTGTGACTGACTTACCGTCCCTGAGCCATCCCTTCCATCTACCTTTTTCACAACTCACCCTTTTGATACTCCAACTGGTAATCTGGACGATCTGATGTTGTTATCCTGCAATATGGCAGGTTTGTCCGCAAAGTTTATTGATAGTAATTAGGTGCAGTTTATCAGGACACATAAGGTGATCTGCTTGCAAGAAACTTGGGAAGAGAATAATCTATTTTTCTTAGAAGAATCTAAAACTGATTTCTCTCCTGCAGTAGGGTCAGTGACAGGAAGGGCTAAAGGGGGATTGATTATTTTTGTGTTTGTAGATTTATGTGGACATGTTAAGGATCTCCAGTGGGACTCAAATCTGTTGCAGGCATTGATGTTACCCATTCCTGGTTACATACCATTACTATTGATTGATTTTTACAATGCAAAAACAGGGTCAGCTGGGATATCTAACCTCTCCAGCTTACGCTGCGCTATTGAATCTTTGCCGGGGCATGGTTCAGGTCAGGATAAGCTTATACTATTGGGTGACTTTAACTGTCATCTGTGTGTTTGCCCGTTAGGCAAGCATATTACCAAGCCCAAATGTATGTAGGTAGAAGGGCTCTGCATGGTTCACACAAAGGAGGGGACAGAGTTAAACACAATCCTAAGAACTCACAACCTTGTTTTTGCTTTGGAGAAGTTAGCAAACTCGGTTAAGCCATATATTTTCCCTACATTCAAAGGGAGGGGTTGTGCGGCCATTATATATTACATTATTGTCCCAGCCCCTTTGTTTTTGCTTATCTCTAATTTTAGCATAGTTTATGGACATTTTAGTGACCACAATCCTCTATCTTTAGCATTGGTGGAGAATGAGGCAGTATTAGGCCATTAGCTGAGATACAAGGTGTGCCCTCTCTTTCTGACTAAGGCAGGAGACTTGGATGGTCTCAGGTTGAGCCATTTAAATTTAAAGTGTCGCTTTTCACTGAGTGTTGTCAGGAGATATCCACTTGATTGGACCGGAGCTCTTTGGAGGAGAGCTATTTTCTCTGCATTTGTGTGAATTGCCCAGAAGGTATCAGCATTGCTATAGGCCCCTGTGTCAAATATTAGCTTGAAGGACCCAAAGTGATTTTATCACGATTGCTCCAAGTCCCTTTGTTTTTTTAACGGTGCCTTAAAGAAGGTCCCCAGAGAATGGAGCATGTTGCCTCCTGTTGGAAGGGATATAAAATGGCCCTAGCAATCCACATGTCCATCTTACACAAGACTGCGAGGGAGGATTTAGCCCAAGCCTGTGAAACTAGAGACAGCTTTTTGTTCTGGAGGGTGATAAGCAAGCCCTGTTTGGCTGACATAACTGAACCTGCTTTATGTCCCCATATTTCAGAGCAACAATAGGTGGAACATTTTAAAGGGGTCCATAATTTTGGGCTCAGGGAAGGCGAGGAAGACCAGCGTGGGTTGGTGGTGGGCAGAGCTAATGTTGTTTTTACATTAGATAAAATTTCTCAGGGTATTCAGGCATTATCACTTCCACGACCTGATGGTATACCCCCTGATTTGTTTGTGAACACTACTGATATCTGGGGCCAGCCTTGACATTGATACTCAATGTTGCAGTGATGGAAGATGCTCTACAATGGCGGGTTAGTGCTGTAATTGTCCCAGTCTAAGAAGGAGAACAAGGACAACCCCCAGTGTTATCCCCTGATATCACTGATTGATGCAGCAGTGAGGGTCCCTGGGAGGGTACTTCGAAATAGACTGATTGTGTGGGCAGATGCAATGATATTTTTTCTGAGGTTTAATATGGCTTTAGGCGGGGCAAGTCAGCAATGGATCAGTGTCTAAACTTATATTTAATCATAAACAAGTATACCTTTGCTCGGCCTGGTTCACTTCATTTGGCATTTATGGACCTCACGTCCGCCTTTGACAGGGTCAACCACAAGAAGCTGTGGGCTTGCGTCTCGCGATGGGGGTAGACCCAGATATTGTGCTCCTTTTATCAAATTTGCATACCAAAATCTTGGCCTCTGTGCAATATTCCCAGGGGCAGATCGAACCTAGCACTTTAGTGCTAGTAGGAAAGTCCATCAGAAATGTATTCTTGCCCCTTTCCTGTCCGCCCTTTATATTAATGGACTGGGACAAGCCCTTCTATTAGTACAAGCAGTTTGCCTGAGGGTGGGAACTAGACCACTCCTGGTCCTGTTGCACACCGACAACACAGTTCTCTTGGTGCATACTATGGTTGGATTGCAGTGACTAGTGAATAGGTTTTGCTTTAATGGACAGTTTGGACCTTGTGGTAAACTTTACGAAATCATATGTTATGGGAGTTGGTCCCCGGTCCACAAGTTCTAAAGCTTTCAAGGTGGGGAATCAAACATTGACCAAAGTTCCAGCTTTTTTCTACCTTGGGGTGTTATTTGATGTGAATAAAGATTGGAAGCCCTTGATTGAGGAGAGGAGGTTTGAGCTTGTTAGGGCATGGGGCAGTATCCAGTTTTACCCAGAGGTTGGACTCTTGATCTCCAAACACTTTAGTTAAGCGTTATCAGGCTAAGCGAATCTTAAACGCTCTATAAGGCTGTGAGTTATGGGGTGACATGAGGGTTGATAAGATTCAGTCTGCAGAAAATATGTTCCTAAGATGCATGCTGCAGGTACCGAAAAATACCCTGGCGTTTTCTGTTAATGATGAGCTTGGTGTCAAATATATAGGAGGCATTGTTGCTCTCAGACATTTGCTTTGTTGGATTAAGATCTGGACTGGGGAGGTAGTCGAGCTGAACAAAACGATCCTCTCTGAATGCTTGTCCCTTGATCATGCACACAAAATTCTTTGGATTGCCTAATTGAAGGCAGCTTTAGCTAGCATCAGCAGGGAGGACATATTTTACAATCGCCATTCCCTGTGTTACTTGGAGCTCAAAAGAGTGAGGGACTTGTTTTTAGAACATGGACCTTTACAACAAGCAAACACAGAGCTGATGAAACCCATTGTACGGGGGCACATGTTGCTAAAATCTGTTCAGGTTATGGAGCTAAATGTATCCGTTGTAACCAATGAGAGGGATATGTTTGTTTTGGTGAGGTTCAGGTTTAACCTGTTGCACCATCTTCTGCCATACTCCAGTGGATGGAGCAACCCTCGAACTTCGAGGCCCTGTGGCTGCAACAAGTCTCGACAGGACACCCTACATTTTATGCTGTTGTGTAAATGTTTTAGCATTTCCAGGAAGTTGTTTATTCTCCCATTATTGAAATCTTTGAATTTCACTCATGTTCACCCAGTGTTTATGTTCTTGCAGCTCCTATCGAACGAACATGTTTCATTTGCTGTCTCACACTTTCTACGTGCTATTCTGAGTTCAAGGCGCTCGAGACCCGATTACTCTTGCTGCTGTTAATAGGGAAACTTTTTTTTTTTATGTATTATTTTGTAATATTGTGTGTATATCTTCTCAGTTTTATGAAATGTATGTATTGCGATCTTATGCTCTTTTATAGTTGTATTTACATCTGAATAAAGATTTATATGATGAAGACATGGCATGCATGAGTTATTATGGGGACGTCTCATTATTTACTTTTCCAAAAAAGTGTAAAAATGCAAGAACTCTAAGATTACTGATCAATGCATAATCATATTTCTACGTCTTGGCTTAGCATTGTACTTTTCTTTTGTTATCCATCACAGAAGAGGTTAGACCAATTTTACAGTCCGATACTTACAACTGACACCAGACAGAGGACTCTTTTTGAGCATGCTTTTCACCATTGATCTAGTTGATGAGCATAAAGTATGTGAAATTAAATATAAAACAATGCTAATAATGCTTTGAGATAACCTTGTTTTGGTCATATACGTGGTGACCAGTAAAATTTGGTTCTCCCATCCACATATAAAACGTAGGCAATATGCGTGGTGTTAATCTGCATCCTAAACTCTATTTTGATGGTCAGGTACAACTGTTTTGCAGAATATGATTTCCTATGCTTGCTGACAAACCTAAAAGTTATACTTTGGCTTCCTTAAAAGAGAGACCATTGTATCATTCCTTTGAAAGTTAAAATAGGAAAATGCATATAGTTACCTATGTTTTCAGAAATTGTGTAAAATATTCTACATTCCTATATCGGCACCACAGCACATTTAAAAAATAATTCTCTGACAGGCAGCTATGGCTTATTTCAAAGTCCTATCCCAACTGTGTATCCACAAAAGGTGCATTTATAAAGATAGCTGCTTCTAGGTCATAGCCTTAGAAAAGAAAAAGCATGGATACTTGAAAATGATCTTTACTCATGATCAATGTATCAAGTCCCTGAGTTCAACATAGTGCCTAAAATGTGCTCCGCACCATAATCAAAATCTCTTGTCTTGACAGCTGATCTTTCCATTTCTTAGCCCAGTAAATCTGAAAATCTTCCTCAGGATGCTGTGAGGTGTTGCCATTATTTGTAAATATCTAATTTGCGAGTGCCATTGACAACTGAGTACAGTATGTCCCGCAACAGCTATGTGCTTCTTTACAAGATTTTGCAGCAAGGTTGCATTCCAGAGCTAGGACATGACATTCCCCATGCACAAACAGAAGGTCTTTGTTTAAAAGTTATATTTTCTAACACATTTGTAGGCACAGATTTCTACACAAAAATAAATCCACCTCAAGGCTGTCGTAATGGAAGAGGAATGTATGCATTCTCTTTACTGTCATAACTTTACATGTATGCTGCATTGTACAGCACACATACAACATTTGAACATTATTGCAGAGCTTGAATTGTGTTGGATTGTAGTGTGGTCAGTTTTACGTATATTTTGCGCATTAGCTTCAGGCCTTAGGCCTCTGTGCACTTTGCCCTAAATATATTTTATTCATTTGCTAACAGCTTAGAGTCTCTGTGCACTTTGCTCTAAATGCTTTCTATTAGGCTTCGTACTGTTATTTTACAGAATAGCCAGTTCTACGGTGTTGTTTTTTATTCATATCACACTGTTTTGCCTACTTCAGCACTGGAGTTCTTCATAACATATTCACTCTGTGCTTTAGTCAAGGATACAGTCTGGTACATTGCCGATAGACGTGGTAGGAGTCTAGACTTGCCATTCCTGCGTAGGAACATTTTGTGATCACGATGACATGTTAGTTATAAAATCACTTCCTTGTCCCAATACATGGAAGAGGGAGATTCCGACCAGGGAACCACAACTAGACGCTGACTGCCTCGTTGCAGATGCTGAACCAGATCACAGGCCTTTGCTCAGGTATGAGTGTGTCCGTCTCCCTAGTGATACAGAAAGGCAAGCTGAAAGCTTAACATGCTGTGCTCTAAATAGAACAAGCAGAGGGAGAGTAGAAACGGTTAGGAATTATGATAGCTTTATTTCTATGTTTTACTCTCCTGGTTACTATATCAATCCTACTATGTTGTATTGTTCTGGTTATTGCGGCTCACGCCTTAATATCTAAAATACAGTCGTTTTATTAAAACATTATATAAAACTTATACTGTCTTTGTCATTTGTATATGAGACCATATAGTGAATGAGAGAGTTGGTTTGGATCTGAGTGACCACGACTTCCCTGAGAAGTTCCAAAGATGTCATGCGCTCGGCTGCCCAATCATTTCTTCCCCGTGGGAGAAATGAGGCACTGCTAGTTAGCCGGAGCAACAACCGGATTTAGGGTGACAGAGTTCCTTACACGTGGGTCAGACTCAGTCCCCCACACCGTTATCGATCCTGCTGCCTAGAAATCCAGTAGTCTCATTTAGGATAATGAGAGCCCACGCGACATGGCGCCGCCAACGTTTGGTCTGGCTCTAATGTTTGGGTCCGACTGACTCTCTCGGTCTCGTATATATTTTGACTCCTCGGTTCCGTATGCGGAGACGTCCGTGGGGCTGAGGGTTTCCGCCACCACAGGTTGGGTACATCCTATTACTTAGTGGTTGGTTGTTCAAGCTTGAACTTTGAAAGGAAATACCCCGATATTGGTGTGCCTTCTCTGTCCTAGAGCTATTATTGTTATACTAATGGCGAATCCAGTTGTAGTAGATATACCGCTTAATATGCGATTTCCGCTCACGGGTCATCTGATAGCACATGGACTGACGGTCCAGGGGGGTCCGGTCACTTTTGTGGTGGACGCCCATGCAGCCTATAGATCAGAACTTTTTTATTCTTGGGTCGTATTTCCAGCAGCTGATGGGGGTACAAATACTTTTCACGAATATACTGTTGCGAATGTCCCTGGACAATACAGGGCTTATGCATACTTAGAAATACCTTTATCTTATCAAGAACACCATAATTGGCTTGATGGCGCCCTCCCACATTCAGTAACACCAGTACGGTTAGGTCCGTTGAGTAATGATGGTCCAACCTGGCCTTTATTGGCTACATATACACCATATCCTGGAGTGGCAAATGTGGCAGTGGCTGAAGTGCGTCGTTTATATGTGGAATTAACTGCAACGTACAGACGATTAGTTCAGTTTGTGATGCAGACATTAAATACTAATGCAGCGCGTGCTGCTCCAGCTCATCCACATGCAGTGGTGCCGGGAATAAATCCGGCCACTGTACACTCCGTAATGGGCAAGGTACCGGCTAAACGTGAGGAGACTCCATTTTGGCTTGCGCAAAAAATTTATACGCTGGAAGCAGTATTTCCCCATACGGGACCTCAGGATAAGCATAGAATTTTGACGATGTGTTTGCCGTATGGGATGGTTCCTACGGTGGATCTTTGTACTACTTGGGGCACGGTGTTTGCCGCTCTCTATACTACAGCACACGGTACACCGACTTTGGCTAATTTGCCGGAGGTGCTTAAACAAATTCAGGATGAATATGGGGCTGCCCCTGCCTTGGATTTAGGCATGCAATTGATGGGTAATTTTGACGCGGTTTCTTCTATTATTTTGAGTAATCTCAATGGGGAGGCTGTAGCACTAGCAGTGCGAATGCGTCTTCGGGACGTTCCGCAGATTAATCAGGAGCGGGAACTTCTGAGAATAATAGCTGAAACATATTCTAGTATTGGTCGTGATAGCCTAGGGGCTCGACCGCAGAAACCACAATTGCAGGGTAAAAATAATAAGGATAATTCTAAGCAACAGCAACCTGAGGGTGCGAAAAAGCGCTGGGATAAGAAACAGCAAACACCTAAGAAAGATGGTGGGCAGTCTCCGCAACCGGAGACCCCACAAAATAAGTATAATCTCAGGAATAGGGATACTTTGAAGACGCCTGATAGATATCAATATACTGATGCGTGCCAATCTCGTTCCTTTCAGGACTCCTCGGAGAAAAGAAGTGAGAGAGGTGGGCGGTCAGAGCGGAGGACGGAGTACGTGAAACCGAGACAGGATTCACAACGCTCAGCGGAGGTTTCTATTAAACAGGAAGAGAAACCGCTGCAACAAAAACAGCAGTTTAAAAAGAAGAAAGTGGCAGCAGTCTCAGTTAGACATGCCGCTCAAGAAGAGAGTTCTCTTGACGAACAAGACATGGGCGTTAGCGCTGTTAGACAGCGCGGCAGAGGTCACAATAGTTCGCCGGAGTCTTCTAGAGCATCTGGAGGCGAAAGCAACTGATGACTTCATACAAGTCGAGACGGCGGATATGCGAGTCTCTGATCCTGATCAAGTATATCTTGTGACTCTACGATTAGAAGGGGACATTGACCGCGTTGTACACGCCATCTTTTGGGACCATATGGTGAAATCATATGATGTCCTGTTGGCCGAACAAGATTGGCCACCTGACTTTGTTCGCGACTGTCCAGTTGGGGAGGAGGTTATTGCGCCTTCCTTTTCACCACTTGTTCCGAGAGAACTAGCGGAGTCATATGGTAAATCATGGACTCTAGCACAAGCCCCCGCCCTATATAGAAATAATGTGGGGTGGGATAAACAATCACCTTATCATGTAATTCCCATTAAAGGAGAACCTCAGCCACAGCCGCAATATCCTATTAAATTTGAAGCAAGGGCATCGGTTCGGAAAATTCTTACACAATTGGAGTACCAAGGTGTGATTGAGCCTTGTGTCTCGCCGATGAATAATCCCTTATTTCCGGTTGCTAAACCGGACCATTCCTATAGGATAGTGGTGGATTACAGACATTTGAATAGTCATACACGCACATATGCTATACAGAATTCACATAGCGCTGCGCTTATGAATAATATAGTGCGTAAAAAATACAAAACAACCTTGGATATCTCGAATGGATTTTTCTGCCAGAATATAGCACCCGAAAGTCGGGACTATACCGGTTTCAGTGCGTTTGGCTCTCAGAAAAAGTTTTGTCGTTTACCTCAGGGGTATAAGAATAGCCCAGGATTGTTCTCGGCTCGTGTGACTGAACTTCTGCACGAGTTGGACCCTGAGGCGTTATCATATGTTGATGACATTTATTTGACGGACGATGAGATTCTACAACATCTCAGTCGCGTATCGCGCATTGTTGTGGGTTTTGCTGATATTGGTTATAAGTTTAATTTTAAGAAATCGAAGATTGCCTTCCTCAGTGTTATTTTCCTGGGATATGAGTTATCGAGTGAGGGCAAGAGCCTGGCGCCACATTTTTTGGAGAAATGTGCTTTACTGCAGCCTCCTAATACGGTTCGGAAGCTCCAGTCTTTGTTGGAGTTTCTGAATTTTGGCAGAACTTACATTCCTGATTATGCTACACGTATAAAACCCTTATATGAACTGATTCGCCCGAATTTTTCAAGTAGATTTTGGACGATTGAGCATACACACATACTGCGAGAGCTGCAGAATGATCTCTTAGCAGTTAAACATTTACACACGCGGGACAATAAAACTATTTGGTCATCAGGGTGATTCCTGGGGCTCTTGGATTTACGTATGTCACCTTTAATGAAGGGGAGACAGTCCCGATAGCATACAAGTACCACTTGTATTCTGCTGCAGAACAACGTTTTGCACAGACTGAGAAAATTCTCACTGCAGTACAGATGGCTGTGATCAAAGAAAGACCGCTAGCCCAGGGCCAACGCATTATTGTCGTTTCCCCAATTCCAGCCTTGGAGGCTGTTACAAAAGCGAGTGTTCCTAATTCGAAAGCTTTACACCCGCGGTGGATACAATGGGCTACGTCTTTGACGGCCACTGATGTGGATTACATATTTGACCCTAAGCTGCAGACTCAAGAATTTCTTCAATATGAAATAGAGTACCCGGTTCCTGCTGGCACATTACCTATTGACCAATATGAAGTGGTCATGTATACCGATGGCTCTGCGCAACCGGCGGTTGGGACTAAACAACAGTATTCTGCTGCTTGTGCGGTGGTGAGCGGGACTATGGAGGGGGGAGTTTTCTGCCCCCGACATACTTATACTAAAACTTTGGGAGATTGCACGGCGCAGCTGGCTGAGCTCAAAGCTCTTTTGTTAGCGTTGGAGCATGCAGAGCCGGCGATATTGACCTTTCTAGTCTGTGACTCCTACTACTGTGTGCAATCCTTCAATGAATATCTGCATTATTGGAAAATGAATGGGTTCAGAGATTCTAAAGGCAACACCATTAAACATAAATTGTTGTGGGGTAAGGTTGCGGGTCTGAAAGAGACGCTTCCTAAAGTCCATGTTGTACATACACTTGGACACCAGCGCGTTGGAATACACGTTGCTGGGAATACTTTGGCTGATGAGGCTGCAAAGTCGGCAGTGGCTATCGCCACTGTAGCCGCGGTAACTCGTTCGAGTTCAAAACCAGACATAGAGATTTCGGCTGCCATAAAAGCTACGGCTGATGGCACGCCATTTCCTAAAGGATTCCCTTCTAAATATAGTTACTGCTTGAGTGGTGCACTAAATGCTGTTGTTAATATTCCAGGCGTTGGTGTACGTGAGTTACCGAATAAGATTGAGAGACCTCGATTAATTTCTGCAGCGCATGAAGGGGTGGCATCTGCGCATGCTGGTGTGGCTGCCACGATTTCGCTTTTACAGGCCCGTTATTGGTGGCCTGGTCTCTATAAGGAGACAAAGCAGTATGTCCTTTGTTGTGACGTCTGTCAACAAATTAAAGCATCTTCGGCTAGACGCCCGCAGCAGACTCCTCTTCTGATATCAAATAGACCATTACAGTGTGTGTACTTGGACCATTGTGGTCCACTGACACCAGATAGTGCATACAAATACATATTGGTTGCTGTAGATTCGTGCTCCAGATTTGTGTGGGTCTGGCCACAGCGCTCGGCTGACGCTCGGACTGTTATTAAAGATTTGCGTATCTTTGTCGATACATTTGCAGTTGCGACTTTTCATTCGGACCAGGGCCCTGCTTTTGCCTCTAAGGCATTCAGGGACACCATGGCTTCGTTGGGGGTCCAACTCCAATTCTCGTCTCCATTTCATCCCGAGGGAAATTCTGTCGTGGAGCGTTTAAATCATGATTTAAAGCAATCCTTAACAGCCAGGGTTATAGGTACGGGTCGTAGTTGGCTAGCCCACCTGTATGGAGTACAGAGAGCACTTAATAACTTGCCTAGAAGGTCACTGGGGGGTCGTACTTCATATGAGTGCCTGTTCGGAACACGAATGTATGTTCCTGATCTGGATGGTCCTGGTGTGGAGGCGGCAGATACGCCCTTTGACATAAATGATTGTGTCACTGTTTTGCAGGATTTACAACAATTCCGTGAAGATAACTCTTCTGCAAGTGCTGCCTCCTCTGGAATTAAGGATGAGCCAGTAACACCTACTGGTTGGATACCCAGGATTGGGGATCTAGTGCGTGAAAAGGTCGCAGTAAAGAAAGAATTTGGTCCTTCTTATCGAGCACCTCTCCCGGTGTTGGGGGTGAGCGGCACGAGAACTGTGATTTTGCCGCCGCTGCAAGGGGCCAAAGGAAATCGTTCTGTTTCCATTGATAATGTCAAGTTACAACATGTGGCCGATTCTGCACAGCAGACCAAGAGGGACACCCAGTAGTTCCGGCATCCCTCTCACTACTGGGGAAGAAGTCCCGCTGCAGGTGATTAGCACCGACCATGTTTCCTCTCCGAGATTGGGGAGGGTGGAAGATGATCTTGCGATTGTTCCACAGTCGACGATTGATATCGATTCTTTTTCTCAAGTTGCTGTACGTTCTACTGATGTTTCTGAACATGTGATTTATAGCGTGCCTAGGAGAGAACCTCCATCAGCTTCCTTGTTCACTGTTGCACCTTTTGCGAGAACTGCCTCTGGCTGCTTCAACGACTCGGATGCGGCTGTATCCAGCTCTTCGTCTTCGCTGTCTTCAATCCGAGGTCCACGTAAGCTACTAAGTTGGCTTAAACGTACATATTTTGTTGTTCCTTGGAACTATTTGTGGCTTTTTATGGCTGTACTGACTATTTTTTTATGGTTGGGATTTGTGCTTACCTTTTTTCTAGTAATACATGGTCATTTTCTTCCTGATCGATCAGACATTGAGCACGTGGAGACTGTGTTGAGACCACATTTTTCGTCTCATATGGTTCGAAGAGACTTATCCAATGTGAACATTTCTGCAATACCAATTCCGGATGGAATTGTGTGGGATAAAGTAATGTTTGATATATATGGTCCCACTGAATTGATTCAAATACCGTATGTTCTTAAGTTATCAATGAATGATATTGTTATTCCAGGCATTGTTTCTGATGATTGGGATGTGAAGACAGTAGATGCTATGCTAAAAGATTTGCAATATTATACTGTCTATGACGATGAAGATGCTTACCAATTTAAAGATAAGCATGGTGATATGTTTTGCTACACCTATTATGGACACCACTTTATTCACAAAGCGAGTAGCCCTAAGTCCATCTTTAATTATGTACAATGGGAACATTGCTCGACTCCTCCACAAGGGAGTTCGAAAACGTATAATGATAAATTTGCATATTTTTCTGGGCATGATCAGCGAAACGCAAAGTCTTACTATTTTAAAGTGACACCGTATTCTAATAAGCAAATTTTGTTGACCGATACTAAATTACTGTATTCTAATTCGTTTGTATCTAAACTTTCGGTCGAAGGATATGAATACTGGTTGAAGACTGTTGACTTGAAAAGTGTTTGGGGTACGAAAAATTGGCAGCTGCAAGGCAGAGATACATTATTTCGAGCATGCATTATCCCTGTGCAAATGATTTTCCTCAATGACACAGTACAACAGACTAGTTGTTTGGGCTTGGCGTCGATTAGAGAATTGACTTTGCCTAGAATACCTGTCCCTTCTAAATTAAATAACTGGCAGCACTATGTGAATGCTACTTTTAGTGAATTTACGCATTGGGTCCAGAATGGTACGCTTAACGCTTCATCGTTACATCCGGGCGGGTGGTTATTGTGGCCTGTAGACACTAATCAGTGTCATCAACGTTTTGTTACCTCTTCTGGGGGGTTCAGGATTAGTAGGGCAGACCCTCGTTACATTTCACCAGAACATGCAGATATAATAACTACATACAGTGTGGGGAAACTTTGTCAACAATGGTTGAAGTACTCCACGCTGGGTGCAGTTAAGTCACACCTCAAGTTACTGTCTAATGGTACTGATTTACAAGATTTCTTGTCAGGTCCCAAGGTGCCCCGGAGAAAAAGGTTCTTATACGAAGTGTATAATGAGTTTTGGAAACTTTCCCAGCAGGAGGCTGCAGCCCGGTTAAGACAGATTGATCAAGAAAATCTGCTGCAGACTTTGTCTGTTGTTGATAATGGCATGCATACCCTTTCTGACCGTGTTTACACGATTGACAGCATTGTCTCTTCTGCTATTGACATTATAAAATCAGACATGTCTTCTTTATATCATGGGCAGAGTCAGACACGATCTATCATGCAGCTGGGTTGGACTCTTCAGACCTTGAAGGCGGGTCGCGTTCCATGGCAGCACATTCGTGCCAGAGAGATCTTTATCTCCTTTAATTTAACTCGTCAACAACAATTGATGGCTAAGAAGGAAGCGACGTATGTTATGTTAAATATTGAAAAGTTGGAGAAACTGCCTTTTACGGTGGCTGAGATTCCGTCAGCTGAGTGGTTGATTCATGGGGTTATTAATATGCCTATCTCCACTCTGCAATTTACTTCTTGTTTGAAGCACATTCCGGTGGGTAGATATGAACTATTGGGTGACAGTTACATACACGAGGTGTGGGAGCTTCCTTTTCAGTACAGATGTGTTAATGGTTTGCGGGAAGTTTTTCTTAGCGGTAGCGAATGCGAAGCTTCTGTTAGCCATTCCATGGTTTGTAAACAGCTGTCCTTGCACGGAGCGTGTAATGCTTCGATTGCTAACTTAGCTTGTTATCTGAAGGGAGTTCCAGTCCCGGTAATTAAAAACACTTTCCAGGTGCTTTCTAACGGCAGTTACATTGTTCTTAACAGCGAACGCTGCTGTGGCATGCGTGCCGGAATAGTTTACGTCGTTGTCGTCAACAAGGCCGTTACGTGCTGCGGGAATGTGTTGTTTCCCCCTACTGAATTTAGGGAGGTAGCGGACATCTGGCCTCATATTGCTACTTCCAAGGTTGATTTCGACAAGTTGAGTCGGCTGAAAGCTTTATTGTTTCAAAAGCATGTGGCCCTTACATCTGCTAGCGAGACCTACGCACTTCAAGTGGCAAGGTCATCGGCGGAGATACAGTCCCTTTTGAATACTAACTTTCCGAGTCACTTCGGTGAACTTGTGGGACGTATATTTAATGCATCCAGCACTGCTGGTATTGCTCATTTTTTCAAAGCCGTTGGTGTTGGTTTCGTTCACACCTTCTCTTCCATATTCGGTTTGATACCTTCGGCTATACACTCTATTTTCGGAAGCATTTTTGGGGGTTTCCCAATTACTTTGGCTTTATTGGCTGGAGTTTTGCTATTGTTGCTGTTTTTTCGCAATGGCTGCCCCGCCGCAACGAGATCCTGTATTGCTGCTCCCGTCAGCGCAGCTGTGTCGTGAACGCATGATGCAGTGTTTTGGAGCAACACTCCTGGCTCATTTGGAGTGTGACTGGTCTTTGTCGTTCCGACCGGTTTTGGATTGTGTGCAACCCGTGTTTCGATGCCTTTGGTGCTCGTTTGAACATGCACTGGCTTTCTGTCTCTCACTGCAGCGCTCTCCAGTGGTTGATCTTGATCTGTTGATGTTCCCGATTAGGGCTCATTCCCAGACTTGTGCACTGCGGTTGCGTTTGCTTCGTGAAGCGGATTATGAGATTCCCTTCCTGGAGGAAGATGGTTTTGTCTCTTTCCGTGGCACTACACGGGGTGCCGCCCTGAATGGTTTTGGGGCTTTGGAACACACCTGCTCCATGGTACTTTGTGGCGTGGATCTTCCGATATTGACATATCTCGAAGTGGAGGAGCTTCTACGTTCTATTGCTTCTGTTTGACAATTGGATTTTTTTTTCTCTCTCTCCCGACTAAATTGACACTATATTGCAATTCGCTCTATCGTCACATGTTTCCTAAATTTATGACTTTGTTGTCTTCTCATCTTGTCGAAATGTTGGGTTTAAATTTAGGTCATGTTTTTTTTTTGTGTTGTTGGAACCACTTGCTACCGACAAGGGGAGGGTGTAGTGTGGTCAGTTTTACGTATATTTTGCGCATTAGCTTCAGGCCTTAGGCCTCTGTGCACTTTGCCCTAAATATATTTTATTCATTTGCTAACAGCTTAGAGCCTCTGTGCACTTTGCTCTAAATGCTTTCTATTAGGCTTCGTACTGTTATTTTACAGAATAGCCAGTTCTACGGTGTTGTCTTTTATTCATATCACACTGTTTTGCCTACTTCAGCACTGGAGTTCTTCATAACATATTCACTCTGTGCTTTAGTCAAGGATACAGTCTGGTACATTGCCGATAGACGTGGTAGGAGTCTAGACTTGCCATTCCTGCGTAGGAACATTTTGTGATCACGATGACATGTTAGTTATAAAATCACTTCCTTGTCCCAATACATGGAAGAGGGAGATTCCGACCAGGGAACCACAACTAGACGCTGACTGCCTCGTTGCAGATGCTGAACCAGATCACAGGCCTTTGCTCAGGTATGAGTGTGTCCGTCTCCCTAGTGATACAGAAAGGCAAGCTGAAAGCTTAACATGCTGTGCTCTAAATAGAACAAGCAGAGGGAGAGTAGAAACGGTTAGGAATTATGATAGCTTTATTTCTATGTTTTACTCTCCTGGTTACTATATCAATCCTACTATGTTGTATTGTTCTGGTTATTGCGGCTCACGCCTTAATATCTAAAATACAGTCGTTTTATTAAAACATTATATAAAACTTATACTGTCTTTGTCATTTGTATATGAGACCATATAGTGAATGAGAGAGTTGGTTTGGATCTGAGTGACCACGACTTCCCTGAGAAGTTCCAAAGATGTCATGCGCTCGGCTGCCCAATCATTTCTTCCCCGTGGGAGAAATGAGGCACTGCTAGTTAGCCGAAGCAACAACCGGATTTAGGGTGACAGAGGCCCTCATTCCGACTTTGACCGGCGGCGGTCGCCGCCGGCCTGTCGGGGGCCGCCAGAATACCGCTGCGCGGTCAAAAGACCGCCGCGGTAATTCTGACTTTCCCGCTGGGCTGGCGGGCGGCCGCCTTCAGGCCGCCCGCCAGCCCAGCGGGAAAGATGCTTCCACGATGAAGCCGGCTCGGAATCGAGCCGGCGGAGTGGAAGCTGTGCGACGGGTGCAGTGGCACCCGTCGCGTATTTCACTGTCTGCCAAGCAGACAGTGAAATACTTGTAGGGGCCCTCTTACAGGGGCCCCTGCAATGCCCATGCCAGTGGCATGGGCACTGCAGGGGCCCCCAGGGGCCCCGCGACCCCCCCTACCGCCATCCGGTTCCCGGCGGTCGGACCGCCGGGATCTGGATGGCGGTAGGGGGGGTCGGAATCCCCTCGGCGGCGCAGCAAGCTGCGCCGCCTTGGAGGATTCAATGGGGTGGCGGTACACTGGCGGGAGACCGCCAGTGTTGCCGGTCCGACCGCGGCTTTACCGCCGCGGTCGGAATCCCCATTGGAGCACCGCCGGCCTGTCGGCGGTGCTCCCGCGGTCCTCCGCCCTGGCGGTCTTTGACCGCCAGGGTCAGAATGACCGCCAGAGTTCCTTACACGTGGGTCAGACTCAGTCCCCCACACCGTGATCGATCCTGCTGCCTAGAAATCCAGTAGTCTCATTTAGGATAATGAGATCCCACGCGACAGGATGTGTCCACTTCCATTGTTAAAAAAATCTATGCACCCTTGTACTAGTTTGCAAGAGTGTAACATTTTTATATGTGGCTATGTTTTTCCCTTTCCCTTTGATGCAACAGTGCTGTATATTTGTTTTCACCATTATGTAGCAAAACACGCCAATATGTAGCAAAGGATGCCATTATGTAGCAAAAGAAACTACTGTTTGATGTAGCAATTGGGACTGTAAACTACAACATTTATAGCTGTAATTTTACTAAGGATGTGTTATGAAACAATATTGATTGATAGATACTTGAATCCAGATGAAAAGTGCAAGAGAAATATAAGAGAAGCAAGATACAGACGTCTTTGATCTGTGATGCCTGGATTTAGACAAAAGTCTACAATATATCAGCATACAACAGCAGTGCAGAGAGCTGCTCGTTCATCAGGGGCTGCTTGGGCACCACAGTCAACACCACCACTCCCAACAGCACCAACAGAAGCTCTTGCACAAGTCCACGGATAACATCATCCAAAACACCAAACACTATACGCTATAGAAACTTGTTCACCAGTATTCACAAAGACTTGCAAACACTGAACTCTATAATAGAAGCATGGACCAAATACTCCAAATAAGTAAATGTTTACATGGAAAGCATTGTATACAATTAACCAACTCCAGTAATGGACCTCTTTTATTTGTTAAATTGTTTACTTATTGTTTTCATTTTTATTGTGTGTATTACATTTTTTAGTACTTAATTATTTGCAATAAGATGTGGGGGTGCTAATGAATACGGCGGTAAACACCGCCGTGTTCATGCTGGCGGTCTTTCCATAGACTGCCAGCCCCCTTGAGACTCCACCGGCCGCATTATGAACATTCTGCTGGGCCGGGACATTGCCCTGCACTGCCCATGCTTATTTTTTTCAAGTAGGTTACCCACTGGGACTTTGAAATGTATTCTACCAATGACCAATGTCCAAGATGACACTAGCTGGTGCCTCTTGCAATGCTTTCAATAATCACTTGGGCTTCATTATGTAACATTTTCATGGATGAGAGAGTGAGTAAGGGAGGGGTTACAAAACATATTTTTTTTCTTAGATTTATTAAGCTGTGGGATAGCACTAAGGCACTCATCGTTATTTTATTTTTTTTGCAAATTGGGGTGTAATGTGATGTGTTTTCTGTTAAAACCTTATTCCTGTGTGATTATACTTCCACATCTTAGCGTTGATATCAATGTTTTTTCATTTTGAGCCCCTGTACAGTAGCAGGTATATATACTGATTATCGGGGACGATATGTAAATAAGGATTAACACCAACTAAATTGTCGAAGATGGCAACTATGTTTGTATCAACAATCTAATTTTCCTTTTTCTATGTCAATACAGGGAACAAGTCACCCTGTTGTGTTTGTCCTTCGTTTATGTTTGATGTTTCTATTTCTGTTGCACAATATGGAGATTTAGGTTAAGTGAACAAGGCAGAGATACCACCTTGTCCTGCGGAACAGAGTTTTCATTTGGATATTTGCATGGCTATGTATTAATATTTAAAGAATATTGAGGGGTAGATTATTTTTATAATTGGAATTCTATCAGTTATTTCTTAGGATATATAGATTAGTTAGATTATGGTAATGTAGAGGATAGATTATTTTTAAACATTTTAGTTAAGAATAGTACATGTTAAGTGCAAAACTGTAGAGGTATGTGCACAACTGTTGTCATTTACATTAATTTTGTGTTACGTATTTTTGTTACATGTGATTTTCAACATAACTACCCCTGCCTTTTTATATGAACTCATATGTAGTCACAATTGTGGGGAGGTAATTTTCCTTAAATGCTATACTTCATTGAACCTGATATAATGTTGCTTTCAAGATTTAGTTTGACTTGAAAAGTCAATATTTTAAGATATTTGGTGCACTGTAAAGCACACTTACATAGTAACTTTAATATATGTAGCCATATTTTGTTGTTATGGTTACCATTAGCTCCCCAAATCTAAATGTCAGCAAAATCAGACACCCTTGTAATACTGGGCAAGCATATGTTCACTGTTAGATGCTATCCTAATGTGGGTGACAGAACTGTGCCAAGTTAAACAACAAAATATATTTTGAGATATGATGCTATCTTTGTTTGGAATGTAGCATCTATGTTAGGTTCCCAGTGTTGTCATAAAACTTTACATTTAGACAAAACTAGTTATATATTTAACACCAATAGGACATTCCAGCCAAGAAATGTCCTTATTCTATTTAGCAGAACACCTACAAAACACATCCTTACAAAATTTATCATAATAAATTCAAAACATTGGCTTAAATTTTTTATATCAAGTTGAAAAATCCAAATAAATCCAAATTAGACAGTATGTTCAAATTTAGACATATAAAACAAAGTTTTTTTTAAGATAAAAAAAAATATTCAGCTAACTCATTCCTTCTAATGCGTCCCTCTTGGGAACTTACTTCAATGTGTAAATAATTTTGGTCTGAAATGTCATAAATTAAATGGAAGATTGAGGATGTACACCTTGTCTCTTCACCATAGGCAATCACCATCGTTACCTCAATTCAGGAAGGACCTTAAGACCTGGCTCTTCAAGTGAAGCAGAAGGGACCGACCCCCTGGTTCCCCCACAATGCCTTGAGACACTTAGGGGTGAGTAGGGCGCTCTTCTTATTGATTGATTCATTGAAGCGGATTGGGTGAAGTACTTCATAGCCCTTTATGCAGCGCCACTCTCCAAAATACCTTCAACCAACCTTGACCCTCATCCCTCTAGTGGGGCCGGAATGGAGGAGATGGTGTCCTTTACCAATGAAGAATCATTTGAAGCATTGAAGGTTCAGAAAGTGTGGAAAGCTCCCTGGATTGACGGAATCCCTTCTGATATGTTCTGTGGTGAACCATAGGTTTGGGCACCTTACATCAATATCCTGACTAATGCAATTGCGGCTGGTGCCCCATCCCAAACGCATGGAAAGGGGCTGAAATAATACTAGGCAAGAACTAGGTAATTATTGCCCCATATCTGTGATTGATAACATTAAAAAAATATACAGTAAACAACTTTTGGTAAAGCTTTGTGATTGGATTAGATCCAACAAGACCCTATCTCACCTCCAAGCTGGCTTAGTTTCCAAAACAAGTACTGTGGGCCTGATTTTTTGGTTCTTGACCATAAGATGGAAAGTTGTCAACCTGTAACAGGGGGCACTCTTGGTCACCTTTGTCGATCTTTGTGCGGCATTTGACCTTGTCCAAAGGGCAAAACTTTGGGATGTGCTCACAAAAATTGTAGTTACTTCAGGGATATTGAAGGTGATTCAGGATTTGTACACTGATAATTTTGCCAGAGTCATTTGGGACCCAGGAGAGGAAATTACAGAGAACTTTCCAATAGGGTGTGGTGTCCGGCAAGGGTGCGTCCCTGCTCCCACATTTTTTTATTATTCATTAATGGAAGTATACCCTATCTAATGAATTGTGCGAATGATGCACCCAAAGTCGCTGGCTCCAAAATACCATGTATGGTATTTGCAGATGATACACCTCTTCTGTCTAAAACAGCAGTGGGTTTTAATGTCATCTTAGGGAAGTTCGGCCAATTTTGTAAAGACCATGGCCTTGAAATAAACAAGTCTAAAACTAAATACATGATTTTCACACACAACAGTAATGCTAAAGGGAATGTGGTTTTAGATGAAGTCAAATTAGATAAGGTGGCTGAATTTGACTTCCTCGGTGTCAGATTGTCAGACTCCATCAGTTGGTTGGTGCAAATAGAAAAAACTCTGTCCCTTAAGCATAAAGCTGGGTCTATTGTTAGGTTTGCAAATAAAGACTCTTCCCACCCTATCTCATTTGCTCTGGAAATATATGGGGTCCAAGCATGCAGTGCTGCTCTCTATGGTTCAGATTTGTGGGGATATTGCAATCTTGATGTGCTAGATAAAGGTGAAACTCCTTTTTAAGAACCCTACTGAAGCTACCAAAACGCACACCATTACTTCCCTTAAGGTTTGATTTAAACTTCAGGCAAGTTTCAGACATAGCCCATCTCAAATCTATTTTATATTGAACAAGGATATGGACATTCGAGCAACCTGTGCCCTATGAAGAGTGCCCTGTTGAAATTTTAGCCCACCAACTGGCCCTTAGGATTCCGTTGATAGCCCATGTTAAATTATGGCTGGTTAAGATAGGAGTGCCCAAATTTGGCTCTAACTAACATCAATGAGCGGTAGCTCCAGAGCCCTCATTAAAGATCATGATTGGAAAGTTGTCCTTGGCTCTGTAATCTCTGCTGTTTCCGGGGACAGTCTAACGGATCAGTATGTCTTTTAAATATAGTCCCTACTTTGAAGATTTTATGGACTATGTGAATATGCCAGTGGCAAGGTACCTTTATATTAAATTTAGGCTGGTGATGTTACCAACTGCTTCTTTTACTTTTTTCTGTAGAAGTAGCGCTAACCCCTCCAACTCCTACCCTATGGGGTGTCGGGCAGTGGAAGATGACGAGCACCTGTTATTTTTCTGTGTCGCATTCACCAAGCAACGTGCTCACTGGATTATTCCTCTGTGCCACCTCCTCGGGCTTGATGACAGGCATAAGGCCATGAGAATATATAGGGGAGATACTAGAAGTTGTGTCATCTATTCGGTTGCCAGTTATTTAAACTCCATATGGCATCTCAGAACAAGAGGCAACAACACTTTAATGCACCATGCACTTTAAGCTCAATCGGGGTCAAGGCCCTTTTAAGTGATTTTAAGTGTTATAGCTTTTGTTCAAGAACATTTTTAGATAATAAGGTTTTAGCTTAAGGCCCTACTAAGTTCCTGTTCCTTAGAATGAGAAATCTTTTTTATGTTGTGTATTGAATAGAAATGTTTACACTCTGCTATGTGTTTATATCTATGTTGTTATGTGTACTGTTATGTTTTTTGTACAACCGAAATAAAGTCAAAGAAAGAAAAAACACATTCCATGATATTTCTTGTGTTTTTAAGTGCCAAATTAAATAGCTTTTTTGCTACTTTTGTTGGATTCACTATTGGAGTAATTAACCGAGGCGGTAGAGCATAATCCTGATCTACTAAAACAAAAATAACATTCATGAATTCTGAAATAATTATAATTGATAAACAATAAAGGAGCAATCTTGTAATGCATTTAAAGGACTGAGTTAAAGTTTTCCAGACAACGTACTAAACTGCAAATTACACAGAGTACCTTGTCCAGCAATACTGCAATCCAGCCATCCTATTTAGAGCTGGGTAGACAGTCGACATCCTATTGAAGCAGCACCCAGTGGCTGCAACCACATAAACATTACTAAACCAGAGCAGCTGAGTAGTGTAAATCAGAGGAATAGTATTAAACTGTCCCACCTGTTTAGTGTTAATGGTCTTAAGTGTCTTTTTTGCTACCTGTCACCGCCAAGAAAAAAATGTATGGATGACATAAAGAAAATAGTAATCTATGAAAAACCCGAACATTTAGAGTGTTTGTTTGGTGTGGTGTTAGTTATTTATTTTTATTATAAATATACATTCCACTTGTTATTTTCTGTTAAAAAATACAAATTGACTGACAGCCATTAAAACAAGCATCAGCCATTCAGAAATCTTTGGTATCTTGAGGTGAACCTCCATGACAGAAGTTCCTCACAAAGTACAGAAATGATTGTTTCATACAGCAAAAAAACACTATAATTAAAAAACAAAAGCAATTTAAACAAAACCCAAAATTGTCATTCTCATACACTATACATAAATAATATTTAAGTTGTATTGAAAATAAGTAACATCACCAACTAATAGGGAATTTACAAACATCCTCTCTGAAACCGATGATTAATTGTTGAGTGCCCACAAAATATAAGAGTCATAAGCACTTTCAGGATACTTTGCAACAATGTTGGTGAAACAGTAGATACTATCTACAATGGCTTGCACATTGATCAAATAGGAATATTTGCTGTTTTTGTACATGTGCACTCGCTTCAGGTGCCCAGTGGCTTAACAAACTTGAGGGGACCCCCCTGCACAGTACATGGAGTGCCCTCACTCCAGACTCCCTCAGGAGCCCACAGGCCAGGGTACTGTGCTGAGCGGGCCCCCTGCAGCTCGGAGCGCCCGCACCGCAGGGGCTGTGGGGGCTTTTGTTACACAACTTCAGGTGCCACTAATTGTACATGGGAACAATCTATAGCTTCCAGCACATGTGAAAAATGTGCAATTTGATAAAAGCCTTTGGTGACATGTCTGCACTTGCTGCAGGCGCCCAGTGGCACAACGATCTTGAGCCCCCCTTCCTCCGGCACAGTACATGGAGCCCCCCTCCAGACTCACTCAGGAGCTCTTGGGACAGGGCACTTTGGTGAGGGGGACCCCTGGAGATCGTCCCCTCTGCACCGCCGGGGCTGTAGGGGCATTTGTTATGTCACTGCAGGTGACACTAATTGTACTTGAGTACAATCTAAAGCTTCCAGCACATGTGGAAAATGGGCAATTTGATAAAAGCCTTGGCTGACCTGTATTTGTTCCACAGCTGCTTAAGCAAACTGCAGATATTGTGATGTATTATGAATAATGGCTTTACATTAGGTAAAAAAGATGACTAGGCACTCTGAGAAGTGTCAGCCACCTTGTCAAAAGTACATTGGAAAGATCCAGATCCAAGCAAATGTGGCACTGCCAAGAGCTTCTCATGTGGTGGCATAGCACGAGAGTACAATGTAGAACTACAAAGTAATGCCTCATTTTATCCAGTAGGGCTACCATGCTCTTTTTGTTACATTTACAATAATGAATCACATCTTTGACCCTTTGATCAATCAGCGTGACCCTTTGCCCAAAGATCCTTTTTCTTCTTCCTAGAATTCATGCTCGCAGATGCTGCTTGTGGCATAGAACTGAAATTTCCATGGCTGAAGTGGTGTTTTGCCGTGGTTTTTGTGCCTACGTGGACCATGGATAAGGTTTCCACATGATTTGACCTCGGTGTTACACTGCATAAGTTTGCGTAAAATTAATAAATCTCATTGCATTGTTTTTGTGATCGATTTCCGTGGTAACACCCATCTAGCATACATTTTAAATGTTGTCACATAATGTAAACCTTATGCCACATAACTGCACTACTTTGTAAACAATACTTACACAATTTCGTTGGGCTGCATGATACAAGTAGGATGTAAGAGCTTAGTAAATCTTGGCCTCTGGTCTCTCAAGTTGCTATATATATGTTTTCTGGAGACTCATTAATCCCTAACATAAATGTACAGACCATTTGACTTGGTTTTCCACTGTTTATTGAAGTATTAATCAACTTGATTCAGTGTTTCACCCCCTTTTTAAGAAGGGTTATCCAGTGGTTCCGTGCGACTGCCACCTAAGTTAGCTCTTGAACCCAGAGGCAAATCATATTCACTATTTTATTGGGTAAATGGACAGGATAGGCCACTAAGCCCCAATTACCAAATGGTTACCAGACGGGACTGCTCCACCAATGTAACTCTAGTGACAACATCAAGGCAATATCATTTTTGGCTCATCATTTGTGTTTTATAGACTATAAGACATTCTTTGGAGGGAGACGAGGAGTGTTTTTGGAATCAATTGGCAGCCTATGGTTCGCATCAAGTCTACTTTGTGTTATCCAGTCACTTTACACTGAGTCTTGGCCAAGGGTCTAACAGGATAGGTCAATTGTTAATTATTTGTATCTGAATCAATACTTTCTCATACCCTGCTCTTTAGCGTGTGCACAACAGACCTTGGTCTAGCCCTAGCAATGACTAGGAGCCTCATTTACAAAGCTCATGGTGCAGGGTGACGCAGCAAGTGCCTTGCTGCGTCGACCTGCACCACAGGGAAAGGGCAGAAATGTGCCGTGTCTACAAATAACAGCACATTTCTGTCCTCTCCCCCTGCTCTGGCACACAAATTGTTGCCATGCGCTAAAACAGGCACCCTTGAACCATGGTGCAAGGGTGCCTGTGTGTGAGGATGATTGTTTTTGTGCAGGAAGGGATACCTTCCTGCACAAAAACAAACACAAGAGATGTTTTCCTCCTTCTGTGTGTGCTGCAGATTGCAGCACAGATAGAGGGAAAAACGAGGATAAATAGAGATATTTCTCCGTGTTGCATCACTCTTATGTCACCCCTGAAGTGGCGTAGGAATCTGACGCATTCCCAGACTTGCAAATCTGGGAATGCATCAGACTCATTCGGGTTCCATGGGTGATGCCTGGGAACACCCCATGCAACACCCATGTAACTCCCCTTTCATTCTGTGTTATGTGTGAAAGGTATCCACATTTACAAAGCCATGAAAAGCCACACAAGGTGGCTTTGCATGGCCATATAAATATGGGCTGGCACACTGCGCCACCAGGGCATCAAAAAAATGATGCTCCAGTGGCGTATTGTGCCGCTAGGGCCTCGTAAATGAGGTCCTGGATCTTTTCCTTAAAAAATCAGAGCAGTCAATATGCAAGTCCTGCTATATGCAAATGGATTGGCAAAAAACTATGGGTTAGCATGTGGCCTGAGTAATTACCAGTGACTCAGAGTAATGTGAGCGTTCCATCAATCACTCCTTTTAATTTTCTTTGTGATGTGCTAAGTGCGGCAGGTATGCCCAAATGTGAGTCCTGTGCTCACTGTGCCACTTAAACCAAAGTGCACCTGACTGAAGAAGCCCAACGAGGCCGAAACGGTCTTGGGTTGCTTGTGTCATGGTCTAGCGAGGGCCTGGTTTAGTAGTTTGGACTGGATTGCTCCTATATAGGAGGTTCAAGTCAGGTTTGCTATGACTGGGACAAACCTGAGGTGGCATTGAGAGCAAAAAAATGATGGATTGGGATGTCACATGGGTAATTATTAGTTACTAAGAATAATTCAAGCATTCCATCCATCACTTTTTTGTACGTTCCATTGTAATTATGTGCATGGCAGCTTGTGGATAACAGATATTTGTTAGCCGCCAACAACAAATACTGTAGATGACGTGGTAGTAGCTCTTCCTTTTCAGCCCATGAACAAATCAGCTGACTCTGATTTTAAACCGGTTGATTGATTTCAGTTTCATTTGAATTTAAGAGTTCCCTACTATGCAGAATTGTAAATACCTTCTTAGAAACTCAACTATTTTTCAAGTCATGGTATGTTTTGGCTATAGTCCCTAATCATGAAAAAGGTACATTTTTTGACATAGGAAATTACTCAGAAATTTCTCTTATATGTTTGTCCTTCAAAGTGTTTGGAAAAATCTTGTTAAATTGAACACAGATGCAAGTTTATGAGAATAAAATCATCTCACTCATCAAGCCACTTTCCGGTCAAGATAGGAAAAAATGTGTTCAGTAATCCCTTGAACATCAATTGTGTTAATCTGAAGGCATGCTATTATGCTTGGGAAACGTCTTTAACAACGTGGCTTTTTTTCTGGGGCGAGAGTGGGGGGGTTTGGGTATTTTTTTATTTAGGGCATAAGGTGGGGAGCATGGTAGTTTATTGTTAAAGGGTGGGGAAAGGTTTAAGGAAGGGGGAGGAGGGAGGAGAGAAGAGGAGGAAGGATCAGGAGAGGACACAATGAGGTAAGTGGGGATGGGGCAGGGTTGGTGGGTAGTTTTTAGCGGTGGGTGGATTTAGGGCTTAGGGTGGGTGGGTTTTGTTGGGGTACTTTAGTTTTTAGGGGCAGGGGTGGGGGGATCAAGGTAGTTCTTTTTTAGGGCTCAATGCGGGTGGGGTGTCCGGATAATGTCGTTTTTAGCAGCGGAGGTGGGTGTTTTTTTTTTAGGGTTTAGGATGGGTTGGGGTAGGGTAGTTAACTTATTGGGGGAAGGTTTTAGGGCTCAGGGTAGGTAGGGGTGTTGGGGTAGTTTCATTTTTAGGGCCAGGGATGGGGGGTCAGTGTAGTTTTTTTTAGGGTTCAGGGCAGGTGAGGGGGTTGGGGCAGTTTAGTTTTTAGGGGCAGGGGTTGGGGGTCAGAATAGGTTTTATTTAGGGCTCTGTCTGGGTAGGGGGTGTTGGGGTAGTTTAGTTTTATGGGGCAGGGGTGGGGGGTTGGAGTAGTTTTTGTTTTACAGTTCAGGGCTGGCGGGGGTTCAGGTACTTTATTTTGTTAGGGGAGGGGGTGGGTGGTTGGGATAGTTTTTTTTTTTAGGGCTCAGGGCAGGTAGGAGCTTGGGATAGTTTAGGTATAAGGGGTAGGGGTAGTTTTGAGCCTCATTTGCAAGACAGAACTGTGCATGCCATTTCACATGCCGTTTCCACAAATGCCATTACTAGGCATGCTTTTACAATGAAATTCATTGTAAATGCATGCAGGGTAAAGCCATGTGTGGCATCGACGCGGTCATGGTTCTGACCACGTTGTTAAGGCATGCGTTGTTCCGGCATGCGTGGTTCCATCATACAACCATTATGCTTTGCTAGTGGTTCTAAGGCAAACGTCTGATGTGTTGTCTCAGCAGGTATTGGAAAGCAGAAGGAAATTAGGAAGTAGAATGCAACAGCTATTTGTTTCTTAGAAACCAGTGATGTAGACAGGAATGTCAGCTCGATGTTTGTCTAGTTTAGCATTGTTGTGAACTTGTGCTCTTTGTCAGTGGAATGGAATGTCCCCTCCATGGGAGCTAGATCTATTGCTAGCCATGCCAATGTACAGAGAAAACTTTGCACATCGTCCTACTTGACTACAGCTCTTTAAAAGAAATGATGTTACAAGCAGCCAAGAACACGTTTATGGTCTTTGGGAAGCACCTTTTTTTAAATGTAAGGTCTTTGTCAATGATTTGAAAATAAAAAAGTTCCAACGTTTTGATCTCTCAGACCGCCTCCTGCCTGTACGTATAGAAGAGTAAACTGTCTTTTGTCCAGTCTTTTTCCCAAAGCTAATGTTGCCAAGCGAGTACCCAGAAACAAATTCCACCAGTGCTTTATTTAGATTAACAATGAGGCATAGTGAATCCAAAGCCAACAGTTATTGAACAAAGTAAATTCTCTTTAGTGGGTGCTTGCAGGGAACACCATTAATTTATCATTAGAGTAGATTTGGCATTGGGCACAATTGAATCACATAAGGCCCTTGCCCAAATGCACATTTGGATCCACAATTTTAAAGCTCAACAGAACGATCTTATTTGAAGAGTATGATAAATTCCTTGGGTCAAACTGGATCAAGTAAATGTCCTCGACACTAAAGTGAACTACTTGTGGTTAGCCCCCTCTGTATTCTATAGGATGAGCTGAACCTGTTAGGAATTCACCAGAAAGGATTTTTATCTCAAAATAATTGTACTTTTCCATGCAAATGAGAGTGGACAAGTGATCAAGTCGAGAATTAAGACCCATTTTGTCAACTGTTATTGGCTAAAGAATGAGAAAGGGGATGTAATTAATTTCTCATTCCTATTCTCATCATATGGTATATTAGGCGAAAGCATCTAAAGTATATGTAAATATTTGTAATTTTAAAACAGTGAAAGTTGCTTTGTACCTATGCTTCAGAATAGTGGTTCCCTATCCTCTTTTATGTAGCACAGAAATTGTGGGTTTAGTGCTACAACAAACCTGCAAAATCTTATTTTAAGAAAGCCAGAAGAATTTCTATAAAAAAAGGCAATTACTATCCGAGTTACAGGTCTCACCATACCACTAGAAGCTAGATGGCTTATATTGCAAATTCCGGGGGAAGACAATTGTCTCACTATCAGACAATATGACTGATGTTGGCAGCCGGGGTTGCTAAGAGGAATATAGCAAAGGCATGGGGAGTGGGCAGACCCTAAGTGACCAAGATTGGGAGAATGACTTAGATTGGTGTCAGCGAGCGGAGCAGGTAATCTACCAAGAGTGGGGCAGTCCGCAAAAGTATGAGAATGTGTGGAATAGGTGCAACAAGTACAGAAACATCTGAATGACCACAACTGGGAGGGCATGGGGGCTCTTTTTGGTGGGGGCACCTTTTGGTGGGGGAGGGCTCAGTATAGACTGCAGGGATTTAGAATTGTGTCATTTGTATTACTATTTGATATTGATCGGCAATATGATATTGATGTGCCTTACCTTTGAGATGCTTCAACTTATTTGTTTCATAGTATATCAGTTTCTGTACACTGTGCCACTGTTAAATAAAAATATATATTTTTAAGCAATTACTTTTTCACCATCTAACTGTGAGCTGATCATGGATTTGAGCAACAGGGATGTCTCCCTTTTGTTCCTCTGTGGAGATATGGGCCCCAGAAGTTGTGAGCCACACTTTTGTTAAAATTTAGCTATCTTGATGTGGCTCCATGGAAATTTCTGTTACTTTTAATATAAGACTTGTTTTGTACAATGTGTATTTATATACATTTTTAGTTATTCAATTCATTTTTTTTCTTTCAGCAAGCCCATTCACAATATCACAATGCATCATTCCAAAAACATTGCAGCTAATTTAAATACTCCATGTGTCATTCACGTTTAAGATGTTTTTTTTTTTTGCTTTCACCATTCTCATATGATATGTTGCAATGGCAATTTGCTCAGCATACAAAGTAAGAGCACTTCAACCCATTTCAGCAAATCTTAGGACAAGTCCATTTCAGTGAAACATTGGTGTGCGACTATGACAAGCATGTGTATTCCTAAACACTTGTGAATGATGTTAAAATGTACAACTTTGTAGTGTTTTTCAAAAAGTGCACTGGAATACTTGGCCACTCCTCAGCAATCTTGTAATGATACCCATTTCTTTTGATGGGCTGTATTCATTGTCCCACATTCATAGGTGTACATTGCATTTCTACTTTGATGAGTCAGGCACACCTAATACACCAACTACTTACAATTATTTATTTATTTATTTGATGACCCTTTTCTCATCCCAGTAATTGCTATGCAAAGTTCCACCAATCAATCTCAGATACTACATGTCCTAACAAAAATGGAAAACACACCTGCCTTACTGAGGAATCCTCAGACTGAGTACCTATCCCCTTGAGCTTGGACTTCCAAGTAGTGATCCTGTGTTCAAAGCCAATCCTTGGCCAGGGCGGTATCCTGAGCTGAATGGTTGATCACAAGTTTTTGCAGTCTTGTTGCTCTCAATTAGTGAACAAGCACAGATCCCAGATTTTTTTGGAAGTGGTTTTCAAAGAACCCCAGATCTTCAGAAAATATGAGATGGGATGTTTTGTATTTGATGAGAAACCTGTGTTTGAGCAGCAATTGACAGACTCTGGTTGTGTATAACTGAACTTTGAGAATAGAAGGAAGTTGGATCAACCAGTCAACAAAAAAGCATCAGCCAGATTTCATCATTGTGTAGAAGTTCTATTAGGGAAGCTATCAGTTTTGTGAACTCCCTTTGAGTAGAGGTAGGCTGAAAGGAAGCACCTGGAACTGCCAAAGAAGACCTCCCACATATAATCTGAAGAACCTTTGATGAGGTAGAAAAATTAAAATATGGAGAAAGGTGCCTAAAAATCGAACCCAGTCACTGATTCCTTTAGAGAGGTTAGAGAAAAAAATGCACTGAAGAGCATCCATCTTGAACTGTACCTTACTTACGAAAATAATATGTTTCTTGAAATGTATATTTAATCTGAAACCTTCTGAATCATTTTTCCTTACCAGGAAAACATGGGACTAAAATGCCTGCACAGTTTCTGTTGAATGATCGAGAATAATTGCTTTCTTAAGTGTTAATTCTGGAATTCTTTGTTATAAAGGCGTTTGCTTGATGGGACCCTGAAACAAGTTAAGTGAATTAATCCAGAATATCTGTGAATTCCAGAGAATAACCTTGATAATTCACATCCATTGCCCATGTATTTGTGACAAAATCTTTCGAAGCATGACGACAGCCAGAGAGTCAACCATTTACTGGGATTTCAGACATAAGGGCAACATAGTCAAGTTTGCTTCTTAGCTTTGGAAGGAGTAGAATGAGGAAAGAACCATGATCCACAAGGAGGAGGGATACAATTGTTCTTCTCCTGCTAATCATTTAAAAATCCCTCACGTGATGTTTCTTAAAGGAATGTTGAGGAGGATCAACAGACTTGGTTTAAGAGCTTCTGATACCATGTATCTCCTCCAGTTTTGTCCAAAAAGAAAGAATTTTGAACCCCTTCCACTTTCCAATCTATTAAATAAATGTGATTTTGAGCAGCAACATTGGAAACAGTAGCAAATGCAAAAGCCTTGAAGGTGTTACAGGTTAGGTCAGATATGAACTTCGCAGTATTTCCATGCCTAACAATAAAGCAGTGCACTCTTCACCCTCTTCGATAGAAGAAGCCACAGACTGAAAGTCCATACGCAGAGTCTGAGAATCATAGATGGTATAGATAACAACTATGATTTAAAGTTAAGGCCAAAAAACGTTTCTTCAATGCTGTTTTTATCTTGCAACATACTAAACCAGACATTGGTGCCTCCTCAGAAATGACAGAAGAATGTTCCACTACATTAGCTAACATTGAATCGTGCTTCTGAGATGATAGCAACTCTAACTCCATTGCCAGAAGATATACACAAGTCGAATATTTCTGTAGCTCTGCCTTCTCAGGATTCTACCATTCTATTTGTAGCAGTTTGCAGAGCTCATGGTTGATATGAAGTCAGGGACGAGGATGAAACTAAAGTTATTTGAACATAACAGGTTGAACTCCATCCATAGGAATCGGAAGATTGTCTGCTAGGTGTTTGAAGACTTACAGGAAGGTAAGATCGCTGAATAAACTTGCCCTTAAAACTGGATTTGGGTTTGAATTTTATGGTCATATTCTGACAAAGGGCAGGAATAAGGTTAGGATGGAGAAGAGGCATTCCGTGAAGGCACAGAAGAAGTAGGAGAAAGATTCAAGATTTTAGGCAATACATATTGTCCTTCTATTACTCCTGGACATCTTGAGAGCATCAGAAAGAGAAAAATGAGGATCTCAATCTGCTCGTCATTAAGAATTGGGCGAGGAAGCATGGGTGGAGGAGAAAGAGGATTAGCATTCTCTTTTCTATGACTTTTCCATTTCGTCTGCAAATAATGATACCTCTTTAAAGTGTGCTTTCCTGTGCTCAGAGCCAATGAAGCATAATTAAAGTAATGGACTCTGCTCATACCTTGTTCAGGATCAGAAAAGCTTCACGTGTCTTGTCCATCCCCAGGCAGAAACCCCAATAAATCTGCATACCTACATATGGCTCAGAACAGGCTGGAAGGAGAACCTGGAAGCTTTAGAGAGCCTCACCCTCAGCATGCTTGCAGCAGCAGCCAAATTCCTCATTGCTGATCCACTCCCAAGAAATCAGCCAAGCCCATTGCCACACCTTCTAGGGGATCAGCCAGGCGAGGAATACATTCATGGCAACGTAGTTTCTCTAGAGAACCCAGTAACCCTAGAAAACGCACGAAGAGCCAAGGAACTTCATAATCAAACATGTGTTCCATAAACCTGCCCTCATCAAGTCCACAAGATGTTTGTCTTAGGGAAGAATACATAAAACAGGGGGTTTTTAGGGCCTACACTTCCTTTGTTCCCTAAGTAAAAGGAGGGACAATGTGAGGAGAGAAAATGGGAAACAGAGAGGTAGATTTTCCATTTTTACTGAGTCATGAGGTGCCTGGAAGTTGTAGCAGGCACTTCAGATAGTAAAGCCCGGGATGAGATAATGGCAGACAATGGAATACATGCTTACATTACAACTATTTCCTAAATCTAGATTTCCTTCCACTGGGTTTTCCAAAGCGTGAAACTTCTGAAACTCCTAAAGCTTTTAATAAATTGATTTGACCTGACTGACAATCTATCAGCACTGAATTTTTATTCCATTATTCCACCAAAACAGCACTCCATTACCTAATTATGGTTCTGCTTGACTGACTGTGTTTCTTTAACTCTATGACTGAGAAGAGTATGGGCCCCTCTCAGAAATAGTCTAAGGATATTTGGAATTGCAGCCAAGCTTACAATTGATACAGAAGTAATATACAGAGAGTTTGTATTAAGGGGAAAAGTCTGTTCATTTCAATTTCAGGTTTTCTGCTTCCTGATCATTACATGCTAGTATATAGTAGCGAGTCTCAAACATAATGGTACTTTTTAGATTTGTTTCTTTTTCACATTATTGTGCCATGTCATTCCTGATAAAAGGGAGGTACTTCCCACTACTAGAAAGTTACTTCCTTAATTTCTTTATTTATGTTTTAATCCAAGAATAAACTCACTGTCAGACACTAAGAGCATGCAAATTCTGATGTGGAGGTGGTTGGTACTTGAGAAAGGTGGGTGGCACATTGTAGTTCTATCCAGTGCATTGTCGATAGGGTCTGACCTACTGAGTGGTACACAAGTTGAAATTCGCTTGGAAAGAACAAGTCTGTCTCCGTGCCTCTATGCATTTGTACAGGGTTCCCCTCCTTAATGTATAAATTATTGTAGGTGAGTTTGCCTCGCATGGGGTTTGCAATATTGTATGCTGGGAGCCCTCCCAAGTGATTCCCCTGGCCTTGAGTGAGTTAAATGGTTGTATCCGGAGGTCTGGCAACCCAAGGGTTAAAATAAAATGGCAGAGCCCAGGTGTGGGCAGTGCCGCACTACCAAAATACCGGTGTTTTTCATAGGGAAAGGCATGATAAAGAAGACACCGCCAGCCAGAACGACTCTGTGGGAGACGAATGGCTCACCCCAGCACAGCCACCACATCAGTGGCCCCTGAAACAAATGCCCATGCTACTTCACAGCAGCATGAGGTGGCCCCAGAATAGTCACTCTGCCCACACCCCACCACAGTAGATGCCCGCTCCACGCCATGGCATCCATCCCTGCCATAGAACCATTTGCTGTCACTGGCGTACCATGAGCCAAGCAGAGAAATGGAGGACATGGTCGGAAAGCCCTGAAATGTATTTCACAGTCATGGGGCTAGAGGCAGACAGACACAGACCCATGCTCTCACATCCGGCAGGTGAAATCATTACAGGCTCTAAAAGAGTGTAGGTGAAGCTGCACCACCTTACAACTGCACCATCCTCAAAGCTGCGCTAACCTCTAGCCAACCCTGATCACAAATCATTTCTATTCCTGCAGGCCCAACAAAACCCAGAGGAATCTGTAGGCAAATTCTACATCCAGCTACTAGAGCTTGCAAGCACATGCATGATCCCAGAACAAGATGAGATCAGGACGCAGTTTATCTAGAGCTGCTCATCAACAAAACTACAAGAGCAAGAGTACATCCTCATGCTGGATGAGTGGAACGAGCTCTCCAAATCCTGTGCATCCCAAATGGAAGCAGCACTAAAATGCTCCATAAAGACAGAATCTCTCAACCAAGTTGTCCAAACCTCACCTAGTGGCTGGAAAGACCACTCGAAGACCATCTAGACCATTAGGTCCTGTCAATGGTGTGGCAGTGCAAACCAACATGCTGAAGAATGACTGATGGAGGAAAAGCAGTGCTTGGCATGTGGAGCTAAACTTTATTCTAAAGTTTGTCACTCTCCCCGTATCAAGAGGCCCAGTGAAAAAAGGTGTCAATACCATGGAGACAGCAGCTACATGGGAGAGGAAGAAGACATGGACAAAAATGCCCTAAAATGCATGGTGCACATGATCCATGCTGTTGAACCAGCCCAGAAACAGTCCGAAATAGCACATACTACTACTGACATTACACCAGTCAATGTCTACCCCATGGGTCCTTCATCTTACAAGCACAAAGGTGTATGGACTCTGCACCACCACATGCTTTCTCCTTGCAGGAGTCTTCACTGCCATGATCACACATCAAGGCAGCTCCACAAGTGCAAATATCTACATCACCCAAGGAGGGGCAGACATTCTCATACGCTGCCAAATGGCCCAACACCTTCAGGTAGTTCAAATCACATCCTTGCCAGTGCCATCAATGCCCCCCTCAGCAAGTTTAAACACCTATTCAGAGGCATTGGCTGCCTGAGAGAGTGGGTAGTCTACCTGCATTTCGACCAGTTCATACAACCCATTGCCCTGCATCACAGGCAAGCAGCCTTCCACCTCAGGCCAAAGGTAGAGGCAAAGATTTGGAAGTTTGGCGTGGAAGATATCATCGGAAAGGTTGAGGGGCCAAACCCATGGACCTCACCCATCGTCCCAGCCAGAAGACTGAAATAGCCAGAGGAAGTACAGAAATCTGTTGACATGCACCTTCCAAACATGACGTTGAAAGGGAAAGACATTTGACCCCAACAGTCAATGACATTGTAGGTAAGCTCCAGGCTGCTGCTGGTTCTCCAGGATGGACCTAAGGTCAGGATATCATCAGATCCTTTTGGCATCCGAATCTTTCCATGTCAAAGCATTCTCCAATTACCTTGGGTTTAGACAGTATAAACAACTCAACTTCAGCATCTTCAGCACCACAGAGGTGTTTCAAAACATCATCAGAGGAGTACTGGTGGGACTCCCAGGTGTACTGAATGTCAGTAACAACATCCTGGTGCATGCTCCGACCCTCAAAGAGCACCTCCACAGACTGCGAGCTGTGTTCAGATGCTTTCAAGTCAGTAGACATATGTTCCACAGAGAAAATTGTAAGTTCCTTAAGGAAGAGATATGTTTCTTCGCCTACAACATCTCTATGAAAGAGGTCACACCCGATCCGACCAAGGTCCATGACATCCAGTTGGCATCGGCCCATCCACCATGACTGGCATCAGGAGCTTCCTAGTTATAGTCATGTACTACAGCCGGTGTATGCAGAACGCCACCACACTAACTGAATCCCTCTGCGAACTCACCAAAGCGTCCATGGTCTGGCCACGTGGTGATGAGCATGAACAGGCGTATCCTTGCGACCAAATAAACATTGTCTTAACACACCACTCTTGCATACTTCGACACCAAGAAGGATTCAGAACTGTCAGTAGATGCCAGTCACTTCACACACAGCTCCCACCCGTTCCCTAAAGCAACTACAAACTGCACCCTCACCATGCACTGTTCATTATCCCACATACTACATCACTCATTACATGATCTGTGACATCACTGTTAACATCACTACAGCATCTAAAATAACACTGGGGTGCAAGCTATAGTTACTTTAGGGCCTAAATTATACTTATTGAAGATAACTATAACTGGTGAAATTCAGAGTATTTTCTTAGCTTAAAACCTTTGTTTTCAGTGAATTCATTTTTTTTTTTATGAAAAGTAAAATATAATTAACGTTCCTAAATATATCCTTTGGTATTTTTTCAGTGACTATGTTCACTGAAGAAACAAAGGTTACAGGGACGTTATAGTTCACTCACATTTTAAACATACAAATCCGTAGAAATTCACCCATTATAGTTAGAGTTATCTCACGTAACTATAACTTGTGCCATAAGGTAATGCACAGTTTTTTCGTCAAATATTTTACTGCAAATATTACATTGATAATATCAATGATGTTATCAAAGATGTCATGAGTGACGTAATTTGTGGGGTAATTAGAAGTGCATGGCGAGGGCGTGAGGTAGAGTTACCTTAGGGCACAGGGACCCCCTGCATACAGATTGCATTTTGCCCCAGGGAGGTGGTGTTCCCCAGGGCTGCGGGGGGCTGCCCCCCTGCATAAACATTGTATTGTGCCTCAGGGAGGCATGGGGCTGCGGGGGGCACACATTTACTTAGATATTAGCCCTGGGATGTGGCAGTCCCTAGGGCCGCGGGGGGCCCACTTCATCAAAATTTCAATGCCCGTGGGACCTATCCCACCAGGGGCTTCATTTAAACAAGCGAGGGAGCCTCTAAATATTTCTCGTTGCTTGTTTGCAAGCTGTTTTGTAAAAAGATATTACTTCATATTAAAAGAAACCTAGAAATTTGCTAAAAAAAAAACAAAGGTTAAAGTGACGTTATAGCTAGTTATGGCAGTAACATTTTAGTTTGCATTAAAAAAAATCTTAGAAAGTTGACTGAAAAATTAAAGGTAAAAGTAACAGAACATTATAGTGAGGTGAAAATTTCATTTGCAATGTAACATTTTAAACAAAAAAACATTGAATTTCAGCAATTATAGTTATCAGTGCTAGACATAACTTGCCCCACCATGCACTTCTTATGACCTCATGCATTACATCACTCGTGATATGTTCTTTGCTATCATGGATTACATCAATGATGACATCTCAAATTACATCATTGATGGAATCACTGATAATATCATCCATCCAACTATTTTAGAAAGAAATATTAAAAACAGTACAGCAATTAAGGTATAAAAGTAACTACCAAATAGCTCATAATAATATAAATCATATTTATGGCATACTCACACAACCCATTTATTTGAAGTAAGTTTTGATTATATACAACATTGACCTTATACCATGCAATTATGAATTGCAAAGCTCATATTGACAGTCAACTACTACACATACATAGGTAACCCCGACGGCACAAGGTCTTCAATGTATGTAGAACTGATCAATGAAAACCAACTTTTTCCAAACAATGAAGACCTGTTACATAATCAACGGCCTACTATGGACAGTGTTTTGCCCATATCAAAAACTTCACAGTTACTCAACTTATCTTAAAAATAAACTGCATTTGAGCACACAAATAGATACTGTAAACCGGTGTTATGATTCCCTGAATGTATAAATCCTGTTTCCTTGACTTAGTATCTACTAGATAGAACCTTTACCCTTTCGAGAAACTGTTAGGAAAACCAAACTAGCTGTGTTCTATAAACAGTACACAAGTTATCAACTGTCACTTGTTAGTCCTGTGCACAAACATTCAGAACAAGCTCACTATCCTTACACACCTAAGACCCATAAGGAGCACAGGCATGCTGTAAACACATATCCATTACCAGGGTGTACAGGATTAGGTAGAGTAGCTGAATGATGCATACCTACTACTTTGTAAAATATAAAATAAATGTATTGGATGATGTCATCAGTAATGTCATTAATGATGTCATATAACATGTCTTGAGTGATGTAGTATGAGGTCATAAGCAGTTTATGGGGGGCAAAAGTTATAGTTAGCACTGATAACTATAACTGTTGAATTTCTGTGTTTATTTAGTTTAAAAAAATATATTGTGATTAAAATTTTCACCTAACTCCGTCACTTTTATCTTTGTTTTTTCAGTGAACTTCCAAGGTTTGCTTAAAGCAAACTAAGATGTTATTACAATACGTAACTATAACATCACTTTAAGCTTTGTTTTTTCTTTGAATTTCTAGGGTTTTTTAAAATGTGAAGTAATATCTTTTTACAGAACATATTACAAATAAGCGAGCAGAAATATTTAGAGCTCAATTAAAGATAATGGAAGAGGACAACCGGAATGCAAACTGCTACAATTGCACTCATTTTCACATAAATACACCTTATAAAATTATATGTTTATTTAAATAAATGTATTAAGCTTTTTAAAAAGTTTTTTTGTAATGAGAACTCTCATGAGTGACTTGCAAGTTGCTCACAAGAGACACTCACACAATCCCTTGCCTGCACTCTGATGGTGTGGAACTGTTTTCTCCTCCTCGCGCACTATTCGCAAGAGCATGCTTTCCCTTGACAGTCGCAGGTAGGACTATAAATTCACTTTATTATGTAGTGAGTATATGGTTTTCTTAAAGCCATAACGAATAGATAGCCAAGATATGTCACAAACACAATATTATTAGTTTTCATTCAACAACCCTAAGAGCATCTTGCAGGACACTTGAGAAAGGACCACAAGCCTATAAAAACACACATAAAATAAATGTGATTGGTTACTATGAATGTAATGCTTTAGCAGAGGAACTACCCACCCTCCTTTCCCCTGTTGAGAAGACTTTTAGGTTCAGACATAGCTATTGCTCTGACTAGTTATCATCATTCCTCTCCTAGTGGTAGTGGACTTTGCTGAGCATGTTTTCATAATGTTTGAAGAGACTCATCATTCTGCAAAGTGGTGTCTATCATGGAGCAAGCTTGAAAAGTAGGGAATTGAGAGAGGCTAAACTCCTTTTTAAAACTTGATACTGGCCTCAAAAGTAGATGTACAGATACCAGCTTGCTGATCCTTAGAGTTAAAAAAAAGGCTAAAGAAGGATAGATTCTTCCCTCAATAAAGCTTGATATTTAATTATTCCAATGGGAACTCTTTAATGGTTGTGTGTTAAAGATTAAAGCTACTGAGAGTCGCATAGACCTCTTGCAGAAACGTAGAATAATCTTTTTAGTATTCTAGTGTTGTGATTATATATTGCTTGATGCTTTAATTCAACTTATTTAAATAATTGTGTATGATTATTTTTTTTAGTCAGAGATAGAAGCTCTCACGAGAAGCTCATGAAAGCATGTCACACAATTCCCTGCATGTCCTGCGATTTCCCCTCCCACAGACTACTCACAAGGGAGTTTTCCTTTCAAAGTTGTAATGAATAGAAAAATATTTTCTATTACATAGTATCCATATACCTTTAGTTATACAACATACATAATAGGTGAGCAACATATATTATAAACAGACTACTTCTAAATTTGTTTTACGATTTAGCGAGTGTCTAGAGAGAGGACCGCAAGAGAGTAGACACAGCCATAAAATAGAAAGTACCCATCCTTCTTTCTTTATTAGGTTGTTGGTAGCAGCTTCTTTTGGCAGGCTTTGGAAATGTGTTCTTGGACTCTTATTTGTGGAGAAATGTCCTCGTCATCTGGGAGTGAGTAGGAGGCAGGTCTATCTTTAGCAGAGCCCACTAAAGATTTTAAAGAATCTGTAGTATGGGAGTTCTTCAAAATACCTCTAAGTAAAAAGAAGGTATCTTCCCAAATTGTTACCTGTAAGCTCTGCACTAGGGAGTTTTCTCAGGCAACTCAGAAGCAATATTCTTTTGAGACCACAGGCAGATGGCTCCATATGAGGTCCATGCACCCAATGAGGATTGCATGGACAGAGGTACAGAGAGGTGCTCATGGTGCCTCAACATCTGCTCCCAGAACTTCTGCTCAAGCTGGAGACTCTGTGACTCCTGAGGTGCAAGACAGGGAAGCAGACTGCAACCCTGCCTACCTTAATAAAATCATCTACTGCCAGCTGTGTAGCACCATCGTTTTTGCTTCAGAGATGTGCTGGACTGCCAGGGAAAGTCTTCTTCAGGCTCATAAATGCCCACCCAAGATGTGTTTTTTTTCCTTTTTTCTTTTGTGTCCAGGTTTATAGTTCCTCTTTTCCCTCCCAAATACATCCAGTTTCCCCTTGAAAAATCATAAGAGAAGGAAAAAAAATAAAAAAGGGCTAAAAATGGCTCTTTTAAGAGCTACCCTAAATCACCATTATCTGTGTGTTTTTGTAACCAGTCTCTTTTGTTAAATAAACTTGACTCCTGCGGGACGCTCATGAGAGCGAGAGCACCCAAACAGCTACCGTGACCCCTTTGTCTTGTCCAGCTTCCACGAGATTCTTGCAAGCTCATACATGTCATGTAATAATAAGAGAACTGTTTAATATACAATGTACAAAGGAACTGGTCTTTCCACTGATAGGTCTTATCTTGAAAAGAATTGTGCATAGATAGTTTTGGAAAAGCACAAGGTTCTACACTGACATCTTTCACTTTGATTATGGGTGTGCATACAAGGCTGGCGACAGGTAACAGCAACTCTATCCAGTAATGATAACGTGGGGGTCCACAGAAGTCAAAAGGTTGGAAACCACTGCACTGGATAGCTGTTATACTTGGTAGGCCACATTATGACAATGAAATTTCAAATGTGTACTGATAATAAGTTTAAGTGTTTGCAACATGGTTGCCATCCTACTGGGACTTTACAGAGTCTCTATTATTTCTTATTATTACTATTATTGTCTGGGTTCATGACAAAGGTCTCTTAAGTCGTTTCTGTACATTCAAGCACTTAAACTCATTGCTCTAAAGGAAGGCTTTAAATCCTAAAATTCTGGAGAACAACTGTGGCTATTTCGATTAATTTGTTACTAGGTTGCAGTGCCCTGACCTCAAACATCATCTTTGACTTTGTCTTTTCTTTTTCCTATCCATATTTTTGCTGGGAACCAACAACTACTTTTTGAAAATGGGGTCAGAGCCACCGAGAATAAATGAACAGGGAACTGGAGGAGTGTCACTGAAGAATCTGGCCAGGTAAGTTGCAGGAACTGATGCGTGGTACTCTGAACTGGAACTGAAGCCAAGCAAAGCTGGGCATGGCAGGTGCCACTTTGTGCCACATTAGCATCATTATTTTTGGCCCAATGAGGCCAGAATCCCTGCACCATATTTACAGGGTGGCGCAATCATTGCGCCATCCTCTAACCCTTTGCACTACATAATGCCTGTCCCCGTTAGGGGAGCAGGAAAAATGGCATAAGCAAATCTATGAGATTTCCTTGCGCTATTTTTTACGGCACTTTTAACGCCTGCTCAAGAGCAGGCATTAAAAGCGGGTTTCCATTCTTTAGAATAGGGCCCTATGTACTCTGCAGGAGAAGCGCCAATATTTTGGCACTACTCCTGCAGAGTACGTCAATGCGTCATGAGAAATTACGCTATTGCCCCCTTCCCTGAGCCATGGTGCGCCATATTTTAAATACGGTGCACACATGTTGGCAGTAAGGAGGTGCTACGGGGTGCAGGGAAAGTGGCGCTGCACTCAGTGCAGCGTCACTTTCCTTAAATCTGCCAAATGTGATGGGGAAGACCAGGGGTTGGACCGTTTAGATCGCAAAAATGCATTTTGGTATGTATCAAGTCCAATTTGCAATTCGGTAACTTGTTACCGAATCACAAATTGGATTTGTGACTAAATACCAATTCAGTATTAGGAAGGGGCATATCAAGGGCATCCCTTCCTAATACCGAATCGCAGAGGTATGAATGATTGTTTTCTGACCGTGGTTGCGGTCACAAACAATCGCAGTTAAAACCAATTTCAAATTGGTGCTAACTCATTCGCAAAGGGGAAAGGGTCCACAAGGGACCCCTTCCCGTTTGTGAATGCATGTGAAAACTTTTTTTTTAAGAGCAGGCAGTGGTCCTACTCTTAAAAAATGAAAAGAAAACTTTTCATTTTTCTTTTTTAAACGCATCACATTTTCCAAGGAAAACAGGCTGCATTAAAAAAAAAAGATTGCTTTATTTAAAAGCAATCACAGGCAATGTGGTCTGCTGAGCACAACAGGCCACTATCCCTGTGATTGTAGCCATTCGCAATGGGTCGAAAATTGCAACCTACCTCATGAATATTAATGAGGTAGGTCCATTTGCGAGCCCTTGCAAATCGCTATACGAAACTCCTAAAGTTTCATACATTCCAATAACGATTACTTAATTGCAATTTGAAAAAAATCACAATTTGGTAATCGCTATTGGAATTAATGATACATCTGGCCCTAGGTCTCTTAAGTCGCTGATGATGGGGGGTGTAAGGCGCAAACACCGTCCAACCTCCCAGACAAAGACCTGGATAGCCTACATCAGCTTGAGGCCACACAGCAATCACATTCATTGCAATTCGATAAGGTCCTACAGGCTATCTCAGGCATGAAATCCTCCTTGGAAACCCGGTTCAACACTATTTCGCTGGAGGTTAAACTGTTGCGAGCCGACCCTCTCACATTTGTCAACAACGTTGGTGACACAGAATCCACCGTCACCACGGTGCGCCCATTGGTCCAAGGTCTACAGGATCAGCTGAAGCAAGTTGAGACTGAGGTTGCCACGCTTCAATGCAGAGAAGAGGATACAGAGGGACGCTCTTACCAAAATAAAGTTTGCTTCCTAGAGCACGCAGAAGACCCTAGTGCAGAATTATTCCTTGAAATCTGGCTTGCTGAGACAGTGCTGGAGAGCAAGATTCAAAAGTTCTTTTCCATTGAATGGGCACAAAGCATCCCAGGGTGGCCTCCATGGCCACCTCCACACCACGACCAATGATAGCCCAGCTGCTCAACTAGCGTGACTGAGACATGCTCTTGCAGAGGTTCTGGACTAAAGGACCTGGAAGTGCGAAGACAGCACGATCACAGCCTATTCTGATTTTACCATGGCGTTACAACGCCAGCGTAACTTCTATGCCAAGGTTAAATTGCGGCTCCGCAAGGTGAACTTGAAATATGCCCTGCTGTTTCCAACAAAATTCTGTGTGATAAATGTTGACAAGAGGCACATTTTCCACTTTCCAGAAGACTTTGGACATGGCTGCATGCCAAGAACCTAGCGGGAGAACCGGGGAAGGACACAGATGTAGGAAGCTGGCCTGGTTTGTAGTGGGTACCTAAGGTATTTACACCTAATACCAGGTCCAGTTATTCCTTATTAGTGAAATGTAGGCAGTGTCTAGCACCTTAGACTGTCTAGGGGTAGCTGTAGCAGAGCAGCCAAGGCTGAACTAGGAGACATGCAAAGCTCTTGCAATACCACTATAGTTACACAGTACTTATACACAATAAAAGACAATACTCAGTGTTACCAAAAATAAAGGTACTTTATTTTAGTGACACAAGGCCAAAAATATCTTAGAGGCAATACTCCTTCTGGAGGTAAGTATTATACACAATATATACACTAGTGACCAAAATCAGGTAAGTAAACAGTCATAGAATAGTGCAAACAGTGAAAAACCCAATAGATTGCAATGGACACAGGGGCAACACAACCCATATACTAAAATAGTGGAATGCGAAAGTCGGATTCCCCGCTAGGCAGGTGTAGTGTGTAGAGGGGGGCTGGGAGTGTAAGAAAACACCAAAGGTAGACAAGGTACCCCACCCCAGAGCTCAGGAAAACAGGTGTAAAATACTGCAAGTTTCCTCACAACACACTAGAAGTCGTGGTGAAGGATTATGTAAGAACAAGCAAGACTGGAAGCAACCAATGATGGATTCCTGGACCTGAAGACCTGTGGAGAGAGGAGACCAAGTCCAGAAGTCGATGAAGAGTCCAGAAAGAACAGGAGCCCCTGCCCACCTGGATGAAGGTGCAAAAGTGTATTCTCCGGTTGGAAGAAAAGTACAGAAATGCATCAAAGAAGATAGCTGTGGGTTCCTGCTTGGTGCAGGAGATGTCCCACGTCGAGCCATTGGATGCAGGCTGTTTGCTTTGCTGGATTCCGCCAACAAGCCTTGGTTCAAGCAAGAACGCGTTTTGCATCAAAGAGGAGCTTCCCGGACCCAGGAGGCACCTGGGGTTCTCAACTTGTACTGAGGAGACAGAGGAGGCTCTCAGCACTTCAGGGAGCCCTCAGAAGACCAGGCAGCACCCACAGGAGTCCTAAGACACAGGGACAAAGCAGTTGTAAATTGTGGTCATTGCAGCACTACACAGAACGGTCCCATGCTGCCGGAGAACAATTCACGGAGCTGAGCGTCGCAGCAGAGAGTACTGGGGACCTGGGCTATGCTGTGCACAAAGAGCTTTTGGAAGAAGTGCACAAATCCCAAGGAGCTGTAGAGGACGCAATTCATAGGGGTATTGTCTGGCACGGAGAGGCAAGCCCTTACCTCCACCAAATCTGGACAGCTGGACCTTTGGGCAGTCAGTGTCACTTCGGTCCACCACCTGTGTTCCAGGGATCACGCTCATTGACAGGAGAGTAGTCCCAGAGTACCAGTCGTCATCGCAGAGAGGTGCCTGCTGAAGCAGGGAAGTGACTCCGTCACTCCATGGAAGATTCCTTTGGTTCTTCTGGTGCAGGGTGAAGACAGGCAGTCCTGAAAGCGTGCACAACCTGGAAACTGTTGCAGTTGCGGGCTGGAGCTGAAGTTTCAGGTCACAGGAGCCTTCCTGGATACTTTGTTGCAGTTACAGCGGTTCCTGGAGCAGTCTGCGGTTGATCCGACGGTCAGAAGCTGAAGCAGAGGCGTCCTGATGGAGTCTTGCAAACCGAATCTGAGGAAACACCCAGAAGAGAGACCCTAAATAGCCCTGAGAAGGGGGATTGGCTAGCTAACCAGGTATGCACCCATGAGGAGGAGTCTCTAACGTCACCTGCTGGTACTGGCCACTCATATGCTCCCAGAGGGTCCCCACACCTTGGAATCCAAGATGGCTAACACCAGGGACACTCTGGAGGAGCTCTGGGCACCACCCCTGGGGTGGTGATGGACAAGGGAGTGGTCACTCCCCTTTTCTTTGTCCAGTTTCATGTCAGAGCAGGGACTGGGGGCCCCTGAACCAGTGTAGATGGGATTATGGAGGGAGTGCACCGGTTGTGCCCTTCACAGCATTTTCAGAGGCTCTGGGAGGATACCCCTCCCATGCCTGTAACACCTGTTTCCAATGGGAGAGGGTGTAACACCCCTCTCCTAAAGTAAATGCATTGTTCTGCTTTCCTGGGATTACCTGGGAGGGCATACACCTGTCTGTGAGGTGGCACCAGCTGGGGCTGCAGTGGAAACCTCAGAGAGCGGGTTTGGCAGTATTGGGGGTCCATGGTGGAGACCCCAGGGTGAATGGAATTGGCCCCCAATATCAGATTTGGATTGGGGGGGTCAATATCACAATCTTAGACACCTCACATGGTCATATTCAGAGTTACCAATTGGAAGCTTCATATATGTATTGGCATATGTGTAGTGCACGCCTATAATGGTGTCCCTGCACTCACGAAGTCTGAGAATTTGGGCCTGGACAATGTGGGGGCACCTTTGCTAGTGCAAGGGTACCCTCACACACAGAAACTTTGCACCTAGCCTTCAGTAACTGAAGGTTAGACATATAGGTGACTTATGAGTTACCTGGTGCAGTGAAAATGGCTGTGAAATAGTGTGTGCATTATTTCACTCAGGCTGCAGTGGCAATCCTGAAGGAGTTTTTGTATGAGCTCCTTATGGGTGGCAAAAGAAATGCTTCAGCCCATTAGGATCTCCTGGAACCCCAATGCCCTGGATACCTAGGTATCATATACTAGGGACTTATAAGGGGGGTCCTGTGTGCCAATTAGAATTGGTATATGGAGTCACTAAACTATAGTGACAAATTTGGTAAACAGAGAGAGCATAAGCACAGTAGTTCTGGTTATAAGAACTCCAGTGACACAGTCAAGCATACTAAAAACACAAGTAGGCCACAAACTATGAGCACTGGGGTCCTGACTAGCAGGATCTCAGGGAGACAGTAAAAACAAACTGACAAACAGGCAGAAATTGGGGGTAACATGCCAAGAAAATGTTTACTTTCCTACAAAAGAGAACGTGCTTTGGCTTACACATAAGTCACAGAATCACAAAAGGAAGTCACTTAAGTTAAAGCCAACTAAAGATCAGGTAGAGGCTGCACAAGAGCGAGTGGTCAAGGAGACTTTGCTCTGCAGGACCAAACCTTACTCACTGCTTTGCTCCGAACGAGTGCTGGACTCTGGCTCAGAAACTGGTGGACCTCCACTGCTCCGTCTCACCCGCGACCACAGGTCACACCTCGCTCTGCAGATGACTTACGTTGATGTCATCATCTTCAACAGCACTTGAGTAAGCAGCAGGAGGGTACCTTATCAGGGTGACTATGCACTGATTTGGAGGTAAGACCTTTGGAGCGGAGGGCTTGGATGTTGGCTTCAGCCAACTCAAGGGGGCCCAGACTAAACCCGCAAATACTTTTTATTGGGCGTCCCACCGCTTAACTTTTCCATAAGGACATGAGCGCAACTAAAACATTTGATTTATATTTGTTAATTTGTATAGTAGAGGGTGGCATGAGGCAGTTTCGCACTCAGGCCTGGGGAATGGGGTTTGTTCATTTGCTTGGTTTATTGGTTGGTATTGCACTGTCTGGAAACTTTATGGAATGGGTCGAGAATTGGGAGGAAAGTATTGTGCATGGGAGATTGCAGTATGACTGTGTATGGGCGCACACACCTGCTACCTAGGGCTACTGCTTATATTGTGCTTACATGGAATATTAGGGGCATAGCTACACCAGCCAGATAGCATAAGATTTATGCATACGTCAGGCTGCGACAAATATATTTTGTATATTTACAGGAAACTCATCTCACTAAGAGTGAGCTGGATAAAGTGAGCAGATGGTGGGGTGGGCAGATATATGGCACGGGCTATTCTGCTTATGCCCAGGTTGCTCCTGAGGTCCCATTTGTGAAGGGGATGGTCTTGGATGATGCCGAGGGCCTCTATGTAGTGGTGAAGGAGGGCCCCCTGGAAGGACACCCTTTTTATTTAATATCTGTCTATGCCCCTACCACTGCTCAGGCTGTTTTCCTGGACTCTCTGTCACCTACCATGCTATTAACACCACAGGCTCCGGGGATGTGGGGGGGTGACTTTAATTACATACAAGACACAGAGGGGGACCGGTCACTACACCCCTACCGGAAACAGCTGGTATACAAGCCATAAAACATTTTCAACATTGGCCCAAGACAATGGACCTCGACGACATTTGGTGGATGGGTCATCCGGGAGAACAAGAGTACTCTTATTATGCACCAGGACACCAGGTCTACACGCATCTAAATGATCTCTTCTGCAGCTATGAGTGCTGGCCATTGAAACACACCTCTGAATATCTGTGCAAAACTCTTTCAGACCATATCTCGCTCAAAGTCACCTTTCAATGGGGAAGGCCACCACCAGTTATCCCTTCCTGGCGCCTGTGCACTGAGGCCTTAGATTATATAGTTTACTGCACTATGTTGGCTATGCAGCTATCCACTTATTTTGCTGAGAATGTGGGTACCGGGACTACTAGAGGGGTAGAATGGGAAGCTATGAAAGTTGTTATGTGAGGAGTATGTATCTCCATATCACCGGGTGTCTGGAACACCTTCACCCAAAGTGTGCTGGAGTTAGAGGAACATCTTCATTCTAAGGGGTTGGAGGCGATTATGTCTCCACTGGCTCGACTGAGGGTAGCGGAACTGCATCGCAAATACTGGGATGAGCATCAGTGGTTGAAAACCTCGGTGGCCCGCCAACATGCTGAGGGCGACAAACCTAGTAGGGTATTGGCGTGGTTACTATGGACAGAGGTTCCCAAAACACTGATAGGGGCTGTGCAGGAACATACCAGGGATGTCAAAAACACTCAGAAAGATACTAATGAGGTGTTCACCAGATACTATGAACAGCTATACTCCTCTCCTGGGGACTTACCTTTACGGCTCATACAAGACTACCTGCGGGGGGATTGCTTCCCATTCTGAAGCCGCCACAGCAATGGGAACTAGAGCAACCCCCGCAAGTTAGAAGAAATTGTATTAGCTATCCGACAGATGGTGCGGGGTAAGACACCGGGTACTGATGGGTTCCCGGTTGAATTTTAAGCATCCTTTGGATGCGCCCTTGCCCCTCACCTTCATGAAGTGTACAGCAAAGCACAAGAGCATGGCATTCTTCCTGAGTCACTTCAAGAAGCCCTAATTACCTTGCTACTAAAGCCAGGCAGGGATCCCATGGAGGTAGGTTCTTACAGGCCAGTCTCAATGCTCAACAAGATCTTAAGCAAAGTCCTCGCTAATAGACTACTCCCACTGTTGGGAGCCCTTATTCACTCGGATCAAAACAGTTTTGTGCCGGGTAGGGCCACGCATTTTAATATCAGCCGCCTGTGTCATGTTGTTGACGCATCAGTAACGGGGCTGGGCCTTCCAGTGGCGGTCTCCTTAGATTTTGAAAAGGCGTTCGATGTGCTTATTTGGAATTAGCTACTTCAGATCTTACAAGTTTTTGGCAAGGGCTCTAGCTTCCTGAGATGGATTAAGTTATTGTACACTACCCCGAAGGCAGGTTCCTCATAGGCCAATGTATTTCACGCTCCTTTTAACATAGAACGAGGCACTCGTCAGGGTTGTTCTCTATGCTTAGTGCTGTTTGCTTTGGCCATGGAGCCTCTGGCCACCATATTAAGTATGAAGGAACCAGACTGGGGCATTCGGGTAGGGTCCGCTCGACATATCGTCTCTTTATATGCAGACGATGTCCTTATCTATTTACGGACCTTGCTTCAACTCAACCACACTTATACGCTCTCCTTGCACGGTTTGGGGATTTAACAGGCCTTATGATTAATTGGGGCAAGTCCTGCATTTTTCCATAATGGAGAGTCGAGCAAGCCTTCAATACTTTCCAATATCTTGGGGTGAATGTGTATCATGCAACCAAGGAACTCCTAGATGGTAATCTTGGGAAAGCATTGACATCCATACATCAATCCATGCAGTTCTGGATGCGTCTTACACTGCCCCCAAGGGGGGAGCATTGGTTGCTAAAATGTTGGTTCTCCCAAGGCTGATGTATTTTTTCGCAGCCCTGACAGTTCTCCCACCCACATCCTTTTTCATCACCCTATGTGGTTTAATGTCAACCCTGATATGGGGTCAAGCATGAAAGAGGGAGTCTCTATCGATCCTCCAGCGCCCTGGTTTAGAAGGGGGATTAGGGGTTCCTCATTTGGAACTGTACTTTGCCGTGGCGCAACTCCAGTGGCCCATGAGATGATTAGCGGGTACTGGGTCAGAGGAGGGCGATATGATACGGGCGCTCCTAGGTGATAAAGACCTTTCAGGATGGCTTTTCTCCCCAGACAAACAGGGTGGTGTTGCGAACGCGCTCCTATGTGTGGCCAAACAAACATGGAATCGAAACATACACATCAAGCGTGCTCCACACCCATACGCACCTCAGATACCCCTATGGAGTCTAACAGCCTTACACAAGCTCTTAGATACATACGACCCGATGCCATCGCGGGACGCAAAACTGTCCCAATTAGGCACACTGTATTGAGAGGGCGACCTGCTTTCTTTCCCTGACATACAAGTTAAATATGGTATAGGGGCTGTCCTCTTTCTCTGTTATTTGTCTATAAGGACGGGGATCACAAGTATCTGGGCCTAGGGAATGACTGAACCCCTGATACACCTGAGACTCCAATGTAAACTGACAAATGGCATGGCCCACAGGGCAATTTCAACCCTCTATGCAGCAATGCACAACAGTAAGGGGGGCCATCCACCTAAGAGTAAGGCATGCTGGGAGGACCCCTTATCCATGATACTTACTCCTCAACAATGGACCATGGCCCTTGAACAAGTCCAACAAGTCTCCCGAAATGCACATCTGGAATACACACAATTTAATTATGTTGACCAGACCAGTCTCACGCCATATCACGTCAGCAAATTGTTTCCCGAGACACAGCTAGAAGCCCCAGATGCAATTTGGACTGTGCATCTTTTATTTATTAACATCGTCTGGGACTGCCCCCCACTTCTACATGTCTGGGTTCAGGTAATGGAATTGATCTCAGCCATTATAGATGTCCAGATTTCTCTGAATCCGCTGATTTGTGCAAAAAATAATAAATATTATCTGAAACTTGTATGTATACTTGGCGACTGTTCTATACAGATGCCTAATCACTATGCAATGGAAGATCCCACCCCCCCTGCAATAAACAGCTGGCTCTGGGTGACTCACAACGGGCAGTTGGTGAAGCTGAGGCCTTAGTCCGAAGTCACAGATTGCAAGGGGACACTGCCCCCATCACAACCTGGGACAGGTACATCCTAAAATTGTCAGAGAAACTACATACACCTGGGGTTGATTGATAATATCTCTGGATGGCACCATATGTGTCCAGTTCACTTCAGGCGTATGCCTGAGCCACTGCTTCAAGCACCAGAAATACTATGCTATTTTGCCTCTGATACACATACCTCCATACCTTATAGGCAATATCTTTTACTAGGAGCTTAGGTTTTGTGAATATACATATCCTAATTTCCACCCCCCTCCCCCCATCTTCTCTCCAGACTTCTGCAAGAATGAGACACATTTTCCTTGCTGATTTCTCCAGACAGCCGTTTTTTGCACGAATGTTATATTGTTGTTTTGTAATACTGTTTCCGCAATGTGATTTCTCTAAATGGCTTATCATGTGTTTATCTCGATGTTCTGAGACCTTGCTTTCCCCAAGTAAAATCATCTCTATCAATCCATATTGACTCTGGAATCTTGATCAGCATTTGCTGCGACATCAGCTGTACTCATTGTCATTTGATTTATTATGCAGCCTATGTATCATGGCCTTTGCATTACTCCTCTGTGTATGTTTATAGACTGAAATGCCAATAAAGAAATGTAAAAAAAATGCTCGGAGTTTCGCCACCAACTGGTGAGGCTACTATGTCTAGATGGAGTGGACCACAGTAAATTCATTTTGTATAAGCACATATATGGAAGTCATTTTTGTAATAGATTATTCTGGGCCATATACAACCTACTTACAAATTTAAAAAAGGTACCATTTTAAAAAGTACATTGAACATTAGTATGGTGGTTGATGTCTTCAGCAATGTAATCAATGATGTAATTTACAATGTCATCAGTGATGTCATCAATTATGCCATTGAACATGTCATGAGTGATATAATATGTGAGGTCATAACCAGTGCATGGTGGGGTGCAATTTATAGTTAGCTCAGTGGACTATGACTGCCAAATATCATTTTTTTAAGTTATAACAATGCAAAAAAAGTGATGTTGAATCCTAATTGTAACATCCATTTACCACTTAAGCTTTTTTAGTGAGTTTCTATTGCTTTTTTTAAATACTGTGTTATATTCTTATTTATTTTTCCCATAAATCTTTGTTTTTTCAATGAATTTCAAAGGTCTTTTTCAAACTTAATCTAGGTTTATGTTGAAAGTAAATTATAAAGTTCATTTAAAATTATACATTTTTCAACTTATTTAGAGAAGTTTTGTAATGTAAAATATGCTATGTTGTTCCTTTTTTTCTCTTTTTATTGAACGGTGGTACTACCACGGTACTACTGTAGCCAATGGCAAAGCTATGCTGGAACTTTGTCCTTTTGAAATCCTACCTGTGTAAATTAAAGAAACCTGTGTTTAGTATTAAATATTAAACAACAATTTTTTATTAAATGTAAAGGTAGAGGTCTTCTATCAAGGATAGAGTTTGATGATCCCTTAAGTAGTTTTTAACAAATGTTCTATTCTACTGTATTCCACTTTGGTGAGTCTATTGTGGTGCATTAAGAACCAGTGAGAAGGCTCCACGGCAATGCTGAGAGCGTTTGTACATAGAATTGCATGTCTCGCTGTAGTACCGCAAGACCACCATAAACTTAGATGTATTATGATTACTATAAAACGGTAATTATTTTTTAACACTCAAGTTAGATGTTTTGTAAATAATTTAGATTAGGAGTGTGCTTGGTGTTAAAAAAACTCTTTCTTGTGTTTTGCACTCTTGCAGTGCTACCATGGAAGTCTTGTGGAGTACCCGCAACACCAGTATTACAGACATCAAATACTTCTGACTGATTGAAATCTCTGTCATGCTTTCTCTCTACACAGATACACACTTTGAAACTCATTTGAGAGAAGCACTTATCTGGGAACAGTTGCCGTGCCCCTCTCCTCCCTAATTTGTTGGAGTTTTCCAATTTTGTGGGTGCAGTTGTTAACACCAATGTCATAAAGGTGCCAGAAGGAGGACGAGGAATTAACACCAATGTCATAAAGGTGCCAGAAGGAGGACGAGGAAGAGGAAAGTCCCATAGAAGAAGTCACTAGTAATGGAATGTGTTGCTATACCATGTCAGACTGTACATATGTGTGTATGTGTATGTCTGTGAGTCTTTATCTCTGTGTGTGTCTGTGTGCTTATATGGGAGTCTCTGTGCGTGTCTGTGTGTGTTGTCTCTATGTGCAATTGTGCGTTGTGTGTTAGACATGTCTATATGTGTGTGTGTGTGTGAGCATGTGTTTTTGTGTCTCTGTTTCTATGGCCCTCATTATGATGTTGGCGGTGTGGGCCGCCATTCCGGCGGTGGCGGGAAATTCCGCCAGCCGGCATGGGAGCCCACATAATGAAGCCAAGGAGGGCCGCCTACCCACCACCAGGCGTCCTCCGTCAGGCAGCCTGGCGGTGGACAGCATTATGATCCGACAGGGCAGCGGTGCTGCCCCTCGGATAATGATACCTTAGCCTCGAGCCTTTCCCTGGCGGGAAAGGCTGGTGGAAGGGGGGCACCGGGTCACCCCTGGGGGCCCCTGCACTGCCCATGCACTTGGCATGGGCAGTTCCGGGGCCCCTGCGCAGGGCTCCATCACGCAGGTCACTGCCCGATTTACGGGCAGTGATCTGCACGAAGGGTGCAGCTGCACCCACTGCACAGAGGCATTGGCGGGCGGGTCAATGTCTTGGCCAGGCATTCCTCTGGGCCGTCGGGCAGAAACAACGTTTCCACCCGTCGGCCCAGATGAATGTACATTATACAGCCGGCGGGGTTCAGGGGGAGCTGGCGGTCACTGAGAAGACCGCCAGTATGAACACGGCGGTTTCGACCGCTGTGTTCATAATGAGGGCCTATGTGTGTGTCTGTGAGTTTGTGAGTGGGTGCATGTTTATTTGTGTGTCTGTTTGTGTGTGTATCCGTGTGCAGGGGTGTCTGTGTGTGTGTGTGAATGTGCATGCCCATGGGTGAGAGTGTCTGTGTGTGTTTGTGTGTATTTGTGTGTTTGTGTGTCTGTGTGTGTATGTGTGTGGTTATCTGTGTGTATTTGTGTGAATCTGTGAGTATTTATCTGTGTGTGCATGTCTGTAGGTGGGTGTCTTTGTGTGTGTGTGTCTGTCTGTCTGTGTGTGAGTGTGTGTGTAGGTGCCTGTATGTTTGTGGTTGTGGGTCTGTGTGTGTGTTTGTGTGTCTATGTGTGTGGGTGTATGTGAGGATGTCTATATGGATGTGTTTGTGTATGTGTTTGTGAGTCAGTGTCTGTATGTGTGCAGATGTGATCCTTGTGTGTGTCTTTGTGTGTGTGTGTCTTTATGTGTCTGTCTGTGTCTTTGTGTGCATGTGTCTATGTGTATGTGTGCATTTGTCTCTGTATGTATGTAGGTGTCTGTGTGTGCCTGTGTCTGTGAAAAAACAAAGTTAAAGTTACATTTTAGTTAGGTGAAAATGTTACTTAAAACGTAACATTTTAAACTAAAAAAACATTGAACCTCACCAGTTACAGTTCATTGAAGAAACTATACCTCACTCGCCATGCACAGTGCTGTTATCAATGATGTCATTTCAGATGTGATTAGTGACATCATCAAAGATGTCATAGAACATTTCAAGAGTGATATAAAATGTAAGGTCATAAGCAGTGCATGGCAAGGGCATGAGTTATAATTTATTTAATTAATTATAACTGGTGAATTTCAATGTTTTCATTATGGCCCTCATTTGGACCTCAACGGTCTTTTAGCAAGACCGCTGAGGTTGCGCCATGCTGAAGACCGCCAGTGCAGGCGGTTTTCCGCACAGCGTATCATGACTGCTGGCAGCCTTCCGCCCTTTTCCGGACGGAGAGTCGCCAGCAGCCATACGGGTGGTCCGTGGGGAAGTGGATGCTGCTCCACCTCTACCGCCACGTCATCAGAACACTGCCCACCGAATCACGTGCCATGTGCACATAGCTTGTTTCAGGGTGTCAAAGGCCTGTTGACATTCCACAGTCCAGTTAACTTTCTTGGGCATTTTCTTGGAGGTAAGTTTTGTGAGGGGTGTCACTATTGATCCATATCCCTTCACAAACCTCCTATAGTAACCAGTCAAGCCAAGGAATGCCCTGACTTGAGTCTGGGTTTTTGGAGCTACTCAGTCCAGAATAGTCTGGATCTTGGGTTGGAGTGGCTGAACTTGGCCTCCACCTACAAGGTGTCCCAAGTAAACCACAGTTCCCTGCCCTATCTGACATTTGGATGCCTTGATAAAGAGGCCTGCTGCCTGCAGGGCCTTCAAAACCTTCTTCAGGTGCACCAGGTGATCCTGCCAGCTGGAGCTAAATACAGCAATATCATCAAGATAACCTGCATTAAAGGACTCCAAACCAGCAAGGACTTGATTCACCAACCTTTGGAAGGTGGCAGGGGCATTCTTTAAGCCAAAGGGCATCACAGTAAACTGGTAGTGCCCATCAGGTGTAGAGAATGCTGTTTTCTCTTTTGCTCCTGGTGCCATTCTTATTTGCCAGTACTCTGCTGTCAAGCCAAAGGTACTTAAGTATTTGGCAGACCCCAATTTGCCAATTAACTCATCTGCTCTTGGGATTGGATGAGCATCTGTCTTGGTGACAGAATTAAGCCCTCTGTAGTCCACACAGAACCTCATCTCTCTCTTGCCATCTTTTGTGTGAGGTTTGGGGACTATGACCACTGGGCTAGCCCAGGGGCTGTCAGAGTGCTCAATTATTCCCAACTCCAGCATCTTGTGGACTTCCACTTTGATGCTTTCCTTAACTTGATCAGACTGTCTAAAAATGTTGTTTTTGACCGGCATGCTGTCCCCTGTGTCCACTTCATGGGTACACAGGTGTGTCTGACCAGGGGTTAGGGAAAAGAGCTCAGCAAACTGAAGGAGGACTTGCCTGCAGTCAGCTTGCTGTTGGCCAGAGAGGGTGTCTGAGTAGATCACTCCATCTACTGTGCCATCTTTAGGGTCAGTGGAGAGGAGATGAGGGAGAGGTTCACTCTCTGCTTCCTGGTCCTCATCTGTAACCATTAACATGTTTACATCTGCCCTGTCATGGAAGAGTTTTAGGCGATTAACATGGATCACCCTCTTGGGGGTCCTGCTAGTGCCTAAGTCCACCAGGTAAGTGACCTCACTCTTCTTCTCTAGCACTGGGTAAGGGCCACTCCATTTGTCCTGAAGTGCCCTGGGAACCACAGGCTCCAGAACCCAGACTTTCTGCCCCGGCTGAAACTCAATCATAGCAGCCTTTTGGTCATACCACATCTTCTGAAGTTGTTGGCTGGCCTCAAGCTTTTTACTTGCCTTTTCCATGTACTCTGCCATCCTGGAATGTAGGCCCAGTACATAGTCCACTATATCTTGCTTAGGCTCATGAAGAGGTCTCTCCCAGCCTTCTTTCACAAGAGCTAGTGGTCCCCTAACAAGATGGCCAAACAGACGTTCAAAGGGGGAAAACCCTACTCCCTTCTGAGGCACCTCTCTGTAGGCGAAAAGCAGACATGGCAAGAGGACATCCCATCTCCTTTTGAGTTTTTCAGGGAGCCCCATGATCATGCCCTTCAATGTCTTGTTAAATCTCTCAACAAGACCATTGGTTTGTTGATGGTATGGTGTGGTGAATTTGTAAGTCACCCCACACTCATTCCGCATGTGTTTTAGGTAAGCTGACATGAAGTTGGTACCTCTGTCAGAAACCACCTCCTTAGGAAATCCCACTCTGGTAAAAATACCAATGAGTGCTTTGGCTACTCCAGGGGCAGTAGTGGACCTGAGGGGAATTGCTTCAGGGTACCTAGTAGCATGATCCACTACTACTAGGATATACTGATTCCCTCAGGCTGTGGGAGGTTCAAGTAGACCCACTATATCCACTCCCACTCTTTCAAAGGGAACCCCCACCACTGGAAGTGGAATGAGGGGGGGCCTTTGGGTGGGCACCTCTCTTACTACTGACTTGACAGGTGGCACAGGAGGCACAAAACTCCTTTACTTTCTGGGACATGTTGGGCCAATAGAAATGGTTGACTAAACTCTCCCATGTCTTGGTTTGTCCCAAATGCCCAGCAAGTGGAATGTCATGGGCTAAGGTCAGAATGAACTCCCTAAACTCCTGAGGCACTACCACTCTCCTAGTGGCACCAGGTTTTGGATCTCTTGCCTCAGTGTAAAGGAGTCCATCTTCCCAACAGACTCCGTGGGTTCCACTGACATTTCCTTTGGTTTCTTCTGCAGCTTGCTGCCTAAGGCCTTCAAGAGTGGAACATGTTTCTTGCCCCTTGCACAGTTGTCCCCTTGTGGGTCCCCCTGGGCCCAAGAGCTCAACCTGATAAGGTTCCAACTCTATAGGCTCAGTTCCCTCAGGGTATAGAACTTCTTCCTGAGAAGAGAAGTTCTTTTTCTTTTTCTGTGCTGAAGCTGGTTCCCCAGTCTTTTTTCCTTTTTTCTTGGAGGGTTTGGCCATTATTCCAGAATCCAACACCTCTTTTTCACCCTGAGCTCTGCACTGTGCCCTAGTCTTGACACACACCAGTTCAGGGATACCCAGCATGGCAGCATGGGTTTTGAGTTCTACCTCGCCCCATGCTGAGGACTCCAGATCATTTCTAAGCAGACATTCAACTGGTATAGCAGAAGAGACTACCACCTGTTTCAGGCCAGTGACCCCTCCCCATTCTAAAGTTACCATAGCCATGGGATGTACTTTAGTCCGATTGTCAGCATTGGTGTCCAGTCAGGTATTGTCCTGGGGAAACCAGTTTGTCTGTCACCATAGTGACACTGGCCCCTGTATCCCTCAGGGCCTCTACTCTAATCCCATTAATAAAGAGCTGCTGCCTGTATTTCTGCATGTTAGGCGGCCAGGCAGCTAGTGTGGCTAAGTCCACCTCACCCTCAGAGGCTAATGTAGCTTCAGTGTGAACCCTGATTTGCTCTGGGCACACTGTTGATCCCACCTGGAGACTGGCTATTCCAGTGCTAACTGGAGTAGTAGTTGAAGTAGAACCTTTCTTGGGACCAGCCTTGTCTCCAGTTTGGTGTCCATGCTGACTACAGCTGCAACACCAGGCCTTTTTAGGATCAAAGTTTTTACCCCTGTACCCAAATGAGGATTGTGAAGAGGCTTTGGACCCACCCTCCTGAGCAGGTTTCTGGGGCCCTGTAGAAGACTCTTTACTTTTTCCCTTGGATGACTCAACACTCTTCCCCTGGGGAGGCTTTGTGACCCCTTTCTTTTGGTCACCCCCTGTGGAAGTCTTGGTCACCCTTGTCTTGACCCAGTGGTCTGCCTTCTTTCCCAATTCTCGGGGAGAAATTGGACCTAGGTCTACCAGATGCTGATGCAGTTTATCATTGAAACAATTACTTAATAGGTGTTCCTTCATAAACAAATTATACAGCCCTTCATAATCATTTACACCACTGCCATTAATCCAACCATCCAGTGTTTTGACTGAGAAGTCAACAAAATCAACCCAGGCCTGGATCGAGGATTTTTGAGCCCCCCTGAGCCTAATCCTGTACTCCTCAGTTGAGAATCCAAAGCCCTCAATCAGGATAGCCTTCATGAGGTCATAGGATTCTGCATCTTTTCCAGAGAGCGTGAGGAGTCTATCCCTACACTTTCCAGTGAACATTGCCCAAAGGAGAGCACCCCAGTGAGATTTGTTTACTTTTCTGGTTGCACAAGCCCTCTCAAAAGCTGTGAACCATTTAGTGATGTCATCACCATCTTCATATTTTGTTACTTTCCCTTTGGGGATTTTTAGCATGTCAATATTCTCTCTGACCCTATTTCAGTTGCTGCCACCATTGATGGGAGCTAAACACATCTCTTGTCTTTCCCTTTCTATGGCCAGGAGCTGTCTCTCCAAAGCCATTCTTTTGGCCATCCTGGCTAACCGGAGGTCATCTACATTGAGGCTGCCCTCAATGCTTCCAGAGTTGCTGGACTCCCCTGTGGGAGAAGCAGCATCTCTGACTATCACTTGTGGAGTCAGGGTTTGAGGAACCCTGGGCTCCCTAACTACGACAGGAGTGGGGAAATTATCCTCCTGGTCACTAGTTTCCCCCTCTGTAAGGTTGTCTTCAGAGGGGTGATCTCTAGCAAACTCTGCCAAAAGCTCCTGGAGCTGTACTTTGGTAGGGTTTGATCTAGTTTTTATCTTTTTTTATTTTACAGAGAGTCCTTAACTCTGACATCCTAAGATGCAGGTAAGGGGTGAGGTTGAGTTCCACTACCATCTCATTTGTACTAGACGTTATTTCTCTAAAAGTTGGGATACTTTTTAAGAATCTAAAACTATCTCTAGAACTTAATCCAAACTTTTACAAAACTTTTAAACTCTAAAAGAAATGCTATCATGGACTTACACAAGGCCCTAGCAGGACTTTTACAAATTCAGAAAAATAGCTCAAATTTAAAAAATCAGTTTCTAATGACAATTTTGGGAATTTAGTTGTGTGATCAGGTATTGGCTGAGTAGTCCAGCAAATGCAAGGTCTTAGACCCCACCGCTGATCCACCAATGTAGGAAGTTGGCTCTGTATATACTATTTCAAAGTAAGAAATAGTGTGCACAGAGTCCAAGGGTTCCCCTTAGAGGTAAGATAGTGGCAAAAAGAGATAATTCTAATGCTCTATTTTGGGGTAGTGTGGTCGAGCAGTAGGCTTATCAGAGGGTAGTGTTAAGCATTTGTTGTACACACACAGGCAATAAATGAGGAACACACACTCAAAGACTTACTCCAGGCCAATAGGTTTTTATATTGAAAAATATATTTTCTTAGTTTATTTTAAGAACCACAGTTTCAAGATTTACATTAAACACTTTAAAAGTAAGGTACTTCACTTAGATACTTTAGGAACTTTGAATAAAAGCAATATCATATACAGTCTTTGTAAAAATGGCAATAAGCTATTTTCAAAGTAGACAGTGCAAAAATCAAAAGTTCCTGGGGAGGTAAGTAAAGGTTAGGTTTGCAGGTAAGTAAAACACTTACAAGTCTCAAAGTTGGGGCAAAGGTATCTCACCGTTGGAGGTTCATGGCAACCCCAAAGTTACCACACCAGCAGCTCAGGGACGGTCAGGTGCAGAGGTCAAAGAGGTGCCCAAAACACATAGGCTTCAATGGAGAACAGGGGTGCCCTGGTTCCAGTCTGCCAGCAGGTAAGTACCCGCATCTTCAGGGGCAGACCAGGGGGGGTTTTGTAGGGCACTGGGGGGGACATAAGCAGGCACAGAAAGTACACCCTGAGCGGCAGAGGGGCGGCCGGGTGCAGTGTGCAAACAGGCGTTGGGTTTTAGATAGAAACGAATGGAGGGACCCGGGGGTCACTTCAACGATGCAGGCAGGCACAGGGGGGCTCCTCGGGGTAGCCACAACCTGGGCTAGACAGAGGGTCGCCTGGGGGTCGCTCCTGCACTGGAGTTCGGTTCCTTCAGGTCCTGGGGGCTGCGAGTGCAGTGTTGGTTCCAGGCGTCGGGTCCCTTGTTACAGGCAGTCGCGGTCAGGGGGAGCCTCTGGATTTCCTCTGCAGGCATCGCTGTGGGGGCTCAGAGGGGTCGTCTCTGGCTACTCACGGGCTTGCAGTCGCCGGGGAGTTCTCCCTGAAGTGTTGGTTTTCCGCAGGTCGAGCCGGGGGCGTTGGGTGCAGAGTGGAAAGTCTCACCTTCCGGCGGGAAACGTGAAGTCTTTAAAGTTGTTTCTTTGTTGCAAGAAAGTTGCAGGTTGCTGAACAGGCCCGCTGTTCACGGGAGTTTCTTGGTCCTTGGTTGCAGGGCAGTCCTCTGAGGCTTCAGAGGTCGCTGGTCTCTGTTGGATGCGTTGCTGTTGGAGTTTTCTTCGAATTTGGGAGACAGGCCGGTAGGGCTGGGGCCAAAGCTGTTGTCATCTCCGTCTTCTCTGCAGGGCTTCAGGTCAGCAGTCCTTCTTGTTAAGGTTGCAGGAATCTAGTTTCTTAGGTTCTGGGGAGCCCCTAAATACTGAATTTAGGGGTGTGTTTAGGTCTGGGAGGGCAGTAGCCAATGGCTACTGTCTTCGAGGGATGCTACACCCTCTTTGTGCCTCCTCCCTGTGGGGAGGGGGGCACATCCCTAATCCTAATGGCGGAATCCTCCAAACTCAAGATGGAGGATTTCTCAAGGCAGGGGTCACCTCAGCTCAGGACACCTTAGGGGCTGTCCTGACTGGTGAGTGACTCCTCCTTGTTTTTCTCGCTATCTCCTCCAGCCTTGCCGCCAAACGTGGGGGCAGTGGCCAGAGGGGTGGGCATCTCCACTAGCTGGGATGCCCTGGGGCGCTGTAACAAAAGGGGTGAGCCTTTGAGGCTCACCGCCAGGTGTTACAGTTCCTGCAGGGGGAGGTGAGAAGCACCTCCACCCAGTACAGGCTTTGTTACTGGCCACAGAGTGACAAAGGCACTCTCTGTCACGGTTTCGGGCGGGTCTGAGCAGGACTCTGGTTGGGACACCCCTTGAGGTCACCGAATATCCTAAAGAGGTAGTATACTGGGGAAGAAGAGCAGCTAAAGGCATACACGGAAAGGACAGTTATGGACAGACACAGGAAACAGGAAATAAAAGCGGAGCAACCCTTGTGTGAACAAATAGGAAAAGGATTAATAGTGGACAAACATGCTGGGGTTGTAAACAGAGTAAGGCGCAGAACCTCCCACAGTGACAGGGAATGTCAATGCCTCTGTGCAGTTTGCTCTTACAGCTAGTCACCCTGCCAGTCCCATAGAAATGAGGCAGCAGAAGTGATTCTGTCTCTGGACCCTAGAGCACAGACAAGGAAAGTACTTACATACACAAGACACGCTCTTGTGGGTCCAGCTGGAAACACAGTGGCGATTTCTGAGAAAACAGCAATAGCACACTGTCACTGTTAGGCACGAAAGACAACGTATAACACTGGACAAGGATGGGGGCTGGAATTGCTTCCTGGAAACCAGGAGCCAACCCCAGAACAAAGGAGGACACTTATACACTGGTGAAGACTGATAGAACACTTACCAGACACAAATAACCAAGAAGAAACAGAAACAGAAGGGAACAAACTAAGAGGCAGAGGCAAGAACTAGGAACAGGCTCGGGCTGAAGCAAAGGCGGGGCTAGGACTTGAAAACAGGGCACAAACTTCTGGCTGGAACAAACAAAGACAGGACTGGGAAACTGAGAGCAGGCTCTGGAAGAAACAAACAGGTACAAGGCTAAGAGATAGGGAGCAGACTCTGGCTGGAACAATCAGGAGCAGGGCAGAGAAACAGGAAACAGGATCAAGCTGGAACAGAACAGGAACAAAACTGGAACACCATCCGACAAAGGGTCTGTAACACAAAGGAATCGAACTCCAATGCACGACAGGGATGTTGAGGAAATGGCTGCTTATAAGCAGTTCCAAGCTGGTCTGCACAGGAGAGGTCACAGGTGTGTGTAGTTTCAGACACTTGCAAGTCCTGGAGGAGAGGATCCAGTGAAAAGGAGCAACTGGACTTCTCCCATAGAAAACGATGGGAAACAGAATCTGGGCTTTCCTGGCTACCAGGCTGTGCATTATGGGATTTGCAGTCCCAGGAAGCAAATGTAGTACTACACAAGTGTACCATGGAGAAAAGAGAAACAAACAGGAGTCAGCAAGGGATTCTAGATAAGTGTTTAAGGTGATTTCCAAGCTTCCGACAGTCCCCTTACAGCACCCCCTAGAAATGGGACGATAGAGTCGTAACAGTATACCCCCTCCCACCAGTCTGCTCAAGAAGAGAAGGCGATCCTTTGGCTGAAAAAAGTTGAAGAGGAAAAGCCACAGCAAGAAAATCCAACACCAACCTTGGTGGATAAGTTTACGGTCCTGCCATAGGTGAATCTTCCAATGAGCAAAGCATGTATTAATATCCATATGGGCTCCAATGTCTTTCCTCTTTATTGTTAGAGTGATATGGGAGGAGTGCATGGAGTTGGTTTCTGGTGAAGTGGATTCAGGAGCAAGGAGATCTGAAATGGCATATGGGCGGTATTCTTTATGACATTAGTTTCCTGTTCAATACTTTCTTCTTTAGAGGAGATAATTGGCGTATTAGTAACACCTTCCGACAAGCAGGATATGTCTGTTTCTGCAGCAGTATTTGCAATGGTTGTGGTCTGAGACTTGCAAAGCATAGAGACTTGGGAGACATGGGTAACTGGTGTTCTCAAGGTAAACATGAAAAAGTCAGAATTGTCTTTCATCTTGGATGACTTCGGAGTATCAAATTCAGGAGCAACAAGAGTTTTCATGTCTTTAGAAACTGGATTAACATCTGAAAATTTAGAAGTTCCACAAACTAATTCTTTAGGGTGATCTTCAGACAAGACTGGGATTTCTTCATTGCGAGTGCTCTGTGGTGTGTTCGTGGTATCAGAAATGGTTTCTTTGCAAGGCGTTTCTACTACAGGTAGTTGATCTTCAACTCTGTTAAGATTGAAAGGTTGTTCTTTGGAAAGAAATAGAACTGGAGTCTCTTCAGAAATCACCTTTACACTGTTACCTAAATTTTCAGCTCTAGCCTTTGAATTGATGATGGTTTCTTGCAATAAAACACTAAGAACAGTACTTATCATCAGATCTTCGAATACAAGATTCAAATTCAAGTCTTTAGTTTTAGTGGGAAATATTACATCTTTCAGTACTTGAGGTTCGGTTTCAGATTGCTGTTTTTCAGAAGTCTTTAATTTCAGGGACACAGCAGGTAACATTTGTGTGGCTGGTTTTACATCAAGATCAGATACCGGTAGATCAAAGATCTGTTCTTCAGTAACCGTTTAGCTGGAAACAGGATACACAGTGGCAAGAGACAGTAAGTCAGGATCAGTGGTTGAGGCTGCAACTGTGTCCAGTTCTAGGAGAAGGCTCTTATTTCTTATGACAGGCTGTTTAGTTTCAGATTGCTGGCTTTCTTCCTTGTCTGAAATCTCCACGGTTTGCTTTGACACAGAAGAGATTTTTTAACTTTCTGAGAAGTCCATTACATTTTTAGTAATTGAGGGTATTTCTTCACGGTCAGAAAAATCCATTAGTTCACTTGAAACAGGACCTGTCTCTTCATTGTCTGAAAATTCTATGATATTGTTTGAAAGGGCAGGAGTATCCCCACAATCTGAAAATTCTGGTGTGTGCGCCATTTGAACAGCACTATCTGCAGGTTTATTCACGGCAAGGCAGGAACCACTGTCATCACTAGATTCAGATTCTTCAACACTGTTGTACAACTTGCCATTAATCTCCAGTAAAGTCATATTTTGGTTTCTTAAGGTGCAGCTATTGGAGTCTGCATCAGAACTCTTCTTCCTTTGGCTTTATTTGTTCTGATAGAGGGGCTGAGACACTTCCTTCTGAAGAGTCTGATCCATCCTTTGAATCAAGAGGTGTCAAATCTCTCAGAGATGTCAGAGATTCAGTCAACTGTACAGGAATTTTCACTGGAGAACTACAGGCTGAGAGAGTCTGAAGAAGAGGCTGATATATTTATAACTGGAACTGTCTTTTGACTGTCATTAATAGAAGGGACAATCTGCTCTATAGAAGTCTTTGGAGAGGCACACAAAGTAGCATACTGTCTTTAAGCCAAATCTGGTGATCATTTTCTTTTTTCAAGTTTTCAAATTGCCTTGCAGTAGTTTCCATCAGCTGCTCTGTTACTTCTTCTACCTTACAGATAAACAGAATGTCTGGTTCTGGCAACAGTGAAATATGCATTGATGAAAAGAGCCCACGTGCACAATTTCTTGTGTATGTTACAACATATTCATCATAGAAGTCCAATATCTGCCTTTTAATCTGCCAAAACTGCTCTTTTAGTGTGTGTATGTCCATATTGTTATCAAACCCACTCAGAATAGAAAAGGGTTTTGCCACGCTTTTAGGGATTGAGACTGGTGTATTATCATCCAGTTTGGGAAGAGCACAGGCCTTTTGAGTTGAACTAAGGAATCCAACAGTCTTTACTGATCCCTTTGATACAGGTTCTATCCTGCTGACTTGAAAGCACTGAGGGACTGATAGGTCTTTATAAGAGTCAGCACTGCACTTTGAATTCTGAGAAACTGGCCTAGATGGGCTATAGCACTCAACAGAAAACAAGGGAATCCCTAGTGTGGCTTCTTGAACAGTGTCAGGGTTCTTTGTTTTGACAGAGTCCTGGAAGTGAATTTGGGATGCACTAGCATGAGGCAAGGAATTAACCAGGTTTTCTTGAGAGTAAATGTCTTGTGCAGAAGTTGCAAAAGCACTTTCACTGTTAGGAACATTCTCCCCTGTTTGAGGTAATAGAACCTCCAAAAACTCATTATTACTTTGTAATTCTTCTACAGACAGGGAATGGGGGTCATAATCAGAGATATTATAATAGTTGAACATTGATGGATCAGCAAGCCATGCAATGTAGTACTGAATTTGCAATCTTTGATTTTCTTTAACAAGTATATCCTTTAAACTAAGACCTTTTTTAGAGGTCTTCAGAGAATGTATAGATTTAGAAAGGGGTGTCTTAACATGATAGGAAAGCATTTTAGGCCTGGGTGTGCCTTTACTGCCAGGGGAGCTTGACATTTTTGGGTCGTGCATTCTGTCACGGTTTCGGGCGGGTCTGAGCAGGACTCTGGTTGGGACACCCCTTGAGGTCACCGAATATCCTAAAGAGATAGTATACTGGGGAAGAAGAGCAGCTAAAGGTATACACGGAAAGGACAGTTATGGACAGACACAGGAAACAGGAAAGTAAAAGCGGAGCAACCCTTGTGTGAAAAAATAGGAAACGGATTACTAGTGGACAAACACGCTGGGGTTGTACACAGAGTAAGGCGCAGAACCTCCCACAGTGACAGGGAATGTCAATGCCTCTGTGCAGTTTGCTCTTACAGATAGTCACCCTGACAGTCCCATAGAAAGGAGGCAGCAGGAGTGATTCTGTCTCTGGACCCTAGAGCGCAGACAAGGAAAGTAGTTACATACACAAGACACGCTCTTGTGGGTCCAGCTGGAAACACAGTGGCGATTCCTGAGAAAACAGCAATAGCACACTGTTACTGTTAGGCACGAAAGACAACGTATTACACTGGACAAGGAGGGGGGCTGAAATTGCTTCCTGGAAACCAGGAGCCAACCCCAGAACAAAAGAGGACACTTATACACTGGTGAAGACTGATAGAGCACTTACCAGACACAAATAACCAAGAAGAAACAGAAACAGAAGGGAACAAATTAAGAGGCAGAGGCAAGAACTAGGAACAGGTTTGGGCTGAAGCAAAGGGGGGCTAGGACTTGAAAACAGGGCACAAACTTCTGGCTGGAACAAACAGAGACAGGACTGGGAAACTGAGAGCAGGCTCTGGCTGGAACAGGCAAGGACAGGGCTGGAATACAGGGAGCAGGCTCTGGAAGAAACAAACAGGTACAAGGCTAAGAGATAGGGAGCAGACTCTGGCTGGAACAATCAGAAGCAGGGCAGAGAAACAGGAAACAGGATCAAGCTGGAACAGAACAGGACAGGAACAAAACTGGAACACCATCCGACAAAGGGTCTGTAACACAAAGGAATCGAACTCTAATGCACGACAGGGATCTTGAGGAAATGGCTGCTTATAAGCAGTTCCAAGCTGGGCTGCACAGGAGAGGTCACAGGTGTGTATAGTTTCAGACACTTGCAAGTCCTGGAGGAGAGGATCCAGTGAAAATGAGCAGCTGGACTTCTCCCATAGAAAACAATGGGAAACAGAATCCGGGCTTTCCTGGCTACCAGGCTGTGCATTATGGGATTTGCAGTCCCAGGAAGCAAATGTAGTACTACACAAGTGTACCATGGAGAAAAGAGAAAGAAACAGGAGTCAGCAAGGGACTCTAGATAAGTGTTTAAGGTGATTTCCAGGCTTCCGACAGTCCCCTTACAGCGCCCCCTAGAAATGGGACGACAGAGTCGCAACACTCTCCCCATGTGGCCAGCAACATGTCTGCTGTATGGCAGGTTGGCAGGAACCGGTCAGCCTACACTGGAAGTCAGGTATGTTTTCAGGGGGCATCTCTAAGATGCCCTCTGTAGGTATTTTACAATAAATTGCACACTGGCATCAGTGTGCATTTATTGTGCTGAGAAGTTTGATACCAAACTTCCCAGTTTTCAGTGTAGCCATTATGTACTGTGGAGTTTGTGTTTGACAAACTCCCAGACCATATACTGTTATGGCTACCCTGCACTTACAATGTCTAAGGTTTTGCTTAGACACTGTAGGGGCATAGTGCTCATGCACCTATGCCCTCACCTGTGGTATAGTGCACCCTGCCTTAGGGCTGTAAGGCCTGCTAAAGTGGTGACTTACCTACGCCACAGGCAGTGTGAGGTTGGCATGGCACTCTGAGGGGAGTGCCATGTCGACTTAGTAATTTTCTCCCCACCAGCACACACAAGCTGTGAAGCAGTGTGCATGTGCTGAGTCAGGGGTCCCTAGGGTGGCATAAGACATGCTGCAGCCCTTAGAGACCTTCCCTGGCATCAGGGCCCTTGGTACCAGGGGTACCAGTTACAAGGGACTTACCTGAGTGCCAGGGTTGTGCAAATTGTGGAGACAAAGGTACAGTTTAGGGAAAGAACACTGGTGTTGGGGCCTGGTCAGCAGGGTCCCAGCACACTTTCAAATCATAACTTAGCATCAGCAAAGGCAAAAAGTCAGGGGGGAACCATGCCAAGGAGGCATTTCCTTACATGTGTCATACAGTTAAATGTCATGTCGTAGGATGTAATACTTTGGTGTGTCATACACTGTGACAAAGTGGAGTAAAGCAGTGTTTTTAAACAGTATTTCTTTAGCTTACAACGTTGTAAATTGTAGTAAGCATGATTTCTATATCTCTTATCCAAAGTGTATGTATGTTGGTGAAGTATAATGCAAGGTATCTTGGATTTTTAAAAATGTGCTTTCTGAATCTTCCTTACAATTAAAAGACACTTGTAATGGTCAGAAATGTTAAGTTTATACCAAACTAATACTCTGATATCTGAATATATATATGTTATAAAGACAACATCAAAGAAATCCATTTCTGTTTATCTTTTTATTTGTTTCTCAGACATAAGTAACATTTCTGTTATAAAACTACATCATCATTTCGAAAAATTGCAGTTCAAGATAATCATATTGTAGTACTCACCATGAAACACTGATGAAAAACAAATCTATTGGATTTTGAAAACCTCTTGATGCTCTGCATGTCCAACTGTGTACATATCTATTGAATGTGATATATTCTAAAACCATAGAAGACACCTATACTTGTAGTAGATTGTTAAAAATGTTACCAACATGGTAAGCCTTATAATGATGTATCTACTGGATGATGTAAGTCCAACTCTAAAGTACATTTCAAGCTTTAAACAACGGTAACATCATAACTTAGAATTTAGTATGTAAAATAAAAAGGTAACTGTTCTGTAAATCTTTCGGCAGTCTGTGCTTAAAACAACTAAGAATATTATCATCACACTTTGTCCAACCTGTGTTTTCCTTAAGTCGATAATATGTGCCCTCATCATGACATTGGCGGTAAGTCCCACTTACCGCCATGCCGACTGCCGCCAAAATTCCGCCGCCGTCGCAGTTTACTGCTACCCATATTATGACCCCCACATAGCAATCCGTCACTATACAGCCACACACACAAGTCCGCCAGCCCAAAGGTCAGTGATAATGTGGCCGTAGCAAAACCCACACCGTTACGCCAACAGAACTACGCCCACAGCATAATGACCTTCGAATCACTGCAGTGCACATTTAATGGCGGTAAACCATTGGTGCTACATAGCGCCACGCTTAAAAATATACACACACACATACAAAACAACACTACATTGGACAATTCAAACTACACACACACCTGACGCACATACACACACCACACCCACACACCCACACCACTATAAAACACACACATACACTACCCACAACCCTTTACGACTCAAACAATTTGACAACAGAGAGAGAGGGAGACACCAAGAGTGCCCACAGAACCAGAGCCACTAAACAGCATCACCCATACACCATACATGCACCTTACAGCACACACCCCAACACATCACCCCACACACCCTCACACACACCACACACACAACACCCATGGCACCACAAAGACACCCCAGGATCTCAGAGAAGGAGCTAAGGGTTATGGTGGAGGGAATCATCCGGGTAGAGCCACAGCTATTCGGATCACAGGTGCAGCAGACATCCATTGCTAGGAAGATGGAGCCATGGTGGGGAATCGTGGACAGGGTAAACGCCGTGGGACAGCACCCAAGAACAAGGGATGACATCAGGAAGAGGTGGAACGACCTACGGGGGAAGGTGCTTTCGGTGGTTGCAAGACATCAGGTAGCTGTACAGAGGACTGGCGGTGGACCCCCACCTCCTCCCCCACAACAACATGGGAGGAACAAATCTTGACAATAATGCATCCTGAGGGCCTCGCAGGAGTAGCAGGAGGACTGGAATCTGGTAAGTAAAATCTTTATTACTATCACCCCCCCTACCTGCATGCCATCACATACCCCCACCCCTACCCTCACCCCCATCACCACACCACCTTACAGATACCCCACCATCACAACCCACTAGCCCAATACCAAGCCCTGCATGCACCACCAATGCATGGACAGCACTCACAGCCCTGCATGGACACCCATCAATAAAGCATGCACATGAGAGAGAATCACACAAGGCAAAGCTGACAGGGCAATTACTACCATACAGGGCAACACACCCATGCACAAGATGTCACACGCAGAAACAATAACACTGTATTTACATCCCTACAGGTCCCCCACCCAACATCACCGGCGAGGAGGTGCCAGCAACATCCAGTCCCCTCACAGAAGAGGCCAACAGTGATGACAGCAGCTCTGTACTTCAGAATTTGGATGACCAACCTGGCCCATCAGGGACCTCTCGACAGTGGGTGACCCAACCACAGTCCCAAACCACCACAGAGCCTCCCTCCTCAGGAAACACCACCACAGGACCCACCCAGCAGGCCCATACCTCTGTCCCCAGGACACGTCCATCAGCAGTGTGTCCACCACTACAGGGACCCCAGGCAACCCCACAAACACAGGACGATCAGGGACCTGGGGTCAGTGGGCACATGGTTCAGGGGACAGAGGCATAGGACAACAGGGAAGCTAGGAGGACTGCTGTACGACAAGGGGAGGACAGGCCCGGAGAACCAACTCTCCAGGAGGCACTCACCATAATCCTGGGAGCATACCACCATTCCCAGGAGGCAATGGGCCAGATACTGGACAAGTTGCAGGAGACCCAGCGGCTGCAGGAGAGACAGTACCTGGGGATCTGGGAGAACCTGAAGGACATCCACACCACCCTGGTCAGAATTGCAGGGGTGCTGGCAGACATGGCCAACAACATGAGGGAGGCAGTGGCACACCACCGGGCCCCTGACACAAACCCACACCGATGAAAAGCCCTTCCGCTCCGCTGACGCTAGTGGACAGGAGGCCCCACCACAGGAACAACAGGCCACCAGCACCCCTCCCCCTGCAGAAGGAGAACCACCCTGCAAACAGTCCCTGTGATCAAGGCAGAAGCCAGAGAACGTTGCCAAGACCCCAGCCAGGAAATAAGACTCTCCTGATTGACACCCTTGTGTCCCACTCTGTCAGCCTGTCCACCTTGAACTGCCATTGCTCCCCTTCCTATGCCCCCTTGGACAATGCACCTGTGATACAAATAGACTGGACTCTGTCCTGGCCTTTCCTCCACCATCACCCCAGCCCATTGCACATACCCCTCTACTTATTAGCACTTAAATAAACACCCTTTAAAAAATACAAGTATTGAGTATGGCAAATGATTGAACTATGTATTTGTTTAACAAGGTTTAAACACTCCAATACAACTGTACAGTAATGTATACATAGCAATGACCTGTAGTTGGCTGCAGTCAACACATCAGGTACCAGAGTGGGGAAAAGATATCTGAAAATAGAGATGCCAAAGGGTACAGTAAGTGGCCATAAAAGTGGGAGAATCTGCCTGCCATGTACAATGTCAAATACAAAACTGTCAATGCAAAGTGAAGTTACAGTGTCTTACCTGTGTGTCACTGGAAGTACTGTTGTATAATAGCTGTTCTGTTGTCCTCATCCTCTTCCTCCTCATCTTCACTGTCCACAGGCTCCACAACTGCCACACGCCCATCTCCAGCCTCATACTCCTGCAGAAAATGCACCTGGCATCTCAAGGCAAGGTTATGCAACATGCAACATGCCACACTGATCTGGAAGACCTTCTTGAGTGAGTAGTACAGGGATCCACCTGTTAGATGGAGGCAACAAAACCTGGCCATCAGGAGGCCGAATGTCCTCTGTATTATTATTCTTGTTCGCCCATGTGCCTCATTGTAACATACCTCTGCCCTTGTCCTGAGATTCCTCACCGGGGTCAGTAGCCATGAAAGGGTGGGGTGACCAGAGTCACCTGCAAATATTGAGGGATACCTGTTAGCCAAAAACTAACCCTTATGGCCAACACCATATCCAACGTATACTGGGTGGGAACCATGGGCTCACCTATTAGCCACACCCGGTGCCTCTGGAGTTGAGCCATTACATATGGGATGCTGCTATTCCTCAGGAAATGGGCATTGTGCACAGACGCAGGATACTTTGCATTGACATGGGAGATGCACTGGTCCGCAGGCACACTATCTGCACATTCATGGAGTGAAAGCTCTTTTGATTTCTGAACACTTTTTCATTTCTCCAGGGGGGGACAAATACTATACGTGTATCATCAATAGCCCCAATAATGTTGGGGATATGTCCCATTGCATAGAAGTCAGCTGTCACTGTTGCCAAATTTAGCTGTGCATGTGTTTAATCAGGGCAGACAACACTCTGGTCAAAACGTTTGAGAACATTGTCTGAGACATTCCTGCTGCCAAGCCCACTGTCACTTGGAAGGAGCCAGTTGCCAGGAAATGGAGCACAGATAGGACTTGCACAAGAGGGGGGATCCCAGTGGGCTGACGGATAGCAGATATCAGGTCTGGCTCCAATTGGGCACACAGCTCTGTGATTGGGGCCCTGTCCAGTCTATAGGTGAGGATAATGTGCCTGTCCATTTCTGCCAAGTCCACCAGGGGTCTGTACACGGGGGGATGTCTCCATCTCTTATTCATCCACAGTGATTGTAATCTAGGGGGCAAAAGGGTGAGCAGCTGGTCAGTATTCCACATTTCCAAACACTACACTGCATTGCTTGTTGTGACTGTAACAGTATATTGTTATATAGGCCCAAATGGTGCCTATGTGTACTGTGAAGCAGTTAGGTTCCATGACCTGCACTCCCCCTGAAATGGAGTCCACCTGTCCTGTGTGAATGGACATGTGGAAATCAGGTAATGCCGCTGACATTGTGCGGCGGTCGAGTACCACTGTGCAACTCCTCATTGGTTGTCATTACGCCCTATGGGTTACAGTGGCCAATGGTGGTGTACGCCGGTGTTGACGGTACGCACTGCCGCGGACGTGACTGCCATTTTCTATCTGTTCACTCACTTGCTACCTGACCTTCAACAGGAGAGGACCTACACTGCAAGTGCTGCTGTGACATGTGTCTGGAACTGACAATGGCTTGTGTCACTGGGGAAAGGGCCCCTGCCTTCACCACTGCAGAGTTGGAGAGACTGCTGGATGGGATCCTACCCCAGTACCGAATGCTGTATGGGCCTCCAGACCAACATGTGAGTACACTGTGAGCACGATGCAAGGGGCATGGATGCATGGAGTGCTGTGTGTGAGGGCCTCATGTGGGGGGGTGGGTGGAAGAGTTCTGGGCAGCGTGCTGCATGTATGGTGGGCAATGTCTGTGCGTAAGGGGATGTGAGGGCTATGGCGGGCCATGAGTGTAACAGGCCGGATGGTATATCTGATACTGTTTTCAATGGGTTTTTTTTGCAGGTCAGCACCAACAGAAAAAGTGTATATGGCGTGCCATCACCAAGCACGTGCAGACCCTGGGGGTCTACGGCAGGCGGAGCACTCACTGTCGCACACAGTGGGAGGACCTGAGACGCTGGGCAAGAAAGACAACGGAGGCCCAGCTGGGGATGGCCTCCCAACGAGGAAGGGGTGCCTGTCGAACCCTGACCCCCTGATGGCCCGCATACTTGTGGTGGCCTATCTAGAGCTAGATGGGCGCTTGAGAGCATCACAGCAGCCACAAGGGGGTGAGTACAATTTCCCACTATGCTACTTGCACGTGGTGGGTTGTCTCCGGGGAGGGGGATGTGGGCCTGGGCCTGTAGGTGCCCCTAGGCCACGGCGGACATTGCAGGGTAGGTCCCATGTTGGGCAGGGGCTGATACCAAGCTAGTAGGCATCCACTACTGGGCAGAGGTCTGTGGGTGTCAGGTATGCTGCTATTGGCATTAGGTATTCCTGTCCATGGGCTGGTGACTAGCATTGTGACTGGTAGTGCTTTGCCTAGTGCGTAGGGCTGTTCCCTGTGTGTGTGTGTGTGTCATGTACGCCAACGGTGGTGTTGTTGCACATCACTGCAGTAAAATGCATTTAGTCACACATAATTAGCATCACCCGACCACCATGAGCATGCTATGAGGAGCTGCAGCACCAAGAATGCTGCTCTATGGAGAACATATGTGTGACTGTCTCAGATAATTAAATATATCAATGATGACATGAAATGTGACGTCTGGTGAATCAATATTCACCAGCACGTCCACTAGCTCATGTGTTTTCTGGAGGTCACAGTCTTGAGAATAAACTATATTCCTAGCAGCACAGAGTGCTATGTGGATACAAGGGTACAGCCTTGCTTGTTGGTATTTTCCCCCAAGGCGCCTGCCCCTGTACCCAAAGCGTCAGTGTGATTGCTCCCTAGGCTGCAAGGCAGAGACTCAGGCACCTCTTCTCCAATTGCAACCTCAGCAACTGTAGTCGCACTCAGTGAGTGTCAGATTGTGGCAGCAGAGAGGGCTGCGAAGCAGAACCCCTGTGTGACCCCCCTGCTTCCCCTGCTGAGGCACTGGCAATCGTAGACGTCCGGTCACGGGCCTGCCTTGCCGAATGAAATCTGCTACATTCACCTGCCCAGCCCTACATGTGCTGGGGGCAGGGAAGAAGTACACTTGTCAGAATTTACATGGAAACATCTACTGTACACGTGCTGGGAATGCTTAGGGGGCACACTTGTCTGGTCACGCCAGAGTGCTGTGCAGCGAGAACTGTCTCTAAAAGACAGCCGCATGGCTCACTGCCTGGAATCACTTCTGCCACCAGAATGAAGGGACCCGCAGAGAGAGAGACTCGCTCTAGTCTCTCCGCGGGTACATTCGGGAGAGGGAAGTGACGCGGGACGGAATTGGCTGCAGGTAGGTGGGGGTGGGCTTTCGGGAGGGAAGATAAAAAGGGTGTGGGGGGAGGGACTGGCCTTTTTCTGCACCGCTCATCGCGCGGTTAGGGTTTTTGCTGGTCCCAGGGGAGTTTTTTTAAAGTATTTCACTCATGCGAGGCAAGTGTAAAGCAAGGTTAACGGCCGGGCATTGACTCGCGTCCTTGCCGACTGGTGCAGATTCATTTCTTGGAAGCCTGCGCCAGCGCCATGGCAACCAGCCACGACGCTGAGGCAGTAAAGGTCGCGCTTCACGTTTTAGGCGAAGCAGGCCGAGCTGATTTTCATAGGCCTGGGGTGTTGGACCAGGCCTGTGTCGGCATGGTGCGGCCAACGTGCAGCACATCGGGTCGGGTAGTTGCAGTTGTGGCCACTTGTACATCCCCAGTAAGGGCCAAGAAGCCCAAAACATTGGTAGTGGGGCGGTCACGAGGCACGTCCACCCCCACAAGCCAAATGGAGGAGGGGGAGGCCAATCTAGTCGAGGAAGAGTCCATTGAGGAGTGGGCGGTAGGGGAACACATGAGGGTGCCCCTGAGGGCCCCCAGGAGCAGTTGATTCTGGAAGGGACAGCACTGGTTGAGCAAGGGGCACAGGAACTGCCAGGGCCCAGTGTAGATGTGGCCCCAATGGACCTGTCCCTTCCAAAGGATGGTTCAGCCATGAAGGGGACCACCGTGCCACCATTAAAAAAGAAGGGCAAGTGTTCCAAGCCGGGGTGGTGGCCCGAGCAAGGCCAAGGCAGGCACTGGGCAGATAAGGAAGGCTGGGGGGGGCCGGGGTGGCACCAGTGGGGTTTGATCTAGGGGGAGCCAGGCAGTGCAGGTTTGATATGAATGAGGCATGGGATTTGGAGTCCAGAATAAGGGACCAGCGTTGCATGGTGGCGGAGACTGAGGAGAGGTGGGCCCAGTTATGCATGGACCGGGAGAGGACGGGGGCATGAGGCAGACAATTAAAGAGGCCAGCAGAGGGTGCAGGGAACATGGGCCCCCGCCGCAGGTGCCAGGTCGGGGTAGTTGGGTTTACGTACCACAAGTGGAGGTAGTGAGGGGTCAGGAGGTGGCGCGATGAGTGCCAGTGGCGCACACGGCCATGATGGGCGCGGACAGGCGGTGCCAGTGTCTGAGACTGGCAGAAAGAAGGTGATGCCAACGGGGCCCAACACGGCCTCTGCACATTGGTCTGAAGCACTAGAGGGATCTTCAGCGGCCTTCTCTACATCGCAGGATCGGGGTCAGCACAGAGATGGTGTGCACCATGAGGGTCAAGAGGAAGCTTCGTCGAATTATATGCTAATGAGTGGTGGTGTTGACAGCAGGTTGGAGATGGGTGATGAGGATGTGTTGGAGCTTGAATATGATGAAGATATGGATGAATGGGAAGACAGGGAGATTTGGGAGGTGGAGGTGAGCAGCATGAAAGGGAGGGGGAGAGGATGTAGGAGCGGCACAACCCCTCTGTCTGTTTCTATTTTACAGGATCGGGTGACTGGTGGTGAATCACAAGAAGTGTGGCAAGGGCTGGCACGTGGTCGAGAGTCTCTGAAGGTTTTGCGGCCTTTGTGGGCCCAAGGAAGAGGTAAGGGACAATGGTGGTCAGTTTGGGGGGATGGTTCGAGTTTCAGTGGAGCCCCTACGCGTACGTCTATAGGGGTGGGCGATTTTTCAGTTCATGACACATCTGCGGAAAGGGTCTCGCAAAGTGGGGAGAGTGGGAAGGATCAGGATGCAAATACCACAGCTGGGTGCGAAGCGGGGGACAAGGCGACCGGTGAGGCCACAGGGTCAGAAAACAAGGAGGGTAAGGGATACAAGAAGCAGCTTCCATACATGGGTTTGGCTATGCCTTTGGGTTCGCACTTAGCGGGCAAAACGAAGGTGAGGATATGGAAGCATGAATATGTAGATGTTTTTAAGCTCTTACATAGGGACATACAAGCCAAGGAGGGCTCTGAGGAGGAGTGGGAGCTAGCGCGGAGACCAAAGGTTCCAATTACAATGGACAATTGGACTTCGGCATTTTTAATCTTCGCAAGCATATACTGTGAGAAGTTCCCAGATAGGGCTATAACGCTATTCAAATATATGGATATCATAAGGAAAGCACAGATGCACTTTGGTGGCTTTGCCTGGTTGAGCTATGACGAGGAGTTCAGGGCAAGGGGGAGTGTCAATCCTGATAAGCCATGGAATTATGGTTGCAGTGGATGGCGTCGTCGCAGTCCACTACGTCTACTCATACCGCAAGTGGCCTGCCAGTGGTTTACAAGACTTTTCAGGCCCGTTCCGCCCAAGGAGGGGCGGTTGTGGGTCAACGAACCCCAATACCGACGACAGGAGCCTGTTGGAACTTTAATAAAGGTTTCTGTTCCAGACAGCCCTGCAGGTTTAAACATGACTGCTCCAAATGTGGGCGACGTCACCCGGTTACACAATGCTTTTCCCCCTCCAGCCCAGCGGAGCAATGGAGAGCGTCAAAAGGTAGAGGCATGCAGGGCACTCCTGCGCCAAAGGGCTCCTACGCCAATTAAGCTGGAGTTTCTCCTGCCCTGGCTCCCTACATATCCAGATAAGGCCACAGCTTGTAAGCTAGCGTGGGGCTTTCAAGAGGGTTTTCGGGTTAGCTATCGAGGTCCGCGAAGGAGGCAGTGGGCAGACAATTTGCGGTCTGCCAAGGAAATACCGCAGGTTGTAAAGAACAAACTGGATAAAGAGGTGCCCTTGGGCAGAATTGCAGGGCATTTTTATGAGTGGCCGAGTAAGAATCTTACGATCTCCCCTTTAGGGGTAGTGCCAAAGAAGGCGCAGGTGAATTTCACCTGATTCATCACTTGTCATGGCTGGAGGGTGCATCTGTCAATGATTTCTTTGCAAAAACAACAAGTGATGGACGGAATGCTGAACATTGTCAAACATTCCCCCTCAGTACAGTGATCTGGGCCTAAATCCATCATTTTTTGCGGTCCATACCATTCCAGTTTGGACCCAGCCATATGCAAATCAGTCTTGACCCTGTTCCCCATGGGAACAGTCCAGCCCAAACTGCTAGTCCAGGTATTCCCTGGACTGGAAACAAGCATCCCGGGACCGGTTTCAGGGTTTCACCCCTCATCAGCCAGGCTAGCTTGAATCCAGTGGCATGGGAAGTACGGGACCCACGTCTGGGCATACCCTTCCCACTTAGGGCGGCAAATGTAAAAACAACAAGTGATGGACGGAATGCTGAACATTGTCAAACATTCACCCCCAGTAGAGTGATCTGGGCCTAAATCCATTGTTTTTTTGCTGCCCATGCCATTCCAGTTTGGACCCAGCCATATGCAAATCAGTCTTGACCCTGTTCCCCATGGGAACAGTCCAGCCCAAACTGCTAGGCCAGGTCTTCCCTGAACTGGAAACAAGCATCCTGGGACCGGTTTCGGGGTTTCACCCCTCATCAGCCAGGCTAGCTTGAATCCAGTGGCATGGGAAGCACGGGACCCACGTCTGGGCATACCCTTCCCACTTAGGGCAGCAAATGCAAAAACAACAAGTGATGGACGGAATGCTGAACATTGTCAAACATTCACCCCTAGTACAGTGATCTGGGCCTAAATCCATCGTTTTTTTGCTGCCCATGCCATACCAGTTTGGGCCCAGCTATATGCAAATCAGTCTTGACCCTGTTCCCCATGGGAACAGTCCAGCCCAAACTGCTAGGCCAGGTCTTCCCTGGACTGGAAACAAGCATCCTGGGACCGGTTTCGGGGTTTCACCCCTCATCAGCCAGGCTAGCTTGAATCCAGTGGCCTGGGAAGCACGGGACCCACGTATGGGCATACCCTTCCCACTTAGGGCGACAAATGCAAAAACAACAAGTGATGGACGGAATGCTGAACATTGTCAAACATTCACCCCCAGTACAGTGATCTGGGCCTAAATCCATCGTTTTTTTGCTGCCCATGCCATTCCGCTTTGGACCCATCCATATGCAAATCAGTCTTGACCGTGTTCCCCATGGGAACAGTCCAGCCCAAACTGCTAGGCCAGGTCTTCCCTGGACTGGAAACAAGCATCCTGGGACCGGTTTCGGGGTTTCACCCCTCATCAGCCAGGCTAGCTTGAATCCAGTGGCATGGGAAGCACTGGACCCACGTCTGGGCATACCCTTCCCACTTAGGGTGACTAAGTGGGAAGGGTATGCCCAGACGTGGGTCCCTTTCTCACTGTGCCACTGGAATCAAGCTAGCCTGGCTGAAGAAGGGTGATACCCTGAAACCGGTCCCAGGATGCTTGTTTCCGGTCCAGGGCGGACCTGGCCTGGCAGTTCGGGCTGGACTGTTCCCATGAGGAACAGGGTCAAGACTGATTTGCAGATGGCTGGGTCCAAACTGGGGTGACATGGTGAGCAAAAGAACGATGGATTAAACCCAGATCTGTGAATGGGGGTGAGTGTTTGCATTGTCAGCACTCCGTCCATCATTCTTTTGTGTTACTAATGATTTCTTTGCACCAGAGGACACCAGGGTAGTTTATGCATCTGTGGACGATGCCATAAAATTGGTCAGAGGGTGTAACAAGGGAGCGGAGTTGGCAAAATGCGACATCCAATCAGCCTTCAGGCTGCTGCCTATACACCCTGAGGATTTTGACTTGTTGGGTATGCAATTTGACGGGGCCATTTATGTGGACAGGGTCCTCCCAATGGGTTGCGCCATATCTTGCGCCCTTTTCAAGGCACTTTGTACTTTTCTGCAATGGGTTCTTGTCAAAAGGAGTGGTCATCGTGCGGTGACCCACTATCTAGATGATTTTCTTTTTCTAGGGACAGCCACTTCTGGGGATTGTGGGAAGGCTCTGTTTTCTTTTCAGGAACTGTCACGACAGGTGGGGTTGCCTTTGGCTCCTGAGAAAACTGAAGGGTCACAGTCTGTTCTCACATTTTTGGGCATTGAGTTAGATTCAATTGCTTTGATGGCCAGATTACCAGCGCTGAAAGTCAAAGAAATGCATGAATTCCTGGGTACTGTGTGGGACTCGCGCAAAATCGAGCTGCGCAAAGCACAGAAGCTGCTAGGTTACCTCAATTTCGCTTGCAGGGTAGTCAGGGGTGGTAGGACTTTCTGTAGGTGGCTGGGTGTAGCTATGTCTGGAGTAGTACTGCCACATCATAGAATACGAGTGTTGGTAGGTTTGAGAGAGGATGTCAGGGTGCGGGAAACCTTTTTGACACATTTTAATGGTGTCTCCATGTTTTTCTGTGAGGACGAGACAGTGTGGCAGGTACAAATATTTTCAGATACAGCAGGAGCCACGGGTTTCAGGATCTTTTGGGATGGAAGGTAGTGTTGCGGAAGCATGGCCTAGACAATGGTTGCAGCAAGGGAGTATTGCTTTCTTGGAATTTTTTCCCCTCCTGGTGGCAATGGCTGTATGGGGGCATGAGCTCGCTAACAGGACAATGGTTTTTTGGGTTGAAAACATGACAGTAGTAGAATTAGTCAACAGGCAGAGGGTGAGCGACCTTAGGGTTTTGCACTTGTTGTGCCAGTTCATGCTGCGATGCTTGTCTTTGAATGTGATCTTTAAAGCTGCTCACATACCAGGTGTATACAACAAGAGTGCAGATTCCCTGTCTCGTTCACAGTGGCAACATTTTCGCAGCCTGGCACCAGGGGCAGAGCGGAACAAGACTGCGGTCCCGGCAGACATTTGGGAGTGGGGGGCATGATGATCACGGGACAGGTGGAGATGTCCTTAGCGGAATCCACTCAGCGGAGTTACCGGCTGGCATGGTTGGATTTTCAATCCTTCGAGCTGTTTTCAGGAAATTTTTGGTTGCAGAATGCTAAGGAGTTAGAAGTGCGTGCTTTGTGTTTTGTGCTATTCATGATACAGAAAGGTCTGTCGCCTGCTACCATTGGTGGTAAATTGGCAGGGGTTTCTTTTCACGGGAAGTTGTTTTTTGGTTGTGATCCAGCTAAGGATGATTTGTTGGGGAAAATGCTAAAAGGCTGGAGTAGGTTTCAGATCAGTTTCAGGTAGGACGGCTAGAGAGTCTATTAGTTTTGACCTGCTGCTGGAGTTGTTGCATGTTCTACCTGTCTGTTGCACGGATGATTATGAGTTGACACTTTTCCGTTTATGCATGGTGTGGATGTTTTTTGGTGTGTGTCAGAATTGTTGGGGGTAAGGAGAGAGGTTGGTGTGCAGGTCAGGGAGGTTTGCCTGCATGGGGATCGTTTGGGAATTTGGCTCAGATAATCCAAGACTGATCAGCTAGGGAGAGGGAAATGGGTATGTTTGGAAAAAGGTGGGAACGTATTGGCTTGTCCAGTGCTGGAGTGGCTGAGTTTCCGAGGCGTGAGGGGTTCTTGCAGAGAATCAGGAGTGTTTGTACACAAGTCTGGGGCTAAGCTTACAATTTTTCAGTTTTTACAGGTTTTGAGGATGGCTTTAGGGCGAACAGGCCGCCAAGCTATGGATTTTGGCACACATTCGTTTCAGATTGGAGCAGCTACTGCCGCAGCACATTTGGGCTGGGACTGGGCAAAGATCAGGGCTATAGGTCATTGAATGTCGAGATGCTGTGAGTGTTATGTGAGACCTTCAAGGTTTTGGTTGACTTTTTGTTACCTCTTTTGGTTTGTCAGGGACATCAGTGCGGTTGGTCGGGAGGGATCCATTTTGAAACCACTATTACAGCTTTTTTTTCTTTACAGGAGGTGTGTCAGGTCCATCGAATGACAAAATGGTCACATGGCTAGTCGGCCATTCCTTTATCCATTGGGCAGAAAAATTTGCAGAAAAGCAAATTTATGGTGGGGCTTTGGGACTTCCCAGTAACCAGCATGAAGTTTTCTGGTGGGGTAAAAGTGGCATGAGGTGGGGAACTCTGCTTCGTTTCATAATGTCTAGTTGTCGAACTGGGGTTGTCCTGATTTGTTAATTATTCATTTGGTTGAAAATTAGCTGGTGAAACTGTTGGGACTCACACTACTGCAACACATGCAGAGAGACTTGGAACTCCTCAAGCAGAGGTTGCATGGCACCTGCTTGGTCTGGACTGAGTTTGTACCTCATCGAGTGTGGAGAGGGGCAGTCAAGCATGGAGCCATAGAGCAGACTCGCAGGAAGCTTAATCGAGCTATGAGGGTTTTCTGTTGGGCACAAGGGATAAAAACGTTAAAGCACAAGGACATAACGGAGCAGGATGAGGCATTTTTCAGGGTGGATGGAGTGGATGTCGGCACTAGGGAATGCTTACTACCTGATGGATTTGAGGTTGTTGGTTGGGGATATGTGGGGTGAAAAGATGTGGCTCAAAGAGCAGGAGTAAGGCAGTCACGTTGTAGTAGGATATTTGGTGGGGCAGCAAAACGCCAAATGGGTTTGTGCTGGATGGCAGTAGATGGGGGAGGGTGGAGAGTCAGATGCAGGCTTGGCCACTTTTCCAGGGGAATAAACAAGCAGGTGAAGGATCTGAGTGTGGGGTATGCACGAACAAAGTAGGGCATGAAAGGAAAAGGGGAGTGTGTAGGGGAATGGAGGTGAAAATGCGGGTTTTGAGTGAAAGGATGAGCGAGGAAATGTTAAAGGGGGGGCTTTATTAAAGTTGGGGTTTTAAGTTGAAATTTAAGGTTATGCTTTATTGTTGCAATCCTGTCCTAAATAAATGACCTTTTACACTAAACGGTTGTCACTGAATTATGTCCCGAACACACATTGCTGGCTGGCAGTAGCTGGTTGTGTGCACTCTACCTCTTTTGAGACCGGCCAACAGAGCCTCTTCCTGAAGCTGCTGCCAAGAGCGACACCCGCACATCACCAGCAGCTTTGACTGAGGCTACTGGGAGCAAAGACTGACAACCAGATGTATGTCTGAATTGCGGCACTGGTAGTTAGGCCAGTGGACTTGCAGCTGCTCTGAGCCCCAAGACACTGAGAGAGAGAGAGAGATAAAACAGCCAGGTGGTAAATGGTAAGTGGCTGGTTCAGGATGGCCTACTGTTGGAGTTAGTAAAGGCAATAATCCAAAGAGGCGAGCCTAGTCCTGGTCAGACACAGGTTCTTATTATTGGGAGAACTGTGAAAGAGCAAACTGATCCTCATTTCACCCAGGCCTGGAGCTTCTTACTGTTGTGGTGGGGAAGAAGCCGTAAGTTACTTATGAGGCAACATTTGTGTCAGCAGGTGGCTCTGAGTGTCACATGGCACTAGAACTGTAATGTGGGCAATCCCTTGCTGCTGCCAATTGTGCACTTCGTGTGAATTGCAACACTGTGAATCCTCATTGTTAAATCCTTAACGCTTTGCATACTAGGACTAGTAGTGTGCTGTTTTCGTGCTGTACAGTATGGGCATTCAAATCCCATTATGCAAAGTACACCTGGCTATGAAAAAAAAGATACTTGTGATCAATAGTGATTCATTCCTGGTGATGTGCGGTAGTTTCAAGATCTTTTGGGGCTTCTTGTTGCTTAAAATGGCATTATTTCTGACATTTATCCTTTTCCATGCACTTCATTGCTTAGTTGTACTCGCAAAAAAGTGTCACTCTAAGTGTCACACATTTAGTCATTGAATGTCACTCATAAGTACACTGAACCATGAAAATGTCACACATAAGCACCCTGAAAACCTCTCTTTGCCTTTTTAAGACTTGGAAGTTTCCCATTGTGATTGGGTGCATTCTGGATTATGTGGTTTCACTGCCTGTTAAGTGTGCCAATCCTGAAAACACAATAAAACAATAACAAATATATAGCATTCCGTGGGTCACCGGCAACATTCACTGTGGAGATAATAAAGTTGTTTATTTTTCTTACCATCTGGGATTTCAAGTTTTATTTTTACAAGTAAAATCTTCTGGTGGGTTATTTGCATAATGTGTTTTTAGAGTGTTTTTTTTTGTTTTACCAGTTCCTTACTTACATGGGGCCCGATTCACAAAGGTAAACACACAATTTTGTGTAAATGTACTCTTTTTTGCTATTCGCAAACAAATGATTCAATAGTAAGTTTTCGACTGCAGAGACTCTGCAGTTAGTCTGGAGAACTCTGAACATAAAAAGATAGACTTGTCATTGTTGTATCTTGAGTGATCTAACATGACGTCATAAGATGCATATGGCGGACTGACACTGTCACTTACCTATATAATCCCTTTAATCTTTGTTTTTTCAGTAAAGTTCTATGTTTTTTAAAGTAAGTTAAAGTAGTTTTTCTATACCTAACTATAACATCACTTTAACTTAGGTTTTTTAATAGAAATTTCTGTATTTTTTAACATAAAGTAAGATCATATTACCCTAACTAACTGTAATGTCATTTTAACCTTTTTTTTCAGTGAATTTCTGTGGGATTTTATGTAAAGTAAACACTTATTATTAGCATAAGTAAGTCTGATATCAACCTTCTGTTTAGTTTTTCTAGAAAAACCTATGTCAGTGTCTTGTAATTTCACAACCTAATGTGAGATATTTATTTTATTTATTTTATGACCTCTCAGGGGTACAGCAGTGCCCCTGAGGGACGCATAGAACCAATAGAAGGGTCCAACAGGAGTGACCTGTGTGGTTTACTTCCAGTAGTAGGTGTCTGCTGGGGTACCGCAAGGCCCGTAAAATACTTTTTAAAGTTGTTTCTATTATGAAAGACAGATTTTGATTTATCTTTCAGCCTAGAGCTATTCTCATGGGACCAACTATGGAGAATGTCCTCAGTTTTTGTGAATATTATGTGTTTCAGGTTTCACTGTACATCAAAACCTGGCAATGGTACAGGAAACCTAAGGCAGACAAGAAAGACATCTGATCACTGTCTTACTCAATTTACAGGAAGTTCCCATTCTTTAAACCACATTTGGTATTACCACTTGAGTGTGTCTCCATCTTGTACTGGGCCCCACTGGTTTATTTGGTGTTTTACAATTCTTTAGGGGATTTCAATTTCTTAAAAAATTGCGTATGGACAGGAGAGACTAGAGGAGAGGAGAAGAAGAGCAGGAGGAGACCGCAAGGACCACGAGGGACTCTCTAGTATGCTAGTTTTTTTTCCATCCCTCCAAGAGAGATAAACATTTCATCAAAAACTGAGACATGTAATCACTCTCACAAAGATTTCTCCAGGGGTACTGCTAAGAAATACTTCCATGGTACGTCTGATAGGTGGAAACACATGAGAGTATGCCACTTCAAAGACCTGCCCGAGTTGAGAGCAGACATAATGAGAAGATGGCGATGTCATCTGCTGTACCCTCCATTGGACCTGGGACATGATCCCATCAGAAGTGCTCCAGGGGCAAAGAGACATCACCACTGCTTACCTGCACATGATCATATATTGCAGCAAGTGCTTAAGGGTGGCAGTCATAGGGAAGCAAAGTGCCTCTGCAAGAGACAAGTTGGAGTACAAACATCAGTGCCATCAGTAGAAATATTTTTTTTTTATCTCCAAGGTGAGATGCACATATTATTTTGTTGGATCTATTGTACAAATACAAAGTGAACAAAATATAAAAAGTTTGGAAAAACAAACAAGGTCCTTTTTTTAGAACTGCCTTTCTCGGTTTAAAAATAGAGAAATGTAATGTTTTTTGTCAAGTCTTTCTGTTCAGCATATCAGAAAAGTCTGCTGTAGCAGTCTATACATACCAAATGAGGTAGGTCTACTGTTATCAATGTGAGTAAAATGCAAACACTTATAACAATAGGCATGGGCCAGATTGGCTAAGATTTTGCATTAGGTTTGTGTTACTGTTTTAATGCATGCCTGACACAAAATTCAGCTTGATGTGTATAAAAAAACATAAATAGCGATTTCTGCGGCTTTCTAACCAAAAGTAACACAACACACCACAATGCGCTACCTTGCATTGCTATGGGTCAAGGGGGCAATCTATGAGTGGTGTATGGGCATTCCCATTCATCCACCTAAGTGTTTTGATGCAAGTCCATATCTACAAAGACTTGTAGACATGGATTTGTGCCAAAATCCTGGTCCTCTCTGAGACTGGCATAATGAGGGAAAAAACTTGTATTTCACCTTGTTGTTTCCTCTTTGGATGTGTGCTGCATTATTTAAAGAGGAAGTTGCCTTAGAGCATTTTTTTGCAGGAAGGGCCCGAAACATTTTTAATTAAAAAAAACTTCTTCCCCAATCTACCCCTCAAAAGGACATGTGAGAAAGGATCCGGGGAATCCACAGTCATTAATTCACACCTAAGGGGGCTTCAGTCACCTTCTGTGCCTAAAGAGGCTGGCCTGTCTGGAACAGGTTATATATGGAGCAAAGACCAATTGCAATAAGACCTTCCTACCCATGGCTGGATAATTCCCATAAAAGGTAAGTTACCTGCAACAGGTTCAGGACAGTGCAAAGGCTGTGTCTCATAGGGACTTGACTACCTAAGGTGCCTTCGGTGTCTAGGGGGAGTGAACTCTCCATGAAGAGTTATGTAGGGTGAAAGCTGTGGGCAGTAGCGACTTGAGCACATAAGGTGCCTTGGGTGTCTACATGGGGTGAACTCTTGGTGAAGGGGTTGTTCACATGGTGAACACTGTGCTTAACAGATACTTGTGCACCTGTATGTGGATGATTTCCCATGATAGGTCAGCTATCTGCAAAGGGTTTGTTACAGGGCAATTGCTGTGTATAGTAGAAGTGTGGCCATCTAAAGGTGCCTGGGTATCTAGAAGGAGTGTGCTGTCTATCAGGGCTTATCTACGGGGTAAACTCCATGCACAACAGATACTTATTCACCCATAAATGGTTGGTTCCCTATGAGAAGTCAGCTGTATGCAGAAGATTCGGAACAGGGCAAAGGATGTGTGTAGTAGGGGCTTTCTCACATAAGGGTCTTAAGTGTCTACAGGTACTCGACTTTCCTTGATGGAGTTGGGCACATAGTGACCACCTTGCAAAACAGGTACTTGCCTATAGTTGTCTTCCTGTAAGAGACTGGTATCAACGAAGGGTTAATTAAAGGGTAAAACTGCATAGTAGGGGCTTGGTCACCTAATAAAACTTCAGTATCTGAATGGAATGGACTCTCTGTGAAGAGCTGTGTGAAGGCTGTGTGTAGTAAGAGCTTGGTCATTTAAGGGGCCTTGAGTGGGTTCTCTATGAACAATACGTAAAGGTCAAAAGCTGTGTGTAGTAGGAGCTTGGCAAATTAAAGTGCCTTTCATGACTACACAGAGTGGGCTGTTTGTGGCGCCGTTGTTCAAATGGCGAACAATAAGAGTAATAGGTAAAAGCCCCCCTGTGCATAGTTGGTTGCCCACAAGAGGTCAGATACCCAAAAAGGGTCTGTTATAGAGTAGCAAGTGCATGTAGTAGGGGTTGGTCAAATAAAGGGGCTCGTGAGTCTAGAGGCATTGTGTTCTCCATGAACGATTGTGAACAGAGCGAAGACCAAGTTCCACCCGTCTGTAGTTTGTTATCCACAAGATGTTAACTATCCATGAAGGGTTCCATACAAGGCAGAGGCTCTGCATAGTAGGGGCCTGGCCACCTAAAGAGTATTACAAAAGGGAGTGGCTTCTGTATGACTTGTGCCCACGGGAACATGAGTGATCTTTTTTAGTTATTTTATTTTGTTTTTTTAAACTTTTTCAGTGGACGCACAGTGCTTCTGCTGGACAGTGTGATCTGATGGGCATCTTGCGGTATCACACGGGGAGTCCGAGCTGGATCCTGTAGAAGTAATGTGGGACAAGTGGGCTGAAAATACAATTATGTGTGTCAGGGTACTACTATCCTGCATTCTTATTTTTCAAGTTTCAGGACGAGGGGACCAAGCCTCCATGTCCTGTGACGGCAGGTGCTAGTTTTTTAATTTGCAGTAATGCAGAGTATTGCAGCACTCCCAAGGGACCAAAATTCAATACATCACTAACTTTTTAATCTTATTTTCTCAAAAATGGTTAACCAGCTTTGCACTAAATCACAAAAAGCACAATTTCTAAGTAAAGATCTAGCTTTCTGCCAAATTTGGTGGTTCTGTTCAGCCTTTCCCATCCCCTCTTGACAGATCACCTAAAAACATTCCAGGAAGGATCTAAGCTAGAGAAACTTTTCTTAGAAGGTTTTGTGAAGATTCGTCAAACACACAAACATTATTGAAAAACAAAAAATGCTCTTCCTTTGAAACCTCTGATCTAACTATAACTACATAAAGGTGACTGTGGATGAAGAAAAAGCATCTGCTTCTCCTATGCCCAAATTTTAGCTACTATGTTCTTGAGACTGGCTATTAAGCCAGACTGTGTAGCAGTCTTGATGTGCCTTCTTTGTAGCCTTTGGTAAAGAAGGGCATTTACAGCTACCAAATAACCCTCAGACTCGAATCCCTCACACAAAGTACCTACCTATCAAAAAATGCTTCATTGCAGTTTATATATCCTGTCTGCATGTTTCTGAACATCTTCAGAAGAAAAAATGAATTATGAAGCCCTTCTAACCTCTTACCTACTTAGAGTTTGTGAAATATTGCTTGTGTTTGAAAACAATAACTGAAAACACAAGATATCAAGTTTTATGAAATCTTGTTCTTTGTTTAAAAATAATAGTTAGAAATCCAATTCAAACAATGCTAAAATAAAATTGGAATATATTCAAGCGTGCTCAATTATCACGTTGCAATGAAACATTTACTTCTACGATACTGGCACTGTGCATTTGCATTTGAAGCATATTCCTTAATAAATTAACATATGTAATTCAAAAGGAGAATACCTAAAAATAGAAATGTCATGATGATTGATATCCTTTGACCGTTACTCTTGCCGTAAGATTATCACACAACAGACCTATATAGGACAGAAACCTTGGACCACAATTGAGCCAAGTCAGGACCTGCCACATAAAGGAACAAATTAATGAATCAAAGGCCTCTTCAAAGCCTCTAAGTAGCAGACCGCAAGGCACAGAGAATTCCCAAATATGGACAATTGCAAACTGTGCATGACAGATACAATGTTTTGTGCCCTTGCCAGGCATTAATCCATTTTGGTCTTGATTAATTATGGGATGGATCAATTTAGTTAATCGATTGGCCAAGGCTTTAGTCAGAAGACTGGCCTCAACATTAATTAATATCATATGTATGAATGACACTGATATAGGTGCTTGTCGTTTTAGGCAGCATCATAACTGTGGTCATCTCTATTTTGTTCAGCAGAGAGCCATCAATGTTTTGTGCCTCTTGAGTGATCCTGTTGCCTGCTGTCATTTGTTATATTTGCCTCCACATCCCCTGACCAAAAAAACCCACCATGGCCCTCATTACAACCCTGGCAGTCGGTGTTAAAGCAGCGGTAATACCGCAAATAGGCCGGCGGAAACAAAATGGGATTATGACCGTGGCGGAAACCGCCAACATAGACAGCCACTTTAAAACTCCGACCGCCACGGCGGTACAAACAAACAGCGCGGCGGACACCACCAACAGACAGGCAGAAGACAATGTACTGCCCACCCTATCACAACACAGCTATCCGCCAACTTTTCAGGGGCGGAACCAACGCAAATAAAAACACGGCGGAAACAGTACACAGAAGGGAAAACACTCACCTCTCCACATCCCACGAGGAACCAGGACGCCATGGAGCCAGAACTGCAGATCCTGCCGGTGATGGTCTTCCTGCTCCTCTATCAGGAGCTCCAACAACGGCGGCGACGACCACGGTGAGTACTGCACCTACAACACAGGGGAGGGGGGAGGGAAAAGAGAGTGACACGCACACGCAACACCCCCACCCACAACACCATACACACAAATACATGCTGCAACATTACATATACTCCCCCAACCCCCCTTGAATAACGCAAGGACAAAAGGAAATTATTTGAACGATTGTAATTAAAAAAAATCCATCAGTCAAAACTCAAAATCCAGTACATACAATTATGTACACCAACTACACAAGTCCGGATAGTGCACCAATCATTGTCCGTGGACCGCTGGGCCCAAAATGCATGGGCCAGGCCCACACATGATACCTGACTCCAAACGGAGAGAACACTGGAGGGGCATCACATAGAAAATATACAGGCACCTCAGGGGGAGGGGGGCACCTCAGCCTGATGAACGCACGACGCCAGTGCTCCACAAGAGGACTCCATGCCCATTGATGTATCCTGGGGAGTGGAAAGCCACAGTCTCTTAAGTCTTTACAGTAGGTGGTTTGCCCACTGCTTTATCCTGGGGAGTGCAAAGTCACAGTCTCTCAAGTTTTTACAGTGGGTGGTTTTCCCACTGCTGCATCCTGGGGAGTGCAAAGCCACAGTCTCTCAAGTTTTTACAGTGGGTGGTTCGCCCACTGCTTTATCCTGGGGAGTGCAAAGCCACAGTCTCTCAAGTCTTTCCAGTGGGTGGTTTGCCCACTGTTGCATCCTGGGGAGTGCAAAGACACAGTCTCTCAAGTGGATAACAGTCTCCACTGGTTCTGGAGGGGGCTTGGTGCCCAGAATGCTTCTTCCTGCCAAGGAATGAGGTAGTGGATGTATCTCTCCACTGGTTCTGGAGGGGGTTTGGTGCCCAGAGTGCTTCATCCTGCCAAGGACTGAGGTAGTGGGTGTCTTTCTCCACTGAAAGTGATGCTTCATGGAAGCTGCCCAGGCTCCTGGAACTCACCACCAGCCTCAGACGACTGACCACTGGGGATGGTAGCCATGTCTGCGGTGGTGCCACTGGATCAGGATGTCGCGGGGCCGCTGGCGGTGCTTGTGGCGGTGTCAGTTGCGTCGGTGCTTGCGGCGGGCTCTGTGGCAGCTGTGCTAGCGGCTGGCTCTGTGGCGGCGGTGCTGGCAGCGGGCTCTGTGGCAGCGGTGCTGGCGGCGGGCTCTGTGGCAGCGGTGCTTGCGGCGGGCTCTGTGGCAGCGGTGCTTGCGGCGTCTGTGGCAGCGGTGCTTGTGGCGGCCTCTGTGGCAGCGGTGCTTGTGGAGGGCTCTGTGACAGCGGTGCTGGCGGCGGGCTCTGTGGCGGTGGTGCTGGTGGCGGGGTCTGTGGCGGCGGTGCTGGTGGCGGGGTCTGTGACAGCGGTGCTGGTGGCGGGGTCTGTGGCGGTGCAGGTGGCGGTCTTTTCCGACGTACAGGTTGGCTTTGACGTGGAAAGAAGATGTGACAATGGTCCCTCAGTCGGTGCCACCATGCCCTCTCCTGACCTGCCCTTCAGTTTCTGGCCCTTCCCCACCTTTGATGGTGGTGCAGCTGTCTTGCCACTATCACCTTTTGTTTTTCCTGACCCCTTGGTGGCAGGTGTGTTCTGCTTCTCCCTCCAGGATGTGGGCAGCTTTTTAGCTTGGCAGGTGGCGGAATGTCCTTGCCCTCGCTCTGTGGCACACTGGCAGCCCTGATGGTTGGCGCACTCCAATAGCCCGCAGTTGCTGGCACCACTGTGGCTGGGGATGTGGTGGCTGAGGTGCTGGGTTGGGACCTGGAAAGCCTGGCCCTAGGCGACGGACGGGGGTGTAGGTGTAGGGAAGAGGTCAATATTAGCCAGGAAAAGTTTTTTTGACACACTGGGACGGGTAGATGGAGGGGGTTTGGGAGTGGAGGAAGAGGTAGTGGTTGTAGGAGGTGTACGTCTGCTGAATTTGGGTGAAGGTGCATGGGCCGGAGGTTGTTGTGAGGTGGATGGCTGTTGGGTGGGTGTGTGCCTGCGTTTGTGTACTTTGAGAGGAGGGCTCACTGACACACTGGGAAAGGACACAGGGGATGTGTGAATGGTAGTGGGGGTGGTGAGTGCAGGTGAGCAGTGTGTGGTGATGGGCGTGCTGGTGATGGAGGTAGTGGCTAAAGATGTAGTGCATGCAGGTGTGAGTGGAGACGAGACTGGGAGGGAGGAGGGAGACGTGGAGGAGGGGGACACAGTGGAGGCAGTGGATGTTAGTATGTCTGCATGGGTATGATGCTTGTGTGAGTGCCTGTGGAATGTGTGGTGCTTTTGTTTGCCTGAGCCACTTTTGTGTGTTGAGGTGTGTGCATGCTGGTCTGATGGTGTGCTTGGGATAGGCTGAGGTTCAGGGGATTGGGTCTGGGTGGAGGAAGTCGGAGGGGGGAGGCTGGACACAGGGACAATGGCTGCCATCAGTGCTGAGGCCAGAGCCTGAAATGCTGTCTGTTGGGCTGCCTGGCCAGAATGAATGCCCTCCAGGTATGCATTTGTTTGTTGCAAATGCCTCTCAACAACCTGGATGGCATTAACAATGGTAGACTGCCCAACAGTGAGGGATCTGAGGAGGTCAATAGCCTCCTCACTGAGGGCAGCAGGGCTGACTGGGGCAGGGCCTGAGGTGCCTGGGGCAAAGGAGATGCCCACCCTCCTGGGTGAGCGGGCACAGGGCACACGCTGAGGGGCTGCTGGGAGGGCGTGCTGGTAGGGGGGTTGGCGGCTGTACCTGTTGTTGCGGGGGGCACAGAGGGGCCCGCCACCGCAAGGGAGCTCCCATCAGAGGAGGAGTCACTGTCACTGCTGTCACCACCTGTCCCCGCCGTGGAGCTCCCCTCGCCCTCCATCCCACTGGTGGCTTCAGACTCCGTTGTTTCGCCCTCCAGGGCCAACTGTGATGCAGCTCCCTCCTGCTCCGGTGCCACTGCTCCTCCGCCTGATGATGCTATTGCACACAAGAACAGGGAGACCACAAAAAGGGGGGGGAGGCAGAAGAAAGACATGTTCAGTGCATGCAACACCACTACCGTTGGCAGACACTACAGACACAGCAGTCCTCTGCACTACGCCATGCACTTATAGTTCCTAGATTATTTATATGCCCATGGGGTACAAGGCCTAAGCCCGACTGCTGCACACATGGAAGTCACCGGAGCCTGACTAGCTGTAGATGGCACTAACCACTAGTGGGGTTGGGGTTCCACTGGACCTGCCTCACAAGGGACCTTGACTACCAAGCTCGCCCTGGCCTAGGGGAACCCACTGCCCACCTCCCCCACCCAGACACCTAGTAATGCACGCAGAGTCAGATGAATGTGACTGTACTCCCCCCCTTGTGGCTACTGTGATGCCCTCAAGCGCCCATCCAACTCTGGACACGCCACCGCCAGGATCCGGAACATCAGGGGGGTCATGGTGCGATGGGCACCCCTCCCACTTTGGGAGGCCATCCCCAGCTGGGCCTCCGCCGTCTTCTTGCTCCAGCGGCGAACGTCCTCTCATCTTTTCCAGCAGTGGGTGCTCCGTCGGTGGTGGACCCCCTGGGTCCGGACGTCCTTGGCGATGGCTCGCCAAATATCCTTCTTCTGGTGGGTGCTGACCTAGAGGAATAGTATAGGGGAAAGGAAATTATTTACCCGTCCGGACCGTCATACTCATTGGCCCACATTCCCACCCTTGCCCTGACGCACATACACTCACCGTCCGCTCATGCAGGCCTCAGTCCCCCCCCCATGTATCTTCCATCCACACCACTCCAAACAGGCATTGCCCATGCAGCATGCTCACAGTGTAGTTTGTCTGGAGGACCGTACAGTTGTGTGTACTGGGGGAGGACCCCATCCACTAGTTTCTCCAACTCATCCAAAGTGAAGACAGGGGCCCTTTCCCCAGACACATGAGCCATTGTCGCTTCCAGACTGAGGTCACAGCAGCACTTGCAGTGTTGGTCCCCTCCTGAAGGTCAGGTATCAAGTGAGTGAACAGACAGAAAATGGCGGTCACGTCCGCCACAGTGCGTACCGTCACCGCCAGCGTACATCGTCATTGGCTCCTGGGACCCATAGGGTCCAATGTTAACCAATGCAGGATTGCGCTGTGGTCTTCGACCGCCTACCGCGACGGTGTAGAACGCCAGCGCAGTTACCTCATATCCCCTTGTCCCACCTAACAGGTCAGGCAGCCGCCATTTCAAGGGGCCACATGGCATTAATAATAACTGCGTCACACCTATCTAGGCCTTGCATACACACAGTAACAGGCACATTGCGCATTAATAAATGTGTGCAAATTACATTTTGTGATACCTCTGTTGGCTGACTCTCTGCTCGCTGTTCTCCTCCATAGGGCACGTCCGCTGGGGCAGGTGATGAGATGACGGCATCTTCTGGTGTACAGACCACTAGTGGACCTGTCGACAATGGAAGAGAGACACGTAATAGTCACCTAAAGACTTGATTGTGGAACAATCCATGAACTGTGTGCCCAGTTGGAGCCAGACCTGATGTCAGCTATCCGCCATCCCACTGGGATACCCCCTCTAGTGCAGGTCCTGTCAGTACTCCATTTCCTGGCAAGTGGGTCTTTTCAAACAACAGTGGCCATTGCATCTGGGATGTCCCAGCCAATGTTCTCTAACGTGCTGTACAGAGTGTTGTCTGCCCTGCTGAAACACATGCGCAGCTACATCGTTTTCGCTCAGGTGGAGGATTTGCCTACAGTGAAAGGTGACTTCTATGCCCTGGGACATATCCCGAACATCATAGGTGCCATTGATGGGACATATGTGGCCTTGGTACCCCCCGCAGGAGTGAACAGGTGTACAGAAACTGGAAGAGCTACCATTCGATTAATGTGCAGATGGTGTGTTTGTCTGACCAGTACATCTCCCATGTGAATGCCAAATTTCCTGGCTCAGTGCATGATGATTACATTCTGAGGAATAGCAGCATCCCTTATGTGATGTGGCAACTCCAGAGGCACCATGTGTGGCTAATAGGTGAGGCAAGGACCCTATACAGTGTGAATAGTTGTCTTGGTATGGGGTTGTCCCTACGAGTTAGTGTGTGTCTAACAGTTGTCCCTCGAAATTTGCAGGTGACTCTGGGTACCCCAACCTGTCATGGCTACTGACCCCAGTGAGAAATACAACCACAAGGGCAGAGGAACGATACAATGAGGCACATGGGCGAACTAGGAGGGTGATCGAACGGACCTTCGGCCTCCTGAAGGCCAGTTCCGGTGCCTCCATATGACAGGTGGTTCTCTCTACTACTCACCAAAGAAGGTGTGCCAGATCATCGTGGCCTGCTGTATGCTACACAACCTGGCTTTGCGACGACAGGTGCCTTTTCTGCAGGAGGATGGTCCAGCTGGAGGTCTTGTGGCAGCTGTGGAGCCTGTGGACAGTGAAGAAAAGGAGGCAGAAGAAGAGGATATCGACAACAGAAACAAGGTTATCCAGCAATACTTCCAGTGAAACACAGGTAAGAAGATGTCACTGTCTCACACATCTCATACTATTGTTAGAGCCATCATAAGTCTGTCATTTTCACTCAGTGTATGGACCCTGACTTGTCACTTTGCCTTTCCATTTACCAGATGTGGGTCCCACTTTGTGACCTCTGCTATATTTCCTCCAGCACTACAGCTGTGTTTCATCGGTATGTGGACAATTAAATTGACATTGCTATATTTCATAGTTATTGCAATTACACATTTGTGAAAGCACAGACTGACTCCAGATTGGTTTGTGATTGATGTGTGTTTATTTCAGTGCAAATAAGTGGAGGGGGTTGTAAAATGGGCAGGGGTGATGGTGGAGGAATGTCCATGACAGAGTCCAGTCTATTTGTGTCACAGGTGCAGTGTCCAAAGGGGCATAGGAAGTGGACAAAGGGCAGTTGATGGATGGACAGGGTGACAAAGTGGGACAGAAGGGTGACATTCAGGGGGGGTCTCATTTCCTGGTGGGGATCTTGGCAATGTTCTCTGTCTTGTTCCTGGATCTCAGGGACCATTTGCGGGGTGGCTCTCCATCTGCAGGGGGTGGGGTGCTGATGTTGTGGTCCTGTGGCGGTGCCTCATGTCCACTAGCGCCGGTGGAGGTGGAGGGCTGTTCATCATCCAGGCTAGTGTCAGGGGCCCCTTGTTGTGCCACAGTGTCCCTCCTGGTGTTGACAAGGTCCTGCAGCACCCTTACAATGCTGACCAGGGTAGTGTTAATGGACTTCAGTTCCTCCCTGATCCCCAGATAGTGTTCCTCCTGCAGCCACTGGGTCTCCTGAAAATTGGCCAGTACAGTTGCCATCGTCTCCTGGGAATGATGGTACGCTCCCATGATGTTGGAGAGGGCCTTGTGGAGAGTGGGTTCCCTGGGCCTGTCCTCCCCCTGTCGCACAGCAGTCCTCTCAGTTCCCCTGTTTTCCGGTTCCTCTGACCCCTGAACCGTGTGCCCACTGCCACTGCCCCCAGGTCCCTGATTTTCTTGGGGTGGTGGGTTTGCCTGGGTTCCCTGTAGTGGTGGACACACTGCTGCTTGACGTGTTCTGGGGACAGAGGGATGGGCCCTCTGGGTGGGTGCTGTGCTGGTGTTTCCTGAGGGGGGGAGGCTCTGTGGTGGCTTGTGACAGTGTCAGGGGAACCGACTGTCCCGAGGTCCCAGATGGGACGGGCTGGTCATCTTGATCCAGTTGTGCGGAGCTGCTGTCATCACTGTGGGCCTCTTCTGAGGGGGGACCGGACATGCCTGGAACCTTCTGTCCGGTGATGTTGGGTAGGGGGTCCTGCAGGGGTGTAAAGGCATGATTATTGCATCTGTGTGTGCCATTGTGTGCAATGGGTGAGTGACCCTGTACTCCAGTGCTTGCATTCTTGTCTAGGTCCTTGTGTGATATTTGGTTTGGGGTCTGTGTGGGTATCTGTAGTGGACATGCTTTGGTGATGGGTGTCCATGCTTTGGTGTTGCATGCAGGGCTTGGTGTTGGGATGGGTGGGTTGTGACAGTGGGACATATGTGAGGTGTTGGAGTGATGGGGGTGAAGGTGAGGGTGGGGGTATGTGATGGCATGCATGTAGGGTGGGGGATATAATAGTTAAGAGTTGACTTACCAGAGTCCTTTCCTCCTGCTACTTCTGCGAGGCCCGCAGGATGCAGTATTGCCAAGACTTGCTCCTCCCATGTTGCTAGTTGTGGGGGAGGAGGTGGGGGTCCACCGCCAGTCCTCTGTACTGCAATCTGGTGTCTGGAGACAATGGAACGCACCTTCCCCCGTAGGTCGTTCCCCCTCTTCCTGATGTCATCTCTAGTTCTTGGATGTTGTCCCACTGTGTTGACCCTGTTGACGATTCTGCGCCATAGCTCCATCTTCCTAGCAATGGAGGTGTGCTGCACCTGTGATACGAATAGCTGTGGCTCTACCCGGACGATGTCCTCCACCATGACCCTGAGCTCTTCCTCAGAGAACCTGGGGTGTCGTTGAGGTGCCATGATGTGGTGTGGGTGATGTGTGAGGTGGTGTGCGTTGTGATGTGTGAGGGGATGTATTGTGTGTTGTTTGAGGTGCGTGGATGTTGTGTGAGTGATGATGTTGTGTGTCTGTGGATGCTAGTGTTGTTTCTGGTGGTGTCTCTCTCTGGCCTTCTTTCGAAATGTTGGTAGTAAGGGTTTGTGGGTAATGTGGGTGTGTGTTTTATATTTTAGTGGGTGTGTGAGAGTGGTGTGTGTATGTGTATCAGGTGTGTGTATTTCAAATTATCCAATGTGGTTGTGTTTTGTAAATGTGTGTGTATTTTGAGCGAGGCGGTGTGTAACGCAATGAAATACCGCGGTTGAAAGACCACCGCGTGGATTCATGGGTCGTGATAGTGTGGGCATATTCCTGTTGACTTGACAGTGGGGGTTTTGGTATCACCAGTTTATCACTGACCTTTGGTGCAGCAGACTTGTGTGGGTGTCTGGATTATGGCGGATTCCGAGCTGTGGGTCGTAATAGCTGCAGCGGAATTCCGCAGCCACAGCGGTGTGTTGGCGGTCTTCTGCACGGCGGTAAGCGGGATTTACCGCCAATGTTGTAATGAGGGCCCATATGCCCCAAAGAGCAGCAAGTGGGCTGTAGAGTGGAGCTCCAGCATGTCTCTTTTTCCCAGGATCTCTGGGGGCAGGAGACTGGGCTTAGGTCGGCATAACGAGATTGTGGTGACCCTGTGATACAATGTGAATGACTTGCACTTTGACCCTCATGAGATCGAGTGAAGCACCCACCCTCTTCCGCTGACAGCTTCTCAAGATGGTGATGGTTAAGCTGCCAGGAACTCAAGAACAGAACTGTAGGCATGGAAGTTGTCACTGAACGATTTCTGCTTCTAGGGGGAATGATTCCCATACCCAATAAATACATTTATCCCAACTTTTCTGCTTAAGGAAAACGAGAATTAAACAAGAGAGATAAGATTTTTATTTACCTGTGACAACACTATGCATGGGAAGTAAACAGCCATGGTTGGTTGAAGCAGATTATGCAAGTGGAGATAAAAGGACATGGGAGACACTGGGACAGGAAACGGGGATAGCTTTTAATACTGGCTTCACTACACAACCTTCAGTGTACCACCAGCAATATCAGAAAGAAGTGACTTCCAATGATACTAATATGGCCTCTTTCAACCAACGACTAAAAAAACAGAGGTGAAAATGTTGGAGAATACCACAAAAATTATGCAAGTAAAGGCTTCAATATCAAGGGTGCAGGAGCACGGTAAGGTTCAACACAATTTTTAAAAAATTACAATTCCCGCCTTGGTGCATGTAGAAGAACAAATTGAGCTTCTGAAGGGCCAGATTTTGGCTTTCATTGTACATCTCCCCAGGTACTTACACTGTTTATGGATGAAGAGACCCTCTTCATTTCAATCCAAACGTCTTGGGTTACTAAAAACCATCTATCTGCTGACTCCACAAGAATCAGGGTACGAAAAGCATATCAGCTTCCAAAAAGAGGTGTAAGAGGCGACAAGGACTCTAGATACATATGACAGGGAAAGGATTTTGAGGGAGGCATTGCCAGACAACAACCATGGATAGCCACCGAATTCGTATGTTCCCAGCTTACAGTCACTCAACGGTGACTTGATGTCAGAGACTCCAAGTTTTTAAGAAGGAAATATTCAGCTAGGATTTGACACATCTTTGCGGCTTCCAACAAAATTAAAAGTGACATATGACAAACAATGGCATGCCTCTACTCAGGTTGAGGTAAGAGTTTTTTGGTAGTGAAGTGGAAATAAAATATTTTGGAGTGCTTGCTGGGTGATGTTTTACTGGATTACCACAGGACACCTGAATAAGAAAAACAGGCCTGGTTTTCAGAGCTATGGCTGACGCGTAGTCTTTGTAGGTGTCTATAGAGTATGGTGCCCTTTTATATTTTGCTTTCTTCCTTTCCCATCCTCTCAGTTTTTTTGGTTTGTGTTTTGGGTTTCAAAAGCGGTGGTGTTTTCAAATATAGAGCTGAAAATGAGGATGGTGACTATATTGTCTGAATGGGGCTGTTTATACTTCCTGGCTCTTGTAGCATGGTATTACCTTGTTTTGATGTGTATTGACTTCAGAAGTGTTTGAATCCTTCAGTCAGCACCAGGACTTTTAGACACCATATTTTGCCATGCCGGCTATTACCTTCCTACATTGGTATAGTATACTTGTATAGAAAGGGAAGTATCAAGCATTGGCAAAGACAAAAGGTCTTGCTATTGACACCGGGAGTAGACCTATTGGTTCAGCCAAAGTAGTTGTTTTTTGTTTTATTTGCAGATGGCCCTGAGTGTGTGCACACACATATGGCTGCTGTCTTGCAATAACTTTTTGTGAAGCATAAGAATAAAATTACAATAGGACAGCGGTGCACATGAACATGCAATTATCTTGAAATGGTTTTAAAGCACTCAGCAATTGCTGTCTATTTCTGTATTAGTTGTGGCCAGCAGCTGAAGTGCAGGCGAGTATGGGTGCAAGAGGGCACAGAGGTATATTCTTTAAATAAAGACACAAGTGGGGTGTAAATAGGGGCATGGAGAGAAAGAGAGGAGAAAATATTCTTGCATGTGCTGCAAGGCAAGGGTCCAACACGAGCAGTGGGAGGATAAATCTCGTCCAGCCAAAATACGGCGAGATGGATATGCTCCTTTGTCAGGACAAACACAAAAATAGAGAGGAAATCATCGAATCAGAAGCAGGGTAATTAAATAAATAAGAAATCCATCCAATATCGAGCCCTTAGGAAGATACAAAGCCCACTCACTCTAAGCCTGGATACAAAAGGTCTCTTGCTAACAAACAGCTAAATCTGTTTGAAGGTTAGGCCTAAAAATGAAAGACAGAAAATCGGAATGAAAGTGGAAAAAACGAACAGAGATTTAAAATGCACTTTGCAAGGGTGAATGTTAACAAATAAGATTCGGTAATGGAGGAGGGTCTCATTACCTTTGGAAAAGTAATCTGATATGTGGAGGAGTAGCCGGTGCGATTTCCCTTCTACTAACTAATGCTATTTGCATTAAACATGCAGTACATTTCTTAGTTCAGGACAAAGACGCTTCATTTAATTCATAACATTAAAATGCTTAGCGCGAATTCAGAGGCCTTCATTAATCACTTACTCCTCGCACTACAGGCCTTCACTCATCAATTTGCATTTATGTACCTCTGATTTACAGTTACGTTGGCGGATCATTCACAATGTCCTGCCAAACAATGCCAGGTATGTTAAAAAGAAATAAAACATTTCTTAACTACTTTAGAGAGTTGTGCATTAAGAGTTGTCATGATCAATGAATGACTCATTCGTCTTGATTTATTTGCATTTAAATTGTACTTTTTCAAATTACACGTATAAAATCTTAAGGGCCGGGGCTATTAGTCACATGTGGCATTTTACATTACTTCCCAAAGTAGTTTTTTAAATAATCATTAATTTTGCACGACCTACTTCAACGTTTCGGGGAAATTGTTGGGAAACTTCAAAATTATCGATTAATATACCCCAAAATGTTTAAAAACACAACTATTAGTAAATGTGTTTGTTGTGTAGATTCACTTGCCTCTTAATTATACAGGCTCAGTTTCATATTCGCCATTTTTGCGTGCACCTGCTGAAATGGAAATTCCAGTTGGACCTTGGAACCGGATTTTTCACTGGTCTATACTGGTTCAATTGTTTTGTTGCTATAACCAACAGTGACAACTGGCGAACTTTGTATAAGGAGGGGTGAAAATATCTTCCCCAATACTATTTTGACCTTACCCCTAATAGATAGGTTCGCAGAGGTTCTCCCCTTAGAAATTTTGCGTGAAATGGGGCTTGAATGACGGTCGTGTGTATCTCTGCAATCCCTGCCATTTATAGGGTCGAGCCTGCGTTGTATGCGCTCGCCCATGCGTATTGCAGCGAGACGCTTTAGGGTTTAGAAAAGGGCTCGGAGCCCTGTCAACATCACGTCAGTGTTTTTCATTGGTTAGTGGGCTTGCCTATTAAAATCTGCTTGCTTTCATTAGTCGAAGGCATGCATACGTCAGGCCTTTTCCGGTGGCTAGCCCTCCTCGAGCGCATCGACCAAGTACAGAAAACATGAGAGGCTCGTGGTTTTCTGTCCGGCTCGTGGACTACTTTTTCTCTAATTTACTAGAGCGATTTCGCTTGGCAGAAGTCGAGTGCTTTACATAGTTAAATGCACTTTTTCGGCTTACGTACATAAATGCACTTTTGCCGATAGGTGAAAAGTCGGGTTAGGAGTTTACAACGCTATCAGCTCGAAAATGAGCAAACGCGAGACCCGTTGCTTTGCAAATGCTTGTTTTGTTTGTCACTGACACTCTAACTTTCATTTTACTTTTGCCAACAACTTTGATGTGGAGAGACCCTTCAAACTACAAATAAAGATCCCCAGACCTTGCCCTCTTTGCAGTGGCAGCTGGTGTCATTTGAAAGTGGTGGGGCATAAGAGTTTTGGATGAGTGGCTGGTGGCAAGCGATGGTAGGGCAAGTGAGCCCTACCATCATAAATGGGGTTCAGGGGTCCTCCCCCTTAGAAAAGTTTGAAAAAAGTGGGCAAATAATGCATTTTTAAGCACATTTGAGAAAGCAAGTAGGTCCTATATAAAACTTCAAAATAAGCCTATTACTGCAATATGTGAAGCCTAAGCCTTTAGATATATTGCAGTGAGTACTAATTAACACATGATCGCATGCAACACAGTTACTGCCATTCATTCCTTTCCTGTGCAACAAAAATAACATTTAAAACTATTTTTAGAAGATATTCTATAACTTCTTGCAAGTAAAAAGGCACTTCAGCTCTGCATTTTACATTGGTAATGTATGAATTATAGTATACTGACAGATGACAACTGCAAACTCCCTGGCAGGTCACAAGGCCTGCATCAAAGGCAACGCTGGGGTGTCCTGGGATCTTCCTTTCCGAAAGTTTACTCTACACACACTGCAGCTTGAGGCCATACATACTTCTTTCCATTGCCAATCTGCTCTGTTGTACTTGTTACCAGGCCCCTGTTCATGCCCTGACAAATTACTTCAATGTATTGTTTGGAGGGGCTGAAAAGTCTGCTTTCTCCAAAGCTATTTGTCAGGCCATAAACACTGGGCTCAGGATGGGCATAGGCTGTAAACTGCTGTTTACCTTTGCGTAATGCGTAGAGGCAGATGTCGAAGTCGAAAACTTTTCTTGTAAAGAATTCCATTTTCAGTGCACATTTTGCCCCTCCAACGTTTTCCACATCGAAAAGCCATGAAAATACTCCTGCATCATCGCAAGAATCGAACACATTGCCACTGCACCCTGTTCACTACTTGGCGCCCCTTCACTATGACAAATACACAAAACTTCTGGATGCTGCTGCTGAGCATTACCCATACAAAAGGGCATATGTACATTACTCCATCATTATACCTATGCACCATACCCATGCATAATAGCTCTGTGCACAATAGCTCTCTAAATTATCCTTGGACGTCAAAATCGTACAGCGTTACTCTACATAACACAGCCCTGCAGGGTGCCCTGTGCATTAATCCGCAGCGCATTGGTTTTATACAGATTTACATGAAAAAAACACAGTACAAAGCCTCAGCAACATGCCCCGGTGCAGATCCAGTGCTACATGCCCTCTCACAAAGTGTCCTCACACTATCCCTGCACGGTATCCCTTCCCACCACCCCTGCAGAGAGCCTCCTGCATGGATCTCCAGTTCGGAAACACTTGCTTAGGGTGTCTGCACACGGTCCTTTGTTGGAAACTGCACGGATGGAGGCTGGTAGTGATGGAGGATGACGGGGGTGAGCGCAGTGGCACCATGTTGTTGGCTAAAGTGTCAGACCCTTGGCAGGTGAGTGTAGGTCTCTCTGTTTCTTTGAAAAGCACCCTGACTGCACATCCTCTTGCCTGTGATCGGTGTGCAATGCACATGACAATAATGGCCAGGTACCAGGGCATATATGGGTGCCACCGATGCCAAGGCCAAGCACACCTCACACATAACACGCGCAGCACATAAGAGAGATACGTGACTTATTTCTGGTGAAAGTGAGCATAGAGGAACAAGGAGATCTCTATGCTAATAATGGCTTCATCTCTTGATCAAAATATGTGAACATGGGCAAATCATTTTGGCGGTCATTACAACCCTGGCGGTCCAAGACCGCCAGGGCTGTTTTGACGGAAGCACCACCAACAGGCTGGCGGTGCTTCCAAGCTCATTACGACGCGGTCGCACCGCTGGGGCAGGCGGTTTCCCGCCACATTTGCTCCGGCGGTGATAATCTGCCAGGGCAGCGCTGCCCAGGGGATTAAGAGTCCCCGACCGCCAGCCTTTTCCTGGCGGTTTGAACCGCCAGAAAAAAGGCTGGCGGTATGGGGATTCGCAGGGCCCCTGGGGGCCCTTGCACTGCCCATGCCACTGGTATGGGCAGTGCAGGGACCCCCTGACAGGGCCCCGTGCAGCTTTTCACTGTCTGCATAGCAGACAGTAAAAAGCGCGACGGGTGCAACTGCACCCGTCGCACAGCCACAACACCGCCGGCTCCATTTAGAGCTAGCTCATGTGTTGCGGCCCAGCGGGGATCTCAAAATGACTGCGGCGGGAGTGTGGCCGCATTGGCGGCCGCCCGGCGGTCAGATCTTGGCAGGCGGCTGAAGCCACCCGCCAAGGTCATAATGAGGGCCTTTATCTCCATGCCGCTCAATGCTCTTCGCTGTCACAATTAGATGAATGGAAGCAGGCTGAACATAACACTTTTGTAAATAAATGAAATATGTAAAAAAACTTTTCCTATACCACATACCATTGCATAAAGATTTTGAAATAGCTGTTTGCACTCACTACAGACAGATGCTCATGTGAAGATGCATGTTGCATTGCTAGGCACACACATAGAAACACTCAAGAGTGCGTTCTCAACTCTGCCTCCGATGTACCCTCATCCAGGTTCGCCCCAGGAAGAGGGACAGGTTTGGACTTAGCTGTGTCTATGCGTGCATACAATGCAATTTGTGTCTCATTTGGTTGTCAAACAAAGTGCATAATTACTATCCCTTTTGGACAGATGTAGCATGGTCTGCCACATGTTTGACGCAGCTCCACTATGGAATTTTTTTACACTCCCCTGAGCTTTCTGTCAAGTCATCCCCCACCCCACCTTTCACACCTGGATGAGGGTACATCGGAGGCAGAGAAGCCCCCCCCTGTGCCCTGCCTGCATTGCCAGAATGACCCTCGGGTCCCTCCATTGCTTTCAATAGCAAACCCGATGCCTACTTTGCACACTGCACCCGGCCGCCCCTGTGCAGCTGAGGGTGTGTTTTGTGTGCTTTTGTGTTCCCCCCCCCAAGTGCTCTACAAAACCCCCCTGGTCTGCTCCCCGAGGTCGCAGGTACTTACCTGTTAGCAGACTAGGACTGGAGTACTCCTGTTCTCCATAGGCGGCTATGTGTTTTGGGCACTCCTTTGACCTCTGCACCTGACCGGCCCTGTGTAGCTGGTGCAGTGGCTTTAGGGTTGCCTTGAACCCCCAACGGTGGGCTGCTTATTCTCAGGAGACTGACTGTGTAAGTGCTTTACTTACCTGCAAAACTAACCAAAACTTACCTCCCCCAGGATCTGTTGATTTTTGCAGTGTCCACTTTTAAAATAGCTATTTGCCATTTTAACCAAAACTGTGTGCACTACTGTTTTAAATCAAAGTTCTATTCTTACCTGTGTGAAGTACCTTACATTTTATGTACTTACCTCAAATTAGAATTGTGTGGTTCCAAAAAGGGATAGCAATTTTGCACTTTGTTTGACAACCAAATGAGACAGATTGCATTGTGTGCACGCATAGAGCTAAGTCCAAACCTGTTTAAAAAAAAAAAACTTTTGGTCCAGCTGTAATTTAGAAATCTCAGCAGTGCTGAGTCTTGAAACCATTTTTCCTATAGACGGCATAGGGGTTTCCAGACTTTTGGCACCTAAATGCCTTGCTTATAATTTCACTTAGGGGTTTCCCTGGCTCCTGTTTTAGAGACACTGTGTCCCATGTGTGGTTGCAGCCAGGAGGTTGTGTGGTTGGATGCCTCTTACACGGGCCGAGCAGAGGTTTTGGCGACTCCCTGCAACCTGCCCTCCCCGGCCCTACTCTGGGAAAGAATCTTACCAATTTGTCTGGTTTCTGGCCGAATTTAGGCCGACCGGTCAGAAACACTGCACAGCGCCAGCAGTTTCTCCGGCAGAACAGGGGGCCTACAATAGGCTGCTTTGGAACAGGCTAAAGAAAGGGTCCCACCAAAAGAAAACGCTGGTATCAGGTAAGGATGTTGAAGCTGTAATGTTGTTGTAGGTTGATTTATCCGAACACCAAGCAACATGTGATATGAGCACTTAGCCCTACCCCAGCATTACGGCTGCCTCATGTCACCACCAGAGGCCTGGTGTAGAAAGGTGGCTCCCTATATACTATATCAAAATGAGATATAGGGGGTCATTCTGACCTCGGCGGTAAAAGGCTCTTACCGCCGGTCAGAAGTCCGCCATTCTACCGCCGCGGCCGCGGCAAACCGCCACGGTCATTCTGACCCACAACTTCCAAACCGCCAAAAACCCGACATCCACGGAAGGCCGCCTCATCAGCGGTCAGCGATAAACTGGAGATGACCAAACCTCCACCGTCACGCCAACACGAACACGCCCATGCCATTACGACCCACGAATCCACGCGGCGGTCTTTCAACCGCGGTATTCCATTGGCGGTACACACCGCCGCGGTCAAAATACACACACCTTTACAAAACACAGCCACATTGGACAATTCGAAATACACACACCTGATACACATACACACACCACACCCACACATCCAATCAACTATAAAACACACACCCACATCACCCACAAACCCCCACTACTAGAAATTCGGAGAGAAGGCGAGAGAGAGAGAGAGAGAGAGAGAGAGAGAGAGAGAGAGAGAGAGAGAGCACAGCTATCGCAAACCCCAACACACAGAGGAACACAACATCATCACCCACACCACATCCACGCACAAAACACCACACACTACCACACACACCACACTCATCACCACAAACACCACCCCACACCACCCCATGGCACCCCAAAGACACCCCAGGTTCTCGGACCAAGAACTCAGGGTAATGGTGGAGGAAATAATCAGGGTAGAGCCCCAGCTATTCGGCACACAGGTGCAGCACACCACAATAGCCAGGAAGGCGGAGCTATGGCAAAGGATCGTCGACAGGGTCAACGCTGTGGGACAGCATCCCAGAAACCGGTAAGACATCCGAAAGCGGTGGAACGACCTACGGGGGAAGGTGCGGTTGATGGTGTCAAGACACAACATCGCTGTGCAGAAGACTGGCGGCGGACCCCCACCCACTCCACCCGAATTCACATCATGGGAGCAAGAGGTCTTGAACATCCTGCATCCTGCGGGCCTCGCTGGAGTAGGCGGAGGAATGGACTCTGGTAAGTCTAATCCCAAATACTTCACCCCCCCCGACCACCAGCATGCCAACCCGCACCCCCACCCTCACCCCCAACCCCCCAGCATACTTCCTCCCTGCCAATGTTTCACCAGCACAACCCACCCAACACAACACCAATCCCTGAATGCCAACACAAACCATGGACACCCATCACCCAAGCATGACCACTGCACATACCCAACCCCCCCACCCCCCAAACCACCCTCACAACTCCTCCCACAAGGGAATGCCAGCACTGGGGGACAAGGGCACCCACAAATCGCACGCCATGGCACACACAGAAGCAATAACCATACTCTTTTACCCCTGCAGGGCCCGAACGCCAACACACCGGCCAGGAGGGTCCAGATTTGTCCATCCAGCCCCCAGAACAGGCCCCCAGTGATGACAGCAGCTCTGTCGACCTGGAACCTGATGACCAGCCCGGACCATCGGGGACCTCTGGACAGTCGGTTCCCCACACACAGACACAGGCCGCAGCAGACCCAACCCCCTCTGGGAATACCAGCAGAGCTCCCACCCAGCGGGCCCATGCCACTGTCTCCAGGACGCGTCAATCAGCGGTGTGTCCACCACTACAGGGCACCCAGGCTGACCCACCACCCCAACAACAACAGGGACCTGGGGGCAGTGGTAGTGGGCACACCGTCCAGGGGACAGAGGCCCGGGGAAACAGGGCAACTGGGAGGGCTGCTGTGCCAGAGGGGGCTGACCGGCCCAAGGAACCCACTCTCCAAGAGGCCCTCACCACCATCATGGGAGCATACCACCGCTCCCAGGAGACGATGGCGACGGTACTGGCCAGGTTCCAGGAGATCCAGGCACAGCAGGAGGAACGGTACATGGGGTTCAGAGACGAACTCCGGCACATCGGGACCGCAATGGGGACCATCGTCCTGGCCCTCAACCAGATAGTCACCACATTGCGGGACCATGTGGCACCCCAAAGGGCCCCTGTCACCAGCCCGGACGACGAACAGCCTACCACCTCCGCCGGCGCAAGTGGACAGGAGGCCCCCACACCCCGACAGCCCACCAGAACCCCACCTCCTGCTGAAGATCAACCACCCCGCAAGCGGAACCTGAGATCACACAAGAAGACAGAGTAGGATGCCAAGACCCCCGCCAGCATAAGATACCCCCTGATGTCATCCCACTGTCCCACATTGTCACCCTGTCCAACCTTGAACTGCCCCTGCTCCATCCTTCCACAGGCATATGGACATTGCACCTGTGCTACTGAGAACTGGACTCTGCCATGGACATTACTCCACCCCCACCCATCACCGTTTTACTATCACGGACCTATACGCAGCACTTTAAATAAATCACCAATTGCACTTCAAATGTCAGGAGTCTGCTTGTATTCTTTACAAATGTATTACACATAACGGTGCAATAATGTTCATTTACATTGTGATGACAACATACCAGTGTCAATAAGCATTAGTCCATGGGCAAACAAAGCAGAAGTCACGCTGTGGGTCATACAGCTCTGAAAAGGGAAGGGAAAGTCAAAAATCAGTGAAAAGGAACTGGGGGGAAACACAGAAAGTAGAGATGCAGGAGGCCAGAAGTAAATGTAAAATGGCGTGGGTGATTCTTACCTGGGTGCTACTGAAAATACTGTTGTATAACTGTGTCCCTGTTGTCCGTGTCGTCCTCGTCGTCTTCCTGCTCTTCACTCTCCACAGGCTCCACAGCTGCTACAACACCACCATCTGGACCATCCTCCTGCAGGAAAGGCACCTGGCGTCGCAAAGCCAGGTTGTGAAGCATACAGCAGGCCACGATGATATGACACACCTTCTTTGGTGAGTACATGAGGGATCCCCCTGTCATATGCAGGCACCTAAACCTGGCCTTCAGGACCCCGAGGGTCCGTTCTATAATCCTCCTAGTTCGCCCATGGGCCTCATTGTACCGTTCCTCTGCACTGGTCCGGGGATTCCTCACTGGGGTCAATAGCCAAGGCAGGTTGGGGTAACCAGAGTCATCTATTAGCCACACACGCTGTCTCTGTAGCTGTTCCATCACATAAGGGATGCTGCTATTTCGCATGACATACGCGTCATGCACTGACCCAGGGAACTTGGCATTTAGATGGGAGATGTACTGGTCAGCCAAACAGACCACCTGGACATTCATCGAATGGTAACTTTTTCTATTTCTGTACACCTGCTCATTGTCTTTTGGGGGTACTAAAGCCACATGGGTCCCATCAATGGCACCAATGATGTTGGGGATATGTCCAAGGGCATAGAAATCACCCTTCACAGTGGCCAAATCCCCCTCCTCAGGGAAAACAATGTATCTCCGCATGTATTTCATCAGGGCAGACAACACTCTGGACAAAACCTTAGAAAACATAGGCTGAGACATCCCTGATGACATGGCCACTGTTGTCTGAAAAGACCCACTTGCCAAAAAATGGAGTACTGACAGCACCTGCACCAGAGGGGGAATCCCAGTGGGTTGGCGGATGGGGGACATCAGGTCTGGCTCCAGCTGGGCACACAGTTCATGTATAGTGGCTCGGTCAAGTCGGTATCGAAGTATAATATGTCATTCTTCCATTGTCGACAGGTCCACCAGCGGTCGGTACACGGGAGGATTCATCCTTCTCCTCGCAAGTCCCAGCGGACGGTGCCTAGGAAGGACAACATGGAGCACAGAGTCAAGCAACCCTCAGGTTCGTTCCCACAGCTTGCACATTACACGATTCGCTATGCATTGAATGGCTTGTATGAGTGGCAATGCAAGGCCTAGGCCTGTGTGACGCAGTAGAAATCAGGCCATGTGGGCCCTTGAAATGGCGGCTGCCTGACCTGTGAAGTGTGACAGTGGGATGTGAGGTCACTGCGCTGGCATGGCTCACGGTGGCGGTAGTCGGTCGAAGACCGCAGCACAAAGCAGCATTGGTTAACATTGAACCCTATGGGTCTCAGGAGCCAATGACGATGTGCGCCGGCGGTCGCGGTACGCACCGCCGCGGTACGCTCCGCCGCGGGCGTGACCGCCATGTTCTATCTGCTTAATCACTCGAGACCTGATCATCCACAGGAGAGGACCTATACTGCAAGTGCTGCTGTGACCTCGGTCTGGAAGAGACAATGGCTGCTGCGACTGGGGAAAGGGCCCCTGCCTTCACTTCAGAAGAGTTGGAGAAACTTGTGGATGGGGTCCTACCCCAGTATGCGCTACTCTACGGTCCTCCAGACCAACAGGTAAGTACACTGGGTGCACGTTGAATGGGCTATGCCTGGGTTGTGTATGGTGGATGTAAGATGGTGGGGTGGGGAGCGAATGAGGAGTGCAAGGCACGACAGATGAGAGCATGTGCCACATGGCAGGGTTGGGGAGGGGGGGGCAATCACATCTAACATGCAGAAACATGTTGAAATTTCCTTTCCCACCCTGTACATGTCAAATAGGTCAGCGCCCATCAGAAAGTCGACATTTGGCGTGCCATCGCCAAGGAAGTCCGGGCCCTGGGGGTCCACACAAGACGGGGCACCCACTGCCGAAAGAGGTGGGAGGACATCCGCCGCGGGACCAGGAAGACTGCCAAGTCACTGCTGGGGATGGCCTCCCAACGTAGGAGGGGTGCCAGTCGTACCTTGACCCCCCTGATGTCCCGGATCCTGGCGGTGGCCTACCCCGATTGGATGGGCGCGTGAGGACATCACAGCAGACACAAGGGGGTGAGTACCAGCACATACTGCTATCTTTACGCGCAGTGGAGGTGCCTGGGTGGGGGAGGAGGGCTGTGGGTGACATTAGGCCAGGGCACTTTCTGTAGTGTAGTCCCCTCCTTTAGGCATGGCCCTGTGCCCCCGCCCCCCACCTCGGTAGGTAAGTACAGCAATCCATGGTCCTGCATCACCCATGTGCGCATATGTTGTCCATAGACCTGTTGGCCTAGTCACAAGTACTGAGTAGTGTACCCCGATTGCGCGGCTTAGTGCATGAGGCTCCTGTGTCTGTCCTCTCCGCCAACGGTGTTGACAATGCATGCACTCAACCTGTTTTTATTTCTCCCCCCACCCTTTTTCTTTGTCTTCTTGTGCATGTGTGCATTAGCATCATCAGGCGGAGGAGAAATGGCATCGGAGCACGAGGGAGCTGCAACTCACAAGGCCCCGGTGGGCCATGCTACAGACACCAAGGTAACCAGTGATATGGAGGGCGAGGGGAGCACCACAACGGGGACCCGTGGTGACACCAGCGACACTGACACGTCCTCGGAAGGGAGCACCCAGCGCACCAGCTCCACCCTCCCAGCAGCCCCTCAGCCTTCGCTCCGTGCCCGCTCGCCGAAGAAGGCGGGCATCTCCTTCGCCCCAGGCACCTCAGGCCCTGCCCCTGTTACCCCTGCTGCCCTCAGTGCGGAGGTCATTGACCTCCTACAGACCATCATTGTTGGGCAGTCTACCCTTTTGAATGCCATCCAGGGGGTAGAGAGGGAGGTGCATCGGAGCAATGCATACCTGGAGGGCATTCATTCGGGTCAGGCTGCCCATCAACGATCGTTCAATGCTCTGGCCTCAGCACTGACGGCAGCCATTGTCCCTGTTTCTAGCCTCCCTCTTTTATCTGCCTCCACCCTGTCTCTGTCTCCTGTTCCTCAGCCTATCCCATCCACACCATCAGACCAGTCTGCACACACCTCAACACCCAAGGGCAGCTCATCCAGACATAAGCACCACAGATCACACAAGCATTCACCCAAGCAACACCCAGATGCAGACATGCCAACAGTCATTACCACCCCTGGGTCCCCCACCTCCTCGTCTCCCTCCTCCCTCCCTGTGACGTCTCCACTCACACCTGCATGCACACCACCATCAGCCAGTACTTCCATCACCAGCACACCCTCCAGTACAGTCCGCACACGTGCAGTCACCACCCCCACTGCCATTTACACGTCCCCTGTGTCCTCTCCCACTGTGTCTGTCACCCCCTCTTCCAAGACACACAAACGCAGGCAGCCACCCACCCAACAGCCAACCACCTCACGACAGCCTACGTCACAAGCACCTGCACCCAAAGACAGCACACCTGACTCTCCTACAACCACATCCTCTTCCTCCACTCCCATACCCACTACACCTACCCTTTACATTGGTCCTAAAAAGCTTTACCTCTCCAAACTTAACCTCTTTGCCCCACCTGACCCACCCCCTCCATCTGCTAAGAGTCCCAAGAGCACCTCAGCCACCACCAGCCCTGCTTCAAGTGTCACCATTGTGCAGGGGTTTTGGAGTCCACCCTTTCCCAGCACAGATACATCGGCCAGCAGCAAGGGAACAGCCAGCCCCCCCCGGGAAGAGGACCCGTAAAATCAGGGGCCGCCACGAGAAGACTGACACGGCTGCCCCCAAGGAGCGAAGTCCTGGGCCCTCACCTGCCACAACATCCAGGGGAGGCAAGGGCCAGAGAGCCTCATCGAAGCAGGGCAAGGGCAGCAGGGCGGAGAAGTCAGCCAGCAGGGGCGCGGAACAGGAGGGCCCCACAAGCCCCATCCCGGGTGTGAGGGAGGACACCCACGGGCCCAGGACTCCGTCACAGAAGGGTCCAGCAACTGCACGGTCGGAGGGCGACTAAGCAGGGAGTCCTGGCCAGGTCTGGCTCACTTGGATGACTGGACAAGCACCGCTGAAGAGGGCCCTGCCGTGCAGAAAGACACCGCTGAAGAGGGCCCCGCCGTGCAGAAAGACACCGCTGAAGAGGGCCCCGCCGTGCAGAAAGACACCGCTGAAGAGGGCCCCGCCGTGCAGAAAGACACCGCTGAAGAGGGCCCCGCCGTGCAGAGAGGCACCGCTGAAGAGGGCCCCGCCGTGCAGAAAGACACCACTGAAGAGGGCCCCGCCGTGCAGAAAGACACAGCTGAAGAGGGCCCCGCCGTGCAGAGAGGCACCGCTGAAGAGGGCCCCGCCGTGCAGAAAGACACTGCTGAAGAGGGCCCCGCCGTGCAGAAAGACACCGCTGAAGAGGGCCCCGCCGTGCAGAAAGACACCGCTGAAGAGGGCCCCGCCGTGCAGAAAGACACCGCTGAAGAGGGCCCCGCCGTCTCAAGCACCGCTCCGCTGGGCCCCGCCGTCTCAAGCACCGCTCCGCTGGGCCCTTCCTGTCAAGCACTGCTCCGCTGGGCCCCGCCGTCTCAAGCACCGCTCCGCTGGGCCCTTCCTGTCAAGCATTGCTCCGCTGGACCCCGCCGTCTCAAGCACCGCTCCGCTGGGCCCTTCCTGTCAAGCACCGCTCCGCTGGGCCCTTCCTGTCAAGCACTGCTCCGCTGGGCCCTTCCTGTCAAGCACCGCTCCGCTGGGCCCCGCCGTCTCAAGCACCGCTCCGCTGGGCCCTTCCTGTCAAGCACCGCTCCGCTGGGCCCTTCCTGTCAAGCACCGCTCCGCTGGGCCCCGCCGTCTCAAGCACCGCTCCGCTGGGCCCTTCCTGTCAAGCACCGCTCTGCTGGGCCCCGCCGTCTCAAGCACCGCTCCGCTGGGCCCTTCCTGTCAAGCACCGCTCCGCTGGGCCCTTCCTGTCAAGCACCGCTCCGCTGGGCCCCGCCGTCTCAAGCACCGCTCCGCTGAGCCCCGCCGTCTCAAGCACCGCTCCGCTGGGCCCTTCCTGTCAAGCACTGCTGCGCTGGGCCCTGCCGTCTCAAGCACCGCTCCGCTGGGCCCTTCCTGTCAAGCCCCGCTGGCCCATTGGCAGTCCCGGTTCTGTCGGGCAGGCCTTCACGACGCACTCTGCCCACCATGCCTCCTCCATGACCAGTGGTCTCTGTAATCCACCTGATGGTCTGTGGCTTTGCACTCCCCAGGATGTAACAGTGGGCAATCCACCCACTGTAGAGACTTGTGAGACTGTGGCTTTGCACTCCCCAGGATGGCACGGTGGGCAACCCACCCACTGTAGAGACTTGTGAGACTGTGGCTTTGCACTCCCCAGGATGGCACGGTGGGCAACCCACCCACTGTAGAGACTTGTGGGACTGTGGCTTTGCACTCCCCAGGATGGCACGGTGGGCAACCCACCCACTGTAGAGACTTGTGAGACTGTGGCTTTGCACTCCCCAGGATGGCACAGTGGGCATGGTGGACCCTTCGTGGATCTGGCGTCGTGGACTCATGTGGCTGAGGTGCCCCCACTTCCCTTCCCCCTGAGGTGCCTGTAGTTTTGTCATCTGATGCCCCAGCAGTGTTCTCTCCAACTGACTCAGGTCTCCTGTGTGGGCTTTGTCCATGTGTTGATCCACTTTGGCCCACGGACAGTGGAAATTTAGGTGACTGTGCAGGACTTATTGCCTATGTTTATCGGTTTCGTTATTTTCGACCTGTTTTTTTACTATTCATATTGCTATTTTACCATGACTTCAAAGAACCTCTTATATACATAAATGTTGTTTCTCACTTTAATTATGTCTTTGCATTATTACGGGGGGTTTGGGTGGTGTCACTGTGACTTGGTGCTCTGCATTGGTGTGTAGATAGTTGGGGGGGGGTCGCATATGTGTGTGCCCGTAAGCTTTCCTCCTCCCCCCTCCCCTGTGTCGTAGGTGCAGTACTCACAGTTGTCGTCTGCGCCGGCGTTCGTACTCGTGGTAGATGAGCAGGTAGACAATAGCCGGTAGGATGTGTAATTCGGGCTCCATGCTGTCCTCCTTCCTCGTGGAGTGTGTATAGGTGAGCGTTTTCCCGTTCTTAGTCTGTTTCCGCCGTGTTTTTATCGGCGGGGCTCCCGCCCCGGAAAAGGTGGCGGATTGGTGAGTTGTGATAGGGTGGGCGGTACATTGTCTGCCGCCTGGCTGTTGGCGGTGACCGCCGAGCTGTTTGTCTGTCCCGCCGTGGCGGGCGGAGTGTTAAAGTGGCGGCCTGTGTTGGCGGTTCCCGCCACGGTCAGAATTCCATTTTTTTGACCGCCAGCCTGTTGGCGGGTTGGCCGCCGCTTTAACACTGACCGCCAGGGTCAGAATGACCCCCATAGTGTGCACAGAGTCCAGGGGTTCCCCAGAGGCTTAACAGAGACTAAAGTAGATAATACTAATGCTCTCTTTTGTGGTAGTGGGGTCTAGCAGTTAGGCTTATCAGAGGGTAGTGCAAAGCATTTGTTGTACACACACAGACAATAGAAGAAGCACACGCTCAATGACTTAACTCCAAACCAATGGTATTTATATATCAAAAATATATTTTCTTAGTTTCATTTTGGAACCACAAGATTCAAGTTGTAGGTAAGTACTTCAATAGATTCGTATTTCACACATGTATCAACAGTACTTTGTTTGAAATCGATATACAGTTCTTGAATTATTGGCAATAATCTGTTTTAAGAATGGACACACTGCAATTTTCAGAAACAGTTCCTGGGGGGAAGAAATGTTAGTTCAATTTGCAGGTAGGTATTACACTTAGAGTTTCAGTCTCTAGGTTTTAGGAAGTCCACCAGTTGGGGTTCAAGTTAACCCCAAACACCCACCACCAGCAACACGGGGCTGGCAGAGGTCAAAGATGTGCAATTTTAATGTGTGCTCCGATGGAGACAGGGAGTACTCGGAATCAGGTCGGCCTGCAGGTAGTACCTGCGACTCGGAGGGCAGACTAGGGGGGATTGATGGAGCACTGGAGGGGCCACAAGTATGTGCCAAACACACACCTCAGAGGCACAGGGAAGGTCAGGTGCAGGGTGCAAACAGGACATCGGGCTGGCCTATGAGGGGACCCGGGGGTCAGTCGGAGGCTGCAGGTGAGGTCCAGGGGGGTGTCTTGGGCACACCACCGGTTGGACAGGGAGGAGGGCTACTTGCTGAACATTGCTGCACCCGAGGCCAGGTTCACCAAGGCCTGGGAGCTGCGGGTGTAGAGTGTCTTTAGTCATCGGAAATCTTCATCCTGAGCATTGCGGTCAGGGGGTTCCTCGATATTCCTTCTGCATGCGTCATCATAGAGGGGTGGAGAAGTCAACCCAGGGTGGGCACTTGCATGCAACCGCCTGGGGACCTTCTTTAGCTAGGTGGACCACTTGGACACGGGCAGTGGGCGTCAGGTGCAGAGTGGTCAGGACTCACGCATCCGGAGTGAGATGGGAGTCCTTAGTTGTTGGTTTTTCTTGGACAGGGCCGTTGTCCTCGGGAGTTCTTGGTCCTTTTGGGTGTAGGGCACCAAACACACACCTCAGAGGCACAGGGGAGGCCAGGTGCAGGGTGCAAACAGGACATCGGGCTGGTCTACAAGGGGACCCTGGGGGGGTCACTGTGGGGCTGCAGGTGAGGTCCAGGGGGGTGTCTTGGGCACACCACCGGTTGGACAGGGAAGCGGGCCGCTTGCTGAACATTCTCCAAGGCCTGGGAGCTGTAGGTGCAGAGTGTCTTTAGGAATAGGAAATCTTCATCCAGAGCATTGTGGTCAGGGGGTTCCTCGAGATTCCCTCTGCATGCGTCATCGTGGAGGGGTGAAGAGGTCAACCCAGGGTGGGCACTTACACGCAACCGCCTGGGGATCTCCTTTAGCTAGGTGGACCACCTAGACACGGGCAGTGGGCGTGCAGAGTGGTCAGAACTCATGCATCTGGAATGAGATGGGAGTCCTTAGTTGTTGGTTTTTCTTGGACAGGCCCACTGTCCTCAGGAGTTCTTGGTCCTTTTGGGTGCAGGGCAGTCCTCTGGGGCTGGGCAGAGGTTGCTGGACCCGCTGGACGCATGCATTGCTGTTCTTTTGTAGGTTCTTCGAAGCAGAAGACAGGCCGGTAGTACTGGGGCCAAAGTAGTTGTCGTCTTCCTTCTTGTCTGCTGGGGGTTTCAGCTGAGCAGTCCTTCTTCTTTTTGTAGGTCACCAGGAATATGGGTTCAGGGAGGCCCTTAAATCCTAGATTTAGGGGTGTTTTATGGGTCAGAGGGCAGTAGCCAATGGCTACTATCCCCGAGGGTAGCTACACCCTCCTTGTGCCCACTCCCTTTGGGGAGGGGGGCACAAACCTAATCCTACGGGTCCCTGTCCTCCAAACCAAGATGGAGGAGTCTGCTAGGAGGGGGTCAGCTGAGTGCTGGACACCTTTGGGGTGGTCCTGGCAGGGGTGGTCACTCCTCCCTTTTTTCCCTAATTTTCCCACCGGACTTGATGCCAAAAGTGGGGCTTTGTCAGGGGGACAGGAAGCTCCACTAGCTGGAGTGCCCCGGGGCACTGTAATCTGGGGCTTGAGCCTTTGAGGCTCATCGCCAGGTGTTACAGTTCCTGTAGGGGGGAGGTATGACGCACCTCCACCCAGGACAGGCTTTGTTTCTGACCACAGAGTGCACAAAGGCGCTCACCCCATGTGGCCAGAAATATGTCTGAATGGCAGGATGGCACAAACCGGTCAGTCCTACAGTAGCAGTTTGGCTAACATACAGGAGGCATCTCTAATATGCCCTCTGTGTGCATGTTTTAATAAATCCCACACTGGCATCAGTGTGGGTTTATTGTGCTGAGAAGTTTAATACCAAACTTACCAGTATTCATTATGGAGCTGTGGAGTTCGTAATGGCAAACTCCCAGTCCATATACTCATTATGGCCACACTGCGCTTACAATGTCTAAGAATGGAGTTAGACATTGTAGGGGCATATTGCTCATGCAGCTAAGCCCTCGGGTGTGGTATAGTGCACCCTGCATTAGGGCTGTAAGGCCTGCTAGATGGGTGACTTACCTATGCCACAGGCAGTGGTTTGTGGGCATGCCACCCTGAGAGTGGTGCCATGTCGACCTTGTTTTCGGTCTCCCACCAGCACACACAAGCTGCAAGGCAGTGTACATATGCTTGGTGAGATGCCCCCTAGCGTGGCATAATACATGCCTCAGCCCTTAGAGACCTTCCCTGGCCATAGGACCCTTGGTACCATAGGTACCATTTACAAGAGACTTAACTGTGTGTCCAGGTTGTGCCAATTGTGGAAACAAAGGTACAGTTTTTGGGAAAGAACACTGGTGTTGGCGCCTGGTTAGCAGGATCCCAGGACACATCAAAGTTGGCATCAATACTAGGCAACAAGTGGGGGAGTAACCATGCCAACAGTGGCACTTTCCTACATCTGGTAACAGCGGCATCTTCCCAAGCCAATCCAGACACTGCTCTCTTGCTCTATGATACATGGGTATTATGTGGGAATACCCACCGTAACGCCTATGGCATGCCTCCCTATCGCAGAGTGCACAACGCAGCAACTTGTGCTGCCTTGTCTCACTCCATATCTACAAGGCTGTGAAAAGCCATGCATGGTCCCTTTAAGTGGCACTGTAGTCATGGATGTGAAGTGTGCGCCACCGGACCGTCATAAAAGTAACATTCCAGCGGTACACAGGGGCTTTTAAATAAGCTGCCAAGTCTCTTCAGCATGTTCTTGTGTTTTGAACTGCATAATGCTGCTCACAGAAGTTGCATGCTGACCTCCATGGAAATTAAGTCCAGGGCTTAAAGCAAGTTGACAGACACCCCTTTGTGTTATGTGTGTGGTTTTTTTAAAAGATACAATTCTCCTGAACAATACTTACAGGAGCGCTACCAGCATGGTCTCATCCTTTAGTCACCAGAGTTATCCATCAGTATCCACAGTTACTTTTACACAAAAAATGGCATTTTCAAGTTGTAGGCTGGAGGCTGCCCACCGAGACAAACTGCGTCTGCCAGTTCCTCTTTCCATTCCTTTTTGTTTTGGAGGTTGTATGGAGGAAGAGGGGATTTCCCAGGACTCCTTTCTGAGAAGAAAGACTATGCTTTAGCCTGTTTATGTGGAATTTCAAACTGTAAAGGTATGCTTACTGTGACCTGCAGTGGGCATCTGCCAAGCTGTCTGACTTTAGTATATAAGCTGGAGATATTTTCCAGCTCACTGATTATTTAGACCTGGTCCTGTATGGACTCTTTTGCTATTGGTGATTCCAGAGTGTAGAGCTGAGTGCTCCCCACTTACTCTGGGCTGGGAAAAGCATGATGGTCCCTCTAAAGTTTTGCAGTCCTGCCCCATTGCTGCTGGCTTGACCTGCCCATAAGGAAGGCCCCGGTCAGTCCAAGTAGTCCAGAGGCACTCACACAAAAAATAGAAGCATTTTTTTATCTATCACCAAAGACCAGGAAAGGGTTATACCGAAGATTATTCACATACAAGAGTAGGTGAAACAGAGTGGTGATTGACTGCTGAGCGTACTCTTTGCTGCATCACCTTTGTCATTATCTGTTGTTTACCCTTCTGTGTGTGGTGATTCAGCTGACAGTTGACAATCCAGTTAGCTCAATCCAGAGAGACCCATTAGGTTCTGGCGAGTATCTTCTGCCTTGGGGCTTACACTGCTTTGCTGTGGGACAAACACCCATCCCAACTGCCATTCTTGTTGTCCCCTCCAGGTGTGTCCAGCCTCTGTCCTGGAGAACCTATGGTCCCTCGGATGCCCAATAGCTTTACCTTTGGCAACTGACACCTAATAACCCTAACCACAAGGTCAGCTTATCTCCTTGGGTGCAGTAAGCACACACATGATTTCTGAGACACTCTTGCTTTGTCTTGCAGATACCAGCTACATTGTAATTCCTTTGCCATCACTTTTACCTTTTGCTTTGTTTTTTATATATTCTTGAACCTTTAGTGTTGTAACCCTTAAACATTATTGCCATGGTATAAAGTATAACTTTGCCAGGGAGACTGTATCTACCTTTGATACAGTATCCTGATTGTCCATTGTTGGCCCTCATGAAAATTGCCCATTTGTAAATACCATTTATTCAAGTTGTACTACATTGACTTCACATTCTGGGTGTGTTCTAACCTTTTAGAACATTATATAGATTTTATAGCCAGAGGCCATGATTTTACTTCTTGATTCTTGCATTCAGTGCTAAACACAAGCTTCAGGCCCCTCGTTAAGAGACTACCACTGCTTGTACCACCCATTTCACTGGAAGCGCTGCCACTGACAGTAGCTATATAATTACTGACCATCACACTGCTACAAGTGTGACAATTCAAACTGTTTGATGTCCCAATGCTATAAGAAGGGCTTGGGCAGCAGGTATTAATTGTTTGTAATATATAGTGATTTAATACACAACTGTTGTTCTGCTCATCTCTAAGCTGTCATAAATGGCGGTATTGAATATTAAGTGCCGGCCCTGAGCACGGGAAACCACCAGCTCAAATAAATAACTGGTTGGATTACTGTATTCACTGAGTACTAAGTAGGGGTGGGCTGGTGGAGTGAACGGAGTTGTTGGCACTCCGCGCTCCGCTTGGAGTGTGGAGTTCGGCCACAAACTGTGCTAGCCCCTGCAGCAGAGCAGAGCTCACTGTGTGCGCACTGCAGCCCAATTATGGACCACACAGCACAAGCACAGACAGTCTTCGCTTGCACTGTGTGGCCCACAACTGGGCTGCAACATGCACTAGGCCCAACATCAGTGGTGTAGAGCTGTTGCAAGCTGCAGGGCCGCATTGGTGCCAGATCCAGGCCTTTCACTGTCCTTTGCAGCCCGGGACCAGGGTGCTGAGGTAGGCAGAGAGCCAGGCTGTTGGCAACGGGGAACCTGGGGCCCAGGTAGGACCGCCCACATTTTGCTTTCAGAGCTCCACTTGAAAAGAACCTGTCTCCCCAAGGTCCCTGAGACAGGAAGTGGTGTTATGGTGCTGAAGCCAGCAGTGAGAGCTGGCGACCGGGGGAGCATCAGCTGTGTGCTGAGTGTTAGTCCGGCCACCCGCACCAGATAGAGATGTCTGAGGCCTGAGAGAGTGCCTTAGAGCCCAGTGGTATGCAAGGCTAAGCACTTGATGAAAATACCAGGCAGCTGGTGGTGAGCTAGTTTGCTGCTGCAAGTGCTGGGCCCTAAAGAAAGGGCAGTCGGAGGCTGTGTGTAAGTGCAGAGGAAACAATTGCAAGGCTGGTGCAAGATGGTGTGTGCTTATAACTCTGGTGCTTTGCAGCCTCACCCCAATCCACGTCTAGGGCACAGTGACAGCTTCACCTTTGTGCATACTCTCCAGACAGCCATCCATCAGAGAGGGTTAGGTGTGACAGGGTTACACCTGCGTTCACCTACATAACAATGGTCTTCCTGGGCTGGGAGAGGCAAAGGGCGTTCACACTTTACACTTGAATAGGCTGTGTCCTGCCCCCGCACAAAGGGCTTGGTTACCCCTTCCTGATGTCTAGAGTCAGAGTAGGGGAGAAGGGAAATTCTTGGAACTGGTTGGATCTGGCTGAACCTTTTTCCCACCTTCTAGAAGCGGGGTACTTGGAGTATAAGTACAGTGGCTCTCGCCCCCATGATTTCTGAAGCACTTTTAAACTTGGGACTGCCAAAAGGACTGCTGAGGTGCAAAAGGACTCATCTGGACTGCTCTTCTTTGGTTGTCCTGCTGCGTGCTGCTGGTGGGTGGCATAAAGGACTCCCTGGATTGCTATCCTGCTTGTTGCCCTGCTGCCCACTGCCCCCCGATTCAGGATTACATAGGTTCTGTTGGGCTGCATCCACCCAACAGAACCTAAGGAGGAACTGCCATTTTTGGAGATCTTGCCCTGATGTGCTGGCCCGGCTGCTTTGCCCTCAGCTGCAAGTGTTCTCTCTAGGGCCCAGAGCGTGGTGGGCGTTAGCTGTTGCCCCTGGCCTCTGCAATCAGTAGTGCATAGTGAGCGCTGTATAGTGCATGGAGTGCAGTCTACAAGTGTGAGAGCTGCCACGTCTCTCAGTGCAGCCCTGGATGAGGCATTGCACCTTGAGTCCCCATGACGACAGCACCACAAGGAGTCTGCCTGTGCTGTACCCAGCAAGGTTCAGGAGTGCAGAGAGACTGGCAGTCCAAAAACCCGCTAGCGGTGCTTTGCCACTGCCAAGGATGCAGAGAGCAGGAGTCTAAAGCTATCTCGATGCCAACTCAGAAGGACTGAGCACTACGCTGTGTGTGGCTCCAGGCACTCTGGATGTGCTGTGACTCCCATGAGGCCGGGCTGTACTCAACACAGCTCTGTGGTGAGTTGGGCCCCAGGGGAGTGCAAACCCATCCCATGCTGCAAGTGGGTGGCTCTGTGCCTGACAAGGGATCACACTGCCTGGGCGGGTGGTTGAGGTTTGCCCACATTTGTTTCTGGATGGTGCCCGGGATCTGCATGGCCTGATGTCCCCTCCCTGTAGGGTGGATTGGAAGGATGGTCATAGTGCTGAGATCGCACCAAGATGACATATTCTCCTCTCGCCCGATGCTCTCAGAGAGATTGAGAGGAAGCTGAATACCTTATCTCCCCTGGCAGGGGCATGGGTGCCCCCGGGCCCAACAATTATATGGTTATCTTTGTAGGTTCTACCCCACACGGCACTTAGTGGCACTCGAGTGTCAATCCATGCACCTGAGCCGAGAACCAGACAACTATCCTGTTGTTACCTTGAGTAGCATATGGGGACCTATAGCAGTGATTACCTGTCAGGTCTGGTATTTGCACCTTGTGCACACTAATGTAATGGTGTATGTAACTTCTCATTCATGATCAAATGCAATGCTGCGTTATTAGGATACTGAGGCCCTCGTTACAAAATTGGTGGTAAATTCCGCTTACCGCCGGGCAGAAGACTGCCAACACACTGCTGCAGCATCGGAATTCCGCTACAGCTATTACGACCCACAGCCCGGAATCCGCCAAAATCCAGACACCCACACAAGTCCGCCACACCAAAGGTCAGTAGTAAACTGGCAATAACAAAACCTCCACCGTCATGCCAACAGGAATACGCCACACTATCACGACCCACAAATCCACGCGGCAGTCTTTCTACTGCGGTATTCCATTGGCGGTACACACCGCCGCGCTCATAATACACATACATTTACAAAACACAACCACATTGGACAAATCGAAATACACACACCTGATACAAATACACACACCACTCCCACACACTCAATACAATATAAAACACCCACCCACATCATCCACAAACCCCTGTGACACAAATTGAGAAAGAAGCCCAGAGAGAGACACCACCATCAACAACACTAGCATCCACAGGCACACAACACCATCACTCACACAACATCCACGCACCTCAGACAACACACACAAACACATCCCCTCACACATCACAACCGACACCACCTCACACATCACCCACACCACACCATGGCACCGCAAAGACACCCCAGGTTCTCTGAGGAGGAGCTCAGAGTCATGGTGGAGGAAATCGTCTGGGTAGAGCCACAGCTATTTGGATCACAGGTGCAGTACACCTCCATAGCTAGGGAGATGGAGCTATGGTGCAGAACCGAAGACAGGGTCAACGCAGTGGGACAGCATCCAAGAACTAGGGATGACATCAGGAAGAGGTGGAATGACCTACGTGGAAGGTGCGTTCTGTGGTCTCAAGACACCAGATTGCAGTTCAGGGGACTGGCGGCGGACCCCCACCTCCTCCCCCACACTTAACAACATGGGAGGAGCAGGTCTTGGCTATACTGCATCTTGAGGGCCTCGCAGGACTAGCAGGAGGAATGGACTCTGGCACGTCAAATCCTAACTATTACATTCCCCACCCTACCTGCATGCTATCACATACCCCACCCTCACCCTCACTCCCATCACTCCAACACCTCACAAATGTCCCACTACAACAACCCACACATCCCAACACCAAAGCATGGACACCCATCACCAAAGCATGTCCACTACAGATACCCACACAGATCCCCAAATCAATTATCACACAAGATCCTACACAAGTATGCAAGCACTAGAGTACAGGGTCAACCACCTATTGCACACGATGGCACACACAGATGCAATAATCATGCCTTTACACCCCTGCAGGACCCCTACCCAACGTCACCGGACAGGTGGTTCCAGACATGTCCACTCCCCCCACAGAAGAGGCCCACAGTGATGACAGCAGCTCTGTCCAACTGGATCAAGATGACCAGCCCGGCCCATCTGGGACCTTGGGACAGTGGGTTCCCTTGACACTGGCACAAGCCACTACAGAGCCTCCCTGATCAGGAAACACCAGCACAGCACCCACCCAGTGGGCCCACCCCTCTGTCCCCAGGACACGTCAAGCAGCAGTGTGTCCACCACTACAGGGAACCCAGGCAAACCCAACAACCCAAGAAAATCAGGGACCTGGGGGCAGTTACAGTGGGCACACGGTTCAGGGGACAGAGGCACAGGATAACAGGGGAACTGGGAGGACTGCTGTGCGATAGGTGGAGGACAGGCCCAGGGAACCCACTCTCCACGAGGCCCTCTCCAACATCATGGGAGCATACCATCATTCTCAGGAGATAATGGCAACGGTACTGGCCAAGTTTCAGGAGACCCAGCGGCTGCAGGAGGAACAGTATCTGGGGATCAGGGAGGAACTTAAGTCCATCAACACCACCCTGGTCACCATTGTAGGGGTGCTGAAGGACCTTGTGAACACCAGGAGGGACACTTTGGCACAACAAGGGGCCCCTGACACTAGCCTGGATGATGAACAGCCCACCACCTCCGCCGGCAGTAGTGGACAGGAGGCACCGCCACAGGACCACGACACCAGCACCCCACCCCCTGCAGATGGAGAACCACTCCGCAAATGGTCCCTGAGATCCAGGACAAAGACAGAGAACAATGCCAAGACCCCGGCCAGTAAATGAGACCCCCCTGAATGTCATCCTTCTGTCCCACTTCGTCACCCTGTCCATCCATCAACTGCCCTAGCTCCACTTCCTATGCCCCTTTGGACAATGCACCTGTGAAGCAAATAGACTGGACTCTGCCATGGACAATCCTCCACCATCACCCCTGCCCATTTTACAACCCCCTCCACTATTTTGCACTGAAAGAAACACCCTTAAATCACAAAACAAGCTGGAGTCAGGGTCCATACACTGGCTGAAAGTGACAGACATATGATGGGTCTAACAATTGTATGAGAGGTGTGAGGCAGTGACATCTTCTCACCTGTGTCACACTGGAAGTGTTGCTGGATAACGTTGCTTCTGTTGTCGATATCCTCTTCTTCTGCCTCCTCTTCTTCACTGTCCACAGGCTCCACAGCTGCCACAGGACCTCCATCTGGACCATCTTCCTGCAGAAAAGGCACCTGTCGTCGCAAAGCCAGGTTGTGCAGCATACAGAAGGCCGCGATGATCTGGCACACCTTCTTTGGTGAGTAGTAGAGAGAACCACCTGTCATATGGAGGCACCGGAACCTGGCATTCAGGAGGCCAAAGGTCCTTTCGATCACTCTCCTAGTTCGCCCATGTGCCTCATTGTAGCGTTCCTCTGCCCTTGTCCTGGGATTTCTCACTAGGGTCAGTAGCCATGACAGGGACAACTGTTAGACACACACTAACCCTTAGGGACAACCCCAGACCCAGACAACTAATCACAGGGTATAGGATCCTTTTCCTCACCTATTAGCCAGACACGGTGCCTCTGGAGTTGCCCCATCACATAAGGGATGCTGCTATTCCTCAGAATGTAAGCGTCATGCACTGATCTAGGAAACTTGGCATTCACATGGGAGATGTACTGGTCGGCCAAACACACCATCTGAACATTCATTGAATGGTAGCTCTTCCGGTTTCTGTACACCTGTTCACTCCTGCAGGGGGTACCAAGGCCAAATGTGTCCCATCAATGGCACCTATGACGTTGGGGATATGTCCCAGGGCATAGAAGTCACCTTTCACTGTAGGCAAATCCTCCACCTGAGGGAACACGATGTAGCTGCGTATGTGTTTAAGCAGTGCAGACAACACTGTGGACAACACGTTTGAGAACATAGGCTGGGACATCCCCGATGCAATGGCCACTGTAGTTTGAAAATGCCCACTTGTCAGGAAATGGAGTACTGACAGGAACTGCACTAGAGGGGGGATTCCTGTGGGATGGCGGATTGCTGACATCAGGTCTGGCTCCAACTGGGCACACAGTTCATGGATTGTTGCACGATCAAGTCTGTATGTGACTATTACGTGTCTCTCTTCCATTGTTGACAGGTCCACTAGCGGTCTGTACACCGGAGGATGCCGCCATCTCACCACCTGCCCCAGCGGACGTGCCCTATGGAGGAAAACACTGAGCAGAGAGTCAGCCAACACTGAGGTATTGCTAAATGTCATTAGCAAACATATGTAAATCCGCAATCTGCCTGTTACTCTGTATATGCAAGGCCTAGATAGGTGTGACGCAGTTAATATTAATGCCATGTGGCCCCTGAAATGGCAGCTGCCTGACCTCTAAGGTGGGACAAGGGGATATGAGGTAACTGAGCTGGCGTTGTACACCGTCGCAGTAGGCGGTTGAAGACCGCAGCCAATCCTGCATTGGTTAACATTGGACCCTATGGGTCCCAGGAGCCAATGACGATGTACGCCGGCGGTGATGGTACGCACCGCTGCGGACGTGACCGCCATTTTCTGTCTGTTCACTCACTTGATACCTGACCTTCGATAGGAGAGGCCCTACACTGCAAGTGTTGCTGTGACCTCAGTCAGGAAGCGACAATGGCTCATGTGTCTGGGTAAAGGGCCCCTGCCTTCACTTCGGAGGAGTTGGAGAAGTTAGTGGATGGGGTCCTCCCCAGTACACGCTACTCTATGGTCCTCCAGACAAACAGGTGAGTAGACTGTGAGCATGCTGCATGGATAATGTCTGTTTGGAGTGGTGTGGATGGAAGTTACATGGGGGGGGACTGAGGCCTGCATGTGCGCACGGTGAGTGTATGTGCGTCAGGGCAAGGGTGGGAACATGGGCCAATGACTGTGACGGTCCGGACGGTTAAAGTTTTTACTTTTCCCCTGTACTATACCTCTAGGTCAGCGCCCACCAGAAGAAGGATATTTGGCGTGCCATCGCCAAGGACGTCCGGACCCTGGGGGTCCACCATAGACGGAGCACCCACTGCCGTAAAAGATGGGAGGACATTCGCCGCTGGAGCAAGAAGACGGCGGAGGCCCAGCTGGGGATGGCCTCCCAACGTGGGAGGGGTGCCCATCGCATAATGACCCCGCCGAACATGGCAGTGGCGTAACCAGAGTTGGATGGGAGCTTGAGGGCATCACAGCAGCCACAAGGGGGTGAGTACTGTCACATCCATCTGACTCTGCGTGCATTACGAGGTGTCTGGGTGGGGGAGGTGGGCAGTGGGCAGCTTTGTAGGCAAGGACCCTTTGTGAGGCAGGCTATGTGGCACCCCAACCCCACCAGTGGTAAGAGCCATCTACACCTAGTCAGGCTCCTGTGACTTCCATGTGTGCAGCAATCGGGCATAGGCCTTGTACCCCATAGGCATGTGATTAATCTAGGAACTCTAAGTGCATGGCGTAGTGCAGAGGGCTGCTGTGTCTGTAGTGTCCGCCAATGGTAGAGGTATTGCATGCACTGAACATGTCTTTCTTCTGTCTTTCCCCTACCCTTTTTGTGGTATTCCTGTTCTTGTGTGCAATAGCATCATCAGGCGGAGGAGCAGTGACACCGGAGCAGGAGGGAGCTGCATCCCACTTAGCCCTGGAGGGCGAGACAACAGAGTCTGAAGCCACCAGTGGGACGGAGGGCAAGGGGAGCTCCACGGCAGGGACAGGAGGTGACATCAGCGACAGTGACTCCTCCTCTGATGGGAGCTCCCTTGCGGTGGCGGGCCCCTCTGTGCCCCCCGCATCAACAGGTACAGCCGCCACCCCCCCTACCAGCACCACCCTCTCAGCAGCCCCTCAGCGTGTGTCCTGTGGCCGCTCACCCAGGAGGGTGGGCATCTCCTTTGCCCCAGGCACCTCAGGCCCTGCCCCAGTCAGCCCTGCTGCCCTCAGTGAGGAGGCTATTGAACTCTGAGATCCCTCACTGTTGGGCAGTGTACCATTGTGAATGCCATCCAGGGTGTTGAGAGGCATTTGCAACAAACAAATGCATACCTGGAGGGCATTCATTCTGGCCAGGCAGCCCAACAGAGAGCATTTCAGGCTCTGGCCTTAGCACTGATGGCAGCCATTGTCCCTGTGTCCAGCCCCCCCCGTCCAACTTCCTCTACCCAGACCCAATCTCCTGTACCTCAGCCTATCCCAAGTACACCATCAGACCAGCATGCACACTCATCAACACACAAGAGTGGACATGGCAAACATAAGCACCACACATCCCACAGGCACTCACACAAGCATCATACCCATGCAGACATACCAACAGCCACTGCTTCCACTGTGTCCCCCTTCTCCACGTCGTCCACCTCCCTCCCTGTCTCATCTCCACTCACACCTGCATGCACAACATCTTCAGCCACTACCTCCATCACGACACACCGCTCACGTGCACTCACCACCCACACTACCATTCACACTTCCCGTGTCCTTTACCAGTGTGTCTGTGAGCCCTCCTCCCAAAGTACACAAACGCAGGCACACACCCACCCAACAGCCACCCACCTCACAACAGCCTCCAGCCCATGCACCTTCACCCAAATTCAGCAATCGTACACCTCCTACAACCACTACCTCTTCCTCCACTCCCAAACCCACTCCAACTACCCGTCCCAGTATGTGTAAAAATATTTTCCTGGCTAACATTGACCTTTTCCCTACACCTCCCCCCGTCCGTCCCCTAGGGCCAAGCTTTCCAGGTCCCAACCCAACACCTCAGCCACCACATCACCGGGCACAGTGGTCCCAGCAACAGCGGGCTTTTTGAGTGCGCCAGGCATCAGGGCAGCCAGTAGGCCACGGAGCGAGGGCAAGAACATTCCGCCACCTGCGAAAGTAAAAAAGTTGCCCACATCCCAGAGGGAGAAGGCGAAAACACCTGCCACCAAGGGCTCAGGGAAAACAAAAGGGGATAGTGGCAAGACAGCTGCACCACCATCCAACGTGGGGAAGGGCCAGAAAATCAAGGGCGTGGTGGCAACGACTATGGGACCAGTGTCACACCTTCTGTCCACGTCGACGCCAACCGGTACGGCGGAGAAGACCGCCACCTGCATCGCCACCTGCACCGCCACATGCACGCCACCAGCACCGCAGTCCCTGAGCACGCCACCAGAACCGCAGTCACTGAGCCCGCCACCAGCATTGCCGCCACTGAGCCCGCCACCAGCATTGCCGCCACTGAGCCCGCCACCAGCATTGTCGCCACTGAGCCCGCCACCAGCACCGCCACCACAGAGCCCGCCGCCAGCACCGATGCCACAGAGTCCGCCACCACAGAGCCCGCCGCCAGCACCGATGCCAAATAGGCCGCCACAAGCACCACCGCTACTGACACTGCCGCAAGCACCGCCAGCAGCCCCGCAACGTCCTGAGCCAGTGGCACCACCGCAGACATGGCTGCCATCCCCAGTGGTCAGTCGACCGAGCTTGGTGGTCAGTTCCAGAAGCCTGGGCAGCTTCCATGATGCAACACCTTCAGTGGAGAAAGGCATCCACTACCTCTGTCCTTGGCAGGATGAAGCACTCTGGGCACAAAGCCCCCTCCAGAACCAGTGTAAAAAGGCATCCACTACCTCAGTCCTTGGCAGGATGAAGCACTCTGGGCACAAAGCCCCATTCAGAACCAGTGGAGTGTCACATCCACTACCTCAGTCCTTGGCAGGATGAAGCACTCTGGGCACAAAGCCCCCTCCAGAACCAGTGGAGAAAGGCATCCACTTCCTCTGTCCTTGGCAGGATGAAGCACTCTGGGCACAAAGCCCCCTCCAGAACCAGTGGATTATCAAATCCACTACCTCAGTCCTTGGCAGGATGAAGCACTCTGGGCACAAAGCCTCTTCCAGAACCAGTGGAGAAAGGCATCCACTACCTCTGTCCTTGGCAGGATGAAGCACTCTGGGCACAAAGCCCCCTCCAGAACCAGTGGAGAAAGGCATCCACTACCTCTGTCCTTGGCAGGATGAAGCACTCTGGGCACAAAGACCCCTCCAGAACTAGTGGAAAAAGGTATCCACTACCTCTGTCCTTGGCAGGATGAAGCACTCTGGGCACAAAGCCCCCTCTGGAACCAGTGGAGTATCACATCCACTACCTCAGTCCTTGGCAGGATGAAGCACTCTGGGCACAAAGCCCCCTCCAGAACCAGTGGAGAAAGGCATCCACTACCTCAGTCCTTGGCAGGATGAAGCACTCTGGGCACAAAGCCCCCTCCAGAACCAGTGGAGAATCACATCCACTATCTCAGTCCTTGGCAAGATGAAGCACTTTGGGCACAAAGCCCCCTCCAGACACAGTGGAGAATGGCATCCACTACCTCTGTCCTTGGCAGGATGAAGCACTCTGGGCACAAAGCCCCCTCCAGAACCAGTGGAGACTGTTATCCACTTGAGAGACTGTGGCTTTGCACTCCCCAGGATGAAGTAGTGGGCAAACCACCCACTGGAGATACTTAAGAGACTGTGGCTTTGCACTCCCCAGGATAAAGCAGTGGGCAACCCACCCACTGGAGAGACTTGAGAGAATGTGGCTTGGCACTTCCCAGGATGAAGCAGTGGGCAACCCACACACTGGAGAGACTTGAGAGACTGTGGCATTGCACTCCCCAGGATGAAGCAGTGGGCAAACCACCCACTGGAGAGACTTGAGAGACTGTGGTTTTGCACTCCCCAGGATAAAGCAGTGGGCAACCCACCCACTGGAGAGACTTCAGAGACTGTGGCTTTGCACTCCCCAGGAGACAGCAGTGGGCATGGAGCCCCCTCGTGGAGCGGTGTACTCATCCGGCTGAGGTGCCCCCCTTCCCTTCCCCCTGAGGTGCCTGATTCATTTCGGTCTGATGCCCCTGCAGTGTTCTCTCCGTTTGATGTCTGGTATCGAGTGTGGGCCTCGCCCATGCATTTTGGGCCCAGTGGTCCATGGACAATAATTGGTGCACTATCCGGACTTGTGTAGTTGGTGTACATAATTGTATATACTGTATTTTGAGTTTTGACTACTGGATTTTTCATGATTACAATCGTTCAACTCATTTCCTTTTGTCTTTGCGTTCTTGAAGAGGGGGTAGGGGGATGTAAATGGAATGTTGCAGCATGTATTTGTGTGTATGTTGTGGGTGAAGGTGGGGGTGTTGCGTATGTGTGTCACTCTCTTTTTCATCCCCCCTCCCCTGTGTTGTAGGTGCAGTACTCACCGTGGTCGTCGCCGCCATCTTTGTTGCTCCTGATGGAGGAGCAGGAATACCATCGCAGGGAGTATTTGGAGTTCTGGCTCCATGGCGTCCTGGTTCCTCGTGAGGTGAGATAAGTCTACCAAGCTACCAGAAGGTGAGCACAGGTTATCTTTGGTGTGTAACTTACTTGACTAGAGTGGTGGGTTCTGCCTGACTGAGGTGCATACCCTAGCAAACCAGAAACCCAATTTCTAACATTATGCCTGCCCAGAATTCTCAAGTGGATTCCTGGCAGAAGTATTTGCATTTAAGAGAATGGATTTCTCCATCACAAATGTGGAGACATCCCAAACAAAGTACCACTTAAGAGGTCAGAAGTGGGCATTCCATTCCATGGTGTGGTTTGCATTGGAAGTTTGGGAATACCTACAAACAAGAATGTTTTTTGGTCATACTCAAACTGCTCTCCCTCTCCTTTCCACCCAGAAAAAGTTGTACATTTACTCTAGTGAAGAGACAAGAGTAACTCCTCTTCTAGGATGGGAAATGGAATGGATTATGGCCAGATTTGTTGGGTGGTTCTAGAAGAAGAGCACCCCTCATGTAGAAAAGTGTTTTCCATGCAGAGAAACAAAGGCCCATATTTATACTTTTTGACGCCAAACTGCGCTAACGCAGTTTTGCGTCAAAAAAATTAGCGCCGGCTAACGCCATTCTGAAGCGCCATGCGGGCGCCGTATTCATTGAATGACGTTAGCCGGCGTTAGCCGCCGGCGCCGTCTGGTGTGCGTTAAAAAAAACGACGTACACCAGGCAGCGCCGGCATAGGGGGATATGGGGCTTGGGCGTCAAGAAATAGGGCAAGTCAGGTTGAGGCAATTTTTTCGCTTCAACCCGATTTACGCCATTTTTTTTCACTCCCAACCCCCATAGAAATGACTCCTGTCTTAGCAAAGACAGGAGTCATGCCCCCTTGCCCAATAGCCATGCCCAGGGGACTTTTGTCCCCTGTGCATGGCCATTGGGCATAGTGGCATGTAGGGGGGCACAAATCAGGCCCCCCTATGCCACAAAATAAAATAAAAAAAAACACTTACCTGAACTTACCTTAATGTCCCTGGGATGGGTCCCTCCAGCCTTGGGTGTCCTCCTGGGGTGGGCAAGGGTGACAGGGGGTGTCCCTGGGGCATGGGAGGGCACCTCTGGGCTCCTTCAGAGCCCCCAGGTCCCTTAACGCCTGCCTTTTGCAGGCACAAAAAAACGGCGCAAAAGCGGCCGTACGTCATTTTTTTTGACCCGCCCACTCCCGGGCGTGATTTTTGCCCGGGAGTATAAATCCGACCACATGCCTCGGAGTCGATTTTTTAGACGGGAACGCCTACCTTGCATATAATTAACGCACAGTAGGTGTCCACGCTAAAAAATGACGCAAACTCCATGGACTTTGGAGCTAGACGCGTCTAACGCCAAAGTATAAATATGGAATTAGTTTTGCGTCAAAATTGCGTAAAAAAAAAAGACGCAATTCCGGCGCAAACGGAGTATAAATATGCCCCAAAATGCAGTTTCCCTCTGTGCAGACGTCTCTGCTATGGAGAACTCAACACAGTGGAATAGGAGCCAGTGGGAAGAGGCACCTGCAATTCCGTTTAGCATGCCTGGGAACGTGCTCGTGGAGTGGATCTTTCCAGGAGTACTTTTGGGAATGATGATGAATTGCAAAAAGTTGGAAATCTGTACCTGTATGTAAACCTACAGGTGCAAATTGTTCGTGTATAGGGCCCAGACTTGAAAAAACATAAGTTCTCAATAAAAAGAACAATGTAAGCCGAGGCAATTGATTTCCTCAGAGAATCAAAACTAGACTGTTATAATCTTTGTTAAAGTATGAGGCTACACACAGGGAAGAGAGTCCATCTCGGATGCTTCTGTATGAAACCCTAAAAATCCCTCTTCTCCTCACTCCTTATCCTAAAAGTCTTTGTTGAACTGAGACCGGTGTCACTTAAAAAGGATGGCTGTCCACCAAGAGCAAAACATAGCCAACTCCTGCAGCACATGGACTGCCCTGGGGCCATGGATTCAGCTGGGGCACCCCCCAGGGCCCTCAAATCTTGATGCCCCAGGGCCCGAAGGCCCCACTTGGCTGCACATACTGCTGGAGCCAGCATTGCTCCTGCCTTGAGGGAGCTGCTGTTTTTGCTTGGTCTCCCCAGGCATTATATATTTCTCTGCCTGCAAGAGAATAGGCAGGGAAGCAGAAGTTGGCTCCTACCTGGCAGGAGCATTTTCAAAGCTCCCGCTGAGTGGGAACAGATTTCTGTTTTCTTGCCCACAAATCTTGCGGGCAGGGGAACCACTGTGTCCTGGGGGAGGGCTTCCCAGAACACAGCTTGTGAGATGTCCCCGGGGTATGGGGTTCACAGGGCCTTAAAAGGCTCAGGGAGGGGTGCTGCCGCATGCCCCATCTCATTTTATTCAACTTTCAGCCACAAGGGTTGGGGTCCTTGGGACCTAAGGAGGCTTAGAAAGGGCGGGAATGGGGCCCTCATCATACACAGTGTTTTTACTAATAACTTCATTTCAAATGTTGCAGTGATATTATCAATGATGTCACAGAGCTAACTATAATTGGTGAATTTCACTGGTTTTCTACATTTTACTCACCTAACTATAACATTACTGTAACCTTTGGGTTTTTTTCAGTGAATTTCTGTTTTAATTAACATTAAGCCCCACTGTGTGTACAGCCTTCGGTCATATTCGGCCAGGCCCTATGGTCAAACACCCCAACTGCAGCCAACCCCACTCTTTTCACGGCTTTTGGTCTTGTGCGGTGAGTGGGTGGTTGCAGGGCCTGGTATGCAGCCAGGCCCTGCGTCCATCCCCTGCAGGTAACCAACCTATGCTGTTCATTGCCTTTGGCTATGTGCAGTGGAGTGTTGGCCACATTGTGTGACCTGTGGTCAGGAACTGCATCCAGCCACCCACAACCACAACCAGCCATCCCCACACTGCACACGACCTTCGGTGATGCACAGCAGGGGTTGGCCACACTGGCATGGGCACTGCAGGGGCCCCCTAACAGGGCCCCACATTGATTTTCAGTGTCTGCTTGGCAGACACTGAAAATCGCGACGGGTGCAACTGCACCCGTCGCAAACCAGCAACTCCGCCGGCTCCATTTGGAGCCAGCTTCCTCGTTGCTGGTGCTTTCCCGCTGGGCAGGCGGGCGGCCTTTTGGCGGTCGCCCGCCAGCCCAGCGGGAAAGACAGAATGACCGCTGCGGTCTTTTGACAGCGGTACGGTCTTCTGGCGGTTCCCGCCAGGCGGGCGGCGACCGCCGCCCGCCAAGGTAGGAATGACCGCCAAAGTCTTTTGCCATTTATACAGCAAAGTCTTTAAGCATAGGTTTGACACAGTGTCAACCTTGCTGAGCTATAAAATGACAAAAGCCATTTACCACTCCAGGCACAGTATTACAGCTTTGGACTGACAAAATACAGTCCAAGCCAACCTGGAATGAGTAGAAGCAACCCCTGACACGTGTTTCGCTCTCATTAGAGCTCATCAGAGAGGTTTAGCTTTGTCCAGACACAAGGGAGCACCCAGTATAAGTCAAAACAAATCCCTTTCAGGGTTAGAGTGATGCATAAATTATGCAAAAAAGAGAATAGAGAATTCTGGGTAGTTCCCAAGTTTAGGTGGAGAGCAGCTCTAGTAAGGAGCACTCTGCACAATCCTGTCGAAGAGTAGCACTTTTTTAGAAAGTTTTGTGGAGAGTCCTCAAATGGCACCTAATTTATTAGCAACATGAAAAATAAATTTCCTATAGAAACACGATCCTAACTATAACCACCCAGTGCCGACTGCCACAAGGTAGTTATAGGTAGGACTGTGTTTCCATGCATTTTATGGTTTGCCTATAACTGTGCCACCTTTCAATGAATCTTTACAAACTTTTCCAAACACGTTTGTCCTCCAGAGCTCCTTCTAGGAAAGTTTTGTGACGATCCATCAAGCGGTTGCCAAGTTAAAAGGGGAGTCCAAAACCAAATTTACCCATGCATTTTCCATAAACATTTTAAGGCAGTGCTACCGCAAACACTATGGAATAGAATTACACCAAATTTGGCAGGAAATTAGATCTTGGTCCAGAAAGAGTGCTGGACCAAGATCTAGCTAATGCATTTTGATGTAAAGTTTGGTCAGTAGTTTTTGAGATACTAAGCCTCAAACATATTTGTAGATCTGGACAGTTGGCTTCGAGGAGTTGAGAGTCCCACAAACCCAATGTAAAAAACAGAGCCTTCTGATTGGCCCAGGGGCCTTTTTATCCGTGGGCCATGCTGCTCCAACTTTACTCCATACAGGATTCGCAAGGAGCTCTGGGGGACACAGTACCACTTTAAAATCATGCAAATTTGCATTGGCCCACCTCTTTAGGACCCCTAAAGGATGCTACATTGTGGTAGGTGGTAGTTTATTGTGGTCATCTATATCCCACATGTGTTTTATATGCTTCTCCCACTAAATGGCAAATTTTCTTGAACGGTAAGGCCAGCTTATACCCCGACTTCCACTAGGAAGACTGCTAATCGGGGGCAACTTCAACTGACAATTTGACCCGCAGATTGACAGGACTGAACAAACACACACACACCTGCGGGCCCAATGGTGCTAGCCAAATTCTTAACAGTTATGGCACTGAGTGATGTCTGGCATCATCTGCACCCAACCTGCACAGAATGTACCTTTTTACTAGGCCCCACAAGACATTTTTGAGGCTTCACTCATTCCTTATGAAGACTTAACTGATGGTAAAAAGGTGTGCCTTCTCGCAAGTGGCCTCTCTGATCCATCATCTGTGGAACTTTAATGGGGCAATCGAAGCAGCAGTCATGGGGCCTGCCAACCTAGCACTTGGTGGATAACTGATCCCAAATTCGGAGATTATATCCTAGAGGAGGCTGATGCATTCTTTGCGCTCAGTAAGGATTCAGTCATCTCCCACCTTACCCTATGGGAAGCTTTTCAGAGCTTTTAACAAGGGTAAGATTAGAAGTCACATTACCGGTACCAACAAAGAGAGGAAGCAGAAGCTCTGAAGGCAGCCCTTATACAGCTAGATTCTAGGTTCACTGTTCTCCCAAACCACGAAATACTCTGAATTATCAAGCAACAAAAGACAAGAATAACATAAATTCTGTTAAATGACAGAAAGCCCACCTGGATCTCATATCAAAGTAGTGTTTACCAGTGTGGCAATAAAGCAAGTAGGCTTCTGCATTAGCTGGGACACCAATAACCACATCAGCCAAATCCAGAACCCTCATGGTTGAATAGTAACTGATGGCTATGAGGTTGTACAGGCCTTGCAGAATACTACCAACAGCTGTATTCTAAAGTTACAAACCCAGAAACAATTAAAATGCTGGAGTTCCCTCAAGACCTACCAGTGAGGAGGCTATCACCATTTGAAAGTGGTCTCTTGGAAGAGGATATAGGTTATGAGGAACAGGCCGTGGCACTGAAGACCAGAGTGGTAAAACATCTAGATGCAACAGCTTCCGAGTATAATTTTTTTTAATGTCTCACCTTAGTCACTACACTGCCCATTGTAGAGGTGTTGATAGGGAATATGGGGCCCAAAGCACTCCCCCGACTTACAAATTGCAGATATATTAGTAATGTGTAAACAAGGTGTACCCCAGCCATGGTGCTCCTTACATCACCTGATTCCCTGATCATTATTAAAGCTAACATTATTACCAAGGTGTTGGTTACTCCTCTTCTTGAGTGATTGGATAACTGGTGCACCCAGACCAATGCGGCTTTATGCTACGTCACTCCATTCTAGCTCTTTTGGTGGTGGGCCTTGAGAAGGACCTTGACCCGTTAGAGTGGGACTACTTCTTTGAGCTGTTGAGGAAGCTCAACTTTGGGCACAACTTTGTATATTATGTTTGCCTGTTACACACAGATTTGGTGGCAAGGGTCCATGTAGGTGGTGCCAGTTTGGTGGGCCTTTCCTGGTTGGAAAGGGAACTAGACAGGGGTGCCAAAACTCTCTGCTACTCTTCCACCATTGTGATTGAGTGTCTGATGAAATTGATCTGAATTGATGCTCTCTTGTGGGGATTTGAAAGAACACACAGACTGGTAGTGAGAGTCTCTTTGTATGCGTAGGACTTGCTTCTGTTTCTCCAGAGGCCCGAAGAGTCTTGACCCTTGGACTTACAAGTACTCCAAACATTCAGGAAATATATGGGTCTGGACCCAAAACTGGGATTTACCCAGAGAGACCAAAGATGCCAAACCTCCAGTAGACAGCCGGTTTGACAATGCTTCTGAGGGATTCTAGTATCATGTTGTCTATATTACCAAGCAAAAACATGTGCCAGGGAGTACAATTTAGCACCCCTGAGTGTGAGACTACTACGTTACCTTGACTTTTGTTCCCCTCTTCCACTATCATTCATGGGACATGCTGCAGTCTTAAAATGGTCGTTATCAAGGCTGCTAGAACAGCTGCTGAACTACCCATGTGGTAGAAAGCACCACTTCTTTAACCACATCAACACAATGGTCCAATCCGTATTGAGGGTGAGGAGAACTCCATACATTGCAGTGACCAAATGCTACAAATCCCCCCTTGAGGATAGAATAGGTGCGGCAGATGTCTTGACATACCATAGAGAGGCACATTTGATCTTTGTAAATGATTGGCTCTGCAATTTTAAGAAAGACACCACGTTTGCCACTAAAAATGGAGGATGAAAAATACTCACCCCTTACAATTCCTATATAACAGGGGGATTACATTACACTTAATGCCTGCCACAACCTTTGTTAGCAGCCCTATAGCTGAGGATGCACAATGCCCAATCAACTCACTAAAGAGACACTGCTTTGAGTGGGAACTATTCTTAGTGATGTAAAGCCCTTGCAAGGTTTTATGGTTAGGGCTCTATTGGAAAACTCAAGTTGGAGAATGTCATGACCAGCAACTCCCATTGCTACTGTGTGCCCCTTCAATCCACATATAGGCCCTCATTATGAACACAGCGGTGTTAACCGCCATGTTCATGCTGGCGTTCATTTAACTGACCACCAGCCCCCCTGGGACCCTGCCAACCGTATAATGTACATTCTGGTGGGCCGGCGGACGGAAACATTGGTTCCGCCCGCTGGCCCAGCAGAATGCATGGCCTGGACATTGCCGGCAGCACCACATAGAGCCGCCGTCAATGCCTCTGTGCGGCGGGTGCAGCTGCACCCGTCGCAAAGATCGGGCAGTGACCTGCGCGATGGGGCACTGCACAGGGGCCCCTGCACTGCCCATGCCCTGGGGGCTCCGGAGCACTCCTTCCACCAGCCTTTTCCTGGCTGGGGAACCCACCAGGGAAAGGCTGGTGGCAGTAGGGATCATTATCCGAGGGGCAACAGCGCTCCCCTGTCGGATAATGATTCCCTCCACTGTCAGGCTGCCTGGCGGAGGCAGCCTGGCAGTGGAGGAGGGCCGCCTATGGCGGCCCTCCATGTGTTCTTTATATGGCGGTTCAGCCTGCCATGCCGGTGGTGGTCTTTTCACCCGTCGCCGGTATGGCGGGCTGAAACACCGGGGATCATAATGACCCCCATAATATGCACAAACACCAATTCTACAAGTACCTGCAATTAAGACATGTTCTGTTTTCACATTTTAAAGGCATGATGCAGTTCTCCATCTTTATCCTGTCGGATGGTAAGCTCTTGTCATGCAGCTGTATTGCTCTTTAGAAATCCACATCTAATATAAAACATGTTCTATTGTAAAGCCGAAGGAACTGGTCACTTATTCTGGTCAACCTTGAAATTACATTCATAAAATAATTGCAGATTCAGAGCTAGGTATAGATATCTAACAATTAATAGTAATTTGCCACTAAAAATGTAAAACATTATCTGAAAGATGGAGTAAGAGAGAAAAATATCGTTCTTGATAGATTGTGTTTAGAGAAGCAGCAATCAATAGCATTTACGGCAGCTAGTCTTGGAGACCTGGGTATTTTCCTTAATTATATAGGATATCTGGTAGAAGAGTTAAGTGTATAATTTTGCAGTTCGGAAGAGATGATGATCCTAGCTAGTGAATTTCTGGCTTCAGAAAAAGTAAATGAAAACCTTGGATATTTCCTGTGCAAATTTAATCAGTAATACTCAGTAGTATATCTTCTCCTAGACTGTCCCTTTTTATGGAACAGAGAAAAAGGTCCTCCTTCCGGTGTTAAGGAAGCATGGGATTAAAAGATGCAATGATGCACAAGTCACTTTATGGTTTTTGTTGGAAATAACCCTATCTGCAGGGTTATCCCCAGACGCGTTGCCTTCTTCCTCCTTTTTCTGTCCTTGTTCTTGTTGGTTTTAGGATTCTGGGCGCGTTTACACTGCTACCAGTACTAACGTACAGGTGCTCTTTACTCTAAAGCATGGTAACAATGGCTCATCCATAATTGACATATTTAATTTACTGGTAGGTCCCTAGTATAGTGCACTATCTGTGCCATGACCTGTAAATTAAATGCTACTAGTGAGCCTGCAGTGCTTATTGGGCCACCCACTACAGTAGCCTTTCAAACATGTCTCAGGCCTGCCACTGCAGAGCCTGTGCGTGCTGTTTTAAACTGCCATTTCAACCTGGTTATTGTACCCACTTGCCAGGCCCAAACCTTCCTTTTTATTACATGTATGTCACCCCTAAGGTAGGCCCTAGTTAGCCCCAAGGGCAGGCTACAGTGTATTTAAAAAGTTGGACATGTACTTTTAATTTTACCATGTCCAAATAGTGAAGAATTTGTTTTCCACTATTTCAAGGAGTATCTCTCCTATATGATTACATTGGGATTACCTTAAAACATCTTTCAAGTGTAATTTCCAATTGGGCAAAGATAGAAATATGGAGTTAGTGACTCTGGACTCACAATTTAAAATCACAACTTATGGCGAAGTCTGAAAATGCCACTTTTAGAAAATTGGCATTTTCTCACTTTATGCTAAACAAAGGTGGGAGAAGGAGGGTTAAAGGGGAGGGTCTATCCTCCTTGAACCTTCGGTAAATGTATTTAGAGACCCAACTTCCACAGAAAAAAAGTCTTTGGAAGGTTGTCGGTCTAGTGTTCTCCCGCTCTGAGAAGCCTGGTCATGTGAGCACTTCTCCATTACTTAAACCTGATCCCTACAGGGATCGCGGTCTCATTTCGGGCCACGGCGAGGTGAGGAGTAGGTTTTAAGGCAGGAGTGTCGCTTTGAGGAAGTACGTACTCTGTATGCCCTTGACCACCGACAGTGATTAGAACGCACTCATTGAGCTTGACCTTCGCCGCATTTTCATTTGTGCATATTTTACAGCATGTGACTATAAGCACACCCCCCTCCCGGAGGACCTATGATGCAATTAGCATAAACACTGAAACCGGTCACGCATGCACCACATGTGTTTTCCTAGAGGTGCCACACGCGTTTTAAGTGTTTTGTAGTGTTTCCTATATGTAGTACGTCTTGTATTCATTTTTATGTATGAACTACTGATGCCATTTCGCTGGGTGATGGTGACAACTTCACCACACCCCTGAGAGATGCATTTACGTCTACTATTTTCTCTTTTCTTCCACAGATTTGCCCAGCAGAGCATTGACACTGATGGGTAGTATTCATTTAATTGAATTTAATTGGTATATATCACCTCACGACAGTAAATAGTAAAAGTACTTCTACTAGTGAAAGGTGCACAAGGAGTGATACTAGGGAGATCACTTTGGTCCTGAAGAGGAGTTCAGGGGTAAACTCCGAAACATGTAGACCACTAAGGAGGACAGGTACATAATATACCCACCCTCCTGGCACCCCTTTTTTAATCATACCACCCCTGTGAGACATATTAAACTAGTAATATCATCCAGAGGGGGGATGTTTTTAATTTACCAAGACCCCACCACTCCTATCCTTTTCTAACATCCGCATCGCTGATACGAATAGTGCTCCCACGTATTCAGTTGGTGGCAGCATGCCTCGTTCTGCAGCAGAACGGGAAGAAACCCAATGATGAAGCATGGCACCAAGGGGTAACCCTGGTGGGTGAGGGTTTTTCTAACAAAAAACTTTTTGGCGTGAAAGTTTTTTCCCCTCTGGGTTGGGTCTCTAAATACATGTATTTTCTTACTTTAACCATTCCATGCCTCTGCCGGTCTCTGAATACATGTCTAGGGTTGTTGACAGCTGGGGTTTGTGCATTCCCTCTAGACAGCCACACACAAAAGGAGCTTGGGTGTGACATTTGCTTTGCACCTTAATGGCCCATCACCATGCTGATGGGCTTTGCTGGGCTAGATGGGTGGGAGGAGTTGACACACATGAATAGGACTGTCTCTCCTCACAAAAAAAGGCTGCATAACCTCCTATAGAGTGTCTGATAACAGGGAAGGGAAGGGCAGGGATCTTGTTATCTTCAAAGGCTTCTACCCTACATTAGGGTATAAGTACTGGATCCCAAACCCCAGCAAATCAGATCCTTACTGGAACCTAGGACACTCTGCCAGAAAAAAAGGCCTGCTGTATTGCCAGGAGGGACTGTTACTTTACAAATGTATTGCTGTGTTAGCTCACCACTGCTGTATGCTGTACTGCAGGGGGGACTGCCACTTTCCTACTTGCTCTAATGTTTTGGCCTGCTGCCTGCTGCTCCAGTCGTGCAGTGAGAACTGCGAGCTCACTCTCTGCATCCTTCAGTCCAAAAGACTCCAAGGGCTTGTTGGTTTGCCCCCTGTTTTCTCACACTCTCAGATACATCAAAAACTGCCCGCAATGTAAGGATCACTGCTGTTGGACTACAACAACTTTGGGCCACGAGAAGCGATTTTTGCACCCCAGCGTAGCTGCGGAGTAATCGCCAACTGCACAACCTGAAGTTCATTGCCTGCTGTGTGACTCAAATTCATCTAATCACCAGCAACACTTACTTTGGCCTGAGTTCACCTGTGCCTTTATTTTTGGAGATGCTATAGCACCGAGGAAAGCCGGCAAGTGAACTCTGGCGCATTGCTAAAGAAACCACAGGCAGCCTCATGGACGAAGGAAGCCTACTCCATATCATGTGATCCTGCACATCAGCACCCAGCCTCCCCCGCAGGACTCCGTCAGCTAAGAGAGAAGGTTCGGCTGCCCTGGACCCAGGTGTTCCTGATGGCTGCACTCCCTGTGGAGACCCCAGTGACCGTGGGCTACCGCTCCAGAGCATTGCAGCCTGACAAAAAGGACCAGAGTCCAGGCACGGGTTGGGTGGGGGCATGACGAGTAGAACAGGATGCATCTCCTACGTTCCCCGACCCCAAGGGCTCTTTGGAGATCCTCGTCCCCATTTTGCCTGCTGACGCCGCTTCCCCTTCGCCGGGAAGAGTTGAGAAGCTGGTTGTTTTTCTCAGAGTGTGTGCTAACACCACCAGTTGAGGGGCACTCCAAAGCAGAATTGTGAAATTGCTTGTTGTTCTCAGAGCGCACGCTAACATAGTCATCCGAGGGGCACTCCAAATCAGAACTTAACCTCGTCTATCATAGACACAGCTGCATTTCCTCCACTCTGGTTTCAGGAGGAAGACCATGTCAGCGCTGCTAGCCTTGAACCATATCTCACCCTAATTACGATGACAACCTCAGGAGAGGAACTGATTACTACTCATGGTACATAGTTGATAATTTCATATTTATTGGATTCCCTTTCCCCCTTTTGATATTCTTTTTTTTTGTTAATGTTGCATTTGATCAGATAAATAATATTTTTTTCTGAACTGGTGTTGAGTCTTTTGTGGTGTCTTTCACTGTGTTACTGTAACTCAGTGCTGCAATTACACACTTACAGTGTTGCACATACTTTACACACTGCCTCAGAAGTTAAGCCTGACTGATGTGTGCCAAGCTACCCAGGGATGAGCACACGTTAGCTTATGGAGTAACTGACTTACCCTGACTAGGAATGTGGTCCCTACTTGGACACAGTGTATCCCTCCTCCAACTAGAGACCCAATTTCTAACAGTCTTTGAAGCATTTTGACATTGCAATGGCGATTGGAAACTATATTAGGTTAATTCACACAAAATCTTTGTATTAAGGTGTCCTGTTTCGCCAAAATCATGGATTGATGCAGATATTTTGTGTTATTTTTAATCTTTGTTAAATATTGCATGATGTAGAAGGAATCTCTAATCTGCTGACAAACGTACACATAGGATATAAAGGGCTTTGACTTTGGTACATTGTTAACATCATATCTTTTTGCATAATGTGGACGCAGCTCTTTTCTCTGTTTTATTGTATTTCTATAACAATTAATTTTTGGAGCTAAAGAATTTGAACTGAAGTGGAGAAGCACAGCCTGAGATCTTAGACACTCTTTGAGTGGCATGGGTAAAAGATGTTGGTGCATTCTCACATGAGGACTGGCAGGTGGACATGGTGGTATTACGTGAGGTAGCGAATGTAACCAAATATTTGATGATTCTGCTGACCTAGAACTTAAATTACTCATCAAAAATGTGTCAATTTGGGAAAATTAACTCCCACGTCCTAGAAAGCTGTGTTCCAGCAATAGAACACTGCATGACACTTGAGATTCCATTTACCAGTCGTGTGGCTCTCCTTAGAAGCATGGAGAGATGTGAAGGGACTTGATGGACTACCGAGGATTTCACAAGGGCATTAAATAATAATTGCAGCATGCAGTAAATCTGCCTTCTCTGCATGGTCATCCCAGAGTTTTTGTCTTTTTCTGGACTCTAGCTTTGCTAGACTTAAAGTTCTATGCACTTTACCCCTGCTAAAAAGGAGTGAAATACATTTGCTCTTCTCTTAAACTTATCAAAATTGGCTGAAATCAAATTGATATATTTAACTTTCATATAAGGCTATAGTATATGGTGCAGAAAATAGCATTAGCCTACTAACAGCTGGCACATACGTATTTGACCTTAATGACTTATGAAAATCGACCCAAGAGCAGAACAATTACCTCGGTATGGGCCCTTGCAAGAAGACTGATTAGGGTAATCACAGAGACTCCATTAACTTGTACAGAAGCATGCCTTTTTACTAGTAAATGTAAGGTGCGACTGGGAAAAGGCAACCCTGTGTACCCTCTAGCCAGCTTGGCAACAACCGCATTGGGAGGGGAGCTACACCCAGAACCAGTTGAAGTGGTTACAGAGAAGGGGACTGCTCAGTTCTTTGGCCACACCTTTGGGTGGACCTACAGGCTCTGCACAAGAAAGGAAGGGTTCCTCCATCTTAAACTATAGACATAAGGTGCATTTTGGGATTTTTGGAGTAGCTCCAATAGGAGCTGCTGCAAAAGTGGGTACGGTTGCCTCTGAAATTTTTATCCCATTGTTTAAGGTGGAGCCAGGAGTTAGAGCCCTAGGTGGTGCCAACCATCAATCATTCTGTAAACATCCTCTTCTCTCTCCCACACAGGGTGAAACTGCTCTCACAGCAGGATGAACAGATTCTCCACCCCAACCACTCTGGCTGAATGTGGGGAGATTGACTGATGGCAGCTAGAGTCCTTTTGGTCGTTCTGGGTGTCATCTTGGCTTCCAAGCAGCCAGACACAAAGTCCGTTTCGCTGGAAGACATTTGTTAAGTGATGTGAGTCGGAAGGCCTGAATCCATTTCAGTCTCGTCTTTCTGATGTGCATTTGTAATATCACTTGCCCACAATTATTATTATTAATAAATAAACACCACACAGTTTATTATATTAGTTTTATTATATTTTATTTTTAACCACAGTTGTTCAACCATTTAGACTCCTGAAGTAGGGACCAATGCTGATTGATCTAAATTTCAAAGCAATCGACGCAATTCAAAAATTAATATGCAAACGGCAGATAGTATATACAGTGCAAATGATGTGACCAACCCCATCATTATCAGTGACAGGGTAACTGGCCTTTATTATAATCTCTGACTACAGGTTTATGAAATTCACATCCTAGTCTCTTTCTTGAGCCTTAACTGAGCTGATTGACTAGATGAAGAAGGCACAAACTTTTTAACCAGACTGACTTTCATCACTTATAGGGCAGATTCCAAAGGTTCTCTTGCGTATGAACAAGGCTCATTATTAACAAGAAAGTTGCAGTGTGACAGGTATGTACATTTGTATGTAAGTAAGTAGGCAGAACACTTATTATGGGGTTTTATTTTCTTCTTTTATTATCTTCTACTTTAGATTATTCTCTAATCTTTGTATACATCTTTGGGATGTTTTCTTTCTTTTCCTCCAATCAAGTCCCTCATATATCTTCTTTTTCTTCTTTCAGGTAGACGTGTTCCAGGGCTCCAAGATTACATCCATACCAGGAGAGGGGGAGAGGAAAGAGTAAGAAGCCTTTATTATGTAAGTACAGGGGAAAACTAGTTGCTGTTTTCTACAAGACTGTTTCTTTTTCTTATTACAACTTTCCTTTACTCTTTCCTGTGTCTGGTTAATTCCTAGGTTTTCCTACTCTCTTTTTATCTCTCTAGGTTAGTAACACGCTGCTTCATCTGTTAATCTGTGTTCTCTTTATTATTTTTTTCATTCAAAAGATACACCACCAGCTTCCCGTCACCTTGTGTGCTTGTTTTCTTTATTTTATGTGTGCTATTGTATATACAGGTGTTTAATTAGTGCCCATGTAGTTCTTCCCCGTTTCGCGATCCTCTATTCCCTCCCTGCTATTAATTACATGCCCTTCCCCTGCCCCGTTCACATACCTGGATGAGCCACGCTCCTCCTGGAACGTGGCTGGCTTCTGCATTTGCCGCTCATGGTCTTCTCGTGGCGGACTTTCTCTCTGCGTTGTCTGACGTCCGTCCACTTTTATTTCATCCTTTGGTTTGCTGTCCTGCTTCCCGTCTCCAATTACCACTCTCTGTGTTTCTCCTTGCTGCTGTCCAACACGCCTCCTTCCCCTCGCCCTTCCCTTCTCTTTCCCTTCTCTTCTGGCTTTTCCTGTGTCTCATTCCAGCGTTCCGCTGCTGTCAGGACGTATCAGCTGTAACGCCTCCCCAATGTCCTGAGTAGTGCCCTAGGGGTACGGGAGGTCCGCCCCATTCCTCCACACATTTGCTCTCTCACATTTGCTCTCCCTTGCGCGTGGCTGTTGGAGCCACAACGCGGTAGGGTATCGAGACAGGAAGTCCGCATTGGAAAGTGAGGATCCTGGGGAATGTTTCACCTGAATCATAAAAGGTTGTAACAGTAAGAACCACCATAGTACTCAGGCATTTGTGTCCTTATGTTTTGATAGCCAGGTCAGAGGAGCATGGTCAGTGAGGAGGGTAAATGATCTCCCTAAGAGGTAATATTGAAGTGAGTCGATGGCCCATTTGATAGTGAGACATTTCTTCTCCATCGTAGGGTAATGTTTTTCTCTAGGTAGAAGCTTCCTACTGATGTATAATATTGGATGGAACTGCGCATCTTCCCCTTCCTATGATAACACAGCTCCCAGTCCCTGATCTGAAACATTGGTTTGTAACTGGAAAGGCTTCTGAGAGTCAGGACAGTGTAAGATCGGTTCGGTGACCAGTAGAGACTTAAGATAGATAAATCGTTGCTATTCTAGCTCAGAAAAGTTGGCTATATGGTGGGGTTGTCGTTTCTCTAGTAAAGCCATGAGAGGAGTGGCTATGTCAGAAAAATGTGGAATTAATCATCTATAATAACCAACCATACCCAGAAAAGCCCTTACGTCTTTCTTATTCTTTGGGATGGGAATCTGTGTGATGGCCTCCACTTTATCTACCTGTGGTTTGATTGTTCCTTTCTCTATCACATTACCCAGGTAATTAATTGAATGACTAACTATGTTACCCTTCTCTGGGTTAGCCGATAGTCCGGCTTTTTTGGAGGGCCTGAAGTATGTCTGACAAGTGTTCTAACTGTTTCTCCCAGGTGGGACTGTATATCACAATATCATCTAGGTATGCCGCTGCATATTTCTGATAAAGGTGCAATCTCTGAAAGGTAGCTGGTGCCCCATGTAACCCAAAGGGTAAAACCGTGAATTGATACAGTCCTGAGGGAGTTGAGAAAGCAGTTTTTTTCCCTGTCTAATTTCTGTAGCGGGATCTGCCAATACCCTTTTGTTAAATCCAATCTAGTGAGGTATTTGGCTTGTCCTAGTCGCTCTATCAGATCATCTATGCGTGGAATGGGATAGGTGTCAAAGTGTGATAAGGAACTGAGTTGTTGAAAGTCTATACAGAAACGAATAGAACCATTGGGTTTCAGAAACAATACTACAGGAGAACACCAGGGACTGGAGGAAGGTTCAATAATGCCTGCTTTTATCATTTCCATGACTTCTTTCTCTACTACTTGCTTTCTAGCCTCAGGTATGCGGTATGGTCGTTGTCGGGATACCCTTCCATCTAGGGTACGCATGTGGTGTTTTATGAGGTGTGTTCTACCCGGTTTTCTAGAAAATACCCTCTTGTGGGTCTGTACTATGCCTTCTATTTGTTGTTGTTTGGGATGGTGTTAGTTCAGTACCATAATGAGGCCCTACCACTTGGTTAGATTCGGGGTGAGTAGGAAATACCAGAATTTCTGAGTCTTTATTTGTAGTAATATATCAATTCAAGCCATTGTCATCATTCTCATGCCTTGTTTTCAATAAATTAATGTAATAAATTTGACTTCTATTTGAGCCTGCGGGAATTTCAATCTGGTACGTTACCGGAGTCACTTTCTCTAGGACTGTATAAGGTCCCTGCCATCAGGCTAACAATTTGTTCTCGGTCGTGGGGAGTATTATTATTTTTTGACCTATGATTAGTTCAAGTGACTTACTTCCAATGTCATATTGCGTCTTCTGTCTCCTTTGGGTCTCATCTAGTTGGGTGTGTACGTCCTCCCATACTGAATGTAATGTTTCTTTTAAATCCCTAGTGTAGGTAAGAATGTCTTTTGTCTCCTTCTCGGTTTCTTCCCACTGTTCAGTCGTCATGTCTAAAATGGTCCTAGGGTGTCTCCCGAAGAGAAGCTCAAAAGAACTGTGTCCAGTGGAGGATTGTATATGTGCATGTATAGCATATAACACTAAGGGCAGTTTTTTATCCCAGTCCTTACCGGTGTAATTTATGGTTTTCCGTAAAAGTTTCTTGATTGTTTTGTTGTAGCATTCTACAAGGCCATCTGTTTGAAGAGGGTATATTGACGTCCGTATTTGCTGGACACCCAAGCTATGGCATATTTCAGTCATTAAACGAGTCATGAAAGGTGTTCCCTCATCTGTCAGAAGTTCTTTAGGAAATCCAACCTGGAAAAAAAATTCTATCATGGCTTGAGCCACACTTTTAGTCATCATGCTTGACAAAGGTATGGCTTCAGGATATTTAGTTGCATAATCAACCAGGACCAAGATATATTGGTGACCTTTAGATGATGCCACTAAAGGGCCCACCAAATCCATACCTACCCGTGTGAACGGTGTTTCTATAATAAGTAAAGGGAGGAGGGGAACCTTGGGTTCTAAGGAAGGGTTAATCAATTGAAATTTGGGACATTGTTGGCAATGTTTTTGATTGTCCCCATATATACCTGGCCAATAAAACCATCTCATTAGGTATTCTTCAGTTTTTTCTCTTCCTAAGTGTCCTTCCCTTGTCTCCTCATGTGCTTAGTGTAGAACCTGGGCTCTGTAGTCTTTGGGAACTAGCAACTGTGTCTTTTCATTTCTTTGCTGCGTGACCACGCGATATAGCAAATCATTTCGGATATTCAAATAAGGATCTACCGTTGGATTGATATTGGTGAGGGCAGTATGCCAGGCCTGTTTTAGGGTAGGGTCATTTTGTTGGGCCTATCGGAAGTCTCCTGTGACAGATAATACATTCCTCATTGAATTAGTATTCCTTCCTTCTTTCTTACTATTTTCCCTGTGGTACGTTTTCTTCTGTTTTCGCTTCTGAGCTTTCGTCAGTCTTTCCCTGTGTACGTTCCTTTCTATTTCTACTCTAGAAATAGGTGCTTCTGTCCACCAGGACTCTGCCTGGTTAGTATGTTTTAGGCTGTCTAATAGCTCTTGAAATGCCACAGAATCAGTTCCTATAATGAGATCCTCCACTAGATCAGGGATAACCCTTAAAACAACTTGCTCTTCTTCTCCCCGCCACTTCACCTGTATGACTGTTACTGGATAGGTTTTGCTATCACCGTGTGCACACGTGATGAGTACATACTTTCCAATCAACCACTGCTCTGGGTGTACGTAGTTTTGGTTTACAACACTTTGACTACAGCCCAAGTCTACCAGGGTTCGTCTTACTTGTTGGTTTAATGGTAGATATGTGGTATACAGAGTAGCGGTATTACCCAACCACAAAACTCTCCCTTTGGCAATCCCTATCTCCATGGGTTCTGCCTGGTTCCGTTTCTGTGGACAATATCGTGCAATATGGCCCCACTCTGCACAATGATAACATTGGGGGGGTAGACATGGGCTCCGTCAGTGATGGTCGATAAGGAGGGGTTTGTTCCGTGTTAGAGGTTTTATAGCAAAGGCTTGAGTAGATGGTTTAGTAGCGGGCAGGATTGATCTTGTGACAGTACCCCGAAAGTCCAGAGCCCTGTGTAAAGCACAGGCTAGTTCAATGACCGAGGTGTTGTCCAAGCCGGATGTTGTCTGATCCAGTTTTGAGTGGTTGTACGTAGGGCTTCTAAGTATTGTTCAAGTACTATGGCTTGGAACATTTCTTCTTTGGTGGTTTCTGTAGACGACAGCCATTTACATGCTGCATGTTGACCCGATTATAAAGTGTCCGTGGATTATCGGTACTCATCCACTTAGTATGTCAAAATTGCATCCTATAGTTCTCCTGATCTAGTCCCACCCATTTTAGGATAACTTTTTTTATGTCTACATAGGGGGTTATCCCACCCGGTTTACCGCTTCATAGGCTGCCTGTAGGGGACCAGTAAGTAAAGTAGCAACATACTGGCCCCAACGCTCTTGTGGCCAGGTAGCCAAACTTGCTACCCTCTCAAAGTTTGTAAAGAATGCATCAGGGTCCTCACCCTCCTGGTACTTCTGTAATACCATGCTAGGGACAGTAGGATGCACCCTAGTGGTAGCGATTCTCTCCATAAGCTTTCCTAGTGCAGTTTCGTGTACGAGTTGATTGTTTGCTATAATTGTAGCCTGGTCTTTTAGCGCCCTCTATAGAGCATCACGATCTTCTCTGGCCTCTTTTATTTGTTCCTCCCAAACTAATTGTAAGTGTCCCTGGCTTTCCGCCAATTGGGCTATCATGTCTGCCAGACTTGGCTTCTCCTCCATTTTACTTTCCTGTCTTATATGCTCCCTAATCCCACTTCTCACACCACTGTGACAGGTGAGTCAATTTTTATGTAAGTAAGTAGGCAGAACACTTATTACGGGTTTCTATTTTCTTCTTTCGTTATCTTCTACTTTAGATTATTCTCTAATCTTGGTATACATCTTTAGGATGTTTTCATTCTCTTCCTCCAATCAAGTCCCTCATATATCTTCTTTTTCTTCTTTCAGGTAGACGTGTTCCAGGGCTCCAAGATGCCGTCCATACCAGGAGAGGGAGAGAGGAATGAGTAAGAAGCCTTTAGTAGGTAAGTACAGGGGAAAACTAGTTGCTGTTTTCTACAAGACTGTTTCTTTTTCTTATTATGACTTTCCTTTACTCGTTCCTGTATCTTTTGGTGAGTAGTGCCCTGGTTAATTCCTAGGTTTTCCTTCTCTCTTTTTATCTCTCTAGGTTAGTAACATGCTGCTCCATCTGTTAATCTTTGTTCTCTTTATTAATTATTTTTCATTCAAAAGATACACCACCGGCTTTCCGTCACCTTGTGCGCTTGTTTTCTTTATTTTATATGTGCTCTTGTATTCACAGGTGTTTAATTAGTGTCCATGTAGTTCTTCCGTATTTCGCGATCCTCTATTCCCTCCCCGCTATTAATTACATGCCCTTCCCATGCCCCGTACACATACCTGGATGAGCCACGCTCCTCCTGGAACGTGGCTGGCTTCCGCGTATGCCGCTCCCTCTCTTGGTCTTCTCGTGGCAGACTGTCTCTCCACGTTGTCTGATATCCGTCCACTTTTATTTCGTCCTTTGGTTCGTCGTCCTGCTTCCAATCTCCAATTACCACACTCTGTGTTTCTCCTTGCTGCTGTCCAACGCGCCTCCTTCTCCTCGCCCTTCCCTTCTCTTCCCCTTCTCTTCCGGCTTTTCCTGTGTCTCCTCCCGGCGTTCCGCTGCCATCAGGATGTATCGGCCGTAACGCCTCCGATGTCCTGAGTGGTGCCTCAGGGGTACGGGAGGTCCGCCCCGTTCCTTGTGCCCTGGCACAGTCAGTATATGAAGATAAAATCTAATTGAGACACAAACAGGTAGGTATTTAAAGACAAATAAAAGCCCACATGTAGCTAAAACATATGTGGCATCAAACTATCTGGAAAGGAAAGGTTATTATTTTGAAAGTTGTTATACCAACTATCAGGACAATATAATAGAATGCACTGGAGATGCTATGACTTGGATCCAGGCCATGCTTTTGTGTGACTGATGATTCCCCCAAAGCTTCCCTGTAACAAATTTTGTTGTGCATTTGGCTAGCGTTGGCGCCATTGGATGGCAGTGGGATACTAAATAGATATTGTAGAGCAATAAGTTACTAAATCTCCCCTAGGAGAGAGTGCTTTTAAATGATCAAGTATGTTTAATTTGAGAGAAATCCAAAGGTGTATGTTTTAGAAAGCAGTTCACCAGGCCCAGGAAGCAGTTCACCTGGCCTCACTAGGTTATCAGGGCAGATTCTGTCTTTTAAGAGTTCTTGCCAATCAGAAACCAGGCAGCGTGGTATTTGCAGGCTCAGGTATTGCAGGAGCTGCTTCATCTGCTGGATGTGAGAGCCCACGATTATTTTGATGGCACACACCTCATCTTCAATATTCTTGCAACTATGGTTAAGGGTTCAGCACCGTCTGCAAGATTTTCTCCAGAAACCGAGGCTCAAAGACTGGTTAAGCCTCGGTGATGCCACAAACTGAACTACTAATCTGGACTGCCAATTAAAAAACTCTCTGATTTGTGAACATCAGGATGTCCATTTGGAAACTCTGATCTTTACTGTTTTTAAAGATTGCCTCCATCAAAGTTCCAGTCTTATCTTGGATTCCATTCTCTCCTTGTTAACGATATTACTAGGTCTGTCACGTAGGTTCTGTAGGAAAGTACCATATTGCCTGACATGCTACCCCCATATTTCACTGTATATATGTTGTTTTAGTCTATGTGTCACTGGGACCCTGCCAGGCAGGGCCCCATTGCTCATAAGTATGTGCCCTGTATGTGTTCCCTGTGTGATGTCTAACTGTCTCACTGAGGCTCTGCTAACCAGAACCTCAGTGGTTATGCTCTCTCTGCTTTCCAAATTGTCACTAACAGGCTAGTGACCAATTTCACCAATTTACATTGGCATACTGGAACACCCTTATAATTCCCTAGTATATGGTACTGAGGTACCCAGGGTATTGGGGTTCCAGGAGATCCCTATGGGCTGCAGCATTTCTTTTGCCACCCATAGGGAGATCTGACAAATCTTACACAGGCCTGCCAGTGCAGCCTGAGTGAAATAACGTACACTGCACTTAAGTAACTTATAAGTCACCTATATGTCTAACCATCACCTGGTGAAGGTTGGGTGCAAAGTTACTTAGTGTGTGGGCACCCTGGCACTAGCCAAGGTGCCTCCACATCGTTCAGGGCAAATTCCCCGGACTTTGTGAGTGCGGGGACACCATTACACGCGTGCACTATACATAGGTCACTACCTATGTATAGCGTCACAATGGTAACTCCGAACATGGCCATGTAACATCTCTAAGATCATGGAATTGTCACCCCAATGCCATTCTGGCATTGGGTAGACAATTCCATGATCCCCCGGGTCTCTAGCACAGAACTCGGGTACTGCCAAACTGCCTTTCCGGGGTCTCCACTGCAGCTGCTGCTGCTGCCAACCCCTCAGACAGGTTTCTGCCCTCCTGGGGTCCAGACAGCCCTGGCCCAGGAAGGCAGAACAAAGGATTTCCTCTGAGAGAGGGTGTGACACCCTCTCCCTTTGGAAATAGGTGTGATGGCTGGGGAAGAGTAGCCTCCCCCAGCCTCTGGAAATGCTTTGATCGGCACAGATGCTGCCCATCTCTGCATAAGCCAGTCTACACCGGTTTAGGGATCCCCCAGCCCTGCTCTGGTGCGAAACTGGACAAAGGAAAGGGGAGTGACCACTCCCCTGACCTGCACCTCCCAGGGGAGGTGCCCAGAGCTCCTCCAGTGTGCCCCAGACCTCTGCCATCTTGGAAACAGAGGTGTTGCTGGCACACTGGACTGCTCTGAGTGGCCAGTGGCCAGTGCCAGCAGGTGACGTCAGAGACTCCTTCTGATAGGCTCTTACCTCTCTTAGTAGCCAATCCTCCTTCCTAGGTAGCCAAACCTCCTTTTCTGGCTATTTAGGGTCTCTGCTTTGGGGAATTCTTCAGATACCAAATGCAAGAGCTCACCAGAGTTCCTCTGCATCTCCCTCTTCACCTTCTGCCAAAGGATCGACCGCTGACTGCTCAGGACGCCTGCAAAACCGCAACAAAGTAGCAAAGACGACTACTGCAACCTTGTATCGCTTCATCCTGCCGGCTTTCTCGCCTGTTTCCTGGTTGTGCATACTCTGGGGGTAGCCTGCCTCCTTCTTGCACCAGGAGCTCTGAAGAAATCTCCCGTGGGTCGACGGAATCTTCCCCCTCCAACCGCAGGCAACAAAAGACTGCATCACCGGTCCTCTGGGTCTCCTCTCAGCATGATCAGCATGGTCCCTGGAACTCAGCAACTCTGTCCAAGTGACTCTCACAGTCCAGTGCCTCTTCAGTCCAAGTTTGGTGGAGGTAAGTCCTTGCCTCCCCACGCTAGACTGCATTGCTAGGTACCACGTGATTTGCAGCTGCTCCGGCTCCTGTGCACTCTTCCAGGATTTCCTTTGTGCACAGCCAAGCCTGGGTCCCCGACACTCTAACCTGCAGTGCACAACCTTCTGAGTTGTCCTCCGGCGTCGTGGGACTCCCTTTTGTGACTTCGGGTGGACTCCGGTTCACTCCTCTTCTAAGTGCCTGTTCCGGTACTTCTGCGGGTGCTGCCTGCTTCTGTGAGGGCTCCCTGACTTGCTGGGCGCCCCTTCTGTCTCCTCATCCAAGTGGCGACATCCTGGTCACTCCTGGGCCACAGCAGCATCCAAAAACCCTACCCGCAACCCTTGCAGCTAGCAAGGCTTGTTTGTGGTCTTTCTGCATGGGAACACCTCTGCAAGCTTCTTCATGACGTGGGACCTCCATCCTCCAAAGAGGAAGTTCCTAGTCCTCTTCGTTCTTGAAAAACTCCAAGCTTCTTCCATCCGGTGGCAACTTCCTTGCACCTTCAGCTGGCATTTCCTGGGCTCCTACCCACTCTCGTCACTGTCGCGACTCTTGGACATGGTCCCCTTGTCTTACAGGTACTCAGGTCCAGAAATCCACTGTTGTTGCATTGCTGGTGTTGGTATTCCTTGCAGAATCCCCCTATCACGAATTCTGTGCTCTCTGGGGGTTGTAGGTGCACTTTACACCTACCTTATAGGGTCTTGGGTTGGGCTATGTTTCTAACCCTCACTGTTTTCTTACAGTCCCAGCGACCCTCTACAAGCTCACATAGGTGTGGGGTCCATTCGTGGTTCGCATTCCACTTTTGGAGTATATGGTTTGTGTTGCCCCTATACCTATGTGCTCCTATTGCAATCTATTGTAACTTTACACTGCTTGCATTATTTCCTTTTGCTATTACTGCATATTTTTGGTATTGTGTACATATATCTTGTGTATATTTGGCATCCTCATACTGAGGGTACTCACTAAGATACTTTTGGCATATTGTCATAAAAATAAAGTACCTTTATTTTTAGTATATCTGTGTATTGTGTTTTCTTATGATATTGTGCATATGACACCAGTGGTATAGTAGGAGCTTTGCATGTCTCCTAGTTCAGCCTAAGCTGCTCTGCTATAGCTACCTTCTATCAGCCTAAGCTGTTAGAAACACCTCTTCTACACTAATAAGGGATAACTGGACCTGGCACAAGGTGTAAGTACCTCTGGTACCCACTACAAGCCAGGCCAGCCTCCTACACTGGTTGTGCAGCGGTGGGATAAGTACTTGTAACTACTTACCACTTTGTCATTTTGTACTTTTCATAAGAGAAAAATATACAAAACAAGTTCAGTGTATGTACACCTAACCAAAACGTTTTGCTTTTCTTCTCTTACACTTTCTGCTAAGTGCTGAAAAGTACTCCTAAACTTTCTAAAAGTTTCAAAAAGTTTGAAAAGTTTTTTTTCCTGTTCTTTAAAAAGTCCTGAAACTTGTTCTCTCTTCTCACTGTCTCTAAACCTTCTTCTATCATGTCTGATGTAGGAACTTCTCTTAAAATGGTCAATACTACTTATGACAATCTAAACTTTAAGAGCCTAAGGAGTCTCTGCATTGATAGAGGTTTAGTGATAGGGAAGAACCCCTCTAGAGAATTCCTGTTTAACATGCTCATTGAGAATGATAAGTCCCTAGCTGGCACTTCAACTGAGAAGTTAGTAGATAGCTCACACTCTGACTCAGGGGAACCCCTTGAGAAAGGTGTGGAGGGTTCTCTTCCAAATCTGCCCCTTAGCAGAACTCCTAGCAATGCTGGTAGTAATAGAAGCTCTCATCATAGTAAGGATGCTTTTGTTCCTGGAGGCCAGGTTGTTAGAGTCCAAACTGTTAGGGACAGATCTCCCTCTGTTATTTCCAATTTGTCCTCAGTGTCTAAACATTCCCAACCCACCCACCCTGAAGACAACATGTTAGAAAGGGAACTCAGAAAGTTGAGAGTGGAAGAGACCAGACTGAAGCTTAAACAGCAACAGCTGGCTCTAGACAGGGAATCCCTAGACCTGGAGAAGGAGAGACAGAGATTGGGGTTTGGACCCCATGGTGGCAGCAGCAGTATTCCTGATAGCAATCCTGTGAGAGAGCATGATTCCAGGAATCTGCACAAGATAGTTCCCCCTTACAAGGAGGGGGATGACATTAACAAGTGGTTTGCTGCACTTGAGAGGGACTGTATGGTACAGGGGGTCCCTCAAAGGCAGTGGACTGCTATTCTATGGCTATCTTTCATTGGAAAGGGTAGGGATAGGCTCCTTACTGTTAGAGAAAATGATGCTAATAATTTTGCAGTTTTGAAGGATGCACTCTTGGATGGATTTGGCTTAACCACTGAACAATACAGGATTAAGTTCAGAGACACCAGAAAAGAGTCCTCACAAGACTGGATAGACTTTGTTGACTGTTCAGTGAAGGCCTTGGAGGGGTGGTTACATGGCAGTGACGTTTCTGACTATGAAAGCCTGTATAATCTTATTCTGAGAGAGCATATTCTGAATAACTGTGTGTCTGACTTGTTACACCAATATCTAGTGGACTCAGATCTGACCTCTCCCTAAGAATTGGGAAAGAAGGCAGACAAATGGGTCAGAACAAGAGTGAACAGAAATGTTCATACAGGGGGTGACAGGGATGGCAAGAAGAAGGATGGTAAGTCTTCTAACAAGGGTGGGGACAAATCTAAAAATGAGTCTTCATCAAGCCCACCAAAAAACACTCTGGTGGGGGTGGGGGGTCCAAATCCTCTTCAAATCAAGTAAAAAAGCCTTGGTGTTATTTATGTAAAGTAAAAGGCCATTGGACAACTGATGCCAGTTGTCCAAAGAAAAACACCAAACCTCCCACTAACACAACCCCTACTGCAACCTCTAGTGCCCCTAGTAATAGCAGTGGTGGTGGGAGCAAACCTACTAATTGCCAATCAAAGGGAGTAGCTAGGCTCACTTTTGATAATTTAGTTGGGGTTGGTCTTGTTAGGGAGACCACAGAGGCTGTGCTAGTCTCTGAAGGTGCCATTGATTTGGCCACCTTGGTTGCTTGTCCCCTTAATATGGATAAGTACAAGCAACTTCCCCTAATCAATTGTGTTGAGGTTCAGGCCTACAGGGACACAGGTGCCAGTGTTACCATGGTAATAGAGAAACTGGTACACCCTGAACAACACCTACTTGGTCACCAGTACCAAGTGACAGACGCTCATAACAACACTCTTAGCCACCCCATGGCTGTTGTGAATCTCAACTGGGGGGGGGGGTTTACTGGTCCAAAGAAAGTTGTGGTTGCTTCAGATTTACCTGTAGACTGTCTACTAGGAAATGATTTAGAGACATCAGCTTGGGCAGAAGTGGAGTTGGAGGCTCATGCAGCAAAGCTGGGCATTCCTGGGCATATCTTGGCTTTCACAAGGGCTCAGGCCAAAAAGCAAAAAGGACAGGGTGACTTGGATCTTGGAAAAATGGACCAAGTGCTCCCTAAAGCTAGGGGTAGCAAGGGTAAATCCCTACCCACTATCCCTCCCTCTACAGATGATTCAACTTCTGAGGAAGAAGAATTTCCTCCCTGTGCAGAACCTTCACCAGAGGAGCTGGCAGTAGACACTGCTGAGCTTTTGGGTGGAGGGGGGCCTGCCAGGGAAGAGCTGAGTGTGGCACAGCAATCCTGTCCCACATTAGAGGGTCTCAGACAGCAAGCTGTCAAGCAGCAAAATGGGGATGTCAGTGACTCACATAGAGTTTACTGGGAGGACAACCTCTTGTACACAGAGGCAAGGGACCCAAACCCTGGAGCAGCCAGGAGATTGGGCATTCCCCTGCAGTACAGAGAGTTCCTCCTAACTTTGGCACATGACATTCCCTTGGCTGGGCATTTGGGCCAGATCAAAACATGGGAAAGGCTTGTCCCCCTGTTTCACTGGCCTAGGATGTCAGAGGACACAAAAGATTTTTGTAAGTCTTGCGTGACCTGCCAAGCCAGTGGCAAGACTGGTGGCACTCCAAAGGCTCCCCTTATTCCACTACCTGTGGTTGGGGTTCCCTTTGAAAGGGTAGGGGTTGACATAGTTGGCCCCCTTGACCCTCCTGCTGCTTCAGGCAATAGGTTTATCTTGGTGGTAGTGGACCATGCCACAAGATATCCTGAAGCAATTCCTCTAAGGACCACTACAGCACCTGCAGTGGCAAAAGCCCTCCTGGGAATCTTTTCCAGGGTGGGTTTTCCAAAAGAGGTTGTATCAGACAGGGGTAGCAACTTTATGTCTGCATACTTGAAGGCTATGTGGAAGGAATGTGGTGTAACATACAAATTCACCACACCTTATCATCCACAAACAAATAGACTGGTAGAGAGGTTTAATAAAACTCTCAAAGGAATGATAATGGGACTCCCTGAATAACTCAGGAGGAGATGGGATGTCCTGTTACCTTGCCTCCTTTTTGCTTACAGGGAGGTACCCCAGAAAGGAGTGGGCTTCAGCCCCTTTGAACTCTTATTTGGGAACCCTGTAAGAGGTCCACTAACACTTGTGAAGGAGGGTTGGGAACAACCTCTAAAAGCTCCTAAGCAGGATATAGTGGACTATGTACTTGGCCTAAGATCCAGAATGGCGGAGTACATGAAAAAGGCCAGTAAAAACCTTCAGGCCAGCCAAGAGCTACAAAAGCAATGGCATGAGTAGAAGGCTGTTCTGATTCAGTACCAACCAGGACAGAAGGTGTGGGTATTGGAGCCTGTGGCCCCAAGAGCACTCCAAGACAAATGGATTGGACCCCATCTCATTGTTGAAAAGAAGGGTGAGGTCACCTACTTTTTGACCTGGGCACTGCCAGGAGTCCCCTTAGGGTGCTCCATGTCAACCGCCTAAAACCCTACTATGACAGGGCTGATCTCACCCTGCTCATGGCAACAGATGAAGGACAGGAAGAAGAGAGTGACCCTCTCCCTGATCTCTTTTCTTCCACTGAAGAAGATGCTTTAGTGGAAGGTGTAGTTTTGGCTGACTGTCTTACTGCAGAGCACAATGACAACTGCATAAATCTCCTAGGTCAGTTTTCTGAACTCTTTTCAACTGTGCCTGGCACCACATCTTGGTGTGACCACACAATTGATACTGGAGACAGCTTGCCTGTCAAAAGTAAAATCTATAGGCAGCCTGACCATGTCAGGGACTGCATAAAGCAAGAAGTTCAAAAAATGCTTGATCTAGGAGTGGTTGTACATTCTGAAAGCCCAAGGGCCTCTCCTGTGGTGCTTGTACCAAAGCCTCACTCAAAAGATGGAAAAAGGGAGATGAGGTTTTGTGTAGATTACAGAGGTCTCAACCAGGTAACAAAAACTGATGCTCACCCTATACCCAGGGCAGATGAGCTCATAGGTACACTGGCATCTGCCAAGTATCTAAGTACCTTTGATTCGACTGCAGGGTATTGGCAGATCAAATTATCAGAGGATGCTAAAGCAAAAACTGAATTTTCGACTATTGGAGGGCACTACCAATTCACAGTAATGACCTTCGGTTTGAAAAATGCACCTGCCACTTTTCAGAGGTTGGTGAATACCGTCCTGCAAGGGTTGGAGGCTTTTAGTGCAGCATATCTGGACAATATAGCTGTCTTTAGCTCCACCTGGGATGATCATCTGGTCCACCTGTGGAAAGTTTTGGAGTCCCTGCAAAAGGCAGGCCTAACTATCAAGGCTTCAAAGTGCCAGGTAGGGCAGGGAAAAGTGGTTTATCTGGGACACCTGGTAGGTGGAGAACAGATTGCACCACTTCAGGGGAAAATCCAAACAATCATGGATTGGGTTCCCCCTACCACTCAGACCCAGGTGAGAGCCTTCCTAGGCCTCACTGGGTATTACAGGAGATTAATTAGAAACTATGGCTCCATTGCAGCCCCACTTAATTATCTCACTAGCAAGAAGATGCCTAAAAAGGTATTGTGGACAGCTAGCTGTCAGAAAGCTTTTGAGGAGCTCAAACAGGCCATGTGCACTGCACCTGTCCTAAAAAGCCCATGTTACTCCAAGAAATTCATTGTTCAAACTGATGCATCTGAATTAGGGGTAGGGGCAGTCTTATCACAACTCAATTTTGAGGGCCAGGATCAACCTGTTGCTTTTATTAGCAGGAGGTTGACCCCTAGAGAAAAGCGTTGGTCTGCCATAGAGAGGGAGGCCTTTACTGTGGTCTGGGCAATGAAGAAGTTGAGGCCATACCTGTTTGGCACTCACTTCATTGTTCAGACAGACCACAAACCTCTACTTTGGCTAAAACAAATGAAAGGTGAAAACCCTAAATTGTTGAGGTGGTCCATATCTCTACAGGGAATGGACTATACAGTGGAACATAGACCTGGGAATACCCACTCCAATGCAGATGGACTCTCCAGATATTTCCACTTAGACAATGAAGACTCATCAGGTCATGGCTAGTCTTATTGTCCTTCGTTTGGGGGGGAGTTTTGTAGGAAAGTACAATATTGCCTGGCATGTTACCCCCATATTTCACTGTATATATGTTGTTTTAGTCTATGTGTCACTGGGACCCTGCCAGGCAGGGCCCCAGTACTCATAAGTATGTGCCCTGTATGTGTTCCCTGTGTGATGACTAACTGTCTCACTGAGGCTCTGCTAACCAGAACCTCAGTGGTTATGCTCTCTCTGCTTTCCAAATTGTCACTAACAGGCTAGTGACCAATTTCACCAATTTACATTGGCATACTGTAACACCCTTATAATTCCCTAGTATATGGTACTGAGGTACCCAGGGTATTGGGGTTCCAGGAGGTCCCTATGGGCTGCAGCATTTCTTTTGCCACCCATAGGGAGATCTGACAAATCTTACACAGGCCTGCCAGTGCAGCCTGAGTGAAATAACGTACACGTTATTTCACAGCCATTTACCACTGCACTTAAGTAACTTATAAGTCACCTATATGTCTAACCATCACCTGGTGAAGGTTGGGTGCAAAGTTACTTAGTGTGTGGGCACCCTGGCACTAGCCAAGGTGCCTCCACATTGTTCAGGGCAAATTCCCCAGACTTTGTGAGTGCGGGGACACCATTACACGCGTGCACTATACAAAGGTCACTACCTATGTATAGCGTCACAATGGTAACTCCGAACATGGCCATGTAACATCTCTAAGATCATGGAATTGTCACCCCAATGCCATTCTGGCATTGGGGAGACAATTCCATGATCCCCCGGGTCTCTAGCACAGAACCCGGGTACTGCCAAACTGCCTTTCCGGGGTCTCCACTGCAGCTGCTGCTGCTGCCAACCCCTCAGACAGGTTTCTGCCCTCCTGGGGTCCAGGCAGCCCTGGCCCAGGAAGGCAGAACAAAGGATTTCCTCTGAGAGAGGGTGTGACAAAGTAGCAAAGACGACTACTGCAACCTTGTATCGCTTCATCCTGCTGGCTTTCTCGCCTGTTTCCTGGTGGTGCATGCTCTGGGGGTAGCCTGCCTCCTTCTTGCACCAGGAGCTCTGAAGAAATCTCCAGTGGGTCAACGGAATCTTCCCCCTCCAACCGCAGGCAACAAAAGACTGCATCACCGGTCCTCTGGGTCCCCTCTCAGCACAACGAGCATGGTCCCTGGAACTCAGCAACTCTGTCCAAGTGACTCCCACAGTCCAGTGACTCTTCAGTCCATGTTTGGTGGAGGTAAGTCCTTGCCTCCCCACGCTGGACTGCATTGCTGGGTGCCGCGTGATTTGCAGCTGCTCCGGATCCTGTGCACTCTACCAGGATTTCCTTCGTGCACAGCCAAGCCTGGGTCCCCGACACTCTAACCTGCACACAACCTTCTGAGTTGTCCTCCGGTGTCATGGGACTCCCTTTTGTGACTTCGGGTGGACTCTGGTTCACTCCTCTTCTAAGTGCCTGTTCTGGTACTTCTGCGGGTGCTGCCTGCTTCTGTGAGGGCTCCCTGACTTGCTGGGCGCCCCCTCTGTCTCCTCATCTAAGTGGCGACATCCTGGTCCCTCCTGGGCTACAGCAGCATCCAAAAACCCTAACCGCAACCCTTGCAGCTAGCAAGGCTTGTTTGTGGTCTTTCTGCGTGGGAACACCTCTGCAAGCTTCTTCACGGCGTGTGACCTCCATCCTCCAAAGGGGAAGTTCCTAGTCCTCTTCGTTCTTGCAAAACACCAAGCTTCTTCCATCCAGTGGCAGCTTCCTTGCACCCTCAGCTGGCATTTCCTGGGCTCCTGCCCACGCTCAACACTGTCGCGACTCTTGGACTTGGTCCCCTTGTCTTACAGGTACTCAGGTCCGGAAATACACTGTTGTTGCATTGCTGGTGTTGGTTTTCCTTGCAGAATCCCCCTATCACGACTTCTGTGCTCTCTGGGGGTTGTAGGTGCACTTTACACCTACCTTACAGGGTCTTGGGGTGGGCTATTTTTCTAACCCTCACTGTTTTCTTACAGTCCCAGCGACCCTCTACAAGCTCACATAGGTTTGGGGTCCATTCGTGGTTCGCATTCCACTTTTGGAGTATATGGTTTGTGTTGCCCCTATACCTATGTGCTCCTATTGCAATCTATTGTAACTTTACACTGCTTGCATTACTTCCTTTTGCTATTACTGCATATTTTTGGTATTGTGTACATATATCTTGTGTATATTTGGCATCCTGATACTGAGGGTACTCACTAAGATACTTTTGGCAGATTGTCATAAAAATAAAGTACCTTTATTTTTATGACAATCTGTGTATTGTGTTTTCTTATGATATTGTGCATATGACACCAGTGGTATAGTAGGAGCTTTGCATGTCTCCTAGTTCAGCCTAAGCTGCTCTGCTATAGCTACTTTCTATTAGCCTAAGCTGCTAGAAACACCTCTTCTACACTAATAAGGGATAACTGGATCTGGCACAAGATGTAAGTACCTCTGGTACCCACTACAAGCCAGGCCAGCCTCCTACAGGTTCTCATTTTTCTAATGAGACCACTGGATTTTAAGCAGCAGAATCGCCTGCGGTGTGGGAGACTGAGTCTGACCCACTACAGTTGACACCTGTCGCTCCAATCTGGGTTTTGCTCCTGCTAACTAGCAGTGCCTCATCTCTACCCAAGGGCAGGGATGATTGGGCAGCTGAGCGCATGACATAACTGGTTTCTCGAGGAAGCCGTGGTCACTCAGGTCATATCCGTTTCTCTCCGTTACATTAGTCTCATATATACAATGACAAACAGAAGCAGTATATGTTTCAATAGTGATTTTAATGAAGCGACTGCATCTTAGATAGCAAAGCATAGGCTGCAATAACCAGGACGATACAGCATGACAAGATTAAAATTATGACAAGGAGAGTGAAGCATAGAAATAACGCTACCATATTGTCACTGCAGTCAATAGACTAATTCCTACCTAGGCTATGATAAAGCACAGCATGTTAAGCGTAATTCTGCCCTTCAGGTTTCCCTGGGAAGACATCATCCCCCATACCTGAGCAAAGGCCTGAAGTCTGCATAAGGAGCTGTAGCAAAGCATTCAGCAATTAGGATACAGTTGTGGTTCCCTGGCTGGAATCTCCCTGTAATGTGTAAGAGACAAGGAAGTGTTTTTATAATAAAACAACAGATTTTCTGAGAAAATGCCCCTACTTTATGCCACATTCATTAGCAACCTATCTTACTGCAGCCTTGGCAGAAGCACAGAGTGATCAAGAATGTCTTGTTTGAGAACAGAGTGCTGGCCTATGCAAAAACAGCTAGATAGAGAAAATAAAACAAGACCATAAAAGTGTCTACTGTAACAATAATAAAACAAAGCCAAATAAAATATATCTAGGTTAAAGTGCACAGCGGCAGGCCTGATGTGTTTAAATAATATATATGAAACTATAACTAAAATGGCTACACAACAGGTTGACCTGGTATTGCCATAAACAAAAGAGCTAGATGAACTAATATTTCTGAAAATAACATTATCAGTGTCATTCTTTCAAACAGTGATACACTAATTTCCAGCATTTCGACATCCCTGTTACAGAAGTCGAGACCATTCAAAATTGAGCAGGATGGATCACAGTAAAATGCTCCCACAAAGCGTGAATGATACTAGTGCTCCACTAGCTAGGCTGGTTTTCACAGTAAAACAGAGTTTTTTTCAAGATTGTAATCCTGGCACACCTGCTGGTTCATGGCAAAGCGGCTTTATATCTGTAGAGAAAACATCAGTAGTACCACTTGTCGTGGAATATGAACTCCAGCAGTATTGTCCATATTGTAAACTCCAAGGTAAAGGTGTAAACGTGAGGCCTTACCTCTTTACAAAATTCCTCTAAAAATTTGAAATATGGTGGCCCTTATAATACTCTGGGTTAGCCATCAAGACTTTAATTTTGTAATGTATTTACTAAAATATTTTTATAAAGGATTGGGCTCACATTATGGATTGTTATAAACAGTTTAAAGCAGAATTTAATGTTCGGCAATAAACACAATGCAATTGGTGGTTTTAATTTATTTTACTACATATGAATAATCTAGCAATTATCTAGTATAATAAAACATTTCCCCCAACTGCAACATTTTTTCTAAAGAATATGACAACCCAAACCTGCCTATGCCCAGTGCTTAATTTGTGCTTGTTATTTCCGGTGTGGGGCACCAACACTTATTTTTGAGGGCCGGCGCTTAATTTTCTGCCTCAAGCATTTATTGCGAGCAAAAGACACATTTGTGAAAGATGGAGGAAGAGAAAAATGAAAAAGCGTCACAAAGGGAGAAAGCAGAAATCTGCAAGAGTGAGCTGAAGGGGAAGGGAATGGCTATTAATGGATTGAAAAGGCCCGAGTTGGCTTCGGGATTACGCTGCCTCAGTATTCCGTGTTCGTACATTTAATTGCCTCAGCCGCATATTTAAGAGGAGGGCTAAGGGCACTGGCACGTTTGTATTTACAAATTAAGCACTGCCTATGCCACTGCAATCAACACCTTATAACTCATCCTACGGCGGCAGAACATCCTCACCCTTAGGACATAAACAGAAGCACTGTGCAGCTTAATTTCAACAATGCAGAATTTTAGGAAGAATTTAAAGTTTGGAAACGTTTCATCTCAGTGTTCTTTGAACAACACTTCTGAACAGTAGGTATAAACAGGAATTTCAGACACACTTTTACTTTAATAAATGTTGCCTCAATCTAATTCTTCCTTAAGAAACCTTTATCAAATCTAATAATATTTTCTCATGACCTTTACATTTGCCCCAGATATGTAATTAATTCGCAAGTTAATTATTTGTTCAAGTCCTCTCCTACTCATGAAATGTGCATGTTTTGATCATGCAAAGAAACACTGTAACACTTAGTTGCTATATGGTATTTCATACAATTTAATTCACTTTCAAAATGCCATAGAAACAAGCTACAAGCTCCATTAGAATGTGTATTGTGTAGGCACAAAGATAAAGCCCTGCGCTATCTCTTTAGGACATTTTGTTTACACACAGTGGGTTTACGCCAGCCCATAGATTGCTATTGGTTTGCTTGTGCGTCCTCATTTCCTTAATCCCCATATGTCAATGCATGCATACCTCAAGCCCTGATCTTGTTTGGCTCCCCTGGAGCATGGACCGAGTACTTGTGTCCTTCCACTCCTTCCGTTTTTGGAGCTATTTTATATTTGTGTTCAAGCACGCCATACAAGAGCTTGTGTATTCCTGCTGTCTGCTATACCCTCGTCCTTATTGCCTTTATTCCCTGCCACCTCCCCCTCCCCCCCCCTTGTTGCTTATTTTCCCTACCACCACGGGTTTCTCCTTTAACCCCATCCCCCCATTCCTTTTCACCGCCCCCCCCCTTTCATGTTTGGATTTCACAACTCTTCTGTGCCTTATGAAAATGTTATCCAGAGTTCAAGGCTGCTGTTCCTTTCAAACCTTCCTGGTGATGTCAGCAAGCGCTGTGTATCCCCAGGGTCCACATAAGAGAATTCAGATACGTGTGTGTTAATTTACTCCTTCAAAGGCTCGAGCTAGTGGCCGAGTTCAGCTCCTGTCTTTTTTACTTTACTAAAATGTGCAGTCCATGGTAAAGGACATATGCCCAAGTATATCAGTTCAATTCCCCAAACCCTATGTAGAAAAACAAAAAATTACATTTAGTCTTTTTTTTATATAAATAATATTGCGAACGAACAATCGCTGTTAGTTTCGTTCTCACACCTTTTTAATGCCAAACAATTACACTAGTAGAAAGAAATGATTGTGACTTTCAGATGGACAGAGTTGGTGTGATCCTGCACTTCCTGGAGAGCGAATGCTCAAACAGGGCGAGTAGGCAGGAACCACGGCTGTTCTGGTGCTGGAGAGCTGTGTTTGTGGCTGTGCAGACCATCTAGGTCTCGGGTACGGGCTGCGTGCAGACTTGGATTTCCCCTCCCCACCCCTGTGAATGAGAAAGCATGGAATGAGGCAGTTTCTTCCTCTTCTGATGCTTTATTTATGAAAGAAACAGTGCTACTCCGCTCGGACACTTTTAACCACTCGTGTAATAACTTTAAAAATTTGCACTGACAAAGCCAAAAGGCCTGGTTTTGTAATATATTGAATTATGTTTGTGATTTTTTGTGGTAGTTTTATATAGTTTGACTCAAAGGTATTGAAGCGCTTCACATGAGCACCAGTTAAATTGCACAAGGATACGTTCATGTTTTTAGGCATGATGAGATAAAGTGATCTGCCCAGAATCATGGGTGTGCTTACTGAGACTCGCATGTAAATGTGAAGTCTACCAGGGCCTGTGTTTATTATGTGTGTCCAGAAATACAGCTACATTTTTGAACAATTTCTGGCATATACGCTTTTGGTCTCCTCCTCAGGTGTGAGTAAGGAAAACTTGCAGGTGCACATAGCCTGCCTCCACAGCAGCTGCTGATAGACATCTTTGATAATGAATTAATCTTAAAATAATACAAAGTAAACCATGCTCTCCTGTTTTTTCGTAGGGAAAGAACAAGTATGAGGATGAGATCACATAGATAGAAAAATTCATTTGAGATTGCCTATCTTCGTATAATTGATAGAGGGTTTGGCATCTGCAGAGCTCACACTCTCTGGTTGGCTCCAGTCTTTAAATTGATTTTTAGGTCTTGACTGAGAAAGTGCATGTGTGTAGCTTGCAAGACATATTGTTAGTGTACTGTGGGCTTAGTGCCCACCCATTTCTTTCCATTGGTTGGCTTCGTCTTCACTCTCATTTCATTGCTTCTCTTTGGTTAGCATGTGTCATCTCGACTTTTTCTTCGTGCATTTGTCCTTCCACTGGAGCCTGGCTCAAGTAACGCTTCCTTGTTCAACTGAGTGTCCTTCCACTGCTTGCACTTTTGAAGGCACTTTCTTTTTTCTTTTGTTACTCCCTCCATTATTGATACTTGTTACATCTCCTCCTTGGATGATGCTGCCTAATCCCTCAAACCCCCTCCTACATTGTTGTTTCTCCCATCCCTCCCACACTTCTCCCACTGTCCATGGTGTGGCTTACCTCCTCCCACTGACCTTGTTGTTCCTAACCCCCTCCCGCTATCCTACCTCTGTCCCTCGTGTTACTTGTCCCCTCCCAAACTCAACCCTCGCTGTTATGTTGATATGCCCCAGAACAAAAAAGTCCTATTACACGGCCAGTGCTCCCCTTCTCATTGAGCTTTTTATCCCCTTTATATTTTATATTTTAATTAATTTGCAGCGCCCTGCTCTGTTGTTGCTTGCCCCCTAACATTCCCATCCCATTTTGCGTTTATTCTGCCCTTTCCCACCCCTAAAAAAAGCAGCAGCATGAAAGTAAAACAGGCACTGTCATGCAGCCAGTGTCAGTTACTTTATGCCATGCTGCACAGCAGTCCTACTGCTGTGCAAATGGCTAAAAAGAAACTATCTAAGCTAATTGATCACACATAGGTGAAACCTGTTGGCTTTGCCAATGCTTGTTTTAATTGATTGAATTCTACGACAGTCTACTCTGCAGCATTGCACTGTCTGCCACTGAACTCTACTCTATGCCACTGCAATCTATGCCATAGTGCTATACACCACTGCACTGTATGCCACTGCATTCAACACCATTGTACTCTGCATCACTCCACTCGATGCCACTACACTCTACCCTGCACCACTCCACTCTATGCTGCACCAATCTACTCTACGTCACTTGTACTCTGCAACAAGGCACTCTCTACCACTGAACTCTATGCCACGCTACTCTGCACCACTGCAATCTATGCCACTACGCAATCTACGCCACTCCACTGTACTCTACACCAATGCATTGTAAGCCACTACCTCTATGCCAGTCTTCTTTGCATCATTCCACTCTACGTCAGTCCACTCAAAGCCATTCTATTCTACTCTGCACCACTGCACTTTATGACACTGCACTCTGACACTCTACTCTGTGCCATTGAACTCTACACCACTTCACTCTACTCTGAAGCAATCTACTCTATGCAAAAGCCTTCTATGCCACTATATTTCACTCTGCCACACTCCACTCTATGCCACCTCACTCAATGCCACTGCGATCTACCCTGCACAATTCCACTCTGCACCATACACTGCACCCTATGCTGCTGCACTCTATGCCAGTCTACTCGACACCATTGCACAGTATGCCACTATACTCTACTCTGCAGCACTGAACCCTATGCCACTGTATTCTACTCTTCATCACTGTACTCTACACTACTGCTTTCTAAGCCACTCTACTCCACCCACTGCACTCCAAGACACTCTACTCTGCAAGACTGCACTCTGCCATTCTATTCTGTGCCACTCTATTCTGCACCAATATACTCTGTGCCACTGCACTCTATGCCTCTGCACCACTCTACTGCAATTTACACCAATGCACTCTATGCCACTGCACTCTATACCTCTATACTCTGCACCAATCTACTGCACTCAGTTCCGCAGACACTGTCTTGTAATCTCTACACTTACCCAGTAATCTGATGCGGGGGTCCCGCACAGAGCATCATTCTGTGTTTCATTCAGATGCCCACTTTGATTATAGTGCAAAGTCCATCTTCTGCACACTCTCACTGTCTGCAAGGCACAACCTTGATCTTCATTCTTTTGTAAGGGAATGAAATGATTAGAATCCTTTTGTGCATTTCAACCACTTTCATTTATTTTACTATCTCAATTGAAAAAGCCTATGTATTTTTTTTTAATTTTGTGACCTTCGCATTTATCAATTTGAAGGTGTGTCACAGAGCTAACTGGGCATCGATTCATCTGCAAAATTATTAAGCACAGGCAAGCTTCGGGTACATCCGTCTAGCCATCCCATCGCCTAGTACGATCTATTTTAGAGCCTTATACCGCACTGCAGGTAATACCGAAAGGTAATACTGCCGTGGGAAATAACAATACCACAGGGTGCAGCTGCTCTCTGCTGCAGTATTTCCTCCCCAATGTGAGTTTGCAGGTTGGAATGGGGGCTAATTCTGCAAAATCGTATATATTCCCATTTTCAACTGCAAAGCTCAAATTCCTGCACTAATGGTAAAGTGCACCTCCAAGATGGGGGGAGCGCGGCCCCTTAGAGCTCAGGGCTGCTGTGGCCCAAACCCCCGCACTAGTTGTGTGTCAGGCTGGCCAGGGTACTTCCACCCTCACGCCTCGCGAGGTGTGGGGGCAGAAGTAAGGTGAAGATGTTCGCGGGGGCGATGTTGTTTCCGGCTCCGGCTGCCGCGCACCACGAGTGGGGGCTATTTAAGCGCCCCCCCAAAAAGGCTCAGCCTTTTCTTGTGTGGCGGCGAAGAGTCCTGGGGCCAGCGTTGCAACGTTGTTGGACATCGGATCTTCGTGCAGACTTTGAATGGCACGACGACGTCAGACCTGCATGCCGCCTTCATTGGATTTTGTACGGCTCAGCATTCATCCTCCGGTCGCTTAGTGGTTTTGCAGGCTGGAGGTCGCGCTGGTTGAGTGCACCACCCTCGCTTGTTTGGATTCCTGCCCTGCCTCACGGGCTGCATCCAGAGTCTTTATTCCCCCCTTTTCATTAGGATGCTAGGGCGTCGCTTTCATTAGTCGCTAGGGCGCACATCGGTAGCTCAGTGCGCTGCACGCTCGCTGATTTGAAATACGCTGTTGGGTCAAAGGGGTAAATCGGGTCAAAGCTTAAGATTATTGCCATAAGTTAAATCCTCCAGGCGTCAGGTTACTCAGGCTGGAGTTCACGCTCACAGAGTGTCTGTGCATCTTAAGTCCCCGAGTAGCCTGATTGAGGGCTACACGCAGTGAAATCAGCTGTAAAATACTGTAGTTCACTCGCGCAGTTTAAGAGGGCCGTTTTTATTGTTCAATTTGTCATATTACAAAAGGAGTCTCACTAAAGTTGTTTTTGGGCCCCTCATCCCCTTTTTTCTATAATAATTTTACGACTTAACTAGCTAAAGGCTTAATTTTGCCTTGTACTACTTGACAGCCCCTCTAGCAATTTTATCAGTGTTTTTCCAAGTGGCTCTCCCCAAATATGCAGACCTTTGCTCCCTGGTGCACAATTAGTGCTTTCTGCTAGGCCTTCCTGACCTAGCTAGGTGACGCCTGGTTTGGTGTCACACAATGTCGGCCTGGTCTGGGCCAGGAACGCCCATCATTCAGGGTAAGTGGGGTCACTGGGAGGAGGAGTTGGATTTGTGATAAGGTCTGTAATTTAATTGAGCTCATTTACAAAATTACAAAGTATATGTTTCATGGTATTTCAGGTTACAAAAATAATTTATATTAGGACTCTAATAATACAGTGCTGTAATTTGAGTGTGCGCTTTTACAAAGTTGCATAGTTTATGTTAAGCGGTATTGTGTCACTTTAAATGCAATTGAGAGTCATGGCTTGTAATCGCAATAAGGTGGGTAAGAGGAAGGGCAGGGACCCTGAACTGTCTCAGCTGTTGAAGTTAGTGTTGGCGAAACTGGGCAGTGGGGATTCAGACAGCAGAAACTCTGCATCGAACAGAGAAAACAATGGTGCAGAGATTGACCGCCCTAGGCGGTCAGATGTCCCCCCGCGCAGCATTCCCTCCTGTAAAGCGAAGAAATAAGAGGCAGGTTCCAAGCGCACAGCAGCCATCTGCCTCTCCGTCAGCAATCATCCTACCTGCGCAGTCCCCTACGCATATACTTTAGTAGTATCTGTAGGCGCTACTTCAGAGGTTCCTCCGGTGGAATAAAGAACAGTACCTACACCTGAGTTAGGGGTATTAGCAATCCTAACAGACATTCGGAAGTCATTGTCAACATTGTCTGCACCACCTGCGGTGCCAGTGGTCCAGGCGGCCTCACCAGTTCAGGCTGCAGTTCCAGTTGTCCCTCTTCCGGCATTGCAAGGGCAGGGCAGTTCCACTGCCCAGGTATCTATGCAGGATGGGACCACACAAGCACTGCTGGCGGTGGCCCAGCTATTGGCTAATATTCATACCTCAGCTACCCCTGCTCCACCTACAACTCCATGGGCCACAAATGACACTCTAAGAACTCTGTGGCAGAGCTCAAATGCCAGGTTGAGGTGACTGCGGCAGCACACAGTGCTACATCAGCGCCCTCTGAGGCGGCAGGTCCGAGTGTTATCCTGGCACCGTGCATGCAGCCTCTTGCCCCCACCAGAATAGAAAAAAGTAAGGTTACTGAGAGCAACAATAACATGTCTGGGAGCGGTACTATGGAGGCGGGGACCGGACAAAACACGCTATTATCCCGACCAGGTAAGCTCGCTGCTCATGTTGGTTCAGAGGTAAAAGAAAAGATCTGGAAAGGAGAATTTGTTGAAATTTTCTCTCTCATTAGAGCTAAAAGAAGAGAGATAGAAGTCAAAGACAAGGAGGTGAAGGCATCGTCTTCTAGTGATAAAAAACCCAAAGTTGAAGAAAATATAACAAATTGGTTGTTTGGGTTCAATGTCTTTATGTCCGTCATGCTTGAGAAGAAGCCTGAGTTGGCTACATCAATGATTTGCTATGCAAATAAAATATTGAGAGCACACCACATGTATGGTGGTAACTCCTGGTTAGAATATGCTAGAGACTTCATGTGGGCCAAGGTTGAAGACCCAGGAATTGGTTGGGACCAAACTGAAGTGAACGTATGGTTAGAATGCGTAAATAGCAAATTGCCTGGGAAGCAGCCCTTTCGCCCACAATTTCCAGTGATAAAAAAGGTTTGTGCTGAGCATTCAATAGAAAAGTATGTTCTCGCCCACCAGGATCTTGTGAATTCAGACATACCTGCTCCTTTTGCGGGCACCGTTCTCACCCAGAGTACAAGAGCATTAAGAAATCCAGAGAGAAGGTTAAGGAGGGGAGTAAGCCCTCTACTTAAATCTACTTTGCCATCCTAACAAAGACTCTGCAGAACTCCTAGTTAATGGCTTCTCTTTTGGTTTTAGAATCCCTGCTCTACAAGTACCTCCTATTCCATATTGCAAAAATTCATTATCAGCCTTGAGGAACCCGGGGGTGGTGGCAAGGAAGATAGAGAAAGAAAGGCTGTTAGGCAGGTTGGCGGGTCCCTTTTCCTCCCCACCAACAACAAATGTTGTTTGTTCTCCTTTGGGGGTGGTTCCCAAAAAAGAGCCAGGCCAGTTCAGGTTGATACATAATCTATCAGCTCCGCGGGGATCTTCTGTAAATGAGGCAATTGACCCCCAACTATGCTCAGTCCGATATGCAACTGTAGACCAGACCCTAATGAAATTACACACCATAGATCATAGGGACTTCTGGCAAAGAATGACATTGAATCTGCTTTTTGGCTCCTTCCAGTTCACCCTGATGATTACCATTTATTAGGGTTTCAATTTAGTGGGTCGTACTTCCACGATAAATGCATGCCTATGGGGTGTAGTGTGTCCTGCAGTTACTTTGAACAATTTAGCACCTTGTTGCAATGGATTTTTACCAAGCACACAGGACACAAAGAAGTGATACACTACTTGGATGATTTCTTGGTACTGTGCCATCCGGGGTCGGCGAGGTGCTTGTGGGCCCTCCAGGCTTTGACTTCTATGTTTGAAGAATTTGGGGTCCCATTAGCCCCAGACAAAACAGAAGGCCCCTCTACCTGCATCACATTTCTGGGGATTGAGATAGATTCCATAGCGGGTGAGCGTCGCTTGACCTCTGATAAATTGCAGGTTTTTAAGAATTCCATTAGCTCCGTATTGTCACAAAAGAAAGTCACTGTCCATCAGCTGCAGGTTCTAGTAGGTCAACTGAATTTTGCCTTACGGATTATCTCCATGGCACGCCCCTTTTCCAGGTCCATCGCTAGGGCAATGGTTGGTTTGACCAAGAAGCATCATCACACTAGACTGTTGCTTGAAGTTAGGGAGGATTTAAAAATATGGGATGCCTTTTTACAGGATTTTAATGGGGAGGTCATTTGGCCTCATCGTCCAGTTCCTAGTCCTACCCTGGGTTTATTCACTGATGCAGCCGGCAGTGTAGGTTTTGGCGCCATTTTGGGCACCTACTGGTGCAGAGGCAACTGGCCAGTTGAGTGGGTTGAGAAGGGGATTACAAAGAATGTAGCATTTTTAGAACTGTTCCCCATTATCGTCGCCGTCACAATCTGGGCCGTGACATTTAAAGACAGATCAGTGATATTCTGGTCAGATAACATGGCGGTTGTAGAGGCGATTAATAGACAAAAGGCAACCTGCAGAATGGTGCTCTGTCTCCTGAAACACTTGGTGTTAATCTGCTTGAAACTCAACATTACCTTTCGTGCAAATCATGTACCTCGGGTCCATAACAATGCTGCTGACGCTCTATCGCGCTCATTGATGCAGGACTTTCTGAGGTTCCACCCCCAGTCGGCGGAGAAGATGACGGAGTTCCCAGCATATCTGTGGAAGATTGGAGCCCCGCCCTCCCCTCTTTAGTAGCAGCATCCCTAGCAACCCGCACAAGGGTGGCATATGAGAAATCATTCCAGCAATGCAGACATTTTCTGAACTCGCAACAAATTACAGAATTGTTTTCTACACAGGCCATTTGTGTTTTTTTAAGTCATTTGAAAGAAAGGGGCCAACCAGTTTCATGCGCCAAGGCTCACTTGTCCGCTATTCGTTTCTTTGCGAGACTACAGAATCAGGAGTTCCATTTGAACACCTTTGTCATAAAGAGGGATGTGGCTGGTTGGGCTCGACTAGAGGGCGCAAAAAAGGACACTAGGTGCCCCATAACTGCTCCCTTATTTAGGGAGGCTCTTGGACAGAATCCCCAATGTGTGTTCCACGCCTTTTGAGGCGCCGTTATTCGCTGCAGTATTTACTACAGCTTTCTATGGGGCTTTCCACGTTAGCGAATTAGTGGGGTCTTCCAAGGGTGACCACGCAGGAGGCCTTCAGTGGGCCGATGTACGAATCATACCGGGGTTGGTGACAATTCAATTGCAAAAGTCCAAGACTGATCAATTGAGAAAGGGCTCACAAGTTGAACTTAGAGCAGCACCAGGGTCTCCGTTATGCCCGGTGGGTCACTTGGGATCACACCTGTTGGCCCGCCCCTCCTCTGGGTCATCTGCCCTTTTTCTACATGCAAACGGGGAATGCTTACTGCGGTACCAATTTTTAGCAGTATTGAAGGTGACTCTTGGGGCTTTAGGGGTGGACCCTCAGGGGTACTCTTCCCATTCTTTCAGGATTGGGGCAGCTACCTTAGCGACCGGCGCAGGGATGTCAGTAGCAGACGTAAAGTCTATCAGGAGATGGTCATCCAATTGTTATAAGCGCTACATTAGACCTGATTTGAACTGATGGGTGCTCCCTCACTCAAAGTTTGTGAAATGCGTGTTGGTTTCTCATAAAATTCTCTTTCTTTTCAGTTCAATGGCACTTCACGTGGTTTGGGTCTTAGGACATTCTTTTGCTTGGCGGGTGGCCTACAGGTTGCAACTGCTCCGTAAGCCTAAGCCTAAGCCGACAGCGATCCAGGATGTGGCTTTTCGCTGGTGTGGGGTTGGTGGACTAGGAATCACGCAGCTACAGCAACTTGTGGAAATGGCAAGGAAGTGCGAGGGACTACAGTTCCCGGATCTCATTATTATACATATTGGTGGCAATGACTTGGTGCGCATGGGATGCAAAGCACTCAGGGAAACTATTTTTGCTGAAATCACCAAGTTATCCAAAGAGTTCCTGAACGCGGCCATCGCATGGTCGCATATGGTACCTCGCCGCAACTGGGGTCCAGACATTAAATCAAGGACAATCAATGTGTCTGTTGGGAGGCTCACTGCCAAAATGGCAAGATTGTGCCCGGGTCCTGGCCGCTTATGGAACATTCCGCATAAACTTTTAAAAGGTCCAGATATGTTCCACAGAGATATGGTACATTTGTCTGACGCAGGAACTGACCAATTTATTGCAGACATGTGGTCCTTCTCTCACAGCTTGTTTGCGGGTGGGGAGGGCGAAGGACCTTTGGGCCCCTGGTCGCCCTCGTGGCGGGAGAAGAAGTACTAAAGTAATCATAACCAACAGAGGGGTTCCCAAGGCTGGGGCCCCGGGATAACACCAGAGGTAGGATCCTGAAGTCCTAAACCAAACTGCGGATGTACACACCAGGTTAGGGGGCCCAGATCGCTGGGGTGGCCGTGGGGCTCCCGCTCCTGGCCGCCCCGTTACACCCCCTTGGCAGATTGGTGTTTGGGAAGGTGGCGGAACCCTGAGCCGCCCCCCCAGGGATACAGGTGAGGTACGGTTCACCTGTGTGGTCCAAGGGAGGTTCAGGACAGAAAGGGATCCTGTCACATTGATTTATGGTTAATGAATAAATCTTATTGAAATGTTTTTTTATAAATGGTTTTATGAATATGTTTTTGAAGATTCTTTTCCAGGTGAATTATTACTGTCTGTGTTTTTATGAAGTAATTGGTAAAAGTTGTAAATAAAATTCTTCCAACAAGTAAGTTTTGACGGTCTGCGTGTAGCAGGTGTTGGGGTGAGGGCTCTCTGGTGGTCTCTGAGTTCTATTGTGTGTGAGGAAAACCTACTGGGTCCTTGAGAAATCTGACCACATCATGTAATGCAGATACTGACTCTCAACTCTGTTTGCTCCTCACTCATCATTACCAGTCAACTTGGACCGAGAGCCTTATTCTCCTTATTACAGTCTTCACTATTACTTTCTTGTATCTGTTAGCTTCAACTCCCTCACTGTCCCATGAACGTCCTCATTACAAGTCTGGCCGATCTGAGTGGGCCAGTATTTCTACACCTGGTTCGGATTCGGGAACACTTTGCCCAGATTCACTGGGTGCATTACCCCACCCAATAAAAACACCAGAGGTTCCCCAGACAATATCCATCTATTCAGAAGACATGGTGAATTTATTTTGTAAAGTGCCCAGAATATAAAAAATCTGCATGCTGTAAGGGACCTGTGTTTTTGTGTACATATGTTAGTTCCCATTCCGGTCACTTGGGATCACACCTGGTGTTAAAAGGAGGGATGCCTGTGGGACATGGAGGGTCTGATCTGAGAGGTGCAGACCCTTGGTCAGAGTGTGTGAGTGTCAAACGTCATGGTCTCCTCCGAGGGTCAAAGCGACCAATCAGTCAAAACGATGATCCTGTCACCTGCCCCATAAAAACAAACATATGACAAGACAGGGGCCAGCTCAGGGAATGCATTTAGAGGACAAAGCACATTTAGTTTTAGTAATCTACAAACCTTTCTTGGAATCTTATATTGCTGGTGGCAAACGGAGCTAGAACAGTCCTTCTTATAGCAACAATGGGGAACAATTTTACAAATATTATACAAGAGCACTACAAATGCACAGTTACAAGAGGCAACTCGGAAAATGTTACTTATGTGGTATAGAACATCACAACACCCACAAGCCATAGATACATATAGAACTGATCAACGCTGGAAAGGATGCATCCAATTAGGCATGAAAACCACAACTTATGATACTGACCTGTATAAGCAGCTACTGGAGGGAGCTCGTTAAGGCCATTCAATATATAGGCCCTCATTACGAGTTGCACTTTAATAGCCCGATGTTGTCGGATTTCTAGACAGAAATATAGCCCCAGTGTCATGCAGTTATGAGTACAACCCCATGGAATTGGTAATTACCATGTGGGACCTACATTTCTACCCGTGGAATCGGGTAGACTTGTGGTGGAGGCTCCACAGTAGTCGCGGGATCTCCTTACTTCAGTTTTTTATTACAGAGATCCAGCCATGAGTGTGGAGCCTCCAACACGAGTGTAGAGGCTCTTTGTACATCGAGCCCCCAGTAAGTACAGATGCAGAAAAACGAACCCCTATTAAATTTCGGTCTGTCTGGCTTGTAATGAGATAACTAATAGGCAGAAAGATTCCAGTATCTTCCAGCTGTATTATGTTGCATTGAGTAATGTCGGAGAAATAGGAAAAACTGCTTTCCACTTAATAATATGTTACATCTGTGTGTCAAATAATCTCTTTTGGTTAAATCGAGTTCAGTCCCTTGGCTCCATGTGCAAGACTGGTACAGCAAATTATGCTATGTTCTAGGCATGGAAAATATATCACCATTTGCGCGCTGAAAAGGGCTTTTTATCTCTCATCTCATCTTAAAAAAAGTTTGTTATTCGTGCTCCAGTTCCATATGAAGTTGCTAATATAATATGCCTCCCTTCCCTTTGCAGCAAAACCAAATGAAGTAACATTGTGAGTTTCATATAAAAAACTGAACGGTTAGCTGCATTTCACTCACATCAAAATAATTTCACACAGCATAAAAATGAATCATTTATTACAAGCTAAATTTTGCATAAAGCAATTTTAAAGTGTAATTTTAAGAGTAGCCATTTTTTTCTTAGAAGACATTATCATGCTGTTACTTTTGTTCAAAATGTAAAATGTTCCCGAAAAGTACAAACACCATGGCTCCTCAAATAATATATCAATAATTAGATATTTTTACATACACCTTTTGTGGGGTTTATGTGATAACATTTTCTCACTGTATATTTTATTATGCACCTTGGTGTGACTAGAAAAGGACAGTTATAAATTTCCTCTGTTCGTTAAAAAATAAACTGGCATTCTATGTGTAAAGCATTATTCTTTTTGGGATGATACACCTTTCTGAAAGTGTACCTCTACTTCAGTAACATCAGGACCTTTGTTGGTCCTACTAACAATAACATCACCTCTATTGTCTGGCTCATTGAGAGGGCCTTGAAAAACGCGGGGGGCTGTAATAATAACGTTACTGCTCTACTTCACCTCCAGATCAAGGCCCTAATTACAAGAGTTGGACAATCGAGTTCAAATTGCGCTTCTGCTAATTACCATTGGCGCCGGATGTTGTAATGTGGGTTCGAAATTAGCATCCTTTTCAAAGTTCCAGACCACAGAACGAAGATAAAAGAAGGACAACGTGAATTTTGTGCTGTCAAGCCACCCAGATTTTACCTGACAAAAATTAGGAAGGCAACATCCGGTGCCGGGCAAATTGTTCCCAATTTCTAACACCATTTCGGACACAAACAGGGGCCAATTTATACATTCTACCACAGAGACGAAACGGGCGTGCGCACCCACTTTTTGCACCCCTGGAGCACAGTGTTATTACTGAAGGAGCCGCAGACGCTTGTGCGGCCCATTTAGTAAAACTGATAGCGCTGGAGCACATGTAGGTCCAGCGCTATCATGCGAGGTCATTTCCTCATTTGCTTAGAGAGGTCGCCCCATGCATATGAGGGCATCTCTTTGCCTCTGCGCCCGGGCCCTTTTATAGATGCAGGCGCAAACAGGCTCTTAGGAGGTGCACTGGGTGCACCCTCATAAGGACAGGCCCCTGGAGGGGCTAAAGTGGATTCCCTGGACACCCCAGACATCCCTCAGCGGGTGCAGTCACTTACTGCTGCCGCCTGCAGGGGAATATCTCTTACCTCTTCAAAGTACAGGCAGATTGCTGCCTGCAAAGAGAAACAGGAAGCGACCTTGAAGCAACCGCTCCCTATTTTACTGAATGCAATGTCCCCAGGGCAGTGTGAGTTCACATCTGTCCCGTGGGCACTACATTCTAGTGTAATAGGTCACACTGTGCCTGTCTGTGCCAGGTGTAAATTTTGAAAGATTCACCATGCACAAAACAGGAGAACTGAGCCCCATGCCTCATACGACCCCGCAAGTCATGAATGAAAACAAGACTTCCTGCCCATTAGAAGTTGGAGCCTTAGCATCTCCCGCAAATCTCTGGGGATTAATTGCGTTAATGCATCACTCTAAACCTATGGCATTGTTAAATTTAGCATCAGCACCAATACAGAACTTTGCCACTACAGCAGCACTATAAATGACGTAGCTTGTATTTTTCCCCAATCCAAGACACAGATCAAAAAACTATTTTTGCACAAGAGTGGGGATCACACCATGACAATTTGGAGTGGTAACTGTTGCAACATGAAGAAAGAAGTCACAGTCCAACAGTGATATCTTTCAACAAGCGAAAAAGATACTTTCATTCAGATTGTAATAGTAATCGCAATTTTATAGCACTTCATACCCCTTGCAAGGCACCAAAGTGCACTGTCAGACAGGTAGCACCCTGCACCCTAGGGGAATTCTCGGTTGGAAGGATGTTGTATTGTGCAGGTTCCCTTGAAGGTGTTTTTATTGTGTGCGACAGCTGAACCATCAACCCATTTATATGTTTGTAGACAATATTCTTTAAAATATTTTAGAGGACTTGACAAAAAACAATGACAGGTGAGAAATCCACCAGGATGGAATGCATTAGAAGACTGGTGCCATCTTGTGCAATATTGATTAGAATTACAAACATGTTATAGCATTTAGTCTTGGCTCTGGCCAGATCCTGCAGGAATGGACTGTCATCTATGATGCCATCCAGTTTTAAGACAGTTATGATAGTATTTTTCAGAACATGGTGTCAGATCTCTTTGTGCATGAGAAGTTTGTCTTCTCAGTTTTAGAGTGTTAATGATGGTTGTCTGAAAGCTCAAGTGTGTCCTATGCAACGGCGGCCACAACAAATCTCGAGGGGAGGGGCGGAAGAAGGTGGGGAAGAGAGGGGACAATAAACAATTAAAAAAATATATATAATAGTGATAAAAAAATAAACATACTTTTCCCGATGCCACTGGCTGCCTCACACTCCTCTTCTAATGGTGTCCCATTATTCCCTGGGACACTAGGACAGGCTCCCCCACACAATCCTCCTGCTGCTCTCACGCTATACCTAGCATGAGAGTAGCTCCAGGATTGGTCTGAGTGGCTTGGTCTGCCGCTCAAACACTGCATTGGAGTCAGTGCAGTTTCTCCCGGGTTGGAGAAACCTAAGTGTGCATGACAGTTTGGCTGGCCTGAGATGGTTGGCCAAACTAACATGCGCACTTAATGCACTGACTCCACTCCCCTTCCTTTCCCCTCCCATGGACCAACCCCACCCCTCCCTACAAATGCTGGGTCAGTTGAGCCAGCAGCTGAAAAATAAAGTGAAATATAATTTTATTTTTCAACTGCTGGCTCTTAGCCAGTGGGGCAACACTTGTTTGCCATTGCGAAGGAGCTGCCCCTGGTCCTATGGCTACTCTCATTACAGGTTACCCTGGTATTATTATTTCTCTGGGTCTACTTTTGGGGATATAATATGTTCCATTCATTTTTGATTTCTGGCAGGCAGAAACAAGCTTAGTGATAGGGGCAATATCAAGAAATGTATGTGTATTCTGGGGCTTCCTCTGATTACAATTGGCAATGGTGATGCCCAGTTGTGGTGGTTTCCTAAAACAAAAGCTAGGCCTATATTACCTTTATGAACCTCAAGTGGTCTTGTTTACACCTATTGTTGGTGGCAAGGTTTTCTAAAGCTTTGCTCCAAGTTCTTGGAATGCTGTTCCTCCACTGGCCTTTTTTCTAGTAGGAGGGAATGGTTAGACAATGTGCTAGCCTTAAGTAGAGAGTACTGTTCTAGGCATATCTATGTAACTCAGCTTGCGGGTACCACAGATCTTTTGCTTGGATAGCTATGTGGGTGAAGCACAGCGCTTTCGAGGCAGGGCATCTAGATATCAGCAGCAAGTAGTCTTATGTAGTGTTTTGGATACTTTGCAAATTGCATAGTAAGAAGCTGGGGACTCTGAGGAATAGTCCATTCACATACTCTACCTCTAACATCACAAGGGTAAGAATGGCTTTTAGTTTCTGTGGGAATCTTAAGTGAAGGATGCCGTGTCTCAGTTTTTCCTTGCAATAGAATGCACTACTTCTGTCTCCATTCACGTGTGGTTCCTGAATAGGTTGGAGTCCATGATCGCTTTGAGGTTTCTTAATTACTTTGGTGTTGCTGATGAAGCCTCTACTTCCACAGACCAGATTGTTACAAGTTGGCCATTAGTAGATTGTTCATTTGCCATGATCATGGTTTGTGAGGAATTGGGTTTACCTATGTCACAGACACACTTGCTGTGTCTGCGTGATCCTATGCCCTTTGCGGATTTTAATTTTAGGGTAATGGGTGTGTCTGTGTAGTTGTAATATGTTAGGCTGAATGACCTATTCAGGCCAGATAATAAGGGAAGATAGAGGTTGAACAGGAGTGAGGAAATGGTTGAGCCTTGTGGGACACTCCAGTTTGGAATTTGCATGAGTGAGGTGCAAAGTGACATTGATACATGACTTTGTCTATCTTTGAGGCACGAAGAGAGCCAAGTCAGTAGATTGCCTCTTACATTAATGTCTTCCCTTCTGAGCAGCAGGGTGTGGTGGTGAATGGTGGCAAAGGCTGCTGACAGGTCCAAGAGTAGTAGTGCTCCCACTCATTTGTTGTCCACTGTTAATTTCAGTTCGTCCTAAAGACATACCAAGGTGGATTCAATGTCTGTTTCCAGGTAGAACTCAAACAGTTGTTTTGACATTTGTTTTGTTCTCCTCCACAAAGTTGGCAACATCGGAAAAGAAACCCTTTCAATCACTTTTCCTAGAAATTGACCAATGGAGATCGGTCTGTAGTTGCCTGGTCTTTGGTTGATTGAGATTCGTTTTTTTCAGCGGTGTTCTTCTGGAGGAGGTTTTTAATTTGATGGGGAAGGATCCTTTATTAAACAGGATTTTCTTTGCCTTAGCCCCAAGACATGTGTTTAGCAGGATTCTTTTGAAGATACTTGCCGGGACAGGAAACTGCTGCGAACCCAAAAGGCTTCCTTGCCTTGATTAGGTTACTGAGTTCGTTACTTGATTGCTAATTGAAGGAGGTTAATGCCTTTTAGTTACTTAAGACTTTAGTTCTGTCCTTCCAGGTCTTTTGTCTGTTGAGCATTGCCCGTATTATTTATGTGGTAGTCTTCCAGTTTCATTATTTAGATAACCAGATCAAGCGATTGTGTCACAAAAGATTTGTAAATGTGGTATCTCAGTGGTCATGCATTCTGTTTGCAGAAATCTGAAAGAAGCCTATATAGTTATTTCGAAAAACATGGTGCAGTGGTAATCTTTGTGGAATACTGCAAAAAAATGTTTTATTTATTTTTATTTCCAATTTGTTAGCTCTGTTGTGTAGGAAGATGTTGTCAAACTAGTTTGTCTTTTCCCATGTAAGTTATAATGCACCTAGTCACTTTTTATTTTCTTTTAGTTTTCATTGATCCAAAGGGTCCTTCTATGTTTAGGGGGTTGGTACATGTCATAGGTGGTATTTGTTGAACCCATCCACTAATGATTCAATTGTAGTGCTGCTCAGCTATTTCTATTATTTGTTTGCTGAATGAGGTCAGGGTGAGATATGTGCCTAGATTGGATAGGTTAAATATCTTCCAGTGCTTTGGGCTTTATCCATTGATGCTCTCTTGTTTTGGACATTAATGTGAAAGGAAATTACAGTATGGTCACTCGAGATAATGGGGGAGTTTCCTGTTGTTGTGGCATGTCTTGTTGGTGCAAATATTAAATCAGAGGCGTATCCTGCTCCGTGTGTTGACTCCATCATGAGCAGGGGTGCATCTTAGCAGGTGAAAGTCAGAGGGTGGGGGTGACTCTCAAACTGTCCAACTAACAAAGAGGTAAGCAACATATTGGGGGTGGGGGGTGAGATGCAAAAGGGGTACTGCAACCATAAAAGGTCAGAAACTTGTGGATGACTTTTTCTGATTGTGTTTTTAATTAGCCCGTTGCTTTCCATCCAATAGATAGTTTTGGAAAATTGTGCCAGCAAATGGATCATTAATCCCTAAATTCGATTCAGATTTTGTAGGCAGGGTAGCCAAAATCTTCCTTGAAAGGGGTTGAACTCACTTGCTGCATTCTCTCATTGCAACATTGGGCTGGAATTCAAACAATTTGCAGGGCTGCCTTTTGCTCCAAGTCTACCTATGCAATACGAAATACCAGGAGGGTTGCTGTGTGCTCAATGCTTCTCCATCCCATAATAAAGTGAAATTGTGGGCCCAATTCACAAAGCCAAATTTGTGTCCGAAAATGCTTTCTTCTCAAGTATCCATCAAAGGGTACCTAGAATTTACAGCTGCAGAATTGTATGTCACATTTATGTACAATTAAGCAGTAGTAAACCTCATCAATGAGTGTGGAGTGGGTGGATCAACCATGATTTGCTTTGCTAGTTTGTGCATGCTCGCCATATTGTGAGTTTGTGGGCTTCTCAAACTCCTCTCAGACCCTTTTCATTCTTGAGAATTTATTGTGGGCTCCTTCTCAGGATCAATTAAAGCATCAGTGAAAGCTCAGTTATGGGGGAGTTCGACTTGGGCTCTATGTATTAGAAGGAATGAGCAAAAGAAGGTAGGCGAGAAGGCGTATATCAGTACAGATTCACATTCCAACATAGTAAAGGTTTCAGTGCTTGTTGTCTTTATTGTTGTTTTGAGGATATCTGCTAGCCCACCTCCTGCCTTTGTAAACTGTTTTTTATATATGATTCCAAATTCTGGAGGAATGGCCTCATGACAGCTAAAGCTCCATCACTGAGCCAGGATTCTGTAATAGATTGGAGGTCTGGTTATGAACATCAGATCAAGTCAAAAAGTGTTAACCTGTTCTTACTCATGAATTGGCTATTGATGAGGAAATAATTTGGTTTCTGTGAGGATGATCCACTGGTATTAAAGGAAGTAAGAGAAAAGGATGGAAGGTAGCAGCAGGTGTGGAGAGTATGGGAGCAAAGGGAGAGCTGGGGATGTGCAGTTGTTAGCCGGCAGGTGGTGGATAGGGTTATTAGATAGAGTAAGTCTGGGGTGAGTGGGAGTTGCCAGACAGTGCAGCTGTAAACTTTTTGAGTGGGAGGTTGATGGCTTGGGAAGGGGTAATTGTTAATGGTGAGTAAAGCAGGAGTGGAAAAGTAAGTTGTAAGTTCAGCAGGAGTAGCTGAGTGGAAGACTAGTTGCTTCTCTGGTCTCCTGGGAGAGAAGTGTTGAAGGAGGAGGATGAAGTGCTGAGTAAGCAAGTTGCACAGGTGACATTAGTAAAAGGAGGACGTTCATGAAGAAGCTTCAAAGGGACAGGCATGGAGGTAGTCAGAGGTCTGTATATGCTAGAGTAATATGGGATCGGTTCAAGGGGAATAATTTTCTGGAAAGCAGGCCAACATGCCTAACCTTAGTGAATTGATTCATAGTTTCTCTCTGGAAGCAGTTGGTAGTGATTGAAATGTTTGAGTCCTTGAAGTCATGGAGTTATTCAGTCAGTTCATTATTCAGGTTCGCCTTTATCAGGTGCAGATCTTGTGTGTCTCACTTGGGTGACACAAAAGCTGCACTGCCAGGTGAGGAAAGATGCATTGTTTGGAGAGTGTATCTTTCACCTCTTGTTTTTCAGATTTTGTTTTTTTGATGTCCTCCATCAGACTCTACTGCAGCAGATACTCAACCACCACATCGATTTGAGATTCTTTTCTTTGCCTGTGTACTTACATGTTATTATTTCGGTATCTCGTGTCTCTTTCTGGCACCATAGTAGCTCTGCTGCTAACATTTAATGATGGTTTTGCTGTGGGATAGTTGAACCTGATGCCGTAGTAGCCATAGAGGCCCAACGGACTACAATAGTGAGTTTGTGTGGTGATAGATAAATCAAGCGCTGGCAAGACCAGCCAACTGTGCTATTTAGAACATTACAACATCATTTTACAAATATTGTGCAATTTGTAACATTTTTACAGTTGAAGAGACGTAGCAAACCTTAAGCCATCTACAACACATCCCAATTGTTTTACCCACTTAAACCAACATAAAAGACACTTACTTTGCACAACCCAGAGTTACAATCAGTATAAAAAAAGTATCCATCATGTATACCTTAGTTCACTGCTCCATAGAGTCACGGGTTGCTCATACACATTCATCCTCTACCTCAGTTCAGTCAGAACACCACCACTGCCATTCTCACCATTCTTGACACACTTGGTTATTCGAATCACATTTAACAATCCTCCACATGTCAATTTTTGTTTACTAAAACCCTGACCCTCTCGTACACCATCCTGCTCATCATCGTTTCGTTTTTTTCTCACATTGAAATTCTTCTTAAATGTCATACTTTTGTTATAACTTCACTTAACCACATTTTGTAAAACATTTACTACTTCTAACGGATTACTGAAATTGTCTCACCTTTTCTCATGAGTACTGCCTTCTTCATTCTTACCACTGACCAGCTGTTCAATCTCTTCTCATCATGAGACTGTTTATACCTCTCCTGTGCAACCTTCACCCTAATCTAACATCATTCGGTTCCATTCCATTCTTCTAGGAATATTTATCCAATCAAGCATACTGCATGAATTCAGCATTCAATCTATTTAAATCAAAAGGAGCAACTCTAATGGTAATAATAGCAGTTGTCCTAAAAGCCCAGAACATCTTCAAAACTACCTCCTTCTAAGATAACATTACTTTTACAGACAGCTATCATGCACCCATTGTCCCCCACGTAAGTTGTTTCCCCCATCCTATTTTCATTTGAATGACACAGAGAAGTGACAAAATGTTTGATTCCTAATCTACTTGAAAAATTTTGCATGAACTCAGATTAGAAAGTTACTTGATAACTAAATTGACATTGCATTTCTCTGAAATATTTCCCAGCCATGTACACTCACTGTCCACAATAGTGGCTCTGACTACTTGCTGAAATAATCCATCATTACAAAGACATACTTTTTCTGAAGGACATCTGCCTGTATTGGTCATATTATTATATTTATTGCCACTCTCTCCCAAGGCAATCTAGGACAACACAACGGTATAAACTAGGGTCTGAGATTTGTTGTGACTTGTCAGCTGATTTGCACAGCCCACAGTTCATCACCATCCTCTTGTCCTGCATATTAACCCCTCGCCTTCTCCTTTTGGTACCACATACACTCAAATGTCCCTCGTGGCACAGCTTCTCAATTATTTCTCTTCAATCCCTGACTCATAACTTTACCTCTTTAAAGCAAACACTCTCTCTCTCTCTACCGATAATTCTACTTGCATTTGCCACATGGTACACTCAGTCCGCCAAATCACCAGAGAGAGAGTCACTGGTCATTCCTTCCGAGCTGCGCAGTCTGCAGTTCATGCACCATCTCGGATAAATTCTGTTTTACATGCGTGCGCCTTAGCTGCTGCAAATGCATAAAACAAGTGCTCAGCTCTGTGATACCCAGCACAGTTGTTCATGATACGGCCAAGCTTTCTGTAATACCTCCACCAGCAGTAGCGTGGGCTCAAAGTAAACGCATGTATTGACATTCTATAATCTGCGTAATTTAGAATGACTGCACTGACATGGCCGTACTTGCCAACACATGCAGTCTTCTGGTCCCATGTTGCCACTGTACTGATAGATACCAAGGAGATAACCTTCCTTCAGGCACCGGAAGTCCGCCTGCTGGAACTCACAAGAAGGATCTGAAGGTGGAATAAGTAAGCGTGCAAGAGTGCAATAGAAAACTGTAAAATTGTTAAATAAAATAGAGCTCTAACTTTGACTAATCACAGTGAGTATGGTTTATTGTGTGGTCAGGTGGCGTTCAGAAATATTGAGAGACACCCTAACAAACGTGATTCCACTAACCCTTCTACCATACAGGGGTCAGAGTTACTGGAAAGTTCTAACTGTATTTATTTTAAACTGCTCCCGTGTGGTCCTAGGTCCGGTCCCCAGGAACCTCAGTTCTGGGCTGCACGTTAAGGGTCTCTTCAACTGATGCTGGTCAATTGTACACTGGGCTGGGCTTTTAGCTCCTAATAGTGCACTGGTACTGGCTTATTGCTATCATCAGGTATCGTATGGGTGTTGGGATTTAGACCAATTAGTTTTCTGCTTTAGTACCTTGCTCTGAGCCATGTGGTAGGAATGTGTTTTCTCTGGTTGGACCATGGGGTGGTTTAGCTACCAGCAGTATTTTGTCTGTATTATGCCTTTTACTAAAACATATATTTATTACTATTTTTGCGCATCTAGTCATTCAATTAACAAGTACGTTTATACAATTAAGTAAGGATAATTACTAACCAAGTATATCAGTGTATCAGCTATGCACCCTCTCCCACAAAATACTGGTATTGCATTAGCTTTTCAGCTGGTATCGTGGCCTAGATAAGCCACATCCATTGCAAGTACAATGCAATTGCTCCTGCCTTTGTTTATACCAACAACCAACAAACCTTGTATTGTGTACATGGTCAAGTAAATGCGTTTAGACATACTGTTGTACTGGGAGGTAGGCAGGGGCGTTTAGTGTGATCAGAGAATCAACTACTATGGTAAAGGCAACCCCCTTCTTTAGAGGTCTGTTGTGTGGCTTAATTTAACATTTTCTATTATATTAAAATTCCGAAGAGACAGGGGTTTTCAGTCATTCTTCCTTATTTGGGAAAGGGAGGACAAAAACATCCTATTTTAGCATTATTGGTGCTTCCTGAGCCCTCTTTTTCCTCACTGTGTGCTGCTTTCTTCTCAGCCCCTGTCCATTTCTTTAGTGCATCCTTCCATCTAGTAACAGAAAAAGGTTCCAAGCCTTCAATGCCATTGTATTAGCCCTCTTCACTATTAAAAGCGTGAGATTCAGAAGCTTGGATCCTACCTTCTTATGGATGGTGAGAACACCAATAAGGAACATTCGATGTATAGAGTTCTTCCTGTCCCAAGACCTATGACAGCATCTCTAAGACCAAAACTCATCCACTTTAGGGAAAGCTCAAACTATGCAAGAAACCTGTCTGGAGGAATGCACAGCGGAGAAAATGCCAGAATACTGTGCAATATATTTTGCAGAGTAAGATAGTCCTAGGTAAAATATTTAAGTGACTGTATTTGAACTAGGCATTTCAGAAAACCTTGTGCGGGTAAGCCAATATTATTTTTAATTTAGCCTCATTGATCCCTTTGTTGAGGTCTGCTTCCCGCTTGTCCTAAAGGCTTACTAGTGAGATGTTGGTTAGCCTAGGATACCCTAGATAGCCAAGTTAATAATTTCCTCGTATATAGTGTATATACTAGTTCATGCTTCTGTGCCTGAGCCTCTGTAATTTCCCACAACTGCTGAATTTCTGTGATAGTCACTCTATGTGTGAGAAACGGCCCTTGGGTGCTCAGTGTCTGCAGCAAGACAGGACATCCACACAAAATAACTCCCTAACAATGGAGATCCCACATGATCTCATTTAGTATTGTTCCCATGTTGTCAAATACCCCTTTTGTTTTAGAGCCCTACCACCGGTATCCCAGGGGCATAGGCTGGGACTGAGATGTCATGTTTAATCCCTTTTGGTACCATCTCAATGCCACCCGGATCAATCTGGGAAGATTGTTGAACACTGATCTCAGGCAGGACAAGATTATATAGTTGACTCCCAGTGTGTTGTGTCATCAAAGAGCCTAACTCTGACAGACGCCTGCTGCTTAACCAGCTTGTGGTCCACTGTAGCTGCACTGCTAAATATAATAATTCAAAGTCAGGTGTATTTAGCCAACCCTGTGCCGTCAGTAAGTTCGATTTGGCCACTACCACTGTACATCTACCTCTATTTCAGATCAGCTCTGCCAGGAGTCTGTTTCCTGCCTGAAATACTGTCTTCAGTTTCAGAAGAGGCAGGTTAGTGAATTGGTAGAGGAGCTCAGGAAAAATACTATCTTGGATAGGGCAATACGTCTTGCCATTGTCAGAAGCAATGATGTCCTGAAGGAGGCCTCAGTTCTCAGCACCACCAACACTGCCCCACCATTTCTATCTAGAAAGTCCAGGTCTGAGTGATAAACTTCTATTCCCAAGTATTGGAAAGTATTTGGTTCTAATTTAATATCTCCATCTCTAAATCAGTTTGTTGTGAACATCGCACCAGGGCTAGTGAGAAACAAGTTAGTCTTTGTCCAGCTGACTCTAAGCCCAGACACTATTTCAAAATCTTTTAACGTCCTGGTGATTGGTCCCAGGTCGGTCTCCACATCCCTACATTAAATCATGCTCTCTGCATTCCTGTGAGATGAGCCCCCAGTACTGCCCCTCCCTATTAATCTGGTGGTGATTGGCTCCAGGACCAAGGCACACATCAAAGGATACAGAGGCCATCCCTGCCTCTCATATGAGGCTAACATAATTTTATCTGTACATACCCTGGCCGTGGGTCTAAAATATATTAAGGTAATTCACTTCATCTTGGAACTGCTGCAATTTAACTTCATTAGTACTCAGAACAGGTATTGCCACCTTAAGGTGTCAAATGATTTTTATAGGTCTAGGTTCAAGGTGGTCGACCTGGGCGATTCTGTAGGGGCTCCTTCAAGGATCTGATATAACCACCTTGTATTTAAGAAGGTGCAGCAGCTAGGAATAAAGCTGTTGAGGTCTATCTGTTCCAGAGGTGCAAGTGTTGTAGTAATCTACATAATGATACATAATTGTGGCACCTAATGCAGGAGAGAGGAGGTAATTCCTCCACAGGAAGAAAACCGTAAGTTGTAACAGGGGATTAAGTGAAATATAGATTGCCTAACAAAGTATTGCACCACTTGTTATGTATCTTTAATTCCATCCCTTTAGCAGTGTCAGACATTGTATTTCACTCAGATTTATCTGCATGTAGCCACCATCAAAGCATGCCTTCTGCCATCTGTCGAGTTACCCCTTGGAGTGCTCTTTTTTTGCTTGCCAGATCATTTGATGGTGCCCCCTCTTCTTCAAGGCTTGTTATTATCCCTGCCTTTCTAAAAATTGCTTCTACTAACGCCTCTTGGCTCTTCTTAGGTGAATCTTGTTTAGGTGATGAGGCTGCCAAAATGTCGAGGTGTTTTTGCTTCCAGCAGTATCCTGTCCCTATGAAGAAAATCCAACAGCTTCACCACCACCACAGGCCATAGTGGGGAGCCAGGTGGCAGTCATCAGGCAGGGACAAGGTGTGCCCACTCTTTTGAGATGAAGGAAGAGAGATTTTAGGGGGCAACTGTTGTGGTCAACCAATGTTCCAAGTAGTCGACCATATGTGTTAATTCCCTGCCTTCCGGTAGCCGCACTGCATGAACTTTACTGCACATTGTGCGGCCTTCTGTTGACCCTTCCAAGAAATGGATGAGCTTGGTGACGTCTAATATTTAGTTGCCAATATTAGTCATCTTGGGGTGTGGCACCTGCAGGAATGAAGCGCTTGGTGAGGTCTAATATTTGCTTGCCCATATCAGTCATCTTGGGGTGTAGATCCTGCAGCAATGGCTCATTCTGGGTCATCCGGTCTGACAGGTTCTGCTGGTCTTCGTGCAGGAGGCCAACCAAGATCGCCACTGCCTCTTCTTTAATTTCCAGTAACTCTCTGGTCTTCTCAATGGTCTCCAGAATTTTATCAGATTTATTGGGGTGCTGAGGGTACATCTGCTACTTAATATTTCTTTACCTGTGGTGGTTTTAGATTTGCTCTTTTCCAATTTGCCTGGCCGAGTGTCTATGGGCCAGATGTACTAAATGCAATATTGCATTTCTTAAATAGCGACTTCATAGAAATCGATATTTAAGAAATGCAAAATGCAGTGTACTAAGATACCGATTTCCTAAAAGCGATTCCTACAAAGTAGGAATCGCTATTAGCAAATCGCTATTAAGAAATCCCTTTGCATTTGAGTTAATGGGCCGGTTTTGCATTTCCTAAATACTGATTTCCTATTTAGGAAATGCAAAACCAAGGATGGCAATGGGCAAAAGGCCCCCGTTGGTGCACCCCAAAAATAGGGATGCACCTGTAGAGCACACACATGCCTAAGGGTCTATGTGTGCTCTATTGCAATTTACAAAAAAGCAGTTTAGGGTGGTTTATTGTAATTCCACCCGGTTACCATCGACCTCAAGTCAATGGTAATTGCATCTCCTAAACACCCAAGTCACATTTAGTAAATGCATGCTACATCAAAATAGGAATTGCATATAGGAAATCCCTATTTGCGATTCCTTAAACGGCTTTGTACATAAGAAAAGCCCAGTTTCATTTCTTAACGGCCTGAAATAGCGAAGCGGGCCATTAAGAAGTGCAAACTGGCTTCGTACATCTGGCCCTTTGTTTGCCTCGCCATTATGTTTTATGTTTGATTTTGGTTGTCCCATTGGCGCCAGCAGTGCCGCCGGTGGTATGGGGAGTGGAAGGGACATCCCCTCTTTTGAACGGAGTATTTACCTAGTATCCAATAAATAATATATTATATTGTAATATGATTGCATTTATATTGAAACTGGCGATGCGTCAAAGCGCTTACAAATGGATTTGCAAAGTGTGGTAGGGTAGGTTTGGAACTAAAGCTGCGAATTCGTTTCTCAAAATATGAACTAAATATTGAGAGAGCCGCTGCAGCAAGATGCCCAGAAAAATACTCTTGTGATACCAGCCAGGAAGGGATTCCAAATCGAGGTGACATGGTGTGAAAGGCAGCTACTGAGTTTAAAATGTCAGCAGCCGATGCCTTTTGACAAGAGAAAAATATATTCATTAAAGAAAGGAAACACTGTTTATTGCCTCGCCCAAGCTACTGCGCCGCAGAAGTCAGCAAGCCCTCACTTTTGATCTCTTTATTTATTACAAATATTTTATTCCTTTTATTTTACACAGCCTGTTACAAAGTGACGGATGATCACCTACAAAAAGTTCATTTTTTCCATTTGCTGTAAAACAACTTGACTGGCAGACATAGCATGAGCTGCGAACAGTTCAGATACAGTGCACATTGGTCCTACAATACCAAATACTTTTGTTCTTTTTAGCATCCACTAGCAATTCGAAATGTTACTCTGCCTCACATTACATAGTGTGAGGGTGTGCTCTTTTTCTTCGACTCTTGTTTTTTTGAGGGAGAATTTTATTTGGCATTAGTAAAAATCGTTGCACTTTATCTGTGTAGACGAGTTATGAACATTGAATTTTATTCCCACAAAATAACATAAACCACCTCCAAAAGAAATGAGATAGAATACCACACCTTTTCAAAATAAAATACGGAGCTTTTGCATACAGTGAACAGCGCAACGGGTGCTGGTGCACCCTACACACCGCAGCATTGCCGTCAGCTCATAATTGTTGTGGGCTGTTTCCCGCTGGGCCAGAGGGCAGAAACACTGTTTGCGCCCACTGATCCAGCAGGGAACTCGTAATGGGGCCCGGGAAAGGCTGCCGCACTGGCGGCAACCTGACTGTGGGAGTTTGGCAGACGTCCTTTTCCGTCCACCAAACTCATAATGACCCCCATTGTGACCAATTCTTTAAAATTTACAGAGTGGGCTTTGGTTCTACCCAGCGGAGTATTACAATTTTGCCTTGTGCTGTTGATTCTGGCATAGCATTCTACATTCCAGGGAGTGTTTCCTCACTCTTTCACCTCTCTCACTAAGTATTTCTACATCTCTATCCCTGTGTCTCAATTTTCTCTAGCTCAACTCTCTCTCTCAAATACACCTCTCTACCCCACCAATATATGCCTCTGTCATGACCACCTCTTGCTCTAACATTCTCTGTGCCTACCTCTGCACCTCTAGCTTTCTCTATTCCTAACCTTTCTTTCTACCTCACCCCTCTTCCTCTCATCTCTAACTCACATCTAACTCATTCACTTATTTCCATACATCACACTTCTCACTCTCTACCTCTTGCAGCATTTCACTACTTAACCTCTCAATTTACCTTACCATCATTCGCTACCTTACCTCTCTATCTCCCATACCTACCTCTGTTCCTTCTGCCTCTCCTCTATCAGTCTACTTCACCTCTTTTTTCTCTACTACCCATCTCTCTGCCCTTCGCCATTCTTAATCTACCTTACTTTCAGACAACTATATCTTGTTACCTAATAATACCTCATTTCTACTTTTGTCTCTTTCTCTACCTAACCCATCTTTTTCTGCGATGCTCCTTACTTTTCACATTATCTCACTTCTGTACCTGTCTACTTTAATGTATATTAGACCTCTCATTCCTTTGACATTTCCTTTTCATCTTTTGCACAATCTACCTCACTCCACAATATTAGTTGACTCTTCTACCTCTTGTTTTTTTTTCTTCTCTGAAGTTTTCAGTCGGGCTAACATTTCTTCCTATATCACGTATTTCTCTACCTCACCTCGATCTTTACCTCATTTCTTCCTCTTTTTCACCTTTCTTTCTAAGACTTTTTTGTTACCTTTCTGTTTTGCTCCTTTTTCTTGAACTACGCCATTTCTCTTACTCAGCAGAGCTGGACTTAACTGCTTGGTCAGAGAAAGAGAGGAGAGATAAGGAAGGGGAAAAGAATTAGGTAAATAATGATCAGATGTTAACCAATGAATGATGAAAATCCTCAGAGCAGGTGTGAAGGGAGATTTATTTGTACTATAGAATTTCTGTCAAATTTACAATGTCAAGCACTATGGGCCAGAAGAACAAAGCCTTTTTGCGGTCACACATGAAATAGGTGGTCATTATGAACATGGCTGTCTGGACCATCACGCCGACGGTGGCGGCCATTACTGCCAACGGCATGGAGGTCCAGACTGCCATATTCTGAACACATTAGTAAACTGGCTGCTTCCACCCACCGCCAGGCCAGATTCGACCACCGGGCCGTCTGTGGGCACATTCGACCTGCGGTGGAGGCCGGTCCGGCGGTGGGATTTTGATCCCATTTCCAACAGGGATTTCCTGGTGCGATACCCCACCAGGTAATCCCTTGCGGAAAGCATACGGGTGACAGGAATAATCATTCCTGTCACCTGTATGGGACACGCCAGGCCCCCCCTTGCCACTACACCTACCCACCCCCTCAAGCCCCTAGATCTGCCCCCACCCCTCAACCCTGAAAACCGACCCCCAACCCTCCACCCCCAAAACCCCATGTAGGTACCCCCAAACCAACCTACACCATCCCCCACCCCTACCCCTACATACAGGTCTCCCAAACCCCAAACCCCCACATCCACATCCACCCATTCACCTACATGCACACACGCATACATGCACTCAGACATACATCCCCCCGAGACATACACTCACCACACCCCCATACACTCACACACAAACCTCCCTCCCCCCTTCCCTCTCGGACAGCAGTTACCTCTTCCATCACGCTGCTCCGGGAGGAAACGGGCTCCTTGGATGCTGCTCCGCCGCCATCGCCGCCTCTCCAATACCACCACGCCTATAACTGCTTGATTATAGACGTGGAGGTGTATGGTCTGACGTGGCGGTGAGGGTGTAGCAGCATCCACTCCTTCCACCTACCGCCAGCATGGCACATAGCGGCCCTCACCGCCATCAATAGCGGTGAGGCCCCATGCGTCATTATTTGGTCTTCCATTGACCACTGGCACGGTTGGCGGTGGGGCATCCGGCCAAGTTCATAACGAGGCCCATGATTTCTAAAATCGCACCATTTGACATCACAAAAATGCATTTTCTGATGTACAAACAACAAATTGTAGGGCAGTAACAGGTCACTGAACTGCAATTTGGGTATTTGGATGATGGCATGTTTAGGGCGTCCCATCCAAATATCAATTCAGGTTGATAAGTAATAACCTTTTGTTACCAAAATATGGTCACAAAACATTAACCTTTTACCACCTCCTTGAAGGAAGTTGTCAGCCATTCAAAAACAGGAAGAGGTCCCCAAGGGGGCCCTTCCCCTTTGTGAATGTTGGCAAAAGCATTTTTTAAGAGTGAACCAGAGTTTATTCTTAAAAAATGAAATTTATGCCTTAATTATTATTTTTTAAACGCATCCCTTAAGGAAAACTGTTCTATATAATAAAATTGCTTTATTTAAAAGGATTCATAAATATGGTGGTCTGCTGACCACAGAAGGCCACCATCCCTGTAATGGCTGCGAATCCTAGCAGTTTGCAATTTGCAATCTACCTCATTAATATTCATGTGGTAGGTCAAAGTGCAACCCACCGGGAATTGGTAATTTGTAAACCAACCTATTAGGATATAGGTTGGTTCACAAATTACCGCAGTGGTACCAGAAATGCTGGTCGCAAAATGCGACCAGTATTTTGCAACCAGTTCTCAGCGCATCTTGCCCTATGTGCCTATGCCTTATAATAATAATGTGGACAAGTTCACTCAAAACCCACCAAGTCACCATTACTGTGTCTGTCCTGTAGTGGGAGGAATAATCCGGTTATACATTGAATTCTACATAAATATATTTTCAAGAAAAATCTCGATCCAAGCACAAAAATGATTTGCGTCATCAATGCTGGGTCATCAATGCTGATTCAAGATTTGTTTAGTTTTTGGCTGCCTGGCTCCTGGCCAATTCAGCTTGCGGCTGTTATTGCGTGCCCCTGCTTCTGAAGGTTTTGTATATATTTCAATAATAGTGGCAATCATGTGGGCTCCAATTAGTAGAAAATGTTTTTACAAACAGGGAAACCCAAAATATGTCTTGCCCTTATCCCTGAACGACCTTCTGTAACAACTTGCAGTTACATGTGGAAGACGTAAGGCTGTTTTTTTCTTTGCAAGGTGGTACTTAAAGGGCTGAGTCTAAAGTCTGGAAAGCATATATGTAGGTACTAAAATACAGAGAGAAAAAGAGGAGTGGATGAGTTGGTCACACATAACATGATGCTATTGGAGATCTCGGAGATAGTGGTGGATTATCATTATATGAGGCATGGCCAGCGTCGTTTAGGTTGTTCAAGACCATCTTTTCATGTAATATCCAATGTTTGATTAAATTCCTAGTAATAACTTTGGGAATTGCAGAATAATTGGAGCTTGCAAAGTCTTACTCAATGTTATTGTAAATCAGGAAATCAGATCTGTAATGCGCCACTTACAATTTTCCTTATTAATGTCTTAGTACTGAACATGCTTTGATCCCTCATTATGTCATACAGTGTCGTTTTAAAAGCTGTTGACTGAAGGAGAAGCAAGATCCACATCTGAAGAGAACTTATTGGTTAGATCCACAATTATGAAAGCACAAGTAGTCAGTGAATCTTCAGAATTCCTGACCATCGCTGTATCCCTCAACTTGCTTAGCTAGCTTGCTTATTGGTGTACACCTCCTCTGTTGTGTCATGATCCTTTACTCTTTAATATGGCCAATGGAGACTTCTTTTTATTTCAGTAAGTATCATGAGGTCTGACAATAAGGCAAGTATATATTTTCTAATGACCAATAAGGGTGGACGCTTGATATCTTCCTTAACTTCTGCAGTTAAATATTGAGCCCCGGATTGCTTTCCTTAGATCCTGTTGTATGTGGCCAACAGGTTCTCCAATGGGGATGAAAACCTGTCATACTTTGATTGGAAAATGTCTCAATTATCAAAATACACTATGGCACCTTTTTATCAGAGTTAAAGTCACTATAAGTAGCTGCAATGTTCTCCTTGTGCACCTCTCCCATCACAGTGAGATGAGGATGGCAAATCTGCTAGAGATGTCAGGATTTATTGTGCAGTATTATTTTGGGCATGCAGGTCCATGTGTTTGGGTAGGGAGACGTTACTGTCAAGATCCCATAGGGCACAGGATGATAATAGAATTCACCGATTTCTCACAACTAATGAGTCTTCTGGTGAATTTCAATTGGCTAGTGACACTACCTGTACTAGTGGCCATACTTGCAAACCAGTCTTGACAAAAGTTAACCTATTCACAATTGTAACTAGCTCAGCCTTAGCTGGACTAATCATATCTTATTAAATTTGGCATAAAGGCATCTTTAGATCTTGTGAGGCATTTAGAACAACAGCCCCCATTCGCTTTTGAGAGTTATTTGAATTTGATCACCACTAAGAAGGGACTCTCTGAGCATTTTCTCCGCAAAGGAAGTGATTAATGACACCAAGAGCTGGCTGACACAGGTGAATATATGGCCATAAGCAACACTTTGAACAACACAGAGTTCCAAGATAGAGACACTGACCTAGGATTTACAGATCACAAATCCTTACATTTTGAAATCCATGGAGGCCAAACTGACACTAGAAGGACAATAAACCCTGGAGATGGACTTACTCAGAAGAGGGTAAAAGAGGTTATAAAGCTCAACTAAACAGTTACTAGAGTGAGAGCTTCACTCAGTGAACAATTGCAACACATGGCCTACATACTGTGGGTGACTTGTTAAAAAATGTAACCAGGTGATCGACCTCTGCCCTGACTGAGGGACATAGCATGTCATATATTGACCGATTTCTGCTACACCGCCTTCAGGGCACTATATGCTCAGTCCTGTTCTCCTACCCCTTTGAACTACGAGACTTCCCTCCTCTCACATTGAATATTACCACTCCTGAAAACGCATGTATGGCGTTCGGCCTTTACCATACCGCTTTACAATTAAGACCTATTGGGGCGGAAAAGACAGGAGCTGCCTGGGAGAGAGATTTGGGACATCTCATCTTCGATAAAATATGGTATTACGGTTGAAGTCAAACAAAACTGATCTCTAATAATCACCGTCATAAATTGTTGCATTTTAAATACATACACCGCGCTTACACCACCACCAAAGCATTGGCCAAACTAGATCCAATCAGATTAGACAGCAGTCCTAAATGAGATTCAGAATAAGCTGATTTTGTTAATTTGGTTTGGAATTGCGCTCCAATACTTGCTTTTTGGGAAAAAGTCCATTCTGTTTTATTTTGCGTGGTAGAGCTAACACTCACTCCTGACCCGTTATTGGCTCTCCTTGGCTACTTTAAATGCTTAGTAGTGGGCATCAGATGATTCACAGCTATTGCGTTATTATTAGCCAAACGACAGGTGTCTCTCCACTGGGGAAACAGCTCATGTCCTTCTGAAGTGGCTTGGTTGCAAGACCTGACCTAATGTGATACTACAGGTGAACTGCATGCTTCACTGCAGCCCCCAACATTGCGCCCGAGGGACATATGGCAAGAGCTTAGGGTCTATATATTTTTTAACCCTGATGTAGAAGACGACAATGACCAGGATAACACATCTTCATGATCTTGATAGCACGAGCTCTTATTTCCTTTTTTTTTTCTTTTTTCTTTTTTTGGCTTACCTATGTTCCTTACACAATGGTATATTGTTTTCATCTAATTTGCTCCAAGTTATTTCCTATTGTCATGTATACTTAATTTTGACACTTATCTCTCGATTCCTCAAATTGTCATTTCTCTTATCCTCCTACTTGCTATATACTGTTTGAAATTGGCATGAATGCACAACTGTATTCGAACCTGCGGCTTCAGTGCTTCTTCATTTGTTCTTTCATGAAAAACTTTAAATAAAGATTTAAAAAATCAGTTATTGGAAAACTCTTATATTTAGCAAAATCTTGATACCTCTGCAGTAATATTAGAGAATCAGAGATGGCGTGAGCTCTATTCACAGTTATAAGGATGTTTATTAGACCATCTCATCCTTCTAGAATTCCACCCTGTTCTCAACTAACTTGTGATGATTGAGTTACCTCTTTGGACTCAAACGTTAAAAGAATCTATGCAAGCATCACAACAAATCATTGGAAAACACAATTTTTATCCCTCCTTGGAAGTCTGGGCGTTGTAGTGTTGTGAGACTATGTACGCTAGGACCCTGGCTGTGCTGGGCTTGCTCAAAAGAGGAATTAAGTAACTTGCTGGGTGGTGCTAGGGTGTAGTTATTAATGGTTATGAAATAATCAGGGTGCAGTGTGTGATTGTATTCTGATGAATAATGGCATCTGCTACAGAGCTCCTTGTGTGACATGGCCATTTGCATGCTCCCAGGCTGGGGAGGACACTGCAGGCAGGGCCCTTCTAGGAAGGTTTATCACAGTCCTAGAGGTGAGGACACAGGAGCTGCTGTAAATCTGGCTTTTTGGAGGACTCCTGTATGGTGAAAATTATGTGGACCTTTGCACCCTGTATGTCAAGATGATGCCAGTTTTCTCTCCTATGGAGCTCTCAACCCATAGGCGATTAGTGTGTTCCCTTCCATCTTGGAAAAACTCAATCGGACACTGGTAATTACCAGCTCATTCCCCTCAAGGTCACCTTGGGAAAAATACTAGAGAGAATGTTATCCAAAGAGCTATCCAGCTACTTTTAAAATCTCAGTATTCTTGACATCTGATAAACAGGATTGCTTCCATGACAGGAACTTTGAACTATTCAGGTGGTGGCACTATATGAAATCAAGACCATCCTGGATGAGAAGGATGCTGTAAGAGTGATCTGTTTGATACAGTGAACCATCACAATCTGCTTCAGAGGCTAGGTAAAACTGACATTGGGGGCAAAGTGATAGAGTAGTTTAACACGGTTCTGACCAATCACGTTCAGACACTGTCAATCCGCTCATTCCTCCACGGATCAGACAAGTCGGGTGTGGCAGATGAAGTGCTGCAGGGATGCTATCTGCAACTGATTCTTTCCATCTCTATATCCATCCTCTCTCCATCCTGATTAGATTATTTGTGTTTAGGGATGTATCATGTGCTGACGATACCTAAATAATTAGAGGAATACACTGATATGCCCCTGCGTCTATTACAAATGTAAGAAAGTATCTGGCAGCCATCCATCAGTGGATGAGCCACAACTGTTTCAAGTTCAATATCAATAAAACTGAACTTCTATTCCTGGGAAATAAGATCTCTTCATGGCATAACAATCTGCCAACATCAGCCACAAATTAGGAATAATTATGGACAAGCAAGCTTCCAAAAATCCGCAGGCCAGGGCTGTGGCAAGGGTCTATTTCTATATTTTCTGCTTGTTTAGAAAACTTCTCCCTTTCCTCCCTAAAGACACACATACACTAGTTTTGGTGGGCTGTGTATTGTTAACAAATAATGTTTGCTTGTGACTGCCTACGTGGCTGCTGGCAATACTTTAAGTAGCCCGAATCTTTGCTGCCAGAACGGAGCAGAAAAAACATAAATTTGACTATCTGTTAGATGCATATTGATTACCCCACAGAACAGAGTGAACACTATGAAAGCCTATTGTAGCAATGTCACATTTTCTGTGTGATTTATGAAAACGTTCCCCTTTTTGGGATCGTTTTCCAGATGTTTTATCTCTGAGCTCTTTGAAGTGTCATTTGTCCAAATAATACAATATTAAAATGGCTACCCCCACTGGTTTATTTAATTTCTTAAGACTGTAGTAGTTGGAATGGAATATGCATCAATGGAATGAAGGTTAAGTGCCATTTGCTGGCTGCAGTGTACAGTTAAACTGCCCACTTTGTGACTGGAAAAGTCTGGCTTCACTTACACCCTTATAATATGGCCTGTCGCAACCTGAAACACTGTAGTAAAAGATGTCAAAGGAAAGTGATCTGCTGTGTAGAAAAACGTATGTTTAGACATCAGACGAGTCGCCACTAAATGTGCCTTGATGCCCACAGTGCTGGCCGCTCTGTACAGAAAGAGGAACATGCTAATAATTAAAGCAAATAATGTTACTACAATGAACAGCTACAAAACACAGTTTTCATTGGACCGGTAAAGGGGCACTTTCATTAGAAAGGGCCTATTTGTATTAAACGTTGATTTTTTTTCATTTCAGCTGGGGAAATACTAAAAACTTGATTCAAAATGTCTTTCTTAATATCTATCAAACCTTATTCAATGGTGTAGTCAGATGTCGAATAACTGTATTGAAAATGTAACTTTTGAAAAACACACTTTGTGCTGCTGAAAACCCTAGCAGTTATGAACACATTTGCTTGTTTTTCCTTTCATCCAATGGCATAAAATAATACCCTGATGAGTAGTAAAAGATCTTCCAGTAGAGAACAATTGCGTGAGGTCTGTTGGTAGGAAGATTGTGAGTAATTACTAGCCACTTAACCTGGGATGGTGTGTCACGAACAGAAGGTATCATCAATGGGTAAATCTGATAGCTGTTTTTTGGTTATCCCAAGGGAATGCTTTGGTGGTTTCTGCTCCCAGTAGGCGACTACGATGTTCCCACATCAAGGAGGGAAGATGGTTCCTCATTTCCATAGGTAAGACCAGGGAGGGGACAAGGAGCTCTGAATGGTGGAGCGTGGAGTCTGCTATTTTGAACAAATGCTTGTGGGATAGACTACCCACAAGAAAACATTAAGTGCTGCATTGGTGGGACATCTAGTGCTGGGAAGTATGCAAAGATTGAACTAGGGATGTCACCAATGATAGTAAAAGGTATAAAGGGTACCCCACTAGCAGCTCACTAGAACACTAGTCTTAGGCAAGACAAGAAGTCTACTTCCTGTCTGTGAAGAATGGGGTGTGATCTGCTCAACAATTGTACCCTCAGACTAGAGCTACCCTCCAAACTGGCCCACTGTACAGTCTCGGGGACACAAAAGCTGGAGAATGGCCCCAACCCACATGTAAGAACCAGCAATGCAGTTGGCATTGGATTCCACTGGGTGCCATGGAAGCACTGATGGAGAAAAATACGTATCCATTGGGCCTTCCACGAAAGACTGGCTGCTGTGGGAGATATAGGAGTGAATGTTTCTTCATGTTCAAGAAATGTGGCTCTTTTTGTAACAGGAAACAGGACAGAAAGGTCTGTCTGAAACTTGCAGCTGTGACAGGAGCCGTAGCTAAGAGCTCCAGGAAGATATGAAGCATTGAACTTTACTAGAGTGGTGAAGGATGGAGACTTTGTGACCAGGTTTAGAACGCTGCAACCACTAATCTGAATTATGCACCAGAGTTATTACAGGAACAACATGGATCCCTGCTCCACTGTTTCAACCCTAAATTCCCCGTGTTTACCAGTACACCAGGAAATCGAAAAGGCAAAATTAAGGCAGCAGAAAGGTGACTTTACTTTGAGGATGGGGGTTTGTAGAACTCTGCTTTCACATAGTTCTAACAAAGACAACGAGAGAACACCAGACAAGAGCGCCAAGTTGAGTAATTCTAAATGAAAGCATGTGGTTAATATCCCACTCTGCCCAAACAACTAACACTGCCTGTTGGGAGACCTTTGCTCTCTTATTCTTTCTCATTCTTCCAACAATCTCTCTCAGTAAGTTTGCTAGACAGGTTCTCTTCTGTGCCTTTTCTGAGTAGGTTTACTACTTTCCTGTTATTCACAAAATCTGAGTGTAAATTTATCCCAAAAGAGTAATTTACACTTGGATTTTGCGAATAGCCCAAAAGTAATAAACTTACTCAAAGGTATTACTCAAAAGTATATAGCTCCTAGGCTATGGTTGCCAGCTAGCCAGTTTTGTACTTCAATGGCTGGTATTTTAATATTTTGGCTGGTACGAAAACTTGGAAAATAACAGAAGGTCAATATTCCCCCCCTTATGAGTGCATACGTCAAGCAGCAACTATAAGAAGAAAACACTTTAAATGGGCCCCAGAGCTGCCTAATGATCCCTGACTGTTAAGTAAAGTAACCAAAAACAGAAAGGTCATGTTATAAATGAATATAGATGACTTTGTCTGACGTTCTATATAAGTATCACCTCCATGCCTTTGAAAACACTTAAAACATGTACAAATGGACAGTATTTTTCTTTTGGAAACGTGGCAACCCTATCCTAGGCCCTTCAATTTGATGGAGACATGTAAATTACATTTTAGGAGTACATTTACACTCAGATTTTGTGACTATCTAACAACTGTTAGACTTACTCAAAAGTGTAGATCACCTTTCTGATTCAGACCCAATATTTTAATGAACTTGAACGTATTATTAGGTAAAGAGTGCTTCCTGATGTCTAGGTTTTAAATCCTCCACCACTTGCTAATTATATCATCAAGGGAAGGTAGGCAATCTTTGTGACAAGTAGTGCCACTGTTACATTGAACACATACACCAGCTCCACTGCAAGTTTATTGAAATGGCAAGTATATAGTATTTGAGCCTGGACTTTCAGGGGTAGCAAAGCTGAACATTCCAGTATTACTTTTGGAAGGTGGTTTGGGGTGCATGCCTAGTGTGGGCAGCACATGTACCTCTCAGAATAATGAAATCTCCAAGCAAGCAATATTCCTCAAGCAGAGAATTGAATTTTAATTAACATTAACAAAACATTCTCACTAACCCTGTGATATTTGTTAGACCTGGCATCCTTAGTGTGATTTACCCTACCTTTTTGCCCTCTGACCCCCTGTTTTTCTGACTAATTTCTGCTGGCATTTAGGATTCTGGGCACTTTACCACTTGTGACCAGTGCTCTGTACTCTAAACATGGCCACATTTGTTTCTCCACAATTGGCACATTTAATTTACTTGTAAGTCCCTAGTAAAATGCCCTATATGTGCCCAGGGCCTGTAAATTAAATGCTACTAGTCGGCCTGCAGCACCGATTGAGAAACCCACTGGAGTAGCCTTTCAAACATGCCTCAGGCCTGCCAATGCAGAGCCTGTGTGTGCAGTTTTAAACTGTGATTTCGACCTGGCAAGTGTACCCACTTGCCATGCCCAAACCTTCCTTTTTATTAAATGTAGGTCACACATATTGTAGGCCCTAGCTAGCCCCTATGGTGGGGTGCAGTGTATTTAAAAAGCTGGGCATGTACTTTTAAGTTTAACATGTCCAGATAGTGAAAAACCTCTTAAATTCATTTTTCACTACTGAAAGGCCTATCTCTCCTACAGGCTAGCACTGGAATTACCTTTAAACATCTTTTAATTGTAATTGCCAATTGGGAAAACATAGAAATATGGAGTTTGGGGGTCTCTGGGCTCACAATTTAAAATCACAACTTATGGTGAAGTCAAATTTTAAATTCTAAGTCTGAAAATGCCACTTTTAGAAAGCTTGCATTTTCTTATATTAACCATTCTATGCCTCAGCCTGTCTCTGAATACAAGTTTGGGGTTGATGACAGCTGGGCTGTGTTCATTCCCTCTAAACAGTCACACATAAAGGGAGCTTGGTTGTGACATGTGCATCCAGATGACTGATCACCAGGCTGATGGGCCTTCCTGGGCTAGATGGGTGGGAGGAGTTGACACACCTGAATAGGGTTGTGCCTCTCCTCACACAAATGGCCGAATAACCGCCTGTAGAGTGCCTGGAGCCAGGGAAGGGAAGGGCAGGGACTTTGTGATCTCCCAAGGCCTCTTTTGAAGTCTTCCCCACTTCAAAGGCTTATTTGGGTATAAGTACTGGACCCCAAAACCCCAGAAGATCAGATCTCTCCTGGAACCAAGGGCAGTCTGCCAGAAAGAAGGACGGCTGTGCTGCCAGGAGGGACTGCTACTCTGCAACTGCACTGCTGTGTTGACCTACAGCTTGCTGTGCTGCAGAAGGTCCTGCCACTTTGCTACTTGCGTTGCTGTGTTGGCCTGCTCCCTTCTGCTTCTTGCCAGCAGTGAGTAGGACTGGACTTGCTCTTTATATCTTTGAACCCAGGGATTTCCAAGGGATTGTTGGCTTGGCCCCATTCTACTGCAGTCTCAGGGACATCAAAGACTGCTTGCAAGTCTCCAGGTGCTGCTAGACTCTACCATCTGTGAGTCCAACTATTGCCTGAGGTACCCTCTCCAGAACTGGGCCTCAGAAGTGGGTTCTGCTTCTAAAACCTGCAAAAAGAGAAATAGATGTTGAATCAGGAAAAAAGGTGAGTTTTCACACCCTTCCCTCTCCCATCAATTCACCAAGTCAGAAGTGCAGGTCGAATCAGCACTTTTTGCTCTGCGGGTTGGCACACCCAAATCTGCTTGGCGGTAAGTGTGGCTGAAGTCCTGCTGTCATCCACTCTGTCCTATGGCTCTGTGGCGGCAGATGGGAATCCTTGGCGCAATTGGCAGGACTCTGGTGGGTTAAAGTTTATGGGACCACCAACATCTGAATACGGTGGGCAGACCATCATGTCAGCGGGCAGGTTTTCAGTTGGAAATTCGACGGCAAGATCGTTACCGCAAAAATCTAAATCAGGCCCATAATTTGTAAAAATTCATATCTCGACTTCCACTTATTGGATTTTTGTCATTTTGGTTTTGATTTACTCACATAAATATTCTATATTGTTCTAAACTGGTATGGTGTCTCTCACTGTGGTACTGTAATTTAAGTGTTTCAGGGTGCATACCACTGCCAATTAGTGACCCAATTTCTAACAATGTTCTTTTGCAACTAATTATTCTTTTGAAACTGTATCTTACTTGCTATGAAATATTGTTGTGCCTAAGCTTTATGCACAATTCCATTTAGCATGGCTAATTCCATCTAATAACCAAGTACAATAATCTGCTCCAAGAGTGATGTTAAATCTTAGTTGGCTACCAGGATTTATTCTGCATTGATTGTTTCAACATTGCTTCATGGAAACTGGGTACAGGGACCTCGCTGCTCAACTAATCCTTGTCGTAAAAGGTTGCACAGCCTGGAGCCACAAGCTGCTAGGGGGGATAGGTGGCAGTCTTAAGGTGCAGCTGGGAGGGTATATTTCCACTATATTGGAAACCAGTGTACTAGGTTGCTGTAGTTTGTTGCTAGGAAATTGTGGTTGGTATGGGAACTATAGGAATTGGTTAGAGCCCTGTAGTACATTGTAAACATTACAGCTGACCCCCATATTTGTGTGATATATTTTGTTTTGCTGTTTTATTAAAGTTGTTTTCTTTTTACTAAGTAAAGCACTGGGTTCGACAGTGAATATTGTGACTGTTGTTTGACTCTTCAAATTCTGGGCCTCAGTCCTGCTACACCACCTCACTGAGAAGCCTTTCACTGCTTGCCGTTGCTATGCTATCCAATGAGCCAAGTGAGGAAAGGGTTATCTGGCTCAGTTTGCAAAGCCATGGTAAGACGGACTCCAGGGCACCAAAGGCAAACTACCCCAACCCCTTCAGTTGTGGCCAAGTAGCCTTGAATGCGCTGTGCCCAATCCCTGCCCCCCAAATGGGTCTGACACACATACTGCCATGAGTTGTTTAGAACTGCTAAATCCAATCAAGACCAGAGATAACGTTCTTCTGCCCTGCAGGAGGCATCATGTGAGAATGTCCATCTCCTCTGTGAATCCTTGCAATCAACAATGATGTGTGACCTGATGGGAAGTACCCTGTGAGGTGGGCCATCACAGTCGTAGGCCCTTGCCTCCTACAGACATGAGGTTGTGTCTGACCCTTTGAGGTACACCGTGTGGGATGGCCCATCATCCCCTTAGCCCTCTGCAACCCAACCCTGAAGCTGTAGCTTTCTGACAAGATCCCTGACGTTTTGATGGTAGGCTCCGCAGAAGATGCTGTCTACCCTGCATGCTTGCAGTCACCGTCAAGACCAGCACCACTCCTTATTTGCAGCTGCACTCTGCGACCTCAAACCTTTGGCACTTCCTGTTCAGCATTCAAACTGCTACAGGCTGGCTCACACTGACCAGCCTGTTCTCCACTGCTGAAGAATTGTATGTCACACTGTGCTGTTCCCCCATTTCTACATACCTAGCGGGTCATGAACACCACAAAGATGTTAAATCTGCTTGTAATTGAATTCTAGTTCAAATATATAAAATGTTAATCCTGATTTCACATGCATATTTTTTCCACCTTGCTTCATATATGTCATGTTATGTTGTTATATTATGTTATGCAGATTTGTAGAGCACACTATCCTACAGAAGGGTATCCTGGTGCTGCGGAGGTGTTAGTGTAGGCACACCTAGGGCCTAGTGGGACTACTTGAAAAGTCAGGTCTCCAGCTTCTTGTGGAATTCAAAAAGTGAGGAGGAGGCTCTTATGTGTAGCAGCAGGTCGTTCCATGCTTTATGACTGATGTAGGAGAAAGCTTGATTGTCAGATCTGGTTTTCCTTATACATGGGATTTGTGTGAGTAGGAGTCCAGTCAAGCTGATGTGCCTGGAAGGTTTGTGAAAGCAGATGTGATTATTGAGGTATGCTGGGCCAGTGTTTTGTGGTGCCTTGAAAGAGTTTGAATTGTACTCTTTGCTCGTTTATGAATGGGGAGTCAGTGGAGCTCCTTCAAGTGTTGTGTGATGTCAGTGCAGTGTGGGAGGTTGAGAGTGATTCTAACTGCCAAGTTCTGAATGGTCCGCTATCTTGTGTGTTTTCTCTTGATCCTGCATAGATGAAGTACCTTTAGTCCAGCTTGCTTGTGACCAGGGCATGCATGATGATTTTCCAGGTGTTGATTGGAAGCCATTTCAATATCTTCCTCAGCATCTTCATGCATGACGCAGTGGCAGCATTGTGTTGGGCAGTCATGTTGGGTTTGCTGTTGGATGGGTGGTGGAGGTGGGTGTTGGTCCAAGATCTCTTGGCTACCAGGTGTAGTCCCACGGTAAGGTGCTCTTCACAAAGACCACCATTTTGGTCTTGTCGGTGTTAAGCTTTGGAGAGTTCATTGTCATCCAGCGGGTGATGTCAGTCATGCAGGCATTGAACTTGATCCGAGTACTGTGCATTTTGTCCATGAGACAGAGAATGAGTTGCGGGTTATTGGAGTAGGAGAGGACGTTGATATCATGAGAGCAAATGATGCTGGTTACAGGGATCATGTATGCATTGAAGAGGGTCAGGTCAGTTAGGATCCTTCAGAATTCCACAGATGAGGCCATGGGCATCGAAGTTGTACAGTGCCAGGCTGACTAGCTAGGTCCTTCCAGTCAGGAAAGAGCAGATCCATCAGAGTGCTTGTCCTTGGATCCCAATGTTGTGTAGGGGTTGGACGAAGGTGGTGGGGGGAGACTGTCAAATAGTGTGGAGAGGCCTATGAAGATGAGGGCCACCATGTCTCCTCTGTCCTGAGTAATGCAGAGGTCATCTTTGGCAGTGATGAGGGCAGTTTATGTGCTCTGGTTCGGTCTGAACCCAGATTGAGTGGTATGAGGTGTCTGTTGATGATTTTCTCAAAGACCTTGGTCTGGAATGGGAGAAGGGAAAGTGTTCTATACTGAGTGAGTGCCAAAAGATCTGCAGAAAGTTTCTTAAGCAATGTGAAGACAGTTGCGTGTTTCCAAGCATCTCGAAACCCTGTGGAAGAGGTGGAGGCATTCAGAAAGGGTGTGAACACGATGTTGGTGGGTTGCAGTCCTCTGGAGTAGGCACGGTGGAGGCAAGGGTCCGATGGAGCTCCTGAGTGGAGAGAATGGACTTCATGGTGGTGGCAGTTTCTTTTGGGGTGATGATGGGCCAAGTGGTTAGCATTGCTTCTTTGGATAAGATCTGGAGGCATTTGGCGAGGTCTGTCAGGGTGGGTTGCAGGCTGAAATTGCTTTAAATGGGGTGATTTTGTTGCTGAAGTATTGAGAGAGATTGTTGCAAAGGTCCTCCTCGGGTGTGATCAAATTTGAGGTGGCTGATGGTGAGGTGAAATCTATCACAATAGCAAAGATTTTTGCTTCTTTTGGTGCTGGCATCAATGCTGTCCACCAGAGCTGTGGGTTTGGTGGTCTGAATTATTTGGTGGTAGAGTCTTACTGCGGATTTGAAAGTGTCCCTGTCTGCATTCTTCTGACTCGTTCTCCATTTGAGCTCAGGTCCAGACTGGGAAACCAAAGCAGACCTGGCAAATTTTGTCAGACCAGAACAGTGATTTATATCCATAGGGACATAGGGTGTACAGCAAGTAAGCCTCACCACTACAATAGGGCTTGGGCTCTTTCTCCCACCAAAGAAAATTTGGAAAAGAATGGGAAAAACAATGCATTTTATAACATATGTTCAATTGTATTAGTTTTTAAAGCATAGTCAATCTTTATTTCGACTCTTCAATTAGTCCCTCTTTATCACCCTCTAACAGAGCCTCTCATCTCTACCCAGTCCCGCTCTCACATGTACTTCATTTGTTTTATAGCACTAATCTTACCAGAGTAGGGTGTAGGAGCACTTTACATCACACAAACATACAATTAATTGTACGCACGTAAATCAGTGTATAAAATGTTACACACAACAAATGGGACTACAATTTCGCATTTCATCCATGCTAGTAAGCATTTTTTAAGAATGTTCGGTCTGGGAAAACATAAACTTAGGATTCAGAACATAACACAGTGGTTAGGACTGACTTTACTAATAACAATGTATTTCTACCCAAACAAACCCTTTTTAACAAAATTAGGATAATGAATGACTGGGAAAAAGCATAACTTTCTAACCTGTACTATGCAGTTTGCATGCAGCTCCTTGATGGCAGGTTCACAGCTCACTCTGCTGGAGTAAGATTGTAACTTATGAACTGCACAGTAACAAAAGGATCTCTGTGACAAAAGCAGTATCCCTGGGAGCCACGCACAGAAAACACTGTTCTGCGATGTGTATATTACACGTTCTTTACAGCAGGCATATGAACTCTCTTCACTACCTTAGATGAGTCAAAACTGCCACTAGACAAAACTCCAATCCCTTTTAGCAGGTACATTAATCACCACAGTCATCTTGGAACTTTTATTGTTGCCTGAACACTGATGGATATACAAGGAACTCTGTAGTGCTTTTAAAACTGCTGCACCAGTAACAAAAGTGCCCCCACCCTTCCAGCCTCTCAGGGAAAATCGCAATGTCGGGTATGACCAGTCCAGACTTTTGTTATGTTTGAGAGAGGCCAGGGCTCAGTGTTGGAGATGATCCAACTGTTGAAATTCTCAATGGCTTTTGGAAAGCTGTTGCTGGGTTCGGGTCAGTGGGTTTTAAGAGCAGTGTTCTAGTCTTTGTGAGTGAGGCTGTTCCACGTTTGGTGGGCTGGTCTGGTGGTGGTGGTGCATGTGCATTGGATCAGGATAGTGATGCTGAACTTGTCAAGTGCATGATCTGTCCAGGGGAAAAGTGTGGGCTCTAGCCAAAGACAGAAAATAACAGGGCAACTCTCGCAATGGGTACTGGGTAGAGCTATATAAACTCCAACGCACCATACAGAGCAGAGCTCATGGGAACCCTATCTGAGAACCGTCAGCATAGTCTGACCGGTGGGGATGTCAGAGCATTTCAATTCAAATGAGACCCCTGTCTGAAGGGCCCCCACAGAGGTGAAAGGGATGAAATGCTGGTGCTCCATTTTATATCTACTGGTGCTTGCTAATTTATGATGTCTCTTTACCAGGTTTTCTGAGGAGTTATCTGAGGCTCACTCTGCCAGGGTTGATACCCTTCTCAGCGAAAATATACTAGCTATTCCTACTTGTTTTGACGATATTTAAGAGGCAGACGTTGATATTTGAATAACAATTAGGGAAAAATCCTATGCATTTATTTCTTTGTTTCAACATCACAAACCTGCCTCTATTTACTTTCAATATCATTTAGGAATAACTTAGACAACCATAGTGCAATTATGGATGCCTTTATGGCTTGTACTTGTAGCCTTGATTATATAGCTTAAATGGAAAAACATTGGATTTCGATGATTTTTCTTTTCTACCGGTCGGCCGGTAAAATAAAAGTGTTATTAGAATAACAACAGTCTGGCAAGCTGATAAGAAAGTGAGAACAAAGCTGACATTTAAATATACTACTTTCCCCTCTGCCCTTCCCCATCGCTCCCTTATCTGCTCGGAGCAGCCTGTTGGACAGTCTCTTTTGCCTGTCTTGGCGCTTTCCCAACACTCAGCCTCATTCGAACTTGCTGTGGTGTAGCACAAGTTTACCTCACCTTACCCGCTCATGCGGTGTTTCTGATTCCGCCTGAGCAGATAAAGTAACAAAAAAAATAAAAGAGCATGCAGTTTTAATGTGGTTCTCATTATTGCTACAAGTCCAAAATCTGCACATGCTCGCTGCCATCTGCACTGGGATCAGTATCATGCGTCTGCCATCTGTGTTATAATCAGAATGCCTCAGCCATCAATAATCGAACCCGAGTCTGTCAACATCGAGTGTGCTGCTCCGTTGCATTCCCCTGTGGCAGACGCGTACACATCCCTCACCGTCACTTTGTAATGCAGCATAGTAAATGAACAGTGTGCATGCCTCTATTTACCAAGCAATGTATGCCCCTCTTTTCACTAGATCATAACTGTACACGTGTATTACAGGAATACTTTATTTGCAGAATTAATAAAAAATCATCGCAATTGCCATTTAAAAAAACATTGTCCTCAAAAAGCGCCATAAACCAGCAGAATCAAAAACGTATTTCATGCAAATTGCTAAAAACCCCAATAAAACCGTAATGACATATTTAGCCACCCAATGGAAGCACTAAAATACGAAAACCGCCTCACGTCACAAGTGTCTTTTGTGCCCACTAGAGAGACGACTGGCAGACAGTATCCAGTGAGGTGCTGCGTCGGTTACTTATATAAAGGACTAATTAAAATATAGTTTACCCGGTCTGGAGACTGGGTGAAAATAGCACAGTTAAAATGAAGAGCTGTGTCCGTTCTTCATGCGATGGGGGCTGGCAGTGTTTAATTTGGACATGGGCTGATAGCTCTGTAAACTTTCTTGGTTTTTGGCACCTGTTCAAATTTTAAGATGAATTTGGCCAAGCATGCCATATATTGAGATGTCAATCCTTTATGACTAAACAGAATTGCCTGCTGGCACGATCTAATACCATTAGAGTTGAATATATTTTTGAGATACAGCTTCTGCCAAGGGAAGAGTGCAGGACATCTACAAAGAATGTGTAGAAAGTCTTCCCGTGATACGCACAAAGCCTGCATCTACTGCTGTTTGGGGGTGTGCGCCATTTTGAAGCTGTGTCCAAAGAGGGAAGTAGTCCGAATCTGAAGTGGAGCACCTTTGTTTTTAGCGTCTTTTTCAATATTTCTGCCATGTATGGCTGAGCTACTGGGGCCTTGTAAGTGTTTTATTGTCGTCCATGAATGCGATCACATTTGAAATTTGTCTTTATCACTGCTCCATGAAAGTCCCTTGATTTGCTTATTTAATAATTGCTTGAAGAGTTTATGCGGTAGGGACATTTGCCAAAGGTCTTCTGCCTGCAAGTGCTTTACTGCAGAGGCGATTCTTTTGGCCCATGAATTTGCAGCTTCTAGCAAGTACATTCCTATTTCCTCCCACATCAGTGCTTTTAGTGTATTCGGTTGCACCTGTCCCAGCATAGAGGCATATTTGAGGAGCGCCCCATCCTGTACCAAAGCTTGGTCTTGTAGTCCGAATTCCAGCCTGATTTGTGCTGGTGAAGCACAGTGTGGAAGTCGGAAAAGAAGGCAAAACACTTTGCTCTGGGCCATGTTCATGAAGTTGTGAAACTTGCTGGGAAATTTTTCCAGACAATATGACAGTGAAGGCTAAAACTTTGCCTTGATCACCATGAGGAGTGGACTCCAGGTGGGACTTGGCCGTTTCATCAACAGGGCTTGTACAGCTGCAGTTTGGGACATCATTATTGTTTTCAAGGTATTTAGGTGCAGGCGATGCGACCAGCACTCCTGCAGCCAGATGCTGAGGTATTTATAGCCGCTACTTCTGCCTACTGGCTGATCCCCACAGAGCTGTTGCTTTTTTTTGATTACCGCTTGCCAAAGATGACTATCTTGGCTTTTTCCAAATTTACTGACAGCTGATTTGCCTTGCAGTACTCATCGAAGCTGTTTAGTACTTTTTGCAACCCTGTGCCTGAGAGATTCAATAGGACGATATCGTCTGCATATAATAAGGATGTTAAGAGCTGATTACCCAGTTTGGGAAGATGGGAGCTAGTGGTGTTCAATTGAGTGCACAAGTCTGCCAAGTGTGGATTGAAAAGCATTGGGGAAAGTATGCAGCCTTGCTTGATGCCTCTATCTTGATTTTAGCGGTCACTCTTCCATCGCCGCCTATTTTTACCCTTGCCCAGTTGTCAGAGTATGGAAGCTGTATTCCTTTTAACAGTTCCGGAGGGATATTGAGGTACACTAGCTTCCTCCACAACATGTGCCGTTCTACTGAATCAAACACTTTGGTTAAGTCTACAAAGCAGGTGTGCAAGGCTAATTTCTTGTTTGTGTATTTTTCCGCAAATGTGGCTAATGCTGTGAGTTTGTTCAAGGTACTCGATGAGGGTCAGAAGCCGGTTTGATTCAGGGGTATCAGATTAAGTTTGGTTTCCCATACCTTCTGTTCTCCTAGCAGGAGGGCTGCAAAAATGTTTGCGTCATTGTCGAACACTGCAATCAGTCAATAGCTGACCGGGTTCCTGTAGGGCCCCTTCTTGTAAATTGGATGACAAATTGCCCCTTCCCAGGATTCCTGAATTTTGTTTTCCAGGACGCAGGTGTTAAACATGTTGCAGAGCTGGCCAGACCAGAAGCCAGTGTCCTCTTTTAGAAGCATGAAGGGAGGCAGTTAGGACTGGGAGCCCCACTCTGTCTGCAGCATTGGATTCGTCCCCCAACCTTTGGTATTTCAAAGGACAATAGGTTCAACTCGCAACTAGAGTTAGAAATTAATTCTGCTGCATCCTTACTGCTGTAGAGCTTCGAGATGTGCTCGATCCACTTCTCCTCTGGCACTGCATTGTTACGAATCCTGGTGGTCTCACGCTCCGGTTGATTCACAATTGACTACAAGGGGTGGCTGTTCTTATCTTTGGTTGCCTCCACAATTTTGATCCATTCCTGGTCTAGTGGGCTTGCTTTGCTTCCCTTACAGCCTTCTTATATTTCTTTCTTAGATCGTGAAAGGTGCAGAGGTGGCTGTTGTCCAGCTGTTGTCTCTAGGAGTCTGGCTGATTTGTTGAGCTGTTGTCTTTGTTGCCTTAAGGCCGGCATAAATCATCGTTTTTGCTTGGTGGGGGACTGGCCCTTGGATAGTGATTTGGTTCTAGACAGTTCCTTAATGCTGACAACCTTGCCTCCCACATGGTGATTATATCCACCTGAATCACTTGGTTGGAGAATATGTTGGCTTTCCATGCCTTGTATTTCTCTAAACACAGATTGGATCATCTTATGTGATGTAGATGGCTTCCAGGGTCCTGTTCTCCTATCTTCTGTAGCAGCGCCGCATAACGATTGTTTTTGCTATTTCCATGATTTGTGGGTGGTGGTCGCTTTAGCATCTCACCTCTATACTGAAGTCTTGAAAATACTTAAAGAAGGCTGTTGAGGTAAATGTGTAGTATAGGGTAGATGCAGATTTCCTTGACTTATGAGTTGGATTCTTTGGGCAGTCTTTAGGGTATTAGCTATTTAGGGCCCTCAGCAAGGGCTATACTTGTTACAGTGTTCCCAGGCTCTGATCCAAAGCGTCTTTTCTACTACTTCTTTTACCATGGTTGGCCATGTTTAGGTTAAAGTCCCCTATAATGATACAGGAGGCATTCTCATACATGGCTCTTAAGACTAATAGTTCATTTTCTGTTGTATCTAATACATGTTTTTTATGTGCTGTATTTGGGTTGATATAAATGTTTATCAAATCAAATCAAATCATTAACATTTATAAAGCGCGCTACTCACCCGTGCGGGTCTCAAGGCGCTAGGGGAAAAAGGGGGGGGTTATCGCTGTTCGAACAGCCAGGTCTTTAGGAGTCTCAGGAAAGCGGAGTGGTCCTGGGTGGTCCTGAGGCTGGTGGGGAGGGAGTTCCAGGTCTTGGCCGCCAGGAAGGAGAAAGATCTCCCACCCGCCGTGGAGCGGCGGATGCGAGGGACAGCAGCGAGTGCGAGGCCAGAGGAGCGGAGGAGGCGGGTGGGGACGTAGAAGCTGAGGCGTCTGTTGAGGTATTCCGGTCCCTTGTCGTAGAGGGCTTTGTGTGCGTGGGTGAGAAGTCGGAAGGTGATCCTTTTGCTGACAGGGAGCCAATGCAGGTGTCTCAGGTGTGCGGAGATGTGGCTGCTGCGGGGTATGTCGAGGATGAGGCGGGCCGAGGCGTTTTGAATGCGTTGCAGGCGATCTTGGAGTTTGGCTGTGGTCCCGGCGTAGAGAGTTTTGCTGTAGTCCAGGCGGCTCGTGACGAGGGCGTGGGTCACGGTTTTTCTGGTGTCAGCGGGGATCCAGCGGAAGATCTTGCGGAGCATGCGGAGGGTGAGGAAGCAGGCGGAGGACACGGCGTTGACTTGCTTGGTCATGGTGAGAAGAGGGTCCAAGATGAAGCCGAGGTTGCGGGCGTGGTCTGTGGGGGTCGGTGCGGTGCCGAGGGCCGTGGGCCACCAGGAGTCGTCCCAGGCGGACGGGGTGTTGCCGAGGATGAGGACTTCCGTTTTTTCAGAGTTCAGCTTTAGGCGGCTGAGCCTCATCCAATCTGCGACGTCCTTCATACCCTCTTGTAGGTTGGTCTTGGCGCTGGTGGGGTCCTTGGTGAGGGAGAGTATAAGTTGGGTGTCGTCGGCGTAGGAGGTGATGATGATGTCGTGCTTGCGTACAATGTTGGCGAGGGGGCTCATGTAGACATTGAAGAGTGTCGGGCTGAGTGATGAGCCTTGGGGTACGCCGCAGATGATCTCGGTGGGTTCTGAGCGAAACGGAGGGAGGTAAACTCTTTGGGAACGGTTTGAGAGGAAGGAGGCGATCCAGTCCAGGGCTTGGCCTTGGATCCCGGTGGAGCGGAGGCTACTATTATAATAAGCTTAACAAACTGATCTAGTAACCAATTTTCGATAATAACTGCTAACATGTGGGCTCGTTGCAGGACAATGTTTCTTGCATTAAAAGATTTGCTTGTTGTTATGTAAGTTGAAAGGCCTCCTTCTGAGTGCCCTTTGGGCTTTGCTTATGCAGCATGGCTTCGGAATTCCTGGAACCCAGCTAGCAGATTTTCCGTTTCTTTACAGGTTTCCTGTAGGCAGATGATGTCAAAGTCCCTGAAAAAGAATTCCAAACTAGAGTCTTGTGCAATTTTACAGGCTCTCACCATATTCCAGGATATTATCTTTGTATTCCCCTGCTTGCATTTGGACAGAGTTACTGAGGTTGAGTTTACATTGACGTTTCTGGTTTTGGCTCCATCCCCAATCAGAGGGTGAGTTTGTCTCTGCTGGCTTCCTCATTTTGCAGGCCCACTTCCTGGTAATATCTTGTCACTTGGTGGCCCTGTGTGATGGAGGACTTGCGTAGCTCCATTATGGAGGTGGTGGATGCTCCCTTTGAGCATTGAAGAAATGTCCTCTTGGTGCCTTCCCAGGAGTTGGTTGTTGTGACGGCGTCCCTTTGTTTGTTATCTCTTTGGGGTATAAGTAAGGAAGGATATTTTACTCTTAACTTCCTATAGCTCTATGCCCCAGTCTTTGAATATTTCTGATTTTAACAACAGTAACTTCACATTCTATGTGCTGCTGGAATAAACTTCAGTGCACTCACTTACATTGCACTTCCCTGCTGCTGAGAAAGCTACATATTCAAGATATTTACTGCTTATTTGTTCCAAGCCTCGGATTGCTTTGAAGATTCTCATGATGTTTCCTCGGTTGAGGATATCCCATGCGCCTTGAGATTTAAATGTCAGGCGAAAAAATAGGGTGTAAGCATCCCTACCCTTTAAGGGCATTGAGTGTTTATCTGCTGTTGAGTGACCTTTTCTGGTATGAAAGGCTGATGCGATTGCAGCATATGTGATTGCCTTTTTCCCTGCCACGAAGGGCACCTGATTAGTTGTGTGCAAACTATACTGACTGGCTGGAGGGTTTATATAGGGCCACATTGGTCTTGAGGCCCGAGATAGTGACCCCACGTGGGTGAGGTGGCCAAATTGCACACTTATACCCTTGGGGGCCTGGCCGGGATGGGTTGCCTGGATGGATGTCTCATACTGATCCAGTTGGAGACAGTCCTTGCAGGATTCCACATTTCTTGTTGTTTTGAATAGTGCCTCTGAACTAAGGACAGTTCCTTGATCAGTTCTTGTTCCATCCTGGGTCCCGCTGTTGATGTCCGGGTCGTGGTGTCAGGGAGTACTGACTGCAGGTGGATTTCGACCCTTGCGGAATTTTGTCGTGATCCTGCGGGTTCTCCTATTGCGTTTAATAAACGAGGGGACCCCGGATTCCAGCATTCAGCTGAGTCTGTTCCTCCCTCTTCCTGCTTGTTTTGAAGATTGATTCCCCATTGTGAGGTTGGCAGCTGACCTACTGTGAACTGAGTCTCAGTGTCAGCCAGTTGGGCAGAAGGCGTGAGCTCTGTCTTGTCCACTTTTTCCCTGCATTTTTTCTTAGATTTCCCTCTCGGTGGGTTGTCATTGCAGTAAGTGGGTATGAGTGAGTCTTTCTTTTCCTGACTCATGACTATTTTATTGTGCATTTTCCTTAAAAAAAAATTGTGTTTCCTGGTCAGAAGAGGTATGTAGGGTGCCTCAACTGTTTTGAGCTCTTTATTTGAGCTTTCTTTTGTTTCTCCTGAAGCCGGTGCAGGGTTGACTTGTTCCTGTGCTGCTTCTTTAGGCACTCCTTCTTGTTGGGATGTGATCTCGAGACTGTCCCTTCAGGTGGGTTTTTAAAACTGACGTTTTTTCCCAGTAGCTGGAAGTACTCATTGATGCCTTTGCAGTTTATGTACATCTTTCAACCTCCCCCTTGTGTCAATCTGTGATCTCCAGAGGTGGGCTCCTTTGCTTCCTTTGTCTCCATCGACTCTGTTGTCACCTGAGGCGTGGTTGTGTCGTAGTTGGTGGCCTGGAGGAACGCTTCCCCTTTCCCCCTTTTACACTCCTTCTTGTAGGCTGCTTGCTGTCTCTGAGCTTGCCATCTCTCCACTGTTCTGACTCATGTTTTAGGTCTGTCACTATTGTGAGCATGATTGACAGCAATTCTTGCATTTTCTCCAGGGTAGGGCTGCAGCAACAGTGGTAAGTCTGGTAAGCTGGCTCCCTGTCGGCCTCCACTTGAGATTGAGCTCTTCCAATGAGAACATTTAACCTGTCCAACTTGTTGTCAATTGCCATGGTGGTGGTCGTCAAACTTTGCAGGATTTGAATTTGAATGCCCAATTGTCTGTATTAAAAATCATTGCATCGGTTATGGCTGTTAGAGTTTTGTTTAAGTCATCCCATCCTATCAAAAGCTGGGCGTCCTTTGTGTCCGTAAGAGCACAGTTTTGTGATGAATTGAATATCTGCCACTAATTGGTAAAGGACTGATTTGCACTTGTTTCTGAAGGTGTTAGCTGAAGCCCACTTCCACTGAGCTCTGCTCCTCTTCTTCTTTATTGAAGACCTCTTCTAATTCTTTCTATGTGAGAGAGGCCTCCCAGCAGAGGCTGGTCTGATTCTTCTTTGAGATTGGTGATTCCAAGGTCAACTTTACCAAGCTTCCTTGAAAGCTGCCTTCTGTACCCTGGCCCTTGGATATGAGGTCTTCGATTGTCATGCCTCTGCCCTTTATGACTATGATTGGGGTTAGGGGGACTTCCCATTTTTGTGGCTGGATCGCTTGCTCAGTTAGATTATACTGAGCTTTTGAGCCGGGTGGTGCACATAGGGCACTTAGTGCGCTGGGAGCAGACAGCTCCGGCATGGATTCTTGTGCAAGTTTACTTGGCGGAGCATCCTCCCAAGTAGTGCCCATGGTAATTGCACTGTCACTAAAAGATCTTCTGTTGGGATGTGATCTTGAGCTGTCCCTTCAGGTGGGTTTCTACAACTGACGTTTTTCCCCAGTGGCTGGAAGTACTCATTGATGCCTTTGCACTTTATGTACATCTTTCAACCTCCCCCTTGTGTCAATCTGTGACCTCCAGAGGTGGGCTCCTTTGCTTCCTTTGTCTCCATCGACTCTGTTGTCACCTGAGGCGTGGCTTGTGTCGTAGCTGGTGGCCTGGAGGAACACTTCCCCTTTCCCCCTTTTACACGCCCTCCCTGTTTGTTTTGGGCCGCCTTCTCTATTCTCATCAGGTTCTGAACCTTGTTGTGGGCCATCCTAAGGAGGGAACTGTGGGTTCTCATGCTCTCCTGCTCTCCCTGAGCTCCCCAAATATTACTTTGTGCAGCTTGTGCAACTTTGCCTCTGGGGTGGTGCGGATTGCCCATGGATTACTCTTTGCTTCTATCTCCTACTACCTCACTCATTGAGGAGGATAATTGACAGCTGCAGGCAATAGCAATGGCTTCTTTCTGTGTAGGATGTAGTATGTTCACTGTAGTGTAGATCAACTCTGAGTCCTTGTTACTTGTTACAGTTACTGTTACAGTTAATGTTTCTTCCTATGCTATGGGCTACTCACAACATGGGTGTCTTGTCACAGCGAGCATGTAGCTGGTGTAGCTGAATTTACACAGGGGGGGACCAGAGGATTTTCCCAGATGAGGGGGGAGGGAGCACTTTTGGACCTTCAATCAAACCTTTTGGTCCACCTGTCCTCCCCTTGCCATTTAAGCGGGTTTGTGCCTTTGACTTCTGTGGTCTGTACCTCTGCTCCACTGCCTGTTGTTTGGTAGCGCTGCTCTTAGGCCTGAATGCCTGATTACTGGCGGATTAGTGGGGCAGATGGTGACCGGGACTCGACGGTGATCCCCACAAGCCGCACCCAGTCATAGCTGGGTCGCTTCTGTGTGGAACTGTAGCACATTCTCAGCGGCAACCGTTGGTGTCGGCGCTGGTGAGGTGTGGCTGCATGTGTGGGGTGGTGTAGGCAGTAAGGTGGTGCGGGTGTCACAAGGCACAAAGTACCTGCTTATCCTTGCTTTCTTGCAGTCTGTCTGATTTGTCTTCTGCCGTGCCCCCTCGAGATGGGCTGCTGGCAGCTGGAGACCTAGCCGCTGCCCTGTGAGAGGTGAGGGGGAGATGGGGCAGCGGCAAGTGGTGAGCAGAGTCGCGGGGGTCATGATAGGGTGCCGCTCTCCGCCGCACTGTGCTCTGTCTCACTGCCGATGCACCAGTTCACCACCACATCACTGCTTCCCATCGGTGCTGGTGTTGGCATGTTTGCGGTAGATCCGGAGTGCTTCTGGTTCCAAGTGAACAAACAATGCAGTACCACCCCTCTTTCCAGTAAGTGTACTGCAGGATAGTTTAGTACCTTTAGAACAGGGATGTTCATCGTGGGTCCAGGAGAACCAAATACTTGCCAGACTTTGAGGATAACATCTGGCTTTGTTAATGTGCTTCATTTAGGTATATTACATATATGTGTAAAATATGTGGTTATCCTGAATAACTGGCATGAATCTAGTCATCCTGGACAATGTTTGGATGATACCGGGATAAGCTATGTGTTGGAAGACAAAACAAAATAGGAAGCAATATTTAGAGTAACCCAGTGCACTGTCTTTAGTACTACTAGAAGCACATGCAGATAAGGATGCTAATTGCTTGTCGGCATGCGATGTAGGTCTAGGATGGTTAAATAAATGTCAAATTTTCAGGATGTTTACATTGGTTAAATGTACTTATTTACATTGGTAAGTCTGAAAATTTTACATAAATTGGGCACTCTTGCTACAGCAAGGAATTGCAATCTAGATCCTCTGTTGGAATTAGCCTTCTCTACAGGGTCAACCATAAACTTTTTGCCATCCTCCTCCTACTTTTTGGTGGATTTGTGCTGGTTGACCTTAGGACTCTATGCACTTTACCACTGCTAGCCAGTGCTAAAGTGCTTGTGCTCTCTCCCTAAAACATGATGTGTTTGGCATATACCTGATTGGCATATTTATTTTACATTTAAGTCCCTTGTAGAGTGGTATATCATATAACCAGAGCCTGACAATTAAATGCTATCAGTGGGCCTGCAGCACTTATTGTGTCACCTACTTAAATTGCACTTTAAAACATGCTCCAGGCTTGCCATTGCAGCCCGAAGGCAGTGTCCCGCTGCCATGTTGATTTGGCTTTTATAACCATTTGCCAAGCCTTAAACGTTCCTTTTATTACATATAAGTCCCCCTAAGGAGGGCCCTAAGCAGTTTTTTTGGCAGGTTGCTGTGTAATTGAAAAGTAGGACATGTACTTTTTTAGTTTTACATGTCCTAGTAGTGAAAAACTCCCAAATTTGCTTTCTCACTATTGAGAGGCCTGCCCCTGCCATGGGGTAAGATTGGGGATTCCTTATTAAAATTAATACGTTGTAATTCCTAAATTAGAGGTGGTAGATATGTCATGTTTGGCATCTATGAACTTGTAATGAAGATCCCTTTTTAATGATAAAGACGGATTTATCATTACAAGCTTGAAAATGCAACTTTTAGAAAGTTGCCATGTTCCTGCCTTAGGACTCTGTGCCTGTAGTCTGTCTTAGGTCACATGACTGGGTGTAACTGGCAGTTGAGACTATGTGAACTCACCCCAGACAGTCACACAATAGTGGGATTAGTAGAGCCTGAATGGGCCATTAACTGACTTAATGGGGGGGGCGGAGCTAAGCACAGGCCAACTTGCAGCTGAATAGGCTGAGCTCTGCCACAACACAATAGGCATAACTACCCTGTATTGTCAGTGAAGCCAGCTAGGAGCCATGGCGGGGGAGGCAGGAAACTCCTGGAACTTCAGAGAACCCTTCTGGAAACTTCTCCCAACCTCTAGGAGCAGGCACCAGGGTATACAAATAGGGCTCTCAGACCTGCTGTTCAGTTCACTACTGTACCTGCGGAAGGACTCTCAGAGGACACCCTGCTGCTGTGATTTTTTGTGCAATCTGCCAGACTGCTGCTGTATCTGGAAAGACTGCTTTGCTGCCTGGAGCCTGCGTTGCACTTTCAGAGGCCAGCCCTGTTGTGGAGCCCTGCATCTTCACCTGCACCCAGGGCTTTCAGAAGTGACTCCAAGAGCTAGTTTAGTTGGCCCTCTGTTCTGAGCCAGATGGACATAACAGGATGCCACCATCCTAAGCCTGCACCTGGACCCACCCTGGTTGAGTGTGTCTTGAATCCCCAAGAGTTCTCCATCCACTCCTGGACCCTTGGATGTGATGCTAAAGATGCCCAGGTGGCCATTTTCCAAAACTAAAGACTTGCTATTTTGAACTTTAAACTTTAAGCATTTGTAACTCCGGTGCTACTAATTGTATTTTGATGGTTTTGGTGAAAAATAATTTATTATAAGTTTCTCTATTTTCTAACCTGGTTAGGGACTTTTATTGTGTTGTGTTTTCACTGTGTTGCTGTTTGTGCGCTGCATGAATACTTCACACATTGGGCCTCATTATGAGACCCTGGTGTCACATTTGCGGTCGGACCTCCGTCAAAATGGCGGTCCGATGCAACATTACGACTGTGGCGAAAGCACCACGGTCGGACTGCCGGCACCACCAGGTTGTCACCAGTCGACAGCCTGGCGGTTTCGGCAGTTGTAATCCACCAAGGCAGCGCTGCTTGCAGCGATGCGCTGGGGATTACGAGTCCCCTTTCTGCCAGCCTTTGCATGGCGGTGGCCCCGCCATGCAAAGGCTGTTGGAAAGGGGGTACCGGGGGCCCCATGGGGGCTCCTACACTGCTCATGCGCTTGGTATGGGCAGTGCAGGGGCCCCGAGGGACAGCGCCATCGCGCTTTCCACTGCCTGAATAACAGGCAGTGGAAAGCAAGACAGGTGCTGACGCACCTGCCACACTGCCACATTGACACCGGCTCGATTACATGCTGGCGTCAATGTTAAGGCCCTGTTCACCACAGGGTGAACTCCTAATAGGGCTGGCGGTGTTCTGGCTGCACAGGTGGCCAGATGGCGGTACCAGTTTGTAACTCGTAATGAGGGCCATTGTCTCTAAATTTAGCCCAACTGCTTTTTTTTGTGCCCACCTACCCAGGGTTTAGCACAGGTTAAATTAGTGACTTTTTGTGGCTTCCGGCAACGGATTGTGGCTGTTGCTCAACCAAGGCTGACACCCCAGTCAACCAACAAACCAGATTCTCACATCCTCTAATTAGACAACATAGATTTTTCTGCTAAAAGTGGAAAAACAGGCCAGACAGGTTGAAGACCATCTACAAATTTAGGCTTGTTCTCCCATATTGCTCTGGATTAGATTACTTTACTTGGAACCTGATGACCAGGACTACAGTTTAATTTTAGTGCAACCATAAATTGCAGGTATGCTTCACCATACATTTTGTGGTGGGGACAGGAGTATTCTCTCTTTTGAAATGGGCCCCATCAAACCTTCAACTGACCACAAGTCTGACGATACGTGTTCTTGTTCTTAGCATTAACAAGCATTAACTTCTTCGTGCATGCTCAGTTTGCAAACAACACCTCTTATGGAATATATATTTTGCAGACATGAGCATGTCGACTGCCCAGCACCAAATCACTTGTACTCTGTGTAATATATCACAACTAGGCTAGCAACCTGGTCGGGTTTTCTTTGCCTTTGCAACAATTAGGAAAGTCACTTAAAACAGTTTTTTTCCTTTAGCTGTACATATTTTAAACAGTAAACATAAAAATAATGCACTTCAATGTGTATTTTGGAGCTGCCTTTATGATTCCTGACTGAAAAATTAGGTAAACAAAGGCAGAATGGCCAGGGTAAAATTTAATTCAGGCAGTTCATGCTAAGCATCATGTCAGGGGCTTTTCAGAATACCAAAATGTGAACAAATGGCTTGTATTTTTCTTTGATAAAGATGGCAACCATAAGATTCATAACCTAAAACCAGCTCACAGTGCTTTTTATTCAAACGCCATGCGGTTACAGAGCAACAAGAGCTTGTGTACCTCTGCATTTCAGTAACTTCTTAGTAGAGTTACAGTGCCCCTTATATTACATAGTGCACATCACTAATGCTCTTAAGTAGAGGTGGGTGAGCCAGTTCAAGCTTGGTCCAGAAGCTTGGCTCTTCGTAGGCCATTGAGCCCAAAACAAGCAAGAGCTTTCATGTAGCTTCTGCCTGCCACTTATGCTCTACCCTCAAGCAACAATCATTAAAAATGCATCATAAAGTTAAAAAGGAGTGAAAGCGTAAGCCATCTAGTGGCTGAATTGCATAATGTGAAACCAGAAAATATTGGATCAATGCTGGCTTCCTCGGATGACCAAATTGTGTGATACTAGGCAAATATTTTATTTTAAAGAGTCTCATTTTCTTTGGTATCACACTTGGGAGCATGTTCAAAAATGTGAGTTCACGATGTGTGCTAAATGAAAACCTCCTGTTTTTGATTCAACAAACTATCATGTTGCCCTCTTTGTAATAAGAATCTATGTCATATAGAGGGTGCATAACAACTGACTAGTCTCTTAGTTCACTAATGGCATTGTTGTCAGGATGGGAAGGGCAGCAATGTGCATAGCTGCCAAGTTTCCAGATTGTGTATGTGTGACATTGTAATGGTTTTCAAGCACCTCGAGAGAAGGTGGCACACCAATAAAGACCGAGCTGACAGAACTGCCTTCAAATCAACACCCGACCAATACCACCACCAACTATGTGAAACAAAAAAAAAACTAGCATTGCACACCAAAGCTATTACCAGTGACAGTAAGGAGCTTTTCTGCACAGTCAAGGAATTCACCAACACCGCAACAGTGACAAGCAACATCTCTCCCTCTCAGGATCTATGTGACAACCTCACATATATCTTCCACGACAAAATCACCAAAATCTACAGAAACTTCAACATAACCCCAACTCAAGTCTGAAGACTTTTTCAATGGCCCTACCTCCACACACACACGACCATCCCACGGCTAACCACCTGGAATCACCTCATCACTCAGGACACCATCACCATCTTGAAATCCGTTCACTCCGGGTCCCCATCCGACCCATTCCCACACCACATCTTCAATCTAGAAGCATTCAGGATTGGCCTCAAATGTTCTACCTTACACAACACCTCACTGGATTCTGCCATCTTCCCAGAAGACTGGAAACACACAGAAATCAAACCCTTGCGGAAGAAACCTTCAGGGGTCTCCAACAAACTCAGCAACTACAGATCCATCTCCCTTTCACAGCCAAAGTTATCAAATAAGCCATCAACCAACAACTCCCCATCTACCTGCAATACAGTCACCTCCTGGATGACTCCCAATCCAGATTCTGCAGGAACCACAGCACTAAAACAGCCCTGATCACGGTCACATACAACATCTGGGCCCTCCTTGACAAAGGAAAGACAGCTGCCCTTATCCTCCTAGATTTCTAATCAGCATTTGGCACCGCATCCCACCACATGCTCATCACCAGACTGCACAACCCAGGCATTTTAGGAGCCACCCTCATATAGATTGCATTATCCTTTCTGACAGAACACAATGAGTCCACCTTCCAGCCTTCACCTCCAAACCAATCTGCGGAGTCCCTCAAGGCTTATCGCTCAGACCCACCCACTACAACATCTACTTATCTCCCCTTGCCAGCATAGTCAGATCCCATGGACTCAACATTATATCCTACACCAACTACACACAACTCATCCTCTGCCTCTCTGAAAACTCCTCTCCTGCCAGAACAGACTTTCACCAATGCATAACGGGCATCGTCAATTGGATGAGGAATATCTGCCTCCAGTTCAAGACAGACAAGATGAAAGTCTTGATCTCTGGCAGCAACAACTCTGTCTGGAACACCTCCTGGTGGTCTACAGAACTGGGGCCCACTCCAACCCCAGCTGTGCATGCCAGGAATCTTGGTATCATCCTAGAAAGCAAACTCATCATGAGGTCCCAATTCAATGCAGTGTCATCCTCCAGCTTTTTCTTTTTTTTTTGCATGTTACCTAAGATGTTACATAAGATTTTCAAGTGGCTCCCCCAAAACATGAGAGGCGCCATCACCCAAGCCCTCATCACCAGTTGACTAGACTACAGAAACACCCTCCACGTAGGAATCGAGGACCACCTAATTCAACGACTATAGACCATCCAGGACACTGCATCAAGACTCATTCTGGATCTGTCTCGCTGCATCCACATCACCCCCGCCTCTAAAAAACTCCACTGGCTCCTGGTTCAGAGGCGATGTTAGTTCAAGCTCCTCCCCAACGCATTCAAGGCCCGTCACAACTCCAGATCCACCTACATCAACCACTGCCTGGGTTTCCACAAACTCTCCAGACACCTTCGCTCTGCCTCCCTCGTGCTGGGCCATACCCCCGCATACAATGCAGCAAAGCAGGAGGACACTCCTCCTACCTCCCAGCCAAAGCCTGGAATGGCCTCCCCCTGTACCTCAGAATGTCCCCCTTCTATACAGGAGTTCTGTAGGATGCTGAAAACTTGGCTCATCGACTGAGACCCTGGACCCTGCTAGCGCCTGTATACCCTCATGGGTGACAAGTTGCGCTCTACAAGATGACTAATTGATTGACTATATGTCAATCAATCAATCAGTTATTTGTAAAGCACAACACTATCACCCCTGGGGTTATCTGAGTGCTGAGGGTGCTGCTTCTGAGTCAAAAAGCCATGTCTTGCGTTACTTTCTGAAGACTGCCAAGGAGGGTGCAGTTTGGAGATGGAGAGGAAGGTCATTCCAGGCTTTGGCACTGATGAAAGATAAAGCCAGCTCCCACTGAGGTGCGATGGATGCAAGGGACTTGGCGAGAGCAAGTGACGAGGAGCGCAGGTGTCTCAAGGGAAGGTGGAAGTTTAGCCGTTGGCTGATGCAGGATGGTCCAAGTTTGTGGAGGGCTTTATTGACATGTGTGAGTGTCTTGAACTGGCATCTCTTCTGCCAGTGGAGTTTCCTGAGGTGAGGAGTGATGTGGGAATGCTTGGGGAGGTCCAGGATGAGTCTGGCTGCTACATTCTGTATTGTCAAGAGTCTTCTGAGGAGCTGCGAGGGGATACCGGTGTGGAGAGCGTTGCTATAGTCGAGGCAGCTCATGACGAGGGCTTGTGCAACAATCTTTCTGTTGTTTATTGGGATCCATCTGAAGATCTAGTGGAGCATGCGGAGGGTGTGGAAACAGGAGGAAACGACTGCGTTGACTTCTTGTTTCATGGTCAGTTGGCTGTCCAAGATTATGCTGAGGTTGCAAGCGCGGTCAGTCAGTGTGAGAGTGGGTCTCAGTTCCTCCAGCCACCAGCTGTGGTCCCAAGCGGAGGTGTTCTTTCGAGAGATCATTACCTTGGATTTGTCGGAGTTTAGTTTGAGGCAGCTGTCTCTCATCCAGTCAGCTACATCAGTCATGACACTGCAGAAGTTGTTTTTTGTGTTAGAGGGGTCTTTGGTGAGCAAGAGGACAAGCTTGGAGGACAAGGAGATGATTTTGAGTCTATGGGCTCTGACAAAGTCCTCGAGGGGGTCATGTAGGTATTAAATAGGGTGAGTCTGAGCGATGATCCTTAGGGCACGCGTCATATGATGTTCTTGGGAGCGGAGGCAAACAGATGTAGGCAGACGCTCTGGGTGCATCCTGAGAGGAAAGAGGTGATCCCCTTGAGGGTGTGTTGTTGGATGCCGATGTTGTAGAGTATGTCAATGAGGATGTGGTGGGCGACAGTGTTGAATGCTGCTGACAGGTCGAGGAGGATCAGAGACACTGTTTTTCCTTGGTCGAGGAGGGTTCTGCTGTCGTCTGTTGTGGAAATGAGCATAGTCTTGGTGCTATGATTGGCCCAGAAACCTGATTGTGATGCGTCAAGTAGGTGATTCCATTCTAGGTTGTCTTGTGAGCTGTCGGTTGATGGCCTTCCTGAGTATTTTAGCTGTGTATGCAAGCAGGGAGATTGGTAGTTCTTGAGGTTGCTGGGGTCTGCTGAGGGCTTCTTTAGGAGGGGTCTGATCTCTGCGTGCTTCCTTCCATCTGGGAAGGATGCTGTGGAGATGGAAGCATTGAGGAGGTTCGTGAGTTAATTGCTGATTGTGTTAGATCTATGTTGAAGAGATGGTGGGGTGGATAGGTGCCCCGAAGTGGATGGAGGACATGATGATAGCGGTGGTCTGGATGTCAAGTGTGAACCTGGTGGTTTTGGCTGGGTTGGGCTTCACCAGTTGGATGAGGTTGTTGGGTCTCAGCGAAGTGGGTTGAGGGTTTGTATTCTGTGGCAGTCAGGTTGGACAATTGCTTGATGATCTTGAAAAGTTCCCTGTTGTGGTTGGTTGTGGCATTGATGCGGTTGGTGATTGCTGTTTCTTTGGCCTCCTTGATGTACAGCGGTAGTCGTTGAGTGCTGATTAGTGTGCGGCTCTGTTGGAGGGGTCCTTGGAGAGGCGCCATTGTTTCTTGAGTCGAAGACAGTTATGCTTGGTGGTTCTGAGCTCTGGGGTGTACCAGATGACTTGTCTTGACATTCTGTTGGCTTTTGCCGATTTCAGTGGGACAACTTTGTCAGCACATTTGCTGATCCAGGCTAAGAAGTTGTGGACGGCCTGGTTGAGGTTAGTTGATGTGTCAGGTGGTGTAGTGCTGAGAGCCTGCGCCCAGTTAGTTTTCCCCAGCTGCGGCGGGTGGCACTACGGTGCTTGGTGGGTCTTGGAGATGGTGAAGTAGACTATATGAGTGGTATTCTCTAGTCAAATGTGTGACACTTCGAGTTACACTATCTCTCGAATAAACCAAGAAATACAGTCCTTGAAAAGAGATAAATAGGAGGAATGACCCCGTTTTGATGACTTAAAACCTCTAAGAGGGACCTGAAACTTCTGCAAGAACCCTGAAATTTTAAATCACTACTTGGTGATTAAAGCAGGTGCTTGAGAAAGGTGTGCAATCTAGTCACAGATTTGACTCGCTCTGAGAGCGTTAATATGCCTGCTGTAAGGCACAACATGTAACATGCAGGTCTCAGGTTTGTATACATATAGATAGTTCAGTGGATTACTTGTTTAGCTTCAGAGATCCTTGGATTACCTGCATGTCATAAATTAATCTGTGTAATATAGCGTAGTGAGCTGTGAATCCGCATCAAACAGCTGCAGTAAACTGTGAGGTTTGAACCTTAGTGGTTTTTGCATTATTCTAAGATTGGTAAAAGTGTTTATTTGGGTAGTAATGAGAACTTACTTGCAAGTGCTATTTAAATGGTTATTAGAGTAATTACCTTCTTGCTGTGCCTGCATACCTCTTAAATACAGATCTGGAAACTCAAAATCATGCCTCAAATTTCTATTTTAACTCAATGAAGTGACAAGCTGAATTTCTTTGTTTTCTTGATTGCACATGTCATCAGGCAAGACTAAACCACAGACTTCAGGTTTCTACACCCCCAGAACCCACCTGCACTAGTCTCTTGAGTGCACCTACCACAAGATTATGATCTGGTCTCCCTAGTCACTATGCAGTGCTAGTAAATTCCAGAACCCTCCCTCCCACTGTGTTGCTGTGAATTATTTGTCCGTGCTAAGTGTCATCTGACTTCTGATGGTAATTTCTGTGTGCTTATATTTTTGTGCACCAATACTAACAAGCAAAATGTATTTTCACACTTAATTCCACATGTATACAATGATATAGCACTATTGCTTTTTAAACAAATTCTCTATGATGTGTAGAAATGTGGTTTTCTAATATGTGTTAGCTAAGCCTCAACTTAGAAATAAACCCCATCTTTTCCAAGATGGAATTGATCATGTCACTCATGTTTCCACTTCCTACCCGCATCTCTCCTCTTGATTTCTACAGCACACAGTCAAGCTGAGATATACTTTTTTATTTCCACTGTCATTGTTATGCTGCTCTCGATTAATTCTGTCTGGTTCAATCACAAACAGCAACTTTAAATCCAAGGTAACTCTGCTGGTTCCCTGTTCCCTATTTATTCATATAACACACTACTGTTCACATATTTCTTTTTGTTTTAGCATCTCCGGACAGCATAAGCATAGAGGGGCAGACTAATTATTCATGTAGTGGTATAATGCTTAGGTGTTAGGGCAATGTGATATTTCTTTTATTTGTTCTCCGATTTGGTGGTGAAATTATACTTTTGCTCACATCACAGTGATTTAGCATTTTCTGTAATTTCATATGTGAAATTAATGTATATTTGTTTTTTATTTTGGGGGTGAGCAGATGTCTTTCCTGTACCACTAGGGATGCTGTTCGTTATGCTACTGATTTTGCTGCCCACTTGGAGCTTAAAATAATTTGTGATTTCACATTTCTCTGTATTGTTCTTTTCATTTACAGCCTTCATGGCAATGACTGTGTGCTACTTTAATTTTTAATTTTATAATAAAATCATTTAATTTTCTATTGATCCTCCAGAACCCAGTTATTGATTAATCCCATTTACTAAAATGATTTTTTCTGACATTTTTTAATCATTGGGAGGTGCAAAACGGGGAGACACATTGCCTCATGAAATTGAGGTTAAACATTGTCTCTGATCCAGTAAAGGTGAGCAATTTGATTAAGGTGAGGTGTCAAAAACTATTTTGGGTATCCAGCGCCCACACTGCCAGTCTGAGCCCTCCAGTCAGTCTCATCATGCAGCATGTCACTTTCTGCTCTCATTAGCCGAGACTTGTAAAGAGCAGGCAAGCCAGGGAATCTTGACGGATGAGTTGGGCCATCAGCTGATTGCTCACTCTCATTGCCAAAGGATCATTAGACTACTTCAAGCTGCTTTACCGTGCCACATATGGTGCTACTTTCTCATCAGCTGTCAGGCTCAGTAGAGCTGCCAGCCAGAGATGACTTCTTGTCAGGGTGTGCGGTTCTGATAGCAGGCAGGGGCCAGGTGCTCACCTGAATCAGATGATTCATTGCTGCAGGGTGTTGCAAAAGGTACTAAGTGCTGCTGTGGGCTCGTCAGCTTGCTGCTTTCAACTCCCCTGAACGGCCTGGGGACGGTACACCATCAAATGGTCAGACACGGCTGAATAGGTGCACCTTTTCTAATGTGAGATCTGGAGTCCTGGTTTGTGACATCCTCAATGGTGCACAGCCAAGTGACCAGACCCAGCTGAACAGTTGCACCTTCTGTATTGCAAGATTCGGAGTCCGGGACCTGATATCCCCGATCTGACAGATTAAAGAGGAAAACATCTGCTGCACTATCACATTATGAGAGTGGCAAGTAGTGCCACTTGTCTGGACAGCAACTGGAAAAAAAACAAATCTCTAAGACACTTGACGCCAAAGGCTGGACATAGCGGAAACTCTCTTTCATTATGCAGCACCAGACAATTATTAAAGTAAAAAAACATCTTAGATTGGCCCAGCTTGAGAATGATTGCCATAGTAACCAGTCACCTTTCCAGAACCTGGGCCCAACTCACTACTACTCCTGAGGAAGCACACCAAAAGAAGACTTGCTACTGAGTCAGCCATTGCCAATTGATGCACTGCTCTGAGAATTGCAGCACTCAGTGAATTCTCGCACTTATCAGGAGCTAATTATGAATGTTAGAAATGGGGTCTCAAGTTGGTAGTGGTTTGCACCACCCTGTCCAAGAAGGGACCCTCACTCTAGTCATGGTAAGGGAGTCACACAGCTAAGATAACCCCATTTCATCCCCTTGATAGCTTGGCATGAGCAGTCAGGCTTATCTCAGAGGTAATGTGTAAAGTATGTGTACACACTCACAAACACACACACTCACACACACACAGTAACACAGTGAAAACACCACAAAAATACTCCACACCAGTATAGAAAAATAGCCAATATTTATCTGAGTAAAACAAGAAGACAAACAACAAAAATCCAACATACACAAGTAAAGATATCACTTTTTATAGGTTGAAATGAGTGTTAATTCATAGGAATCAATGACTCTATCTGTTTAGCACAAAGTACCTGAGATGCGCCAAAAACAAAGACGAATAGGGCTGCAAGGGAGGTGAGGCGCTGAAAAGCAAAGTGATGCGTCACTTCCTTAATGGCAGGGGAGGTGATGCATTGATTCTTTCCTTGCAGGAAAGGCGATTCGTTGATTTCAGGAAATGCACCCTTGGTTCCTTACTGCAGTGTAGGATCAGTGAGAAATTGGCACCCTCGGGACGATGCGTGGAAAGTCCAGATGTGCTTTGTTGATGAAGCCGCAGTCAAACAGGTGCTGCATCAATTCTGCAGCTGCGAGACAGGCATTGCATCGATTCTCCAGCAGCGGGACAGGCATGCCATTGATTTTTCTGTTGCAGCGCATTGGTGCATGGATTTTCTCCTTCAGGTCACCAGCTTACACTTCCAAAGGCCCAGGGACTAGAGTTGGCACCACTTGGTAAGTCAGGACTCTCAGCAGAAGAGCCCAGGCACTGGCAGATGAGTCTTTGATGTCCCTGAGACTTCCTAACAGGAGGCAAGCTCAGTTCAAGTCCTTGGAGAACTTCGGAAAGCAGGATGTAGAAAGCAAAGTCCAGTCCTTTCACTACCAGGACACAAACAGCAGGCCAGCACAAGGAAACAGGCAGAGTGGAAGTCCCTTCTTCAGGATTTAGCTCTTCTTCCAGGCAGAATTTCATCAGTCTAGGCGTGTTCTAACTTTGTGGGGTCAGAGGTCCAGTACTTATACCTATCTCTGCCTTTACAGTAGGCACTCATCAAAGAGACGTCTTTGCAGTGCACAAGACCCTGCCTTATCCTGCCCTGGACCCAGACACACTCCAGGGGTAAGAGATTGCTTTGTATAGGGACAGGCATAGCCCTATTCAGGTGCAAGTGTCAGCTCTTGCCACCACTGTAGGCCAGGAAGACCCATCAGGATATGCAGGGCACCCCTCAGCTCCCTTTTTGTGACTGTCTAGAGTGAATTCACAAACAGCCTAACTGTCATCCTGACCCAGCCGTGTTTTCCACAGCCAGGCAGAGGCACAGAATGGTTTAAGCAAGAAAATGCCCACTTTCTAAAAGTGGCGTTTTCAAACTTACATTTTAAAACCCAACTTCACCAAAAGATGCATTTTTAAATTGTAAGTCCAGAGATCCCAAACTCCACATCTCTATCTGCTCCCAGTGGGAAATTACACTTCAAAGATATTTCAGGGCAATCGCCATGTTACCCTATGGAAGAGATAGTCCTTGCAATAGTGAAAAACGAATTTCGCAGTATTTCACTATCAGGACATGTACACCACACCAGTATATGTCCTACCTTTTAAATACACTGCACCCTGTTCATGGGGCTGCCTTGGGCCTACCTTAGGGGTGACTTACCTGTAGTAAAAAGGAAGGTTTGGGCCTGGCAAGTGGGTGCACTTGCCAGGTCGAAATGGCATTTTAAAACTGCACACACGAACATTGCTATGGCAGGTCGGAGACATGTTTACAGGGCTACTCCTGTGGGTGGCACAATCAGTGCTGCAGGCCACTAGTAGCATTTGATTTACAGGTCCTGGGTACACATGGTGCACTATACTAGGGACTTAATAGTAAATCAAGTATGCCAATCACCCAAAAACATTTAGAGATTATTTACACTTTAGCACGGGTCAGCAATGGTAAAGTGCCCAGAGCCCTAAAGCCAACAAAAACGAAATGCAGCACATAGTAAAAAACAGGAGGTCAGAGGCAAAAAGTTTGGGGATAATCCCGCAAAAAGAGTCAGGTTCAACAATGAATGGCATAATATTTTAGTACAGTGATATGGACAACAGCACTGAAGTGCCTATTACTAGCCTGCAATGTGCAGTAGTTGGCAAGGCTGACTGTGTATAGATTTAAGTCGAAAAATTATCACTTTTAGTAAAGGTTTCTCCATGCATTATATAATCTAATGCGCTAAGGTAACGTCATTTTGCATAATTAAAAAATACACTTTTTGAAGAGTGTATCGTATTTTTACAAGATATTTTTTGCCTGATTTACACGTCAACTATTTCTAAGGCTGAGCTCGTGCACGGGTTCTTGGATCCAACCCAAACCACTGGCTCGGCTCTCCCTATTAATTTGTTGGTTCGTCGATTTCTACTCAAGAGCAGTTCCATCCTGTTTTATAATGATAAACTTAGCACTCGAGGGTTTTCTCCTGGAAAAGAGACCGCGCTTCCAAGCTTGGCTACCGATTGGACCACCTTACTCTCCAATAGCACTAAGGTAGCGGTCCTCGTAAGCCAATGCAGAAAGTCCCCGTTACGTCACTAGCGCTGTCTGGAAGCAGGCTTGGAAGCAGCCTCTCTGTATGCTTGAAGCTCCCGGGGAGACTAGAGCGATTTGCGGAAGTGAACGTCTCCATTCTCTAGGAGATTCGTGGCATGGTCACGTGGCTGCGCACGCAGCGATTGGCTGAGCTTCACCGGGTATCTTTTGCACAATAAGCATCTCACCTTTGTTGGAGGCAGTCGTCTTCTCTGTGATTCTGCCGGTATTTCAGGCAGTAGCGGTCTGCCGAGGTCTAGCGGCTCCCCGGCACGTACTGCAAGCTGTTCCCTAACGGTCTGTGCGAGATGGTTCCTTCTTGGGTGCTGCTCCCGTTTTGTTCCCTGTTACTGGCAGATCTCAGGGTGCAAGCATCAACTACTAAAGGGGTGACTGCTAGCCTAGCTGCAAAGTGGCCAGCAACCCCTCTGTTGCTGGAGGCAAGGTGCGGTATGATTTTCAACTATGTCTAGTCTTTCTGCTGATGTTGGTGTAAAGCCAGTTATTGTTCGTACTGTCAGCCTCGAAATACATTTTCGGAAAATATAAACGTTTTCGGTCCAAAATGACTTTAAGTTTTAAGTACAAAAAAACCCAAAGATTAAGGAAGAACATTTTGCCTATACATAGCGAAAGAGTCTAAAACTACTCATTTTATTTCCCTGAATGTGTACTAACCATCGATTCCATCTCTCAGTGATATCCTAACTTACGTAAAAGCCAGGTGCACACTTGTCATGTTTGAAACGTTCATCTCTTCCTAACTTTTCGGAAAGCGGGAGTCTGCATGGTCGGATTTTTAACCCTTGCTTGTGAAACAGGAAACTACAAGGACCTGCATTAAGATACTTTAGCAAGCAAAGCTGAGAATGGGTGAACATGGTGCACAGAACACTGACCACTTGGCAGCTAAGAATAGCATATCATCTTTAAAGGTATTTAGGACCAATTCACAACGGTGATAACGAGTACACGAAATGCTGTACTCCTTTCTGTACCCAGAGAGAATTTTGAATTGGGCCCAAATTGTTCAATTTCACATTAGTAAAAGTACGGAGGTCGTAGTCCACTGTATATCTGTACTAATTGTATATGCATATTTTCATTTTAGATGTTTGTGTGACCACTTCACAAAGTCATATGAAGTAGTACTGCGAGGAAAGCCTATTAAATGCTGTGGTTGTGTGACCTCAATGTTTAGGAAACTCATTTCTTATGCTGAGTCCAGTCAAATCTTTTGAAAAACCTTATCTCGACCCTGGGTAGCTGTGGGACTGAGAAGTGAGGCTTTATCAAAGGAACAAGTGTAAAGCATTAAGAAGTACAAAACAGTTGAATAATAAAGAAACAACAGCACTCAATAAAAAATCTGATGCCAATTTATGAAAATAGGTTGAGATTTTTATTTTTAAATAGACACTTCAATGACAAACCCCCCCCCCCCCCGAGGGTTCTGGCGAAAGTAATTTTCAAAGGAACAATAAATCACTGCATCTTCATTCAGTGCAATAAATCACAGTAAAGGACTACACTCATGGTAAACTTTGCAAAACCTTTATAAAGTTGTAAATTACTACTCCAGTCCACCTTGGGTGACCATCTCCGACAGGGAGCAAGTTGCAAGAACCCGAGAGATCCAGTTGGACAGTTACTGCCCAGTCAGAGCAGTCTTCAGTCCAGTTCCAGGCCCTAAGGGTGACTTGTCATAGACTTTAATTGAGTGGTCTGATGCAAGGAATACTGGCTGCTAATGGTGCTGATTTGGTGACGGGGGTCTTCCTGGGGCTACTCCTCAGTTCATGAACACAGTGGGGTGACTTTGTCCACAGGGATTGATGTCCCTCGAAATGCGGTTGAAGCCTAAAACCAATTGACACTCTCCAGTTATAGTGGAACTAGTGGTTCCCTTTAGCTGGCAATAACTTCCTTGCTTGGTGACCCAAGTGTAGACTGAAGGCTTGTCTGGGTCCAACAGATGTGGGGGCAACTTTTGAGACTCAAGACTTGGTCTCCCAGGCTGCATGTTGGCGCTCAGCAGTGGTCAGACATTATTGGCTACCAGCACACCAAGGCAGGCTTCTTCAGCTTATGTGGCACTTTACCAAGAAGACAGCTGACTGACTTGTTGAGTCCCTTCGGTCTGAGGCTCAGGTGGCTTTTTCTTGCGCAAGGCACCACAGGCACAGTCCCCCCCCGTGCTAGCCCAAGGAAAAGCAGATGTAGTCCATTCTTGGTGCAGCCTCTCTTTGCTGGGTCAAGGGAATAGCACAGCGGTCCTTCTCTGGTCCTCTCTCGAGTACAATTGTGATCTGAGGTGTGGGTGCCAGGTGTGCCACTCTATTCTTAGTTTTGTGCCCTCAAGGAATATGGTGACTTCTTGCCAATGGGCTACCAAGTCTCCCCCCACCTGTGGCAACTTCCTGTAAAGTGTGGCATCTGGCTATCCCAAAATGCACTATTCTGCCCACTCCCAACATGACATCTCTTTTCTTGGTATGTGGAGTTCCACAGCCCATCCCTGAGGTGTGGCTACATAACCTCAGAAAAAACAGTTTGACAACTACTTCTCCATCTCTGTCCCCAGATGCCAATCTGTCTGCAAGAACAAAAGGGCCTCTCCTCTCATGTGTGTCCAACATGTTCTCTTCAAAGGCAGTTGCCCCATTGAAGCTTGCCTTTTGGGCTCACAACCAGTTTGGCCTTTCTCTGAGGGAGAGGTCATGCCTCTTCCAACGATAAGCCCTTTGTGTTCCTTCCTGATATTCATTTACACATCCCCTCTGGGGGGTAAAAGGCTGTTTTGTGGCCAGCAACCATAACTGGTCACTGAAAAAGTTTGGGCAACAGAGTGGCTGCTTACTGAATTTGCCACTTGTGCAAAATGCATGTTAAATTCAATTTAAGCATTAAGTTGGGGTTAGTGCAATGACTATTTTGATATCTTGACGTGTCGTATTTCGTTGTCCCATTCAGAGGTTGGCACTGTTGAGTGGTCAATGTGTAACTCTGTACTTGCAAATGGGTCTACTAGTCTTTCCACGGTAATGACGACAGTGCAGGGGTCTTAATGTGAGGACACCTGGAGTTAAGAACTGCATTCCCAACCTTTTATTATAATGCACCCTGCCTTTAGAGTTCAGTAGGCCTGCCTTAGGGCTGACTTATACATATCAAAAAAGAAGGTTTGAGTTTTGTCATTACTTTAAATGTCAAAGTTGAGTTAGCAGTTGAAACTGCCCTGCCAGCAAGCAATGATGGGCTGGAATCACACTTTGCTTTGTCAACCGTGTGGTGGTGCAATAAATGTTGTAACCCATAAGAGGCACTTTAACTTAAAAGCCCTGAGTACTCCTGGTACCATATACTAGGGATCTATAAGTAAGTTACCTTAATTCAATTATGGATGAACAAATCATACTTAGATCTTTTTAAGGTCAGAGCAATGGCACTGAAATCTGGTTAGCAGGTCTCAGTGCACCTTCAGAGTCAAAAAAGCCAGCAGCATCAATCCAAAAACCTGGGGATGATCATGCAGAAAGAGGCATTTTCTTACAAGTACTATATTTCTTATTATGAATTCCTTTATAAATCAAGGGCATATCTTCCATTGGTGTAGTGTGCTGCAGCCATGACATATGAGGGGCCTACTGAACCCTGATTATTGATGTATTTTCAAATTCAAACAACTGTTGGGGGCATTTTCTTTCTTGCACTAGGGCCTATGAGACACTGACTATGCTACTGTTGTGAATTAACCCCTTTGTTGTTAAGCGGAGCACATGCATACCTATGTCTTGAGGCATTCATTTTGTGGAGTTCCCATCAGTGTTGGCAGACATTCATTCTCCAAACTTTCCATTTTCTTATTGATAAAAAAAGAACCCCCTCTCTTTGATGTATGTCATTTGCAAATTGACCACCTTATGTGCTTAAGCCCAAGGTGGTGACTGCAGCCTTCTCTTCACTCTGAGGGTACGTTTGGTAAAAATCAGAGAAAACATTGGAAAACTAAACACCTCTTGTATTTGCAAACAAGGAAGGCTCACCGTCCACTCCATCCAGTGTTTTTTTAAATATAGTTTCATCCAGTGTTTGTTGATGTACCTAGGACTTGTAGAAGTGATATATACCAAGTTTATTTTTTTTACAACCTCAATTATTTTATTGGGGAGTTGTGAGCAATGTGCTCTGTGAGTGGCTAGCGACCTCCGGTTTTCCTAACAAAAGATGCATTTGCATGTGTATATCTTGTTCAGAATTATGAATGTGTATGATAAAGTAGAGTAATGCCTGAATGGGCTTGAAACATTATTTGTATTTGGTGTAGTAGAATTACCTTCCCCATCATTGGCATAGTAGTAATATTTCACTGTATATGGTACATGGTAAATGTGTTAATACTAATAAGTAACAGTAAATTTAAAAAGCAACAGCACATTTGCAGTATGTTACATGAGCTGAATGTACAAGGTACCTGAACGTAACAGTAGCACATCACTGTACCTCACATGTGATAGTGTTTCCATGTAACCAGTTGGGAATTCAGGGAACTTTTTATTCCTTCATGTATATTTACTCTTCAGCTAACTGTGAGCATATGTAGAATAATCCTAATGGTCACTTTGATTCAGTGGCTGTGACGAAGGCCAATCAAGCTACTCTGTTGCAGTAACCACGTTTCTATGATGATCTGTATTTCAGCTCCTTTTGGGGAAACGGATTGAGGGTTTTACCACCATTTCTCCCCTCTCAGAGGGGCCTGAAGCGCTACCTCAACAGTATGTTTCATTTCTTATCAGGAAAAAAATAGAAACTGAGCGAGAGCTGGGTTTTCTGCACAAGGTGATCCTCTCTGGACTTTATTTTTAAGCTCCCCTTGGGGACCTGACCAATGTTGCCCCTCTACCAGTCACCTCTGTTGGGGGACCCAAAATGCCCCCTAGACACTAGGCTAATTTAAAGCCAATTGAAATCGAATGGGAAGCAATGCTTCCTGGCTCAGGGCATGCCTCTTCCTGGTCTCTGCCTACCATTTTTCACGCTGTTTGACCCTAGAGTGAGCATTTATGAGACCTGCATTTAGAATGGTGGGTTCACATATGGCTGGGAATTGTTCAGTAACCTTATTATAGTATTCAGTTGTACTCAAACAAGTCTTTTGTGTGCTAGTAGTGTAGTTAAATGTGTGTTTTGACCACTGACTTTGTGTTGCACCACTTTGCACCTGGCTTAGCTGTCCAGTGTTCACCAGTTACAGACTCCATTTTGTATCCAGCTTAGCCTTAGCTTCATTCTGCCTATTGACGTTATCTTAGCATTGAACACTGCCATGTTAAAAGCTGCAAGTGATTTTCCATGTTGTACAATGTGCATTCTGTCTTGTTTTTGTACTTTTCCCCACCAAGGGCTTTGGCTGATAAACATGAACTCAGACGGCAGAGAACAGTCTTGTTTTGGCTTGGCACCTTGGGATTGAGGCCAAATCCCAACGTGTTATTTTCAAAGCTTACATAAACAAGTCAGCATGTTTGAATACTTCTTGTGCAGGAGGAGGGTTTTTTCCAGAACGCTCCTTCCCCATTTGTTTAAAATATATGAGACCCAGATCGACAGTGGGAGATTCAGAGACCTCAGTCAGGATTTTAGATGTTGAATGCCTGATACATATGTCCCGTGAGGGTAGAGTTCTCTCTTTCTCGCAGTCGAACTGGGTCATCGGCTTGCTGTCAGGAGAAAGATGAAGTACATGACAGCTCCTATGGTGATGCATTTTTATTAATTATTTGCTTTGCATTATAATATAGATACATATATTTGCTGTGTATACTGCAGTGGAGAGTCATTTGTGCATGTTTTCATTTCACTGCTGTGACCATTTTTAAATGTGTGCTTTCAACATGCTAATCTCCTTTTAGGAACCTTACATAGTGAAATAATAAATGTCTCCTTTGGACTAAGAAGCGCATTCCAGAGATTTTTGTCAGTGCATGAGTGTTTCAGCTCAGTCATTAGTGAAAAGCAAAACAAGTAGGAAGTCACCAAATAGACAAGCTTGCCTGATTGTGTAGGATAGGTTCTGACTGGGCCAGCCAGAAATAATTGTTGCTTGTGATTTTGCAGCCCATATGACCATCAAAAAAGACCCGTCGGAAGAATAAGACGACTGCCCCAAAGTGGTATCAAAAAGTTTGGTGCACAGGTTTGAGGAAAGCATGAAAGGAGCTGACTACTAGCTGCTGTAGCTGTCTTGCTAAGCCTACTCTACTAACTACCAACTAGAACTGCGAAATAGTCTTGCTTCATATGTACCAAAATATTATCTAGGCGTAGTGCCCATAGTGAGTTATATATTACAGAAGAAAATCCATTTAAGTATATAATTACATTTCCCTACTACAAAATTAGTCAGAGTAACATGATTTCCAGGCAAGTATTTAAATTGAAACGCCTCTTGTTTAATCCTATTACAACTGATTAATATAATTATATATAAATTTATTCTAAAATGGACTATTCCCTAATAGCCCAAGCACGGATTTACATCCGTACAAATTACATAGAAAGCTGCTGGTACATCTTTGAAGGCAAGATTATGGCTGTACTGCTGGGTTGGCTTTGTCTCAGAGACCCACCTTTGTTCCATGTGTGGCAGAAAATTGGTTCAAACCCATGCACCCTGGTGACATTCTAGAACTGCATTCTTAACAGAAAACGTTCTATTATCTCTCTGATCGAATACAGTTGTACAGTGTGCTACAAAATGAATGAGCACTGTTCTAGGGAAGCATGGGTATATGCATGATATGCTGATATGAACATTTTCCAGGCAGTGTAAATTCCCATGTAGTGAATGGGGTGATGATCTCAATATCAAGACCTGTTCACAAACGTTTTGAAGTCAACGAAGTGTGTGTTTCAGGGGTAAAAGCAGCTACCTCAATGACTGCCAAGAAAGGAATATTTTTCTCCATAAGGACTTCAATTAACCAAGGGATGCTCAAAGTGCGGCACGCGGGCCTCATGCGGCCCCTCTGACCTTTACATGCTGCCCCTTGGGCAACAGGAGCACTGGGCAGCTTTTTGCTCAACTCAACAAAAATATTAAATGCACACACAATCATTTATTTCAAACTTAATTGGTGTTAAATAAAGGACGTAACTAGGGACTCCTGCACTTAACTTTTAGAAACGCCTTCATTTTTAAAGACATCTTGCAGCATGAGTGTAAAACAAAGACAGTCTCTTCACAATTAAGTGTATTTAGTTAACATGCAGAACCTTTTCGGCTTAGTACAATTTATTTTATCAGTGCATTAAGATGCATTCATTTTCAAGTGATAGTTTTCAAACATAAATTTGGAAACATTAATTATTTCCCTTACCTTGAGAACACCACCAATAGTAAATTAAAGAGGCAAGTCACTTGGTATGTGCACTTTATGGGTGGCCTGGGTTCCTATCATACATAAACATTATAGTTTATTAAATCAAGCATAGAAGCAGGGCTTATGCAGCACACACCATGAATCATGTATTTCGAGGTCATCTTCAATGTGATAATGCAGAAAAAGGAGGGAAAGTGACACTAAACAATTGCCTAGGATCACAAAATTTGGAAAAGTGGGTAAGCCGGGATTAATTCCAGGGCTTCTGGTTTCCCATTGTTTATTTCACCTACTAGATGTATATCCTTTGCTTCCCCTACACCTACCTTGCCACCAATCCCCCTAGTCACCCCACACAACCACCACTGCCCAGGCATCAATGCGGCCTCCAGGCACGTCACAGACCAAACCTTTTGGCCCCTGGGAAAATGTTTGCGAGTACCCATGAATTAACCTTTCTCTGTTTGGTGATTAAAAATACCCATGGTGTTTATTTGACTCATTCCAGGCTTTCTTGTTAAGACGTAGTAGTTATTACGAATATTTGAAGCATCCTAACCTTAATCCTGGTGATTTTTTTTTACTTATAACAGAAGAGCAATGCTTACCTTTTGGCTACTATCTTCTGTTTACGCAAATCAGTTCTTGGCTGTTTCATGGAAAATTGAGGGAAATATCTCATGCTAGTCTTTCCACCTTGAGGTGCAGTTCTCATCTTTCACTGTTGCAGAGGAGTCTTTCCTCAGGTTTCTCATTACCCATGGCTTATTGTTTCTCCAACTACAAGGGAAATACTGTAATTTAAATAACGAGTGGATCACATTCTACAGGGCTTGTATAAAAGTTCAGTTTTTCACACTGCCTGGCACATTGACAGCATTTGGGAACCTAGACACCCCATAGGGTAAATGGGCCACTCTTTTTGAAGATCACAGAGGATAAAATACAAAAAATCCCTTGATGAAGCAAATCTTACAAAAGGGAATGAGTGAAAGGCAGCAGCGTATCACAGTCCATCATTGGAAATATGCTGGTGGTATTGGCTGACTGACTCATTTTAGGTCGCAGCCTACCTGAAAGTACAGTTGTCATTTTTGCTAAAGTCATCTTGGGTACATTCAGAAAGCTGACCCAGGAATGCATTTTGCCTGTTGCTTGCCATTAGCTTTGTGGTTTGTAACTCAAATTTTCCTGCTTTCCATTTGCTGGCTTTATTTATTTTAGACTGCCCAGCTTCAGTGTGTTCCTTCCCTTGCCCAAAGCTTTTTTACAGTATCCTTCCAACTGCTCCCTTTCTGTAAACAGGCATGTACATCTTGTTCTTATCTTGTCACATTTGCTGTGCATTTAAATACTGATGTCAAATGTCAGGCGCTGTCTTCCCAGGGCACTTGTTTACTTTTCTTTCTCTGACTTCAAAGTGAGAGGATGAATATGATCTTGTTGGATACGTGTTGTAGGAAAAATGTTTTTTCTAGCACTCAACAACATTTAAATGAACTGTGCAAGTATTTCAGAACTTATCAGAATTAAGAACCCAAATGGAGAACAATTTTAGTTATTTTTGAAGTGTGTTGGAAACAAATACTTTAAAATGATCAAAACACATTTTATATAATATAGTAGGTAATGCAATTTCCACCCACTTCCCCTGTGCACTGTATAGTTGTGTTAGTAAAACTGTATGTCTGGGCAAATGTAATGGTCATTTCAGTTTGAAAATGTGTTGTCTGTAATAGTAGTGTGCTACCTCGCCACGAATACTCTACACCACTCTATGTTCTATGCACCACTACACTCTACTCTGTACCACTCCACTTTACAGCACTCCACACCACTGCTCTTCCCCACTTCATGCTGTGCCTCGCTAGTCGACCCTGTACAACTCTACTCTATGCCAGTGCACTCTTTGCCATTCCACTCTGCGCCACTGCACTATTTGCCACTGCACTCTACACCACTCTGGTCTAGGCAACACCAATCTACTCTGCAGAACTCCACTCTGCAACACTGCACTCTACGCCACTGCACTCTATTTCGATACACTCAATGCACTTTACTGTGTAACATTCAACTCTATGCCCCTGCACTGTACGCCAATCCAGTGTATTGCACTCTAATCTACTCTACACCACTTTACTGTACGCCATTACAGTATATGACACCCTATACACCTGCACTCTACTCGACATCACTCTACTCCACTCTGCGCCACTCTACTCTATACAACTGCACTCTGCACTACTCTGTTCTTAACCACTGCACTCTCTGCTACTCTGCTCTTAACCACTGCATTCTATATCACTGCACTCTTCATCACTGTACTCTACGCCACTGCTCTCTACGTCGTTCCATTCCACTCTACACCACTTCACTACAACACTCTCCTCTGCAACACTGCACTTTATGCCAATCTACTCTGCACTACTCCACTCTACGCTACTACACTTACGCCACTGCACTCTATGCCATTGCACTCTACAGCACTATACTCTACTCTGCACCACTTTGTGCTACTCTGCACCACTCTATGCCACTGCACTCTATGCCATTGCACTCTACAGCACTATACTCTACTCTGCACCACTTTGTGCTACTCTACTCTGCACCACTCTATGCCACTCAACTCTACTCTTCACTCTGTGCCACTGCCTTCTGCATAACTCAGCTCTACGCCACTCCACACCATTCTATGCCACTCATCTCTATGCCATTGCCCTCTGCATCACTCAACTATACCCCACTGCTCTCTGCACCACTCTGTGCTACTGCACTCTGTGCCACTCTATTTCACAATACCCCCACTCTACTCTGTTCTGTGCCACTCTACTCCACGCTACTCTGCACCATGCTACTCCACTCTACTGTACTCTGCGCTACTGTACTGCACTCTGCACCACTATGTTCTGCGCCACTGCTGTCTACTATGCACTACTCTAATCTACACCACTGCAGTCTACAACGCTACATAGTATGCCTCTGAATTCAATACCACTGGTTTACGCCACTGCACTCTAAGCCACTATACTCTGCTCAGTCTATGCCAATGCCCTCTACTCCATGCCACTCCAGTGTATGCCACTGACTCCAAACTATGCCACTACAATACACAACACTCTGCTACTCCACTCTTCACCATTCCACTCTACGACACTCCACACCACTCTCCTCTACGTTACTAACTTTTAGCCATGCTGAACTGCAGTCACACTGGTGTACAACATGACTAAAACACATTGGCAAAGCCAACAGCTCTTGCATAGGTGAGACCTACGAGCTTTGCCAGTGCTTGTTGGTATTTGCTGACAGACCGTGATATACCCTCACAGATTCATGTCTCAAATGGTTACGTCATAAGCTGGCAGCAAGTTTAATACAACATTCTGTCACAATCACCATGAAGTATCTTTTTCCTCATGGAGTTACTTTCAATCCGTTTCCACCCTCTGGGGAAATGGCATTGATTTGAGTTTACATTTGTGCCCTTTAGGACTTCTTTTCCCAAACAAATATGGCAAGGTATCTCCTGCTGAGCCATTCTCCTCTGTTCATGATCTCATTACCATGGCAGTTTAACCAAATGCCAGTAACCTGAATCGATGTGTAATGATGACATAGCTTCTTTAAGGGCAGGTAACAGAAATGCATCAGTTGTACAATTCTCTTCTCTCGCAATTTGGCAGATGCAGTGGATTAATTTGCATCGAGGTAAGTTATATTTAGTTTATCAAGCTGTGCTCCCAGTGCTGCTCAAGCTTCTATCCCATGGAAGGTTCAGAGCCAACAACTTGCAATGGGGGTAGCACCAGCATGCCAGAAGCCCTCTTTCCCCCCCCCCCGATCAGTTGGGCAAAAGAAGAAGAACCTATCTTGACCAAGTTGGCAGCAAGTAGCTCAGTGCACTGAGAATTTTAGGCTATCTCCTCTGTGTGCCAAGTCTTCCAAAAAATTCGAGGACAAGAGCAATTCCTGCAATAGAGGTACTGAGGCCTTTCTGAACTTACAGAGGTGCTTTGAGTCATTAGGTGCCTGCTCCTGACACTACCCAGGGACTCCAAGCTCATATTGGAACCAATGAATTTAAAATGTAAGTAACTTTGATGTTATGACAAAGTGAGGTCCACCTGGCGATGTATTGCAATCCATTGAATCCTTCTTAGGCCAATACAATTTTGCTGTGACTTGATTTCTGCTCTCTTTACTGTGGGCCATACCTCCTAAAGAAGACCATCCGTACACCTCCAAGTTTTATAACAATACAACATTCATGATATTTATTTATCTGGATAGCTACATTATTTGTGTCTCAGACGCACAAGGGCATTTGTTAGTTGAGTGAGCGAGTGGTGAGACCGTTTGTTAATCCTGTGATATCATTGTAAGCGTTAGTCCAGTACCTCATATGACTAGGCCACCAAATGAATGTAAAACATTTTGGTAGTTAATTCAGGTTAAACCTTTGTTTATAAGCCTAGATGGAAAAATAAAGTGAAGTTTGTTGGGAGGCACAATTTTGTTGAAGTCTTTGGGATTTCTTTTATTTCATTTTTTTCTTTAGTTTATATGGCTTTCTTCCACTTGTAGTAACATTATACACTTGTTTCTACAGTAAAAAGTGCCCTGCCCTTGAACATGTTTTTTTAGGTTTGTTATACTAATGGAGTAGAATGTATATGCTCTGTGCAAAATTAGCCTGCAACTAGTAGTATATTAATGGATGCTTGTTTGCGTTAGTTAAAAAAAATAAACAATATTCCCTGTTCTTTGTTTTCAGTGAATTCATTGCGGAAGAAGGTAACGAGAAATTTTGGCAGTTCGTGGACACTGTACGAGAAATGACAATATATAAGCATGGAGGTAAGCACTACAGTATGAGAAAAGCTGCTTTGTCTTTTTTTAGGTCCTGTCTAAGCCAGCACACATGCTCTTTTGATCTCTTTGAGATCTATTTTATCTTGAACCTAAAAGGGGCTTAAGGCCATTACTTCTCATTGGTTGGCGTCTTTGTTATTCTCACTTCTATTGTCTTAATTGGTCAGTGACAAATGGGCTGGTTTCATTTTGTCAGACAGTCTTGCTGCATATCAAATGAATCCCTCCTTTCTACACAATGACATTCTACCCCATTCTACATCACTCCTCTCTACCACACTCTCCTCACCACTCCTCTCTACTGTAATTGATTCCACTCTACGCCACTGCACTCTATGCCACTCCATGCTAATTTAGTCCACACTACTTTACTCCATTCTACACCACCCCACTCTACCCCACTGTATGACACTCCACTCTGTGCCACTGTGCTCCACTCTACGCCACTCCACTTTGGGACACTCCACTCTACACCACTCTATTTCACTCTGTGACATTCCACTCTGTGGCACGCCACTCCACTGTACGATTCTCCACGCGACTCTCCTCTACATCACTAACTTTTAGCTATGCTGACCAGGAGTCACACTGGTGTATAACATAACATAACTAAACAACATTGGCAAAGCCAATAGCTCTTGCATAGCCCAGACTTATTGTCTTTGCCAGTCCTTGTGTTTCCTGCAGTCTACTTTGACACATGTTCCATAACTAAAGAAATCTTCAGCAGACCTCGTCCAGCAAGCTAATTGTAACCCAATCTCCCTTCTTCTCTACCAAGCCAAGGTAATGGAGCAAACCATCAGTAAGCAACTCTCCCACCACCAGAACGCGCACCAACTCCTAGTCACCACCCAGCTAGGCTTCAGACCCAATAACATCACCAAAGCTGCCCTTATTGCAGCAACTGACAACATCAGTATGATCCTCGACCGAGGAGAAACATGGCTCTCATCCTGCTCAACCTTTTTGCTGCATTTGACACAGTCTCTCACTCCACTCATCAGAAGACTACATGAAATGGGCGTCCAAGGACCCGCCCTCAACTGGATCTGCTCCTTCCTTACAGGAAGAACACAAAAAGTCAGCAAGCCACCTCATACGCTGCAAGCCAAGAATTCATCTGTGGAGTCCTCCCAAGGATAATCTCTCAGCCCTACCTGGTTTAGCATCTACATGACTCCAGTGACCTCATCAGATTGCAAGGCATCAGCATTTTTTCCTATGCATACAACACCCCACAGACAGGACCCTGCAGCAAAAAGCGAATTCACTACCTGAATGACTACATTGGCCACCTGGATGAGATCCAGATGCCTGAAGCTCAGCACAGATATGACCAAAATGGTAATCTTCAAAAGCGAAACCTCTGCATGGGGCTTTTCCTGCTCACCAGCAAATCTCAGTCCCACACCAGTCCTCACCGCTCATGGGAGAAACCTAGGAATCGTTCTTGAATACAAGCTCATCATGTCAGCCCAGGCAACTGCGGGGACTTTCACCTTCTTCCCCATACTGCGGATGCCATGAAAAATCTTTAAATGGCTACCAGAGAACACCAGCAAAATAGTCATACAGGTAGACTTTGCTACAGCAATACACTCCATGTGGAAATCAGCAAAAAGCTCTTGAACAGCCTCCAAAACGCTGCAGCAAGACATCTGCAACCTGCCCTGCCGCACCCACATCTCTCCACACCTCAAAGAACTTCACTGGCTGCCCATACATGAGCGTTCTCAATTCATACCACGCACGCACACACACACACACACACACAAAACCATTCTGCAACATAGGCCCACCTACCTCAATAGCCGCATATACTTTTACCACTCCTCTAGACACCTCTGATCAGCTGGACTCTCATTAGCGCACGTACCTCCATATATGCAAAAAAAGATTGGGATGTCGCAGCTTCCCTGACCTCTCTCCAGAGTCTGGAATGACCTTCCATGTCACATTAGAGCCTTCTTGAATTCCGCAAGAAGCTATAGACTCAAATCTTCAAGTAATCTCACCTTGGGAGTCTACTGCCTATCTACCTGTGAAGTGCCTGGATACCCTCATTGGTGATTAATGCACTATACAAATAGGCATACCATAACATAGCTCACGGTCAGGCCTAAGATCTATGTAAAAAAGAATCCAGTTTGTGCTACTAATTGGTAGAAAATAGTATTATGCCATGGAGGCATTGTTTTGTTGTGTTTTGGAGAGTAGATCTGAGCACCTCTTAGTGAATGACTGTGACATGGAGCAGGTGTCAGAGGAAAGTGAGAGAAACACACACTTTCTCCGTGTTCAAACACCTTCACCCAGTAGTATATCACCTTTCGGTCTAATAATTCTTAAGTTCCTCATTGGAGTACAGATGAAGCCCTGATATAAAGTAGTGTGCCGTTGCCCCTCTAAGTCCACCCCATTCAACCAGTAATGGCCTCTCTATTGATGATTTACGCAGTGGTGGTGCAATGATGATGTGAGTCATGCAGCACTACCTTGCTGGTGAATCAGTAACCGGTTAAGATTCCTTTCTTCCGTCTGTCCCACAAGCTATCTAGTCTTTATTTCTCTTGCTCGCTAGTGATGCTATGCTGATGTGTTAGGATTCATGTCTGTTGGAGTACTTGTGTTAACTGGGGTCATGAGTACCCACTGTGGTATTGTTGACTCAGTTGGATTTCAAAATTAATACAGTGAATAGAATTTCTCAGCATTTCATTATTGAGATTGAGGTAAAAGGAGGTACTACATTTTAATCTTCATGACTAGAGTCTTAAGAAAGACTTAAAATGATAATTAGTTGTCAGAGTATTTAGCTACTTTTTTAAAGTCATTCCCTTTTCATATTGGAGTCGAAAATGGGATTGGCTGGCATGGCCAGCAGTTAGTGGCGACATATGTCTCGTTGAAGTCCAGATTGGTCGCCCCACTTAACCCATTCACCACATTGATCCTGTGACCTGCACTAGTTGATGCAGTTGGGAACTCCAGAATGTTGATTTGGAACGTGGCCAGAGCATGGGGGCACCGCCACAGCATCGGGCCAGATTGCTATGAATGTGCCACTTCTAGGATGGAGCTTGCAGCCCCTGAGTGACATGCTGACAATGGAGCAAGTGGTGCCATTGGTGGTGCACACATAGTTAAAGGCATAACCAAAAGACCAGCACTCCCATTGTGGGGGCTCTGACCCGACTCCTTGTGACTCGTGGATCTTGCCTCTGTGAGGTGGAGCACCATTGGGGGTCCTTCTCCATGGCACAAACTCTAAAGCAGATTCAAATGAGGCTGAACCAACGTATGCAATGGGAGAACTCCTCTGAAGCCAGAGAAACATCTGACTGCCAACTTGGTACCAGGTCCATGCTGTGCACTAGTGATGCAGATGCGGACCACCAGGTTTCTGAACTTTCTCTGAGCCAGAGGTGCATAGGGGTGAGAGCATCTCCACCCTCTATTTCCCCCCCCACCCACAATGTATACTGGCAAAGCATTGCTGCTACAGCAAGAAATTGGGGTTGGGAAGTCTATGGTGCCCTGGTGTTGTGGTGTGTTTAATTACTCTGCAGCACTCACATGCGAAGTAGTTAGTGACTGATGCTTGAACATGGTTACCCGGACAGGAAAACTATGGTGTTTCTCTAGCAGTGAACATTTTTGGGGGCTGACACTATGCAACTCCTTCAATAAAATAGGGGAAGAGTGAAGGGGCAAGATCCTCAAACTTGTGGTAACTGTGCTGCAAAGGCCCTTCCAAGTGTAAATTTGGATCTAACCTGTCTGGTGCAGGACCTGGGGCAGCGAATGAACAGGATTAGCAAAGCCAGCTCACAGATTTTAGGAAACTAATCAGATTTCTAGAATATAGGGCTGAAGACTCCATGGGGAACCCTAGAAGAAACCATACATGGATAATAACACTTCTGGAAAAAGGTTGAGGAGCAAGTATAATACTATTTCTGGAAGACTAGCTGTGCTAGTGTCCCCAAAAATGCTTTTCATAGTTAGAGGGCCCATAGGTCCAGGTGACTCTTCTTCCTGGAGGCACAATCCCATCTTTTGATTGCCAGCAGACCATGATCACTTACTTCAAAAGGGCACATCAGCCCAGTCCATAACCAACTGAAAACAGCAAAGCCTTCATATTCCTTAACTACACTGCAGCAATACAATTCAAGTGGAACTCTATCCTTTAGGTGAAATACAAACCCAGTGCTTCTGGACATGCTCATCATCCTTGCTAAGAAGGAAGTAATGGATAGAGGCAAGATGAAGCTTTTTTAAGAGAACTGAACGTTGTGAGAGACTTCAGACCAATTGGCCACATCAGCTCAGAGGGGTGATGCTGTACTGGATCCTATTTAGTTTTATTGGGAATCAGGAGTTCACTTAGCCTGCTCTGTTTTACCGCATTTATGTAATTATTTCTTCCTGGATGGCTGCTATGTTTATAGTTGGGAAGATGTTTTGATTTCACCTTATCAGTGCCACTCTGTGACGGTGTCACTGTCTGCATCATAGACAAATGATATACGTAGGTATTCAAATCTTGTCCCTTTCCCACTTATGTGTGACAGAAACATAATGTACTTTTGGAGAAGCATGCACTCCACGCAGACATGGTTATCAGAGGGATTCCTACCACATGCCATCAAAGCTATCTATGATACACGTCGCCTTGATACAGACCCAGCCTTCGTGTCCCCATGGAGTCTGATCTAGAAACCTCATTCCAAGGTAACAAGGGTTGGGGTGCTCTTCTCAAGAACTTGGTACTCTTTAGGCTAGAGATTAGGTTCTCCATGCTAGGGTATTAGGTCCTATTTTACATCTCATGTTGTTGCAAGATGGTGGGGGTCTTTATATTCACGACTCTCTTATTTACAATTCTGTTTCTTGCATTGTTCATTATCCTAATCATTGCAGCCCATGCATTTTACAGTAGATTGCAGTTTTGTCAATAAAACCTATTGAAAACTTTACTGCATCTTCTTCATTGCCTGTGTGTGAACAAGACTTGTTGCTCATGTGAGAAAAGGGTAATCTCTGTTTAACCACGACTCCCCTGAGATGTCGCACTCTTGAGCCCATACGTAAAGGCTGCCAAAAATCACCTTTTTCTGTTTGGGTTTTTGGTGAGGTACTGCTTGTGAGCCAGGAAGGTTGGGCCGACAGTTGCAACTTGTGGTAGGATTACAAACATAAGTGCCCTACACCAGGAGTCTTGCCGAGAGCAAGAGTCCAACTGTAACTATGCCAATCAGGGCAAAAACACAAGTACAGGAAAAGGTACTAGAAAGGTCCACAAATTGACCTCTACCAAGGTTGAGCTTGATGTGATAGCAGCTGGCATCTGGAGGACTGAATCTCAAACCAAAACAGTGATAGACTCTGACACTCAGCATCCAGAAATGGTACAGAGGAGGACTACTCAGGAACTGAGCATCAAGTACAACTAGAGATCACACGCATTAGAACAGATTATATAAAAATATATCATTACACCACACCCAAACAGCATAGGTTTTTGGGAAATGTGCAGGCCCTTTTGGGAAGCGCTGGTGGTGCTGGTTGATCTTGTTTGGGGAAGATAAGTAGCATTTGCTTAATGAAGGAGGAGCTTTGATAGAAACTTGCAACAAAGCCTGGGATCTACACTGTGATCTTTGACATTTGGCTTGAAGAGACAACGCAAGTGTGGGGCGGCTGGTAATTAAAGACACACCTGGCTTCCCACCATGCACACTCAGCGCTTTGGATGGAATAAGTGGTAATTTTTCCCTGCAGGTCGCATAAGAGTTCAAACACTGATTCAAGCAACAGAGAGGAGCTACACTTACATCAATGGTCTGCAGAGGAGACATATTTGATAACAAAATATATTGCTCTTCTCTAAGGTGCACCCCAAAACAGTTTTCAAAATTTGATCATTGGGGGCAGCGGGTTTACCTGCTATCACCTCCCGTTTTCCACAAATAATTCCTCTAGTAAAGTATTTTTTTATGGCATGATATGTTGGGATGAACATTAGAAGTTGGTGAATGTTCTTGTCATTTTTAGGACTACCTGTCAGAAAGATATGTTAGTCAGCTGGATCACTCTTCCCTCAGAGTAGGATGTCTTTTACACCAACCAGTTTTCTCAGCAGCCCAATATCTTTTGACATGAAGTCCATCCAAATGCATAATCATTACATCTACCTGCATCAGCACAGGGTGGACTTTGCCCTTCTCCAGGAAACTAATTTCTCTAGAGAGGAAGGGTCAAACTATATAAGCTCTAAGGGTAAAATGATTGTCTGCATCTTATTCATCATATGCCAGAAGGTATGTATTTTTGTGGTTTAGACCAGGGAACTCAGTTTGTGCTGACCAGAGCTGACAAAAGATATGTGTTTGTTGAAGACTGCTTAGATGGTGATCAATCAGCAGAAGTGTTCATTTATGTTCCGAACACTTCTGAAATTGGATACCTCAAATGATTAAGCGCATACCTTACACAATAACTGCTCATTCAATAATATGCTGTGATGAGTTCACCTGCATCTTAACACTGTCTGCCAGATTCCCTCCCAAAACAGTAATTACTGCATCTTCTGAATGATTTTATATGGCTCTGCAATTGGTACATTTCTGATGCGTGCCTTCCGCTCATTAGAGAGGTTACTCTGTCTACATCCAGTTTACAACCCTCAACCAAGAGTGGAAATGTTTCTTCCCACTGCATCCTTACCAGGGCAGGAAGACAAAATCAAATACTTAGGCAAGACACTATTGGATCACAGGCAGATACTACTACAGTTCCTGCAAACAGTGTCCCTTCACGACAAGGCCTTTAAACTGGTTTCAAGAAGAACACAAGCTCAATGGAAAACATTAGCAGAATGGGAAGTATTCAAGATGTTTGTGTGCAGAATGTGCGTTAAGTCTACACACAGAATAGCCCTCTACATGGCAGTTCCACAGTTGGAAAGGCACCCTGTAAGGGTTCTTGGGGAGGGGTGGTAAGCATTTCTTGTGTATGAGATCACAGTACTTTAAAGCATTGGAACAGGTAAAATTTTTAATTGCCAGGAATAACCAGCCACACAACATAAGGAAAGAGACCACACTAGCCATAATTTTTCTTGGCTGATGACACCACATTCCCCGCAGTGGTGTTAGAGACGTGCCTATGTTCCTAGGCGGATACAAATGCAACCTTAGCCAAGTGGTACGAGCAGCTGTTTGCCACCATTTCAGGAGGGCTACTGGCTAAAGTGGAAAGATATGTCCTTGCACCACGCCAGTGGCAAGTACATAGGCAGGAGTGGACTGTCAATTGAATCGATTGCCGTTTATCAAGTCTTACAGCCCCCCTGGTGTTGAAAGTGTAACTGTCATCCAAAAAAGTCTTCTTACCCCCAACTCAAGGAAGGTGATAATTGTAGCCTTGCCCAACCACTTAGGGACCCCTGGGACGCACCGTCTGTTTCCATGCTCAGTCTTGACTGTAAGATACTTGGCAAAGTTCTGGCAGATAGTCTAACAGGAATGCTATCTGAACTGATACACCGCGACCAAACAGGTTGTTTACCAAATGGGAACACCTGCCGCTCATGTCCTGCATAAGAATATAGAAAGCCTTTGACACACTGGACAGGGGCTTTTTGCCCACAGTTAAGAGATCAATGGAATTTAGGAATTTAATAATGGCCTGGGTCTTGTTGGTTTAAACATAAACCCTCGCTCAGGTATGCAGACAGAACACACGCGCTGTCACTTGGAGACAATTTGTTGTATCATAAAACAAATACCCTAAAAAGGGGCTTTTAGCCCACCCATGCTTTAACATTTGTTGGGATCTTTATCACAATTTGTTGCTGCTTTCTAATTCGGCTGCACATGCGACGTATCATTTCCTTGTCTTTGTGTGGAGCATCAACCAAATACAGATTGATTACATTTTATTAGTGTCATCCCCTGCCCCCACTATGACTGAGGTAATATTTCTTTTTTTGCATTTTTAAATAGTGTGAACTTGACCCGGAAAGGAGGTATTGAGTCTCTTTGCCTAAGCACCAGTTACAGTATGCAAGTTTGCATTAATTTTTTAAGACAGGAGTTTAAGTGATTTTCCCAGAATCACAGGATGTTAAGGTGATGCTGAAACGCAAACCTGGTTCCTCATTTCTGAAGTCGGCATCTTTGGCAGTAGCACCACATCTGCCTTCCCTCTCCCACATGCTCACATGCTGTGTCACTTGGAGACGATTTGTTGTATCATAGAAAAAACCCTCTAAAAAAGGGCTTTTAGCCTGCCCATTCCTTACCATTAGCTGGTATCATTATCAGTTTTCTTTGCTGCTTTCTAATTAGCAGCTCATGTGTGGCGTCCTTTCCTTGTCTTTGTATAGAGCAGTGATTCCCAACATTTTTGACTCCTGAAGACCCCCAGTGAATCTCTACCGGAAGCTGGGGACCCCCAAGAAATTGTACAATTTAAATTTCAAACATTAAAACAGTAGTTCGCAAAAAATATGCTAACAAGTACACACCAAACAAATACTCAAATGACTAAAGATATAATTATTTTATATTGAAAAAGTATGCAAAAGTAGAACATTTTTAATGGGAAGGTTGGTGCAGCATCTCAGTGACTAACTTTTCAATGTTTGGTTTTATTTACGAAAGCGGATTCCTTAGGTCAGAGTCTACATTTCCCATTCAATATCTGTTTTTATTTTTTAGGAACATAAAATCTGAGGAAGCTTTTTCACATAAATATGTGGTGGGGAAAGGAAGTAAAACCATAAGGGGCTCTCATCTCTCCGTCTCGTAATTCATTTGTTTTATAGCATCTCTCATACCAGTGTAGGGTGTTGGAGCACTTTACAGGGGACTACAAAGTGTAGGATTCCCATGTCGGCCACAGTGGTAGACATTTTCTAAGAGTAGTTGGTCTGGAGAAGCACAAACTCAGGATTCAGAACATAACACAGTGGTTAGCGTTAACCTTAACAATAAAAATGTATTTCTATGCAAGCTAACCTTTTTTTAGCAGCATAAGGATAATAAGACTGTAGGGAAAAAAACATAACTTTCCAACCTGTACCATGCAGTTTGCAAGCAGGTCTTTCGCAGTTCATAGCTTACTGTGCTACATTATGATTGTAACCTATGAACTGCACAGTAACAAAATAATCTCTGTGACAAAAGCAGTAACCCACTGTGCTATGCACATATCCTACTTGTTCTCTGCATGATGCACGTTCTTTGCAGCAGGCATAGTAACCATCGGAGTCAAAACTGCCACTAGACAAAACTCCTATCTCTCTCCAGCAGGTACATTAATCACCAGAGTTATCTTGACACTTATATTTTGGCCCACATGCTGTTGGATGAACAAGGATTTTTGCAGTTTTAAAAAAAACTGCTGCACAAAGGACGTAATAAATATAAAAATACCCATATATTTGTCGAGGGCCCCAGCTGGAGATGTGCCTTCCTGCTGGCCCAGACCTGCTTACCCCCTGGGAATGTGTCCCTGACTCCTGGGGGTCTGGGGACCACAGGTTGGGAACTGCGGGTGTAGAGTATGGACCAAATACAGGTTGATTTAAATTTGTTAGTGTCCATCTGCTGCCCCCTCTATGATTGCGGTGCTATTTATTTTGTTTTGCCTTTTTAAATAGCATGAACTTGTCAGGAAGGTATTGAGGTGCTTTACATAAGCACCAGTTACATTACACAAGTTTGCATTCCGTTTTTGTAAGATAGGGGAGTTTAAGTGATTTGCCCAGAATCACAGGATGTTAAGGTGACACTGAGACCCAAACCTGGTTACTCAGTTCCGAATTTGGCTTCTTTGGCAGTAGCGTCACAATCTTCTTCCTTCTCCCACCCACTCTTTCGTTTAAGTTGGGCATAACTTACTTTTTGAGCCATGTTGCACAGCCGTCCAGTTGCAGTACAACAAGCCTGAAAGTTTTTAATTTATTTTTATTTTTTTAAACTTGTATGATGCAGCCAGCGTTGACCTCGTCGTAGCTCTTTTATTTTGTTTACTTTCAGCCATATTGCACAGCAGCTACAGTGCTGTACAACACGGCAAACAAAATGACAAAGCCAATAGATCTTGCATAGGCGAGACCTCTTGGCTTAGCCAGTGCTTGTTTTTGGAAATGGGTGTGTCCACCTTCACTCATGCTACCCCCTGGAGCTTGTGTAAATGCTAGTCTGTGCTTCTGTAGCTCACACACCGTCACTTAGTCCCAGAATCTGACGGCTCACCGGGCAACTCTGCTTGCCAGCAAACACAGAGATTCACAGTATCAGAAGAGGGGCAGGGAAACTAGGAAGGCTGTTGCAATGAGATTGATCCAGGACAAGAAGTGCACAGTAATTGAGTATTGGCCCTAGGCAAGGTCAGCGGAAAGTAGCAACATAGGAAATAAGCATTTACCGTACTGAATAGTATCACTTGTAACCAGTAAAGCTGCATTAGAATCTGGGCGTAGCTTCAGGGGGTGTGTTTGGGGTGTTACACCCCCACCTCCCCCCAAGTAAATGTTTTCACTACTAGATAGTTAGGTACCGGTGCTCTCAGTCAGTTATGGTGAGGTGGCCATTGGATTTCACCTACGATTATTTTTTATATATATATATATATATATACCCCCCCCAACCCCCCCAAACCACTCACTCACACGTGTTACCATCCTTGTGGGGACTACCCTTAAAATATGCAAATAACAAACAAACATTAAGAAAATAATCAGGATACAGCATCCTGCTGTGCAAATATAGCTTTGTTTAATGGCACGCACAGAACCATCCTTATGGAGACCTGAATATGTTACTAACCTTGTGAGGCCTTACTCCTAAACTGTAATTTGTGATTGAATACATTCACAACAAAATGGTTAAATGTTTGTTTTTACTTCTCTATCTAGATTACATGATAGTTTATTCATAAATGCTTTTTTCCAAGGAGATCACGCAAAATGGACTTCTAACTAGAAAAACGTGGCCTCGCAATTCCACCTGAAGGAGCTCACAGACATGTAGCCTATTGCTAAGTTCTCATAAATGTTGGGAGATAAGGAAAGTACATGTAGATAAAATAATTGACTGACCCCAAAACATACAATGGGTTTAGGTTAGAGAGGCAGGGTTAAATTTCCTGGGTTAATTTTTATCAACTTCCCACTACTCATTGTCTGCTCCAAATTACCATGCAATGATCGTTCCATTGGAGATGGCATGTGATTATACTAATGTTCAAGAACTGGCAGAGATTGTTTGTGATTATATTGATGGCTAGGACCCCACAAAGATAGTGTGTGATTGTCCTGATGTCCAGGTCCCCACAAAGGTAGTGTGTAATGATAGATATGTTCAAGTCCCCACAGAGATAGTGTGATTATAATGATGCCCAGGTTCCCACAGAGATAACGTGTGATGATATTGTTGTTCAAGGCCCCACAGTTATAACGTGTAATGCCACTAATTTCAAATCCTTGTAGAGATATTATGTGATTATAGTGATGTCTAGGCCTGTGTACATACAGTGTATGGGTACAGACCTGTTCAAGTCTATACATATATATATTTATAGTGCGATGGTAGTCATGTTCAAGTACCCAAAGAGATAATGTGTGATGCTCAGTAACCCACATAGATAGTTTTTGATTGAAGTTATTATAATCAAGTCCCCATATAGACAGTGTGTGATGATAATAATCATGTTTAAGTCCATGCAGATGTGGTGTGTGATTATGGCCATGCTGAAGTTCCTTCAGATATAGTGAGTGATGATAGACACGTTCAAAACCCACAGAGATTTTATGTGATTATTGTGATGCCAAGGTCCCCACAAACAAAATGTGTGGCAATAGTTATGTTCAAGTTGCTGCAAAGATAGTGTGTGATTATGTTGATACATATTCTCCCCAGAGATAGTATGTGAATATAGCCATGTTCCCCACATTGATAATGTGCGATGGCAGTCATGTTCAAGTCTCCAAAGGGATAGTGTGGGATTATAGTGATGTCCAAGTCCCACACAAAGATAGTGTGTGATTACAGTGATGCCCAGATCCCCACAAAGATAGTGTGTGACAATCATTATGTTCAAGTCTCTGCTGACATAGACCGTCATTACAACCTCGGCGGTCTTTTGAAAAGACCGCAGAGGCTGCGGTAGCCAGAATACCACCAGTGCCGGTGGTATTCCTGGCTCCCAATTATGACTTTTCCGCTGGGCCAGCGGACGGTAACAGTGTTAAGTGAAAAGTCACATCAACATTGCTGCCGCTCATAATAGAGCCGGCGGCAATGCTGATGTGCAGCAGATGCAGTAGCACCCGTCGCGCATTTCACTGCCTGAAATTCGGGCAGTGAAATGCGCGACGGGGCTATGCCTGGAGGCCCCTTACCGCCAGCCTTTCCATGGCAGTGTTTACCGCCGTGGCCAGGCTGGCAGTCGGGAAGCACCGCTGTCCTGGGGATTATGACCGCCATGCAGAAGCCTGGCGGTATGTTGGAGGGGCCTGCGGTATGGCCGTGGTTATTGTGCCACGGTCATAATAGCTGGCAGAACCCCGCCAGCTTACCGTCGGCCGCCAGGGTCATAATGAGGCCCATAGTGTGTGATTATACTGATATCTACGTCCCTATAAAGAAAGTGTGTTAACATAGTGATGCCCAGGCCCCCACAAAGATAGCGTTTCATGAGAGATATGTTCAAGTAGCCACAGAGATAGTGTGTGATTATAGTGGTCTAGGTCCCCACAAAGATAGTGTGTAAAGTCCTTGCAAAGATAGTGTGTGATTATAGTGATGCCCAGGTCCCCACAAAGATAGCGTTTCATGAGAGATATGTTCAAGTAGCCACAGAGATAGTGTGTGATTATAGTGGTCTAGGTCCCCACAAAGATAGTGTGTAAAGTCCTTGCAGAGATAGTGTGTGATTATAGTGATGCCCAGGTCCCCACAAAGATAGCGTTTGATGAGAGATATGTTCAAGTAGCCACAGAGATAGTGTGTGATTATAGTGGTCTAGGTCCCCACAAAGATAGTGTGTGAAGTCCTTGCAGAGATAGTATGTGATTATAGTGATGCCCAGGTCCCCACAAGGATTGTATGGGGTTATAGTGATGTCCAGGTCCCCACAAATATAGTGTTTGATGTTCAAGTTGCTGCAGAGATAGTGTATGATAATAGTGTTACCCGGGTCCCCTCAAAAACAGTGTGTGATGATACTTATGTTCAAGTAATTTCAGAGGTTGTGTATGATTATTTTGATGCCCATGTCCCCTCAAAGATAGTACTCAATATAGTGAACACCTGCAAACTAGTATGTTTTGTTGGAGGTGTGCAAATTTGCATAAATTGTTTTTGTATGGTTACATGAAATTATTGGAAATTAGGAGAAATACATTTATTATAAAGCAAATCTGGCATTTAGCGCTGTTTTAGTGTGAAATATGTCCTTGCATCCGTTTTCAATGCATGGATGCATTTTGTGTTAAACATATAGTTCAATAATCACAAGTGCAACTAGCACCAGCCACTTGTGTTCTGGTCATTCTCATTGTTCCCGAGAACGTGCTGTAGAATGTTTGCCACAAATTCAGGTGTAATTATGCAGTGGGACAATAGTACAATTCTGGCAATTTTGCATCATAAGCCTAACGTGAAATTAGGTGAGTTTACTTCTTAGTAACTAATCTTTGTGAATTTAAATTTATTGATTTGAAGGGTTGAAACTGGATCATCACCAAGAGCATTCTACCAGTATCTTACATATCACATGAGCATCAATATCCAGCAGTAATCTCATCCTGTTTGGAATGAAATTGTGGGTATGGAAAGGGATTCACCACCACCACCCCTCTCTTGAAAACATTATGCCAAGTCCCTTGATAGGCCTAATACCGTAAGACTGATTTGCTAAAATTAAACTTAGTCATCAGACCACATAATCAAATGCCAAAAGATCCACAAGCCTTCTCCATTTATGTTGAGTATGGGATGAATGCCTTTAAGAAGGTCTGTGTCATAGGGCACAATTGTTTCTAAAGAGGATATTTGTGTTTTCTTGCTGCAATACTTAAATTATTTAGCGTTAACCTCAATGTGAACCTCATGGCTGTCAAACAATTTCAAGTGCATCACATTGAAGATTTCCTAATATAGGCCCTCATTACGAATCTGGCAGTCCATGGACCGCCAGACTCAGTGGTGGGCGGTGCGCCCGCCCTATGATGACCGTGGCGGGAACGCTGCAGTGAAAACGCCACCACTGCCAGGCTCCCGCCACCAGGCAGCCTGGAGGTGGCGGCGTTTCAGATCCGACATGGCAGCGCTGCGAGCAGCGCTTCCCTGCGGACTATGAGTCCCATTCCGCCAGTCTTTTCCTGGCGGTTTACACCACCAGGGAAAGGCTGGTGGAATGGGTGACTAGGGGCCCCCATGCACAGCCCTGTTGTGCATCTCACTGCCCGCATTACGGGCAGTGAAATGCGCGACGGAAGCTGCTGCACCCACTGCACTGCCACATTGGCACCGGCTCCATTTGGAGCCAGCATCAATGTAAAGACCCTGTTTCCCGCCAGCCCAGTGGGAACATCATTATAGGGCCGGCGGGGACTTCGCTGCTCAGGCGGTCTTCCATCGACCATCAGCGCATTTGACGGCGGGGTATCCAGCCGTCATCATAATGAGGGCCATAGTGACAGCTGTTTGTGATTGTTGAGTATGTTTGAGATATGACTATCACAGGCCAGATGTCACTTTGAAGCAAAACTGTTTTTCAGTTAGGCTATAACTCTAACATTGAAAATAATCTTTCAATCTAGGCAGTGTCTTCATCTGCCTTGGTTATACAGCAGATATTTGTTTTGTGTGCTATGGAGAATATTTCTTTTCTACAAGGATATTTGGAAGTTAAAATTAGATTCAGTGACACTCAAGTTGCTGTTTGAAATACTCCTGCTCCTGGTATTTTGGTTACCTTTTAATTAGCGCTTGGTATTTGCAATAATCATAAATTCTATGCCTACATTTGGACCATGCAGTTGGTGTACACATGGAAAAATAAAAACATTCTACTTTTGAAGTTTGGTTTGTTTATTAGATAGTATATTATATGTGCTACTGCTAAACAACACTGTCTTGGTGGTGGTTAAGGACACTGCCTATTTAGGCATTCCGAAAAAGCATTTTTTTTTTTTTTTTTTTTTTTTTTTTACTGTGAGAGTTTGGAGCAATGAGAATACTATCCCAAGTTCAGGAGTGGGAGATAACAAAATCTGTTCAGGAGTGGGAGATAACAAAATCTGTTCTCGATCAGGGTGCAATGAAATTTAGGAAGGTACAGAAAGATTTAAAAGCAGAACATAATATTGTTGAGAACAAACTGAGAAATGTGGGAAGCCAAAAAACAGCTGATCAGAATTTACAAGTTTAAGACAGAAACAGATAAATGTAAAAATAATGTTTGTGGACCGCAACCAGTGAAGTGAGATGTAAGGCATATTAGCCTGCCAATGTAGATGATATTGTCATAGCCCAAATGAGAAATAAAATCTGCTTGAATTACCTCCCTGTGAAGTTGTGATGGGAGAGGCAGAATTTAAGGCATTAAAACAATTAGTTGCAACTCAGATGGGGACAACAAGTTTGCAGTGATATTCAGTTTACAGGTACTAGTACCTGGCAAGGAGAGTGAGCTCATGAGCCACTAAATAGCTGAGTAAATAGAATTGCCACTGCCTAGTTTCAGAGCGTCTGTTCCATGGAAGTTGAGTTGCTATGTGTACAATGTCAACCAGATGGAGATGGGGGATATATCGTTGGAGAAACGTGAAATGGTAGTAGCTACGCTGTCATCTATCTGGGTGTCTGGGTGCTATCACAGAAGGTGTAAAACTCCAACACAAAAGATCTGATCAATATGGTAAAGTGTGACATATGGCTATTAAAGGGGAAATGGTTAACGAAGAGCTTGTGACACCCCATACTTAGTCAAATGCAAAATAGATCTGTAGTTGGTAGTGCACCCAGCCTTTCAGAAAAAATCATTCCATTGTAGGCACTCTTCCTCTCATAGATCATTCAAGGGAGGGTGAGAAACAAAATGAATAGTCCCACGACCTTACTATCAGTAAAGTATCTCACAATGAGTATGACAATATATATTAGCAACAAATCATGAAGTCTAGTAGCAAGTGGGGTTAAGCTATGAAGAAGAGTGATAAATAAATCCTGAAGTTCTCCAGCTTTGGTACTGAAGGTGCTGATTTGAAGGAAGGTTTACTCACACATTTGGAGTAAAATTCCAACTAACATAGGTTTCATGAGACATTCCACAACTCATCCTGAGACTCTGTGACAGTTGCAGATTCCTAAAAGTAGTTGTGCAATTTTTCGTGAGTTCCATTTTACTCATATGTGTAAATTTATGTGACATAGATGTATCAATTGTAAATGCAACAAAGGTTCATTTATAAAAAAACAATGTTTTAATTGCTTTTTACAAATAATTCACAACTAGCCATGCTGCAATATTCAGTACAGTAGTGGCATAATTAAACACATCACATATGCATATTATGCACCATCCATCTTGAGTGCCAAGCCTTTGACAAGAAAGGAGCCAAGATCAGGAACTAAACATATTATTGGTCATACCAGCCTTAGCTGGAGTCAGTAAATATTAGGCCTGGGTGAAGTTTGCGGAGTTCTTCAACGCAGAAGTCCGCAAAGTGCCAAAAAAACTGCTGTGCTACGTGGAGTTGCGCGAGTGGTGGAGTTTGAGAAAGTTGCACTGTTTGCGCTGGTTTTCAGCGGCAAGAGTTTCTCCGTGCTGTAAAATCAGCGTGAACTGCACCACACGGAGCGTTAGAGGGAGTTAACTTATTCCTGCTGCTTGAGTAGATTTTCTACTAGAGCGACAGCTTCTTCAACACGAGCGGCAGCTTTCTCATCACGAGCAGGCATGGCCTACAGCTCGCGTTCAGAAATCTTGCTCATGGTCGCCAACTTAGCGATTTCTCTTGCTCGCCAACTTAATGTTGGTGAGCAAAAGCAAGAGAAGAAACTCTGCTCCGGGTCACTTTGTGGAATTTTTCGGAACTCCACGATCCACACAAAGTGGGGCAAATTCTGCAAGCGGAGCAGCTTTCTTTGCCCAATCCCAGTAAATATGAGTGAAGAAAAGCCCAAATATCCTTTGGCTGAATGAGGGATGCAGCAGTAAGGCATATATTTCGCTCGTGGTATCACAAAAGGTAAGGTCATTCAACCAGTCATCAATGGTGGGTTTTCTATAGCTGCACCACAGTACTGCAGGGCGTCGCTTGGAGAGTAGGAGCCCATATCCGCTAATCTTCTGTGATGTGGAGCAAGAGTCCTGATGTACCCCATGAGCGCCATGACAAGGTCGGGGTCAGTAGCATGTTCAAGCATAGTGGATATCTGTATGAATGTATCACACCAGTACTCCTGTATAATAGTGCGATTCCATGTAAGATGTTCAAAGTCAGCTTGATCAGCTATGCACTTGGGGCATTTATGCGAGTGCGATGGGTCCAGTCTGGCAATGGACTTGGAAGTGGTGTACGAGTGGTGCAAGAACTTGCAATGTAGGAGTTTGTGTCGACTGTTCACTGACACCAATTTGGTCTGCAGGCAGAAGAACTTTCACCACTTATCAGAGATGGAGGAGTTCAGATCCTGCTCCCAAGTAATTTGCGCCGCGATTCAGCATAAAGGGCGCAGCTCAATGCTGGTGTGATAGAGGCCGGATACAAGCCTAGTGTTCTCTGCCACCGATATTACTATGGTGAGAGTGGAGAAGTCAGATGGCTCCTCAGGGAAGATAGACAGTTTGTCCCTCAGTGTACTGTGTAAGCGAAGGTGGACAAAGTGGTCCATCGAGGAGGTCATTCCCTCAACCTCAAAGATGGAGCGTATGTCTAGTTTACCATTTGTGAAAAGGTCACCAAGGGTGCGAATTTGGTGTGTGGAGAATACTCGTTGCACCAGTGTTTCCTGTGTCATTGGTAACCAAGGGTTATCTTTAAGGGGAACAACAGTTGAGTAAAGGATGTCATACCCTAGCTATCTCCGAAGCCTTGACCATGCCCAGCAAGTCGTGGAAAGGGTCTGAATGTCCTGTTTTTTTTTTAGGTAGTCCTTTCGGGAGAATAGAAAGCAATGGAAACACATCCATCTGATGCCTCTCAGGCCTCAGGTAGGGAAGTCTAGCGTTGGGATGATACCAATGTTAGGAAAATGGCATTGGACCACCAAGTAGTAAAGGTGGAGATCTGGCAATCAGAAACCATCCTTAGAGTAGGGGAGAGTAAGGGTCTCCAATTTAATTCTCAGGGGTGTGGAATTTATTAAAATATCTACTTGTCCGGGGGACAGGTTGCTTCTCAAATCTACTTGTCCTGTAAAAAGATCTACTTGTCCCTTTGGTGCCATGTAGTGTGGCGACAAATTATGGCAGCAATTAATAGCCTCTCTGATTATGCCAGGGCTACTACCATAGTAGGGTTTGAATACTTGCAGTTTCAATTCCTACTGTAGCAATTTCCTTATTTTGCCACCTTTCTGCAGATCTGCATACTGGGGCTGGAGGAAACAGTAAGCAATAGTTCCAGGGCTGGAATGCCTTTGAGTCTGCAAGCCTACTAACCTGCATGTTTTAAAGATTTTTACCAGCTTCTCTCGAATATTTTCCCATAATAAGAAAGGTTAGACATTTACTCCGGACAATAGCAGAATTAGAACTTCTTCCAGAGTTGGGAAGAAAGTGGCTGGAGGGAAAATGAACTTGCAAATGCTCAATAGATTTTCACATGAGCAAATCTACACATCGTATTTACCCATGCTAAAATACAGTTCACAAATATTTTACAGGGGTACAACATATACCATGGGTGCACTTTTGTGACTTTCTTTAAAAATTTGGGGCCACATGTAGGTAGGTTCAGATTTGTGACCTGCAAATTGCGAGTCGCAAATCCGAATGTAGGATGGTGTCCTTGACACCATCTGTGATTCGCAAGGGCTTCGCAAATGCCCTCCTCATGAATAATCATGAGGTGGGTCGCAATTTGCGACCCCCTCGCGAATGGTGGCCTGCTGGAGACAGCAGACCATCATGTCTGTGACTGCTTTTCAATAAAGCAGTTTTTTTTTGTAATGCAGCCCGTTTTCCTTAAAGGAAAACAAGATGCATAACAAAAATGAAACGTTTTCGTTTCATTTTTTCAGAGCAGGCAGTGGTCCGCAGGACCACTGCCTGCTCTGAAAAAATGTTTACAGTGACATTCACAATGGGGAAGGGGTCCCATGGGGATCCCTTCCCTTTTGTGAAAGTGTTAGCACCCATTTGAAATGGGTGCAAACTGCGATTGGTTTGCGCCCGCGGTCACAAAACAATCCTACATTGCACTGCGAGTCGCAATTAGGAAGGGAACACCCCTTACTAATTGCGAGTCACAAACCCGTTTTGTGATTCGGTAACCAGGTTACTGAATCGCAAAACTGGGTTTGTGCATCGCAATGTGCTTTTTGCATGTCGCAAACAGCGAAAGTCGCTGTTTGCGACATGCAAAAAGCTACCTACATGTGGGTCTTGGTCCCTAATTAGGTCTGGTGTGAACAAAGACATTTTGTTTTTATTAAACTTCTGTTTCTCTCTCTTTCGGCTGGCTTTACTGTGAGTGATCGCATTCTGCTCTTCCACAAGGAGCATATTGCCACACAAAGTAGTTTTGTTCAGTGTCAGGAACTACAGTGGCAATCAGTGACATAAACGAAACTGGAGGGTGCCCCTTTGCAAAGAACATGGAGGAGCCCCCTCTCCAGACTCACTCAGGGCAGGTGATGTGCTGAAGGGGCCCCCTGGAGGGCGGCTGCGGGCCTTTGTTATGCCGCTGGTGGCAACGTGTGCTTTTAGAGTTCAAAAACTTTTTTGGGGGGTTTTGCCAGTGTTTGTTACAATGTTGAGGGCCTGGTAGCTCCCACAACAATAAAGTGTTACAAAAGCCATGTCAAAACAAGACACGCATTGATGAAACTAAAAGACTTATAAAAATATGTCAGATCAGTTGGCTTTGTCAGTGTTTGTTTATTTTCATGCTTCCTATAATCGTGTTGAAAATGGTTACACTGATTTTCCATTAGAAATATTTTTGGGAAATACTAGCATGCATCAACACATTTTACTAAATGACACTTCATTTGCATATAATCAGAGAGCATTCTGGGAGCATTATACTTAGCCTCTTAGCCTAAACTTTTCAAACATGTATGTACACATATTTTTTTTTGTACTGGAACCAACGTCAGTAGTGAAGTGTGACCTTAAAACATTTATTTACAGCACTCACTCTAATAATGAAGACTTTCAAATAATGAACCATAAATACAAGTTTGAACAGCATTATCTTTTGGAAACACATTACCTCCACTGCAGAGAGTTCCATGCTTTGTAAACAGGCAGCCAAAGGGTTTGTGCTGCAGGGGGTTGGGCCTACTTGTCCCAAGGACAAAACAAACATAAAAACTTGTTGCCCTTGACCCCAAACAAGATGTCCTGGGCGTCGGGCGAGGCGGCGGCCAGCTCACTTTAGGCGTGTTAACAGGGTATGTATTGTAGAGAAAAAGGAGACGTTCAGTTCAGTGGTATAGGGCTATTGAGGAACAGATAGAGGAAACAAGGAAGTACGACCATTTTTTATTATCACAATATGACCTGCTATAGAAAGTGGAAGACCGATCCACTTGTCAACTTGAAAGGAGAGGAAGTCAATAGCTGGGCCATAGTTACGGCAGATCATCTCATCTTTTTGTTAGTGGAGGAGATGCCTAAATATTTAAGGGAGTCCACTCACCATTCTAGGGGATACTTGACGGGACCGCGGCCTGTGATGTTGATAAGTGGGAAGAGTTCAGACTTATCCCAATTAATCAAACGGCCGGATAAGGTGCTGTAACAGATAAACTCCCGAATGAGTAGGGGAAGATGCAGGGCGGGGTCTCGCACAAAAAGCAATATATCATCTGCCTAAACAGTAGCCAGAACGGGGTCTTTCTGGAAACGAAGTCCCCTATGCAGATAGCGTTCTTGAAAATGCCGAATTAAGGGGTCTAGGGCAATAATAAAAAACAGTGACGAGAGGGGGTATCCCTGCCATGTGCCTCGGTATATGGCAAACATTTCAGTTAGATGGCCATTGACCCACAGCTGGGCCACAGTGGTAGGGTAGTGTAGTACAATCACATATCAGAATCCCCAGGGGAAGTCCAGCTTATTAAGCGTTGCCTGCAGGATTGGCATTCAAGAGAATCAAATGCCTTCTTGGCATCCAGCAGGGCGACCACTCCCTGGAGGGTGGGGTTAAGTTGGCTTACTATTGCAAATATTGCCCGCAGATTAACGGCTGTGGAAAGATGCACACAAAGCTGGTCTGGAGGGGGGAAATTAAATGCTCCAATAGCAGAGCCAATCATGTTGCAATGACCTTCGCTAAAATGTTACTGTCGTAGTTGAGGAATGACAAAGTCCTATATGAAGTATGGAGGTGCGGGGGTTTGCCAGGTTTAAGAAGGAGTGTCACCATGGCCTCCCTCATGGAGGGGGAGGATTCTGTCCGAGGGCTTCCGCATATACCTCAGAAAGGTGAGGGACTAGCGCCAATTAAAGGTATTGTAGGATATGGGCCAGGGTACAGCCAGGCCGATCACTCTCACCATATTGCCAAGTGTGAGCATATTTGCAGAGAAATTTGACCTCTACATCTAACAAGTCGCAGAATTCTTCCAGTACGAGTGGCTGCTTATGCAGTGGTGGTGTTTGGGCTCCCATGGAGGTGGCAAAGTCTATAGATTGGAGTACCCTCTCCACCCAAGCCAGGTCACCCCGGATTCATTTTAAATTGCAGAAGTGCTTGGAAACGCAAACCCTCTAATAGAGGCTCTGAAAGCATCCCACAACAAAGCCTGCTTAGTGATGGAGCTCGAGTTCAACTAAAAGGACTCATTAACAGCCGCAAAAAGATCTGAATGAAATGTGGCATCCTGAAGCGCTAGCCCCGGAAACCGCCACTGCCTAGGAGTAGCATAAGAGTGTTGCATTGAGAGAGTCAAGTGAAATGGGGGGTGGTCTGAGGGTGTACGAGGTAGATGTTTCACATCTTGTGTCCATAGCAGGATGTTTTGAGAACCAAACCAGTAGTCTAGGTGTGACCAGGAATCGTGGGGGGCAGAATAGAAGGTATAACCTCCAATAATGGGGTAGCAAGAGCCCCCATGCGTCAGAGTGGTATTGTGTATCCAGTATCCTGAAGTGCATGGGGTGAGTGTGGTTTAAGGTTGGTGGATGACCCAGTAGAGTCTAGCGGGGGATGGTGCTTCCATATTGAAGTCACTGCCAAGTAATGGTGGGCATGTGAGTAATTAGGACAGAAAGGCCATGGAAAAATTCAGGGATGTCTATGTTAGGGGCATATACATTTGTGAGTATAATTGTCCTGCCTGCCATCGTGCCGAAGACAAGAAGGTACCTGCCCTCCTCATCGGTGGCGTGTAATTGGTAGATGAAGGACACAGGCTTATGGACAAGAATACATACTCTACTGGAGTAGGAGCTGTAAAATGAGAAGAAGTGACTCTGTCCCCAGGTGTCAGCAAACTGACAGTCATCGCAGGGTGACAATTTGGTTTCCTGGAAAAAGGCTGATGTTATTTGGTGTCTGGTGAGGTACGCCAGAACCTGCCTCCCTTTCTGAGAATTATTTAAACCGTGGATGTTCCATGTAAGGCACTGGATATCTACAATGTTAGGGGGCATAGGCAACAGCAAGGTAGATAGTAATGCAGTGGAGTGTCACATGTAGGCATGTGTAGTTCAATGTAATGGCAATGCATGACAAAACGCAGAGTGGCAATGAAAACAAAAACAAACTTCTAACAAAACAACACCATCCATTCCCCTCCCCTCCCCTCCTACCCATGCTGGACTATAACCTGTCCAGTAAATCCCTTGAACCATATACAAAAAAACACACATCCCCAGAAGAACTTGTTGGTGTACACCAGAGGGTAAGCAACACCTCAAAGATGCGGGCCATTAGTTCAAAGAGACCTGAAAGGGAAAAGATATGAATCGCAAACATTGTATCGCCAATTAGTATTGCATAATCCATGACAGTGTCATTTGGGAGGCCTCCATGTGATGTCAACTAGAAGGCCAGAGAACCTGCAGGTGCCAACATTATGCTGAAGCTTGGAGATCATCATCCAGGAGCAGATTTCGCCAGAGAGGTCGGGGACATGGTGTCGTCCACTTGGACGATTGGTTGGCCAGGTGCATCGGGCAGAAATTCTGAATCTCTGAGGAGTGGGCGAAAACACAGAATTTTCCGCTTGTCTCTACAAGTAGCTTGGCAGGATAAAGCGTGGCACACTTGACTCCGAGTTTCCGTAGTGAGATTTTAACATCATTGAATTTCCTGCGGTCTTCCTGAACCATGATGGTGAAGTCTGGGTAGAGTGATACGGTGGATCCCTGGTACTGCAACTGACCTTTTTCATGGGCCAGGCATAGAGCTGTATCTCTGTCACTGTAATTTAAGAGGCGAGCTATGAGCAGTTGTGGCGGGGCCTCTACTGGAAGACGTGGGCCGAGAGAGTGGTGGGCTTTCTCAGCGGCAAACAGGGGGGAAAAGATGCTGCGATCGAACAGCTCCGCGAGGAGGTTTTCTACATACATATCTGCTCTGCCCATGTTGGTGGTCTCAGCGATTCCCACAAACTGCGTGACTGCGCTGCCAGGTCTTCATTTTTAATTGTCTTTAAGATGCGCTACATCTTTCTAGTCACCTCACCATAGAGCCAGACCCCACCTTCAAGGTTAGATGTACACCTCTCCTCTTCATCTATTCTAGTTTTTCGACGGTCAAGGCGCTCTCCATTCCGGTCAATGTGGCCCATGAGGGTGTCGAATAGGGAGTCAATTGAGCGAAACCCAACTCTTAGTTCTGCCAGTATGGCCTTCGTGCCACTGTGGGTTTCAGGGTCTTTCCCTCTATCTTGGGGTTCATCTATGTCCAAGTGGATGCCTGGGTGGTGCAGCAGTTTAGGCTGCTCAAATAGGATTTTGTACTGTTTGCGGTCCCTGCTGCCCATCTTAGAGAGCCACAGTGGGGTGGTGGGGAGGCAAGGACAGATTAGTCTCAGCAGAGTACAGGCACTTGATATCAGTAGCACTATGCACATGGTGGCCTCATGGTACAATGTGCAATCACCTAGGGGGAACCAGACCAGTGAGTACTGTGGTAGTATCCTGGGTGGTAGTAAGGAGCTCCAGATGTGGTCAATAGGGGCCAGCAATTACTTCAGAGGCTCCGATGGTGCCCTTGGAAGGCAAAGGGTTACAGTCAGCGGCTCAAAGGCCCCAGGGATGAGTAAAGTATCACAGGCAGGCGGCCATCTTAGTCACCACCGTAGCCACGCCACCAACAAAAAAAAAACAAGCACACTATAAAACATTTTTTGAGATGACGATTCTCCAACATCCATTCAAATGTGGTAGCACAAACACTCACACCTTCTCTTGATGTAAATACATTTAGGAGCGTAATCTGATTGAAAAACTGCATTCAAAAGTGTGTGAATAACCATTTGCTAGCTTTGGAGTATTCGCCTTCATTTGTAGATGTTCCCATCCGGAAATGTCCATGAGCTACTCTGTTTATACTTTTACTCATTGTTAAAATGATATACACTTTCCATTATGCTAAAATGATAAAAAACACCCATTGCATATAATGTAGAATGCAAAAATTATTTGCTTCAAAATCACATGACTATTACCCAAGTGAAAAGGCACAGAAGCAATCACCCTGCGCAAACAGTAATGAATTTCACCCCACACCCCATTTCACCTCAAAGTTGTGAACTCAAAAATACTGTTTTGCACTTTTGGTCACAATTTTGAACATGTTACTTTTGAACTGCTTTTTAATGAAAGGAAACAAGTACGCTACATTAGGAGTAGCAACAGTGTATATCAAGAGCCGTTCTAAGCATGCGGCTAATAACAAAGGTATCAACAATGATGCACCTCTCATACAGTCAAACAAAAGGAAAACAGATGGAACAGTGGAAAAGTAATGTTCAGATACTTACTCTGCGGATCATTAGGTCTGAACAGATAATAGTAACTAATTTTGATCACTGGCATGCAAAACATCATGCTCACTTTAAGACTATACATCATGATAAACAGTTGCCGCAAAGCTTAAGTACGTACTTCAATTCCAGCAGTTGTGTAGGAAAGTACCCTCTTTTTGGCATGGTTAACCCTACTTTTTGCCTACTGCCAGTGTGTTTTTGGCTGTGTTCACTGGGATCCTGCAAACCATGACCCCAGTGACTGCTCTCTCCCTCTAAATGTGGTTGTCCCTGACTTTCTGCACCCCACAGTTGGCATACTGGTGCCCCCATGTAAGTCCCTAGTATATGGTACATAGGTAGCCAGGACATTGGGGCACCAGGGCTTCCCCATGGGCTGTAGCATGTATTATGCGACTCATGGGTGCCCATGCAAAAAGTGTCTGCAGGCCTGCCATTTCAGCCTGCATGAAAAGGTGCATGCACCCTTTCACTACAGGTCACTGCACCAGGTCACTATAAGTCACCCCATGGCAGGCCCTCCTAGTCCAGAGGGCAGGGTGCAAGTGCCTGTGTGTGTGAGGTCACCCCTGCATGATAAGAGGTGCCCCCACGAACTCCAGCTCCATTTTCCTGGACTTCGTGAGTGCGGGGAAGAATTTTATCCTTGTACTCGACGTAGGGCACTACCTATGTCCAGCTACACAATGGTAACTCCGAACCTTGGCCTGTTTGGTATCAAACATGTCAGAATTTTACCCCAATACTGTTGCCAGTATTGGTTATAAGATTCCATGCACCTTGAAGGACCCCCAGCTTTGCTCCTACCAGTTTGCAGGGTTTTCTTGGGCAGCCTGGCCTGCTGACATCCTACAGACAGGTTTCTGCCCTCATGCTGCTTGAACAGCTCAAGCCCAGGAAGGCAGAACAAAAGATTTCCTTTGGGAGAGGGAGGCAACACCCTTTCCCTTTGGAAATAGGTGTTATATGGTGTGGGAGGGGTGGCCTCCCCAACCCATTGGTATACTTTGAAGGACACATTTGGTGCCCTCCTTGCATAAACTGGTTTGCACCAGTATAGGAACCTCTGGTCCCTGCTCTGGTGCAAAACTGGACAATGGAAAGGGGAGTTACCTTTGCCCTGTCCATCACCACCCCAGGGATGGTGCCCAGAGCTCCTCCAGGTGGCCACCAGATTCTGCCATCTTGAATCCAAGGTGGCCAGATGTCCCTGGGATCATCTGAGTGGCCAAGTCAGTTAGGTGATGTCACAGCCCCTCCTGATAAGTGCTCGCCGTGCTAAGTGACCAATCCCCATTTTAGGGCTATATAGGGTCTCCCTCTTGGGTGGGTCCTCAGATTCGACATGCAAGATTCCAGCAAGACTCCTCTGCAATGTTTACTTTGACTTCTGACCACTGGAACCACAACTGGACTTCACAGGAACCTATAATCTTCAGCTCCAGCCACGACTTCGCTCTGCAATATTGTTTCTCCGGCTCCTTCCAGCAACTGCAACAGTTCCCCGGCTGTGCATCCTCTGAAGTTGGCAAGTCTTCAGTCTACACCAAGAAGCAAGAAGGAATCTCCCTTGGAGTGAAGGGGTCACCCCCCCTGCATCCGCAGGCACCAACTGCATCAACAACCGGCCACGTGGGTCCTCTCTCCTGCAACTCTGCATGGATCCTGCAACAAGGGTGGTCGTCTTGAGTGGTCTCCTTCGTCCCCTCTACCAGCTATCCAACTTGGGAGGTGGTGTGTCTTTGCCCCTCCTCACAGGACAGTACCCCTGTGCACCATGACTCTTGCAGCTACCAAGACTTGTTGGCTCTTCTTCCAAGGGATCTTCAGGCTCCATGTAGCTCTGGCCTCCAGCACTCTTCTCTGCAACGTGTAGTCTCCTGCCTGCTGCTCCAGCGACGTGGGACTCCTTTCTAGGTGTGCTGAGTGGGCCTCAATGAGACTCTTGTGCGAGCTGCCTGTGAGTTGCCTGTGGGGACTGCATCCTTGACGTCTAGCTCCCCTCACTTCTGAGGGTTCCCTGGGACCCCCCTTCCTTGGGTTGAGCCCCCTCGGTCCCCAGCAGTTCTGCAACTCCTCTTCTGCAGCTCTTGCCTTTGCCAAGGCTTGTTGGTGGTTTTTCCACACCACTGATGGGCTGTGACTCTTCTTCCAACGTGGGACATCGACTGCATCACTTCCTCTGCTCCTGTACTGCATAGCTGACTCCTGGTCTTTACTGTCGACCTGGTCCTGCATCTCCAGAAGGGTGGGTAGTGACTCCTGTACCCAAATGGATACTCCAACTGGAACTGGATTTGGTCCCCTTCATTTGCAGGCCCTCCTCTGTCAGGATTCATCTTCGGTTTCTTCCAGTCTTACTTGGGCCTTGCACAGTCCTTTTATAAAGTTTATCTGTGGGTTTGGGAAAAAACAGGTACTTACCTTTTTTCTCTCCTGGCACCTGGGGGGCACTCTGGTACTTACCTTTTGGGGTTCCTAGTTCCTCCAGGTCCCCTCTACAGATTGCACTTACCTGGGTGGTGGTCTGACTTTCACATTCTATTTTTTAGTATAGGTTTGGTCTCCCCCAGGGATCTCTATTATTTACTGTTATTTCACTGTTTTCTATTGCTTTCTATGCCCATTCCTGATTACTTTTTTTTAAATTACATTTTTGATTTTTTTGACACACAGCAGGCTACAATTTCATCAAAAAAAACTTAATCATGAATAAACAATAATCAATCACTAATACATGCATAAAGCAGGTGCAAATTCATTAGCCATGCCGACAGAGGGGCACAAATTCTAGAGCCCCTTTTCCTAGATGTGGTACCCTTTATCATATATAGGCAAGATTCCAAATGGTATGCGGACAAGAGCCGCGTAATCCATTGATTCCAGGAAGGGGGTTCAGGTTTCAGCCAATCAGATGCCATACACCCACACAACACGGACACTGCCAGAAAAATAAAATATTGCAATTGGTACTTACAAACAGCCTCATCAACCCCTAACAACACCACCTGGGGTGTAAGGTTAATATCCTGTTTCAGCAGCTTTTTCAAAAATTCCGAAATGTCGCTAATAAGCCTAGACTATTTTCTGTGGCTGACAAACATATGGCAAAGATCAGCCTGAGAGCTCCTACACCGGGGACAGGTGCTACCTTCTATCCTACCCCAGCTAGCGATCTTGGTGGGTGTATAGTATAGGTTGAATAAAACCTTATAATGCTGGGCTTGCAGTCCGGACGACAAGAGCACATTTTGGGTCAAATCTAAAGACTCGTGGACCGCAGCCTCGCTAGCACCTATCCGCCGCTCCCACTTCTTAACAAGAGTTACCATATCGCCTTGCACTGAATCTAGCAAAAGCGGGTAGAGATGTCTAATAGTGCAGCATGTTGCTTTGCCCACAACGTCCATTAATCTGATCCTTCCCCCACACAAGATGTGTTTGAAAGTAGTCAGTAAAAAAAGTCCTAATCTGTTGGAATTTAAAGAAATCCTTGTTGTCTAGGGCAAACTCTGCTTTCAGATCCTCAAATGTCTTTAAGTGGCTGCCCTCATGAAAAAAATCACCCACTTTCTGAACCTCATGATTGGCCCATTTTACACAGTATCCATCTTTAAAGATCCCTGAAAAAATTGTGGTATTCCAGAGCAGCGTATAATAACAAACCCGTCCCATACCCATCTTGCGTTTAATCTGAACCCACACTTTGAAAGCAGCTCTAATCGTTTTTAAATTTGACTTTCTTAAAGAAACTGGATTCCAGTTTTCTTAAAAAGACTGCATCGACCTCCTTGTCCCAGATCAATGCATAGATAGAGGGAGGGGCATCTTGTGGGGTTCTGCCCGGAAAACATAGTGTCTGCGCGTATTGTAATACCGCCACCAGGCAGTATAGCTTAAAGGTAGGGGACGCCCACCCCCCTCTCTCCCTTGGTAACATTAAATAGCGAAGAGCCTGACGTGGTTTAGAATAGGACCGTATAAAGCTGCTAGTCGGCTCCTCCCATCTGCTTAAATCAATCCTGTCCTATTTCTAGCGGTATAGTCCTAAAAAAATACAGCACCCTGGGTAAAAAGGTCATTTTAATCACATTGTCGCGCCCCACCAATGAAGGTTGCAAATTATTAATGCGACGCAGTTCCTTCTTAGCGTTCGCCAAAACCGGAGCCAAATTAATTTCCAGTATCTCATCCAAGTTAGGTGACAACCTGACCCCTAGATACTGAGCTTGAGTGACCTTACACTTATCCTCAATGATTATCCAGGCATTAGTCAGAATTTGACATTTGGTCTTGTTTAGCAAGTATCCAGACACCCTCCCAAATCGTACCGCCTCATGTTCTATTTCTCTTAGAGCAACCACTGGGTCAGGTGTTACGACTGCAATGTCATCAGCATAAGCCAGTATTTGAGTGCTGGCCCTATCAACTCCAGTGGCTTAATTAAGCTGTTGCTTAATAGTTTCCTAATAAGTGGATCAATATATAGGGCAAACACCAACGGTGAGCACGGGCACCCCTACCTTGTGCCTCTCTGGATGATAATAGGATCCGAATTTGATCCCGCTACTTACATAGTGGCAGTGGGGTTATGATACAGCTGCTGGACAGCCTTAATGAACCCAGGACCGAGGTTATTTTTACGCAAAATTGCCCATAAAAAAGCCCAGTGCAACCGGTCAAAGGCTTTCTCCGCATCAAGCTGTATCACTGCCATCGGGAGCTTTGCCACTTGCATAGCATCCAATAAAGTGATTGCGCATCTAACATGGTCAGTCGTGCCTTTTCCGGGAATAAACCCATGCTGCCAGGGAGAGACTATGTTGATGTTCACTGAGCTTAATCGAATAGCTAATACTTTAGCATAAATTTTGGTATCGCTATTAATTAAAGAAATCAGGCGGTATGAACCCAGCAAACGCGGATCCTTGCTTTTTTTCAGAAAAACTATCATGTTTGCCTCTGCCCACGAAGCGGGGGGCTGAGACCCTGCCTCTACCTCCAAAACTAAAAAAAAGAAGTTCCTTCCTTAACTCCAAAAAAAAGGTCTTAGAAAATTCAAGGGGGATCTGATCTGAGCCTGCTACTTTCCCGCTTGAGAGAGCGCTAACAGTTGCGCCAATTTCCTTATCCAGCAAGGGAGCTTCCAGCTCGTTTTTTCCCCATCCTGCAGTTGTCCCACTGAGATATTAGCCGTATACTGCGATACTTCATCGTCCTGGGGGTATATTTCTTGTGAGTAGAGTTTCTGGTAAAAATCCCTAAACACTCTTAAAATTTCAGATTGCCACTAGCCAATTGCCCATCCTCGCCCTTAAATATGCTAATATTGCTATGAGTTATCTTCTGCCTTATTTTTAGAGCCAGCAGCTTGCCAACTTTTTTGCTATATTCATAGCATTCCTGGCGATGAGTCAAGAACTTAGCCTCAGCCGTTTCCATATATATTTTCACAATCTCTGCTTTTGCCACAGTTATTTCATTTAGAATGTCCGACATCTCTGATTTATTCATCGCCGCCTCCCCCAGCCGTTGATCGGCTGAGGTCAATTTTTTCTGTATTAACTCTAGCTGTTTAGTGCGCAACCTCTCTTTTCTCACTGCATACCTAAGTGTCTCTCCTCTGATGGCAGCTTTGAATGTGTCCCACACTACATGACTGGGGGAGGTATCCCGATTTATCTAAAAAAAAAAAACTCAGGGATCCAGGCCCTCATTTGTTGCACATACACTGGGTCAGCTAACAATCCTCTAGCGAACGCCCAGGACCTAGTCTGGAAGCCATCCCTCCCCAGACACACTTCCAAAACCAGAGGGTTATGCTCCGATATTATTCTTGGATATCTCTCAATCCTTAGACCCTTTTGCAAAGAGGCTGACACAAAAAAATAATCTAGCCTCACTGATTTCTTGTGTGGGAAAGAAAAGAACGTGTGGCCTAATTCTAAAGGCCTACAGCTCTGCCAGGCATCGACCATACCATAATTTAGTATTAATGTCTGTAGTGCAGAAACAACTTTGAGTTTCTTTACCTGATATGTTGTTTGCTCTTGAATGGGGTTTTTATTGTCCAAGTGTATATTTAAATCACCACATATTATCACCGGAGTCGCCCAAGAGGCGAGCTCCCTATTGACAAGACCCAGCACCTCCGGATCATCTACATTTTACCCATAGATTGAGCAAATTGTAAATTTGATCCTGCAGTTAAACACTCCAACAGCAACACTCGGCCAATTTTGTCCGTAAATCGCTTTAAAACCACCAATGATCTAATGCACGTGAGTATAGCTAGCCCTCTAGTAGTTGTATTTTGACTTGTATACGCCACCAACCTCCATCCAGGAAATTCCATCAAGTGTTTCTGCGAACCAGCAATATGTGTCTCTTGCATGCAAACAATGTCCGCCTTAAAGGCCTTAAGACCTTCCCTTACCAGTTGTCGTTGTTTACCATCATTAAGCCCACAAACATTCACTGTAACTATGCATATTTAACCTTTCTGACCCATGTTATCCATTTTGCTTTTCTCCCTTACTGTATCAGCCGTCTGATTTTTCCACGTCCTGTACCTGCTAGAAGCCCACTATTGGTGCTAATCCCCCCCGCTGTGTGTCCCCTTAAAGCCCCCCCTCACCTTGGTCACAACCAAAACCCCCCTCACAAAAAAACACCCCACCCCTCGCCTGCCCCCCCCACCCTAACAAATGGGGTCCGTAAGATGGAAGTCGTCCTGCTCTGCCACCCAGCTTGCCATGTGTCTATGTGTCTACCCTTATAAAACAAACTTAGCCCATACTCAGAGCTACCACCGCTACCCATCCACAAAGAGAAGAGAGAGCCCCTAGAAGACCAAAAAAAAATGACAGGGAAAAGTCCCCCGAGCTATGCCTAGCTTTTTGTTTCTCCCCCCTTTGTCATTGCCAAAGTTCAAAAATTCAACTTGGTTCTCCACTGCTTCTGCTATCTCTCAGCTGCGCCAAATATTCCCCAGCCTTGATTTCTGACGTAAAAGTCTGTGTTGCAGCCTTATATATAACCTTTAAGCAAGCAGGGCTTAAGAGATACGCCTCTGCCCCCACCTCCTGAAAAGGCGCTATCATTTGCCTCAGCCACCATCGTCTCTCTACAGTACCATGTTCAAAGTCTGGTTGTGTGAAGAAAGATACCCCATCCACATTTATCATCGAGTTGGGACGAGCCTTTTCAAACACCGCTTGGCGAAGCAAAAAATTGCCGAAATATATAATGATGGCCCTAGGATGACTGTGGCCACCATTGGCGCCCACCTCCTGTTTTTTCTTAAAGCAGCCTTAACTTCAGTTACCAGAACATTGGTGCGAGTCTCCATTGTAGTAATGCGCATACTTATATCATGGCAGGATGTCACCACTTTCTTAATTGAAGACTGTAGTTGTTTATTTGCTATCTTAGCCTTCCAGATTAGCTCCAGCGATGGTGGTCCTGCCTGTTCTGGAAGCCCAGTCATTGGACTTATAGGGAAATCATCAGCAATATCCATTTTTTAAAATGTCTGCTGAGTTGCCATGTAGTCCCACTGCAGCTCCCCTCCTCTTTCTTGATCATTCAACTGCTTTCCTCTATAGGTTCCCCCACACCCCCGGTTACAGCCATTGCTAAGCTGTAAGTTGATCGGTTTCCTTCTGCAGGTCAGCTTGTTCGACCCCCAAATGCTAGCGGCAGAGCTTCCTGCTGAGTCAATATCTATTGATGAGGGGAATACATCTTAACCTGCTCAGCTGCACACAACCACCTGGGAATGGGGGCATGGCTGGGAACATGGCGGCCGTCTGAGGAGCCGGTGGCAAAGGGCGCCGCTCCTGAAAAAAGATAATGTGAAAATAATGCAAGCCTTACCGGGGGCTCGCAGGGCTTGACAAGCTTGACTCAAAGGGGTTTGTTTTTCCCCGTTTCCTGACCCGGCGGTGCTGAGACGGACGAGGGAGCTGGCGGGGGACAGCACTTCTGGGAGCATGGAGCTGCGCCGTTGCTGAGTGCCTCCCCGAAACTCAACCGGGTCAGAGAGGCAGTGGCTTGTGTTACCGTCCGGGGAAATCAAGGCAGAGCCAGCACAAGTGTGGATACCGGTGGAAAGAAGAAGAACAGGTGCTTTAGGATTGTTTAGCGAGCTGAGGACCTGGGGACTTTTGAGTCTGGTAGGAAAGCAGCAAGACTGGAACGCTTTTTTCAGGCTTATGTTATAAATGCTGTAGAAACTTTTTTAGAACTTATGGTGGACATGGTAAAGGGGCAGGTGGGGTTTGGGAAAGAAGGGGGGAAGGTGGCCTTTAAAAATAGTGTTGGTCAAGTAGCGTATTCCCTCCGTAGCGCCAAGAAAAGTAAGAAAAGAGTTGAAATTGAAAGTCTGGTCCCCCCTCCTCAGAAATCTTCTTTTGTGAGAAGTAAAGCAGAGCAAGATAATAGTTCTGTTATAAGGAAACTGGATGCGAAGAGTGTTGGTGGGCTGAGTTACAGGAGAGCTTGTGTTACCCCTTCAGTTAGGTCTTATTTTCTAATACTGCCAGGCGCTCCCAGGGTGTTAGTTGGAGGGCCGAATACGCAAGAGTTGGACAAAATAGACAGATTAGAGTCTGCCGCTAGCCCAGAGGGTAGAGGATTAGACCTCCGGGTGGATGGGGGAAGTGTGTTACAGCACCCTCTTCCTGTGAATTCCATAGAGAGGCAAGCAGAAGCGAATGTAGTGCAGGTTTCCCAACCTGTCGGAGAGGATCATGGACAATCAATTGCGAATATGTTAAAAGCATTAGCTATGGAACTGAAGAGTGGCTTTGAGACTTCTAATGCTAATCAGATGGAGATAAGGGGTCTCTGTGAAGATTTGGGGAAGAAAATTGATGATCTGGCAGGCCGTACCGCCGCTTTGGAGGAGGAAGTAGGGGAGTTAAGAGTGGCGGTGGAAGAAAATAAGGAGCAGATAAGATATTTAAAAGAAGGAGAAACAGGGGTGATGGCCAAAATGGAATCCTTGAAAAATAATCTGTGGAGGAATAATTTAAGGTTTCTCAGGGTCCCGGAAGGGCTGGAAGAAGGTGACTTAAAAGGGTTTATGGCTCGTCTGATAAAGCAAGAGTTGAATGTGGAAATATCAGAGGAAGACATTGTTAAAGATATTCAAAGGGTGCACCGGGTTCCTGCTAAAATGCTTCCCAACAGGGTCAGACCAAGGAAAATCTTAGTTTATTTTCAGACATACTCCTTGAAGGAACATATTCTCGCCCAGGCGCTACAAAATAAATAGTTGATGGTAAATGGATCCCCTTTTGAAATCAGGTCAGACCTTGCGGCTGTGACTTTGAATAAACAGTGGAAGCTGGGTAAAAGAATAGATATTCTGAAAAACTGGGGGCTACAGCTCAGTTGAGATTTCCTGTGTCTCTAAAAGATATGGTAAATAATAAGATGTATAATTTTACGGACTGGAAGGAGGTGGAAGAGTTGATTACGAAAATTGAGAAAGAGGGCAGGAATGAGGCAGGTTTTACCTAAGATTGGAGTGTTCACCCAGTAGGGAGGGTTTGTGGGAAATGTCCTAACTTAGGAGCGGTGATCCTCCTCTGACCTAGGTCAGGTCAATGTTTGGGTGGGTTCCCAGGGGAGGAGAGGGATTGGGTGGGGTGCAGGAGGAGGGTGGGGTGTGTAATAGTGGTAAAAATGTATTTTTAGTGTAAGTAGTTTGGTGGGGAAAGGGAGGGAGGGGCGGTGATGGTGAGCACTGGGGGGAGTATATTATGGGAAAAAAAGATCCTCAATGTGGTAGGTGGGCCTGGGGGGTGGGGAGGGATGGGTTGGTGGGGTGGAAGAAGGTAGGCGGTTTGGATGTCAGAAAATGGCAATAAAGAACTTGAGACTCCTGTCCTGGAATGTAAATGGTCTCAGGGTAAAGCGCAGGCAGAAAAGGTTGGTGCAATATTTGAGAGATGTCCCGTTCGATGTCTTGATTTTACAAGAGACTCCTCTTTCCAGGGAGGAATGTTTTGAAGTTTTCAAGACATGCGGCTGTGTCCAGCAGATAGCCAGCTCAAATTGCTTTAGTGGTAGTAAAGGAGTGGCTGTTCTAATTAAGAAACGTGCCAGTATTACTTTTTTGGAAGGCCGCATAGATAACTCAGGGAGGTGGGTGGTGAGGAAGCTGTCTGCTTTTGAATATCTCTTTACCTTGGTAGGATATTATGGTCCTAACAGGGATGATGTAGGCCCATTAAGGGAACTCTCAGATTCTCTTTTACAATATTTAGATCCTGTAATATGGGCAGGTGATTTCAACGTTGTTTTGAATTACGAATTAGATAGATCAGCGGGTAGTAGGTCTAAAGTAAACGAGAAAATGCAGGGTCAGATTCGGGTAATGATGTCCCAATGGGGGTTATATGATGTTTGGAGGGATAAAAGGGAGTCAGAGAGAGGTTATTCTTATTTTAATAAGAAGTATTGGCATCAGTCCAGAATTGACTATTTCCTGTTGGATATGGGTTTGAGGGACTTTGTTGAGTAAGTTGTACATATTGGGGCCCATTTATCAGATCACTCGGCGGTTAGTTTAGTTCTTAGGTTGCCAACAAAAAGGAGGGAAAAAAGGTGGACTCTAGACATAACTTTGCTTAAATTTTTTAGGATAAACTTGGTTTCAGCTCCCTTAGCGATAGTATGGGATACATTTAAGGCCTTTTTCAGGGGATGTCTGATTAGGATTGCTGCATATAGGAGGAAATTATATAATGAAGAATTAAGTAGGTTGGAGACTCAAATACGACAGTGTGAGCAGGGAATGTTAAGTAAGGAGCAGGATGAAGAGTTGGACAATTTTTTTTAAGCAACGTCAGACAGCTAGTCTGGAGTTGGCAGCTCTTTTGGATCACAGGTTTAGATTGAGATATGAAGCTAATAGGGTGATGCACTTTGAGTATAGTGAGAACAACAGTAAATTGTTGGCTTGGAAGATAAAATCAGATAGGGTCAGGAATCGGGTGACAGAAATCTGAGATGAGGATCGGGTGGGATTTGTAAAGGCGCTGAGCAGGTGGAAGAAGGCTTTTTTAATTTCTTTAAGGACTTATATACGGAAGATTTGAAGCCGTCGTCGGAGAAATTGAAGGAGTGGCTTGGAGAATTAGAGATACTGACTCTGGATGAAGAGGAGAGAAGGATGGTTAATGAACCAGTACAGCTCAGTGAGGTAGAAAGGGTCTTCTCAGCAGGTAAATTGGGGAAGGCATCAGGACCAGATGGGTTACCGATGGAGGTTTATCGAGCTCTGGGTAGCAGCATTTTAAAAATTCTGAAGCAATTATGTGACAAGCTAATGGGGGGATATGAGAATCTTCCTCCTTCTTTTAAAGAGGCGATTATTACGTTAATTCTAAAGCCCAGTAAGGACCCTAGGAAGTGTGATTCATACCGCCCAATATCACTGTTAAACTGTGACTATAAAATCTTTGCTAAACTCCTGGCTGATATATTAGCGATGGTGATGGGGAAACTCATACACACAGACCAGAGAGGGTTTCTGAAAGGTAGGCATATGCATGAATTGACACAGGGATTGGTAGGGTCGATTGATTTAGCTACGTCATTGCATATGCCTTTGGCGGTGGTAATGGTGTATGCAACAAAAGCACTTGAAAGGGTTAATTGGAGTTATTTCATGACGGTTTGTGAATCATATAAAATCGGAGGCCAATTTACTAGAATATTGAAAAAAATCTATCGGGACCCAAGCGCAAGAATTTTGGTTAACGGTATGCTCACTCCTTCAGTAAAGATAGAAGGACGAGACAGGGGTGTCCATTATCCCCTCTATTATTTGATCTTTAAATTGAACTATTAGCCTGCAGAATTAGGCGAGATAAGAGAATACCGCCTTTCCGGTGTGGAGACCTGATTAAAAAGGTCTCTTTATATGCGGATGAGCTAATGATTTGTACAGCGAACTTAAGCCAGGCTAAACCAGTTCTACAAGAGTTAACTAGGGATTTTGGGGGGTTTTCTGGTTATGCGGTTAATAATCAAAAGACCGAAATTATGGTATGGAATATGGAACTAAATGATGAGGTAGCGAATGCAAAAAAAGAAGTCAAATATTTGGGGATTACAGTGACACATGATATATGTAAAATGGCGGAAATAAATCTGCTCGGGTTATGAGGGAGGTGGACCTTTTACTGAGGAAATGGCTACATTTTCCACTAACTATAATAGGTCGGATTAATGTGGTAAAAATGGTGATAGTCCCTAAATTAACTTTTATTTTAATTGCTTTGCCAATAATGTTTAACAAGTTTGCTTTAAAGAAATTGCAGGGGGAAATTAGTAGTTTCATTTGGGCATCAAAAGGTGTTCATATATCATGGAAAAAGCTCAGGAGAAAGAAAGAAAAAGGGGGGTTGGCAGCTCCTGATATACAGTACTATGCAGGGGCATATCTGTTAAAAAATGTAAGACAGAGTTTTAATGCATTTCACCGTTCTGAGCTGGAGCAGGTTTTAACTGCTATGATCGAAGGCCAGGAGGTCCAGAGAAGTTTCTTGTATACGTTTGGGGATCCGAAGTTCTTTAAAAAAAAAACAATTTAAGATAATATATGATTGGGCAGTGTTGTGGTATGAGGTGAGGAAGATCACGAAGTTGTCATATTATAATGAATATGCGCCGATTTGGGACTCTCCTGGCTCCCCGGAGTGGACTAAAGACGCCCTGGCTATTCCCCTGAGAGAGGCAGGTTTTTTGTTATAATAGTGAACTTAGAGACTTTGATAACCTTAATATCGAGGTAGGAGGAGGGCTGTCTAAGTTTAAATACATTCAGATGAAGCCCAGGGTTGCGAATGTAACAGAGGAAGTGGGAAGTACTAATGGACTGGTGGACCAGATGCAGCTGGATATCTTGATGAAGAAGGAAGTGGCGAGATGGTATTGGCTGATGTTGGATATTGTGAATGGGGAATTTAACCTCCCAGAAGAAATCTGGAGGGAGTGCTTGCCGGAGCCACAGTTTAAAGACCTTTGGCAAGTATCTACTACACTTTTGTATAACACTGTTAAACCTGCTGCATTACGGAGAAATCATCTATTCTCTATCCACAGAGCCTTCTGGACTCCTAAAAAATTGTCCAGGCTGAGACAAGATAACGTGGTGAGGTGTAAGAAGTGTGGTTTTGCATCAGCTGATGATCTACATATGTTTATTGACTGTCCTTTACTTCGTACGTTTTGGCAAGAGGTGGGGGATGCAATTAATGACATTCTTCCCTCAAGCCCAAAGGTAAGACCTTCGATTGTGATGTTTGGCTGCTCATGAGACACGGAAGTTGGGTAGAGATGGAGCTAAACTGATGCTTGTGGCGAGAAGGGAGATTTGTAGGAAATGGATCAGCCCGGTCCCCCCTACTTTTATCGAATGGAAAAATTCTCTAATTCACTATCATAAGTTTGACTGTTATAAAGTTGGTAAGAGGATCAGATTTTGGAATCCGCTGAAGCAATGGTTGGGAAGAGGGGAGGTATGAATAGATAGGATGTGATCCTATGAATATATCCTTCCTTCTGCTTTCCACATTAGAGTTTTGGATGGAAAGTCTGTCCCAGACAGCGGTGACTAGGTTAGGGTTGGGAGGAGAGCAGTTGGGTGAGAACCTTTGTTGCCCCTCCATCCCCCCCCCCTATTAGTCATGTGAGGGAAATTTGGAAGATACATGAGGATCCAAAAAAATATAAATATATCTCTATCGATGAGGGTTCTTCTTCCGACTCCTTTGACTGATCAGATAGAGAGAAGAAACTCTCTGCAGTATCAATTTGTCCAGTCCCCCCCCCCCCCCCCCCCACTTGTCATTCTTGCCCCCAGAGAGAAAATCCCTGTGTTTCCTGAGGCACCCAGTGATTTCTCATCCTCCCTCTCTCGGTTGCTACTAAGTGAGTCTATTTTATGTATTGAGGGAGTCTTTCTCTCCCCACCTATAGTCTCTTGCGGTATCTCCTGTTGATTTGAGCCGCAAAGCCCTGTTTCACTAGCAGACCCCCTCCCCCAGTCCCCTCTCTCCTCTGCCACCGTCTGTGAGGGATCTACCACTTTAAAACCCTGCAGGGGGTCTAATTCGCTGACCCGAAGATCCCCGGGTAGTAAAGTCATACCTGTTCCATCCTGGCTGTGCGCTGCCCCAGCTGCAGTCCTTGTACAGCCGTCTGCATCACCGTTGTGCATTGAGGACCAAACACATCGCGTCCCACCATTGCCAAGCTCTTGGGGGGGGGGTTTGAACATCTCGGGGATCTGTGGCCCCATATCTGCTGTGGGCACATAATTGACACTATCCTGCAGTTTCTACAACGATGAGCCACTCTGCTGTACTTTTCGCTGCACATTGACTCGGTTTTTTGAGGGACCAACAGGATGTTTCTGGTCCCTCCTCCCCATATTTATCTCCAAGCTGGGCTTCCCCCGCGACGCTCGGGGTGTCAACACTGTTTTAGGGGCCATCAATAGCAAGCCAAACGCTTCCACATACCCAGCTTGGCCGTAGGCCCTAAAAAAAAACAGCCGCTGCGGCGTGCTCCTGACATCTGCAAGCCGGTCCGGGTTGTAGGCGACACTCCTGCCTGCAGTCTTGTGGCCCCACTTTCCAAAACGCCACACCACACAGACCCAAGAAGACGCGACTACACTGCTGCCTCCAATCATCCCTTAAGCGTGCGGAAGCAGAAAGCGGCGGCTGTTGTGGTAGCGTGTGTTTGCTCGACTGCTAGTAGAATATTGCCTATACAGTATTTTAGTATTTGTGTCACTGAAATGAGGTACCTTTATTTTTATAACACTGTGTGGTCCTTTCATATGTGTAAGTGCTGTCTGACTACAGTGGTATTGCATAAGCTCTGCATGTCTCCTAGATAAGTCTTGGCTGCTCATCCACAGCTACCTATAGAGAGCCTGGCTTCCTAAACACTGACTACACCTCACTAATACGGGATACCCGTACCTGGTATAGGGTGATAACACTATAGATGCTCACCACACACCAGGCCAGCTTCCTACATATAGTACTGATTTTCAACTCAAAGCAATACCATCTTTCTACTGTAAACATAACTGCTCATATGAGGCACTAAAACCATAAGCATGATCCACCCTCACCTCCAGCTAAAACGTATGTCAGAGAAGTTACACTCTGTACTGGTAACCTCACATATTACTGGAATCAAATGTGCAGCTGCACTCCCCAAGACAAACTCTTAACTTTAATAATTGATAGAAAGGTGAACCTACTTACCACAAGAGGGTTTCAACCTACCCACTTAAAAATCTCCACACTCCTTGACAAGCATGCCCTACGTTTCATCACTAATGTACCACTAAGATGAATGCACTGCCTTGGAAACTCTAAGGTTCTCATTAAGAATATCTTGAAATTATTGATTCGGCAGGAGACGTTCCACCTGAGGTTGCATTTCAAAACATACAAAATTATCATACACCAGGGTTTTCAAAGACACATTTTGACAGGTAAAACCCTGGAAATATGTTTGCAGTAAAAGCTCCTGAACATGGGATTACATTTCAAAATTGGTGTGGAAACAGTGATTTCTGCTGTTACTCTTTATTCCCATTGCTTAGTGGATACCTCATAATGAAATGATAATCCCACACCCAAGGTAAGATTGTGACAGAAAATCACCCAAGCACAGAAATAGAAGTGCCCCCTATTAGCAAATCATATTAAACAGTGACCCATGCTTGCAAAGCGGGACAGTTTTGAAACTGTACAGGTATGCTAAGTGTTGGGCAAGGTATGGGAAACTTTGTGCATTTGCCCTAGCTGTGGGCAATATTGCTTGCAAAATCAAGCACATCAACAGTAAAACCATCTCATTAGGGTATAAAACCGGCCTACAAAGGCCTAAAGATCGGCCCACTCACTGGCCTGTTAGATGTGTAGCACTGCCAGATTTCCCCTAAGGCAGACCTACTAGAGTTCTGCGACAGGGAAAGGCCAAATTATGCAGCAGGGCTGACTAACTTATGTGAAAAGGAAAGCCAAACGATACGGCGCAAGATAGCACATTTAATGAAAAAATGACTTCAGTATTTTGTCATTTTTACACTTTGCAAATCGGTCTTGACAAAGGTTTCTCTTTATCAGTAACAAATACAGTAAGAAGCCATTGAAAGATAACCTGTCAATCTTTGCAAAGGGTCTTCTGCTGTGCAGCAAGACATGTACCCAGGTTTTTAGAAAGTTTTAAACCACGTGAGCTGAAAAATGTTTTTGTTACTCCCTGAAGATTATGCTGCAGATGATGGATTATGTGGCAAATCCACAATTATGTGGAAACGGCTGTTGCCCCTGAATCTCATAATTCCTGTGGCTGTCCTTATAGGCCATTCCGACCTTGTCCATGTCCCGAAATTACCTTATTTCACTTTAATGGGATTTTTGACTGCAGTATTAACACACTGAAGATGTGACCGGTATGCCCAGAAAGGAGTCCTGTGCACACTGTTCCACTGGAACTAAGCTAACCCTGATGATGAGCCCTATTAAGGGTGAAATTAGTCTAAGGTTGCTTGTGTTGTGGTTCTGGGAGATACTGGCCTGGCAGATCGGGCTAAACTGTTCCTACTGGAGCAGGGTCAAACCTTATTTTTATATGGCTAGGTCCAAATGTAGCCCGAGTAATTACCAGTTGCTGTGATTAATTCAAGCATTCCATCCATTACGTTTTCTATGTTGCAGTATTAGCACAGCAAGAGTGCATTAGTGCCTAACAACATATTTCCCAGTGTTTGGTGATTTCCTTTCGATTTCAGTGATCATTCCCCGAGGAAAGATTTCGGCATACTTGTTGACTGGAGTATCTAACAAATATTGATCAACAATAACATGAAATGAAAACCAAATAAAAACTTCTCTCTGAAGTATTGTGTTTGTAAAACTGTGCGTGCTTTTGGTCCTGATAACTTTTTTGAAATGCGAAGCTGAAATCACCAATGAAAATTATTCAGTGGGTTAAAGCCTCAACAGATAAATTTGTAACATCGAAGCCTGATATAAGTATGTATATTTATACACACAAAGATTGAAGCATGCGGTTCACATTGCATGATTTCTTATTTAGAACAACTGTAATTCTGAAGCACGAAATTAGCGCTCCTTTTGACTATGAATTTGGGATGCAGCCATTTTCTCTCGTCTAAACTGATGTTCATTTCATTCTGTGTCTGAAGGCCAAAGTGAAACAAGAAGCAGATTAGCTTGCCAAAAACACATCTTGTATTTTTTATTTGTAAAAGCATTGTAAATCAAAAAGCGTTACACTTTTATCATAGAACATTATTTAGTATACAAAAGCACAGCTTCAGCAACACATCAGATAGTCTTTCTCAGCTCACTGAAGCTACAAAAGCGGGTTCTGGTGCAGACATTTAGGATCGCCTGGCAGGCGACTATCCTGGGCCATTCTCATGCTTAAAGCAGGCAAGCCAGGGAAGTTAAATACATTGTGGGAGGACAAGGTCAATTTGCCTGAGAGAGCTTAGAGCAGGGCGCACGAGGTGACTTAATAACTCATTCAGAATGAATAGCCTGCTATTCCCTCCCCAACTGTCTCGGTCTAGAGCGAACACCTTCACCTTAGACAGTATGGAGATTGGAGATCGGTTAACTCCCAAACACCTGCAATCCTGCTCAGCTTCTGAACAGAAAATAGCACACTCATTTGGAGGACCTTTCCACATGTTTATTTAGCATTTTTCTATACTTGAAAAGACAGAAAGTTGAATTGTCTACATCCACGTTTTTAGGGGAGTCGGCAAGAGAAAAATAGTTGTATACTTATTTTGTGCGTTATAGTACACATTTTGTTTTATTAGCAAAATAAAATCAATGAACTTTAATACAAATGGATGATGCTTTTTAAACATGCATAATCACATACACCAAGAATTAACGTTCTATGACAAAAATATTTGCACTTCACTGGTCTACTTCTGTATCCACGCCAGATCTGTTCCACTGATATGGCAGTTCATCAGTGCGGTGGTATTTTGAAACACGCATGTTAGTGAAAAACACTTTTTTTAAATTTTTTTAATGTAATCCTACTTGTACACGTTTATTGCAAGATGTCTTTAAAAATAAAGCATTTCCTAAGCTTAAGTGGTGCAGGGCACCGCCTAAGTGACTTCATACCTTCAGTTAACTAGCAACTAAGTGTTTGTCCGTTTATTTAACTTTTTTTCTGAATATTAGTGCTCAGACAAGTAAACAGCAGCCCATCCTGCTGGTCACTAGGAGGCCGAATGTAAAGTTCTAGAGAACTGGAAGTGGCCCAGGCTGTACTTTGAATATCACTGCATTAGGGTAAAGTCCTGTTGCTCTCCTGTGCCTCTTTGATGCAGAATTACCAAAAATTACTCATTTACGCCCATGTAAGTAATATGGTGAAGAAAATTCTATCCCAACAGCACATTCAGCAAGCGCGAGCGCTCATGCTGCTGTTTGTGCTCTGTTGCATTTTGCACTATTTTCTTAGCCCAAAGTGCATCCTTCCGTCAAATTTGGAAGCAAGAGTGCAATTTGCTGTAAGGTTATTTGAAAAAAAAAAAAAAATCAAATCAGTGTATATAGTATTGCAGTGCAGTGCACCACCTTCCTTTAATCGCAGATAGGATCACATGCCAATAGTGGAGTATTCTGGGATTGAAAACTGAACCAAATAGCTTTTAGCAATGTTTGAAAATTGTTAGTGGTTTTATAGATATGAAAAGTCGAAATTCAATAACTTCATGTAAATAAAGTTTTACTTCAATAAATGGAGAAAAGGTTCATTTGCATGAAAATATTTAGATAAATACAGGCTTATGCAGCTTTCCCTTTTGAATGTCTGTCCTTTCTGCTGCTAGCATGTGTTTCTGGCGAGCAATGTGTGTTTTAAATGCAAAGTGTGATTAAGCCTGCAGTACCACCTCCTGTCTACTGGGGCAGAGCTGAGCAAAAATAGAAACACACTTGATGAAACACAGGTCCCCATAAGGCATTTTTTTTTTAAGTTGTAAAAATTGACACCGATGTTACTCAAGTCATTTAATATCTTTTAGAAGCATTGCCTTGTGGGGACCTGGATTCTGGTCCCCCACAGTGCAATCAAGTCCCCTCAGCGTGAGTGTGTTATCCCACCCAAGTTCCCACAGAGATAGTAACACAAACACACACACACACTTTCTCTCTCTTTTGAAGTTCTTAAAGCTGTTAGTTATTTTACAACATATTGGGGGTCCGCCGCCCGCCAAAGTAACCCCGTCGGAAGACCGCTCCGCGGTCAAGAGACCGCGGGGGTCATTCCGACTTTCCCGCTGGGCCGGCGGGCGACCGCCAAAAGGGCGCCCGCCGGCCCAGCGGGAAAGACTCTGCAACAAGGAAGCCGGCTCCGAATGGAGCCGGCGGAGTTGCAGGGGTGCGACGGGTGCAGTGGCACCCGTCGCGATTTTCACTGTCTGCAAAGCAGACAGTGAAAATCCTGCTGGGGCCCTGTCAGGGGGCCCCTGCACTGCCCATGCCAGTGGCATGGGCAGTGCAGGGGCCCCCAGGGGCCCCACGACACCCGTTCCCGCCATCCTGTTTCTGGTGGTGAAAACCGCCATTAACAGGCTGGCGGGAAGGGGGTCGGAATCCCCATGGCGGCGCTGCAAGCAGCGCCGCCATGGAGGATTCCCCCAGCCGGGGGAAATCCGGCGGGAAACCGCCGGACCCGGCTGGGAGACCGCGGCTTTACAGCCGCGGTCAGAATGCCATATGAAGCACCGCCAGCCTGTTGGCGGTGCTTCCGGCATCCTCCACCCAGGCGGTCATAGACCGCCAGGGTTGGAATGAGGCCCATTGTGTTTTAAGTAACCCTAACAATCCGCACTGCTATTCCCTCCCCTGCCCTTAGCCACCCCGAATTCACACGGTAAAGAAATGCAGGGGAGAGCCACCAAAGAAGCACCTTTGGTGCTGGTAGCTGAAACTCTGCAAGGTACCTTTGGTGCATGTTGAAAAGTGAGAGTCTGGAACGTGGCATTTCCTGTTGGATCAAAGTTAAAAACCTTTTTTGGTTTGGTTGAAACTGAAAGTCAAGAATCCTCATCATTCAAAACAAAGAATGTTCTTATATGTGTCTTAAAATCACACAAAGAGAAGCATTTAAAATGAGTGTACCAACAAACAAGTAATGACTGCGACTTTTAAAGTAACAATCAGATAATATTACAGTTTCCATGGTCCACTGCACCACAGGTAGTTTGACACTTAACTGAGCTTGAATACAGAGTATTAGTCTCACCTTAATTTTTTTGCAGAAAAAGTCACCGAAGGCAAACAATACTCCATTAGCACATACAATGAGAAAAATCACGCTGATACATTTGAATGAGTTAAAAACTAACAGAGGGAGCATGTATGCGCACTAGTTAATGTCATAATGTCTTTTAACTCAGCTGAATTAATATTTTTCTAACATTCTAGGAACAACAAAAGCAGTCAACCTGTAGCCGAATTACCTTCTTTCTAAAGATCCTGAAACACCAATTAGGTACAAAACCAGTCCATTAGGTAAAAATATTTTTGAAGCATTATGAGAACAAACGTAAGCTTAGCTTGATATCAGTTCGCTTTACAAAAAGCTACATTATAGCAGTCACAAGTTACGAATGCATGCTATCGCTAAAACATTACTAGACCCCAACCATAGAGCTGACAAAGTCTATAACAGCAAAAATGGTGCGATCAAGTTGCACAGCTATGACTTCCGAGTAAATTTTGCAGATAGCAGAATGCCTGGCACCAACATATTGCAGTAAACATTGATAGAAAACCGGTTGTTCGTAGGCATCACACACACCAATTTCCAGATTGGAGTTTCCCGTTCTTTTATACATGTTTTTAGAATAATAATTCTATGCAAGTAGCATGTTAAAAATATAACGGCATTTTGTTTTAATGCCTCCGTTAAATGAACACCTGTTTAAAAATTATATCCACATTCTGAAAAATACATATTTATTACATCAGATTCCAAAACATTAACATTACAAAAATATCAATTTTTGGCAAGTGTAAAACCTACATGTTAAACTAAATTGTGTCTATCATATTTATTTGATAATCTATACCGTTTTTTTTATGGATCTTAAAACCTCAATTTTTTTCCCATTAGAAATAATAGATTATTGTTGTTTTGAAATGTAGTAGCGCCCAATGTATTGACCATGGGAGAATGGAAAGAAGGAAATAATTTCCGAACCCTCATGTCATACTCTAGGCAGTAGAGAGTGAATAAATAACTCGGCCCTTATGCTGTCCTATTTCAAAAACAAGAAGTATAAAATGTGATTTACATACATTAAATAAAATAAAGTAGTTCTTTTTATTTACAAGCTTTCGGCGTTTTTGCCTTTGGCTGAAAGATAAATAATGACCAGTAGAAAAATTAGATGAAGAGGCATACATTATAATTATTATTATTATAGATTCAAGAATCTCCTTCCTTAGATTTCCTATAAGGTGCAGAGTTAGGCATTTTAATAAATAAATAACAATAACGTTATCACTGCTTGGGCTTCCCATGTCTTGTCTCTCCCGCACAAGCCTCCATTCATTCCTTGAAAGATTTTTCATGCAGAATCTTTTTAAAGTGAGATCGACAACCCTATTAAATTTGCTTCCAGGCAAAAACATATCCTGTTCGAAGCTATGTAACATTTAAAATAAAGATGCATGTATTGAAAGTCAACCTACCTTTGGCTTTCCATCGGTGGGTCTGTGTCAGCAAGGGTGCTCTATTCATTTTTTAAATAAATTCATCGTTTGCAGTCTGCCCTACACAACTGTATCAAGCCTGTAAATGTTTAGAAGTTTACATCGATTCTGCCCAAACTCACAGTATGCAAATGTTTTTTGGGCTTCATAACCGCACTTGACAGTGACTTTCACAAATGTCAATAGACTTTTCTACACATATATATGGCCATTTTTTCAAAATACATTTCACCACTCCAAACAGATTGGGTTCTCCTCTTGATTTCTCCCTGATCTTATTCTGCCCTTGCCAGAGCTACTGATCTAACCTGCTTTTCAATTTCTCCCTCTCAAAATATCTTCCTGGCAAATATTGCATTGTGCTGTACTTGCTGCTTCAACTCAGTAGGTAGAACAATGTTTCCACGTCAAATTCTAGGCCATCCTTTTCTGTTAGTGCAACATTAGTTTCTTCCATATTGCAGTGTGGAATAGACAACACAGTGGAAAGTGGCAGCATTCTTCCTACGGACCATTTTTTAACATGTTTATTTTCAGTTTATTCGAAAATAAAGTCATCAAAATTACACATACAAAAACAATGTTTCTCCACCAGAAATGAGTAATACGATGCATAAGTAGCCACTGAAAAATTATTACATTTGTTGAGTATGGGTAGTGATCTAAGGGTGGACCATGGCAAAGAAATAGGGGAAAAAATGAATCCTGACAAGTATATTCCCAACATGAATGGGCATTCAGCAACACCCTCCACTCCCAACACCCCACTCACTTCCCAACTCAAACCAATCCACCCAATCACTGCTTTCAAGGCCCCCAGTAGCTATTGGACCCTGGGGGCACGACAGTTGTGCAGTTATCTTTCACATATGTCATGAAGGGGGTTAATAGTTTGTCAAAGTGCAGCCTCGTGCCGCGTACCATGGCTGTCAAACTTTCCATTGCATATCAGTCCCAAATCGTGGCCCACCGCAAAGACAAAGTGGGGATTTCTGGGCCCTTCCATAGCAAGGTGATCACCAGTCTCGCTGCCAGAAAACAGTGTGATCAGTTTACGTGAAGGGGGTTATGCACGTAGAGTCTCTCCTCATCTGGTGCCCGAGGAGCATCTGAAGGGGGTGGAGATTGAGCATGACTTGTAGGATCTCAGAAATTTGATTGAAGGCCTGCTTCCAAAGATCAGTGACCACCGATCTATGGATATATGTGCCCGAGTCCCTCCCCCAAGTAGACGTCACTCATCCCCATCATGTGGGCCAGGTGTGCCAGGTTGGGATACCAGCATAGGAGCAACTAATACGCACTTTCTTGGTCTTAGCCACTCTCTGCCATATTGCACCCTGGTCACCCTTGTTGATTCCTATACCCAGATCCTGTGACCAGGGAATGATACAGCCAACCTTAGTGATGTCTAGAGGGATTACCAGTGCTCTCTAGAAACGTGAAATTACTTTCACCCTGCCACCGAATGTCACATGATATCGGCTCCTCTCACACGGTTATCCGGTGAGGGGCGGATATCGCACTGTGGGCACACAATTAGCTGGAAACTGCTGCAGAGAGCAGGTTTTCAGCGAATTGTTTGGAGGATTAGCTTCGCCAATGTCCATTATTAGGTGTGAAACCTCCCCGGGATATCAGCGGCAGCCTCCAAAGCTTAAATTTAGGTATTTGGCAGGGAGGATGGGGCAATGGGGATGTTGTGGGGGGGGGGGGAGGGGGGGGGCGGTGAATTTAGGAGTGTCTCAAACTGTTCTTGGTACTAAGCCCTGCTCCCTTCCGGGACATGCCTCTACCTCAGACAGCAGAAAATAATCACAAGTTGGCAGCTCAGCGTCTAGCAAATGTGTCTCCCTCCCCACTCTCCGGAGAGTGTTGGCCTGGCGAGTCCAATGGATCAGCTGGGTCAACCTACACACATCAGTGTGGTGTAATGACAAATCAGTCGCAAACTGGTCCCTCGTCTTGAGGACCCCATCTACATACACATTGTGAAGGGTGAGGGAAAATGTTATGTTTATTTATTTCTCCTACGGTGCGTCAGTAGGTGGATTTTCTCCTTCAGGTCACCAGCTTACAATTCCAAGGGCCCAGGGACTGGAATTGGCACCACTTGGCAAGTCCGGACTCTCAGCAGAGGAGCCCAGGCCCTGGCAGATTAAGTCTTTGATGTCCCTGAGACTTCTTAACAGGAGGGAAGTTCAGTTCAAGTCCTTGGAGAACCTTGGAAAGTGGGATGTAGCGAGCAAAGTCCAGTCCTTTCACTCCCAGGACAGAAGCAGCAAACCAGCTCAACAAAGCATATAACTCAGTAGAGATGTACTGTTCCAGGAAAGCAGACTCTGTACTACCAAGTAGGATAGGAGTCTTAATGGTCCCCTAACACATTGGTCTTGCTGGAACAGTAGCCCTCATTCACCAATAGGAGACCTACTTCATCATTGGGCCGTGCTCCTCGTCAGGCCGGCACTGCAATACGTGACGGACCCAGCTAGAAGGCTCTTTGCTAGAGATCCTTTGAAGAACAAATGCTGGTAATGAATGGATGTGAGAGGGGCTAGGGAAAGCCAGTTAAAATGGACTATGGGTGCCAAAGATAACTTTCTTTAATGTAGTTCTATACCAATGTCAAGGTTAAAAACAGCAAATAGGAAAGCTGAGAGTCTAATGGTCTGATTCCCAGTCAGAAAATGGAAATGTGTCTACTGCTCAATTCAGGAGTGTAAATATTGATGGACTGTGTGTGGGGAAATCCCTACACTACAGAATTATTGATCTCTGTTGACATTTTTCTCGCCTAAGGACAGTCTCACAGATCTAGTGGTGATTCATCAGGACCTATTTTGAAGCCTAACGCTCACTAAGAGAGTAAAAACACTCTATAAAGATGTGATGTGTAAGAAATGACTAAAATCTTACACCGATGTTGTATCCTTCTTATTCAGGGGACCTAATTCAAACACAAACAAAGATAAATACCGAAAAGTCAAGATCTATAATAAATAAAACATTTATTCATGTGCACACCTATTGCCATAAAAACAAGTGTTTGTGGCATATGGTGAAACTGCAAACCATATTCATGCAGAATGTGAGAAAAAAACACAAAGGGGGTCATTCTGACCCCGGCGTGCGGCAGTCGCCGCCCGCCTGGCGGGAACCGCATTTGACCGCTCCGCGGTCAAAAGACCGCTGGCGGCATTCCGACCTTCCCGCTGGCCCAGCGGGAAGGGGGCCTGCAACATTGAAGCCGGCTCCGAATGGAGCCGGCGGTGTTGCAGGTGTGCGACGGGTGCAGTTGCACCCGTCGCACTTTTCACTGTCTGCTAGGCAGACAGTGAAAAGCAGGCTGGGGCCCTGTTAGGGGACCCCTGCACTGCCCATGCCAGTGGCATGGGCAGTGCAGGGGCCCCCAGGGGCCCCAGGACACCCGGTCCCGCCAGCCTCTTCCTGGCGGTGAAAACCGCCAGAAACAGGCTGGCGGGAAGGGGGTCAGAATCCCCAAGGCAGCTCTGCTTGCAGCGTGGCCCTGGAGTATTCTCCCAGCCGGGGGAAATCCGGCGGGAAACCGCCGGACCCGGCTGGGCGACCGCGGCTGTACCGCCGCGGTCGGAATGACGAATGAAGCACCGCCAGCCTGTTGGCGGTGCTTCCGTCATTCGCGACCCTGGCGGTCTATGACCGCCAGGGTCGGAATGAGGGCCAAAGTGTCTTCATGCTAAAACGGGAGGAGAAAGCCCACCCTGTCATCCTTACCCTCCTAGATAAGGTATCACAGTCCCTTGGGGATAGCTTGGATGCTGGCTGCTCCTCTATTTAGATAATCTAACAAGCATGGTTTTAAAGAAAACATGAGGATAAAGGTTTGTGTGCTCTCAGGTCCCCATGTCTTGACATGTCGGGTTAACAACATATAAATGTGTATAAATTCTATAAGATCAAGAATGATGATTCAATACCAGAGTACCTATGTCTCGGTCAAGTGTGTATCTTAACCAATGTTGTTTTTTTTTTTTTCTCAGAACCAAGAGTGGGCTAAATCCTACTTCAGTTTTATTGGCTGAGCGTTGCTCCACATGACAGCACCAAATGTAACTGTGCTGTGCTTTGTGATTGTGTATTTTTCACCGTTACTCTTTAGTGATAGATATTTTAACTATGGTCTGTGCCCCCTATCTGTCAACTCCCGCCATTTCAGACTATACAGGGACATAGTATCATCTCCCATCTGAAAAAGATGTAGTCTTAGTGTTGTATTTACGTGCGTACCCTCGCGCACGGCCTCGCAACTAGAACCCCGATGGTGAAGGGGTTGCTAGGCGTTTGGACGGCGGTGCGAGGGAAACGCCGGGGAGAGTGAGGACGGCGAGGACGGTTGGACGGAGCGGCGGTATTGGGGGGCGCTTGGAGACTGTCGAGTGGAGTTTATTTTACTGATGTAAAATAAAGGTGATTTGCGCTTACCGTCCTCCTTGATTACATCATTTTGGCGACGAGGTGGTCCGGTCTCCAGGCACAGCGAGCCCACGCATCAGCTGTTTAACAGCTATTCTCAACTTTGCCCCCAACGCCTTATTCGTGTGCCAGCACGATCGTGGAGGATCTACACGAAGACAGCAGGCTTATTTTTTGGATCTGGCTTACTCCACCCCGTGGGAGGAGTTTCTTCTTCCTGTATTATGCCAACCAGCTATAGAAATGGCCTTTTTGTGTCTTGATGTGGAGAGGTTACTTAATTGAAGATGAACCTTTGATGAAGAAGGATTTGGGTCTGCAACGCCTCCATTGTACATTCAGAAATAAGTTTGCTAAAAAGTTAAAAAGGAAAGGAACACCTATACTCTCTGTATACGCATAATGGTAATTTAGAATGCATTTGAGGGTTATTTATTCATGATTCAACTAGCTAGGAAGCAAAGAGGGCTGGTTGGATTATTTATTTATATTCAACATACAAAAACGTTTACAAGAAAGGGTGTTACAATTTCTGTTCCTGTTTCTAGGAATATTTGTTTTGTAATTTATTTTTGGGTCCAACATGCATTCTGTTCTCCCTCCACCACCATTTCTAGAGAGCCCTGGCGAACCACATATAGTATGGAAGCAGTGGTACGATGCCTTCGAGACATACTTAGGGGCGATAGGGGCATCACGGTACAGGCCTGAACGCAAAAAATGTCATTTCCTGCATTCCATTGGTTTCGAAGGGAGGGCTATTTTTAAGTACCTACCGGACTTACAATTGGACGATGGTGAAATGGATGAGTACCAAATAGCTGTGAAGAAAATGAGCGTCAGGTTTGATGCTACTCCCAGCTTGGTGGTGGCCAGGCACAAGTTTTTTAAGAGAGAACAACGTTCTGGCGTAGATGTTGACACTTACATTTCGGCGTTGCGTCTTCTGGCTGCGGAATGTCAGTTTGAAGCGCTGGGTGATCAACTCATCAGAGACCAATTTATTTGCCAAGGGACAGACAAGTCTATCAGACAGAAATTGTTATCGTTGGACAATCCAACATTGACTGAAACCATAAAAATTGCAAAGAGCATCGAATCGGCGATCAAGTCGTCCAGAGAAATTGAACAGACAGCAGCTACCAGGGTCAACGCCGTCACCAACAGAGAAGATAAAAAACCAGTAGTTAAAACAAGTGGACAGAAGAACATTAAGTTTGCTAATTCTAATGTTTTTTTTAAACAAAAAAATGTTTGCTTTAGATGTGGAAATATGCCTCATCAAAAAGGGTTTAAGACTTGTCCTGCTTGGAATATCCAATGCAGGAATTGTGGCAAGGTTGGGCATTTTGCTAAAGTGTGTCAAGGTGGCAAACGTGAACCTGTTGTGACAGTAATGGATGAGAATGAAGAAGCAGTTGAACACCTCATGGGAGAGGTTCAGGATATGGTTTTAGTTGTTGATAGTGGTGTGGTTAAGTCTGGTGATCCCGATAACTGTGTGGATCCGTATGTGTGTGTTAGAGTTGGAAACAAGTCCTTGCGTTTGTTGGTGGACTCAGGGGCTAGGATCACCATGATTACTCTCGACTTGTTCAACCAGAATTGGAAAGAGCGCGCTCTTGAGCCACCAGACAGGGCTCCAGTGTCTTATGAAGGGAGGAAGATTGAGCTTCAAGGTTTTTTTGAGGATATACTTGAGTTTAGGGGGAGACGTATACATGGGAAAATGTATGTAGCGGCTAAAGGTTTGAACATTTTAGGTTGGTTCCATCAGGGTTTGTTTGGTATGGTGTTGCGACCAGGTACATTGAAACAGGTTGCAGTGATCAGAGAAACGGATGTGATTGAAGGTCTACTCAACGAGTTTCCCAAAGTTTTTTCAGGAGAGTTGGGAAAGCTGAAAGGTTTTAAACATAAGATAAAAGTAAAATTGCATGCTGCCACTGTCAAGCATAAGATTAGGTCTGTGCCTTTCAGTGTGAGAGAAGATCTGGAAAGAGAATTAGAAAGTTTACAGAACAAGGGGATCATAGAACCCATTGAGTCCTCTTTGTGGCTTTCTCCACTGGTGGTAGCGAAGAAAAAGAATGGAGAGTTGAGGATTTGTGTGGACCTGAGAGCGCTAAACAGAGAGATATGGGTGGACTCACATCCCTTACCTAATATAACGGAAATGTTGTCTACCATTAAAGGCGCGAAGGTGTTTACGAAGTTAGATTTGGCCAGTGCATATCATCGGGTGGAGCTGAATCCCGATTCCAGGTATTTGACAGCATTTGTATCGCCTTTTGGTGTTTTCCAGTTTTGCCGCATGCCTTTCGGGTTGGCTTCTGCAGCCTCAGTGTTTCAAAGGATTATGTGCACATTGTTGAAAGGTATTTCCAATGTACTGGTGTTTCAGGACGATGTCTTAATTCACGCCCCTGATCTACAGACACATAACAAGATCCTCAGACAGGTGTTGCAGAAATTCAAAGATCATGGCATTGTTCTTAGAAGGGAAAAGTGGCAATTCATGAAATCCTCTGTGGAATATTTGGGTCATGTGATTAGTCAGGAGGGTGTTAGCCCGAAACCTGGTTTAATTGATGCTATTAAGGCAGCACCTCCGCCTACTGACAAAGCTGGGGTGAAAGCGTTTTTAGGCATGTGTGAGTTTTACTCCCGGTTCATACCGGAGTATGCTAGTCGGGTTAGAGTCTTGTCAAATTTATTGAAGGATAAGACCAGTTTTGAGTGGAGTGCTGAGTGTGAACAAGCGTTTGAAGATATCAAAGTCCACTTAACTCAAGCCAAAGTGTTGAAACCGTATGACCAAAGGTTTCAATGTTGCCTAACAGTTGATGCCAGCAATATTGGATTGGGGGCTGTGTTGACTCAAACTGTTGGGAGTGATGAAAACACCATTGGCTTCGCGTCCAGAGTTTTAAGGGCGCCAGAGGTGCATTACTCCGTAATTGAAAAGGAGTTGCTGGCCTGTGTCTGGGCCATCGAAACATTCAGAAGCTATGTGTGGGGGAGGCATTTTGAATTAAAGACTGATCACAAGCCTTTGGTTTCAATATTAAAAGGAACTAATGATAAGACAGGCACACCTAGAATTGCTAGATTAGTAGCTAGGCTCATGCAATATGATTTTGAGGTCATGCATATTCCTGGCGGAAGGAATATAAGAGCAGACTATTTGTCGAGCTTTCCCAGGCAGTTGAGCTCAACGACTGATGAGATGGTGGACAATGAATGTTGTATGATTGCAACGGTTGAGGTTGACCATGTCTCTGTTTGCTCTGAGACAGAGTGGAAGGAAAAGTTGGCTGGAGATAATGAGTTGTGTGCTGTAATGAGGTTCATTTCTGAAGGATGGCCTTATGAGAAAGACTTGACGTTGGCGAGCCAGCCATTCTGGAAAATTTCAGATGAACTTACAATTGAGGAGGGCATTCTCTTGAGAAATGATAAACTCATTCCTCCGGAGGAATTGAGGAGTTTAATAGTGAAGAAGGTGCATGAAGGTCATTTGGGCACCACTATGACCAAAAGACGAATACGTGACAACTTTTGGTGGCCACGTATGGACAGTGAAATTGAGCATTTGGTAAAAAATTGTGCGATATGTTCAAATTCTGACAAGAGTCTGAAAACTGTGACACCACCCCTTATGCCTATTGCGTGTCCTGGAGGTCCGTGGCGGAAGTTGGGGGTGGATATGGTGGGACCCTTTCACTTACTTAATTCCAGACTACGGTATGCATATGTAGTAGTGGATTATTTCTCGAAGTGGCATTATGTCAAATTTGTACAGGAGCCTAATGCTAGATCTTTAGTGACCTTTTTAAGAGAAGTGGTTATGAATGAGGGCTTTCCAGAAGAAATTATTTCGGACAATGGTGTTCAGTTCGTGTCTGATGAGTTTAAAGCATTTCTGAACCAAGGTTCAGTCAAACACCTGAGATGTTCCCTCTATCAACCTCAAACAAACAGTTTGGTGGAGAGATTCAACCGTGTGGTGGGGGACTGTATCAGGTGGGCTCTGAAGAATGGGTTTGATGTGTTGGCATCTGTACAGGCTATGCTTTGGTTTTATAGAACAACTCCTCATTCTACCACTGGGGTATCTCCTTTTGAAGCTTTGAAAGGGAGAAAGCCCAATACCCAAATCAAACCTGGGTGGATGTCTAAGTTTTTTGAACAAATGCTAGTTGGAGAGCGTGCTGATGTTATCAAGGCCAATGTGGAAGACAAGCAGTTTACACAAAAGAGATATTTTGACAATAAGAAAGGGGCTAAAGAGTCATTGTTGGTGGAAGGTGATTGGGTAGTGATAAAACTGCCAACGTTTGTTAAGAAAGGTAAAGCAAAATTTTCCGAACCTGTTTGTGTTGAACGTGTTTTGGGCAATGCAGTGAGGGTGCAAGGCAACAAGTGGTGGAACAAATCCAAGGTGGTTAAACTGAAGGGGAACTGGGATCCTCAGGGTGTCGCCAAGCGAGAGTCAATGTTAAGATCGGACGTGAATAAGAGTGGAGATGAGGGTCTTGTGTTACGCAGGAGTGATAGAGTACGAAAGTTACCTTGGAAACTGTGTCATTGACGGAACGAGTTATAACTCTGCAAACTGCATGATTTTTCTGCAAACTGAATCAATGTTAATGTTTCTTAATGTCTTAGTTCTTTTGTTTTTGTTTTAGGGGGAGGTTTGTTAATATTGGTAAAAAAAAAAAAAAAAAAACTCAATGTTGTATTTACGTGCGTACCCTCGCGCACGGCCTCGCGACTAGAACCCCGATGGTGAAGGGGTTGCTAGGCGTTTGGACGGCGGCGCGAGGGAAACGCCGGGGAGAGTGAGGACGGCGAGGACGGTTGGACGGAGCGGCGGTATTGGGGGGCGCTTGGAGACTGTCGAGTGGAGTTTATTTTACTGATGTAAAATAAAGGTGATTTGCGCTTACCGTCCTCCTTGATTACATCATTTAGTTCTCAGAACGGGGGGAGTACCTAATATTAATTTGTGTTTAAACAAGTTAAAAATGACTTGCAAATAACTTGTAATGATTACAATCTCCCAGGCATAGTTTCATTGTATCATTTTCAAGGAGTGACGAAAAACTAGTTACCTAAATTGTTTCCACAGACGCTGCAAAAAAACAGCTAATGCCTTTTTATAATCAATGTTGACGGCGGTGCCGTATGCCCTTTGGTTTGAGTCAAGTCTCTCACAGTCTATATCTTTGCTTTGACAGCCCTTGCAAAGATAATATTACCGTCAATAGGCAACATAACTGATAATGCCCCCTTAAATATATCAAAAATCGAATGCTTTTGTTTCCTCATAATCACTGTGACATATAGAACATTATGTGAGCGCAACGACGTACAGGTTATTCTATAAAATATGTCAACACTTTAAGAAAAAGATATGACAGCCCCCGCCAAGCATGTATTGACACAGCGGGAAGAAAGAAGCTCTGTCACTGTGACACATGGTACATTATGTGAGCGCTACGGCGTATGGGTTGTTGTAGAAAATATGTCAACACATGAAGAAAAAGATTTGACAGTCCTCGCCAAGCATCTATTGACACAGCCGAAAAACAGAGACTCTGTTGGCGAGTGCAACACTCATAAGGTCACTACATGCCCATTGGGCCTCATCTGTATCCGCTTGTAAGAAAAAGGGATTAAGGGCCAGATGTAGAAAGCTTTTTGCATGGTGCAAACTGCAAAAATCGCAGTTTGAGCCATGCAAAAAGCCTTTTGCGATGCACATTCACAATTTGCGAGTCGGTACCGACTCGCAAATTGTGAATGCGACTCGCAAATAGGAAGGGGTGTTCCCTTCCTATTTGTGAGTCGCATCGCTATGCTAAATTGCTTTGTGACCGCGAATGCGGTCGCAAAGCAATTTGCAGTGATTACCAGTGTCACACTGGTGGTAACCCATTCGCAAAAGGGAAGGGGTCCCCATGGGACCCCTTCCCCTTTGTGAATGTTGCCAATAAGGGTTTTTCAGAGCAGGCAGTGGTCCAATGGACCACTGCCTACTCTGAAAAACCGAAACCAAATGGTTTCGTTATTTCTTTTATTTTGCAACTCGTTTTCCTTTAAGGAAAACGGGCTGAAAAATAAAAAAATTGCTTTATTTAAAAAGCAGTCACAGACATGGAGGTCTGCTGACTTCAGCAGGCCACCATCCCTGTGAGTGCAGGGACTCGCTATGGGGTCGCAAAATGCGACCTACCTCATTAATAATAATGAGGTGGGTCTTTGCGACCCGATAGCGACTCGCAGTCGGTGTCTGAGACACTACTGCATCCAATTTTGCGAATCAGACTTTGCTACATCTAGCCCTAAGTGCTCACGTGTCCGTAGGGCGCCGTGGTCAGTATGACCTACCCCTTATCCAAGCTCCCCGAAATAGTTAAGAAACAAGGAGGGCCCACCTTAAGTCCCCATCCCGGCGGGGAAGCGAGAAACTATAGAAACACAGATAGGATCCCAAAGGGTTAACTAAAGTGGGGACCAACTTAAAATATGTTATTCAGTAGTAGAAGATGGCCTAAGAACATTAAAAAAAGAGGTATATGACAGTCATGATCGAAATAAATTGAAAATACGTGGCGAGTCTCAAGGGGCTGCTAATGCAGCTGTGCCTTTTGTGGACAAGTGGAGGAAAACACAAACCCATGTATTGTATTTCACATTCTAGCAGTCCGTCATGGTAGAAATAGCTAAACAGAGTTCCAGCTACAATCAACCCTTTTCCGTATTCAAATGTTCACATTCGAGGGATACCAGAAATAGTCGCTGCTTCAGAGTTACAGGGATATGTCCTAGGCCTGTTCTCATGTTTTGATGAAGCAATGGGGGCGCTGGGTCTATCTGAATAAGGTGACTTCGCAAGCTCACAAGGATCGATTCAACCTGAACGGAAGACACAACGCTCCCCGAGATCGCAACAAAGTCAGCGAGAACATGGACAACAAACCATGAACAGTGAACTGTAGATTGACAAAGCAACTTTGATATCCTCAGGGTCCCCAAGGCAGTCCTGCTGCTTGGCCCTGGTGATGGTGTTGTTTGGGACCTGCCGCTGCTGAATCCTGGGTCTCTGGGCTATCTCTTTGGTGCAGGACAATGCTGGTATTTCATGATTAATAGGGGTCGCTCTTTTACCATTTGTAGTGGTAATTGTTTGCTCCTTAGCCAATTAAGCTTCATTCATCAGGGTGGGTGGGGCGATGGGGCCCAATACCGTAGGCGGCTAGCCTTTATTTTTCTTCCCTTATACTGGGTGCCTCTTCAGAGGGATTACGTTGGGGAGGCATTGTTGTGGTTTGTGAGTGTGACTTTTTGTTGTTTGCCATTTTTATTTTTTTTGCATTATTGCTTTTGAGGCCTTATTGGTTATATTGTGGAGGGAGGCAAGGTCTGGTTACAGATTTATGAGAGGTTGTTGATGACTTCCTCATGCCTATATTGCCTTTTCATGATTATCCTTTTTATTATTTATTGTATGGATTCCACCAGGACGGGGCTTGAGGATTTAGGTTGGGGTGCGTGGTCCCACAGAGACCATGCGCTGTACGCTTTGTTGCATTCAAGCACGCCATAGTCATATCACCCCCGGAAAATGAACAAGATAGCTTTCCACAATATGGTTCTCTGTTCCAACATTAACAAGCATTTGCAATGCAACGGGTCTCGCGTTTGCTCATGTTAGAGCTGATTGCATTGTAAACTCCTAACCCGACTTTTCATCTATCGGCAAAATTGCTTTTATGTAGGTAACCTGAAAAAGTGAAATTAACTGTGTAAAGCGCTCAACTTCTGCTAAGCGAAATCGCGCTAGGAAAATAGAGAAAAAGTAGTCCACGATCCGACAGAAAACAGCGAGCCTCGCATGTTTTCTGTACTTGGTTGTTGCGCTCGAGGAGGGCTAACCACCGGAAAAGGCATGACGTGTACATGCCTTCCACTAATGAAAGCAAGCAGATTTTACTAGGCAAGCCCACGAACCAATGAAACACACTGACATGACATCGACAGGGCTCCGAGCCCTTTTCTAATAACTAAAGCATCTCGCTGCAATACGTATGTGCGAGCGCATGCAATGCAGGCTCTACCCTAAAAAGGAGAATGAGCATTACTTCACTGAGGATCTCTCCTGGGTTACGATTTGGGACGCGGCCAAGGCAGTGATTAGAGGAGAGTTTATAGCGCACACTACTGCCTTTTCCATCTACGTAAACTCTAACATATGGAATTAGAAGACACAATCGTCAAACTAGAAAAAGAACATAAACAGACAACCTTGCAACTTACCTATAGAAAGCTCTGCAAAGTGAGGGAAGAACTAGAATCCTTGTTGAACAAGGATGTGGCCTTTAAATTGCTGGAGACTAAATAACCATACTACGAGAAAGGGAATACGATAGACAGATTTTTTGGCTTACAAGATCAGGTAAGTTCAGGCCAAAAATTAAATTTAGGGGAAATTTTAATTTATTGGTAAGGCCGACTGCCAGGCTGTCTCCCGTACCCTGCATTCACACACGTCTTAGAAGAATAAAGCAAGACACTGCTTTCAAGAATCTGCAGGCCGTCTAAGATTGTTTTCATGGACAGTGTGGCTGACAAAAGGCTAATGCCGTTTTCTGGCATGCCTGTGCGATCCCCGTTTGCAGACAGTTACCACATATCACTAAATGATGCGTGCTGGGCTGCGCAACAAAAGAAGGCCATCTAGTGGCAATAAATACAAGTTAGAGATGGCTGAGAATGTGTGGGAAGGTCTTGAAGGGAGATCAGAAGGGCACAAAAATGTATGGTGGCAGAGTGGAAGCAAATAGTGATGCTTCCTCAAAACTCTTATTTGTGAATCAAATGCGAATTATAATGGTTTGGCTCCAGTGCTTAATTTGTATATAAAAACGTGCCGGTACCCAAAGCCCTCCTCTTAAACACGGGGCTGCTGCATTTAAATGTGCGAGCACAGAATACTGAGGCAGCGTAATCCTGAAGCCATCTCGGGCCTCTACAATCCATTTAAAACCACTCCCTGTCGCGTCAGCTCACTCTGGCAGCTTTCTGCCTTCTACCTTTGTGGCGCTCTTTCATTTTTCTCTTCCTCTGTCTTTCCCATATTTGTCTTTTGCTCGTAGCAAATAATTGAGGCAGAAGAATAAGCGCCGGCCGTCAAAAATAAGTGCCGGTGCTCAGCACCGGAAACAATAAACTCAAATTAAGCACTGTATGGCTCTCAGTATCAGGAGACACTCCTGTAGTTACAGACCAATGTATAGCATGGCACATAGCTTTGCCTTCGGACCATCTAAACATATTTTCAAGTGGAATAAGATTCCTTGACTCACAAGAGGCTGGTCATTTTGCCACCCCCTTCCCTAACAAAGGTCATAAATAGCTAATTAACTGCCCACTGGGTTCTTAATCTTCCATGGTCAAACTTCAGTGCGAAGAACCTTAAAGTTTGAGTACACTTGAGAGAAAATGGTGCAGTTAACCTTGACTGGTAAGTTCCTGGGATTTATGTGACCATTTTAAACTAGCTTTAAACATGGAGCCATTAGCCACGGAATAATGCAGCCGACTCTCTACCTGTCAGATAGTACAAGTGGAATGCGATTGGTAACACCTTGTTGTCATGTGTGTTTCCCAATTGGCAGACGTAGGTGACACAATCTGTCACTGCTGACAAAACTGCAGAACTAACATATTCTGAGACGTGTGATGAGAAACTGCAGAGAAGAGTTATGCAGCGAGAAAGCAAATAGTGAAGAGGGCGCTGGTGAAGGAGACACCAATGACTATTTTACCCATGAATGCATTCAATAGTTTCATTTTTAATAGTTAATTTACATAACACCTTTTAGAAACACTTAACGTCTTTTTAAGCGATCCAGATTTTGGAAGAAAATGCAACCAAGACACAAGTTTATAAAGCTCTTTGTTCAAGTTTAGGATATCGGCCAAGTAATCTGTTTGTTATTGTGTGGCCGAGAACTCGCTCAACGGCAGTTGGAGGCGCCACTGAGCTGTCTGAAAGAGAAATAGCTGTTTCCCTATCAGTCGCCCCCCCAGTATTCAGAAAGTAGGCCTCACCTACGCTTCATTCATTGAGCAACCTGGCCGATCACGCAAGGCTTAACGCGAGGGAGATGGGTTAGGTCAGTCTAAGTACATTGCAAAACATTTATTAAAATGGCCATAAGTAAAAATGTACAGCCAAGATTGTGTACTCAACACTTTTAGTGGTATCACATATATCAAATAAGTATTTACTGTATAAACAGTAACCAAACTATAATCTTTCAAAACACAATACAAGTGATATGCAACTCACACAGTTAATCGATAATGTAGCACGGTGAATGGTTATCTCCTACAGAAACCTGAAAAACTGTTAAATGAACATTAAAGCATTAATTAACCCTTTTCCTGCTGGGCCGTCGCCTGCTTGACTGCTAAGCCTTTTTTGGCTGTTTGGGGTAGTTCGCTACTTAAGCCTCCATAACTTTTTTTGTCCACATAAGGTATCCATGCCAAATTTGCATCTTTTTTCCAACATCATGGGGATTCTAGAGGTACCCATGTTTGTGGATTTCCCCTAGAGGCGAACGAGAAAATAGCCGAAATATAACTACTTTTTGTTTTTGGAGGAAAAATAGAAAAAAGTTATTTAAAAAAAAGGTGTCTGTTTTTTCCTAAATATGCCCTCAATGAAACGTTTTCCTTGCTAAAGTCACCATCTTCCTAGCGTTCAGGAACATAAAGAGCAGAATAATAAAAAAAAATTATATCACAGTTTTGCCATTTTTCAGAGAGACAGCCCATTTTTCCCAATTTTTGTGTTTTCAACCTGTATCCAGTTTGTGGTGGGAACAGGTTTGAAATCGATATGTGATCCCTATAAGCTGTAGACTTTCGAAGAGTAGACAAAATTCTGAATTCAGTAGCAGGTCATTTGTGTTGATCCTCAAGGTTTTCCCAAATAAACTAACAGTTGAAATAAATATTGAAAATGTTTTCACTTGTAATTTCTGGTCTCAATGGTAGATTTACAAAAGCAATATGCCATTATGTCCGCTAGACCTTTCTGGTTGCAGGGATACATAGGGTGTACAGGGCTTCCTACAACCTGGGGTACTCAAAGCCAATAACTGACTTGCACCTTACAGTAGTTTTTCATTGTGTTCCAGCATAGAGCAATTCATATGGCAAAATATAAAGAGTGAAAAATTAGTTTTTAGGAAACCTGTGTATTTCTCAAATGGACACCAGGCTTTAGGAGCAATGGCTATTTGTACGTCTCTGAATGTGTGGGTACCCACACTACCATGTGTTTCAGAGGCTATTTTTTAAAATGTCTTCTTTCTCATAAACTGGCTTACATTTGGAAGGCACAAATGTGGAGAAATGTAATTGGTAATAACACATATTCTACTGTTTTGTGCTTCCAAATGTCTTATGATAAAAATGGTACCACAATTGTGTGGGAAAGTGTAGTGCCAGCGACCTGAAAGGACCAAAAATAAAACATGGACACGTTATTTTTTTTTTAAAATGTTTTTTTTTTTATTATTCTTTTTACAGGTGAAAATGTACATTACATACATTCGTGCGACTCGTGACATGACCGTTTACATTAAGACGAGACTTATTACAAATAGCATAGCCATTTTTGCATTTGAAACCTTTTAATTTCCCCCCTTATCTTCCGCTCCCCTCACCTTGATTCATCAGGATGTTGGTCATTTAGGCCCATATCTCCTTATATCTTCTCATGATTCCCACCCGCTGAGCGTACAGTTTTTCTTTAGCCCTGGTTGAATCCATTTTCACCTGCCATTGTGTATATGTCGGGGGTCTGTTGATTTCCATGCCTGAAGAATAAGTGATAAAGCTATTAAAGTACCCCCTATAATTATTAGTCTACATGAAATTGACAAGTTTGTATCCTGCGTAATGCCCCAGAGAGCCACGAATGAAGTAGGGGCAATCTCATGGCCTATCCAGGAGCTTAACCTCTGAAAAATCAACTCTCAGTATTAAACCAAAAATTCACAGGAAAAACACATATGTATCCAATCCCCCTGAAATTTTTGACAGCGTGGACACAGACCTGATGTCTCTGGGTACATTTCTTTTATCTTAGCGGGGGAATAGTATAGCAACCACTTAGAAAACAAAGTAATCCTTTTAAAATTAGCCCCTCTAAGCACTTTATACGACACTTCATTATGCTTTCTCCAATGCTGCATCTCTATTTTATATCCTGTCATATTGGCTATTTGCAACAAAAGCTGGGAAATTGTCTTAGTTGACTTTTACATCCTGAAGTAGTTTGTACCATTTACCAATACCTAATTTATTCTCATAAAAATCTTGAGCTATGACTTTATTAGCACCATTCGATAATCGCTGAACTGAGTATAAGGAGTGCATAATTTGACAATATGAAAATTTTAAATTAACTGGAATAACACTTGCCCCCTTTACACACTGTGCCCATGATTTCAACCGATCTGCCAAATAAAAATCCTCTAGAGTCATAAAGCCCAGCACTTCCCATTGCTGTATATTATTTTGAGTTAATTCCACTCCTATAAGCCAAAAATCCCTTACTCGTAAAAACGAGTATGCTTTATTTATTTGGTACTTGTCCTTTATCTGTAATATGGTTAATTGAATCATAACCGGTCATTTATATCTAACCCTTTTTGGTAAGCGGGGGCATTTCAAGAAACGTGAGAGTTGAACATTAGCTTCTAGCAGCATCTGATTAAAATAATAATTATGTTTTGGCTTTTGCGCTGCTCTTAACGCCCAATCCAAAACTGCTGCTTCATAGTATACCCTTATGTTGGGGAGAGCTATTCCCCCCTCTTCCACTGCCAAGGATAACTTTGCCAGCTGGAGCCTGGGCTTCTTGTGATTCCAAATAAATTGTCTAATCAGTACATCAAGCTTATCAAAAAACTTTTTTGGGACTCGCAAAATCACGCTTGCGCAAACAAATACCAGTAAAGGAAGGATCGACATTTTAACCAATGCTGCCCTCCCAATAATGGTCATGGTAGTCTCTTGCCACTTTAAAAGTAATCCTTTAATTTTTTTGAGAACTTTCATGTAATTCAAATCGAACAAATGTGCCGAACTCGGGGATACGTATATACCCAGATATCTAATAGGATGGGATGATGGGGATGCAACACGAATACCTTGCGGTAAGATCGATGATTCCACATTGTACAATAGAGCCTCAGATCTTGACTGGTTAATTTTATACCCTCCTATTTCTGAGAATGCCCTGATCTTTGCCAACATTCTATCAATATTATGATGATCCCCCTCTAAGATACAAAATCATATCGTCCGCAAAGAGCTTAACTTTGGGAGCTGAGAGCAGGGGAGGTTGGATATCATCATCTTGTCGAATCGCTGCAGCTAGAGGCTTGATAAAAAGTGCAAATAAAACTGGAGAGAGAGGACAATCCTGTCGCTTGCCACGCGTTATTGATAACGACCCTACTATCTGGGCGTTGACTGAAATCTTTGCTTGAGCACCAGTATACAAAGTCTGAATTATATTAACAAATTTCATAGGAAAGCCGAACTTTACAAGTACCGAGAATAACCCTTGCCATCGAACTAGGTCAAATGCCTTTTCGGCATCGAGCATCATGATTAGCGCTGGATGGGAACTATGTGATAGGTAGTCTATAGCCTGTACAAAAAAATTGGTATTAGTGGATAGCAGCCTGCCCGGCAGAAATCCTCATTGATCCTCATGCACCAGTACCGATGCCACCTGAGCCACGCGATCTGCCAATATTTTAGTAAAAAGTTTATTCCTGATTTAGCAGGCTAATTGGTCGATACAAACCCACAAACTCCAGTGGTTTATCCTTTTTTTTATAAAGCTGACCACTATGGCGCTTGATAATTCGGGGGGGGGACCTCCCCTCCTTCTAATATTGCATTAAATAGAAGTGATAGTATATCCATTATTTGATCTTTAATATTCTATAGTTTTCTGCCGGAAGGCCATCTTCACCTGGGGTTTTACCATTGGGAGCCTCTCTTATTACCTTAATAACCGTTTGAGTAGTAATAGATGATAATATGTTCTGTACCTCCGCGTCAAGTCTCGGTAGATTTTTATGTATCTAGATATTGTTTAATTTGCAAGTTATTTGCTTGTGATGCCTCCGTGTAAAGCTTACGATAATGTGATAAGAAGACTTTCTCAACCTCTTTAGAGTGTGTGACCATTCTGCCCTGTTCTTCGTCTAAGATGGTTTTTATTAAGCTAGTGCTGGCGCACTTTTTAATCGACTGGGCAAGAAATCTACCAGCATGTTCACTTTCTTCATATTGACGTTGATAACTAGTATGTTTATTTAAAATTTCCTTTGAGAGAAAAAAAAATCCCTTAAATTAGCCTGGGCCCTTACCAGCCCTTGTACCATCTCAGGGCTTAACCGTTTTTGCTTTCTATTTAGGGCCTGTTCTAACTCCTTTTGAAGTAGAGTACATTTTTCACGGGCTATTTTACCTAAATATGCTTTAAAAGAGATAGCCTCCCCACGTATAAAAGCTTTAGTGGCCCCCCAAACATGAAAATTCGAAGCGGACCCATTATTTACCCTCAGAAAGTCCGTTACTAGCCCTTTAAGCCTGGCTACCCACTCAAAATCTGTCAAGAGAGATCTATACAAACGCCATTGAAAACGACGAAACTGATCACCCAAATTCTCAAAAGCATCGAGATCAACCCAGGGAACAGAGTGATCTGAGAAAGAGTTAGCGAGAATTCCTTCTTGATACCATTTTAACATATATGACACTAATATATAGTCAATTCTGGATGCCGTATTATGCCTTTTAGAATAGCATGTATACTCTTTAGCATAAGGGTGACCAGCCCGCCATACGTCTACTAAAGCTAGCTCTTGCATCAATTTAACAAGAAATTTCAAAGATTTTGGTTTATTTTGTGCTTTGTTCATGCGTGATGAGTTCCACTGAGTGTCTGGAATAACCCTTGCCCTCGAACTAGGTCAAATGACTTTACTTTTTTCCACTGAAAACTGACCCCTTTTTTGGCAATGTAGGTCATTGTGGATTTTGGCCTTTAACTCATCAGATTCTTAGGGAAACCTAGCAATCCTGCACATTTTTTAAAACTAGACAACCGGGGAAGTTCAGGTTGGTGTGACTTACATGGCTCTGCCTAGGTTTTCCTAACCTGACGCCCTTGCAAACCTCAAGCTTAAACACATTTTCCTCAGATTTCTGTGATAGAAAGTTCTGGCGTCTGTGGTGAGCCACAAAATTCCTACCACCCGGCATTCCCCCAAGTCTCCCTATAAACATGGTACCTTATTGTGTCGATAAACCTAGTGCCCAAGAGAGGAAAATGCCCTAAAACACAACATGGCCACATCACATTTATCCACTAAAAACTGAAATGTTTTGCAACATAGGTAGCTACAGATTTTGGGCCCTCACTTAGCTGGCACCTAGTGAAATGGAGCAGACCTCCACATTTTTACAAACTAGACATCTGGAGGAAAGCATGGTGGGGTGACTTGCATGGCTTTCACCAGGTTTTCTTTTCCAGAAGCCGTCGCAAACCTCAATCTTTGACCAAAAAAACATATTTTCTTCACATTTCCGTGATGCAAAGTTCTATAATCTGGGTGGTGCCACAAATTTCATACCACCAGTGGTGCCTCACTTGTGTGGGTAGGCGTAGTGCCCCCAACAGGAAAGGAGGCAATCACTTTTTTTTACACTGAAAACTGACCCTTCTTTGTAATGTGGGTAGCTGTGGGATTTGGACCCTGGCTTAGCCAGCACCTTGGCAAACTTGACATCTTTTTTAAACTAGGCACGGGGAAAATTTAGGTTAAGGTGACTTGTGTGGCACTCACCAAGTTTCCTTATGCAGAAGCCCTTGCAGAGCTCAAACTTTGGCTGAAAACACATTTTCTTCACATTTCTGTGATGGAAAGTTCTGGAATCTGTGGGGTGTCACAAATTTCCCAGCATTCGTCCAAATTTCCTGATTTTAAATGGTACCCTCACTTGTGTGGTTGGGTAACTGCCAGAGACACAAAAGGACCCCAATTGAAACATAGACACATCACATTTTTCCACTGAAAACTGACCCTTTCTTTGCAGTGTGGGGAGCTGTGGATTTAGAGCCCTAACTCAGCCAGCACCTAGGGAAACCTAGCAAACCTGCATATTTTTTAAAACTAGACAGCCGGGGGAGTAGCTGCCCAGAGAACTCTCTTCTGCTTCAGTGCGACATTTACCTCGCCTTGCCCTTCTGATTCTGGTTAGTGTCTGTCTACTGCAGTTTTTCCTGTTAACTGCTTGTTCTGCCCCCGACTCTGTAGCTACTCTTTCTTTGTTTGTGCCGTGTGTTCAATCTGCCCCTGACTTGTTCTGATTGATCTTGTTTTCTTGGCTTGCCACTCCCCGTCGGACTTTTACGCTCTTGCTGAGTCTGCCCATGCCCCCAGCACTCTTCCCACTCTCTAAGGCCCTCCTTAATGGATGCCGCTGCATGACCCCATTGAGTAGGTGCCTAGACATCCCTCTTCTTCTTCAGTGCGACATCAACCTCGCCTTGACCATCCAACTCGTATTGGTATCTGTCTCCTGCTATTTTTCGGTTTAGGTGCTTGTTCTGCCCCTAAATCAGTAACCACTTTTTCTGTGTTTGTGCTGTCTGTTCCATCTGCCACCTGTCTCTATTTAACTGCTCCGTTTTGCAATTTTGTTCCTCTCAACAGCCCGATTTTGCATCTTTTACTCCTCTTACTGCGCCATTTTGCATCATGGTCTCTTCTGTCAGTTCCTCCTCAGGCTTACTCCACTGATCATGTTTTCCCACCTTGCTGTTTCTGCCAGTCTGTCTGCACTCCCTGCTGGACTTTCCCACTCTCGCTAAGCCCGCCCCGTCCCGCCCCGCCCTCCTCCTACTTTCAAAGGCCCTACTTAATGGAGGCTGCAGTGTGGCAGCGCAGCAAATGCATGTTATGTTATGTTATGTTCTGTTATTTTTATTTGTACCGCGCACAGCTGCCCCAGCAAAGGGGCGTCCCGGCGCTTTGAGAAGGTAAACACAACACAGCACTAAAAACGGGCAAAAGAAGAAAGAACACAACAAATAAACTTACACAAATAAAAAGGTCTTAATAGCACGCCTAAACTGAAGGAGCTCATCAATGGCCCGGATTTGTGGAGGAAGAGAATTCCACCAACACGCTGCCAGGACTCGAAAGGAGCGGCCCCCAATTCTGCTCAGCTTAAAGCGCGGAACCACTGCTAAGCTCTGGCCTAACGATCTAAGAGTGCGAGAGGGAACATAAGGAATCGGCAATTTCTCCATGATTTGCGGGGAAGTACCCTTTAAGATTTGAAATGCAAAACAGAGAACCTTAAATCTAATCCTCTGTTGCACAGGGAGCCAGTGGAGAGAGCGCAGAGTATTGGACACCGAACATCGCCTGGGGAGACCAGTCACCAGTCGGGCCGCAGCGTTTTGAACCCGCTGGAGCCGCCAAAATTCTGACTGGTTTATCCCCGCCAATAGGGAGTTGGCATAGTCCAACCTAGACAGCACTGATGCTTGAACCACCAGCTGTCTTGTAGGTGCATCAAAGAATTTGAGGATAGGTCGAAGTCCTCTGATGATGCCATAGCAAGAAGCCGCCACCTTCTTGGTATGACAGATGGAACTCAGAGAAGAATCAAGCCATACCCCCAAGACGGCACGCGGCCTGCACAAAAAAGCAAGCCCGTCTGACCTGTCCACATCTGGACCGTGCCCAGCACCAGGAACCTTGGTCCAAACACCTCTCTCAGCTACACTGCTGACAAACCCTATCTGCTCAACCCTGAATGCCGCAGCAAACACTGCTGCTGAGCGAAACCTCAGTCCACAGTGGGCCCCTTTATCTGCTCGCATTGCCACTTTACATGCCTCCACGCACATGCTCTCACCACCCACATACACACACACACTGCACCATTCACCAAATCAGAACTCGAGACCCGTAGTCACACAACACAACCCACCTACCCTACATAATAACCCTTACTCATGTACATGCTCCTTAACACATGTTCACTCTGCAAGCACTCCACTGAAATTTGGGACCTCATTGACTCCAACTCACCGTACCTCCACTTCCTCAACAAAATCTGGCTCAACCCTACATCTGTGCTGGATATCTCCGCAGCCGTCTGTACTGGATACAAAATCCTGCACCAGCACCAACCCCATAAACCAGGAGGAGGACTCGCTATCCTCCACAGAGACGCCATCAAGTGTACCTCTTACACTGACCCAGTGGCTTCTTTTATGGAGCTCATGCACTTCACTCCTTCAGACAGAGTGAAACCACTGTTAAAGGCACCGTCCCATACCAACTCCCAGGGCCTTGTGCCCATTTAAGTAACCTCCTCACCGACCTCACCATTGGCACCAAAGATTTCATACTCCTAGGTGATCTCAGCTTTCATCTCCACAATCCTGTGGACTCCAACTCCAAGGACTTGCTCGAAAGTCTGCAGAACGTAGGCCTCACCCAGCTCGTACAATGCCCTATGCACATTGTGGTTCACACCCTGGACTCTTTCTTTTCCTCCAGCAACTAGGTTAAAGTCAGCCATATCACTCCACTTACACGGAGGAACCTCTGCATGATCCACTTCCACCAACCACCCCTTTGGAGTCTAGCAACACCCCCAGCCACCGCTGGATAAAAAGTTACAGAAATGGGTGGCTCAAAGCTGACTAACTAAACTATCCAGGCCCCACAAGCTACCTCATCAATGACACAAAAACCTTCAACAACTAGATAACCACCAGTGCCAATACCCCAGTGCATCTGAAAAATACCAAACCCAAAAGATCCAACAAGCAAGCTAGCTGGTACAACGCTGACCTCGCGATTCCAAGAGATCCTGCAAAGAACTCAATAGAAAATGGAGGGCCATCTGACGTATCACTACAAGAAACTCCTACAAGGCCACACTTAGACACTATCACCATAAAGTGTAGAGACCAAGAAAAAGGCCCTAATCCTGAAAATCAAATCTAGCTCCAACAACTGCAGGGAACCTTTCACCATCATCAAAGATTTCACCAACTCAACAACTGCAACCAACATCATCACCCCTACACAAGAACTCTGCAACAACCTCTTGGACCTCTTCCATTAAAAACAAATGGCTAAGATCTACAGCAACTTCGAACCCCAACCACCCCCCATCAACCTTCCCAGTCTGTTAAACTCACCTCCAAAGACTACAGCACAGAACCCTCTATCCATCAAGGACGCTGCAGCAATGATGAAGACAGCCCACTCATGAGGCACCCACAGACCTCTGCCTCCACTATATCTACAACCTATTAAGAGCAACCGTCAGTGCTGTACTCACTTTCATGATCAACACCTCCCTCAAGACAGTCACCTTTCCAGATAGTTGGAAAAACGTCTAAGTGACCACTGTCCTCAAAAAACCCTCAGCCGACCCCAAAGTACTCAGCAATTACCAACCCATCTCGCTGCTTCCATTCCCAGCCATAATCGTTGAGAAGACTATGAACAGACATCTCTCTGTCTAACCACCTAGAAAGCCACAATCTCCTGAATGACTCTCACTCAAGATCCTGATACAACCACAGCACAGAAATAACCCTCACCGCTGCCACAGACGACATATGCGCTATCCTCGACTGTCGACAGACCGTCGCCCTCATCCTCCTTGACGTCTCTGCCGCTTTCAACACCCCTCCCGCACACACTCATCACCAGCCTATGCACAACAGGAATACAAGGACCAGCACCCAAATGGATAGCTTCTGTCATCTCCGGAAGAACATGAGTCAGGCTCACACTGTTCACATCGGAGCCCAAGGACCTCATCTGCGGAGTCCCACAAGGACCACACTTTTCCATATGTACATGACTCCACTGACCAACATCATCAGGTCCGATGGATTTGATATCTTATCCTATGCTGACTGCACTCAGCTTATTTTTTCCCCTCTTAGACAACAATATCATCACCAAGACAAACTTCAAACAATGCACGACCAACATGGCCAAATGGATGAAAGAAAACTGCTCAGCATCAACAAAATTGAAGTGCTGATCTTCGGGAGTAAGAGCTCACCAAGTGGCCCGCCGTAATGTGACCCACACTCATCCCAACCGACCATGCTAGAAGCCTAGGTCTTGTCCTGGACACCAACCTCACCTTAAAGTCCCAGGTCAACGCTGTCACCTCCTCCTGCTTCCACATCCTCTGCATTTTATGTAAAATCTTCAAGTGGCTCCCAATGGACACTGGATATACCATCACACAGGCCCTAATCGCAAGCAAATTGGACTATTGGCAACACATATTGTGCTTTACATCTCAACCCATCTTCTTCACAGACTTCCAACCATACAAAAATTTTGATGCCAGATTTGTCCTTGACCTCCCATGCCAAACCTGCATCACACCACTCCTCAAAGAGCTCCACTGGCTCCTCATCCAGAAGCGCTGCCAGTTCAAACTTCTCAAACATGCATTCAAGTCACTACACAATGTGGAACCCGTATACCTCAATCACCAGCTTCACTTCCACCAACCCACCAGATGACTTTGCTCAGCATCACTCTCACTCAAACAAACCCCCCCCGCATCCACAGAAGCAGAATGGGAGGTTGATCTTTCTCTTCCCAAGCCGCCAAGTCTTGGAACGACTGCCCCAAAACCATCAGGGCCTTCACCTCACTTCTTGAATTCCGCTGAAGGCTTTTCAGTCTTTCTTCTTGAAGGATCATCAAGGCTGGCTGTATTCAGGCCCAGCCTTACCACATGCTACTCAGTGCTTGGATAAACTCATGGGTGACAAGCAGCACTCTACTAATCCACCTTACATTATGTTACATTACAACCCAAGTTGCTGTGGCAAGCATGGAGCTTGTCATTTTTTCTTACCCAGAAATCCTTGCTAACCTAATGCTTTGACTAAAAAACACATTTTCCTCACATTTCTATGATGGAAATTTCTGGACTCTGCGCGGAGCTACACATTTTCGACCACCCACCATTCCCTCAAGTCTCCTGATAAAAATGGTACCTCACTTGTGTGGGTAGGCCCAGTGCCCATGGCAGGAAAGGAGCAAATAACATTTTTCCACTGAAAACGGACCCTTTTTTTGCAATGTGGATAGCTGTGAATTTTGGACATTAGCTCAGTCGTCACTTATGAAAACCTAGGAAACCTTCATATTTTTGCAAACTAGACTCCCAGGGAATCAAGGGCAGGATATCTTGCGCAGCTCCCACCAGGGTTTCTTAAACAGAAGCTGTTGCAAACTTTGACTTAAAAAGCAGTTTTTCTCACATTTGTGTGATGGAAAGTTCTGGAATCTATGGATAGCCACAAAGTTCCTAACATCCAGAATTTCCCAAAGTTTGTCAGTAAAAATGATACCTCACTTGTGTGGGTAGACCTGGTGCCCTCACCAGGAAAGGGCTCAAAACGCAACACGGACGCATCACTTTTTTCCCCAATGAAAACTGACCCCTTTTTTGCAAACTGGATAGCTGTGGGTTTTGGGCTCTAGCTCAGCCAGCACCTAGCAAACCTGAACATGTTTGAAAACTAAACACCCAGGAAAAGTTAGGGTGTGGTGACTTACATGGCTCTCACTATTTTTTTCTTGCTCAGAAGTCATTGCAAACCTCAAAATTGGACTAAAAAAATAAATTTTCCTCGTACTTCTGTGCAGTAAAGTTCTGGAATCTGCGGGGAGCCACAAATTTCCTACCACACAACATTTCCCCAAGTCTTCCGCTTAAAATGGTACCTGACTTGTGTTGGTAGGCCTTGTGGGCATGACAGAGAAGTGCCCAAAACACAATGTGAAGATATCAACTTTTCCTGTCAAACGAAACTTCCTGATTTGGCAACGGGGTAGCTGTGGTATTTGGGCCCGGGCTCCGAAGCCACATAGGTAAACCTACCAAACTAAAACATTTGTGAAAACTAGATAGCTCGGGAACACCACAGTGGTGTGCCTCACATGGATCGCATGACATTTTCTAGCCCACAATGCCAAGCAAATCTCACACTTTGTCTAAAATCGCACATTTTTCTGTGATGTCTCACTTGTCCCAATTACAAATGCTATCGAACTTGTGTGAATAGGGCTTATAGCCTACGACAGGCATAAATCAAACCAGGGTCAAAAAGAGTCCCTCTGTAAGACTCCCATTGACCTTGATTGATGGAAGAGGTTAGCTTTAAGGAAGACCTTAACCTTCTTTCCCCTGCCAAAGCTGGAGAATGACTGCGGTGGCCACAAGTATTCATAAACTTCCCTCAATTACCTTCAACTTCCCAGGGGTTGTGTGTTGAAAGCAATAGTCAGCCCAACTCTAGATGATTCTAATATCCATGCACATGCTTTCCGTATTAATACTGAAAAAAATAACTTGGACTCAAAAATCTGTATGTGTTTATATAAACAATTTTTGCTGATTGGTAAAATGTTCTGAGCTTACTTTCTGTGACACCAGCATGTACGATTTTTCTTTCCTCAAATCTCACCCACTCCTCCAAGCGTCTTGTGACTTATTTTGTCTGAATTTTGCTGGCATGAAGATCTTAGTTATCGGTATACAAGAAAGATTTAGCATTCATCTGAGAGAAATTCCTCTGGTAACTCATGGCCAATGGATCTTTGACACTGGCTGAGATTAAGCAGGAGCCGTACATCAAATTAATCAAATTATTTACTTTCTCTTTTCAGTCAATAATGAAAGTTTATTATGAGTTTAAGATTTTTGTTAATCAAATCTTTTTAGTATTTCATCTTTGTTCGATCATCATTTAAGTTCTTCAGTTTCAGTCTTACTTTTGTCAATAATCACAGAAGTAATCAATAAATCAGAATAAATGCATTAATCATGTTCCATAAAGGAAATAATTCCCATTCTAGGAATGGGAATGAGAAAGGGAGTCAGGGCCTCATTTCGACCCTGGTGGCAGTCTCTCCACCTGCGGTGAAGACCACCACATTACAAGTGTGGCGGTTTGGCTTCTGCCAAACTGCCACATCCTTGCTGGTACCGTCAGGGCAGTAGGACAGACGGGTAGGAGGACAGCACCTCCGGGCCGGCTGTCCACTGAAGACCTCCGTTGGTATTAGGAGTCTCCTGTCCGCCAGTGTGTCCGCGGCAGTAGCACTTCCACGAAAACCCTGGTGGAAAAGCTGCCTGCGACAAGAAATTGTTTTCCTGTCACCGGCAGACGACTCCACCCCTTCCAAGAAAAACCCTTCCCACCCCCCACAGCCCCTTCCAAGACAGCACCCACCTCCCCACATACACGCACCCACATGCACCCCACATACATGCTTTCACCAACACGCATACATACACGCATTCACCAACACGCATACATACACGCATTCACCAACACTAATACATACACGCAATGACTCGCACCAGCAGACACTCGTTCACTCGCACCAACAGACACGCATTAACACAAGCATACCAACACGCACTCACTTCAACAATCACACACACATACACAATTGCATTCATGCATGCATACACAACACCCCCCTCCCCTGTCGGACGATCGACTTACCTTGTCCGTCGAAGAGGTCGTCCACCAGAGAACGGGAACAGGCGCTTCCACCGCCGGCAGCGCCCCACCATCAGGACACTGCCACACTGTATTAACTGCTTGAAATACAGCAGGCGGAATCCTTTTGGCATGGTGGTGACAGCTGTGGAACTGCCTCTGCGTTGCCGACCGCCAGCACGACTGCTGATGGGTTTCCGCCCAAATAGGACTTCTAGTGCCTGCGGCTTCGGGGGTCTGTGTAAAAGACCGCCGAAGTCTAAATGACCACCTCAGTCTCAGAATCCCATAAAGAATACTGAATTTGAGAGAGTTCAAAAAGCATAAAGCTTCAGCATCAAATATCCGCTCAATAATTCAATAAGCAATCAAAGCAGAATTTCTCATGAATAGAAGTTCAAGAAACTCAATAGAGTCTCAGCATGAGCAGCGTGCTCTTTGGATGAAAGGGCAAAGAATGTGGTTACCTGCTCTAGGAATACGCGTTATCGTAGACAGTGCAATCTAAAGCTTTTGCAAAATGTTGCTTCTTTTTTCTTCGGCCAGCCAATCATCTTTCAATGCCCTCATGGGAACAAGATCACTCTCTGAATTCTCGCCAGGAATTCAATAGTCCACAGACCGCATTGTCGAATGAAACATTTCTTATCAAATGCAAAGTTATTTCTCTTAGACTTTTCACACCATTCATTTCCTTTAGAAATGCTGCATCTTCATGTGTGAACTTCTTTATTACCTCACTAAAAATACATTTCTGTTCATTAGTTAACAGTATTTGTGTAAATGGAAGCATTTGCAAAAGTGAAAAAACATTTTATTTAACTAATAATCATTATGAAAAATATGTCCATGAAAAGATCAGAATTTAAACATTGTATGTGAGATTAACATTCCTTTGTCAAGTCAACTTGTCAGAAAATTGTGTTTAAGCTATTCAGGCCTAGTACAACTAAATATGGTTGCCTACTACAATTTTGTTCACATCTGAAACACATTTATATTTTTAAAACCTGCGTGTTAGTTCTGCACATTATTCTAAAGCTACATTATTTCTCTCAATATTTTAAAATGCGCCTACAGTGTAAAAGGGAGCAAGGTAGAAAGGAAATGAATGAATACTATATTTTTTGATTAATACAAATCATAACAAAACATAAGATGGCCCATAGTCACACAGAAAATAAAATTCGGTAATTGCAATCGGTACAGCCAATCGAATATATTAGAAAACCTATACATTTCGAGGTTAAATGTAATGATTAACACATGATAGGTCTAACTGTTCGTTAGGCAGTTTAAAAGACATAATGCCGCCTCTCAGTACTGAAAACAAATAGTGGAAGTAGTGGATCCAATAAAATACAATCACCACTCCTAAGTTTTTGTATGTTAAATCCAAGCTGGTCTTTTGATTTACTGACACACAGCACCAGGGCATCCTTTACAGAACGTATGCCTGCTTGTAAGGAGAATTGTTTTGAAAAAAATGTTAGAGTTCATTTAAAAGAAATGGCAGATAATTATGTTATATGTGTGTCTCTTGAAGCCTTGCAAAGACAGTATTTTCCGAAGACATCTGATAGCCCAGCCACAACAAAATTCATAAAGTGGACAGAATCCAACTCACAGTCAAATAAACTAAATTTTGTAGGGCATTAGGTACACAGACATGCATGCATATTGCGTTTTAACATCTAGATAGGAATATACGAAAATAATCTCAGAACTTTATCTGCATGAATAACGTCAGGTCTCATTGGACTAAGAAAGATGACTTAGATTGTCCATAACTTGTTTTTTCAATGCATTTCATTACACTTGTGCCCCAGATTTCACTGATTTCAAGCACAGTATACATACATACCTACCGCCAACTTAATAGTTTGACTGCCCGATTTAGATGCATGCGTATCATAGGTCTGCCTATGGCTGTGACTACTCTATCACCTCCATAGCCAAACCTCTCTGGCGGCCTGACAAAGTAAAGGCTGCCTGAGAAGTGGATATAAGTGTGCCCACCCAATTAGAATGGGTGGACATAAAGCCATTCTTTTACGGTCTGTCACCTCTAGTCAAATCCTGATGGTGAGGTATAGTCAAATGGTAATAATAATCATCTCGCCATGGGAGATGACTCCTATGGCGAGGGTCCATTACAATTTTTATTTTCAAAAAGAAAATCCAGTTTGGGGATTTTTTTGGGGGGGAAATGGAAAAATTGAACTGTTTAGTGCAGGGTTGCATCAGAATGATGCAGCTCTGCACTAAACAGCGAAATTCATTGGCAGGAACTACTATAACAATGGTTTTTGCCAATGCATTATATTTATGAATGTGGTGAGCGGTCACTCCACCAGGGAGACAAAGTAATTTGCTCCATCACCCTGGTGAAAGAACATGCCGTCTGCCCACAATTAAATCAAGCCCCAAGTTTTGAATCTTGCAAATATATAGCCCATGGGGTTGATGTACAGTTTTCATACCATCCCATATGTGCCCATATCAAGCCTTTGTGATTGCGCTGACATGCGTTTTTAACTTCCAAAAAGTGTTCTCCATTGGTGGTTTTAGATTCAGAAGTGTTTTGTCAGTCCAAATTCTAATCTTAAATGAGCTTAGTTTACTTCTCGTGGAAGCAAAAAGATCGATTTAAATAAGGATGTTGAGCTAAGCTGAGTCACTCGATAAATCGTCCAGAGAACTATGTGAGAGTAAGATAATGCAGAACTAAACCATGCTCCAGTAACTTAATATGCTGTGTGACGTAGGACTTTCTAATTTGTTACAAGTATGGTAAGAGCAGAAGTCAGACTTGCTGCCTTATAATTTAATTTTAGCATATTATATCTTATGAACAATTGTTATACTTCCAGACCCCAAAATAACTGCAAAAAATTAATTCTCTTAATCTTGTTATCATTGAAAAAAGATATTGGAGACTTTTTTTCTCCCGTGCATTGACAAGCAATTTATGTTCCAGATTAAACTCACACACAGCTTTCAGCACTCCCTGCAATCCAGAAAACTGTCAAAGGAGGCAACACTGTCATGGACTTCCCTTCTTGCAGAATTGTGATCGGTGTATCCCCTAGTTGTGGTGAATGTAGATTTTTACAATTTACATATCTCCCATGTGTGCAGTGCATAAGGAATGGAGCTGTTACAAAGCCTTGCTTCAGGTTGTGGTTGGTGAATACTTTTTAGACAGTGTTGTTCCAACTGCTCACTTTACTGGTACCTAAGTATCTTCATACAGGGCAGGATAACTCTGAGTAAAACAGGGGGGTACATCTGTTTACCAGTTAGGACACAGTGTCTTCCTTCAAATGGCATAAAATGCCCGTAGTATCATCAATTGTACACATGGATGGAAGTCAGTTAGGTAATTTGATATGAACCTTTTATTCTTTGCTCATGTTTGTAATTGGTTTAACTGTAATTAAAAATAAATCACTGACTTGTCATAGCCAGGACAACTGGCCTTCCAATGCTTGTTTTATAAAATAGGTAAAATTGAACCTTTCCACGAAGGTGGAATCTCACCTGTGCTCATGATTGACCTAAACATCTTAAACAATGTTGTCAGTAGCCCATTAGACACCACAGATGAATAAAAAATAAAATAAAGGGATGCGGGCAGCACATTATGCACAGGGTCCCCATCATCAAAAACTGCACTTGATTCTTTTTGACCCCCCCCAACTTGTGGATGGGGGGGGGGTGATTAGGGGATTTGCAACTGCAGGGACTCCCAATGATCCTCTAGTTTGATTTGTTCTTGTCACAGGCACTAGCCCAGCCACAGTGATGTAGTGGTTTAACCGGGACAAGAGAGGGAACGCTGAGCTGTAGGAATTTTGTGAATCATTGCGGATTGCAGACGTTTGTGTCAGAAATGCAAGGAAAACTAATGATTTGAAGTTTGCAGGGCACATTGTAGGATCCACACTAGGCACACCACTCTGGACTTCTCCTGGATGTCTACATTTCAGATATGTCTGGGTTTGGTAGGTTTCCCAGGGCACCAGCTGAGCCATGGCCGAAAATCCTCAGCTATCCAGATTGCACAAAAAGGGTTTGTTTTGAGTGGAAAAATGTGATGTGTCTTTGGTGTGTTTTGGGCCCTTTCCTGTCATAGGTGCTAGGCTCACACACAATTGGGCTGCCATTTTCATTAGGAGGCATGTGGGAAGGATAGGTGGTAGGACATTTACAGATTCTCTCAGGTTCCAGAACTGTCTCTCACATAAAAGTGAGTACAATATGTGTTTTAGACAAAGTTTGAGGTTTACAAGGACTTCTTGTAAACAAAACCTCTTAAGAACCACACAAGTTACATCACACTAGGCTCCCCCGGTTGTCTGGTATGGTAGGTTTCTTAGGGTGTGGCTGAGGTAGGGCCCTAAATTTTCGGCTACCTACAAAAAGAAACCATTTTGGCTGAGTGAAATATGATATCTCCAGGTCGCTTTCTGTGGTGTATTGTGCTGGAGACACTAGGCCCAGCCCCACAAGTGAGATACCATTTTTATCCAGGGACATATGGGAACACAGAATATTATAACATTTGTTATTACCAATTGGATTTCTTTGCATTTGTGGTTTCCAACTGTAAGCCGGTGTGCCAAAAAGATGATGTTTTGCAATTGCATGACATTGTGGCTAAGTACAAACTCAGAGGTGTACAAGTAACCACTGTTCCTTAACTCTGTATTTTGTATACATTATAGAAATACATAGGTTTCCTTTAGACTCATGTTTTTTTCATTCTTTGTATTTTCCGTTTGATTTGCTGTATATTTGCCACACAATGAAAAATCCTTGTTAGGTGCAGCTCAGTTGTTGGCCGTGGGTATCGTGTGTTTTTGGAGAACCTACAAACCATATACATCACCACAACCAGACCAGAGAGAGTATATTCCTGTTGTAATTTGGCCAGTTATGAATGAAAACATAACAAAAGATTGATTTTTCTTTTCATTTTCATTTTTTTTTATTTCAACAATATATTTCTTTAGGAAAACCTAGAGGCATCTACACAAGTGGCCTCTTGCTGAATGAAAAATGTCCTAGCTGTCTTAATGGAAAATTTAAATTCTGTTAAGGACACAGAGGCGAGGATTAGACTTTTCTTTCTTCACTTTATTTAAAACGGCAGCATTAACTAAGTGTTTACGTCATCATTAACTACATTTCCCAAGAAACATCGGGGGGAAAAGCAGCAGAAAAGGTTTTCCATCTGCATCCAATCAGCAGCCATCCAGCATCTGAAGAGCCTGAGTCAAGGTCTTCCCCTCCTCTTTCTTCCTGTGACCTCCATTAGAATGAGTCTCATTATTCTTGCTTTGAGGTGTCCGTTCCTACAAAAGTATAGAACCATTAACGCCAATCAACTTAATGAAATACAGGCCAAATGTGTTGAACAAGATTTTACAAGGGTTTCAAGATTTATCTATTCTTACAGAAGAACATGCAGTTATAGAAAACATATAGAAAGCTTAACATTTGGTCTGGAAATAAAAAATATATTTCAGATTACCCACCTGATAGATAGGGTGGGATTCTTGGTCTAAATTGGGGGGGGGGCCTAATCTTCGCCTCTGTGTCCTTAATAGAACTGAAACTTTGCGTTATTACAGCTGGGAATTTTTTAACTTTATGTCCGGACCAGAGACGAGCATTAGGCTAGTTTAAAGCTTCTTAACCACTAGCAAGGCCACGGTTTGGATGGGTCTGCGTGGAAAATAAACAGATAAAGTAGTCAGGACTCCAGGCTGAAAACATTGAGCCTCTTATGTTTTTGGTACTTTACCGGTGCTGGGTAGGTGGGCTAAACAGCAGAAAAGGCATGACGTATGCATGCCTTTCACAAATGAAAGCAAGCGGATTTTAAAAGGCAAGCCCACGAACCAATGTAAGTGACTGACGTGGCATGGGCGTGGTTTCGAGCCCAAAGAGAGATTACAGAATGGACGGAGCACTTTGTGCTTGCCCATAAAAAGAGCTTAGCACCAGAAGAGGAAACTTTGAGGAGGAGGGGCGGGGAGGGTGGGGGTAGAGGGGTTAGGCTTATCAGTCAATAGGTTGATGTGGATTTGTGTTTTTTTAAAGGCAAAGGTCTGTAATTTTAGTACAAACATGTTCCCTCTGTTTTCACGGAGGGCGCGAGGTGGAAGAAACATAGAGGAACTGTTCACAGTTTGTACTTCTGCACTACATTTCTCTATCCATGGACCAGAGTCTGTTTAGCCGGTGAAAAGGCTAGAAGGAGGATCTTTTATACACTGGGTTCAATTCAATATCAGGTACTCTATTTGCCTCCTTGATTTATAACTGATTTTCATCGTCTGAGTTTCGGATGCTGTGCATTAAAGTCTCAGAAGGGGTCTCAGCGATATCTGTGCGTGCAATGAGTGTTTCTTCCCTTATGAGTCCAACTGCTGGATTGTTATTGTGCACTGGCCCAAAAAATTGAAATACTGCACTCCTTAATTTAACTTTTTGCTGCATATACGCATTACGAGTAGGGGAGCATACCTCTTTTATTGGTTTTCACTCATTTCTTTAATTTTCTATGGTTATTCCCCAATAATCATGCAGCATTATTGATATGAGATGTACTTTTTTTCTGTGGACCTAGGTACTTAGTGTATCAATTTGATTAGTACTTTATTTATTCATATAGAAAGTACTTATCAGACTCACTTGCATTTCTAGCTTGTCTGTTTGCCAATAATTTACTTGCATAGCTGTCACAGGGAATTGTTCAGAGTCACTATAAATCTTGCTAAAAAAAAAAAAAAAAAGGTATGTAATGGCTTTCAAGCTAATGTCAATGGGATCTTCGTGACTGTTCTGGCGGAGCTTTTTTACCTCTAAGGGTGAATTGTCGAGCTCAGGCAAGATCGAACTACCTGTGTTGGATTTAAGTACCTCTGTAGATTGAGATGGGTCTCACTTGACATTATGTATAGATTCACTAATAATATTGTGGAATCCATTATTAGTCTTTTCATACAAATAAGAGCTAGTGCCACATCCAAGGAAGATAGCACTACTCAAAATTGATCCGTCCTAGTTGTTGTGTGTGGTAAATTGTGTGCTGAAGGACACTGGAACTGTTGTTTTTATGAGTTGTGTGTGTGGGTGAATTTAAGCAGACTGAATCCCCTGCCCTCCTAGTTGACTTGGAGGGGAGCGAAAGTGAAGTGTGGGTCTATTTTTTGTTGAACTGTGGGAGAAACACCTTTTAATCATGTGGCCCACTTTATAATTTGCCGGAAGCACAAGTTGTGTTTGTCTTGACGTTTTTGAGCATTTTCTTCATGGCTGCATGAGATTTGAAGTTATAACCTTGGAACTTTGAATAGGTAAATACCTTGAAAAGTTTTGAAAATGAAAACTTGATAAGACAACATCCAAGGGCATAAAATGGTCTATTGCTGGTGTCAGATTTTGCTCACTTCGTGTGAGCCTCCAGTCCGACTGACTCCTTAAACTGAGCATCCTCGAACGAGGCCCAGTCTCACTGTTGGTGGCACCGCACCCTGAGATGTGGCTTCACCACCACCGATTATGCTGCAGCTCGGAAGCAGACCTACGGAGAGATTCTCAAGGGTCCAAGGAAACAATTACAGGGAAGGTGATGGATATAAAATTGCAGTGTGCAGGTGAGTGGAAATAAGCATGCAGCTCGGGCTGGTTTCTCATTTACACCGAGCACCCTCCAGTGAGTTGCCCTATCATTTTTGGTGGCACCACCCCCATAGCTCTTTCTTTATTCCCTGCCGTTATGCTACAGCATGGGAGTGGACTTGCAGAGGCATCCACAAGTGGTTCAGGTAAACACAGTGCTGGACAAAATGTGCAGCGTGCAGGGAAGCTGTAGGGAATATGCTATATTCATTGCAGAGTTCAGCGAAAGAAGGTTAGGAGATTATCCATTGATGCAGGAGAGGTGAGGAGAGAAAATTGAAGGAAATCTAGTATATGGAACAACCAGTGTTTCAATGTGGATTGATGGGGCTTTTCTGTTCAGTAGGTCATCAGTGCAACAGGCTGTCCCATAGGCCCAATCGCTGTTATCAGAAGAGGCGTCACACACTGTGATAATCGTGCTGCAGGCTTTTGGGTTAGGTGGTGGACATAGAGGTGGGCGCTGGAGTGAAGATAAATCTTTACATAAAGACCAGAGCATTTTGTTTCCAAGTGCACTGAACCAGCCCTTACACACTTTTATATTGTTGCATAGTGTAATATGGAACTTAAAACAAACTCTAGGTTTTGCAGGCTGGTGCCTCTGTCGGACAGCTTACTGTGAGATGAAACAGCATTTGAAAATCAAGTTATTATCATCACTGAAATAAATGCATCTTTTTGCTGCGTTTTCCCCTAAATATTTCATTTACATGGTTCTGTATGCCTGCGTTTATATTTAATGATTTTTTGTTTGTTTTTTATAACCCGTGTACAGTTTTAGTATGTCATACAGGCGGAAACTGTATGTGCCTTTCCGTAATACCTAAGATTTGTTTGCTGCTTAATTTACATAATTGAAATTCGTGTAAGTCGCCTGTAGAGGGCACATAGTTTGTGCAGGCTGTTTAAACTTACATTTTCCAATGTGAGTCTACGGCAAATCTGTGGCTACTTATTTTTTTCGAGCTAAGCTTATAATATGGGCTGAGCAGTGGCCATGCAACTGCTGGCTGGACATCAGAATTAAAAGTGAAACTGTCCTGTTCCCACCCAAACCTGCTGAGCATGGCCTTTGCCGTTATGCAGTGGTCCCTGGGTTAAAAACCTTGTCCGCACGCCATGTGTAGCAGACTCTGGCCACAGAGAGCTGGTGCAGGGCCTGCAACCTGGGCCTTTGCCGTGTGTTTTTGCTGGATTCCCGAATCCACAACCAGAACAAAGAAAGAAAGAGAAAATCAAAAATGTTTACTAAGTTAATGGCAGTGTGGAGCAGAATCTGGGAATCCCACAAGCAAAATCTTTTTCCAAACAATTTTTGGTGGCAGTGTCTGCCCCTCTGGGACCCCTGCATCCACCATGTGTCAAGACATAATAACTTGCCCACGTATTCATCGCCTCTACCCCCAGTCACTGCAGGATGCAGACTTCTATCTGGCTCCCTGTAATATCCTGTGCAATGTTTGAGTTGCTGCACCATCCGATCGTCTCAGAATCTATGGCTCATTCATTTAATGAGGGTAAATGTTGTTAGGGCAATAGGGAAATCTCGTCTAAGTGGTTCCACATGTTTAATATCTACCAATGTTTAACTCCCCCTCTATTTGAAATTGAACCATTGTAACATATTCTATACATTTCTATGCTTGATTGGCACCAACAACTCTGCAAATTTGTCTGTAACTTCGATGCTGATAGAGAACCAATAAACCTCCATTCAAATGTTATCAATGTTGACTAATGTCTCTAGACAGCTGTCCTTAAAAATCCACAATGACCATCTGCAAAACAAAAATGTTTTTGTGTGATCTCCTAATGTTGAAGATGCTTCTGCAAAACATTACTTAATCGAGAATGAAATGTTGTTTTTGTTTTCTTGTAGCTAATACGTATATGTAGAGCATACTTAACCCATTTTGACTTTGTAGCAGAAAAAAGCTGTATTAAAACACTTCTAGAGTTTCATTTCTAGATGGATTATGTACAATAATAATTTCTGAACTCCTCGAGCCTTTGAGACCACCAATCTTCAGATGAATCTTTAATTGACACAAGGGCTGATAAAACTACAGGAAAACCTAAAAATAAGTCTAAGGAGAAGACATACTTTTCAGGAATTAAAACATTGTGGGTAAAGAGATGTTTTCTTGGTAGTCTAATGTTACAATTACAATTACTGCCTTTATCTAGACCACGACTTGGATACATTTAGTTATGCAAGTTCTTTAGCACCAGTACTCACTTGAACAAGATGATGGTTTTCATACTGTAGAAGAGGATTTTAGCCAAGGTATATCCTCTTGTACTCTTTTGGGAAGAATCACACTAAGAAGATGCCGATTTCAGACGAACAGTTTGAAGTGCAAACCCGGCACCCGGACTAAAAACAAATGTGATGCTTCCTAAGCCTTCTCGCTGACACTCATTGCTGTTGTCTCGTGCTTTAGTTTAAAGCAGTGCTGTTGACTGTACCATGGTCCTCCATTGTAAGGCCCCTTTATTTGAAGTTGCTTTCTTTGTAGGATAAGGTCAAAGGATGGGGCGTAGTTACAATGGCTCTCCCAATTGGAATGGGAGGTGGTGCACCCTAAAGGTATTTCACACAGTAACCACAACTGCTCATTGTCCTTTGTAGTAGCCCTATAATTTAGCCTTTCAGGTTGATCATGCAAAAGCAGCTACAACAGAAAAGGACACCCATTAGTGCATGCACACCCATGTAACAGGAAGTCTATGTAAAACAGTACATTCACCGGCATGGTCTGGATATCGGTTTTACTTCTGAAACTAACAGTAAAGACTACCACCATTTGAAACCAATGGAACAGATTAAGCTGTATTTCAGTAAAACGGAACCTTGTTCCAGGCATGAGAGTGGCTGGTGCAGGTGAGCTGTTCTCATCGAACATTGAGTGTTTTTGTTGTAAAGATATATATTTCTCATGATTTGTATGTTTCTATGTTTTTCCTCTATTGAATCATGTACTTGGAAATGACGATATCGTCAGGCAAGAATATTTTTTCATACTGATATCTTAATTTTACAGATACAGTTTCTTCTTATTACAACTTGATTCTCAAGAAGGCTGGACAATTCCTATCCGATTTGCAAATCAGTCTTTTGAAGTTTGCTATTTCTATCAGAGCATACTCTCCAACAGTGCAGATGTTCCAGCAAGTAAGTTGTACCTTCTGAGCTGTTTATTTTTTTTCCTTTTGTGCAGTGTTTTTAGTGGGAGGAATAGAAATTTAGGAAACCAGCACACTAACTAATGTTTTGTTAATTGTTAGGTCTGACTACACACAGTTCTAGCTCTGTCAGAGAGGTGCTTTTTTACTGCTTCTTCATACTTGTAATTACTTAATGGTATGCCACTCTCTCACCACATGCTGTTGGCTATTCAGGTTATCATTCGCCAGATAAGGAGAACTTCCATCGCAATGGTTGAGGGACTATTTTCCTTCACGAGAGTACAGTGAATCATCACACTCCTCACACTATCACATTGAATCATTTATCACCCTCGGATTATGAATACTACGTTCCCCCCCCCCCCTCCTCCCCCCCTCCTCTAGTACATGGATTGAAAACACTTTTCATGTGTCTGTAAAGCTTGAGTGTGAGTCTAATATGGCCTCCTAATTGTTTTTTTTAAATATTTTCATGACTGGGCCGACCCCATGTTGGCCATCCTGAAGTCTTGTGGTGGCTTAGCTTAATTGCAGCTAGGCAAAGTTTCTAATTTTTGTTTTCTGAAAGGGTAGGGTTTTTTTTTTTTTTTTTTCCACTAGGTCAGAATAACATTTTGTGTCATTTGTCTCCTGGTGGTACAGAGTTTGTATTTATTTTTTCAATTCCTATGGTGGGCTGAATATTTTTCTTCACCTGTGTGCCAAGAAAGCATTTGTTATAGTCCTCCTTTCGTTTTCCCAGAAACAAAAATAAATCTATTATGAACAGTTTCTAGAATCAAAAAGAAGACTATTATGAACAGTAACTCTCTCTCAGACTGTTTGAAACTACCTGCCGGCTTCAAATGTCACAGGTCTTGTTTTTCTCCCTAGTCACTAACCTGTGCAATGGGATCCTTTTCGTTTACGTTTTTGCTAAGGGTTGTCAGACACATCAATACTTGGTTCCTTTCAGCGTATGTGCTAGTCTTGGTTTAAAGACTGGTTTGTTTATTTTGCTGGGAATTACTGTGGCCCTCATTACGACATCAGCTGTCTTTTCGTAAGACCGCTGTGAAGCAGTGGGTGCCAAAAGACCTTCAGTGGTGGCGTTCTTAAGACCGCCCTATTACGACTGATTTCTGAATTCCGCCCAAAATCGGGCAGAATTCCAACACCAGTCGTTCTGGCGGTCGGTGATGAAGAGGTGGTTCCATTGCCGGCACCACCTCACCAAAACGACGCCGCACGCTGTATTACGACCCGTAATATGGTGTGGTTCTGTTCTGATGGCGGGGTGCAGCTGGCGGTGGAAGCGCCAGGACCCGTTCCCTCCCGGACGACATCCTCGATGGATGAGGTAAGTGTATCATCTGACGAGGGTGCGTGGCTGCATGTGTGAGTGTGTGAATGTCGTGAATGCGGGAGGAGGTGGGGTGTTTGTGGGTGTGTGTCTGAGTATGAGTGATTGTGGATGGTGTGAGGGGCGCTCTGTGAGTGTTTGTGGATTGGGGTGGGTGTGGGAGTGTTTGTGGATGGACGATGGGGGTGAGTGCATGAGTGCGTGTGTGAGCAATTCAGCGGATGGAAGGGGTGTGTGTGTATGTAAGTGGACGGGGTGAGTGTTGTGTGACTGGACAGGGAGGGGTGTGCATGTTTGTGTGAGTGAACGGGGAGAGGGGTGAGTGCGTGTATGCAGTGCAGGGGGGAGGGGTGTGAATGTATGTATGCGCCGGGGGGGAGGGGTGTGAATGTATGTATGTGCTGGAGGAGTGAATGTGTTCGTGAATGCGTTGTTTGTGCTTGTATCTTAGTGTGACTGGGGGTGTATGATGTGAGTGAGTGGGGGGTGTTTGTGTGTGGGAGTATGTGGGTGCATTTGTGCGGGTATGTGGGCATGTGTGCAAGTGTATCCTGGTGACAGGAATGCATATTCCTGTCGCCAAGGTGCAAGACAGCCAGCTTTTTCTGGTGGTGCGACTGCCAGCAAAATGCTGGCAGTCTCCAGTGTCGTAATACCGCCAGCGGTATTACGGCATCCGCTGTGCTGGAGGTGCTCACCTCCAGCCTGGCGGACTGCGGAAAAGAGGTGGGACAAGCAGAGTATCACTGGCTTGGCTTCGACCAAACTGCCGAGCTTGAAATTTGGAGGTCTTCACCGCCGGCCCGTCGGCAGTGAGGCAGCCACCGCGGCATCGTAAAGAGGGCCAATATGTTCCTCTCAGACCCCCCCAGTCTGTGCAATCCTGTCTACTAGTGAGAACACATTAACTACACAATGAGTTACTCTGATGCTCCTAATAACAACATTGTGGACAAACGCAATGTTCTCTTCACTACAGCAAAGTGGAGAAGGGAATGGATCAGGGCAGAAAGTCAAATATATTTGCTAATTGTTTTTTGTATGAATGTTTTTACATAGTAGCCTCTGTTTTCTTCCGAATTTTCCTTTTTCTACCGCCCGTTTCTGAATATGCGGCTCAGCAACAAGAAAGATGTTGTTTCTGAATGAGACGATCCAATAAAGTTAGCTTAGATGATACCCCAACATACTTCAGCGCCTAAAAGTTAAAACAAGAGCTTTTTCATTGACTCTGTTTTTATGAAAATGTAAACCTTTGTCCCAGTGGGTTCGTCTTTTTACTTATCAGATTATCATGCATGACCAGCTACCATTCCCAATACTAAATACTATACACACACACCCAGTTCCAATTGTTTTGAAATTACCAATTTCTAAATTTAACAAGAACTGGCAAAGTCAGTAGTTCAGGTTTTAACACATGAAAACATAGGCATGCGTAAATTCAGTTAACATGCATTAGCTCATTCAATCCAGACCGATTGATATTGAAAGGGCTTATATTTATATAGTGCTTACACTCCCAAATTGAGACTTCAGATCGTTTCCATAGTAAGAAGATGACAATCCCAAAAAAACCAATATGAAACAACTATTAGTAAAGCCAGTGCGTCTGGTGTTGGCTACTATTTTGTCTTTTCAGTGCTTGTTTTCTTATGGGTTTTGCAAAATGTTATTGCTGGGGAAGCTGCCTCTGTTTAAAAAAAAAAAAGAAAAAAAAACATTGGTTAAAAGCAAAACAATGTTTTGGTCTTTGTAAGCGAGCATTGTCAATGTATGCCCTGGCACTGAAGGGGAACTCCTTTGTGTGTGGATGTGCTCTTTGTGAAACAGCAGAATGACATTGCTCAGAGTTAAGTTTGCCAGTGACTGAAGTGGCTCAATGTAATTTGCTTTAGTGGGTGGAAAATGTTTTTGCCTAACAGAATAACACACAAGTGGATGAAGAGGGTTGGCCGAAAGCCCCTATCAATAAGAATATTCGTAATTTTAGTAAAATCACAAAGTCTTGAATAATACCAGACATAAAAATCAGAGATAGTGAGCTGTTAGCTCTAGTTTTTTCATGAAAGATGTGCTTTTGTACACTAAGACTACTAGAGGCAAAAAACCTGAAATGGTACAGAGTGCTTTCACTTTCCCTCCCTCCCTCCAAAGACCTTCGAAATGGCCAGGTAAGACCTAATTTATATGGATATTCTTCAAAGGCAGTCAAAAGATGCAAAGTCATTTGATCCAAGACTGGTTTCTATACTCAAGAGAAAATCAGAAAGCACAGCAACGCATTTTTATAAAGGAAGGAATGGCTGAGAAAATGAGGCAATATTCTTTCTGCGTGCATGTAAGAGTTTTATATGGGTTTTTGCATTTTTAACTAACTATACACTGGACAACTCTGCCCAAAACAATATTTTATGTTGAGGTCTAGTACTGATTAATTTTCAATTCACATGCTTCCGGCATTGGAAACCATCATTGATCAACCTGTGCCTTTGCATAATAACCATTTGTAGCATTAAAATCATATTGTGATATCATACTGCTGTTTATCACATCTAAGCATCCCAGCTAAGCCTTGTCTGAAAAGGCTTGTTTCATGCTGGACTCTGGTGGTTCTTTTTAGGAGCTTCGAGTGCTGTGGCTGCTACTGAATGAAAATCCATAGGTACTCAAAGTAGTTGGTCAGCGACACAATGTTGAATAACTAACATCACATTTAAAAAAAATATAGAACAAGGGTTACACCTTACAAGTAATTTCATTGCCAAATGATATTAGGATTAGATACCTCCAAGGCGACGTTTGGAGAATATATTTTCCGTCAGAATCTGGAGAAAAAAGCATTGCAACAGTAATTGTAGACTAACTTGGAAAGCAAAAGGATATTAAGCTCGGATCCTCCTTTGGGGGATCTCTTTTTTTTTTTTTCTCTCAAAGAAAGATGAGCTAAGTCTGCTATTGAAGAATTAAAGCCTCTTTCTTCTTATCCGACATTCTGAAAGTCTTACATACTAATAGTGTAAATTATGCCCCCATTAGATCTAAATTTATAAAATAGATGTAAAGGAGAGAACCTAATGGAAAATACATTCAGAATATCACTTTTGCTCAGGGTCGTTAAAAGCAACACATATATTTAAGAGTTCATAGCTCAAGTGTTTTGAAACACGCTAAATCATTTTGTGTTTCCTATCTTGCTTTAAAGTGTTCTTTTACAAAAACCAAGCCTTATGTGAGGAAGAAAAAATCTAAGTGACTACAAACACAGTACACCATCAAACTAATAAAAGAGAAAATGCGGACTAAAAGATCTAATAGCTTGCCAGTGTCTCAGTATTGCTTGAATGACTGTTTCTCACAACTACAAGGAAAAGCTTTTCTATAGGTTTTGCAGATGTTATCCTAGCATCATTCATATGTATTTCTTCAATTCGGTGGTAGATGCTTACTGAAGGGTACATTATTCAGGTGCACGAATAAACAGAAGACTATCAAGTGCTAAAAATCCTTACTACGGCTTAACAATTCGGCACCCCTTGTTTTCTGCTGGGTGTTTGTCCTCTGTTGTATAGGTTAGTCAGATTAGAATGGCAAGGGCGCACCAAAATCTTTGAGCACCTTGTGACCAATAGAGTACTCATTTGCCATACTGCTATGTTTCCAGATGCTGCAATTCATTTTGCCATCAAATTGTTTCTTGAACAGTCAGTTGTATTTTGGGTCCAAGTTTGTAATGGGTCGAACCATTCTAGTCAAATTGACAGGTCAATTTATAGTTGAAGGCAGTTCGATGATAAATTAAGACTTTTCGTACATTTTTTCAACAGCTTGCTTTAGCTCGCTCTGTCTCACTACCTTTGCAGACTTTTAATCCCCAGGAGTCTTATTTTACCTTTGCTCTAAGCTAGCACTACTGTTAATGTACCATACTATATTTTTGTTTGATTGCCTTACATTCAGTTTGTATCCACCTATTTTTCCTAATATCTCAGTTATAGTTTGGGAACCTACTAAGACTTCTAGATGCTTTGCTTGTATAGGTCAGGAGGTCACCTGCAAACGTGGTGCCTTCGCTTTCCCAATAGCTGTGTATAAATTGAGACTTTTTTTCTATATTTCTGCTTACCTGTGTTTATGACTTAAATATTAAATGTAATTAGCGCCATGGATGGGGGAGAATCCTCTCATAATTAACTCTCCTCTGATTGCACCCCCTTATTTGGGAAAGGGGCTTTGGATTGGCATGCAGCGTCCCATTGTGTTTATGAAGCTTGCCTCTGCTTTGCCATCCTATGGGCAGCACAAAAATGTCCATCTGACCGCATAGTTGACCTCCAGTGTTATAGTTGATGGTGCTTTAACATGCCCCTCTCACAGAGTTGTTGTTCTTATTGAGGTCTGAGTTAAATATGACATGTTTGGATTTTAATAAATTCTTTTAATATGAAGGCAAAATGTTCCTGAGCAATCTATTGAGTTCGCTCATCTGAATGCACCTCGTGAGAGGGTCTTAAGTTCATTATTATGCAGAGACCCTTCATTGCTCATACCTTGGATCTTTACAGCTGTTCGTTTTAAGTGCCATTGAGAACAGGAAGCACCATCTACTGCCCTTCTCTCCCGAAAGTTCACTGTGACCTAAAATAGTCCTTCCAAGAAAAGGGGCCACCACAGGCTGGCATGTTTTAATTTGCATTTTTCATATGAGACGGCATCATCGTTTATTCCATATCCTCTAAAGTGCTTTTGGCCCAAGAATAGTTCAGCCAGAGAACATTCTGGTTTTCACCAGTTTCAGTATTGTTTTGTGATATTGATCCTCAACAACACAAAGTGCTTAACTTGAGGGCTGGCACTTAGTTTTCTGCATCAGGCATTTACTGTGAGCAAAAGACACATATGGGAAACGTGAAGGAAGAGAACAACTAAAAATAGTCACAAAGGGAGAAAGCAGAAAGCTGCAAGAGTGAGCTGAAGCGGTTTAAATGGATTAAAGAGACCCGAGATGGCTCGCACATTTAAATGCAGCAGCTGCGTGTTTCAAAAGAGAGCTTTAGGCACCGGCACATTTTTATTTGCAAATTAAGCACTGACAACACACAATCAAGTACTGATCTTCTTTCCTTTCATGACCCGCAGGCGGTTTGTAACAAAGGACAACCACATTGACTGCTTAACTTGGGCATCTGTGACAGTTTAGTCTCTTCAACCAAGAAACCGAGAATGTGGATATTACTCACCTCACATGGTGGCTAACATAGGCTATTAGCGTGGTGTTGTTGCCTTGGTTAGATGATGATTCACAGGCATGGTTGGTGGCCACTTAAGTCACTGGTGTCATGTGGTAGTCAAGTTAGGTGTTCAGCTGTGCGGCTGTGGATGAGGGTCAGGGCAGCGAACAGCACAATATGGCATGTAAGTGACACCAGAGGAACTGGCAGACGCAGACCAACACGGGGGCCTTGTCCAAGCCTAAGAACTTGACAGAAGACTCCTACTCCTGGCTCCAGTACAGCCGGCCTAAGGCTTGCTCACTAGTCTGATGGTAACTGTTTTGGTGTCTAAGGAGTGAGTGACTCCTATGACATGAGACTTCACTCCTCGTCGATATTCTGGCTGCCTGGAGGCTCGTTGGCAGACCAGTTGGTTGTAATGATAGACAATGTCAGAACTCAAGACATAAGGACACAAGTTGGGACTTTGGAGGGCTTTTAAACATGGGGTGGGGTCACTGCTGTACAGCATGGCAAAAACCCATTGCCAAAGACAATGCCTATAGCCTTTCCAACTATTTGTTATTCATCAGCAACGTGAAACAGTTAGGCAACGTAATCCTGCAGCTTCGTTTATATGTGAGTGATGGAAATGGTGAGGTTTGGTCTGTTTTAGCAACTGAGATAATACATTTGATATTGCACGTTAGGCACAGTACTAGTTAGAATATCTCAGTTGTTTATAATTTGATTCTTTTTGGTGTATAAATATGATCATGGGCTGCCTTTTACTGAGCAGTGATGATAAATTTGATATTATATGTGTTCCTAATACTTGTGATTTATGTTGGTCTGTTTGATACTCCTGTGTATCTGCCGCCCAGTAAATCTATGATGGCTGCTGCTCTCTCTGTCAGTTGTGTTTTTTTATCTTTTCTACCCCTGTTCAAATTGTCCTCAGTCTGCCTTACTTTCACTATTCCCTTTTTCCTGCTCCTCCAAACCAACTCCGAATTTTACTCCTACCATTATACTTTGTGAGGATCTGGTTGTACTATATGATAGGGCTAGATAGCCATATTGTGGAGTATACTTGCAGAAACCCTTTTGGGACAGAACAGTCTCTTTTACTTAACCTCTAGCCCAACCCTGGATAGCTGTGGCTGCTCGCAATAAGGCTTCGTAAAGGAACTTAGTGTAAAACATTTAACAGCACCATATAGCAGAATAAGAAAATCACTCACCAGAAAAAAGTCAGGATAAAAATGTATTAAAAAATAGCTTTTCTTTTTTTAAATTTTTTTTTTTTTAATAAAGTTAAGAGTCCTTGATCATCAAAATCAGCCGGAGGGTTCCGGAGTTTCAAATTTTAGAACTTTTAAATACTTTTAATTGCAACCACAAACAAGCACTGGTAAACAAAGTTTAAAAACATTTAGAAAGGTTGGAAAAGTTAGTTGATGTATTCCAGCTCGACTTGGGCAAGAAATCCAACAGGGTCGAGGTCTAGGGCGAGAGAAAAGATAATTTGCACACTTTCCTGGTCACCAGAGTGATTTTAAAGCAACTTCCCAACTCTAACACAAGACTGCCTTAGGAAACAACAAAGCTGTCCTGATGCTGAGGGATACAGGCAGAGATGCTCACAAGGATGCTCTGGTAGTGGTGCAGTCGACATGGGTGTCTCAGTGGTGGTTCCTAGGTCCACGAGTGATGTGCGGCGAATTGGGTCACATGAATCTACGTCCCTCTAAGTCCTCTTTGTAGCAGTGGTTGCACAGTTGCAGAAATGCCACGGACAACAGTACACCGCGATTTGAGGCAAAACCTTTGATGGGGGCTTGTGTCCTGTAGTCCAACGAATCTGGTCTCTGACAGCTCTCCTGGGTCCAGCAGACTCTGGTGCAGACTTCGGCTATATCTGATTCCTTTGTTTGTTCGGCTGGCGACTGGTAGCAGGAAGACTACAGCGGAGGCTTCCACTTTGTCGAGTTTGGCTCTTTCCGCTTTTGTGTCCCTGTAGCTGTTTCAAGGGGACTAGCCACCTGATCATTGGTTGACTGGATTTGGTGAATGTGGGAAATCAAGTGTTCGGTGGCATGTGTAGCAGCAGATACACATGCTGTGCATAGTCCGCCGTCTGGTGTTGGGTCGGAGTGTTACAAGTTGTTTTTCTTCGAAGAAGTATTTTCGAGTCACGAGACCGAGGGACTCCTCCCACTTTGGTTCCATTGCGCATGGGCATCGACTCCATCTTAGATTGTTTTTTTTCCGCCATCGGGTTCGGACGTGTTCCTTTTCGCTCTGTGTTTCGGGTCGGAAAGTTAGTCAGAATCAACGGAAAATTCGTCGGTATTGTTTCGTTCGGTATCGGGATAGTTAGGGCAAATCGACACCGAGCCTTAAAGAGCTCCGGTAACCCTTCGGGGTATTTTCGATCCCCCGTCAGGGCCTGGTCGGCCCGACCGCGTGCAACATCGAGACTGATGGAACGGACCCCGTTCCGATTCTGTCCTAAATGCCACAGTAAATATCCTTATACAGACCAACATTTGGTCTGTAACTTGTGCCTGTCCCCCGAGCACAAGGAAGAGTCGTGTGAGGCCTGTCGCGCGTTTCGGTCGAGAAAAACGCTCAGGGACCGAAGAGCCAGGAGGTTACAGATGGCTTCCACGCCGACAGGACAACAAGGGTTCGAGGAGGAAGGAGAAGAAGAAACTTTCTCCATCCGCGATTCGGATTCCGAAGAATTCGACGTCGACGAGCAACCAACCGTGAGTAAGACGTCGAAAGAAAGAACACACGAAAAACCAGACAAAGCCCAGGGGACGCCACTGCCAACAGGCCATGGCTCAACCCATAAAGTAGGTGACCGTCCATCGGCACCGAAAAAGGGCGAGCTGGTGCCGAGATCGTCCGACTCAGGTCGAGACACAGGCACGCAGCAATCTCGGGACCGAGAAAGTGCCGCACAAAAGGGTCGACACCGAGACAGCGGCACCGACGCTGCGCGGCACCGAAGCTGCTCGGCACAGAGATAGCGGCACCGAAGATGGTCGACACCGAGAGGGTACGACACCGAAAAAGAGAAAGATCTCGTCGGAGCCGAAAACAACAAAAGACACGGTTTCGGTGCCAAAACGCCCAGCAACCGAACCGAAAGCCAGTTCCTACTCAGAGGAACAATCACTGTCCTCCCAACTACAAAGACACAGATTTGAGGAGGAATTACAAACAACGGATGTAGATCACACACAAAAGCGGATCTTTATACAAAGTGGTACAGGGAAGATCAGCACTCTTCCCCCAATCAGAAGGAAAAGGAAACTAGATTTCCAACAACAAGAAAAGACACCGCAAGCAAAAGTGGTAAAGAAGGTAACTCCACCACCCTCTCCACCACCGGCAACTCATTTATCGCCGGCACAGACTCCGCCACAATCACCAGCACATACCACCATGAGCCAAGATGATCAGGATGCATGGGATCTCTATGACGCTCCAGTATCGGACAATAGCCCTGAGTCGTACCCCACTAAGCCCTCACCACCTGAGGACAGTACAGCATATGCACAGGTGGTAGCTAGGGCAGCAGAGTTTCATAATGTATCGCTACATTCAGAGCCTATCGAGGATGACTTCCTCTTTAACACCCTATCCTCCACCCATAGCAATTATCAAAGCCTTCCTATGCTCCCAGGAATGCTAAGGCATGCTAAACAAATTTTTAAGGAGCCAGTTAAAAGCAGAGCAATAACTCCAAGGGTGGAGAAGAAATACAAGGCACCGCCCACAGACCCTGCTTTTATTACATCACAACTGACACTAGATTCAGTTGTCGTAGGAGCAGCTCGTAAAAGAGCCAACTCGCACACATCAGGCGACGCACCACCTCCTGACAAGGAGAGCCGCAAGTTTGATGCAGCGGGGAAAAGGGTTGCAGCACAAGCTGCAAATCAATGGCGCATCGCCAACTCGCAGGCACTCCTAGCGCGATATGACAGAGCCCATTGGGACGAGATGCAGCATCTCATCGAGCACCTTCCCAAAGAATTCCAGCAACGGGCAAAACAAGTGGTTGAAGAGGGACAGAACATATCCAACAACCAAATCCGTTCTTCTATGGATGCAGCAGATACAGCTGCAAGAACAATAAATACTGCTGTAACAATAAGGAGGCACGCATGGTTGCGCACATCCGGCTTCAAACCTGAGATACAACAGGCAGTGCTCAATATGCCGTTCAATGAACAGCAATTGTTTGGCCCAGAAGTGGACACTGCAATTGAAAAATTAAAAAAGGACACTGACACAGCTAAAGCCATGGGCGCACTCTATTCCCCGCAGGGCAGAGGCACATTTGGCACATTTCGCAAAACTACTTTCAGAGGAGGGTTTCGAGGTCAAGCCACAGAAGCCAGCACCTCACAATCAAGACCACCTCCCTACCAGGGAGAATATCAAAGGGGTGGCTTTCGGGGCCAATACAGAGGGGGCCAATTCCCAAGAAACAGGGGAAAGTTTCAAGGTCCAAAAACCCCTCCAAATAAACAGTGACTCACAGGTCACACAACCCCTTCACACAACACCAGTGGGGGGAAGACTAAGCCAGTTCCACAAATCATGGGAAGAAATAACAACAGACACTTGGGTCTTAGCAATTATCCAACATGGTTATTGCATAGAATTTCTCCAACTCCCTCCAAATGTCCCACCGAAATCACACAATATGTCAAAACAGCATATAGACCTTCTAGGACTAGAAGTTTAAGCATTACTGCAAAAAGACGCAATAGAATTAGTACCAAAAACACAAAAGAACACAGGAGTTTACTCACTGTACTTTCTAATACCAAAAAAGGACAAAACTCTGAGACCAATAATAGCTCTCAGAACACTAAACACCTACATCAAATCAGACCACTTTCACATGGTCACGTTACAAGACGTAATACCACTACTGAAACAGCAAGACTACATGACAACGTTAGATCTAAAAGACGCGTATTTCCATATACCGATACATCCCTCGCACAGGAAATACCTAAGGTTCGTATTCAAAGGAATACATTACCAATTCAAAGTGTTGCCATTCGGAATAACAACAGCTCCAAGAGCCTTTACAAAATGTCTAGCAGTAGTAGCTGCACATATCAGGAGGCAGCAAATACACGTGTTTCCGTACCTAGACGATTGGTTAATCAAAACCAACTCGCTAACAAAGTGTTCACACCACACAGATTATGTTATACAAACCCTTTACAAACTAGGTTTCTCCATCAACTATGCAAAGTCACACCTTTTGCCTCATCAAACACAGCAATACTTAGGAGCGACAATCAACACAACAAAACGGATAGCCACTCCAAGTCCACAAAGGGTTCAAAATTTTCACAAGGTGATACAAGCTATGTATCCAACACAAAAGATACACGCGAAGATGGTATTAAAACTCCTAGGCATGATGTCCTCATGCATAGCCATTGTCCCAAACGCAAGATTGCACATGCGGCCCTTACAACAGTGCCTAGCATCACAATGGTCACATGCACAGGGTCAACTTCTAGATCTGGTGTTGATAGACCGCCAAACATACATCACGCTTCTATGTTGGAACAGTACAAATTTAAACAAAGGGCGGCCTTTCCAAGACCCAGTGCCACAACACGTAATAACAGCAGATGCTTCCATGACAGGGTGGGGAGCACACCTCAATCAACACAGCATACAAAGACAATGGGACGTTCATCAAAGGAAGTTTCATATAAATCACCTAGAATTGTTAGCAGTATTTCTAGCGTTGAAAGCATTCCAGCCAATGATAACCCACAAATACATTGTCGTCATGGGGAACACACTCGACACAGTTGTGTCTCCTAACACAAAAAATATGGCATTGGGCAATTCACAACCACATTCGCCTAATAGCACAGTTTATTCCAGGGATCCAGAACCAGCTAGCAGACAATCTCTCTCGGGATCACCAACAGGTCCACGAATGGGAAATTCACCCCCAAATCCTGAACACTTACTTCCAAATTTGGGGAACACCTCAAATAGATCTATTTGCAACAAAATAAAATGCAAAATGCCAAAACTTCGCATCCAGGTACCCACACCGCGAATCTCAAGGCAATGCTCTATGGATGAATTGGTCAGGGATATTTGCGTACGCTTTTCCCCCTCTCCCTCTCCTTCCATATCTAGTAAACAGATTGAGTCAAAACAAACTCAAACTCATACTAATAGCACCAACATGGGCAAGACAACCTTGGTATACCACACTACTAGACCTGTCAGTAGTACCTCATGTCAAACTACCCAACAGGCCAGATCTGTTAACACAAACAACAGATCAGGCATCCAAACCCAGCATCGCTGAATCTAGCAATTTGGCTCCTGAAATCCTAGAATTTGGACACTTAAACCTTACACAAGAGTGTATGGAGGTCATAAAACAAGCTAGAAGACCATCCACTAGACACTGCTATGCAAGTAAATGGAAAAGATTTGTTTGTTACTGCCATAATAATCAAGTCCAACCATTGCATGCATCTCCAAAAGATGTAGTAGGATATTTACTACATTTACAAAAATCAAATCTAGCTTTCTCTTCCATAAAAATACATCTCGCAGCAATATCTGCTTACCTGCAGATTACTCACTCAACTTCCCTATTTAGAATACCTGTCATTAAAGCGTTTATGGAGGGCCTAAAGAGAATTATACCACCAAGGACACCACCTGTTCCTTCATGGAACCTCAACATTGTCTTGACAAGGCTCATGGGTCCACCTTTCGAACCCATGCATTCTTGTGAAATGCAATACTTAACGTGGAAAATTGCATTTCTCATTGCCATCACATCTCTAAGAAGAGTAAGTGAAATACAGGCGTTTACCATACAAGAACCATTTATTCAAATACACAAACATAAGGTCGTTCTAAGAACAAATCCAAAATTCTTACCAAAGGTTATCTCACCATTCCACCTAAACCAAACAGTGGAATTACCAGTGTTCTTCCCACAGCCAGATTCAATATCTGAAAGAGCACTACATACATTAGACATCATAAGAGCGCTAATGTACTACATTGACAGAACAAAAGAAATTAGGAAGACAAAACAACTGTTTATTGCCTTTCAAAAACCTCATACAGGAAATCCAATTTCAAAACAAGGTATCGCCAGATGGATAGTAAAGTGCATCCAAACCTGCTATCTTAAAGCAAAAAGAGAACTGCCTATTACACCAAAGGCACACTCAACCAGAAAGAAAGGTGCTACTATGGCCTTTCTCGGAAATATTCCAATGACCGAAATATGTAAGGCAGCAACATGGTCTACGCCTCATACATTTACTAAACACTACTGTGTAGATGTGTTATCTGCACAACAAGCCACAGTAGGTCAAGCCGTACTAAGAACTTTATTTCAAACTACTTCCACTCCTACAGGCTGAACCACCGCTTTTGGGGAGATAACTGCTTACTAGTCTATGCACAGCATGTGTATCTGCAGCTACACATGCCACCGAACGGAAAATGTCACTTACCCAGTGTACATCTGTTCGTGGCATTAGTCGCTGCAGATTCACATGCGCCCACCCTCCTCCCCGGGAGCCTGTAGCCGTCTAGAAGTAGATCTTGAACATTTGTACATTTGTAATATATTACATTAAACCTTCATTTTGTACATACGTATTTATTCCATTGCATGGGCACTATTATTAGCATACACAACTCCTACCTCACCCTCTGCGGGGAAAACAATCTAAGATCGAGTCGACGCCCATGCGCAATGGAACCAAAGTGGGAGGAGTCCCTCGGTCTCGTGACTCGAAAAGACTTCTTCGAAGAAAAACAACTTGTAACACTCCGACCCAACACCAGACGGCGGACTATGCACAGCATGTGAATCTGCAGCGACTAATGCCACAAACAGATGTACACTGGGTAAGTGACATTTTCCTTTCCTGACATCTGGAGCCACAGGCATGGTCAGCTCACCAGCCCAAAAGTGCAGCTGGTACAGTCCTCTCAGCGGCGCAGGTGCTCTTTGTACAGCCAAAGGCCAGCAGGCCAAACCTTCTTTGGTCCGTTCTTCTTCTCCCAGCGTGAACTGAGGGTAAGGATGCTGGGGGTGCCTATTTTATCTCAGAAACATGCCCTGAGGGGACCACAAGGTCACCGCCCAGTGGGCTACTGGATCCCCTCCTCCCTAGTGACAAAGTTCCTGTGATGTGTGGCACCTGCCTATCCCAGAGCATCCCATTCTTGCTCCTTTCAAGATGGCACAACCCCTCCTTGGCTGTGAGGAGCAAGGTAGCCCCTCTTGGGGTGTGGCTACCAGTGAGCTACATGTCCATGGGAAAACCGATCCTAATACTTGTTTCCCCCTTTTGGCCCTGTTTCCTATATGTCTGCAGGAACAAAAGGCATCCTGCTGAGAAGGGTTGTTGCCAGTGGCCCTTCAAAGGCAGCTTTACATATGAAGCTCGCCTTTGGGCCAACACCGTTTGCAGCCTTCCTGGGGGAGGAGTTCATTCTTTGTTCCTGGGCTAGTGCTTTTGTTCATGGGCCTGGGACTCGTTCATGCATTTCTTCTGGTGGTCAGGAACCCGTCTATGTGTGAATGGTCTTTGTGACGCTGCTGTACCAGCTAGAGTGCAGGGCATTAACTTTCCAAAAAGTCCTTAAAATTAATAGTGACAATAAATTTGAGAGGACCATCAGATCTGCTTCCCACTCAGAAGTTAGACAGGTTTAAGTGTAAACCGTTTAACCCTGTGTTAGCCAATGGTGATCTTAACCTTTTCCCAGCAAAAGGACAATTTGGAAGTGTTGCTGGAGAGACACATAGGACTTTGTAGGCCTGCTTTAGGGTAGTCTGACATATATACTCAAGGGAAATGATCCCTCTGCCATTAGAGGTAATGGCAAAGTCAAATTGGCAGTGTGGCACACTGTACTTTCAGTCTGCAGTGGCAGGCTGAGGTGTTTTCCACATTTTGTACTCGCAGGATGGCACAAAAAATGCTGCAGTCCTGTATGGACACTCTGCCTTACATGCCCTGGGTACCTGGGTATCATATACTAGAGACGTATAAGTGAGGCAGTGCTTGCCAATTGGGAATAGCCAATTAAACATGTGTTTGCATAGGAATAAAACTCTGGCACTGAGGTCTGGTTAGCAGGACTCAGTGCACTCTCAAAGTTGAAAAACCAGCAGCATGAGTCCCAAAAAGAGGGGGTGAACATGCAAAAAGATGCATTACCTTACATGCTTGTTTTATTTCTCTGCCAGCTTCTTTTTCAACCCTTCCAAAGGTCTGAGCTGTGGTCAGGGTGAAGGACACCGCCCTAGGGGGATGGATATCAAATTGTACCACAGCTTGATAGTTTTTGTTACCCTGCAGTGTTTTTCTTGACACTGTTAAACATTTCAGATTCACATTTTGCAGTAAGTTGCTAATACCTTTAGAGATATGTTTACTTGCATATATTACATGCTGCTATATAAAGGATTGTGCACCTCCTGCTGTACATCATAAGAAAATTTCAAGCTACTGTGGAGTTCCATAACCGAGTTCCTTTAGAACGTTTTGGGAATCCGAGGTGACTTGAAATATCCTTACCTTATTGCGTACACCAGAGAGTTCTTTATCCCATATAATACATGGTCACACTATTACCTTCCCCATAAACCATTTAAAGCATTGGTGTGTAAGTCTTTCATATGAAATAGAGGGGTTGTTTGCAAACATTAAAAACAAAACTTTTAGTGCAAAATTAAACACATCAAAAACTGTTAGATATTTGTTGCAAAAAGATACTAGAAACCGTTCAATACAAGGCAGTTTAAAAAAAAACTGCAATAGCTGCAATTTGTAGAAACATGCAGAGACATTCTAACTTTTCTATAATTATCCTAGGAGTACAAACATAAATGCTCTTTCTGTTTGTCACTAAAATTCCACAGACTAAAGAAAAGCAAGGCTTGTTTTTCGTTTCTTTAAGCAGATCGTAACCTGACCTGCTTTTCGCCTTCACTGCTGGCTATGGCAGCAGGATTTGTGATGTCAGAACTCGACTGTAATAACTTTTTACAATCAAGTTCTGACGTCTTTTCTTTATAAACCACTCTGGTGACTCACAACTCTTTTTAGACAGGCGATTATTCTGGGATTGCAGAATCCCGTGTATTATATTTGAATAATTGCCTAGCGTTATTATGGTGGAACCCATATAATTCTTATGTCAAAACAACGTACATCCCTTCCTCGTTTAAGTCGAATTGTTGGGGACTGCGGGCATGCGCGCGCCTACATGTGTGGTGCGCGTGCTCTTCTCAACCCACGGCCTTCTTTTGGAAGAACGGCAGTTCACAATGTAATGGACATGAAAACGGAGTTGCAGAACCTATTAAATTATGGTGAATCATCATGCCACAAAAAAAACTGACAACTGTCCAGAAATGTACAGTGCAAAAACCTGGCTAATGGCGTCTTCACGATAATAGATCGTGCTAATGTTGACTTACGGGGTCTCACAGCTGTGTAATCGTAGAGAACGCAGAAAAAGATATGGCACTCCGAGGATCACGCGCTATACAGCAGGTGGACTATATTCCAGTGAACGATAGGCACACTGAAAGAAATGGGTTTCAATCTGCAGGAGAATGGGAATGCATTGGTTTTTTGTAATTGTGCAGGAAAAAGTCATCATTATCAGCACACGTGATGAAAGAATGTAATCAAGCCATGGGCAATATTTCAGCTAGAAGTGCAATTATACTGGTATTGGAGTTTAATCATTTGAAATTTCAGATTGCAGCTGATGAGCCACCACCGGAAGATTGCAGTGCATTTGTCATTATTCACGGGGAGCACACCTGCGAGCCAAGTGATATGAAGAAACTTCTGAGAGGAGCATCAGAAAGGTGACTATCCTGAAGCAGATCTTTAATGTTTGGGAAAATGAATGGTTGAACAAATGGTTTTATTATTTTGTTTTTTGTTTAGTTAAAATACCTTTTTTTTGTGCACTTAGGTTAAACAGAAAGGGTGTTCATGAGCCTGTGTCCATCAACATGGCTAAATACGCATTGACAAATCCAGTCAGCATGTTTTTATTGTACAAGAGTATGCTAACAGTTTTGGTGCACGCTTATGTCGTCATATTAAAGCTAGACATAATGGTTCTTCCAGTGGATGCTTATCAGTGTACATGGAGTGCTCCAGCAGGAGAAAATGTATTTTTCCAGATCCTCTCACCATTCCTGAATTCTCAGTAGAACGTAAGTATAGATATTTAGAATCCACAGTGCCAAACAAACTTCATCTACGCATATACGTTGAGCACTATGGATACATATGGCAGTAGATGGTTCTAAAATGTCTGTTCAGCTGGAGACTTCTAGTTGCAGATTCCTTACCTTAGAATTATCCCCAAGCGAAAGACTGGATCTAGAAATTCTTGAGATGTGTCCATGTATGCCAGTAGGTAGTGGTTGGGTAGGTGTCATCCGCCCGGAAGTGCCATGCATGTGTCTATATAGGTGTCACACAAGTGCGCTAACATTGCTTCTTTTCGGGCCAGTCAGTGCAGAACCAGAGAGAGCTACTCCCAGTCAATTTTAGACCTATTTTTTATATTTTTTACATTTTGTCAAAGTTAGATTTGAGATTTGGTTTCTGTTAGTGTACTAGGAATGTCCCCTAAAAACAGTGGGTTTCAAACCTTGTGGTACCTGTCACATTCAGAAATCTGTGACACACCCACACTTGGTTTAGTTGTGGTGCTTGGAGCTGGACCATAAACAAAAGACGTGCAAGGACTGCCGTGCTATGAATCCTGAGGCACTGTGGGAACTTCCCTTAAGCTCCTCGCTGCCCAGTGCTTTCGATCTTGGTTGTGCAGAAGGTCCAAGGACTGCTCGCTGTGCAACTACCAACAGTCGTTATCCCTGTCCAAGTTGTTGGCTAAGTCCCACAAGTGGAAGAAGAAGTAAAAGAAGTCGAAGTGCTCTTCAGCTTCACCATGCCGATCCAAGTCTTCGGATGAGGCGCAGAAATGACAACACCACTCAAGGCATCGCTCCATGACTGAGCCTGCGCCTGGGCCCACTCTGCGCCTCCCAGAGTTTCCCATAGCTAGTGCGACACCCTCCCAACTCAAGGTATTTTATGAGGCCATGCATCTCATGTTTGGGTGGGCTGACCTCTCTGGAGCACCTTCAAGTCCCATGGGTTCGGGAGGGGCCCCTACTGGATTGCCCATGCTGGGTCCGCCCTAGGTGCTAATAGGTCTCCATGGATCCAGAGCGACTCCGCCCACTAAGCGGCAAACTTTCACAGATACTGCTCTTGTGCCATCATTCCTGACACTGCAGATGCTTTGCAGTGGTGCCAACCTCATTATCAGGACTCTGACACGGAGACGGAAAGGCATCACCCATCGGCTGGTACCATTCCTTCCGAATTAGAGCCAGTGCCTTTTTCTTTTGATAAGCCTGGAAAGGGGAACGATTGGGGGGAGTGAGGGCTTTTATGGATTCCACCATCTCATGACAAGCCAGAGGATAACTGGTATGAGGAACTGGCAGATGCCAGTGGTTTGGACACCTCACCAGGCACTGGCTTGATCTCTCCTCCTGACATGGCTACTGAGGAGGGAGCCTCTTTTGCAGTGGTGGTGCAGAGGGCGGCTGAGGTCCTGAACCCTACAATGCCCTCAGTGGCAGCCAAGATGAACGTCTTGACAGAGGTGCTTCAGCCGGGGGGCCCCCCCACCTCCCCACACCCCAACGGAACCTCTCCTCCCATTCAGTGAAGCCCTCACAGATGTCCTACTTGGTGCCTGGTCTAAGCTTGGCACATGGGCTCCTGTGGACAGGAGGATTGCCACCACCATCTCCCGGCTCTTGGGACCCCAGTTTTCTCACTCAGTATCCCACCCAGAGAGCTTGGTGGTCCAATCTTCCACCTTCTGAGTTAACCCTGGCATGTTCCCTACCACTCCACTGGATAGGGAGTCCAAAAGGCTGGACACCTTTGTTAAGAGGATGTTCCCTTCTGCCAAGCCAACACTGCAGTCGATAAACACTGCCTGCCTTTTGGGCTGATACACCCATACTGTGTTGGATTCATTTGCACAAGTGCTGCCCTTGGTCTTGGAGGAAGCCCAAGCCATAGTCGCTCATGCCATACTCGCCCAAGCCATTGCTGACGGACAGGGTGCCGCAAAGTTCACCAGACGATGTTGGCTGGACACGACTGACTCGCTAGGAAGAGCAATTCCATTGTCACGCAAACGCCATACCTGGTTGAGAACCACTGGCTTTTCAGGGGATGTACAGGGTTCCCACAAGGACATGCCATTTGATGATTCTCGCCTCTTTGGCAAAAAGGCAAACTCAGTGCTGGATCGCTTTAAAGACAGCAGGGCTATGGCTAGATCCTTGGGCCTGTCCATGGCTTCCCTCCAACCCCAGTCTGCCTTCACCTCTTCTGTGGATACAGTAGGGGCTGCCAACTGCATCTTTTCCTGTCCAGCTACCAAGGGTCAAGGGGCTTCCTACCCTTTTCGTGGCCATGGACACTGTTCCCACAAACCGCATGGGACCACCAGTCAGAGGTCGGCTAGTCCAACACCCTCTCCTCCCTCTCCCCACAACCCCTGTCCACCACCCGGCAGCCTCAGCCCCCATGTCCCTTTAGTTTGCCCTCATATCAGCATGGGCATTTAGTGGGAGGCACGATTCGCTATCACCCATAACTTGCCCTGCTGGTAGACCATAACTTCTGACAAATGGATTATTCAAATTGTCCAGAGGGGTTACTCCATCACCATTCAGGAACCCCTCCACCTCCACCCCCAACACTCATGCCACCTTTTCACGACTGGCTGTCGGAGGACCATCTCTTCATTCTCCATCAGGAAGTAATGGCTAAGGAGCCATCAAGAGTGTGTCAGCATCAGCAGTAGGATGTGGTTGATATTACCTCTACTTTCTGGTGCCCAAAAAGGACGGATGCCTCCATCCTGATTTAGACCTGCACCTTCTCAACTTTTTCCTCAAGTAGAAGCTCAAAATAATCCTGTTAGTTCAGGTCCTTTCTGCCCTCGGCCCAGGAGACTTGGTGGTAGCCCTGGATTTGCACGACACCTGTTTCCACATCCCTGTCCTGCCTGCCCACATGTGTTACCTGTGGTTTACAGTGGGCCACACGCACTTTCAGTTCACTGTGTTCTCCTTTCACCTTCCCAGAAGCCCTCAGGTGTTCACCAAGTTGATGGTGGTTGTTGCAGCTCATCTGCAGAGGTCAGGGGTTCCAGTCTTTCCCTATCTTGACGATTGGTTGTCGAAGACAGGCTCACCCCAGACAGGAATCTGCAGCCAGAAGTCTGTATCAGATGAACAATTACTTACCTTTGAAATCTGGAAGAGACTGTATCGAGCTGACAATTCCTTATCGGCACTCCCATCTTTCTCATGCTGTGAATGGATTTCTACTTAGAGTCACCCTCAGGAAGCACGTAGCACACCAGCATTCTTTGTGGCACTGCACTTCTGGCGTGGACTGATGTCAGCGCATTGGGGTGGCGCCAATTTTGGCACTGTGCACGTCACTTCCAGTGACAACAGCACAGAGCCAAATGATGCCACCTACCAGCTCCAAGGGATTCAGCTGAAGAATTTACAGATCCAGTCCGACATCTGGGGATGATTCTGAGGAATCTGTGGCTAGATAGTCTGTACCAGATAAGGCATTACTGAAGGTAAGTAACTTGTTCTTTTGTATGGGAAGTTTGTTACTTTAGGAAATGAAACGGATACCCTAGCTATGAAGGTGGGCAAGCAATGGATCTTAAAATGAAAAATTGGTTGTCTAAAACCGTACTTTCCTTCTCTGTTTTCTCATGTTTTTGTCAAGCTGAAATCTGGTGCCTACAACTTCAACGCCTTAACTCAGCTGCCACTTTAACTCAGGAGGTGGGAGCCCTAGCAGGACATGGCAGCAGATTAATTAATACTGAAGGGCCGCCAGTGGGGCGCAAACTGTTAATTGCTGACAACTACATTCAAATAGCTAACTCACCAGTAGAAAAGTGCCATTTGAATACTCACATCTCTCCCTCACTGCTTTGTCCATAGATCAAGTTAATTCTGGCTGCATCAGGCCTACTTTATTCCATGAGTCTGCTGAGGTCCTGTGCTTGGCCTTCTATGTTGGCCTAGTGCTAATTTGTTGTGGACATTCTCTTGATAAACCAGCACACTGTTGAAGGACAGTTGTTTCTGAAGATATCAGGCTTTTCTGAACACAGTATTCTGATGCAACAGCTCTAGCAGGATTTAACATGCTTGAAAAAGTAATTAAAATTGTCCCATCAGAATGAAACAGGAAATGCTTTGGTTTATACTTCCTTTGTATTGATTGCAGTAAGTCTGTAGTTGAGTGAAATTAGCAATTGAAATGCAGTTCGTATATCAGATGCACTTGCTGTAGTTGAAAATCTGCAGTTACCCAGATGGGCACTCCAAAGTCATGTAAGATAGCAGCTTTTGTTATTGACCTTTCTGGACTTAGTGGTGTCCATCTTCTGATTCATTGATTATCCGATCTAGGATGGGAGTTCTGCTTACTGCCAGGTCAGGAACATGAGCAAAGGGACTGTGGACCACCATCCCAGCAAGTGTCGGTAAGAATGGTACTGGGCCGTCTGTTCCTGGAGGAACTTGCTCTGACTGACGCACCCATGCATAGGGACACATGGATTTTTGCTAAAAGCCCTCATATAACTTTTAACTCTTGTACTCACTATTGGGGCTTAGTTTGGATGACGCCACATGTGAATGGGGACTAACCATCCTCCATAGACTGTGAGGTGGGACAGGAGCTGACCCGGGTAACGCTAGCGGGCCTGTCTTAAGACAGTGTATATTGTCCTTTTTACACATAATCAAATATCTGATTGGGCAATCAATTATTGGGGTTGCTGGGCATATTTTGAGATGAGTCTATGCTCACCTTACACCTACTTCCTCCCTGATAAGCCTTTGACTGCTTGACCCGCGCTACCACTGAGAGTCAGGTGCTGAAGGCATACCTGGCTGAGTTGCTCAGAGCCCATAGTAGGTCTGGCCGGAGTACTGTATAAGGCCTCAACCAATACGGCTGGGCTCAGGAACTCCTGCTAGCCCCTTGGCCTTCTGAATGGGGTTCAGACATGAAGTTATCCCTCATCTATTGTAATGCAAGGACTCCTTAAGAGGCGGAATCATGCACCAAACAGTTATTACCATGAAGTCAAGCATGAAATATTCTTCTGGGTGCAGTGGAAATGCCCTCTATGCATATTTTAAAGAATTGGGAACAACATTCGGTCTTGGAGACTGATATATTGTCAAGACAGACTGATTTGTTTTTCTTTGGAGTTTAAACAACACATACATTGACATACAATTTGTGTAAAAATAGCATTTCTACAGATTTCCAACTAGGAAAAATAATAATGATATTAAGCTTTGATAATCATGGTCTGCTAATCCTAAAACACAAAAATGCCAAATGTATAGGTGTACTCACAAGCCCTAAACAATGCATTTGAAAGTTTGGTGCCGAGCTTAAGAATCTCTACCCGCAGCGCCTCTACATGTATGAATTTAAGAACACATTTTCAACCTGATTATCCCTCTAAAAAAATGTGTCCTCCGAGGTTCTATTTCTGTGGGAAATATAGCACTTAGGTAGATATCAGTTCTGAACAGCAACAGAATAACTTATCTCAAATATGAACACCCTTTACTGGCTGTGGTACGTAAATGACCGACACACACTGGTGAGTAAACTAACAAAAGTAATTTCGTTTTTTTTTTTATTTTAAGTGTTTTGTAGCACATATTCTACAAAGTGAATTGCATTGTCATTCCTGATCAGGTTATCATCTAGAATATACTTCAGTGGCTTAATAAATGATTTCAAACAATTCCCTCAAGCTTTTCAGGTTGCCTACCATCAAGGGAACGACTCTGAAACATAAAAATAAATGTTATGATTTGTACGTAGAATAGAACCTAAAATAGAGTTGAGAAATGTCTCTGGATCTCATTACAAAACTAGTGTTCCAGTCAAGCTGGGGTGCTAAAAGAACACAATGTCACAGTGTAAAAAATAACCTGACACCAATTAAATAAATTAAGCATAACCTTAACAAATATTTCAAATGGGCAGGTTGTTACCTCAACCACAGATCCTTGTAAAAAGAGACTAATATTTAGGACATCGCAGCTGTGTTGTTTGCTAAGGACATCTTGAGGATTTTCAGAAAGTTGACAAAGGAATGCATTCTGCTTGTTGATTACCATTGGCTTTGTGTTTATTAACTCGCACTTTCTGGCTTTCCATTTGCTAGCTTTATTTGCTTTAAACTCTCTCATTTCAGTTCGTCCCTCCCGTTGCCTAAACTGTGTTTTCTGTATCCTTCCACAAACTCGCTTTCTGTTACCAGCCCTTTAAATCTTGTTCTTACATTTGCTGTGCATTCAAAGACTGAGGCTAAATATCAGGCACTCTCTTCCAAGGGTGCTTGTTTACTTTCTTTCTCTGACTTCAAAGTGAGAGGATTTTTGTGACAATCTTGCTCGATGCTGGGGGTAGGAATCAGTTTAATTTTAGCATACAGCAATGTTTAAATGAACTAAGTATTTCAGAATATATTAGAAATGTGAATGCACAGATGAAGCACATTTTGTGCTATTTCTGAAGTGTGTTGGAAACAAATACTTTAATATTATCAAAATAAATCATTAAACTAGGTGACGCAATGTCCACACAATTTCATCTGTGAACTGCCTAGTTTATTAGTAAACTGTATGTATGTGTAAATGTAATGGTCATTTCAATTGAAAATGTGTTGTCTGTAATGGTAGTGTGCTACCTCACCTTGAATACTCCACTCTAGGCCCCTCAACTCTACTCTTCACCACTACAAACCACTGCACTTTACTCTACTCTGTACCACTACATGCCACTGCACTCTGCACCACTCCAAGCCACTTCATGCTGTACCTCTACTCCACCCTATACTACTCCACTGTATGCCAAAGCACTTTTTGTATCTCTACTCTACACCACTGCACTCTTTGCCACTGCAGTCTACATCACTCCAGTGTAGGCCACACCAATCTACTCTGCACAACTCCACTTTATGCCACTGCACTCAACACCACTCTGCACTCTACGCCACTGCTCTTTATGCCAATTCACTTTACGCCAGTGCACTTTACTCTGTAACACTCAACACTATGCCCCTGCACTCTATGCCAATCCAGTGTACGCCACTCTAACCTACTCAGCTCCACTGCCCTCTGTGCCACTGCTCTTTACACCACTTTACTCTGTTACACTCTATGCAACTGCACTCTACCCTGCACCACTCCACTGTACTCCACTTTACTGTACTCAGAAGCATTCTACTTACGCCACTGCCCTCTATGGGGAAGGTGTATGTAGATGCAATTTTGCATTTCCTAAATAGCGACTCCATAGAAATCGCTATTTTGGAAATGCAAAATGTGTATCAAAATACCGATTTCCTACAAAGTAGGAATCGCTATTAGGAAATCGCAAATAAGCAATCCGATGCCATTTGTGACAATGGGCTCGTTTTGTATTTCCCGAATAGCTATTTCCCATAGAACCAGGGATTGCTATGGGCAAAAGCCCCCCGTAATGCACCCCAAAAATAGTGGTGCACATGTAGAGCACACATATACCTTAGGGGCATGTGTGCGCTCTATTGCACTTTGAAAAGAAGCATCTTTGGGTGCTTTTTTAAAATTGCACATGGTTGCCACGGGCTTGAAGTCAATGGTAATTGCATTTCCTAAATGCCTAATTCACATTTAGGTCATGCTTTGTACATCTGAATAGGAATCGCAAATACGTAATCCCTATTTGCGGTTTCTTTAAGGGCTTTGTACATCTTACAAGCCTCTTTAGCATTTCTTAATGGCCCAAAATAGCGACTAGGACTGTTAGGAGATACTAAGTGGCTCTGTACATCTGGCCCTAGGTCACTCTACTCTACTCTGCACCGCTCCACTCCATGCCACTGCGTCACTCTACTCTTAACCACCTCACTCTACGCCATGCACTCTATGCAACTGCAAATTATACCACTGCACTGTACTGCTCGCCACTCTACTCCACCCTACACCACTGCACTCTGATATTCTACTTTGCAATACTGCACTCTCGGCCACTAAATGCTACGCTACTTTACCTTGCACTGCTCCACTCTATGCCACTGCACTCTATGGCACTATACTGCACTCTGCACTGCTCTATGCTACTCTACTCTGCACCACTCTATGCCACTGCAATCTACGTAACTGCACTCAGCACCACTGCATTCTACTATGCACTACCCTAATCTACACCACTGCCTTCTACAACGCTGCATTGTATGCCGCAGAGTTCAATGCCACTGCACTATTAAAACACCACTGTACTCTGCAGCCCTTTACGCCAATGCACTCTACACCAGTCCACTCTACTCCATGTCACTCCAGTGTATGCCACTCTACGTGGCTCCACACTACAGCACTCCAATACTCAGCACTAGCTGCCTCTCCACTCTTCAACCCTGTAGTCCACTCTTCGCCATTACATTCTATGACACTCCACACCACTCTCCTCTATGCCATTAACTTTTAGCCATGCTGAACAGCAGCTGCGCTGGTGAAGAGCATGAATAAAGCACATTTGACCTATTGGGCTTGCCAATGCTTGTTGCAAAGTAGTTGCTGCATGACCGAAATCAGCAAAGCAGGGAAAAGGCTTTTATCCCTTACATTTTCAGCGTTTTTAATTTGGCCCGGTTGTATCTCATGAAGTATTAATTAAAGGACTCAGGCGGGCAAAGCAGCAGCCACTGGGCTCAACCGACATTTTCCGTTTGATCACAATTTAAATTTTGGCTCGCGACATTTGAAACAGTCTCTTTACATTGTTGTAGGCAGAGGGGTTTTAATTGCTAGACAGATTTAATAATTGCTAAAATATTATATAGGTAAACAGCATGCAGACAGTTCTACCACATGAAAACACATTACTGCCTGAAGAACAAACTTGCTGCTGCTGAAGTATTTACTACAAATCTATCATACATTAGACGCGTGACCATAGGAATGAATCCTGCCATATTAAAAGCTGAAACGTGATTGTTGAATTTTTTATAAACAGAAAAAATAATGCAGTGATATTAGTTTTTACACGAGTTGCAAATCAACAAAGGAATAGGTTGACAATCGAGAGCCAAACAAGCAAAATGTTTTTGGATTTGAACAGTGTGCTTAATTTGCATAAACACGCTAATGCACAAAGCAACACTTTTGAGTTGAGGTAGAATTTATCATGCTAAAAAGTACTTTTCGACTGAAGTATTTTGATTAAACTTTGTTTACGGTAATACAGTATTGTTGGTACTTTAATGAGAATTATGTCAAAGGAGGAAGGGATACAAGGGCTACAAAGGTAGGAGAAGGAAAATCCATAGTTGTGAAATACTTTTATTTTTAAGTTATACACGTACTATGTATAACATGTAAATTAATCACCCCCTCTTTAATCACAGTAAAATTGCTCTGGAATGTAAATATAATAGAAACTACTTGAAGTGATGGAGGAGTTCTAAAATGGCCTCCAAATAATGAGGGCCCTGTCGTCGCCTTTAATATCCGCTAAATCACCCTTAAATCTTGGCCATTAGGAACAAGCTGCATAAATCTATGCTCGGCTGCATTGACATTTTCTGCCCATTTTGAGGAGGATGACACACTGGATCCCAACACATACCTGCAGTGTGCCCTGGCCCATGCGCGTGGCGTGAGAGCCCTCCCCTGAGGGAGCTGCAAATTGAGTTTCTGCTGCAGAGGTGTGTTTTGGTATATAGCAGCCTCTGAGAGAGTCCAGTGTTGGCCGCTTTGAGAGAGGATGCACTGTTGGTGCGCTGTAGCACTGCAGGGAAGGGCACAGCTGCTGACGGCCTGGTGGGAGATGCCACAAAGGTTCTGTGGGTGCCTGGGCCGTTCTGAGATGTAAGGCGAGCACTCCAGGTGAGCTAATGGAAAGGGTGATGGCTCTTGGAAGATTTGCTTGGGGGGTGGGGTGCGGATAACTGTCCAGTAGGCCCTTATGGATCTTGAGAGACCAGGCATTGTGCTGACACTTTGGCCTGCTTATACCAGGGTCTGGCATGTCCTTTGGGTATCAACGTGTTCAGATTGCAGGGCGACTGGCCACACTCACCCTCCAGCTTTGATGAGATTTACAACAGGCCTGATAACCATGCTAGCATAGTGTGCTAGCAAAATAACTGATCTCATGATATATTCTCCTCTGTGCTATCAGAGAGAAGTAAGAATTGAAAAGACTGAAGAACTGTGATTGAGAACCATCCATACATGCAAGGTAGAAAGAGTGCCCTGCTATACCCTCACTGCATCCAGGTGGAATTATCTAACGTAATAATTAGTCACTGCCTTTGACGACTTTACGAGGCTTGAATCTAAGGACCCTCCCTCCAAGGGATATCTCCTTTCTTACCGTAAGAACACACAGTCAACAATCCACCCTATTCCTCAGAAGCGCATAAACTCATTTGCAGAGCGCCACAGGGTCCTTCTCTCAGCCCATCTCGCTTCATCATCTAGATTACTCCACTTGCTGACGTCATCCATGCACATCACATCAACATACTTATCTATGTTGACGACACACAACTGATACTGTCCCTCTCAGACAAATCACACACAACACCAGGAACAACTTTAACCCATGAATGACCGAAGTGGCCACCTCAATGAAATCCACCTGCCTCAAACTCCACACGAACAAGCCTTAAGTGGTCATCTTTAGACATGATCCCTTGCTGTGAGACACCACCCGGTTGCCGACAGACCTAATACCCAACCCCACCACACCTGCAAGAAACCTCACCCTCCACACCCTGAGAATGCTGAAATAGCTATACTAGTGGCTACATAACAACAACAGGAAAACCATCAACCAAGCCCTCATCACCCGCAGACTGGACTGCGGAAACGCCCTCTACACTGGTATCAGCAACCAACTGAGCAAAATACTTCAGACTGTCCAGAACACAGCAGCCAGAGTAGTCCTCAACCTCCCACACACCGCGTGTCAGGGAACTACACTGGCTACCTATACACCAGAACGCACAATTCAATCTCCTCACATCAGTGCTTAGTTTGAAAAAAATAATAATAATAAAAATAAGTGCTAATGTCCTCGTCAGGAGACCCTTTCCACTTGCTTTGTTGTTTCCGCTGTCAGCTCTGCCAATTACAGTAACATCACAACTACTAAGTATCACACCCCCACAAGCATGACAATTCTTAGTATTTCAGGCCCCACATCTATAAGAATGACTTTAGTGACAGGCATGAGTTATTTTTTAATGTGTATTGAATTATTAAACAACTATTGTTGTGCTTGTCTCTAAATTAGACAAACGCCACCACCATGTGGTAGACTGTCATAAGTGCTGGTGCTGATAATTCACAGGCTCAACTAAGCACTTCCTCACACAGCCATATAAAGCACTGCATAAAACAAGTTCAGCCTACCTAAATAGCAGAGAATACTTCCATCAACCCTCCAGGCACCTTTGTTCAGCCAGACTCTCACTAGCACATGTATAACGAATACGTGAAAACGGAGCACAAGATTGTGCCTTCTCATATATCACTCCTAAAGCATGGCAAAACCTCCCACATCACGTCAGAGCCTTCTCATTGCTTCCTGAATTCAAGAAGAAGCTGAAGACCTGGCTTTTCACATAAGTCTCCCAAGGCAAGCCCCACAGACCTGCAAAGTTCCAAGAGACTCTTGTAGGTGACGGGGCACTACAAAAATATCCATAACATCAACCTCTAAATTCACCATACCTGGAAGACAAACACTCACTGAAAGACATAGGTGTACTGTGTGTGCCTGGGAAACTGGTATCAAGCAGTTTTGCCCATTCTGTGTCTATGGGAAAATGTGTTCATACATATGGCCCCTGGTGAGGTAATTTCTGCAAAGGTGGCTGGAATGTAAAAGAGAAACAGTCGCTCACCATAAATTAGTGCTGTACCACAACTTCAACGGGGAAGATGGACAACAAGCAAACAAGACTTTCCTTCTATCCTAAAAGATACGGTAGTTCAACAAGTAGAGTTACCTGCAGGAAGAAACTGAAACTTCAGTTAACAAAGCTGAAGATGTGAAAGAAGTATGCAATATGTTAACGGAAATGAGTGGTAGCTTGAGCAGCATAGATAGTATAATCTACTTACGACCACCAGAGACATCCACCTGACTGAGCGTTTAGATGAGCAAGCTTCCAGAATCAACCTAACTGAAAGAAGGATCTCAGAAATGTAGGACGATTCTGCTGCCAGAAACAAGAAACCTACTAATGTGGAGAAAATGCTGAAATACATCAGTGCTAAAAACAAAGACTCAAAAGTGAAATCCTGTAAGAACAACCTGGGAATCCTAGGCCGACTGGAGTCTGCAAACATTTGCGAGATGGAAACATAAAGTTTAAAACATGATCACTGATGTCTTCGACAGGGAGAGCTTATAGCTGACCTTTATAGTAGAAGGCACCCGTAAGTCACTAGGCTTAGTCTGTCGGGTGTTCCACTGTGGCCAATAACTGCACACTTACTCAGCTTTAAAGACTGAGTCACAGAGCTAACGCTGGCACACAAAAAAAGACACCTACAGTCTCAAGGCTCAACAATTTCACTGTACTTGTACTTCACAATTGCGGTTGGGAAGCACGCTGTAGATTCATCATTGTCAAGAAATAAACTTCAATAAATGGCGTTAAACGTTCCTTGTTATATCCTGCAAGACTGCAAATTATGTAGGAAGACAAAGTCAATATTTTCACGGACCTGCAGGTGACAAACTCATTAAGGAAAAAGATCTGCAAAGAAAGACCTCACACAATGAACCAAGTACCCAAGAGATCAGTGTCAGGCAGAACAGAAGAAACCGACTAGTTGGTTGATTGGTAATGTTGTACTGTAAATACCCTAAAGCTCGGTAAGGAACAGTAATAACTCATGGACTTAATTTTTCTGCATTTATATCATACTTCAACCCAATCAATTCAGGCTGAAGCAGGTCCTCAAATTATGGTACTATACCTTAAATTGGACAAGTTGATGAAAAAAAGCTGCAGCGTTTTTTTCATATTAAGATACGTATGAATATACATTAGAAATAACAACTGTAGTACACAGATGGCCTAACTTCACCGAGCATAGTATCAACAGTTGTAGGCAGCAGAGATACACCCTTACAAGTATGGATGAAATGAAATGATAATGGCTAGCAAAGCGTCAACTCAGTATTTAGTATAACAAAACTGGGTAAGCCTTGAGGGATATTATAAAAAATTGCAGACTGAATTAAACTTCAGGAGGCAGTTGCTTCCCCACTTAAGGCCCCTCAGCGATGTATGCCACAGTTGCTGTTATGTTCACTGGGGGTTGGGGCTGCGAGCATTGAGGCTGGCTTCCGGGCGCTGTGTGCCTTCAGGGAAAGTATAGGCTAAGAAGTATCAATAATGGCAAACCTTTAGGAAAACATGAACCGAACCGGCAGCATGAGCTATGCAACTGGGCTCTAACAATAAGTGACACATTCAATTTTTTTCCCAACATATTTTGTTGGTAGTTTGTGATAGACAACAAAGGGAAAATATGGTAAGCCCCATCTCATTCAGTGAGAATATTTTCCGTACATGTGGTAATAAGCTGGGGCATACTTAGGTATACATTATAGTCTGTAATTTGTGCGATGTTGGATGTTTCTAACTATGCTTGTGTATCATTGGTCCTGCAGCTATAGGTTATCGTGACGGTGGGAAACCACCTTTACCATGCAGCCAGAACCACGCAGTGCTTTTCCAACGTGGTCAATACAACAAACACGTTGTTATCATATGTTCCCTTACCACACAAGTTGTTACAGTGACTTGCTTTAGGGAACACCTTGTTAGACTGGTGTTAGATTTTAAGCCCAACCCCTTCCTTACTGTTGTGCAGACTGGATTTGGAATAGTAAATTATACTATTCCAAAGTCCAGCGGTTTCCTAAAGCAAGTTGTTGTAACGACTTGCGTGGTAAAGGGACACGTGGTAACGATGTGTTCATTGTATTGTCTGTGTTGTAAAGGCATGCCTGCTAAACACATGTTGGCTCCGCCATACAACCAGTGACAGAAGTAATTGTAATAAACATAAAAATAACTCAACACAAAGCCTCCCTCCCTTTTGCTCCGTCCAGTTGTTGCCAAGTAAGAATAGCACTAGTATGGTTGTGTAAGGTCAATGTCAAGTGTAACCCAAGGGGTATTTAAAGCCGTTGAGGGGCCCCGCATGGGCTGATATCCAGATCATCACAGGGAATAGCAGCGCTCTGTCAGTCCGGGGATGTGTATACAAACTATAGATACTGTCAATGGGGTTAACTATGGTGTGGCGCGAAGCTGTCGTGGTCAAGGTTCTTGTCTTGCTTAAGGTCATCCAGTAGACCCTCCCAGGTGCGGGCTGTCTCTATCCGGACCCTCCCATGTTTGGCATCCCTCATCAGTTTCATGCTCTCATGTTCAGTCCAACAGGTGAGGTCGCTATTTCATCTTGGTAACTGTGGGCCCCTGGCAGTTAATGGTTATTTGTCTTTTGGCTAATATAAGCACAAGGTCTATAAATTTGGTAGTTACTTTGCACTTGGCTGGTTTAAGATGAAGGCTCAAAATGTATTTTGAGACAGAACTATATTATGGTCAGTGATGTCATAAGTCAATGCCAATATGTCCACCCAGAAGCCTGAGTTGTGTGGGCAGTCCCATACCATATGTAATAACTCAGCACCCTCCTCACCACATCGCGGGCATGCAGCCTGGGTAGATCTTAAATATTGATTTATTTTACCCAATGTGAGATATACCCTATGGAGGCAGAAGAAATTAATTAACTTGAAATGGGCATTCCATTATACTTTGGCGGGGTAGGGGGGAGTGATAGTGAGGACTTTCATCCAGTCCACATCTAATATGGGAGCTGCAAGGTCAGTCGCCCATTTATCCTGCAGGTCCTGCAAGGGGGAGCGATCATATCCTCCTGCAAAGCAGGACCTATAACAGCTTTGCACCTACCCGTGGTGGTACATAGAATATGACACAGTATATGTGTTGTTGGTTCTGCACGGCCATCCCCCCATTTCCTATGCAGTACTGGTAAAAAAAACATCCCATACAGTAGGAGCTGTCCTGCTAGTAAATTGTACGCAAGTTGCAAGTCCTCAAATATCTGCAGTTGCCCTCCAGCATTAAGGTTGCCCAAAGTCTCAGTGCCCAGTGCCGCCCAATCTATCACTAGTGGTCAGACCCCTGAATGTAAGAGGACTAAAGTCTAACTGAGAGGAGTCTCCAATTAATAAGGGGCTACTGTTTTTGCAAGTATCATATCCAGCAGTGTTTGGCCATGGACTGGAAGCACCTGGGCCCGGTCCTAAGCTTCTTGGGATCCAGAATCAGCTGAGACCTCCACTAGGAGGTAGGCATGCCTACTCCAGCTTCCACCCCACTCAACCCCCCCTGAATTCTGGCAGCTACATAGTGCGTCACGCACTGCATTTGAGTTTCTAAGTATCATGATGTGAAATGTGGGGCCGCAAGGCCTCCATTGAGGCTGGGGCGCTGGAGTTTCATAAGTGCCAGTCTACGCTGGCCCCTTATTCCAAAACAAATAAATCAACAGTGTGTTCAGTTCCCTAAACTTACTTCTGGGTATGATTATAGCGAGGGTAGCAAAAAAGATATAATAGTCTGTGCAGGGCTATCATTTTGGCTACCGCAATTCTGCCCTTCACCGAGAGGGGGTGTTTTCTAGAATCCTATGCCGGCACGGAGCGCCGCTATTGCTGTCTCGATATTACCTTCTAGGATATCGGGTTCATTTCTATAGAGTTGGATCCCCTGATATCCCACCTGGGTCCCTCGGGGTCCACAGCATTCTTTTCCAGGAGCATAAAGGGGAAAAAGCAGGTCTTTTGCCAATTTGTTCACAGCCCTAATAAATCTCTGAAGTCTTCCAGGGGTTGGGAGGCTATGTCAACGTCAGTTCTTTTGTCATTGAGGAAAAGCAGCATGTCATCAGCGTACAATGCTATGTGATGTATTTCACCCAGAGCGTCAAGGTCATCATAGTGTGCTTCCTGTCTAGCCTTACACATCAGCGGTTCTACTGCAATGGCCAAGAGCAAGAGGGACTGGGGGCATCCCTGGCTTGTGCCCGCTGCCCACAGTAAGCATCAGAAATCACCCCACCAACCCTCACTCTTACCATGGGTGAAGTATATAGCAGCTTAGTCCTGTTGATGAAGCCCCTGCCCAGGCCCACCTTCTTCATCACAGCATACAGATACTCAGTCTAGGGTGTAAAAACTTTCTCTATATTTGTGGACATCACAACTGCCTTGTGATTCAATTATGGGGCTACAGCCAACATAATCTCTGTAACCCTACTATATTTAAGGCTGTATTCCACTGTGGAATAAAATCTGTCTCGTCTGCTTAAATGAAGCGCTCGCTGCATATAAGACAGGAGCCGTATGGCCAGTGTCCTGGCCAAGATTTTGTAGTCGACATTTAACATCGACAGGGGTTTATACACTGCAACATTGTGTGCCAGGTGTCCCGGTTTAACCAAGGGGGCAATCCGTGCCTCCCTCATAGTAGGTTACAGTGCACAAGGGCTTCTCGCCAACGTATATATCTCAAGGAAGCGGGGTACCAATAAATCACTGTATGCTGCATAAAACTCCATTGGGAGCCGGTCAGTGCCTGGTACTTTACCCCAGGCCATGGTGGTAATAGAAGCTTAGATTTCCTAGTTAGGAGCACCAGCCCCCCGTTGTTCAGCTGCATCCGGGGGAAGGGAGGGCATGGGGATCTGTGCAAGATATGTGAGCATGGCCGCTGTTGAGGCATGGTTGCGTTAGATGTATAGGCTGGTGCAATATTTCTTAATCAACTTGTTAATTTCAGGTTGCCTGTATACCCTGCCAGGTTGGTCATCCTCTAACTCCAGTATTGCTGATTCCCCTCTGTGATGGGGTTATTAACCAGGCCTACAGAGAGCCCGACATCCTGTTCTGCATGTGCTTGTGCCAGTAATGAAAACAGCAGTCTTTCGACTTGTTTTTCTCGTGCGTCCAAGAGCAGTGGATGTCGGGTGGGGCTTCGTGTCTCTCTCTTTCTAGTTGTCTAAAGGTGAGTTTCTGTGCTAGGGCCTCGCTTACAAGAGTTCTGCGGACACCCCCGATTGTGCTATGCACTGCCCTCTGATCACTACGTTGAACACATCCCATTCCACCAACGCAGAGGAGACTGTGTATTCTCAGTGAAATAGTGTTGAATTCCCTCCCGTCACGAAAGGCGGGGTCCTCCAAATTGTCACTTCTTAGCCATCATGTAGGGTTGCTGTGGTGTGTGAGGGGGAGTTGGTAGCCAATGTCTGGAGTAGTGGGTTATGATCAGATATGATTTTACCTAAATACTCAAAGTGAGTCACTAGTGTATGTACTGATGGTGCGCATAGAAAGGTGTCTAGGCATACATGTAAATCATGTGATGAGGAATGAAAGGTGTAGTCCCTGATGTCCTGATGGGTCAGTCTCCACGTGTTTAACAGCCCCAAGTGGGTTTGCCTCATCCAGAATCTGTCCACCAACCACAGCACAGGGAAGTCTCTTAACGGGGTATGAGCAATATAGTAAGGGCTCAGCAATACATTTAAAGTCGCCACCAAGGAGAATAATGTGGAGCATGAACAGAGTCCGTACCGGGGATAATCCATCAAAGAACTGGGCTTGGTCAGTGTTGAATGCATGCAAGTTAACAAGTGCGGTATATCTGTCCCTCAGCTACCCGCTAATCACCACGTATCTAGCTTCCCCATCAGTTTTCACCTCTAGAGCCTGGAAGGGCACACCCAGTCTCACCCATATGAGGAACCCTCTGATGAACGCAGAAAATATTGTGTTATAAAGCTGTCCCTCCATCTCTCATTGAGGGCTGCACCTTCCGGTGCTGTGAGATGGGTTTCCTAGGGCAGGGCAAAATGAACCCCGTTCGCTTCAGGTATGTCTAGACCTGGTTATCTCTTTGTCATAGTATTGAGCCCCCAGACATTCATTCCATGTTATCAGTTTTGTAGCGTATGCCACAGGCGGCCCATGGAACCAAGTAATTGATAGGGCAGTAGCCAGTGGTATCTAGGGATACCGTACGAGCCCCCAAGAAAACAGTAGTGTGAGATAGACAGGCATTATGTTACTGGATCGTGGCAAGTGTTCCCCCGGCTTCATATGTCTCTCCATAATGACCCACAGTAATCAGCGCCAGACGAGGGGGTGCAGAGGAGCTTGGTGGCTCGCATGCCACCCTCATGAAAAGGAACAGGATATGTCACCCAACAATGGGAGTCCAGGCACTCCCCACTATGGCATAGCAGGGGAGGGGGGCAGCACACCACTCTCTTTACTGCTACTGAGGTCACCCCAGGGCCCGCTGAGTTGCAGTTCAATGGTGGGGCCCCTCAGAATGTCTGTCGCTCCTGTAAATCTTCAGCAGACTAACACCCGGAACCATGGGAGTCTGATTTGGAGATAAGATGGACTACAATTTTTTGGAATCAAATTTGGCTTACATTCGATAAACTATCGACGTTTGCTTCTACAATTCAAGTGTTAAAAAAAGTATGTTTTTTACCCTTTTGTAAACTACACAAAATGAACTTGTCAGGAGATGAAAAATGTCGGTCCTGCCATTCTGAATTGTGTGCTTCAATACACATTATGCCATTGTGAAAACGCTCATAATTTTTGGAAATCGGTGTGGGAAAACCACAATGAAATACATGGCAGAAAATTATTGTTATGTGTCACTAAAACGTTTTTGGGAGCTTTCATCTTTCCTTTTTGGATTTAAGCTGTAAAAGTTTTAACATTGTTGGCTTATTTATTTGAGTTGCTCTTTAGCAAGTTACATCTTGTTGCAAAGATACTCAAAAGTTGTCTTTTTATTGGTTGTAGAATGATGTGTGTATTAATTACAAGTCAAATGCTGCTTATGTCGTTTGTATTGAATATAATTCAGAGACGTTAGTTTTAACTCCATTTAACCAGTTTTCGTTCACATCAGCCTACACACCCTCACCTACACACCTCACACAACACCCATGGCACCACAAAGACACACCCGATTCTCGGAGCTAAGGGTCTTGGTGGAGGAAATCATCAGGGTAGAGCCACAGCTATTTGGAGCACAGGTGCAGCAGATATCTATAGCTAGGAAGATGGAGCTATGGTGGAGAATCGTGGACAGGGTCAATGCCGTGGGACAGCACCCAAGAACTAGGGATGACATCAGGAAGAGGTGGAACGACCTATGGGGGAAGGTACGTTCCATTGCAGCAAGACACCAACTCCCTGTACAGAGGACTGGCAGTGGACCCCCACCTCCTCCCCCAACAACTAACAGCATGGGAGGAGCAAGTCTTGGCAATCATGCATCCTAAGGGCCTGGCCGGAGTAGGAGGAGGAATGGACTCTGGTAAGTCAACTCTCTACTACTACTACTACTCCCCTATCTGCATGCTATCACATACCCCCACCCTCACCCTCACTCCCATCACTCCACCACTACCCACACACCCCACCATTGCATCTCACTCATCCCAGTGCCAAGCCCTGCATGCCATACCTATGCATGGACACCACTCACAGCCCTGCATGGACACCTATCACTAAAGCATGCACACTAGAGAGAATCGGCTATCCACAACATACCAACGTACACAAGTGAAAACTGCCAGGGCAAATACAAACAAAGAGGACAAGCCAAGGATGCACAATATGTCGGACACAGAAACAATAACACAGCATTTACATCCCCACAGGTACCCCAGCCAATGTTGGCGGAGAGGAGGTGGCAGCAATATCCAGTACCCCCTCAGAAGAGGCCCACAGTGATGACAGCAACTCTGGACTTCAGGATGTGGATGACCAACCCGGCCCATCAGGGACCTCTGGACAGCCAGTTACCCAGGCCCAGTCACACACCACCACAGAGCCTCCCGCATCAGGAAACATGACCACAGGACCCACCCAGCGTACCCACACCTCTTCCCCAGGACACGTCAATCAACAGTGTGTCCGCCTCTACAGGGACCTCAGGGCACGCCCCATACCCAAGACGTTCAGGGACCTGGGGTCAGTAGCAGTGGGCACACGGTTCAGGGGACAGAGGCACAGGCCACCAGGGAAACAGGGAGGAGTGCTGTGCACCGGGGGATGACAGGCCCAAGAAACCGACTCTCCAGGAGGCACTTGCAGAGATCCTGGGAGCATGTCAACATTCCAAGGACACAATGGGTCAGATCCTGGACAATGTGCAGGAGAACAGGTGGCTGCAGGAGGGACAGTACCAGGGGATCATGGAGGACTTGCAGGTCATCAACACCACCCTGGTCTCCATAGCAGGGGTGCTGGCAGACATGGCCAATATTATGAGGGAGGCAGTCTCACAACAGCGGGCCCCTGCCACTAGCCAGACATCTGAACTGCCTTCCACCTCTGCTGCCACTAGTGGACAGGAAGCCCCACCACAGGACTGACAGGCCACCAGCACCCCTCCCTCTGCAGAAGGAGAACCACCCCGCAAACGTTTCCTGCGATCCAGACTGAAGCCAGAGACACTTGCCAAGACCCCGCCAGGAAATGAGACTCTCCTGACTGTCCCACTTGTGTCCCACACAGTCACCCTGTCCTCCTTAAACTGCCATTGCTCCCCTTCCTATGTCCCCTTGAACAATGCATCTGTGCTACAAATAGACTGGAACAATACCCTGGACCTTCCTCCATCATCACCCCATTCCATTGCACTTGCCCCTCTTTTTTTTAGCACAACAATAAACACACTTGGAAAAAATAGACGTATAGAGAATGTCAAATTTTTCAAATATGTATTCATTTGAACAGGTTCAAACAATGTAATCCAACTGTATAGTAAATGAGCATAAGTTAATGACCTGTAGCTGGCTTCAGTGATTACACCAGGAACTATTGTGAGGCACCAACATCTGTAGATTGAATTGCCAAAGGGGCAATTAAGTAAGTGGGCATAGAAGTGGGGAAAAAATAGCATGCCAGTGCCACAGAAATTAAATATAATTACAATGAAATGTGAAGTAACACTGTCTTAACTGTGTGTCATTGGAAGTACTGTCTGATGACTGCTGTTCTGTTGTCCTCATCCTCCTCCTCTGCCTCCTCATCCTCACTGTCCACAGGATCCACTGCTGCCACACGGGCATCTCCAGCCTCCTCCTCCTGCAGAAAAGGCACATGGCATCTCAGGGCAAGGTTGTGCAACATGCAGCATGCCACTATTATCTGGCATGTAGATCCACCTGTTACATGGGGGGCACCGGAACCTGGCCTTCAGGAAGCCAAAGGTCCATTCTATAATCCTTCTGGTTTGCCCATGTGCCTCATTGTAACGTTCTTCTGCCCTTGTCCTGGCATTCCTCACAGGGGTCAGCAGCCAAGATAGGTTTTGGTAACCAGTGTCACCTGCAAATATTGAGGGACAACATTTAGCCACACACTATCCCATATGGCTCACACCATACCCATACACCAACATATACTGGGTGGGGACCAGGGCTCACCTATTAGCCACACCCGTGCCTCTGTAGTTGGCCCATCACATTTGGAATACTGCTATTCCTCAGGACAAAGGCATCATGCACTGATCCAGGATACTTAGCATTGACGTGGGAGATGTACTGGTTTGCCAGGCACACCATCTGTACATTCATAGAGTGGAAACTCTTATGATTTCTGAACACCTGTTCCTTCTGACGGGGGGGAACAAATGCAATATGTGTTCCGTCAATGGTCCCTATTATATAAGCGGGGATCCCAGTGGGGTGACGGATAGCAGATATCAGGTCAGGCTCCAATTGGGCACACAGCTCTATGATTGTGACCCTGTCCAGTCTATAGGTGAGGATAATGTGCCTGTCCTCCAGTGTTGCCAAGTCCACCAGGGGTCTCTACACGGGTATGTCTCCATCTCCTATTCATCCACAGTGGTAGCAATCGATGGGGCAAAAGAGTGAGGAGCCGGTCACAAACTGAACAATCGGGCTACAACAGAACATTGCATGCTGTTAATTTGTAATGGGTTAGTGTGAATTGTCCAGTATGTCCAAATTTAAAGAGTGACGCAGCAATTATCCAGGGCTTGCCCCCTAACCCTGGAATGGCGTCCGCCTGTCCTGTGTGGAGGGACAGGTGGAAGTGAGGTAATTCCGCTGACGTTGTGTGCCGTTGCGGGAGGTGGTTGGGAACTGCCGTGCAGCTCCTCATTGGGTAACATTGGGCCCTATGGGTTACATTGGCCAATGGTGATCTACACCGGCGGTGACGGTACACACCACAGCGGACGTGACCGCCATTTTCTATCTGACTCCTCACTTGCTACCTGATCTGCAACAGGAGAGGACCTACACTGCATGTGCTGCTGTGACCTGTGTCTGGAACCTACCTTTACCCGTGTGACTGGGGAAAGGGCCCCTGCCTTCACTTCAGCGGAGTTGGAGAGACTGGTGGATGGGGTCCTAGCCCAGTACAGACTGCTGTATGGGCCTCCAGACCAACAGGTGAGCACACTGTAGGCACGATGCATGTGGCATGAATGCATGGAGTGGTCTGTGTGAAGGCCTCGTGTAAGGGGGGTGGTGGGCCCTAAGTGTAAGAGGCAGGACTGTCTGACTTATACTATTTTCCTGTCTGTATTGCCTCTACAGGTCAGCGCCCCTCAAAAGAAGGGTATATGGCATGCCATCGCCAATGACGTGCGGACCCTGGGGGTCTACGGCAGGTGGAGCACCCACTGTCGGAAACGGTGGGAGGACCTGAGATGCTGGGACACGGAAGAAGGCGGAGGCCCAGCTGGGGATGGTCTCCCCATGAGGAAGGGGTGCCCGTCGAGCCCTGACCCCCCTGGTGGCCTGCATACTGGCGGTGGCCTATCTAGAGCTTAATGGGAGCTTGAGGGCATCACAGCAGCCATAAAGGGGGTGAGTACAGTGCCCATCATTACTACTAACGCCTGGTGGGGTGGTATCCGGATGGTTAATGTGTGTCAGTGGGTGCCCCTAGGTCAGGCCTGACATTGCAGCGTAGGTCCCCTGGTGGCTAGGGTTTTGAAGGGATAGTCCTGCTACCTAGCTCGTAGGCATCCACTACTGGTCAGGGCTGCGTGGGTCCCGGGTGTGCTGGATTTGGCAGGGTGTGCCCCACCCCATGCTTTGGTGGCTAGCAGTATTACTGGTAGTGCAATGCATAGTGCGTAGGCCTGTTCCCTGTGTGTGAGGGTGCTGTGTACGCCAACGGTGGTGTTGGTGCAGCCATTGACCAAGTGTATCCTTTGTCTCTTTCTCCACCTTCTTGTTTTGTCACCCTGTGCTTATGTGCATTAGCATCATCTGGCTGAGGAGCAGAGGCACCAGCGACAGAGGGAGCTGCATCCCACAGGACCCAGGAGGCAAAGTCCACTGAGGCTGAGGGCACAAGTGGTACGGAGGGCGAGAGGAGCACCACGGCGGAGACTGGAGGGTGACAGTTCTGACACAGATACCTCCCCCAATGGAAGCTCCCTGGTGGTGGCAAACACCTCTGTGACCACCCCATCTACAGGTACAGCCGCCACCCCCGTACCAGCACCGCCCTCCCAGCAGCCCCTCATTGAATTGCCCGTGCCGGCTCACCCAGGAGGGTGGGCATCTCCTTCGCCTCAGGCCCTGTCCCAGTGAGCCCTGCAGCCCTGAGTGAGGAGGCTATTGACCTCCTGAGATCCATCTCTGTAGGGCAATCAACCATTGTGAATGCCATCCAGGGGCTAGCATCCCAGATGCAACAGACTAATGCATTCCTGGTGGGCATTCACACTGGCTTGGCGGCCCAACAGAGATCAATCCAGGCTCTGGCCTCCTCTATGTTGGCAGCCATTGTCCCTGTTTCCCCCCTCCCCCCTCCAACTTCCTCTTCCCAATCCCATTCTCCTCAACCCCAACCTATCCCAAGCACACAGGCAGACGAGCATGCACACAAGACAACACATGAGTGGTTCTGGCAAACACAAGCACCACACTTCATCCCACAGGCACTCACACAAACACCATCCAGATGCAGACATACCAACATCCACTATTTCCACTGTCTTCTCCTCCTCCACCTCCCTCCCAGTTCTGTCTACACTCACACCTGCATGCACTACTCCATCATCCACTAGCAGCATCACCACCACACCTAGCAGAAGACACACCTCACTGGCAGACACCCCCACAACAGCCATGCACATATCCCCTGTGTCCTCTCCCACTGTGTCTGCCCCCCCCCCCCAGGTACACAAACACAAGCACTCAGACACCCAGCAGCCATCCATCTCACATGCGCATCCAGCCCATGCACCTGCACCCAAAATCAGCAGACAGACACCTCCTACAACCACTCCCTCTTCCTCCACTCCCAAACCTTCTCCCTCTTCCCGCCGCAGTGTCCCTAAAAAACGTTTCCTATCCACCATTGACCTCTTCCCTACCCCTCCCCCCGTCCCGCACGTTTGGCCAGCGTGGCAAAAACCCAGCCAAGCACCTCAGCCGCCCAGTCGTCACCATACCCACTCATGGTGGGAAAGGAGCCAGGGCACATGTCCTGAGGGTGAAGGAGCCTGCACCAGCTGCTGCCAGAAAGACTAAGGAGCCTGTCCCAGCTGCTGCCAGGAAGACTAAGGAGCCTGCCCCAGCTGCTGCCAGGAAGACTAAGGAGCCTGCCCCAGCTGCTGCCAGGAAGAGCAAGGAGCCTACCCCAGCTGCTGCCAGGAAGACTAAGGAGCCTGCCCTAGCTGCTGCTAGGAAGAGCAAGGAGCATGCACCAGCAGGCAGGAAGAGCAAGGGGCCTGGGGCTGGAACTGTGATGGAGCCCCTACCACTGAAGAGCCGTCCGAGGCTGCAGGGGATGGGCAGGAGCCTACCCCCACCAGCAAGAGCAGCAGCACCACCACCACTGAGCAGCCGTCTGAGGCTGCAGGGGATAGGCAGGAGCCTCCCCCACTAGCAGCACCAGTACCACCACCACGACTGAGCAGCCGTCCGAGGCTGCAGGGGATGGGCAGGAGCTTCCCCACCCCCACCAGAGGATGCAACAGCACCACCGCCACTGAGCAGCCGACTCCACCGGCGGACGGTATGTAGTCCTGCCTCCATGGGCTGCTGTGCGGGCTGACCCCTGCAAATCCAGTGGGTATGACACCCACTTGAGAGACAGTCGTCTTGCTCTCCACAGGACCAAGCACAGGGCATTTTGCCCCCTCCAGAACCAGTGGTGGTGTTCCATCTCCTGGCTGAGGTGCCCCTCATCCCCCTGAGGTGCCTGCCTATTTCCAAAATGATGCCCCTGCAGTGTTCTCTCCATGTTGAGGCAGGTGCCATGTGTGGCCTTAGATTTTGGCCTGTGGCCATGTGGACAACTGACATTGTGGGCTGGGCTGTGTCCCTTTATATGTACATTTGTACGTATCTATTATGTTGCCTTATTTATCTTGATGTGTTGCTCTGATTGCATTCACTTTTTCTAAAATGTTTTGTCCTTGCATTATTCATCTGAGGTATGGGGTAGTTTATTAATGCAGCTGATTGTGTGTATGGTGTTGGGGGGGTGTTGTGTGTGTGTGTCACTTCTTTTTCCTCCCTCCCTCCCTTGTGTGCTAGGCGGCTGTACTCTCCGTTGTTGTTTTCGCCGTCGTTGGTGTTCGTGGTGGAGCAGCACGTAGAATACCATGGGGAAGACATGCTGCTCGGGCTCCATGGCGGTGTGGTTGTTCTCTGTGTTCCAATGGTGAGTCCTTTCCCTTCTAAGCTCAGTTTCCGCAGCGCTTTTGATGCCGTTGGTACCGCCCCGGAAAAGGTGGCGGTTTGCTGGGTCTTAATATGGTGCGCGGAACATTGACTTTCGCCTGGCTGTAGCCAGCTACGCCCGTGGTGGCTGTTGTTTCCACCCTGGCAGTCGGTGTGGTACATTGGCTGTCTATCGACGATAACACCGCCATGGCCATAATTTGGCAGTAATTACCTCCGGCCTGTTGGCAGTATTACCGCCACTTTTACACCAACCGCCAGGGTCGTAATGAGGGCCATAATGTTATATTTATTGGATCTGTTTTTGTAAATTTTCTATTCTTAGACTTTAAAATGAACACGTTTATTTAACAAAAAATAAATAAATAGTGGTCATTGCACCCCCTTATCTAAACAGAAGCTTTGGCTGAGGGTCCCTTACATGCAATATTCTTGAGCATACATTTTCAAACAGTGCTCGACAAAACTAAAATTACTTATCTGAAAACAGCCTTTCAACTAGATTCCTACCACAGCAGGTGAAGTAATTGACTTTCATATGCACTGAATTTTCCTCTGAAAACTAATACTGTTCCATACTTGCGTCACACGATCAAAGAATGGAATCCAAACTGGGCTTACAGAATTGAATAAGTGAATTGCTATGCACTGTAAAATTAGATGTTACATTATGTACAGTTCAGATCAGAAGTTTGCAATATGTTTATGTCTGTCAAGATAGTCATTCACCCAGTGCACGTCTAATTGTCTTGCTTTTCATTTATGATTTAAATCCAAGCTGCAAAACCAACTACCAAATGCATAGGCTGCACCTCACACAGCCCAATAGATTTCAGGGTCCGGTACCCCTTTATTGTCTTCTAAAGCTTATACTTAGCAGCCGCGCCACATGTACCTAGCAAAATGACTGTGTGTTCTAGTAAAAAGAAAACTGCAGCCTTTCAGGTTTTTGCTTTTAAGTTGTTTTTTGAGTTTTTTTTTTTTTAAACCTGGCCATTCCAGGCTCAGCTGGATCTAGGTTTGACAGAAGCCATTACCTGGATGCACCATTATTTGCTCACACTGAAAGTTTAAAAGTAGAAAATCAGTTGTCACTGGCACAAATGCTTTCCACTGTCCTAGCTGCAGAGGTCTTGCCACTCTCTCGTCCACACAAAAAAATGATAACTATTTGAACTGAGGTGCTTCAAATAGTGATGCCGTCGTGGTGCTCTAAAACATGACACAGAAATGTGTGTGTGTGTGTGTGTGTTTGTGTGTGTGTGCACGTATGTGTGTGTATGTATGTATGTATATATATATATATATATATATATATATATATACATATATATATATATATAATGTGACCAGTACCACTAGATTCTAGATTTCGGGTCCTTATTTAAATGTACCTACTGTGGCTTAAAACACTGAACCAGTGCAAGCAGTTTGTTATTATATGGTGCTCAAATAGCTAATTTTCAAAACTTTACTATTGTCACATTTCTTACCAAAACAGGATATGTTATCTGTCTAGATAAATTAAATGGTGTTCACAAAGCCTAGATATTCATGAACACTTAAATACAGCTACAGAAAGAAATGTTACAGGAACAACATTCTCTGTGGTACCTGCAAAGCAAGGAATCAGCACCTTGGAATTTATGCCCGTGCACAAGGAGTTAAGGTGGAGGTACACCAAACCTGGGATGCCGCTGACTCACGGAAGCTAGAGCCCAGGAGCACATGGCACTGTGACTGGGGCAGGCAACATGGGGCTCTAAATAGACCACCAAGATCCTGCAAGCTAACAGTATATTGGAGTCCTACAGATGGCAGGTTAGAAGAAGCAGTGAGAGATTTGGCACAAAGAAGCATGTGCTTGTCAGGCTGAGTTACCATACTTTTGCAGGAGTCTTACTCTTGGTGGCAGTCTCATCGCTGGTTAAGGTGATGAAGAGCTCAGTAGAGGTTTGTGAACATTGGTAAGTGATGAAGTTGAATCATTTGCAGAACCGCCTCCATCCTGTGGTGAGGTGTGGCGTGGGCTCAGACTGTCTTCAGGATCTCTGTTGTGGTGGATAACTCTTTGGGACTTCCATACTGTAGTATGGTAAGCAAGCAGAGCTTATGCAGAACATTGGCTTAGTCACTGCTGTGTGGAACTGGGGAGCCTGCTGGCTCCATAGTCTGGATACAGTTCAGCAACAAAGGGTCCAAGTTCAGGAACAAAGATCAACATAAACTGATAAGTTCAGAGTTACATTCACAAAGGGGTGGTGTTGGCAGAGATCGAATACTAAAACACTGTTCAGTGCACTCCACAGTGAATTCAGGTTGGCGTCCAGCTTCCTTCCTCCGAGTGGAGTCTGGGATAATTTCTGCCTGCATGCAGGGCCGCCGGGTGAATAGTCTATGGGCTTCTTTAGAAGGAAACCACATAGATTCCCTCCAATCTACTTTAAACAAAATACAGAAAGATCTGTTCTCTGTGGGTAGCACTCAACCTCAATTGCGTAAATGCTATTCATATCCAATATTTTTGATCACTTACGGCTAATGCAAAGCACTGGTGTGTTGGTAGTGATTGCAAATCCATTTATAACTCATGTACACTATTGTAATAAATGAATGCATTGGCCCAGTGCTTTCAACTATTATATTTAATTAAAACATATGCACGAAGAGGCATCCATCAGCCTTAGACTCTGTTTTTGGAATCACAAGAGGAGGCCAGTAAACTGCTTAATTGATGCAACCTACGCATCCAACAAAACTAATAATCGAAAGCCGACATTCAGGGCTTGGTCATAAGAGGCTGAAGAGGGGCTAACTCCTTACTGTAAGGGTTGCAGAAAAAAATTAGGTCTCACCTTTCATGTTTCATACAAAGGCTGACCCTCTGGTAACAATCTGCAGTTCATGGAAGGGATTAGGGGCCCGATAAACTGTACCAAAAAATCAAAACCATACTAAGATCTCTAGGGAACATCACAAAAATATGTCAGACATTCCAGCTCTACAGGTCTTCAGGAATATTCTTCCTTACACTTTTCCTATTTCTTTGACACACCTGAGATTGCCCACTAGTGTAGAAGTGAGTACATTTTCAACGCATTCATCTATCACATTCATAAATACTTTCATGCTTTGTGAATCGGGCATAAATGACACATGTCTAAGTTACAGACCTTTCCAGACATGTCAGGCTTGAATATATATAATGCTTTGTTAATCTTCCGCTAGTCTACAACCCCTTTCAAAATGTGTGCTAATCAATATAGTTTACATTACAGCTCTGTAAAGTGCACCTGAAATCAGGTAGCAGATATTCTCATGGCCCTAATATTTAGAACAAAGCATCACATGACTTCCAAGAGTACCTTAAATATGTTCTGTTGAGAAGATCCCTGAAAATGCCTTCTACTGATGCCCTCAGTTGTTGACTAAATTGTTCTCTTATCAGCACTCACTCAAGTCTTCCTTAACCGGGTACCTAACACACCATTTAACTGTCTGAGATTCTATACAAAGCAATTCCTTTTCCTTTGTTCAATTATTCTCTAATACTATTGTATTGTAGTAGATCAAAGCATGTGAATGCTAGGTTGTGCCAGCAAAAAAAATCCATATTGGAAAAGGTGAATTGTGTAGCTCTTTAAAAATCATTTATTGCCATGAACTGTATCAACAAAGTCTGTGTTATTCTCGCTCAACATTCAATTGATGATTAAAGTTGATCTCCATCCTTGTTTTATTTTCTTTTTTAATTAAACCTTCCCCGACCCTGCTTCTATAGCTTCCTCCACCTCACACCCTTTTAATATTCTTAGAGATATTTACCTAAGATAAATGCAGGAGAGTGTAAGTACATTCATTTGGAAGCATCCATTGCTCCACACCCAACCCTTTTCATACTCTTGCATACAAAGGAAGTTGGGAGACTGCATCACTTCCAACATGCCTAACCTGCTTCACACGAGTAATGCAGCATCATCTGCCTCCAACCGTCTGCCCACCATTCTTGCTCCATAATTTTGATTTTCTCTTTGGGGCTCCGCCGTGGTAGTAGTAGAGGTGGAGACAAGTCATAAGTGTGAAAATAAAAGTTGTATAGAGGCTTCCCTTTAACCTTGGTCCTTTTGGAATCAGCCAAAATTCAAATGCAACATGCTTATAATTCCAACAGTGCATCTGATTCAATCGATAATGTTCTTTTTAAGTTCATCACATTATACCCATTTTTCTAAATCATTCTGTGAAATAATTACTTTCTGTAAAACTATTTGATGTTTGACTAAATGCAGTAAGGCTTACCTCACCAAATGGATGGCGTAGAACCGGTGCTAGACTAGTCCAAATTAGCCCTATTTTCCAAAAACACAGTTAATTTTTTTTATTGTTCCCATTCTTCACTTTGTTTTGTTCTGCCTTTGTTACTGACAGTCAAGTGAAGAAGTAAATGAGCTGCACTGACTGCAAAGTTCAAGTTCCAAGCAAGACATTCTTCATTTTGTTTGCACACAGTCTGAAGAGATGGCTCCACACCTAAAACGAATACAGATAGTACTTGTTCTGTAATGGGTAATGACAGATGTGAATGAATCCTCTTTTGACTAACTTAGATATCTCGGGATGTGCAGCATGGACTTTACAATTTGATATTTATCAATCACCTGTGTAGTATGTCAGCGTTTGGGGCTGTGAGTGGACAGGATGGGCAGGAGATTGAAAGTTATACCACCAAATCAGGAAATATTGTGTCCATTGGCTGGGATTCTTGATGGCCATGACTACTACTGTTTGAGTTGCAAGTTAAAGAATGGATTGGGTAAGACAGTAAGTAATTTCTAAATGAGGTATCCCACTGGAGCTTGCAGAGCTGTGGTTCGTGAGGCAATAATCACTGAAGGGATACTTTTTTATCATAATAAAGGAACTTCAGAGGTTGGTGGCACGCCAACCTAAAACCTGTTAAGTTACTTGTTATGACAGTAAAGTTCCCTAAGACTCAGGAATGAGCAGAGTTGGATTTACTGCTTGAAAGCTAAAATCTACAAACAAGGTTCACCTGACATCTGTGACTGGCCAGTGTATGGGGTTACTTGGAAAGAGAAGCATAGTAAAATACTTCAAAAAGAGTTGTTTACAGATATCTTAACTGCATGATCTCATCGGTGAAAAAGGCCAGCGACACAGATGGGAGTTGTTCTATAGACTTCAATAAGCCTTTGCATTTGTTTGCTACAGAGAAGACGTGTACGCTTAGAAAAAACTTGACATGGGGGTCGGTTTTGGTTGGAAATCCAGTTTAGGTAGGAACTGGAAGACTATAGATGGAAGTGGTTGCTGGGAAATTGAGCACATTATGAAGAAATGAAGGAGACAAGTGGAGTTCCTCTGAGATCAGTTCTGTGTCTGGTGCTCTTTACTGCATTCAAAAGCAACTATGCAGAGGTGCTGATATGTAAAATATGGCTCTTTGCAGATAAGAATATCTGCTAAATAGTTAATTTTAAATAGAGTGTTTTATAATGAGGTGTCTTTCCGAAAATCTGACGTATGGTCTAGGTGGTGACATCTTGGATTCAGTCCAACGAGGAGGAAAGTCTTGCTGACAAGCACATAAAATGCTGAGGAGCAATACAGAGACTACGGTGGGGTAAATGTCCCTAAACAGTGGAGAGACCTTATAGTTATAATGTTTCATTTTTTTAAAGTGACAAATAATGTGATACGGCTGTGATGAGGGCAAGATGAGCGCAAGGATGATCAGTGAAAGACACAACGATAAAATATGAGGCCGTGTTTTCACTGTGGACATTAATATTCAGTTTTAGTTGGGGGGTGTTGCTCTCAATTTATATATTGCCACATCTTAGTAGGGGAATTTAAAACACATCTTTCAAACTGATAAAGGGTTCAAACCAAAATTCCACTGAGAATGTTTGTCTCAATGTCCAGAAAGTATTCCCTAGAGATGAGTGCGGCTCCTTTGCAACGGTGGAGTGAAAGATAAAATTATATTTCATTATCGTTTTATCTTTCAGCTGCTGGCTCAGCCATCAGCAGGTGCAGGGAGGGGTGGGGCTTGGCCACAGGAGGGGGGAGTGCAATCTGTGCATGTGTGTTTGGCCATCCTTCTCAAGCCGGCCAAACACACATGCACACTTAGCTTTCTCCAACGTGGCTGTGCAGCACAGTCAGGCTGGAGAAACTGCACAGACCCCAGGGCAGTGTCTGAGCGGCACTCCAAGCCTCTCAGACCAATCCTGATGCTAGGTTTAGCATGAGAGCAGTGCCAGGATTGCTGGGAAGCCTGTGCTGGTGTCCCAATGAATGCTGGAACATCAGAAGAAGAGCAGAGGAGCAACGCGGCAGGCGGCGACGAGAATAGGTACATTTTTATTTTTTAATATTTGTTTATTCCCTCCCTCCCCCCGCCCGCCACTCCCCTTGAGATTTGAGGCAGCCACCACTGCTAGAAATGATGCAGAATTGCCTTTTTTCCGAAACGTCGAGCACTATGTATGTGGCAAGCATTTTTAGTACCCTCAAAAGCAAAATACACAATATGAAACTAGAGGAGTCATCTGAGCTTAACAAATGTAAGAAAATTCCCTTTGAGTAAAGGGGGTGAAGTGAAAAACAGTAAACAGATTATAAAAATCTCCATGATCATTAAATGGCGCAACATTCCTGCATGAGCAACGACAATTCGTGCCTCTTCCTCATTAGCAAGTAGGGAAATGGAAAGGCCAGGTGGGGTTGGCAGCAGTCTCTTTTCTTCACGTTGTGGATTATAGATGTCCCAAAGTTATGAGTCTAATTCTTTGTGTTCTGTTTATTTTTCTAGGCCTAGGCCGTACATTTTTAAGGCAGATCACAAATATCCTTCACTCAGCTACGATGCACCAGTTGTTGTTCTGTATGCAGAAGTAGGAACAAAAGAATTTGCTAAATTTCACAAAGTTCTTTCAGAGAAGGCACAAAAAGAAGAAATCACCTATATTCTTCGTCACTATGTTCAGGTATGTTTTTTCTTTTGTAGTAGGAGGCAGATATGTCACTGAGTTGGTAGATTGCTTTGATACTCAGAATTTGCACCCAGTGTGTTGTGTTCCGAATCTGTTGTTTCACAAAAATATGTACAATTCATTAATTGTCTTAGGAATTTGTGTGAAATCGTTGTGTTATCCTCACAAAAACAGTCTGCTGCAGAATTACTGCAGCTTTGCATAACCTTATAGTCTGTTGTAACACATGGTGTGCAATTATTTTCTAAAGGTATTTTAGAAAACAATTGTGCACATTTGTTGTAAAATGTTCTACAAATACCTTATTCTCGCTGCTTCCAGATGTGTAGTTGGGTCTTTATAGCCATTGTAAACTGGTGTTGGCGTCAGTCTTGCATTGTTGAGAGCTCCATATAAAGACTGCACCTTTTAAATAACATATCACAAAAGTTGACACCTTTGCTTTGTTTTATAGATAGAAGGTGTTATACAAATCATGCCTGACTCCCACTCAACAGCTGTGCTGTAGTTTTTTCAGCTGTTCTGCTTTTGTTATTTTTTCATAATGGTTAATGGCCTCGCTTGCCAATGTAGGTATCTGCAACACATAGTGTTACCCATGTTTTTTATATCGACTGGGCTTAGGCCCCACTCAGAATAATAGTACTCAGTCTTCTCATGCTGTTGGCTGCTTGACATATCATTCCACCTTCCAGGAAGGGCTTCCATTGGAGTATATGGCAGACTGTTTTACATCTGAAGAGGATGCTCTATCATCACACTGTTATATGAAGTTTTTTTTTTAAACTCCCACATGCATTCCATATAGAAAGCAATCCCTTTTTGTACTTTTTCTGAACATGGCAGGCTACGATGTGATAGATTGTGTTTGTGAAAGTCGGGCACATCGGCTTTGACAATACTTGTAAACAAAAATAAAAAAATAGTGGCGTTTTAAGGAGCTCGTGACCTGTGTCTATTGAGTTGATTGATGTGTACATTTTCACCATGCAGTCACAGTCCCTTACTGTAAGATATCTATCTACCTAAAGGGACTGCATTTGAAATTTGTCTTTTCAGTGGTGAAGAAGACTAATGCTACACTCCACACAACAGCAGCATTGAAACGTGTCGTTAATCTTGCAGCTCTCAGCTGACAGCCATCTTAGCAGGGCATTTTTTTGGGTCGTTGACAGTGATCGTGTGGCTCAGTAGTACTGTTTATTTTTAAGCCATTGAAGACGCCTGGCTGCATTGAAGGAAAAAAATAGAGGCTTAATTTCTGTGTCGAATCTTTCCTTATCACGCGGAAAGAGACAAGGGTGGTCATTCTGACCCTGGCGGTCTTTGACCGCCAGGGCGGAGGACCGCGGGAGCACCGCCGACAGGCCGGCGGTGCTCCAATGGGGATTCCGACCGCGGCGGTAAAGCCGCGGTCGGACCGGCACCACTGGCGGGGTCCCGCCAGTGTACCGCCGCCCCATTGAATCCTCCGCGGCGGCGCAGCTTGCTGCACCGCCGCGGGGATTCCGACCCCCCCTACCGCCATCCAGATCCCGGCGGTCGGACCGCCGGGATCCGGATGGCGGTAGGGGGGGTCGCGGGGCCCCTGGGGGCCCCTGCAGTGCCCATGCCACTGGCATGGGCATTGCAGGGGCCCCCGTAAGAGGGCCCCTACATGTATTTCACTGTCTGCTGAGCAGACAGTGAAATACGCGACGGGTGCAACTGCACCCGTCGCACAGCTTCCACTCCGCCGGCTCGATTCCGAGCCGGCTTCATCGTGGAAGCCTCTTTCCCGCTGGGCTGGCGGGCGGTCTGAAGGCGACCGCCCGCCAGCCCAGCGGGGAAGTCAGAATTACCGCCGCGGTCTTTCGACCGCGGAACGGTAATCTGACGGCGGGACTTTGGCGGGCGGCCTCCGCCGCCCGCCAAGGTCAGAATGAGGGCCATAATGTATTCCGTGAGGTCCCAGTTTAATTCACTGCAGGGCTTAATTTGTAAAAGAAACAGGGCTGGTGCCCTAAACGCTGGTCAGAAGCCAGTGACTGGTGCAATGGTCAAGATGCCGAACACCAAAACAGGTATTATTAAAGACACCATATGCCGCTTTAATTCACTGCCTGGCAGTCTCTTTCACTTTATATCACTCTTGCAGGTTCCCACTTTTCCCCTATATGACAGTTTTTCTGTCTCTCTCTTCGTCTGTATTTCTGGTTTGTGTTTTTCCTCTCTTGCTCTCAGGAAACGTCTAATGGGAAAAAATAAGTGCTGGTCCCCAAAACACAAGTTCCAGTGCCCCCACCGGCAACTACCTGCGTAAATTAAGCACTGATTACCTGACTGAAAACTTTAGAAGGGTTAAATAAAAATGTTGTGCACCCGCCCAACCAATGGACAGGTGACCATTCAGAGATAATTGCAGTCACAAGCCTATGAAAAGACAGCTTTCTTAAAACACATAACTACACTGTTAGAATTGAATACATACTTTGATTTTCCTTTTCCTGCAGTTCTGTTGCAAGGTATAGTTTGTCCTTCCAAATAAGCTGTCTTGCTAGTACTTCCTGTTTACATCATTTGCAGGGATCAGAAAAGGCTACTCAACTGCACAGACAATAAACTCTGTATAAACCGGGGCCATCAATCATGCTTCTTTTAATAAACATCATATTTGCCTGTCCCAAACCCGAGTGATGTTACTGAAGTCATGTTAGAACTGTACATTTTGTTGTAGGAAATCTGCCCAAATAAACATGTATTTCCGAATGCAGCAAGTTTGGCCCATCCTTTCTCACAAAACCTACTTATTGACAAAGTCTTATTGTTCTTCAATTTGAAGAGATGTCTGGTAAACAGGGTTCTGAGTGGAAGGGGCTGTCCATAGCACTGCTCAACCCAGCTGCTGGTGCAGGGCCCACAGCACAGCTCAGCCTGATTGACTTGGAGGGGTCAACGTAATGCTTTAGCATGGCTGAGTCAGATTGTGGAGCACTGCTTTCAGGGTTCATTATTGCAGTGCTGCTGAGCTTGTCTGGTGATTTAAGACTATGTGATGCCCTGTTGGCATTGAGGGGGTTGTCTGCATTCACTGCTGAAGTGCGGCTGCTGAGGACTTCATTTTTCACCGTCACTCACAGTGGTGTGCCAAGTATCTTCTCTGGCCCAGAACGTACCTACTGCACGCCCCACCTTCTGTCCACTGACTGGCTCCTGGACTCTGTTGCTGTCAATGAGCTGAGCTCTGTCCAGAAGCAGCAGAGGAATGGAACCTTTGTGTTGAGTAGACGTCTTCTGACGAGACGCCACCTGACAAGTGTACTGTATCATAAGTGCATAACCCAGTGTCTCTTCCCCCTCCAGCATTCCAAGCACCTCAGCCTTGATTCCCATGTGTGACTGTTTACTCTTAGGATTAATGCAACCTGCAGCATAAAGCCACCGTTTTGGAAAAAGAGCTGGTCGAGAGTGGAAAAAAGTAAGCTAGGTTCTGAACGAACAGTGTGTTAAAGTTTCAGTAAGGTTAATTATATGCATTACTCTAGGCGTATGAAGTATTATACTTTTAGAATTATTTATGGGGACACATGACTGTCTACTTGTGTTCCTTTACCTTTGAGAAATGGATTGCAAAAGAGCACTTTAATATGGTAGGTCTGCAAGCCAATCTACATACTACATTACAATAACAGTTTAAACCCTGCTGTGAGAAAACAGGGCTGATTGCAGAGGCCCCCTAACTTTTTGCCCCCATTTTCCACTTTTTGCTGGTGTTTTCCTGACTCTGATGGTGCCCTGGGTACTGCTAACCAGTCCCAGGGCCTGTGCTCTGTGTAAAATGGATATGCAAATTAGGCTAATAATAATTGGCTAAGTTAACCTACCTATAAGTCCCTAGTATATGGTAGGGAATGTAGGTTTAGGGACCACAGCATAGGTAGTGCACCCATAGGTGCACTGCTGAGGTGCTGAGTGTCATTTTAAAGGCAGGCCTGCCTTGCTGGCTGCTTTTAAATTAGAGTTATTTGCAAATTCGACTTTGGAATTAAAAGTAGTTCCAAAGTCTTAAACTACCTTATTTTTACATATAAGTCACCCCTAAGTCCCTATGTGCCCCTAGGGCTGGGTGCCATGTAACTATAAGCAGGGACTTTATAAAAATAGTTTTATAAGCCCTGGTGAGGTAAAAACAGCCAAATTCGTTTTCCCCTCATTGTAGTAAATGGCCTTCATAGGCTAGAATGGGGAGACTTTATTTTAATTTTTAAAGTCTCCTTAAATGATGCATACCAAGAATTTGGTATCAAATTAATTGTTGCAATAAATCCCACAACTTCCAGTTGTGGGATTTAATATAACTTGTTCAGGTAAAGAGTTTTAAACTTTACCTGAAAAGTTGCCAATTTCAGCCCTGCATTGTTTTTGCTGCTGTGCTCTGATTGGCCAGCCTCTAGCAGCTTGGCCAAGCTGCCTTGATGAGGTGTGAAGTGGCCTGGCTTCACACAAAGGAATGTGCCTGTGGGAGGGAATCTCCCCTCAGCAGATGGAGAGGCAGGAAGGGGGAGGGCTGCCAAACTGGTCTTCAAAGGCAGAGAAGGACATATGGAGCAACCAGCAACACACCCACATCCTGCAACCCCAGACAACTAGGTGCCCCCTTGATTAGATTAGGAGAGGGCAGGAGAGGGGTGTGTTTATGATTTTTAGCCACACCAGTGGGTGGGCTCAGCCAGATGTAACCACCAAAAATCAGATTCAGCCATGATGGATTTTTAGAGAATGTTGCCTCCTGGGATTGATTTTTGCCACACTTCCCAGGAAGTGGTCATCACAGGGGGAAGGACCCTGCACCTGATTGGAGAACCAGGACCCCCCTGCTTTTCACCCAGGAGCAAGGATAAAACTGGCAGACCTGCACCCACACCTCAGTTCCCTACCACATCCAACAAGGAAGAACAACAGAAGAAGAAGGACTGCCCTGCTGGACCCCTGGCCTGCACCTGGAACCTGCACTCAGAAGGACTGCACCAGCTGCACACTTGGGCTTCACCACAAGAAGGGCTTTGCCTGGCTTCATCTGGTTCAAGGAGGGACTCCCTGTTTGCTACAGGTGAAAAATTGCTAACCAGAGTCCCCTGCACCAACTCCTGAAGAAAGCGACCAGCTTACCACTGTCCAGTGGCCAAAAAGGAGTTTGCGCCAGGTGCATTCTGGGAGTTGTAGTCCCCCCCCCCCCCCCAAGGACCATCTAAGAACTTCTGGACCCTTGGGATGAGCTGTGGACCTCAAAAGAACCTTAAAAGGACATCTGGGAGAAGCCCCAGAAGTTTGGAGAAGTTCGGAGAACTTTTGTAAAAAAAGCTCCATAGAGGGACTGACCCGCCGCGGCAACTCTAGCCGGCTTGCCTCAACCGCGACCCGGCCTGATTTGCTGGTTCAGCCCGGTAAAGAAAATCTCTGAAAAAGAGACTAAGTCCGAAGGTAAAAAGTTGACCGGGACATCCCAGCCAGCGTATCCGAGGAGGGCTCCATGGATGTCGGATCAAGATCCAGGTTTACCCCGGTCGAAGGATTTTCACCTCGAAAAAACGACTAAGTCCAAAGGTAAAAATCTCCACCGAGGATTCCAGCATCCCGTATCCGGAGAAGGGCTCCAGGAGGTCGGATTGGACTGGCAGGTTCGTCCCGCTGAAGAAAATCTTTGAAAAAGAGACTAAGGGGGTTATTCCAACTTTGGAGGAGGTGGTAATCCGTCCCAAATGTGACGGATTTACCACCAGCCGTATTACGAGTTCCATAGGATATAATGGACTCGTAATACGGCTGGTGGTATATCCGTCACTTTACCGTCACTTTTGGGACGGATTACCACTTCCTCCAAAGTTGGAATAACCCCCTAAGTGTGAAGGTAAAACTTTTAACAAGGCCTCCCGCGGCCTGTAGCCGAGGAGGGCTCCATCGCGGTTGGCCTGAAACTTTGACTTTGCCCCGGTCGAGGTGCAACCAGATGACCCGATTGGCGCTTTTTGTTTCTAGGGGCTAAAAAAAAAATAATTCTTTAAAAATTCATATCGCCAGTTCCCCTTATCTGATTTTATTCGTTTTGGTGTCATTTTAAAGATAACAATATTATCTATTTTTATGAATTGGTTTTGGATTTTTTAACTGTTCCCTGTGTTTTATTTAATTACTGTTTTGTGATATTTGAATGCTTTACACTCTGTCTCCTAAGTTAAGCCTTGACGCTCGTCGCCAAGCTACCAAGGGTTGAGCTGGGGTTAATTTACTGAGACCCAACTGGACCTTAGTGGAGGTTAGTGGCCTATTGCTAAGTGTAGGTACCTACCTGCCCTTACCAATAACCCATTTTCCAACACCTGCTTTTCCAATACAAAACATAATCTTAACACACCCAACCGTTATACCTCTGGTAGCCTCAAAAATCCCCTGCAGCCCTCTCATACCCTCAGCTATCTTCATTCTTACAGCCAAATACTTGTCACTGCAAACACCTAAGTCTTTCGCTACAGTCCTTAACTTCTTGAGCTGTCCCAAATTTCGTTCATAAAAATCCCTGAAATATCCAGTCAAAACTCCCATGTGCACCCCAACCTGAGTTGTATACACCTGTACTTTGGCTATCCAACCCCTCCAAAATACTGACATCTCAGCCCTCTTCCAGAACACAGCCCGTCCTACTGTGGTAAAGCTGTTTACTTTCAGACCTGTACCTTACAAAAATGACCCATTTCCTTTAAAACTAAAACAGTCCTCTGGCTCCAGGTACTACGGTGAGAGGGCTGGAAAACAACCCTCCTTTACACGCCCTGCTTACAGGGTGAAGGATCCAGCAAGAGATGCTGAACCTCTTGCCAGGCAGCCCTTAAAAACTCTCCCCTCAAGTGATGGCCTTCGCTTACCCTGTTGACTTATCCCATGTTCCTAACCCCAAGTGGTCAGATGCTACTAATCCAAAGAAATGCACGGAAGATGCCATTAAGCCTCACATTTACTTCTGAAAAGTCCATGGACTAATAATACTAACATGGAAAAGGCCATTTCAATAGGATTGGTCTGCAAGCCAATCAGCATACTACATTTCAGTAACAATTTAAACACCGCCTCAGTAACACAAAGTATAACCCTGACACCCTCACCCGTAAGTTCTGAAACAGTCCCCAAAAACCCATTTATATCCCCACACACCCATCCTCAGTCTAACAGCCAAATGCCCATCCTTTCAAATCGCTACATCATTCACTCCAGTACCTAACTTCTTTCACTCCTTTATCCGCCACACCTTCCTTTCATCAAAATCCATGAATTACCTGACCAAGACCCCCTAAGTGCATCCTTTGAGCTGGATGTGCCCACACCCCGGCCCTCCACCCCCTCCAAAATACTAATTCATCTGCTCACGTCCTGGCAGCCAGGAAAACCCTAGCTAGGTATTTTCTTGCCCACTCTAGCTGTAGGAAATTTGCAGCATAACCCCACTAACTCCTTAACAGTTCAACTCCTAATCCAAAATGTGCAAAACAGTCGTTTTCAACTCAAGTAAATAGTGCTCATTGCCAGTTCACAACAAAGGAACCCCATCAGAGCTAAACAAAACGAACTCTCCCTGCTTAGTGCTGTGTGTAATGACCCCCATGCCTGCGTTCTGGCAAAAAATGAATTTCCCTGTTGTGCTTTCTTCTTGCTTTGCCGATTGTCACATGCTTGACGGCACCTTGCCATACTCTCCTGGGACGAAACTCAGTCCACACAATGAGGATAGCTGACAAAAGCTGTTTTAGGTAAATCTGCTTTCATCACCTTCAGCAGGGCTTACCATCAGAGCCGAACCAGGTTGTTTTCTCCTAAATGTATTATCAGGAGGACCAGGCAGCCCAGACCTACAAAGAGTTCTTCAAGTAATGACAATAGCGAGCCCCATCACATGCCACTCCTGTGTACATCATTTCGGCGGCCATTCAGTTCCAGAGAATGACCAAAAGTCTGCATGTTTTCCTGCACATTTCACTTGGGAATGCCTAACAATCTATGTAGTCTGCGTTCCACAACCACAGTCGGTAAAACAAACAGAAGAACTATAAAAATTGCGGAAATACCCATGTAGACCTGCCTAATATACTTCTCACAGCACAAGGACCTCCAACACCCTTAGCATCTTATAACTACCCTAGACAGTCCCAGTCTGACTACTTCAGTGGCTGCCCAATCATAAACGAATGCATTCATTATACATCTGCACGCATTCCAACTTCTGCCAATGCCTTCATAAGCACTTCCAGCAAGTGCAGTGGCTTCACCCTACTACCATCCTAATGACTGAAAAACAATATCCCTGCCACCCATCGGCAGCTCATAAAACGACACCACGTTACCAGTGTGACAGAACCTACTGGTCAGACTTTTTTGAGCAAAACCCCATGCCCTTTCTCCGACTAATCAGTTTAACCGTCTCAACAATAACTGCAATGCATCTACCCTCAACTCCACCTCCTGCTGCAAGTTCCCTACCCTGCCGTCACAGCCTTAACATTCTGAAACCCTGAAAGCCCCAAAAACATCCACAATGTGCACTGATAGAAAACGTTCTCATCAAACTCTGAATGTCATTATCCTGGAAGAACCTCACCAACGTATCGAACAATTCAAAACACTCACCTGCCTAATCCGCTGGCAATTTCCCTTCTGCCGGATCATACCTCTAGGACAACTTCCCATAGAACACTACCCCACTAGCTTGCTTACTGTAGTCACTGGCTAAAGCCTTCACTCAATCAACAGCAATATGGACTGTACTAAGTGTCTGATTTAGATCTTGGCAGATGGTATACTCTGTCACAAATGTGACTGATATCCCGTCCGCCGTATTACAATCTCCATGGGATATAATGGGATCTTAATATAGTGGATGGGATATCTGTCAGGTTTGTGATGGAGTATTCATCTCCGCCAGGATCTAAATCCGGCCCGAAGTCATCTCTTATGCACCACAAACTGTCACTATTCCTCTCCCGCCTCATTGCTCCAGAATCCTAAAACTGCCTCCATGGTTGGACGTAACTCCTTCTAGTGTACAACGTAAATTCATTTAAGCTCTATCTATTACTTTGTCTCCCGATGTTCTTATGTAATTAGGTGTCTTGGTCTTGATCGCTTCTGTTTCTGCTTTTCCTTCCCAACACACAGACTACTAAGGTTTAATACCCACCACACATCTATACTTCATCGGGGAATATGCATGCATACAAGGGAAGATCAGTCCATCCACGAAGCTCCTGTCTCATTCCTTCTCATGTTTTCTTCCCTGGTTCCTTCCTTTCGTCTTTTCTCATCCCCGCACTTTGAGGTGACCTAGGGTGACATTTAATGCTGGACAAGCAAGCAACATAACATACAATACAAGTATTCTGTAGGACTCATTTTGTTTTTTTCTTCTTTCCTGCCTCCTTATTTACTGTCTCTGCCCTGTCGCCTGTGCCTCCATCCCACCTCTTCCCCTTGTTCCTGGCTGCACACGTTGGCCATCAGTGGTGTCAGGGTTAGACTCATGTTCAGTATGATGTTTAGAGGTTGCAGAAAAAAATACACAAGGCTTAGGTTCAGACCCATAAGAGTATCAATGTAGTCAGATAAAGCCTGATACTCAAATGTAACTTACAATTCTTATTTATTATTTAATTATGAAATATGTAATAACCTATTCGAATTAATTCAGAATAGGTTACTCAACATATTATAATAAATATGCATTATTTTTTACATATTTGTGTTACATAAATTAATATTCCTTTCTATTTCTAACAATATTTAAGTCATTTAATTTAACATTACTTCCTATGGTTTGTTTTTCTAAGTCCCTACCTCCTTGATTTTCTATGGGTGGGTGTTGCAGTACCAGTGATGGTCATGTGTACTGCTGCGTTTACTACAAAGCATAAGTTACTACAAAAGTGCAGCTTGTGAATACCGTACCAAAAGTAGTAAAGCTACTCAAAAGAGTAAACCTACTCAAAAGTGTAGTTTGTGAATCAGGCTCTTAGTGTTGCAAAGCTTGACTCTGAGGTTGTGGCCCTAATATTTCCTGGTTTAAGGGTATACTACTTCTATCCACTCACAGATTCACATAACCCTGTGCCCTCTAGATTACAGGGTTATGTCAGCCTGGTAGTATATGTGCGTTTTTGACTGCATGTTATTTACATATTTACCTGGGGGCCTGTACATCTGTGTAGACTTAGTGAAATAGGGTATTGTTCTATGTTGACTATATAGAAGTCACACCTATTAGTTTTGTCAATGCTTATTTTAATGATTGACATTCACATATACGAAAAGCGCCTGCACGTGAATGCCTCCGTGTAATTACATAAATATCTCGCCATACAACACTGTTACTCCGCCCAGATCATGATACACTAAAATTATACAATTTTCTGAGGTGTTCAGTTTCTAAATCTCAATGAAAGTGACAGTTGTAATGTCAAAACAACATACTTTAAATAGGCAAAAGTAGTTAAATATTTCACATGGCAACTAATTATCATTCAATTAAATTGCACCCAGTTAACATTAGAACAAAATATAGATTTCGGAGGTAAATTTTTTTTAAAAATAACACGACATTTTATGAAAGCTACAAGTTAAAGTGCCGTTCAAGTTTGTTTTGCTTTTTCACAGTATGATGTTTGACACATTTTAATTATATAACTGCTTTAACTGGCTGCATTCCCTCTTCTCCCTCATAACGGAGGCAAATCATAAACATTATTGGTGTCAAAAAAGCTAATCTCATAATTAACTATCGAACAAACTGTCAGTCCAGGAAAAAAGGTTTTAAAAATACGGGCAAACGCAGTAAATAATGTAGCTGAAAAACCCAGTATACTTCAGCGCACCCAATAATTATGGTAAATGTATAAATGAATACCCCAGGAAAGCCAGCAGTCCACATCACCAATCGATAGTAATTTATTTTTATATACTTCTTACTACTGCAGGTTTTGACTTTTGCAAGTGAAGTGCTTACATAACAGGCGTTAAAATAATGGTCTTAAAACATTGAAAAGCTGTGTTGGCCCAGCTACTTCGGGAACCTGTGACCTGACACAAAGTTCAGATAAGAATATGTTCTGTCCTCTTTAGAGACCTTTGTTAAATCTGAAGTAGGGCCTGCATTGCTGCATTTACATTTCCGTGGTGTGCATGTGCAGGATTACTCTTCATTTAAAGCAGATGTTGAACTGTTCTTTGAACAAAGGCCATACAACCAAAATCAAAAGATCTCAGCTTCACCTGAATTACCAGTGTTTCTTTTATACTGTTATACGAGGGATGATTGCCATACTGCAGTTTTTCTTTAACAAAGGATGACTGGGTTTTTCTTAAACTACCGGAAGACAGATTCGAATATTGCTATGCCATTGAGAATACCCCATATCTTGGATTTTAGGCAGCTGGGCTGGGCAGCTTCATGTTGGCTATCTTTATAAAATGAGCACAGAAAAAGGCGTCCTCCTGATTTAATTCAAACCCAAACCTTATATGAGCTTGACTATTGGAATTAGGCATTTCGAATAGACTTCTATAGATTAAACTTTGTGCAATACCACTTTATTTTGACAGCCTCGCAGACAATTATTTGTGGCTATGGCATATGGCTATGGCTATGGCTATGGCATTAAGGCAAAGAGGAAATAAGTTAGGGTTTTGCAGTCTTCAAAATTGGGATAGCTGATTCATATGTGTAGCGTAAACATTTTAATGCAAAAGATAGAAACAACTTTGCTGTTTGGAGCTATGAGATGGAACCTTGGGCTGTGCTAGTCATTCTATCAGACCCTAAACTATTTTATGGGGGATGAACTTCCACCTCACCAAACCAATTAGCAAGATTTTTCTGAACACTTCCAAAATTTAAAATGTTTGCCTGCTGGCATTAACAGCGAGTGTATTGATTTTCTACATTGGTATGATCTTATATAAACTGTGTCTGCTGCGTTTTCTAGAACCTGAATGTCATAAGCCCTTTTTTGGTTAAAACCTGGCTTTGATCCAAGCACTTTGTCCTTGTCCAAAATGTAAAAGCTAAATAACAGGGGTCTTTAGATGCACCCCAGTTTCAAGTCTCAGATAGTGGAAATGTTCTCCAAGACACCGTGACCAGCGTCCAGTTTTATTTCGATATGAAGTGACTGAATTGCATTTAACAAGCATGGAGGTATATTCCAGGCTGATGCTTTCCGCTTAGGCAACTCTTTTCACGCCATCAAAGGCCGCTCTGTAGTACATGAAACATGCATGACTACGTACCTGGATGGTGTGGATTCATATAGCCTAGTTAAAAAAAAAATCTGTCTTGTACTCAGGCCTGCAGTTAGGGATGTAACCTGCTTTGGAAGAAAGGTTCTGAAAACTTATTGACTTTAATCCACTTCTACAAATCTGCCATGATGATATGGGCTCCACGTCTGAGAGGGCGTTCAGGCAAAACCATTTTGCACTAGAAAACAAATTAACATTTCATTGATGTTTTATGGGGAGAGGTCTGCACACCAAGCTTTTTTTAGTTTGGTACTGGCGAGTTATTTGTTTGTTCACAGATCAATGTCTTGCACTGAGATTTGCTGATGTCTACTTGGGTGTAAAAAATAATTATAATAATAATTACAATAAAAACAAAAATGAATACTGCTCTTAGCAGGTATCCTGTGGGGGCTTAAGAACTGGCGGCATGTGAACTCTTAAGCTGGCCTTATTAATAATTCTTGCTGTAAAATCTTGCCAAATTTGTAACCGCTCCATTAAATGTTTATTCAGTGCAGGTCGTCCAAGCCTTGATATGCATTATTCAATGACTCTTAAAATGGTAGCCAGGAGTAATTTGTGAGAAACTGGCTCATCCGCACCATCAATTTCACGTAAAATTGTGACCATCTTATTGTGGTATTGTTTTGGGATTCCACTGATATGGAGTAGTCAATTATGTTGTGCAATGGTCTGCCTTTCAGCATGAATTGGTATATCTTTGCATCCAATACTGATGACTGGTAAGGATGTTTACAGATGTATTTCTCTTTTGAGATGGCTTATGAAGCAATAAAACTGGAGTCATTAGCACTCCATCACTCTGAAAAGTCCCACTTCCGAAATAGATGGTAACTTGTTTGGGGTACATGCCCTCAGCAAAGGTGAGGAATATTACTTCCAACTACTGAAGAAGGGCATGTCATGGTTTAATGTGGAAAAGCAAGACCCATTGATAACCTCATACTTTTCTTCTGTAAGGAGAGATTAAAATCCCCTCATTAGCACCCTGCTCTGCAATTCCAGAAAGAAATAATGGACACATGATACAAAAAGCATCACAGTTCACCAAAACAATTCTACATTAGGACATTTTTGTCAGACATTGCAGTTCGCTTGACTGCCATAGTTCAAAAGGTATAAAAAGGTGTGTTTGATTCCAAATGGATTAACATAATTATTTAAAGGTCCAATGTTTCATTTGCTTTTTGCAGACATCTTCATGAGTGAATTCACCCCACTACCATTTTAAAAGCAGGGAGGGAGAAATATATTTGCTAACACTGTAAACTGTAAACCATACCACACATCGAGAAACGTCACCTTATATTTTTCAAAAAACAGTGCTGATTAGATATTTATATTGTGGTCCAAACATTATAATACCGATGTAGTTAATCTAATTAAATTAAATATCAAGTTCTTGTACTTATACTTGTATAATAATGTGAGAATATTGCATTCTTACATTGCTGTGTGTTGGACTTGAAATCCTAATATTCTCACTAGCAACAAAGCCTTTATATTTAATACATAAACTTCAAAATGTGCTAAGGATCTATGATAATCTACATCAGAATTCATCATAGAGAATTAAGTTAATTTAGGCATTGGCTGAAAGTGTACTAAAATACTTGAATAGCCAATATTACATGCTCATATTACCTTTGATTCAACTAATGCTGACCAAACCATAGACAGTTTCCCAAAGAAAACAACTAATGAAGAGACAAAAAGATGTGTAAAAAAGAAATCACAAAAAATCAAAGGTTCCAACCAGCACTGTACTGAATTTGACCTAATGTCATATTAGGGAAAGTAATACACCCACTCTTATCTATTAAGGCCTTTTCAGGTGTTTGTTGCCTATAATGTGATACTTTCTACCTTTAACTAAAGTACATTTCATTCACAATTTCCCCTTTTATGGTGTGTCTCTATCAAACAATGTAACATACTAGCATTAATTACATCCGTCTGCTCTGCATGTAATTCTGTTGAGATATATATAAAATGATTGAGATTCTATAATTAAACACACACATACACGTACACAGAGAAGATGTAATCATGAAAGTTCTAGACGACCCACTGACTCGTTTTCAATTCGATCTTACTCAGAATTCATCTTTTAACAGCCATAAAGGGACCAGTAATCGGCTTCTCACTAATACTGGATGCTGTTTAAAGTATTTTGTAGAGCTGTGTATGTTGGATGTTGAAACTAATAACAAAGGGTGTTGCTATTCTATCGTACATATCTGGATTTATCTATTGTTGATTAAGGCCCTCATTACGAATGTGGCAGTCTTTCCTGAGGACCACCGCCGGAAGACCACCAGTGCTGGCGGTCTTCTGACCATCGTATTATGACTGCCACCGGATATCCGCACCGCCGGTGGTCTGATATCCAACGGCATTCACAGGCGGTTCCACTGCTGGCACCGCTATGCCAGAAAAAGACCGCCCACAGAGTTACAACCAGTAATTCTGTGTGGTGGTCTTCTGGTGGTGGGGCGCTGCCGGCGGTGGGAGCACCGGGTCCCGTCGCCTCACAGAGGAGCACCTCGGCAGACGAGTTAAGTGTTGTCCGAAAGAGGGAGGGAGATGGGGGACGGGCGGTGTGTGAATGGGTGTGTGTGAGTGTGTGTATGCGTGTCATGAATATGTGGGTGAGGGAGGGGGGAGTGTTTGTGCGTGCGTGTGTGTCTGAGTAAATGTGCTGATGCATGTATGGATGTATGTGGATGGTGGGTCGGGTGCATATGTGTATGCATGGAGACAGGGGTGGGTGTGTGGTTGTGGGAAGATAAGTGACGGAGGGGGTGAGGGAATGGAGAGTGTATCTGTGTGATGTGTATGGGTATGTAGGCATGTCTATGGGGTGAATGTTGTGAGTGGTGGGGGTGTCTGTGTGTGGGTGCATGTGTGCGGAGGTGTTTGGGTGGGTATCCCAGTGACAGGAACACAAGTTCCTGTCATTGAGATACCTTTCCACCAGCTTTTTCGTGGCGGTGAGACTGCCAGGAAAATGCTGGCAGTATCCCGAGTCGAAATAACCTGGCCGGTTATTCGACTCTCTCTGGGCTGGAGGTGGAAACCTCCAGCCTGGCGGGTGGCGGTAAAGCAGCGGAACGGACGGGAAAGCGGCGTTTTGGCAGTGACCAAACCGCTGCGGTCGTAATATGGTGGTCTTCACTGCCGGTCTTATGGTGGTGAGACTGCCACCGCAGCCATGTCGGTCCAGGGACCGCCAGGGTTGTAATGAGGGCCTAAGTCCTATTCATTTTATTAGTGTGCCCTCCATCACGTTTGGTATTATCTCATGTGTAAAATCTGGATTTCATGTCTCTTGCAGTAAACTGATAGTCCATTTAATGTCTACCGTTTGTTTTGTTTGACAAAAGTCTCCATATACATATCACAACTTTAGACTTGTAGGGCAATACTTAATCCTTTGAAGATTCTGCTAAAGTAAATTCTAATATGAATTTGGTTATCTGTAATTTTCACGTCCATATTTTCTACTTTCCATTGAAGATACTGGTATGTGGCACTCAGGCCCAACTAGTTATTGTCCATTATAGACATACATTCATTTATTAGATCTTCGTGCAGGACCTGAATAATAACAAATATTCACTATAACTTAACTTCAAATAGTTTTTTTTTATCACTTAGAAGTCACGAAGCCTCCTGCATATACTGTTATCCTCACAAAAACACAGTATTTTCTTCTTTATTTGAGGGCTTGAATACAATAGTACAGGCATTACAGATATCGTAAAGAGCTTTTAAATGGGCATGCATCAGAATTTGTATTTTAGTTGTATGAATAAATGTAAACATCCTACTATTTTCTCACCATACAAGTTCTTGAACTGACAGTAATAATGGAGTCATGCCTTAATTGACCCCAGTGCCCTAGCCACTTCTCCCAGCTGCCTAAATATCAAGGAGTCTTCCAAGGTGTTGAAGACTATTGGCATACCGAGGTTGGTTGATGTGATAGTGTTGCCATTCACTCAAATTGGCTCTGGACATTTAAAACAGAACAGAATAGTAATATCCAAAATGCCACTAATTCACTGAAGAATTAATTAACCCGTAGGAGGGATCTCGTACTGAAATGTATTAGGAAGATAACAAGTGTTTGGAAGCACATTACAGTGAAAAATGCATTTATTTATATTTTGACAACATTTAAGGATATGAATTTATAATGATTTGATAAATCATAATTTATGAAAATAAGAACTTAAGCGTGCATTTTCAACAAACACCACTGAATTACATTGGTGCAAACCGTTTACGTGGATTACCGCAAGGGCTGTGTCATGTTACTAACTGGTAGCGGTCAGTGCCGCACAAGGATTAATTCTCCAAATCTAGAAGACTATAGAGATATTTCACATGGTATAACAATTCATGACAAATATCAGAGTATGATCCACCTCAGTCCATACCCGTTCACATGAGAGAGGATATTTAATGGACTGCTTGTATTTGGGTATAAACTAAGCATTATGATTGTCTATTGTGTTTTTTATTTACTATTGTATGTCACTCCTTTATATGCGTTTAACATTAATAGGTTTTGTTTGTTTTCATTTGTGTTCTCCCAGTGGAAAAATTCTGTTACCCGCATGATGTTATGAGCCACAGCATTTTTAAATCAGAAAAATTGATACATTTGCCATTAGCATAGACCAGTAAAAGCCAACTCCATAAATTCAATTTATTAATTCAAGAATTCAACAGAGACACAGCTGCAGCACTGCCTACAGGACTTAAAATTGAGTTACCGACTGGACCAGAAAAGCAGATAGCAGCACTGTCTAGGGGGCTAAGAATGAGAAATTACCACTGGAAACCGAGAGACAGCTAAAGCACTACTGAGAGGATTTAGAATGGAGGAGTTCCTGACTGGACCAGAGAAGCAGCTAGCAGCACTGCCTAGAGGACCAAGAATGAGGAATTAGCACTGTGACCGGAGACACAGCTGCAGAACTGCATAGAGTACTTAGAATGGGAGAGTTACTGATGGGACGGGGGGTAGCAGCTAGCAGCACTGCCTAGAGGACTTAGAATGAGGAATTACCAATAGGACAAGAGAATCAGCCAGCAGCACTGTCTAGAGGACTTAGAATGAGGAATTACCGACGGGACCAGAGAAGTGACTAGCAGCACTTCCTAGAGGGCTAAGAATGAGGAATTACCACTGGGACCAGAGAAGGAGCTGCAGCACTACCTATGGAATTAAGACTGAGGATTTACCACTGGGCCCAGAGAAGCAGCTGCAGCACTGTCTAGAGGTCTTACAATGAGGAATTCCCACTGAGACCAGAGAAGCGGCTGCAGCAATGTCTACAGGATTAAGAATGAGGAATTACCACTGGGACCAGAGAAGCAGCTAGCAGCTCTGCCTACAGGATTAAGAATGAGGATTTACCACTAGGACCATAAAAGCAGCTGCAGCACTGTTTAGAGGACTTTATAATGAGGAAGACTGAAAGTGGATGGGTGTGTGTCTGCAGGAGGTTGCAAAACAGGCACACAGCCAATTATTTCTAAAACCACATCTCATCACATGCTGTAACAGGAGGAAACATGAATGTACGTGAACGTAGTGTGATGGCCAACAAAAATGTTCTCTTGGTGAAATCACCTGGGTGGGAACTAAGCACATAAAGGAGGGACATTTAGAAAAATGCACCAATAAAAAAGAAGCTTTTAAGACCAGAACAACAATGAAGGAATGGCAATAGTGGGGGTGGTTAAAGCCCGTAGATTAAATACAGCATGTCTTTCAGGCAGCGCATGTGCGCTGCCTAGGCTCGACCTAAACAGCGATGACAGCTAAACTGGGTAGTCCCATTTCAAACCCATCTCCTGATTTGGATGGCATACCAGAACCCTCCTGCCTTTTTAATATTTACATAGTGGCCTTCTTCTTAGTGTCAGCTAGTATTGTATAGCAAGGCCACTTATACCACGATTGTTTTCAGACAGTTTGAGCCTGAACGATTCTAAAAACAGTTAGTACACTTATCTGTTTACACACTTCATTGGGCCACATATATCTACTAGAAATTACCTCTACATGGAAGCCTCTCTATCATTGTGGACAAAGTAAAATCCCTGGAGACAGACTTTAATTCATTGATGTCCATGGGTTGTCTGGTAAATGCTGTTCTAGTGTTGCCAGACAATCACATCAAGTATCTGAAGCATAGTCAGTCTTTCACTAGGGGTTGCAAATCAACAATAAACACATTTCCACTGGACATACAGGTCAAGAAACCTAATAAAGTTGCAAAGCTATAGGGCCTCCAGTCGACCCTGTTTTCTTAAACTAGGATTAAAATATAATTTTTAAAATAATAAATAGAGAGATATAGTTTATTTTGGTTAAACATATTACAAACACAAAAAACACAAATAAGTTAAATATGAAAAAATGAACAAGAACAAACATCAGTGAGTTGGCCAAACTTCATTCACTCAAATTAGATCTGATGTATCTTGGGAGCTAGACACATTATTCTTATGATAGTAAAACTAACGACTGGGAATTCATCAGCAATACATGTGTGATGACCCAGTGATGAAAGCAGTGATTTTAGATACTACGTCATGGAAATTAATAAAATAAACAGAAAAAAGACTGTGAAGAGGTCCCATCGCAGGGACATAAAATGTGCAATTTCTCTGCTACTCTTTCCGTAGGAAAATGCAGCATTCCTGAAAGATGACCAAATGGACAGCATACTAACAGGTTTTGCATTAAGCCAGAGCTGGTAGCTCCTTTGCTATGGCATCGACTGCATGCAGTTTTTTTGCCCTGTTAGTCACCTGGTCCATATCCCATCAGGTCCCTTCAGCCTTTCATCCTTCCAGTGTTGAGAAATGTTTATTCAACTAACATCTGGAAGGATGTGAAGATTCTTTAAAGATTAAATAGGAGTTATTTTACCGATCATTAAAGTTCTGCCAATTGACCCCTGTTGAGAACTATTGTGCTGTAAAAGAGCATGGTGATAATGATAGAGACAGTTATGAATATCAGAGTTATGCAGAAAGGAGCTGACACAGAGATGAGGATAATATACGAAAAGTTAAAGATGGGTGCAATAAACACTATAGAGAGTGTTCTTGTTGGATTGAAGATGCAACCATTCTCAGCTTTGAGCTGCTCACTGCAACCTTCAACAGGAATCAGAAATAGAAAAAGTGAGAATGTGCTGCCTGTGTCCAACTTTTAATGCGTTTGTGGAATCTGAGGGATTGTATTTGGAAACACTCAGGCTTTCAGGAAGTGGGGATTAGAGGAATGTACTAAAACTGGGATATTTCCCAGAGAGATTATTATTGAAAGCTGCAAACAAAAAGGGCACCATTAAAATCAGAAGGAATAGAGTCGTATTTGTTCCTGGCTTAAGCTGCAACAGAAGTTCTAAAAAAAAAAAAAAAAAAAAAAGGAATATATTAGAGGGCGGGACTATCCCGCTATACTTTAATACAACTATAGTTGTATTCTGTAAAAAAGGCAAGAACCCAGGGAATCGCCCCATTAGTCCCCGGAATACAGATTATAAGATAGTCATGAAACTGTTGGCCATCCAAATGAATAAAGTAGTAGGTGCTGTCATTCACCCAGATCAGTGTGGATTCATCTCGGGTAGGCAGCTGTCTACAAACTTCCTGGTTGAAGCATTAGATTATTTTAAACAAAAAGAGATTTCAACACATATATTTTTGTTACATGTTGGGAAGGCTTTTAACCTGGTAAACTTGGAGGGCCTGTTTTTTTTTTATCCTAGAGCGATTTGGGTTTCCCACTGCTCTTATTCAGGTGATTGCTAGAATTTATGAGGGCACTAAGGCATTGCTTGCATTAATTCTGGAGAAATAGGTATTTGCAAGACAGTGTGTTGAATCTCCCATGAACGGGATGGCAAATATTAAGTTATATGCAGATGACTTCTCTTTGTTTTTGAAACCAGAACTGTCTACTTAACATGGGTATAAAATCAATAAGCTCAAAACAGAGATCCTATTATATAATTGCGAGATCGATACCCTGCCACAAGAATTCCGCCCATTAGAGAATACAAGGCCTAAGAGGTATTTTGGCATTTAGGCAAGGGAGGAGATGGACAACTGATTTGCACATAAGTATCTACCTATTATCAAAAAAATAATTGCTCTGTTTACAAGATGGACAAGATAGTCTATCTCCATAATGGGCTGGGTGGCGTTACTGCGCATGTCTGTACTCCCGCCATTTAATTTCTTATTTTCCGCTCTGCCCTGCGTTCTGCAGATAATGTTTTTCAAGGGAATTGAACGGTTAATTTCTACTTTTGTTTGGTCCAACAACGCATCCCATTAAGCACTTTATATAGTGAATCACTGAAGGTGACCTCGCATTGCTGAACCTAAAAGACTATTATTTTGATCGTTTTGCACATTCCTTTTTTAGATATTCACTGAACCGAGGATCAGATAAACCAGTTGATAAAGTATTTTGGGATTTAATTGCACAAGAATGTAAACTTAAGGATTTCTTAGGCTGACAAAAACTCTGAAAAACCTTTGTTACAAACACATACAGTGGCTTTTTAAACATAAGGAACAATATTGTAAATATTCTAACGTGCCTGTTATTAATAGCTCCTTCCCTTACAGACAACTATGCCGAAACGCTAACCTTGGTTGAGTTAGGGATTACTTATAAATGGGAATGTAATGACTATCAAAAGGTTGGGGACTTCCTCAGTACTAGGAATGGAAAACCTGTCCAGATACAGTAACCGGTATTCAGCATGGGAAAGTGCCCAATCGCTGGTCATTATCCATAGTATACATCTTTTTTACACATTAGATTTGATTACGATTAAAGCCAGTTCTGCACTAGTCGCAAATTTTATTGAATCTGATAATTCCAGGCTGGTCAGGTACTGGAAGTTTATTTTTCACGAGTAAGGATTGGGGGATTTGTTTGAGAAAGTTAGAAGAAAATGGTTATCTCAGGGGACTCGGAGGTTAGGAGAATGACAAATAGGTTTCATTTTTCGGTACTAAGGAGTGCAAACCTCCGCTGGATGCAGTGCTACACAAAGTGGCTCCTACTTAGAACACTTGAACTTCTACACAATATTAACCCCCAGATAAAAGACAAGTGTTTTAGATGCTCTAAGGAGAGTGCAGGAAACTGTGGCAGCATATTATTTATGATTGTCCAGAAACGACGGGGTACTGGGCCTCCATTAACGAATACTGTATTACTGATCTTAAAATTGATTTTGCTAATGACATTCAAGTCTCTGCGAATTCTAGAATGCAGATGGAAGACACAATTACATTATTTCTGGCCACACTTATAGCCAGATCCCTAATCCTCCAAAATTGGAGGTGCGAGGCTCCCTCTACTTTCGTACATTGACTAGTGAAAATGGAAAAGATCAAGGCTCTTGAATGTCGATTCGCCTTAAGATCCGGCTTGTATAAAAAAAAAATCAATGAAGCTGTGGACTGGACTCTGAAGCTATGCACTTTATGTATGTTCGAAATCAGGTTAGCCTGAACCAGAAACATGGGGTTGTGTATCTGGGCTATGGTCGCAGTGCCATATTACATTTAGTTATTGAAATTAATGTGTTGTACTCTTGTGAACTCTTTGCTTACGAAGATAAAATAAAAAAAATAATTAAACTAATGGTGATCCGAAAGGCTCCTTTGGCAAATGTTGTGCTGGCGTCTGTCGTGTAGCAAGCAACATAAAAAATGACTTCTGAAAACAACATATATAATCACATGTGAAGAGACAAAAGTTGAAATTACCAGATTCTACAATTGGAAACCACCCTTGAATAGTTGTTTGGGGTGTGCGGAGGCAAATATGAGAAATTTGCTTCTTTACATAGTGGTGAAGAAATTATTTTGCTGTTTCTTCCTATTCACTCTGTTTTCCCAACTTCTCTCCTCACCACTTATTCAGCCCAACCCACAAATGCACGTGGGGTTAGATCTTTCATATCTATGAGCAGATTTGTTAATCAGAGGTTATGGAACAAATGAAAACAAGTAGCAAAGAAATATATTTTTATTTGTAAAGTGTAGTTCAACGTGTGCTAACTGTAGCGTTTGGTAAAATGTCTGTTGGAGCTGAAGTTATGTATCAGATTCAAATAAAACCCTTGCAGCTTGCCAGGGAAAGAGAGCAGGAAATTGGTTACAAATATCTGGATTCTGTGGCCTCAGTTCATTTTTTTTATGTACAGTTGGGCGAATCAGTGGTTGTTGGAGAGCTTAATACACAATTATTTCTGTTGCAATTATCACCCGTGATAATTTCTTCATGATGGAAATACACTCTACCTATGTTCACTTTTTCCTTACACAGATTTCAAAATTGGAATTGGACCTTGAGCTTTTTGTCACCCTCCTCAGTGGAACCATGTTTGACATTGCATTCTTGTAGGACAAAGATTTGACAGCAAGATCATATAAATAAAATGTTAAAACTTTTCACTCAATGGTCCACAGTCCATATGGTTGTAGCCAAAGATATTACTACATTATGGTATTTTCAGTCTAGAATCAATCAATCAGGGTATTTGTAAAGCGCACTACTCACCCGTGAGGGTCTCAAGGCACTGAGGGGATGGTTGGGGGGCGCTGCTACTGCTCGAAGAGTCAAGTCTTGAGAAGTCTCCTGAAAGTAAGGAGATCATCGGTCTGACGCAGGTGGGTGGGAAGTGTTTTCCATGTCTTGGCGGCGAGGTGCGAGAATGATCTGCCGCCGGTGGTTGTTCTGCGGATGCGTAGGATGCTGGTGAGGTCGGCAGAGCAGAGCCGAGCTGTCAGCTCAGGGTGTAGAAAGAGAGCCGCCTGAGGTATTCTGGTCCGGTGTTGTGCAGTGCCTTGTGAGCGTGGGTGAGGAGTTTGAAGGTGATTCTCTTGTTGACGGGGAGCCAATGCAGGTCTCTCAGGTGTCCTTTAGTATGGCAGTGGCGGGGGATGTCTAGGATGAGGCGTGTGAAGGCGTTCTGGATGCGTTGCAGCCTTTTCTGGAGTTTGGCTGTGGTTTCTGCATAGAGGGCATTCCTGTAGTCCAGTTTGCTGATTACGAGGGCTTGGGTGACTGTTCTTCTGGTTTCCGTGGGTATCCATTTGTAGATCTTTCGGAGCATGCACAGGGTGTTGAAGCAGGAGGATGAGATGGCGTTGACTTGCTGGGTCATAGATAGTGAGGAGTCCAGGATGAATCCCAGGTTGCGTGCGTGGTCAGTGGGTGTCGGAGCAGGTGCCAGTGTGGCAGGCCACCAGGAGTCATCCCATGCGGAGGAGGAGGAGCCGACAATGAGGACTTAAGTCTTGTTGGAATTCAGTTTAAGGCAGCTGTTCCTCATCCTTTCGGCGATGGCCTTCATTCCTTCATTTAGGTTGGTCTTGTCGGAGTCCTTGGTGAGGGAGAGGATCAGCTGGGTGTCATCGGCGTATGAGATGATGTTGAGGCTGTGAGGTTGGGCGATGCTAGAGAGCAGAGCCATGTAGTTGTTGAAGATGGTCGGGCTGAGGGACGAACCCTGGGGTACGCCGCAGATGACTTTGGTGGCTTCAGAGCGGAATGGAGGGAGGCGGACTCTCTGAGTTCTGCCAGTGAGAAAGGAGGTGATCCAGTCCAGGGCTCTGTTGCAGATTCCTGCATTGCTGAGGCGTGTGCATAGGGTGTGGTGCAGATGGTGTCGAACGCGGCTGAGAGGTCCAGGAGGATGAGGGACGCATTTTCGCCGTTGTCCAGTATGGTTCTGATGTCGTCGGTGGCAGCGATGAGTGCAGTTTTGGTGCTGTGGTTGTTGCAGAATCAGATTGGAAGGGGTCCAGAGTGCTGTTCTCCTCGAGGAAACGGGTCAGTTGTTTGTTGACAATTTTCTATATGACTTTTGCAGGGAAAGGGAGCAGGGAGATGGGTCAGAAGCTCTTGAGTTCCTTAGGGTGTGGCTCAGGTTTCTTGAGGAGGACATTGATCCCGGCGTGTTTCCAGCTCTCCGGGAAGGTGGCAGCTTCGAAGGAACTGTTGATGATCTTCCGGAGTTAGGGTGCGATGACGGAGCTGGCTTTGTTGAGGATCTGGTGAGGGCAGGGGTCGGATGGTGAGCCAGAGTGGATGGTGTTCATGATTTTGATGGTGTCGTCGTTGACGTGGGTCCAGGAGAGCAGGAGGCTAGTGGGTGGTGAGTCTGTGGTGTCTGTGGTTGACGGGTGTCTGAGTGCTGAAGCTGTCATGGATGTCTGCGATCTTGCAGTGGAAGTAAGCGGCCAGGGAGTTGCAGAGGTCTTGTGATGGCGGGATGTCGTTGGCATCAGAGCTGGGGTTGGAGAGTTCCTTCACAATGTTGAAGAGCTCCTTGTAGTTGTGTGTGTTGTTGATGCGTTCTTTGAAGGCAGTTCTCTTGGCAGTTCAGATGAGTTGGTAGAGTCTGGGGATGGCGTTTTTGAAAGCTGTGTGGTTATCCAGAATCTGATCTTGGCGCCACTTCTTTTCTAATCTTTGGCATGTTTGCTTAGATTCTTGGAAGTCGGTGGTGAACCAGAAGGCCTTTCTGTCGGTGCGTCTGTTGGAGGGATTTTTGACTGGGGCGAGAGTGTTGGCACAGTCGTTGATCCATTGCGGGCCGCTGTGTCTGTGTCGGAAGTGTAGATGGGTGGGTTCCGGGAAAGGGTGGTGATAAGTTGGTCTTTGGTGACCTTGTTCCATCTGCGGTGTGGGATCAGTTGCGGGAGATGGTGAGTTGTGGGTTTCTCGAAGGAGAAGTGGATGCAGGGGTGGTCTGTCCAGTGGGGTTCAGTGGTGTGGCTGAAGGAGACGTGTTTGCTGGCAGAAAAAAGTGGGTCGAGTGTGTGACCTACGGAGTGGGTGGGTGGGTAGAACAGTTGTGGGCAACATGCGAGAGGTAGCCACTAACTAAGACTTTACAAAATCATTTCAAACCTGGAGATTTTTCTTGGAGCTTGGTAGTGGTGCCAAAATCACAGTTCTCATGTGTTTCACATGCCGGTCATAAAAAGAGAAAGTCAGTGCCCTCACCATCTGACTGTTTCATGGGCATTGTATGCTGGACAAGTTTGCCTAGATTTGGAGGCTGGCCAGTGCCTTCAGCAACTTCAGAAACCATTTGCAGAGTGTTATGCAACACCAAGTTTTTTGTTGTGTGATCTCTTGCAAGGGATTGCTGCAAAACAAAACTGGTAGCCACCATATAGATATACTTTTATAGGGAAAAGGGAGTCATTTGGGCCCCCCTCACCAGTTCATGTCATCAGTGATGTCATTTGAGATGTTATCAATGGTGTCGTAAATGATGTCATAGATCATATCATGAGTGAAGTAATATGTGAGGTCATAAGCGGTGCATGGCGGGGACGCAAGTTGTAGTTAACTCTGCTAACTATAAATGGGGAATTTCTATATTGTTTGAATTCAAAACAAAAATGTTGCCACTGACATATTCACCTAACTATAAGGTTACTTTAACCTTTGTTTTTTCCAGTGAAAAAAAACATGTGCACAATCGTGCATGCACACGCGTGTGCATGCACACACACGTATGCACACACACCCTCTCCCCACACCCCACACATACATATATACACACACACACACACACAAATACGAACTACTGGCGGTCATCTGTAGGTAGTTATATTTAGGACCTATTTTCCATAGGAAAAGCATTTTTTGACTTGGCGATATCTTTAGCGCAAGTTGATGAATCTTCATAAAAGTTTCCTAAAAAAGTGTCCACTAGGGTCTTGTTGTGCTTGGAAAGTTTTGGGGTGATCCATCAAGCAGGGGCCGAGAAAAAGGGGGGGTCATAAAAAGTTTGTTTCACATGTTAATTCCCATAGTGATTTTAAACGCAACCGTAGCCCGAACTGCTGAACGTAATTACACCAAATTTGGCAGGAAAGTAGTTCTTGGTCTAGAGTTCTTGGTCTAGAAAGCACTCTTTTTGTTATTTGGTGTAAATCCGTTCAGTAGTTTTCGAGATATTAAAAGAAAAACACATTTGTATATCTGGGAGGAGCCTAACCGCAAATCTCATGGTGAGATCTAATTGGCTATCAGCACTTCAACCATGACGTGCTGCCAGCCATCTTGGGACCAATCTACATGACAGCCCTCCATTGAAATGCAATGTAGTGAATGACAGGTTTTGAGGGTCACAAAAAGGAGAATGTATAAAGGGTGGTACATTTTTTTAGTTACACTATAAATCATCTGTTGATGGTACCATACTAATTTTAGGAACTGTGGTGTGTTCTAAAGTGATTCTACCCTGCAGGGACTTCATGAATCATTTTTGAGAGAAAACTGTTTTCTCATGATTTTCCCATAGAAGTTATGGAATGTGCTCCAGAAGCTGAAATGAGAGCATATTTTCTGTAAATTCACACCATCTTTCTCAGACATATGAGAATGAAGTCTGGCATTCTCAGTAAAATATGAACTTTCAACAGGAGCAGCCTGTCAGTTGATTCCCTGGCATTCTACTGCAGCCTCCCAGAGTGTTCTAAAGAACAACAAGAGCTCTAACAGTCTTACTTATGACAAAAGTGTGGCACACTTGAAGCCATCTTGATTGAATCAAACTGGTAAAACTCAAAACATTTAATTTAGAGAGGAGCAAAATGGGGGGGGGGGGTTGATTTGTCATAGTAAGAATGGTTAGTGCTGTAGAAAGAGAAATTAGGACCTTTTTTAAGTGAGTTCTCAAATATCTTCCTCCTCTATCTCATTAAAACATTCTGACATACAGACTCAAACATGCACTTTTAACACCAGCAGAATACTGCCTGCTAACTCCCTGGTAATCAGCAGCTTTGCTAGAAGTTCTAATGAGCAACTAGATTGCTAAATTTCTGAATTTATGCCAAATTAGTGACACATCTGATCGCCATCTTGATGGAATTGAAGTCGGAAACTGAAAGCATTTTCTACTGAGGACACTACAGTAAATGAGGAAATTAGGGAGCTTCATAATAAATAAGTCTCCCAAGACGGCCATGAGGGAAAATAGAGCACAAATATAGCACAAATATCACCCAAATGTAGTCCAAGTATAGCCCATTGACAGAAGTATGCATAACAAGTTATTCCTTTAATTCTTTTTGCAATTTTAGCTCAGACGTGACCCAGGTATTGGAGTGCTTTACATGAGCATCAGTTACATTGCACAAGAACACATTCATTTTGGTTTTAGGCATGGAGAGATTAAGTGATTTGCTCAGAATCTCTGGATTTCAAGCTGACGCCGAAACTCAAACCTAGTTCCCCAGTTACGAAGTCTGCAATTCGGGTAGCCACACTTCATCCTGTCCCCTGAGTGAAACATATAATCATCAGGATACAAAAACATAAAACTCACAAATAATTGAAAAGTGATTTGTCCCTATTTGAGAACTCTGACAATATGTCCTCATTTTACGTTTTTTAGAGCACTAACAATAATTTGTATGGAAATAAGACCCTTTCATTTTCATAATTTCTGATGGAAATGCTTTTGGTATTACAGTTTTGATAATGTCAGGTATGCCACACTTTTGTACTAAATATAGAATATTAGCAATCTAGTTGTTCATTAGAATACTGTGGGAAGGCAGTGGTCAAGGGCATGGACTTGGATAGTTGAGGGTAGGGAGGAGGGTGAAGCGGCAGCAAGTTGACCATACTGTGCAGGTGAGAGGGACCATGTCAGCACGACAGACCATGGAGGGCAGATAAAAGAGGGACGGGTCAACAAACCAACCATGCAGGACAGGCAAGGGAGGGTGTGGCAGTATATCAGACCATTGAGGGCAGAAGGAAAAGGCAGTGGCAGTACAACCATACAGGACAACAGCCACAATTCAGGCATGAGAGTCCCAATGTTTTAAGCCCAAAAGGGCTTTATTTTATCTGTCTCCTGTCTAAAATCTCCTCTTTTTCAATGTAAATCTTTGGGGAAGATCATTGCCCCAGGTTTTTTTTCAAAATCTACTTCTTTCCAAGTTCAAAATGTTGGCAAGTATAGTACAATGGATCACGGAGGGCAGGAGGAATGAGATAGGGAAATGGACTCGGATAACAGAGGGCAGGCGGGAAATGGGCACAGGCACTAAACTAACCTTGCAGGGCAGGTTTCAGGGGTTGCAGCAGCACAATACACCACCCAGGGCAAGCGGGCTGCAGTGAAGCACAATGGACCATGGAAAGCAATAGGGAGTGGACAGGGCCATGACCATGGACAACTAAGAGCAGAGAGAAAAGAGGCAAGGGCAGCAAGCTGACCATACCGGACAGACAAGAGGGACAGATGCAGCATAACAGACATAAAGGGTAGGAGGGAGGGGGAAGGGGCATGACAACAAACCAGACAAGGCAGGAGGGAGGGGATAGGGGCCTACCCATGGAAAACAGAGGGCAGGGGGCGCAAGGGGTCAGGGCAGCAGCAGGAAGCTGACCATGGAGGCATGGACGGCAACAGTGAGACTTTAAAGGCATAAAAACAGACAATGGAGGAAAGGTGGAAGGGGGTCAGGGGCAGTAAGCTGACCTCACAGGGCTGGTGGGAGGAGCTGTGGCAGCACAGAAGACCATGCATGGCAAGCGGGAACATCAGTGGCAGCACAACAGCCATGGGTGGCAAGCGAGAAGGGGGCAGGTGCATGCACATAGGACACAGACAAGAGAGGGCAGGTGCTTTACAAGAGACCATGCAGGGCAGGCAGGAGGGAGGCAAGGGGGGGAACAGGAGCAGCAGGCTTGGGTAGAGGCAGCACAATGCCAGTCCCTGCGTCCAACCTCCCTCCCCCCCTCCATGTGCATTGTGATGGGCACCTTACTTAATGTTTAAAAAAAAAACCTGGAAATTCACTGAAGTAATCAAATATTACAGGGATGTTATAGTTAGGAAATAGTACTTAAAAAAACCTTAGAAATTCACTAAAAAACCAAAGGTTACAGCGACATTATAGTTAGGTTCAGTTTTTACATGCACATTACTATAGAAATTCAGCTTTTAAAATTAGTTATTTCAAGTAAGTATAAGTCATGCCCTAAGGTAACTATAACTTGCACCCTCGCCATGCACTTCTTATTACCCCAGATATTATATCTGAACGGATGTAAAAGAAAATTGGGGTGGAAAGGGTCCTTTTTGTTATTTCATCTGAATTGGTTCAGTGTTTTTAAGGTTGTTTTAAGGGACAAAAAACATGGTGATATATTGGGTCAAAGTAATTACATGGTATACCCCGATACCTGCCAATGACAAAATACAGTAATTTTTGGCTAGTGACAGCCCTTACAAAATAAAAAAGGCAGCCATGTTGTTTCGACGAAGCTATGTGTTTGTTGTGGATTTGAATGGGAACTGTTACTTCTTAGTATTTTTATAATGTATAGAAACAAATGAGGCACTTTAGAAAAATGACCACAGTTAGGGTAAAGTATTTTTATTCTTTTTTTAATTGCAGAATTTTTTTATTGAAAATTATACAAATTAAGAATCATACAGGAAAAAAATAACAAAAGTAAGCATAGTATGCATCTCGTAAAAACAGAGGCAAGAGGTAAAACCATATATGTTCTTCTATAAGTATGACAACATGCATGATTTTATGTGTATGTCACAGAAGAGGGTATTGGGTCCCAGGTGTAATGAAGTCTCAAAAGATTCTTACAGAGAAAAAACTGAAATAGAAAAAGGCATATAATAAGAGACACCACTTTACTGACTTAAGTAAGGAGAGTGTGGTTATGTTGTAGTGTCAGCAACCTATATATTTGGTGGAACCTGGGTGCGGAATGTGAGAGGACTAATTATAGACTCTATGTAGTAACTTCATGGAGGTTTAACTTTTTCAAGCCATACGTCCAATTTGTTCCATAAAGGGCAACTTGCTGAACTCCAGTGATGTAGTTGTGCTAAAAGTAGTTCTGCATCCCTAATATATCAAAGCGATTCCATGTATGTATTGCGACATTTCTCAGATTTGTCCAGTTGGTTAGAATTGTTTTATGTTCTTATGTAAACTTCAAATCCAATAAAAATGAGTCAATTTTGTCCAACTCGGATATCTCATATCCAGTTGCGGGACCTACGACTGTGTGGGAAGTGGTCTTGGGGAATGTGAGGTGAAAAATGTTGTATATATTTGTGAATATATGTTGTCCCAAAACAAACGTAGTAATAGACAATCAAATAACATGTTCTTAAGGTTGCTAGCATCCGAATTGCAGCTCCAACAGTTATTAGTCGGTGTTAGATCCATTTTGTATAGTCTATCTGGAGTAAGGAATGTTCTATAAAGGAGGAAAAATTTGGTCTAAACCAGGTTGGGGTAATTAGCTAGCGTTTGACCAGGCCTCATGCCATATAATCTCTTGGAGGCTAGAAGTATTATTTTCCTATAAGTCATTTTCCTATTTTGTGTGCTGAGATTTTATTAAGTAAGAAAATGAAAGACCTTATAACTTGTAGATTTTCAAAACCACTTGCCAACCCTTCTTGACTTTCTCTGTCAAAGAAATGATTAGTGGATCATGCTGAGGAAAATTACGTTGCTTTAAAAATGCCACTTCCAAATTTAAAAAAAAATGTAGAATTCAGCATTCTCCACGCCAAATTTGTCTTGAAGGTTGGGAAAAGAGAGAGAGTTCTCTTTGGCTCCCAAATCTGTGATTAGTAGAACCATTTTTTCGCTCTGTGTTCTCACAAAGGAAGGAATTTCTCTAATCTAGTCTAATGTTCGGATTATTCCATAAAGGCGCTATGTTAGATTTAGCAACTTTGATTTCTAAGACTTTGGCATCAATCTTTAGTAATGTTCTTGTTGTATTAGAGATTATTGGATTTTGAAGAATTGGTGTGTTCCAATCGTTGATAAGAATATATAGAAGAGAGAGCTTTTGTGCCTCCAGCAGTGTTCACCAAAGTAACGGGTCCAACCCAAAAGTTCAGCAAATTAAAGAAAGGGTGACCTTACTGCATAGGAAACTGTTGTCAATTTTTAACCAGGCAGCTAGATTTAAGGTTTCCCACTTCATTGTCCCGAAGAGACCCTGAACACGGAGAGGGTTGAAATGCGTTAATAACCTTTAAGAAGGTAATTTGGGCTCAACAGAAATTGGAGAGAAGTCTGTAAATAAAAAGGGCATATTCATAAAGGACTTTGCTTCTCCCTTATAAAGTACTACGCATAGTCACTGGTACTTTGTCAGTAATACTGTATGGTTCTTAAGACAACTGACCGTAGACAATCACCGTACTGAAGACTTATCCAAAAATTGAACAGGAACAAAATGTTTTTAATCTTGGTGTTGAGGTTTTGGAAGAATTGTTCATACAAATAGATGTTTTGGCCAATTACTCACGCAACCAATGGGGTTGTTGGGTTAGTCACATTCAAACACTCGGTTGTTTTGAATTTATGTACGTTTTCATTGGCTTACAAAGTTACTCCACTGTAAGACACTGTACGACATGCCACTCTATGACACACTACTCCATTCCACTCTACAGCATGCCACTCCACTATTTACCATTCCATTCTACAACATGTCACTCCACTCTACAACACGCCACTCCACACCACTGTGCGCTACACGACTCTACAACATGACAGGCTATGTTGTTCCACTCTGCACCTCTCCACTCTACTACACTTTATTCCACTCTGTGCCCCCTAACTCTTCAATGCTCTACTCCACTCTATGCCACTCTGCGACACTCTACTCCACTCCATGCCACTCTACTCCACTCCAAGCAACTCCCTCTGTGCCATTCCACCCACTTTACTCCACTCTGTGCCACTCAACTGTACAACACTCTGTGCCAGTGGTCTTCAAACTTAATAATGCCGCACCCTTCTCCCTCTCCCCCCACCAGTGTATAAATGCCAATTGGGCCCCCAGAACTGTTCAACATGTTTCTATTAAACTAGCAAGGTTTAAATAAAACTACACTTATTTAAACAGTGCACTTATGTTTTGGTACCTATATTAAAAAATGCAATCACATGCATAATTGGCAAACATACTATTCTGGTTAACCAGGCGTTTCTAATGTGTAAAAATGTCTAATGCGATTCTCAGAAATCGTAGCGGTGAGGTTTGAAGACTATTTGGAGTGTCTTCATTTGACAAACCCCCAGCCAGATATAAATTACAAAATACGTTAGTGATGGCCCATTACACAGTGGTTAACTGTTGCACATTTTTTTCTGCTTAAAGCAAAGCACTGTTATCAGCATGATACTGCTTTTAGCCAGAGTCTGGCACACCCCCTCAGATCAGTCAATGCCCCCCGCCCAGTTTGGGCCACTTCACTCTGCCCCACTCCACGAGACTCTGTACCAGTCCACAGTACTTCACAACACTCTACAGCACTCCACTCTATTACAAACCATACTATAACACTCCGCTCTATGACTCTCCACTCTAACACTGTACTCTACACCACTCCACTTTATGCCCCTGCACTGTAAGACACTCCACTCTGATACGCCATTTCACTCTACTATACGGCATTCCACTCCACTCTGTTTCCCTTGACTCTATGACACTCTACTGTACGACACTCTGAAATGCCACTCCACACGACAACACACCACTCCACTCTGACACACCACTCTACTGTATGACACGCCACTCCAGTCTATGACACTCCACTGTTTGACATGCCAATCTATGACACTCCACTTTACGACATGTCACTAAGATCTACTCTCCTCCACTACGACACTGTATGATATGCCTTTCTATGACACGTCACTCCATTTTTAATTTACCACACGCCACGCTACTGAACAAGCTGACGCTCCTTTCTATGACAGTCTGCTCCACACTGTCATTCCAAGCCACTCCACAACATAACGCTTCACTGTAAGACAGGCTGCTCGACTCTTTTCCACGTCACTCCACTCTGTACCCCTGACACCACTCCACTTTACTCTGACACACCACTCTGTTCTACAACATGACACCGTTCCCCTCGATAACACTCTACTCTACTCTGTGCCCTCTATTCTATATGTCACTCTACAACAATTCACTCCACTCTGACACACCACTCCAGTGTAAGACAGGCAGCTCCATCCTACGATATACCCCTCTACTGTGTGCCACTCCACTCTATGCCCTTCCACTATAAGACACTGTACGACACGCCACTCTGACACTCTGCTCTGCTTCCCCATTGACATGCCTCTCCCCTCTACAACACTCTACTCCACACTTTGACCTCCACTCTGTGCCACTCTGACACACCACTCCACGACACTCTGAGACTCCATGCCACTTCACTGTATGAGTGTATGTATACTCTATCCACTGTAAGACACACTGACACACGATGTACGATACCCCAGTCTACTCTACTCTACAATGTTCCACTCCACGCTGCAACACCGTAGTCCCCTCTATGCCCCTCCACTCTACGTCACTCTGCTCCACTCTACAACACGCAACTTAAGTGCCTTCTATGACACATCACTCCACTCTGACATGCCTCTGGACTCCACTCCATTCTACGACACTCCACTCTACAACACTGTAGTCCAGTCTGTACCACTTTGCTCTACTCCACTCTGACATGCCACTTTCCGACACTCAACTCTGACACTGTCTCCCACTCCACTCGACAACACTCTACGAACTGAAACATTAAAAAAAAAAAGAAATCATTGAAATTCAATAAAAAAAACAAAGGCTAAAACATAGTTATCGATAGGAAAACTTAATTTAGTATATCTGTACAAAATGAACTTAAACTACATGAACATCTGAAGTTATAGTTATAACTTAGTTATGATTTACATCCTCTTCAAAACGTACTATAACTCACAGACTTCGAACAGTGGTCTGAATGCGCTAGGCAGACTAAACAAACTATAACTCGCCCCCTTCCTTTCACAAAGTACTCATAAATTATGTAATTTCAGATGTCATGAGTGCAGCTATGAATGCTATGATTTAACGTGATGTCATCTGAAAGGGTACAATGCCCCGGTCCATTCTACTTTACAATGCACCAATCCACTCTACGCCACAACACTCTAGTCCACTCTACGCCATTCTACTCCACTCTACGACACCCCACTTCAGTGCATTTAATGAAACACCGCTCCACTCTACCTCCACTCTTTGGTGCTCCACTCCACTCCATTCTTTGGCACTCCACTCTACAACACTCTAGTCCAGTCTGTACAACCTCGCTCTACTCCACTCTGACCTGCCACTCTACGACACTCAGCTCTATGACACTGTCTCCCACTGTACTCTACGACACTCAACTCTACGACACTCAACAATGTGAAACACATTTTTTTTAAAAAAGAAACATTGAAATTCAAGTAAACAAATAAAGGTTAAAGCATAGTTATAGATAGGAAAACTTAATTTAGTATTTTTGTACAAAACAAACTTAAACTACATGAACATTTGAAATTCTGAAGTTATAGTTATAACTTAGTTATGATTTACACCCTGGCCAAAACTTACTTTAACTCACAGAACCCCCCTTACAGTGTTCTGAATGTGCTAGACAGACTACATGAACTATAACCTGCCCCTTTCCTTTCACAATGTACTCATAAATTGGCATCTCAGATGTCATGAGTGCTGCTACGAATGCTATGATTTAACATGGAAAGTGATGTAATCTGAAAGGGTTTGATACCATAGTCCACTCTACTCTACAACACACCAATCCACTCTACGCCACACCACTCTAGTCCACTCTATGCCCCTCCACTCTACGTCACTCTTTTCCACTCTACGACACGCCACTTCAGTGCATTCAGTGACACACCACTCCACCCTGACATGCCTCTCTACTCTACTTCTCCCACTGTGCTCCACGACACTCCACTCAATGGCACTCTGATGTGAATTTTTTTTTTTTTTTAAAAGAAACATTGAAATTCAATGAAAAAAACAAAGGTTAAAGTTATACATAGGAAAACGTATTTAGTATTTTTGTACAAAACAAACTTAAACTACATGAACATTTGAAATTCTGAAGTTATAGTTATAACCTAGTTATGATTTACATCCTGGCCAAAACTTACTTTAACTCACAGAACCCCATACAGTGTTCTGAATGTGCTAGGCAGACTAGATGAACTATAACCTGCCCCCTTCCTTGCAAAATGAACTCATAAATTATGTCATTTCAGATGTCATGAGTGCTGCTATGAATGCTTTAAATTAACGTAGTATAAGTGATGTAATCTGAAAGGATATAAGTTGTGCATGATAGAAGGATGAGTTATACTTAATGTAGTCTGCCTTGTGAGTTCACAACACTGTGTACAGAGGTCTACGAGTAATAGCAAGTTTTGGTTGAGACGTCAATTATAACTATAAGTATGACTAAATTTAGAATTTCTAATGTTTGTGTAGTTTAAGTTGTTTTTGTATAGAAATAATAAATAGGGACCAGGAGCATTAACCCCTTGGGTGCCCTCGACGTAACGGTTACATACTGGGCAGCACCGCTCGGGTGCCCAGGACGTAACCGTTATATCCAGATAGGGGAGCGCTAGTGCTCCTCCTGGGGGCCTGGCACCCCCTCCCCTGGGCAGGGATGGAAGGGGAATCGCTTCCCCTTACAGACCCCATGGCGTCTGATGACCTCATCAGAGGCCTGCCCCTCTGCGCTGGAAGCTCTGCTTCAAGCGTGGATCAGAGGAGAAATGCAAAAGCATTTCTCCTCCGATCACATGGAGGGGGCGAGAGAGGCATGAAAGGAGAGGAAAGGTCATTTCCTCTCCTTTTATGTCTCTCTCTGCATTTCTGCTGCCCGATCGCAATGCGATCAGGCAGCGGATATACCCACTAGACACCAGGGATATATATATATATATATTTTAATGAGGGGAGCGGCCCCTTGGGCAAGGGCTGCTCCCCAGGGGGGCAATTTATTTTTAGGCTATTTCTGCCCCCGGGGGCAGATTGGCCTATTATAATTAGGCCGATCTGCCCCCAGGGGTGGGCAGAAACCGCTAGACACCAGGGATAATTTGTTTTGTGTTTCTTTTTTTTTATGTATGTGGGAAGCGACCCCTTAGGCAAGGGTCGCTCCCTTGGGGGCAAATTTACTTTTAGGCCATTTCGTCCTATTTTTATTAGGCCCATCTGCCTCCAAGGGGGGCAGAAACCACTAGACACCAGGGATTTTTTTTCTCGCCAATTTCATGCAAGGGGAGGGACTCCTTAAGCAGGGGTCATTCCCCTGGGGGAGGCAAATATGTTGTAGCCCATTTCTGCCCCCCTTGGGGGCATTGACCTATTGTAATTAGGCTGATCCGCCCCCAGTGGGGGCAGAAACCCTAGACACCAAGGATTTTTTATTGTTTATTTTATTTTTTTATATGTGGGGAGCGACAACTTAGGCAAGGGTTGCTCCCCTGGGGCAAATTGTCTTTAGGCCAATTCTGCCCCCTTGAGGGCAGATCGGCCTATTTTTGTTAGGCCAATCTGCCCCCAAGGGGGAAACAGCCTTTCAGCTCTCCCCCGCACACTAAAACATCTTATCCCACAGCAAGCAAACGGACATTTGATTATTTTGCGTTTTGGTTTTACATTTGGGCCATGAGAGCTTTGCAAACTCTCATAATCGCCCCACTTGGAATGGTGAGGGCTACACTTTTTGGACTTTGGGACGCTGCCATGTAGAACAATCCACAAGACCTAGACACATCTGAAAACTAAACATCAGGGTGGTGTGCTTCACATGCACCCTGCACCATTTTCTTACCCACAATGCCTCGCAAAAACAGGTAGTTTTGTATTTGATAATTTTGATGTGTCCAGATAGTGTTTTGGAGAATTTCCTTTCGCGGGCATTAGGCCTACCCACACAAGTGAGGTACCATTTTTATCAGGAGACTTGGGGGAACGCTGGGTGGAAGGAAATTTGTGGCTCCTCTCAGATTCCAGAACTTTCTGTCACCAGAATGTGAGGAAAAGGTGTTTTTCTTTTAGCCACATTCTGAGGTTTGCAAAGGATTCTGGGTAACTGGACCTAGTGAGAGGCCCACAAATCACCCCATCCTGGATTCCCCTAGGTGTCTAGTTTTAAAAAATGCACAGGTTTGGTAGGTTTCCCTAGGTGCCGGCTGAGCTAGAGGCCAAAATCTACAGCTAGCCACTTAGCAAAAAACACGTCAGATTTCAATGTAAAAATGTGATGTGTCCATGTTGCGTTTACTTTTACGAGCATTAGGCCTACCCACGCAAGTAAGGTACCATTTTTATCGGGAGTCTTGGGGGAGCTCAGAATAGCAAAACAAGTGTTATTGCCCCTTGTCTTTCTCTGCATTTTTTCCTTCCAAATGGAGGACAGTGTGTAAAAAAGGCGTCAATTTGCGAAATGCCCTGTAATTCACATGCTAGTATGGGCACCCTGGAATTCAGTGATGTGCAAATAACCACTGCTTCTCAACACCTTATCTTATGCCCATTTTGGAAATACAAAGGTTTTCTTGATATCTATTTTTCACTCTTTATATTTCAGCAAAGGAATTGCTGTATACCAGGTATAGAATGAAAACCCATAGCAAGCTGCAGTTCATTTATTGGCTCTGGGTACCTAGGGATCTTGATGAACCTACAAGCCCTATATATCCCCGCAATCAGAAGAGTCCAGCAGACGTAACTGAATATTGCTTTCACAAATCTGACATTGCAGGAAGAAGTTACAGAGTAAAACATTGAGAAAAATGGCTGGGTTTTTTTCACCTCAATTTCATTTTTATTTTTATTTCAGCTGTTATTATCTGTAGGAAAACCTTGTAGGATCTACACAACCCCTTGCTGAATTCAGAATGTTTTCTACTTCCCAGAAATGGTTAGCTTTATGGGATCCAGCATTGGTTTCACACCCATTTCTGTCACTAACTGTAAGGAGGCTGAAAGCACACAAATTAGTAAAAATGGGGTGTGTCCCAGTAAAATTCCAAAATTGTGTTTAAAAATGGGGTTTTCTGATACAAGTCTGCCTGTTCCTGAAAGCTGGGAAGCTGGTGATTTTAGCACCGCAAACTCTTGGTTGATGCCATTTTCAGGGACAAAACCTCAAGCCTTCTTCTGCAGCCCTTTTTTTCCATTTTGTTTTAAAAAAAACGAAATTTTCGCTGTATTTTGGCCTATTTCTTGGTCTTCTTTGGAACCCCCAAAGTCTAGGTACCTCTAGAATCCCTGGGATATTGGGAAAAAAGGATGCAAATTTGGCCTGGGTAGCTTATGTGGACAAAAAGTTATGAGGGCCTAAACGCAAACTGCACCAACTAGCCAAAAAAAGGCCTGGCATCTGAGGGGAAAAGGCCTGGTTGCGAAGGGGTTAAGCTAAACCAAATCCACAGAGGTTTACTGCAGTATTTTGTAACACAGATTGATCAATAACAATGAGGCTTTGATTACGAGTGTGGCGGTGGACCTGGCGGTAAAGACCGCCCCATTACAAGTACGGCCAAAGCCAAACCGCCACAACGCCGCCTGGCCCGTCGGTGCAGTCGCACTGACACGGCCAGCGGTGAGCTCCTCTGGGACGGCGGCAAGCCTCAGATCACTGGCTGTATTAGGAGGCAGCACATCGCCAGGCTTTTTGCGGCAGTCTCCCCGAAGAGCCTGGCGGAAACGTACCCGGCGACCGGAATCCCCATTCCTGTCACTGGCACATGCACCCCCACGCATCCACACACCTCCATGCACCCCCTACTTATACGCACACCTCCATGCACATGCCCCCATTCATCCCCACGCATGCACGTACACATACATACACACACGCATTCGACGCCACACATTCCGCTACACATACACGCACACACCACAAACATGCACCCAACATCCATCCTCCCCACCCTCTTTCGGATGGACCACTTACCTGTTTCAGCGAGGTGGTCGTCCGGGAGGGGATGGGTCCTGGCATCTGCCAGCACCTCACCGCCGTACAGGACACCGCTGCACCGTATTACGCATCGTAATACGGCGGGCGGAGTCCTGTTGGCGTGGCGGTGCTGGCGGTGGAACCGCCTCTCTTCCTCCGTCAGCCAGGCCGACGGGGTTGGATTTCTGCCCATAAACAGGTGGAAATCCAAAGCAGTTCCAAATATGGCGGTCTTCTGACCGCCAACACTTGCAGAAAGACCGCCGAAGTCATAATCAGTGCCTCAGTGTTGTGTAACAAGTTTCAACAAAACCACTTAAAGAATTGTTTTCAAAGAAGCTCTGCCATAGCCAACCCATCATATACATCAATCAATATTTAATCAAGAAAAATTAAAGTGCTCAGTGGTCAAATATATACATCATGTGAATAAAATACATAAAGACAAGTGCATGTACAGAGTCAGTGAATGACCAATGTAGAACTCTTTACTATTAATTAAAAAGTATCCAGCCACTCTGTTCTAAACGAATAGTTAAACTTATCTAATCGCCTATAGCATCAAGGGTGTTTTGAGCTAGGACAGTTCCTTTGGGATGAAATATATTTCTGAGAATCAAAGAAGAAATGGCTTGGAAAAGCTAAGTCATCCTAATAAAAAAAAGAAAGCCAATTTAGGATCAAGGTCTGTGCCCTAATGTATGGCAACTATTTGCTTGAAGATATGAAGTGAAGAAAGAGTGTCCAACAAAGGTCCTGGATTTCTTAAAAATTTAAAATGGGTTGTGTGTGGTAGAGCTTTGTCATGTGAGTTAAGATGCCACCCCCCAAAAAAATTATGAAGATACGTGGTCATTATTATGATTCCTACTCCGAAGACAAATTAACTGATTCTTCATAATGTCATGCTTTCGGAATCCAAGGGCCTCTAGAAATACAGTGTGATAAGAGGCTCAATTTAGTACTCACAATGTAGAGGATCCATGTGGAATCACAGGAGAAAGTATCCACCAGCTATTTCTACAACAAAGAGAGTATAGTTAAATTTACAATCTTTGGGAGGAAATCTGACTTAGAATGACATATGGATGGGATTGTTAAATGTTGGGCTTTTAGTGGAAACCTGCATTGCCTCCTCGAAACTATCAGTCACTGCACTGCAACCACCTGAGTCAGGGTAAGAAGCAGTCTGCTGCTGAACGTGCTCATTAGCATAGGAGAATAGCAAGATGGCGGTTGTGCAGGGGAGACTTTCTAGAATCTGCACTGTCAACACTGAAAGCAGATCAAAAATTGTAGTGAAGGGAATTATTTGTTGATGATGAAAAAATTAATTTATAAGTGCAAAGACCAGACACTATTGGTGGTTACAGCTATTTTCGCAGCAGAATCTACTATAGCATTAGGTTTAGAATGTATTCCCAAGCTATCATGTGCCGATGTGTGCTGCACGTATGCAAAGGGTACATTGTTTTGTAATAAGCTCAGTCTTACCTACAGATGTTTCACTTTTATTCGTTTTTCTCTAGGTTATATGAAATCAGTTGGCTCCCAGTATTATACATTTTTTGAATCCTTGAACACAGAATGCAGAGTCTGAAATTATTAAAGTGTGCACTTAAGGGTTGGCTTTCTTTAGAAGCAATAACAGAGCCTGTATTTCTTTTCTCTGACCTATGGAATCTCCAAAGGTGTAGGTGTATGTATTAAAAGGTTTTTATTCTTAGCCCTCCATGTTTCCCACATGTACAGCCCAGACCCCAGTATGTTTGTGCTTCGTTTTTGTAGCAGGATCAACTAACACTGGCCAAAAACAATATGGTAGATGTCTAAAGAGCATGTGGAGAATGTGTTAAATTGTCATCCGGTATTGTAAAAACTCCTGGTTTGTGAGTGTGTGGTCAGATTCTAACTGTATTTGTCGCTGACAAATTTTGCATCGCAACTCATTGCTCCCAACAAAGGTGCGAGACTTTAGATCTAAGAATTCTCCCCTATGTGGCAGCTTCAACTGCAGGGTAAAGGAAAGAACAATAATCTTTGCTCCCAGCACTTGGGTCTTTCTTAAATAATCCTTCTGAACTGTTGTATTTTTTCTATGCAGGTGCAGAGAATTTATCTACTTTCTATTTCTTTTAATAACCAATTGGCTCATCTTTCCCATCTGCTTCTGAAAATATAGATGCATTTTTCTGGTATAGATGCTTGATGCTTTGTACCCACTGTTGCAAGGATGTACCACTAAGATTCAGAAATCCCATTAATACTTGCAGTTTACAGAGTGTACTTAGCGATTGTAATGTAGCATATTTTCATAGTAAGTCATTTGCTGATGCTTTTCCCTCAATGAATAAATCACATCCTAGGAAAATACCATTTGTAAATGCAGTTCATGCTAAAATTTATTTTGTAAACCTGCTTGGTCAAGGATGGTCAGTTCCTTCTACATTCGATGAAGGTGTTCTGCTAAATCATTATCTGTGATATAAATATCATCTAAATAAAACACTGCATCTTGGATGCTCCTGTAAAAGTTGCATAGTTTTTTCACAATCTCACAAACCCAAATCACCAACCAGCTATTGGGGGTGTTGAATTCCTATAGCCCAGCAGGTTTTCATGTTTATTTAGTCCTTAGGACAAGTAGGCCCACCCCTTGCAGCATATACACTTTAGCTGCCAGTTTACAATACCACATTATGGGTCAGGGAAGGTTCATTGTGCGCAGTTAAAGTAATATTTGTGCCCATGTGTTAATGCTGTTCATGGTTCATTATTGCAAAGCCTTTATTATTAAGGTGAGTGCTCTAAGGGAATGTTGTAAGCTCAGACTGCAGTATTCACAGTGTTTCCCATATAAATATGTACACATGTTTGCAAAGTTTAACAATATGAGGCTACTTATTATGGTCCCAGAATGCTCTTGATTAGATGCAAATATTTGGAGAAGCTTGAAAGCAAGGTTGATGATTCTTTGCTTTTAAAATAATATGCTCACAAAAAAATGCAACTAGGAAAATAATGTTTTGCCAAACTGCTGTAAAATTTTAGGTACCATTTCTTTGAGGCATCATTTATTTAAATGTATTGATGCGTGCTAGCATTTCCCAAAAATATTCTTAATGGAAAATCAATGTAACCAGTTTAATCAAGATTATGGGAAACAGCCTTTTGGTTTTGTCAATGAGTCTCTTGTTTCAACATGTTTTTTATAAAACGTTATTGTTGAGGGAGCTGCAGCACCCTCAAACTTTTAACAAACATTGGCAAAAAGCAATCATATTTTTTGGTTTAAAAAAGCTCACTTTGCCACAGTAGTTCATGACACTGAACAAAACTACTTTATGTTCTGATATGCTGCTTGTGAAACAGCTGAATACGGTCACTCACAGGGAAGCCAGCCGATAGATTGAGCTACACAGAATGTTAGTAAAAGCAAGAGGTCTTGGTTAACAATAGATTTCATTGTAATTCAGTATAGCTTTATTTGGTCCATAAATAAACTATAAAAGCATGTGCAGTCAAATACTCCACTAAAAAGGCTCTCAAATATATATCACAGACACATACATGTTTACAAAAACATACTTCCTGCACACAGTATTATAAACCAGGACCACAAGATAAATTTTAAAATTGTGGTTAAAAATTTAAATCCTCCTGAATAAATGGCTCATTTATTCAAAGTGTACAGTGCCCCGGGATCGTACTGCAGAGCGAAGAAAGGAGGAGACACAGACACAGGTCTCTTCATCTAAAAGTTGACCAGATGTGGGTCCAAGCTGGACTGTTCTCATCGAGAACAGAGTCAAGATTGATTTGCATATGGCTGGGTCCAAACTTGCGTGGCATAGTGAGCAAAAGAAAGATGCATTAAACCCAGATCTGTCACTGGGGTGAGTGGTTGAAAGGGTTCAGCACTCCGTACATCATGCTTGTGTTTTGCTAAAGTTGCCCTAAGTGGGAAGGGTATGCCCAGACATGGGTCCCTTGCTCACTGTACCACTGGATTCAAGCTAGCCTTGCTGATGAAGGGTGAAACCCTGAAACCAGTCCCAGGATGCTTGCTTCCGGTCCAGGGAGGACCTGGCCTGGCAGTGCGGGCTGGACTATTCCCATGCGGAACAGGGTCAAGACTGATTTGCATATGGCTGGGTCCAAACTTGCGTGGCGCAGTGAGCAAAAGAAAGATGCATTAAACCCAGATCTGTGACTGGGGTGAGTGGTTGAAAGGTTTCAGCACTCCATACAGCATCCATTTGTGTTGCTAAAGTAGCCCTAAGTGGGAAGGGTATGCCCAGACATGGGTCCCTTGCTCACTGTACCACTGTTTTCAAGCTAGCCTTGCTGATGAAGAGTGAAACCCTGAATTCGGTCCCAGGATGCTTGCTTCTGGTCTAGGAAGGACGTGGCCTGGCAGTTCTGGCTGGACTGTTCCCATGGGGAACAGAGTCAGGATTGATTTGCATAAGGCTGGGTGCAAAGTGTGGTGGCATGGTGTGCAAAAGAACGATGGATTAAACCCAGATCTGTGACTGGGGGGAGTGGTTGAAAAGTTTCATCATTCCGTCCATCATCCTTTTGTGATGCTAAAGTTGCCCCAAGTGGGAAGGGTATGCCCAAACGTGGACCCCTTGCTCACAGTGACTCTGGATTTAAGCTAGCCTCGCGGATGAAGGGAGAAACTCTGAAACCGGTCCTAGGATTCTTGTTTCTGGTTCAGGGAGGACCTGGCCTGGCTCTTCAGGCTGGACTGTTCCAATGGGAAACAGGGTCAAGACTGATTTGCATATGGCTGGATCCAAACTGGGGTGGCATGGTGAGCAAAGGAAAGATGGATTAAACCCAGATGAGTGACTGGGGTTGAGTGGTTGAAAAGTTTCAGCACTCCGTCCATCATCCTTTTGTGTTGCTAAAGTTGCCCTAAGTGGGAAGGGTATGCCCAGACATGGGTCCCTTGCTCACTGTGCCACCGGATTCAAGCTAGCCTGGCTGATAAAGGGTGAAACCTTGAAACCGGTTCTAGGATGCTTGTTTCCGGTCCATGGAGGACCTGGCCTGGCAGTTCAGGCTGGACTGTTCCCATAGGGAACAGAGTCAAGACTGATTTGCATATGGCTGGGTCCAAACTGGGGTGGCATGGTGAGCAAAAGAACGATGGATTACACCTAGATCTGTGACTCTGGGTGAGTAGTTCAAAAGATTCAGCACTCCGTACATCATCCTTTTGTGTTAGTGCACTTAAGGCCACACCTCATAGTAAAGGATTTTTAATAATTTGTTGTTAAATCAAGAGCAGCCATAAAATGTGCAAATGAGTGCTCTAGCCAGATTTAATTAGGGGCCCAATTCTTAAAGAAAGTCAGAAAAGTGCACCAATTGTAAACCTCCTTTCATTAGTGCAGATATATACAGCTGTCATACATTCACTAGAATTGACTAAAGTAGGCCAGGAAATCGTACTCCTAGAAAATATTTGTGAACTGCATTTTACTACAAGCAAATATACATGTATAGATTTGTATATGTGTAAATCTTTTGAGAATTTACACTTTCACTTTCACTCCAACCACTTTTTTCCCAACCCTGGTAGACGTTTTAATTCTGCCCTTGTTAGGAGTAAATTTCCTCTATGGGAAAAGATTGAGCTGGTGAAAACCCCTAAAACATACAAGTTAGTAGGTTTGCATACCTCAGAAGGGCATTCCAACCCTGGAACTAGTGCTTAATGCTACCTCCAGCCCTAGTAGGTAGATCTGTCGAAAGGTGGCAAAATAGGGGAAATGCTAGAATTGAAATCAAATCCAGTTTAAGCCCTGGCATAATCAGAGAGGCCATTGTCAGGGCTCTTATATCATGAGATTGCTGCCACAATTTGTCACTGCACTACTTGGCACCAAATGGACAAGTGAATTTTTTTTACAGGACAATTAGATTTAGGAAGCAAGCTGTCCTATGGACAAGTAGCTATTTTATTACATGTCACGCCCTGGAGCTACCATAAATGTGGTTAACTACTGTGATTTTTGGATACATTCTGTGGGTAAAGAAACCATTACTGAAGTCAAAGGTCACGTTTATTTTTTTCGTGCAAAGACGTGTCAGGACTCTAGTGTTATGAGCATTTTGCACAACATAATATCTGGTATAAGCATTGAGATGTCCTTAATCCAATTCTAATCATTATGGATTATGAAGATTAAAAATAGGGAACATCAGAGTCTCTATTGAAGAGTGACAAAATTCCTGGTTTTGAAGTTTAATTAGTACCTTCTTTATGTCCCACTTTGTCTCTGGTTCTAGTAGGTACCATGCTTGAACCTGTGGTTGATTTCTTAAGGGAGTGATGTATGGGTTTGCCTCTTTATCCCATAGCAATATTGGGAGCAAAATGTGTTCTTGAGCCCTCTCCCTAGCATATGTATCTCAGAGTTGCAACATTGGTACCAAATTTCCTTGCTGCTAAGAAAATCTAAAACGATTTGCAAAAGCCATTCTGCGTCACTTAAATATTATGTCATAGGGTTTTAGTAACTTAGAACAAAGTATTGTTCCATATGTCTTTTTATGTCACCTATTTGAATTAACGAACAAAAATATGGTACGTTCCATTCTAAATGTAGGCAGTGGTCAGACTCATGTCCTGGAACTTCTGAAGGCTGTGGCAGGCAATGGTAATTTCTACGTCACTGTCTTCCTGTGCTGTTACCGATATTCTGTCTTCTAGGAAAACAACTCTTTTTCCAAAGCTTTTTTCTTTTTAGCGATCAGCCCACCTCCCTTTCTCCCTTTTCTTTTGAAAATTCGGTTTCTGATCTAAAACCTTCTATACTCTTATAGGCACATTCCTGCTCTTCCAATAGAGGGCTTTTGTTTTAACTGTTGCTTTATCTCTTGAGAGAAATACTCTTTTTTTGTAGGAGTCTGGTCGATCACTGCTTTGATCCTCGCAGTTCCTCTCCAAGTATCTGGTTTGCCATTTGGCCTATAGATAATGAGACTAGAGCTCATCAGAATGGCTATAACTTTCAGGTAGTCCATTCTTTTTACATTTTCTTAATTGCTGCCTTGTATTGCGGTTTAAATGTCCTATTAGGAGATAAGCATGCGTCGTTATGGGTTTTTTTCAATGCCCCCTTTTTACCTATAAAATCACTCTGTATCCACCTTCGGTTTAGGTACTTAAGTTTGCAAGATATCCCTCCAGTGGAAGTTTTAATCTGTGATATTATTGCAGGTGGTTCTATTTCCTCTTCTTCTTGGGCTAATGCAACAAGCCTCTGTCTTATTGGTACGAAAGCCAAATTGCTTTTTTATGTTGCTTAGGATAATCTTGCAAACATTGTCATAATTGGCAATAAGCTGCATGCCAAAATGTGTGGCAGGAGACGCTTCCATGATCCTCTTGGATTTATATCAAAACCTCTGGAATAATAGCTAAGGGTGGCATATCATGTGTACATTTTAGCAAAAATGTGTCCTCAGCTTGTACATTGTGTTTGTTGCAGGAGGGACAATTCCAGTTGTAAGAAGGCAAATCGTCAATACTAGGTGTTTCTCTAGAGGTATGATAAGTGGATATACTGGTTTTAAAGGCAGTCCAAAAAGGAATCTTATTTGCTGGGTCAGTCATTTTGCCACTGTTATACCTATTATTTATTAATTCATGTTTTACTGATTGATACCTTGAGGTAAAAGTGCTAATGGACACCTGCCCATTGTCTTATTAGACATACTGCTTCAGCTGTCTATGGATACCCATTTAGTTCCTCTAGCTAATCCCATTCTGGTTGAGGACATGACCTACTAGAACTGGCCAGGTTTTACCAAGTTACACGAGAAGACTCATTTACATAGCATCTGTTTTATGTAGTAGCTATCTCTAAAGCCACTGCCTGCATTCTTGGTAGGATAATGGTATCTCCAAGCATTGATATTGAACACACTGTGCTGGTATATTGATATGTTTGTACTTACGTTAGCACCCAGTACCCAATGGATGTAAATTATCTTTTATAGTTATGGCAGCCATGGTTTATAGCTAGCTTCTAAACATTACTGAAGGTTTGCCTTTTAGCTACTAAGGTTGGTTAAACTTTAGAGGTAAAAGGGGGCACCTTATCCCTTCCAACGCAGAGAATTTATGTACTAGGCAGACACCCCTCCCTAGAATGATTATTTTGACTTATCATATTTAAAACCCTTAAAGAAACAAAATCTGGACCTGCCATATGGGTGCCACTAACGCAAGCTAAAAATGTGTTTGGGCCCCAGGGATATATTTCCATTAGGCCTGGTGAGCCGTGTATCCAGCCTGTAAAGTGGGAAAACAGATTGGGGTCTTGCCAACTTTCCAGTTGGCATAGTTCACGAGGATGGCCTATTATTGAGACTACCTCCAACCTGCCAGAGACGCAGCAGGGTAGCTTTAATTAGGCATGATTACCACTTTGCTATGAAACATCCAAGACAACCACAGACGTAACTGTATTTATCTTTGTAAATTCCTTATTTAGCACTACCGTAGACTTTTCGAAATGCAAGGCACTTATCAGTTGTGGCTTGCTTCATGGTGAAGGGGTGGGACGGCGCAGGACGATAAACAAAAAATTATTTTAAAAAAATATATAAACTTGCCTGCCTCGCTTCGTCGCCGTGCTGCCACGTGCTGCCATTCCTTCTTCCTGACAGGAGGCACAGGCTCCCAGCCTGACCTGCAGCCAACCTTGATGTTGCTCAAAGCAGCATTAGGATTGGCTCTGTGCACTTCCCTTATCCCCAATGCCCTTCCCTTTTAACAACGAAAAGATAATAATTTTTTTTTATTATCGTATCGTTGTAAAAGGTTTACAGCAGCTGCTGCTGATGGGGGTGGGGTGGTTGACGCTTCTCCGCCATAGCGGAGGAGCCGCCACTGGCAATTGTAGTGAAATATAAGAAACACATTCACACAAACGAATATTAAACATAAACAAGAAGAAGACCCGTACCGTTGTAGTACAAGCTAAGAAATGCTGCCTTTGAATTGCTACAAATTTGGTGCAAATGTGCATCCTCTACTTATTATGTATGGGTTGGTGAGCTTAACCTGTGTCGATCTGAAGTTTAGATTTCATGGGCTTGGTGCTCGACTGATGTGCATAATCTTATCAGGAAATTTATTAAATCCTCCTAATCTACTAAAACCTGGGGTTTGTGTGTGCTGTTATTAGCTAAAAACCTCATAACCATCCTACTTCAGGGATCCTTGAATAATGTAATGAGAAACATGACACACTGACTGTGCCTGTGAAGAGACACAATAGCTAGGTGTCACGTAATATTGCTGAATGTGAGCATTAATTTGATTAACTATGATTCATTTGTTGTGCATTCAGGCAAATTAAAATAACTGAGAAGAATAACAAATTCACAGTATGAATTACTTTGGAAATACCCATTTCAGGTTGCTCCATCTGGTAGCAGGGATTGGCAATATTCATGACAGATAAGTATGCTCCACAAATGTAAAACATATTGAGAGTGAAGAAACCCAAGGTTGATACCAGCTTTCAATAAAAGTTTTAATGAGACTGTATTCACCAGCATCAATAATATATATTCTTCTCCTAATAGCAGGAAAACCTACTGCAGTAACAAATGGCTTGCCAATGGTTATAATGCTAAAACACAACGTGACTTCACTGGGATTAGCAGTCAAATTGAAGGCAATATTATCACATTTAAGAATTCATATGTACCTAATTAGCATCATGTTTTTTTTTAAAGACGTAATTAATCTTATTTAGAAAGAATTAAAGAGAGAATTTGTCATGGCAGGGAATATCAATATCACAGATTAGAGTGAGTACCGATCAGTTATTCCTTTCTTAGCTGCACACACCTGCTACTACTGACACCTGCACATGCTTTTTCTTTTTAGAACACATTTGTAGCAACGTTAAAGTGGCAGTACCATGTTCAGACTCTTTTTTTTTACCTGCTTTGTTTATGGTAGAGCCATGCGGGTTTACGTAAACTGCAGCAGCCCTACCCTGATTATACATGTTTGAAGCCTGGTGCTAATTCTGCTTGCAAATCATATAAAAAAGCTATAAAACAGGCTATTGTTCAATCCTATTACTTTTTTTTATTATACTGTATTATACCCTGTGTGTTACATGTTTTACATCTGCCTTCCATTCTGGTTCCACACTGTATGCAAAATAAAAAGAGTGAGAGCCAGCTCTTCAGCGCAAATGTTTAAGCAGAAGACAGATGTTTTTTAATAAAACCTTTTAATTGCATTTCAAGTATAAGAAACATTATACATACAGTTGATGTTGTAAAGGTATGGTATATACACTTTGCATAAATATTCCATCACACACATTCTTCCCCACATTGATGACCAGACCCCAAAATTGCGCCCCCCTATTATATCAAATGACAGGGAGCAATGGGACATATTGTAAATGAAGCTACATTTATAATACAGCACTAGGACTAATCCAGCGGAACCAGAACCCACTGGTATTATGTAGGGCTGCCTCTGGCTTTACAGACTACTTCCTCTGCCAAGGCACATCGGTCCATTCTGCCATTTCGTAGAGAAATCCCACTTGGCTATCAGATAGCTCATGCCCTCCAGTATTTGTGCACCACGTCCTCCCTTTCACCAACCAGTGTTCCCCAGTAAAGCTGTCCTTGGTTTCATTGGGAAGATGTAAACCCATACACCTTCCAGGTCTGAATGTATTTTAACAAAGAATGAACCTACGGTAGGGCAGCCCTATATTACATGTATTAAAGTGCCCTCAGCATTATTATTACGTCACCAGCATGTGGAAGGAGGAGATCTACCCATCCGCCGCAGCCTAGAGAAATGAAAGTATACCTAGAGTAAATATTTGAATTGTATGATTCTGAGCCGAGCTGAGGCTACCAACAGTCCAGTGGCCATCTTAGCTTTGCGACATTCGTCATCATCCAATCCATCAGATCTTTCCCTCATGTTTCCCTGAGGCGAGCTTATGTGTCAGGGGAGTTGACAATTAGGGATCAATACACATGTGATATTCCTTTCTGATCAATTGGCTCCAAAGTAATTTTTCCCTCAAAAAAGGGGAATTTTGCCAAGTAGGTTTTGTAGACATCTAGGGCTTTTCTGAGCTATAGGTATCTGAAAAACTGACTTTAGTGAAAAGTGAACCGATTAATTTGTTTAAAGGATTTCATCTGATCTCTCAGACATCACCCAGTTTGATATCTGGATGAAGTCTCTAAGACATCACCCAGCTTGGATATAACTATGAGATCCTAGGCCTTGAATCCCTGTATTGTAGTTGTTAGCGAGTCAGTCCTTATTTGGTCTTTTATTGTTAATTTATAAGTGGACACGTTAGAGGTTCAGTGGACCTTTTGACTGCACGTAGAGTGATTCCACCGTAAGTCCCGGATTCAAAGAAAATACAACATTGTAATCAATAAACATCAACAAATATATCCCTGGACTCAATCATCTTCATGCACCATGACCTATTTGGCCCGGAATAACCACACCTTTTAGTAAAAATTAAAATGTTTGTTTTCCTAGATTAACAATCCTAAAATCATGCAAATTTGTCTCAAAACCAAATGGTATACATACATGAACAACACTGGTTGGCCAAATCTTCTAAAGAATTTAAATGTAGCTAAGGCATTAACTGTAAGGCATTCAAGAATCACAGTGCAAATTAATAGCAAAAATACCTGCACAGTAGAAATGGCTTACATCTATATTCAGCAAAGGAACAATATCAACTCTTAGTTAATTACAATTTGTTAACATTTCTGGTGTCCCTAACTAACCGATTAGAATAGTGTTAGCACGTCGGTCCTTAATAAATAAACTTACAAGGAGACGGGTATAGGTTGATGAACCTTTTGACTCGTTTAAGATGTTCTTACCATAGCTCCAATATAGGGAACAACAATCAATACACAATAATCAATAATCATTAGTCTAATCAATATCAATAGAGTCAGTAATTGTCACACACCATGACTTCTCAGCCATGAATAACCACACCTTTAGTAAACGTTTTGTAATTTTATTTACCTTATTTTAACAATAGTAAGTCATGTGGATTAAAGTCATACTCAATTCAAAATGCATATGAGGGCATTATTAATTAGCCAAAAGACGCCAGAAACACAATCTGATCAAGGCTTGTATCACAATACACTGTAGAGCATTGGTGCAGATCATTAATAAAATTAACTTCAGTATTTATGCATTGTCCTTAAAGTTCAGCAAAATAGTCTATCAAACATGTGTCTGCATTTTTCATTCGTCAAGTAGAAAGCCTCATCTTACCCAGATTATCATCAGCATGTGCGGCTTCATGCAAAACAATTTAAAACATGAATTTAGAAAACATCTATCTAAGGAAAACTATCTAAGACAGTGCAGTTGGTACCTAGAAAGAAGAGGCACAAAAATACATTTCAGTCATATTGTCATATCTACCTATCCACGGTATGGGTCAGCAAACCGAATCAGTCTTCGTCCTCAGATCATCAATCGATCAGCAACATATCAGGCTCTCAGTCAACGAGTATGAGCCCAATGACAGAATCTTGATTCTCGTCTTATTCTCAATATCTCATCACAAAATCGGAATAAGGTCTGTAGTCTTTTCTGTCTGTCACGTTGTTATATCAAAGTCACCCAAACTATCCCCCAATTTCCAATTGGTCAATTAATTGTATGTTATTACTCTCTCCAATGATTTAACTGTCCCAAATCTATGAATTCTAATATTTCTTCTTTCTCATGTTGTTGATTGGTTCCCTTTACGATGTTCTCATCATCCGGCCCATCAGGTATCAACTTTGTTGCATCTTCTTCTCCAGTCAGTGTCTTCATTGTTCGTGTCCTGGGAAAGTAATCTAGCTCACAATACATACAGTATGTTACATTTTAAGAATACTGTCTCCGGTTAGTTGGTTCTCCTGGAAAGCTTCTCCTAATCATTTTATTAAAACAATGAGCATTTCATAGCTAGTTCACTCTGTCAGCATTTTCTATTAAATGCAAAAAAAAAACAGCTTCTGCATGAGGCCTGGCAACTAGACCAAGATACTCGCTAAGTTAAGGCCTACAATTAATAAGCATGAACATATTTCATAAGTCTCAATATGACATATTACTACATTAATCTAATGATTTTCAATATTTTTATACGTGTTAATCATTTATTTAGTACATTTCATGAACACTGGTGGCCATTCCCGGGTTCACAGTTTCAAACGTGCACATTATTTTTCTATGTTATTAATTTTCTACATAAGCCATTATTCAAAATACATAAGCAGTCATTAAAAATTTCTAATTAAGACATCTGCATCAGCAATCCCTCCTCTGATGACTAAATGTGTCATCACACCAAATTTACCACCCACAATTTACAACTCAATTTCTTCAACATTTTACTTGTCCTGGAATTTTCTCTATACATTCTTTCCCTTTTCTTTACTTCCCTCCTCTGATTCTTTTTAAACCTTTTTCGTTTTAATTCTTGTGCACAATTTACATAATCCCCATATTCCTAATAGGCAACCCACGACGATTAGTATTCCCTGTATAATTTTCAACAGTACCCCATTCCAAATACTACTAAGCCAATTTCCCACTGAAGCAAAGCCTTTACCAACCTTTTCCCAAACACCTGGTTCTTTCAGTTCCTTCAAATCACTACTTGCGTTACTCAGATTAGTAAGTAAGTCTCTTATCTCTTTACTATTGTTAGGAATGCCTAGAGTTAATCACTTTATAGACTTCGCCATCCTTCGCTAAAAGAATGTCGAAAGCAAGACGATTTTGAAGAGTCATAGCTCTATCCACAGCCAGTTCAGTATCTATCAGGAGTATAGCCCCTGAAAAATTTGTCAGCATGTTATCCACAATAGCAGACAACTTTCGAATCTTGATTGAATTCAGGATGACTCACACTGAAGGAATCACAGCACCAAATATATCTCCTACTATCGCAGAAGAGGATTCCCTCCTCTGTCTCTTATGATGTAATAGTGTCAGTGTGCGACTTTGGCCTATATATACAAAGCATCCCTACGTGTAATGCATCTAAAGTTAATTCTTAATTGCAGTATAAGCATAATCATTTTTGTAAGTCCTTTTCTCTAAGCCTTTTTCTAATTTCTCCTTCAGCGCCTTTCTCCTGTCATCAGTATGATCTTAGAAGCTTTTCTCTAATGGTGTGAGCAAGCATGTGAGATTATTCTTGTGAGCATAAGCTGTACCAAATGTTCGTGTAGGCTCAAAGAATCCTCTAACACTATGTCATTATCCTTAGCTACTCTAATCAAATACCTAATAATAGGAACAAACGAAAACACAGTATCATGGTTAGAATAGAAAGATAGATTGTACTCCAGGTTATAAAACCTTGTTAGTAACAGGCTACAACTTATTCCGTAGGTTAGTGGGAGACTATGATAGGGGACTCCTTCCTCAACTGATGAAGGAATCTGTGTACACACTAGACAATCTCTTGCATCCATCGTCTCAACATACTTATTCAACAAGCGATAGAAAATATTAGAAGAAAGTTCTCGTTGTGCATTAGACCTCTCTAAAGCCGTTAGCGTAGTAGTCTCAGAAGCAGTAGTATTGTTGGCTCCTTTCGCATCAAGAACAGACATACCCACAATCAATACTATAAACAAAATCCCACACATAATTGCCAAATCAATGCTCATGTGTTTACAGCGCGTAGCATCCCTAACCTGCTTATCAAAGTCACCCATGATTTGTAAAGAAGCAGAAGTAATTTAGGAAACGTGCATCAAAAATAAAAAATAGACAATTCTTCTTTCCACAGTTCAGTTTCACTTCCAGGAACCCTTCTCCTTTGTCAAAATCAATTAGCAGCTGGTCAAAATCCGGTTTCAAAAGTCAAATCAGGTTATCAATGTATTTTCCGGTTACTTTCAACAGTCTCTTTCTCAATCAAATTTCTCAGATTGTTTCAACAGTTCAGTTCATCAATTTTCTTCAGGTCACCTTAAAATATTGACTCGGAACTTCCCTATCGAAACAAAAAGACATAAACTCTTGTTGCCCTTTGTTTGTAGTTGAATATGCCCATTCAGGACCTGCGTATCTTCGACTTGCTATTCTCTTTCTTTCCAACTTCTGATCACCATTCAACTCTCCTTCACTTTAGTTCCTCTTTTCTCGTAGTATCTACTTCTTCCTCTATTATTGGTTCAACTATCACTTCTCCCCTTTTCTCCACTTGCGATTTCGGCCACTTGTCTCCTTTTCGTGTACCTTCTGTCGATATTCTCTTCAGGACTGAACTTGAATCCTTTTCTTTCTCTGTGGTGTTTTCTCTTGACGGACCTGACACCGGTTCAGGAGGTGTCTGATCACCTTGACCTTGATCCAGCTCAACTTCTTCCCCTTTTTAGTCTGGCACTTGCTCTGTTTGTCTCTCGGAATCATCTGTTTCTGGGAGAACCCTCTCAGTTCTAGGCTCTCCTGCTGGTTCAGTTGTGATAGGTTCCTCAGCACCCTCCTGGAGATCTCCACCTTCGTCTCTCACAGGAGTGATGGAACCATCTTCAATGAGCTCAGGCTCCTGTTTCAGTTCTTCCATGTTCCTTTTCCTGTTCAGGTGCTGTAATTTGTCTCAGAGTTGTTGGTACTCTCAACACTGCTTCTTCATGATCCAATAGACAGGCCACTTTCTTTGTGTGACTCGCATGAACCCAGTTCGGGATCCCAGCCCACTTCACAGCTGTCGTAGTCATTAGAACCACTTGATATGGACCCTTCCAACAAGGCTCCAAGCACGTCTTGTGCATATATTTTCGGACAACAACCCAGTCACCAGCTCTCAGGTTGTGCCCTGGATCGTGGATTGGTGGCAGTGTGGTGGCCTCCACCTGCTGAGAAAAAGAGCGGACTACATCAGCCTGACCCTTGCAGTAATCCAACACCATATCATCTGTAATGTTGACAACTGCATTGGCTGGAATTGCAGGCAACCTCATTGCTCTGCCCATGAGAATCTCATGGGACGACAATCCTGTCTTCCGGTCAGGTGTGTTTTTCATTGACATCAACACCAGAGGCAATGCATCAGGCCATTTCAGATTCGTAGCTGCACACATTTTTTAAAATTTTTGATTTCAGAGTACTATTCATCTGTTGCACTTGTCCTGATGCTTCAGGGCAGTAACCACAATGCAACTTCTGCTCGATGTTCAATGCTGCACACAATAGTTTAATCACCTCATTATTGAAGTGCGTTCCCCTATCAGATTCTAAAGAGATTGGAAATCCGAAGCACAGTATCACTTCCCTAAGCAGACATTTTGCTACAGTGAGACTATCATTTCTTCATTTAGGGTACGCTTCAATCCAATGACTAAAGATGCACGCAATCACCAACACATATCTCAAACCTCCACACGCAGGCATCTCAATGAAATCCAATTGCATTCTGCTGAATGGACGCCTGTGTCACGATTCACCCTGGGCTTACCGTCGGTTCTGGAGAGAGATGGTGAGCGGCCCCGGTTCCTGCAAGTCCTGCTCTGACTGAGGTAGGGGCGACCCCTTCCGGTAGCCACGGTGCTGTTGACAGTAGTAAGCCACCACAGTCCTTGCCCTCCAGAAGGAGTCCCAGAGGAAAAACCCCAAGGGGGGGAAAACTTCCAACAGGAACTCCCTGAAACAGAAGGAGGACACAAGGATTAGAACTCATGATCCTGAAAATCTGGAAGACTGAAGACAGAATGACTGGCGTCCCAAACGAAGACCAGCCGGAGCGTGACCACCACCACCACCGCTGAAGTGTTGCAACGCAATGAGAAGAAGAAATGATTCCCCTTATATACCCCTAGACAGGAAGTGATGAACAGGAAGAAGTAACACCACCATCTTGGCTTGGGAAGGAGCTATAGCTAGAGATAGAAAATATACTCTTGTATAAAAGGAACAGATGCATGCAGGGAAGAAGGGAAGTGCACGGCATGCTGGGAAGGAGAAGGCATGCTTCAAAACCATGCATGAGGAAAAGGAAGGCCTTGAAGGCATGTGGCAGGTAGGTAATGCTAGGGGGAGGGCCCAGACACCCCACAACCATGTCCGTGTCGCGCGGCGAGAACCATGACCCAATTCTGGGCCTCCGGCCTCGCCGCGTCCCCACAACAGCGCACGGCCGGAGAAAAGGGCCGCCGCAGGCGCCGCGACCTTTGACACGGGCAGCGGCTTCCCCCGCGGCCCGGCCGGGAGACGCCGCGGCTCCCCCGTGGTTCGGCCGGGAGGCGCCGCAGCGGCCCGCGGCGCAACAGTAGGTCCCCCCCCCCCGAGGCCCCAGGTTTGTGAGGGAAAAGACAGAAAAAACGACAGACCAAAAGAGGGGCATGAACCGAAGATGCGTTTTCCCAGGAGCATTCGCTCATAGGGTAGCCCTTCCAATGAATGAGGTATTGGAGACGACCACGGAAGACCCAGGAGTCACAGATTTCCTGGACCTCGTATTCAGACACGTTATCAATCAATTGAGGAGGAGGACAGGTGAATTGTCTGCGAAAAAGATCAGGGATGTAGGGTTTGAGTTGTGATACATGGAATACAGGATGTATTTTCCAAGTCAGAGGCAAGCGAAGACGAACAGACACAGGATTGATCTTCTGAAGAATCAGGAATGGACCATAATATCGAGGTTTAAATTTATTTTGGGTTAGTTGGAGAGGTAAGAATTTAGAGGAAAGCCAGACCTTATCGTGGATCTGATAACGCGGGGCTTCACAACGTTTCTTATCAGCCATTCTTTTCATACGTGTTTTAGTGGCTAAAAGATTTGAATGTATGACACGTTGGATACCCCGTAGTTGCCGGACATATGAGGTAATGGCAGAGAGATTGGAGGTTTCTTTCAGAGGAATAGGAAAGGCCTTTGGATGGAATCCATAAGAACAATAGAAAGGCGATACTTTCGAAGGACTTTCGAAGCACTGTGTACTGAATTGTGGTATGAGAATTCTGCAAGTGGTAGGTACGTAGACCAATTACTCTACGTAGCATTACAAAAACGACGTAAATATTGTTCAAGGCCTTGATTCAGCCGTTCTGTCTGTCCATTCGTTTGGGGATGGAAACCTGATGATAAGGCCACCTCTATTCTTAGTGTCTTACAAAATTGTCTCCAAAATCGGGAGATGTATTGGGGACCCCGATCTGAGATAATGACTTGTGGCAGGCCATGAAGCCGAAAGATCTCCTGAATAAAGATTTGACTTAGTTCCTTAGCCGTAGGTAGTTTCCTTATTGCCGTGAAATGTGCCATTTTTGTGAAGGAATCAGTCGTTACCATTATTACCCGATTTCCAACCGAAGGAGGCAAAGAGCACATAAAATCAGTGGATATAGTGTGCCATGGACCTGGTGGAACAGGTAACGGACGGAGTAATCCTACTGGTCTATTGTGAGGTGTCTTGGCTTGTGCGCAGATGGGACAAGAAGTCACATAGTCCTCAGTATCTGCTTTGATTGTAGGCCACCAAAAAGAGCGAAGCAGGAGCTCTTGGGTAGCCTTCATTCCGTGATGACCTGCGATGGGAGAGTCATGGCACATACGTAGGGCTTCTGTTTGGACTATCTTAGTAGGTAGAAACAAGGCTTTTTTGTAATAATAGTATTCCTGGTCTTTATGAAGCTGTGGTCGTAAATTGTTCATTTCGGTTATTTCAAGGTTGGAATATTCAGTCTTAACCTTGTCTAGGAATGTCTGTACTAGGCCAATGATCTTATCATTTTCAAATAGGTTCTGTACAGGAGAATCACTACACTCAGGGTAGCGACGGGATAGGGCATCGGCCAAAATATTCTGAGAACCAGGGATATACGTGATGTAAAAATCATATTGACTAAAAAAAAAAAAAAAACAAAGAGCCTGCCGACTATTTTGGCACTGAAAGTTTCTCAAACACTGTAAATTCCGGTGATCTGTCCGTGCCTCAAAAGGTTCTTTCAATCCCATAAGAAAATGTCTCCATTCCGTGCAAGCTGTCTTCAAGGCGAGTAGTTCTCGTTCTAACACGGAATAGTTACGTTCGGAGTCGGATAATATGTGTGAGAGATAGAATACAGGGTGCTCTAACCCATCATCATCTTGTTTTTGTAGCAAGGCAGCCCCGATTGCTCTTTCTGAGGCGTCCGTGACGACGATGAACTGTTTGGTGGTGTCTGGATGCCGTAGAATGGGAGCTTGAATTAAGGCCTTCTTTATCTCTTGAAAGGCAAATTCAGCGTCTTGGGTCCAACAAAAGCCCTTCCTTAGCTTGTCTTTCTTAAGGGTTTGTGTAATATAACTGGTTCTCTGTGCAAAGTCAGCTATAAACTGTCGGTAAAAATTGGCCAATCCCAAAAAACACTGAGTTTCCTTGATGGAAGAGGGGGATGGCCAATCCAGAATGGCTTGAATCTTGTCTGAATCCATGGCAACACCTACTTGGTTAATGCAATACCCCAAGTATTTTACCTCGGTTTGGTCAAATTCGCATTTTTCTGGCTTGCAGAATAGATGATGTTGACTAAGTCTTTCCAATACTTGGAGTACATGTTTAGTGTGTTGTTCTGGGTGAACAGAGAACATTAGAATGTCATCCATATAGACGACTACTGTCTGGTGTAGAAGATCAGAAAAAATAGCGTCCATGAATCTTTGAAACATGGAGGGAGCATTGGTTAGTCCAAAAGGCATCATCCAATATTCATAATGGCCGAAAGGTGTTCTGAAGGCGGTCTTCCATTCATCACCTTCCTTTATCCTTAAAAGATGGTATGCTCCTCTAAGATCTAACTTGGTGAATTTCTTAGCCCCTCTGACAGCTGCTAAGATGTCCTTAATAAGAGGCAGAGGGTAACGATCCTTAGTAGTAATCTTATTTAATCCTCGAAAGTCTATGCAAGGACGTAAGTCTTTCGTCTTTTTTGGTACGAAAAAGAGAGGAGCCCCTGCAAGTGAAGAGGAAGGGGCAATCAAACCACTTTGTACATTTTCCTCTAGATATTCTTTGAGGATCTTTTTCTCAGGCTCGGTCAGAGAATACATTCGCCCGAAAGGAACCACGGCATCTGATTCCAAGGGAATGGCGCAATCGTATTCTCTATGGGGTGGTAGTTCTGGCCTTTCTGGTTTCCGGAATACATCGGCATATTCTAGATAATGTCTGGGTACTCCTTGTAGGACGTTGATGGAACATCCCACCTTAGGTGGTGTTAGTAAGAGACTCTTCGGGGACCAATAGGTTCCTGCCAAATAACAATGGTGTTGGCAAAAGTGGGAGGAAAGAGAAATGGTTCTGGTTTCCCAATTAATGTAGGGATTATGCCGAGTTAGCCATGGAATCCCCAGAATCATTACGTGATGAGGTGAGGATATTAAGTCGAAGGAAATATTTTCTTGATGTTTCCCGAACTGCAGACATAAGGTAGGAGTGGTATGCCGGACAGGTCCCGAGGCTAGGAGTGAACCATCCACTGTGTGGACTTGCTCTGGTACTTCCTTGGGTATTTGCAGAATCTGTCTTTCCATGGCCCAGGTTTCGTCTAGATAGATACCACTGGCTCCACAATCCAGCAAGGCCAGTGCTCTTTCTTCACGGCCATCTGTTAAGTGTAATGTGACAGGTAAGAGGAAAAGAGCAGTTATTTCTTCCCTTGAGGAACAGATGGATGTTATCTCGGAATATCCCGTCCTCACCCTTCTCACAGAGGACGGGAGCTGGCGTTTCCCAAGGGCTGGGCTGGACGGACGGGACAGGTACAAAGTAAATGACCAACAGCACCACAGTAAAGGCAAAGTCCTTTTCTTCGCCTGTTTTCCCGCTCACTAGTTGATAATGGCCCTTGTGCCATGTCAATTTGCATAGGCTCTTCATCAGTAGTACCTTTAGGTTCAGAACGGGTCTCCTCAGAGCGATGAGGAAGGGCGCGGGACGTCGTCGAGTGTGATGGTATACGACTCTTTTTCTTCTCCACCCTTCGCTCATTTAGACGATATTCTATCGCAAGGGTCAGATCCATTAAACCCTTGAGGTTCTCCACTCTGGCGGAGTGCACTAGTTCATCTTTGATGTCATCCCTAAGACCCCTGCGAAACAGGGTCACCAAAGTACGCTCCACCCAAGAAGTTTCAGCTGCCAACTGTCAGAATCGTGTGATGTATTGTAGGACGTCCTGACTTCCATGCTGAATATCACATAGAGCTTCTTCTGCTGAAGACTCAAGTCCAGGACGTTCAAACATTTGTTTAAAGGCAGCGACAAAGTTTGAATAATTAGACAGGCTGGGATCATTTCCTGTCACCAAAGGGGTTGCCCAGGCCGGGCCAGATAGAGCGCTGATCAAATATCCAACCTTAGTCTTGTCTTGCATGAACTGTGAAGGACGGAATGCGAAATAGACTGTCAAGGCATCTAGGAACTCTCGCAATTTATTAGGATCCCCAGAGAAGCGAGGTGTGGTTGCAGAGATAGTAGGAACATCCGTGGTTCTAGAGGCTAAGGCTTGTCGGAAAGCCGTATTTTCAGTTCGTAGCTGTTGGAGTTCTTGGGCCTGTTGTTGGATAGTCAGGCGCAAGGTTTGACTTGTTGGTTCCGTATTCATCACGGGATTCTCCATGGTTCCGGTCAGCGACTGAAGTTTTGGGCGTTGCAATCTGTCACGATTCACCCTGGGCTTACCGTCGGTACTGGAGAGGGATAGTGAGCGGCCCCGGTTCCTGCAAGTCCTGCTCTGACCGAGGTAGGGGCGACCCCTTCCGGTAGCCACGGTGCTGTTGACAATAGTAAGCCACCACAGTCCGTGACCTCCAGAAGGAGTCCCAGAGGAAAAACCCCAAGGGGGAAAAAACCTCCAACAGGAACTCCCTGAAACAGAAGGAGGACACAAGGATTAGAACTCAGGATCCTGGAAATCTGGAAGACTGAAGACAGAACAAGAAAGACTGGCGTCCCAAACGAAGACCAGCTGGAGCGTGACCACCACCGCTGAAGTGTTGCAACGCAATGAGAAGAAGAAATGATTCCCCTTATATACCCCTAGACAGGAAGTGATAAACAGGAAGAAGTAACACCACCATCTTGGCTTGGGTAGGAGCTATAGCTAGAGATAGAAAATATACTCTTGTATAAAAGGACCAGATGCATGCAGGGAAGAAGGGAAGTGCACAGCATGCTGGGAAGGAGAAGGCATGCTTCAAAATCATGCATGAGGAAAAGGAAAGCCCTGAAGGCGTGTGGCAGGTAGGTAATGCTAGGGGGGAGGGCCCAGACACCCCACAACTATGTCCGCGTCGCGCGCTGTGTGCGGCGAGAACCGTGACCCAATTCTGGGCCTCCGGCCTCGCCGCCTCCCCACAACAGCGCGTGGCCGGAGAAAAGGGCCGCCGCGGGCGCCGCGACCTTTGACACGGGCCGCGGCTCCACCCGCGGCCCGGCCGGGAGACACCGCGGCTCCCCCTGCGGTTCAGCCGGGAGGCGCCGCAGCGGCGCAACAGTCTGTTCTTTCAATGTGGCTCAAATTAACCACTGTCCCTTTCCCTGCATTTAATTGCTGACAAATGACACATCAATGGCATGCTGCTTCAGCTGCTTGTCTAAACTTGGGTTTGAACCAATCAATCTTGAACAGACGAACCATGGCATCCCTCCCAATATGTGCTTGAACATGATAGTACCTTGCCATCTAGGACAACAGGCTATTTGGCAGAACCATCTGACAATCCTCTGATACCCACAACTCATCCTGTATTTGAACATATTTCATTTTACTCCATGACCTTTTCTCTTCTTTGTCGACATTACTCTGCAGAGTTTTTAATTCCTCTAATGTGTCGATCACTTTTAATGTGAAGCTTGTACATGTAATGTCTTCTTCAGATAACAATTCCCACTTGTCCTTGAACGATCTACAGTTCAATGCGCAAAACCTTTAGTTTCAAATTCTTGGATCGAGTCTACTGCTGCTGTAGACTTCCTCAAGGGTACATGGGGTCGCCTCCCATGTTCAACCAGACCTTGAAAAATAATTTGGAGTAATTAGAGTTACCTTTTCAATCGACTCTGGTGCAATACACTGATGATTTATTGATTGCGTCCAATACAAGGGACGAGTGTAAGTATGACTCATTTGCCGTGTTGAATCATTTGGGAAAGTTTGGTCATAAAGTGTCACCACTGAAATTGCAGTACTGTAAGAAGGTAGTAAAATATTTGGGTCACCAGATTGAGAAAGGGTTCAGAAAAATATCCTGTGAAAGGATCACAATGATAATGCAGATCAACCCCCCCCGACTACACAAAGAGATGTTAGGATGTTCCTGGGAATGGTGGGCTATTGTCGCCAATGGATTCCAACTGTTTCGGAAATTTCAAAGCCATTGCAGAAGTTGACCCATAAAGATGTCACAGATCCCATAGTGTTAAATCAGGATCAGATGAAAGCGTTCACTGAGTTGGGAGAGAGTTCGTGCAGGGCTCCAGCGTTGGGTATGCCTGACTATACGAAACCTTTCACATTGTATTGTCATGAGCATGATGCATGTTCATTGTCTGTCTTGCCGCAGGTCCATGGAGGTGCTCATCGCCCAGTAGCATATTTTTTTGCTACTTTGGACCCAGTTGCACAATTGACCAAAATCATGAACTATTCCAAATCTGCATCAGCTGTCTGTGTAGATAGTGACTCTCAATTGAGCAGAAACATGGCATGCCCTAGTAAGAGCAACCAACTCTGCCACTTGAGCAGAATACACTCCTCAAAGCAAGGAAGCTTTTAAGGTACCTGCAATCATGCACACTGCATATCCTGCTCTCAGGGTCCTTGTGCTGTCTCTCAGACAAGAACCATTAACAAAAACATTTTGGTCATTTTCTTCTAATCGTGTATCTCTAATATCAGGTCTCAGTTTTGTACACAACTCAGTTACTTCGAGACAGTCATATTCAACATCTTCCTCTTTTTCAGTTTCGGTAGTATCACTTGGAAGTAAAGTTGCCAGGTTCAGCACTGTACATCTTTTCAATGTCACATTAGGTGCACCCAAAATACTCGTCTCATACCTAGTCAACCTAGCACCAGTCAAGTATTGAGTTTTCGTCCTTGTCAGTAAAATCTCAATCGAGTGAGGGACTATTACAGTCAAGGGATATCACATCACTACTCCTTCACACTGTGAGAGGCTTTGACCAACTGCTGCAACTGGGTCCAAAGTAGCAAAAAAATATGCTACTGGGCGATGAGCACCTCCATGGACCTGCGGCAAGACAGACAATGAACATGCATCATGCTCATGACAATACAATGTGAAAGGTTTCGTATAGTCAGGCATACCCAACGCTGGAGCCCTGCACGAACTCTCTCCCAACTCAGTGAACGCTTTCATCTGATCCTGATTTAACACTATGGGATCTGTGACATCTTTATGGGTCAACTTCTGCAATGGCTTTGAAATTTCCGAAACAGTTGGAATCCATTGGCGACAATAGCCCACCATTCCCAGGAACATCCTAACATCTCTTTGTGTAGTCGGGGGGGGTTGATCTGCATTATCATTGTGATCCTTTCACAGGATATTTTTCTGAACCCTTTCTCAATCTGGTGACCCAAATATTTTACTACCTTCTTACAGTACTGCAATTTCAGTGGTGACACTTTATGACCAAACTTTCCCAAATGATTCAACACGGCAAATGAGTCATACTTACACTCGTCCCTTGTATTGGACGCAATCAATAAATCATCAGTGTATTGCACCAGAGTCGATTGAAAAGGTAACTCTAATTACTCCAAATTATTTTTCAAGGTCTGGTTGAACATGGAAGGCGACCCCATGTACCCTTGAGGAAGTCTACAGCAGCAGTAGACTCGATCCAAGAATTTGAAACTAAAGAGAAACTGACTATCCTCGTGAAGAGGCACAGAAAAGAACGCTTGTGACAAATCAATTACTCTGAACCATTCTGCATCACATGGGATCTGGAACATTATTACAGCTGGATTGGGCACTAACAGGATAACACTTGACCACTATGTGATTTATTTTTCTCAAATCCTGAACAATTTGAACCTTCTCACATGGCTTCTTCAGTCCCGTTATCTGTGAATTACATGGGCTGCTCAACACCTCCTTCAACACTCCCTGCTTCACAAAATCTGCAATTATTTGAGCCACTTTCTTCAGGACATCCTGTGTCATGTTATGCTGTGGATGCTGCGGAAATACTGCATTCGGCTTCAAAGTAACTTTAAGCGGCTCCACTCATTTGATCAATCCCACTTCTTTCCCTGTCAAATCCCAAACATTCTCTTGCACTGTTCCCTGCAAGTCAGAATGAAGTTCTCTCACTGTGAACACTGGGAAAAACTCAATCATTTTTGGTTTTGCATTCGGTCTCTGGACCTGGGTCTTCCTCATCATCACTATTTGTCTGGATTTCAATCCCATCATTCGGACAAGTAATCAAACACCTTGTTTTACACAACAAATCTCTTCCCAGTAGGGATCGCAGACTACAAATTTATGCAGTCCCTGGAAATTGCCAATCTCAACTTGTACTGGATCTGTAATCGGGTTTGTCAAATACTGATTTGCTACCCCTACAACCTGAATTGTCTTTCCTGAAAGGGGCAAGTTCGGAACTTCATCACTTCTCACTGTAGAGCATGTAGCTCCCATGTCTACCAGAAATGAGACTCTGTGACCCATTACCTTCCCTCGGACAGAGGATCCCCTCTGATCTGCTTCTAAGGAAGTCTCAAGCACACATGGCTCCTCATCAGAACCATCACTCATCCGTTCACCATTTATTTCATTCTCACTGTGTAATGGGAATTGATGTACCGCTTTACTACTTCTGTCTTGTCGCTGACCTGTGACCTGTTAAGAAAGCATCATCTGTTGCTGCACCACTGTGGCTTGAGGCATCTGCATTTGCTGTCTAGGTACCATGGGAACCTGCTGCTGCACTGGTTGCAACTGTGACACTTGTGCACGGGGCAATTGCACCTGCTGTATGGCCTGGAAAGTTTGCACTTGATTCACATTATTCTGGAAATTTGGATTTGGACCCCTCAATCTCGGTCCTCTCATAATCTGAAATGTATTGACGTCATTACTTTGCTGAATAATTCCCTATTGCATCATCATCGGACAATCCCGCTTCCAGTGTCCCATGGCTCCGCAAATGTGACACAGTAATAGCTTTTTCCTCCCCTGCACATCATTCTGTATCACTACAGTATTGAAATCCAGACCATGATCCATATTGCCTCCATGACCCTGACCTCTCATCTGAGGCTGAAACATATGACATTCCCCTGCTGCTGCGGCATCTGGTGCACAAAAGTCCCATGCACTCATGTTTGAGCTGCCTTAATCTGCATCACCATCGCCTTCTCTTAACTTTTTCTACTTCAATTCAGTCTCATCACTACAGTATTTCACATACTGCAACACCTCATCAATCGGCTTTGCCTGCCAGCAAATCAAATGACTCTTAATCTTCTGACCTATTTCAGGTCTTAGCCCTTCCACGAACCTGAACACAAAATGCAACATGTCTTTCTGTTCAATTGCTTCTTTACCACTGTAGTCCTTGAATGCCTTTAACAATCTTGAATAGTACTCATGTATTGACTCCTTTACTTCCTGCACTGTCCTGTCAATCCTCTGCCAATCAATATTTTTGGGCGAAATCCTCGTCTTCAGGCACTCAATCACCCTATAGTAATATTTAATTATCTCAGGAGATGGTGCACCTGTACTGTTATCTCTCTTCGGCTCACTTGTTGGCCAATCTACAGCTCTCTTGCTCTCAACCCATAAATCTGCTGGAACCACTATTTCCAATTGTGAGCTTTCAAACCTGTCTATCTGCTGATACGACTCTACTGGCTTCTCCCTTAATTTTGGATAACCATTCCTGAATGACATAATATCATTCCTACTCCAAGGGACATGAACAAAATTTCCCTTCGAGATTTCCCTAATTGGTAAAATATTTACCGGATCCTTGTCCTGTTGTACATTTTCAGTCACTTCTAGTGAATCTAGTTTCTTTTTGTCTCTTCTTTACCTATCTGCCTTCCCACTTCTCTAATGCTCCCCAAACCTGAGCACTCTGCAATAGTTCTCTAGGATGCACCTTCATTCCGGCTGATCTCATGTGTTCAAAATCTTTTGCCTCAAAATCTAATCTGTAACTCCTCCTCAAATGCTTTTTCTCAATTTCTATGCCATGCTTTTCTGCGAAATCTGCCAGTCTCTGGTGTACCTTGCCCACCTCTCTTGTGATTCTCGGGCATAAATATCTCAACTCTGCCTCTGTGTAGGACTCTAATCTATTCACCCCCATTGTTTCTTCGACTAGTTCACCGGCTTCCATGCTCAATCTGACACAATTTATCTACTCTTCTCCCTTAGCAGCATTCTGTGGGGGTATTCAGCTTATCTAACCATTCAGTCAGCTGCTGAGCTGCCAATCCTTGTAATGAAATGTTACTCGCATTCTCCGGTGGCACCTGTTGTGCCACTGCATTTGATGTCAGCGGTGTCAGTAACTTCAAGCTTTATACGGTGGTGGTCGGTCTCTCAATATCTGCGTAACAAGATCCTCAGCATGTGATTCTTCCTCCACTATGGAAGACTTTCTTGCCTCCTTACTCTTGGACTGACTTTTATTAGACTTTCTAAATGCCTTCTTTCCTTCCGTCTCATCTTCCTGTGTAATGGCAGGAACCAATTTAACATCCTGCAACGTCACTGATCTCCACTTCTTCTGTTCCCAATCCCATCTAGCCTCTGCTAAGGACTTCTCTACTTTTTTTACTCTCCTCTGAAATTTCATTTGCCATTGTTGTCTAGCCACCAGCTCCCAAACTGTTAATGCCTCAAACTGTGCTGGTCTCGGAAGGGGCTTTGTTTCATATAGCGCCATCCGCAATTGTTCCTGAATTCTGAAATTAAACATCCCATTCTCAGGAAACGCTAAGCTCCCATTTTTCTCTGTTAACTTGCACCATTGCTTTAACCAAAGACATGGCGCGACACCTCGCTCCTCCATTACAATGTAAGCCGGTTTACCCTCTGGCGGAGTAGGCTCTCCTACATTCGCCCTAATGTAAGTGTCTCCCCTTAGGGCACTCTTCAATGCCTTGAGAAACTTCATCTTTTCTACTTTTGTGTTTTCAAATTCAAATCAGGAAATGACTTTTACTCCCAAGTTTCCCTTCACCTACGTTCTCAACCAATTGCCTCTCACGGATGGCTGCCAATCCGTGTATGACCCCTTCTCACTAACCGACCTATCCCGGCACGGCTCCAATTACGTCACACTCACACGTACTGCGGCTGACAAAGTCTTGCGGCTCGTCCTCCAAGACTTCAATTCACTCGAACAAATGCAAAATATTGCGAGCACTAATCAAAACCCAATAACCAAAACCAAATCTGCTGGTTTACTACAGGAAAGGTAACACAGTTGCTTCAGAAACCTTACGGATTTTCACTGATGACCCTTTCGCTCATGCAGCTATTCCTCTTTCTCGGTCTCCTAAATTTGCAAGCAAAATTTGTCCCACAAATTTTGCTCTCAACTGATCAATGGGTCTGTCCTGGTGCACATAGGACTCGCCAAATCTCAGTCGCAATTTTCTCTCGCCCACTTTAACTCACATACTGACTTGTTGACCACGCCCGATCAACCTATTAAACCGATTACAACATATAACCAAGTGTCTCATACACTTTTCAGTATACTCCGGAGTCTTAGACCACGCAGGGTCCGTACATCAACAACCACGTGGACAATTTTTAAGCACAAAGTGCCACACACATGTGAAGTTCGATGACTTCCCTACTCTCATCCTGTGGAGTACTCACACGCCTACTAAAACTTCATCTGGAGTACTCAGACTCCCTAAATTCCCTCACATACGTCACAATTCACCTGCAGTTTGCATAAGCTGTGCAAGCGCAACTGCAACCTATCTCTCTCACTCTATCACTAGTACGCTGAGAACATTCCGAACACTAATAGCAGGATCCAGGATTAATAATAGTGAATTCTTAATGAATCAATCTTAAACTATCACCATAACCAAGAACACTTGTCCATCAGTCTCTTACCACAACTGTTAACACCTGTCACTCCATCCTGGGCACCTATGGTAAGCTCTCAAAGAAACTAACCTTTACTGTACCACCATACCTGTTAATCACCCTATACCAGACACTTATGGCAAGCTCTTAAAGAGACAAACCATTAGTCTGCTACCATAACTGTTAACGCGTCAGTCCTTAATAAGTAAACTTACAAGGGGACGTGTATAGGTCGATGAACCTTTTGACTTGTTTAAGATGTTATTATCATAGTTCCAATATAGGGAACAGCAATCAATACACAATAATCATTAGTCTAATCAATAGTCAGTAATTGTTACACACCATGACATCCCAGCCATGAATAACCACACCTTTAGTAAATGTTTAGTAATTTTATTTCCCTTATTTTAACAATACTAAGTCATGTGAATTAAACTCAAACTCAATTCAAAATGCATATGAGGGCAGTATTAATTAGCCAAAAGACACTAGAAACGCAATCTGATCAAAGCTTGTATCACAATACACTCTAGAGCATCGGTGCAGATCATTAATAAAATTAGCTTCAATATTTCAGCACTGTCCATAAAGTTCAGCAAAAAAGTCTGTCAAACATTTGTCTCTGCAATTTGTCATTCTTCAAGTAGAAAACCTCATCTAACCCAGATTAGCATCAGCATATGGGGCATCATGCAAAACAATTTAGAACATGAATTTAGAAAACATCTATCTAAGGAAAACTATCTAAGACAACGCAGTTGGCACCTAGAAAGAAAAGGCACAAAAATACATTTCAGTCATATTGTCATATCTACCTATCCACGGTATGGGTCAGCAAACAGAATTAGTCTTCATCCTCAGGTCATCAGTCTACCAGCAACACATCAGGCTCTCCGTCAGAGAGTATGAGCCCAATGACAGAATCTTGAATCTCCTCTTCTTCTCAATATCTCATCACAAAATCGGAATAAGGTCTGAAGTCTTTTCCCTCTGTCACATTGTTATATCAAAGTCACCCTAACTATCCCCCAATTTCCAATTGGTCAATTAATCGTACGTTATTACTCTATCCAATGATTAAACTGTCCCAAATCTATAAATTCTAATATTTATTTTTCTCATGTCGTTAATTGGTTCGCCTTACGATGTTCTCATCATCCGGCTCATCAGGTATCAACTTTGTTGCATCTTCTTCTCCAGTCAGTGTCTTCATTGTTCGTGTCCTGGGAAAGTACATCTAGTTCACACTACATACAGTATGTTTCATTTTAAGAATACTGTCTCCGGTTAGTTGGTTCTCATGGAAAGCTTCTCCTAAGCATTTTATTAAAACAATGAGCATTTCATAACTAGTTCACTCTGTCAGCATTTTACATTAAACGCTAAAAAATACAGCTTCTGCATGAGGCCTGTCGACTAGGCTAAGATACTCGCTAAGTTAAGGCCTACAATTAATAAGCATGAACATTTTTCATAAGTCACAATATGACATATTACTACATTAATCTAATAAATTTTCAATATTTTTATATGTGTTAATCATTTATTTAGTACATTTCGTGTACATTGGTGGCCATTCTCCAAGGTCACAATTTCAAAAGTGCACATTATTTTTCTACGTTATTGATTTTCTACATAAGTCATTATTCAAAATACATAAACACTCATTAAAAATTTCTAATAAAGACATCTGCGTCAGCAATAGCATGTTTGACTAAATTTGTTTTGCATGAGGCACAAAGTTAATTTGGAAAAACATATAACTATTCCTGTAACAAAATAGCGGTTGCTACTTAGAAACAAGGAACAAAAATTTACAACCAAGACATTTGTTATACCTCTCCTCAATATGGATCGGTAAGCTGCGATTCTCTTCTTCAGTTGGACATCTGTCCGGTCATCTTCAGCGAAAAAGGCAATGAAAGGGAATGGCTCAAACACAGTGGACTCTAGGCAATCTGAACCATTTTAGAAGCAATGTCTAAGGGACAGCTCCCACTATTAACCATCAATCTATAGAGTTAAAGTTAGGAATAAAGTAATCAGGAACTGCTCAGCTCCCCAATAAGAACCTCTAGGGGGGAAATCAAAATAGGAAAAGTGTGTTTCTCCTCCGTGCAGTCACGCTAAGATAAAATCTCCTAAAGAACTTCCTATGTTGCCATTGGTCAGAAAATCATATGTTTACAGTCAGTCCAGTAGAAATTAAACCCCAAATCTAAATATAACTAAACTGTCATTCACACGTCGATGATTGGCTCCTCTTCTCCTGTTCCCATCGTCAGACTCGTCAGGTAACTTTCTTGTAACAATCCGTACTCCAGTCAGTGCATCCATTGTTGGTTCCTGGGAACATTGCTGTCTCACACATCAAATTATGCAAAGTAGCAACTTCTAATACAAGACATTCTAGCAAGCAGTTCTCCTGAGAAAGGTAAAGACATCTGCTAAACGTTCGGTCAACACGGTGTGAACAATACATCTCTATTTCCTGAACATACATTCCCATGATTTTTATTCAGACATTGTAGATTAACATGAGGCTGTGCAGACTAGGCCCAAACCTCGCTAATTTAAGGCCTAGGATTAGTAAGCAAATACATCATTTGAAATCATTAATATAACACAGTACTACTATTTTTCTCTACATGTAAACATTGAATAATAATTAATATGGTTTCTCTAAAAGCATTACATATTTAATGACTGCCACTCAAGTGGGCACATTTTTCAAGACGCTCTTTTTTTTTTTCTCTATTAGCCTAATTCTATGCAAAATTCTTAACTCATAACATATAAAATTCATTAGTAATAAAGTCAGCGTTCACAATCTCTCCTCTGACTAAATATGTCATCATACTTTACATCAACCCATACACATTTTTGTTCACCTAAAATTTGCTTTCCCTATAACTTTTATTTATTCTATCCCTTTTTGAATTTTCCCTAAAAAATCTTTCCATTTTTATTTCTTCCCTCCCGGATCATTTTCAATTTTCTCATTTTGATCACAAGATACAATTTATAAATTCCCCATGCTCCAATTATACAAATCACAATAATCAATATTATCTGTATTATTTTCAAAATTATCCCTTTCCCAATGTTGCCAAGCCAATTTCCCATGGAAACAAAACCTTTGCAAACATTTTCCCAAACTCCAGATTCTTTCAGCTCATTCAAATCAGTGCTCTCATTCATTAGATTGTTAATAAGGCCTCTAATTTCTTTACTATTATTAGGTTTAAATGTGCAACAATTTTGCAAGTGCAGCATTTTACAAACTCCGCCCTCCTTTGCTAAAAGGCTGTCTAAAGCAAGCGGTTCTGAAGAGTCATAGATCTTACTGCAGCCATTTCTGTATCCATTAGGATCATGGCTCCTGAAAATTTTGTCAGAATGTTAACCACAATATTAGGCAACTTTCTAATTTTCACTGAATTCAGAATAACTCCTACTGAAGGAATTATTGCTCCAGTATATCGCCTACTGTGCCAGAATAACATTCTTGCTTTTGACTAACATTATGTAATTCAGTCATTTTAGGTACTTTATTTAGGTTCTCAAGTTGAAAAATCTTTGGGAAAACTATCCCCAAGTAACATGTGCCATACCATCCTCCTGAAAGACGGTAATGCGCATTTGGTCCGCAGATGTAATAAACTCCTGGAATTGCTGGGTTTTCCCATTTAACATAAACACCCATTTACTCTGAAAGAATAACACATGTCTACTTTCACTCATTCCCACAAACAACCTGTCTGTTCTAGATTTAGGCCTATATACACAAGGTTTCCCTAGGTGTTATGCATCTAAAGCTAATTTCCCTTGCGTCTTTATTTTGCTAAATGCATGATCATTTCTGAATGTTCTTTTCTCTAAGCCCTTCTCTAATTTCTCCTTTAATGCCTTTCTCCTGTCTTCAGTCTGATCTAAGAAACTTTTCTCTATAGGTGTCAGCAACCATGTGAGATTGTTCCTATGAGCATAAGCTGTGCCAAATGTCAATGTAGGTTCAAAGAATCCTCTCACTAACTAAATTATTTTCTTTAGCTACTCTACTGAAATACTTAATTATAGGAACAAACTGAAACCGTACGTCATTGTTTGAGTAGAAATACTGAATGTATTTCTGGTTATAGAATCTTATTAGTAAAATACTACAGCTTATCCCATAAGTAAGAGGCAAACTGTGGTAAGTAATTTCTTCCTCTACTGATGAAGGAATTTGCGTGCACATATAACATTCCCTTGCATTCATCGTCTCAACATACTCACGCAACAGGCGATAGAAAACATTAGAAGAAAGATCTTGTTGGTTATTATCTATGTGTAAGTATTTTTCATCTAACCTAAACATATCTAATTCTGTGAGCTTAGTAGTAGTCTCTAAAGCACCGGTGTGGTTGGCCACAATCTTGTCAATCAAAGTAATATTCACAATCAATACCAAACACCCCCATCAGGCACATAATCGCCAAACCAATACCTATGTATTTACAGCACCTTTTGTTCCTAGCCTGCTTGTTTTGGTTACTCATGATCTGTAAAGAATCAGAAAGTAGAAGAGAAAATAATATAGCTAAGCAGCAAAAATAAAAACAAAATCTTTAGTCTTCTTCAGCAGTTATTGACAGCTTTTAGTCTTTCTTCCAGGACCTTGTTGTCAAAGCGGTAATTAGTCAAAATCGGTTTAGGTCCATTCAGGACCCGAATACCTTCTATTTGCAATTCACTTTCTTTTCAGTCTGTGATCTTCACTTAATTCTCCATCACTCAAATCTTCTTTTCTCGTTGTGTCTATTTCTTCTTCAATTGTTTTCACTGTAATTGCTTCTTTCCTCTTGGCTTGTGATTTCGGCCACTTATTACCTTTCAGTGAACCTCTTGTTAACCCCTTCGCTGCCAGGCCTTTTCCCCCTCCTGTGCCAGGCCCTTTTTTGCCTATTTGGAATAGTTCTCGCTTAGGCCCTCATAACTTTTTGTCCACATAAGCTACCCACGCCAAATTTGCGTCCTGTTTTTCCAGCATCCTAGGGATTCTAGAGGTAGCCAGACTTTGTGGGTTCCCCTGAAGGAGGCCAAGAAATTAGTCAAAATACAGTGATTTTTTTTTTCAAATGGGAAAAAGGGCTGCAGTAGAAGGCTTGTGGTTTTTTCTGTGAAAATGGCATCAACATGGGTTTGCGGTGCTAAAATCACCAGCTTCCCAGCTTTTAGGAACAGGCAGACTTGAATCAGAAAACCCAATTTTTCAACACAATTTTGGCATTTTACTGGGACATTCCCCAGTTTTACGATTTTTTTGTGCTTTCAGCCTCCTTCCAGTCAGTGACAGAAATGGGTGTGAAACCAATGCTGGATCCCAGAAACCTAAACATTTCTGAAAAGTAGACAAAATTCTGAATTCAGCAATGGGTAATTTGTGCAGATCCTACAAGGGTTTCCTGCAGAAAATAACAACTGAAATGAAAAAAATATTGAAATTGAGGTGAAAAAAACAGCCATTTGTCTCTACGTTTTACTCTGTAACTTTTTCCTGCAATATCAGATTTTTGAAAGCAATATACTGTTACGTCCGCTGGACTCTTCTGGTTGTGGGGATATATAGGGCTTGTAGGTTCATCAAGAACCCTAGGCACCCAGAGCCAATAAATGAGGTGCACCTTGCAGTGGGTTTTCGTTCTATACCGGATATACAGCAATTCATTTGCTGAAATATAAAGAGTCATAAATAGGTATCAAGAAAACCTTTGTATTTCCAAAATGGGCACAAGATAAGGTGTTGAGGGGCAGTGGTTATTTGCACATCTCTGAATTCTGGGGTGCCCATACTAGCATGTGAATTACAGGGCATTTCTCAAATAGACATCTTTTTGATACACTGTCTTATATTTAGAAGGAAAAAATGTAGAGAAAGACAAGGGGCAATAACACTTGTTTTGCTATTCTATGTTCCCCCAAGTCTCACGATAAAAATGGTACCTCACTTGTGTGGGTAGGCATAGTGCCCGCGACAGGAAATGCTCCAAAACACAACGTGGACACATCACATTTTTCTACAGAAAACAGTAGTGTTTTTTTGCAAAGTGCCTACCTGTGGATTTTGGCCTCTAGCTCAGCCGGCACCTATGGAAACCTACCAAACATGTGCATTTTTGAAAACTAGAGACCTAGGGGAATCCAGGACGGGGTGACTTGTGGGGCTCTCACCAAGTTTTGTTACCCCGAATCCTTTCAAACCTCAAAATGTGGCAAAAAAACACTTTTTCCTCACATTTCGGTGACAGAGAGTTCTGGAATCTGAGAGGAGCCACAAATTTCCTTCCACCCAGTGTTCCCCCAAGTCTCCCGATACAAATGGTACCTCACTTGTGTGGGTGGGCCAGGTGCCTGCAACAGAATAAGGCCAAAAACTTGTAGAGATAGAAGGGATAGCACAGCTTGTTGATAAGGACATATTCTTCTTTTATACATCTTTAGGCTGACTCTGCTTTGGAGACCCACACAAGTGAGGTGTCATTTTACTTGGGAGACTGAGGGGAACACTGGGGACTAGGAATTCTGTGCTGGAGTGGTGATCCTACTAAGAAAAGTCAGGAAAATATGCTTTTTTAAGCAAATTTTGAGGTTTGCAGAGGAGTCTGGGTAAGAAAATGTTGGGCTATCCACGCAAGCCACACCTACCTGGACTCCTTGGGGTGTCTAGTTTTAAAAAATGTCTGGGTTTGGTAGGTTTCCCTAGATGAAGGCCGCGCCCACGACCAAAAACATAGGTGCCCCCTCCCCCCCAAACATAGTTTTTTTTTGCAATGTATCATTTTGATGTGTCCGCGTACGTCCGTGATGTGACAAACACAAAAATTGTGAAAAGAAACGCACTTAGATTATGTGAAAAAGACCCCTCACCCACCAACCAAGTTGGTGGCATGCTTCATCATCAGGGTCCCACCTGAGACACCTAGTGTGTCACAAGTGTGCTGCGACGCCTGATTACAGCGGAGCAGGTTTTGTCATTTGTACCACACATACTGGTTGGATTTGGAACGAGGGTGAGTGATGGTTCAGTAGATCAAATTTTATTAACAAGAGATTTCACAAAAGTGAAATGCACTGTTAATAACTGAAAGGCCAAAAAACGGAACCAATGACTCGCAGCTCGTGAGCTGTAAAGCCGCGTCAAGGCACCAACCGTTTTACAGTCCATTCACACATCTTTCATACATGACATGCACAAGACCATTCACGCCGCCAGCCACGGGCCTAGCACATTACAACACTCGCATCGACAGACCGCGCACCTCAAGGGCCCATCACTTACATACACCCACATATCTGATACAGCAGTCACACTAGCTAATGGTAGTGTGTGGACGGTGCCAGCCAAGCGCCACCCCACGCACACCGCCAGCCATGCTCCAACCCACGCACACCGCCAGCCATGCTCCAACCCACGCACACCGCCAGCCAAGTGCCACCCCACGCACACCACCAGCCAAGTGCCACCCCACGCACACCACCAGCCAAGTGCCACCCCACGCACACCACCAGCCAAGTGCCACCCCACGCACACCACCAGCCAAGTGCCACCCCACGCACACCACCAGCCAAGTGCCACCCCAATCACACTGCCAGCCAAGCGCCACCCCACACACACTGCCAGTCAAGCGCCACCCCGAGCACACCGCCAGCCAAGTGCCACACCACACACACCGCCAGCAAAGGGCCACCCCACGCACACCACCATCACTTTTTTTTCCCATTTATAAACAACAAAGAAACCACTAACTAATTATAAAACAAGTACAAAACTACAAACACAACAGCTCTAACTAAATACATGACAGTAATGCCAACCGCAAAACTGAACATACGAAAATATAAAATAGGCAGTTTACGCTCACAGTATTTCCTCAAAAGTTTTCTTGGTGTGGTAATTTCTGAAACAGACGGGCACACACAACCCAGGGTTGAAGGGCAATCGGGGCAGTACATCCGGCTCTCCCTCCGGATACCTCTTCGGGCACATACTCTACATTTCTTAGTGGGTAAGTCTTTCTTGGGAGTGGGAGGAATGTGATCTGGAAAGTGGCGATCTTTCAATCTAGCCACTTCCTCCACCACTGCTACTCTAGGAACTCTTGCCTGTTCCACCACAATAAGGCTCTCTATCACCGACTCCTGAAATTTAACAAATGTCATCCTTGGTTCAGGTGAACAATCCTTGAACACATTAAAGGCATTAAAAGTTGCCAGATGAAATAAATGTAGGGCCAACTTTTTATACCACACGTAAGACTTACGCAGAGCAGTGTAAGGTTCCAACCTCTGATCTACTCTATCAACACCACCCATGTGCCTATGGTAGACCAAAATGCACGCAGGTTTGCGCGCTTCCGCAACCTGGCCCCAAACAGTCACAGGGGAAGTACTCTCATCATGGATGGTAGATAGCATGTACACATCCCTCCTGTCTGAAAATTTCAGAGCTAGCAGCTCATTATTCTGCAAGGCACTGCACTGTCCCCTCTCAAGTTTTTTTACAAACAAGCTCCCTTGGATAGCCTTTACGGTTAGAACGGATTGTGCCACAAGCAACTGTGTCCACTCTAAACAACTCCTTGAACAACTGCACTCCAGTGTAGAAATTATCTACGTACAAATGGTGACCTTTGTTAAACAGTCGTCTACCAAGTTCCCACACAGTTTTTTCGCTAACTCCAAAAGTGGCCAGACAACCAGGAGGGTCAATACTGGAATCCCTACCAGTGTAGACCCGGAAATTATACACGTATCCTGTACTGCTTTCTGACAGCATATACAATTTAATCCCATACAGTGCCCTCTTACTAGGAATGTAGGAATGTACTGCTTAAAAACTAAACGCCCCTTGAAAAGGACCAAAGACTCGTCCACACTTATCTCTTTGCCTGGAACATAGACCTCTGAAAACCGATCTACAAAATGATCAAGGACAGGCCTAATCTTAAAAAGACGGTCACAATCAGGGTGATCTTGTGGCAAGGCTAAAGCATTGTCTACAAAATGCAGCATACGAAGAAGAAGCAAATAGCGATTACGAGTCATAGTTGCAGGAAATATAGCCGTTGCCATCAAGGGACTAGTAGACCAATAAGAAGCCAGTGACGGCTTCCTTATCAACCCCATCAAAAAAGTCAAAGCTAAAAACTTTTTCATCGCTTCACGATAGGTGGGAACCCACTGAGTAGCTCTAGACTGAGGCCTAAGTCTGGCAGCATTGTCCCTCAAATATTGCTCCGCATACACATTAGTCTGCTCCACAATCTCTTCCAAAAATACATTATCCATAAACAAGTGAAAGAAATTGACAAGCAAAAAGTTTTCCGTATTGACTCTACACCCTGGGAGACCAGTAAATGCAGGTAACTGTGGCTGCTCCATGTTTGGGGCAATCCAGGTGTCAGGTCTTCTCATGGGAAACCCTTCAGCCCCAGGCTGCTGCACTCTTGGTACATCAATGTCCTCCTCTAAAACAGGCCCTTCATCTGCAAAAAGAGTGGCTTCCTCATCAGAAGAATCCACTCGGACAGAAAACTCACTGCCAGAATCTCTAATTTCCTCCTCTGCCTCAGATGCAGAATCAGTCTCATAATCATGGTCTGAAGACGACTCAAAAAGCATGCCAACAACCTGCTGAGCGGTCACTCTGCAGCTAGCCATGATCCTCACTAACAACAAATGGATTGCCAACAACCACCAGCACTAAAATAAGTAATAAACAAAATATAGCTTTATCACAAAGAGTTATGTACTAAAAAGCTATACCACTCACTTGCCTGAAAAAGCTACTCACCAGCAACTACTCTGCACAGACACAGCAATCACCAATGATATCCCACTAAAAAGAAAAAAGCAAATTAGACATATGACAACACAAATATCATTGTGCCCAAATCTAAGGACAATTTCACACACAATACTATATTTAGTACACCACCTACAAACATGTCATTCATGCATGTCAACAATACTCCTTTGGAGTACAATGCTTTCACTTATCTAAAACATGCAACTATGCAAACCGCAGGACAGCTACTGCCAAAACAGCAAGAATCCACAGCTAAGAAAGCAAAAGCTTTGAACTAGAACAAAAGAAGAAATAAACTGTTATAATCACAAATACAAATACTTTGCCAGTTGACAAACACCCCGCCACCAAGAACTTAGAAACTGTCCCTGGTGCCTAAGTGGCTTCTGCCCCCCTTGGGGGCAGATGGGCCCCAAAAAAATAGGCTGATCTGCACCCAAGGGGGCAGAAATGGCCAACAGCTCTGTACCCTGTTTGAGGGGGGGCGACCTTTACCCAAAAAAAAAAAAAAATCCCCTCATGTCTTGGTGGCTTCTGCCCTCCTGGGGGCAGATAGGCCTAAAAAAATAGTCCAATCTGCCCCCAAGGGGAGCAGAAATGGTCATCAGTAATGTGCCCCCCCTTTGGGGAGCGACGCTTGCAAAAGGGGACACACACACACACACACACACACACTCTCTCTCTCTCTCTCTCTCTCTCTCTCTCTCTCTCTCTCTCTCTCTCTCTCTCTCTCTCTCTCTCTCTCTCTCTCTCTCTCTCTCTCTCTCTCTCAAAAATAGGCGAATCTGCCCCCAAGGGGAGCAGAAATGGTCATCAGTAATGTGCCCCCCCTTTGGGGAGCGACGCTTGCAAAAGGGGCCACACACGATCCCTGGTGCCTAAGGGGCAGATGGGCCTAAAAAAAAATAGGCGAATCTGCCCCCAAGGGGGGCAGAAATGGCTGTCGCCCCCAAAGGGGGCACCCCCAGCACAAAACACACACACTACACAATCCCTGGCACCTAGTGGGTTTCAACCCCCTCCCCCCCAGGGCCGAGATCAGCCAAAAACATGGCCAATCTAGCCCCAGGGGGGGCTGAAACATATGCAAAATTATTTCCCCCTGGGCAGCGACCCTTGCCTAAGGGGTCGCTGCCCAAAAACATAAGGTAAGCATAATCCCTGGTGGTCTAGTGCTTTTTGACTCCCCCCACCCCCCAGGGGGCAGATCGACTGAAAAAACGAAATATGAATAAAAATAGCCCCCCATGGGAGCGACCCTTGCCCATGGGGTCGCTCCCAAAAATAAATATTCCAAAAAATCCCTGGTGTCTAGTGGGGAAGGAAAAACCCTTTCCTTCCCCTGTGTCTGTTTTCCCCCCCAAAAAAACCCAAAAAGGGAAGGACTCACCTGTTGGAGCTCCTTTCCCTCGACGCGCTGGAAGCAAATGGCTTCCAGCGCGTCCTCTGCAACAATTGATGACGTCGGCGTGCTGTGAGTGCGCTGATGTCATCGGATTGCCGAGGGGGGTCTGGGGTGGAAGGGGAAGGGATTCCCCTTCCATCCCCGACCGGGGGTGTGTGGGTGGGGGGCTCATGAGGGGAGCGCTAGCGCTGGTGCAGGACGAGATGATTTCGTCCCAGGTACACGGGAACCGTGTGCTGGGACGAGATCAACTCGTCAAGGGCACCCAGGGGGTTAATGCTCTTTCAGTGTTGGACTGGTAACTTCTCTCTGCTGTGCAGGATTTTCTCTTGATGAACTTGCTACAGGTTGAGGAGGAGTCAGATTCCTTTGGCTTTGATCCACCACAACTCCCTCCCCCGCGGGGTCTGTCATTTGCTCTGTTTGTCTTTCAAGACCGTCTGCTTCTGAGAGAGCCCTCCTCTGACTAGACTCTCCTGCTACCTCAGTTGAGGTTGGTCCACTGTCACCCTCCTGTATTTCTTCCACTTCGTCTCTCACAGGAGTATTTGGACTGCTTTAAGTTTGTTCATATTCAGTCTCTGATTCTCATGTTCCCCTCTCCAATTCTGGAATTGGTCTGGAAGTTGTTGGTACTCTCAACAACCCTTGTTCATCGTCCAAAGGACATGGTACTTTCCGGGTATGACTTGCTTGGATCCAGTTTGGAACTTCAGCACACTTCACAGCTGTAGTAGTAACTAGTACTACTTGGTAAGGGCCTTTCCACCGAGACTCCAAGCAAGTCTTCCTCACGTGTTTTCTTAACCCAATCTCCCGTTATCAGGTTGTGGCCTTGATCTTGAGACAGTTGCAGTGTGGTGGCTTCCACCTGATGAGAGAAAGAGTGAACCACATCAGCCAGACCTTTGCAGTAGTTCAACACCATATCATCTGTTATGTTCACAAGAGCATTTGCAGGAACGGCTGGCAATCTCGTTGCTCTCCCCATGAGGATTTCATGCGGCGACAGTCCAGTTTTCCTGTCGGGTGTGTTTCTCATACTCATCAGAACTAACAGCAGTGTGTCTGGACAGTTCAGATTTGTGCTGAAGAAATGAGGTCTACCCATATAACCCTACTAAACCTGGGTAAGAAATGTACAAACAATATAGGGGATTGGTCTATTAGTAGGAAAGAATCTATCACCTTAATTCAGACACAATGAGGCTATTAATCCATCATTGGCAATGAAAATGAATTTCAACATTTATTCATTCATTAAATTAAACAAAAGGATGAAAAATCATTAAAGACCAAACAAAATTCCAACATCTGTGGACAAACAAATATTATCAAAAACCTATAATATCACACAATGTTCGCCACTGCTCTCCTAATTTCAAGACAACGTGGTTATGTCCGTAAATAATGTTATAATCCACATGTATTCGATGGTTGTACTTCAGATTCGTGAACGCACACATTTTTGCAATTCTTGACTTCAAGATACCATTCATCTGCTCAACAACTCCTGAGGCTTCAGGGCAGTAGCTACAGTGCAACTAATGGTCAATGTTTAAAGCTGAACATATCAATTTAATGACCTCAATGCTGAAGTGACTTCCCTATATCTGATTCTAAAGAGACCGGAAAACCAAAAAGAGTTATCCGTTCCCTAACCAATAAATTTGCTACTGTGAGGCTGTCATTTCTTTGTGTAGGGTAAACTTCAATCCAATGACTAAAGATACAAACAATCACCAGCACGTATCTCAATCCTACACACACAGGCATCTCAATGAAATCCACTCTTCCAGTGTGGCTCATATTGACCACAGTCACGTTACCCTCATTCATCTACTGACAGATGATGCAACAATGGAAAATTGCTTCGGCAACCTGACTACATTTTGAATTAAACCAAAACTGCTTAAACGTGTGAATCATGGCATCCCTTCTGACGTGCTTGACCATGATAATATCTAGCCATTAGAGTCAACAAACTGTTCAGTAAAACCACTTGTCCCTCCCCGGACACCCACACATCGTTCTCACGTTGGCACATTTTAACTTTAACCAATTTTTCTTTTCCTCCCTGTCAACAGTTACCTGAAGCACTTTCAGTTCTTCCAATTTGTCAATTACATGTAAAGCATAACTGGTACAATTTCCTTCCTCAGGTAACAATTCCCATTTGTCTCGAACGATATACAGTTAAATGCGCAAAACCTTGTGACTTGATCCACCTATCTATTTCCCACTGACAGAAAATCTTGTGATTTCAGGTGTGCACTGCATTTCACCACAGCATTTTTTTCAGGCTGTTGTATAGCTTGTAGTAAGACATGGATTATTTAATCATTTCTAACTGGAGAACCAGAAGAGGTCAGGAAACCTCTCTGACTATAGGTGACCCAAGTCGCGGACTATTCAAAATCCATACTGGCGATCAGTATATATGGTAACTTTAAGCTGTGCGTAAAAGTGACATCCTCTAGTAAGAGCCACAAATTAAGCCACTTGTGCAGAATACATTCCTCAAAGCCATGAAGCTTCGAGTATACCAGAAATTGTGCACACAGCATATCCTGCTCTCAGTGTTCCCATGTTATCTCTTAAACAGGAACCATCAACAAAAATAATTTGGTAATTTTCTTCCAATCGGGTTTCTTTAATGTCAGGTCTTGGTTTTGTGCACAAATCAGTGACCTCCAGACAGTCATGTTCGACTTCTTTCAAATTGTCAACTTCAATATTTTTTTTGAAAGCAAAGTTGCTGGGTTAAGCACTGTACACCTTTTCAGCATTACATTGGGAGAATCCTGGATGACAGTTTCATAGCGCATCAACCTGGCGTTCATCAGGTGTTGTCTTGGTTTGGATAAGTAAAACTTCTATGGAGTGAGGGACCATAACAGTTAAAGGATATCTCACCACAATGCTCTAACTCTGAATGAGGCTCAATCCAACCATGGCAACAGGTCGCAGATGGCCAGGCAAAGCTGCTGCAACTGGGTCCAAAGTAGCTGAAAAATATGCTAATGGGTGGTTTACACAACCATGGACTTGTTGCAGAACAGACAAAGAACATGCATCGCACTCATGACAAAACAACATGAAATGGTTTTGTGTAGTCAGGCATTCCCAAAGACAGGGCTTTGCACAAACTGTCTCTCAATTCTGTAAAGGCTTTCATACACACCTGATCTAACACAAAGGAATCAGTAACTTCTTTGTGACTCAGCTAATGCAATGGCTTTGAAATGATTGAAAAGTTGGTGGATTCACTGGCGACAATCGCTCACCATTCCCAGAAACACTCTGTCATCTCTCTGTGTGGCTGTGGGATTCATCTGCAATGTGGCTGTAACCCTTTCTCTGGAAATCCTTCTAACTCACTTTTCTGTTTGGTGTCCCATTTATTACACTTCTTTCTGACAGTATTGTAATCTCACTGCAGACACTTTATGTCCATTCTTCCCTAAGTGATTCAACAAGGCAATAGTAACATACTTGCATGCTTTGTTTGTCTTTGATGCAACCAATAAATCATCAATGTACTGGACTTACATTGATTGGAAAGGCATTTCCAATGACTCCAGATTATTTTTCAGGATCTGGTTGAAAATAGACAGAGACTCTGAAAACCCTTGAGGAAGTCTGCATCAACAGTAAACGTTGATCCAAAAGTTTGAAGCAGAAGATAAATTGACTATCCTCATGAACAGGTACAGAAAAGAATGCTTGCAACAGGTCCACTAAGGTGAACCATTCAGCCTTGCACGGGATCTGAAACAATATCACTGCTGGACTTGCACTATTGGACAACACTTAATCACAATATAATTTACTTTCCCCAAATCCTGAACAATTCAAAATGTCCCACATGGCTTTCACAATCCTGTGTCATGTGGTATTGGGGTATCTAGGGAAGAATTGCACTTTGCTTGGTTGGGACCTTAACTGGCTCAACTCCTTTGATTAGACCAAAGTCTTTTCCTGTAAAATCCCACACTTTCATTTTAACTGTTCCCTGTAGGTCAGAAGGACCATGTATTGTAAAGACTGGAAAGAAGCTAATCAAAGGGTACTCCTCATTCACTGTAGCACAATCTTTCTCGGCAGGCAAGTCATCCTCATCATCACTGTTTGTCTGGATGGCAATTCCATCATTCGAGCGAGTAATCAAACATCTTGTTTTGCATATCAAGTCTCTCCCTGGTAAGGATACTGGACTTGAATCACATACTACGAATTTGTCTAATCTTTTAAAGTTACCAATTTTAACCTAAACCGGTTCTGTGATTGGAGTGGTCAAATACTGATTGGCAACTCCTACAACCTGCACGGTCTTCCCTGGAAGTGGCAAGTTTGAAACTTCTGCAGTCCTCACTGTAGAGCGTGTAGCTCCTGTGTCAACTAAACATGAGACTTTGTGACCCATCACTTTTCCCTTCACGCATAGACCTTTCTGATCTACTTCTAATGAAGCTGCTAACAAGCATTCCTCTTCATCTGAACTCTCGCTCACACAATCATCATTCGCTTTGTCCTCACTGTGTAGTGGGTTTGGTGTACTGTTATTAATCTGGTTAAACTTTTGACCTGTGACCTGCTGAGGAAGCATCACGTGCTGTTGCTCCATTGGGGCTTGAGGTATTTGAATGTGTTGCCTAGTTCCATTTGCACTTGAGGTTGCATTGGCTACGACTGGGGTATCTGCAAACGTGAAATTTGCACTTGTTACACAGGCTGTAAACTTTGCATTGGGTTCACATTATTTTGGAAATTTGGATTTTGACCGCTCGTTCTTGGTCCTCTCATATTTGGGAAAGAATTGAAATAATTTGTTTGCTGAACAACATTTTCCTGACCGTACATCGGACACCCCCGTTTCCAATGTCTGAGGCCTCCTTAAGCGTGACATGGTAACAATCTCTTAATTCCTTGCACATCATTCTGAACAACAGCTGTACTCACATCAGGACCACGGTTCCCATTTCCAATTCCACCATGACCTCTACCTTTCGCCCGGTTCTGCAACCACATGTTTCCTTGCTGCTGTGGAAAACTTACCTGCATTCCTGACTGTGTCGCTTTAATCTGCATCACCATTGCCTTCTCCTTCAACTTTCTCTGCTTCAACTCAATCTCGTCCCTACAATACTTGTGCACACTGCAATACTTCATCTATCGGCTTCACTTGCCAACAAATCAAATGACTCTTAATCATCTGGCTAATTTTACGTCTCAAACCTTCAACAAATCTGAACACAAAATGAATCATGTCTTTAGGCTCAGTTTTTTCTGTACCACTGTAATGTTTGAATGCCTGCAACAATCTCTCATAGTACGCATGTATTGATTCCTTGCCTTCCTGAGCTGTCCTGTCTATTCTCTGCCAATCAATATTCTTGGGCAAAATTCTTGTTTTCAAAAATTAAATTACCTTATAGTAATTATCTTCCCACAGGCATTTTGCGAGTTTCACAAACCTATCTGTTTGCTGGTACTACTCCACTGGCTTCTCTCTCAGCCTGGGATAGTCATTTGTAAATGACAGTATGTCACTTGTACTCCACGGGACATGGACAAAATTTCCTCCCGGAATCACTCACATTGGTAATATCTTCACTGGGTCCTCAGTCTACTGTACATTATCAGTAAGATTTCAAGAATTCCTTTCCCTCTTGTCTCTTTTCTTCGACCATCTGCCTGCCCACTTGTCTAATGCTCCCCATGTTTGTAAGCTCTGGATTAGTTCTCTGATGTGAATTTTCATTCCCGGTATTCTCATGTTCTCAAAGTCTTTAGAGTCAAACTCTAACCTGTAACTCCTCTTTAAGTGCTTATCTCAATTTCTACATCATATTTTTCTGCCAAATCTGCAAATTTCTGATGGAATATTCCTGCTTTGTTGGTAATCCGTTTGCTCAAGTAATGCAACTCGTCTTCTTGGTATGAGTCAATTCTGTCTATCCCTATCGTTCCTTCATTCAAGCTCTTTGCTTCTTGTCTAAGCCTGGTCAAATTCAGGGGATTTCTGCCACTGGAATCACCTTGGGTGCTACTCAGCTTCTCTAACCATTCAGGTAAATGCTGAGCTGTCAAACCTTGCAATGAAATATTGTTATTGCTTGCACCTGGCACTTAATGTAACGTTAGGCACGGGTCTCTGGTGTCACCATGGAACATGTCTCAAATCTTCCCTGACTATTTGGAGGAGTTCTAAAGGAATCCAAATCAATTTACAGACCGGTTCCATCAAATGTCAGTCTCATCTGAGTCGTCATTCTGGCGTTTTCATTGAATCTCTCCCCTTCTTCCTCTGATCAGGGTTTTCTGCTCATTGCATTTATTATTTCCCTTGACAAACAACGGTATGACTGGACCTATAGTAACCGGTACTGACACTGTATCTGGATTGGATCTAGCAATTTGACTCTCTCGGTTACATTACTCCTGCATTCTTACTTAAAAAATGCAGACATCTCGGTCTGTGATCCTGTTATGAGGATGTATCTCGGGATTGTCTATGCTTGCACTGGGGACATCAAATCCGGTGTGGACTCTATCTGGATCAAAGTCGGCTTCTGGTAAACTTGTCCTGTCGACACTACTAAGTTTGTTGCAGTATCTACAATAGGCACCTCTGCTGCATAGGCATTTAAATTGCAGAAGTAGTCAGAGCACTATGGCTAACCTGTATCTGGCTCTGTGTGGATTCAACCGGTATCGGAGCTGTAGGGTCTACAATGGTATTTGGACCTTTCTCATGTGCTGCATATGGTGGGGGATGATTTCTCAGTAACTGCAAAATGAACTCGTCATCATCTGAGTCTTCCTCATAAGTTAACGACTTTCTAGACTCTGTGGATTTCTGATCTTTATCAACCGAAGGATAGGAATCCCTCTTCTTTGTACTTTTGCTAACCTCAATCCCGTTCTCTTGGGTAATTGCAGGAAGCAACTTAATTCCCTGAAAAGTCTCAGTTCTCCAAAATTTCTGCTCACTATCCCATTTCACCTCAGCTAAAGTCTTCTCAGCTTTCCTCATTCTCCTATCAAACTTCAGTTGCTATCGCTGTCTGGCCACTAATTCCCAAATAGCTAATGCTTCAAACTGTGCAGGTCTCGGAGGAGGTTTCAAATCATACAGTACTCTCCTCAAATTCTCTAAAATCCTCAAATTAAATGTTCCATAAGCAAGGAATGCTAAACTCTTGTCTCTGTGTTTCTTTGCACCACTGTTTCAACCAAAGACATGACGCAGCACCCTGTTCTTCTAACACAACATAGGTGGGTGTACCTTCTGTAATTTCTCCTATTCTAGTTGGAATAAATGTGTCTCCCCTTAGGGCACTCTTTAACGCTTTGAAACGCTACTTTCAATTTAATCAGAAAGTGACTTTCAATCCCAAAATCCTTTTCGCACACCTTCTCAACCAGTTACGCTTCACGGTTGTCCACCAACCCATTCGCGACCCTTCTCACTAACCAACCTGTCCCAGCGCGGCTCCAATCACGTCACACTCACACGTACAGCGGCTGTCAAAGCCCTTTGGCTGGCCCTTCTAAACTCAGATCCGCGCAAACTAAATGCAAATGTTGCGAGCACTAAATAAAAATCAAGAAACAAATTTGCCTATTTACTACAGATAGGTAACGGGTAGGTAACACAATCGCTTAAGAAACCTTATTGATTTTTCTCTGTGGTCTTTCGCTTTGACAGATACTCTTCTGTCTCAGTTTCCCTGACTCGCAAGCAAAATTCGACCAGCACATTTTACTCTCAACTGATCATTGGATCCTCCTGGTTGCACATAGGACTCACCAAATCTCAGTCGCACTCTTGAAATTGTCAACCATGCCTGATTTACCTATTAAACAGACAAATTACAACATAAACATGTCTCATACACTTTTTCAATACTCCAGAGTCTTAGACCATGCAGTGTCTGTATACCAATAACCTCGTGGACAATTTTTGAGCACCAAGCGCCACACACATGTGAAGTTCGACTACTTCCCTACTCTCACACTTCGGAGTACGCAAACTCCTTAAACAGCTTTATTTGGAGTACGCAGACTTCCTATCCACTCTCAACCATCACAATTCACCTGCGATTTGCTTAATCTGTGCACAGAGTTTAGGATGCAAAGGAAAGTACGGGTAATGAATCACAGAAATATTAGTCTTAGTTCTTCTATGAACCCTAAAAGACACATTAAAAGGAGAAAACTGGACGGAGGATACATCCAAAGCTCTAACATCAGAAACACGTTTCAAAGAAACTAAGCATTACAACATAGTTAACTTTGCTGAAAGACATTTCAGAGAGAGCAATTCATTATCGAGCCAAGAGTTGAATAAATCCAAAACCAAATTCACACCCCATAAATGAGTATATCTAGAAGCAGGGGGATTGGAAAATCTTATTCCCTTCAAAAGACGGCACACCAAAGGATGTTCCCCAACAGGTTTTCCATCAATTCGAACATGTTCGGCAGAAATGGCAGTTCTAGAAGTATTCACTGTTCTGTATGCCTTCCCCTGGGAGGCTAGAGACGCTAAAAAATTAACGATTAAAGTCACATCGGCTGAAAAGGGATCTGAATTCCTGTCCAAACACCAGCCACACCAGACCAACCAGGCAGACTTGTAAACCTTAGTCGTTCCTGGGGCACAAGAGTGGCGGATATACTGGGCGGCTTCCTCTGAAATTCAAGGGGTTCTCCAGGCTGACCCGAAATCTTCCATGCTACCAGAGTTAGTGTGGTCGAGAACCATATCGTGAGGACGACCCTCTGGATCGAGAAGGAGCTCTGGAAAAGAAGGAATCAGGACCGGAAAATCTATTGACAATTCCAGAACCGAAGGGAACCAAGGCTGGGTTTGCCAAAAGGGGTTCACTAATACTAGGGAGGCTCGTTGACGACGAACCTGGGCCAGGACTCTGGCTATCATCATAAAAGGAGGAAAGGCATAATTGAGATGGAAAGACCAGTCCTGGAGAAAAGCGTCCGTATCAAGAGCTTGAGGATCCGGTCTCCAGCTGTAAAACTTTGGGAGGTGAGAATTTAATCGTGAAGCGAACAGATCTATCGACATGACACCGAATTTCGAAGAAAGTTTGTTGAACACTAACGGATGAAGCCGCCAATCGCTGGAATCTTTTAGGTAGCATGTACACCAATCTGCTATTGTGTTAATTTTTCTCGGTAGATATTGTGCCGTGACCGACAATTTTCGAAGAAGGCAAAACTCCCAAAACCTTTTGGCTAGATCCGCAAGGGGCTTGGATCTCATTCCTCCCAGATGATTGATATACTTTACTGTGGAAATGTTGTCCATCTTTAAAAGAATAGAACAACTTACCATGTCCTTTGCGAAGGTCTTTAGTACAAAGGAGCCTGCAAGCATCTCTAAACAATTGATGTGCAGAGCAGACTCCCTCTCTGACCATACGCCCCCAGTCGAGATGTTGCCACACCTAGCGCCCCAACCTGTCCGACTTGCATCGGATTCTAATACTAGATCTGGGGCCGAAGAGAAAATAGCTCTTCCGTTCCAGGCTTCCAAATGATCGAGCCACCACTGTATCTCTGCATGAGAGTCCTGATCCAACTGAACTACATCTGAGTAATGAAGACCCCTGCGGAGATGGCGAATCTTTAGCCTTTGAAGAGCCCTGTAATGTAACGGACCTGGAAATATGGCCTGAATGGATGAGGCCAAGAGGCCTACAATTCTTGCTAGAGATCGAAGAGAAAGATGGGAGAGACTGAGGACCTGCCGCAGCTCGTGTTTTATTCGACTTACCTTCTGATGGGGTAGAGACAGAGATGTAGCTTTGGAATCTATGAGGAACCCCAGAAATTCCACTTGAGTCGAGGGAACCAGAGAAGATTTTTCCATGTTTACCAGAAAACCAAGGGACTGCAACAGATGAAGGGAAATATGCAAATGCTCCAACAGGGTGTCCTTGTACTGAGCCATTATGAGAAAATCATCTAGATAGATGATCAATCTTATTCCCTGAGCTCTTAAAAAAGCAACCACTGGCTTCATCACCTTTGTGAAGCACCATGGAGCCGAAGCGAGTCCGAAAGGAAGAGCCTTGAACTGGAAAATCGAACCTTCCCATTGAAACTGTAGGAATTTCCTGTAAAAGGGATGGATAGGAATCGCAAAATAAGCTTCCTGGAGATCCAGCCGAACAAACCAATCGCCCTCCAACAAAATGTCCCTGAGATGGAGTATAGTTTTCATTTTGAAGTGGTTGTAAACAACATAGTTGTTGAACAATTTTAGGTTTATCACTGGCTGAAATTTTTTGTTCTTCTTTTGGACCAGAAATATGGTACTGAGAAAACCCGAGGGATGAAAGCATGTTTCTTCTATCACATTTTTTTAAATCAAAGATAAAATCTCTAATTTTATCAAACAAGATTGTTCTTGAGAAAACTTTAGAGGGGGAGGTGGGGAAGATTGACTGGGAACCTGATATAGATCTATGCAATACCCCTGAATGGTTTGAAGAACCCAAGGGTCTGCGGTAATTCAATACCAGTTTGAAAGAAAATGGGCTAATCGACCTCCCACAGGAAGAGGGCCAAAATTTAAATCTCTTACCTGAGACTTGTCCTCCTCTCTGACGGTAACCTCTGTTCCTGATCCCTCTCCCTCTTTGAGGATAGAACTGAGGTCTGAATTCAGAGGAGTAGAAGGAAGAGCCTCGGAAACTGCCACCACGGGAGGCGAAGCGGGCGGTAAAGCAGCTCCTTCCTTTACTGGCCCTGCCAAAAAACCTGGAGTTGAAGATCTTCTTCATCGAGACCTGAGCCTTATCCAGTGTTGCAAAGGTAGAAACGTATCTACTGAGCTCTTTAATAAACGAGTCCCCAAAAAGACTGTTAGCCTGCTGTCCTTCTTCCCTGGCCGCCAAGCTGCCCAATTTAGGTTCTATTTTGAGTAAAAGACTCTTTCGTCTCTCCTGGGAAATAGCTGTGTTTGCATTTCCCAATATACAAATTGCCCGCTGGGCCCAGTTGGACAGGGAATCAGGATCAATTTGTGAGCCTTCCAACCTGGCATCTTCAGCTAAATCAAGAATCCTGGTTAGAGGACCAACCAAATCTAATAGTCTGTCCTGGCAAACAGACCATGCTCGGTCGACCCCTTTCTTCGGATCCTTACCAAACTTAGAGAAAAATAAAACCATATTAGGATCTATAACAGGCGTGGAAGTGATGCTGTGTGGAAGGGAGGGACGGGGACATTCAGAGCGCAATTTATTTCTCGTGGCTTTGTCCAAGGAGTGTCTTAAATGACACGAAACATATTCCGCCACGTAATTAGACGGGAACCATTCAGTGGAGTTTGGATGGTGTATCAAAGTGGGATCAAACATTGGTTCCCCCGGAGCATCAAGAACAGTAAAATCATTAATATATGAAGATGGACTTGAATCAGAAAGATAATTTTTCTGCCTTTTCTCCAGAGGCCCTTGCCAGAGATCGTCAGAACCCTGTATATCATCATCTTCCCCATCATCATATCCCATGTCATCATCAGTATCCCTCAACTGAGTTATATTAAGAAGAGAGGGACCCTTTTCCACCGTATTAAACTCCTTTCGGGGGGAAGGACCAGCAACCTGGGGAGACTCGTCAGCGCTCGACATTGCTTGTGCTTTAGAAAAGGTGCGCTTTTTACCTTTGACTGGCTCAGAAACATTGGTATTCTGTGAGGACAATTTTTTACAAGATAATTCCAATTTTTTTAACATATGTAACATAGACGTTGACACAGCCTGCTGAACAGTATTTTGAATAAAAGAATTCAAATAAGCACGAAAATTATCCATATCAACCTCACTAGAATGATCATCCACTTTTTTAGACATTATCAGATAAGACAATAAGAAATAAATTAGGAAAAGCCAGGCAGAAAGCTCACAAATTGAAAAAAGGATAATGTATGTTTAAAAATAAATCAGTAAACAAAGGGTTAAAATATTCTGGGCTGTGGGCGTGTGGAAGAGGAGTGTGAAATGGAAGACACTCCCCAACCACCAAAAATGGTTATAAAAGGCGTGGCACGTTCCTCGCTTCCCTGAAGCAGGAACAGGTTTCCTGGAACTGTCGCAGACACGCTCAGCGATCAGCTGAGGAGCCACAGAATCTCCGTTTAAAGAAGGAGAAGTTTCCGTGGAGACGCGTCCCAGCAGCAAGCCGAGCTCTTCTGAGGTAAGCGCTGAAATGAAACGCGTACCTCAGGAGAGTGAGGCGGGAGAGCCGAACTTTCTGAAGAACGTTCGGCTCAGCCAGCGAAGCGCGAAACAAGCGCTCCTTCAGAAAAACCGGCAGTAATTTGAATCGGCGACGCAAGGAAAAACAATTTAAATAAGTTAAACAATTTAAACATAAATAACATCTAATAAATACTATAATACTAATAGTATAGATAATACACAAACGACAGAAAATTGAGATGAGGGAAATAGAACTTATCTTGACTGCGAGCAGCAAGAAAAGAGGGCTTGTTGTTCGCAGTTAAGATAGTTATTGGGATTGGGCGTTTTCTATTGGTTATTGGTTGTGACTTCAGCAATGACATCTTTTCTCCTTGTTTTATGGGATATGTAGTTCTCGTTGTTTATGTTATCTTGGCTGCTGTTCAAATAAAGCAAGAAAAGGAAGCATAATAGGAGCCTCCGTTCTTGTAATAAAATTGGAATGTTATTAATCTCACTCCCTCATACTATAAAACCTCTTGGTGTGACTCTTAAGCGAGGTGACTCCATCTGCTACTTCTACCGACACATACTCAGAAGAAAACCTAGCGCCTGATCTCTTCAATTCATTTAAAAACAGCAGATTACGTTCACATGGTAGTCAGACTTTGCTTTGGGAATGCTGTCCTGGCACCTGCTCCAAAGTTCTCATTGTTCCAACCAAAGCAATACTTGTTTTGTTGGACAAACTGGTAACTGACACAAATATCTTAAACCACCTCACCCTGGGCTTTTTGATCTTCATTGGTTGCAAACAACAGCAAAAATTAAATTTGCATCATGCTGCTTTGACGACGATGCTCTACACCAGAACAAATCCCTCTTCCATACCAGAGCGACTCCCATTCTCGGATGGCTAAGGACACTTCATAATCTGGACGTTTGTGCAACTAGAGGTAATATGACGGAATATTTCTTTCCATTAACCTCACTTTCACTTTTGTTGCATCTGATACCAGAGAACTGCCTCTTGATGTCAGAACAAAACAAACCCTTCTCACTTTAAGGAATCACCATAAACCCTACACTTTCACCACCCTCTAATCTTCTGGGCTTACCAACACAATTTTTTTCAATGCTATGTTTTCCTTACATCTTGTGTTAAAAGTGCCATATTTACATTTGCTCAATAGCCATGCAGTGCTAATTATTTTGTACCTGGCAACGTTTCGATGGACTATGACAGATGTTTGGGGTAAAACATGCAAAGTGATGCTAAATAGAAGTGTATAAGGGTGGAAGGGACCCTATCAGGAGTACTCACAGATTTAACTAAGAGGTTGTATGTGTGCTTACCATTAAAAAATGTTTAAAAATATACTGCAGCGTAATGGACTATGTTTCATTATTTTGGCAATCAATTCAGAACTATTAATTAAAATGTCTGCCATTGCAGCTAATTTTCAATTTCCCTTGCAGTTTATCTTTTCCAACGGTGGAGTTTCCTCAGACAGGTGGGCGCTGGCTTTATTGACCCCTCCAATGATTTGGCTACCCCCAGTTTTTGAAGACTGTAGTGTTTGTTAGGCTTGGTGACTTGTCTTCTCTGAGAGAAAGCAGTACGCATTTCTCCATGGCTTTCTTGAGGTATATTATGTGGCATTGCACAGGTTAAGTGGATTTTGCACGAAAACAGTTTTTGCAAAGATTATGTAGTCTAGCCCTTGGTGTCTAAGTGTGGCCACAAATGAGTGTGTGAGGTCCTGTGCCAGTAGGCGTGATTATGACGGTTTCACTAGTGTAAGGTATACGAACGAGCTAATATGGCAGCAGTATTTGTTTCCTGAGGAACTAATGGATTAAAAAGGAGCATTATATTCTGTTGATTTTGTAGGTTGCCTTCCAACACATCTATAGGTTTAATGTAGTTAAGAAGTTGCTGTAAAATAGAATTGTTAGTAAATGCCGAGCTCCATAGGTTCCACAGGTCTCTAGTGCAATTAGGGGCGTTAGACATTCATTGTGACTAGTATCAACATGAATAAGGTAGGAATCAGATAGAAGTGAAGGCTCATTGAATTGCCAGGTATCCTCGTTTGGGACTTTGCTTTTAAGGGGTAGCGAAGTTAAACAGCCAAGCTTTAGTCTTGGAAGGGGGTTGTGGTTCTCACAATATGTTTATTGCCATAGCGATGTTATTGCTATCGAAAAGCAAATGACATTAGACATTATTTACAATTGAATAAATATGTACTGTAGCTTCAGGTGACTGATACTCAGGAAGCAATTCTGTGCTCATAGTTGTGTATCTGCCTCAAGCAATTACGACCTTAGTAGCTTTGTGCTATGGTTAGCTGATGCCCAGCCAACCACAGTCTCTTGGTTAATCATGAGCTTCCAAGTGCCGCATAAAGGCTGGGGTTGATAGGTTCCCCTAGTTTCTGGCTGACCGTGCACCCAAATAATGCAGACAACCCATCCAACCCAACAATGGATTCTGCCCCGTCAGAAGTACTTCCTGGTCGCAGTGTGTGGAATCCCTGCTCTACCCATTGAAAATGCATCAATGACTGAGAACCACACACTGAGAAGACCTAGGGGGAACAGACATCCGAGTCAAGCCTTGGGAGGAAGACTGATGGAAACTTCCATGTTTTGGGCAAAAATATTGAAAATGTCAAACGTCTTGTTCAGTGCGATCGCAAGGCTAGCTGAACAGGTGAGAGACGTCTGCCGTGCAACAATAGAAATTAAAACAAATATGGTTATGTTATGTTTGCATAGTGGTCCAGGGTACTATCTGAGTCCTAAAATCAGGTAAGCTGAAATGGCATTTAGCTTGCAGCTGCTTTTCAAATTTCCAAACTGCACTGCAACTAGTTTATCACCTGTGGGCACCCTGAACCCAAAGAATACCAATAAATACTGGTATGATACCTTCTTGCTTAAGAAACCATAAGAAAGAAGGTGCGGGTCACGGCTTGGCCAGGATATGTTCCTGTGTGATGGAGAGAGGCGGGAATTGCCATGTTTTGGAAAACAAAAATTGCTTCTAATCTGACACGTCATGTTCAGAGTGTTTTAATAGTCATTCAGTCAGGGCAAGGAAGGCCAGGCTTGCACCAATAAATTCCGGAGGTCATACTGAATTAGAAAATATATAATTTCTATACTTTCCAGGTTGTTCTGACTTTGATATGCCATACAATGAAGAGTGTGCCATAGATAAAAAGTGATTGTGCCACCGTTTTGTAAGCTGCGTAATTGTGCAGAGGCCTTACCTAGGAAATCTCACTTGTATTTGCCATACTCCAGACATTCAGGACAATATTTCCTTGGTTAGTGTTGCAGGACTTATGGTTGGCTATTTGAGAATGCAATGAACTAGTGAGCAAATGTGTTTAAATCATGAAAATATGAGCGCATTTTCATGATAAATCATGGCTGCAGTGAGAAATTAATCCATAATTTCACTCAATACTTTAAATGTGCTAAAAAAAACTATTTGTTTGGATCACAGAAATCAAAGAGGTACATGTGCTTGGACAACCTGATGCCGATTTTTTTTTAAAGTTCTAGCACCCTGGCAGTGAGAGGGTCAATACTGAACCAGGGAGATCTGCAGCAGCCTTTGCACTAGTGCTTCAAAATAAGTATAACAGTTGTGCGCTATTCTTGTTAGTGTATTTGTTAGTGTATTTGTTCACTATCCTCTTTTGGAGAACACATCTGTGACAAATAAGTGTTCACCTATAGGGGTTCAATAAACTGCGTTGTGTTTGTTAGACTTTCAAATAATTTTCCATGAGTACGCTGTTTATTTAAAGCATTACAAGAAAACGCAAGCAAAACTGCTCTGTCCATAGTTGTTATGTAGTTATGTGTCAAAACAAGAAACTGACAAAAATAATGGTTTATTTAAAAACCTTCTTAACAGAAACCAAGTTCCAGAAGAATGTATTTATCTGGATATGGAGTGGAACTTGCCATTAAAAGCACAGAATACAAAGCGGTTGATGACACTCAGCTTGCAGGTATGTAAACAGTGCTGCACATATCATGGCCACTGGACCTACAGTTTCAATAATAAAAATACATCTTTGCTCTAGAATTGTTGAACATGTTTGCCGTATCAAAAAGGATGTTTCTGATGTGTATTTTCCTGAGGAAAAAAGTTATGATTAAAAGCTTTAAAAAAAATTAAAGGCCCTTAAAAGCAAATGGCAATTACATTTCTCAAAAAATATTCAACGTTATTACGTGTAATTATGATGCTGGTCAAATGTTTCTATTCAAACACTTATTTGCACTTCCTCATCCCACCCATCCTGCAGCATTGCAGGTCCTGTAGGTTTGGTCTCCGGAGCACAAACAGGAAAGGAGGGAAAGCGTTGGTTCTTAGCATCTAGAAGGTGGTGATTCATTGAAACCATTGCCATTTGATGTCCACCAATTTAAGGAATACATTTTGGAAAAACAGAGATTTTTCTTCTACTAACGTCTTTACACCACTGGTTTTCCAGTGGAAAATTTCACGTCATTGACTTTTAACTGGAGAAATCCACCCTTGTGGTGTCCAGTCACTGACTTTCCCTTGTAATTTAAGGTATTATAACCTAAGATGAATTTAAGAAAGGGATGCATAATTTGTATACCTTCTGTTCAAATGTCGTTCTGCAAACATCCATTTTTTGTGACCTAAGGTCAAAACAAGCATAGCATTATACATTAATTTCCCCTAATGTGTTGTATTATAATAAAAGCTGTATCAAAATTGTATTAACAAGTATATTACAAGTAGTGCATACAGATAGTATGCAATACAGCATGTACACAAAATATAGGTATAGAAAAAACAGTGTGCCTTAACGTAGGTCATTCTATAAACCTTTAAACTTATCTTCATACATGCCTCACCCCTCTGATTTGATTACCTTGCTAACTAAGCATTCCAGTGAGTGTATATGCATTACTTTCAGAAGATCGACCTATCAACTTCTGTACCCCGAAAATAGGAATTGGGATAAAATATATCATTCATCTTGAAAGCAAATCTGGCTATAAGAGCCAGCAAAAATTTAAACAATATTAGTCTGTCATTTTTCAAATCTGACTACCCTATATTGTTAGTAGTTCACTTCCCACATGTTGCCTACATATATTTGAACGTTGTTGTATTTCATATATGGTATTTAGATATGCTTAATCTTATACCTTATTTAAAAGCTGTATGTCCAATTCTTTTTAAACCACTGGTTTGAATAAAGAAATAAGTGATGGCTCCTCAACGCTTACGGCAGATTGTCTGTTTCACACAAGAGCCAATTGTAAATAATAATTAATACCAAGATTTTCCTTATCAGCATGAAGCAGAACTTCATGTAAGCATGTACTCAGTGGTTATTGCCCCTGTAGCATACAGAGTTTTAACCTTGTTCTGTACAATCCATTGTCGCCTCAATTAGTGGAACCCGACTTCTTCCAAATATCTCACATTTCTTTGTAAGTGGCAGAGTCACATGCTGCTGCAATAGGGTAGGCGTGTAGCACAAAAGTTGTGCGTTCCCATTCCATTGATCAGTGGCAGACATGCCCAATGCTGGAGTGTTTCCCAACAATCTGGCCCACTGGGAAAGAGAGCATCATAAGTGTTCTGAAGTGGAGTTGGCTTAAATCAATATTGTAAAGTGATTTGGTTGACAAGAAGAGATCACTAAACCTGTTTTATGTCACAAGGGAAGCCACAAGAAGTTATCTGGAAGCCTTTTACATAGGTGAAGATGTGTTTCTGGGCAGATTACTTGCTCTCTCGAGCGGCCTACAACAGTGTAGAAACTGTGCACCATTCAGCATTGAGCAGACCAAATATTATCTCATGGGTAGCCCCTTATAACACATCTGTCTTGACAACCTTGTCCTCTCCCCATCTAAATGAAGTAAGAGAGGTACCTATTAAGAAATAGCAGACAAGAGATGACATAGAATGGATAAGAAAATTGAGGTAAAAATATTTTTTAAATGGTATGATTTCCTGTACATATCTGAAACACTTGTGGTAAGCATGTTTTAAGAATCTATACATAAGGTCTATTGGGTGCTCCTAGGGACCAGACACAGAAAAATATTCTTCTAAAAAAATTATTTTCTACCCTAAGACTCACATGTTCTTTAAATGGTTCCTTCTTGGGGGTTCAGAAGACTTAGAGGTACTATAGTAAACTCAAAGGTGTTTAAGCCCCTTTTTAGACTTTTTCTATCCCTCTAGACCCTTTACCCTTTCGTTTCCTTTTTCCTCATTCTTTTCCTCCACAGTGTGGCCAAGTCAATGAGCTGCTGAAGGTGCTAGTCCTTTGATTTATAAAATACAAATTTTGCAGGCTGTGGTAGTTCTGGGTGCTTGTAGCAGGTTTATAAGGGGACACACTGATCCATACTCAAGTTTCAGTTACGAAAAATTGTTCACTTATTATTTCCCAACCCTTCTTTAGCAATTTAAACAAAACTTTGTTAAAATGGGGACATGATCAAAATATTTAGTTGTCCCTGGTCCTTGATGCACTGTGAATTGGACTGTGAACCAGATTGTTTCCTCACCCTTTTCACTCATTAACATTAAAATCTAGAGGAATCTTCACATTTCTGAATTTGCAGTTTTCACCATTGAACTGAATCATGCCACCAGACAAGGATCAGATATAATGTATGGGAAGCATTAAAAGGGCAAGGCCTCATAATTGTTTCCATTTAGTGCACAAGTGACAAACTCTTCCAGTTTTGTAACTTTTATAAATACATCCAGTCTGAATAGCTTTGCCTCTGAAACTTACTTTCTACTGCTCACTGGGGGGGGGGGAATCTAAGGCTATTGGCCTAGATGGCTTATAAAGTATATTCTTCTCTTCGCTTTTCCTCTTGGCAATCACATGCCTTAATGATGTGGTGGACTCTGTAACAACTGGATATCAGGTCGTGTATGACCATGCCCTTCCGATCCTATATATTGTCTTGCATTTGTGGGGTGGCATTCTGCCCGGAGCTGAAAGTTAACTTACTAGACATTCAGTGATTCAGGTTTAAGTTTTAACACGAGTTAAGCTGTACACAGAACTGTATAGGGAAAAAAAGCCTGGCAGGGTTCCTTGAAGTACAACATAGGCTAATACTTAGATACTGATAAGAAAATAATTAAAGTCGATCTCAGCAATGCAGTACACAGATGAATCCAGAGGTTGAGATCCGGAAAAAATAATTAAGGACCATAAGTCATTCAGATAGGTGCAATTCCACCAAATATTTGAAAAGCTTTGATAAATGTAAGGGTAAAATTGGAGGCAGTTATGATCAAGGGTGCAATGAAAAGGCTATCCACATTAAGGAAGGGGTGGCTCAAAACAGACAAATTGTTGGCTCATAAAATCCTACCAAATTGGAAACCTTATTACCAAAAAAGGCCATGCAGAAGAAGACACAGGTGGTCATTATGAGTTTGGCAGTCCTGCTCTGCTACGCCGGTGGTGGCGGTTACACTGCTGACAGTGTGGCAGAGCAGGACCTCCAAATTATGTCCACGGCGGTGAAGTGGCTGCAAAGCAGCCAGTTCACCACCTGTGCCGCCAGAGCGGTGGGACCACTGGGTCCGCCTTATACCCCCAACGGCATTGTGAGTCTCCTTTCTGCCAGGGATTTTCCTGGTGGCAACCCCGTCAGGAAATCCCTGAAATCCCTGGCGGAAAGGATACTGGGGACAGGAATTAACATTCCTGTCACCAGTATACGACTCCCCCACCGCTACCCCCCCTCCCCCCACCAAAAAACAGCACAGCCCTCCTCCCACCCTCCAAACCCCTTAGACACAACCCTCCCCGCCCCTAGAACCCCATACATACCCCCACCCCATTCATGCATGCACACACACACAATCACACACATACATGCGTCCACAACACCCCCGCTGACACGCATTCACACAGATACATTCACACACACACCCTCCCCTCCATTCACACACACACACCCCCATTCACGCACAAAACACTCAACCCCCCCCCCCCCCACTCACCCACCCCCCTCCACATCGGACGATCACCTTACCTGCTCACGGTGGTCATCCGGGAGGGAAACGGGGTCCATGGTGCCTGCTCTGCGTCACCACAACACTGCCACACTGATTACAAAGTTGTAATTCGGCGAGCAGTGTTGTGATGATGTGGCGGTGCTAGCGGAGCAACCTTCCACTAGACCGCCAACGCCCAATTTCTGGTGGAGAGCTGCCAGGAGTCATAATATGGCAGTCTCAAGACCACCACCCTGGTGGGTGTGACTTCGGCGGTCAACTGTTTTGACCACCGAAGTCATAATGAGGGCCACAGCGTGTTAAACCTGAGATGTTCACTGAATATTAAACAATGCTATGTAGTAGTGAACAGCTAGATTTGATAGTTCATCAGCACTACTTTGCTGGCTCAATTGTACCAGAGCTTAATGTAGAGGTAAAGAAAATGCTTGAAATCAACAAAGCCATGCCTTCAGTAACAAAGCTTGAGAGCCAGACTGCTTAAGGTGACCTGTCGGTTTTGAACCATGCAATCTGGGATGTATCGCTGCCGAAGCCCTTATGTGTAGGCGATGTGTCGTCATCGAGCCGTGCAGCCGGCTATGTGAGGTCTCCTGAAGCGTTGAAGGAGATGCATTTTTCTGAACAGCACAATGAAGACGATTTTGGTAGTTGCAGCACTTTATACCCACTCCCAAGGTCTCAGGACTGGATTGGCACCACTTGGCAGGGCAAGACTTACAGCAAGCAAAGTCTAGGATCTGCTACCGGAGTGAAGTCTTTGACGTCCCTTAGACGTCAGAACAGGAGCCAAGCCAGCAAGCCCTTGGAGTCACTGATTCTGGGTATGTAGAAATGCAGGTCAAATCCTTCTCCCTGCCAGGCAAGGAGGGCAGGCACAGCAGAGCAGGACTCCAGCAGAGTGACAGTCCTTTCAGCAGCACAGCAGTCCTTCTTCCTGGCAGAATGTCCTCAGGTCCAGTGTACTGATTTGATGGGGTCAGAAGTCCAGTTCTTACACCCAGTTGTGTCTTTGTAGTGAGAAAGACTTCAAAGAGAGGCATTTGAAGTGCACAGAGTCCTTACCCTTCCTGCCCTGGCTCCAGACTATGGGGGGTTATGCAGCTCTTTTTGTGGGGACAGACATGGCACAATAAAGTGCAGGTGTCCGCTCCTGTCCAGGATGACCCATCAGGATGTGGATGGCCCATCAGGCACACCCAAGCTCCCTTTTTGTGTAGCTGTTCAAAAGGAATGCACAAAGCCCAGCTGACACCGACCCCAGACGTGTGTTTAGAAACAGGTAGCGGCACTAGATGATTTAAGGTAAGAAAATGCCAACTTCTAAAAGTGGCATTTTCATAGTTATAATTTAAAATCAGACTTCACCTTCAGTTGTGATTTTAAATTGTGATTCCAGAGACATCTAAGGTGGGGGTCCCATCTCCTCTCAATTGGAAATTCCACTTATAAAATGTAATAAGGCAATTGCATTAATAACCTATTGGAGAGAATGGCCTTGCAGTAGTGAAAAATGATTCCAAGAGTTTTTCACTACTTGGACATGTAGAACTTAAAAGTACATGTCCAACGTTTAAATACATTGGACCCGGCCCTGGGCTGTCCAGAGCCTACCTTAGACGTGACACATGTATTAAAAAGGAAGGCTTGGCTTTGTAAGAGGTTTAACTTGCCAGGTCGACATGGCAGTTTAAAACTGCAGATACAGGTTTTGCATTGGCAAGCCTGAATCATGTTTAAAGGGCTGCTGAAGTGGGTGGAATTGCCAGTGAGGCAGGCCCACAAGTAGCATTTAATTAACAGACCCTGGGCATAGGTAGTGCACATTACTAGGGACCTGTAGGTAAATTAAAAATGCCAATTGTGGATAAGCAAATGTTATCATGTTTTAGGGAAAGATCACATGCACTTTAGTACTGGTCAGCAGTAGTAAAGGGCCAGAGTCCTCAAGCCAACAAAAACGAGGTCTACAAAACAAGAGGTCACAGGACAAAAAGTTACGGGGAATCACACCAAAGATGCCAGGTCTCACATATGCCTTTTATGCTATTGAACTGTGACTTTACAAATATACGTTAGTACTAATGTCTTGCTTGGAAGGAATTCTGCCAACACTGGTGTCATTAGAGCAATATAGCTTCGTTTGTCAGAATCGAACACCACAGAAGTCAGAATTGTTGTTTTCGAGCTGACTCCCCAAAAATCTCTCATAATGGGAATGCATAAGGGGGTAGGGTCAGGTGCAAAGGCAATATGAGGAGGGGGTGGGGCTTGCTTCCAGTGTCAAACTCCTGATAATAGAATCAGCATACAACAGATGAAAATAAAGTGTAAAATGTAGGATGCATGCACATTCATTTTCATTCCCTTGTACTTCTGTTATGGGAATTTTTACACATTGGTGTTATGCAGTGAGAATTAATCTATTGTAATATCTGTAATACAAGATAAAAGCAATTACTTTATTAACAATCTGAGAAAATCAGCTTGTGGAGTATGGTGATTATATTCTCCCCACTCCAGTACCTTATATCTCAGTCTCAAAAGGAAATCAGTTTAATCTATTAATTAACACAAGTGTAATCCATTTGAAAACTGTTTAATTAAAGGTCCTTATTAGTTCTCCCAAATAAATAAACGGCCGTGTCCAATCATCACACAAATGAAAGCTTTAAGCAGCACAATGCTGTCAGTGTGTAATGTAACACTGTTTCAAACACATGTCCAAAACAATACAAGAACAAAAACTGATGTTTCACAGGAAAATACTGTTTAGACTTTAAGACACTCTTACGATTTCGAAATCACTAATGTATATCCTAGAGTTGGATGATGCAATCCAAAAACCACAAAGTAGTTGCTGTAGAGGAATCCACTAAAACAGAAAGCGTAATTCAAAGCTGTCTGGTAAGATTTCACAGTCTACATTTATCTTTTATAGCTCTTCTCAGCCAACATGGCAGACATGAACCTCGTAAACAACCACCAGACTTCCTTGTAACACGTTGAAAATCTCACAAGATTATGGTACCCTGTATCGTCTATAAAAACCGAACCCCCTGACTAAGGAAACCAGCAGTACATGAAAAACCTCAGTACTACGTAATGTTAACTAATACTGGCTAATATTTACTCCCACCGAAAAATCTGTGTTATAATAATGCTGCATGTGGACCATGCCTCCCATACACAAATGCACCACAGGCATTCCCTCTAAAACTGTGGCCAGGGCCCTGACCTCATTGACAGTTCAACAACAGTGAAATCTCAGTGCGTCACTTGAGAGAAATAAAGCAGATGGACTACTGTAATTGCTAAGTGAAGTGGTAAATAACAAAAAGGCTCCTCAAAATGTAATCCCTCCACAAAGGGATACTGGAACTGGGTGAGCTAAGAGGTTTTCACTGTGGAGCGCATTTTCTATACTTCATATGAATAGGATGTTTGATATCCTTTTTTATTTCTAAATATTGACTGGCAAAATTACGTTATCCCTGGTTAGTCAGTTTTACTAGTGTTATTTTGAATTGTGTTGACGTGTGTATACAATGCCCTAACAAATATATTTCTTTTGTACTGCAAACTATTTTGCTTTGGCAGTGGATTGTTCCATTTACAAAGAAAGGGGCAAGTGTTTAACTATTGAAATCCTTCTGTTATGATGGTAGGCGTTTTCAGGTACCCTAATGCCAGAGAAGAACTTTTAAGGCCTGATTTAGATGCTGGCAGTAATGGCCCCACTGTCGAATTTTCAACTGAAAACCTGTCCGCCACCGTGACAGTCCGCCCGCCATATTTAGATGTTGGTGGTCCCATAGCTGAAAGCCTGCATTTGAACCGCTGTCTCTGTCAAGAAACACCACCTGCATTGACAGCGGAATAGGGAAAAGTGGCTGCTGGCGGGACCCCAGCCACCCTTCCCGCCGTACTAGTTTTGATGTGCACATTGCAAGGGACCTTTACTGGTATGTTTGTGCTGTCTGTTGTATATGTGAGTCAGTAGGAACGCGTGTGTGTGGATTGGCCGGTTGAGGTGGAGGGACCTGGACTGGGTGATGTGATTGTGTCTGTATATGCGTCACTTGCATTTGAGATCAGTGTTGTGTATGTTGTGTTGCTGTGTGACACATTCAGGTGTGTTGTGTGGTGGACGTTGTGATGTGTTTAGTTGTGTTTGAGTTTGGTTGTGTAGCTGAGTGTGCAGTTGTGTTGGTTGTGGGTGTGTCATGTGTAGGTGCAGTATCAACAATGTGTGTGTGTTGTATCATGGATGTATGTCAATGTGTGTTTTCGGCATGTATGGGTTGTGTTGGACTTGTAATTGGTGATGGTTTGTATGTTGTATAGTGTGTAATGAAAGGGCACATATATGGCTAAGGTACAGTGTGTTTGTGTGTGTCACTCACCTTTACTCCTTAGTCCCTGCCATTGTATGAAGCCCATTGGGTCCCTCTAACGTCTCTCTCCGTTGGCAATCCGTCACCTGTGCACTGCTTGCAGAGCTGTAACATCTAAATATGGCAAGCAGTATACCTTCGACTTGACCGTGTTCTCAGGTCTGTCGCCGACGCGCCTTGGCTGTAACACTGTCAAGACCTAAATCAGGCCCTTAGTTCTTTAAAAACATTTTCAACTAGTGCACATCATATGGCATAGTAACATTGTCCCCTTATTTTTCATGTTCGCATTTTATATCATCTAGGTACAAATGGCACGCATCTGGTAGATGACAATTCAACTGATGAAGTTCAGGGGTTTCTCTTCAACAGATTAAGGTGAGTTGGTTTCAGTTGAAATAAACGCATAATACTTAGAATATACTTTGCAGGACATTTATCACTTTATAAAGCTCTTTTAGGTGTGCTACAAATCCACCTGCTGGTGTAATCCACAAATCCTGAGCCACAGAAAATGGATCTGGAACGGTTCACCTCGGTGAACAGCACTTCCTTTTGAGTACAATCTGCAAGTATGGCAGATTTTCTTTGGTCATAGGCTCAGGGTTAGGGATAGAGATGGAATTTAAAATGCATGAAACACCCAGAAACTCATCAGTGTGTGAATATTTTCAAATATTTTAGAAGCCCATTTCCATATCCCGAACACATCAAAATGGAAATAAATAAATATTAGTTTGGTACAAGAAGGTTCCTTGAGGATGTGGCTGAAGATGTTTGTCTTCATAAAGAAACCCTTTGTGTAGAGAAAAACAACGTGTATGTGCTAATACATGCACGGAGCTCTAACTAGTGCAGATTTCTATAACTAAGCTATAGGTATTGATCTGAATCCCCATTAGGTCTAATGCCTGCATACATAGTTAGTACCAACTATGAATGTATTTTTTTTTAAATATGTATTTCTTTGTTCCGACCATAAACCCTTCTAATACAGATAGCAGGGAGCAAGTGTGGGAAGGTGAGATAGACTGGCTTCTGAAATCTGGTGCCATATGCAGCCAAGTAATCAGAAGGCCCACCCATCTGAGGGCCTAATCGTGGAGAACAACCATAGGAGGATGTTAATACTGGTTATTTCCCAGTGTGAAAAACCAAAAACATCAAATAAATACATTTTATTATTCAATACATAGAAAGAACTTGAACTGTTTTCTAAGGAGTGTAATCTCACAATTCCAAATGTATGTCATAGTATTGCAGTACTTTTGAATGCTATTCTAAGTATAACCTGTGCGTCAAGACGTGTGGCTCAAATCCCAACAGCAGCATTGAGACAATACTGTTGTTGATGGTTACTCTTGACTGTGGTGTTGGTTTTGATAAACCACCCTCAGATCTCGTTGCTTCAAAAATAATTGAATGTTATCGCTGGATGTTTCACTGCAGGTGGCCTTTGATACAAGAAACGTGCATTGTTTCCATCTATATTTACAGTTGACAGAACTGGATAAAGGGATCATGGAATTTGAGGGAAACTTTTGGATTGCCTCCCCCCCCCCCCCCCCCCCCCCCCCCAATCCCACCCACTCCATTCTGTCTCGTGGTGGCCTGCTGGATGGAGTTCTATCCTAGTTTGAAAGGCCTGCTCTTAATTATCCTGAGCCCCTTGGAGTGAGGTTTTATATCACCACAAAGGTGGATTCTTATGTGGTTAAGTTGTGGTATGAAGTCACCACCCAGTAATGCAAGAAGTGTCAATGAACAGAGGGATTTAGGTGCCTTAAAGTAGACTCTGTTTCTTCTAAAGACATTTCTTGCCCCAGTGTCATACTGTAAGCCCTAATCTTAGGGGCCTGGGGCTGTTTATATAAGAAAGTATTGACTCTTGTTATGTGTTTATGTTGTTTAGCATTTTCAGTACTTGTGTCCTATTTTCTCCACCCTCTTGTTTTGGGTGTCTGATTGTAGGAGGTGTATTTTAAACTGTATGTAATTTCCTTAGTCCATTGTAGAGCTGTCTCTGTCCGTCTTCCTTAAGAGCCTTACAGCATTGCTTATATTTGTCTCAGTTCACCAAGTTAATCCACAGGCGTGCACCTACCATTTTTGTAAAAACATTTTTTTGGGAATTCCAGAAGTTACATGGAAATCGTATATTTCCATATATATGCCTAATTGGATTGTAAAATAGCGGTCAGGCTGCTGGTTTACGGTTAATGCTAATTTCCAAATTGCAGACTTTTTTTATCTTAAGGTTGAAAGTAAGCTACTGTTTGGGGATTTATCATAACCAGTTGCCAAACTTGAGCTTTTTTTCAGCCCTACAGTTGTCACCATATTTGGTGTAAAAAAAAAATCATTAGGAATGTTTGTGAATAGCCACAAAGCTACAATTCTATGAGTGTTTGTTTCCCCCCCCTGTGCACACCACATTCTACACCTAACCTGAAGTTTAGGAATGGGCATAATGTTTCACTCTGCTTGCAGAATTGGCGCAATTTGGCAACTCCGCATTACTCCTGTAACGCAGAGTTCTGGCCAAATTCCGCCAATCGCCTTGTGGCACATTTTTTTTCCTCAAGGCTCCAGAATTGCGAGCAAGATTTGGTGTCCCTTTATGCGATTTTGTAACAGAGGTGGTTGCGAGTGATTGCGATTAGAGGGCTGCTTCGTGAGTAGATTTGCTGCAGCTTGAGTAGAATGTTCAACTTAGGTAGCAGGAAAATCAACTCAAATGACTGCACGCTCTTGCGCACCTCATGGTGCCTTTTGCACTAAATCTTTGGCGCAGCTCACGCTACTGGCACTAAATTTCAGCGGGAACAGCATGATATGCTATTTTCTGCACATTGGTGGAAGTCTTGAAATCTTCTCCCACCACTGCTAAAGTTATGATTCAGGAAAAGTCTGCAAACAAGTCAAGATAAATGTAAAAACAATGTAAGATAATGACAAAGTTTCTGTGGGAGATGCTGTAAGTAATTGATATTAAACTAAACATATATATGTATGACTGGGGTTCTGACCCTTCCTGTATAAGCATTTTTGTTTGTGTTTTTTCCCAATCAGACAAATCCATCCTGAACTGAAAGAGAATCTGCTGGAGTTCAAAAAACATCTAATCGAAAGTAGCAATGACATGGCACCTTTAAAAGTGTGGGAGCTTCAAGGTAAGTTTATTTGGCTCAATGATCGTTTTTAACCCCTTCGCTGCCAGGCCTTTTGCCCCTCAGGTGCCAGGCCTTTTTTTGGCTATTTGGGGCAGTTTGCGCTTAGGCTCTCATAACTTTTTGTCCACATATGCTACCCATGCCAAATTTGCATCCTTTTTTTTCCAACATCCTAGGCATCCTAGTGGTACCCAGAGTTTGTGGGTTCCCCTGAAGGAGACCAAGTAATTAGCCAAAATACAGCAAACATTTAGTTTTAAAAAAGAAATGGGGTAAAAAGGGCTGCAGAAGAAGCCTTGTGGTTTTTTCCCTGAAAATGTCATCAACAAAGGGTTTGCGGTGCTAAAAGCAGACTTGAATCAGAAAACTACATTTTTCAACACAATTTTGGCATTTTACTGGAACATACCCTATTTTTACTATCTAGCCTCATTCCAGTTAGTGACAGAAATGGGTGTGAATCCAATGCTGGATCCCAGAAAGCTAAATATTTCTGAAACGTAGACAATATTCTGAATTCAGCAAGGGGTCATTTGTGTAGATCCTACAAGTGTTTTCCTACTGCAAATATCATCTGAAATAAAAGAATATTGAAATTGTGATGGTCAAACAGCCATTTTTCTCCACATTTTACTCTGTAACTGTTTTCTGCGATGTCAGATTTTTGAAAGCAATATATTGTTACGTCTGCTGGACTCTTCTGGTTGCAGGGATATCTAGGGCTTGTAGGTTCATCAAGAACCCTAGGTACCCAGATCCAATAAATAACCTGCACCTTGCAATGGGTTTCATTCTATACCGGGTATACAGCAGTTCATTTGTGGAAATATAAAGAGTGAAAAATAGGTATCAATAAAACCTTTGTATTTCCAAAATGGGCCCAAGATAAGGTATTGAGAAGCAGTGGTTATTTGCACATCTCTGCATTCCGGGGTGCCCATACTAGCATGTGAATTACAGGGCATTTCTCAAATAGACTTCTTTTTTGCACACTGTCTTACATTTGGAAGGAAAAAAGTTAGAGAAGGACAAGGGGCAATAACACTTGTTTTGCTATTCTGTGTTTCCCCAAGTCTCTCGATAAAAATGGTAACTCACTTGGGTGGGTAGGCATAATGCTTATGACAGGAAAAGCAACATGGACACATCACATTTTTACATTAAAATCTGACCTGTTTTTTGCATGGTGCCTAACTGTGGATTTTGGCCTCTAGCTCAGCCGGCACCTAGGGAAACCTACCAAACCTGTGCATTTTCTAAAACTAGACACCTAGGGGAATCCAGGATGGGGTGAGTTGTGGGGCTCTCACCATGTTTTGTTACCCTGAATCCTTTGCGAACCTCAAAATTTGGCTTAAAAAACACTTTTTCCTCACATTTTGGTGACAGAAAGTTCTGGAATCTGAGAGGAGCTACAAATGTCCTTCCACCCAGCATTCCCACAAGTCTCCCAATAAAAATGGTACCTCACTTGTGTGAGTAGGCCCAGCGCCCGTGACAGGATATGCCCCAAAACACAACGTGGACACATCACATTTTCCCAAAGAAAACAGAGCTGTTTTTTGGAAAGTGCCTAGCTGTGGATTGTGGCCTCTAGCTTAGCCGGCACCTAGGAAAACCTACCAAACCTGCCCATTTTTTAAAACTAGACACCTAAGGGAATCCAAGATGGGGTGACTTGTGGGGATCTGACCAGGTTCTGCTACTCAGAATCCTTTGCAAACCTCAAAATTTGGCAAAAAAAACACCTTTTCCTCACATTTCGTGACAGAAAGTTCTGGAATCTGAGAGGAGCCACGAATTTCCTTCTGCCCAGCGTTCCCCTAAGTCTCCCGATAAAAATGGTACCTCACTTGAGTGGGTAGGTCTAGTGCCTGCGAAAGGAAATGCCCCAAAACACTATTTGGACGCATCAAAATGATCAAATACTAAACTACCTATTTTTGCGAGGCGGGACCTGCGTTTTTGGTCATGGGCTCAGCAGCCATATTGGGAATTCTACCAAACCCAAACATTTCTGAAAACTAAACACCCGAGGGAATCCAGGGAGGTGTGACTTGCATGGATCCACCAATATTTTCTTACCCAGAATCCTCAGCAAACCTCAAATTTAGCTAAAAAATCAAATTTTTCCCACACTTCTGTGTGGGATCACTGCACCAGGACACATTTCCTACCACCCAACATTCCCCTCAGTCTCCTGGTAAAAATGATACCTCTCTTGTGTAGGTGGGCCAAGTGCCTGTGACAGGGAAGTGCCAAAAACATGTTGAAATTGAGGGGAAACCAAAGCTTTCCAAAAGGTCAGTTTGGAAAAAAAACATTTTTAGGCTAACAAGTGGGGCAAAAATGTTATCAGTATGAATGAGACAATGCTGGGTGGTAGGAATTTTGTGGATTCCTGCAGATTCTGGAAGGTTCCATCAAATGTGAAAAAATGTGTGATTTCCAGCAAAGTTAGCCAAGCTCTCATTGCCCAAATGTCAAACCAAAACCCCAAATAATCAAATGTCCTCTTGCTTGCCGTGGGATAAGGTGTTTTAGTGTGCGGGGGAGAGCTGAAAGACTGTGATCCCCTTCAATTAGGGTGGGGGCATGGTTATACCCCCACCCTCTTAGTTTGAAAACAAATCTTGCCTGGTCTCTGGTGAGCTTTCTGCCCCCCTTGGGGGCAGATGGGCCTTCCAAAAATAGGCCGATCTGCCACCAAGGGGGGCAGATATGGCAAACAGTAATGGGCCCCTATGGGGAGCAACCCTTGCCCAAGGGGCTGCCCCCCAACAAACAAAACACACACATACACACACACACCAATCCCTGGTGCCTAAGTGGTTTCTGGCCCCCCTGGGAGCAGATCGGCCGAATACAAATAGGCTGATCTTTCCCAAGGGGGCAGAAATGGCCTAAAATAAATTTGCCCCCCAGGGGAACGGCCCTTGCCTAAGGGGTCACTCCCCTTGCATGAAATTGACACAAAAAAATAAAAATCCCTGGTGTCTAGTGCTTTCTGCATCCCTTAGGGGCAGATTGGCCTAATTATAATAGGCCAATCTGCCTCTGGGGGGGCAGAAAAGGCCTAAAAATATTTTGCCCCCTTGGGGTGCGGCCCTTTCCCAAGGGGCCGCTCCCCTTATGCTCAAGTAAAAAAAAAACCCAGGTGTCTAGTGGTTTCTGCCCCCCTTAGGGGCAGATTGGCCTAATAAAAATAGGCCGATCTGCTCCCAAAGGGGACAGAAATGGCCTAAATAGAATTTGCCCCCCAAGGGAGCGACCCTTGCTTAAGTGGTCGCTCCCCATACATAAAAACAGAAAGTAAATAAAAAAATATATATTTATCTCTGGTGTCTAGGGGTTTCTGCCCCACCTGGGGGCATATCGGCCTAATTATAATAGGCCAATCTGCCTCCAGGGTGGGGCAGAAAAGGCTTAAAAATATAAGGGCCGCTCCCCTTATACAAAAGTATAAAAAAAAAATCCCTGGTGTCTAGTGGGCATTTCATTGCGATCGGGCAGCAGAAATGCTTGCAAAGAAATGAAAGGAAAGGAAAGGCCTTTCCTTTCCTGTCTCTGTCTGCCCCCTCCTTCTGAATGGAAGAGAGATGCAGAGCATTTCTCTTCCGCATCGCGTGATGGGAGGTGACCTCTGATGAGGTCAGCAGACGTCACTCGAGAGGGTTCGGGGGTGGAAGGGGAAGCGATTCCCCTTCCATCCCTGACGGGGGTGTGGGCCGGGTGCAGGACATGCTGGTCTCGTCCCTGGCACACGAGAACCGTGTGCGAGGACGAGACCAGCTCGTACCAGGCACCCTAGGGGTAACTATTTTGTTAATAAAACATGGATGGAGCTGTCCTGGTTTACAGTTGAAACAATTTATGCCTGATCAGTGGAGTATTCTGTGATGTATAGGAATAGAACTAGCATTTGTTTGCTGATCTGGCTCCTGCGTGAAGGGAGGCATTGTTTGTACTCCACAAGTTTCAAGAACAAGCCAGAAAGTTATTTCCACGGATGCCAGCAAGAGTTCAATATAAGTCAGCAGACCTGTATTCAAGATAGCTGCTTGGGAGGGGACTTGTACTCATTTGAAGCATTTCTCTGCCTATCTGTTTGGATTGTCTCAGGAGTTGTATACAGGGCTTCTTCCGGTGCTAGGTATGCCCTAGCACTCAAATACTTTGTCAGTTGAGGATGTGAATATTTTTGAAAGGTTACTTTTCTAATACAGCCCTCTGCGTCATGCCCCCATTTGCTAGCATGATAGTTTTAGAGACTTCGGGGCATCTGGTACACTACATAAGGTCTGTAAATGTGTAAAACTGGGTTTGCTCAATGCCATTGAAGTGTCCTGATAAAATGTGCTTTTTATTACCGTTTTTGAAGGGGTATGGCATCATACCCTATCAAGGCCTCCGTTTGTATGAATCATGACTCCTCACTGCAGTCAGTTAGGGTAAAAACAAGCTAAAGTCATACATAAAATATGTAGTATGTGTAATATGTAGTTAAGTTTTGTTATTGCACTAGGAGCAGTAATCAGTAGTTATCGGAGTTATATCATACCAGTGAGTCCTTTTTCATACTTGTAGGAATGAGATGATTCTCATTCATTGCAAACTTATTCCAATGAGAGCCCCATCCCCGAATTCCTGCTCACAGATCAATAGTCAGTCATTCCTAATCACAACAATCTTTATGAATAATTAAAACAAACTATCCTATGTAATGAAAGCACATTGTTTGGTCAGCACTGTAGCCGCAACAAATAAAAGATGTTGCACAACGGCCAGAGTGGTTGACTTTGGAACTGGGGAACCAAGGTTAGAATTTCAACGTCCGCTCAACATCCTGTGAATCTGGGAATTTACGAGTTTGGTGGTCTGACAGTAAAACCGCTGTCGTGGCGGCCGCCAAAAGACCGCCATGTTGGCGTTTATCCGACCGCCTTATTAAGAGGCACAGTGTAAAGTCAGCTAAAAAACAGCTAGGAGTCCCAAACCTCCAGGACACAGGAGGACAGAAAAGAGGCGGTTCCACCGCCAGCCCAACAAAAATCCTCCCATCAGATTATGATCCACAAATCACAACAGCGGTTCTTCCATGGCGGAAAACCATTGACAGTGCAAATGGTGGCGATCTAAATTCACATCAGTCAGATCACCACTCGATATTGGATAGTTAGAATACCCCATACCTGACACACATTCACACACCCGACACACCGCACTATAAAACGCACCCATACACAACCTATAATGCTTGCAACCAAAACACAACACACAGCCATGGAGAAGCAACATGTTGCATTGAAACAAAAAGCAAGATTAGTCACCCATACACATCTCAACACGCACACATCCCACCCCTGCACAACATACATAACACAAAATTTACTATCACACACCCAATACAAAAAAACGTCACCCACTCACATCACAGCACCTACACCTCATCAATAACATTTCATTCCACCTTTTTTTGTCTACACTACCTCATCATCTTTACCACCATTACCATGTCCCCACAAAAACACCGATGTTTCACTGACGATGAGTTGAGGGTCATGGGGGACGAAATAGTCAGGGTAGAGCCACACCTTTTCGGAGCACAGGTCCAATAAACATCAATAGCTAGGAAAATGGAGTTGTGACAAAGATTAGTCGCCAGAGTGACTTCTGTAGGCAGCTATCCACGCACAAGGACTAGGACACCATCTCCCAAGTTTTGGAACCTACCAAACTTGCCAAAACATGATGGGCCAGGTACTCACCATGATGGGGGAAATCCAACAGCTGCAGAGGGACAACCACCAGGAAGCCGTGCAGCAGTGGCAGGCCCACAATGCCATCCTGACCTCCATTGCTGGGGTGCTGAGGTACATCAACACTACCCTGAGTAGGTCTGGCACCCAACATCAAGCCTCCTCTACTAGCAATGATTCATCAGGCCCTTCAACATCTGTTGCTGCTAGTGGAATGAAGGCCTTGCCAGGGGGAGGACATGCCTCAGCTGAAGAACCTCCATGCAAATGTGGACGTCCACCCAGACATCCAGGAGGAACAGATGCCAAGACCAAACCCACTGCCAGGAAGTGAACCTCTTCTGCTTGGTTCCCCCTGTGTGCTACAGATGCACTGTGTTGAGTGTTCGGGAACCTAACTCCTTTTCCACTGGTCATGGACACTGGACTTGTGTCCCCAAAATGTGTAGCAGCTACCCAGATGATTTCATCCCCCATGACTGACCCCTTCACTGTTTTCATTGTGTTATTTTGTTTTTCAATCACTCATATAGCCGTACAGTCTCCAATAAATATCACTTAGACCCTGGTCCTGGGTAAGTGTGATGTATCAACCAAATACAACTGTCATGTATGACAACTCTTGTACCAAAATGTTCAACTCTAATATACCACCTTTGTTAGGGTCATTGCACGTGTACTGTATAACCAGGATACATTTGACATTGAGATTGTAACACAGACATGACAAAATTCAGCTGTAATGCACATCTCCACATATTTATTTGTAGCTTTTTAGTCAGCAGATAGAGGAGCACTGCTGGTGACTTCAGAATGTCAGCTCAGGTGTCATACACTACTAACCCAATAGGATGCTGAAGTTAGGGACATGTTGGTCTTACTACAACCCAGGAGGCAAATAGATAAGTTATATGTATCACCAGGTAAAACCTTCACATACCCATCCATACCTTTGCTTCCTAATAGCGAGTCCCCATGATACAGGCAGAGATCAGTACAGATGCCCCAAGTCCTGAACCTTTCACTTACCGTAGTCAGGTAGCTGTAGGCTTGTCACTCACCTATGTCAGTCCTTAGAGACATGCACATTGGTCTACAAAGAAGTAACACACTTACAGCTATGTACAAGGTAGGTCACATACAACGGAAACCAATGTGATGGAAGAGGCCCTGAATTCCACATTATGACGTGTCTGACACAAGTGGACACACACATGGCACCATTTGTCTACCTCCAGTACCATACAGGTCTTCTTGGCGGAAAATCACACTGCCATCCCACCATCCTGACAATCTGGCCATGTAAGTCACTCTCCATAAACACAAGATAAACAATACCTGGTTCCATCCATGTCCACTTCTCATGTCTGCCTCCAAATCCCATCTGCATGTGAATCTGTCTGAGATCTCCAAATGAGGATGAGCCAAACAGAAACTCAGCTAATCTATGATTGACAAAGATAAGTGATAAGACAGATTTGTACACATACATCACTCTGATAGTTCATTAGGTCAAGTGTGAGTTTGCTTGTGCTTTTACAAATCATTGCACCGTATACCTAACTGTTCTTTACACATTACCAAGTAACAATCTGCATACATATCAGAGTATTTGGCATTGGAGCTTCATAAGACCTCACAGATGGTGGTAAATTGGAGATGACATGGCAGGCATACATCATACAATACACCATGGACTCTCATTTGTAAAAACACATCACATAACTTTAGTCACTTGAAGAGTGATTGATGAAATCTGCCCTGATGTTTCCAGCTCCATTTTCATCATGCTCATCCTCACTTGGCAAATATGCATTTCCACCCTCAGGATCAGCTGGCTCACCCCCATCTGATGTGAATGGTATTTGACATCTCAGGGCAAGGTTTTGGAGCACGGAGCAGGCAACAATAAACTGACAAACTTTGTTGGGTGAGTATAGGAGGGCTTGTGCAGATTTTTTGAGGCAGCAAAATCTTACCTTCAGGAGCCCAAAAGTCCGCTCTACGACATGCCTTGCTCTTTCGTGGGCCCCTTTGAAGTGGACTTCCCCTGGCATGGTTGGGTACCTTACTGGTATCAACAACCAAGGGCGGTTTGGATAGCCAGAGTCACCCGTAGAGAATAGGTGCAATAATACAAACATGTATCTTGGACATGCACATTTGTGATAGCAAAGAGAAAAACTTTACAGACACACATGACATCTATAACTTACCACCCATCCAGGCCATCTCTGTGTACAGTTGTGTTATCAGCAGTGGGATATTGCTGTTCCGTGTGATGAAGGAATCATGGACTGATCCATGATACTTTGCCCATACTTGTGAAATGTGTAGGTCAGCCAAGCAGGCCACTTGGACGTTGGTGGAGTGGTAGATTTTTCTGTTCCTTTACACCTGTTCATTGGCACTTGGAGGAACCAGGGCTACATGTGTCTCATCTATGGCTCCAACCATATTTGGAATGTGCCCCAAAGCATAATACTCTGCCTTCACATAGGGCAAATCTTCACGTTGGGGAAACCTGATGTAGCTGTTCAGGTATTTAAAAAAATGCAGACAATCAAGCCTTCAAAACCAGACTGAACATGGGCTTTGATATCCCTGCAGTCAGGGCCACTGTATTCTGAAAGGAACCAGTGGCCAGGAAGTGTAGTACTGACAGGAATTGTGTAATTAATATTTGCATCTGTTTACTGACTTGATGTATAATGTCTCATAATTAGTACATGTGTGCGAATACCTTCTGTGTAGTTAGAGGTAACGTTTTGTTACTTTATTGGGGAGATTGGAGGGTGCAACCCCAGTATTTGGCACCGTGTACTGCAATACAGTTTACAGCTTTATCTATGGGGGCAGGAGCGCCTTATCACTCGTAACTCACCCCCACATTTAGCTTGAGTAGTACTGACAGGACTTGAACGATGGGAGGTATACAATTGGGATATTGAATGGCAGGCATCAGATCTAGCTCCAACTGACAACCTAGATCCATGATTGTATGCCTATTCAGCTGATAAATTTGTATTATGAGTCTCTCCTCCATGGTGTGCAGGTCTACTAGTGGGCGGTACACTGGAGGTTGTCTTCCTCTCCTCGTGCTAGTGTAACTATGTGGGACAAAAACATATGCTAGGTGAAGGTTTCAATCCATACATCATTACTAAATTCACATACACGTAACACATATCTCGATATGTAAGGTGAAACATATGAAATGTGATTTACAGCACATAGCTATGCATTCTATGACTGTTTCCTTGAACCAGATCCCCTAAACTCTCAGATGTACTTCACATGGACAAATATGTGGCAGACAGAAATTGACATGAGTACCTAGTTTACAAGTGAGACATAGCGGTTGAAATCTATGCGCCATTTATGTTGACAATAGGATGTTGACAATAGATATTCATGTCCATAACCAGCCTTACCTCTTTTACTCAACCTTTGCAACTCACATGCACATTGAGAATGATATACATGAAGGCAGCACTTAAGACGTGTTTGTAGAGACTACTTAAAAGTAAATGATGCACCTCGTATTACTGTTTCGTACATATAATTGCACAAAATGGCAGCTGCCTGACCTACCATACTGGACATGAAGAAGTGACCTAAATCTGCCGGTGTATTTTGTCATGGCCTTAGGCGGTTATAACCCCAGTGGACATTGCCATTGGAACACGTTGCTGTCTTTTGCGGACTTGGGCCAGTGGCAGCGTCCGATGGCGGTGACGGTCCTGCACGTGGCGGTCGTGACCGCCATCTTCATCAGTATTCCTCACTTGACTGCTGATACTGCTGCCAGCAAGGCCTCCACGACCTGAGCTGCTGTGTACTGCCTCTCGGAGCAATCCTGCCATGTCCTGCAGGTGATAGGGCCCCAGTTCTCACTCCAGAAGAGCTGGGCGAGCTTGTGGATAAGGTCCTACCTTTGTATGAACAGCTAAATGGTGCACCAGAGGAGCCGGTGAGTCCAATGGTATACCAGTGTGTGAAAGTTGGAGTGTATGATGGTGTACATGAAATGTGCAGGACTGAAGGATGGAGTCATCATGTGTGGGTGTATGGACATGTGTACATGTGCATTGACAGATATACACTACTGATACATAGCAGACAGTGTGTGATCTATCCTCCTTGATCCACAACATATATTGCAGTGTGAACATCAATAATGGTGTGAGAAATAATTGTAGACCCATACCATGTAATGGACAATCCTGTGGCCCGGTCCTGTGTTTGTAGTCAATACCTGTTGCTGATCATGCATGTTGTATGGCTGACTCTACTTTACACATGGCCTCGCTACTGATGCTAATTTGTTAAGGAGTTTGAACTGTGAGAAAGGGTATGTTTGCTGACTTGCTATGACAGAAATTCTTTTCACCACTTGTGTTGGGATGGTGCATGTGGGCAAAACTTTCTCCTCTTGTCTGTGTCATCCATGCAGGTCAACGCCCATCTAAAAAAAGGAAATCTGGTGTGCCATCACAAAGCAAGTGCGGACCCTGGGGGTCCACAGCCAGCAGAGCACCCACTGTAGGAAGCAGTGGGAGGACCTGAGATGCTGGGCCTGGAGGACTGCAGAGGCCCAGCTGGGGATGTCATTGCAAGGAGGGAGGGGTGCCCCTCGGACCATGACCCCCCTAATGGCCCGCATTTTAGCGATGGCCTACACTGAGTTGGATGGGTGTTTGAGGCCAACACAGCAGCCACAAGGGGGTAAATACTGACTAGACACATGTACATCCCTCTGTCAATTCAGTGTATGATGTGTAAGTATTTAGGCTGTGACAATGTGGTAAGTGCTAAAGGTAAAGGGTCTCCTAGGAACACCCAGATGTGCAGTTTATAATATTGATACACAGGTGTGGACATTCTATTGTGTAAAGGGACATGATACTCGCCTATCTTGACCCTATTGTATAAAAGCATGTGGTGATGCACGTGACTGTGTCATATGTATACCACTATACTGCTCTATATATACCATTGAGGTTTGTCCTTCCCACCTACTGATCCATACTCTAAATAGTTGTCCAGGCATTTGACCTCTGTCCATTCCAATCCCCCTGGATCTAGCTCTGTGTGCAACATTGTGTCTGACAGGTGAGTACCAGTCCAAATTTCCCTGAGTTGTGTAAGAAATGTCCAGTTTATGTGAGGGTGTGATCCCTATCTGAGATTTCACATGGCATTCTTGCAAAACTGTGAGGAGGGGTGTCCCCTACTGTTTATTGTGGACTGTACCTTGGCACCTTTGATGTTTAGTCAGGATAGACATCCAACATGCTGAAAAGCATGGTGATATTACTAAATTCCTAGTCAAGACACATCATTAACATGGGAGTTCAGACTATTTGTACCATGCACAAGTTATTGTGAAGGTAAGTGGCTACCATGCTGTTCCCTTTGCCAATGTTTTGTGGGCATGCTACACAGGGCAGGACATCCTCTATGTGGCTACAATATACACTGTCTTTAGCCAACATCATGTGTGCATTGGTAATTTCTGCCAGTTTGTAGCCTTGTGATTCAACTTTGGCATACTTACATTTACTATTCAGAATCTGTTTTGAAGGTTTTTAGTATGGCAAACCTAAATTTGCACTTACTTCATTGTGTTGCAGTTTTTGTAGTTGACAATCACATGTTGGTGGAATTATATATGTTGTCAGTAAATTGGCGTGGCTCTAGGTGTATGTCTCAATCAGAATTACCTTAGATTTTGTTTTATATCAGTGCAACTTTCCTCTAAAGATGTAAGGTTACTCATGTCTGATGTGTGGATAGTGATGTTGGTACTTAGATAATGTTATTTTGAGGTAGCCACTCACCATGATAACTTGAACTGTATGTGGCCTTCATGCACATGATAGGTGTCTATTGCATTTAAGGTGCTGTTATGCCCCTTGGGGTTATCTGTGGCTAATTCTCGTGTGCTAAGTATGTCCCATAAGTGTAATTGACTTTTCTTTGCTAGATGAGAATGACTGAGATGAGTAGGTCCACAAAGTGTATATCAACCTTTGCAACTACACAGGTGATACATGTGTTGATGAGATGTGTGTTGCAGTCTATTGTACTCCACATTTGGATATGGCAAATGTAGTAGGTGCATCTGAGCTATTTTCCATTGTGAAGGTAATCAACATAGTGACATGTGATGTATGTGATTTCCATGCAGCATGCAGTCTTGTTATTGGCAGTTGTTGAACTAACTCACGTAATATGACATCTGGTAATGCACAGAGCATGTGTAGATTTGAAGTGTACGTAATGTCAGGGGTGTGGAATTTATTAAAATATCTACTTGTCTATGGGAGAGGTTGCTTCTTAAATCTACTTGTCCTGTAAAATAAAATCTACTTGTCCCTTTGGTGCCATGTAGTGCGGTGACAAATTATGGTAGCAATCTCATTATGTACGAGCTCTGATAATAGCCTATCTGATTATGCCAGGGCTGGTACCATAGTAGGGCTTGGATACTTGCAATTTCGTTCCCTACTATAGCACTTTCCCTATTTTGTCACCTTTCCACAGATCTACATACTTGGGCTGGAGGAAGCAGTAGTTCCATGGCAGGATTGCCTGTGAGTCTCTAAACCTAGTAACTTACATGGTTTAAGGATGTTCACCAGCTCTTCTCTAATCTTTTCCCATAATGAGACAGGTTGGAAATTTACTCCTGACAATAGCAGAAGTAGAAGTTTTTCCAGGGTTGGAAAAAGTGGTTGGAGGGAAAGTGAACTTGTAAACGTTGAATAGATTTTGACTCGAGCAAATCTACACAAGCCTATTTGCTTGTGCTAAAACACAGTTCACCAATATATTCTAGGAGTACAATTTGCCGGTCTACTCCTGTCAGTTCTTGTTAATTGATGAAAGCCACTTATTCAAAGACATATACCATGGGTGCACTTTTGTGACTTTCTTTAATAATTGGGTCCCTGATTAGGTCTGGCATTAACAAAGACATTTTGTTTTTATTAAACTTCTATTTCTTTCTCTCTATATCTATCGGCTGGCTTTACTGTGAGTGATGGCATTGTGCTCATCCACAAGGAGCATATTGTCACACAAAGTAATTTTGTTCAGTGCCAGGAACTACTGTGACAGTCAGTGGTGTAACAAAATGGGAAAAGGCCTCCCCGCAAAGAACATGGAGGTCCCCACCACTCCAGACTTACTCATTGCAGGTGCTGTGCGGAGGGAGGCTGTGAGGCCTTTGTTATGCCACATGTGGCAAAGAATGCTTTTTAAGACCAAACATTTTTGTTCTTTTTGTCAGTATTTGTTACAGTGGTGAGGGCCTGGCAGCTCCCACAACAATAAAGTGTTACAAAAGCCATGTCAAAACAAGACACACATTGACAAAACCAAAAGATTCACAAAGTAAGTCGGATTGGTTGGCTTTGCCAGTGCTTCTTTATTTTCATGCTCACCATCATTTTGTTGAAAATGACCACCCTGATTTTCCATTAGGAATACTTTTTGGAAATACTAGCATGCATCAACACATTTTACTAAATGATGTTTCAAAGAAATAGCACCTAAAATTTCATATTAGCAAAACATTTTTTCCTGCTTGCTTTTTTTTCTGAACATCTTATTTTGAAAGCAAAGAATCATCACTCTTGCTTACAAGCTTTTGTAAACATTTGCATCTAATCAGAGAGCACTCTGGGAGCATTCTGCTTAGCCTCATATTGTTAAACGTTTCAAACGTGTGTACACTTTTTTTTATTTTTTTAAAAGGAACCACTGTCAGTAGTGCAGTGTGACCTTAAAATGTTTATTTACAGTGCTCATACTAATAATGAAGGCTTTTCATTAATGAACCATAAATACAAGTTTGAACAGCATTAACATATGGACACACATATCACCTAAAATGCAGACAATTCCCTTCTCTGTAAACTGGCAGCCAAAGGGTTTGTGCTGTAGGGGGTTGGGCCCACTTGTCCCAAGGACAAAATAATCATGAAGACTTGTTGCCCTTGACCCCAAACAATATGTGGGCGATAGGAATTTCACATCCCTGAATGCGGAAATCAATGTTCACAGTCATTCCCATTGCTAACTTGTTGTTTGACAGTGATGCTGTGTATATGGACCCATTTTCATGTTGTCAGTTCATCTTGTGCAGGAATTGTTTGGCATAGCTGTACTGATGGGATGGTGATGTTGTTATCAGATAGGTGGCTTATGTGGTGGGTGACATTGTTGTCATATAGGGTTGTGGAATGTATGTTGTTGTGACATTATGTTGGCTCAAAACAGTTTCTACCTGGGGTGTATCACACATATGTGATGTTAGTGTTTTGTATAGGGTGATGTAAGTGTATGAAAAGAATGTGATGACCCTACCTCTCTCTCTCTCTCAGCATCGGCAGGTGAAGAAGACAGGGCACAGCCAAGTGGGGAAGCTGCTGGCCACGGGACCCGAAGTCATGATACCACCGACACCGAGGGACCCAGTTGCCTGGAGGGTGAGGGGAGTGCCACGGGTGAGACAAGATCCACGTCTTCATCTTTGGAATCCTCCTCTAGTGGACACTCCCTGGCGGTGGCAGATCCATCTGGGACCACCCCAGCACCATCTGTTTTGCCACCCCTCTACTATCACCGCCCTCCCTTTAGCTCCCCACCCAGTTGGCCCTGCCCGCTCACGCAAGAGGGTGGACGTCTCCTTTGCCGCAGGCACCTCTACCCCTTACCCTGTTAACCCTGCTGCCCTCAGTGAGGAGGCTATTGACCTCCTGTGGTCTATCTCTGTGGGTCAGTCAACCCTCTGATTGCCATACAGGGACAGGCAACTCAAATACAACAGAGTAATGCATTCCTGGAGGTCATTCACAGTGCACAGGGTGTCCTACAGAGATCCTTTCAGGCTCTGGCCTCCACACTAATGGCAGCCAGTCACCCTTTGTCTCCCTTCCCTCCTCCCCCTTTCTCTACCCGATCCGAAACTCCTCTTCCACGACCCAGCCAAAGCACACAAACAGACATGTATGAATCCACCTCAACATCCAAGGGTAGCTCAGACAAACATAAGCATCACAAGACACACCACTGGCATGCACACAAGCAACATCCCCCTGCAGACACGGCAACAGTCACAACCTGCCCTGACACCACCACCACCCACAACATCACACACAGCCCACCTAACACACCTGCAGACACCACACTAACATTCACAAATTCAGCCACCACACCTATGCTAACCACAGATAGCATCACAGCAGATCCTTAGACAGCCACCCCGCCACCACACCTGCAGACACCATAACCAATGTCATTCCCGCATGCAGCACATCCACCGTACCTGCAGTCACCACCCCAAAGACACCCACCACGGCATCTCCTAGCACCTCCACCCCCCCTCAGCCCGAGACACACAAACGCCCTCACTCACCCACCCGAGACCCACCACCCACAAGCATACCTTCCACAAACATGCACCCAAGACATGCACACCAACACCTCTGACAACTACTCCCTCTCCCTCCACACCCAAACCCTTTAGCTGTGACCGTCCCCGTGTGTCAAAGATATCTTTCCTAGCAGTTTTTCCTTTGCCCTAGTCCTTATCCCCCGTGAAACCCCTGAACATTCTGTTTCCCTTCCCAAGTCCGTCCTTTCCACCTCCAATATCTCCCCTGCCCCTCCCTGCCAGTGCCCATGTTCCCCTCCAAGAAGTCTGCCCCTCCAAGAGGACCCAACCCTACCCGAAGCCTAAACCTAAACCTCCCCAAGCCAAATCCCAAACCCCCTCCTCAAGCTCCAGATGAGTATGGCTTCCTGAAGGTGGATGTCTCCTTTTCTGCAGTTAGTTTCCACTTGGGTTTCCGTGGTGTTTCGACCGCGGCGGAAACCTTGGCAATGTGCAACCTCGTAATCATCTGGCGGAAACATGGTCTCCGTGGGCCTGCAGGTGGCTACAGTCGTCTGTGACGGCCAGACCGCAGTGGCAGTGCCGGCGGGGCTTTGGCTGTATTCCTTGTGGTCATAATTTGGTGCCAACATGGTGGTCCTAAGATTGCCAAACTCGTAATGAGGCCCTAAAAAAAACATTGCATTCACTAGATTATAGGGGCCTTATTTATAAGCCCCTTGGGGCAGGGCAGCGCAGCAAGTGACCTTGCTGCGCTGCCCTGCGCCACAGGGAAACTGAAGAAGTGCTCCATATGTACAAGATATGGCGCATTTCTGTCCTCTCCCCCTCTGCTGGTGCACAGTGGGCTGCTTAGTGCTGATGCTGGCACCCTTGCACTGTGGTCAAAGTATCCCTGTGTCGCAGACAAGATTGTTTCTGTCTAGGAAGGGACACCTTCCTGCACAAAAATAATTAATGGAGGTTTCCTTTATATAGAAAGAGGAAAAAACACAATGAGAAATAAAGATATTTCTCCTTGTTGCGCCTCCCCCGGGGAGGCATACGATTTTGACACATTCCCAGATTTACAAGGCCTTGTAAAACTGGGAATGTGTCAAAACCCATGGGTGTTGCATGTGAATGCCCACTGCAACGCCAATGGAATGCCTCCATGACACAGTGAAAGGCAACACAGCGACTTGCGCTGTGTTGCCTTACACCACACCTACAAGGCCATGAAAAGCCCTGCAAATTGGGCCTGCTCAATGTACTGCAGTTGCGTCACAAAAAGCGGCACCCGGGGCTTGTACATAAGTCTGCTATGTTTTGCACTGCATTTGAAGACTGGTGGGCTCATTATGAATTTGGCGGTCCCTCTATGGTTTTACGCAGGACTGCCAACCTCACAGGAAGGACACCACCGCCATGGCGGTGACATTCCCACCGTACATATTACAATGTTCCCACCGGGCTGACTGGTGGGAACAGTGTAATACTTGTTCCCGCCGGGCTTACAATGTAGGATACATCACAGAGTTTAAGCTTAATAACAGCGAACCTCCTGTCATCACAAGATTTGCATTTAGTTTGAGGGCAGATCAGAGCAAGCGACCAGCTCATCATAAAAGTCTGAGAGAGGCATAGTTTACAAATTTTTGCTTGGTCATATTTATAAACCATGATCTTAAATGATGACCTTGGCTTTCCTGGGTAACTAGAACATTGACTTCTGAAGATGGTTTACTGGGTCCATTTAGCGAAGGCTAAAATTTATGTCGCTGCTGCATGTATCCTCTATCAGCATGTAATTTGGCAGGCTGGAAGTCCATCATAGTTCTTACAGTCCAAATCGGAATTTAGCAAGACACTCAGAGCAATCTGGTGGGAATCCTTTAGCACCAAATCCTTTATTCCAGTGAAGACTAAAATAGCACTCTTTGGCCAGTTTATTAGTTTGAGGAACAAGGTTCAAATCAGAATCTCAGTAAGAGGAGTTCTCACATAAATAAATCGACGTGTGGCAATCTCTGCACATTTCCACCTTGATTGAATTCACCTGTTGTAGATGGATGTTTGCACCCAGTACTATGAGCAAGTGTCTCCATCACTAGCGTAACAATAGCCCCCAAGGTGCCTGAGTGACCCCTGCGCTCCAGGGACCCCTCTCAGCACAGTGCACTGTGCACAAGTGGCTGGCCCCTGGCCTAACAACTCCTAACTGGTCAGGGCCCCCCTCCATGTTTTCTGCAGGGTTGCCCCCTCAAGCTTTGCTATGCCACTGGTCTCCATCTCCTTATTTGAGTGGAGAACAATACAACTGAAATTACACCCTTTAACGTTACGACTAGTAACTGTAAGGTCATATTTTAGATTTACTTCTAAAAGTGTAGTTCTGCACAGCATAGACCGAGATCTCTGTCTGAATTTTTTTAGAACTATGAATTGAAAAAAATAGGACAACCACACTCACTTGAGGGAAATCTCACACACATGTGTGACCAACATTAACACTTGAAGCTCAAAATTACTTCACACACACTCTGACGTCTGCCTTTTTCCAGTCGTACTGCATGACATTATGTATTTCTGCAGTGCTTAATTTGTAAAACAATAAATGGCTGGCCCTAAAGATTTGCTCAGAAGCCCACAGCTGATACTATAGAGTGCTGGGGGAACCACATACTAAAGCAGCCTAGTCTTGATTCCACTTCGTGCCCCTTTCATCCAGCACCAGACAATCCCCGCCGCATTCTCTCACTCAGGCAAGTTTTTTTTATCCCTGTTCTTCAGTCTTTCTCTTCTTCCTTCCTCCATTTTGTGTTTTTCTTTCTCATACTATGGGTCAAATCTGAGCAGGAAAAGTAAATGCTGGTCCCCACTAAAGAGTGCCTGTGGGCTCCACCTTGCTCCAGCAGCTCAAGTTAAGCACCGGATCTCTGCGACCTGCTACAGCATCTGGAATGCAATTCATCCCACTCAAGAGGAAGAGAATTTTAACTGAGGAACTTGATCTTGTAGTTAACTTTTTAGTGAATACTTACTGAGAACAATAGCCTTTCTCCAGACACCTTCAGATGTACAGAGAAAGCAGCTTTGTGGTAGGACATTAGAGTCTGTGAATGCACTGGGGGTAGAGGTGCACACCCTGTTCGTCAGAGGAAGGCTACTCTGCAGCCCCTCCAGTACAGCCAATACCACATCCGGCTGACTACCAACACAGCCTTGAAGTGTTGTGGTCCAGTCCTATTAGTGTAGGTGTGCTGTATCTCCTTGAGGTCCCTGCTCACCAGTGGCTGCTTCTGGACCTGCATCAAGGCCCAGGCCAAGGCCCTCTGCTGGAACTGTTCCTGTTGCTGCCCTGCCACATACCAGGGAGTGGGACCTCTAGTGGTGACCCTCATTTTCACTGCCGCTTTGTAGTGCTGTGCACATCAACCCAAACCGTTACCACCAGAACCTGAGGTAAGTGTAAGAACCTCTATTGTGGATCCCACTGAAGGTCTGGGCTGTTATTGTGGTTGCTTCCTTAGTCTCTGGCTCTTGGTGGTATGTGGAGTTATCAAGAAGCCTAATTATACTCCTGTTCTTGAGTGGAGTGGAACCGCTGCTTTGTGTAAGAAAATAGCTACTACTTACTGTCGCCAAATGATTAATCTTTCTTCCTGCTAAATATATATATGCTTGCCTGACAATGTCATGGGAGTTTACCTTTGGTCAGGGTGCCCTTCAGCAAAAACAAAACTTACCTTGATCTGTCCTGTCATGATCAGAGACTGCTGGAGTGTTGGGGCACTTCCCTACAGTCTTTCCCACAGGTCACCGTAACTCTTATGTTGCTTGCTTGGCCTTTTCTGAAACGGTGCAGTTTTAGGAATATCAAGAAACAGCGAGCTGGAGTGTTCTTTGTAGGCAAAGTGAATATGTGAATTTGACATTATTCACACATATATATCATGGAGCAACCTCCTACGAACCTAGTGATGCGACTGGCATGGCATAAAAAATTTGCAGTTTTTATCTGTGGCAAGAAAGCCTATCCCTGGCTGCCTTGAGAGTGACTAGTTTCTCTTACACTTGTTATATCATCCCTGCTGTTAGAAATGGGGTTTCTGGTTTGCTAGGGTATGCACCTAAGCCAGGCACAACCCACCATTCTAGTCAGGGCAAGTCAGATACACATGAAGATAACCCGTCTTCACCCTTTGGTAGCTTGGCGCTGAGCATGCAGGCTCATCATCAGAGGCAATGTGTAAAGTATTTGTGCAACACACACACACAGTAACACAATGAATACATCACAAAAAGATTCCACGCAGGTTTATAAAAAATGTTCATTCTATTATCGAGAAAACTAGAGAAAAAGTATCTCAATTGAATCAATACTTCTCAAGATATGTGCATTCAAATATGCATGTTTAAAATGACAATACAGTGCGATAATAAGCTCTGCTCCTATGAGATATGCGAGGGAAATGCTAGCAAAGAAAGCATTGGACTATTCTTGGCGTTAGGCGCACCAGCATTATACTCCCTCCCAATTATCCTAGAGAAAAGCCTCTCCACTGTCCCTCGAGACCAGAACGCAGATAATTCACCTTCAGCCACCCACAATGTTGTGTTCGCTGGCTGGAAACACCTCACGGGTCTCACAGGATCACAGTACCTTTGTCGTCAAGAAAAGCAGCCGTGCAGCGAGCTGCACTGCGGAACCCCTCCACGGCTGGAGGCTGGACACAATGTTGTCAAGCATGCTGGGATCCAGGAAGTGGGTGGTGAGGTGTGCTGAAGGGTCCGCTCGGAGTGCTTCGTTGTCTGTTTGAGCGGTGTGCTCAGACGGGCATGGACTGCAGTACTCTGTCGCGGTCCCCATGCAAGCAGGACCTCACTCCCTAAGCTCCTTCCTGGAGTAGTTTTATAAAGGGCAAAACACAATGCTCTTCATCGCTTCCAATTGGCGGCTCGGTGCAGCACTTGCTTGGTGTAGACCACAAGCGGGGAAACACAAAACGCTCAATCAGGTTGTTGTCAAGAGCCCACTGTCGGATGCACAGATGGTTAAGTCCCATGGTAGGGGCTATTAGGCTAAATCATTGATGTCCCTGAGCCTTCAGGGTACATGGGTCAAGTCAACAAGCCCTTGGAAAACACATTTGGTCTCAAATGCAGAGGTAGCTGGCAGCAAGTCAACACGGCTAGTCAAGTAGCAATGTGGCTGTCCCTCCTGCAGCTCAACAAGCAGTAGGCCAACACAGCAGAGCAGTTAGCCAAGTGGCAGCCTCTCCTAGCAGCACAGCAGTCCCTCTGGAAATGTACAGCCAACAATGTTTGGTTGCAGGTCCAAAAGTGTCTAAAAACATGGTGTCAGAGACCCAGTACTTATACTCCAAAATGCCTTTGATGTAAGTGATGACTTCAAAGAAGTCCTTAGAAGTGCACAACAATTCCTTTCAGTCCAGCCCTGGCTTCAGACGATCAGTGGGGGGTAAATCAGCTCTTTGTGTGAGGGCCGACCTCAACCTATTGACATGTAAGTGTGATCTACCTCTCCCTCTCCCAGCCCAGGAAGACTATCAGTATGCTTATGAATGCAGATGTATCCCCTGTCACACCCAGCCCTTCCTGTGTTGTGGCTGTCTAGAAAGTATGCACAAAGTGTAGCTGTCTCCCAGGCTAGAGGTGCATTCGATACAGGCTGCCAAACACACAGAATTATAAGCATAGAGAAATCCACACTTTCTAAAAGTGGCATTTCTAAAACAGTAATTTGAAATCCAACTTCACCAGTACGGAGAATGTATCATCACCATTCTAAACATACCAAACATGATAAAGTTACTCCTTTCGGATCAGGAATTACCACTTAAAAGGGTGTTAGGGAATTCCCAATGTTAGCCAATGAGAGGAGCAGGTCTCACAGTAGTGAAAAACAAAATAGGCTGTTTGTCACTACTAGGACATGTAAAACTTAAACGTACATGTCCTGCCTTTTACTTACACAGCACCCTGCACATAGGGCTACCTAGGGCCGACTGTAGGGGTAATAAAAGGGCAGTTAAAGTCTTGGCAAGTAGTTTCAAATGCCAAGTGGAAGTGGCAGTAAACTGCACACACAGGCACTGCAGTGGCAGGCCTGAGACAGGTTTGAAAGGCTACTTCTGTGGGTGGCACAATATGTGCTGCAGGCCCACTAGTAGCATTTAATTTATAGGACCTGGGGATATAGTATATCACTTTACAAGGGACTTACAAGTAAATTAAATATGCCAAACGGGTGTAAGCCAACTATACCATGTTTAGAGGAGAAAGCACATGCACTTTGGCACTGGTTAGCAGTAGTAAAGTGCCCAGAGTCCTAAAGCCAACAAAAAGAAGGTCAGAAAAATAGGTAGTGGAAGGCAAAAAGTTTGGGGTAGCCCTGCAAAAAGGGCCAGGTCCAACACATACTGTCAGACACTCAACTGATGGTGGGGGCATCGCAAGGTCACTGAAATAAACAGATTTGTCTCCATTTTGTTCCTTAATAGGGCATAGAACAGGCTGTCCAGAAGACTAGGCACAATGCTCAGACACTGGAAGAAGTAGCCAACGCCACTGACTTATTTCTACATTTGATAACAGATCAGTTCACTTAGATGGGCAGAAGACCATGCTCTTAGAATTTATTGTCACAGCCAAAGAGGAGGAGAATTCTGTGCGATATTAGGCTTTGAGTGTTCTATGCATGTCGCCAACACTTCCTTTAGCATATGCAAGCTGATAGATCACTTTTAGGATTGTGTCAAGAAATTGCTTAAGATACAAAATGGCTTTAATTTCAGCCTGAGTGGGATCTGGTATTGATTGCCAGGGATGTTTGAGAATTGGGGAATGAAAATGTTCGAGGTAGTTATTGCAGTCATTCTTGTCATAATAACACCGCACTTTCTAACTATAGCCATCATCCAATAAGCTTGCAGTAACAAAGGCATTTCCACAGCTTATCTGCTTAATACATTTGAGGATGATGAGGGGTATGACAATAAAGAACTTAAAACTGAAATTATTCAATCATATGCTATTTATTTTAGGGATTTTGTCTCCTGTTGAAAAAGGGTGCTTCAGAAAATACATCTACTTACATACATGCCTTTTTGGTTGGTTTTATACTACAAAAATGCAGTTCCACATATGTGACTTAGGGCCACATGAACTATTGCTGGTTTTTCTGACTTCCTAATTTCAAATTTTTGCAACTCGCAATTAGGAAATCGCAAGCTGCGATTTGAAACAGTTTGCGATTCCCAATGAGTCACAATTGGACCTGCCTCATCAAAATTCATGAGGCATGTTGCAATTCGCAACCCATTGGGAATGGCCTGTAATTACAAAGATAGTGACCTGCTGGGGTCAGGAGACCACCATGTCTGTGATAACTTTTTTAACAGAGCATGTTTTTTTAATGCAGCCCGTTTTCCTTGAAGGAAAACGGGATTCATTTCAAAATGAAAAATGACATTTTTCCTTGTTGGTGGAAATGTTGGTGCCAACTTTCACAAATGAGATGGGGTATCTTAATGGAGCGCCAGTGGTGTCTGTTGCACAAATGGTATTCCTTGTGGCGTGGTGGCTGCAGTACTGCGTGGGTGCAATAGTGGCACCTAAGACCAAAAAAAAGAGCAGTGGAATAAATTTCCTTTACCACCCGTTGCTTTCCACCAGTGAGTGACAGGGTGATACGCTGATGCAATTGCCTGGTCATGCATCTCAGTATCTGACACAAGCATGAGGATTGACTGGCTTGTGAGATGTCCAGAGTGCTCCAAGGAACCTTCTAGAAAGATGAATTGGCCAGGAAATAGAGTAGACCCACTAATTCAACCTGTACAGGGATGGCCTGGAGCATTCTGTATGTGAAGTGATGACCTGCCACCAGTCTGCAACTATGTCAAGGATTATATTTGGAGAGAAGCAGTATTGTGCTGCTACTGCTTACCTGGACTTAACAGAGATGGTGAACTTCTGCCTGTACAGCATCTCTTTCCTCATAGTAGTTGTTACTTAACCCCTTCGCTGCCAGGCCTTTTCCCCCTCAGGTGCCAGGTCTTTTTTTTAGCTATTTGGGGCAGGCCGCGCTTAGGCCCTTATAACTTTTTGTCCACATAAGCTACCCACACCAAATTTGCATCCTTCTTTTCCAACATCCTAGGGATTCTAGAGGTACCCAGACTTTGTGGGGTCCCCTGAAGGAGGCCAAGAAAATAGCCAAAATACTGTGAAAAATCGTTTTTTCAAAACAATTGGAAAAAAGGGGTGCAGAAGAAGGCTTGTGGTTTTTTCCCTGAAAATGGCATCAACAAAGGGTTTGCGGTGCTAAAATTACCAGCTTCCCAGCTTTCAGGAAGAGGCAGACTTGAATCAGAAAAACACATTTTTCAACACAATTTTGGCATTTTACTGGGACATACCCCATTTTTATGATTTTTTTGTGCTTTCAGTCTCCTTCCTGGGTGTGAAACCAATGCTGGATCCCAGAAACCCAAACAATTCCGAAAAGTAGACAAAATTCTGAATTCAGCAATGGGTAATTTGTGTAGATCATACAAGGGTTCGCCACAGAAAATAACAACTGAAATAAAAATATATTGAAATTGAGGTAAAAAACAGCCATTTTTCTCTACGTTTTACTCTGTAACTTTTTCCTTCAAAGTCAGATTTTTTAAAGCAATATACCGTTATGTCTGCTGGACTCTTCTGGTTGCGGGGATATCTAGGGCTTGTAGGTTCATCAAGAACTCTAGGTACCCAGAGCCAATAAATGAGCTGCACCTTGCATTGGGTTTTCATTCTATACCGGGTATACAGCAATTCATTTGCTGAAATATAAAGAGTCAAAAATAGGTATCAAGAAAACCTTTGTATTTCCAAAATGGACACAAGATAAGGTGTTGAGGAGCAGTGGTTATTTGCACATCTCTGAATTCTGGGGTGCCCATACTAGCATGTGAATTACAGGACATTTCTCAAATAGACATCTTTTTTACACACTGTCTTATATTTGGAAGGGAAAATGTAGAGAAAGACAAGGGGCAATAACACTTGTTTTGCTATTCTATGTTTCCCTAAGTCTTCCGATAAAAATAATACCTCACTTGTGTGGGTAGGCCTAGCGCCCGCGACAGGAAATGCCCCAAAACCCAACATGGACACATCACATTTTAACATTGGAAACTGGCGTGTTTTTTGCAAAGTGCCTAGCTGTAGATTTTGGCCTCCAGCTCAGCCGGCACCTAGGGAAACCCACCAAACCTGCACATTTTTAAAAACTAGACACCTAGGGGAATCCAAGATGAGGTGACTTGTGGGGCTCTCACCAGGTTCTGTTACCCAGAATCCTTTGCAAACATCAAAATTTGGCCCAAAAAACACTTTCCTCAAATTTCCGTGACAGAAAGTTCTGGAATCTGAGAGGATCCACAACTTTCCTTCCACCCAGTGTTCCCCCAAATCTTCCGATAAGAATGGTACCTCACTTGTGTGGGTAGGACCAGTGCCCGCGAAAGGAAATGCCCCAAAACACTATCTGGACAAATCAAAATTATCAAATATAAAACTACCTGTTTTTGCCGGGGGCACCTTCGTTTTTGGCCCTGGGCTCAGCAGCCATACAGGGAAACCTACCAAACCCAGACATTTCGGAAAACTAGACACCCGAGGGAGTCCAGGGAGGTGTGACTTGCGTGGATACCCCAGTGTTTTCTTACCCAGAATCCTCAGCAAACCTCAAATTTAGCTAAAAAATCACATTTTCCCCACATTTCTGTGTGGGATCACCGCACCGGGACAAATTTCCTACCACCCAACGTTCCCCTCAGTCTCCCGGTAAAAATGATTCCTCACTTGTGTAGGTGGGCCAAGTGCCTGTGACAGGGAAGAGCCAAAAACATGTCAAAATTGAGGGGGAACCAAAGCAGGTCCAAAAGGGCAGTTTGGAAAAAAACATTTTTAGGCAGACAAGTGGGGCAGAATTTCTATCGGTATAGATGAGACAGTGCTGGGTGGTAGGAGTTTTGTGGATTCCTGCAGATTCCGGTAGGTTCCATCACAAAAATGTGGGGAAAATGTGTGATTTCCAGCAAAGTTGGAGGTTTTCAGGGCATTGTGGGTAAGAAAATGGTGCAGGGTGCATGTGAAGCACACCACCCTGGACTCACCCAGATGTTTAGTTTTCAAATGTGTCTAGGTCTTGTGGATTTTTTAAATTCCCTGTCATTTAGTAGACTTCCTGCCCCCACTGGTGGGCAGAACAATTTTGGCCCCATTTATTTGCGGTGGGGGTATGGCCATAACCCCACCCTCTTATTTTGAAAAACAAATCTTCCCTGGTCTCTGGTGGTCTTTCTGCCCCCCTTGGGGGCAGATGGGCCTTCCACAAATAAGCCCATCTGCCCCCAAGGGGGGCAGATATGGCCAACAGTAGTGTGCCCCCATGGGGAGCGACCCTTGCCCAAGGCGCTGCCCCCCACCCCCCCAAACAAAACACACACACCAATCCCTGGTGCCTAAGTGGTTTCTGCCCCCGGGGGCAGATCGGCCTAATAGAAATAGGCCGATCTGCCCCCAAGGGGCTAAGGTAGGCTAGCAGGGGTTGCCTAAAGCTTCAGGATCTAAGTGTGTGTATTTTCAGCAGTAGTGTTAATGTAATCTGCTTCAGACTTTCAGGAACTGCATCTGTTTATCTGTTGCCTAATGGTATGTGCAAAGGCTCACCCTGAACCATGGCTGCCAAGGCTTAGCGAGATCTTCAGTTTTGCAGGTGGTTTAAGTGATTGAGTAGGGCTCAGACAATGCAAATCTGAGAGATCGAAAAAGTGGAAAATTTGAGACTGATTAGTACTGATATCAGAAAATGACACCTTTGAAGATGAACGGTTGTAGTGCTGAGGCATAAATGTGCTGAAAATAGTTTTTTAAAATAAAATAAAACCTAATTCAAAGCATTTGTCTCTTGTTGTGATGCTGTCATCAGATCAGATAGTGACAGAGGTAAGGGGAAGTTTTGCAAAATCTGGAAGTGATCTCGAGGTTTGTTATTGGCGGACAAAATCTTAATAGACGACCTCTTCAAATTCTTCCTTGCCTCAGAATAATTTTCAAATATTGTTTGGTGATGGATTTCCAAGTAATTAATGCTGATTAAGACTAAAGTCTTGGGCCCTCCCATACTGAAGGTAAATCTTGTCTTACAGAAACATCCATGACAAAATACTAGTTCTAGCATACTTAAGGCAATTCTTAACATGAATGACACTGGTGACAGACATAATATTGGCACTGACAGTAAATCTTGTCTCAACGGGCACCATGCTAAAATACTGGTGGTCTTTAATAAAACTGGGATTTGATCCTAAAAGGCCACCTTGGGGAAGGGAGACATAAACAAACCAAGAGAAAAGAAACCCTCAACATCCGTAAATGAAGTATTGTCTTAATAGGATATTGTACACCAAAGAACATACATAATGTGTGACAAAAAAGTCAGTCTTATTTAGTCAAAAGTCAACTTAGCACTGCCATAAAGGAATAATCAATGTAAGAACATATTCCACAAGACAAATAAAAAAGACAGTCATATGCACCATGGATATAGCACTTACATGTCAATGATCAGTGCACCAAACTGAAGGCGCTCTCTGGACACCTCTATGGAGACTTTGAGTGTCAACTGAGTCCCTTTTAGCACTGATTGATTTCCTAAAAGTCTGAAGTTTCTCCTGCATCATTTATTGACTATTTACTTTGTAAGCATTGAATAGGATCACTTAAAGTATGGTGTCCAGATTATATAATGGAGTTTCGCCATGATGATGACCTCCTTAAAATAGTGTACGTATCCCAGCCGTACTGAGGTCAAAATGTGTATGCACTTTTCAGTGGGAGGAATGTAGAATAGCTATTTCTACTGTTGAAACACTTCAAATTAACTTGTTTGGTCAAAAAGGAATAATTAATAATAGAAAGATATTCCTTGCAGCAGAAATAGGACTGAGAATACAAATTCACTTTCCCTCTCTCATGGGACTTCATTAACTGTTTACTGTTTAAGCACACACTAGGAATGATGTGTGCTGCTAATCTTTTTGTGTCTAAAACTTCTGGGCCAGTGTTTTATTCTTCAAGAAACAATAAGTGACTTTTTTTTTGTTTTCTTTATGTTATTTGTCTTTGTTTATTTGTCTTGTATCTGATTTGTATTACTTGATCATTGACATATATGTGTTATATCCATGGTGAGTATGACTGTTCTCTTTTTTTATTTGTCTTGTTCTTATATTGATTGTCCCTTTATGGCAGTGCTGAGTTGAGTTATGACTAAAGAAGACATAATAATTTAAAATACAATTTGGTCACACATGATTTATGTTCTTTTTTGTGCAATTTCCTCTTAAAACAATACTTGATTTATGACCACTGATGTTTTTTTTCCTCTTGGTTTAAAATACTGGCAGTGGCACACTAGTGTACATTATTTCATTTGGGCCATATGTGGAAAAATGCTGGCATAACTTGAAGGAATTCTTGTCCTAGGACAAAATGCTGCTAATATCTCATTGGAGGTAATTCTTGACACAAAGGAGGACAACCTGACATATGGGAGGGCAGCAACCATGACAGAATTCAGGCTCTGGCATACAGAGGTACTTTCTGAAATAAGGGTTACCTACGTCATATGGAGAGCATAAATGCCAATATTCTGACACTGGCATATTGCGAACACTTGTGGCATATAGGGAACCCATCATAGAATGTGGGCCCTGGAAGAGTGGAGTTAATTTTTGACATATGGGGACACCCATAGCATATGTTGAAAAATGAGGTCAGTTACTGGAGAGCACCTGATTTCAGTAGCCTGTCACACCACACCATGAAAAATGTTTAATATTTAATGAATGTTCTTTCAAAGCCTATGGCATTTCAACAAATTTATATGAAAATTGTGCTTTAAAATGCACTAGTAGATATTTCAGGGCACATATTATGCCCCAGAATATTCAACAATTGTCAGTGCTATATTATAGGTGTTATTTTTTTTTGATAAAGACATTTTTATTGGTTTTGCAAAAGATAAAACAAAATACATGCGTGTAACTGGGCGCCAACAGGCACCGAACAATGGTCAATCCCTAGTCTCAGACAATACACTGTGTGTGAAGCTTGTGCACCTCTCTGTAAAGTATCCCATGAATGCTTCCACCCATTAGAGGGGGAGAGGGAAGGGTCCATTTAGGCTCTTTCTGGTGCTGAGCCAGTCGACAGTGCAGGGAGGTTGAGTGTTGCGGCCTCCCATTTCCCCCATATCTTATCATATTTATTCGGGCACCCTCTGGCCTCGTAAATGAGTTTTTCACGTTGAGCACACCAATCCACTCCTCGTCTCCATTTAGTCAAAGCTGGTGCGCTTTGGGCTTTCCAGTCCGTCATTATGTCTCTTTTGGCCACTAGGCACGCCACCCCCAGAAAGGTTTGTTCCGCCCTCCTCAGTCCAGTGTCATCCATGATCCCCAGTAGGAGCGGCATTGGCGTCAACCCAATGTCTGTCTGTAAGGCCGTTGAGATCTCCATGGTAACAGCCCCCCAGTAAGCTTTAATAATTGGGCAAGACCATACCATGTGGAAAAAGTCTGCGTTTGGGTCCATACAACGTGGACAGTCAGCTGCGTCACGGAGACCTGCCCTGTACAACCTGACGGGTGTTAGGTATGCCATATGGAGATAGTAAGTCTGTATTAGTCGGAGACGGGTCGTCATCATTAAAGTGTGTGGGGCTGCTAATGCTTCGTTCCAGTCTACCTCTTCCATAGGACCCACCCACCCTTCCCATCTCTGGCGGAGTCCCTCCATGGAACCAGCAGTGGTGGCAATTAACGAACGATATATCTGGGAGACACCTCCTCTACCTAGGCTCCCCATCAGAGCTTTTGCCTCCATGGGGCTATACTCAGGTATGTTGTCCCCTGTCCGGATTTCTGTCAGCAAGGCGTGGCGGATCTGGAGGTACTTATGAAATTGCGTCTTGTTTAGTGAGAACATTTTCTGGAGGTCTTCAAAAGAGCGCATGTGTGAGCCGTCCCATACGTCGCCCAGTGTAGAGATACCTATGTTGTCCCACTTCTGGAATCCTTCCAATCCCGCTACTTATCTTAAGTGTATTCCCTGCCATAGTGGGGTCTGATGGGTGAGGCGCCCCCACCACCCTGTCACCTTTTGGGGCGTCCTCCAACCCCGCAGTACCACCCCGGTCACCTCCGGGGTCCCACGCGAGATCGGGCCTCCGTACAGAGCATCAAAGATCTTTGGATAACTCATGGTCTGAAGTTCTAGTCGATACGCCGGATCTGTCCATCCACCCCCTACCCAATCATTTATCACTAGTAGTTGCGTTGCTAGGTGGTAGTAATGGATGTTGGACATTCCCAATCCCCCCTCACAAACGTCCCTTTGGCAGGTTTTAAGCGCCAGTCGAGGACGGGTGCCATTCCATAAAAATTGCCGTGCCTGTGAGTCCATTTCTCTGAACCATCTCATGGGGATAGGGTAAGGGAAGTTCTGGAGGAGGTAAAGAAGTCTGGGGAAAACCATCATCTTATAAAGAGCGATTCTCCCATACAAATTAAGGGGAAGGTCACTCCAACGTTGGAGGTCATTTTTTATTCTTTTAGTTAATGGTGTGATGTTGAGCTCCCATGCTAGCTCAGGGAGCAAGGAGACATGCACGCCCAAGTATTTAAAGCTATTTCTACGTATTGGAATGTTTTGCTGCCAGTCTATACAGTCTCGAGATTGATGGAGAGGAACCAGCAAGGACTTACTATGGTTTAGGGTCAGCCCTGAGGCATCTGAGAAGAGATCTAAAATTTGTAGAATGCGGGGGCCACTTTTAGCCGGGTTTGAGATGTACAGCAGGACGTCGTCCGTGTACATTGCCACGCGATCCTCTTGGCAAACGGGCCAGGACCAGCCCTCTATCAGCGGGTCTTCCCGTAGCAATTTCGCCAGAGGCTCTATTATTAATGCAAAAAGCAGGGGGGATAGTGGACATCCCTGCCGGGTGCCAAGGCCAATAGGGAATGGGTCAGAGATTACTCCGTTCACTTGGACATGCGCCGTTGGATTAGAATAAAGTAGTTTCACTAATCCTCGGAATCTGGGCCCAAGCCCGTTTCTTTGTAGGACGTTTTCGAGGTGGGACCAGTCTACCGTGTCAAAGGCTTTCTCGAAATCGAGTAAAACCAAAGCCAGAGGGGTGCGAGACAGGGTCTTTTGATGCGCCAACGCTAGGTGTAGCCTCCTGATACAGTGCCTAGTGCTATGGGCAGGCATGAAGCCACATTGGTCAGGATGCACCAGCGTGGGCATAGCGTCTCTTAGTCTTGAGGCAAGGATTGAGGCTAATACTTTGACTTCAGTGTTCAGGAGCAAAATGGGTCGGTATGCCGAGCAGTGTTGCGACGGGGGTTGGGTCTTGGGGATCACTACTATTGTCGCTAGGTCAATCCCAGGAGGGAAGTGGCCCTTCCGTTCAGCTTCTTTGTACATGTTGAGCAGATGTGGGGCCCAGAATATCACTAAATTTCTTATATATCTCTGGCGGGAATCCATCAGGACCTGGGGTCTTGCCTGATGCCAGGTTGGCAATCGCACTGGTTATTTCTGTGAGGCTGATTGCCTCATCCATTCTACTCCTGGCCGTCTGGGAGACTCTAGAAAGAGTTATGTCATTCAGGAGGGGGGATTCCCTTTTAATGGTGGGCCGAGGGTGTTCTGCGTACAGGCGTGCATAATAAGAGGCAAAGCTCTGAGCAATCTCGATGGGCGCTTTGGAGAGAGCACCCGAGTCGTCTCTAATCTCAGGTATGATTCTATTGGCCAGGGGGCGGGTGGCCAGCCAATGCAGAAGTTTTCCATTCTTGTCCCCCCAACCATATATTCGGGCGGCCGATGCTCTCCATAGGTGTTTTGCTGACTCAAGGACTAAGTGTCTGATTTCCTCTCGGGTCTTAGTGAGTTGCCTCAGAGTAGAGGCCGAGGATAAGGTCGTTTGTTGGCGCTCCAGATTTAGTGCCTCAGCCTCCAACTCAGACACTCTTGAGTCCCGAGCACGTTCACGTGCACGAAGAAGACACTTGGCATGCCCTCTTAGTGTGGCTTTGCAAGCGGCCCATATTATACCTGGGGACTGGACCGTTCCCAAGTTCAGCTCAAAATACTGAGCAAGGCGGTCTCTTATTTCAAGGGTATATTCGTTATCTTGTAAGTACCATGCATTCAGGCGCCACAATGGGCACTTGGCGGGGTCTGTTTCACCCAGTCGGACTCGCACAGGTGCGTGGTCTGAGAACCCTCGTGGCAGTATATCAGCCCCCGTGACACTGATGATGTCTAGTGCGGGCATAAATATTAAATCAATTCTGGAATGTGTCCAGTGGGCGGCTGATGTGTGTGTGTATTGACGTTCTTTAGGGTGCCAGGTTCTCCATACCTCGCAGAGGCTGAGGCTCTCCACCCATCCGTTAAGACTCGCAGCCCGGGAGGCCCTACCAGCGGTAATGTCACCGGATATATCCAGTCTGGGGTCCAGAACAGCATTAAAATCCCCTCCTATCAACGTGGTTCCCTGGGGGAGTCCCGCTACCACCTGGCGGAGTGAGAGTAGGAAGGCGTCGAATCCCGCTGGGGGGGTGTATGGGCATACAAGGTTCAGCGGTGAACCGTGAAGCACCCCTGAAGCTATTATGAATCTGCCCTGTGGGTCAGACAGCGTAGATGTAATCACCATAGGTAGTGAGCGGCTAAGTAGGATGGCCACTCCCCTGGAGAAACCTGCGTGGTAAACCCTATCAAATCCTCCCCGTGTGAGCATAGGGCATTTAGTTCCCAGGAGATGAGTTTCCTGCAGTAGGACCACTGAGGGGGAGTATCTGCGGAGGGTGTTGAAAACTGCGGATCGTTTGATCTTATCTAAGAGCCCGTTTACATTCCAGGAGATGATTTGTGTCAGTGAGGACCAGGCGTGGGCTGCGCGGGTGTCATATCTTGTTGGGTGTCTGTCAGTGGAAACAGGGATGAGCGCTTAAAACATAACATTGAGGTATTAAACCTATAGTAAATACGTGACTGAGTGCTACTATCTAATCCCAACTGAAACTTCTCACCCTCCAACTGCCCCCCACCCCATACTCCCACCCTGGAAGCATCTGTTGCCCCTGTACCCAACCAGAACATAACAGCCAGTAAGACTGTCGTGGGAGTGGAGTGGTGGACCCCTCCATTCAGTCGGATCATTCTGCAATCATCAGTGAAAAGTCGTCAAATCGTATTTGGCGAACCCCGAGGGGCCACCGGGTCATCCGATGACGCGCCTCAGGGGGCCCCGCAAGGGCGGTTTGTTCCCCTTGATCCTCTCCATGTGTCACAGTGAAAACTCCGTATAACAGTTCAGCCAAGCACCGGGGTCTGGCTCAGACGTCCGTCATCCTCGGCTCGTACCTGGTCCTGCACTTCTGGGGACTCAATGGAGGTCCTCTCCACCCGGGAGCTAGGGTCTCCAGCCATCCCTTCAGTTCCAGGAACGGCTAGATCCTCCTGCATCCCTTTCCGAGATCTGGTGCGCCTCCGGCTCCTTCGGGGTCCCCCCAAAGGGGGGGGCCTATCCCAAGCGGGCTCTCCTTGTTTCAGGGCTCCCCTTCGGGCTCCAATGCCCTCCTCGGTCAGCCAGTCCCATGCCTCCTCCGGAGATTCAAAGAAATGCGCCCTACCAGCCATATTGACCTTAAGCCGCGCAGGGAAGAGGAGCATGTATGAGAGTTGCATTGCTCTAAGTTTTTGTTTGACTTGCTCGTACGATCGGCAGCGGGTCTGGACCTCCCGTGTGTAGTCCGGGAATATCAAGATCTTATGGTTCTCCCATTGAAGATCCTCCAAGCGTCTCGCCTCTTTAAGGATATTGTCTCGATCTTTAAAGTTAAAAAAACGTGCGATCATCAGGCGCTTCGGGCCACCCGGAGGGGGACGCGGTGCAAGGGCTCTGTGAGCGCGTTCAATTGCAAACCAGGGTGAAAGGGCCTGGTCTGGTATCCAGGTCTTGATCCAGCGCTCCAAAAATTCTGATACTTTATCTTCCTCCGCGCCCTCCGGGAATCCGATAAAACGCAGATTGTTGCGTCTCGATCGATTTTCTGCATCCTCTGCACGGCGGTGTAGCTCGCTAGTTCGAGTCTGTAGCTGGGCCACTTTTGTTTTAAGATCAGCCAGCTCGTCTTCGGTCTGGGAGACCCGGCCCTCCACTTCAGTAATTCGGCTCACTGCATTTCTGAGGTCCTGCCTGATAAGGCCCATGTCCTCACGCACTTCCCCAATTCTGGACTCCACAGCCGATTGCGACGACTGAATTGCTTGGAGGATGGCGCTCACTTCGTCAAGCGCTGGGCCTCCACTGGCGGTTTCCCCTTCTCTTCTGGGGCCCGCTGGCATCGTGAACTTGTCGATCTTTTGCTGGGAGGTCGGGGGTTGTTTGTTTTTCTTTGTCCTTTCCCATTCTGTCTCAGGAAGTTGGGGGCAGCCAGTCGTCACCCAGATTCACCTCGTCCAGGTTCCTGCGTCCGGGCCGCTTCGACAGGGGACCGCCTCGGAGGGAGTCCAGCGGCGGGGTATCAAAGCACACGCGGGTGGGCACCGACCCAGTCACCCTCCTGGGGTCTGGCGGGCACTGATCCCCTCCACTTCTTTAATTCACACCGCCAGGCGACCACCCAGTCCCGCGTCGGGTCCCGCCTCGCGCCTCCAGGTCGTCAGGGGCTCGCATGACTCTCTGCCTTCCCCGCAGTCCAGGACGTCTCCAGCAGCTCCCCCCGCCCGGGGTCGGTCGAAAAGCGTTGCCTGCACTGCGCCCCCAGGATGTGGCTAGGGCACAGAGAGGTCTCTCGGTATCAGTCGGGATGGTGGGTTTTGTTCTTTCATGGATTCAAGCGCCCAGTGTATTGTTCTGATTGGGAGTCTTTCCCCGCCGAGCTCGTGTTTGGGTATCTTTGTTTTCTTCCGAGAGGGGGGAGGGGGGACCCCCCACTTCCCAGTCCAGATTTCTTTCGCCTCCCAGGGCCCAAAGCCAGCGGCCACCGGGGGGCCACCTACTCCGCCCCAGGCGCTCAAAGTCAATGACTGGGAGCCGGAGTGCCTCACTTGGCAGCCTCTTTGTTGAGTTCAGTTTTACCTCTCGGGGCCCGGCATACCTGTATGGCGGGGTCCGGCCTCCGAGAGTCTTTCAGCCGCTGCTCGTGCGTTCGCGGCCCAATCCACTGGGGCCCGGGTCCCGGTGCACAGCGCCGGTGCCTCCGGCGTCAATCCCTCCACTCGGGACGGCCGCCCGGCGAGCAAGCTCTCCACAGGAGCGCGGCCGGCGTCGCGTTCACGGCCCCACCTTGACTCCCGGGCCTCGTTCAGTCCGGACGGAGGAGACCCCCTCGCGTCTCAGGATGTCCCTCACATCTCCCGGACCCCCGCGCAAATGCACAGCGGGGTCCGGGTCGCCAGGAGCCTTCGTCAGTCGTCCTCACCGCAATCTCGTTTCGCTTTGCATCGGCCCACAAGGGGCCCGGGCCTCGAAGCGCAGGGCCGGCGTCTCCAGCGTCCTCCACCGAGCGGCCGCGTAAGCAGGAGAGCTCCTCACCTCGGGTTCGGCAGAGCGCCGCAGTCTCGGCCGCCATCTTGAATTTATCGAACCGGTCACGGCTGGTGCTTTTACGGCTCAAATATGCCGAAGGTGGTTTCAGGGGGGATCTCTGGGGTCCAGGAGCCGATGGGCATCCCTCGGGCAGCACCAGTAGTGTGGATAATGGCAGCTTCATAGGGCGGATGACGGAGGGGTCCAGAGCACTCTTAGAGTGCGACCGCCATCTTGACGCCTGAAGCCACGCCCCCAGGTGTTATTTTAAATATATATATTTGTCTGTGTTGTGACATTAATTATGCAGTTATTATAATGAACTTCAGCAATATTAGTTATTGTGAGGCAATCAAGGTTAAGGTCATCTGACATGATTTCCTATTTTAAAAAAATCAAGGTAAAGGGTCATATGTCACTTTCTGAGATGTCATTAAGGTCAGAGATTATCTCATGTCAATTGAGTTACACCTGGCATTTTGGTGACCTCCATAAACATATGGGACTGGAGGCGGGCAACAGCATAAAAAGATTTAATGATCCCTTTTTACTACATTCTGTTCTGTTTAATATTTTTCATTACAGAGTTGTAAGATGCCAGGTATATGGGTGGTACAAACCAGCATTGAGCAATCATTTATCAAGGCACAGTTAAGTTGTGAAATACACTTACAATTAATGTCTAAAGGTAGCAAGCAGGGAAAGATCCACCGGCAATACTATGTTGGTTTACTTGCAGTATATTGTCTTGCTTGTGGTCTGTGCAGATTCAGCTTACTTCAGTTTTTATTTATTTTATGAACATATCTGTGTATGCCTCAGTGATTGCAAGGCAAGCTCTTCCCCATTATCTTTCCCTTGTTATCCAGAGAGCTAGTTGAAAAGTCTAGTTGGAGCTTTAGACGCCTTTTTTTTTTTTAAGCTGAGGGCTTACGCAGTTGCTGGGCTAATGCATCTCGCTTCCCTCTCTGCCCTTCCATATTCACGGCCATGTGTCTGTTTCAGATCTGATCTAGTGTGGTATGTAGCCTGCCACCATCTATTAAAAAGGGTAAGTGTCCGCTTTTCTGGCTTGTGTGGTTTTGGCTCACAAATTGTTGTTGCTATTCTCGTCTTCTGTTCACTGCTGACTGAATGAGTACTGAAGTGGAAGATGGCGTCTTTCTGTACATTGACCTATATATGTTTTCCTTATGGTCTCATCCATGCCTAGCCCTCCTGATTGCCTCAGTTGTGGGGACGAACCCAGACTGAGGGTTAACTTGCTGTTTGTCTCAACCAATGCACTGCCTGTTTTTTTTTTTTTTTTTTACTGAATAGTGTCCGCCATGTTACATGTGGTTACGTATGTGGTTTGGTCACCTTTTTGCTGTGCCATTTTTGATGATTCCAAAATGTGTACAGTCTACCAGTGATGTCTGTTTTTGTAATGGTATTGTAAACTTCCCCCTCATGGCTCACTGGTAGAAATACATATAATTTCTGCTGCATACCCTGACGCACTTGTCACCTTATTGACTGCTAACTGGATGAGCAACAAGAATGGTTTTGGGCCACTACTCTTCCCCACCTGTTATGATCCTTAAGGGATGCTCTGGAGACCTTCAAATTAATCTGCAGAGTGCCCCCCTAGCAACTACCTGAGATTTCCTAGCTTGGTTTTGTAAAAGGGTTACACCGTCTTGACCCTAGAAGAAGTCTTAATCTTATTGCCTGGCACTGCCAAAGTTTAATCACTGACTTAACCCTTGTTGGTGGACTACATATAGTTGGCTCCCCATTGGTTAAGTGCCCTTCACTTCTGCTGCTGTATTATCGTAGCATGAGCCTCAGTGCCGCTTCTAACCCAGTGCTCAGCATCTGCTACTAAACCCCCGGTACTTTCCCTGCCAGTGAATGGCAAGCTTTCATCTGAATTGTGGCAGTAGCGTCCCTGGGTCCCAGAAGATTAATGTGATCCTGTGATCAGCCACCTTTTAGGAGTGTTGTGCTGTTCCCCTATAACCTGGGCAGGACCTCTGTGTTTGTGCCTAGGAATGGCTACCCCCTGCGTCTGCTGTTGCCTCCTTTAGTGTCACACACCACTATCACATCACTGGTGGTCACTCGCACCACCACTGGAATAGTTGTGCAGTATGAGGACTTCCATCATTCTTCACTGGTGTTAGACTTGGCCCTCTCTGCAGGGTCATACCCAAACCCTTTTTGCCTTCACACCTCCTGTTTTCTGAAGCCGATTTTTTTGGCTTTTGGGACTCTGTGCACTTTACCATGCAATCCGTGCAAAAGTGCTTGTGCTGTCTCCTTTAAACATGGTCAAATTAGCCTACACCCAATTGACATATTTAATTTTCCTATATGTCCCTAGTAAAGTGGTACTACACGTACCCAGGGCCTGTAAATTAAATTCTGCTAGTGGTTCTGCAGCACTTATTGGCCACCCATGTAAGTAGCCCTTTAAACTATGTCTCAGGCCTGCTTTTGTAGCCGGTGTGCTTCTTTAAACTGCCATTTCTCCATTGCAAAATAAACCTTTTGCCAGTCCTAAACTCTCCTTTTTAATACATATAGGTCCACTTGGGGTGGGCCCTAAATAGCCCATAGGGCAGAGTGTAGTGTATTTAAAGGTTTGGGCTTGTACTTGTAAGTTGTACATGTCCTGATAGTGAAAAACCTCTTACATTCGTTTTTCACTACTGAGAGGCTTACCTCTCTCATAGGATAACATGGGTTGACCTTATTACATTTAATATGTGGTAACTTTAGATTGGGAGTAGGTAGAAATATCGAATTTGTTTTCGAAAGAACTGACTTGAAAATATTCCCTAATGGTAAAGTCTGATTTTAAGTCACAATACTGAAAATTCTTTTTTTTTTTTAGATAGTTGGCCTTTTTTGCCTAACCGTTTGGTGCCTGCAGCTTGTTTTCTGGGTCACATAATTAGGTATCGTTGAAATTTGCCTTTGTGTAATCCTCCCAGATGGCCACACAAAAGAGGGACTGGGTGTTGGCAGCATGGACCATCCAAGCCAGTTTGGAGAAAGGGGGTGGAGTTGTGCACAGCCCTACGTGCACTTCAAAGACTGTGCCTCAGCTCACACAGAAAGAACTTCACACCAGCCAATTGTGCCCCCAGACAGACTGGGACTAAGGCAGAGAAGCAGGGAATTCCAGACACTTCTACTGGGGGGAAAACTCTGCAAGTTATCTCCACTTCAAAGCAGGCATCAGATATATCAAACAGACCCCTTGACGAACTCTTCAGTTCACTTCTGGACCCATGGAAAGACTCTCCCAAGACTGCCCTGCCACCTGTGGCATGCTTTGTATTTCAGAAGACTACCCTGCTGCCCTCAGAGGACTGCCCTGCTGCTTGTGACCAGCTGTCCTGTGTGAACCCAAGACTTCCAAAATGACTCCAACGGCTAATTGGCTTAGCTCCTGATCAGAGTCTCAGGGAAAAAAACTCTGGCCATTTTGAGCCTGCATCTGGACCCAGCCTGAGTGAGTCTTGACCCTCCATGTGGTGCCCCTCCAGTCATTGACCCTTGGAAGTGGTGCTAAGAGTGCTCAGATACCCAAATGCAAAACGTGGGACTTGAAAAATGTTCTGCCAAAAAGAGCACTGAAAACGGAGAGGAGACTTCAACCCACTAGCTCGTTGATCTGCCCAAGGTGAATCACCGGACGGCCTGACTTCATGGCAGCTCCAGCTATGTTCTTCTCTGCAGCAGCATGCCATGTTCAACAGCTCCTCGCATGAGAGGCGTCTGGTCTCATGGAGCCATCATTGGCTACAGCCTACAACTTAGACCTAATGAAGATCGTCAACTGCCTTAAAAGAGACTAACGGAGGGAAAACTCCATCACAAACGTAACGGATATCCCATCTGCCTTATTACAATCTCCATAGAATATCATGGGATTGTAATAATGCGAGCTGGACAGCCGTTACGTTTGTGACAGAGTATTCCCCTCCGATGAGACCTAAATCAGGCCCTAAGTCCAAATGTAGAAATCTTCACCACAACTTTGCCCAGCGGCTCCCAAATGATGACGCCTTCCCTTCTGACATCGCCAGTTACCTTGCCCCGCTGTGCTTTACCTTATCAGATATTTTTCTTTAAAAAATGTTCTATGTCCTAAGGTAAGTGGAGACCGGGCCCAATCCACTTAGCGTATTTGAACTGCTCTCCATCGTGGTCAGCCATACCTTTTGTCTTTGACTCCGTCTCGCTCAACTAGATGTCTGCAGTTGGTACTTTGATGATTTAGGTGCTATTTTTCATGTTAAACATTCATAACTCTGGTTCTACTGATTGGATGTTTGCTGTTTTGTTGTCTCAGAATTTATTAAATTTTACTTTGTTTTTCTAAATTAGGTTGGGATTTTTATTCTATTGTGTTTTCACTCAATAGTCGTATAAGTGCTACATCAACACTTTTCTCATTGCCTTTAAGTTAAGCCTGACTGCTTTTGTGCCAAGCTACCAGAGGGTTAAGCACAGGTTAATTTAGTGACTTTTTATGGTTCACCTGACAGGGATTCTGGCTGTTGCTTGAGTAGGGTCCCCCCCCCGCCCCCAATCAACAACTCTTTTTCTCACAAGTGGGAACAGAGCAGTTCGGGAATGGTGCCTCTGGCTCACGGCTGACTATGAAAGCCTTGTTGCCTCCTCCATTCACTGGCATTGTGCTGCTTCCTCTGCGCATCCATAGCTGCATCACCTCTTGGAAGAGAGCCCAGCAGGTCAGTGTGCCTTTTCTATCTGGGTATTGATGCATTATTCACAGTTTGGTGATTGTGCTGCAGATAATCGGGTGAGACTATCTACTACTCCATGCCTTGCCCTGAATCTGTCCTTTCCTTACAAAAAAAAGTTGTTTAATCTGCTTATCCAGATCAAAGTAGCATAATGGAATTGCGGATGCCTGTGGAGCCTTGTGCCTTCCGAATCTGAGTCAGCTTTGCAGAGCTTATGTGAAATGGCAACTCTGGGAGTCGGCAAATAATGCAGACAAAATGTGTATCCTTATAGGGGATATGTTATAGACCCTTCTGGGACCCCCTCCCCCATGCCCAACCTGTGCTGAGATAATGTCACTAGTGCTCCATTATATCGCCTTCCCCAGTTGTGTTTGTGTTGTGGCGCCACAATTCCAGAGACGGATCCAAACTGCCACTTGGTTCTGCTTTGAATGAGTCTCTGCACTCTGTGAAACCAAGTTGTGACCATGAAGCATGTAACTACTAAATGGCTACTGTGAGACTTTGCAAATCCATGGTTGGAGCCCTGGAAAGATGTATTGTTTTTTTTGGCAGCATTATCTACTGTTTTGTGACCTTTGGACATTATCCTGCTGGTCAGAGGTTGCTCACCTCGCCCCCCCCTTACACCTGTTTCCCATTTTCTATGGCACACTGAATCATTAGGCATTTGCGGATCCCTGAAACTGTTGAAAATGGTGCACACAATAAATGCATTCGCTTGCAGCTGGCGGATGAGATGTGAGGGCCTGTGTATCATGCATTGAAAAAAGATTTTAAAACAATATCACCTTTTATGAGCATATGTGTTTATTTTTTAAGTTTATCATCAGATCCTTTAATAATGCAGAGCAGTGGAAATTTGCCTTTCAGTTATGCTTTTTTTGCCAAGTTACCGGGACCCTTCAATGGCAATGTAGGACTTTATGTAGCACACCTTTTTGACCATGGTAATAGTACCTCATCGGTGTTCCTGCTCCCAAAATTACCTGTAACCATAGTATCAGGAATGCTGTAATATTACACATTTGATCCTAAGGGTCCCCTGATAAATGGGAAATTGTGCAGATTTCTTACTGTAATAACCCTTTTTTTCTAACTGTCCACCTTTTAGAAGGTGATAGGCCGGAGTTTGGGGGCAGAGTATGGTGGAGTGACCAGAAATACAATATTCCTGCATCCCCTTTAATTTTCGAAGCGGCTAAAACACGGTTTCGGGCCGAAGCTGGAATATTACACGGACCGCAAAATGAGTTCTGGGGTCCGAGCAACAGGGATTTGAACGCCGAGAAGCGAACTGCTCAGTCACCCTGAGTTGGGGACTCCTGAATTCCTTACAAGCAGGTCACCTTCTGGACCCGTCTTGCAAAAAGCTGCTGTTTGCTCAGTGCCTGCATACTGAAACTTCCTGAGTCGGCTAAGAACAACATGTTCTGCCCCTTAGATTGGACAAACGGCAGAAAGGCCAGGCTTACTTTCCCGTCCTTAGAAGTTCTTATCTGCTCAGACCACCTCTACCGCACTGATACATTTTTAATGGAAGCATCAAATGAAAGGACAAGCTATTAAAAACTTTATCAAGGAACAGGCACGAGGAACAGATGTGGAGAAGCAGATTTCTGGACACCCTCCCTCCTCTGAGATGACCTGCAGGCGGCCGTGGTGCGGCTGAAGTGTAGTTCAAATTGAATTATAAATCTTCTTCCCTTCTAACATTTTTTTTTAAATGGGTCACGGCGGTAAGCCATAAAGTAATGCCATTATGCCGCACATTACATTACCTTTATCGCAGCGTCGATCATGTTAGGGATGGGAGAAGATGATTACAAAACGGAGTAAATAACCCATGCATTTGTTTTGATAATATTGTTTTTAATAAAACAGTATTAGGTTTATTAAATAAAAGTCGTGCTTACCGTTTCCAGGATTGTTTGCCAGAATGTTCCCTGCGTTATGTTAAAAACACGGGCCCATATTTATACTTTTTTAGTGCCGCATTTGCGTCGTTTTTTGACGCAAATGCGGCGCAAACTTACAAAATACATTTATACTATTTTAGCGCCGCATTTGCGTCGTTTTTGACGCAAAATCGGCGCAAACTTACAAAATACAATGGTATTTTGTAAATTTGCGCCGCATTTGCGTCAAAGAACGACGCAAATGCGGCGCTAAAAAAGTATAAATACGGGCCATGGTATTTTACAACCTTAACAATGAAAGATATCTTTTAGAGCAATAAAAGTGAAACCGTTGTATATATTTGCGATGATTGCAAACGTAAGGTTGTTGGTAGCTGCTCTACATGCAAAATCGAATAACAGTAAATGGTGGCCCTACAAAGAGTTTAATAAAAAGTTGCCTATGTATAACATAAGGCCTGTGGTTGCTGTGATTGAACAGAATGAATTTCAGTTTTACATCAACAATGAGACCTGTCCAGTACGATCCCATTTTGGTTGTGTGTGCCAATGTTTATTTTATTTCCACAGACATAATCATAAGGGATTGCAGAACAGCCCACTTTTACCAAAGGGTGGATATGCTGCTTAAATTGTGTTCTATTACAGCCTAGGCAAATTTTGCCAATATATTCATGTCCCTCAACATATTGCCCCTTCCTTGAGTGCACAAATGCCTGCTTGTTAACTATGGGAAAGCGCTGTGTTAACTAAGGAAGTTGGAATTCACAGTATTTGGGCACTACTGCTCGCACTGATCCCACCCCACCTTACCCTAACTGAAGTGCAAGGATGCTTGTGGTGAGCGCACGGGGCCCCAAGAGCTCAGCAGGGTCCCAAAGATCCTGAATCACTAAGAGATAGGTGAGTCAGTCCTGCTAGGTATTTGGCCTTTCCTGGGTCTGTACCCCTCTCAAACCCAATGCAAGACCTCTGAGTAGGTGGAAGGGGATTCTGGTGTCTTCAATTGAATGCAGAACGAGAGCAATGTTTAAATACATTTTGTAGTGTGATACAGTAACACTAACAACCTTTGTTTGAAAATCCATCTCACATAGTCATCATTGCTTGAATGGGGTTTAAAAATAGTTGTGAAAATTGTTTAAATACCCGCTCCATATTGCATGATCCTGCACAGCGAGCAGTGTTGGTAAGTTCCAATGGAGTTCGGAGGAGCCTACCAATAAAATTTGTTTTTAAATGTGATGAAAAGATTAATTGTACAGCACAATTCGCCAAATGTAATGGGTGAAAAACACACAGATTATACCAGACGTTCTGCAGTGAAACCCCCGTAATATTACACTGTGCCTAGATCTACCTCTGAGAATTGTTTTTCCACAGCAGCAAATCGTTGTACATTCTTGTAAGTAAATCGTTTGATGCTCTCTGGGTTTTTTTTTTTTGCCCTGAATGAACTGAGGATCTGTCAGACCATCCAGCTCAGAAAACGGCCTCCTGTACTCCAGACTATTATAAATGATCCCTTTGTTCCTAATGGTTTGTCCAACCTGTGATGTAAAATAAGACTGCAGATTTAAAGAGGTGCTAAAGAAACTGCATATAATACCAGAGCCCTTCCTGTCTAAATGACGCAACTTTACTATGACATAAATATTTAAAAAATATTTTCAGCAAATATATCAACAGGTCCTCTTGTTGGTGTTCCAGTGTCTTAACCCCCAGGGTGCCCGGTACGAGCTGGTCCTGTCCTCAGCCACGGTTCCCGTGTGCCGAGGACGAGAACAGCTCATCCTGCACCAGGCCCACGAGGGGAGCGCTAGCTCTCCCCGTGAGCCTCCCACCCACACCCCCTGTCAGGGATGGAAGGGGAATCGCTTCCCCTTCCACCCCCCAGTGACGTCTGATGACGTCAGCACGCAAATCGCGTGCGGACCTCATCAGAGGTCACCTTCCATTTCCAGCGCGATCCGAAATAGAAATGCGCAAAGCATTCTCTCCCAACCGGGAGGTGGGCGCAGGCAGAGGCATGAAAGGAAAGCCCTTTCCTTCCATGTTGCAGAAATGCCCACTAGGTACCAGGGATCTTTTTTTATTTTTTTATTATGATTTATGTATGAGGGGAGCGGGCCCTTTTGTCAATGGCCGCTCCCCAGGGGAGCAATATATCACTAGGCCGATCTGTCCCCAGGCGGGGCAAAAGCCGTAGACACCAGGGAGTTTTTTAAAATTATGTTATGAATGAAGGGGAGCGACCCCTTGAGCAAGGGTTGCTCCCCTGGGGGGGAATTTATTATGAGGCCCTTTCTGTACCCCCTCCCCCCCCCCTATTTTAATTAGGCTAATCTGCCGGGGGGTGTGGGGCAGAATCCACTAGACACCAGGAATCATTTTTTTTTTTTTTTTTTTTTTACATGTGGGGAGCGACTCCCTCAGGCAAGGGTCACTCCTCTGGGGGCAAATTATTTTTTGGCTATTTCTGCCCCCCTTGAGGGCAGATTGGCCTATTTATTTAGGCCAATCTGCCTCCAGGAGGCAGAAAACACTAGACGCCAGGGATTCTTTTTAGTCAGTTTCACGCAGGGGGAGCTACCCCTTCGGCAAGGGTCGCTCCCCTGGGGAGCAAATGTGGCAGATCGGACAATTTGAATTAGGCTGATCTGCCCCCAAGGGGGGCAGAAACCACTAGGCACCTGGGAATTATTTTATTTTTTACAGATGGGTAGCAACCCCTTAGGCAAGGGTCGCTCCCCTGGGAGGCACATTTATTTTGGGCCATTTCTGCCCCCCTTGGGGGTAGATCAGCCTATTTCTATTAGGGCCATCTCCCCCCAAAGGGGACAGAAAGCCCACCAGAGACCAGGGAAGAATTTTTTTTATTTTTTAAAAGAGGGTGGGGTATGGCCATACCCCCACCCAAAATAAATGAGGACAAAGTTGTTCTGCCCACCCGGTGGACAGATGGGGCAATTACCCCCAATCCACTCACAGGGAGCTGATGGGGCGGGGGGGGGGGCAGAAAGCCTACTAGATGTCAGGGAATTAAATAGTGAGGTGGGGCCACAACCCCATCTGAAGGGGGTAACAGACTTTCAGCTCTCCCCCACACACTAAAACATCTTATCCCACGGCAAGCAAGAAGACATTTGATTATTTGGGGTTTTGGTTTTACAATTGGGCCATGAGAGCTTGTTTACCTCTCAAAATCGTCCCACTTGGAATGGTGAGGGCTGCACTTTTTGGACTTTGGGATGCTGCCATGTCGTAAAATCTACAAGACCTAGACACATCTGAAAACTAAACATCAGGGTGAATCCAGGGTGGTGTGCTTCACATGCACCCAGCACCATTTTCTTACCCACAATGCCCTGCAAACCTTCAACTTTGCTTGAAATCACATATTTTCCCCACATTTTTGTGATGGAACCTTCCGGAATCTGCATGAATCCACAAAATTCCTGCCACCAAGCATTGTCACATCTATACCAATAAAAATTCTGCCCCACTGGTCAGCCTAAAAACTTTTTTTTTTTCAAACTGCCCTTTTGTACCTGCGTTGGTTCCCACTCATTTTCAACATGTTTTCGGCTCTTCTCTGTCACAGGCACTTGACCCACCTACACAAGTGAGGTATCATTTTTAACAGGAGACTGAGGGGAATGTTGGTTGGAAGGAAATTTGTCCCGGTGTGGTGATCCCACACAGAAATGTGGGAAAAATGTAATTTTTTTGCTGAATTTGAGGTTTGCTGAGGATTCTGGGTAAGAAAACACTGGGGGATCCACGCACGTCACACCTCCCTGGACTCTCTCGGGTGTCTAGTTTTCAGAAATGTTTGGGTTTGGCAGGTTTTCCTAGATGGCTGCTGAGCCCAGGACCAAAAATGCAGGTGCCCCCGCAAAAACAGGTAGTTTTGTATTTGATAATTTTGATGTGTCCGCGTAGTGTTTTGGGGCATTTCCTGTTGCGGGCACTAGGCCTACCCACACAGATGAGATACTATTTTTATCGGGAGACCTGGGGGAACGCTGGGTAGATGGAAGTTTGTGGCTCCCCTCAGAATCCAGAACTTTGTAGCACCGAAATGTGAAGAAAAAGTGTTTTTTTGTCAAATTTTGAGGTTTGAAAATGATTTTGGGTAACAGAACCTGGTGAGAGCGCCACAAGTCACCCCATGCTGGGTTCCCCTAGGTGTCTAGTTTTCAAAAATGCAAAGGTTTGGTAGGGTTTCCTAGGTGCAGACTGAGCTAGTGTCCAAAATCCACAGCTAGGCAAAAAACAGGTCAGTTTTCTTTGGGAAAATGTGATGTGTCCATATTGTGTTTTGGGACATTTCCTTCCGTGGGCACTAGGCCTACCCACAAAAGTGAGGTACCATTTTAAATCGGGAGACTTGGGGGTAATACTGGGTGGAACAAAATTTGTGGCCCCTTTTAGATTCCAGAACTTTCTATCACTTAAATGTGAGGAAAAAGTCTGAGTAAAAAAATGTTGGGGGATCCACGCACGCAACACCTCCCTGGATTCCCCTGGATGTCCAGTTTAAAAGAATGTCTGGATTTGGTAGGTTTTCCTAGATGAAGGCCACACCCAGGACCAAAAACGCAGGTGCCCCCCCTCCCCTGGAAAAAGAGTTCGTTTTGTAATAGATCATTTTGATGTATCCACATCCTTCTGTGATGTTCCAAACACTAAAATTGTGAAAAGAAACACACTAAGGTTATGTTAAAAAGACCCCTCACCTACCAACAAAATTGGTGTCATGCTTCATCATCGGGGTCCCACCCGAGACACCTAGCATGTCACGGGTGTGCTGCGATGCCTGATTACAGCGGAGCAGGTTTTGTCATTCTTACCACACATACTGGTTGGATTTGGCACAAGGGTGAGTGATGTTTCAGTAGATGAAATTTTATTAACAAGAGATTTCACAAAAATGAATTGCACTGTTAATAATTGAAAGGCCAAAAAACTGAACCAATGACTTACAGCTTGTGAGCTGTAAAGCCACGCCAAAGCACCAACTGCTTTACAGTCCATTCATACACCCTTCATACATGACATGCACAAGACCATTCACGCCGACAGCCGCGGGCCCAGCACATTACAACACTAGCATCAACAGGCAGCGCCATTCAAGGGCCCATCACTTTCATACGCCCACATGCCTGATACAGCTATCACAACAGATAATGAGTGTGTGGACTGGTGTTTGGCTGGCAGTGTGTTGCATAGGCTAACAGCAAGTCACTATTTACACCACCAGCCAAGCGCCACACCACGCACACCGTCAACCAAGCACCACCGCATTACTTCTTTTTAAACAACAAAGAAACCACCTACTAATTTATAAATAAGTACAAAACTACAAACACGTTCGTATCTGGACCACCCCTGAATTAGTTGTATATAAGGAGTCTTTGCAAGATCTATTGGATAGACCAAACGTACTTTCTATCCTTTGGTTCAAATACATTTCGGATTGGTTTCATACCTTGGGACTTAGTGACTTTTGGAGCCAGCCCCATAATTTAAGGAGGGCTCACAAGGAACATTTGATATCAGTTTACTGGTCCCATGTTAGGAACAATTATCTGTCATGCACTTCATATGGTAGGTTGACATCCCAATTTCTCGATTTCAAGTGGTATCCTCACTTTGAACCCTTTCTCGATTTGATTTCTGATCAACTAAGCAAAAGTCTGTATGTTCGGTTCAGGTATGGATGCCTTCCCCTGAAGTCTTTTACTAGTTCATGGTGCTCTACTCCACTAACCGATCAATGCCCAAGTTGTAACGGCCCTGCAGAAACTGTAGTGCACTTTATGTTTATTTGTCCTGCCTATGGGCTCGTTCGGCGGAAATGGCTCCGCCCCGCCTGCAGGAATATGGGGTTGAGAACGTGTAAAGATGCCCTAAGGTTGATGATGAGAGACTGCTCCTCCTTTTTAACTTGTGCGGTCAGCAAGTTCCTTGCGTCCGCATGGCACATACATACATATTTCTTAAAAAAACATAGTGACTTGCCATTAATTGAACATCGATCTCAACTTATTTAATTTAACTATTGTCTATATAATAGTTTTAAGCTCAATGAGTCTTTTATCAAACTAACAATGAGGAAGCTAAAGATCGACGATTCTTCCTCACATATAGGAGGGAAGACGCATGTGAAGATTTACATTAATACTTTTTTGTATATATGCAGATTTTTTATATTTTTATTTTCATTATTACTTTTTAACCTTTGACATTATATATTTATTATGTACAGATCATGGTTTTATTGCTGTAAGTTATTGCTTTGATGGTTAAATTAGACCGAATAAAGCTTGTGTGAACATTACAAACACAAAAACTCTAACTCAATACATGACAGTAATGTCAACCGTGAAACTGAACATATGAAATTATAAAACAGGCAGTTTACGCTAACGGTAGTTACCAGCAATTCTGCTCGGTGTAGTAACTTCTGAAACAGCCAGCCACACACAGCCCGGTTTTTGAAGGACAGTCATGGCAGTACATCCGGCTCTCCGTCCGGATACCTCTTTGGGCACAGACTCTACATTTCTTAGTGGGCAAGTCTTTTTTTGGTGTGGGAGGAATGTGTGATCAGGAAAGTGGTGATCTTTCAATCTAGCCACATCCTCCACCACTGCTACTCTAGGAACTCTTGCCTGTTCCACCACAATGAGGCTCTCTATCACCGACTCCCGGAATTTAACAAATTTCATCCTTGATTCAGGGGAACAATTCCTTGAACACAATGAAAGCATTAAAAGTTGCCAAATGAAACAAATGGATGGCCAACTTTGTATACCACATGTAAGACTTACGAAGAGCAATGTAATCTTCCAACCTCTGATCTATTCTATCAACACCACCCATGTGCTTATTGTAGTCCAAAATGCACGCAGGTTTGCGCACTTCCACAACCTGACCCCAAACATTCACAGTGGAAGTACTCTCATCATGGATGGTAGTTAGCATGCACATCTCCCTCCTGTCTGCAAATTTAGCTAGCAGCTCATTATTACGAAAGGCACTGCCCCCTCTCAAGTTTGTTCTTTTACAGACAAGCTCCCTTGGATAGCCTTTCCAGTTAGAATGGATTGTGCCACAAACAACAGTGTCCACTCTGAACAATTCCTTGATCAAATACACTCCAGTGTAGAAGTTGTCTACGTACAAATGGTGACCTTTGTTAAACAGTCGTCTACCAAGTTCCCACACAATTTTCTCACTAACTCCAAAAGTGGGCGGACAACCAGGGGGGTCAATTGTGGAGTCCCTACCAGTGTAGACCCAGAAATTATACACATATCCTGCACTACTTTCAGACAGCATATGCATCTTAATTGCATATTGTGCCCTCTTGCTAGGTATGTACTGCTTAAAAACCAAACTCCCCTTGAACAGGACCAAAGACTCATCTGCAGATGTTTCTTTCCCTGGAACATAGACCTCTGAAAACTGATCTAAAAAATGATCAAGGACAGGCCTAATCTTAAAAAGACGGTCACAATCAGAGTGATCTCCTGGCAAGGCTAAAGCATTGTCAACAAAATGCAGCATCCGAAGAAGAAGCAAATACCGATTACGAGTCATGGTTGCAGGAAATGTCCCCCGTTGCCATCAAGGGACTAGTAGACCAATAAGAAGCCAGTGACGGCTTCTTTATCAACCCCATCAAAAAAGTCAAACCCAGGAACTTTTTCCACTTTCCAGATTTGTGGGAATCCACTGGGTAGCTCTAGACTGAGGCCTAAGTCTGGCACCGTTGACCCTCAAATACAAATTAGTCTGCTCAACAATCTCTTCCAAAAATACACCGTCTATAAACTACTGAAAGAAGCTGACAGGCAAACGTTTTCCATATTCACTTTACACCCTGGGAGACCAGTAAAGAAAGGCAAACATGGCTGTTCCATGTTTGTGGCCATCCAGGTGTCATATCTTCCAGTGGGAAACCTTTCAGCCCCAGGCTGCTGCACTATTGGCACATCAGTGTCCTCCTCTAAAAAAGTCCCTTCATCTGCACTGAGAGTGGCTTCCTCATCAGAAGATTCCTCTTGTACAGAAAACTCACTCCCCGAATCTCTCACTTCCTCCTCTGCCTCAGATGCAGAGTCAGTCTCATAATCATGGTCAGAAGATGACTCAAAAAGCATGCCAACAACCTGATGAGCGGTCACTCTGCGGCTAGCCATGATCATATCTAAGAAGTGTAACTTGACAAATGGGCCAACAACAACCAGCAATGTCTAAAATAAGTTATAAACAAGGTATAGCTTTATCACAAAGAGTTATGTACTCAAAAACTATACCACTCACGTGCCTGAAAAAGCTAGACTCACCAGCAACTACTCTGCACAGATACAGCAATCACCAATGATATCCCACTAAAAAGAAAAGCAAATTAGACCTAAAACAACACAAATATCATTGTGCACTAATCTAAGGCAATTTCACACACAATCCTGCACTTATTACACCACTTAAAAACATGTCATTCATGCATGGCAACAATACTCCTTTGCAGTAAATTGTTTTTACTTAGCTAACACATGCAACTACGCAAACCGCAGGTCAACCACTGCCAAAACCATAAGGACCCACAGCAAAGGAAGCAAAAGCTTTGAACTAGAACTAAAAGGAGAAATAAGCTCCAAATGCAAATACTTCACCAGTTGACAAACATCCAAGCATTTAGAAATTTTCCCTGGTGCCTAAGTGGATTCTGTCCCCCTTGAGGCCAGATGGGCCTACAAAAAAATGGCCAACTGTTCTGTGCCCCCTTTGAGGGGGCGACCCTTGCCAAAGAGGACACCCCCCACACAAAACACACACACACACACTGCCCCCAAGGGGGGCAGAAATGGCCAACAGTTCTGTGCCCCCTTTGGGGGACGACCCTTGCCAAAGGTGGTGCCCCCCCAACACAGAAAAAAAAATGAAAAAAAAATCCCTGGCGTCTTTGTGGCTTCTGCCCTAGGCCTAAAAAAAAAATAGGCTGATCTGCCCCATGGGGGTAGAAATTGCTATCACTAATGTGCTCCTTTTGGGGGGAGGGGTGACCCCTGCTTAAGGGGTGCCCCCAAGACGCAAAAAACACATAAACACACAAACACAACACAATCCCTGGTGCCTAGTGGGTTTTGACACCCCGTGGGCAAGATCGGCAGAAAACATGGCCGATCTAGCCCAGGGGGAGGTGGGGGGTGAAACATATAAAAAAATCTTGCCCCCAGGGCAGCGACCCTTGCCTAAGGGGTCGCTGCCCTGAAACATTATAATAAACATAATCCCTGGTTCTTATTGGGTTGGGGGGGGGGGCAGATCGTCTGAAAAAACAGCCGATCTAGCCCCCGGGAGAGGGGGGGGCATAACACGGATAGCATAATGCCCCTAGGGAAGTGACCCTTGCCTAAGGGGTCGCTCCCCAAAATAAACAAAAAGAACATCCCTGGTGCCTAGTGGTGGATTCCTGCTCCACGATCACGGGCCTCGCCCGCGATTGTGGAGCAGGAATCCATTGAAAACAGGCCCAGGGTGAAAGGAAAAACTCTTTCTCTCCTCCCCGCGTCTGTTTCCCCCCGCCCCAACCATCTCCCAGGAGAAGGACTCGCATGTTGAGCATCCTCTCCGATCAATGCGCTGGAAGCAAATGGCTTCCAGCGCTTCCCCAGCAGCATTTGATGATGTCAGCGCGCTGTGAGTGTCATCGGATTGCCGGGGGGGGGGTCGGTGTGGAAGGGGAAGCGACTCCCCATTCACCCCTGATGGGGGGGTGTGGGTGTGGGCCTGGTGCAGGACGAGTTGGTCTCGTCCCCGTGATATGGGAACCGTGGATGAGGACGAGACCAGCTCGTACCGGGCACCCCGGGGGTTTAATGCAACTATATTGGTCTTGTTTACTCTTTACAATTATACGCTTTTTCATTGGAATGAGAGAACCACTTAGGCTAATTACATTATTAAATGTTATATTGGCAGAATTGGAAGAAGAGAGCTTTAACGTGAGTCACAATCTCAAACGTCACTAGAAAGTGTTTGAAATTGGTGTATAGATGTTTACTGTCAGTTTTTCTGGGTGGTTACTGTGTGAGATGTAGATTAATTCACTACAGTGAAGGTTCATTTACTTATTACGCTATGCATGTCTTCCTGTTTTTCTAATTTGTTATGCAAAATTACAGAGGTAAAGAATGCATTTGCAGTGATATTGTATCTGGCTCTTTACTTTTGTACGTTCCAGACGCTGTATTGTTTGTATGTTTCTATTTTCAGTGAATACTTTGAGCATTCCTTCTCCTTTATTGATGTTACATGGTGTAAACAGGACAATGGTCTCTCTCCTAGAAATGTGTCTGCAACTGATTTGACCTGAATATTTGATTGCCAAGCTAGGTTGATGTTTGTATAGATTTTGCTGTGACATTTACTTTTGGATTGAGTCAAGGTGTACGTTAATACAGTACCTTCAATTTGACTCTTAGATACTCATTATTCTATGCATGATGGACACATTGATCATTCCTGAACCTATGACATGGAGTGCAATGCTTATCTTCCTTCTATGCAAGGGTTTGTTATTGTAAAATAGCACTCATTGTATTGTTCGCTATTTAATAGTCCTCTGAAATATTCAGAATAAATAGGAAAATACTCTTGTACCTCAATCAGTCAATCAGTCATAGATTTGTAGAGGGCAGCTAATTACTCATAGGGTCTCAAGGTGCTGTTTGTGGGCGGACTGCTCAGTTCAAGAGCCAGGTCTTGAGGTCTTTCCTGAACTGCGTCAGTGATGCGATCTACCTGAACTTGAGAGGTAGCGTGTTTCATGTCCGGGCTGCCAGGTAGGAGAAGGATCTTCCTCCTGCTGTGCTTTTCAAGATCTTGGGGATGGCTGCAAGGACGAGCTGGGAGGAGCGAAGATGTTTATTGGGTACGTAGAAGGCGAAGCAGTGGTTGAGGTATGCCGGTCCTATATTGTTCAGTGCCTTGTACGTGTGGATCAGGCATTTGTATGTGATGCTCTTGTTGACTGGGAGCAAGTGTAGATCTCTGAGGTGGGAGGAGATGCAGCTGTGTCTGGAGATTTCCAGGACGAGTCTGGCTGCTGCATTCTGGACTCTACGTAGTCTTGATTGAAGTTTCTTGGTGATGCTGGCATAGAGTGCGTTGCCATAGTCCAGTTTGCTGGTGACAAGTCTGTGGGTGACTATCTTCCTCGTATCGGAGGGAATCCACTTGAAAATCTTCCGCAGAAGTCAGAGGGTGTGAAAGCATGACGAAGAGACGGCGTTGACTTGACGGGTCATGGATAGAGAGGAGTCCAGGATGACGTGGTCTCTGGGGGTGGGGGAGTTTCCCAGAGCGGTGGGCCACCAGGAATCATTCCAGGCAGAAGGGGTGGAGCTGATTACGAGGATCTCTGTCTTGTCGAAGTTGAGTTTGAGGCAGCTGGCCTCCATCCAGGCGGCGACTGCTCTCATCCTGTTGTGGGAATTTCTTTTTTCTTTTGCAGAGTCCTTGGACAGGGAGAGTATCAGTTGGGTGTTGTCAGCGTGAGAGACTATGTTTTGCCCATGTTGTTTGATGATCTTGGCAAGAGGGCTATGTAGATGTTGAAAAGCGTCCGGCTGAGTGAGGATCATTGAGGTACTTCTCAGCATGTGTCTTTGGGTTCATATTTGAACGGTGGTAGTCTGACACTGTGTTCTTCTGGTGAGGAAGGACCTGATCCAATCCAGTGCTTTATCTCGGACTATCATGTAGTCTGTCGCGGAGGGTGGAGTGGGAGACTGTGTCAAATGCACCAGAGAGGTCGAGGAGGATGAGTGTGGTCATGCCTCCGTGGTCCAATATGATGCGTATGTTGTCAGTGGCTGCTAAGAGTGCGGTTTCAGTGCTGTGGTTGCTTCTGAATTTGGATTGGGCTGGGTCCAAGATACGGTGTGTCTCATGGAATTTGGTGAGTTGCTGGTTGACGGCCTTCTCTGTTACCTTGGCTGGGAAAGGCATGCTTCCAGTCTGAGGGGAAGGTGGCGGTCTTGAAGGATCGGTTGATAGTTTGGCAGAGCTGTAGTGCTATGGTGGCGCTGGCCAGGTAGAAGATATGATGAGGGCATAGATCCGAGGGTGCTCCCGAGTGGATGGGGTTCATCAGTCTTTGGGTGTCCTCTTTGGTGATGGGAGTGCAAGAGTTCAATATTTGGTGAGGTACTAGCTTCGTGGTGGTGAGCGATGCTGGTGGGTTTTGGTTCCTGAAGCCTTCGTAGATGTCCTGGATTTTTTGGTAAAAGAAGGTGGCGAGGTCGTTGCAGAGGTCTTGGGAGGGAGGGAGGGAGGGAGGGAGGAAAGGATGGATCAGGTGTCTGTCCCAGGGTTTGTGAACTCTATGATGATGGCGAACAGCTCTATGCTGTTGTGAGTGCTGGTGTTTAGGCATGCTTGAAAGGCAGCTCTTTTGGTGGCTCTGATGTTCTGGTGGTGCGTGGTAACTGCATTCTTGTAGGCTGTGCGGTCTTTGGTTGATTCGCTGATCCTTTAGTTCCATTCCAGTCATCTGCAGGAACCCACTGGATACCTGTAGGTCTCCCGTAAACAATTTAGGTGTTTTGCTCTGTCAATGTCTTGCAGTTTTTCTTAGGGGGGGGCTACACTGTCATCGCAGTTTGGTAGCCAGTGTTATATTTTGCGTACGGCTTCATTGGCATCCATTGCGTCCGGTGGGAGGGAGTAGTTGAGAGCATTGGTCATCTGTGCTTCTGTCCCTTTGCCCCAGCGTCTGCTGGAGTGACGGGGTGCGTAGTGGCGTGTGGTATTCTTTGTATAGGTTGAGTGAACACACTTGCGGTTGGTCCAATGATGTTCGGAGGTGTGAGAGATGGTGATGTTGTCCCCTGCTGAGAAAATGGGGTTGAGAGTGTGTCCGGCTCTGTGGGTGGGGATGTTTACCACAATGCTGCTAAATTCTGGAATTCAGGCAGTCTGCTTGTGCACTGTTTACCTTACTCAGGTACAGCACTGCTAAATAGATGATCGACCCTGAGGTAGATTGGTTCACTGAAACACCATTTATGGTCTCAGCAGCTCAAGCTAAGCATAAATGAGGCCATAGGTTGCTTAATAAATGTAAGAGCTACCTAAGGATCACCTATTTGCAGGCTTCCTCATGGTTGTTTGTCTTGTAAATTTGTAACGCAGGATCACACCTGGAAGGGTATCCTAATGCACAGAGAAGAGGGAAATTGCCTTATCTTAGAGTGTCATCGGAGAGGGAGAAGATCATTGCCATGTGTGTCATCGCCATATGAGATGGTGTTGAGGCCATGGTTGTGGGCAATATTAGCAAGCAGGGCCATGTAAATTTTGAAGAACGTGGGACTGAGGTGCCACAGATCAGGTTAGAGGGTTCGGGTGTAGGGGGTCAGCCTGTCAGTCTGTGCGCAACCTGCAAGGAAATAGGTGACCCATCTGAGAGTCGATCCACTAATTCCTGTTGTGTGGAGGCATTTGAACGTCGCTGAGAGATCGAGGAGGATGAGGGATGTGATACCACCCTGGTCAATGATAAGATGCATGTCATCCTTAGCTGCAGTGAGGGCAGTTTCAGTGCTGTAGTTTGGTCTGAGCCCTGATTGGGAAGGGTCCAGGATGTAGTTGACGTTGAGGTGTTCAGGTAGTCTCTTGTTGATGAGTTTTTCCAGGTTTTTTTTCCAGGTATGTTAGCAGGGAAACAGGTCTGTAGTTTGCTTGTGCGTTTGGATCCTCTGTGGGGTTTTTCAGCAATGGCAGGATGGTGGTGTATTTCCTTGTGTCCAGGAAGTTGGTTGTGGTGAGAGAGTCGTTGAGAAGCAGGATGACGGCAGTACAGATGGGTTCTAGTCCTTTGGCGAACACAAAGTGTGGGCAGGGGCTCCTGAGTAGAGGGCTTCTGCAGTTTCCATATGGGGGCGGGGGGGAGAGGGGGAGGATTCCAGCAGGTCAGGGCATTTTTGGTGTATTCTTATTGTGTAGGGAGCTAACAGAGTAGAGAGGTCTGGTTGCGGTGCGAAGTTGTTGAAAATTGTGTTAATCTTGTTGTGGAAGTGCAGAGCTCGTTGGGAGCAAGGCTTCAGTGAGGGGAGTCGTACATGGACCTGGCAGTAGCGGTGGTGAATTCATTCACTATGGAGAAGATTTCCTTTGAGTTATTGCTGATGTTGTCTATTTGTTCGGTAAGGACTGAATATTTAAGCGCTGCTCCAGCTGTTTGCAGGGGGCCTTGCTGACACCCATGTCATCGCTGTACCAACTTGCTTAAGGTCTAGTTTGAGAGTTCGTGGTAGTTTGGAGTTGGGCCATTATGGGGTCATGCATAAAGACCACAGCTCCCGGTCTCCACCTTTTCTGTGATTAATTTTCAACTCCACAGCCTTAACCTCTCATGCCAAACTCGCTCTTTTCATCTTAGCTCCAGCATTCCAATGATGGATCATGTGAAAGGAGGCTTTTGCTCTGTCTGACACTTGAGAATTTTGTACAAAAGCATATGAATACAGCTCTGTAATAGATATAAATACACTGTGAAAACTCTTGGGACCTGCAACTCCTGATCTGTAAACAAGATACTGTTGCAGTGAGTTCTGTTTAGGCTAAATGACACCAAATCACACAAGTAGTTTATCAGAATTACTCCTGCTGGAGCAGTCATTTATATATAAGCGCTTGAATTGTCGTCCACTAAGGCACTACACATTCAGCAGCGACATAGGATGTGCTTCAAGAGAATTCTTGCATCCTTCAACATAAATGATCTCTTTTTATATGTTGTAAAAGGAATTAAAAAAATAAACAGTGTGTGTAGCAGTGGCCTGACTCATTGCAGGCCGTAGAGACTTGCATTTGGTCAAATAAGCGTAGCAGAAGTATTGGCTTTAATGTATTTTATTACCCACAAACAGCAAATAAAATAATATGTTTTACATCAGGTACAACACATTGTACATCTAAAATCAATTGTTAATCGCTATAAATAAAATTAATTAAACAGAATAACTTTCAGTAAAATTGAAGACTATGAGTACTGTATAGTTGAGTTCATTGTAGTTCTGTCGTATTTTAATAAAGTCTCATTCTCGTTGCAGCTCTTAATTCTCACTTTATGCATCGACTGATGTTCCAATTTCAACAAGCCTCTCTTCCACCTTTATCTTTCTGCTACATTTTCAGTTCATATTTTAGCAAACATTTTGCAAGGGATGCTTTGTCCTCCTTTTTGGTGTTGCTGATCGTAGAACCCCTAGTGGGAAGGATTAGATAGCAGGTGTCCATAGATGGTATGCATATTAGGCACAAACAAAAAATCTTCTCGATGCAAAGTGTTATTTTGTATTTCTAACCCTTCTGCTTATGTTCTTACGATGTGAAGACACCTGTATCAGGAAATAAACCGGCCCTGAATAACATAAGCCTCTTGCACCTTACGATAAAAATGTGCAATCACTGTTTGCCCATTCATGGTCTAATGACAAATATTTAAATATGTAGGCATATGGTTAGCACCATCCTGAAAAAATCATCACCACAAATGTTCAGTCAGTCAGAGCCAATATCAAACTTTCTTGGTATGTTTAGGAAGGATAAATAGTCAAATGCAATGCAAGAATTGCTGTATGTATATATGATGTGTGGAATTGCCATGTGGTGGTCCAATTACACATGTTAAAACATGATAATCATTGATTGCTAGTACTGGAAAGTATAAAGGCAGTGACAGTGGCACGTTGAAGTTAGATTCCCTTCCAGACCCCCTACTGCCCTTTAATAAAGCCCTTGACATGCTCCGCCCGGCAGGGACAAGCCTTGCACAGGTGTACCAGTGCACACAATGATTGTCCACCACTAGCTCACCTGGGGACCCAGGTTTCCTCACCCAGCAGCCGACTCCTGATAGCTTGGAAATTCAGGCCTTGACTGCCAATGTCAACCCTAGCGTGTTCTCTGCCCTTTTGCCAGGCAGGGAATCAAAGAAGCTGGACACCGTCAGGAAGAGAATTTTCTCTTCTTCCAAGCTAGTATTGTCTGTAAACACAGCAAACCTCTTGATTCCATACTCTCACACTTTGTGGGACTCAGTTGCACAAGTGCTTCCCATGGTTTTGGAGGGCTGGGCCATACTGAACCAAGCCACATTTGATGGCCGGGATGCAACAAAGTTTCCACCAGGTGTGGATTGGATACCGCTGAATCGCAGGGGAAGGCCATTGCATCCCCTTTGGCACTCCACCTCCATGACTGGTTGGGGACAACTGGCTTCTCAGGGTACTTCCTGTTGGTGCTGATGGACATGCTCTTTGATGGCTTCTGCCTGTTCAGCAACAAGGCCAATACAGCACCCTTGCACTTCAAGGAGAGTCAGATAACTGTCCGGTTGCTGGGAACCACTGTGGAACTGCGCTAACAACATTTTTCCCTTCGTCCATTCCATGGCTACACTATAGAGGCTCCAAGCTGCATCTGCAGTATCAACCATGCCCCTAAAGCCATTAGGCGTCCCAGCCTTTCTCAGGGCCATGGATATTTCTCTCACAGAGGATGTGGGACTCAAAGCCAGCATACTGTCCAGTCCTCCACCCAAACAGGTGCTGCAGCCTCCATGCCCCTTTAGTATGCCCTCCACACAGCATGATCATCCGATGGCAACTGGATCAGACACCACCTAACCCAGTGGCAAACAGTAGCATCAGACAAGTTGGTGCTTCAAATTATCCAATATGTTCTGCCATTTTCTGGAAACCCAGCCACCATCCCCAGATGGGCTGATGGGGGACCATCTCTCCTTGCTACATCAGGAAGTGCAGTCTCTTTTGGTTAAAGGAGCCAATAAGAGGGTGCCCGTATCAGAAATAGTTTGTGGTTGCTATTGTCACTAATTTCTATTGCTGAAAAATGTCAGAAGCCTTGGCAGTATCCTAAATATTCGACCTCTCAATCGCTTCATGCAAAATAAGAAATTCAGAATGTTCACACTGTCCCAGGTTGTCTGCCCTGATTCCCGGAGACTGGATGGTAGCGTTGGATCTTGAGGGAACATGTTTCCACATTCCTGTCTTGCAGACCCACAAGCAGTACCTGCAGTTCACTGTGGGCCACGAGAATTTCCAGTTTGCTGTGCTCCTTTTTGGCCTCATTAGTGCTCTTCCGGTGTTCACAAAAGTGATGGCAGTGGTTGCAGCACATCTTCGGAGGTCAAGGGTTCCAGTCTTCTCCTACCTCGAAGACTAGCTACGGAATGTGGGCTTGCCACAGGCAGTGGTCACCCATCCTCAGACTACGGAGAACTTCCTGTATTCATTGGGGTTCAATATCAACATACATATATACAGAAAAAAGTGTGGGGGGAGTAGCTTGGATGGGTGTCACAGCCTGAGGCAAACCAATGGGAATCCGAGCCCGCACTGTTAAAAGGATGAGGATAATTTACTCCAAGGACACCCCTGCTACGGATAACTTCATAATTTCATATGAAATCCCTCGGTTCATGAGACAAAAAGGAAAGTTTCCTTCATTGAAGAGGTGGTCTCACGCACTTAGTAGTGTCATGCTTCATTTTAGACCACCTCTACCCACCCTTGTAGAACAGTGTCACCAGGGTGGGCTCGACCATCTGGTTCGGACCTACCAGAGGGAGTTCTTATATAAGGTTAGCTGGACAAAATCGGGATCCAGATACTTAAAAATACCTAGTGGACTACCAGTAATTCACCTTTTATTCATTCTTTATTCTGGTATCCACTGGTCAGTGTTCTTGTCCTGTAGGAATGAGGGGAATCAGCTGGTTTAGTAGATGCTAGGAAATCCTCTACTAAACCACAACAGAGGAGCAAGTTGCCAAGGTGCTGCTGCTGGGTCTTGTCAGATAATATCAATTCTCTCTGTTGGTTGTTAGACTAGGTCATTTAATTTTCACAACATTTGACTGAGCCCAACATTCAGAGGAAGACTTATAAAATACAGCTAGCAGCCTATGAAAACAGCCCAGGAAAGTATTTCTCGACCACCAATAAGTTAATTAAACAATATCTGGTGGGCCTGATGCTTCCTGACTGATCAGAGGCCTGTGGGCTCTTGGGATCTGAACCTGATTCTGTCTAGATTAATGCACAACACCTTGGAACACATTTATGTATTACCATCTTTCTGTAGTGTTACTGCACCTGGAACTCATTAGCATGCTATGCACAGGCCAATTGAGAGTTTGCAATTGAAGCGTACTAATGGACTGGAAGCAAAGGAGAGATTACAAGTGGAAGGGAATTTTAGAGGTTAGTTTCACCTTTGAAGACTTCTTTGAAAGCTAAAGAAGCTGAATTTGCGGATTTCGCATGTAGCATGCCTTCACTCATGAGGCCTCTTGTTTGGCTGAGAAGGCTAGTAGTTTGGACGGTGAAGGAGTTGGACAGCATTTATGCTAGAGGACAGAATTTATATTTATCTCTGACTTCAGTTGGGATCCCGTGCAAGTCACTCAAAACCATAATGAAGTGATAAAATATTCTCTTGTTTGAAACTAGTCACAAGGTGATCAGTGACAGGGTACATCGGGGTACACCCGGCGAAATTGTTTTGCCAGTTTCTAGTCAGAATATGATTACATCTTGAGTAGCTGTTTTTTGTAGGTTAGGATTTATGCAGAACTTAATTTTCTTAATTGGGCTTGCCTGTTTTTTTGTGAGATGTCAGTGAAGTGTTATTCATCGTAAAATCCAGAGATTTTACACTGTGGCAAGGGAAGGATGGAAACTAGTCAGTTTAACATCTTTGACTAGTGGAGGATCAGATTTGTTTTGGAGTTTTGGTGTGATGAGAAACCCATGATTTTGGGGATTTAACATGAAAAGGTTGTTTGTTATCTGTTGTTATGTTTCAGTGAGACATGACCTGGAAGTTATTACTCACAAAACCTATAGTCTCCCTTTTAATCCTATATATAACTCAGTAGTGAGGCCCTCTTGGCCCCATGTTGGTTCCCTATCTTAGCTTTGTTTTATATTTCCCATTTTACACATTTTAGCTGAATTGTTTTTAGCATGACTTTTTAGCAGTGACATTTTACACACTTTAGCTTGCATGATATTGTTCTAGGAATTTATTGTATGAGTTGCTTGTTTTGGTTGGTCTTTTCTTGGCATTTAATAATGATATTCTGTTCAAAACTGGGTGCACAGTACACAATATCCAGGAGACAGCTTTTATCATCCAGACATAGCATTACATCAGAGCTATGCCTCTGAAACAGCGGCTTTTTATTATATAAATGATGCACTGACGCAGAAGGGGCAGAGGGACATTCCAGCCACGATCGTCCTGGGATGAATGTTGTATTTGACATGGAGCTCTGCTGGCCCTAATCTTCCAGCTTCCCCGGAGGATTGCCATACACACTACACCTGGCCACCTGTTGCAGTTTCCAGGTATGGGACTAAGGCTACCTTAGATCGGGAAAAGGCAGAGGGTACACTTTTTATGCTGTCAGTATAGTCTTAGGGTTATGTAGGAACACCTAGAAATCATTTATCAGGGTTGGTTTATTTATTCTCTTAACCATGTTCGTAATGCTGATTACTTTGCTTTGTTCCATCTGCCTAATTATCGCAGCTCATCCTCTCTATGCAAGTCTACAATTGTTTCAATAAATGTATTAAAAACTTATCTTGTATCTCTCATGTGTTTCGCCTGGGCATCCATGTATATTATAGCAAAAGGGTGAGATCTGTTTCCACGACTTCATTGGGAGTTAAAGTCTCATTTTCAGGTTGCCACAATCACCTTTCACCCAGCCACGTTTAGGGGTGTTGGTGAGGCACTGTGAGCTAGCCAAGAATTTGGCCGACAGCTCCTGATGGTGTGGACAGACTTAGGGCCTAATTTTGAGTTTGGCGGATGGGGTTACTCCGTCACAAACATTACAGATATCTTGTCTGCCATATTACGATTCTATTATATACTGTGGACATTGTAATACGATAGAAAGGATATCCATCACGTTTGTGACGGAGTAACCCGTCTGCCAAACTCTAAATCAGGCCCATAGTCCTCCACAATCCACCTAATACGCAGACCTATTATGTTAGTAGGAACCGTATAACATGGCGTCTCCAACATTCATAGTTCAGTTACTTACTTAACCGGTCTCCTGAGTTATTTTCTCTTGTATGTCCAAGGTGCCCTATTCACCTTAATATAGAGACATCTGTGGTGTTTGAGATTATATCCTCCTCAGCATTATAGGAAGCACCTATATTTGTCCATAGGTTGTTCAAGCTTGAACATTACAAATGATACCCCATCATAGTATTTTCCTCTCTGAATTCCATACACTAAAATGGTGAATCCAATTAATATTCCTGCTAATTGCAGGCATGCTGTTACAGCACATTTAAACAAACATGGGCTACCGAATGAGGGTTGAGATGTTACCTTTGTGGTTGAGGCACACAATGCGTACAAAATTGAAATATTTTACTCATGGGTCACTTTTCCTGCAGTCCATGCTAATAGCAGGGAACATAGACCCGGGTAAGTTTACCGACAGTGGCTGCAGCGTTTAAAAATTGACTTTGCGTCTGACCACTGGTCTGTGTATTCCTAGGAAGCGCGCTCCCTAAATTAGGATGGGCGACAGTTAGGAATAATTTTTTCCACACCAATGTAAGTGATTGGGTACTCTTTTTTCTGATAATTTCTGGTGAATAGTAATCCAGACTCCCTTACGTTTAGGAGATACACATAGTCATTTAGGTCCTGACGAAGCATCACTGGATCCGTATGGACCACCAGGATGCGAAACATGTTGACCCTTGATAGGGATGGTTTGGAAATTCCCCGCCCTCATTTGCTCTTTGATATAGAGTGATTGATCATTATTTCTGTTTCACTCTTATGACTATTTTTTAACCTTGGCCTTTACCTCACATCTGGTTCAATAAATTAATTACCCGGTGTAGACTTTGAGAGCCAATTTTAACCACTACTTTTGATCTCCTTCCTTGCTTACTCACTCTTGGGGTCACGGCATCATTATTTGAAAAGATCTCTGGCAAATGAGCCCCCCCATTCGGGGTGGTGCCCGTCAGACATTGCAGTGCCGGTCTGACGAGGAGCAACTCCGATGATGAAGCATGACATCCTTTTGGATGTGTGAGGTTTCTTGCTCCTAACTTTTAGGAACCCCGCCATAGTATCCTTTCTCCCTTTCTATTTGGAACAGTGTATCTTATATTTTGACATATCTATTGGGAGGACATACACTGGACCATAACCCCTCCCTACCCCTCCATTTTTTTGGTTCATGCTAATAGCAATACATTTCATGCACACATGGCAACCAATGGACCAGGACAATAGAGCCCATATCCTGATTTAGAAATACCCTTAACATTTCAGTGCGCCCTAACACAGGTTTTAGAAAATGTCAGACTGAATCCTTTCAGTAATTATAGGCCCTGATGGCCAGTTCTAGGTGGCTACACACTATATCCTAACATACAAAATGTAGATGCGGATGATCTGCACCCATTATATAATAATTTAGCTAGATTATACAGACGTTTAACAGTTTGTTATGCGTACATTAGCAGCTGCTCCAGTAAGAGCTGCTCAAGAGTTTCAGCCACAATTGGCTACGCCTGGGATTAACCCAGTAACAATTAATGCTGTCATGGGTAAAGTACCTACCAGGTGGAAGGAAATTTTGTTCAGGATTACTCACAAAACAAACCAGTTTAAGCAAAGTTTCCCCATATGGGACCCCAAGATAAACGTAGAATTCTCACAATGTTCTTGCCACTTGGGATGGTACCCTCTATTGAGAACTGTGCCACATGGTGGACAGTCTTTGCTGCAAACTATACCATAACTTATGGCACATCTTCACTTGCTGTTTTGCCTGATGTGTTCAAGCAGATACAGAATGAATATGGGGCTGCCCCTTCCCTGGATTTGGGTATGGAACTTTGCCACAGTATTCTCAATTATCCTCGGAAATATTAAAGGAGAAGCAGCAGCACAAGTGGTTTGCCAATGCCAATCCCATTTATAGATCAGGAATGTGAGTTACCAAACATTATTGCTGAAACCTATACATCTGTAGGTCAATATAATTCTGGGGCCAGAAAAAATTAGCCACGGCTTATAGGTAGTACTGAAAAAGACTATGCGAAGCAAGCACCATAATTTTCTAAAAACCGCTGTGATGATCCAAAATAATAAAAAACTAAATCACAAGGAGAATCTCAGCAACCGGAGAGGTCTGGGAAACGTTATAATTTACGTAACTGTGATACTTTGAAAACAACCTGGCAGGTATCAGTCCACAGATACATGCCCTTCTCGTTCCTTTCAGGACTCAACTGACAAATGGTCTGTGAGAGTGGGGCGGTCAGAACTCAGACAAGAAGAGTGTGTGAAACTTGTGATCTGCTGTCATATGAAGATCTACTTTGTGGTGGCCATAGCTTCAGCCACTCTCATTAACGAGGTCAAACCCTTGCTTCAGAACCTTGTACTACGTTCTATAGGGACAAAGGGCTCCTGAGAACTCAGCCATTCTTCGGCCCAAAAGTACTTACTCTTAAGCAAGGACACCTTTCTGCTGTTTCATTTTCTGCTGTTTTTTTTCTCATCCTGACACCCCTCAAGTCTTCGAGGAAACGGTTCATACCTTTTATATCAGGCATTCCTAAATTGTTTATCTCAGCAGAAAAGGGGTTCAGCATTTTACGGGTCAACTTTTTGATACATTTGATGGCAATTATACAAGCTTCAGCTAAGGCCGCTAATTCCAAATGGAATGTTTTATTTCATATAGCTACAGCTTACACGGGGGAGATGTTTCCACACACTCTGAGAGTTAATATGACTTTGGTGGCCTTCTGCAGGCGCGTCCCAACAAATATATGCATGACGGCTATGTAGGTTACCCCGCCTCCATTTTGCCGTATTGTGTTAAGGCTTCTTTCAGAGGAATGCACAGTTTATTTTAAAAAGTTCTTCAGTACCAGTCTTCAACGGCCTGAGCCTATCCATGCACTATTCCCATTCCATTTTCTATTAGTAGTGCTGTGTAATCTACCCACAAATTGACAGAAGGCAAGAGCCAGTTCCTAATGGCAAGGTATATCCACTTTTACAGTGACCCTGTTATTCCTAGTCTTTAGGCTTTTGCATTTTTCAGCAACCTCTCATCCTAAGAAAGGAGATCGGGAGAGCGTACTATACACTGCAATGGGTGCACGCCTGCGTGTGACACACTTCTTTTATGAGATACTTGCCGTGCCAAACTCTTTTGAACAGCAAAGTGGTTGATCTCAGCCCAACTTGGCTGATACCCTCAAGTTGATAATGGGAGAGAGGCTGCAGATTAGGAATAATTGAGCCACCATATTGGTGACTTCATCCTTTTTGCAGCAACCATTCACATGGTCTTGCTTTCCTGCAGTAATATGCATCAATCTATATAGAATAAACATTTTATCACTTTAAAGCTTTTTTGATAGGCGCTGCCTCAGGAAAAGCTCTGTTGTGGCTTGTGTGTATAAGAAGCAGTGTAAACTGTTATACAGAATAGTTTACTATGGCAGATTAAGCAAACAAAGCACAGGGAGTACAGCATGATAAATGAATCCGGCTCTTGTAAAGCAAGCACTGGAACCATTCGAATAACAGATTATTATTCCAGCACAGCATTCGGCAGCGATTTCCATTTTCTGCATATTGTTTTATCTCCTTCTGCCAAGCGCCTGACAGCCACTAGGGAAGCCTGACTAATTGCACAAGCCAGCCTGGGTCTGGGATACGGGGAAACTTGCCTTACGCATTAGTAGCCTGTTAATGTGGTGTATTGCTGTGCGGTGAAACAGGGCCACCTGCCTGGCCTTTCGTCTGATGTAGCAGTACTCTGCGGACTCACCGATTGTACACAACGTAATGTTGCAGGACATTATTCATTCTGCACTTTAAAGCTAATGGAAATAAACATTTTCTCTTGATTCTCGTCGATTTGTTAATTCACATAGTGTTTGACAGCAGATGAAGACTGCCAGGTCCTTCTAGGCTGCCAGCTTGTTTGCTTACAGTTGCAATGCACGTCCAACATGATCACCAGCTCGACTTACTATTCTTACCACTGGTGCCTTGCCTGATTATCCTTTTTTAATATAACATTGTGCTAACGTTTTAATTAGTAAACACGAATTAGCCTTTTTATCCATTTGTTATTTTGTTTCTACAACTTATGTGGGAATTTACTTCTTACAGCCTGAATGGCTGTAGTCTACATTTTTGGTAATGGGGATTGACAAAATATGTGAACCCCTCCTAGCTGTTCCAGTAGGCAGTTAACATGAAGCAATCAGTAACCTGAGATCACTTTCCACAACTGAAAATCCAGTTTAGATTCGTGACTTCACAAAAAATTGATAAAGTTATCTTTCTGTAGAATACAAAATAAGAAGTTTAGTTCTTGAGTTGGATATACCCTCAACGTATGCACATTGCCTTTTTAAGCCTTTAAAGATGGAATCTTGAAAAATTGAGTTTTTCTCCTTTCTTGTCTCCTAAAATAAATTACAGTTGTCTGCTTATAACTGAGAGAAGGAGGAAAAGGGCTCATCATCTGGCCAAGAAGCAAGGAAACCATCACTGTTGGGAATGGAATAGCTGGAGAAATAGGCACGCCTGCATGTGGTGAAACTCTGTGGCTTAGAGAAGTTCTTATGTGTGCGTGTGTGGTTGCATGAACATAGTTGTAAGGTAACCTAGTGAAGTACAGTATTAACGAAATATGTGCATATTACTTACTGGTGGTAAGGTCACTTTACTTGTAACTTCTAAGATCGGTAACAGTTGATCCATGTATGTACTAAGGAGGTATTTCTGGAGGAGTTATGTTTCCCTTTTCTTCTGGTAGTGAGTTTGGGAGAGAACTTGTTGGATTTGTGTTGTGGTGTAATTTCAGATATCAGGTACTAAGCAGGGGAAGACTTGTCTTGTAGTCTTCTATCTTGCTTTTTTTGGCACGACCGTCATAACGTTTGTTATAAATCGGGTCTCTAGTTGGCAGAGTGTGCACCCTGTCAAATAGGGGCCACAATCCAGGGTACAAGCCAGGGTAAGCCAGATACACACCCTAAATTAACCTGTGCTCACCCTCTTGTAGCTCTGCACAAAGCAGTCAGGCTTAACTTAAGAGGCGATGTGTAAAGTATTTGTGTGACACTTAATTACAGTAACACAGTGAAAAACACAAAAAACGACTCCACACCAGGTTAGAAAAATTTAGACTATCTGATAAGTAGAAATGCATCGTTTATGCAGAAATCATCTGCAGAACCCACTTCTGAGGACCAGGACTGGAGTAGGCACCTCAAGCAAGGGAAGGACTCACAAATGGAAGAGTCCAGCAGCACCAGGAAAGTTGCAGGCAGTCTTTGATGTCCCTGAGACTGCAGAGAACATGGGCAAGCCGACAAGCTCTTGGAGAATCTTGGGTACAAGGATGTAGAGCACAGGTCCAGTCCTCACATCAGGCAAGAAGCAACAGGCAGAAGGCCAATACAGCAAAGCAAGTAGCAAAGTGGCAGTCCCTCCTATAGTACAGCATAGCAAGTAGTAGCCCAACACAGCAATGCAGTTGCAGAGTGGCAGTCGCTTCTGGCAGCACAACAGTAATTCTTTGTGGCAGAGTGTCCTTGGTTCCAGTAGAGTTCTGATTTGGGGTCCAATACTTATACCCAAATGTGCCTTTGAATTAGGGGAGACTTTAAAGAGGCCTTTGAGGATCACAAGATCCCTGCCCTTCCTTCTCTGGCTCCAGACACTCTACAGGAGGGTATGAATCCCTTTGTGTGGTGAGAGGCACAGTCCTATTTAGGTGTAAGTAAAGCAGTACTAAGCTCCCTCCTCGCCACCAAGCCAGTTAATGGCCCATTTAGTTGCACCTAAACTCCCACTGTGGGTGACGGTCTAGTGGGAATGCACTAAGCCCAGCTGTCACCTACCCCAGAAGTGTATTCAGAGGCACAGAGAGGTTAGAGTAAGAAAATGCCAACATTCTAAAAGTGTCATTTTGAGTCTTACAATTTAAAATCCAACTTCACCATAAGCTGTGATTTTAAATTGTGAGTACAGAGACACCAAACTCTCTTTCTATATTTTCCCAATTGGAAGTTACACCTAAGGGGTGCTTCAAAATAACCCCAATGTTAACCAACGGGAGAGATAGACCTTGCAATAGTGAAAAACAAATGTAATAGTTTTTCACAACCAGGGCATGATAAATTTGAAAGTACATGTCCAACTTTTCTTTATTTACACTGCACCCTGCCCTTGGGACTAACTAGGGCCTACCTTAAGGGTGACACACTTGTATGTACTAAAAAAGAAGAATTGGGCCTGGAAAATGAATGTACTTGCCAGGTCGAAATGGCAATTTAAACTGCACACACAGCTGTGCAGTGGCAGGCCTGAGGCATGTTTACAAGGCTCCTGTAGTGGGTGGCACAATCAGTGCTGCAGGTCTACTAGTAGCATTTAATTTACAGGCCCTGGGAACATATGGTGCACTTTACAGGGACTTACAAGTACATTAAATATGTAATTTGTGGACACACCCATGTTACCATGTTTTAAGCACAGAGCACATGCACTTTAGCTTTGGTTAGCAGTGGTAAAGTGCCCAGAGTCCTAAAGTCAACAAAAACAAGGTCCAAAGAGGAGGAGGAGGAGGAGGAGGAGGAAGGCAAAAAGTCTGTGAATGACCGTGCAGAAAGGGCCATTTCCAACAACGTTGCTGTAGGAAATCTTGCTATGGCTCACCAGATACAATACTATGTTGGAGTTCAAAGTCTTGAAAGTCGTGCCGCAAATAGTAAGGTCTGTGCATGAAGGCCAAGGAAAGGCTATAATGTTTCTTGAGTGTGTGAACGATCCTCTCATATTTTCCTAATTCCTTACTGTGATATGCCATTGCTTTGAAGGAGGTTGTTCAGGGGAGGCGGGACCCAAGGGTAGAAGAGAGACATTGATACGTCGCTGAGGATGTTGATGTCATCCAGCAAAAAGTGAAAGATCAAACTAGTCTAAAAACTTGCTGCATACCCTGAAGATGGAACAAAAGACTATAGGGTTTCCAGGGACATTGAGATGCCAGGACTCCCAAAGAGAGAAAAAGAATAACTGCCTCACTGAAGACTCTGCATGAAAGAGTGTACAGACTTGTTGCAACATTGTTGCTGATTGATTAACAATTAGAATTTCATAACAGTGGACTGGGCCCCGAAGTGCCTTTCCTCAAGATGGCTAAACTTCAGTGAGGCTTCTTGCACCAGGGCGATTAATGTGCTTGAGTTTGCCCAGTAAGTAGTTATAAACCTATCCCTTGGAATGGGAGTGATTGGCAGATTCGTGGTGCTGCACATTGGTACCAGAAAGTGTGTGCTAGAACTTCGAGGAGCTTGGATTTGCCAGACTGCAAGACAATCAAATGATTTCAGCTTTGCTAGATGTGTTGAGGGAGCTGAGATCCAGCCTTTAATGACTGTTTTGACAGACTGGTCCTGCATACTGACGATCACCCGAGACCCTGACTCTGAGATCAGGGCCTCCTGGGGTGCCTGGCTGAGGGCAGTGTATATTGTGTCTGAGTCTGCACTGACTGGGACTCGTGCCTGCTCACAAGCAGTTGTAGTGCTTGGAGTCCCCACTTCCACCCACGGCTGGACTGCCGGATGATCATTAGGAGCCTACTGTGGGGCCCCGGGGTCACATTACTCAGCAGCAGGTGCTGTCAGGTGTGACAAGAGAGGCAGAGAACTAAATGTAAGCTTGAGCCCTAGAAGATTGATTATGCTCCCACATCCACCCTCTATCCTAAAACTGTCTCTTCGACAACTGCTGGTGGACTGGTTTAGGGTGGGCCAGATCGTGCTTCCCAGCTCCTGTGGCTGGAAAGAGTCCATCATTAGCACCATTTCATTTGTTCTTCCTTGTTATCTGGCTGCAGGATGGCACAGAGGCCACTGAAGTCCGACAGGTGGCGGGCCTTGTGTCCTTTGTATGGATAAGTCAGGCAAGTCTTATTGAGGAGTGTGAACTCAACCAGACACTTAATCTCTCAGTACACATATAGGTTTTAACTGCTCTCCATGAATAATTGTTTTGGGGCACACTGCACTTGCATCACCTTTTCACTGGGGCGCTCTGTGCTTTTTTGCCATCTGCAGATATTATAGCAATGGGACTTGGCACCCTGGTTTGCAGTCACTAAGAGGAGCTAATAAATGGAGTGATCAGTTACTGTTTTGCTACCTGAAGTGAAAGTTATGGAGACCTACCACTGTTCTTAAACTCTCCAACTATGTTTAAAGGCCATCAGAAACAATCCAAGCTCACTTTTGATCAAAAACACAGCTCCTGAACAACCAGAAATGAACACTGAGCAGTGGTAAAAGGTGCACAAACTGTTGGCGCACCAGGAGGATGCAGACATCAAAACCTTATTAGCAACCATGCAAAAATCCTACTTTCCATTGACAGTGAATCAACTCTTTCTTGATGGGCCTAATTAAAATCAAAGCAAGATAAGCAAGACGCCTTGTTGAATCCACTGAAGAACAACTCTCCCCCCTGAACAATGATAACAAGTCCAAGAATGAATCTTTACTAGACATGAAAAAGATACTTAGTATTATAGAAGCCGAAAACAATGACTTAGGGGCCTGAACACCCCAGAATTACCTGCTTATCCTGAGGGTAGCAGAAAAGGCAAATTCAGCAAAGATGGAGGACTACTTCAAAAAAGTGCTTGAAACCTTTTTGGGCTCACCAGTTTCTCCCGTCTCTTCACTGTGGAGCATCTTCATCGCTCCCCGGCCCCAAGACCTCCACCTTGTGATCCAGCAGGCCCCATTATTGCCAGTTTCTTAAACTTCAAAGAGTGAGTCACAGCTCTTAGGCAGGCAAGAGAGAAGCTGGATCTTTCCTGTGGTGGCAGCACTATCTCTATATTACCTGGCTTTATCCTTGTGTACAAGAAGCCTGATACGAATAGTTACCCCGCAATCGAAAAAAAACCTGCATTAGTTGGGTATTCCTATGCCATACTCTTCCCAGCCCATCTGAATCATTTGAAGATCATGTATTGTACTAAGCCTCACTTCGTTACTAATCCCGAGGCAGGCTCTATCTTTGTTTAAAACAAACACAAAAAAAAGTACAACATGTTCACACACACACACACTAGTTAGTTCAGGAAAGTCATCCCATGAGCCACAGCTGAGTAACGTCGAGGGATCTACATGAAGACTGCATCACTAGGTGTCTCCTGTATTCTGACTTGATGGTTTTATGCATATTTACTCATTACTTGTTGATCCATACTGTTGTAAGTTTCACACTATGAAAATCTAATCACTGCTTCTAGATATCCCTTACTGTGTTGCTATTATTTAAAAATGCACTTTTGGCAGTTACTAAACAAGGCGAGAAGAATGTACCAAACTTGAATTCTGCAGTCCAATGTTAAATTGCCTAAATTAGGATATTTACAGCTGACAAGTTGGTTCGCTTCAACCTTCTGCAATGTTTAAAAATCCACAAGTGGCTCCACCTATAAGGAGTAACACAGCAAGTACCTGTGGCTCCTCCACAATCCTCCTCCAACATCCCTAGAAAAAAAGAGCAATTGGTTAAATAGTCCTGATTGGGAAACTGTTATGGTTATTTTATTTTTTTACATGGATGTGGGTGGGAAGGGAGGGGATTTGGCTATCAATAACCAGTTAAGAGAGTTAGTGTGAGGGGGAGGGAAGGGGTTGGGTAACCCATTCTGGTTGGAACTGTGCAGCTCACATTGAGACACTCTAGTTACTCTCAAAATGTTGGAAAGACTCCCTCAGTCGCAATGACTATTCCATCTCCTAATATCATACAGAAGGGTAACCTTCAACCTGCAGCCCGTGTACTTTAGAAAAAAAAAGTCACAGTGAAACAATGGAAGTTCTTTCCATGGAAGAAACCTTATGGTTTTGTAATAAGACCCTCTGCAACTTAATCGTTGGGCCTCATCCTAGTCCCTAGAAACCAGGATGGGCTCAATCCTGTTCCAGGGAGCACTTTTTGCTGGGGTCATCTAAAAAATAAAAATATGTTGAAACACCCAAGTGTTGCTTTTAATAATGGTTGTTCGTGGTTTAGTTACAATATATGTTAGTTGTCTTTTGGGATAGGAAAACTCTACACCCTCTGTACTGTTGACATGTTTCAACCCTTACTGCATGGCCCCTATGGGTCCCAGGCTTTTGCCAGGACTACAGGTGTGCACTTGTTTGTGTTCGTGTGTAAAAAAATCAATCAAGGGTGTTCCCTTTTTTCACAGGAACACACACAAGTGGAATAAAGAAAGGACAGGCAATCCCTTAGCATGGAATGTTTGCTGTTGTACTTCTGGACAAAATAATCTAGGACGACTGACTCTGGGGCACTAACTGTAGTCCTGGCGAAAGCCTTGGGGCCATGGGGTAGAGGGAGGTACTGCTCGGGAATTCATGCAAGAGGTAAGGAATCAGCAGGAAAAAATATAAATCTGAAGCAAAAGTTACTTACTTTTGGTAACCATCTTTTTGGAGGATACTTTCGCTATCTACAGATTCTTCACCTATCCCATCCATCTGAAAGATGGGCAAAAACCACTAACAGTAAATATCTTCTAACGTATTTGCTTCACTGTACTGCCATATATATCTGTTGCTTACTTGTCTCTACCTCCAGAAGCACAGAAAAAACGAAGAGCGCAACTTCACGTCAGTGCGCCAGGGTGTGTGCTGTATGTTTCCAGTGACGTCAATGCAGTGTTGCTTCATATGTCGAGATGGAGCTAGTGTCCTCTAACGACTTAGGAGAGCTATGAAAAGTTTCTGGATCCAGTCTAGTCATGGGGAATAATAGTATGTGAAGAATCTACATGAAGATAGGGTTTCCACCAGAAAGATAGTTACCAAAGGTATCATTTTCATCACTGCTATTAGATGCCTTGCTTTCTCAGACCCTGCAATGAGACTTTTGTTAATAGGGGTGTCAGAACCTACAGTAAAGGGACATGTCCTTAAAACCTTGAAGTTGTTGCATTTGCAGCCCAACTTCTTTTGAAATGTATTAATTGTTACCAAATAGTGTCATACCACCAGTCAGTAAAAGTCCATGCCCGGCTATCTCCTAATTCTGGTTAGTGCTATGACCTCTGTAGTTGCCAGACGTCAGCTGGATTTTTACTCCTCTTTTATCAAGTACTAAGAATCAGCAGTACAAAGTAAATTGGTGCTCAGCAGTTAAGGTCCCAAGAATGTCGATTAATGAGATATTGCAGGCGTTATCTTCTCAAAGGTGATGGTCTAATATTTTTTTCGGTTAAGCAAATAGCTGTTATCTTCATTTTTAAGTGGGCAGAGTAAAGCACCTCTGTATTTTATCCATCTGGCCTCAAGTCTGCTTTGAATATGTTTTTTTATTTCATGTTTAAGTTTTAAAGAGAATCGTGACGCTGGCTGTGTATACTTACTTTCAAGTGACAGAAGCTAGCTTATCACGAAGTTCCTCCATAAATGTGGAGAAGATGAGCGGGTTTACATTTTACATGCATGGTGTTTGCGTTTAGAGCTTATAAAGTTGGGAAGATATTCTTCATTTTAATTACGGTGTGCCTGTGTGTGCACAAGCTTTGTAAGAGTTCGAGAGTACTTCTATGCACCTTTGAGTATAAGAGAGAAACCTCGGGGCCACATGAGGCCCTCGTGATCTTCACATGCAGCCCGAGCTGAACGAACGCACTGGGCTGCTGAGAGCACTAGGATTCATAAAGATGTTAGTTAAACGTAACCATTTATTTACGTTATTTGAAAGAAAAGAAGCACATAAGGTCTCCTGTACCACTACCTTTGGAAACACTCATTTTTAAGACATCTTTCAACAAACGGGTCAATAAAGCCTCTTCAGATTTCAAAAAGTGTATTTTATTAACATGCATTTCACCTTAGTACATCCGATTATATCTGTGCTTTCAGATGTATTTTTTTGAAAATATCAGTTTTCAAAATAAACATAGAAACAGTCATTCCACCACCCAACTTGGCAATAATGCCAATACGGAACTAAGATGCAAGTCATTTATCACAAGGAACCTGTGGGTGGTATGGGTTGTTATTTTGAAAGGGCAACATTATAGTTTATTAAATCAAACAATCACGTTTTGTACAGCGTATATATTTTGACCACATGTATTTCAAAGTGCTTTATTATGTCAAAATAAAGAAAAGAGAGGCAAAGTGAAATTAGACATTTACTTATGATCACACAACTTGGCCAAGAAAGGAAGCCATGATTGATCCCAGGTTTTATGGTTTCACATTGTGCAATTCTATTTCATTCCAATTCAGTAATGAAGTTACTTCCTTTTTACACTTGATCCTCCCAAGGTACCACTAGCAAGCAGAGAAGGCTTACCCCAAGATGTGTTAAAGGGATAGAAACTCAGATACAGCATAAAACAGTATTGTGAAATCTATGACTTCTATTGACTAGAGACTTAATTTAGACCATCATTTATATGATTGGTTTCCCCTACGACCAATTTAATCCCCCCCGCGTCAGCCCCACTCCCACCATGCTGCCATCAATGCGGCACCTCGGTTACACCACAAACCATACTTTGAGGCCACTGGGAAAATGTTTGTGAGTACATATGCACTAGCGAATGGTACGCCCAAATCTATGGAATAGTGTTCCTTAAGGTAAGTAAAGAGTTGTAATGAAAATTGCATCTGATATAAGGCCTTTTTGGCATGTGGAGTCTTGAAAGGGTGGATTAAGCCCAAGATTGAAGAAGCCACTGAGTGGGTGTGAAGTCATAGGATCATTTGTTACTTCTAGGCAAACATTCAGGTTGTCTATCATTGAGAACTGAAGTGGGAAAGATGGAACAATATTATTGAAATTTTCGAGGGTCAGTTGTTGTGATGTTTAGAGGGAAACATTTGTTTTGAAAATACATGTATGTATCTACTTACATACACTTTCAAAACACAAGGATTTTCTCAAAATGCCACGGTTGTATCAGTGGCTGGTGTTTCGAGGGGAAAAGTGACAGGAACACAGTGGAAACATGTTTGACTCTACAGCTGCAATGCAGAACAAGCATTTGCAATGCAATAGGTCTTGCATTTACTTGAGTTAGAGCTATTGGCGTTGTAAATGCATAACTGGACTTTTCTTGCCACATAAAACGGTCAATCCTGCCGCATAATTTGGTCCTCTCTGCCACAAAATTCCAGTGACCCTGCATATAATGAAATCACGCCAATTTACTTTTCTTCCTCTACCTGCAGAAAAAATTAAAAATATTGCCATTATTTATTATTTTTTATATTCTTTTTTGGGGTTCCCCAAACCTAGTGTGGGGACCCAGAGATGACCTAGACAGAAAGTGCACGTTGTGCAGTGAGTTGTGGGCAAAAATGTTTTGTAAAAGGAATGCCCCACCAAGCATTATGAGGCGTTTTTTCGAGTGCAGCAAATATTGTAGTATCTGTATATTGACTGTAATGCGCAGAACAGCCCCTATAGGACACCATAATAAAAATAGCATTTGTAAGAATCATCGTCATGTAACCATACAGTCAGCCCACAGAGGGTGTAACAACATGAAAACAGAATGGCAGAAAGTAATGCAGTGTAAGCATGTATGTAGCCCATGAAGGGTGTAGTGACTTATACATTTTCAGGCCTAGCAGGCATACTGTGATACTGTTACAAGCAAGGACTTTAAAATACAACCTAGCCCCAGCTGTAAAACAAACGTCCCAGCCCTGAGAGATGTTAAAAAGACATTAAATGGTGGGAGAGGTTACTTTTCTGGGGTTCCCCCAATCTAGTGTGGGGACCCAAAAATGATCTAGACAGAAAGAGTGTGCTGTGCCTAATATTTTCATAGTGGTCCCTTTGTCCTAGGACCACCTCTTGGTGAGTTATGGGCAAAAATGTTTTGTAAAAGGAATGATCTGCAAAGCGTTATGGTGCAACTAATATTGTAGTATCTTGATTGTAATGCTCAGAACAGCCCCTGGAAGACACCATAATAAAAATAGTATTTGTAAGAAACGTGGTCAAGTCACTATATAGTCAGCCTCTTGAGGACATAACAACATGAATACAGAATGGCAGAAAGTAAAGTAATGTAGGCATATATGTAGCCCCCAGGGGCATAGTCCCTTACACATTTTCAAACCTAGCAGACCTACCGCAATACTATTACAAACAAAAACCTTAAAACAGAAACTACTCCCAACTGTAAAACAAAAGTTCCAACCATGAGACCTTAGAAGGCATTGAATGGTGGGAGAGGTTACTATTTTGGGGTCACCCAACCTAGGGTGGGGACCCAGACATGATCTACACAGAAAGAACGTGTCGAGCTGAACATTTTGATGGTGGTCCCATTGTCCTAGGACCACCACATGCTGAGTTATGGACAAAAATGTTGTGAAAAAGAAATGCCCCGCAAAGCATTGTGGGACAAGTTTCCTGAGTGCAGTGAATACTTTAGTATCGGCTCTCATGCTGTGCCGGGAGAATGGCGTTGAGGATTCCTTTGTTTTTTCTGTTGTAAATGTTCCAGTTTGTATATTTTTCAACTGCTAAAAATGTACGGAAGTGGTAGTCAGATCGAGGTTGGTCTTTCTGAAATTTCACGTAGTCATGTAAAGCGCTCCTATGACCGAGTTTGTTCTATATGAACCTTTAAAAAAAAAAAATGAAATAAATAAAATAGAACACCCCCTCCTGCTTGAAGCCTTTGTGTGCAGACACCACAAAGAAACAGCGGCATGCCCAAAACAAGGAAGAGGAAGGAACAACATATGCCCGCGCAGCGGGAAGCGGTGGGGCAAAAGAAAAAAGTAGTGCGTCAAACTAAGGTATATGGCTGATCGTGCAATAATCCATGTAACAGGATCAGTCTGCAAGGTGGTAACACAGTAGCCTCAAGGTGGGACAAACATTAAGCAATTACGTACAAAATCAAGGGAATTTCGAGAGGCAGGCAATGTAACTAATAAAAGTGATGGGTGTGAGATGGGCATGACAAAAGCTCACAGATGTAGATAACAACATGTGGAAAGACAGCGCTTGCGTGCTGCCTAGGTTCGACCTTAAAAAAGCACACAGCAAAACACTCATTACCTACAGTTATTGTCATTTATTTTGGTGTAATATCAATCTAGAAAAAACAGTGCACTTTTAGACTTTTTAGAGTGTGTAAACACTATAAAGCATACTGGACAAGTGTCTGAAAAGGAATCGAGCAAAAAAGAATTAATTTTTGGTGATATATACACACACAAGCATGTGAGCGCTGAAGCGCAGCGTTTTAGAATTATTGAAGTCAGATGCTAATAAATTGAAACCTGGCATTAAAAATGAAGGTCCTTATCACAGGGATTAATTAGTTTTTGGGTGAAATTGATGGCACAGGGAGGATTACCTTACAAGACTTTTGGCTGAATTACACAATGACATAGGGTACAGGTGGACACAATATAAAAGGGCTTATAATGAGCTGCCGTTCAAATAGCAAATGCAATGTGCTTTATAAAAAAATTAAAGTAATGTTTACTGAGCTTGTTATGCTGGAAGAAATGCTAGTAGTAAGTTGATAAGACATGACTGCAGTGTGGTTCTGCTGTCACAGAAACCCGCTGCAATATACCAAATCCTCACCAGATGCATCTTTATTAGGCAAACAAACAAAATGTGACTGTTATGTTGATTGTGCCTGGCACAGGTACTGAACCTGTCTTAATGGATAAATATTTGTATTGGCATTGGCTGCCTCAGCCCACCCCGGGTGATACTACCAGGGCAGAATCAACCTCTGTATGGTGGGTTTCTTTATAAAAGACATACTGGATAAGGTAGAATGCAAAATAGCAAAAAATACCTTGAGGTAAACCTAAGAAACTACCTTAAATGTTAGGTACCTCCGGTATTGTTAAAAACAAAAACAGACAGTACCTTGGTATAATGACCAGTTCATCTGATTAACTGCAACATATTTCTGCTCTTGCTGGTGCCAAAGGGTTGGGTAGGGGATTTGTCAGGGCTTAAGGGTTTCCTGTTACTCAAATCCATACATGTGTGGGGAAAGGAATTTCCTACCTCCACTTTAAAGTAATGTAAAGCAATCTAGGGCAGTGGTTCCTAACCTGTGGTCCGGGGACCCCTGGGGGTCTGCAAAGCCTTCTCAGGGGGTCCGTGACTGCCTAGAAAATTAAGAAATATTGACAAATTAGGTCTTATGCTTCCAGTAATGACTCAGTGGGGGTCCCCGGATTCCAATGATGATTCAGTGGGGGTCCCTGAGTTCCATTAATGATAAAGTGGGGGTCCACAGAAGTCAAAAGGTTGGGAACCAGTGATATCAATGATATTGTTCCTCTAAAGTATAACTGATAAATACATAAGTAAAACATGCATTGTTTTACTCGTAGTATCACACAGTGGTGATAAAACTGTGAAACTGCACTGCAATCACGAAATAAATAGGCATACTCAGGGATGGAAATTCTGGGTTATTACTGCATCATGGTCTGGTCCAAAGGAGGTACCCTCTCTAGTCAGAGGCTTGCCGAAGATTAGTTTAAAAGAAAATCAATCATTGTCATCTACGAGTGATCATGCACATAAATAAATATGTTATCACAGAGCTAAGTTTTTTTTTTAAATGGTGCCAGGTGTACACCAAATAGTAATCAATATCTCATATGACCGATTTAGACTGTCAATTGAAACTGTGAATACAGGCAGAATATAATAAACAGAATTTTATTGGTGGCAGTGGGACACTTATATATCGTTATAAAGTCCACTCCATTGGTTATGAAGCGGGCAGATATGAGAGGTGGAGAGGATCATTGGTGGCAGTGGAGCTCTCATACAAGGTAAAAACATTTAAAGAGCATTTGATTGTGCCACGAGAATAAACACAAATTGTTGTGGTTATAATGTGATCCATTACAAGGGAAACGATCCCCGAAGTGTAGGTTTCGTTTTTATGGTCACCCCTATAGTAGGGCTACAGGGATCGTGAATGCTAAGACTGCTTCAGTCACAATTCCTGTTTGTGAAGTAGCTTGATCAGATAAATGTGGCTATTGTTGATCAAAAAAGCAGCTTACTTATGTCATCAAAGGTCGTATAGGCAATATCACGTACTCCCCCCCTCTGTATGACCTGCTATCCTCGAGGACCTAGTCAACATCCTGCAAAAAGAAAACGAAAACAGTTCCTGATGCGGCGATTGATGTAGGCGGCAAATCATCCTGGGTGTGTACAGCTCAAATGGGTCCCTGTGCCTAATAGGAAAGGTAGTTTAGGCAGGGAATGCTGCCCGCGGGTGTGCGATCTTTAGACTTCCCTATTTTATTTAAATATTGATGCACCAAATATTGAATTAATGAAGTAACATTTAATATACTGGAAGCCTTGTAACTATCAATATTTAATACTCAACTACTCGGATGAAAGGGATTGGAGATTCATGAATATCCTTCTGCTGGCTGGACTGTCTGAGTGTGTTTTTTAGGCCATCTCGGGTCTCACAATTGTATATACAATATAAGCTCAAATGTGTGGTCTTCATGCGTAAAGATAACAGTATGATACAGAAAAGCAAAAACGCTTGTTGGGATAGGTCATTTGGCTGCCTCAGTGTGACCAAGTTCTTGGTAACGTATCTCATAGAGGCTTTATTTTTTCATAAACTCAGTTATTTCGTTGTTTATTTAGCTGGGCCCATGAGATATCATCATTAGACCCTTTAATGTCTGTGCAGGATCTGGTTATCACTGTTTCTCAAACGTTAGGAGTGCTAGAGTCCTCTCCCTATTGGGGGGGGGGGAGGGTTCAGCTTCTCAATGATATATCCCAGCAGGTCATTTTCCGTGTGTCTGTTACTCAAATAGTGTTTCATCCGCTTTGTTGTCTCCTTCTTACATCTTATGGTTCTGCCTTGTTCATTTATTCTGAGTCATATCCTTCTTGACATCATGTGCATGTACATAAGGTTACGTGGGCAGACAATGACATGGACAACATTTGTGGTGTTACAGTTATGGGCTTTTCAAGAGACCGGTGTCCTGATGTAAGTCTGTGCCAGTGTTTATTCACAAGTTTCGTTACTCTGTTAAAGTTTGGTTTGAAAGTTGTCACACCGGTGAGTGTCATTTTGCTCTTTTTCATGGGTCTTTATTAATTACTTCTCATTATTATGGAGGGCTCTGTTCTTTGCTCTTTCAATCACGTGAGTGGGATAGTTAATTTCTTGTAGTTTACTCAGAAGTTTCTTTTCGTGCTTGATGTAACTGTTGACATCTGTACAGTTGTGTCTAAGATGCAGAACATGGCCCACTTGGAGAGTCAACTTGAGTGATCGGGGATGAAAACTTTCAAGATGCTGTAAGCTGTTTCTATCAGTTAGTTAATAATATACCAAAGCTAGTCCCTTTTTATCCATAGTGGTGGTGAACTTAAGAAAAAGATCGAAGCAGTTCAGCTACTCTGCAAAGGTTGCTGCTGCTTCTGTTGAACCTCTACAAATTAGAAAAGGGTCATCTAAATATCTCTTCTATATTTGATATGGTCTCTGGAAGAACAGTCGATATTATCAGTGTCCTTCGATTTGAAGGCATGGTTATAAAATCTGTATTATTCAGAAAGAACTAACATACAGAAATCTATATACTCATATATACACAACATAATTGTCCATTCTGTATGAGATGGAAGAGTTTGATACTCGAGTTAAAGACTACAAACCGAATTTGGCAGTAGTAGGCGGCATACAATACAGTTGGATGTTTTCATTAGCATTTTTACATAGTATTAAACATGTTTTGCGATTTCTGGTACAGGAACATTACAAGATTTGCCAATAATCACCCTTATTTCAGTCCAGTGGTCAAGCAGCTGAAGCCAGCGTTAAAACCTATGTTTCCATATAACACAGTTAGCAAATTGGCCGCAGACTGCATTAGGCCACATTACAATAGGAGATGATGACATTTATTTTGCTGTTCCTGATAGAACACTGAGTTCCGTCATTTTCCGTATGGTTGTATAAGGTAGACTCTAATTTCGACCGCAATATGTAAGTCTTTACTCAAAGTGGGTACCCTCCAATACTGGTGATTTTTAAGTCTGAATTCAAATGTTTATTCTTTTCTTTCAGATTTAAGTTTTCAGGCTGCTTCTAAAATTCTCTCAGTCCCTTCATATGATGCCCTGAAGTTGATGCGCAATATTAGTCAGAATTTTCCAATAAAAGCCAGGTACAGTAAAAATGATCCATCATGAATTGTATTATTGTTGTTTCGCATCCTCCGATTTGGTTAAAGCGCTTTGGTGTAAAATGTTTTCTATTGTTTTTCAGAGTTGAATTATTTTGCCTAACTACTAGTTTATGATATTTGGAATTTAGGGTGGTGTAACATGTCTGTCTCATTTTAGTTCAATAACTTGCAGATTTGTTCGGGCTAGTATTGTAGTCTATTCAATACAAAAGAGGGACAGGGAGATTACTGGTCCAGTGTACAGTCTCCCGAACTGCACTATAAACTAAATAAGTACACTGTTCCAAAGCTACTAAGAAAGTGAAAAGATGCAGGGTCGAAATCAGTTAGGGATACCCATAGTATCAGGAGAGCCCTCAAGCACCCATAAGGGTGACAAGTTCCATCACTGGGCTGTCTCCTCGTCAGACTGGCGCTGCAATGTCTGGCGGACCATCCCGAGAACCGGGATGGTGCTAAACCGAAGGCAATTTGCCAGGTTAGGGTCTGAAACGAATACTGACTGAAAAAGGAAAATAATTATTGTGAATGAGTGTAGGAGAGAATGAGGGAGATAAAATTAGCTCTGAACCTTAAACATCACTTTAATGAGTCAGGGGAAAGGTACAGGCTAAGGTTAAAAACAAAACAGAGTGTCTACGGGAATGATGTTCCACTACACTCTAAGGAGGGAAAAAGGTAGTGTACCTAATCCTGTCAAAAAATGGTCTACATGTTTCGCGTCTTAATGGTCAACGAGTGATCCCACGACGCTTTGTCAGGACCCAGAATACTACTTCTCCTATCCAACAAAAGTTTAGTTTATAGTATTGTAGTCTAACAAAGGGTTGAGGCAACTGGTTATAAACCTAGTAATATGTGTAGAAGCCAAGTTATATCAATCCAACCAGCTCGTGGCTCCTTAATGCAGATGCCGTTGTTGCGTGTCTACTAATTAGGACGTAATCAACATTTCACCCATTATCCCTGGTGCTGGCTTACAACCTTCTTGTCTTGCAATGCAGTGCTTCCTCTCCCCAAAACATTTCTTCACCTTCCCCCCCCACCAGCCTCACTGACCCCTCCAGTCCCCACCCTCCCCACAGACCCCTCCTCTCCATTCCTGCCCAGCACTTAAGCCGCTGCTCAGAGCAGGTGGTAAATGGGAGCCTTAGATCCCACAGAATGGGGAATTCCTTTCAGTGTTGTGCGTAGGAACACTGGGTCCGTACAGTGTTTCGCCATTCCATGGGTTTAACTCATGATTGCAGTTTACTGGCAGGGTGTTACTGTACAATACAGTGAATTAAAGGTGTGCCATTCTGGTCCCATTCTGTTAGCCTGACCTTATCTCAGTCTGTTTCATTGGTGGTTGGTAAGGTACTATTGATGTTGCTAAGGTTTTCATTTAGTGTTTGACTACATGGGATGATTAGCATCTTCTGGAGTGTACCTTTCCGTTGTATTGAGCATAAGAGAATTACATAGATATCACTGTTAGAACGGTCAATTGTAAAGCATAAACGTAAGATACATTTCGTCACGTGTAGGTGTCCGTCTGAATAGTGAAGGCTGAGCAGAGATAACGTTATTTAAATCCATTGCACTTGTGGAGAACGCACCCGTACACCGCCTGGAGCAAGTTGTTCTTGCATGTAACGTCATCACGTAACGTGGTAATGCGCCAAGACTCTTGCACTTGACATCCTCATGCAACAACAATGCATGACGTCCTGGTGTTACGCCAGATGGCTTAAAAAACAGTGTTCATTTTAAGCTATAATACGATGTTTTAACTGTAAGATGCATATTAGCATATGAGGAAAACTTCCTGGACATTAGTGGACAGATAGCGAATGGGGTAAATGTAAACAGTTTTGACCTTTATTTAAGATACCAAATCGAAAGAATAATTAAACCTAACTCTAAATATTATAAAAAATAAAAAGGTCACCTATTATAATTTTAGTTCAGTGATGTAAAGTTGGATGAAAAATGCATTTAACGCGAGCGGGCATTGTGGAAAGTGTACGGAATAAAGTGAAGCTATCATAAACGTATCCTGTTGTAGAGGGCAAACGGGGCTTCAGAAGCTGGCTTGGCACCCTTACTGTGCCCCAGAATATATCTGTCACAAGTGCAGGCAGTGCGCACTGCGTGGGAGAACAGTTCTTTCCTTTCATCTTGCCAGGGATTCGGGCTCAAAAATAGAAAAAAAGACTTCTGATGGCGCACAAATCCATGCAATCAAAGTATAAGAAAAGGCTTTTTTTAGGGCAAGAAAGGGATAGAATACATGTCTCTTCTGTAAAGTGCAAACGTACACTCTTAAGGTTTCTTTTCATGTAACCATCCACATCAAATGTTATATATTATTTAAAGGTATTATGCTTTATTTATTTGCACTTAATTTCAAAATAGCAGAAATTGTGTGACGTCTCAGACATTTCATAGGAAACAATATACATTAGCGATATTGGCTGGGCATTATTTTCACTGTGCAGTTACTAGAAGCCAAAGAGATGTTATGTAAGCTGTAAGATATGGTTAGGTATCAGTTACCTAGATAAAAAGGATTGTGTATTATGAGGCAACGTTTTATGTTTCTGTTTTTAAAGTGGCTAATTCCCAAGATTTCCAGAAAATCAACGTTTGTTGCCACTGGAGTAATGCTATTCCCTGGTAGACCTTCATTTGGAAGACTGAGCTGCTAGGTGCCCAAAGACACTGATGAATAAGGCCAAACTCATTCAACAGCCTGGTTAGGTAAACTCTAGTGAGTCAAAATAAGATTTTTTGGAACATATCCTCATTCTTGAATAGTATGGACCAAGGGAAAAGCCTGGCTCTTTGGGAGTGCTAAGAGAGTTCAGGTAGAGTAGAAACAAAAATAACAATTACGTTTAAGGAATAAAGGCCCTCACTACAACATTGGCCGTAAATGCCGCTTACCGCCGTGCAGAAGAGTGCCAACACACCGCCGCAGCTGCGGAATTCCGCCACAGCTATTACGACCCACAGCTCAGAATCCGCCAAAATCTAGACACCCACACAAGTCCGCCACACCAAAGGTCAGTGATAAACTGGCGATAACAAAACCTCCACTGTCACGCCAACAGGAATGTGCCCACACTATCACGACCCACGAATCCAAGCGGCGGTCTTTCAACCGCGGTATTCCATTGGTGGTACACACCGCCGCGCTCAAAATACACACACATTTACAAAACACAACCACATTGGACAAATCAAAATACACACAGCTGATACACATACACACACCAATCCCACACACCCAATACAATATAAAACACACACCCACATTACCCACAAACCCTTACTACCAAATATTTTGAAGAAGGCCAGAGAGACCGCAAAGACAACACCAGCATACAGAGGCACACAACACCATCACACATACACATCCACGCACAAAACACCCCACACCCCTAAACATCACACCACACATCACAACACACACCACCTCACACATCACCCACACCACCCCATGGCACCGCAAAGACACCCCAGATTTTCTGAGGAGGAGCTCAGGGTCATGGTGGAGGAAATCATCCGGGTAGAGCCACAGCTATTCGGATCACAGGTGCAGCACACCTCCATAGCTAGGAAGATGGAGCTATGGTGCAGAATCGTGGACAGGGTCAACGCAGTGGGACAGCACCCAAGAACACAGGATTACATCAGGAAGAGGAGGAACGACCTGCAGGGGAAGGTGCGTTCCGTGGTCTCAAGACACCACATTGAGGTTCAGAGGAATGGCGGTGGACCCCCACCTCCTCCCCCACAACTAACAACATGGGAGGAGCAGGTCTTGGCTATACTGCATCCTGAGGGCCTCGCCGGAGTAGCTGGAGGAATGGACTCTGGTAATTCAAAGCTTTAACTACCTAATCCCCCACCCTACCTGCATGCTATCACATACCCCCACCCTCGCCCTCACCCCCATCACTCCAACACCTCACATATGTCCCACTATCACAAACCACACATCCCAACACCAAGCCCTGCATGCAACAACAGAGCATGGACACCCATCACCAATGCATGTCCACTACACATACCCACACAGACCCCTAAACAATTATCACACAAGGTCCTACACAGGAATGGAAGCACTGGGGTACAGGGTCACCCACCCATTGCACACCATGGCACACACAAATGCAATAATCATGCCTTTACACCCCTGCAGGACCCCTACCCAACGTCACCGGACAGGAGGTTCCAGATATGTCCACTCCACCCACAGAAGAGGCCCACAGTGATGACAGCAGCTCTGTCCAACTGGATCTAGATGACCAGCCCGGCCCATCTGGGACCTCGGGACAGTCTGTTCCCCTGACACAGTCGCAGGCGAACCACAGAGCCTCCCTCCTCAGGGAACACCAGCACAGCGCCCACCCAGCGGGCCCATCCCTCTGTCCCCAGGACACGTCAAGCAGCAGTGTGTCCACCACTACAGGGAACCCAGGCTAACCCACCACCCCAAGAACAGCAGGGACCTGGGGGCAGTGGTAGTCGGCACACGGTTCAGGGGACAGAGGCCCAGGAAAACCGGGGAACTGGGAGGGCTGCTGTGCGACAGGGGGAGGACAGGCCCAGGGAACCCACTTTCCACGAGGCCCTCGCCAACATCATGGGAGCCTACCATCATTCCCAGGAGACGATGGTAACGGTACTGGCCAAGTTTCAGGAGACCCAGCGGCTGCAGGAGGAACAGTATTTGGGGTTCAGGGAGGAACTCAAATCCATCAACACCACCCTGGGCACCATTGTAGGGGTGCTGAAGGACCTCGTGAACACTGGGAAGGACACTGTGGCACAACAAGGGGCCCCTGACACTAGCCTGGATGATGAACTGCCCACCACCTCCGCCGGCGCTAGTGGACAGGAGGCACGCCACAGGACCACGACACCAGCACCCCACCCCCTGCAGATGGAGAACCACCCTGCAAGCGGTCCCTGAGATCCAGGACAAAGACCGAGAACAATGCCAAGACACCCGCCAAGAAATGAGACCACCCTGAATGTCATCCTTCTGTCCCACTTTGTCATCCTGTCCATCCTTAACCTGCCCTAGCTCCACTTCCTATGCCCCTTTGGACAATGCACCTCTGAGACTAATAGACTGGGCTCTGCCATGGACATTCCTCCACCATCACACCTGACCATTTTACAACCCCATCCACTGTTTAGCACTTAAATAAACACCCTTAAATCACAAAACAATCTGGAGTCAGTCTGTGCTTTCACAATTGTGTATTTGCAATAACTGAGGGAAATAGCAATGTCCATTGCATTGTCAACATACCTGTGTCACACAGCTCTAGTCCATGAGGTCCCATAGCAGAGGTCACACAGTGGGACCCACATCTGTGAAATCGAAAGGGAAAGTGACAAATCAGGGTCCATACACTGGGTGAAAGTGACAGACAGATGAGAGGTTGAACAATTTTTTCAGATGTAGGAGGTAGTGATGTCTTCTTACCTGTGTCTCACTGGAAGTATGAATGGATCATGGTGTTTCTCTTGTCTATGTCCTCTTCTTCTGCCTCCTCTTCTTCACTGTCCACAGGCTCCACAGCTGCCACAACACCTCCTTCAGGACCATCATCCTGCAGAAAAGGCACCTGTTGTCGCAAAGCCGAGTTGTGCAGCATACAGCAGGCCACGATGATCTGGCACACCTTCTTTGGTGAGTAGTATAGGGAACCACCTGTCATATGGAGGCTTCGGAACCTGGCCTTCAGGAGGCCGAAGGTCCTCTCTATAACCCTCCTAGTTTGCCCATGTGCCTCATTGTAGTGTTCCTCTGCCCTTGTCCTGGGATTCCTCACTGGGGTCAGTAGCCATGACAGGTTGGGGTAGCCAGAGTCACCTGCAAATGTCGAGGGACAACTGTTAGACACACACTAACCCTTAGGGACAACCCCAGACCCAGACAACTATTCACACTGTATAGGGTCCATGTCCTCACCTAATAGCCACACACGGTGCCTCTGGAGTTGCCCCATCACATAAGGGATGCTGCTATTCCTCAGAATGTAAGCGTCATGCACTGAGCCAGGAAACGTGGCGTTCACATGGGAGATGTACTGGTCGGCCAAACACACCATCTGCACATTCATAGAATGGTAACTCTTCCGGTTTCTGTACACCTGTTCACTCCTGCGGGGGAGAGGGGTGGACCAAGGCCACATGTGTCCCATCAATGGCACCTATGATGTTGGGGATATGTCCCAGGGCATAGAAGTCACCTTTCACTGTAGGCAAATCCTCCACCTGAGGGAAAACGATGTAGCTGCGAATGTGTTTCAGCAGGGCACACAACGCTATGGACAACACATTAGAGAACATTGGCTGGGACATCCCTGATGCAATGGCCACTGTTGTTTGAAAGGACCCACTTGCCAGGAAATGGAGTACTGACAGGACCTGCACTAGAGGTCTGGCTCCAACTGGGCACACAGTTCATGGATTGTGACATGATCGAGTCTGTAGGTGACTATTACATGTCGCTCTTCCATTGTCGACAGGTCCACCAGCGGTCTGTACACCGGAAGATGCCGCCATCTCCTCACCTGCCCCAGCGGACTTGCTCTATGGATGAGAACAGCGATCAGAGGGTCAGCCAACACTGAGGTACGAAATAAACAACTTTATTGCACACATTTGTCAATCCGCCATGTGCCTGTCTTAGTTTGTATGCAAGGCCTATATATGTGTGACACATTTAAAATTAATGCCATGTGGCCCCCTGAAGTGGCGGCTGCCTGACCTGTAATGTGGGACAAGGGGATATGGGGTAACTGCGCTGGCGTTTTACACCGTCGCGGTAGGCGGTCGAAGACCACGGCACAATCCTGCATTGGTTAATATTGGACCCTATGGGTACCAGGAGCCAATGACGATGTACGTTGGCGGTGACGGTACGCACCACCGCAGACGTGACCGCCATTTTCTGTCTGCTCACTCACTTGATGCCTGATCTTCGACAGGAGAGGACCTACACTGCAACTGCTGCTGTGACCTCAGTCTGGAAGCGACAATGGCTCAAGTGTCTGGGGAAACGGCCCCTGCCTTCACTTCGGAGGAGTTGGAGAAACTAGTGGATGGGGTCCTCCCCCAGTACACACTACCCTACGGTCCTCCAGACAAACAGGTGAGTACACTGTGAGCATGCTATATGGGCAATGCCTGTTTGGAGTGGTGTGGATGGGAGATGGGGGGGGGGGAATGAGGCTTGCATGAAAAAATGGTGAGTGGATGTGCATCAGGGCAAGGGTGGGAACGTGGCCCAATGGCTGTGACGGTACGGACGGTTATTGTTTTTCCTTTTCCCCTGTACTATTCCTGTAGGTCAGCGCCCACCAGAAGAAGGATATTTGGCGTGCCAGCGCCAAGGACGTCCGGGCCCTGGGGGTCCACCACAGACCGAGCACCCACTGCCGGAAAAGAGGGGAGGGCATTTGCTGCTGGAGCAGGAATACGGCCGAGGCCCAGCTGGGAATGGCCTCCCAACGTGGGAGGGGTGCCGTCGCACCATGACCCCCCTGATGTTCCGGATCCTGGCGGTGGCGTATCCAAAGTTGGATGGGCGCTTGAGGGCATCACAGCAGCCACAAGGGAGTGAGTACACTCACATCCATTTGATTCAGCGTGCATTGGAGGTGTCTGGGTTGGGGAGGTGGGCTGTTGGTTTCTCTAGGCTAGGGAGAGCCTTGTAGGCAAGGACCCTTTGTGAGACAGGCTCAGTGGCATCCCATCCCCACCAGTGGTAGGAGCCATCTACACCTAGTCAGGCTCCTGTGACTTGCAGGTGTGCAGCAATCCGGCATAGGCCTTGTCCCTGTGATCAATTAGGGAACTCAAAATGCATGGCGTAGTGCAGAGGGCTGCTGTGTCTGTAGTGTCCGCCAACGGTAGCAGTATTGCATGCACTGAACACGTCTTTCTACTTTCTTTCCCCCCCACTTTGTGGTCTCCTTGTTCTTGTGTGCATTAGCATCATCAGGCGGAGGAGCTGTGCCACCGGAGCAGGAGGGAGCTGCATCCCAGATGTCCCTGGAAGGCGAGACTACGGACTCAGAATTCACTAGTGGGACGGAGGGCGAGGGGAGCTTCACGGCGGGGACAGGAGCTGAGACCAGAGACACTGACTGCTCCTCTGATGGGAGCTCCCTTGCGGTGGCGGGCCCCTCTGTGCCCACCACATCTACAGGTACAGCTGCCACCCCCCTACCAGCACCGCCCTCCCAGCAGCCCCTCAGCGTGTGCCCCGTGGCCGCTCACCCAGGAGGGTGGGCATCTCCTTCGCCCCAGGCACCTCGGGCCCTGCCCCAGTCAGCCCTGCTGCCCTCAGTGAGGAGGCCATTGACCTCCTCAGATCCCTCACTGTTGGGCAGTCTACCATTCTGATTGCCATCCAGGGTGTAGAGAGGCAGTTGCAACAGACAAATGCATACCTGGAGGGCATTCATTCTGGCCAGGCAGCCCAACAGCGAGCATTTTAGACTCTGGCCTCAGCACTGATGGCAGCCATTGTCCCTATGTCCAACCTTCCCCCTCCAACTTCCTCCACCCAGACCCCATCCCCAGTACCTCAGCCTATCCCAGGCACACCATCAGACCAGCATGCACACACCTCAACACACAAGAGTAGCTCTGGCAAACATAAGCACCACACATCCCACAGGCACTCACACAAGCATCATACCCATGCAGACATACCAACCTCCACTGTGTCCCCTCCTCCACGTCTCCCTCCTCCCTCCCTGTCACGTCTCCACTCACACCTGCATGCACTACATTTACAGCCACTACTTCCATCACCAGCACACCCACCACCACACCCCGCTCACGTGCACTCACCACCCCCACTACCATTCACACATTCCTTGTGTCCTCTCCCAGTGTCTGTGAGCCCTCCTCCCAAAGTACAGAAACGCAGTCACACACCCACCCAACAGCCATCCACCTGACGACAGCCTCCAGCCCATGCACCTTCACCCAAAGTCAGCAAACGAACACCTCCTACAACCACTACCTCTTCCTCCACTCCCAAACCCCCCCCATCTACCCGTCCCAGTGTGTCTAAAAAACTTTTCCTGTCAAACCTTGACCTCTTCCCTTCACCTCCCCCACCTCTTCCGTTCCCTAGGGCCCGCCTTTCCAGGTCCCAACCCAGCACCTCAGCCACCACATCACCGGGAACAGTGCTGCCTGCAGTAACCGGCTTCTGGAGTGCACCAAGCAGCAGGGCAGCCAGTGTCCCAAGGAGCGAGGCCAAGGACATTCCCACACCTCCAAAACAAAAGAAGTTGCCCACAGCCCGGAGGGAGAAGGCCAAAACACCTGCCACCGAGGGCTCAGCCAGGACAACGGTTGGGAGTGGCATGACAGCTGCGCCACCATCCAAGGTGGGGAAGGGCCAGAGAAAGAAAGGGAAGTCGCTGCCAACCTGCACAACGGACAAGACCTCCACTGGCACCGCCACATGCACCGCCGCCACAGGCACCACTGCCAGCACCCAGGATACTGTGCCCTTCAGCAGCAGCAAGCTCAGTGAGGCCGCCACCAGCACCGCTGCCAGCAGCAAGCTCAGTGAGGCCTCCAGCAGCACCGCCGCTCAGGACACCGCCGCCATCAGCACGCTCAGTGAGCCCCCCACCAGCACCGCCGCCATCAGCACGCTCAGTGAGCCCCCCACCAGCACCGCTGCCCAATGAGCGCCGCAAGCACAGCTGCTACTGAGCCCGCCACCAGCAGCCACGCCACATCCTGTGCCAGTGGCACCACCGCAGACATGGCTGCCATCCCAATGGTCATTCGACGAGGCTGGTGGTCAGTTCCAGGGGCCTGAACTGCTTCCATGTTGCCCCACCGTCAGTGGAGTGTCAGATCCACTACCTCTGTCCTTGGCAGGATGAAGCACTCTGGGCACAAAGCCCCCTCCAGAACCAGTGGAGAAAGGCATCCACTACCTCAGTCCTTGGCAGGATGAAGCACTCTGGGCACTGAGCCCCCTCCAGAACCAGTGGAGTGTCACATCCACTACCTCAGTCCTTGGCAGGATGAAGCACTCTGGGCACAAAGCCCCCTCCAGAACCAGTGGACAAAGGCATCCACTACCTAAGTCCTTGGCAGGATGAAGCACTCTGGGCACCAAGCCCCATCCAGAACCAGTGGAGTATCACATCCACTACCTCAGTCCTTGGCAGGATGAAGCACTCTGGGCACAAAGCCACCTCCAGAACCAGTGGAGACTGTTATCCACTTGAAAGACTGTGGCTTTGCACTCCCCAGTATAAAGCAGTGGGCAAACCACCCACTGGAGAGACTTGTGAGACTGTGGCTTTGCACTCTCCAGGATACATCAATGGGAATGGAGCCCCCTCGTGGAACTGGCGTTGTGCACTCATCCGGCTGAGGTGCCCCCTCTTCCTTTCCCCCTGAGGTGCCTGTTTTATTTCGATCTGATGCCCCTGCAGTGTTCTCTCCGTTTGGATCGGGTATCTTGTATGGGCCTCGCCCAGGCATTTTGGGCCCAGTGGTCCACGGACTATGTAGGTGCAGTACATGGACTTGAATTCTTGGTGTACATATTTGTTAATAGTGTATATATATTTTTGAGTAATGGATTTTTCATGATTACAATCGTTCAACTCATTTCCTTTTGTCCTTGTGTTCTTCCGGATGGGGCTGGCGTGGGGGGGGGTAATGTAACATTTCAGCATGATTTGGTGTGTGTGTTGTGTGTGAGGGTGGGGGTGTTGCGTGTGTGTCTCACTGTCTTTTCCCTCCCCCCTCCCCTGTGTTGTAGGTGCAGTACTCACCGTGGTTGTCGCCGCTGTCGGTCGTGCTCCTGGTAGAGGAGCAGGAAGACTATCGCAGGGAGAATTTGGAGTTCCGGCTCCATGGTGTCCTGGTTCCTCGTGGGGTGTGTAGAGGTGAAAGTTTTCCCTTCCAAGTCCTGTTTCCGCCGTGTTTTTGTTTGCGTTGAATCCGCCCCGGAAAAGGTGGCGGATTGGCCTCTCATAATGGTGTGGGCGGTACATTGTCTACCGCCTGTCTGTTGGCGGTGACTGCCATGCTATTTGTTTGTACCGCCGTGGCGGTCGGAATGTTAAAGTGGCTGTCTATGTTGGCGGTTTCTGCCGCAGTCATAATTCCATTTTTTTTACCACCAGCCTGTTGGCGGTCTTACCGCCGCTTTAAGACCGACCACCAGGGTTGTAATGAGGGCCAAAGTTCCAAAGATAGAAATGTATGGCAAAAAATTATCTTAGGGAACAATATAGCATTATATCGTACGGGTGTACAACTTTTCTTTTTCTGGCAAAGTTCATGTTTGTCACAATTCGCAAAGTTCGAAATGTTTCCACAGTTTATGTTCCTCTTTGCTTGTGTGAAGGTTTCAATTTGATAAACCTAATGATAGTTTAATGGTCGGGGACTTGAGTATTGTAATACTATCTCTTTTTGTAATCTGCTACTGTACGTTTCACCCATAACAAGTTCCACCTTCAGAGCTTGGGATACAGAGGTGGTGCAGTTGGGCTTGACATGACATCCTTCACCCTAATATGGAGAAACAGGGTTTACACCAGAGAGAGATAGACAGTGCTTCCGGACCTGTGTTGAAGGTGAAAGCAAAATACTGCAGGTTTGTTTTGGTGCTGGAGAGATCAGGCCTTTTGAGTAGATGCAGGAGAAATTTGGGCTCTTAGAGCCGGCACGCCTTAGGTACACCCAGATACACCACTGGATCCTACACCCTCCCACTAGAGAATGAGGAACACAAGCATTAACACCCATTGAAAAATATCTCCTAAACAATGATGATGTGAAGCACATTATAAAATGGCACAATTTTGCATATAAAAAGGATATCTATAAAACTACAACCCTTTTGGGACTATGTGCTTAATGCTATCAGTTCCCGTATAGCAGAATGCCCACAGGTGATACTACTTAAAAGCCCATCCAAGGAAATCTACATTTTATTCACCTGGAGGGGCAAAATTGTATCCCATTCATTGTTAGCCGCGAAATACCCAAAGTTGGAGCTCTGTGATAATGCTGACAGAAGCTGTATGGATGGGGTTTTGTGGTCCTTGGATACGGAGAAAATGACACACAGCTGGGGGGGGGGGGGGGGGTTTACAAAGTGATGGAGCATTATTCTGCAAAATCTGCAAAAAAATGTTACGGCATGGCTGTGTCCAAAAAGACTGAAAGTGGAGGAACATCTTGGAGAAATCGAACCTGGGTGATTATCAAGAGACCAGGAAAGAAACGGTGCTTGGCATATGTAGTCATGCAATGTAGCCTAAAGTGGAGGAATAACGCTGTACTGTGCTGAAAGTCATTTTGCTATATACAGTGAGATTGGTTATGATTTTAATGGAAGGGTCGGCGAAGTTGACTGGATTTACGTTAGGGTATTGTTGATAATTTACCATTGTTGATATATTGCCCCTTTGGTAGATAAGTAAAAAACTCAATAAATAAGAATGAATTTGAGAATACAAGTCTTCTTTCACTGTTTAGTAAGTCTTTTATTAATAGTATTAAGGAAATTCTGAAGTTTGTTTTATATGTTTCATACAATCGTTATTTAAATCATCAAGACTAAAGAGAGGCATTAACCATTTTCATGAAATAATTACCCACTGGATGGTGACAATATAAACCATTCTGTAATTTGCATTAGCTTCCCCGTAAACCGGATCACAGAAGTGTTAGACTACCAATGGACTGTGAAAGCAAAGCAGCCGCAAATGTTTTGGAGAAAATAATGTGAAATTAATCTGTCACATAAGTAATAAAAGAATATATTCTGCTTCCTGATTGTTGAATGTAAGGAAGCCAGATGAACAACAGGAGGCTAAACGAAACAAGCTAGAAATGTGCAGTAGAAATCAATAAATCATTTCTAAGGTGAAAAATGTTATTTAGCTTGCTTAATGTTTACAGCCAGATACGCAGTAGGCAATGACCCTCCCAGAATTGGTTCTTCGTTGACATAGATATGTTATTGTTAATAACAATTCAGATTTCCATCGCTCCCACAATACTGTTTTACTGAAATGTGCAATGGTGTAGTGGCCTTGAACGCCTTTAATAGCAGAAATGCTGGGAGGGTATGTTTCACCTTATGTTCTAGATGGACAAAGCCCGCGTCTTTTCGAATGGATTTGTTGCATTTGACTCTTTAAACTGCGAAGGCCATTTGTGTGCCTGCAAGCTTAACTGAAAAACCTTTTATTCGAATCTTCACTGATGATTTGTTTGTGCTTAAAAGTTTATTATAGGAAGCTAATTGTACACTTGCAGTAGCTGACGTCTCTGAAGAGCCCCTAGACCCACACATTTCTCTTCAAGTTTAGTCAGTACTGCCCCTTTTAACCTCTTAAGTGCTAGGGCTCCTCCACCCCCACTAAGGCCTTTGTTGGATGTATAGGGTACCTTGCCTTGAAACCTTCATAATTTTTGCTTTCCACAAAAGTTATCCACGCCAAATGTGCGTCACAACATCCTGGGGACCGTAAGGAGATGCAGGGTTTATGAATTTCTCTGGAGGAGACTGGAAAAAGAGCAGAAATCTAGTTCTTTTTTTTAAATGGGAATAAGGTGCTGCTCAAGAAGCATGTTTTTTTTTCTCCTGAAAATAGCATCATCAAGAGATTTGCTGCATAGGATCACCATCTTCCCATTTTTGGGAATAACAAGTTGTATTTAAAAAAAAAAATTTTTTAAATCACAGTTTTTGCATTTTTCTTAGCGTTTGTCCTGTTTTTCTATTTTTTGTAGTTCCTGCCTACGTGCAGTTTGTGGTGGAAACAGGTATGAAATCCATGGGTGATCCTGGAAAGCTATATATTTCTGTAAACTACACAACATCCTTAATTCCGTAAGTGGCATTTTTGAAGACCCCTTAAGGTTTTCTAAAAAAAGCTAACTGTTGAAACAAAAAAAATAATGAAAATCAATAGGAAAAAAAAACAGCCATTTGGGACAACTTTTTCATCTGTAATGTCCTGTCATGATGGTGTACAAAAGCAATATACAATTATGTTCGGCAGGCCCTTCTGGTCGCGATGATATATAAGGCTTATAGCTTCTCCAAAAACAATAAGTAATTCAGATCCAACAACTAAGCTGCCTCGTACAATGATTTTTCATTGTGTACCGACAATACAGCAGTTGTACAATATAAAGATTGAAAAAATTGTAAGAAGGAAACCTATGGATTTCTGAAATATACACAAGTTAATGAATATAGAAACAATAGTAGGGTAGTCAGTGTTTTTATCCGGACAGTTAGGGGAATGCTAGGCGGTAGCAATTTTCTGGGCCACTTCAGATTCCAAAGATCACAGAAATGCAAGGAAAATGTGTGATTTTTAGCCAACTTTGAGGTTTCAAGGTGAGTGAAAATGTTATGGGATAAACATGTAAATAGGTTAATTCTTTATTGAAGATTAATTAAAATCAACACAAATATAAACAGCAAATGAAAAGAAAAAAAACACAGTCATTAATACAATTGGCACATAAAATGCAAACATACAATAAAATCAGTCGTTAAAATCAATTGAATCAATATGAGCAGGGGACAACTTCAAAGTGCTTGGAAAAAAAAATCACAGCTGCTTATACCGTCCGTTATTCCTACATGCTAAAGTGCAACATTGTCTGCTAGCCAGAAGTGTGCTGGTTTGCCTAGTAAATAAATGTTATACCCTATGCAACTGGCCCTATGCAATAAAAGTTATTTGCATTCAAGCCCACTTTCAGGCTATCAGATAAACCTACAGTATCACCAAGGTCGCTAAAGACTTTATGAGCATGTGGCTCATGTTTGAATGTCAGATGACTGAATAAAATAATACCACAGTGATTAGATTCTAAGTACAAATTAAAAATGTGCCAATTATTTTAGAAAAGCCGCTACTTTGGTATTATTAATCCTATGGTAACCTCCATTAGTCCGCATTTGCTAAAATGCCCAATAGAACTTTGTAATTTGTATAATCACAGGCTGAAGTATTTTAAAGGTATAAGCGCAAGTCCTGCACTTTAATTGGTATCACTTGCAGGCCAAATTAAGGTGATAGGAGCAGCTTTCTTACTTGCATTAAGAATTTAGTGGTCCAGCAAGCGAGCTGAATATTGTGAGTATTTAAAAACACCAGGACCGCAGACCGACATGTATTAATCTGAAGACCTCTCAGTACGTGGCATATCGGCCGCCGTCTCAGGCGAGAGGCCATCAGGCAGATACGCAAGAAGTGAAGTACACTTTCTTCTAGGAGATCACACAGGTGACAGTTGGGGTCTGGCCAAGTTTGCTTCCAACTCGGAACCTGGCCCTTCGAAGGAAAAGCGCCCCTACGAAATAAAAGAAGGAAGTGTTGATCTGGCGCAGCTGTATGGGTGACAAGATACGTTTGTGGGCACCAGGATGTGTAGGTCTGGAGAACAATCCAGCCGTGCCTCTTTCCGGCCAGTTGTGCTTTGTCTGATGTCCAAGAATGCGGTTTTGAAGCCTTATTAGTAATTATTTTGAATAAAGTAAAAACAATTTGTGAGCCCCTTATGCTGGTCAACTTTAGATGGGCTAGTGCTCCTTGAATTACAGATGGCCAAGAATTTTTTTGTTTGGATGTCGACTCCATCTCCAACCAGCACTGTCAATGCTGATCTGAGCTTCCTGTAGAATGTTTATATTGCTCCCATCCTGACAGGAGCTTGATCAAAAAGGCTGAACTCCAGTCTCACCTGTGCTTGTGAGGTGTGAAGGGGTGATGGAAAATACATTTGAACAGAGCAGATTGAAGCTGGTTTAGAGTGGTTGCATCTTGCCCTTTTAATAGCTCTGAACCATAGGTGAGAAATGGGAGAAATTTGGCCCTGATGACCTGAAGCAGGTAGTCCTGAGATGTGCTTCTAAGGTTCTTCAGCAATAAGTCAATTGCAAAGCGTAATTTCTAAGCCAACGCTTTACTATGGATTTAGATGATCCTTGTAGCATAGCCTTGCATCTAAAAGCACTCCCTGATATTTATAGGTTTTAACCTGCTCCAGCTGCTTTCCGGCCGCTTTCCATCTAAATTTGTTGTAGAGAACATGCAAGCTAGCTGAAAAACAGATTACCTTTGTTTTTCGTAATTGAATTCCGGGCCCAGCGATTCAGTGTGCACGGCGAGTTTGGTTATTAAACGCTGTAATCCGATCAGAGTCTGACTCAGTAGCACTATATCATCTGCATATTTGTAGGCAACTCACTGGTTCCCCGCCTAGCTTGGGTGGATCGCTCACAAAGTCGGACAAGAATGCAGCTAAATCTTCCTTATAGATGTTAAATAAAAATGGCGCAAGGGCACATCTTTGCTTAACGCCAATTTACATTGCAATCTTCTGGGTAAGCCTGTCACCCTTGATGATTTTGACCTGCACCCAGGTGTCAGAGTGCAGATTCACCACAACCTCCAACAACTTTGATGGATCTCCTTGCCTGGCCATATTAACCCACAACAGATTTCTTGGGACGTTATCAAATTCTGTTTTCAGGTCCACAAAGCAGGCATAAAGATTGGGACGATTGTTTATGGCTTTTTCAGCAAGAAGAGTTACTGCTAGAAGATTGATCAGTGTGTTCGATCCTGCCCTAAGCCCCGTCTGGGTTTCAGGGATGATATTTTCGGCTGACTCCCAGGCTTCCAGCTCTCTTAATAAATTGGAGGCAAAGATTTTGGCCTCTACATGGATAAGAACGATTACTCTATAATTCGCAGGATTGGACCTGGTGCCCGATTTTAAAATGGGGTGCAAGATGCTGCCTCTCCAAGATGACAGAATGGAGTTGGTGGAAAATGCCAGATTGAAGAGGAACATAAGATAGCTGGCCCAAAGTTTTTAATTGTGTTTAAACAGGGCGTTCCCATCTGATTTCAACTTCTTGAGAGTCAACTGTACATGAAACTCATTCAGCCACGCACCTTCTATAGTAATCAACGAGGGTGCGACCACAGTAGAACTGCCGGCGGTTGTAACAATTGGCGGTGTCGTATTTTCTGCTGGGGACCTAAAATACATCGCAGTGACATGATTTATCCAATCTGCTTCACATATGCCTACTGTATGATAGGAGAACCTACTCTTTGCCAGTGTATTAATATCAGCCCAGAAGGATTTGCTGTTTGTTCGATCTGGGTGACTGGAGGAGCTTCAACCATATTCTGGCCAAGTATGACTGTTTTGCAGACCAGACGGCTTTCCTGTAAGTTAGCCTTAAGTTTGCGACTTTGTTTCTTACTGCTTGGCTATTTAACTGCTCTGTTTTCCGTAGCTTCCTAATCTCTCTGTTTAACTCTCTGTTTTTGCAAGGAGAGTGACGTTGAAAAACCAAACAGAACCTTTTCTTTCTTTGTGACAGCGTTGAACATTATTTGCTGAGAGATTGGAGGTCCGTATTTCCCATAACAGAAGCAAGGATGGCCCGTAAGTGGGGCTCTGTTGAGAGATAAAAACTGGGATAAAAGACATAATAGTTGCCACCCCGTCTCCTTGCCAAACAAGGCGCCGCAAATTGTCAGCACTGAGTGTCGTGGACAGATCATTGGCGAAGGGGGCTCCGGGTGGGCAAAGCGAAAGCTCCACGTGCAGAGGGAAACGATCACTCGCCACTCTAGCTGTTATCCTGTAGCGCGTCACCCTACAGAACTACATTGCATCAACAAATGTGTAATCTAAGATAGAACTAGATGTTCAAGAGATCTTGATGTAGGCGGCTGGTTGATCTTGCTGAATGCGCCTGTAGAGCATGTAAAGAGCTATGTTTGCCAGGGCCCTGGCACATTCTTTTCCATGTTGATCAACTCTAGTAGAGGATGTAAAAACTGATGGAATTTTTCGAAAGGGGCTCATTTGAGAATTCATGTTTATCGGGGAATCTGTTTGTTATAGATGAATGTTACAGTCCCCTGACAGCAGCAGGTAAGCTTGGGGGTAGCTGTACTGTAATGATTTACGTAATGCTACAAAGGCATCTGACTTACTCCCTTTGCTCTTCTTATTTGGTTGAATGATTTGTTCTTGCTGCCCCTGGAGATGAGATCCGCTGTAGATGGACAAATCACCCGAGGCTGTACCTGCCTTTGTGTTTTTTGCTTTTTTTCCCCCTCGAGATGGTATTCCTTAAAGCCGGTGATTGCAGTTGGCCTTTCTGTCCAATTTTCCTGAAAGAGGAGGATGTCTAATTTTTGTAAATAAGAAATAAAGTCCTTCTCGCCCCGTTTACTAAGTAGACCATTCACATTCCGGGAGGTCAAGGTTAGAGGGCTCCATCCGCTGCTACCTCTCCTGTGAGTTAGTGTTCCTGCTGCCCTATGGCCTCCCCACCACAAAGGGTGCTGCTGGGTCCAGGGAGACTTGTCTCCTGTAATTTGGGGTTCTTGGAGCCATGACTTGTTGGATTTTTAAATTCTGCAACATGCTTCCGTCAGCTCTAGCGGGCCATTTGCTCCTTGTAGCACCCCGTTCTAGATGGACCTTCCTTAGTTATTTGGATCTGTGATGGAAGATGAGGGGGTGGTATAGAATTCAACATGGGGCCTTCTAAGTTCGAGGCTCCATTTTAAGAAGATCTCCCTAGATTGCCATACTTCTGTGGTAATTCTTGCCTTAGTTCACATGACTACTGTGATTTCATTTCCGAGCGGAGATGGGTTTGATTTAAACTGTACATATTCAATGTGCTCTGAGTGCAAGAAATTAAGGTTCTTTAAGGACCAGGCCAGTTTCAAAATCACTGCCCCATTTAGTACACACAGCACTCTAGACCTGTAACATGGGATCAGTTCTAACAACACATGGACGTCTTTATGGCGCACTTCAGGATGAGTGTAAAACTCCTGCCTGGATGAGGTGACAGGCCTGGGACCTACTCCAGACCATTTCCTGGGGCCCTTGTTGTGCACTGGCTGTGGGTTTTGCTCAGGTGAGTCCATGCCTACTTGTTGGTTCGATGGTACTTCTGATTGTAATAAAGTCATGGGGGCGAAATTGTTAATCTTGACACAAATGAAAGGTTTCAGTGAGCATGAATCTTTTGATCTTGCAGGCCTTGCTGCTCCTCTCTTCGGCGAGATGACTAGGTTTTGAAAAGAGAAGAAAGCAAACAAGCAAGGGGAGGAGAAACTTGAATAGACGAATCCTGGCTAGAGATTGCAGGGATCATTTCATCCTGTTTATCCTTGGGGCTACGTTTAAGGCCCTGATGGCCTATACGTGACCTCTTGGTGTGGATGATTGTGGAGGGGCCCTATCAGGGGAGGCGACGGGGTCAAGCACAGGGTTGTTACAGGCATTAGAAGGAAGTGCCCTTGTCTTGTAGCTATAATGGCCAGAAACTGTTGGTTTGAGGTGTGTATAAAAATGTACTTTTTGTTGAAACGGTGGATAAGTGGGGAGTAAAGCCTGCTGAAGTTTCGCCTTTTTAAAATATGTTGACTTTTCTGGCCCTGAATCAGAGGATGCTGATCTGGACATTGTGGTGGGTCTACCAGACTTTCTGTTTATTATTCCTTGCTTTCATTAATACATGCTCTGAATCCACATGGGCAGGTCCCTAGTTGGATTGAGGCCTCCATTTGTCTGATCCAAAAGGAATTGAACGACTTCATGTGTATTGGGGCTCGACTCATCTCCCATTTCTATAAACAGATGGGCCTGATGGCCGAGTGTGAGTGACTGCTGAAGTGTTACCAGACCAGTCATTAGCTGTGTGCCTACCAAGGCCTGGTTCATTCCCCAAGGTGACGAGGTGTTGAACTCCTGGGTGGTTGTGGTAGGAGCACTGCCAATTACTGGCTGGGGGTTCAATGTTTTGTCCTCCGCTAAAATGTCTGCAAGGAGGTTAGGCCTAATTTTTATATGATCCAGAAAAGAGGAGCATTGACATGAATAATAGGGGGGATCAGGGTCTGCTTGCACCCGCCTAATCACAGAATTTAAATCCTGAAGTTTAGGATCAATGACAACAACGTGGACAGCTGAGGAGTTCAATAGGTCGACTTCAATTACCTGACTTGGCTCCTGTTTGTTAATTGCACTAACAAAGGGAGAGCTGGTAGAATCCTCAGATTGTCCCACAATGCTCGTAGTAGCCTGTGAGCTACTACTGGAATAAGCATGCGGACTGATTTCAGCTTGGATAGAACTATTAGGCTGCTATTGGAGAAAGAAAAGTATTGTAATCATGTTTTGGGCATGAATTATCTGTTATGTTGCATAGCTCCCTTGCACAATAATAGGTGTCTTCAAAGGGGCTCCGTAAAAGCTCCTGCCATGGTATTGAGGCCTCCTTCAAGTAAGGAATTGTCCTAATTATAGTTGATGGCTGTGAGGGGAGGCTCCTTACATGCAAATGTTAGGCAAGGTATGCCTTTGTGACCACTGGGACTGGATTTCACCTCTGTAGGAACGGGTTCATTCTCACTTACGTACACTTGAACTTCAACCAGCAATTGATTACAACTGGACGGCTGGCCGGGCTCCACCTCAGTCCTCCCCAGAGAGGATTGAAGCACGCCACATGCGCTGCCATGCTTCGACTCCTCTGAGGGCCGTGTGGGATTTTGAAAATCCGTAATTTTAAACTTCCTAGGGTTGTTTGGCATTCTAGTTGACATGGGGGAAGAGGTATTGTTAAGGCCCAAAGGGCCTGTTGATTTGGGTTTGGCTTTGGTCCCTCGTTTGTTAGCAGGTTTAATTATGCCACGCACCTTGCCAGATCTCATGTTGGTGCTGCTGTGATTAGGGCCGGGGTGGCTCAGCTGGTTGCCTTTGATGATGACAGTTGTGATAAAATTGCTGCCCCTGCAGAAGCCTACCAAAGTTATAATTTAATGTGTAGACTCTAAACTGGATGTCCGCTTGATGGCGCCGCCAAACCCTTGCCATATAAGTTGTTACCTGTGGGAAAGGGGGCACAAGCTTGAACGTCATGTGGGGGGCAGATAAGGAAAAAGCTGCACCAGAATCAAGTGTTTACTGGAGTGTTCCATCAGTCGTGATGGCGATGCAGTTAGATGTTGTTTGTTGGGCCTGGTTATTAATGTCTGAAATAACTGCTGAACGGGCCCACCGAGGGTGTAAGCCGCACTGGCCTACTGCCGGCGGCTTCTGCTCCACCCGGCAGGACCTGAGGCTCTAAGCCTTACAAATGACTCCCCTGCCTGCTGCACTTCTTATCCATGCTGCCCCGCTACACTCCCGGACCGCAGCTGGCTGCAGCGATAATGTAAACAGCAAAGTTCCTCCCGCAGTGCCCAGCGATGGTCCTTGGCGGGGCTCAGCTGGGGTGGCAATAGTCCTTTTGACCAGGCATGGGAATAGGCCTTAGTGAGGCCCAGCGGGGAGTAGTGGTGAGCAGGTAGATGCAGTGTGACTATGAGGATGAAGTCCAAGAGACTGCTGAGAGTCCGCAGCTTGAGGTCGGCACCTCACATGCTTTTGGCTGTTTGCTCTCCTCACATAGGGTCACGGGCTATGGACCGCTGCACCTCAGCAGTCCTCTCCTCCATGCCAAGCTCTTTCACATCAAACTCCTTCTGGCTCCTCCTGCATTGTGCGTTACGTCTGCGTATTCTGCGGCACCTTCACTAAATCAAAGGCGTTTGCCTTGCAATATATGTTCCAGTTTCTTCTTTAGTAAATGGGATGGATACACATGAAGCACATCATTCGGGACTATACCCTTTATGTGTAGTTTTAAGAAATGTCTTGTGGGTTCCCCAGGTGGAAGCCGACTCAAGCATGAGAAGTGTAGACATTTAGCATTGCAAGCAAGACGATATAGGGAAATATCCCCACTCTCCTGTTCCAAATGTAAAAACAACACAAAGAAGGACTTATACTTTTGAGGAGATTGGGAGGACTACAAGTTCTTGTCCAAGGGGGTGCGCCACCTACTCAAAATCTCTGGTGTCTAAGGTGAGTGCCAGGGGATCACATCCTACTGTGACCTCCTGCCACTTTTCAGGGAAAAAGAGTTGTCATTTGAAAGCTGAGATTTTCATTCAAACAACATCCGTCCTTTCAGCACAATTCTCTGAGAGCATGGAGAACAGGGCTATACCTCAGTGGTGTGACCTGGCAGGGGGTGCTCGAGCTGCACATAGCAGCTGCTGCCCTAGTGCTTGGCCTATGGATGCGACGTCCAAGTCAATATGGATGTGGAGGTCAACTCAAAGTGGTTAAAGATACCTAGAATTAACTTCAAAGAGAACTAGGTTTCCTGCCATTGTAACTCTCTGCTCAGGTGCAGAGCAGGCTATGAGGTAGACTATTAGAGAATCAAGGCTGTGTTTGTTTCCACTTCTGCCTTCCGTACATCCTGACATTGGCCAAATGTACAGCTTTTTCAGCAAGGTGAAGAATCATAGCTAAAAGCATGTGTTGCAGGGTGTCTGTGTCTGAACATGTGACTATCAATACTTTTCTCTTCCTTCAAGTAGTCTAGTATTGCTGGGGGATAAAATACTGGTGGCCATGTGAGGGCTTCTCTTTCACCTGGGCCTACAGCAGCTATCTTGGCACTATACCCTTTCTTCCCTTTGTCCCAATCCTTGAAAGGTGTGAACTTTCTGTGTCTATCTGCAAGAGTTTGTCCAGCATGGGAAGCCTGTTCAGAGTCGATATATCAGAAATGTTTCTCCTGTTTTATCCCACAAGCTCATCCAGCCCATCCTTATCTCCCCAACATAAAAAGATGTTTGCATTGTTTTTGCACTTATGTAGCTCTTTTCCCATTAGGAGGCACAGCGCACTTTTGGGGTGGACCAGTTAAGTCTTTAGTCAGTTTGCTGTTCATGTTAGAAAAGTGTTGAGTGAATTGTGACCTACAAATGCCATTATTGGGTGTTGTGTGTGAGTTGCAGAAGTGTGCTTCAGTCTGGTCAGAACAGGCATGTCATGAGCAACAGAAAAATGTAAGAGTGAGAACTGTGGTTTGCGTAGAACGACATGTACTTGTAGATTGACTTGAAATATAATTACGTTTTAGGGAACAATCAGGTTTTTATTTGTTTCTGAATCCTAGATGCTTGCTGATTGTCTTTATTTTCTTTGGGAGCATGATGCAGAGCTTGGTTTCTGTACAGAGAATGACAGCCCACCCATTCAGATGTTTTTTTTCAAAGTGGGATGATCAAGACCAGAGGAACTGAGATGCTTCCTTTGATGGTAGAGCCTGAACTTGGATTGTAGAAAATTGGTCCTGCCCAATGTATCTCCCAATGTGCATTGCTGAATAGGCCTTGAGGGCAGGTGTAATGTAGATGTACTGGATCACTTTTTATGCACATGTTTAGTTGCAGCATTCTGGATTTGTTGCAGTTTGCTGATTAGGCATTTCAGGAGTAATATGCAGATACCCTTAGCATAGTTGAGGTACGACAAAGTTACCGCACCTGATGCCTACACTCTGTGAAAGTGGTCTGTGTAAGAACAGAATTTACTTTATCAGTGGTCGACAAGGGTCACAGACTATGTTTCAGGTTTGACAGATGCAATTTGGGGTGGGGCGCCAGGAATGTTTACTGGGGCTAATGCCCTGACCTAAAGCTGATAGATTATAAGGTCAATGAATACACCTAGCACTGCTCCAAGCTAAATGACAAATTGCTATGAACTAGAGATCCACATTGCCCCTGGTTCTTAGTAGATGGAAAAATTACTTATGTAGGTTTGCCAGAACGGAAATGGAGACTTGTTCCAGCTCTGTGGATGGTGCTGCCAAATCTAGGTCGATACTGGATCGGGAATCACTGATAGGAGTTAATCCCAAAATTATTGACAAACCACCTTAGACGATTCTTCTTCATAATATGTATGAAAACTGACATTCTCTGAACATGGCGTGTTTTTCAACACATGATGGATTACGCCCGTGGGGTTGGGCTGGTAGTTCATCATCATCACCTTTATTTGATTATTGATAAATAATCAAAGTTCAGAAATAACACAAGTAAAAAAATATCTAGTATTCAAATTTAGTCATACAAAAACGATTGATGAACAAATTTAAAATGTAATTTTTGAATGTCAGTTAGGTTGAAGGCTCTGTTTCAAAGTCATTTGATATTTAAGACCTTAATGTATGTAAATCACACATATTGGATCTGCTTTCGCATGATTAAAATTTACAAGCATGCAGACGATGAGTCAAAAGAGCAAAGAATTGCAATACTGAATAACCGATATCTAGAAATCACCCATCGCTATGCACACACTTCAGGACTGGAGAGCATGTGCAAAAAACACAGTGCTGGTCTGCATCTATCAAAAACATGTCTCTTCGATAAGGGTAACAACAAACATTGTGAAAAATGTTTGCAAAGCGTATGAAAATGAGAAAAATATATCAGAGTCTGAGACCAGAGTTCCTTGCAGGGGCAACTGCAGAACGAAGCAATGTCATGATGATCTAAAGGAAAAGAAAGTTGCCAACAAATGACACCTAGTCAGAAGCTGGTCAGATCCCATTGCTCCCAAGGATGTATTATAGCTTCAATGTATGGCTTCAAACCTATTGAGATCTGGATCGTTGTGTAGGCTCTCACAAGTGCTTTTTGCATTTCCATCGCTTTTCTGGTTGCCCACCTAATGTCCATAAAGGACAGCTTAACTCAAAATTTGTCCTTATCACTGATTAAAGAGGATAAAGACAATAAGGACAGTCCATATCAAGTACCACTGTTGTGCTTTAAATGTAGCGGATCCCAGAAATAGTAAGATCTTAATCACAAGATAGGCAATCATCTAATATTGATCTATTTAATGAAGCACATTCATTATTCCAAATAGAAATCCATAATAACAAGGGATCTAATTTTATCTGGTCTTCAACCAAACCTAACCCCAGCTTTTACTGTATAAAGTACTGTGGGCTACTCTGTGGAAGGGCAAGAAGGTATCGACAAAACAGATTTTCCTCCACTTGGAGCCCAGCCACATCACTGTACCCCCAGATACTAATGCCATATGTTAGGATGAGAAGGCATTTCCTTTTCTAGATTTCTAACAGAGGTGCAATTAACTTATTGCCGCTATCAGATGCCAAGTTGAACAAAAAGCCCACCAATTGGGAAAATTGTTGCTTTCTAGATGTATGTCGAAGGGTCCAGATTAGAACTGTCAAATGTCACACCCATGTATGGAAAGTGACTAATTGGGTTCGTAGTTATGTGTGTTAGTTGTTCCAACATGAAAATATCTGTATGGTTGGGTTGGTGGTAACCAAGTAAAGGAGTGTGTGTTGGGTTTCTTAAGTTGGCCTATGTTTTTTAGCCTGTGTTGTGTTTTTTGCTGACAACACAATGTGTTAAGTGTACCACCTTCAAAATGAACAACCCGTCTTCTAATGGAACCACACACACCAGGTGCATTGATGCAGTCACAATATATTATAACAAAACCTTGGATGATGCTTTCACAGTTAAGCAAGACAATTCTGCTTCATAGTGGAGTTAAATAATTCAGCCCATGCTATAGTGTGGTTACCATTAATACACAGTTGATTTGAAGACTGGTTTTGAATATATATCTCAGCAGTGTTGGCTCTCACAGATTGAAGATGGTGGTCACAAATAAGGGAAATCCCTAGCTGAGTGAGTTGGGAAGACTCCAGTGGAGAACCTGTTGACGTTGTCTAGTCAGCGAGTGAGGAAGACCAAGCCATGCATGCCCTGAGGGAGCTAGAGGGTAAACCAGGAACTACAGAAAAGCTTGAAACATACAAAGAACCACCTTGAAAATTACTCTCACTAGACAAAATTGTCTCACTAGTAACAAAACATAAACCAGATGTGTTGATGTGTTGATTCGGGCAAACTGAATTCTAACCAAACATTTGATGGCATTAATACAATTATGTAAAAAAAAAAACGCTGCCTCGGAACAGAATTTAATTATATCCCTGCCTAGTGTCAGTACACAGTTTGTTGCTTTGAAGTCTGGTTCAGGGCCTGGGGGAGCTTCAAATGATGAAATGTTTTTCACCCATGATCACTATCACAGATATGTGGCAAACTTGGAAACTGGCAAAACTCAGAAGGGCATAGAACATTGCATCTTATTCTGATTTGCTTCCAATAACTACATAGGAAGTGACATCATATTACCGGTTGGCCCAAATGATATGCTACTGTATGCTTTTTTTTCCTTTCTATTTTTTTAAAACAATATATTTTTTTAAACTTCCAAGCAGTAGCATGAAGAGAAAAGAGTCGAGTAGTGGAAAGAAAGAACCAGCTGTGGCAAACGGCAAAATATAAAGACACTTTTACTTGTAAAAGCTTAGTAAGCAGATTGGTAAAGCAGCAGAGTTTTAAGATTTTTCAACAATGATTGCAAATATAAACATTGGGGAAGGAATTACTAAACTTGAGTGCCCTACCTAGAAGTAACTCATTCTTTAAGGGCTTTATTTGATGCGTCTCTCCTGGCTGCAGATCCTAGGTAAGAGACTTATTGTTTTATTTAGAAATTGCCTACTTTGGTCATGATTACAAATGGTCTGTAAACTCATGGGGGAGATAGTGGAGGCAGAATAGCCAGTTGCTGCAGACATCATTCCTTGTGTTTGCAGTCATTATGAGTTTTTATCCCCAAAACGTGGAATAACCATGCAGACCCAGAATTACAGGTTGCAGCACCTACAGGTTTTCTCAGATTCCAGAGACTGTTCTGCTCATGTTTACCACCTGGTCTCCGCAGAAGGTAAATGTGGGCAGGAAGCCAGAGGAGGTTGCAGTACAGCCCCATGGGGTGCAAAGGATACTGGGAGGTTGGAAGGATCCCAGAGCTGGTGCGGGTCATTGCCTTGTCATTGGACGCTACTTCAGAGAACCTGGTGGAGGCCGGCTTGAGCCCTGGTGGTTGGTTAAACTCGGTGCAGGAACACTGGGCCTCTTGAAAAGGGGCAAGGCAGTATTACTCCATGGATACTGCTCCATCAAACTCCAAATGGGGTCCTTTTTGGTCCCTTCATGTCACTATATTTCTGCTAATATGTTATACAGTCCATGTGCTCCCTGCAGATATTTTCTATGATATTTGTTGGTACTTAACTACATTGCCAGCTATGAGGCGTGTTAAGGAAGGCAAATAATATGCCATATTTACTGCATTTGATTGTCTGCAGCTATACAAGTGATCATGTTGTACCTTCTGACACCTTTAAAGTCTATGATGCATTATAATTTTTCATCAAATATTATTTAGCAACTATGTAGTGACGAGAAAACTCACATAGATGCAACTCCTGCATCAATGCTTTCGTGGGCTAGTAAAGATTTGTCCCAAGTGCGAGATCTGTTCTATCCCAAAAGCCTGTTATCTTTTTCTGAACTCCAGTACTTATATAACTGCCCAAACATTAACTTCTAAAGCTTATCTCAAACTTAAAATCAAAATACACATATTTGTAGGTCTGTTTAAAAACCCAAAAATCTTGTACCTAGTAGGAAGATAAACACCCCAGAGCATTTGATTTCCAAAACCCTATCAAATTATGAATACCAGACTATTTAAATCTCCAACACCCCTACGGAAGAAATGAAAATCAAGCTTCGACAGGGCAGACAGACACCCTCCCATATATGTCACCTCTTCTAAAATTTGCAAGGCGGCCACAAACTCCAAACTCACCCTATCCCATTTTCAATGACATGTTTTCTTGATGCACAAATTATTCTGGACCCCTGAAAAGCTAGCGAGCCTCAAACTAATAGTCAGACCTGAACTGTAACTGTAACGCTTGTATGGGCAATATTGAATTCACGTTCTCTAGTTGTTGTCTCATTAAATCTTACTGAGAGTAAACTAACTGCTGCCTCAAAAGTATCTTTAAAGCTAATATAGTATTGGTCTTCCCGACAGACCTTTTGGGTCCCCTTGCAGCACCTTTACCTCCAGTTCTAAACAGAGACAACCGGCACTCATTTGACTTACAGCTTAGTGAATGGAAATCTACTAATAATTTATACTTCCTTCCATGATGGGCATGGGTCTGTTACATACGCAGCGTCCATACGGCCTAAATGAACTATATAGACAGTCTGAAGTACGTTGCTAAAATGTTGAATCTTCTGGGTGCTTTCATTCTGAGAATTTTGACTACTCGATTAGTAAAAACCATTGCAATATGATACAAAATCAAATGTTCATTCAGGGCGAATAAAATAAAACCATGGAACCTTGTGAGTAACAGGGACAATGACTTCTTCAGATTCTAATGATACAGAACTGTCCGTACAATGCTTAGCGTTTTTGTTTTTAGCTTAGTTTCACGATGGCTAACTTTACAAAACTAATTTTGTGAAAAGGCATTAAAAACCTAAAACGTTTACTCGATCAAACCTGACGAACATTGGAGTCTAGATGATCTTAAGATGTGGAACGAAAGAAAGAGTCACAGCTCTAGTATCATAGCTGATGTCCCAGGTCAACCCTGGTCAGTTTCTTTTGAAATAGTTTTAAAAACTTTACCCCCCTGCAGCAAAATGTGATTGAGTCACCCTTAAGCCAGGTAATGACCGCTGTTCTGCAGGAGCCAATGTGGTTTGTTAAAAAGGCAAGTTTTAGCAGCTTCCTTCTTTCGGGGCCTATAGCTTGGCAGATGCAAAAAGAATGCAGCAGTGATTCTTGATGGTAACTGCAAAGGTGGCAGTTCTGGTCAGGGTACTGCTCTTTCCAGGATGGGCGAGCGTCTTTGGTGTCATAAAGGCCCATATGATACAGCAAAAATTGTTTTATTCAAATGGAAAAATGTTCAGTTAGATAGCGTTGAGGAGATGGGATCGAGTAGGACCCTAGGACTGCCCAGGCGTGCCATCTTTTGGCTAGGGAAGCTTTGTCGGTGATGAGAGCAAGCGAATTGAGAGATTAATCTCTTAAATTCAGATTTCCCTACACCACTTTTCCAAACGTCTTCCATACCCAGGCTGTTAATTACTTGATTTAAATAGCTTCCCCAAGAGCCTTTTCTGTTAGTTTTGTTGAGCCTGGACTTCTTGCCAGCAGGAGTAAAGTATGGTGGTATTCTCTGCCAGCCGTAGCCTCCATGATGATTTGAGGAACGCTGCCTGATGCTGAAAGATCTGATTTGTCAGGCCCATCTCTAGCCTTACCTATGCGGGAGAGGCATTTTTTGGTATATTGAATAGGGCCTTGTCGGTTCTGACTTGGCTACTATTTAGTGATGAGATCTCCCGGCCCTGTAACACTTTGGTCCCGTAAGAAATGGCTGGGAGCAACTGAGCTGACATACTTTTTAGAAGGTGTGACCAATTTGGGCAGTTAAGCTTTCTCTTAAGCAGCTTGAAACTATAAGTTAATGAGTTGGCCTTTGCCTGGATTGACAGCAGATGGTGTTTCCATTTCAGGCGTGGTTCAAGATGGACTCCCAAATATTTGTAAGAATGTACCACTTCCAACTTTTTTTGTCTCTTAGGAACCTATTGAAGGATTTATAATTCGTCCAGTGGAGCCTCATCAATTTTGTTTTTGCCAGGTTTATTTCTAGACCTTGCTGGTCCATGAAGGTTTCGAGTGCCGATAGGCTCTTTTGCAGGTCTCATGGAGTGTGACTCAAAAGTAAAATGTCTCCGGCATATTGTAGGCATCCGATTTTCTCTGGGCCAAGGGCTGGGGGATGACAGTTTACTTGTGCCATTATACCGGCGACGTCTGCCAGATATAAATTAAAAAGAAGTGGGGCCAGGACGCAACCTTGCTTTAGGCCTGACATTGTGGGAATTATTTTTGTAAGTCTTGTGTCGTCACCGATTTTAACCTGAACCCAGGTACTAGTGTATATGTCTATAAAGGCCCTTAGCAAGTTGGGAGGAATACCCCATTGAGCCAGGTTGTACCAAAGTCTTTCCCTGGGGACCCAGTCAAAGGCCGATTTAAGATCGATAAAGCATGCATAAAGGCTCAATTTCCTGTGGCTGGCCCTTTCCACAATAAGGGAAAGGGCGATTACATTTGTTGATGTTCCCAGGCCTGCCCTAAAGCCCATCTGAAACCTTGGGAGGAACATGATCTCGTCAACCCAGGCTTGCAGGTGCTGTAACAGGCAGGAATGGTATAATATGGCATCCACATCGATGAGCGCTATTAGCCTGTAATTCGTGGGTAGGGCTGGGTTTCCACTTTTGAAGGTGGTGTGTATAATGCTGCCTCTCCATGAATCTGGAATGCGGCTGGCCAGAGCAGCGGTAGTAAAAAGGAGCAAGAAGTATTGTGCCCAGGACTCTGTGTGGATTTTAAAGATTGCGTTTGGGAGCCCGTTTGAACTGGCGGCCCCTCAGATTCCATCTTCCTGATCAGGCCGGCTGTATGGTCTGATTTCCAGACTGGGGCCTAGGAGTCCTTCTCGGCAGTGGCCGCTGGAGGGCCCTCTGCTTGCTGGCCTGCTATGATGTGGCTCAAGGGCGGTTGCTCCCTTATCCGATTGAGTGGGATAATTCCTTTCCCACTTGTTGAGCCGTACAGGCTATGGATATGACTCTCCCACATGGTCGGATTGATCCCATTACTGAGAAGATGGTTGTTTCCCAGGGCCAGGTCATTTACCATACCCCAAAAGGGTTTGCTGCTTTTCATTTTAATTGCCAAAAGTAGCTTGGACCATGAGTCTTCTAAAAAGTTTTTCTTTGAGACCCAGCAGTCTGCATGATACCTTTTTCCGTGGACCTAAGGGAGGTTTTGTCGCCTTGCGTACCCAGTCTTTTTAAACTAAGATTGACTGTCTCGAACCCTTTTTGAATCAAAGGCCAGGCGCTGAGAAGGAGCTTTGAAAACAGTTGGAAATTTTGAGAGAAGCCCGCCACTGAGCTCAGCCCAGGCATCATTCCAATTTCCTATGGAAATGGGGTCCTTTTGGTGCTTATTTCAGCCTTTTGATACACCTCATCCATCACAAACGTGATCCCTGTTTGGCACCATTTCAATCTCTTGAGGTTGAATATTGCTGGGGCTGAGAGTTGATCATTCGGGGTCTGTAATTTATCAGGTTTAAAAGCAAGCTCCAATAATTGTGAAAAATGATCGCTCTCAGCTCTGCATATTATTTGAAAGGAAAGCACCAGGGGTATCACAGAATTGTTTATCAGTTTGAAGTCGATGGTTGAGCTTGTTTTTCCACTTACTGTTGCTGGGGAGTCCTTTTCACTGTTGCCATTTAATAATGTTAGACCTAAAAGATCAAGGTATTTCCTGTGGGTGCTTGCCATTTGGTTCTTGGCAGTTCCTCCTTTTGTGGAGAGTAAGTTGATATTGAAGTCACCGCTGACGATGAATGTGGACTTGATGTATTGCCTTTGTAAGAGCTTGATTAATTCGCCCAATTTTTCCACTTTTACCCCCCTTTGAGCCTTTTTTGGATGAATTTGCAGGTTTATAAGAATTAGGTCTAATTGACTGATTTGCAGACTGCTAAGTGTGACTTTAGTTGCCTGAATCCAGTGTGTCGATTGCAACTTTGTGGCCTATGAGAGCCAAGGAGATCATGATTGTCATGCCTCCCTTTGAATGGCAATATTTGCTTGAACTCTTGGCTGGAATGTGGAAAGCGGTGTACTCTGACACTGTGGTCGGATCTAAACTCCAGGTTTCCTGAAGTAGGATGATGTCGTACTCCTGGTGAAAGGCCTGGGCTTCTGGATCTTGATATATTGATTCAATGCCTTGGACATTCCATGAGCAGATGTTAATGTGTGAGCTGAGAGGGCCCCGGCCCCCTTGTTGTTGATCATGGTCAGGAATATTTTTGTGAGCTGGGGTGGGGGAGCTCTTTTGAGGCCCAAAGAATGTGGCATAAACCTGGTTCACGCACGTGGTTCACTACCATTAGGTTGTCCATTGTCAACGCAAGTTGCCAGCTCCTGTTGCCCCTCTTAATAATGATTTGTTTTGGTGCTTTGACGCCCGAAGTGGTCCCGAGTACCAAGGGTAATCCACTTGTCGCAGGTCGATGCTCCATGAATTAAAATTTCAGAAAAAGTAACTACTTGGTCTACTAAGGCTGCTGAAGACCATGAAGTGAGTGTGGTCTCTTGGTCGGTCCTTTGTGGATGGGGGTTGAATTCGACAGAGAGAAGGTCTGCAGGGATAATCTGAGATAAATCACTTATTTCCCCTAGCAATTTTAAGATGTTTCCTCTATTGAGGATGTCAAAATTTCCCTCTGACTTGAAATATGGAATGAGGAGGAATTTAAACTCCTCTGAAGACGTGACAGGTGTTGGGGCCACCAGTTGGTGATCCCTGCTATAAAGCGATGGAAAATTGTTGGAGCACACTGTTGAGTGGTGCTGGGGCAATCGATGTAACTGCCGACTCAAGCTGTGTGAACTCCTCTCTTTCCCTCTTTGTTCCCACAGCTTCTGCATGGGATAATCTGTTGTTACGGGCTGCCAAACTGTTGCATCACTAGATTTGGTGCTTTTGGGAAGGCACACTGGCATATGTTTGATGTTGCCTAGCTTTTTCTTGCCTGGCTTACTGATTCTATCAGCCTCTTTGTTGATTGACCTCAGTGCTGGATGACTGAAGGAGGCACTTTGGATCTCGCTGCTCTGACCCCCCTCGTTGGTGAGTTTGGGTGGTTTTTGGGGGCTTGGGCCTAAGATGGATCGATCCTTTATAGTGCTGTACTGATTATGGTCAGATGGAGAAGATGATTCTACATGAATATTATGGGAATTGGGCTGCTTCTGCTGCTTGAAAATTTGCCAAATGCTTTTCTGCTTGTCCGATCTTTCTTTTTTCTGTGTTTGCCTTTGCTTTTTCTTTTCCCTTTTTGATTTTGGTGGTGTTGCACACTGAGAGAGACTATGGGCGGCGCTGTTATTCTCTGAGTGATGGACTCCTTCCTGTGAGCAGGACTGAGGCCTAGGCTGTGGACTACCAGTGTGCGCCCTGGGAGTTGTGGAGCTTTTGGCATTGAAGACACTCTTAGGGGACTCTTTCATGGGCGTAATCTTGACTTTTTGTGTAGGTGCTTCTGTGACCCAAAGTCATTCCCTTGTGTTGAGGGCCTGGGCCCTGACTTCCGTGAGAATTTCATTAAGGATGGGAGCGATGACCTGGATCTTGTCCCCAGAGGGACTGCAATCGCATCTCGCTTGTCGAAGATTCAGATCATTGAGTGCTTGCAACTTAGAGTCAATACCCACAATGTATTTGGCCATGATGTTGAGTAGGTTGACTTGAAAGTCTTGTTTGTCTGCCTCATGCTTTATTGCCACTGCCATGAAGTCAAGTGTCGACAAGAGGGAGCCCCAGGTTTTGGCGGGCACCTCCGAATGTTGCAGAGAATTTTGTGAGCCGTCCAGGAACGGGCTTAAAGAGACTATGGTGTTTGTGGGCTCCACCTCTTGCTTTTTGGGGGTTTCTGGGGGATTGGTGGTCGTGTCCCGCGCGATGCTAAACACCTCCTCAAAAGAAATCGGAGTAAATCGATATCAGAGGGTTCTGTTAAGAGGTGGAGCGTGGGGGCTAACAGAGACCTGGTGGGTTGAGCCCTCCCTTATGCTCTAACGTGAGGATTGATCCTCCCAGGTGCTAAAATCCAAGACTGAGGCAAGCTCTAAGGAGGCTGCTCTGGCGGGTGCGGCCTTCAAGCTCCCTTCTGTGAGGGGGAGGAGTGTATTGGACTTATTGTTTTTTGCTGAGAGAGCTGGAGTGGATTTGAAAGAGTTCGCCCTCTGTTCCACGAGCAGAGCTTTCATTCATAACACAGACACAAAGTAGCTCATAAACATAATGGGTCTCATATTTGCCTTGACACCTTTAACTCTCCTCCCCCTCTTGCCCTCCTTCCGAGCTCCACTTCTTTCCCTCACAAGATACCGCTAGTAAGTTTCCACACTCTACCTCAGTATATGATCCTGCAGCTTGCTTGTCTTAAATGCTGATACATATACAGAAAGTTGTACACATTTTGCTTAATACACAGCACTGCCCACTGATATGGTTCTATCTTTGCTGTGACTGAATGGTTGCTAAAGATAGGTGTCCTTACCACACAATATAGAAGATGTGGGTCCACAAAATATACTCAATCTTGTTTGAGGGTTATGTATATTCCAGCTGATTATTCTAACATTTACCATATATCTTGTACCTGTTTTTTTTTTTTTCTTTCATGCAAAACGCAATAAAATATTTTGAAATTTAAATATTATTTAAGCAACAGCAAGCCTAAATCCTTTGTGGCTCATAGTCCAATTTTAGATTTCTCCATAATATTAGCTTATTGGCTTAGCATATACTTTCATATTTAATTGAATGTACAATTATAACTATGTTTCGTTTCCTATGAATTGTTGAATGAAGTACCTGTTCCTAGCCATTTTACCATTATAGGATCAATCACAAAATATGTGCCCTGTCTTTTCGATACTACAAATGTAATTTGTTGGTCAGTCCCAAAGGCTGAGACTGAGGCCTAGAGTACCTGAACATGGGATGTCCCTGGCAGTACATAAATGTTCTCCAGAGGAGCAAAGCCCCCTCAAGGAGTTTCATTCACCATTGGCTTCTGAGCCACCCATTGATAACTTGCACTAGTTAGGGGTTCCAGACCTTTGCTTATTGATAATCACATTCTACATTTATTTTTGGAATTGGTTTCATAATTATTTGTAGCATCAGTGTGTGTCATACCTTTCTTTCGCCATATTTACTGATATTTATTAGTAAGTAAATCGTTGTTAAGATTCTAAATTGGTGTACTGTTTCTTGCTTGTAATGTTTGCTTTCCCAAGTTCATAGCTTCATAGAGATCCCTGGCAGGTTTTGTGGTATAATACATGTTATATGACATTCTGCAGCCATGCAAATGTGATGTACTCTGTACAATACCTGTGGTACCATATTTGTCATAATTCAAAATGAAATTGGAATTTAACTTAGTTGAAAATGTAATAAAGAAATTGAAAAAGGCAATAACATAACTTTCAACTGGAAGAAATAAAAACAATACAATTATTTACTTACACAATAAAGTGCTGCTTACAATAACTGAGCTAAAATATATGAAGTGTATGAGTAAATGCTCTTGTTTGCATGGTCATCTCATTCTTTCCTGATATTTTTTATGAGTTTTTAGACTCTGCTGTATTTGGCATGTGTGACCTATGAGAAGGACCTGAGGAGGTTGGACCCCTTCCACATAAAATCGAAGGGCAGAAAGTTAGTCAAGGATCATAAGGCCGATTCCCTGGGTGGTTTCAGGAACATAAACAAGCTGACGGGAACATTCTGTGAAGAATCCCAGCTGACCAATGGCAACTGGATCTGGAATGGCTTGCCCTCTGCCTGACACATTGAGAGTCTCTAAAAGCTCCCTTTGAGGTCTAGTTGCATTGGAATTGTACACCTGTGTTAGTTTGGATACTGATACCCCTGTAGCCCCTTGTTCACCAATACCGACATTGCTGCCATGCTAAGCCCATTGTTCTGCTGACTCCGAACAGAATTTATCTGAATCCCAACTGAGGACATGTCGAGATCTTGACATGATGTAGCCTGTACATGACCAATTGGACGCATAGGCAATCCCACTATGATGTGGCCTCACACATACATCAGCTTTTTGGCCAAGACTCTGATCAGAGCCAGCCAAATGAAGATGACAGTGGAGAGGACGAGGAAGAACTTATCCCTCATGATGCAGGTGACTGGTGCATGGAATTGCCGGAGGCCATTGGACTGGACACCTCATTCATCACTGGGTTAGTTACCCTCTCCCCCTGGCCCAGCAACAGAGGAGAGTACTTCTGTTGCCACCTTAATTAGAAGGGCTGCTGAGGTCCTCAACCTTTTCCTCCTAGCTAGTTAAAAATGAGCATTCTTACAGATATACTTAAGCCTGGCAAGGCACCAACCAAATGCTTTTTACCCTTAAACGAAGCCCTTCCTGATACACCATAGGACACTTGGCTAAGCCATTCCCTGCCCCTCCCCCCACACAACTGTTAAGTCACCCATTGCCACAGAATTGCTCCAGATGACCTAGATTTTTTGATCCAGCACTGGAGAACATGGTTGTTGGACATGGCTGTGCTGAGGGAGTGTTCCTGAAACTTTTTGCTTCTTTTCTCTCAGTCTTTGCTGGCACTCTGTGCATCACCTTAAGGTTGTGGCCACTTTCCCACTGTCTGGCAGTGATAGGAAGGGGCGGGTAGGGTCATGGTTGACGTGCTGTACCCAGGAGGGCCCTGTGAAACAGGAATACCACATACCTGGGGCGGGAACGGCCCTGTCTACTAGGGGACGTGCACTGGGTGTGCCACCCTCTAGAATACCCTGTTAACCATGTCCTAGGCCTTTGGAAGAGGCCTGCAGGGGCACCAGCGTGCCGGCACTGATGGTGGCAGTCTCAGTGCGGGGGCTAACTCTGAGCTGCCTTACACCTTCCCCGGTGGGCTGGTGATAGGCGGAGAATAGGGCAGGTATACAAAGGTGTACTCTGCCCAGGCAGGGGAGCACCCCCATGTGGATGTTCCATACCTAAAGGGGGGGTCAGCCATGTACATAAGGGTGGGCCGGTCCTCTACCAGTGGCTGTGAGCCCTGTCCACCTATATGGGTAGTGGGGAAGTGCACCCACATGATCCTCCCTGGAGGGGAGATGGGGCAGACCAATGTGTGTGGGTCTTGCCATTGTAGGGCCCAGGATGTGCACAGAGGTCATGCGGCCTTCCGAGGTACTGAGCCTGGAATATGGTCAGTGGGTGCACAGTTACACAATAGGGGATTTCATGTATGTTGCGCCTGACACAGCTTGCCAAAAGGCACCCTTGTCAAGGGGCATCGGATCATATAGTGAGTCAGGCCCATCTGCATATGGGAGTTCAACTATATGGGAAGATTGGCATATCTGACCTTTAGTTGCCTACTTGCACCACAGCGTCATATGCTTAAATGAGACTGGCACAGCTTGCCAGTGTGTGCATACTTGCACACAGGTGTTGCCACGTGTGATTGTAGACAAGGATCATTCGCCTGGGTGCACCCTGGTGGTTTCCCTATGTAGGTTCGGGAGCTGGCATCACTTGCCAGGGTGTGCACAATTGCACAAGGGTACCTTAATATAGGTACTTTGCATGATGGATCAGGCAAATATTGGTGCATGTGCACCTTTGTGGTGGCTTTAACGAAAGTGCCCCAAATGTCCCGGTGGGCATGGGTGTTCGCCAGGGCATATGTTCCAAGGGAGTGCTAAATACCCATGCATGTTCGCACTACCTATGAGCGCTGCGTTCCCTTAAAGTAACATGGGAGAATTACTTTTATTAAGTCTGCCTGCATTAGTGGAATGCAGGGGAGCAGCCTCATGATGTTTAGTATTGTTGAACTCAGGATGACAAACCCCTTCTGATGGTACAGGTGTTTTTTTCATCGATGCCCTAGAAATGCCACTTCTGGGAAGTGGGTATTTCTTGGTCCTGAAGTGGTTCTGGTGGCCTATAAATTGGGCTTCATTCTGCGGGCCATGGGGGTAGAGCACATCTATCCATTCCCCAGGGGACTGCTATAAAACTTGGGCATCTAGAACAACTGATCCCTGTCATTTATGGCCTGTATAGATAGATTTGGGAAGGGGGCTGTTTGTCACCTGGCCTCATAGAGACAGAGTATGGCCCCCACTAAAGATAAAGATCTACTTTCCAGAGCCTCAGGGCGGGCAGGGAGAAAACTTAGGGGAGACATCTGTGGTTCAAAGGAGAACCCTTGGAACCACCCCCAACTTCAGTGGAACCATCTAGTATATGTAGGGGTACTCCACATTTGCAAGGCAGAGTAACCTTTACGATGAAGCGGGACCAGTGCTGCTGGATCACGTGGGCACACTGCCAGAAGAATCACTTGTGCCCAGGAAGATAACTGTCCGATTAGGGGATCTGCACGCCCCTTCCTGCTTGGAGCCTGGCCTTCGACTGATTGCCTGTTGCTGTGTAGCATCCCGAAGGGTAACTCTCCAAGAACAGGTTGCTTGCCTCCTGTTCTCTGAGGAGGTCCCTGGGACATCAAAGACCTCCTGAGAGGGACCTACATTGATGACTGGTAATATCTGGAGAGCAGTGCCTTCTGCTGCATCTACATCATATCCTGGACTTCACCTGACAGCAGTAGTGTTAGCGTGGGCTAAGTATTGTGTCTGGAGACCGAAATGGCCTGGTGCTGAGCTTGCTAAGGACTTCCTCACTTCAGATGACTGGCCCTTCATCATGGGGGACCACTGTACACCGGAATGTCTTGTTGGTGTGAACAGGATCACCTTGTGCAGGACCCAGCAGTGCCCGTATTGTCGAGTGTGTCGCATTTCTCTTGTATGAGCCTCAGCTTCATGCTCCTTATGTGCAATGCCCTGTTTATTGGTTGCAACCCTCAGAGGTGTGGGTGCAACCTGACTTGTTCTGTACTTGGCTTCGTATGGCATGTCTGAACTTGCATTGAAGTGTTTGACCAGGGAGTCTGGTGTGACTACAAGTCATTATGTACTAGACAGTGTGCCTCATTCTAGAGAGGTATGGAAACCAAGTCCTGAGTGTGTCTAGTGCGGCTCAAGTCATTTTGTGCTAGATGTTGTGCCTCCCAGGGGGTGCGGGATTTACATTCTTTGTGGGAGAGTCCAGGAGTGTGTGGTGTGGTTCAAGTCATCACGCCCCATACTGGTGCCTCTGTCCAAGAGGTACCATCTTGGGCATTAGCTTCTGAATGAATGTACGGTCAGGGAGACTCTGATCAGCTGACCCCTGACGATGTGCCTCCTTTTTGTGGAGGTACCACACTGAGCACTTTTCACATGCGATCATAACCATCTGGAGTCACTTGAGTCTTCGTTCCTCAGACGCAGCATCTGCTGGTCCTGGCGGTGTGGCCCTAGTAACTTGTCATGTGCAACTGGAAGTGTTGTGGGTGACTCATGTCAAAAAGCCACGATGGTGCATCTCTGTTCTGGAAGGGCGGAAATTGGTATCTATGTGGTAACATTGAACTATCTGGTCTGGCGCCTCAGTGTCTAACGGTGGCCCCTTGTGTTTTGCAGACCTCTGAGGGATCCTTCTGTAGGAAAGGGAGCCTGAACATCTCCTCCTTAATTGTTTAATGGCTGTTGTATTTCCTTTTCCCCCACCTTGACCCCAGAACCCAGAGAATTGTGACTTAGCTGCCAGCAGCTTAGTAACCATGGAAAGGTTGATGCAGTCTTTGGTTTGTGGAGGGGTGGGATAGCCGAAGCTGGTTGGTGGGTGAGGGGCGGTTTGGGACCCAAGGTGTTTGCAAACGCAGTGGCATCCGCTATCCAGATATCAGGGCACCACATTAGGAGCCGGGAGTAAGTGCATACAAGTGAGTGTGTGCTGACTGATACTCTTGACACCGCACAGCAGTGCAAAGTGGATGTGCTGGAGTGAGTGTAGGTGAATGTGAAGGCAGTACCGTGGTGATGCTGGTCACATTTATCCTCTCAGAGAGTTCTTACAGTTGGCATTACGGATTACTAGTGTGGCTTCAGCCTCAGTGCTACACAAAAGTGTTGTAAACCTTGTATGTACATTTTGCTGCTAATGTTCGGAACCAGGGTTCACCCTTAATTTATGTGTTACTCTGATTATGAGGAATTCTAGAGTGGGACTTGTGCTGACAAAGTTTGGCTCCTTATGTGGGTGCATGGATGGAATGTACCATTTTCCTAATTTGTACATACAGTAGTAGTGTTTAACCGTCTGGGCCTCGTATCGTGATTTCCATTGCAAATTGAGGCATAGGCCCAGAGTTGCATTATAACCATATTGTGTTGACAAGATGTGTGTTGAATATAAACTTTTTATACATACACTGTTTGTGAAGTCTCCTTTGTGTCATGCAGCGTGGTTGTGGCAGGAAAGTGCTGTGTCTTTGCTTTGCACATTGCCTGTTTGGTAAGCCTGACTGCTCCATGCCAAGGTTATACAGGAAGTGTAATCACCCACCCTTGATGGCAGTGGCGGGTTCTGCCTGGCTAGGTTCTAGCCTCAGCCAATCAGAACGTGCCACCTCCAACATTTGGACATGGGCATCCACCAGTAAGGTAAATCGTAATGTTTTTCCTACCATCCCTCCCTGACAAAGAGTCAAAACGAGTGAACACTTTTGGCAAGCATATGTTCTCCTCAGCCAGTCTTGCCCTGAGGTTAAGTAATGGAAGGTGTTTCTGGGGCTTTCTACACTGCACTTTAGGACATGGTGAGTGAGATCTTACCTGTAGTCCCAGAAGACTTACAACCTTTAGTAGCCCAAATCATTCAAGATGGTCGAGATGTGGCCAAATTAATCTTCTGTTTGGACCTGGATACTACAGGTTAAGCTAGGATGCTACTTCAATGCCATGCATGCCTGATGTCCACAGGCTTTTCTGGGGTCTTCCAGGCATCCTTAATGATGTATTCTTTTTGACAACTGCTCCTTGTTTGGAGAAAAGTCAGGCTTGGCCCTAGAACATTTTAAAGAAAGCCTAGCCAAGGCATTTTTTCTTGACCTCTCAGCTCCAGTGTGGGAGCCCTCACAATAATGTAATCCTTTTAGAGGATATGCTAAGGTTGGGCTAATCAGCAGTGCCAGACCCCACCACCCACACAAGAGGCTTTCCAGCCTTTTCGATGGGTACAGGAGACAGTGGCCTGGCCACCAGGAAGAGTATACTTCCCATTTTTGTGCCCCTCCAGAAACATCCCTAAAACCTCCTTAGTGCGCCTTTAGTAGAGCACAATGATCCAGTGGAAGGAAGGATCAATGACTTCTTGCAGGGGTGGCAAAACATCACACCTGACAGATAGGTTCTGAAGATTGACCAATGGGTCTACCCCCTGCCATTAGTTTTTGACCCACCACAACTATGGCCTACAGCGAATACTTGTTAGAGAAACACCTATCTGTCTTGTGCTAGAAAGGTCAGGCTATTTTGGCTAAAACAGTCATAGAAATGGTATTGGCCTCAAAGGGGCAAGGGGTTATTCAAGCTACTTCCTTGTGCCGAACAATGACTGAGGCCTTCACCCTACCCTGTATCTTCATCTTTTCAACCCATTTTTGCCCCATATAAAATTGGGTATGCTCACCCTGGCCAGTTTCTGTCTGCCCTGGACCCTGTGGACTGTATATTGGTGTTGGACCTGCAGGACTTGTATTTTCACACCCTTGTCCGGCAGACCCACAGCAAGAGATTATGGTATCTACAAGGAAACGTAGCATGGGCAAAACTCAGAGCAGAGATGAGCAACTGGTAAAAACCATGAGTGAAATGGTAGTATGCTGGCTGACAAGCTATTGGCAGTACTGGTATAGGCAAAAAAGGCGAATTGCCAGAATACAGGGAAGAGGTTACAGTTTCCAACCCTCAGATGTGACAGACTACAGGATGCATCAGTTGGTCTCAATGTTGAACACACACAACAAAATAAGTGGCAGGCCCTTGGCTAGCCATTTAGTTCTAATTATCGCAAGTGCAACTCATCTGAATCAGTGCAGCTTCAAGCAATTTTTTTTATTTATATATATATATATATATATACATATATATATATATATATACATACCCCCCCTGCAGAATGACCAGCAATCACAGAGAAGCTGAGAACAGCAGTATTTTGTCTTTCTATACAAAACTGACACATTAGATCCCTGTCACAGATACCCAACAAGAGGCACACCCGGTGTGGCTTGAAAATATCCAACAGCACTCTAGTTCTGCTTAGAATCGGGTGATAGTTGTCAGGTCTGCAGGTTGCATCTGAGAGAGACTTCTAGTTGCAAGTTCCTTACCTTAGAATTTCCCACAGGCATCAGACTGGATCCGAAGATTTTTCTGTGAGCTGTACTCTTGAGCGCCGTTAGGTGGCGTCGGTTGACTCTATGTCCGTCCTTGGCATTGTGGTCCCCGCGATGACGTCGGGGCCGAATATAGGTCCCACCTCGGCACAGTGACGTGAGTTATTTTCTTTCCGCACCACGTGCTGATCCAGAGAGAGAGCTACCCTTGTCACTTTATGACTGGCCTTGAACTTTTGTCAAATTTTGTGGTGACTGTTGGTGCGTCTAAGGATGTCCCAGATGACCAGGTTTAAACCTTGCGAGAATTGTCACCGAATGATGTCGGTGATGGATCCGCATCAGGTCTGTAGCACGACCACAACCCGAAGTTGTGCTATAAGTGCCTGGCCATGCACCTGAAGGCTTTGAGGGAGCAGTCCCTAAAGCTAATGACGGCCCGGTGCTCGACTCCGCATCGCTCATGGTCTCAATCGAGAGGAAGGTCTTGAAACCGGCCACGGAGTCACCACCACTTTTCTTCCTCAAAGTCATCAGGACATTTGGGTGAGAAAAAGAAGAAGTCAAAAAAGGCCAGGCATTCTTCGACTTCACCACATCGCTCGGACGATGTGACATGGGAAGAGCGTTGATGCCGTAGGCCTTCGTCTGCGGAATCTACTACTGGTGCTCTGCGCCTCCCTGACTTTCTGGGAGCCACAGCAACACCTATGCAATTAAAGGAATTTTATGAGGCCATGCGCCTCAATTTTGGGCAGTCTGACCCCCCCCTGTGGTGCCTCTGGGGCCAGTGGAGCCAGAGGGGGGCCCTTCAGGTTCCACGCCTGCAGCTCCGGCCACCAAGAGTCCCTCCAGATCTGCCCTGGCGCTAGTTGCACCACTGAGACCTTCCCCAGCGAAGTCGTCGATGCTCCCGGTGTCAGTTGAGCCCGCAATTGACATAGACCCAGTCCTGATCCTCGTCAACCCGGAGCTGAAACGCCCTCCGCTGATGCCACTTCTGACTTCTATGGGGCTTGGTCCCCCAGGTTGGATTCAGACCCTTTTTACTATGGGTATAAATGTGAGGAAGGGTTGGAGGGGTCTCTGGCCCCCTATGAATACCAGCAAGAAAACCCAAGCATTGACTGGGCTCAGGAAATAGATGAGGCCAGTGGTCTAGATACCTCCCCAGACACTGGCATGCTGTCTCCTCCTACCATGGGTACGGCAGAGGGAGCTTCTTACTCCATGGTGGTCAGTAAGGCAGCCGAGGTTCTTGGCCTTAAACCGCCTACTGTTGCGTCAGGACTAATCTCCTGGCGGAGGTGCTTCAGCCCAGAGCGTCTGTTTCAGAGCCTCGCCTTCTATTCAGTGAATACCTCACCGATCTGCTTCTGGGTACCTGGTCCAAACCCAGCACAGGGGCTCCTGTGAATAGGGAAGTCACATGCTGCCATCGACCAGCCCGAACGACTCTAAATTCCTGACCAAACACCCCACGCCTGAAAGCTTGGTCATTCAGGCATCAATCAATCAAGCACTGCATTTGTAAAGTGCGCTACATACCCGCGAGGGTCTCAAGGCGCTGGGGTGGGGGGGGTGCTACTGGTCGAAGAGCCAGGTCTTGAGGAGTCTTCTGAAGGCCAGCAGGTCCTGGGTCTGTCGTAGGATGGTGGGGAGAGTGTTCCAGATCTTGGCGACGAGGTAGGAGAAGGATCTGCCGCCGGAGGTGGTTTTTCGGATGCGGGGGACTAAGGCGAGGTTGGCTGAGCGGAGGCTTCGGGTGGGGGTGTGGAAGCTGAGTCGGTTGTTGAGGTAGGTGGGTCCGGTGTTGTGCAGTGCTTTGTGTGCGTGGATCAGGAGCTTGAAGGTGATCCTTTTGTTGACGGGGAGCCAGTGCAGGCCTCTCAGGTGGAGTGTGATGTGGCTGCGGCGGGGGACATCGAGGATGAGTCGGGCCGAGGCGTTCTGGATGCGTTGGAGTCGTCTCAGGAGCTTGTTTGTAATTCCTGAGTAGAGGGTGTTCCCGTAGTCGAGTCTGTTGGTGATGAGGGCCTGGGTAACGTTTTTTCTCGTGTCGAGGGGGATCCATTTGAAGATCCTGCGGAGCATACAGAGGGTGTTGAAGCAGGACGCGGAGACGGCGTTGACTTGCCTGGTCATGGAGAGAGTGGAGTCGAGGATGACCCCCAGGTTGCGTGCGTGGTCCGTGGGTTCCGGGGCTGTGCCTAGTGACGTGGGCCACCAAGAGTCGTCCCAGGCTGATGGGGTGGGTCCGAGAATGAGGACCTCCGTCTTCTCTGAGTTCAGCTTCAGTCTGCTGTTCTTCATCCAGTCGGCTATGGCCTTCATTCCTCGGTGGAGGTTAGCTTTGGCTGTGTGGGGATCTTCGGTGAGGGATATGATCAGCTGGGTGTCGTCGGCGTAGGAGATGATGTTGAGGTTGTGTTGTTGTGCGATGCGGGCGAGGGGGGCCATGTAGATATTGAACAGTGTCGGGCTGAGGGAGGATCCCTGTGGGACGCCACAGATGATCTCTGTGGTTTTGGAGCGGAAGGGTGGGAGGCGGACGCTCTGGGTTCTGCCGGAGAGGAAGGATGTGGTCCAGGCCAGGGCCTTCTCTTGGATACCGGCGTCATGGAGGCATGATGATAGGGTGCGGTGGCAGACCGTGTCAAAGGCTGCTGATAGGTCTAGGAGGATGAGGGCGGCTGTTTCTCCTTTGTCCATCAGGGTCCGGATGTCGTCAGTGGCGGCGATAAGAGCGGTCTCTGTGCTGTGGCTACTGCGAAAACCGGATTGGGAAGGGTCCAGGATGTTGTTGACTTCGAGGTAGCGGGTCAGCTGTTTGTTGACAATCTTCTCGGTCACTTTTGCCGGAAAAGGGAGCAGGGAGATGGGCCGGAAGTTCTTGAGGTTGTTGGGGTCCGCCTTGGGCTTCTTCAGAAGGGCGTTGATCTCGGTGTGCTTCCAGCTTTCTGGGAAGGTTGCTGTCTCGAAGGAACAGTTGATTGTTTTCCAGAGGTGGGTCGCGATGGCTGCGCTGGCTTTGTTGAAGATGTGGTTAGGGCAGGGGTCCGATGGGGATCCGGAGTGGATGGAGTTCATGGTTTTGATGGTGTCTTCGTCGCTGACGCTGGACCAGACGGTCAGGCGACTGGTGCGAGTGGTAGTCGCAGGAGTGGTGGACTCGGTGGTGGGTGCGGGGGGGTCGGGTTGAAGCTGTCGTGGATGTCAGTGATCTTGCGGTGGAAGAAGGTGGCCAGGGAGTCGCACAGGTCTTGAGATGGCGGGATCTCGTTGGTGATGGAGCTGGGGTTGGAGAGTTCTTTCCCGATGCTGAAGAGCTCTTTGGTGTTGTGTGCGTTGTTGTCTAGGCGGTCCTTGAAGGCGGTCTTCTTGGCGGTCCTGATGAGTTGGTGATGTCTGCGGGTGGCGCTCTTGAGGGCTGTGTGGTTGTCTGGTGTTCGGTCGTGGAGCCATTTCTTCTCCAGTTTCCGACAGGTGTGCTTGGAGATCCGGAGGTCCTCGGTGAACCAGGCGGCTTTCTTGTTGGTGTGGTTGGTTGTGAAGGTCTTGAGAGGGGCGAGGGTGTTGGCGCAGTCGTTGATCCACTGTGTGAGGTTGGTCGCGGCGGTGTCTGGGTCGGTGGGGTCAGTGGGTGGTCTCAGGCGGTAGTCAGTTGGTCCTCGGTGACCTTGCCCCAGCAGCGGCGTGGTAGCTGTTGGGTACGGTGGTGTGTGGTGGGTTTTCTGAAGGTGAAGTGGACGCATCTGTGGTCGGTCCAGTGTGGTTTGGTGGTGTGGTTGAAGGAGACGTGGGGGCTTGCGGAGAAGATGGGGTCGAGCGTGTGTCCAGCGGCGTGAGTGGGTGTCGTTACGAGCTGTTTGAGTCCGAGGTTGGCGAGGTTGTCGATCAGGGCGGTGGAGTTGGCGTTGTTGTTGTTCTCGGTGGAAGTTCAGGTCCCCGAGGAGGATGTAGTCCGTGGAAGCGAGGGCGTGGGTGCTGATGAGGTCGGCGATGGTGTCACTGAACTGTGGGCGGGGTCCGGGAGGTCTGTAGAAGAGAGTTCCTCTGAGGGTGGTGTTGGGGTCGGTGTGGATCTGGAAGTGCATGTGCTCGGCGGTGGTGAGGGTGTCATCGGTGTTAGTTGAGATTTTGATGGAGTCTTTGTGGATGATGGCGATTCCTCCTCCCACTCCGTTGGTGCGGTCTCTGCGGGAGATCTTGTAGCCCTGTGGGATGGCTATGGTGATGTCTGGTGCTGAGGTGGCGTTCAGCCAGGTCTCTGTCAGGAAGGCGACGTCGGGGCGATGGAGTCTAGGAGGTCCCAAAGTTCAATGGCGTGCTTGCGAGCGGAGCGGGTGTTGAGGAGGATGCAGCGGAGGTGGTTGGGTTCTCTGGCTGGTGGTGTGGAGGGTTGGATGCTGGTGAATCTGCAGTTCCGGCAGGTGAAAGGCCCCTGGGTGCGTTTCGGGGTGGCCCGGTAGCAGAGGTGGTCTCGTCTGGTGTTTAGTGCGTGGAGGGTGCTTGCATCGTAGTGCAGTCTGGCGTTGCGGGGGGTGCGGGTTCCAGGGGTTCTGGTGCTAGGTGCGGACGTGCGCAGACGGGCTTGCCTTATGCGCCCGCTTCCCGGCCTCCATATGAGGGCAGAGGGAGGGAGGAGCAGCTGGGAGGTGGGAGCGGGGCGGCCAATGGGAGTGAAGGGGGCGGGGCAGCAGGGGCTCAGCAGCAAGGGAAAAACCCGGGGGAGAACCCAGGGAAAAACGGCGGGAAAAGACTGCGGTAGAGGGCCAACAGAGCACAGGGGTACAGGAAGCAAAACACAGGGGCACAGAATGAAAAAACGAAGTGGCACAGAAGCCAAGCGCAGGGGTACAGAAAAAAGGGAGCGAGTAGTCAGGCGGCAAAAGCGGCAACGGAGGTTCAACCCACAGGGGGCTGCGTGGCAGATGGGGGGAGCGACCTGCCTGGTGACGGGCATCTTTGTCATCTGGCCCATTCCCTTCTGCTCCCCCAGATAGGAAATCAAAAAGACTGAACCATCTTGGGAAGAAGATGTTTTTTTTACTTCAGTCTCTGGCATTGCGGTCAGTGAACACTGCATGCCTCTTGGGCTGTTATACCCACTCCTTGTGGGACATGGTCGCACAAGTTCTGCCGCAGATCCCAGAGGAGGCTAGTGCGATCATCTCCCAGGCTGTTGCCAACGGGAGAGACGCGGCCAAGTTCACCATACGATGTGGGCTGGACACAACCAACTCTCTAGGTAGATCGGTTGCAACAACAGTGGCATTACGACTCCACGCCTGGTTAAGAAATTCTGTTTTTTTGGGGGATGTCCAGCCCACCTTCATGGATATGCGTTTTGATGGCTTTCATCTCTTCGGAAATAAGGTGGACGTGGCGCTGGAGAGATTTAAGGACTCTCGGGCTGCTGCTCGGTCCCTTGGACTTTGCACTCCCACTTGCTCCCACCAGTTCGCCTTTCGCCCCTTTTGTGGCCACGGAGGGGCTCCCTGTCGCATCCCTTCCCCAGCCACCATGCCATGCATGGTGTTCAGCCTCTGCGTGGCCGGGGACACAGAATCCCAGGGGCTCGTGGGACAGGGAACCAGAGGTCTGCCCAGTCTAACCCCGCTGCAGCCTCCAAACCTTTTCAGTCAGTCCCTCCACTTCTGGCCATTTGGCAGCAGGATATGCCATCACCTGCCCCACTGGGAATTCATTACAACAGACAGGTGGGTTTTCCAGATCATCCGAAGAGGCTACTCCCTCCCCATGAGGCTTCCCCTTCAGCCAGGCCTCCATCTTTTGGCCTCCTGAAGGAGAATCACTTGCCACTTCTCCGTGAGGAAGTTGCAGCTCTCTTGGCCAAGGCAGCCATAGAGTGGGTTCCTGCACCAGAAGTAGGCTGCGGTTGTTATTCCCACTACTTTCTGGTGCCCAAAAGGACAACAGCTTTCGTCCTATGCTCGACCTCAGGACCATCAATCTCTTCCACAGGAAGGAGAAGTTCAAAATGCTCACTGTGGCTCAGGTCCTTTCTGCCTTGGACCCAGGAGACTGGATGGTGGCGTTGGACTTGCTTATTTTCACATCCCCGTCTTGCCTGCCCGCAGGTGTTATCTATGATTCTTGGTCTCGAGTACTTTCAGTGTAGCATGCTCCCGTTCGGCCTTACCAGCGCCCCTCAGGTGTTCACGAAAGTGATGGCTGTGGTTGCAGCTCATCTGTACGGGTTGGGGATTTCAGTCTTCCCCTACCTTGATGATTGGCTGTTGAAGGCGGACACACCCCAGAAAGTCGTCTCCCATCTTCAGACTATCATAAACCTCCTGCACACGCTGGGGTTTACTATAAACATGCCGAAGTCACATCTTACACTCTCTCAGATGCTCTCTTTCATCTGAACTGTTCAGCGCAGTTTCAGGCCTATCCTCCCAATCAGTGAGTCCCGGATATTAAGGCTATGATTCTGATGTTTCAGCCTCTATCCTGGGTTTCAGTGAGAATGACTCTAAGGCTGCTGGGCCTCATGGCCTCCTGCATCCTGCTAGTGACACATGCCAGATAGCGTATGCCGCCTCTGCAGTGGTTCCTGAAGTTCCAGTGGGCACAGCATCATGGGAATCTCTCCGACATGGTCCAGATCTCGGAGGGGAGTGCGAAAGAGCTGCAGTGGTGGCTTTCGTTTCAAGATTGGGTCAAAGGCAGATCCCTCCCCCTTCCTCAACCAGAATTTACAATAGTGACAGATGCCTCACTTCTGGGCTGGGGCGGCCACATGGGAAAGGCAGAGATCAGAGGCCTCTGGTCTCCGGCGGAGTCCGGACTCCACATCAAACTGCTGGAGCTCTGGGTGATCAGACTTGCATTGAAAGCATTCCTTTCCTCTGTCAAGGGGAAATTGGTGCAGGTGTTCATGGACAACACCACCGCCATGTGGTACTGCAACAAATATGGTGGTGTGGGGATCTGGACCCTTTGTCAAGAGATGCTGCGCCTCTGGATGTGGCTGGCACATCAGGGTATTTCTCTGGTGGTTCAACATCTGGCGGGCTCTCTGAATGCCAGAGCAGACAAACTCAGCCGTCGATACATAGTCCATCATAAATGGCGTCTCCATCTGGAGGTGGCGTTAGGCCTCTTTCAACAGTTGGGAGAGCCTTGGTTAGATCTGTTTGCTTCCGCAGAGAACACGCAATGTCTGCAGTTTTGCGTGTTGGAGTTTCCAAGCTGGTGCTCGCTCGGCAACGCTTTTCGTCTTGAGTGGGGCTCAGGCCTCCTGTACGCCTTTCCACTAATACCACTTCTTCCCAGAGTTCTAAAGAAGGTCAAGAATGACTGGGCCCAAGTCATTTTTGTGGCTCTGGATTGGGCACGAAGAGTATGGTATCCAGAGCTATTGAGCATGGCCACAGATTCTCCGATCAGACAGCCGCTTAGGGAGGATCTTCTGTCGTGACAGCATGGGATGGTTTTTCACCTGAACCTGTCCAGTCTCCGCCTTCTTACATGGAGATTGAGCAGCAGCAGTTGACGACTTTTGACCTTCCACCTGAAGTCTACGATGATATCTTGGCAGCCAGGCCTCCCTCCACCAAAACGGTATATGCCTCTCGTTGGCATAAATTTGTGGCATGGTGCAGGGACAAATCAGTTGATCCCCTCTTTCTGAGGTTATTTTGTTCATTCTTTCCTCAGCCCGTCAGGGTTCTGCTTTGGGGACTCTTAAAGACTACTTATGGGCTATCTCACCTTTTCTTGGATTGCCAGATCAACTTTCTCTTTTCAAATCCCCTATTGTGGGGAGATTCCTCAAAGGCCTTACTCATTTGTATCCTCCCACTCCTTTTATTATGCCTCAGTGGGACCTCAATCTTGTCCTCACTTACTTGATGTGTGCTTCATTTGAGCCGTTGCACAATTGTCCTCCTTGCCCTCAAGGCTGTCTTTCTAGTGGCTATCCCCTCTGCTCGCAGAGTTAGTGAACTCCAGGATTTTTCTTCGAAGCCTTCATCTTTGTCTGTACATCATGACAAAGTAGTGCTATGTATGAGGGCTTCCTTCCTTCCCAAGGTTGTCACACCTTTTCACGTGGGCCAATCCATCACTTTGCCTACTTTTTACGCACCCCTGCATCCTTCTCATGAGGAGGAGAGACTCCACCGCCTGGATCAAAAAAGAGCATTGGCGTTCTATCTCAATACCATTAAAGATTTCCGGGTGGACGATCAACTTTTTGTTGGGTATGTGGGTGCAAAGAAAGGGAAGGTGGTGCAGAAGCGTACCATCTCAAGATGGGCGCTTCTCTTCATCAAAATGTGTAATGCTTTGGCTAAGAAGCAATCTCAAGAGGGTTTGCATGCTCACTCAGTCAGGGCAACTGCTGCTACCACAGCGTTAGCACGGAGAGTTCCTGTCCTGGACATCTGTCAGGCAGCAACGTGGGCGTTCCTGCACATGTTTACTAAACATTAGTGCCTGGACTGTCAGGTCCGCAGAGACGGCTACTTTGGTTGTTAAGTCCTGCAGGACAGAGGATGGTATTGCTTGGGTATCCATTCTCAGGTGAGAAATCTGCAACTAGAAGTCTCTATCAGATGAACAAGTTTCTTACCTTCGGTAATGAATTATCTGGTAGAGACATATTCTAGTTGCAGATGCCTTACTGACCCACCCATCCTTCCCGCTTGCAAACTGATGTCTAGGGACAGGGATTCCCCTTTTAGGGCCTTAGCTGTGTCGCACCACTTGAGTGTTCTTCATGGCTCTACACTTTGGCATGGAAAGTCGGGAAAAGAAACTGATGCCCCCGCGCCGAGGCGGCTCCTATATTCTACCCGACATCATCACTGCTTCCACAACGCCAAAGGGCACAGAGTTGACTGACTCCACCTAACGGCGTGCAAGGGTATTGCTGTAAGAAAAGTCTCTGAATCCAGTCTGACACGTGGGGGAATTTCTAAGGTAAGGAATCTGCAACTAGAATATGTCTCTACCAGATAATTTGTTACCAAGGGTAAGTAACTTCTTCTTCAATGCCTGTGTAATCCTAGTACCTCCAGTGATTGCCAGTGCCACCTGAGCATTTGCTGCATATCTGAATGCTAAACGCCATCTGCCTCTAAGGCCCACGGCACTTTCTGCCTGCCACCTTCTACCTCACCACCTCTCCATCGTCCCTGCTACCTCCAGCATTACCTGCTACTAGTACCTACTACAAGCATCTCCAGGGTTCTGATGAACCTTTACAACTTTTCTGCTGCATCTGTCAATGTGAGCCTCCAGGGAGCACTCATCAAAGAATATAATGAGGACTTGAGCACTCAGAAGCAGAGATCCATAGAATGAGGTGAAAGAACGGGGTCTTTGCAACTCCTCTGTCACCCCAGGCTCCTCCGGCAACTGCTGGCACCATCTGTAACTTTGGCACATACCTTAGTGCCCAGGCCCCTCCCCAAGGCTTTGCCACCCTACGCTTTACTGCCCATCCATGCCCCTAGAAGAATCATCTGCCACTTGTGAATTCACAACATATTTGCTGATGCTGGATGAATCTGTTTCTGCTGCTTTTCTGTGGTATCTGCTGCTTATCCGCTGCCTGCAGCACCTTCAGTGGTTGCCAATCCAGGCTTAAGAAACCTCCATGGTATGACCTTTTGCAAAAGGCATTGCCCTAAAAAGAGCTGAAACCATGATGTGCTTTCAAATAGAACATTAACATGACAGGATGCTAATAAAAAAACACTGATTATAAAGTTAGCAGGAATAATAAAAACAACAGTATCTAACTTCCAATTACAGGAATACCAAAAGTATGGAAATAACAAGGTGGTCGCTGCAGGAGTAAGTGAAATCATAGCAGCATAAAACAAATAGCAGAACATCTAACCTTAAGACGAAAACAAATCAGGACAACAGAACCACAGCTTGTATAAGATAGCAAAGTAACAGCATATACAGGACACACTGAAAGTGCATGATGTCACTGTGAACGTTTTAAATATGGAGAAAATAATGCACTAATGTGCAGAATTAACATGTAGGCTTTAATGAAAAATGAGTGCTTTTAAATGCAAACATTGTAGTAGGCAATCATATTTACAAGTACTAGGCCTAAATAACTGAAGCAGCATTTTCTGACAAGCTGACTTGCTTTAAGTATGTGAAATGTTTATTTTACTGACCTTCCGGTGGGCATTTTTTTCATAATGAATAATAGTTACATAAAATGTTTTTTTTTAACTCTGCAAGTGATTCTACTTACACAAAGAACACTGTAACATATTGAATAAGTGAGGTAATTTGGAAGCTTATACTTTAAGATGCAGCCTTTCTAAAGTCAATAAATGATGTGAACAGACAGAGTAAGCTTTGTATTTGATAAAAAAAATTCACCTGACATTGCTGCCTGTGCCCTATTGCATTACTGGTGAGAACACAAAAGAGTGATACTGTTCCCAGGAGGGCAGCGAAAGCTGATTGGCTGACTGAAGAAAGAAGCACCATGCTGCAAAAGTTTAGATTGTACTGTCTATAAGAGTGCATGTTCTGTATTGATTTTTTGTCATTTTGGTCTTGTTTTATTTATTAAATCTAGTTCTAATTTGGTGTGGGGTCCTTTTTTGTGTGGTATTTTCACTGATTTACTGTTTGAAGTGTTGCACAAATACTTAACACATTGCCTCTAGGTTAAGCCTGACTGCTCGGTGCTAAACTGCCACAGGGTGAACACAGGTTTATTTAGGGTTTGCTTGTGCCTTATCCTTACCAGGATTGTGGTTGCTACTTGACCAGGACTTACACAGGTCAAAGAACAATTCAATTTTTAACAGTAACTAAGGATGTATTTTGATTTTTTCAGCCATACAGCTCGCTCGAGAGAAATAAATATCTTTTCATCATCAAAAGTATACTCAGTTCAGTGACAGAAGCTGAAATTCTCCTAATCATACTCTGACCATGTACACATTTCTGTCACTTTTGAGGCGCTGAAGGACTCACTCACTAACAGTTGTAGGATGGCATATCAGTGTTACACTACTAGATGAGAAAGAAAGAAAATTAAGTCCTTTTTCACAAATGACAGTCTACCCTCAACCTATTATTCCTTAATCAACCATAAATTTTAGTTAAATAAAAGATGTGCCCTAGCTACTGATCACATACTAACGGGCATCAAAGCTTGATAACACCCGGAGGAAACAAAGGATGGAAAATGACTTGCAAACTACCTAAAAATGAAGGAAGGAAAATCCCAAATGCCATCCATCAAATCTGGAAATGGACATTAAGGAAGAAGAAACAGTGCTGTGCATGTAAGCGACGAAGAAGAAAAAATGTCCAGGAACACATTGTATCCCTCCTGAATTCTGAAATATCCAGGAAATTGAACTTACCCTCACACGGCTAGAACTATCCAACCACTTCACAAAAATACGAAATCCATGTGACTCATTCAGGGAGGCCACTGTCACCTTCTTTCACAAGCAAGGAAAGGAGCCCTTAAAACGTTGAATTAACTGGTTATTGCAAGCATTTCTCACTCTGTGCGATTCCAGGAAATTGGCAAGGACTTTCCATCGGGCCTAAAAATAATCATGTGAGTGCCGTGAAAGCGTAATGGGTCCTTTTATTTAGGGAGTGTACTTCCAATTCAGTTATGAGTGTATTTAATGCTGAAGCAACTGCATTCCTGTCCTAGTTGAGAGCTTGATGACACTAATGTCGCGCGTGGCCTGCCTCGCACTTCCGAACTTCTGAAACCCATAACAGACTAGTGCAGGCCCTCAATACCAGGAGTGTAATGTGTTGTCCATCAGCCTTGACCTTATTGGAGGAGGGTCAAGGCTGACTTGCATATAGCTGGGTATAAACTGAGGTGACATAGTGGGGGGGGAACGATGGGCTGGAGTGCGTCCCTGAGCGATTGCCAGTAGCTGCGATTAATTCAGACATTCTATCCATCACCTTGTTGCTGCAGATATTCACTAGAATTACATTGGCAATCCCCACACGCATGAAGCTTTGTGGCACGGAGGTATGTCCGCCTCAAATAGGCCTCAGCAAAAAAAAACGTATCTTTCTCAATACAGGGCCGTGGGTCCTGACACAGTATTTGTAGACTGGGCTTTGCTCTTTCGCAACCTTGCCCTGAAGGCTGACGAAAAGCCTCAGTTGCTGTATTGATATCTTTGGTGTCTTCTACCCTTGTGATAGGGCTGTGGCGTGGCTGGTCTGTGCTGTGGTTTCCTATTTTTAATTAATGTGTCCGGGTAATATTACTGCCCGGTGCTTCTGTTTGGGCCACTACACTGTTTCACTTTTATTTTCCATTGTGCTACTCTGCAATATTACCACCATTCCTGTATAGTACTTGGGCTCCTCGTGCCCTGTATTGTTGACCAGCCCAGACTGTCGAATGGTGACTTGAGATTGTTGTTCATGTTTTGTTTGCTGCTGTAGCTGACATTTCACTTTTATGTACGTGGGTAAAGAAGTAAAGACACATTTATTTAACAGAACATAAGGTCCAGCAAAACCAAAACAGAATGAATTACCTGAATCCATAACCTTGTTCTGAACTTGAGCTTCTTATAATAAACAAGTTATGTTGGCCATATCCCTTACAAATAATAAACCACATGCTCTAAACAGATTCCCAGCCTCCTTTTTACAGTTTTACGGGGGCTGGAGCTGATGGGCTGTGTGATTACATTGTTGACCATTTTGTATGTTTGGCTTAACAGTGCAGCTGTCACCAGGTTTAATGTGACCAGCCTAAAAAAGAGCTTTCAGAAGTCCTTCAGAGAGGGGGCTTTAGCTCCAACCACAACTTGGCAGCCAGTAGTAAATGTTTGATTGGGCAAAGTGGTGTGGTTTTACAGGAAAAAAGTGCCACCCAGCAGCTTTTGATTTTGTTTATTTATCCAGCTGTGTGAACCAGTAGCAGTATGGCGGCGTGAGCTTGAACCTTTAGGTGCACACACCTGATATTATAATTCTGTTAAAATGTCTCATCTAGATAATGTACAGTGTTTGTTTTTCTCTGGCAGCAGCACAGATGGTAGAAGGGCAGTCATGTGGAATGTATTGCAGTCCCAGCACCCACCCCTTCCATTATTAACTATAAACTTCAGAGTGTGTTTGAGTGCAATACAGGATGCCAACAACATAGATTTCTAGGCCTGGCATTACTGTGCAACTGTTGCTTGTCCTTATGTGGGCAACAAAAAAGACCAACTACCCAGAGAGGGGGCTTAGGCTCCACACACATGTTGGTTCTCTTTGGTATGGAATTTGATTGGGCCAAATTTGTGTGCCTAAACTAAAAAGACTACTTGTATTGGACTTTTTGGCTTGTGGCAAAGCTTATACTCAATACAGCAGGACTTCGTTAGGGTCATGACTTTAGGCCTATTATGATTATTATTAAATGTTATGATAAAGGCACTAGGCCTGGCATATTTATTTTGAAAAGCATGTGTTAAGGTCTACGGGCATTTAAGTGTGGATTGTCTTTACTCTATATTAAAGCCTATGAATAGGGGTTTTGTTACATGGAATCTCAGAGATTATCTTATCAGGCACGGTTTTAGTGTTTGCTATCTCATATGTGGATACAGAAGATTTGCTCAGTGATGATCTTCATTAGGCCCTCTCAAGAGAGATCGTATTTGCTTAGCCAACTGTAATATTGTATGCATTTCTAATTTTATGATTGTACATTTAATGGTTCCCTTGTGGAAAGGCTTATGCTCAAAACTGAAGGCCTCAGTTAGTTACTGTAGGCAATTGGGCTTTTGATTGAAGACTCTTCTCGAGCAACAACCACAATCCCTCTCAAGGTGAATCACAAAAGTCACTAAATGAACCTGCGCTTAACCTTCTGATAGCTTCACACATTTCTTTGCTGGCTGGGACGTTTGCCTGCACGGCTCAGCACCAACCGCGGCCGGAGATGCCCACGCGATCTTGCTGTGCAATCTTGTTGCACCAGGAGTAGTTGGGGGCATAAAGGAGGCCATAGCCACCCACAGAGCAGGACGCCATTTCCTTGTGTTTGCTTACATGCCCCAGCACCAGTCGCGGCTGGAGCTGCCCACACGATCTTGCTGTGCAATCTTGTTGCACCAGGAGTAGCCGGGGGTATAAAGGAGGCCACATATCAGGACGCCATTTCCTTGCTGGCTGGGGTGTTTGCCTACACACTCCAGCACCAACCACTACCTGAGCCACCCACGCGATCTTGCTGCACCTGAAGGTGCCAGGAAATTAAAGGAGACCATAGCCACCCACAGCACCGGACCCCATTTCCTTGCTGGTTGCAGCATTTGCCTACACGCCCCAACATCAACCGTGGCCGGAGCAGCCCATGCAATCTTGCCTTGCCTGGGGGTGCTGGGGGCATAAAGGAGGCCATTGCCACCCGCAGTACGGAGCACCATTTCCTTGCTGGCTAGGGCGTTTGCCTACACACCCCATAACCAACCGTGGCTGGAGCCACCCACGTGATCTTGCTGTGCCAGGAGGCATAAAGGAGGCAATAGCCGCGCGGAGCACCATTTCCTTGCTGGCTGGGGCGTTTGCTTGCACGCCCCAGCACCAATCGTGGCTGGAGCTGCCCACGTGACCTTGCTGCATCGGGAGGTGCCGGGGCATAAAGGGGGCCGTAGTCACCTGCAGTGCGGGACACCATTTCCTTGCTGCCTGAAATGTTTGTCTACACGCCCAGCACCAGCCGTGGCCATAACCACCCACGCGATCTTCCTGCACCTGGGGCATAAAGGAGGCCATAGCCATCCGCAGCGCTGGACACCATTTCCATGCCTAAACATCCCAGCACCAACCACAGCCGGAGCCACCCATGAGATCTTGCTGCACCAGGAGGTGCTGGGGAAATAAAGAAGGCCATATTCACCTGCAGCCCGGGACGCCATTTCCTTGCTGGCTGGGGAGTTTGCCTACACGGCTCAGCACCAACTGCAGTCTGAGCTGCCCATGCGGTCCTGCTGGCCCATGAGGTGCTGGGGGCATAAAGGAGGCCATAGCCACCTGCAGTGCAGGACGCAGTTCCCTTGCTGGCTGGGGCATTTGCCTACACGCCCTAGCACCAACTGCAAACGGAGCTGCGCCCGCGATCTTGCTGTGCCAGTAGGTGCCAGGGGCATAAAGGAGCCCATAGCCAAGTTTCAACCGATTTATAGTCATCTAGCCTCCATCGAGTCCCGGCTGGGTAATTTATTATCTTTGGCTGCGAAGGGTTCAGAATGCCCGCAGACATTGATGCCCCAGTCTAATGAAACTGATTTGCCTACCTCCACGTCAGCAGCCTCTGGCCCTCGTGTTTCCTCTAACTTCGCTAGTCAGTGTTTGACTTCTAGTGCATTGGATAGTGGTCATGGTGGCAGTATAGATGACCAGGTGTTTGCTACAACTGTAAACTCCCGGCCACAGGAGTTCATTTTACAGCCTGTTAATATTAATAATACATTATAGTTGGTTAGTCAACAAAGAAATTGGCTTCCAAAGTGCACTCCGTCACGGCTTTCTGTCATTGACGTGCCACCCGCTTCATGCCCCTATATTGTTGTCTTAGAAACTGTGCCTAGTCCTATGGGAAACATTGCAGAAACAACTACAGCTCTTAAAAACAAAGTAATTTTTTGGTTAAGTACTAATGTGTGTTGTAAGTGGGATCTATTTAAAGAGATTCTGTTTGTGCGAAGAGTGGGAGGTATAGGTACTATGGTAAGGAAAGCCCCTGGTGACCTTGTAATTCTACATTTTCATGACCCCAGAGTCGCTAGGGAAGTGCATGCCCTAGTTAGAGGCGGTATGGTGAGAATTAAGCAGATCAGAATACTACCTCTTGGTTTCTTCTATAAACATCTAGCACTTGTTTATACTGCTAGTATCTTTGAGAATCCACCCTCTCAACATGTCCCCACAAGGGCTGCATGGAATTGTCGCCCCCCATATTCCCCCACCCCCTTTCCTCTCAGTATCAGATTTTCAGTTTGAACAGGTCTGGACGATATTGATTGACAATCATCAGTAGTTCTTGCTTCTGGGGACAGTGGAGTTGCACTCAGAAGTGCTAAAGTGCTTGAGGGGAGTACTTCTGCCATGATGTCTGAAATTAGTCTCCCGTTGACAGTTCTGTGTGATGTTTTGTGCCATGACTTAGATTTCCGGGATGTTAATCTGCCAGGAGTTGTCATAAATATGCCAGAGTTTAGGCAACCTCTTGTAAGTGAGGTGTCAAATCTGAAATTCCTTAGTTGGAATGTTGCTGGTCTGGCTTCAAAGTTACAGATTGAGAAGTGGTGGTCGTTCATTTATAATTATGACATTGTTTTTATGCAAGAAACCTGGGCCATATCTGCAATAGTCTTTGATGGGTTTAATAGTTTTAGTATTTTTGCTACTCCCTCGGGCCAGGCTAAAGGGGGTTTGCTGGCCTCGTTCAAGGTTAATATTGGGTGCAAAGTTTTTCTAGTCGTAATGGATATGGTGGAGGGAGGGTGCACATGTTTGAGGTACGTTGGGGCTCCAGCCTTGGAATTTTTATGTTGAATTTTTATAATAATTTTGTATCCAAGCAAAAATCCGATATTTTTGGGCCTTTTTTCCGTAATTGATTCCTTAGTTGATAGGGCTCAGTCTGTAGGTGTGGTATTCAATCTTTTCCTAAAAGAAGATTTTAACGCAAAGCTGGGGGCTACGTCTCTACAAGCAATATCTCCTTTTGATCCCTTTAGCAAGTAAGTTGATCAGGCTGCTATGGACTTGAATGGGCAGCATTTATATGCACTTCTGTTGACATATTGTTTAGCTAGTCCTGATATAAATATAGGTGGCACTGTTATTCCTACATTCACTGGGTGTAGCACGACTATTGATTGAGTGTTTACCTCCCAGAACTTGCAAGCAGTAATTCGGGGGGCTGAAGTGACACCATGAGTTTATAGCGATCACAATCCCCTAGACCTATGTGTTGAAGTTCCTCTGCAGGCTCAGACAAATGTGGCCGGATCTAGACGGGTATTAAGCATTAAGGCTAATGGCAGGAGGTTGGTCTGGCATTCTGCTGACCTAACACATATAATGGCCCAGGTCAAAGTGAAAGTTTTGATCTAATACCATTATGCTTAGTGGAAGATGGGTGCGGCTAATTTATTAACTGGTTTTGTAGAACTCCTGTCTTGTATTAGGGCTATGTTGAGTAGACCCATAAAGAAAGGTCTACCAGTTTCTAAATCATGGTTTGACAAAGAGTGTAGGAAAGCAAATGCTACCTTGCGACAAGCTCTTAGGCAAATCCCCAGGGATCTGGTGTAATTTCTGCCTGTAGGAAGGCTTATGCTGTGGCCTTGAAGAAGCGGAAGGGCAAAATTAAAGATGAGCATGGGAAGCAATTTTGGCTGCTTGCTAAAAAAAAGTATACTCAGGCTTTCTGGCGGGTGGTCCAGCCAGGCTTAGCCAAAGGTAATCCATCTGATGTTGTTATCACACACCTGATGCCTGGATTGTTGATTTTTTCAGCATCTGTGGGTCAAATAGCATAATTGCTGTAGATTTTCAGGTTAATTTGCCATTGATCTTTAGTACCCCTTTATCATAAGAAGAGGTGGTTAAAGCTATTCATGATAGTCTCCCAAATAAGGCCCCAGGTCCGGATGGGATTCCACTGGATCCGTTCATAAAAGATCCAGAGTTTTGGTCCCCAGTTTTAGCTAACATTTTTAATTCTGTGTGTCGGGTAGGGACTCTATTGTCTTGGTGAACATCTATACTGGTTTCAGTCTTTAAAAAGTGCAATATCCTGGAACCTAGGTTCTGACATCCAATTTCTTTATTAGATATTTATTCTAAATTATTAGGACGGATCGTGATGGCACACATGATTACTTGGGTGCAAAAAAATAAGACCCTATCACAGGTGCAATATGACTTTAGGAAGGGGTTGGGCAGAATAGAACAGTGACTTAATCTTCACCTCCTTATAACCAATAGAACTACAGAAGGGTTCTTCCATTCATCTGTCATTTATGGATTTATCGAGTGCGTTTGTGTCAACAGACTGAAGTTGTGGTAAAACCTTTTGTCTATGGGCCTACATGTTGGGTTAGTTTATCTCCTGTGACTTTCACACCAGGACCTTAGGACAAAACTTGTATATGGACCTAATGGTGAGCGCATTTCCCCCTTTAGAGTTAATCGCAGTGTGCGTCAATGGTGTGTTCTCGCTCCAAATTTATTTCTCCTGTAAATCAATATTATAGAAAGCACCTTGGTCTCTGTAGGAGCTGACATCCTGCGCATCAACAGTAGTGCCACTCCTGCGTTATTGAATGAGGACGATGCGGTCCTGCTGGCTGGAATGGCAAATGGGCTCAAGCAGCTGGTAGTTAGTTTTGGTGAATTCGTGAAGGGTTTGGATCTTGAGACAGCTTGCACAAAAACATTTATAATCGTTTGTGGACCTAAACATACTAAGACCTGCTCAGTGCACATATACAGGCGTGCCGTGGAAAGAGTAAGCTCTTTTCAGTATTTAGGGCTGGAGTTTGATGAGGCTTGTAATTGGCTTCCTTGTTTGATTGACAGGGTGTCCCATTTCTTGCGTTCAGTGGGAATTACATTTTCCCTAGTTGCTACAATTGGAAGAAAACCTGTTGTCCCTATACTTGAAGTTTATAGGATGAAGTGCTTTCTGTGGTATGGGGCTGTGGGGGCATAAAAAGGTTGGTTGTATTCAGGTGGAAGAAAATAATGTTTGTTGCCGGTTGTTCGTTGCCCCGCCACTTACACAACACCTTTCGGTACATCAGGAGTTGGGCCTCATCTATTTACCAGATAGCATTAACGTAGCCCCCTTGGAGATTTGGTGTTTGATTTGGGCCAATAAAGAGCTGTACTTAATCAGATGATTACCAAGGACTTCTTCTCTAGTGAACTCGCTTGCTCAATCCCATGGCTGAGATACATGAAGGCTACTATGACCGTTTTGGCTGCCCTCATTTGTTTGACAGCCCTCATTTAATATCTAACAAGGATAAAGCCTGAGTATGTTTTTTTATGTTTTTTTAAACATAGACAGGCATCTCGGGAGGCCAATGATGTAATGTAATGCATGGTTCAAATGTCAGTGGGGACTGCGCCATATTGGTTATATGTCCACAATGTGTACGTGCGTATGTTAATAACCCGGTTTAGGTTGGAGTCCATACATTGGATGCTGTCTTTTCCACAGGGGCAGTTTTCTGCTGGTGCCATTTGTGCCTGCCCAAACACTGCTGCACATTGCCTGTTTTTTGCACTTTTACAAAACGCTACTTGTTACCTTTATTACGAAAACAAACATTCACAAAATGTGTTATAGCTCTGCGTAAGATGCTGTTGTTTTAGCAGTTCTTATTATGAATTGATGATTTGCTTTGTATACCTTGGATTTGATACAGGATTTCTGTTGAATGTTTTAATTGTATATATGGTTTGTTTATTAAGTATTCTTTTTTTGTATGTTTTCTTTTATGATCTATATTTATATGAGTGAATAAAGAATTACTGACTTGACCTGCGCTTAACCCCCTCTGATAGCTTCACACAAAAGCAGTCAGGCTTAACTTAAAGATATTGTATTAAGCATTTATACAGCACACAAACAATAATAAAGTGAAAGCACAACACAAAAAATCCCAGACCAGTTTAGAAAAATAGAGAACAATTTAATAATTACTTTGACACCAAAACAAATTAAATCCAATCAGTAGAACCGGAGTAATGATTTTTTAAAAGTTTTTAGTACAAATAGCTCTTAAAAGATCAAAGCATTTAACCGTTAATATCTGTTTGCATGAGGCTGGGACAAAGTCATGAGTTATGGGCGAGTGTGATTAAGTGCAGTTTGGACACATGCTGTGAATTAGGTCTGCTCTCGGATTACTTTCTGTCTTAGAATTAATTTTGGAGAAACCTGTCTGAGAAAGTAAAGTTCAGCATGGGAACGCATCTGGTGGTGTCCAAGGAGGAGGTGCCATTGTCTCAGAGATGCTGGAAGAGGTGGCAGTGAGGATTTCTACGATCGGACTTTGTCACTTTTTTTGGAAGTTGAAAATTTCCTGCAGGACAATGCTGCAGAGTGTAGTCGACAAAGGTTCCACGAGGTTGGATACCCCTTCCGAGAGGAGCCACTAAACAGGACTTGCTGTAGCCGAGAAGAATGTTGTTGGAGCTATGGTGAAGTTAGACCAAACGGCGATGCACTTAGAGCGGATCGGCGAGCTGGTAGGCCCCAGTGTCCTGACGATTTTTGGCCACTTTCTTGACCAAGTGTCATATTTTGGCAGTTTGGCTACCTTTAGCACCACTTCCAAGGTTCCAGGACTGGTGGGGAACCACATGAAAGGCAGAACTCACTTCAGATAGGGTCCAGGTGCAGGTTTGTTTTTTGTGTCACAGTAACTCTTAACAGGAATCCATTTAACTAGCCTTTGGAGTCACTCTGGTAGTCCTAGGATCAAGCTGCAGGGCAGTCTTCTGATGGTACGAGGCATTCTTTTGGTAGCAGCATGGCAGTCCTCTGGTAGCAGCATGGCAGTCCTCTGAAGTACCGGGTAGTCATTCATGGAGTCCCCCGCAGGTCCAGGAGAGAACTGAAGATTTGGTCTCTGGGCCAATATTTATACCTTGTACCTGCCTTTGAAGTGAGTGAAACTTCTAGACTACCTTCCCACCACATCTGGTTCTGAAAATTTGCATCCTCCCCATCCCAGGCTCCAAGACACCTAAGGTAACAAATTACATGTGTCAAGTTCTTCCTGAGCGTGCTGGAGTATGCTCCTTGGAAATGTAGGTGGGGCAGGAAACAGCTCCATCCATCCCATACTGGCAGGATGGCATATCCAGCCAACATCTAGCCCCCCACACCCCCCTTGTCTCACTGTCTGAGAGAAATACACAAAGGCCAGCTTCGAAGTATTCACAGTCATGTGGTCCACAACACAGACTGTTGGGAACAAATGGTTAGGACAAGAAACTTTCAACTTTCTAAAAGTATAATTTTCAGAAGTGTGACTTAAAATCCAGTTTTACCATTAAAGAGGATTTTAAATTATAATTCTTTTGAGACCAAACATGACATTTCTACCCATTCCCAGGCAACATTTCACACTTATTAAATGTAAAACGGTAACCCAGTGTTATCCTGCGGGAGAGGTAGTACTCATAGTTTTGAAATATAAATGTAGGACTTTTTCCACTACCAGAACATGTTAATCTTAAAGAACATGTCCAACTTTTTGAAAACACTGTACCCTAACCTATGGGATGTTTAGGGACTGCTGTGGGGTGACTTGGATGTATTAAAATAAAAGGTTTAGGCCTGACAAAATGTTTATATTGCCAAGTCGAATTTGCAGTGTAAAATTGTACACAGGCTGCAATGGTGGACCTGAAATGTGTTTTAAAGGGCTGCTTAAGTGGGTGACACTATAGATGCTGCAGACCCACTGGTGTTGTTTCTTTTACATGCCCTGGGTACATGTAGTACTGCTGTATTAGGGGCTTACAAGTAAATTAAATGTGCCAATTTAGTGTAAGCCAATCTTACCATGTTTAAGGTAGTGAGTATAAGCACGTTAGCAGTTTTAAAGTGCCCAGCGGCCAACAAAAAACAGGACTAGAGGAGAAAAACATTTGTCAGTGACCCTACAGAGAAAGCCAGGTCAAACAGTTATGGTAAGAAGCTGTAGGCCTCATTGGTGCACTGGGGTCTGTTTTTTATAAAATGTGTAATAAAGGCGGTTGGTCTAGCTCAGTGTTGTCCAAACTGCTGGGTCATGAAAGTCCAAGCAATAAATAAAATGCCTTTAAATTTGGTATGTATTATGCCACATTTGCTGGGCTTCAGTGACAGTGGTCAAATGTTAGCTATGTCTACGGACAAATTGATGCTTATTTTTTTTTAATATGGGGATTGGTGTTGACAAACTCCTGTTACTTTGCAGACAGAGAAAGAAGACTAAAGTGATTGATGTAATTTTTAGTAACACACGACAAAACATAAGTACTAGACACTCAAATGTAAACATTCAGCAGTTCAGAAAGCAAATAAGAAACACATTTTTTGTAATTCTGATGTTTGATGGAAACAACGATTTCAATAAGATAAAAACAAATTAAGATACTTTTACTAGGTAAATGATAAATATTCAAGGAAGCCTTATGTCTGCAATATAGTTTTATCACCAAAACTGTATGTCCATGCAAATTTAGGGGCCATTTCAAGGGAAAATGTGCTATTTGTAAATGACCATGCTCTACCGCCCAATAAAAATAACCCTTCTCATGTTCATTAAACCAAAGTGGGTCGTGAAAGTTTGTCATTCTAAAAAGCAGGTTGTGGTTCTAAAAAGTTTAGAAAGGGCTCCTTTTCAAATTGTGAAAAACATTTGTTAAAACCAGTAAACTGGTAACAATTGGCTTTCAGGTTGTGTTACAAGATAAAGACATATATTTTATTAAATTTAATGTCACAGATTACCATAATAAGGTAAGAGTTTTGGCGCTGGCCACAGACCCTGACAAACCCTCTTTTCACTGTGATCGTTCTTGTTGGGCCCTGTTGAGTGGGTGGTTGTATACTGTTTTGTGGGTAGTGCTGTTCTGCATATTTATAATTTTATAACTGTATACCTAATGGTTGCCAGTTTAAGTGCACTTGAATAGGTCGGTGTTATGGACGTATGAAGCCTATGGTAAAGGGTTCATTGGGAAAAGTCATGCCAGATGTACTACGTTTGTTCTGTTTATTATAAGACTATATGACAAAGTCAGTAGACCTTACCTACTTATTGTGAAAAACGTATGTTAAAGACAATATAGGCTTTTAAGGATGGATTGTTATTACACTGTGCTAAAGCCTGTAGGCAAATATTTTGTTACATGAAATTTCACAGATTACCATAGTAGTCAAGACATTTGGTGTTGATGATCCACACAAACAAACTGTGTGGATCAAAGATATGCACTACAATAATCCTTGTATGTTGTTTTAGGAAAGACAATATTTTGCTTCACAAGATGTAATTCTGTATACATTTTTAATTCATGGAGATTGCTGCCAGCGAAGTGAAGGCTTTCACTGTAGTAAAGATTTTGTTGGTGCTGCTTTCGATGAGCACAGAACCGTTGATGGCTCTGATTTGCTGATGGTAGCATCTGAGGGCGAATTTGTGAGTGCTCTTGTCAGTCACAGGAGTGTGGAATTTAATAAAATATCTACGTATCGATGGGACACGTTGCTTCTTAAATCTACTTGTCCTGTAAAAAAATCTACTTGTCCTTTTGGTGCGATGTAGTGCGGCAGCAAATTATGACAGCAATCTCATTATGTAAGAGCTCTGATAATAGCCTCTCTGATTATGTCAGAGATAGTACTATAGTAGTGCTTGAATACTTGCAATTTCAATCCTTATTTTACCAGCTTTCCGCAGATCTACGTACTGCGGCTGGAGGAAGCAGGAAGCAATAGTTCCAGGATGGGAATCCCTTTGAGTCTGCATACCTACTAACTTGCATGTTTTATGGATTTTTACCAGCTCTTCTCTAATCTTTTCTCATAATGAGAAAGATTGGAAATTTACTCCTGACAATAACAGAATTAGAAGTTCTTCCAGGGTTGGGAAAAAACGTGGTTGGAGGGAAAATGAACTTGTAAATGCTCAATAGAATTTCACATGAGCAAATCTACGCATGCATATTTGCTTGTGCTGAATTATTTTCTAGGAGTACGATTTCCTGGTCTACTTCTGTACGTTATTGTGAATTCATGAACACCACTCATTCAAAGACATGTACCATGGGTGAACTTTTGTGACTTTCACTAAGAATTGGGTCCCTAATTAGGTCTGGTGCTAACAAAGGCATTTTGGTTTTATTCAACTTCTATTTCTCTCGCTGTTTATTGGCTGGCTTTACTGTGAGTGATTGCATTCTGCTCTTTCACAAGGAGCATATTGTCACACAAAGTAGTTTTGCTCAGTGCCAGGAATTACTGTGGCAATCAGTGGTGTAACGAAACTGGAGGAGGTGCCCTGAAAAGAACATGGAGGGGCTCCTCCCCTCCAGATTTACTCAGGGCAGGTGCTGTGCTGAGGGGGCCCCCTGGAGCAGTCCCATGGCACTGAAGGGCGTGCAGGGCCTTTGTCACGCCACTGGTGGCAATGTGTGTGTTTTGAGACTAAAAAACTTTTTTGCTTTTTGCCAGTGTTTGTTGCAATGGTGAGGGCCTGGCAGCTCCTACAACAATAAACTGTTACAAAAGCCATGTCAAAAGAAGACACGCATTGACGAAACCAAAAGACTCACAGCAAATGTTGGATCGGTTGGCTTTGCCAGTGCTTGTTTATTTTTATGTTTTCATGTCTCCCGTAATCTTGTTGAAAATGGTCACAGTGATTTTCCATTAGGAATATTTTTTTGAAATACTAGCATGCATCAGCATATTTTACTAACATTACTTCAAAGAAATAGCACCTTAATTCTAATAGCAGGCAAACGTTTTTTTCTTCTTGCATTTTTTCGGAACATTAATTTCGAAAGCAAAGAATTATCACTCTTTCTTACAAGCTTCTGCAACCATTTGCATCTAATCAGAGAGCATTTTGGAAGCATTATACTTCCTATTGTTAAACTTTTCAAATTTGTGTACACTTTTTTTTTTAGTTGTTGATTTTTTTTATTGGAACCAGTGTCAGTAGTGCAGTGTGACCTTAAAATGCTTATTTACAGTGCTCCCCCTAAAAATATGAGCCTTCTTGAGTTCTGGTTCTCGTAGCTTTGTTGACCTTGAGAGGAGACATGGTAGCTGCGCAGGTGGTGACTCAGGCTTTGAAGCTAAACTTGGAGGAGGATTTGTGAAGTTCTATACTGTGAATATAGAAGATGTGCACTATAGGAATCCTTGTTTAGTCCCATTAGGGGAAATAGTATTTTGCTTTGCCAGCTGTTATTTTGTATTGGTTTGCAATTTTATGACTGTACGCTGATGATTGACTTGTAGAAAAGCTCACCTCCAGTATAGTAGGCCTGAGTTGGTTATGGTGGCAAGCCAGTTAAGATAACTATAGGATTAATTGATGTACAAGGAACTTTTATGCCAAAGGTCAGGCCAGTTTATTATGAAAACTCAGAACAAATACAATAGTCCTGGCTTCTTTCTTGTGAAAAGCACATGGTAAAGCAAATAAATCTCTAACACTGGTTTGTTATCACATTATGTTACAGTATCAAAAAGTATTTGGTTACATGTAATCTGACAGATTACCATAGTAGGCAAACATTTGGTGTTGGTCACTCACTCTTACAAACCCTAAGAATACAATTTCACTCTGATGATTCATGTTAGGTCCTGATGGGAGGGCTTGTATATCGTTTTGCCAACTGTAATTGTTTACCTATTTATAATTATAATTTTATAGATGTATGCCTGAGGGCTAGCAGTTTATGTTCACTTCAATGGGCCCATGTTGTATATAGTGCCAAGCCATTGTTAAAGGCTAGATACCTTATAGGTTTACTGGGGAAAGTTATGTCAGATTCCTTAGGTGTGATCTGTTTATGATGAAAAGTTATCAGGAAACAAAGTAGGCCCTAAATACTTATTGTGAAAAGCATATGTTAGAGGCAATAGACTTAAAAGTGTTGGTTGTTATTACACTATGCCAAAGACTGTAGGGATGTATTGTGTTATAGTGTTACATGGAATAGTACCATGGCAGACCAGGGTTTTGGTGTTGGTGACTCACCCAAACAAACCATGGGGATAGATGATTTGCACTTTGGTGATCCTTATTAGGCTATATTAGTAGGGATTGTTCATTGTTTTGACAATTATATTTTGTACATAATGTTATTACAGTATAACTCTGCGGCTGAATGGCTGCGTCTCGGGTCCCTTTCCGGTGGCCCGGGGGACTCGTCAGGGGTTCCCTTTATCCCCGCTGCTTTTTGCTATTGCGATGGAACCACCTGCGGCCTATTTGCGGCAACATCATAATCACAGAGGGCTGCAGTTCATGCAACATCCGATTTTAATTTCAATGTACGCAGATGATATTGCGCAGTACGTGCGGGAGCCGGGTGGGAACCTTGATGTCTTGCTCACTGAGGTTGTCCGTTTTGGTGCCTTCTCTGGCATAATGATGAACTGGTCTAAATTGGTTGTGCTTCCCCTCACGTGTGGCACCGCGCTTTTTTCGTCGCATTATCCCATTGAATGGGCGGATGGCCCGGTTCGCTATCTGGGAGTTTGGTTGAGTTGCGATGCAGAGACCCTTTGGCTTGCCAATTATGGCAAGTTAGTGGCCTAGTTGGAAGATAGACTTGAGGTGTGGTGTTCGCTGCCGCTTTCCTTTATTGGGCGCATCGGCATTGCCAAGATGGTTGTGCTGCCAAAGTTTCTGTATCTCTTTGTAAACCTCCCGTTGGTGCTAACTGTGAGTTTCTTGCGGAGGCTTAGATCAGCTTTGGTGCGGCTGGTGTGGGCGGGCGGGCGGCCAAGGATCGCCTGGGAGAAGCTGACGCTGCCGTTTGAGATGGGGGGCCTTGCTGCCTCTGACCTGGAGCTTTATTATTATTGAGCGCAGGCTCATTTTGCGTACTTTTGGATTTGTCCTATAAGATATCTGCCTCATCTTGCACCTGAGAGCGACGTGGTGTGGCCGGACCGGCTGACGAGGGTTCTTGGATGTATGTCCCAGACTCCCTCCAGGGGAGTGAATACGGTTGCGTGTACTTCTGGGGCTTGGGCTGCTTTGGTGCGCCAGTCTGGGACGAGTGAACCCTTTGCTCCTGCGATGCCAGTGCTGGACGTTGCTGATGAGAGGATGTCCCGTGATGCACGATTGCAAGAGTTTCTTGCTGATTTTGAGTTGTCATTGTTGGGGGACTGGTTTGTGAACGAGGAATTGCTTTCGCCGGAGGAGGCACTGAGGACTGGAGCTTATAATGTGCTGCACAGGCTATATTCACTGCAAGTATATGTGATGCTCTGTGCACGATTTACTGGTCTCCCGTCAGTGCCTAAGACCTGTCAGGCGCTTGAGTTGCTGTGGCGCGCGCAGTCGCCGTGCAGGCTTATCACCAGATTGTATGGGTGCTTGCAGGAGCAGCGGAAGGTGGTGGTGGAGGCTGCTAAGGCTAAATGGGAGATGGATGTCGGGAAGGCTTTTACTGAGGCTATATGGAGAAGCTGCTGCGCACACAGGAGAATACTGTCGTATAATTACAGACTGCGGCTCATACACTTTAATTCTTACATCGTTTATATTATACCCCTCGCGGTCAGTGTGATATGGGGCTGTGTGATGATGCACGCTGCGAACGATGCCATGCTCCGGACGCAGATTTTTTGCTTCTGGCGTGGAATTGTGGAGAAGTGCGCTCCTTTTGGGGAGAGGTGATGCATGCAATAGCTGGAATGACCGGCTTGGATCTGCCTTTCTCCCCGGTGCTGGCGTTGCTTGGGCTGCTGGATGGGGTGCCATTGGAATGGCGACGTCTGGTAGGCTTGCTGCTTTTGCTGGCAAAGAGAAGAGTGGCTTGGGGTGGGGCCGGGCTCCGCGGAGGTCTGATTGGTTACGTGATGCTGCGTTCTGCCAGGAGCAGCTGTACATCTTTTGGGAGCTGGCCCCTGCGTGCTCTTGCCCTAGAGACATTTGGGCACCCTTCCGCTAATTTTTGGAGTCTCAGGGCTGAATTGAGAGGCCCTTGGCTACATATGAATGGACACGCACATGGTTGATTGGATGTTGTTCCCCATAGTGTACTACGTGCTGTTTGGTGGATGATCCTGCTGTCTGAGTCTGCTCTGCTGCCTTCCTACTTATGTTGCTGTGACTGTTGTTGAGTTGTACCCTGGAGAGCTATAGCATTCAATTATCCCCTAGAGGTGCACTTCATGCTGTTGCTCTTGTTAGATATATGGGATGCCGCTTGAATTTGCTGAACTGGACATGCTGGGAACCTTGCTTCATGTTACTATACCTTTGGCTGTCCCTATCGATACTATGTGCACACTGATGGACTCCTTCTGTTGTATCTCCAGCTCCTGGGGTTAGTGTTGCTGTTTTATTGTAAATTTGTATGATTAAATAACATTTTCTTTTAATTTATTTATTTATTACAGTATAACTGATGATTGCCTTGTGAGAAGGCTTATCACCAACACAGAAGGGTCTGAGTTGGTCATGGTGACAAGCCAATGATAAAGGTTATAGGCCTGATTGTTTATGATAGAAAGTGGTAGGTAGGCCTGACATATTGATTTTGAAAACCATATGTTAAAGGAAATAGGCATCTAAAAATAGAAAGTTGGTACTTTATGGAAGCTTTCAGCTAGGTATTGTTGCATGATCCCCAATCTGGTAGCATGCACAAGAACACACCACACACGGAGCTCGTTGTTAACGTCTTTATTAATCAGCATACAACATGTAACTAACTCTCAATATCCCAATAACTATTGAGACCACATCTTGACACCGCTCAGATCGAATACATGATTTTCTTCATAAGTCCCCCTCTAGTCACGGTGTCCTAACAGAGACAGATCTAAGACACTAGATCTCCCCACTTGTTAAATAAAAAGACATAAACAAAAGATATAAACAAATTGCAGCATCACATTTCTTCTAATAGCCATCTAAGTGCTTATGCAGTTCTGCCAGGCTGCATGGTATCCGGTAGCTGAGCTGTACCTGAGGTGGACCCTGGGGGTACAGGGTCTAATGTTAGATCAGAAGCTTCAGGTGGGGCAGTTTCCTATGAATCAGTAGGGACTGATAATTGACGAGACAGATGTCTGAAGTGGGATGAATCCCTTGTGATGGATTTGTCAGGACAATGTGCCGTTATCATTGGTCCCTTTCGTGTTACAACTTTTAAACGTTCAACATCAAATGGAGGATCTGTTTTTCACTTTTGCTTTAGTTTGACGAGAACTAAATCACCTTCATCGAATACGACCTCTTGAGTTTGATGACGTCGATCAGCATACGTCTTCATCTGATACTTCTGAGCAGTGTCAGTAGCACGAATCACATCAGCATGTAAGTTTTGCTTAGGGGTCCACTGTGGTAGTTTAGTTCTGATGGCTCTCCCGAACATCAGAATGGCAGTACTGTCACCTATAGTGGAATGAGGGGGTGGACTGATAAGCACAGAGGGCTTGGCATGACGCCTGACTCAGATCAAGTCCCTCTATTATGGTACGTTGAATCAGCCATTTCAGGGTCACTATAAATCGTACCACAACATTATTGGCTTAAGGCCACAAAGGTGAGCTTTTCTGTTGTTTGATGTTAAGTCTGGCTAAAAACTCCTTGAGATCTTTTGCTGTTGAACGGTGGACCATCCTCAGACTTGAGAATGTCTGGTATGGCCCACACTGCAAAGGTGTTATCTCGTCGCTCAATGACTTTGTCATGGGTTGTGGATGACATGTCTTCTACCAGGAAAAACCAGGAATGTTCATCAATGATCACCATAAGGTTACATCCTTTGGCCAGATGTCCAAAGACGTCAACAGTAATTTTTCCCTCGCATGCACAGTGGAATTGAACATTGTCAAGGGATTCTAGTTCACCTTGGTAGAAAGACAGTTGCGTAAATGGCTCTTTTTGTTCCCTCTCTACTTTCTCGTCCAGACAAGGGAACCACATGCAATCCCTCAATGCCCTCTTTGTGGCCACAATGCCACAATGGCAGTAATGGGCAAGTTTATTCATTTGCTTTCTCAAACTCGCAGGTATGACAATCTGGAATCGTCTTAGCACAATCCCTTCTTTGTCACAGACAGTTCATCTTGGATATAACAATAATTTTGAAATCCAACATTGTCATGTAAGGGTCGAACACATGCATCAGCATTGGTAGCGGCAATGATCTGCTCAATGGACAGAGCTGCAGGTGTGCTGGACTTTACAATGAAGTTGATGTACTCCTTGGCAGTTTTCAACATTGAACTGGGCCGCTGTAGGGGTGCAATGATGAGAAATAAACTTGTGAGGGTCTTGGTTTTTGGCTGGCTTGTGCACAATTGTATAGTTACACTCTTGTAGCGCAACACCACCTCTTGATGCAAGGAGGTATACTTGTTTTCGGATTGCGGAATATGGTCAGTAACACATGGTGGTCAGTGACTATCACAAAACACATGAAAATATTTACAGGCCCATAACACCGCCAGAATCTCCTTTTCTGGCTTGGGAATAGGCACGTTCTTTGTAAGACAAACTTTGACTGGTATTTGCCACAATGTGTCTGACCATTTGAATCTCCACTGTGCTGAGCAAGAACTGCTCCTAAACCCACTGGGCTTACATCAACAGTGATCTCTGTGCAATTCAGGATCAAAGTAAGCCATCTCAGTCGCCTTTTCAATTGCATGTTTTATATTCTTGAAACTGTGGTCATGTTCAGGCGACCATTGGAACTGGAAATTTCGTTTTGCCAGGTCTCGTAAAGGAGCACTCCACATATGCCAACTGTAGGCTTCTTCATTTCGGCTTGGGCGCAGGTGGCACGCACAAGCAGTTTGCTTTTACTTGCAAGCTCTCAGAGAGAGACCTTTATTTGCTTTGGGTCACATATCCCCCACTCGTCGCCAGTATTTGCATCTTTCCTAACCTTGTAGCATGCACAAGAACACACCACACACAGAACTCTCAGTTAACATATTTACTCATCAATGTAAAACATGTAACTAACTCTCAATATTTCAATAACTCTTGAGACCACACCTTCACACCTCCAGACCGATTACATAATTTCCTTCGTAAGTCTGCCGCTAGTCTTGGGGTACTAACACGTTTATATCTAAGACACTACAGGTATTTAGTTACATGGAATCTCACTGATTACTTTAGAAGGTAAGGATTTTGGTTATGGTTAACCCTATGACAATCCTTGTCAGGTCCTCTTCGAAAAGATAGTATTTTGCTTTGCCATCTGTAATTGTAAATACTATGGCCCTCATTACGGCTTTGGCGGTCTTTTCTCGAGACCGCCAAAGCCTCTGCCACCAGATGACCGGCAGTGCTGGCGGTCTTCAGACCTCCGTATTAAGAGTGCTGAGGGATTTCCACCAGAAATCAGGCAGAAATCCATCAGCAGTCATGCTGGCAGTTGGCGCTGAAGAGGTGGTCCCACCGCTGGCACGTCACACCAAAAGGACGCTGCACATCGTATTACGACCAGTAATACGGTGTGGCAGTTTACTGAATGCGAGGTGCTGCTGGCGGTGGAAGCGTCCTGACCCGTCCCCTCCCGGACAACCTCCTCGACGGAAGAGGTAAGTTGATCGTCCAACAGGGGAGGGGGTGTTGATTGACTGTGTATGATGTCTGCGTGTGTGTTTGAATGCGGGGGATAGAGGGTGTTGAATGCATGCGTGTGTGAGTTCGCGTTTGAATGTATGTAGGAAGTTGGCTCTGTATATACTATCTCAAAGTGAGAGATAGTGTGCACAGAATCCAAGGGTTCCCCTTAGAGGCTGATAGTGGCAAAATTAGATAGTACAAATGCTCTATTTTGTGGAAATGTGGTCGAGCAGTAGGCTTATCAGAGGGTAGTGTTAAGCATTTGTTGTACACGCACAGGCAATAAATGAGGAACACACACTCAGAGACTTAACTCCAGGCCAATAGTTTTTATATAGAAAAATATATGTTCGATGGCATCTGTCGCTGTAGATACACATGGTATGCATGAGCTCGCCATCTGGTGTTGGGTCGGAGTGTTACAAGTTGTTTTTCTTCGAAGAAGTGTTTTCGAGTCACGGGACCGAGTGACTCCACCTTCTGTGCTCATTGCGCATGGGCGTCGACTCCATCTTCGATTGTTTTCTTTCCGCCATCGGGTTCGGACGTGTTCCTGTCGCTCCGAGTTTCGGAACGGAAAGATAGCTGAAGACGGAAGATTTTCGACGGTATCGTTGCGATCCGGTTAGAGATAGACACATACGACGACGCGTTCAACATCGAAGCGCCTCGGTGCCCTTCGGGGTAGATTTCGGCACCCCGTCGGGGCCTAGTCGGCCCGACCGCGTGGAGGACAACGCCGATGGATCGGACCCCGTTTCGATTCTGCCCCGAATGCCACAACAAATATCCTTATACGGACCTGCACTCGGTCTGTAATCTGTGCCTGTCACCCGAGCACAGTGAAGAATCCTGCGAGGCCTGTCGGGCGTTCCGGTCCCGAAAAACTCTGCGCGACCGTCGAGCGAGAAGACTGCAGATGGCGTCCACGCCAAAAGAGCGTCGACAGTTCGAGACAGAAGAAGAACAGGAGGAATCCTTTTCCATCCAGGATTCAGACTCCGACGAGCTACACTCTACAAGAACTGTGAGTAAGACGTCGAGAACAAACCTTAAAAAAGGAAAGAAGGCCCAGGGGACGCCACTGCCAACCGGCCATGGCTCCACCCATATTCTCGGTGACCAACAATCGGCACCGAAAAAGGCCCATTCAGTGTCGAGATCGTCCGACTTCGGTCGAGACACCGGCACGCAGCCTCCTCGGGACCGAGAGAGTGCTAAACAGAAGCATCGACACCGAGAGTTCGGTGTCGACACCGATCGACGCCGAGACAGTGGCGCCGAAGACCATAGAGGCCAAGAATTTTCGGCACAGAAAAAGAGGAAGGTTACCTCGGAGCCGAAAAAACAATCGACAGGGCTTTCGGAGCCGAAAAAAGCGACATCAGACCCTGTTTCTGGCTCCTATACCGAAGAGCATTCTATGTCTTCTCAAATGAAGAAACATAGATTTGAACAAGAACTGCAATCCACTGACGTGGATCACACGCAAAAGCGTATCTTTATTCAGCAGGGGACTGGGAAGATCAGTACCCTTCCACCTGTCAAACGAAAGAGAACGCTTCAGTTTACTCCTAAGCAACAAACAACACAAAAGGTAACACCTCCTCCCTCGCCTCCACCTGTAACTCCGGCTTCGCCAACTTACACCCCGTCACATTCGCCAGCTCACACCGCCATGAGCCACGACGACCAAGATCAGGATGCGTGGGACTTGTACGACGCACCAGTGTCTGATAACAGCCCAGACACATACCCAACTAGGCCATCACCACCGGAAGACAGCACAGCCTACTCACAAGTGGTGGCTAGAGCAGCTCTATTCCATAATGTGGAACTACACTCGGAACAAGTAGAGGATGATTTTTTATTTAACACCCTCTCCTCAACCCACAGCTCCTACCAAAGCCTGCCGATGCTCCCAGGCATGCTACGCCATGCAAAGGACATTTTCAAGGAGCCAGTTAAAAGTAGGGCAGTGACGCCTAGGGTGGACAAAAAGTATAAGGCGCCTCCCACGGACCCTGTCTTCATCACCTCTCAGCTGCCACCAGACTCTGTGGTGGTAGGGGCTGCCAGAAAACGGGCAAACTCACACACTTCTGGGGATGCACCTCCCCCAGATAAAGAAAGTAGGAAGTTCGATGCAGCCGGGAAGAGGGTTGCTGTCCAAGCAGCAAACCAGTGGCGCATCGCAAATTCACAAGCGCTGCTAGCGCGATACGACAGAGCCCACTGGGATGAGATGCAGCATCTCATTGAACATCTCCCAAAAGATCTGCAAAAAAGAGCAAAACAGGTTGTTGAGGAGGGTCAAAACATTTCCAACAATCAAATACGCTCCTCCATGGATGCAGCAGACACGGCCGCAAGAACCATTAATACGTCGGTTACCATCCGTAGGCACGCATGGCTCAGAACGTCTGGATTCAAGCCAGAAATTCAGCAGGCAGTGCTTAACATGCCAGTAAACGAGAAACTTCTGTTCGGTCCGGAGGTCGACACAGCTATAGAAAAGCTCAAGAAGGACACTGACACTGCCAAGGCCATGGGCGCACTCTACTCCCCGCAGAGCAGAGGATCTTCTAACACCTTCCGCAAAACACCTTTTAGAGGAGGGTTTCGGGGTCAAGCCACACAAGCTAGCACCTCACAGTCCGCACCGCCCACCTACCAGGGACAGTACAGGGGAGGTTTTCGGGGCCAGTATAGAGGGGGGCAATTTCCTAGGAATAGAGGAAGATTTCAAAGCCCCAAAACCACTACCAACAAGCAGTGACTCACACGTCACTCACCCCTCCCACACAACACCAGTGGGGGGGAGGATACATCAATATTACGAAGCATGGGACAAAATAACTACAGATACATGGGTCCTAGCAATTATCCAACATGGTTATTGCATAGAATTCATGCAATTCCCTCCAGACATACCACCAAAATCACAAAATTTATCAAAATACCATTCACAACTTCTAGAGATAGAAGTTCAAGCACTACTGCAAAAAAATGCAATAGAATTAGTACCAAGCACACAAATAAACACAGGAGTTTATTCACTGTACTTCTTGATACCAAAAAAGGACGAAACACTGAGACCAATTCTAGACCTCAGGGTAGTAAACACATTCATCAAATCAGACCACTTTCACATGGTCACACTACAAGAAGTGTTACCATTGCTCAGAAAACACGACTACATGACAACCCTAGACCTCAAGGACGCATATTTCCATATACCAATCCATCAATCACACAGGAAATATCTAAGGTTTGTATTCAAAGGAATACATTACCAATTCAAAGTATTGCCTTTTGGTTTAACAACCGCTCCAAGAGTATTCACAAAGTGCCTAGCAGTAGTCGCTGCACACATCAGAAGGCAGCAAATACATGTGTTCCCGTATCTAGACGACTGGCTAATCAAAACCAGTTCGCTCACACAATGCTCAAACCACACAAATCAAGTCATACAAACCCTCTACAATCTAGGGTTCACCGTCAACTTTGCAAAATCAAACATTCTGCCAAGCAAAGTACAGCAATATCTAGGAGCCATAATAGACACGACAAAAGGAGTAGCAACGCCAACTCCACAAAGGATCCACAATTTCAACAGGGTCATTCAACACATGTCTCCAAACCAAACAATACAAGCAAGAACAATACTACAGCTCCTAGGCATGATGTCCTCATGCATAGCCATTGTCCCAAACGCAAGACTGCACATGAGGCCCTTACAACAGTGCCTAGCCTCACAGTGGTCTCAAGCACAGGGTCACCTTCTAGATCTGGTGTTGCTAGACCGCCAAACTTACCTATCGCTTCTATGGTGGAACAGTATAAATTTAAACATAGGGCGGCCTTTCCAAGACCCAGTGCCACAGTACGTAATAACAACAGATGCTTCCATGACAGGGTGGGGAGCACATCTCAATCAACACAACATAAGAGGACAATGGAACATACATCAAACAAAACTGCATATAAATCATCTAGAATTATTAGCAGTTTTTCAAGCACTAAAAGCTTTCCAACCAATCATAACCCACAAATACATCCTTGTCAAAACAGACAACATGACAACGATGTATTATCTAAACAAACAAGGAGGAACACATTCAACGCAGTTAAGCTTGTTAGCTCAAAAAATATGGAAGTGGGCAATCCACCATCAAATTGGTCTAATAGCACAGTTTATTCCGGGGATCCAGAATCAGCTGGCAGACAATCTCTCTCGAGATCACCAGCAAGTCCACGAATGGGAAATCCACCCACAAATTCTGAACACCTACTTCACACTCTGGGGAACACCACAAATAGACTTATTTGCAACAAAAGAGAACGCAAAATGCCAAAACTTCGCGTCCAGATACCCACACAAGCAATCCCAAGGCAATGCCCTATGGATGAACTGGTCAGGAATATTTGCTTACGCTTTTCCTCCTCTCCCTCTCCTTCCTTACCTGGTAAACAAATTGAGTCAAAACAAACTCAAACTCATTTTAATAGCACCAACGTGGGCAAGACAACCCTGGTACACAACACTGCTAGATCTGTCTGTAGTACCACACATCAAACTGCCCAACAAACCAGATCTGTTAACGCAACACAACCAACAGATCAGACACCCGGACCCAGCATCGCTGAATCTAGCAATCTGGCTCCTGAAATCCTAGAATTCGGACACTTACAACTTAGCCAAGAGTGTATGGAAGTCATAAAGCAGGCCAGAAGGCCATCCACTAGACACTGCTACGCAAGTAAGTGGAAAAGATTTGTTTGGTACTGCCATCATAATCAGATACAACCACTAGAGGCAACTCCAAAACATATAGTAAATTACTTGCTCCATTTACAAAAAGCAAAGCTAGCCTTCTCTTCTATTAAAATACACCTTGCAGCAATATCTGCATACCTGCAAACTACATATTCAACTTCCTTGTATAGGATACCAGTTATCAAAGCATTCATAGAAGGGCTTAAAAGAATTATACCACCAAGAACACCACCTGTTCCTTCATGGAACCTAAACGTGGTTCTAACAAGACTCATGGGCCCACCTTTCGAACCCATGCACTCTTGCGGAATACAGTTCCTCACCTGGAAAGTTGCCTTTCTCATCGCCATTACATCTCTAAGAAGAGTAAGTGAAATTCAAGCGTTCACAACACAAGAACCTTTTATACAAATACATAAAAATAAGGTCGTCCTACGACCTAATCCAAAATTTTTACCAAAAGTTATTTCTCCATTCCATCTAAATCAAACGGTAGAACTACCAGTATTCTTCCCACAGCCAGATTCTGTGGCTGAAAGAGCACTACATACATTAGATGTCAAAAGAGCATTAATGTACTACATTGACAGAACGAAGAACATCAGAAAAACTAAACAGCTATTTATTGCATTCCAAAAACCTCATGCAGGTAACCCAATATCAAAACAAGGTATAGCCAGATGGATAGTTAAATGCATCCAAATCTGCTACCTTAAAGCAAAAAGACAACTGCCCATTACTCCCAGGGCACATTCAACAAGGAAAAAAGGTGCTTCAATGGCCTTTTTAGGAAACATCCCAATGCAAGAAATTTGTAAGGCAGCCACTTGGTCTACGCCTCACACATTCACCAAACACTACTGTATAGATGTGCTATCCGCACAACAAGCTACAGTAGGTCAAGCTGTATTAAGAACTCTATTTCAGACAACTTCTACTCCTACAGGCTAAACCACCGCTTATGGGGAACTAACTGCTTACTAGTCTATGCATACCATGTGTATCTACAGCGACAGATGCCATCGAACTGAAAATGTCACTTACCCAGTGTACATCTGTTCGTGGCATCAGTCGCTGAGATTCACATGGACCCACCCACCTCCCCGGAAGCCTGTAGCAGTTCAGAAGTTACCTTCAATTTTGTACATTTGTATATATATTACTTAATCCTTTAATAGGTACATACTTACATTTTTCATTGCGCGGGCACTATTACTATAGTACAACTCCTACCTCACCCTCTGCGGGGAAAACAATCGAAGATGGAGTCGACGCCCATGCGCAATGAGCACAGAAGGTGGAGTCACTCGGTCCCGTGACTCGAAAACACTTCTTCGAAGAAAAACAACTTGTAACACTCCGACCCAACACCAGATGGCGAGCTCATGCATACCATGTGAATCTCAGCGACTGATGCCACGAACAGATGTACACTGGGTAAGTGACATTTTCATTTCTTAATTTATTTTAGAACCACAAGATTCAGGATTTGAGGTAAGTACATAAAATGCAAGGTACTTCACACAGGTAAGTATTGAACTTTGATTTAAAACAGTAGTACACACAGTTTTGGTTAAAATGGCAATAAGCTATTTTAAAAGTGGACACTGCAAAAATCAACAGTTCCTGGGTGAGGTAAGTTTGGTTAGGTTTCTCAGGTAAGTAAAGCACTTACACAGTCAGTCTCCTGGGTATAGGCAGCCCACCGTTGGGGGTTCATGGCACCCCTAAATCCACCATACCAGCAACACAGGGTCGGTCAGGTGCAGAGGTCAAAGGAGGGCCTAAAACACATAGGCGCCTATGGAGAACAGGGGTGCTCCGGTTCCAGTCTGCTAGCAGGTAAGTCCTCAGGGAGCAGACCTGGGGTTTTTTGTAGAGCACTGGGGGAGGGGGGGGACACACAAGCCCACAAAACACACCCTCAGCGGCACAGGGGTGGCAGGGTGCAGTAGGCAAAGTAGGCATCAGGTTTGCTATTGAAAGCAATGTAGGGAATCGGAGGTCCCTTAAGTGATGCAGTGGGGCTTCTCGGGCCAGCCACCGACTGGGGCTAGGATGAGGGCCACCTGCTGGTCACTCCTGCACTGGTAGGTGGTTCCTCTCGGTCCTGGGGACTGTGGGTGCAATGCTTGGTCTAGGTGTTGGTTCCTTTGTTATCAGTCAGTCGCGGTCAGGTGAATCCTCTGGATCTTCTCTGCAGGCGTCGCTGTGGGGTGCAGGAGGGTCGACTCAGGGTGTCCACGTCTTTGTAGTCGCCTGGGAGTCCTCTCTGCAGTGTTCGTTCTCCTGAACTCAAGCCAGGAGCGTCGGGTGCAGAGTGTGAAGTCTCACGCTTCCGGCGGGAAACAAGAGTTCTTTAATAGTTGTTTCTTTGTTGCAAAGTTGTTGCAGCTTTTGAACAGTGCTGCTGTTCTCTGGAGTTTCTTGGTCCCTCAGGTTCAGGGCAGTCCTTTGAGTCCTCAGAGGTCGCTGGTCCCTGTCGGATGCGTTGCTGTGCAGGTTCTTTGAGTCTGGAGACAGGCCATTAGGGCTGGGGCCAACTCAGTTGTCGTCTTCGTCGTCTCTGCGGGCTTTCAGATCAGCAGTCCTTCTTCTTGTTGTAAGTTGCAGGAATCTGATTTCCTGGGTTCAGGGTCGCCCCTTAATACTAAATTTAGGGGTGTGCCCTTGAGGGTGGCTACACCCTCCTTGTGCCTCCTTCCTGAGGGAAGGGGGGCACATGCCTAATCCTATTAGGAGAATCCTCCAAACTTACGATGGAGGAGTTCTAAAGGCAGGGGCAACTTAGGGGCTGTCCTGACTGGTAGGTGACTCCTCCTTGTTTTTCTCACTATCCCCTCCTGCATTGCTGCCAAAAGTGGGGGCAGTGGCCGGAGGGGCAGGCATCTCCACTAGCTGGGATGATGCCCTGGGGTGCTGTAACAAAAGGCATGAGCCTTTGAGGCTCACCGCCAGGTGTTACAGTTCCTGCAGGGGGAGGTGAGAAGCACCTCCACCCAGTATAGGCTTTGTTCCTGGCCACAGAGTGACAAAGGCACTCACCCCATGTGGCCAGAAACATGTCTGGTTGTGGCAGGCTGGCAGAAACTGGTCAGCCTAGCACTAGGAGTCAGACTGGTATTCAGGGGGCATCTCTTGGATGCCCTCTGGGTGTATTTTACAATAAATCCCACACTGGCATCAGTGTGCATTTATTGTGCTGAGAAGTGTGATACCAAACTTCCCAGATTTCAGTGTAGCCATTATGAAACTGTGGAGTTCGTAATTGACAGAATCCCAGCCCATGTACTCTTTATGTCTATCCTGCACTTACAATGTCTAAGGTTTTCCTTAGACACTGTAGGGGCATAGTGATCATGCAACTATGCCCTCAACTGAGGTATAGTGCACCCTGCCTTAGGGCAGTAAGACCTGCTAGAGGGGTGACTTACCTATGCCACAGGCATTGAGGGGTGGTCCCGGCACCCTGAGTGGAGTGCCATGTCGACTTAGTCATTTTCTCCCCACCAGCACACACAAGCTGTGAGGCAGTGTGCATGTGCTGAGTGAGGGGTCCCCAGGGTGGCAAAATACATGCTGCAGCCCTTAGAGACCTTCCCTGGCCACAGGGCACTTGGTACCAGGGGTACCATTTACAAGGGACTTATCTGTGTGCCAGGGCTGTGCCAATTGTGGGAACAAAGGTACAGTTTAGGGAAAGAACACTGGTGCTGGGGCCTGGTTAGCAGGATCCCAGCACACTTTCAATCATAACTGGCATCCATAAAAGGCAAAAATTCCGGGGGTAACCATGTCAAGGAAGGCATTTCCTCACAATGTATGAATGTGGGGCTGATTGTGACTGCATCTTTGAAAGTATGAATGCTTGGATGCCTTTATGCGTTGTGGAGGGGGGTGTATATGTGCATGCAGCCGTGTATTTGTGAGGTGGGAGTGTGAATGGGTGTGTATGTCAAGTTTGCATGGGTGCATGGGGGTGTGTTCGTGTGTGTGTGTAGGAGTGTTTAGGTGCATGTTTGGAGGTATGTTGATGTGTGTGCAAGTGTGTCCTGGCGACAGAAATGCTTATTCCTGTTGCCAGGATGCAAAGTTGCCAGCATTTTTCTGGCGGTGCAACCCCCAGGAAAATGTTGGCGATCTCCTGCCTGGTAATACCACTGACGGTATTGCAGGGTTCTCCGTGCTAAAGGTTCTCACCTCCAGCCCGGCGGACTGTGGAAAAGCAACAGGATGGGCTGGGATTTGGCATTTTGGCTTCGGCCAAACCACCAACCTCGTAATATGAATGTCTTCACCACCGGGCCCGTCAGCGGTGAGACCGCCACTGCAGCCCTGGCGTTCTTTGGACCGCCAGGGTCGTAATGAGGGCCTATAACTGTATGCTTATGGTTGCTTTGTGGAAAGGCTTAATTGGTTCGCTAGGAAACATATTTTCACTGCTACAGCTGTGATCTGTTTATTATGAAAGATTATAATAAACTCAGTAGGCCTAACTTTGTGCCTGATTTAAAAATTGTCAGAGGGGTTACTCTGTCACAATGGTGATGGATATCCCGTCCGCTGAAATCTAAATCCTATAGGAAATAATGTGATTTAGATTTCGGCAGACGGGATATCCATCACCTGTTCGGATGGAGTAACCCATCTGCCAGTATCTAAGTGAGGCCTATATTGATTGTGAAAAGCATATGTTATAGCCAATAGGCATGTAAGGGTGAATTGTTATTTCTTTGCAATTAAACCTACAAGTAGGTATTCTGTTAAATGAAATGCCACAGATTACCTTTTTACTGACTGTTTTTGGTGTTGGTAGCCGCCACTGACCATTCCTAGAGGAGAACATTTTTACTGTATTAATTCTTACTAGATTTTCTTTTTAGTTGTCTTCCAGGATCTTGTAGTAAAAACATCATTAAATTATTTATATATATATATATATATATATATATATATATATATATATATATATATATATATATACCCGTATAGATTCATAGACGGCTTTTAACTCTGAGCAGCCATTGGTCAGTCTGAGTGTAATTTACACTCTGTTTCCATCCATGTCGGCATACTGCATGGGATAATGGTTCAGTCCAACTTAGTCCTTGACTTTCTTGCCCTGTGAATGATGACATTTTCTGGTCAAATGTATACATCAACCTGAAACTGAGTGTGCTTTAGTTTCTGGGTTGGTTGACCAGCGTTCAGGTTTCAGTTTTCTCCTCCCATTTCTGTGCTTTTCCTCTTTTTATTTTAATGTTTCTTAATAGGATACTACAGCTCTCTAGGCAGTGCTAACAGGTCTCTTGCTTGCCGCTCATTTCATCTGCAGTGCTCCCATCTCTCCTGACCACTTTGTCTAAACCAAGAGAACATTAGGGAATTTGTTGTCCATATTGTATCATTGTTTTACAGTTACAAGATGGCTAATGTATTATTTCTAAATGTGAAGGCCATACTGGAACTTTAACACAACAATAGACTATTTATAATATTTCTGTGAGACAGACACATGCTGCTATGATTGGTTTTGTTAGTGCAAGTATACACCTGATGTGTGTTTAAGTCTGGATGTTTTCTTTTTTCTACTATATTTAAATTTATCTTTTGTGTGCTGTTGAGTTTGGCTGTATTTTATTGTGGTTCTGTCATAGGGTGAATGTAAGAATGAATTGATGGATGGATAAATGGATGCATGGTTGCTCAGATCAGTGACAGAGTGCATGTATAATGATTTTATTGAATGCCTAAACCCTACAAAAGGCCGCAAGCCTTGCCGTGGCAATCCTAGTGCCGCGAAGCTGGCGGTAAGGACCGCCACATTAAGAGTTGTGGGGCTTGGCAAACGTCAAATCTCCACAACCCTGCCTGGTCCGCCCGGGCAGTCGCACCACCACGGCTGGTGGTGAACACCTCCAACCCGGCGGCAGGCCTCAGCTGGATTACGGGGCTGCAAACCGCCAGGTTTTCCTTGGCGGTCACCCTGCCTCAAAAACCCTGGTGGTCACCCTGCCACCCTGGCAGTCACACACTCGGTGACAGGAATCTCACTTCCTGTTGCCGGCACACATATGCAAACATGTCCCCACACATGCACACACACCCCCTCACCCATCCACACACTCACAAACAGACCCCCACTCCTTCTCACACGCATGTATTCACATACACACCCATTCAGCATACGCATACATGCACTCCGACATCTCCACTCACATTAATCCACACAGACACCCCCATACATGCACACATATACACGCACACACACATTCACATTCACTTGCATACACGCACACATTCTCCACCCCACTCCGCAGACACACACACACAAAGATGGTGGACGGCTGCCAGCACTTGTAGTATGGCGGTCTGCAGACCACCAGCACTGGCAGTCTGGTTGCGGGTTTGGCTTTGGCAGTCAGGGAAATTGACTGCCAAAGTCAAAATGAGAACCTTATTTTGTTCAGGTACCTAGCTTACTCAACCAGTACTAAGGTAAATTAAAAGCCCCCACTATGAGTAATTTTATCCCCAAATAAAATGTGTTTTCTCCATTTAATATTTATGTTGGATACAGAACTATCTCAAAGGACTAGGCAGAATTAAAGTATTAAAAGATGAGAAATAGATCAAAACATTAAAAACTAGCTTTGTTTATAGACAGTGACCTATTTCTAGTGTGACACCTTTTCACTTCTAATGGGCAAACATATCCTGTCCAAAATGTCTCATGGCTTTAAATCAATATGTTCGTGGCCTTAGATAATACTGAATCTCAATGTTATCTACATGTTGGATCATCAGGATGTGTTACCAGAGAGAATCAAAATATGACATAACTGGGTGTATCATAACCAAGCCATGGTACGGATGTCTTTTTTTTCATTTTCAAAAATTAAAACCCGCTTTTGGATTTTCTTTTTGAAAATAAAAAAAACATTGAAAGTTTGTTGCAAGGCTCCATCATGTTGACGGACCCGTTTGTCAAACTTTCAAAGCATTTACAGGAACCGCCATGATGGTGGTTCCTGTAAATGCCAGAGATGTCCACTGGGACAGCGCACATCTCAAAATTTGGCAGGTGAGCCCTCGCCACAGGGTGACAGAGTACTTTACTAGATCACCCTGATGAGTAAATACCTATATGCCAAACTCAAAATCATGCCCATAGTTTTCTTAAGAGTATATGTGCATACATTGTTACATTGACTCATGAATCGGGGTAACAAAAGCATGCCTGATGCTTAAGCAAATGGCACTCTGAAGTACTGGAGCACAGCTATAAAGTGCTTCTGCTTTACCGTCTCCAATTGCCCCAGTGTTCATAATCCAGACTGTTCAACAACCTTCGACAGCGCAATAGATGAGGGGACCACACTGTCTTGCCCAATTGTAGCTTTATAGCAGACCATTAAACTTTGAGTTGTTTAATCACAGGTTTGAGGTTAATACAAGAAAATGTTTCAATACATGCAACTGCGTTGCCAGGTGTTCCAACTGAGAATTAAGAACCAGGGATTATCAAACACCAGTCAGCAAAGCTATGCATGTATTCATGCATTCATATTTAAAAGCAATAACTGACTAAATGAAAAAAACTCAAATTAGAATGCTATTGTGTTTTCTTTGCTGCTGTGGATACAAATAATTGAATATCTTTTATTTTCACAGATCACTGACCAGGATTACTGTTAACCAAGAAATGAGAAATGAAGTAGAGGAAAATCAGAAGGTTTGGACCTCTTTTTTTTCCTGTGGAGGACTGTTTTTAATGTTCATATCATCAGTTAAAATTTTAAGTAGCTAAATTTAATCTGTGAATGCAGTAATCAAACAGGCTATGCTCTTGCTTTTGTCTGGAGTAAATTTACAACTTGTTTTAATGTTGGAAGCGATTGGCAGGATTTGGTGAATATGTTTAAACCTGTAGGTTTATGAATGTGCACAGACTCAAAAGACATTCCTACCCTGAAACTACTGCTTCCCACGACTATACGTAGGATTGTAGAAAATTGACAAAATCACAGTCTTGCAAGAACCCAAACCCTAATATAACAAGAGCCCTAGCACTACTGGAGAGGCTATCAAAGCTCTGATAAAGTGAGAATACTGCCATAATTTGTCACCTCATTCCTTGTCGCCAAAAGGGACAAGTGGATTTTTGAAGCGTCCTGTCCCTTGGTCAAGTCCGTATTTTACTAAATTTTAGACTTCTGGATTTTACCTTATGAATTGATGCCTGGCAGTGAAAATCATTACAATCTGCAGCCCGGTTGGTGGCTTTGAGCATTGTGTTTCAGTACAACCAAAGAACACTATACATCCCTGCACCCAGAAGAGTCAGACAAACGTAACATTGTATTACTTTTGTACTTCAGACAGATTGTCAAATCCCATACGGTTAATACTATGTCACCTTTCTCTATTTTTCCTACTTTCATTAGTTTACCATTTCAACTTGTGCAATTTACACCTGTGACAGTGTGCGTTATTCTAAAGTCTGTCTACCTCTTAGAAAATTGAAAAACTGCTGTGATTTGTTTTTATCTGCAACTCTGCCTGTTCCCGAAAGGTGGGACAAGGGGGATCTTGTTACAAAAAAGCCTTTTGTATGTGCCTGTTTTAGAAAAAAGGAACACATGCTTTCTTGCAAACACTTTTTTTTAAAAACGTTTTGGGTATTTTCTCAGTTCCAAGGGAATACACGTCTGACGGGAAGGATGCAAATTCGGTTAATTTCTGGAAAACTACTAAACTGATTTACACTAAACCAAGCAAAGGGACTTCCTTGAGTAAAATTCTAAATTTATGATACTTTTAGTGTAATTCCGTTTTTCCCGTATTGTAGGGCAAAGAATCCTATGGAAATTAAATTGTAAAATGTTACTTTTTATCGCCTTTTTTACCTCTCCACTTTCATATCCGTTTGCAACTTGCACGCAGAACCCAAATTGGGCCAAATTTTCCATTGGAAAGTTTTCTGCAGATTCATCAAAAGTTATTAAAACAATAAATGTATTTTCTGTGTAAATTCTGATTTAATCAAACATATACACTGGCTGTCACATTTGTGGCATGCGTGTTTTTTTTTAACTTTGACAGTTTTTATCATGCTTTTAGGTGAGCACAGTTATTAGTGCATTTTACATTTCAGTGTTTGATTTGATTGGGCAGGACTGCAGTAACGGAAACTAGAGCATCAGTTCATTTTGTCGGCGAAACATTTCCCATTATTCGAATTGTGCATCATGCAAAACTCATGCCGAAGTGTAAATTGCGTGTTGCTCTGGTCACTGTACCTTGGAATAGAGCATACGTAATTTTCAGTCCATTTCATAGTTTATTCGCATCCAGTAGGTATTTTTATAGAAACGCCAAGGTTTCTTTGGTGTCACATCTACCAGCACAGCGGTATCCTATTATTTATATCCCTTCAAATCTCATCTGGATGGACCCCGAGTAATGTGGAAATAACTGAAATAATAGAGTAATTAAATGGGGTTAAATCTGCACAGACGCACACGTTTGTTTTTTCTCCAGTCTCATTATTTTCAGCTCCCTTGTGTCGTATCAACTGGAGGTCTTTCCGTACCCTAAACATTACAGCACAATAAATTGGCGTTTGAGAGCTTGACTTGGTGCGTCCATCTCGCAGCATGGGATGCGCGTCCTGCTGTTCATAACTGAATGCTTCCCATCTGAGATAATGAAAGTGGAGCAGTGAATGTAATGGCGGAATTGGCTTTGAGGTGTTAAAGACAGAGAAAAGTATTCTAATTTGAAGCAGGCAGAGGACAGATGTCAACTCTTGGGTATTGCAGATAGCGAGGCACGTTGGCAGAGCGAAATAGAACTTGAGTGAAACGCGATATTCACCGAAATAATTTCTTTGTTTTGTGTAATCATACAATTTTATCTACTATGTAAGTCAACATTTGCAAATTTTTTAAGCCATTTTTGCAAAAAGACTAGTTTACTGTGTCCGTAGACCTTTTTAAGACTACTTCAAACACATTTAACAAAATGTTTTAATTTCGCAGATTTTGTTTTTGTAATGATCGTTATCTGCATCAAAAATAAATTGAAATAAAAATGTAAATTAACATTTTAGGCACCCCTCAGTAGTTAGCATTTGTTTCTATACACGAAAGTAGTTAGTTACCCTAGGCGTAGGAAGCTGGCTCCTTATAAACTATATCAAAATGAGATATAGTGTGCACAGAGTCCAGGAGTTCCCCGGAGGCTTAACAGAGGCTAAAGTAGATAATACTAATGCTCTCTTTTGTGGTAGGGTGGTCGAGCAGTTAGGCTTATCAGAGGGTAGTGCAAAGCATTTGTTGAACACACACAGACAATAGAAGAAGCACACACTCAATGACTTAACTCCAGACCAATGTTTTTTATATATCAAAAATATCTTTTCTTAGAACCACATGATTCAAGTTGCAGGTAGGTATTTCAATAGATTCGTATTTCTCCCATGTATCAACAGTACTTTGTTTGAAATTGCTAAGTCATACAGTTTCTGAAATATTGGCAATTATCTGTTTTAAAAATGGACACTGCAATTTTCAGCAACAGTTCCTGGGGGAAGAAATGTTAGTTCATTTTGCAGGTAAGTACAACACTTACAGTTTCAGTCTCTTAGTTTTAGGAAGTCCAACGGTTAGGGTTCAAGTTATCCTCAAACACCCACCACAACTCTGCACCACAGGGCCGGCTGGGTGCAGAGGTCAAAGATGAGCAATTTTAACGTGGGCTTCTATGGAGACAGGGGGTACTCGGAATAAGGTTTGTCTACAGGTAAGTACCTGCGACTCAGAGGGCAGACCAGTGGGATTAGAGGAGCACCAGAGGGGCCACAATTAGGCACAAAACATGCACCCTCAGTGGCACAGGGGCAGCCAGGTGCAGGGTGCAAACAGGATGTTGGGCTTCCAATGTGGGTCTATGAGGTGATTCCGGGAGTTACTCAGAGGCTACAGGCGAGGTCTAGGGAGGTGTCTCCGGCACACCACCAGTTGGACAGGGAGGAGGGCCACCTGCTGAACGTGGCTGCATCGGGTGTCAGTGTCTCCAAGGCCTGGGGGCTGCGGTTGCAGTGCGTCCTTTGGCATCGGATATCTTTGTCCGGAGCTTTCGTGGTCAGCGGGTCCTCACAATTCCATCAGCAAGTGTCGTCGTGGAGGGGTGGAGACGTCAACCCAGGGTGGGCCCTTGCTCAGAATCGCCTGGGGATCCTCTCTAGCTGGTTGGACTACCTGGACATGGGCCGTGGGCGTAGGGTGCAGAGTAGTGGTTAGGACTCACGCATTCGGGGTGAGATGGGAGTCCTTAGTTGTTGGTTTCTTCTTGGACAGGGTCGCTGTCCACAGGAGTTCTTGGTCCTTCTGGGGTGCAGGGCAGTCCTCTGGAGCTTGGCAGAGGCCGCTGGTCCCGCTGGATGCAACCCTGTTCTTTTGCAGGTTCTTTGAAGCAGGAGACAGGCCGATAGGGCTGGGACCAAATCAGTTGTTGTCTTCCTTCTTCTCTCCTGGAGGTTTCAGCTTAGCAGTCCTTCTTCTTGTTAGGTCACCAAGAATCTGGTGAGCTGGGTTCAGGGAGGCCCTTAAATCCTAGATATAGGGGTATTTTAGTGGTCCGAGGGCAGTAGCCAATGGCTACTGTCCCTGAGGGTGGCTTCACCCTCTTCGTACCCACTCCCTTTGGGGAGGGGGGCACAAAACAAATCGTATTGGTCCCTGTTCTCCAAACCAAGGATTCTGCAGGGAGGGGGCCACCTCTGCTCTGGATACCTTAGGGGAGGTCCTGGCTGGGGTGGTTACTCCTCCCTAGTTTTCCTAATATTCCTGCCAGACTTCTTCCCAAAAGCGGGGCTTTGTCCAGGAGGGGCGGGCAGCTCCACTAGCTGGAGTGCCCTGGTGCACTGTAATCCAAGGCTTGAGCCTTTGAGGCTCACCACCAGGTGTTACAGTTCCTGTAGGGGGGAGGTGTGAAGCACCTCCACCCAGGACAGACTTTGTTTCTGACCACAGAGTACACAAAGGCTCTCACCCCATATGGTCAGAAACATGTCTGAAAGTGCTAGGCTGGCACAGACCGGTCAGTCCTACACTAGCAGTTTAGCTAGCTTACAGGGGGCATTTCGAAGATGCTCTCTGTGTGCATTGTTCAATAAATCCCACACTGGTATCAGTGTGGGTTTATTGTGCTGAGAAGTATGATACCAAATTTCCCAGTATTCAGTGAAGCCCTTAAATAGATGTGAAATTCATAATGACAAACTCCCAGACCATATACTCAATATGGCTACACTGTACTTACAATGTCTAAGAATGAACGTAGACACTGTAGGGGCATATTGCTCATGCAGCTATGCCCTCACCTGTGGTATAGTGCACCCTGCCTTAGGGTTGTAAGGTCTGCTAGAGGGGTGACTTACCTATGCCACAGGCAGTAGTTTGTGGGCATGGTACTCTGAGAGGGGTGCCATGTCGACTTTGTCTTTTTCTCCCCACCAGCACACACAAGCTGCAAGGCAGTGTACATGTGCTTGGTGAGGGGTCCCCTAGGGTGGCATAATACATGCTGCAGCCCTTAGAGACATTGCCTGGCCTCAGGGCGCTTGGTACCATGGGTACCTTTTACAAGGGACTTAACTGTGCCAGGGTTGTGCCAATTGTGGAAACAATGATATAGTTTTTGGGAAAAATCACTGGTGCTGGGTCCTGGTTTGCAGGATCCCAGCTCACTTTTAATCAAAGTTGGCATCAACACTTGGCAAAAAGTGAGGGGTAACCATGCCAACAGTGGTATTTTCCTACAATAGGTCATCAAATGAATTCATCATTTTTATTGCTGATAGGTTTTTTTTTGTACCCAATTAATGCTATGCTGAGATTCACAACTTTGAAATACTCCAAGCTAGTGCTGAGAACTTTGCTCAAATCAATGCAGTGTGCCCCTCCTGCTTCCACATCCTATGCATGCTGCACATGCTGCAAATAAATCTTAAAATGCAAGCAATCATCACCAGCAGGCTGGACTACAGCAACACTCTATGCTGGGAATCTCCAAACAACTCCTACACAGCCTGCAGATAATCCTGACACCGCTGAAAGACCCATACTCGACCCCCTATGCTGCACCCACATCACACCTCACCTCAGGAAGTTTCACTGGCTCCCCATTTGCAAGTTCAATCAATTCAAACATCTCAAGCACACATGCAAAGCCTGGAACAAAACAGGACCAGAATACCTGAAGAGCCAGATACACTTTCACCTACCCACCAGACACTTGCACACATTTCCCGCATCTGCACAAGCAAAACTAGAGGTCACTTATTCTCCTGCATTGCTCCTAAGCCATAGAACGACCTCCATTGACAGATCAGAGCCTCCTCCTCACTTCTTGAGTTTCCGAAAGAAGCTGAAGGCCTGGCTCTTCATAGGAATAGCTTTGGGATCACAGACCTATGCATGCTCAAGTGCCTGGATACCCTCTTGGGTGATGAGTGCACAATACAAATCAATATAGCATAACATTACTCAGTACAGCAGGAGTCAGCAGGAATGGGACTCGGACAATAATACATTTGACAAGAAGCTGATCTGGTGAACTGTATTGTTAGCATAAAGTTTGTCTTTCAGGATTGCATCAGTTACTTTAACATCATTCCCCACCTTCAGGCTGGCACTTGTAAATATCCCAAAATGTTTTATTTTTCAATACACCTGTTTCCCCTTCCCCCTTCACTTCTACTTCTTTATTGTAACTTCACAAGCCCAACAAGAGGCAGTACTGTGATCGGTATGAGGCACAGATTTTATTTTCAAACTCTACCATCATACAGAGTGCAAATGTGCAAGAATGGCAGACGTGTTTTATTGATTCGCCTTTGACTGCACTATGAAAGATATATATATATATATGTGTTTGATGGCATGTGTAGCTGCAGATACACATGCTATGCATATCTCTTCTGACATCTAGTGTTGGACTCGGAGTGTTACAAGTTGTTTTTCTTCAAAGAAGTATTTTCTGAGTCATGGGACTGAGTGACGACTCCTCTCAGTTACAGTGCTAATGGGCATAGTCTCCATAGTTAGACTGTTTTCTTTCCGCTCTCGGGTTCGGACGTGTTTTCTCTCGCTCCGAGATTTCTAATCGGAAAACCTTAGAAAACCTAGTTATTCGTCGATATTGTTTCTATCGCAATTCCCATCCAGCATCTAACCGGTAGTACCGTCGGAATCGATTTTTTTTTTCTTCGCGGCACGTGCGTCTGACTCGGGCCTATTCGCGCCTACCGCATGGAAAGCCTGATGGATCGGACTCCATTCCGATTCTGCCCTCTGTGCCACGCAAAGTACCCATATACAAACCAACACCTGGTTTGTAATTTGTGCTTTTCTCCAGACCATCGGGAGGAAGACTGCGAAGCCTGTCGATCGTTTCGATTGAAGAAGACCCTAAGAGATCGCAGGGCCCGAAGACTAGAAATGGCATCCAAGAGCACCGAACATCTCAACGTCATGGAGGAAGAGCAGGGCAAGACTGCAGTCTCCATCCGAGACACCGACTCTGAACAAGAATCGGAAGATGATAGACCCATCACGCCTGGACAAGCATGTGAGTACGTCTGCCCCTATGACCTTATATAAAAAACAACCGAAGGCCTTGGGTACACCACTGCCGGAAGTCCATGTTTCGGCCCGAAAAAAGACTGTTGGCGACCGACCTTCCGGATCGGGGCCAAAAAAGGCCACTCCTCCGTCCACTTCAGAGTCCAGCAAGCCGGCTAAAACTTTCACCTTGGACTCCAGCAAACACCCTCACTCTTGGGAGTCGAAAATTCAACTTCGGAGCCGAAACAACTGACTTATTTTTCGGGACCAAAAAAGACCTAAACTTCGGAGCCGGAAAAATCCTCATTTACAGAGGAACAAGGACTTTCGAGAAAATTAAAGCAAATCTCAAAGCCCATGCAAGAATCTCACAAAGCTTCAGAAGAAGAGACTGAGATCGAGCCAGTATTGGAGGTTATGCCTGAAAGACAATTGAGAATCCATATACATAAGGAGACTGGCTGAATCCTCACTGCACCTCCTTTAAAGACTAAAAGAAAGCTGGCCTTTCATGAGGAGTTAGATTATGCTCAACCACTAGCAAAAGTGCAGAAACAAAAGGAGAAACCAGCACCTCTCCCTACTTCTCCTCCTCACTCTCCACAACTTTTTGTTTTCACCTCACAATAGTCCACCACCACTGCCTTCTCCCACAAACTCACTATACTCGCATGGAGATACAGTGGACCTATGAGATCTCCATAACCCTGATCCGAATCCAGATAATGATCCTGACCTCTACCCCTTAAAACCTTCACCACCAGAAGACACTACTGCCTACACTCAGGTGGTTTCTAGGGCAGCGGCTTATCATGGGGTGGGTGCTTATGCATTCTGAACCCCTAGAAGAAGATTTTCTATTTAACACTGTCTTCCACTCACTCCAGATACCAGTGTCTCACAATGTTACCGGGAATGGTTAAACATGCTGAACACATTTTTAGTGAACTTGTCAAAGCTAGAGTCATTATCCCTAGGATTGATAAAAAATATAAGCCTGCCCCTACGGACCCAGACTATATAACACACCAGGTTCCTCCGGACTCAGTAGTAGTCAGCGTGGCCAGAAAAAGAGCTAAGAGACAGTCATCAGCAGATGCTCCTCCTCCTGATAGAGAAAGTAGAACATTTGGATACTGCTTGCAAAAGAGTAGCCACACAAGTGGCTAACCAATGGAGAATTACCAATTCTCAGGCACTGCTGGCTAGATATGATAGAGCCCATTGGGATGAGATGTAAGGTTTTATACAGCACCTCCCAAAAGAGCATCAGAAAAGGGCGCAACAAGTGGTAGAAAAGGGACAGGCTATAAGCAATAACCAGATAAGGCCTGCCCTTGATGCTGCTGATACAGCTGCAAGAAGCGTCAACACTGCCATTACAATTAGAAGGCATGCTTGGCTGCGTTCCTCTGGTTTTAAACCAGAAATGCAACAGGCAGTACTTAATATGCCTTTTGATAAGAAACATCTATTTGGCCCTGAAGTAGACATCACTATAGAGAAACTGAGAAAAGACTCAGACACTGCTAAGGCAATGGGGGCACTATATACCACACCATATAAAGGCTCCTTTCGCAGACCACAGTTTAGAGGAGGATTTAAGCCACAATCCTCTGACTCATCTACCTCCCACACAAAGCAGGGACAACAAACTCAATATCAAAGAGGGGGATTTAGGGGGTCCTACAAAGGACAATATTACAGGAACAGAGACAAGTTCCAAGCCTCAAAACAAACCACTACACCATCTAAGCAGTGACTTCCTTCTCCCCCTCTACTCTACACATCTCCTGTGGGGAGAAGACTACAGCAATTCTACTCTCATTGGCAAAATATCACCACAGACAATAGGGTGTGATCCATTATCCGCAATGGCTATTGCCTAGAATTAATCTCCACTCCTCCAAACATCCCACCACGTCACCACAAATTGTCCCCAAAACACAACGTTCTGCTGCAAGAAGAGGTACAATCTCTTCTATTAAAACAAGCAATAGAATTGGTTCCACATTCTCAACAGGGAACAAGTATATTCACTATACTTCCACATTCCCAAAAAAGATGGCACCCTCAGGCCCATATTGGACCTCAGGCCTCTCAATCTATACATCCTGTCAGAACAGTTTCACATGGTAACTCTGCAGGATGTCATTCCACTACTACAAAAACACGATTACATGACTGCTTTAGACCTCAAAGATGCGTATTTCCACATACCCATCCATCCATCCATCCATCCATCCAGCTTACAGAAAAAATACCTCAGATTCGTCATAGCAGGAAAACATTACCAGTTCAAAGTTTTGCCATTCGGCATAACAACAGCTCCAAGAGTGTTCACAAAATGTCTAGCAATAGTAGCAGACTACTTAAGAAAACAACATATTCACGTCTTTCCATATCTAGACGATTGGCTAATAATATCTAACAATTTTGCACAATGCCAACAACACACTCAATATGTGAGAGAAACCCTACATACACTAGGGTTCACTCTCAATTACCTAAAATCACACCTTCAACCAGCACAAGCACAACCTTACCTAGGTGTTATTCTAGATACTCAAAAAACCCTAGCATACCCAAATACACAGAGGATACAAGCTTTCCAAAATCTCATACAACAAATACAGCCATATCAACAATATACTGTAAGATTCATAATGAAAATTCTAGGGATGATGGCATCTTGCATAGCTATAGTTCCACATGCAAGACTAAACATGAGACCCTTACAACAGTGCCTCTCACAACAATGGTCTCAAGCACACGGTTAACTTCAAGATCTAGTGTTGATGGACCGGTAAAAACATATGTCCTTTCAATGGTGGAATCTCAGCAATTTAATAAAGGGGTGGTCATTTCAAGACCCTGTACCTCAGACCATAATCACAACAGACGCATCCATGATTGGTTGGGAAGCTCATCTCAACAATCATACCATTCAAGGGGAATGGGACGCCAAGCAGAAACAGTTTCACATAAACCACCTAGAATTATTAGCTGTATTCCTTGCCCTAAAAACGTTTCAACCGCTTCTCAAACAGAAGTCTGTTCTAATAAAAACAGACAACGTGACAACCATGTATTACCTCAACAAACAGGGTGGGACGCATTCATCTCAACTGTCCCTAATAGCCCAAACAATATGGAAATGGGCAATTCACAATCACATTCATATGTTAGCACAATACATTCCAGGGATAGACAATCAGCTGGCAGATCTCTTAAGCAGGAATCACCAACAAACTCACGAATAGGAGATTCACCCCAAGTACTTCAAAAGTACTTTCATAAGTGGGGGACACCAGAAATAGACCCATTCGCAACAAGCGAAAACGCAAAATGCCAAAACTTTGCATTCAGACACCCACATCCCCTATCCAAGGGCAATGCTCTATGGATCAATTGGTCAGGGATATTTGCTTATGCTTTCCCCCCTCTCCCACTCTTTCCCTTTCTGGTCAGCAAACTACGTCAAACATCACTCACCATGATACTCATAGCCCCAACATGGGCACGTCAGCATTGGTACACAACACTCCTAGATCTGTCTGTAGTACCTCATTCCAAACTCCCAAACAGACCAGACTTGTTAACACAGAACAAAGGTTAAAAAAAAAAAGGCGCCCAAACCTCAATACTCTCAACCTAGCGATTTGGCTCCTGAAGTCTTAGTTTGGTTACCTAAAGCTTCGATCAGAATGTATGGAAGTAATTAAACAAGGACGTAAATCTACTAGTAGACAATGTTACGCAAACAAGTGGAAAAGATTTGTCTATTACTGTCAATCTGAAAACAGTGGATCACTTACAGCATCTATACAAGGTATTCTATGCTATCTGCTTCATTTGCAGAAATCAAATTTAGCTTTCTCATCCATCAAAATTCTCCTTACTGCAATATCTGCTTATTTGCAAACTGTTCAACACACTTCTCAGGTCAGAGTTCCCGTTATTAAAGCCTTCATGGAAGGATTAATTTGCATTATTCCACCCAGAACACCACCTGTTCCTTCCTGGAATTTAAATATCGTACTTACCAGACTTAAAGGCCCAACTTTTGAACCCATGCACTCTTGTCAAATTCAATTTCTAACATAGAAAGTTGCCTTCCTTGTAGCTGTTACTTCTTTACGAAGGGTTAGTGAAATACAAGCGTTCACTCTTGAAGAACCTTTCTTCCAAGTACACAAACATAAAGTTGTACTTCGGACAAATCCAAAATGTGTACCAAAAGTAGTATCTCCTTTTCACATCAGTCAAACAGTGGAATTGTCAGTCTTCTTTCCACAGCCTCTGTGGCAGAAAGAGCTCTTCATACCTTAGATCTCAAAAGAGCTCTTTTGTACTACATCAACAGAACTAAAGATTTTAGAAAGACAAAACAACTTTTCATTGCCTTTCAACATCCACATAAAGGTAATCCTATATCTAAACAAGGCTTAGCAAGATGGATTGTTAGATGCATCCAAACATGCTGAATCAAAGCTAAGAGAAAACTTTTAATCACTCCTAGAGCACATTCCACAAGAAAGAAAGATGCATCAATGGCATTCTTAGGGAACAAACCAATGGCTGATATATGTAAAGCTGCCACATGGTCAACTCCTCATACTTTTACATAACACTATTGTGTTGATGTTTTCTCTCAGCAACAGGCTATTGTAGGCCAGGCTGTGTTAAGAACACTATTTCAAACAACTTCAACTCCTACACCGCTATTCTTTGGGAGGACTAACTGCTTCGTAGTCTATGCATAGCATGTGTATCTGCAGCGGCACCTGCCATCAAACTGAAAATATCATTTATCCAGTGTACATCTGTCTGTGGCATGGCAGATTCACATACACCCTATAGTTTTTAAATATGGATACATAGAAAAATAGCTCCAAAATGCTAAACTTTGCAACATGGATAATTACTTCTTTAGACTCTGTTACAATGAGGGGACCGTACTTTGGAACAGGGATATATCCCTTAGGCAGTCATTTTACATCAGTTATTTCTTCTAACTCTCCAGCATAGTATATGGGAACTCCCCTCTCTTAGCTTTTATATAGTGTTTCTGAGTTAGCATCCCTCTTTCATCTACTCTGTAGCAGAATGGGTTGACTCAAGTACTCTAGCTAGTTTAATGGCAAGTTGTCTGATGAGGATGGTCTCTCCAGATAACCTGTTTTGCTTGCCTCCTGACCATGACATCTTGGCTCACAGGCACTACTTGAAAATGAGGTCAGGGCTAGTGTGAAAAATAAATTAAATCTATTCTCAGTCGAACATTCTAAATCCACCTAATCTTCTACTCAGTTCAGGCCTCTGCAGACAAAACCTAGGCCAAGAAGGGATCCTCGCCCCTCAACAGGTGTTGTGGAATGATGGACTCTTTCCGCTGCCACCTTGGGGGCAGACTTGACACCTGCCAGCAAGCTGTCTATTGAGCTTACTTCTAGCCCCACCTCCTATTCAGTTGTCTTGTGGTAATTTTCTTCTATGAGGCTTTTATATACACCTTTGTCAGTGCTGCATTGTTCGGCTCAATAAAACACCAAGAGAGTTACATACTCCCAGTGAGCTGATCTGTTTGCAGTAAAAGATCTGGCCCAGAGGGAGCCAGATTAGCCCAGGGAAATCTAGCAGCAAATCTCTTATGCACATGTTGTGGATAATCCTGGGTAGGTAAATTATTTTTCACTCCTTTGAGGGTGACACATGATGAGGATGTTGTTGTTCAAGGTGGTGCAACCCCAGCCAGCAATTCTGGGAATGTCTGGGCTAATTGACAAGATTTTAATGGCATTCTTCAAGACTTTCTCTTCCTTACACAGCAGCCCTGTTGCTGACCTCACAAATACAGTGGCAAGAGGAATACTTCTTGTTTTAAACTTGGGAGAACCATGGTGACCAACTCAGCATTTTTTACCCCAGTGTCCACTAAGGAGGATTTCACTCGCTTAGAACATATTTTTACAGCTTTATTTAACAGTTTCTGTCTGCTGTCATATTTGCAGAATATCAAGGATGAATCATCGGCTTATTGCAGCCTGTAGCATATGGTCAGAGTATTTGATAATAAGTATGCAATTAGCTTACATTGTATAGCCTGGTCATAAGCTCCCTCCCCCACCTTAATTCAGTGTCCCAGGGGTGGTGCCCAGAGCTCGTCCAGAGGGTCCCTGGGTTCTGCCATCTTGATTCCAAGTTTGACAGGGAACTCTGGGAGCATCTGAGTGGCCAGGCAGGTGACGTCAGGAGGCAACCTCTGATAGGTAGTTACCTGGTTAGGTGACCAAGCCCCCTCTCTGGGCTTTATAGGGTCTTCCTCTGGGGTAGGTTGTCAGATTCGGCTTGCAAAATTCCAGCAGGACTCCTTTGCAACCTCCACTTTGACTTCTGGCCTCCCGAACCGCGACTGGACCTTCAAGGAACCCACAAGCTGCAGATCCAAGAGGAAGACTCTTCTGCAACATTGTATCCAGAATTCCTGCCAGATTTACAAAATTTCCCCAGCCGTGCATCCTCAGAAGACTGCGACTCTTCAGCCTGCACAAGAAGAAGGAATCTCCTTTGGGGTGAAGGCATCACTCCCCTGTATCCGGAGGTACCTGGCTGCAACAATTACTGGCTGCGTGGATCTCCCCTCATCCTGAGTGGTGTGGATCCTGCATCACGGGTGGTGGTCCAGATGGGTCCCCTTGGTCCTCTTTACTAGCTGTCGCACTTTGGTGGTGCTAAGTCCTTTCCACTCCACGCAAGACAGTACCCCATGCACTGAGTCCTTTGCAGCTGCCAAGGCTTGTTTGCTTCACCTCCAAGGGGAACTTAAGGCAACGTGTAGCTCCAGCCCCCAGTACTCCCTCCTGCAACTCCTGTGCCTCTGCATGGTCCTCCGGCAACGTGGGAGCAACTTCTTTGGTGCTGCTTGGCCTGTTTCAGCAACTTCTGTGTCCGTGTCCTGTGGGACACCTGTGGGTGCTGCCTCTGCTCCTGTGGGCCTTCTGTGACATGGAGGGTCCCTTGTGAATCTCCCTCCTGGGTAGAGTCCTGCTGGACCGTGCTGGTCCCCGGCAGCACCTCTTTTTCTCCAAGCGCAAATTTGCCTTTCCCAAGTCTTGTTGGTGGAAATCCTTCACCGACACCCATCTGCAATCCAGCTTCCAGCGTAGGACACCTTTTACACACATCAGGAACTCTTCTCCAGCTTCTGTGCTGTAGTGCTGACCTGTCTTCCTTCTTCGTCAACCAAATCCAAAAAGTACTTCTGGGTGGGTAGTATCTCCTACTCCCCCTGTACTCCACAGACACTTCTGGAGTTGGTCCCCTCTCTCCATAGGTCTCCATATTTGGTAATCCATTGCTGATTTCTTACACGCTGGGTGTCTTCTTTTTCTTCTTTTCATCCTTTGTGGTGGTTTTGGAGAAATCCAGTGTTTTACTCTTGCATTCCTAGTCGTTGGGGGTGGGGGGCACTGCGTTACTTACCTGTGTGGTTTCCTAGTACTCCCAGCTTCCCTCTACATGATTTACTTACCTAGGTGGGGGCCCTATGTTTGCATTCCACTTTCTTTATATGGTTTGGGCACCCCCTAGGTCTACTATTGCTTATTGCTATTTTACACTGTTTTCTAACCTATTTATCCATCTTACTGTTTATTAGTGTGTGTATATATATATATATATATATATATATATATATATATATATATATATATATATATATAGTGTATTTACTTACCTCCTATTAGAGGGTTGACTCTAGTATTTTCTGATACTGGGTGCCAAAAATAAAGTACCTATATTTTTGTACAACCAAGTGTTTTCTTTCTTGTGTGTAAGTACTGTGTGACTGTAGTGGTATTGCATGAGGTTTGCAAGTCTCCTAGATAAGCCTTGGCTGCTCATCTACAGCTACCTCTAGAGAGCCTGGCTTCTAGACACTGCCTACATTTCACTGAGAGGGGATACTTGGACCTGATGTAAGGTGTAAGTACCATAGGTATCCACCGCACTCCAGGCCAGCTTCCTACAAGCAGCCTCTAAGCCTTCCTAGCCTGACTCTTCCCCACCTAGAGCCAGTTGGAGGCAGGATCCGCCCTCACCTGCTCCACCCGCAATCCATCGCATCAGACAGGTAGGTTTTGCAGATAGTCCGAAGGGGCTACTCCCTTCCCTTCAAGACTACCCCTCCATCCATGCCGCCATCCTTCGATCGGATGACGGAGGATCACCTGTCCTTCTGCGTGAGGAAGTTACGACTCTCTTGGCCAAGGGAGCCATAGAGAGGATCCCCATGCCAGAAGTAGGTTGTGGTTACTATTCCCACTACTTTCTGGTACCTAAAAATGGCAAGAGCCTCTGCCCTATCGTAGACCTTTGGTCCCTCAATCTCTTCCTTAAGAGGGTGAAGTTCAAGCTGTTCACCCTGGCTCAGGTTCTATCTGCCCTGGACCCAGGAGACTGGACGGTAGCTGTGGACTTGCAGGACCCTTATTTTCACATTCGCGTCCTGCCTGCCTACAGACGTTACTTGCTGTTCATTGTAGCCCACGAGCACTTTCAGTTCACTGTGCTCTCCTTTGGCCTCACCAGCACCCCTCTGGTGTTCACCAAGGTGAAGGTGGTCGTGGCTCATCTGTGAAGATTAGTTGTTCCATTCTTCCCCTATCTCGACGACTGGCTTTTGGATGCGGGATCGCCCCAGGCTGTCGTCTCCTACCTACAGACTACGGCGGACCTGCTCCATTAGCTAGGATGCACTTTAAACGTGCCGAAGTCACACCTGACTCCCTCTCTGAAGCTCCTTTTCACTGGAGCCTTTCTGGACACAATGCAGTTTCAGGACTCTCCTCCTGAACAAGAAGTCCAGGATATTCAGGATAAGATACCAATGTTTCAACATTTAAGCCTGTATTTCAGTGAGAAAGACTGAGGCCGCTGGGGTTCATGGCCTTCTGCATTCTGCTGGTGACACATGCCAGATGGAATATGTGGGCTCTGCAATGGGACCTGAAGTTCCAGTGGGGGCAGCAACGGTGGAACCTCTCCAACAAGATCCAAATCTCAAAGGGAACGGCGAAAGATCAGTGGTAGTTAATGAAGTGCAATAGGGTCGGAGGCAGATCCGTCTTCCTGCCCTAAACAGATCTAACAGTAGTCCATCTGGGAGAGGTAGATACCATCTGGGAGAGGTAGCTATCAGAGGCATCTGGTCTCTGGCAGAATCCGGACTCCACATCAACCTATTGGAACTCTGGATGATCCAACTAGTATTAAAACATTTCTCCCCTCTATTTAGAGGAAGATAGTGCTGGTGTTCATGGACAACACCAACGACATGTGGTACTGCAACAAGCAGAGTGGAGTGGTGTCATGGACCATTTGTCAAGATGCTCTGCGCCCCTGGATGTGGCTAGAACAGCAGGGCATGTCCCTTGTGGTTCAACATCTGGGGGGCTCTCTGAACGCCAGAGCAGGCAAACTCATCTGAAAACGTCTAGCTCATTACAAATGGCATCTCCATCCGGAGGTGGAGCAAGGTCTCTTTTAGTATTAGGGAGAGCCCTGGTTAGATCTGTTTGTCTCTGCAGAGAATGCTCAATGTCAGAAGTTTTGCACTTTGGAGTTTCCAAGGTGGCTGTCACTCGGAGACACTTTTTATCTCGATTTTAACTCAGGCCTCCCATACGCCTTTCCACCCATGCCACTTCTGTCCGGAGTTGTCAAGAAGCTCAAGAACGACCAGGCCCAATTAATCCTTGTGGCACCGGAGTAGGCATGGAGAGTCTGGTATCCCAAGCTGTTGAGCATGCCCTTCCATCCTAAGACCAGACTGTCCCTGTGGGAGGATCTTCTCTCACTGCTGCAGGGGAGTGTTCTATACCCGAACCTGTCAATTCTCTGCCTTCTTGCATGGAGCTTGAGCAGCGACAGTTGACAGCTTTTGACCTTCTGCTCAAAGTCTGTCACATAATCTTGGCAGCCAGGCTACCCTCCACTAAAACGGTATACACATGTTGTTGTTAGAAATCTATGACATGGTGCACAGACAAGTCTGTTGACCCCTGTGAGAAAACAGGGCTGATTGCAGAGGCCCCATAACTTTTTGCCCCCATTTTCCTCTTTTTGCTGGTGTTTTCCTGACTTTGATGGTGCCCTGTGTACTGCTAACCAGTCCCAGGGCCTGTGCTCTGTGTAAAATGGATATGCAAATTAGGCTAATTATAATTGGCTAAGTTAACCTACCTATAAGTCCCTAGTATATGGTAGGGCATGTAGGTTTAGGGACCACAGCATAGGTGGTGCACACCTAGGTGCACTGCTGAGGTGCCCAGTGTCATTTTAAAGGCAGGCCTGCTTTGCTGGCTGCTTTTAAATTAAAGTTATATGCAAATTCGACTTTGGAATTAAAGGTACTTCCAAAGTCTTAAACTACCTTATTTTTACATATAAGTCACCCCTAAGGTGTGCCCTATGTGCCCCTAGGGCTGGGTGCCATGTAACTATAAGCAGGGACTTTATATAAATAGATTTATAAGCCCTGGTGAGGTAAAAACAGCCAAATTTGTTTTTCCCTCATTGAAGTAAATGGCCTTCATAGGCTAGAATGGGCAGACTTTATTTTACATTTTAAAGTCTCCTTAAATGTTACATACCAAGAATTTGGTATCAAATTGATTGTTGTAATAAATCCCACAACTTCCAGTTGTTGGATTTAATATAACTTGTCCAGGTAAAAAGTTTAGACTTTACCTAAAAAGTTACCAATTTCAGCTCTGCATTGTTTTTGCTGCTGTGCTCTGATTGGCCAGCCTGCAGCAGCTTCTGCCAGGCTGCCTTGATGAGGTGTGAAGTGGCCTGACTTCACACAAAGGAATGTGCTTGGGGGAGAGAATCTCCCCTCAGCAGATGGTGAGGCAGGAAGGGGGAGGGCTGCCAAACTGGTCTTCAAAGGCAGAGAAGGACATTTGCAGCACCCAGCAACACCCCCACATCCTGCAACCCCAGACAATTAGGTGCCCCCTTGATTAGATTAGGAGAGGGCAGGAGAGGGGTGTGTTTATGATTTTTAGCCACACCAGTGGGTGAGCTCAGCCAGATGTAACCTCCAAAAATCAGATTCATCCATGTTGGATTTTTAGAGACTGTTGCCTTCTGGGATGGATTTTTGCCACACTTCCCAGGAAGTGGTCATCACAGGGGGACGACCCTGTCCCTGATTGTAGAACCAGGGCCCCCCTGTTTTTCACCCAGGAGCAAGGATAAAACTGGCAGACCTGCACCCACGCCTCAGATCCCCTCCAGAATTCAACAAGAAAGGAACTAAAGAAGAAGAAGGACTGCCCTGCTGGACCCCTGGCCTGCACCTGGACCCTGCACTCAGAAGGACTGCACCAGCTGCACACTTGGGCTTCACCACAAGAAGGACTTTGCCTGGCTTCAACTGGTTCAAGGAGGGACTCCCTGTTTGCTACAGGTGAAAAATTGCTAAACCAGAGTCCCCTGCACCAACTCCTGAAGAAAGCGACCAGCTGACCCCTGTCCAGTGGCCAAAAAGGAGTTTGCGCCAGGTGCATTCTGGGAGTTGAAGTCCGCACCCCCCAAGGACCATCACAGAACTTCTGGACCCTTGGGGGTGAGCTGTGGACCCCAAAAGAACCTTAAAAGAACATCTGGGTGAAGCCCCAGAAGTTTGGAAAAGATTTGAGAATTTTTGGAAAAAAGCTCCAGAGAGGGACCGACCCGCCGCGGAAATTCTAGCCGGCTTGCCTCAACCGCGACCCGGCCTGACTTCGTGGTTCGTCCCGGTAAAGAAAAACATCCAAAAAAGAGACTAAGTCCGAACGTAAAAAGTTGACCGAGACCTCCCAGCCATCGTATCCGAGAAGGGCTCCATGGACGTCGGATCAAGATCCAGGTTTACCCCGGTCGAAGGATTTTCATCTCGAAAAAACGACTAAGTCCGAAGGTAAAAGTCTCCACCGAGGAAACCCACATCGCGTATCCGGACAAGGGCTCCAGGAGGTCGGATTCAACTGGCAGGTTCGTCCCGGTGAAGAAAAACTTCAAAATAAAGACTAAGTCAGAAGGTAACTTTTTAACCGAGGCCTCCCGCGACCTGTAGCCGAGCAGGGCTCCATCGCGGTCGGCCTGAAAGTTTGACTTTGCCCCGGTCGAGGTACAACCAGATGACACGATTGGCGCTTTTTGTTTCTAAGCGCTAGAAAAGTAATAATTCTTTAAAAATTCATATCTCCGGTTCCCCTGAACCGATTTTAATCGTTTTTGTGTCATTTTAAAGATAAAAATATAAACTATTTTTATAAATTGGTTTTGGATTTTTAAACTGTTTCCTGTGTTTTATTTAAATACTGTTTTGTGATATTTGAATGCTTTACACTTTGGCGGTCATTCTGACCTTGGCGGACGGCGGAGGCCGTCCGCCAAGGTACCGCCGTCAGAACACCGCACCGCGGTCGAAAGACCGCGGCGGTGATTCTGACATTTGCCCTGGGCTGGCAGGCGGCCGCCAAAAGGCCGCCCGCCAGCCCAGGGCAAATCAACCTTCCCACTAGGATGCTGGCTCAGAATTGAGCCGGCGGAGTGGGAAGGTGCGACGGGTGCAGTTGCACCCGTCGCGTATTTCAGTGTCTGCTGGGCAGACACTGAAATACTTTTTGGGGCCCTCTTACGGGGGCCCCTGCCGTGCCCATGCCATTGGCATGGGCACGGCAGGGGCCCCCAGGGGCCCCGCGGCACCCCCTACCGCCATCCTGTTCATGGCGGGAGAGCCGCCATGAACAGGATGGCGGTAGGGGGTGTCTGAATCCCCATGGCGGCGGAGCGCGCTCCGCCGCCATGGAGGATTCAGACGGGCAGCGGAAAGTCGGCGGTAGCCCGCCGGCTTTCCGCTTCTGGCCGCGGCTGTACCGCCGCGGTCAGAATGCCCGGCGGAGCACCGCCAGCCTGTTGGCGGTGCTACCGCCGACCTCCGCCCTGGCGGTAATTACCGCCAGGGTCAGAATGACCCCCTTTGTCTCCTAAGTTAAGCCTTGACGCTCGTTGCCAAGCTACCAAGGGTTGACCTGGGATTAATTTACTGAGACCTAACTGTACCTATGTGGAGGTTAGTGGCTTGTTGCTAGGTGTAGGTACCTACCTGCCCTACCAATAACCCATTTTCCAACAACCCCCTTTCTTTTGTTTGATCCTTTCTCTGGCTTAGCAGGGCTCTGCTTTGGACATTCTCAAAGATTATTTGTCTACTATTTCAGCGTTATCGAGGTTGCCTGATCCATCTTTTTTGTTTAAGTCTCCTATTGTTAATAAGTTCTTCAACTTCCTTACACATCTCTTTCCTCCATCCCAATTCATTATGCCTCTTGAGTGCCTTTTGTTTAGGTTCGTGCTATACAAATACCAAACACAAAACACATTCACTTTTGTTTATACCTCTAACTCGTTTCCTTCCTCCTACTGTCTTCCAAGCCCTTACTACCTTTGTCAAAATATATTTGAGGTAAAACCGAATCAGTCTGAAAGAGAGTGCCACTATTTTTGCAAAAGTCTATGATATTCAGACACACGAAGAAAAAAATAACACATATAAATGAATGTGCCCTGAAGCACCGCAGCGTCTGCCGCTCAACATTCAGCAAGTGTTGCAACACCAAAAAGCCTACCATGTTTTCTAGTGCCTCTTCATTGATTGCCAAGTTTGTGTATGTGCTTATTTGGATGGAATGCGAAGAAGGGTCAGTAGTGCTCTTAGTCACACACCCATGCATCCATCAATGCACTCAGTCAGTCATGCATCAACAGTGACATATTCTTGCATTCAGCCACTCACCAGACTTCACATACCGAATTGCCAATCAATGCACTTTATCTTTATAAAGCCAGACCTTGGCCACAATATGATTATAACTACATGTGTGTGTATGCGCACTCGGCTGGAACCCCCTTCCAGTTAATGGAATCTAGATCCCATGAAATGGATATGTACCGTGAATATGATCTGCCCTGAAAGCATTTTAGAAGGTGTTGTTAATGTCTGGGTTACCACCTCCACTGTATGTTTATTCCCGGCGAACTGCAGATTTGTCAGCTTATTAAAACCAATATGTCAAATATATTGCCTTTACCAATGCTGTGAGAGGCCAGAACAGATAATGAATGCAAAGTGTGTTTAGGTTTTTAGAGCTTCATTTTCTGAGTGAGATTAAAGAGAGAGATCTGAGGTTGAAGAAAATCACAGTGGGAAATGCACTAGGGAGTGCATGTAATACATGCAGTATTTGCCAGTCAATAGGTACTAGTAAGGGCTGACAATATGTGATGTTTGTGGCATAGGCAAAATCTAAGTTATGCCATCACATATCTGCCCCATTGCAGTTGATGAAATAAATACATCAAAGTGACAAAGGTAGCTGCTGTTTCCATAACGTCTTGTGATGGGGGCAATGGCAGAAACCACTGGACTGTGTGGAAAACTATGCAAAAAAGTAAAAAAATATACAGCATTGTTATTTGTATATTGCAAACCTATCCAAATAGGCGGCGGAGCACTGTATAGGATCAAAGGCAAGCATAAAGATGAATGAGAGGAGAAGAAGCTGGAATTTTAGTAGTTTTCAAGTTAAAATACACATATATCTATCTATATCTATATATATATAATATATATATATATATATTATATATAATCAAAACAAATCCCTTTCAGGGTTAGAGTGACGCATACATTATGCATAAAAGAATAGGGAAATCTGGGTGGCTCCCAAGTTTAGGTGGAGAACAGCTCCAGTAAGGAGCACTCTGCAACACAAGTGACACTGTAGATCTGCTCACCTCAAACGTCTGTTTATCTAGCAAAGTTTTTAAGCATAGGATCATCACAGTGTTTTCCACGCCGAGCTAGATAGGGACAAAGGTGGTCATTACAACCCTAGCGGTCGCTGTTAAAGCGGCGGTAATACCGCCAACAGGCCGGCGGTAAAATATTTGCAATTACAACGGTGGCGGAAACCGCCAACAAAGACAGCCACTTTAACACTCTGACCGCCACGGCGGTACAAACAAACAGCTTGGCGGTCACCGCCAACAGACAGGCGGGAGACAATGTACCGCCCACACTATTATGACAGGCCAATCCGCCACCTTTTCCGGGGCGGATGCACCGCGGATAAAAACACGGCGGAAACAGGAATCCCGAAGGGAAAACGCTCACCTCTACACACCCCACGAGGAACGAGGACGCCATGGATCCAGAACTCCAAATTCTACCTGCAATAGTCTTCCTACTCCTCTACCAGGAGCACGAACGCCGGTGGCGAAGACCACGGTGAGTACTGCACCTACGACACAGGGGAGGGGGAGGGAAAAAACAGGGACACACACACGCAACACCCCCACCCACTACAACACACACACTAATGCATATCAATACATCACAGTTACACCCCCCAAACCCCCTGGAAGAATGCAAAGACAATAGAAAATGAGTGTAACCATTGTAATATATTAAAAGCAAGTAGGCAGAAATATATATATACACCATGTACATAATATATACCAAGCATAGTAGTCCAGGTAGTGCACTAAGAAAGTCCGTGGAACACTGGGACCACGCGGTATGGGCGAGGCCCACACAAGATCCCCGACCATGACGGAGAGAACACTGCAGGGGCATCAGACAGCAACTAAACAGGCACCTCAGGGGGAGGGAAATGGGGGGGCACCTCAGCCGCTTGAGTGCACGACGCCAAATCCACGAGGGGGCCACATGCCCACTGTTCAATCCTGGGGAGTGCAAAGCCACAGTCTCTCAAGTCTCTACAGTGGGTGGGTTGCCCACTGTCCAATCCTGGGGAGTGCAAAGCCACAGTCTCAAGTCTCTACAGTGGGTGGTTCGCTCACTGTTCAATCCTGGGGAGTGCAAAGCCACAGTCTCTCAAGTCTCTACAGTGGGTGGGTTGCCCACTGTTCAATCCTGGGGAGTGCAAAGCCACAGTCTCACAAGTGGATGACAGTCTCCACTGGTTCTGGAGAGGGCATGGTGCCCAGACTGCTTCATCCTGCTAAGGACAGAGGTAGTGGATGACAGTCTCCACTGGTTCTGGAGGGGGCTTTGTGCCCAGAGTGCTTCATCCTGCTAAGGACAGAGGAAGTGGATGTATCTCTCCACTGGTTCTGGAGGGGGCATGGTGCCCAGAGTGCTTCATCCTGCTAAGGACAGAGGTAGTGGATGTATCTCTCCACTTGCTCTGGAGGGGGCATGGTGCCCAGAGTGCTTCATCCTGCTAAGGTCAGAGGTAGTGGATGTATCTCTCCACTGGTTCTGGAGGGGGCATGGTGCCCAGAGTGCTTCATCCTGCTAAGGACAGAGGTAGTGGATGACAGTCTCCACTTGTTCTGGAGGGGGGGGCTTTGTGCCCAGTGTGCTTCATCCTGCTAAGGACAGAGGTAGTGGATGTATCTCTCCACTGGTTCTGGAGGGGGCATGGTGCCCAGAGTGCTTCATCCTGCTAAGGACAGAGGTAGTGGATGTATCTCTCCACTGGTTCTGGAGGGGGCATGGTGCCCAGAGTGCTTCATCCTGCTAAGGACAGAGGTAGTGGATGTATCTCTCCACTGGTTCTGGAGGGGGCATGGTGCCCAGAGTGCATCATTCACCCCGTGACGGACTCTGTTGCGTCAGTGCCCCCGCCGCTCATGGGCTAGCGGTGCTTGAGACGGCGGTGTCCTATTCAGCGGTGCTTGAGGCGGCGGTGCCCTGTTCAGCGGTGCTTGAGATGGCGGTGCCCTGTGCCCTGTTCAGCGGTGCTTGAGGCGGCGGTGCCCTGTTCAGCGGTGCTTGAGGCGGCGGTGCCCTGTTCAGCGGTGCTTGAGATGGCGGTCTCCATTGCAGGGTCTCAGCTGCTGGCGGTCCTTCATGGCCCAGTGGGGCTTTTGCTGGCGGTCCTTCATGGCCCAGCGGGGCTGGTGCTGGCGGTGGCCTCCTGGGCAGCTGGGCTGGTGCTGGCGGTGGCCTCCTGGGCAGCTGGGCTGGTGCTGGCGGTGGCCTCCTGGCCAGGTGGGCTGGTGCTGGCGGTGGCCTCCTGGGCAGCTGGGCTGGTTCTGGCGGTGGCCTCCTGGGCAGCTGGGCTAGTGCTGGCGGTGGCCTCCTGGGCAGCTGGGCTGGTGCTGGCCTCCTGGGCAGCAGGGATGATGGCGGTCTTCTCCGCCGTGCTGCTCTTCCCAGACTTGCCGGGTTTCTTGTGGCCCTTCCCCACCTGGGAAGGTGTCACAGCTGACTCCACACTCCCACCTGTACCCCTGAGAGCAGCTTTGGTGGCTGGAGTCTTCCACCTCTCCCGTCGGGCACTGGCCAACTTCTGATGCTTCTCAGGTGGGGGACTGTCTGTGCTGTGGCTCCGTGCCACACTGGCTGCCCTGGTGGCCGGTGCACTCCAGATTCCGGTGACTACAGGCACCACTGGTCCCGGAGATGTTGTGGCTGAGGTGCTAGTTCGGGACCTATGAGACGGACGGGGTGGGGGAGGTGTGGGAAAGAGGTCAAGGTTGGACAGGAAAAGTTTTTTGGACACACTGGGACGGGTAGCTGGAGGGGGTTTGGGAGTGGAGGAAGAGGTGGTGGTTGTAGGAGGTGTACGTTTGGTGACTTTGGGTGAAGGTGCATGCGCTGGAGGCTGTCGGGTGGTGGATGACTGTTGGGTGAGTGTGTGTCTGCATTTGTGTATCTTCGGAGGGGGCGTCACAGACACACTGGGAGAGGACACAGGGGACGTGTGAATGGTAGTGGGGGTGGTGACTGCACGTGAGCGGGGTGTGGTGGTGGGTGTGCTGGAGAGGGACGTAGTGGCTGTAGAGGTAGTGCATGCAGGTGTGAGTGTAGACGAGATTGGGAGGGAGGAGGGAGACGAGGAGGAGGGGGACACAGTGGAGGCAGTGGATGTTGGTGTGTCTGCATGTGTGTGATGGTTGCGTGAGTGCCTATGGGATGTGTGGTGCTTATGTTTGCCTGAGCTTCCCTTGGGTGTTGAGGTGTGTAGATGTTGGTCTGTAGGTGTGCTTGGGATAGGCTGAGGTACAGGGGATTGGGTCGGGTGGAGGAAGTTGGAGGGGGGAGGCTAGAGACGAGGACAATGGCTGTCATCAGTGCTGAGGCCAGAGTCTGAAAAGCTCGCTGAAGGGCCGCCTGACCAGAATGAATGCCCTCCAGGAATGCATTGGTTTGTTGCAACTGCCTCTCTACACCCTGGATGGCATTCAAAATGGTAGACTGCCCAACAGTGAGGGACCTGAGGAGGTCAATGGCCTCCTCACTGAGGGCAGCAGGGGTGACTGGGGCAGAGCCTGAGGTGCCTGGGGCGAAGGAGATGCCCACACTCCTGGGTGAGCGGGCATGGGGCAAAGGCTGAGGGGCTGCTGGGAGGACGGTGCTGGTGGTGGGGTGGGGGCTTTACCTGTAGATGCGGGAGGAACAGATGTTGCCGCCACCTCAAGGGAGCTCCCATCAGAGGACGAGTCCGTGTCACTGGTGTCCGCTCCTGTCCCTGCCGTGGAGCTCCCCTCGCCCTCCATCCCACTGGTGAATTCAGACTCCGTAGTGTCACCCTCCAGGGCCATGTAGGATGCAGCTCCCTCGTGCTCCGGTGCCACTGCTCCTCCGCCTGATGATGCTAATGCACACAAGAACAGGGAGACCACAAAAAGGGGGGGAAGACAGAAGAAAGACATGTTGAGTGCATGCATTACCGCTACAGTTGGCGGACACGACAGACACAGAAGCCCCCTGCACTATGCTGCGCTCTTGGGCTCCACTGTTCCATTCCTGGGAAATGGCCTACAAGGCTATGGACGACATCTGCACACACAGATGACACAGGGGCATGACTAGGTGTACTTGGCACTCTACAGAGGTGGGCTGGGGTGCCACATGGTCTGCCTTGCGGAGGGGCCTTGCCTACGGAACTCGCCCTGGCCTAGGGAAACCCACAGCCCACCTCCCCCACCCAGACCCCTCCACTGCGTGCAAAGTCAGCAGAATGAGAGTGCACTCACCCCCTTGTGGCTGCTGTGATACCCTCAAGCGCCCATCCAACTCCGGGTAGGCCACCGCCAGGATCCTGAACATCAGGGGGGTCATGGTGCGATGGGCACCCCTCCCACGTTGGGAGGCCATCCCCAGCTGAGCCTCCGCCGTCTTCTTGCTCCAGCGGCGAATGTCCTCCCATCTTTTCCGGCAGTGGGTGCTCCATCTGTGGTAGACCCCCAGGGTCCGGACATACTTGGCGATGGCACGCCAAATATCTTTTTTCTGGTGGGCGCTGACCTACATGAAATGTACAGGTGAAAAAGAGAAGTTATTACCAACTGCACCGTCAAAGTGATTGGCCCCCATCCCTAGCCTTGCCATGTGGCACATGCATTCACCGTCTTTCATGCACGCAGCACTCTTCCCCCCCTTCCTTCTTACATCCAGCCCTCTCCACACAGGCATAGCCCATACAACATGCTTCCTGTGTACTTACCTGTTTGTCTGGAGGACCGTAGAGTAGCGTGTACTGGGGAGGACCCCATCCACGAGCTTCTCCAACTCCTCCGATGTGGAGGCAGGGGCCCTTTCCCTAGACACTCGAGCCATTGTCTCTTCCAGACCGAGGTCACAGCAGCACTTGCAGTGTAGGTCCTCTCCTGTCGAAGATCAGGTATCGAGTGATTTAACAGATAGAAAATGGCGGTCACGTCTTCGGCGGTGCGTACTTTCACCGCCGGTGTACATCGTCATTGGCTCCTGGGACCCATAGGGTCCAATGTTAACCAATGCAGCATTGTGCCGCGGTCTTCGACCGCCTACCGCGACGGTGTACAACGCCAGCGACGTTACCTCACATCCCATTGTCCCACTTTAGAGGTCAGGCAGCCGCCATTTCAGGGCCCCACATGGCTTCATTTCCAACTGCGTCACACATACCTAGGCCTAGACTCAACACACATACAGGCCACCTTTTGTGTATGATTGGTGTTCTGGGTAAACTGTGGGTACGTACCTCTGAGTTGTTTGACTGTGTGCTCGCTGTTGTCCTTCATAGGCACCGTCCGCTGGGACATGTGAGGCTATGGCGGCATCCTCCGGTGTACCGACCGTTGGTGGACCTGTCGACAATGGAGGAGCGCCATTTGTTATCACATACAGGCTTGACCGTGCCACAATCCAGGAACTGTGTACCCAGTTGGGGCCAGACCTGATGTCAGCAATCCGCCATCCCACAGGAATCCCCCCTCAAGTGCAGGTGCTGTCAGTGCTCTATTTCCTTGCAAGTGGGTCTTTTCAAACAACAGTGGCCATAGCATCAGGGATGTCCCAGCCTATGTTTTCCAACGTATTGTCCAGAGTGTTGTCTGCCCTTCTGAAACACATGCGGAGCTACATCGTTTTCCCTCAGGTGGAGGATTTGCCTAGAGTGAAAGGTGATTTCTATGCACTGGAACACATCCCCAACATCATAGCTGCCATTGATGGGATCCATGTGGCTTTGGTCCCCCCCCCCCCCCCCCCCACCCCCCAGGAGTGAATAGGTGTACAGAAACCGGAAGAGTTATCATTCTATGAATGTACAGATGGTATGTTTGGCAGGCCAGTACATCTCCCATGTGAATGCCAAGTTCCCTGGCTCAGTGCATGACGCCTACATCCTGCGGAATAGCAGCATCCCTTATGTGATGGGTCAACTCCAGAGGCACCTTGTGTGGCTATTAGGTGAGCACCTGGAGGCAAGTCAGTGGGAATGGTTGTCTGGGGATATCCCTCCAGGTTAGTGCGTGTCTAACAGTTGTCCCTCACCATTTGCAGGTGACTCTGGTTACCCCAACCTGTCATGGCTACTGACTCCAGTGAGGAATCCCAGGACAAGGGCAGAGGAACGCTACAATGAGGCCCATGGGCGAACTAGGAGAGTGATCGAGCGCCCCTTCGGCCTCCTGAAGGCCAGGTTCAGGTGCCTCCATATGACAGGTGGATCCCTATTCTACTCACCAAAGAAGGTGTGCCAGATCATCGTGGCCTGCTGTATGCTTCATAACTTGGCTTTGCGACAACAGGTGCCTTTTCTGCAGGAGGATGGTCCAGATGGCGGTGTTGTTGCAGCTGTGGAGCCTGTGGACAGTGAAGACGAGGAAGCAGAGGAAGAAGACATGAACAACAGGGACTCAGTGATCCAGCAATATTTCCAGTGAGACACAGGTAAGAGTACAGACCTGCCTACTACATGTACTTTAACACTACTACCTCTCTACTATGTGTCGTTTTCACCCAGTGTATGGTTACTGAGTTGTCACTTTCCCTTACGATTTCACAGATGTGGGTCCCACTGTGTGACATCTGCTTGGATTCCTCATGGACTAGAGCTGTGTGACATAGGTATGTTGACATTACAATTGAAAGAGCAATTTGTCACTATAATTGCTAATACACTATTTTGAAATCACAGACAGACTCCGGATTGTTTTGTGCTTTAAGTGTGTTTATTTATGTGCTCAATATTGGAGGGGGGAGTGAAATGGTGAGGGGGGATGGTGGAGGAATGCCCATGGCGGAGTCCAGTCTATTAGTCTCACAGGTGCATTGCCCAAATGGGCATAGGAAGTGGAACTGGGGCAGTTAAAGTATGGACAGGGTGACAAAGTGGGACAGTAGGATGACAATCAGGGTGGTCTCATTTCTTGGCCGGGGTCTTGGCATCGTGATCTGTCTTTGTCCTGGATCTCAGGGACCATTTGCAGGGTGGTTTTCCCTCTGCAGGGGGTGGGGTGCTGGTGTGGTGGTCCTGTGGCAGGGCGTCCTGTCCACTAGCGCCGGCGGAGGTGGTGGGCAGTTCATCGTCCATGCTAGTTTCAGGGGCCCCTTGTAGTGCCACATTGTCCCTCCTGGTGTTGAGTACTTCCTTCAGCACCCCTACGATGGTACCCAGGGTGGAGCTGATGGTTCTGAGTTCCTCCCTGAAACCCATATACTGTTCCTCCTACAGGCGCTGGGTCTCCTGAAACTTGGCCAGTACCATTGCCATTGTCTCCTGGGAGTGGTGGTATGCTCCCATGATGGAGGAGAGGGCCTTGTGGAGAGTGGGTTCCCTAGGCCTGTCCACCTCCTGTCGCACAGCAGCCCTCCCAGTTCCCCTGTGTTCCTGGGCCTCCGTCCCCTGGACCGTGTGCCCACTACCACTGCCCCCAGGTCCCTGTTGTTGTTGGGGTGGTGGGTTATCCTGGGTTCCCTGTAGTGGTGGACACACTGCTGATTGACGTGTCCTGGGGACGGAGGTATGGGCCCGCTGGGTGGGTGCTGTGCTGGTGTTTCCAGAGGGGGGAAGGCCTGTGGTGGCCTGTGACTGGGTGAGGGGAACCGACTGTCCCGAGGTCCCCGATGGGCCGGGCTGGTCATCTAGATCCAGTTTGACAGAGCTACTGTCATCACTGTGGGCCTCTTCTATTGGTGGTGTGGACCCTCCTGTCCGGTGACATTGGGTAGGGGTCCTGCAGGGGTATAAAAGGATGGTTATTACATCTGTGTGTGTCATGGTGTGCAATGGGTGGGTGACCGTGTACCCCAGTGCTTGCATTCCTGTGTGGGACCTTGTGTGAGGATGGTTTAGGGGGTTGTATGGGCATGTGCAGTGGGCATGCTTTAGTGATGGGTGTCCATGCTTTGTTGTTGCATGCAGGGCTTGGTGTTGGGATGGGTGGTTTGTGATGTTGGGACATATGTGAGGAGTTGGGGTGCTGGGGGTGAGGGTATGTGCTGGCATGCAGGTAGGGTGGTGGATGTAATAATTAAGATTTGTCTTACCAGAGTCCATTCCTCCACCTACTCCTGTGAGGCCCTCAGGATGCAGTATCGCCAAGACCTGCTCCCCCCATGTTGTTAGTTGTGGGTGAGGAGGTGGGGGTCCGCCGCCAGTCCGCTGAACCACCTGGTGGTGTCTTGAGACCACGGAATGCACCTTCCCCCGTAGGTCGTTCCACCTCTTCCTGATGTCCTCCCGATTTCTTGGCTGCTGTCCCACTGCGTTGACCCTGTCCACTATTCTTCGCTATAGCTCCATCTTCCTTGCTATTGAGGTGTGCTGCACCTGCGCTCCGAATAGCTGTGGCTCCACCCGGATGATTTCCTCCACCATGACCCTGAGCTCCTCCTCCGAGAACCTGGGGTGTCTTTGCCGTGCCATGGGGTGGTGTAGGTGATGTGTGGGGTGGAGTGTGTGGGGTTAAGTGGGCTGATATTTAGTGGTGTGTTGTGTGAGGTGCGTGGAAGTTCTGTGGGTGATGGTGTTGTGTGCCTGTGGATGCTGTTGTTCTTGCTGGTGCTATCTCTCTCTGGCCTTCTTTTGGAATTTTTGGTCGTGGGGGGTTGTGGGTGGTGTGGGTGTGTGTTTTATATTGTAATGGGTGTGTGGGAGTGGTGTGTGTATGTGTATCAGGTGTGTGTATTTGGAATTGTCCAATGTGGCTGTGTTTTGTAAGAGTGTGTGTATTTTGAGCGCGGCGGTGTGTACCGCCAATGGAATACCGCAGTTGAAAGACCGCCGCGTGGATTCGTGTGTCGTGATAGTGTTGGCGTATTTCTGTAGGTGTGACGGTGGTGGTTTTGTTTTCGCCAGTTTATCACTGACCTTTGGTGCGGCGGACTTGTGTGGGTGTCTCAATTTTGGCACACCATGGTACACACAGATGCAATAATCATGCTTTTACACCCCTGCAGGACCCCTACCCAACGTCACCGCACAGGAGGGTCCACACATGTCCACACCACCAACAGAAGAGGCCCACAGTGATGACAGCAGCTCTGTCCAACTGGATCTAGATGACCAGCCCGGCCCATCTGGGACCTCTGGACAGTCGGTTCCCCTCACACTGGCACAGGCCACTACAGAGCTTGCCCCCTCTGGAAACACCAGCAGGCCCATACCTCTGTGCCCAGGACACGTCAGTCAGCAGTGTCCACCACTACAGGGAACCCAGGCTAACCCACCACCCCAACAACAGGGACCTGGGGGCAGTGGCAGTGGGCACACCGTTCAGGGGACAGAGGCCCAGGGAAACAGGGGAACTGGGAGGGCTGCTGTGCGACAGGGGGAGACAGGCCCAGGGAACCCACTCTCCAACATCATGGGAGCCTACCATCATTCCCAGGAGACAATGGCAACGGTACTGGCCAAGTTTCAGGAGACCCAGGGGCTGCAGGAGGAACAGTAGTTGGGCTTCCGGGAGGAACTCAGATCCATCAATTCCACCCTGGGCACCATCGTAGGGGTTCTGAAGGAAGTCCTCAACACCAGGAGGGACACTGTGGCACAACAAGGGGCCCCTGACACTAGCCTGGACTATGAACTGCCCACCACCTCCGCCGGCGCTAGTGGACAGGAGGCACCGCCACAGGACCACCACACCAGCACCCCACCCCCTGCAGATGGAGAACCACCCTGCAAACGGTCCCTGAGATCCAGGACAAAGACAGAGAACGATGCCAAGACCCCGCCAAGAAATGAGACCACCCTGAATGTCATCCTTTTGTCCCACCTTGTCACCCTGTCCATCCTCAAACTGCCCCAGCTCCACTTCCTATACCCCTTTGGACAATGCGCCTGTGAGACTAATAGACTGGACTCTGCCATGGACATTCCTCCATCATCACCCCTCACCATTCTACAACCCCCTCCAATATTGAGCACTTAAATAAACACCCTTAAAGCACAAAACAATCTGGAGTCAGTCTGTGAATTCGAAATAGTGTATTAGCAATTACAGTGACAAAATGCTCTTCCTATTGTAATGTCAACATACCTATGTCACACAGCTCTAGTCCATGAGGAAACAAAGCAGATGTCACACAGTGTGACCCACATCTGTGAAATCGTAAGGGAAAGTGACAACTCAGTGACCATACACTGGGTGCAAAGGACAGACAGTAGAGAGGTAGTAGTGTTAAAGTACATTTAGTAGGCAGGTTTATCTTCTTACCTATGTCTCACTAGAAGTATTGCAGGATCACATAGTTCCTGTTGTCGATGTCCTCTTCTTCTGCTTCCTCGTCTTCGCTGTCCACAGGCTCCACAGCTGCCACAACACATCCATCTGGACCATCCTCCTGCAGAAAAGGCACCTGTCGTCGCAAAGCTAAGTTGTGAAGCATACAGCAGGCCACGATGATCTGGCACACCTTCTTTGGTGAGTAGAATAGGGAACCACCTGTCATATGGAGGCACTGGAACCTGGCCTTCAGGAGGCCGAAGGTCCGCTCTATAATCCTCCTAGTTCGCCCATGGGCCTCATTGTAGCGTTCCTCTGCCCTTGTCCTGGGATTCATCACTGGGGTCAGTAGCCATGACAGGTTGGGGTAGCCAGAGTCACCTGCAAATGGCGAGGGACAACTGTTAGACACACACTAACCCTTAGGGACAAATCCAGACAACTATCCACACTGTATAGGGTCCATGTCCTCACCTAATAGCCACACACGGTGCCTCTGGAGTTGCCCCATCACATAAGGGATGCTGCTATTCCGCAGGATGTTAGCGTCATGCACTGAGCCAGGGAATTTGGCATTAACATGGGAGATGTACTGGTCTTCCAAATTCACCATTTGCACATTCATCGAATGGTAACTCTTCCTGTTTCTGTACACCTGTTCACTCCTGCGGGGGGGACCAAGGCCACATGTGTCCCATCAATGGCACCTATGATGTTCGGGGATATGTCACAGGGCATAGAAGTCACCTTTCACTGTAGGCAAATCCTCCACCTGAGGGAAAACGATGTAGCTCCGCTTGTTTTTCAGCAGGGCAGACAACACTCTGGACAACACGTTGGAAAACATAGGCTGGGACATCCCTGATGCTATGGCCACTGTTGTTTGAAAAGACCCACTTGCTAGGAAATGGAGTACTGACAGCTCCTGCACTTGAGGGGGTATTCCTGTGGGATGGCGGATAGCTGACATCGGGTCTGGCTCCAACTGGGCACACAGTTCCTGGATTGTGCACGATCAAGCCTGTATGTGATGATTACATGTCTTTTCTCCATTGTCGACAGGTTACCGGAGGATGCCGCCATCTCCTCACATGCCCCAGCGGATGGTGCCTATGGAGGAGTACAGCGAGCACAGAGTCAACCAACTCAGAGGTACTTAAACACAGCTTACTCTAAAAACCATTCATAGCCTGAATTTTGCCTGTATGAGTGTTGAGGCAAGGCCTAGGTATGTGTGACGCAGTTAAAAAATAAAGCCATGTGGGCCCCTAAAATGGCGGCTGCCTGACCTGTAAAGTGGGGCAATGGGATGTGAGGTAACTGCGCTGGCGTTGTACACTGTCGCGGTAGGCGGTCAGAGACTGCGGCGCAATGCAGCATTGGTTAACATTCGACCCTATGGGTCCCAAGAGCCAATGACGATGTACACCGGCGGTGACGGTACGCACCGCCGCGGACGTGACTGTCATTTTCTATCTGTTCAATCACTCGATACCTGATCTTCGACAGGAGAGGACCTACACTGCAAGTGATGCTTTGACCTCAGTCTGGAAGAGAATGGCTTGTGTGTCTGGGGAAAGGGCCCCTGCCTTCAGCACGGAGGAGTTGGAGAAACTCGTGGATTGGGTCCTCCCCCAGTACACGCTACTCTATGGTCCTCCAGACAAACAGGTAAGTACACTGGGAGCATGCTGTATGGGCAATGCCTGTGTGGATGAAAGATAGGGGGGAAAGGAGAATGAGGCGTGCATGAAACGATGGTGAGTGCGTGTGCCACATGGCAAGGTTAGGGATGCGGGCCAATGACTGTGACGGTGCAGTTGGTAATAACCTCTATTTTTCCCCTGTACAATTCATGTAGGTCGGCGCCCACCAGAAGAAGGATATTTGGCGTGCCAAGGACGTCCGGACCCTGGGGGTCTATCACAGACGGAGCACCCACTGCTGGAAGAGATGGGAGGACATTCGTCGCTGGAGCAAGAAGATGGCGGAGGCCCAGCTGGGGATGGCCTCCCAACGTTGGCGGGGTGCCCTTCGCACCATGACCACCCTGATGTTCAAGATCCTGGCGGTGGCGTACCCGGAGTTGGATGGGCGCTTGTGGGCATCACAGCAGCAACAAGGGGGTGAGTACACACTCATTCTGCTGATTCAGCATTCAGTGGAGGTGTCTGGGTGGGGGAGGTGGGCTGTGGGTTTCCCTAGGCCAGGGCGAGTCTGCTAGTTCAGTTCCCTTTTTCAGGCAGACCCTGTGGCACCCCACTCCACCTGGGTACAGTGCCAACTACACCTAGTGAGGCTCCTGTGACATCCATGTGTGCAAATATCGGCCATAGCCTTGTAGGCCATGTCCCAGGGATTGAATAGTGGACCCCAAGTGCACAGCGCAGTGCAGGGGGCTTCTGTGTCTGTCGTGTCCGCCAACGGTAGCGGTAATTCATGCACTCAACATGTCTTTCTTCTGTCTCCCCCCACCCTTTTTGTGGTCTCCCTGTACATGTGTGCTTTAGCATCATCAGGCGGAGGAGCAGTGGCACCGGAGCAGGAGGGAGCTGCATCCCACATGGCCCTGGAGGGCGACACTACGGAGTCTGATTTCACCAGTGGGACGGAGGGCGAGGGGAGCTCCACGGCGGGGACAGGAGCTTATACCAGTGATACAGACTCGTCCTCTGAAGGGAGCTCCCTTGTGGTGGCGGCCCCATCTGTGCCCCTTGCATCTACAGGTACAGCCGCCACCCCCCCTCCAGCACCGCCCTCCCAGGAGCCCCTCAGCCTTTGCCCCGTGCCCGCTCACCCAGGAGGGTGGGCATCTCCTTCGCCCCAGGCACCTCAGGCCCTGCCCCAGTCACCCCTGCTGCCCTCAGTGAAGAGGCCATTGACCTCCTCAGGTCCTTCACTGTTGGACAGTCTACCATTTTGAATGCCATCCAGGGTGTAGAGAGGCAGTTGCAACAAACCAATGCATTCCTGGAGGGTATTCAAAATGGTCAGACAGCCCTTCAGCGAGCTTTTCAGACTCTGGCCTCAGCACTGATGGCAGCCATTGTCCCTGTCTCTAGCCTCCGCCCTCCAACTTCCTCCACCCCGACCCAATCCCCTGTACCTCAGCCTACCTCAAGCACACCATCAGACCAGCATGCACACACCTCAACACACAAAGGAAGCTCAGGAAAACATAAGCACAACACATCCCACAGGCACTCACGCAAGCATCACACACATGCAGACATAGCAACATCCACTGCCTCCACTGTGTCCCCCTCCTCCTCGTCTCCCTCCTCCCTCCCAGTCTCGTCTCCACTCACACCTGCATGCACTACATCTACAGCCATTACTTCCATCACCAGCACACCCACCACCACCCCCACTACCATTCACACATCCCCTGTGTCCTCTCCCAGTGTGTCTGTGACGCCACCTCCCAAGGTACACAAACGCAGGCACACACCCACCCAACAGCCATCCACCTCACAACAGCCTCCAGCACATGCACCTTCACCCAAAGTCACCAAATGTACACCTCCAACAAACCACAACCTCTTCCTCCACTCCCAAACACCCTCCAGCTACCCGTCCCAGTGCTCCTAAGAAACTTTTCCTGTCCACCCTTGACCTCTTTCCCTCACCTCCCCCACCCCGTCAGTCTCCTAGGGCCCGACTCTCCAGGTCCCAACCATAGCACCTCAGACACAACATCGGCGGGACCAGTGGTGCCAGTAGTCGCCGGATTCTGGAGTGCACTAGGCAGCAGGTCAGCCATTGTGGCAAGGAGCCACAGCACGGACAGTCCCCCAACTGTCAAGCATCAAAAGTTGTCCAGTGCCCGGCGGGAGAGGGGGAAGACAACAGCCAGCAAAGTCGCTCCCAGGGGTACAAGTGGGAGTGTGGAGTCAGCAGCGACACCTTCCAAGGTGGGGAAGGGGCACAAGAAACCTGGCAAGTCTGGGAAGATCAGCACGGCGGAGAAGACCGCCATCGGCCCCGCTGCCCAGGCAGGACCGCCAGCAGCAGCCCCGCTGCCCAGGAGGCGACCGCCAGCAGCCCCGCTGGCCCAGACAGGACCGGCAGCACCAGCCCCGCTGCCCAGGAGGTGACCGCCAGCAGCCCCGCTGGCCCAGACAGGACCGGCAGCAGCAGCCCCGTTGCCAAAGACAGGACCACCAGCAGCTGAAGCGCTGCCCAAGACAGGACCGCCACAAGCACCGCTGCCCAAGACAGGACCGCAACAAGCACCGGTGCCAAAGACAGGACCGCCACAAGCACCGCTGCCAAAGACAGGACCGCCAGCAGCTGAAGCGCTGCCAAAGACAAGACCGTCACAAGCACCGCTGCCAAAGACAGGACCGTCACAAGCACCGCTGCCAAGGACACCGCCGCCTCAAGCACCGCTGCCAAAGACACCGCCGCCACAAGCACCGCAGGCCCCTGAGCGCCAAAAGCACTGACGCTGCTGAGGCCGCCACGAGCAGGATGAAGCACTCTGGGCACAAGGCCCCCTCCAGAACCAGTGGAGATTTACATCCACTACCTCTGTCCTTGGCAGGATGAAGCACTCTGGGCACATGGCCCCCTCCAGAACCAGTGGAGACTGTTATCCACTTGTGAGACTGTGGCTCTGCACTCCCCAGGATTGAACAGTAGGCAAACCACCCACTGTAGAGACTTGAGAGACTGTAGCTTTGCACTCCCCAGGATTGAACAGTGGGCAAACCACCCACTGTAGAGACTTGTGAGACTGTGGCTTTGCACTCCCCAGGATTGAACAGTGGGCATGGGGCCCCCTCGTGGATTTGGCGTCGTGCACTCAACCAGCTGAGGTGCCCCCCCTCTCCCTTCCCCCTGAGGTGCCAGTTTTATTTCTATCTGATGCCCCTGCAGTGTTCTCTCCGTCATGTTCGGGTATCTTGTGTGGGCCTCACCCATGCAGGTTGGGCCCAGTGGTCCACGGACTTTAAGGGTGGAATACCCTGGACTAATATTCTTGGTGTATATATCTGTAAAAAGTGTGTGTATATTATTTGACTACTGAATTTTAATATATTACAATCGTTCACCTCATTTCCTTTTGTCTCTGCATTCTTCCGGCGGGTTGTAACTGTAATGTATCATGCTGTATTAGTGTGTGTGTTGTAGTGGGTGTGGGTGGGAGTGTTGTGTGTGTGTCACTGTTTTTTCCCTTCCCCCTCCCCTGTGTCCTAGGTGCAGTACTCACTGTGGTCTTCCCTGCCGGCGTTCGTGCTCCTGGTAGAGGAGCAAGAAGACAAAGGCTGGTAAAATGTGGCACTCTGGTTCCATGGTGCCCTGGTTCCTCGCGGGGTGTGCAGAGGTGAACGTTTTCCCTTTGAAGTCCTGTTTCCGCCGTGTTTTTGTTTGCGGTGAATCCGCCCCAGAAAAGGTGGCGGATTGGTAGGTTGTGATACTGTGGGCGGTACATTATCTCCCGCCTGTCTGTTGGCGGTGACTGCCACGCTGTTTGTTTATACCGCCGTGGCGGTCGGAGTGTTAAAGTGGCTGTCTTTGTTGGCGGTTTCCGCCACAGTCGTAATTCCATTTTTTGCCGCCGGCCTGTTGGCGGTCTTACCGCCACTTTAACACCGACCGCCAGGGTTGTAATGACCACCATAGTCTCTACCAAATAAGGCATTATGGAAGGTAAGTAACTTCACCGACGATGATTTAGATGATGATTAACTTCGTTTGGTATCAGTTTGCCGGAACTGATGTTGCTGCTTGGCCTTGTGTACTCAGAATGTTGCTTTTGGAATGTTCTGGTGGGCATTTTATCTTTGTGCCATGAGACACTTACATTTTCCTTCACTTTACACACCGTAACAAAATGATTTTCTTCTCCACAGCCTTTACATATCCGCCCAATTGCAGGACATTTTCCTTCCTGTGAGAATGAAAATCCATACTTAAAACATAACTTCTTTTTACGTGTAGACATCACTTTGTGGCCTTCAGTCTTTTGCTTCTGCTTACTTTTCTCATTCATCACTGATTTGCTGTGGGTATCTCCGGCCTCCATGTCAGCAGCTTGTCTTTCAGCATGCTCCTCACTTCTGGCAGCCATCAGCCCTCACTCCAAATTAAGAGTTTCTATCAGCATTCATTGGCTGAATTAATCTGACAAGCACCCATCAGTAACTTCTTCGTCAATAAAATCATTGAACGTACAGTGTTTGAGTGCATTGAGTCTTTCCCCAAATTCATTGATAGTTTGTTTCGCCAACACTTTGACGTTCTTGACTGAAAATATATTGTTCATAATCAACGTTTGGTGCTGGATTACACTTGAGATTCAAAGCATCTTTGATCTGATGGTATGTGATTTTTCATCAGTTCTCAGCATTTTCTTTATGACTTTTTTGACACCATCATCAGCAAGAATTTTGAGATACTTGATAATCTCTGTTATCAATTCTCAAGTGCATCAATGAAGTCCTCAAATGTCTCTATCCAAGCAGTCCTTCTGTTGTCAACACTTTGCTTTTTTGAGGTATCGGAAGGTGGTTTCAGTAAGGTGGCAGCATTATATCTGTTCATTTGAGTGGTTGGCATTGAGGGTAGAGCTCTTTCAGATGCTGTTGGCTGTCCAATAGAATCTGCATCATCACCAAGACCGGACGATGCACCAGCCTCCCAGTCATCCAGGACAGTCTTTGTGGTTTTGACCTTCTTGGTCTCCATTGGAGCCCCGTCACTTGTGGAGTCCTCTGGTGTTATTCTGAGCCGCCATCTGGCAACTTTGGTGGTGTGCCACTTAAGGTATTGGACATCTCAGTGAGCATAACCCCAGAGCTTCTTCTAGGGTCTCCCCAGTGCTGAGGTCACAGTGTTCCACTTATCAGGACTCTGGTAAGTTCAACAGCAGTATGCTTCCTTTTTACATGTTCCGTTAGACACTGCTTCTCCGTGCAACTTTCTTTGGTGACTCGTAATTATCTTGGATTTCGCTTTGTAAACCTTGTTGTGTTTGTTTTCAGCATTAACGCTCAGTGCAAGGTATAACTCTATTTTGCATGGCAGCGTGGTACCTTTTAGTACGGCCTTGGTCATGGTTTCTTGACCAATGATGCATAGGCTTCTCAGTGAAGCTTTCTTTATCTTCAAATTCTTCACACTGGCTGGAGTTGCACTTTGACTCCACATACAGCAACTGCCGACTCGGCACATCGACAAAGGCACCCACGGCACGCATGAGCAGTTTGCTTGGATTACTGCAAACTCTCTGGGAGAGCACTGTCATTCTTCAGGTTACTTATCCCCGATCTTGTCCTCCCCAGCCTGGTTACCACACACGGAGCTGTAAATTGCACATCTTTATTCTTCTGCGGGCAACTGACCTCTTAACATTCTAAACCAAGCTTTCATTGCATTCTATTTTAGCGATTATGTCACACTGCTTTTGGAGTCCGTTTAGAGACAAAAAGTGTTCTGCTATAAAACTTGAAAGACACTACAGGTATGTCCAAACAAACTTTTGTTCCTTTACGTTGAAAAAGCTGATGGCTCAAATGGGCTCCCCTATTGCCACATACTGTAAGCTATTGGGAGCAGAAGCAAAATGTGAATGACACATGACAAGATCATTGGATGAAGATGCCTGACCAGAAGCTCCTGTCTGTCTGTAACTATCCATGTTATATATATGTATTTTGACTGTGTTTTGTTTTTGGAAAACATGAAGCTGAAAAGATAGCTAAAGCTGCCAGAGACCAGACGTAAAAGAGGACAAATTGAAATTCACATGGTGCAAATGGACTTCATTGAACAGTTCTTTCACTTTCCAAATGCCTAAGATGGGGCTAAATTTGAAGCAGACCAGTTTTTATGGCTATCCCAGTGAAGCAGGTGCTTTTCCTTGTTCTGTGAAATTTCGAATGTTGAGTTGTTAGGCTGCACAAATCCTGCCAGGTTTTATATTGCGAAATGGAGGCAAAAACGTGTGGTATTTTCTCAAATCTTATAATCCATATTTGGATACAAATTCCAGTTTGCACTTGAATCCGGGTGAGCCCTAACTATAAGAGTAGATGGATGTCTGTTACCAGCAAAATAAGAACTAAAGAAAATATCCATTAAAAAAACTCTACAAGAGTAGAAAATTCAGTAGCATAAGCAATAGATTATGCCTTGTTTGCTGATCAGATTGTATAATTTGCTAAACACAAGGCTTAGAACTTCAACATTTTCTCCATACTCTGTTTTCTTTGGGGAAGGATTTTACAATAAGATATTTAATCAACATGTGACTTATGGCGAAACGTGCTTATATGGGCTACCCTTTTCCATGACTTAATTTCAAAATCATATGTTGTATTAACCTCATTAATATCACAGTTTAAAACTAGAAAAAAACAATTTTGTATCAAAATGATAACATAAGTCTCCATAGTGAAGTCTTTGTTTCCCTCCAAATGGTCCCTTAGTATTGGTAATAGATCTTCATTGTTAACTCTCTCTAATGAGCTCGTTTTATCTACCACAGAAAGATACAAAGATGAGGACCCACTGAAATTCAAACGTGTTCATGTGAAGCACAGTTTCGTGGAGTAGAAGCAATAGTCTGCTTTGCTGAGAGACTGGCAAAGCAATGCACACACAATTAACCTTACCTTTCACCAGTATTAGTAGGCAGATATAATTAACATCCAGCTGCATATTTTCCTTTCTTTAATGGCCTTTCTTAATGCACCATGGAATGCTATAACATAAACCCATTGGATTGTCTTGTAAAGCTGGTGAGTTCTAAGCCATTTAAAAGTATTTAACTTGTACAGGCAGTATTGCTCTGTAGCCAAAATGTGTCAATGATTATCGTCCCCTTTGCACTCACTACAGTTGGTCTTATTTATTACAAGTCATTCTATATTAATGTTCCCCCATAATTCATCTAGCTAAATTAGGTTACTTGACTGAACAAGGATGCAAATTTCGTTTTAGTGCTTCTGTCTTATTTCTCTGTAATACATTGTTTCAAAATGTCTCATGAAATAATTCTACAAAATACTGTTTAATTGTATGGTCTAATGTCAAGATAGGGTACAATTTCACTGCAACAGGCTTGTTGATAAGATTAATCACCTAACACTTGAGGCCACTATAAGATGCAAGCTAGAACCCCTCTTAGGTAGGTTACAGGGTGAGATTTGGCTTGATCTATTATTTCTGTGTCACTACTACTTTTAAATGATGACTCCCATGTCCTCGTGGGATACCCCATGTTCCAGACCGTGATTTCCTTCTACAAACCATTAACATCTAGAAAATTAGTTGAGTTGATTCAGTTGAGGTGAACCAGGAATCCAATGTGATGGTAAATAAAATCCCAGGGTTGGAGTGTAGTTCCAGATGACATGAAGTCATCTGGTAACCTTATTTTAGCTGTAGTGTTGTAGCTTACAACATGTACCAAAATATCTGTTTTGGAGTAACAGCCTCAAGAGTATACACAGTTTAATGAGAACTAATTCGTAAACTGTATCATACTTTTTCCTTAATCACAATGGTGTGCTTTTTGTCTATGCTTAGCTTAAAACCTGCGTGCATTTTTGAGACTAAGAACTCCTATATGAACCTTTTAATATTTTATCTGAAAACTATTAATGCCTCTCTAGGGATATGGATGTTCCCTGCATCACTGAAAGCAGGACAAATGACCCCCTCCCCCCTTAAGAAATCTAACTTAGATGCAAATGACTTTTAGAGCATTAGACAAGTATCAAAACTGCTGTTCTTTGACATAAGAATCAAGAGAGATGTTCCTTCACAACTTATAACACACATTTTGCATTGTAAACTCTTAAACTCATTCGAGTATGGATATCACTGCAAATTTATCATGAAGACTACCACCATTGAAGTGCCGGGACTTTGCTGTGAGAAGTCATGAATGATAGAAATGCATGCATACTGATACTTTGAGCTCTTTCGACAGCATTCCGTACTCCAGACCACTACTCATTGCTTCAGATTCTGAACTCAGGAATGGGAATAGACGATTGTTCCTCTATTCAAGATCCTAAGTGGGAATGTGGTGTTCCTGGAGGCTCTGTCCCTTCACCTGATTCTAAACATTGAACTCCAGGCCACAATGTTTCACGTTAAAGATATCCTCATTCATCAGTATGCCGGTGACTCTCTGCTTTACCTTTCGGTTTCAGGCCCATCCAGTTTAACAAACCTCAAGTATTCTATCATAGAATAATTAACTAGATATCATCCTCTCACACTCTCCAGCAGTGCCCACCACTTCATCCGTGTGTGAAATCACTCAGCTTGCTTATAGACCAAAACCTCTCTTTAAGTTACCACATCACCAACCTGACAAAATGTGCTTCTTCCCAAGTACATCTACTTAGGAAGCTGAAATACTCACACTGACTTCAGCTCATCAATAGAGGTTTTTTGTTTACTTAATCCTCTGGACAGAGGAAGTCCAATCCTTGTAAATCTTGAAAAATACTCAACTGGACTTCTTTGAGCTATTCTTCTTGTAGCTGGCAGGCTGGTTACAGGATCAAAAAAAATCTGATCACACTCCGTCATTCTTAGAAATAGTCATTAGCTTCCGCGTGAAGATAGAATTGAATTCTAGATAGTGTGGATTAACCACAAAATAATACACAACACTGCATCTGTTTAAAGATACTTTTGTGGAGGGTCAACAGGGAACTAGAGGCAGAAACGGTCCAGTGGTTGAAATTCCAAAAATTAAAAACTGCAAGACTTCTACGTAGGCCTTCTCTTGCCTACATCTGAGACTGTGGACGTCCGCCCCAGAGTATATCACACTATACTGACCTATTTCCATTGAGAAAGAATCTCACAACACATTTCTTCAGACTTTAACTCACTAATTAATATACCCCACCTTGCCAAGTCAACTCATTCACTATAATCCAGGTCTTATGAAATCTGCCATATGCCACTGTCATCTGTGTGTTTTACCACTGTCTGTTACTTCCCGTCTATTTTTTTTCACTTAAAGGCATGTTTTCTGGATACTACTGATTATCAGTTTTGGCAACTATGCTTTCTGAAAATAAGGTCTTGCCCTACGCTGTAGCCGCCTCCAACATATACTTGTTCTTCATATTGGTTCCCCGAGCTGTGAGTTATTAAGATATTCATGGGTGCAGCTGAGGTTATCTAACTCCACTGCAACAGTTTGCGTTGGCGATTGTGAGTTTAGTTTTCGTGTGTAGAACACTACATTTCCTCAGACATGGAACAGTAGGATCCAGCTAGGGCGTTTACGGGGAAACACTATGGGAATGGAATGTGCCATGAAGAATAAATATGCGTGCTCCGTTGTGCTCTGCAAAATGTGCCAATTTGAAAGTTACTGTGTACTACATTTGTTTTTAGGTGCATGTGTTATTTTTTGTTGATGACATTTCCTTTTTTTGTTTGTTTCTCCAACTTTTTCTGTTTATTGAGATATGATTATGCTTAATTTGCGGTCTAGCTTTAGATGAACGAGTACAAAAGCACTTCAGCAAAGATGTGCGTCACCAGAGTAATGAGATCTTTTGTTCTCTCCCACTAGCATTTCGCAGAGACTCTGGGAATCCAGGCCGGAGAAGCCGGCTTGTTTATAAATGGTCTGCAAATTGACTTGGAAATTCAAAATCCTTTCAGGTAAGTGCTGCATTGCACTGTTAAATAACGCTCACCATGGAATTATGTGGTGTACATGTACATTTGTAATATGTCAAGTCCCGTGCAATCACGTTTCACAGCACGTCTCGTGTCCTAAGATTACAGATTAGTCCAGACGTTCTGTTTTGTGTATATATTAGGAGAATAGTTTACGATGATCTTGTTTCAGATAGGCAGTCTCACTTTTCTGTTTCATTTAAATGTATGGCTGGACAGGCCTTTTATTCCACCAGGCATTTCTCCCCTGGTGGGCTGCCTGGAGCCCTTGGCGGCAGGTTTTTATAACCCAGGGCCGCTCCTGATGCCTCTCTCCCGTTCCCCAGCTCCCAGAGGAACCACCTGGAGGCTTCAAGAGAGGGAGGGTGGCGGGAAATGATCGAGAAAGCAATCAGAGAGTGAAGAGGAAGAGAGACTGGGTCCTGATTACGACCTAGGTGGAGGGGATTACTCTGTCCCAAATGTGGCAGATATCCTGCCAAATTACGAGTCCATTATATCCTATGGACAGGGCTGGCTTTTGGGCTGTGCGAACGGTGTGACCGCATCGGGCGCCGACCTCAGGAGGGCGCTGGGTTTAGGAATAACTTCAGAAACTTGCGATTTAAAAGCACCTACTGAAAACTTCCTTGTACGTTTAGCCTTCAAGAAACAATTAAAATGTCAAGATACCTACTGTGATTAATGTTCCTGCTAGGGAGAGAGATGGGAGCTTTGCCTAGTGGCAGCTTTGACTCAACATAAAGTACCATAGAGGGTTAATATGCCTGCTGCAAAAAACAGAACTATGGGGCATATTTAAGAAAAGTGGTGCTGCACACTTTGCGGCACCACTTTTCTTGCACCCTAACCCCCCCCAAAGCCACCATGTGTGCGTCATATTTAAAATATGGTGCACCATGGTGGTATTTAGGGGACTAGTTTAGGATTTTTTTACACTAGTCCACCGCTTTGCTGGATTAGTGTCAAAAATGTTGAAGCTAATCCTGCAAAGCACCCAGAGGGCCAGTGTAACCAATGGAAGCCTCTGCATTAAAAGTGCCGGAAAAAAATGAAACGTCATTTTTTGGCCCCCCTAACAGGGGGAATGCCCCCTTTGCATACATTATGCCTAGCGCAGGCATAAGTTAGCACAAAGGATTACAAAGTTGTGCAATGCATTTTTTGCCTTCTAACGCCACATTATCTTTTTAAAAATTACACTAATGTGGCGTTAGAATGGCACTAGGTGCTCTTAAATATGCCCCTTTGGGACATATTTGGAAAAAGTGGCGCTGCACCAGTGTTTTTGGCTTTCTAACACCACATTAGTGTAAAAAATATGACACTAATGTGGCGTTAGAATGGCACTAGGAGCTCTTAAATATGCCCCTATGGCAGTGCTTAATGTGTGTTTGTTGTTACCGGTGCGGAGCACCAGCACTTATTTTTGAGGGCCAGCGCTTATTTTTCTGCCTCAAGCATTTACTGCGAGAAAAAGACACATATGGGAAAGGCGGAGGAAGAAAAAAATGAAAAAGGCGTCACAATGGGAGAAAGCAGAAATCCGTAACAGTGAGCTGAAGGGGCAGGTAGTGCCTGTAAATGGATTGAAGAGGCCCGAGATGGCTTCAGGATTACGCTGCCTCTGTATCCCGTGTTCACACATTTAATTGCAGCAGCCGCGTGTTTAAGAGGAGGGCTTTGGGCACCAAATTAAGCACTGCCCTATGGGGCATATTTGAAAAAAGTGGCGCTGCATACAGTGCTGCACCACTTTTCTTGCGCCCCTTAGCACCTCTCTTAACGCCACCATATGTGCGTCATATTTAAAATATGGCGCCCCATGGCAGTAGTTGGAGGACTAGCCTCAGAATTTTTTATGCTAGTCCGGCACTTTGCAGGATTAGCATAAAAACTTTTGACGCTAATCCTGCAAAGCACCCAGAAGCCCATTGTAACCAATGGAAGCCTCCTTTTAATGCCTGCTCTGAGCAGGCGTTAAAAGTGCTGGAAAAAAATGACACATTTTGGCGACTTTTTGGCCCCCCTAATGGGGAATGCCCCCTTTGCGTACATTGTGCCTGGCGCAGGCATAATGTAGCGCAGAGGGTTACAAAGTGGCGCAGTACATGCATTGCGCCACTTTGTAAATATGACGCAGCGTTTTTGTCCTTCTAACGCCACATTATCTTTAAAAAAATTACACTAATGTGGCGTTAGAATGGCACTGGGTGCTCTTAAATATGCCCCTATGGGGCATATTTGGAAAAAGTGGCGCATCACCACTTTTCTTGCGCCCCCTTAAGGCTCCCCTAATTCCACAGTGTGTGCTCTGTATTTAAAATATGGCGCAACATGACAGTAGTTAGGGGACTAGTGTCAGAATTTTTGACGCTAGTCCAGCGCTTTGCAGGATTAGAGTAAAAAATGTTGATGCTAATCCTGCAAAGCACCCAGAGGCCCATTGTAACCAACAGACGCCGCCTTTTAACGCCTGATCTGAGCAGGAGTTAAGTGCTGGAAAAAATGACGCAAAGAAATCTGTCAGATTTCTTTGTGCCATTTGTTTTGGTCCCCTAACAGGGGAATGCCCCCTTTTCGTACATTATGCCTGGCGCAGGCATAATGTAGCGCATAGGGTTACAAAGTGGCGCAGTGCATGCATTGTGCCACTTTATAAATATGGCGCAGCGTTTTTGGCCTTCTAACACCACATTATCTTAAAAAAATTACACTAATGTGGCATTACAATGGCACTAGGTGCTCTTAAATATGCCTCTATGGGGCGTATTTGTAAAAAGTGGCACTGCACCACTTTTCTTGCTCCCCTTAGCGCTCCCCTAATTGCACCATGTTTGTTCTGTATTTAAAATACAGCACAGCATGACGGTAGTTAGGGGACTAGTGTCAGAATTTTTTACGCTAGTCCAGCGCTTTGCATGATTAGCATAACATTTTTTGAAGCTAATCCTGCAAAGCACCCAGAGGCCCATTGTAACCAACAGATGCCTCCTTTTAATGCCTGCTCTGAATAAGAGTTAAAAGTGCCAGGAAAAAATGACGCAAAGAAATCGGTCAGATTTTTTTGCCCCATTTATTTGGCCTCCCAACAGGGGAATGCCACCTTCGCATACATTATGCCTGGCGCAGCCCTAAGGTAGCGCAAAGGGATACAAAGTGGCACAATGCATGCATTGCGCCACTTCATAAATATGGCGCAGCGTTTTTGTCCTTCTAATGCCACATTAGCATAAAAAAATGACCCTAATGTTGCGTTAGAATGGCGCTAGGGGCTCTTAAATATGTCCCTATATTTTATGTGGCTAACTGAGTGGATTAGTAAAGCCAGCCTTTACAAGTGCTTTAATACACAATGTATGTGAAAGGGGAGAGATGAGGGTCACATTTGCCAGGTGGTAGAGAGTGAAACCGAGGAGGAGGTCATGGGGTGGGGGGGGGCACAATAAACTGTCGGACAGGGCGCCACCAGTCCTAAATCCGGCCCTGCCAATGGAACTCGTAATACTGCGGGCGGGATATCCGTCACATTTGGGGCAGAGTAATCCCCTCCGCCGAAGTCGTAATCAGCCCCAGAATGGATATGTGGATGGAAAGAGAGAGAGAGTAGCAAACATACGAAGGGAGTGAGGCTGGCTTGAGCATTTTTACAAGCCTGCTATTGGTTCCCCATACCAGCTCGGGTTACGCCTTACTACTTAGAAGCATTTGAGAACTTTGTCGGCCATATTGAAAACACAACTTAGAGAGTAGTCTTGGATTTCTGATCCGGGCGTAAAATGACACAGATGTCGGAATTTTAAGTATTGGGTTTTACGCAATCAATCAGTCAATCAATCAAACATTTGTTAAACTCACTACTCACCCGATAGGGTCTCAAGGCCTATTGGGGGGGGTGGGCTACTGCTCTAATAGCCAGGTCTTGAGACGCTTCCTGAAGGTCAGGAGGTTCTGGGTGAGAAGTAGGTTGATGGGGAGGGAGTTCCAGGTCTTGGCGGTGAGGTGCGAGAAGGATCTGCCGCCGGTTGTTGTACGGTGGATGCGGGGGACGGTGACGAGGGTGAGGTTGGCGATGCGGAGCTGGCGTGTCGGGACGTAGAAGTTGAGACGCTTGTTGAGGTAGGCAGGACCGGGGTCGTGGAGAGCCTTGTGCACATGGGTCAGCACTCACACTGTAATTATGAGGTGTGCTAAACTCTGCATTTGCACAATATTCGCCAATTCAGTTTCAGAAAGTCACCCCTGCTAAAATTTACCTGGGGGAAAAATGCCCTATAGTTCCCTGGAAATGCAAACTGCTGTACAGGAGGCACTGAATGCCGCATGTTCTTCCTGTTTCTGAGTCTGAAATCTGTATTTGAGTATTTTACCGGCCTTGATAAATTCATCACTCCAATGTGTTCGTTTTAACCGGGTCCCAGAAATACCTTGTTTCACTCCACCATTTGATATTGGTGCTTGTAAAAAGGGCAGTTGAGCTTTGTCTCGATTTCACCCATTACTGTGGCTTAAAACCACTGTAACCATCTTCCTCAGCGTTATTTCCGGGACATGTAAAATTTTATTTACTGGCCAGCCTGGCTGCCGAAGTACACTGTTTTTACTTAAAATTGTAATCGGTGGGTTCACAGTAAGCAAATGATGGAAGGGCTGTATGGCAATGAGGTACTGACTACAAAGCTTCGTTATGTAAAATTAGGGTACAGTGTTTCTTGTAATTATTTGGTGTGGTTTTTTTGTGTTTTTTTTTTTTTTTAAGTAGGCAGTGTCGTAAGTTCATATAACTATTTATTTCGGATAGGAAAATTAGAATTACACAGTCAGCATTGTTATTTCTATTAACAGCACTCAGTATTAATTACGTAATTTCCGTTTTTTTATTACATTTTAAACGTATGAAACCAGATTGTGTAGATGCATTTCCCTGCTTTTCATGGATTTTCAACTCGGTTATTATAGAATAAACTTTCGATACTGTTGCTCAGAGTAAGGCGAGGAAACATTTCCTGTAGAATAACGTTCTGAATTTTTAATGCGGTTGTAGTGACGTTTATTTTCGCCAATCACATAATTCTTGTCTTCAAACAGTGTGATTTCGGCATGTGCCTTTCATTCCGAGAGTAAATGATAAAGGGCCATTCAGTATTTCTGTACTTATTAATTATTGATTGCGTGGTTTACCTGTTTGTTCAGTGGTTGTGTTTTTTTCCATCAGCATTTTAGAAACCCTGAAAATGGAGGGCAAGGGGATGCATGGCCTTCATGACCTGGGAATCCAAGGCGATGACCTCAACAAGCTCATTCGATTGCAGGTGCACCCTGCTGAGGAGAGTTACGCTTTAGACATTCGCCACTCTTCCATACGTGTAAGTACCCATTGTTGACACCCTGTTTTTGTTTTATTCCTTGTCATCTTCACTGTCTGTCATGAGGAAAATTGACATTGGGTATCTTATTGTCGCCGATGTTATTCAGTATTTAACTTCGGATAGAAGTGGCTTTGAGACATAACTAGCTCTCGGAATATTTCCATCCCACTATTGGACTCAAACATATCAGAGTAGATGCCTTCTCAAGATGGAATGTCTCCTTTCACTGTCGGTCCTCATGTTCTCGCACACTTTCTGCAGTGCCTATTTAAAAAAGCTTTGTCCTAGCTAAACACAGTCCATTAAACAAAGTTTTACCTCGGCAAAAATTGAGGTATAAATTCCAGTGGTTAGAGAAGACAAGGCCGGAATGATGTGGTGTGATGTAAAGTGGTATGTAGATTAGAGGGAATGCATGCTCAAATAGAAATCTCTGCAGAATGCTTGACCAGCTGACACAAGTCAGATTCACACGCTCTCTTTGGAGCTCAGATGCTAGGTGGGGGAAAAGTCCACTGAAACAAATAATCTCAGATTAGAATACAGAATTTGCTATGTGGCCCACAATAGTAAAATGTACAGATGGAGACCAAGGAACATAAAGAGGAAAACTGCTTAACTCAAAACCTTGAATCTATTCTAGACATACTACAAAGAACAATTGGGCAGTGAGCAGGTTGCTTTCTGGAAGCCAGAGTAAGTGCCACATGTCAACTTGCACATTACGGCCAGACACATCTGTGTTTTTTAATGCAAGCCTGTGGGTGTCTCTTTTATGATAGGTGTCCTCCTTACCAAACTTCCTGTTGTCTCTGACCTGTACAGACTTCCGAAATCCCACTCATGATCTGCTCTACAAGCAGGCTGCCACCATGTCCATAGAACTATCATAAAGTACACTGTTCCAAAAAGAGAGTATTACTTGATCAAAAGGCAACTGTAATCAAGAGCTGGGGAGCCCTCACACACCCAATAGGATGTCAAGCTTCATCACTGGGCACGCTCCTCATCAGACTGGCACTGCAATGTCTGACGGGCCACCCCTTAAAAAAGGTGGTGGTACTTAGCCAAAGATTGGTTACCTATGATGACTACAGACTATAGATGCATACAGGAGAGAGAGAAAAAAGAGATAACATTGGCTCAAAACCATACCCATCAAATTTAATACTTCAGAAACAGGTTTAGGCCAAGATAAAAAAATGAGAGTGGGAGTACTTGTGGAGATAATGCTCAACTGCACTCTAATAGAAGGAAGTGGGAAATGTCCCAGATCCTATGATGTCAGGTCGACATGTTTTACATCTAGATGGTCTCAAAGGATCCAGTGACGCTTCATCAGGACCACAAATATCACTTATCCTACGTAATTACCCAAAGGACCTAATTTGGAATATAGGAAAGTAAGTACTGGTCGGTCACTTACTCATGTAGGCTGCGCATCATGGTCAGTCTAGTCAGCAAGTCGCCCTGTGAAGAGAACACAGTTATACATGTGGAAAAAGTATGCACAAGCAAGTGTAGTTAGAGTGAAAGTAAAAAGGAAGAAACTGTGATGTTTTAGCTCGTCCCATGTGTAGTAATAGGAGGAATAAGTCGCTTACCGTCCCATCCTAAGGTACGGGCTTCCTGGGAGTACGCCTGTACTTTATGATAGTTGTATGTTGTATTTTGGGAGAGTGTACACTGGACCAGTAATCTCCCTGTTCCCCCCTTTGTTTTGTTGCCACCATGTCCAGGCAGAAGTACTTGCAAAGCAGTTGTTTGAAGGAGTTATTTGCCTCTTAAGAGTCCATGCTGGTGACTGATCATATGTTACTCTAGTGTTATCTTTGTACAGAGATAACACTAGAGTAACACAATACCAGTTGGCAGAGAGAGGTGGGAGTGTGGCACTGGAACCAAAAGTTTAGAGGCTGGGCAGACACATTAGTGACATCTAACTGGGCCTGGCCGTAAAGTGTACCTCTGATGGAACTCAACCAGCAGGGTATTAGTTCCACTTCCTCGAGACAAAGGGAGTAACCTTTGGTGAATTATGAAAGGCATTAGCTCCATAGGGACAGTATTTCTAGAGGGTTAAAACTTAAGAGGTTTCCCGGTGGTGAAGCCATTTGGGTGCCAATATGGTTAATGTTCTTGAGTGCTCTGGCACAGGTCCAATCCTGGGCTAGACAGAGGCATTGGAACCCAAAGATGGGCTCCTGTATGTTTAGTTACTGGTGTCAGAAACAGCTGCCCAACCAAAGAGTGTGCCTTGATGTCTCGGGACCCAAGAGAACAAGTGATCTGCCAGCCCCCTTTTGGTACCAGAGGTATAAAAGATGGTGGCAAGCAACAAGGCCTCTTGGAGTGTTTAGTGTTCCACAGTGTAGGCTGCAGCACTAGAAGTAGAGATGAGGTGTTATTATAGTAGGCAGGGAGAGTCAGATATGGGCGCTGTGGTAGTCAGTAAAGGAGTATTGTGTTATGCCATCGTGCTGACCAGAAGCTCCTATCTGGACAGAGGAGTAGATTGCATCAGATGGAGCAGAGTGCAGCTCTGACACAGGGCTGTTGAATGGAATTCCTGCAGCATGAAAGGAGACCAGCTACAGGAATCTGTGTGTGACAGAAGTTACCTCTTTCAGACAGCTCTCAGTTAGAATTCAAGGAGCTGGTCAAGGCAAACACTTCATCTGGCTTTGCATCAGACCACTCTCTAGTAGAAATTGTCACCCTGCTTTACCACATCAACTGCCTCTGCAACAAGAAACATAACAACTCACAAATGTTTCCTTCTGAACACAAGACGTCCTACAACAGGCTGATTGCTAATGATCTATTCCTGCGAAAACTGAAAGAGCTTCCCTTTCCAAAATTTTCAACTTCAATTAATGTACTCTCTTCCCGTCCAGTAGTGCTGTTGCCAGGCAGAGGAACTGATTCCACAATGATATCCACTTGAAATGATTTGAATTTGACAGTGAACAGGAACAGGATGGTATCACTATTGCTGCTTGATCTCATAGCAGATTGTTATGCTGTCCACCACCAGACTGTACTACATAGACTAAAAGAGCTGTACACACACACAAGTATTCTGAACTAAATCTCCTCCTACCTCCAAGGTAGGCATAGTAGAGTCTTACTACCCTTTTAAGCTCAACTGCTGTGACTACACACTTTAGAGTTCTCAAAGCCTCATTCATCTCCCCACCATCTCCCAGCTTCTGTTAAACCTCTACCACACCCAATTTGCAAACCTGATCAGCTCCTTAATTGTAATTTGCTACTGTTAATCAGATGACACACACATAATACGGAAACTGGTAAAAACCTATAGATCTAGAGTTGTCCAGACCTGACCACTGTTTTTCTGCCATTGATGAACCTTAATTATCTTAAATGGAACTTCTCCAAAACCAAGATCCTGACTTGTGGACAATGGAATAGCTATCCTCCTGCAACCACTTGACCCATTTAACTGTAGACTCTCACTATAAATATAAAAAGAATTAAGAAATCCCAAAGTGATTAGGTGTAGAGCAGAATTCTGTGAGTTTTGGCCCCAAATGAGACACTCATAAAGTATAAGCAACATTAGTACATAACCATGCGCAGTGGACGTTGACGTAAGCCAGGTCCTGCGCCCATACCACCATGGGTAACCACCCCTTTGGCTATGTGCCATCTCTGAGCCTTCAAGTGACTCAAGTCACAAGATGTGCCTTCTATGCATTGTGACTATTCTGATGCATATTCCCACACCTAGGGTACCAGCAGAAACTATAGGCCATTATCACTCTTGAGATGTTGAGTGTGGAAAGCAAAAATGGCCTGCACCTTGGGGCACCACTCCATCTACTCTGCAAATTCCAAGCAACATAAAATGCTGCAGGAAGACAGCTCTATATTTTTGTAGATGGGACTGCATCACTAGCACTTCAAGTGCTTCAGCGACTACCCAAGTCTTGTTTCTCTGTTGTTAAGATGTGCATACTCACATGGCCATCCAAATTAAAAGCCATGTTGTCCCTACAAGGTATATTCAAAATACTCAGAAAACAGAACTGCACTAGTCTAGCCCTTCCACTACCATCTCATCCTAGAAGAAAAACTGTGGTAGAACAAGGGTCCTAGAACAGTAGAAAAAACCTTGAAACTCCCCACAAGCAAACAACTGCCAACTGACTTTTAGAAAGGAAGTAAAAATGTATCTCTTCTGTAACTAAGGAAGCAGAAGAACTCTGATGACTTTGCTTGAAAAAAAACACTAATTAACCTTTGAGAGCAGTCCCAAGAAAGACAGTGCATCTACAAGAATGACTTAAATACCGCATTTGCCCTAATTTACCAGTCCATGCCATTAACTACTATTTTCCTCCTGGGTAGTCACTGGCTGCTTGTAACCTTCTGAGGCTGCGGTTGTCTTATGTGCAGATAACTGTAACCTCTTCATATGTGTAGCCACTCTCCATCTCAGGGTGTCGAATACGATGTCCCATCTATCTTGACTTAGTGTAGGGTTGGGATTTCTCTCATGTCACTTCTGGATAGTCCCTAAACAGCATTACATGTGGGAAACTGTAACCTCTGCATATACATAACCACACCTCCTAACTCCTGAGCTGTTCTAGATCATTGTGAAGGTGAGATATGCCCTGTGCATGAAGGGGGTTGTTATCTGTCACTTCTGGGTGGGCATATTGAGTATTAGTGAACTCTCTCTTCAAACCAGCTGTGGTGGCCACTTTTATGCCTTGCATGCCATGCGTTGGGCATGGAGTAACCCTTTTACGTTTTAAACTACTAATCTGGTCACCTGCAAAAAGCACAAGCCTTATGTATCACTCCTCCAACACTCTGAAACGACACCTAAAGAACGTCCATTGTGATTGTGCCTCTCCTCTGCAGGAGGTCTCCTAGTCACTCCTAGGTGGGCCTCCGATGCTTGCTTTTGATGGATGTCTTTAAACAGCTCCACACTGTGTGTTCCTTATTTATCTCTCTAGAGAGTATATAGCTCATTTGTCATGACTGTTGTATCGAGCAAATGACTGGGCTGCATCCAGCAAATGACTAGGCTGCTCTGCTGTCACTCTGAGAGGATTACATGGAGACCTGCATAGAAATGCTCAAAAATGTGTCAGTGCAAAATGTGTACTCTTAATCTCTCACTCCTCTCCTTATTACATTGTTATGTGCTGGGACCTAGTACTGGATAAGAGAAGCACTCTGGTCACACTTGAATGACACCAAAATGCCTCCCAAATAGGCCACACTGCAATTCAACAGCCTTTCAAGAAAGCACTCCCACATGATTTAGCATGCTACCCATCTGTTAATACCACTCTGCTCCTCACCAAGGAAATAACTGTGTTACACAAAAACAACTACAGTAACAAAATATATTTGCATGGCAGTTGATGGTAAGAAGACAGCCATCTTTGTAAATGTGTTCATATTCTTCACCACGTATTTGATGCTACACGTCATTTCTTCTCACCTTAGGTCACTTTCAGTGATTTGCTAACGCCAGTGTTTTCAAGTGCCGTCCTTGATTCAGTGATGTAAATTGTGGGCATGTTAGGGTCAATTTGTGAAAAATATAGCGTACAACAGTTTTTTTTTTTTTTTTGGGAGCTTAAAGTAGCTAGGGGCCATATGTGTGAACACATTTTCCCATAGACACAAAATGGGTAAAACCCTTTGATACATCTGGCCCTATATGTTTTCCTCACTGTGGTCTGTGTGATGCTTAAACCCGATGGCAATCGTAGTGAAAGTGGTAGGACAACAAGATTTATTAAAATATTTTAAACACTTGATAATAATGGGTCTTGTAAAGACACCATATTTCATTATTTTGTTTATCAATGATTTGCAGGCTTTAGTGGAATCCAATTAAGAAACAATCTGCGGTGATAAATGACATGTGTTCCCTTAATGGAATAAGATTTGAAAAAGAAAGGAACCTCAAGAGATGCAAAACTGCCTTCATATTGAAATGTGTAATGAAAATGGTATTTAAACACACTTTAATTGCTTGTTTATTTTTGGTACGAGGGCTGTGAGCTCCCTAATGTGCAGAGGAGTCGGTGCTAAAAATATGTTTCATATTTAGGATTCATATGCCATAGGAGTAGTTGCTGATACTTAAGATATGGTAATTATCAACATTAATGTAGATTATGAAGAAGAAGCAGAAACTATCATATTCATGTACTATTTCTCACCTACCCTCACATACGTATTATTAAAAAAAAAGTATGCACGTGATATAACCTATTATTCCAAAATAAAATTACAAATTTAGAGGAACTCCTATAAACAAATAAACAATAATAAAAGTCCACTTGTGCCACAATCAAAACTTGTTAATTTTCTTTAGGTCCCTGGAATGATGATAGTTACTTTAGAAGTGACTGACAAACTGCAGTGTCCAACCACCAGGCTAGTTATTCAGGTGATACAGCAGTCGTCTCCAAGCCCTGCTCTGTCAGATGCCTGAGGACCTTCCTCTTTCCATCATTACGTGTACAGATGGGTTTGGGGATAGCATGCGTTCTTCCATCATGACTTTGTGAGGTTAAACGCATTCATTACAGGTGAAAAGTCAATTTCCACAGACAGGCTACCACTGTTGATTCCAGCTACCTCTGCAACCACACCCCCTCCCACCTAGAGCCTCCACCACCCCACTGGTGGACTGGACAGTCTCCAGGCACACAACCCATGCATGCATGCACTACGTGACGTTTCCTTGATCATCCACAACACACTAGGATCAGGCCCAGAACCATTACTGTTGTTATTGCTTTGACCACCTATGATTGCTAACTTCATATTCATCTTGTGCTCAGATGGCATATCCGTACACTTTATTAAATCACATTGTATCTTTTGCATACTTAGCTTGAAATGTGTAGCAACTGGCGTTACATATACTGGATTAGAGATTGGTCCTATCCCTTTTTGTTCCTTTATCTTATTTTTATGTCTTTGGTATCCAAGCGCTACCTGATATTGTTGTCAACTGATGTTAAGCAAAGCATTGTCCACAAAATGAAAACTCCAATAAATATTTGTTTAAAAAAAAAAGTTATTGGTGAAAAGTTAAGAAACCTATAATTTGTGTTTGAGTTGAAAAAAGTAGTCTTTACTGGCAGCCAAGATTTGCAGAGGCCAAGAGAAGTCTGAATCCATGATGATTTTGAAGTTTTCTTATCACTGTCATTGGTGTGGAGCAGAATTCAGTGAATTTTGACCACAAAATGGATACTCATAAGGGAGAAGCCACATTAGTAAGTAGCCAGGCCCTGCGCCCATCCCACCCTGGGTAGCCAGTCCTTTGGCCATGTGCAGCAGGTGTTGGTGGCCAGCCCTGACTAAAAGCCAGTTCAGCGGCCTACCCCTTCTGATCAAAGCCAAGACACTGTGTCCCCTGCACATGTCCGAAGAGTTGGCTGCCTGTGGTGGGGTGTACGCGGGCATGGCTGATGCTAACGGGCACTGCACAGCGAGGGTTGGCTGCCTGCGTTAGGCTGACTGCAGGGCGTGAACAGCGGTATCTTCCACCTAGAGACATGCTGGTTAGGTGGAGGACCCTCCACTGTGCCAAATGTTGGAAGTGAAAATTGCCTCATGTCACTTTGTGATGTTGTACGCTGACATAAGTATGGCGTTAGAATGCAGCACAGAAACTATCTTGAAATGGAAGAAGCAGGGCACAACAGTCCTCATAGGAACAAAATATAATGCCAATATAGGGCCACCTACTTAGGGCTTTCAAACGAAATACAGATTTGTGCCATTTAAGAAGTAGGACCTGTTGTGCTAGCAATAAAAAGAGCCCATTGAAGACTCATCAGCATAAGTGATGTAGTCAATAACCCTGTGAGCTGGAATTGAACTAATAAGCAGTCTGTTCATGTAAGGAAAGTAACTCCACATAGCAGGCATACTATATTTGTCTTATAGAGGACTGATATTACTGAGCAAAAGGACACATAAAATTACTGAGTTAGTGCAGTGTGATATTAAACTATTAAAATATAATTTATTTTGCAGAATAATAGTTTGACACCACACTGTACTGTCAGTCATTTATTTTCGACTTTTTAGTCCTCTATGTACTCTGTTCTCTGTAACGTTGCATGTACTTAATTGTTAGTAATTATGTTTATCATATTTCTCTTAGTATTCATTCATCCTTATGTATCTGGAATACTGTATCTTTCCAAAGGAAAATGGAAGGAAAGTACCTCATGGTTATTCTGCAAGAAAATTTTGAAATTCAGGTAGTAGGAAAAAAAGGGACTAGAGTGGGGCCTGATGTGTCACAACATGGGGCCTTATTTAGAGTTTCACAGACCTTATTTAGAGTTTGAAAAAAGGGACACACTCTCTTAAATGTGGTGGATGCTCCATCCACTGTATTGCAAATCCAATATAGTCTGCGTCACTAATAATATGACAGAAGAGAAGTCAGTCTTGTTTTGGAGGGGTATCCCATCCGCTAAACTTTAAATGGGTCCCTTAGTTTTTTTATGCTAGTTATTCGACTGCTGTTCCGCACTTCACTGCTAGTTCTAGTTCTTATTCCAGCTTACCCTTCATCTGTAATTTTTGGCATTTAATTTTTGGAAAGTTGTATCTGGTAGCCATTTTTTCCGTCCTAGACTGAGGGCGTCATTATGAGTCTGGTGGTCCATGGATGGCCAGACTCGTGGTGGCGCTTGGACTGCCCTCAACAAGGTTGGTCCGACCGCCAAAACCATAATGAAGGTCTGAATCTGATCCATTGGTATTTTCAAGCTTATCTGTTAAATATGGAGCCTAAGATTGATTCTCGAGGTGGCAGGCCATGTCTCTGGACCATGAAGGCCATGAAGTTGTCACCTAGAAGGCCTTATGTTCACTAGTTGTGATGCCAAAGGGAACATACAGTGGATCAAGTCCAAGAGTGAATGTAAATAATTGAACTCTTCAAGGCCAACACTTGAGTTCTGAAAAATACTTTTTTGCGACAGTCATTGGCTGTTACAAAAAGAGTCATTAGGTACCCCATTGGCTGGCTTAGCAGAAGAAAAATTTAATGGCAGTCCTCATTAATTAAAGGGATTTTTAGACACCTGTCAAGTTTTTTTCTTTATTCCCTTCTAGCTATGCATCTGACTGATCGAAGATGGGGTTTATTGTTAGTAATGCAATTGAAAACACTCTTGGATGGATAACTCCTTTAGTTTCACAGACATTACTACTTTTGGGAAATTATACCACTGTTCTTTTGGAATTCAACAATATGTTTGATCATGAAGACTAGCAATAGTCAGCTCAAGAAGACCTTTTGGAATACCACCTTGGTTCATTAGTCCTTCAAACATAAATTTCTAAGTTTAAAGCTTTAGTGCACAAAGTTGATTGGCCTAATTCAGCACTGTTTCACAAGGGATTAAAGGAGGAATTTAAGGCTGAGTTGCCAAATCTGCTGCTGACATCATTCTATTGGCTATCCACAAAGGTAAGCAAAGTCAACAACGGCTGTTAGAACAAAAGAGAAGGCAACACTATGACCTACTTCTATACCTTTTCTTCTAGCCTTTAGCGAAAACCACAGTTCCAGGTGAAGAACCAATGCAAATTAATATTACTCAGAATCCATTAACTGACGATTATGTCTTTAGAGTGAGTTTGAAGGACATTTTATAAGTTTGTGTCCCACTGATCTGTCCCCAGAAAAGTAGTAAACATTTGCATTGTACAGGAATAGAGAGGAGTGGTTAAAAGAATAAAAACTCTGTTGAAGTCAGCAAATTATTCTGGCATTATGCTTTTATCAGGAAAGTGAAAATGAGGTTTGTCAAGTACCAGTTCTTATCGATTGTGGAGCCTCAAACATCTATACAAATATTCATTGTGCTCAGGACAATTGAGATCCTCTTATAAAGAACGAAAATTCTGCTGCAATATATATATTGTGAATAGAGCTTTACTGGCTTCAGGACTAGTTATGGATCAAACAGAATTTTTTGCGAATGTTTATTGTAGCTCAGTATAAATTTATCAGTATTGGTCAAATTGCTGCTCATCGTTATCTGATCCATCTTGGAAATAATTTGGTTTGTCCAAGACCGGATCTGCTTATAGTAATATCAGGCTTAAATGTTGAATGTGGGGCATGAGGTTGCTGCTGGAGGCGGCAGGCCACATCTCTGGTCTAAGAGGACCATTCAGTCTTCACCTTTAAGACCTGTCCTTGACTGCATCACTTTTGTGCAGGTATTCCACACCGTATTGTCTATGAATCCTGAGTTCATCTTAGAGCAGACTTGACACTCACCTTTTTGCCCATCATAAATGTGTTCACAAAGCCCTTCTTTCCATATGGCACCACCGCACCTGCCTCCATGTACCTCTCCATCACCCTTCTATTATTTAGTAATCTGTTCTGTACTTTTAATGTACAATGTAAGTAAGTGCTTGGTAAATATATTCTGTAAAATGTGTGTTCGCACTAGTATTTGATTAGCTTTCTAACACAAGCATTTCAGTTGACAACAAACCCTAAAGAAGACTGTAGTTGCTTTTGAAGATGTATGCATGGAAAATCTCACCATAAATGTGTATTAATTTCTGTTGTATCCCAGTTACTCTAGATCTCCTCTTGCTTTCTAGTGGCTCAATGACATAGAAACAGACCGTCGGTACAGCACGTGGCCATCAAGTTACCAGGAGTTACTGAGGCCAGCTTTTCCTGGAGTTATACGCCAGATCAAGCGCAATTTCTTTAACTTGGTGAGTTTTGGGATTGAATTAGCTAGATCTTGACTTTTAAAGCTATTTTCCTCTGTTGGACATTTGAAGTAGTTGAGCATAAACTGCTGCCTCTGTTGTTCACTTACTTAGTCAGGAAAATCTGAAAAACTAAGGTCTGTTTCCCTTCATGGGCGAGCGCAAAGCGCTCCATCCCATTCTGTAATCTCTCTTTGGGCTTTCAACCACGCCCATTTCACATCAGTCACTTACATTGGTTCGTGGGCTTGCCTTTTAAAATCTGCTTGCTTTCATTTGTGAAAGGCATGCATACGTCATGCCTTTTCTGGTGTTTAGCCCACCTACTCAGCACTGGTAAACTACTAAAAACATATGAGGCTCGATGTTTTCAGCATGGTGTCCAGACTACTTTATCTGTTTATTTTCCACGCAGCGCGATCGCGCTGCATTTTGCATAGTGCGATCGTGCTGTGTTTTTGTTTTCTTTACGCTAATAGCTTCTAACTCGAGACCCGTTGCATTGAAATGCTTGTTTATTGATGTGACCGACTACTGAAAGAGCAGTCCATGTCTTATGCTTCATATTTGAAATGACCTATGGTAGTACTATAATATATTTTACATGTATGCAGTGTCCTTTTATTTTTGTTAGAACATGGATAAAGAACTAAAGAAACCTGTGCCTGTAATGTGTAAAATTCCTTACTGTGAAAAACGAACCACAATACCAGATGATAAACATTTAGATTTATTTGCCATTTTGAGCATATGTAATATAGAAGAAACAATCATAAAATGAACAGTGTTCTAGTGGCACTGCCTTCTTTCTGTTAATTTGTGGAGGGTATTTCGAGTACGTTGCTTTTATCAATGTATTCTGCTTACTAACATCATCTAGACACAGATCACAAAGTAGTACACATCTAACCATAGATAAATAATGCAAAGAAAAAAATTACATATAATAGTTATATTAAATGTATATTTTGGTTTTATGTGTATTCAGTGAAATAACAATTTGAAGGAGACCATTCTAATGATACTTTCATTATGAACTTTGTTTTGATGAATTTTTCACGTAGATTTTTTTCTGCAGGCTAATAAAACCAACCAATGTCTCCATAAGGTATCCTTAAATCCAGACACAAAAATGCACTGTTAGCACTCTTAACAATCAATTACTGATTATGCCTTCTTAGGGCAGATTTATGTTCTTTTTTTTTTATTCACCCTCACTGACTCTAGTAGTAGCAGGCTTCATCATCAGGTCCACTTCAGCCCCTACAAGTCAGGGTGGGCTCAACCGACTAGCAGGAGCACTTAAATAGATCTGGGGAGGATGAGGTCCCTGGGGCCGTATGTGGCCCGGTAACCGGGCCACGCAGACCTCCTCAATCTTAAATGTCATTTCTGGTGGTCTCTTGGGTTTTATAGGTCTATGGAGGTGGGTCCACGTGGCCCCTCGAATAAATCAAGCATGCCTCTGGGAAGTGGTGGTCCCTGAGGCTATCCCCAGCGACAGGCAGGGGGTCTGCGCGGCCCTCCTCCATTATGAAAAGCCCCGGGAGATGATGGTCCCTGGGGCTCAAAGGAGCCATGGAGAGGTGCTGCATGGAACCCATCAATTTGTTCATTCGCCGTATGCCCCTGGGATCTGGCCCACCCTAGAGCTCATTAAAAAACTGCTTTCTGTCAAACAGTTTTTTTTTTTAATGCTTTTTTTTGGCCTGGTGGGGTTGCGGGGGGACCCCAGCCCCCTTTATTTTTACTTATTTATCGTTTCCCGGCTGAGTCTAAGCCCCAAAATGGCTAACGCTTACTGGTTGAAGTGTTGTCAGACAGTCAGGTTTCAGCATGGGGACCGTCGGATCTACTGAGGATCCACATTCCTAGATAGATACATTTATTTTCCTTTAATAACTTCAAAATTACTGAATGTATTTACACCAAATCACAAACACATTTTCTGAACCAAGAGCTAGCTGTCTGCCAAATGTGGTGTAATTCTGTCCAGCTGTTCGGGCTGTAGTCAAAATCTCTATGGGAAATTGCATTGGGAAAACACCTCCCTTTTTCTGTGCCACCACTTGACAAAACACCCCAAAACCTTCAAGACAGCAGCTAAAGTGAGTGTCAAACTAGTTTTGAAAATTTTGTTAAGATTCGTCAAATGGCGCCAAAGTTATTGCCAAAACAAATAACACTTTTCCGATAGAAACTAGGGCCCTCATTAAGAGTTTGGCGGTCAGTGGACCGCCGCAGTGGAGATGGCGGTCGCATCGCTGCGGGCCTGGCGGTATAGACCGCCATATTACAAGTACTGGGAAGGCACCTGCAGAACACAGTCAAGTTTCCGTCCGGTCCGCCATTGTAGACGGGCCGCTGTTGCCGGTGGAAGGCCTCTTCAGGCTGGCGCTCAGACAGTTTCCACCCACCGTATTACGAGGTTGCACACCGACAGGACTTCCGGGGTGGTCTAACTGCTGCGAAAACCATGGCGGGAATGAACAACCTAAAAGGAAGCACTCAACTTCTGGAACACATGCATGTCAGAAGGTGCCATGGCACGCGGATTGCAAGTCTTTCCAATGCTCCTGCTGGCCATTGACATCCAGGACAAGCAACACCGACATAGACACCAGCGTAAGTACCCCACCCTAGCTCACTCTGGAGGGAAGGACATTAGTACACCCACATGCACAAACGCACAGTCACCACACATACATGCGCAAGGAATGCCAGGACAAGCTATGTAGCATCGACACCAATGGTGCCATTGTAGATAAAAATAATTTGATATTTTTAAATCTTAATAAAAACAACTATTCACAAAATGCCACAAGGGCCAGGGCATATGTGTCCAAATGTCCTGGGTACACTGGGTGTATGAGGAGTGCCCAACTTGACTCCTGACTGCAATGTGCAGACCTCCACAGGGCAGGGGCATCAATTGGGCATGCAGGCACCACAGGGATGTGGGTGTGTGTGATCTGTGTTTGGATGGGGGGGGCTCTCCTCTTGTCTTTAGGCTTCCCCTCCTTCCTGTTCTGCTTTCGGAGGGACACCTTAGCCATGCTCCTCTTTTTTGCCTTCTTTGTGTGGATGTCGGTGGAGGCTACGACAGCAGTGGACCCAGATGGAGGTGTGAGGGGCAGGTCTGCTTGTTGTGGCAGCGCTGCAGACTGCTGTCTGCGGGGCATGGCTTAGCCCAGAGGGGGACAGGGAGGTGGAAGGAAAGGGATTTGGGAAGGTTAGCAGGGTGTTTGTGGGGAACAGGGACTGGACCAGGGGACAGAAACAGGGAAAACTCATGAAGGAATCTTTTTTTTCGGGGCAGAGGGTAGGTCTTGGGTAAGGCGTTTGGGAGTGGAGGGAGAGGGGATGGTCGATAGGTGTGTACATCAATGTTGTTTGGGTGCTGGGGCGAGGGTGGATGATATATGTGTGCTGGGTGTATGTTGGGTGAATGAGCGTGGGCGTATAGGTGTACTGGGAGGAGGAGGGGAGGAGACACAGGGAGATGGCAGGGGGGATGTGTGAGTGAATGTTGGTGTGGTGTGGGCAGGTAGGGTGGATGTGCTGCATGTGATTGTGGTGACTGTTGTGGTGCGTGCGGATGTAGTGTATGGGGTGCATGTATGGGGGTCTGCTGCTGTGGTGACGGTGGCAGTGACGGACATGTGGCTGGACCTGGGACTGATGATGGTGTCTGCAGGTGTGAGTGGCGATGTGACTGTGAGGGGGAAGGAGGTGGGGGAGTCAGTGTAGGGAGTGGATGCTGTGTGTGTGTCTGAATGTTGGGTGTGTGCATGGTGGTGGTGGCGTTTGTGGTGCATGTGATTGTCCTTGCGCTCTGGGTCTGTTGGAGGGGATGCATGCTGGTATGAAAGTGTGCTTTGGATGGGAAATGGTAGAGGAATGTGGGAGTGGGAACAGGTAGTTGGAGGGGGAACGGAAGAAGAAGGAACACTGGCTGCCGCCAATGAGGAGGCCAGAGCCTGAAACGATCTCTGAAGGGCAGACAAGGCACTGTGAATGCCTTCCAGGAACACATTTGACTGTTGCATCTGGGATGCCAGTCCCTGGATGGCATTCACAATGGCTGTCTGCCCAACAGAGATGGACCTCAGGAGGTCAGTAGCCTCCTCATTGAGGGCAGCAGGGTTGACAGGGACAGGGGCAGAGGTGCCTGCGGCGAAGGATATACCCACCCTCCTAGGTGAGTGGGCACAGGCAACTGGGTGGGGAGCTACAGGGAGGGCGGTGCTGGTAAGGGGGGTGGTGGGCAAGGATTGTACAGGCATGGGGCCTGAAGGGTCCACCACCACCAGGGAGTCGCCATTGGTGGAAGAATCTGATGGTGGTGTAGTTGATCCTTCCTTCCCCGTGGTGCTCCCCTCGCCCTCCATCCCAATGATCCCCTCGGCTCCGCTGATATCAGCCTCCTGGGTCCCGTGGAATGCAGCTCCCCCACTCGCTGGTGCACCTTCTCCTTCGCCAGATGATGCTGATGCACACAAAGACAGAGGAGGAGAGGGAAGTAGGTTGGGACAGTGAGTGACAGGGTGGGGGAGAGAGAGAGAGAGAGAGAGAGAGAGAGACAGGGAGCAATTGGTCAATGCCAGCACAACAACCACACACAAGTCACTACAACATAATTACATGCCATGCCCTCACTCACACATGCCACTCCAATAACAGACCATGGGTGCCACCACAGTCATGCACGTGTGTTCCACTTATGCTGACACACATTCAATCCTGTACAGGATGAAAGCCATACCCTCAGCACATGGCTGAACCAGCCCATTGTGTCATGGCTCTTTACGATCACAAGAACCTAACTAAATACCCTACAGGCGTTTGGAGGCATACTTGCACAGCCGCATAACCCATGCACATATAGCTGTGTGATGTGAAACCTCAGACTTCACAGACTACCCATACACCACATGCCAGCAGATAGGGATATGGCCCCGCCACACTGTTTGAATAGTTGGGAGTACAGTGTGTGTGAACTCCAGAAGCAGGGACCCTATCCACATCAAACACCCTGCTCAGCTACTACACAGTTGCCATATCATCAATACTACTTAGCAATTAAGTTTACCTCAACTCATCCTGCACAGCATTTGAACACATGTATGTAGCACGTTTGGCCTCTATGTATCCCAAGCCCAGTCCGACAGTAGCTACCTAGCACATATTCCACAGCTGTCACACACTGCACAGGCTGCACCTATCACTCACCACATAACCTAAGTACGAAGTACTCACCCCCTTGTGGCTGCTGTGCTGCCCTCAAGCGCCCATCCACCTCAGGGTATCAAGCGCCCATCCACCTCAGGGTACGCCATCGCCAAAATGCGGGACATAAAGGGGGTCAGGCTCCGACGGGCACCCTTCCCTCGTTGGGAGGACGTCCCCAGCTGGGCCTCACCGGTCTTCCTCACCCGGCGTCTCACGTCCTTCCATCGCTTCCTGCAGTGGTTGCTCAGTCGGGCATGGACCCCCAGGGTCTACACTTTCTTGGCGATGGCACGCCAAATCCCCTTCTTCTGATGGGCGCTCACCTGCATGAATGACACGGAGAAAAGGAGACAGTCATGTAGCATGGCATCTTAGGGACTGCATTGGACATAACACATCTCATGAACATACGCACATTTCAACCTTCCAGTTGTCCTCACAACCCTCAGCCAGGTCCTTCCACAAGTCACTCATCCTTGTCCCAAGGCTCCCGTCCACATTTGTACCACTCACAGACAGTACAATTACAGTGGCCTCACCTGCTGCCCCATACAACTGGGCATACAGGGGTAGGGCACCCTCCACAAGCTTCTCTAGTTCTTCCTGTGAGAAGGCTCAGGCCCTATCCCCTGCAGCACGTGGCATCTTGGCTACCAGAGTCAGAACACAGCAGCACACGCAGTGGAGGTCTTCTTAGCACGAGTGCCAGGAGTCAAGTGAACATGAGCACATGAAATGGCGGTCACAGCCATCGCGGACATCACTTTCACCGCCGGCGGTGATCACCATTGGCTCATGTCTCCCATAGGCAACCATGTTAACCAATGAGGAGTTGCACAGGAGTTGCGACTGCCTACCTCCATGACGTCTTACACCGGTGAGATTCACTCACTTCCCTCTGTTCTGTGCATGCAGGACAGACGCCTGCCATTTTACATCTACAATGTGTATAGAGAGGGTTTATGAGGTGTGTCATGGATGTTTTACAGTGGCCTGTGCTCAGCTCCACTGCGTCTACACAGACATTTATTTACATAATTAATGCTACTCCCTCCTATTTCCAGGTAAGGTGGAAGAATGATGGTGAGGAATGCTCCTATCTACAGGCCCCTGGTCAATCTTGCCACCCTTGAAGAGCGGCACGTCATCCAGTGCTATCGGCTGAACCATCAGACCACCATGGAGCTTGTGAGGCTGTTGGAGTCGGATCTGCAGCCTTGTATTCGTCATCCCAATGCCATCACACCCACAGTACAGGTGTTGGCAGGCCTCCACTTGCTTGCCTCAGGGTCCTTCCAAATTACAGTGGGCTTGGATGCCGGATTGTCCCAGCCCATGTTCAGCCACGTCTCGGTTTTCCTGGCAATAGATGTTTGCTGGACTTGAGCTCCCATCAGGTGTGGCTCGACCTTGACGATCTCGTCCACAATGACCCACAACTCATTGTCGGTGAAGTGTGGGTGCTTGTGGCGTGACATGTTGAGGGGGGGTGTGCCATGCGTGTGAGGTGCAGTGCGGGTGGCTGATTGTTGTGGGGGTGTATGCAGCGTGTAAAATAAATGCTCAATGTGCAGTGGTTTGTGGGTCGTGTATCTCTGGGTCATGGTAGTATTCACAAGGGTTTGTGGGGGTTTGAGGGGTGTGTATTATAGTGCTGTGAACAGGTATGATGTGTGTATGTGTTTCAGGTGTGGGGTATTCAACTTGTCCAATCTGGTGTTGCCTTCTATTGGCAGTGATTTTCTAGCCCACCGCGGTGCGCACGCCAGTGGTTTCCTGCCAGGCATGTTCCGCTGTGCTGAAATGTGACTCATAATATGGCGGCCGGAATGGTGTCGACGTGGCAGGCGGACAGTTGCTCTTTTGTCGTCAGTGGCACTGGCGGTGTTGGATTTCTGGCTGTGTTTCATAGGCTTGGTGATTGTGACTCGTAATACGGCATCCACTGTACCGCCTGGCGGGTTGGTGGCAGGATTTTCCATGGCGGTCTTGCCCGAAGACCACCAAACTCGTAATGAGGGCCTAGTTCTTAACTATACCTACCAGCGACCGCCAGTGTATGTGTGTCTGTATAGATATAATGAAGCATTTGTTTTAAGTGTTGTGTGGGGCTGCAGGGAGCGCAGCAAACACGCTAGGAACATTTGAAAAAAGTTACAGTAAGTCTCCAGGGTCATTGAATGCATGACTACCAGGAGCTCTTACCAGATTTTTTAAAGCACTCTTAGCTAGAGTGCAGGGACCCCTTGTGGTTTGTCCTGCAGCTGCATTTTGTGGTCTGAAAAGTGTAAAAAATAGACTCAACACTTGCTTATGGTTGTTTTGAATAAATGTGCTTTATTTAAAAAAATGTGAGACAATTATTATTATTAATTATTGCCATGTATGCACATGGAAATACATTAGATTATAGTTATTGATAAATTATTGTAGTAATTTCTTGACAAAGCCAATAGGTCTGATTTTTTTTTTTGTATTAATATGCTGACTCCTAAGAAAAGCAATAGGCTGGCCTTTTATATTTTGGATTTGTGACTGTTTTACAGAGCCAGTAAGTGTGCCATACTTAAAATGACAGCTTTTAAATTGTTACTTTATGTTAATAAAATCTAAGGTATTCAAATCTCAGAAATTCACTAAACAAAACAAAGGTTAAAGTTATGTTATAGTTCGATTAATATGTCAGTTAAAATGTAACATTTTAAGCTCCAAAAACCATTCAAATTCACCTCGCACCTTCATCATTTACTGCATGTGACCTCATACATTACATCACTTATGAAATGTTCTAGGACATCATTGGTTGCGATGTCTTGCAGAGCCAGCCAGGCCTTCTTTTCCAAGAAAACTCTGATGTATTAGAGAGAAAGAAGGTGAACATACTACAAGATAGAGAAATTATCTTTGTCAGACACGCCCATCATTTTTGGGGCTGAGGATGGACATGGCACTGAGGAAGAAGAGGTGGGCCCTTTGGGGATTCCAGTGGCGCAAACAGCAGAAGAAGCAGAGAGCATGTTCTCCCAACATTAACTAAGAGGTAGTTTCTCGAGCAACTGGCACAGCACACACCATCACCTGTACTGAACACAAAATCAATGCTAAGCACATCTGCTGTGCTTCAAGGTGAGTCTCCAGTTCCTAAGCACACTTCAAGTGAAGCAGAGCACCGTTGCTGTGTGTGTTGGGTGTCGAACCCTGGCTGGCATAAACATGCAGGTCCTGCACCTCCAGCTAGAACACTAAGGGCTGGAGAGGTTGGGTCAGCCTTGAGCAAGGCCCCTCCCAAAGTCATGAACCACATCACATTTCAAAACCCGTTTAGCACACAGGCCTGAAAAGCTGCGTTCTGCTTCAAAATAACCACCGCTTTGTCCACAAGTAACCTAGAGCCCACGCTTAGAACAAAAGCCAACACTAGAAGGCCATGATAAACTGGCATCCAAACAGGAATCAAAAACTGCGCTGGAGACCTGCTCGATGCCAAGGACAGATACCAAAAAGGGTCCATCTTTGAGAAACTGGAAGATTTCCTGAATGAGAAACAGAAAGATTTTTCATTCATTCTGACTCGCGCAAGATATTTTCCAAACCTCACTGCTACCCTTTTAGGGTGAATCAAGACTTGACTCTGCTACACAGTTGACTCCCATGAGGGTTCAAGACTCAGCCATCAGCCCTGCACCTTTGCCCCATTACCATCCACATCTCCTCCTCCATCATCACCTCTACCACCATATTCTCCTCCACATTATTCAAAAGATATTGACTCAGACCTGGCTTTCCCTTCTATTCACAGGCCCCCTGTGAAGAGCCCTCCAGACAACAATATGGAGATGGTCAGGAAGAATATGCTGTAGGGTCCGCAAGAGAACCCTGATCTAGAGCCATGCCCTGCAAAACCACCCCCACCAGACTATACTTCTGCATATCACCCAGTAATTAAAAAACTGCTGCATAACACCACCACATGGAACAACTCACTGTAGAGGATCAAGACGACTTTCTGCTTGAAACTCTTTCTAAAACCGAGCACACGTTACAATATCTACCGATGCTCTATCCACCAATGATAACTTTAGGGAGCCAAAATGATCACTCCATGTGTGCAGAAGAATTATTAGCCTGCTCTTGATGATGCACCTTATATACAAGACCAAATTGTTCCAGACTCCATAGTGGTGTACGCAGCCAATAAAAGGGCCTCAGCCAGGCCACAGGATACTCTCCACCTTCTCACAAATAGTCCAAAAACATTGATACTGCTGGCAGGTGGGTAGCATTTGGGGCAGCCACACACTAGCCCATTGCTAACTCGGTGGGCCTGCTCTCCAGGTACTATCAATACCACTGGGTGGAGGTGGAGTAGCTGATAAAGTACCTACCAGAGTGCCATTAAAAGAGAGTACAGGAGTTAGTCCTGAGGTCAGACCATTCGCAGTCTTGATATTTAGTGTGCCGATGATGCCGCAAGCACAGCCGCAAGAGGTATTAATGCAAACTTCCTTCTCCTTCTCCACAGGCATGCAAGACTTAGGGTGTCAAGATTTAGGCCTGAGATGCAGTAGCACCACTTAAATGTCTCCTTGGATGGCGAGCATTTGTTTGGCCCTGAGGTCGACCAGATGCTTGAAAAGATCAAAAAGGACACATATATAGCAAAGTTTGTGGGCATTCTACAGTCTCCCAGTCCCAAATCAGCTTTTTGGAAGCAGCAAATTGAGGTCCAAACCCAGGGGCTGAGGACAGAGACTCCCATATCAGCAAACCAGCAGTCCTTTCAGGGTCCCTTGCAGCATAAGATGTTCTATAGACAGGACCATAAAAGGAATGAGCTCCATAAGGGGCTCCTCTGCTCCCAAGCTGTGTCTCCCTTTTCCTCCCCCGACCCCTCAAGCAAATTACACCTGTATGGGGAAGACTGAGGCTCTTCTTATCTTGGTGGCAAAGCATTACCCCGGACCATTGGCTCATCCCCATTGTGAGAGAAGGGTACTGCTCAAATTTCACACAACTCTTGCTGCTACTATGTAGTAAATTCAAACCACTATTACCTTCTGTAGGAAGCTGGGAAAGTGCTCCGAGCAAAAAGTGCTATATAACCAGTAACCAAACACCAACGCTGGGTAGGAGTGTACTCACTGTTTTTTTTTTATTCCCCAAAGAATATGACTCACTCCAGCTGAGCCTCGACCTCTGGCAACTGAACATATTCATCCTCTCTGAACACTTTGACATGGTCACCTTGCAGGATGTCATCCCACTGCTATGTAAGGGAAGCTTGGATTTGAAAAATGCATACTTTTACATCCTGTTACACCTAGCACATCACTAGTACCTTCAGTTAGTGGTTAATGAATGACACTACTAGTTGAAGATCTTGCCGTTCGCGGTCTAGGCTTCACAATTGTGCAAAAAACCTCCGTATTCAATCCCCAACAGATTCAGCGCTTCATCAGATCTGTTCTCAATGTGAAAACTGGCAAAGAATTACCCAGTGAACATAGGGTGAAGGCATTACAACTTTTTATGACACACATCCCAAACACTGAAATGAAACTGTTTAGAATAATGGTTTGAATCATAATGCATCTCACAGCAGCAGGTAATGACCAGACCCCAGTGCTCTTGGCTTTGGTTGAACAACAACATCCTCTTGTTGGGCAGGCACTTTCTAGAGCCCCTTCCCAGATCACCATAACGCATCTGTCCTGGAGTGGGGGAGCTCACTTCCAATGATGACTGTTCAAGGCACCTTCAGCCCTCAGAACAATACACAACACATAAACTACCTGGAGCTTCTACCCACCACACTAGCCCGTAAAAACAATTCTTACTCTTATTCAGTGGTAAACTATACTAACAAAGGCAAACAACCATGTTTTACATCGAGAAGCAAGGGGACATCCACTCTCCTAAACTCTCTGTACTAGCTTGGCGAATTTGGCATTGGACAACTGACAGCAACAGCCACCTGCTGGTGAAACATTTGCCAGTAGTAGACAATGGCTTTATGGACCTGCTCAACAGAATCCAGCAATAAATCCACAAGCGGGAACTCCACACGTCCTTCAAAGTTACTTTCACTAGTGGGTCTCCAACAATAGACCTGTTCGCCACTCCAGAAAAAACAAAATACCAAATCTTCACCTCTAGGTACCAACGCCAACTGTCCATGGACAAAGCACTACGGATGAATTTATTTCTGGATATTTGCCAAGGCTTTTCCATTTCTCCCCCTCATCCAGTACTTGATGAGAAGTAGAGGCAGGTGCCCATGACCCATATTGTAGTGACAAAAACCTTTTACAATGTTCTATAGGGTCTGACTACAGGCTCTAATTAATTTCACCTTTCTGATAGTGGTCTTACAGCTATAATCCGGTGCTCCAATATCTATGGTGTCTTGACAGAGATACAAGGGTATAGGCAGTAAGCAGGCATGGGTGCAAGGTCACCATCCGGTTGCATAAGCCCCAGTCTTGTGGGAACCCATAGGCCATTTCGATTAAGATTCATGTCAACAATTACTATATTACTAACGGCAGACTTATCTTTTACGAGTTCAAGTTACAGTCTCTGTGTTTTCCTTGTAGGAGCTGTGATACATGCTGTCTGGGACGTGGCTTTATGTGGACCCTGTTGGTACATTCTTAATGGTCGCACCTTCAGTATCTTCATCAGTCGCACAAGTTGGCAGGCGGCGACCTTGCCACCCCTCTTGAGATGCTGGGCACGATCAGGGTGACAGGCTTAGTTAGCAGGGCTAGTCTTCGGCAGTTGCTGCTTCAAAGCCATGGGACATGGAACCACTGAGCCTTTGGATTGAAGAAGCTGTTGTGGTGATTGATCAGTATGCTGATAACACCCATTTATACATAAAAAAATCTTGCTCACAGGGCATCTGCCTTTAAAACACTTTAGCTGAGCTCAACAAATGGATTTCCGTCACCTTTCTTTCGCTAAATCAAGGGAAAAGCAAAGAGATGCTCATTAGGCAACCTCACTAATGCAAATTTGACATAGAGTGGCTACCCACATTCCACATGGATGGCTTCGTCTCCATCCTGGTTGAAAGCTAAATCATCTGGTATATGACTTGATAACCATTTGTCCATTGAATTACAGACACTGTTGTAATTGAATTACAGACACTGTTAAAGCTGCCGTGGTTGCCCTCAACTCGCTAAAGATGTAAATCTTTCCTGCATTTTAAGAACTTCAGCACTGTTGTATATACCAGTGTCCTGTCTGTCTTGAAGTATGGCACATCCATTTCTCTCAGGCATTTCCAGCTCATGTTTACTGCAAATGAAAGCATTTCTGCATCAGCAGCGAAGCTGAGCCCCAGAACTTAAAGGTATGACTACATCTTGCCAACGATAACATGTAGTTGGGCTGCATCACTTTTAAGGGAATTCACAATTAGCACCCAGAATATCTTGGTGCTGCTCTTCAAATCTCTGGTGGCAATAAAAACTTGAGATGCCTTAATAAGTTAACATCCAAAAGCATAAAATTCAGATCACGCAAAGCTGGCATGCAATCTTTCTTAAGAGCAGCCACCTCCATTTGTAATTTGCTACCAGTTGACTTATAATGCATAAAACGTATCTCCATATCTAATGTGACAGTCACTATAACTGTTGGCATTTTCAATAAATTTCCGATTTTTTTTTCAATGTAAGATAAGATCTTATTATCATACCTATCTATAATAATGTTGCTTTAATCTTTATCTTTTCCAGTGACTTTCTGTTCTTTTTTAATCATGTCCATCAAACGCCCCAGCTGCGCACACCTTTTTGCTATCCTTAGGCAGGGAGTTGGAAGCAGAGCCTTCCCTTCGGCAGGCACAGACCTAAGCTTCAGCAGCACACAGCCTTTGAGTGCAGTGAGGGCCTGGCTGCAGGGCCAGGCCCAGTACACAATCCCCTGCGGGCTGCGAAACCTCTGCTATCCATGGTATTCAGCTTGGTGCAGCGTGGGGTTGTCTAAAGGGCCTTGTCTTTGACCATGCCCTGTGGTCAACCCCCTGTTGGCAGTAGACCCCAAGTTGCAGGCGGCAACTGCCCTCACTGTGCATGAAGGCTCCCAACCCATATATATTTTTTTCAGTTTGGTCACTGTACCATGGTTCTTCTACAGGCACTGGTGCCTAACCCCCCACAGGCAGCCAACAGCCCCGGTGAGCACAGCCGTAGGCCATGCACAGTTTGGGGCTGTCCACAGGCTGTGCCCTCACCTCCCTACTGAATGTGGGAAACACCCCCACAGGTTGCTGTGCATACCTGGGTGTGGGCGCAAGACCAGTCCTTTGGCCAGGCTCTGCTCCTAGCTGTGTGGCCCCCTTTTCAAGCCTAGAAGGCCCCTAGGCTCAATTCCCCAAGGCAGAGTAACTAAATGAAGGCAGGGCGCACAACACCCCTTCCGGAGCTGCTAAAGGCCTCAGGAACCCAAAACCCCAGGGCCGGCTCAGTGGTTGTATACTGGGAGCAGACTCCAGGAACACAGTAGTTTCCCTGCCTGCACCAACAGGATTTTAAACATGTTCCCACTGGCTGGGAGCAGACTTATCTTCTTTTTCCATGCACGCACTCCTGCACGCAGAGAAACAGAACACATATTGCTCCCAGTTTGAGGGAGCAAGCAGAAAACAACTACTCCCTCTAGGTAGGAGCAATGCCAGCTCCTGAAACATGAGGGGAGCTAGCTGGGGTTGTGGGAGCCCTGGGGCTCTCACCCAGCCTCCAACGTGGTGGTTCGTGGATGCCTGGGTGGGCACCTACCTATAATTTAGAAATGCCCCAGGAGATGGGGTCCTGAGACCAAAATAGGCCAGGGCACAAGTTATTGCTAACCCAGGGCACGAGTTATAGATTCCTAAGCTAACTTGAACTTTAACTGGTGTATTTTTGTAGTTTGTAGAGGTTATCACGTTATGTTGGTATTGAACATATCACCTAACTAGAACGTTACTTTAACCTTTGTTTTTTTCAGTAAATATAATATCTGATAGAGACTTCTAGCTGCAGATTCCTTACCTTTGAATTCTCCCCAGGCGTCAGACTGAATCCGGACGATTTTCGTGAGCAGTACCCCTGTGCTCCATTAAGTGGCATCAATCGGCTCCGCGTCTGTCGGTGTGGTCCCCACCGGATATGGCGTAGCGGTCCTAAATAGGCCCCACCCAGGTGTGCTGATGTCAGTTCTTTTCTTTCTGCACTGGCTAAGCGCTGATCTGAAGAGAGCTAACCCCAGTCAATTTTTGGCTTTTTCAACTTTGTTGAGTATTTTTTTAGTTTTACTCCTGGTGCGTCAAGGGATGTCTTCTAGGAGGAAAAGATTCAAGCCCTATGGATCCTGTCATCAAGCAGTGTTCGTGATAGATCCCCACCTCGTGTGTCTTTGGAGTCTGGAGTTTGCCCACAGCCCGAAGTTGGGCTCTGAGTGCCAGTTCATGCGTCCGAAGGCTTAAGGGAGCGGTCCCTGAATCTCATGGTGGCTTGCCACTTGACTCTGCTCAAGTCAAGGTCCCAATCAAGGGAAAGATCCTGGAATCGGTCTGAAGTCATTGCACTCCAAGGACCAGATGTAGCAAGGCTTTTGCGCCTCGCAAACAGTGAAAATCGCTGTTTGCGAGGCGCAAAAGCCACATTGCGATGCCCATTCCCATTTTGCGAGTTGGTAGCCTGGTTACCGACTCGCAAAATGGGAATGCGAGTCGCAAATAGGAAGGGGTGTTCCCCTTCCTATTTGCTAGTCGCATCGCAATGCAGGATTACTTTGTGACCGCGAATGCGGTCGCAAAGCAATTCGCAGTTACCACCAGTGTCACACTGGTGGTAACCCATTCGCAAAAGGGAAGGGGTCCCAATGGGACCCCTTCCCTTGGTGAATGGCCCTGAAAACATTTTTGCAGAGCAGGCAGTGGTCCTATGGACCACTGCCTGCTCTGAAAAAATGAAACTGACACGTTTCATTTTTTCGTTTGTAATACATCTCGTTTTCATTTAAGGAAAACGGGCTGCATTACAAAAAAAAAAAAAACTGCTTTCATTAAAAGCAGTCAAAGACATGGTGGTCTGCTGTCTCCAGCAGGCCACCATCCCTGTGAGTGCTGCGACTCGCAATGGGGTTGCAAATTGCGAACCCACCTCATTAATATTAATGAGGTGGGCCATTGCGACCCCCTTGCGACTCGCAGATGGTGTCAGGGACACCATCCTGCAACCGGCTTTGCGACTCGCAATTTGCGAGTCGCAAGGCTGGAATTTCCTACATCTGCCCCCAAGTTCTTGATCGTCGAGACACTCTAGGCCTCGATCTGCGGAACCTGCGCCTGGGCCGACTCCGTGCCTCCCTGAGTTTTTGCGAGTCAGAGCAACTTCTGCCCAATTCTGTGAGTTCTATGAGGTTATGCACCTCATTATTGGGCAGCAAGACCCCACTGTAGCACCTTCAGACCCCAAGGAGTCAGAGGGAGATCCTCTGAGTCCCACATCAGCAGCTTCTGCCTTGGCACCAAGGGGCTCCCAGGGATCCAATCCTTGATCCGGGCTGGCGGCGGTAGTGTCACTCCGATCTTCCCCGACGCTGGTCCTGATGCTCCCAGCACTGTCTGCGCCCAAAGGCAGCGCCATCCCCATTGTAATTGCTGACTCCCAACATTAAGCCGAATGGGTGTCGTAGGACGCCGACTCCGTTGCCGGACGGATCTTTGCCTCCTCGTTGAGATCCTGAGCCCTTTTCCTATGGGCTAGGCTTTGGTGATGAATGGAAGGAGTTGCTGGACCCTTTAAAATACCAGCCCCATGAAGAAATGGACTTTCATAAAGACTTGAGTGAGGCCAACAGACAGGATACTTCTCCAGGTACTGCCATGCTTTCTTTCCTCTATTGTGGCTACTGAGGAGGGAGCTTCTTGTGCTATGGTGGTGAAGAGGGCAGCTGAAGTTCTAGACCTTCAGCTACCCTCAGTGACCATCAAGACTAATCTCTTGACAGAGCTGCTGCAACCAGGAGCTTCCACCTCAGAACCCATGCTCCCATTCAATGATACCCTCACTGACGTCCTATGGGGTACCAAGTCCAAACACATCATAGGTGCTCCTGGGAAAATGATGATTGCCCGCTGCCATCGCCCCACACTTGGGGACTCAAGTTTCACCCCTGAGAGCTTGGTGATCCAAGCCGATACCTCTCATGGCCTATTCTCTTCCACTTCCCTGGATAGGGAATCCAAAAGGTTGAACTAACTTGGGAAAAAGATGTTTTTTTCTGCCAGACTTGCACTTTGTTCCATGAAAATCACATGCCTTTTGGGCTGTTATTCCCACATGCTCTGAGAAACGGTTGCGCAGTTGCTGCCACAGGTCCTGAAGGAGGCCTGGGCTGTACTCAGGCTGTTGCCAAAGGGAGAGATGTGGCAAAGTTCACAATTTGTTGTAGACTGGACACAACCGACTCGCTAGGCAGAACGGTTTCTTTGACAATGGTCCTGAGGTGTCACACTTGGCTGAGAACATCTGGCTTTTCAGGGGATGTCCAATATTCTTTGATGGACATGCCCTTTCGAGTGACTCCTCTCAATTATGGACATGCCCTTTGATGGCACCTGTCTCTTCGGAGACAAGACAGACTTGGAGCTCGAGTGCTTTAAGCATTCTTGGGCTTTGATTTGTCTCCTTGTCCCCCCCCCCCCAGTCTGCCTTTTGCCCCTTTCGTGTCTACTGAAGGGGTCTCCAACCATGCCCATTCCCAGTCAGCCTCTTTGGCAGAAGGATTTGCCATCGCCTGCTCCCACGGCAATCCATTATGTCAGACAGGTAGGTTTTGCAGATAGTTCGAAGGGGCTACTCCCTCCCTTTGAGACTACCCCTCCATCCATGCCACCATCCTGTGATCGGATGATGGATGATCATTTGTCCCTTCTCTGCCAGGAAGTTACGCTCTCCTGGCCATGGGAGCTATAGAGAAGTTTCCTGTGCCAGATGTAGGCTGTGGTTGCTATTCTTGCTAAATTCTAGTTCCCAAAAAGGACAAGGATCTTCGCCCTATCCTAGACCTTTCGTCACTCAAACTGTTCCTGAAGAAGGAGAAGTTCAAGATACTCATTTTGGCTCAGGTTCTATCTCCTCTGGACCCAGGAGACTGAATGGTAGCCTTGCACTTGCAGGATGCTTATTTTCATCAGGGGAATCTCTCCGACAGGACCCAGACCTCGGAGGGAACTGCAAAAGATCTGCAGTAGTGGTTAACGAACCGTGATTGGAACAGAGGCACATCCCTCTACCTCCCCTACCAGATCTGACAGTAGCGACAAATTCTCACTCTTGGGATTGGGCGGCCACCTTGGAGAGGTGGATATCAGAGGCATCTGGTCTTCAATGGAAACAGGCCTCCACATCAAACTGTTGGAGCTCTGTGTGATCCTACTGGCATTGAGCGCCTTTCTTTCCTCTATCAAGGGAAAGATTACAATTGTAATTGTATTAATATAGCACTTACTACCCCTGACGAGGCATCAACGTTCTTTTCGATCAGAAGCACGCTACATCTGAACCATAAAGATCAGTGGTGGATTAGTACAGGGAATTGTGGGTTAATTTGAGCGGTGAACTGAATTCAATAATGGAGGGATAGAAGTGGAAAGAATCTACGGAGTGTTAGTTGTGAGATCATAGTAGTAAGATGAGGTTTGGGATGAATAAAAGGTGACATAGTGGAGGAGGGAAGAGTTTGTAAAAAAAGAATTAGGTAAATCGTAGTAAAATGAGGTTTGATATGAGTCAAAGGAGAGATAAGTGAGGGAAGGTTTTAGTAGGGTTGTTTGTGAGATCATAGTAGTAAACTGAAGTTTGGGGTGAGCTAGGAGGAATTGAGAAATTAAAGGTCTAGAAAAAGTTATTTTGGAGATCCTGGTAGTAGAATGAGGTTGTGAGCAGTTTATTGGAGAGATTGATTTTTTTTCTCTTTTACAGTATACAAGTTAAGTAATAAGTATATAGGCACATAATTACAAAGAAAAGAAAAATATGTATAAAGAAGATAATGTGTTGCTATTTAAGTTGTGTTGTATAAATTCAGGCTTTCAAGTGCTGCAGAAGGTAATTTATTTGTGTAGTTTTTATAACTCATAAAAAAAAAAAGATTTGGTTTATTTTTTTAATTTAATGTTTTCCTCAATATTTCAATAGTGAAGTTGCCCAGGGGTGAGATAGAACAGATGCAATACAAAAAATGTATTAATTTATATTGTGCTTTTCTAGACACCTTAGGCACCCTCCCCACGATCGACTCCCAGTCCCTTTCTGGTATCAGAACTCTGAGCTTCTCTTCATTTGACACTCAAGGACCCTCGGAGTCGCAGCACCACGGCTTGTATTGCTTTATACAAGCATGTTACTGCTTTGATCGAGTCAGCCGATAACACTATGTATTGGCAGGCCACATGAGGGTGCCGTTCAAGCTGCCCAGGGCGCCAATTCCTCTGAAGTGTCAAAATGACCACGGGGTGATGTAGAAAGTGGTCCCGCAGGACTGCAAACTCTTACTGGAACTCAGCAAAGGGGAGTAGTCCCCCCTCTCTATATAAGTCACCCACCTTCGTGGCTCCTGAAATAACCCATTCCATTATCCCCCCCCCCCATCCCTGCGGTGAGGGAAAGATAACAGCAGAGATACCGGTATGTCAAGAAAATATGGAACCCTTGTATGTTTTTTTTTTTTTTTTTATAGAGACACCGGATTTGCGCATCACCCAAAACTCTAAGGTAGCGAGGGACAGGTTGTTTTCAGTAATAGCCCGACCAGGTGGGATAGGTCTGGGATGAGCATGCTCATGTCAGCTGTTTGCGCTAGTCGGCTGGCCATTCCCCATGTGAACACCTGCAGTTGGGCAGCTAAGTAGTATGATTCAAAATCAGAGACTGCTAGTCTGCCCTCAGCCACCGATCAGTTCATGGTTGCCAATGCTACTTGGCGGCGTCCTGTGCCCCAGTGGAATGCTGTTACTATGGAGTCCAATTCCCTGATTGTCAGTGCAGAAATCAAAGCAGGAGGACTGTGAAGTAATATAATAGCCTCGGGAGGGTCACCATATTAAGTAATGACACTCTTCCCATCACTGACAATGGGAGTGTCTTCCAAAACTGCAAGTTAGATTTTAGCGCCCTAATTGCTACTCCTATATTCCCCTCCTGTAGGTTGGCTCGGGAATGGTAAATTTTGAATCCCAGATAGGGCAGGGACCTGAGCTCCCAGGGGTTGAGTCTACGTTCTCGGGTGGCTTGCCATTCTCTGTGAAAGGGAATAATTGTGATTTCTGCCAGTTTACCCGGAGACCGGATATGGAGCAGAACTGCGCCAGGAGCTCCCGGGCAACTCTCAGGTGAATAGAAGTATCCCAGAGGAACATCAACACATCGTCTGCTTAGAGTGCTATATGATGAGCAGTGGCTCCATACATCTGCCCTCGGTACCAGCCACCTTGTTGTGCTTGACAGGCTAGGGGTTCCATGGTCAGGGTGCACAGCAATGGAGACAGGGGGCACCCTTGTCTGATTCCTCTTTCTACCATGTAGACGTCCGAGATCTTGTTGTCGGTTTGTACCCTGGCCCTGGGAGCGGTTCATAACAGTTGCGTGCATGCTAGGAAACCGTTGCCCAGCCCCAAACACCAATCACCCTGTATAGATATTGACATTCAAGGCTATAAACGGCCTTTTCGTTATCTATGACCAACACTGCGGATCATTTTGTGTCCAGGCTGACGGAGTCCATCAAATTTAGAAGGCATTGAATGTTTTGCGCTTTATTTAGTTTTGGTATAAACCCTGGCTGATTAGTGTGGACTATGCGAGTCATAAGATGGAGCAGCCTGGTGGCCAGTATGCGACTAAGAATTTTATAGCCAGTATTAAGCACTGATAGTGGCCAATATGTTTTACTATACCTGGCTTCAGCAAAGGAACAATGAATGCTTCCCCAGTTGTTTCAGGCAACATCCCCTCACCCCTGGCCACTTTATATAGATCTACTAATTTAGGAGCTAATTCGTCCTTATAAGTTGCATAGCATTCAATGGGTAGACCATCTGTGCCTGGGGTTTTTCCTCCTGGCTAATTCCTTTATGGCCGCTTTAATTTCTGTGAGTTCTGTGTCTCACCCCAGCTCTTCTGTTTCTTCCTCAGTAAAGGCTGGTGCCGGTAGTGGTTCTAAAAAGGCCCAAATATCAGCCCCAATGCTCTGAGTAGTGCTGGAATAGAGTTCGTATAGTGGCTGTGGAAATGCTGATTGACAATACAGCCATTGTCTGTCTTCAGTTTTAATTTCCTTGATCGGTGACCCCCGTTTGGTGGGGTTTGCCAACCACACTAGGATTGTCCCCGATTTTTCCCTTTCAGCATGCACTCCCATCGTGTAGTTTTTAGAATCAAAGCAGCGGAGTCTCTCTATGTGCTCCGCGACTCGCTCCCTTGCCTCGAGGGCTGCTCCCTGCAGCTCAGGGCAACCGGGCCTCCATATTTCTATGTCCGTGTTAGAAATGGGATCTTTAGTTGGCAGACGTATACACCCTTGTCCACATAGGGACCACAATCCTAGTCAGGGTAAGTCACAACACAATCAAAATTATCCTGTACCCACCCTCTGGTAACTTGGCACTGAGCAGTCAGGGTTAACTTAGAAGGCAATGCACAAAGTATTTGAGCAATAAATCATACAGTAACACAGTGAAAACACCACACAAATACACTACATAGGTTTAGAAAAATAGATAATATTTAACTGAATAAAATAAGGTCAAAACGACAAAGATATAATAAGCACAAATTAATATATCACTTTTAAAAGGTTTAAAAGAGTCTCAATCCTTAGAAATCAATAGTTGTTTCTTTGTAACACACAGTACCTGGGATGCATCAAAAATAATGATGCACAGAGACTGCAGAAGAGGAGTTACGTGTGAAAATAAGGTGTTGTGTCGGATTTTCCGGCGAAGCACAGACGATACGCTGTTTCTTTCCATGCTGCAAGGGTTTGTATCGTTTTTCCGGTGTGCAGTCTTGGTTCCTCACTGCGAATCGGGGGTATTTTGACACCCAGGGACAATGCGTTGAAAATCTTTGATGTGCTGGTAGAAGGAGCAGGGGCTGTGGCGATCCGTCGCAAGGCAGGTCGGAAAGTCGGTGCTGGATCGTTGCGGTCAGCGCTGCAGTGATTTTTCAGTTGCAATGTAGGCGTTGAGTTGATTTCTGCAGGTGTTACGTAACATTTTGATGCACAAGGAGTTTCTTTAAAGAGGTGCAGTCTTTGTTGCCTCTGAGACTTCAGAAACAGGAGGAAAGCACTTCAGGGGGAAGGCAGAGTCCTTCCAGCACAGTCATAGGCCAGCAGGGCAACAAGGAGGGCAGTAGTCCTTCTCAGCAGAGCAGTCCAGATGAGTCCTTTGGGCAGCCAGGCAGTTCCTCTGACAGAGTGCAGTTATAAGTCCAGAAGTGTCTGATTTGATAGGGCTAGAGACCCAGTTTATAGACCCAAAAATGCCTTTGAAGTGGGGGAGAATTGTTTTGAACTGCACAAGTTCTCCTTTCAGCCCAGTCCTGTCTGCCAGGATTCCTGTGGGGGGTTATCAATTATTTGTGTGAGGGCAGACCACTGGCCTTTGAAATGTATGTGTGAGCCCCTCCACCCTTCCTGCCCCGGAAGACCCATTTAGTATTTAGATGAATGCAGATGTGACTGCGTGTCCTGTGTTTATGGTTGTCTGGGTGGAATGCACAAGGGAAGCTGTCAACCAGCACAGACCATAGGTGGATTGGAGACAGGCTGAAAGGCACAGATGGCAGTAAGTTTAAAGAAATGCCCACTGTCTAAAAGTGGCATTTCTAAAACAGTAATATTAAATCCAAATTCACCCGTAAGCAGGAGTTTTTGTCACCAGTCTGGCAATACCACAATACCAAACAAGACATGGCTACTCCTTCCAGATCAGAATCTACCACTTAAGAGTATATGAGGGCATTTGTAATGCTACTCTATGAGAGGAGCAGGCCTCACAGCAGTGGAAAATGAATGTAGGAGTTTTTCACTACCAGGTCATGTAAAACACATAAGAACATGTCCTGCCTTTTACCTTCATAGCATCCTGCCATATGGGTTACCTAGAGCCTACCGTAGAAGTGACGTATATGTAGAAAAAGGGGAGTTTAAGGCTTTTAAGTAGTTTGAATGCCAAGTGGAAGTGGCAGTGAAACGGCACACACAGGCCTTGCAATGAAAGGCCCGAAACATGGTTAAGGGGCTACTTATATTGGTGGCACAATCAGTGCTGCAGACCCACTAATAGCATTTACAGGCCCCTGGGCATAGGTAGTGCCCTTTACTAGGGACTTAGATGTAAATTAAATATGCCAATTGGGTAGGAAGCAACATTACCATGTTTAGGGTAGAGAGAGCATATGCACTTTAGCACTGGACAGCAGTGGCAAAGTGTGCAGAGTCCTAAAACCAGCAAAAACAGTGTCAGAAAAGTGAAGGGAGGCAGGCAAAAAGTTGGGGAATGACCACCCTAAGGCTGTTAGGTCTAACAGGTCCTTAATTCCCATTCCGCCACAGTGATCTCACACAGCAGCGTACCCTGGACTCCCATAGATTTAGCTTTACAGTGCCCCCCGGTCACCGTCTTAAAGGTATCCCATAACATGTGGGGTGATGGAGCTGTGCCCATGTTCTCCTCAAATTTTTTTTGCATATGGGTTCCTATTGTCTCACGGTGAACCTGATCCTTGAGGGACTTGGGCTTCATCCATCAGGTCGGTATGCAGGGTTTAGTTCGCTCCCAGTGTAAGTGTAAGAGGACCAGGTTGTGATCTGAGATCGGCCTTGTTAGATATTCAGCGTCTCCAACTTGGATTGTATCCAGGAGCATGTGCAATTCATGTAAGCTGGAAAAAAGGAATAGTCCCACTCATGCAGGTAAAGGTGCCGCCAGGAGTCTAAAAGGTCCCATCATTGCTGCCAGTCTGCAAATGCATGTGCTGTGCGGAAGACTGGGGAATCTTGAAGGGGGAGATGAGACCTGTCTTTACTGGCATCAGTGACACAGTTAAAGTCTCCTCTCAACACCACAGCATGGAGCAGATAAGAGGCCAGGGTATTCGGAAGTGTTGTCAGGATCGTACCCTGTTCTGAATTAGTTGAATAAATACCAATGAGTGTTATATCCCAGCCTTCTTGTCGGCCTGTGACCGCAACATATTGCCCATCAGGGTCTACGGTTACACTCGTTTTTTTAGAATGGGGCACCTACCCTGATCCATATAGGGGTGCCCCGAGCATACACGGAGTATGTAGTGTGATATACCTCGCCCCTCCAACGATTCTGCAAGGCTGCCCCTTTTTTATATGTTAGGGACTCCACCATCTAATGTGTCCAGTCCCCCGTGCACACTCCCCGCTCAATTCGCTCCATGTCCTCCCCTCCTTTGTAACCAATTATACCACCTGCGCTTTGTTTTATGGGGGATGCAGCTGTGTAATCTAACTATAACAAACAGCTGGCATCCGACTCCCCAGGGCAAGTAGGCAAGGACCTCCCATCCAGACTATTAGTTAAACTGCCAACACTTGTGTGAATACACATTTAAAACAAGGGAGAGTGGATGCTCCCACATGGGCCCCTGCCAGTTGATCCCGCCCAGGCAAATTAAGCCAGAATGGCGAACCCCGATGCATAAATGTAATTTTGCCCTTGGTGCCCCATTTGGGGCTGCCTGCAGTTACCAGGGAAGCTCAAATAAGGTCGTCAGCAGTCCCCGGTGTCACTACCGGCAGCTCAGTACTTGGACTCGTTAAGGACCAAGTCTCAGTCAGATTCTGTGTCTTCTTTGCCTTTGCCACTCCCGGTGAAGAAAGGGCTTAATCCGCCCGCACTCAAAGATGCCACTGCTTCCATCACTTTCAATCTCTCTTGCTCGGTCTCCAGCGCCAAGGGCGAAGCTGGTGGACAATATTTTTTTTTCAGTCGCAGTCTACCATGGCCAGGCCAGCTTATTGTGTTGTTTTCAGGAGCAGCTTGTGGATGTTGGTCCAGCCATTCCCAGACCTCTTGAGGTGTGCAAAAGAAAAGTGCACCTTCCTTTGCCACCACTTATAGTTTGGCTTGGAATATCATATGCATAAGGGATTCCCATTGTTTCGAGGTTCTTTTTTGCTTCTAGGAAACTAGCCCTTTGGCGCTGCACCTCTCTGGAGAAGTCCGGAAAGATATAGACCTTCTTACTCTCTACCATCAATTATTCTTTTCTTTTGGACTGTGCCAGGATATGGTCCCAGTCCTTATAATATAATAAACGTAAACAACAGGACGTGGAGGGGCCCTTGGTGGCGGGGGTTTTGCTGGAACTCTGTGTGACCTTTCAAGGGCATAGAAGGAGGAGAGTCCCTGAGGTGCCAACTTAGTGCATATCCGTTCTTCCTGGAATGAGAGCATATTATTGCATTCAATCTTTACAGGTAGCCCTACTACGCAATATTATTTCATCTAGATCGGTTTTCCAAGTCTTCGATGCAACTCTCCAGGATCCAGACTTTTTGCTCCAGTGAGGTCAGAAGTCCATCAGCTGGGACTACTGCTGGTGATATGTCTGCAGTTTCTCTTTCTGCTTTCGTGACTTGTTCCGCCAGTCATTGTTGGTCCTCTTGCAGGAGCCCCAAGTCTGTTTCAAGGGTATCGATTTTGGTCTCTAATGCCTCGCCAGTAGCTGTAATAGCTTGTAGAATGTCTCCAAGCATTGAGCCCAGTGTATTGGGTGAGGGCCCGCGTTAATCCACCTGCAATATGTGGTCTGCACCCATTCCTTTCTTTCGGCTAGTCTTTCCCATGGCGACAGGTCACAGTTGGGGATGGACTGTGCAGTTATCCTGAAAGGTGTGGCCAGCATAGTAGGGCGCGATCAAACGTCTGCCTTTTAATTCATGGGCATGTAAGAGCTCAGCTAGGCACAGCAGTGGTATATCTTTTTGGTGAAGGAGGAGCGTCCTCTAGTAGGTGTGCCAGATGAACGGAGATGAGTCTCCTGTCATCAGAGGATATCACTGTTATTGTACTCTGCAGACTCAATACGCTTGTGAGGGGTCACTAGCGCGCAATATGGTCTGATAAGGTGGCAGCCAATTTGTGCCTTCCTGCTGCATCACTCCCCCATTGTAAGGATATATTAATGAAGGGGGAAGCAGTCATCCAGTGTCACTTGTGTTGTATCGCTGTTAGAGTTTGTGTAGGGTGTGCCAGCAGTCAGCTACACTGTCTCAGTGCCCCCCACGGGAGCGCCGCAATGTTATAATCTCAATGCAAAGTCTTAAAGTATAGGCTCCGCAGCCCTTCTCTTCTGTCCCAGGACACAGCTGCACCAATGCAGTAGACTTTGCAGGTCTCTCCCATCTAATGCCTTGTACATGCCAGATGCAGTTGTCATTGCGCACCCCAGCACGGCCCCAGTTAACAGCAGTGGGAGTAGCCCTTACCGGGTCATTGTAGTGCATTTCAGTGGGGCCATTATCCATGCTGCTGGCGGGGCCCCACAGGAGTCTATGCACAGCTGTGCATAGTAACAGGGGGGTTCTCCTTGAGCTTGGCAATATTCTGGGAACTCAGTCTGCTCCCTTCGCCCGCTCTCCACTTCAGGCCCAGTCTATCGACATGCAAGGCATCCGTTCAGCGCCAGGCTGCCTCACTATCCACTGCACACCTTTGACCGTCAGAGGCAACGCAACGTAGCCGGCCACAGACCAGAAGCCAGCTGTGCCTGCCTCCCTGGCTGTCCAACCACGATCTGGCCCTCATGTCGCACCTGTCTCAGCCATGATGCTGGTCCAGGTCCCACTGTCACCTCAGCTAGCTGGGGCCTCCGGTCATCCTTCTCATTATTTCGGAGCTGTCACAGCCGCCTGGGAATTTTCCTGTCCCCCATCACTCCTGCGTCAGGTGTGTCAACCTCTTGGAGCCAGCTGCATACCTCTCAATGCAACTGCCATCTTTGGGCCTGTGCACCGCCACTCTCCAGGCTGCAGTCTCGGGTTAGCAAGCTACCGGTTTGAAGTAGAGTCAGCTGTTGTGATTTTAGGGCGGCAGTGGTACTCATAGCAATGGGTTTGGGGGTCCAAAAAGTCTGTATACTGCACAGGATGGTACCAAATGGGGATCGTCGGCTCACTCCATTGGCGTTAGGTCACGCCCCCCTCAGGTTTGCTTACTCTTGCAGGGGATTTGGGGAAATTGGTTGTTGCTGGTGTTGTTCCTTTGTTTTAAATGGAAGTCCAATATGTCTGCTTTGATTGTGTAATGATTTTCCAGTTTGTTTGTGAATTCTTGATTAGTGGGATGAATTGCTTCCGTGCATTTAGGTTTTTGAAATTCGGTGAGAAATATTTTAAAATTCTTTATTTGCACATTTAGCATTTTGAATTCTGTCTCAATAGTATTTGTTGTTTAGCTTTTTTGTTTGTTGATTTGTATATTGTGTTACGTTTGCATAGGTGAAGTTTGTCTTGATTGCTGTTTGTTCTGAGACAGGTTTGTTGTATCCTTCTGATTTGTTGTTTTATTTTTAGTTCTGTATTTTTGTAAGGTGCTAGTTTCTTTTGTCCTGTTTTGTTGTTCTTAATGATATTAGGATATTGAAAGCTTCCTGTAGCCACTCATAAAGATTTTGAACAGAATTTATGTCTAGATGTGTGTTGGCTGTTGTGTTTCTAAGTATTCAGAATTGAGTTTATTCCATGGTTGATAGGTGATTGCATGTAAGATGGTCTTGGGTATGTTAATTTGTGGTGTTTTATGCTGGAAAGCCTCATCTGCCATTGGAAGAAATTTGTGGCATGTGCACAGACAAGTCTGTTGACCTTTTTCTGCCCCTCTCTCAGAGGTTCTGTTTATCCATTCCCTTGCCCAGCAGGGCTCTGTTCTGGGCACTCTTAAGGGATATTTTTCTGCTATTTCTGTTTTTTTGAGTTTGCCTGATCAATCTTTTATGTGGAATCATCAAAGGTTGTGCACATCTTTTTTTCCCCAATCCCGTGTATTATGTCCCGGTGGGATCTGAATTTGCTTTTGACATTTTAATGTGCGCTGCTTTTGAGCCTCTCAACAATGGTCCACTCAGGCTTCTCACGTTCCAAATTGCCTTTCTTATGGTGATCATATCTGCCTGCATGGTGAGTGAGCTGCAGGCATTGTCAGATAAGCCGCTCAACCTTTCTCTCTATCCTGACAAAGTGGTGCTTTCAACTAGGGCTTCTTTTCTACCTAAAGTGGTCACACACTTTCATGTAGGCCAGTTCATCACCTTGCCTACTTATTAAGCACCTCCACATTCTTCTAAAGAAAGCAGTGACTTCACCGCCTGGACCAAAAACGAGCATTGACATTCTACCTTGATCGTACAAAAGAGTTCCGGGTGGATGACCAATTCTTTGAAGGGTATGTGGGTACAACAAAAGGTTGGGCAGTGTAAAAGCAGACCATCTCCAGATGGGTCATATTCTGCATTATGATCTGCTACGCATTGGCCAAGAAGCAACCCCCTGAGGGTCTGCAGGCTCATTCCACCAGAGCCAAATCTGCAACCACTGTGTTAGCACGTGGATTTTCAGTCCTTCACATCTGTCAGTGGCAACATGGCCATCTGTGCACACATTTACCAAACACTATTGTCTGGACAATCAGGTCTGTAGGGGCGGGTACTTTGGCTGTTCGATTCTGCAGGACTTTTTAGTTTGAACTTGGTTCGCAGACCTAAATCTCAGGGATGGTATTGCTTGGGTATCTATTCAAATGCCTTATCTGGTAGAGATTATGGGGGTCATTCTGACCTCGGCAGTAAAATGCCCTTACCGCCGGTCATAAGACCGCCATAACACCGCCGCGGCCGCGGTCAACCGCCACGGTCATTCTGACCCACAACGGCCAAACCTCCAAAAATCCGTCCTCCACTGCAGCCCGCCACATCTGCGGGCAGCGATAAACTGGAGATGACCAAACCTCCACCGTCACGCCAACAGAAATACGCCCATGCCATTACGACCCACGAATCCACACGGCGGTCATTCAAACGCGGTATTCCATTGGCGCTACACACCGCCGCGGTCAGAATACACACACATCACCAAAACACAGCCACATTGGACAATTTGAAATACACACACCTGATACACATACACACACCACTCCCACACAATCAACCAACTATAAAACACACACCCACATCACCCACAAACCCCTGCGACCATAATTACTGAGAGAAGGAGAGAGAGACACAGCAGACAATCCATAGCAAGACACACTGAGGCACACTACACCATCACACACACCACATAGTAGCACAAAGCACCACTCACCAACATACTCCTCATCACATACACCACCCCACACCTCACCCACACCACCCCATGGCACCCCAAAGGCACCCACGCTTTTCGGACCAAGAACTCCGGGTCATGGTGGAGGAAATCCTAAGAGTGGAACCCCAGCTCTTCGGCTCGCAGGTGCAGCACACCAGTATAGCCAGGAAGGCGGAGCTATGGCAGCGGATCGTGGACAGGGTCAAAGCGGTGGGACAGCATCCCAGGAATAGGGAGGACATCCGCAAAAGATGGAACGACCTACGGGGGAAGGTCCGATCGATGGTCTCCAGGCACAACATCGCGGTCCAGAAGACTGGCGGCGGACCCCCACCCACCCCTCCCGAATTTACATCGTGGGAGCAAGAGGTCTTGAACATCCTGCATCCTCAGGGCCTCGCTGGAGTAGCCGGAGGAATGGACTCTGGTAAGTCCCATCTCAACTACTATATCCCCCCACCCCACCAGCATGCCAACCCACACCCCCACCATCACCCCCAACCCCCAGCACACATCCTCCCTGACAATGTCTCACCAGCACAACCCACCCATCCCAACACCAACTCCTGCATGCCAACACAAATCATGGGCACCCATCACCTAAGCATGACCACTGCACTACCCCCCCCCCCCCCACTAACTACCCTCACAACACCTCCCTCAAGGGAATGCCTGCACTGGGGGACAAGGGCACCCATAACACGCACGCTATTGCACACACAGAAACAATAACCAAACTCTCTTACCCCATGCAGGACCCGAACGACAACACACCAGCCAGGAGGGTCCAGAAGTGTCCATCCCACCACCGGAACAGGCCCACACTGAGGATAGCAGCTCTGTCGACAGTGAACCTGATGACCAGCCCGGACCATCGGGGACCTCTGGGCAGTCGGTTCCCCTCAGGCAGCCACAGGCCACACCAGACCCGACCCCCTCTGCCAACACCAGCACAGCTCCCACCCAGCGGGCCCATGCCTCTGTCTCTAGGACAGCTCAATCAGCGGTGTGTCTGCCACTACAGGGCACCCAGGCTAACCCAACACCCCAACAACAACAGGGACCTGGGGGCAGTGGTAGCGGGCACACCGTCCAGGGGACAGAGGCCGGGGGAAACCGGGCAGCTTGGAGGGCTGCTGTGCGACAGGGGGGGGGAGGAGAGGCCCAGGGAACCCACTCTCCAAGAGGCCCTCACCACCATCATGGGGGCCTACCACCACTCCCAAGAGACGATGGCGACGGTACTGGCCAGGTTCACGGAGATCCAGGCACAGCAGGAGGAACGCTACATGGGGTTCAGGGAGGAGCTGAGAATCATCGGGACCGCAATGGGGACCATCGTCCTGGCCCTCAACAGGATAGAAGACGCGTTGCGGGACCATGTGGCACCACACAGGGCCCCTGTCACTAGCCCGGACCAGGAACAGCCTACCATCTCCGCCGGCGCTAGTGGACAGGAGGCCCCAACACCACGGCAGGCCACCAGAACCCCACCTCCTGCTGAAGAACAACCACCCTGTAAGAGGAGCCTGAGATCCAAAAAAAAGACAGAGTAGGATGTCAAGACCCCCCCCAGCAGGACATACCCCCTGAACTCTTCCCACTGTCCCACATTGCCACCCTGTCCAACCATGAACTGCCTCTGCTCCATCCTTCCACAGGCAAAAGGACAATGCACCTGTGAGACTGAGAACTGGACTCTGCCATGGACATTACTCCACCCCCACCCCTCACCCTTAGAATCACATGTACCAATATCTAGCCCTGTAAATAAATCACATATTGCACACAAATCAGTTTGGAGTCATGCTGTATTATTAGCAAATGTATTACATATTACTGTTCAATATCTGTTCTGTCAATTAGTGATGACAACATACCAATGTCAATACGCTGTAGTTCATGGGCAAACCAAGCAGAAGTCAGGCACTGCGTCATACAGCACTGAGAAGGGAAGGGAAAATCAAAAATTACCCAAAAATATGAGGAGGCTAGAAGCAATTGGGAAATGGCGTGGGTGATTCTTACCTGGGTGTTACTGGAAATACTGTTGTATCACTCTGTCCCTATTGTCTGTGTCGTCCTCTGAGTCTTCCTCCTCTTCACTCTCCACAGGCTCCACGGCTTCTACAACACCACCATCTGGACCATCCTCCTGCAGGAAAGGCACCTGGCGTCGCAAAGCCAGGTTGTGAAGCATACAGCACGCCACGATGATATGGCACACCTTCTTTGGTGAGTACATTAGGGATCCACCTGTCATATGCAGGCACCTAAACCTGGCCTTCAGGAGGCCAAAGGTTCGCTCAATCACCCTCCTAGTACGCCCATGGGCCTCATTGTAGCGTTCCTCTGCCCTTGTCCGGGGATTCCTCACTGGGGTCAGTAGCCACGGCAGGTTGGGGTAACCAGAGTCACCTATTAGCCACACACGTTGTCTCTGTAGCTGCTCCATCACATAGGGGATGCTGCTATTTCGCATCACATACGCGTCATGCACTGACCCTGGGAACTTGGCATTTACATGGGAGATGTACTGGTCAGCCAAACAGACCACCTGGACATTCATCGAATGATAATTTTTTCTGTTTCGGTACACCTGCTCGTCTTTTGGGGGTACCAAAGCCACATGGGTCCCATCAATGGCACCAATGATGTTGGGGATATGTCCAAGGGCATAGAAATCACCCTTCACTGTAGGCAAGTCACCCTCCTCGGGGAAAATGATGTAGCTCCGCATGAGTTTCATCAGGGCAGACAACACTCTGCTCAAAATCTTAGAAAACATAGGCTGAGACATTCCAGATGACATGGCCACTGTGGTCTGGAATGACCCACTGGCCAAAAAATGGAGGACTGACAAAACCTGCACCAGAGGGGGAATCCCTGTGGGTTGGCGGATGGGGGACATCAGGGCTGGCTCCAGCTGGGCACACAGTTCATGGATAGTGGCACGGTCAAGTCTGTATCGAAGTATTATATGGCGTTCTTCCATTGTCGACAGGTCCACCAGCGGTCGGTACACGCGAGGATTCCTCCTTCTCATCGCAAGTCCCAGCGGACGGTGCCTAGGAAGGACAACATGGAGCACAGAGTCAGCCAAACCACAGGTACGTACAGATAGCTTGCACAGTTAAAGAATGGCAATGGGTTGAAAGGCGTGTATGTGTGGCAATGCAAGGCCTGTGTGTCGCAGTCAAAATTAAGCCATGTAGGCCCTTGAAATGGCGGCTGCCTGACCTGTGAAGTGGGACAATGGGATGTGAGGTCAATGCGCTGGCGGGGCACACCGTGGCGGTAGGCGGTCGAAGACCGCGGCGCAAAGCCGCATTGGTTAACATTGAAGCCTATGGGTTTCAGGAGCCAATGACGAAGTGCGCCGGCGGTCGCGGTACGCACCGCCGCGGTACGCACCGCCGCGGGCGTGACCGCCATTTTCTATCTGCTTAATCACTCGAGACCTGATCATCCACAGGAGAGGACCTATACTGCAAGTGTTGCTGTGACCTCGGTCTGGAAGATACAATGGCTGCTGCGACTGGGGAAAGGGCCCCTGCCTTCACGTCTGAAGAGTTGGAGAAGCTCGTGGATGGGGTCCTCCCCCAGTAAGCGCTACTCTACGGTCCTCCAGACCAACAAGTGAGTACACCGGGTGCACATGGAATGGGCTATGCCTGTGTGGATTGGGGTGGATGTAAGTTTGTGGGGTGGGGGCGAATGAGGAGTGCAACGCCCGACAGATGAGAGCATGTGCCATATGGCAAAGTGGGTGGGGGGGCCAATTACATCTAACATGCAGGTCATTGATGATTTCCTCCTTTCCACCCTGTACATGTCAAATAGGTCAGCGCCCATCAGAAGATCGAGATTTGGCGTGCCATCGGCAAGGAAGTCCGGAACTTGGGGGTCCACAACAGACGGGGCACCCACTGCCGCAAGAGGTGGGAGGACATCCGCCGCGGAACAAGGAAGACCGCAGAAACACTGCTGGGGATGGCCTCCCAACCTAGGAGGGGTGCCAGTCGCACCATGACCCCCCTGATCTCCCGGATCCTGGCGGTGGCCTACCCTGAAATTGGATGGGCGCTTTAAGACATCACAGCAGACACAAGGGGGTGAGTATCAGCACATTCTCCTATCTTTCTGCGCAGTGGAGGCGTCTGGGTGGGGGAGGAGGGCTGTGGGTGACATTAGGCCAGGGCGCTTTCTGTAGTGTAGTCCTCTCCCTTAGGCATGGCCCTGTGCCCCCGGCCCCCACCTCGGTAGGGTGACAAGTACAGCCATTGAAGGTCCAGCATCTCCCATGTGCGTGTTTGACGTCTCTTGGCCTGTTGTCTTAGTCAGTAGTACTGAGTAGTGTACCCCGAATGCGCGGCTTAGTGCATTAGGCACCTGTGTCTGTCCTCTCCGCCAACGGTGTTGACATTGCATGCACTCAACCTGGTCTTCTTTTCCCCCCCCACCCTTTCTCTTCATCTTCTTGTGCATGTGTGCATTAGCATCATCAGGCGGAGGAGATTTGGCATCGGAGCACGAGGGAGCTGCAGGACACAAGGTCCCGGTGGGCCCAGGAACAGACACCGAGGGCACCAGTGATCCGGAGGGCGAGGGGAGCACCACGACGGGGACACGTCCTCAGATGGGAGCTCCCTAGGGGTGGCGGCAACATCCGTGCCCCCCGCCTCTACAGGTACAGCCGCCACCCAGCGCACCAGCCCCGCCCTCCCAGCAGCCCCTCAGTCTTCGCTCCGTGCCGGTTCGCCCAGGAAGGCGCGCGTCTCCTTCGCCCCAGGCACCTCAGCCCCTGCCCCTGTTGCCCCTGCTGCCCTCAGTGCGGAGCTCATTGACCTGGTAAGGACGCTCATTGTTGGGCAGATGACCCTTTTGAATGCCATCCAGGGTGTGCAAAGGGAGGTGCAACAGAGCAATGCGTACCTGGAGGGCATTCATTTGGGTCAGGCTGCCCATCAACGAGCGTTCACTGCTCTGGCCTCAGCACTGACGGCAGCCATTGTCCCTGTTTCCAGCCTCCCTCTTCTTACTGCCTCCAGCCTTTCTCTGTCTCCTGTTCCTCAGCCTATCCCATCCACACCATCAGACCAGCCTGCACACACCTCAACACCCAAGAGCAGCTCATCCAAACACAAGCACCACAGATCCCACAAACACTCACCCAAGCAACACCCAGATGCAGACATGCCAACAGCCACTGCCACCCCTGTGTCCCCCTCCTCCTCGTCTCCCTCCTCCTTCCCTGTGACGTCTACACTCACACCTGCATGCACCCCAACATCAGCCAGTGCTTCCATCACCACCTCACCCTCCAGGACAGTCCACACTCGTGCAGTCACCACCCCCACTGCCATTTACACGTCCCCTGTGTCCTCTCCCACTGTGTCTGTCACCCCCTCTTCCAAGACACACAAACGCAGGCAGACACCCACCCAACAGCCATCCACCTCACGACAGCCTACAGCACCAGCACCTTCACCCAATGACAGCACACCTGACTCTCCTACAACCACCTCCTCTACCTCCACTTCCATCTCCACTTCTCCTACCCTTTACCTTGGCCCTAAAAAACTTTTCCTGGCTAACCTTAACCTCTTTCCCCCCGATGAGCTCCCCCATCCATCTTCAAAGAGTCCCAAGAGCACCGCAGCCACCACCAGCCCAGCTTCGGGTGTCACTGTTGTGCCTGGGTTCTGGAGCCCACCCTTTGCCAGCAGTGACACATCGATTAGCAGCAAGGACACGTCCAGCCCCCCCCCCCCCCCGGCAAGAGGACCCGCAAAAACAAGGGCCGCCGTGCGAGGACCGACAGGGCTGCCCCCAAGGAGCAATGTGCGGCCACTTCACCACCCACACCATGTAGGGGAGGCAAGGGCCCGAGAGCCCCATCAAAGAAGCGGAAGGGCAGCAGGAGCGCGGAGAAGGTGGACCCCACATGCCACATCCCAGCTGGGAAGGAGGACACTAAGGAGGCCAGGAGTCCGTCCCCGAAGGGTCCAGAAACGTCACGGTCCGAGGGCGACTGAGCAGGGGGTCCAGGCCAGGTCTGGCTCCCTTGACCTGCTGGATGAGCACCGCTGAACAGGGCCCGCGGTGCAGAAGAGCACCGCTGAACAGGGCCCCGCCGTGGAGGAGAGCACCGCTGAACAGGGCCCGCGGTGCAGAAGAGCACCGCTGAACAGGGCCCGCGGTGCAGAAGAGCACCGCTGAACAGGGCCCGCCGTGGAGATAGGCACCGCTGAACAGGGCCCGCCGTGGAGATAGGCACCGCTGAACAGGGCCCCGCCGTGGAGAAGATCACCGCTGAACAGGGCCCCGCAGTGGAGAAGAGCACCGCTGAACAGGGCCCGCGGTGCAGAAGAGCACCGCTGAACAGGGCCCCGCCGTGGAGAAGACCACCGCAGAACAGGGCCCGCGGTGCAGAAGAGCACCGCTGAACAGGGCCCGCCGTGGAGATAGGCACCGCTGAACAGGGCCCCGCCGTGCAGAAGAGCACCGCTGAACAGGGCCCGCCGTGGAGATAGGCACCGCTGAACAGGGCCCCGCCGTGGAGAAGAGCACCGCTGAACAGGGCCCGCGGTGCAGAAGAGCACCGCTGAACAGGGCCCGCCGTCTCAAGCACCGCTCCGCTGGGCACCGCCGTCTCAAGCACCGCTCCGCTGGGCCCTTCCTCTCAAGCACCGCTCCGCTGGGCCCTTCCTCTCAAGCACCGCTCCGCTGGGCCCTTCCTCTCAAGCACCGCTCCGCTGGGCCCTTCCTCTCAAGCACCGCTCCGCTGGGCACCGGCGTCTCAAGCACCGCTCCTCTGGGCCCTTCCTCTCAAGCACCGCTCCGCTGGGCCCTTCCTCTCAAGCACCGCTCCGCTGGGCACTGCCGTCTCAAGCACCGCTCCGCTGGGCCCTTCCTCTCAAGCACCGCTCCGCTGGGCCCTTCCTCTCAAGCACCGCTCCGCTGGGCACCGCCGTCTCAAGCACCGCTCCGCTGGGCCCTTCCTCTGAAGCACCGCTCCGCTGGGCCCTTCCTCTCAAGCACCGCTCCGCTGGGCCCTTCCTCTCAAGCACCGCTCCGCTGGGCACCGCCGTCTCAAGCACCGCTCCGCTGGGCCCTTCCTCTCAAGCACCGCTCCGCTGGGCACCGGCGTCTCAAGCACCGCTCCGCTGGGCCCTTCCTCTCAAGCACCGCTCCTCTGGGCACCGGCGTCTCAAGCACCGCTCCGCTGGGCCCTTCCTCTGAAGCACCGCTCTGCTGGGCCCTTCCTCTCAAGCACCGCTCCGCTGGGCCCTTCCTCTGAAGCACCGCTCCGCTGGGCCCTTCATCTCAAGCACCGCTCCGCTGGGCCCTTCCTCTCAAGCACCGCTCCGCTGGGCCCTTCCTCTCAAGCACCGCTCCGCTGGGCACCGCCGTCTCAAGCACCGCTCCGCTGGGCCCTTCCTCTCAAGCACCGCTCCGCTGGGCACCGGTGTCTCAAGCACCGCTCCGCTGGGCCCTTCCTCTCAAGCACCGCTCCGCTGGGCACCGCCGTCTCAAGCACCGCTCCGCTGGGCCCTTCCTCTCAAGCACCGCTCCGCTGGGCCCTTCCTCTCAAGCACCGCTCCGCTGGGCACCGCCGTCTCAAGCACCGCTCCGCTGGGCCCTTCATCTCAAGCACCGCTCCGCTGGGCCCTTCCTCTCAAGCACCGCTCCGCTGGGCACCGCCGTCTCAAGCACCGCTCCGCTGGGCCCTTCCTCTCAAGCACCGCTCCGCTGGGCACCGGCGTCTCAAGCACCGCTCCGCTGGGCCCTTCCTCTCAAGCACCGCTCCGCTGGGCACCGGCGTCTCAAGCACCGCTCCGCTGGGCCCTTCCTCTCAAGCACCGCTCCGCTGGGCACCGGCATCTCAAGCACCGCTCCGCTGGGCCCTTCCTCTCAAGCACCGCTCCGCTGGGCCCTTCCTCTCAAGCACCGCTCCGCTGGGCACCGCCGTCTCAAGCACCGTTTATGGTTCACTGTGCCCACCATGCCTCCTCCTTGACCAGTGGAGACTGTCATCCACCTGATGGACTGTGGCTTTGCACTCCCCAGGATGGTCCAGTGGGCAGCCCACCCACTGTAGAGACATTGAGAGACTGTGGCTTTGCACTCCCCAGGATGGTCCAGTGGGCAGCCCACCCACTGTAGAGACATTGAGAGACTGTGGCTTTGCACTCCCCAGGATGGTCCAGTGGGCAGCCCACCCACTGTAGAGACATTGAGAGACTGTGGCTTTGCACTCCCCAGGATGGTCCAGTGGGCATGGTGGCTCCTCGTGGATCTGGCGTCGTGGACTCATGTGGCTGTGGTGCCCCCCCCTTCCCTTCCCCCTGAGGTGCCTGTAGTTTTTACATCTGATGCCCCTGCAGTGTTCTCTCCAAAGGACTCAGGTCTCCTGTGTGGGCTTTGCCCTTATTTCTCAAGACTTTGGCCCACGGACATGCTGAATTCGTAGGATGTGCAGGACTTGGTACTTCAGTTATACACTGATGTGTATGTCATTAGTTTTGTTGTGAATATCTTTCATGGTTGTACGATAATTTTCTGGAGCTTTTTGGTACATAAATATTTATTCCAAATATGATTATGTCCTAGCATTTTTCAGGGGTGTTTGGGTGGTGTCACTGTGACTTGGTGCTCTGCATTGGTGAGTACATAGTTGCGGGGGGGTCGCATATGTGTGTGCCCGTAACCTTTCGTCCTCCCCCTCCCGTGTGTCGTAGGTGCAGTACTCACCGTTGTCGTCTGCGCCGGACTTCGTACTCGTGGTAGATGAGAAGGTAGACGAGAGCAGGTAGGATGTTTAATTCGGGTTCCATGCTGTCCTCCTTCCTCCTGGAGTGCGTAGTGGTGAGCGTTTTGCCGTCCGTAGTCTGTTTCCGCCGTGTTTTTATCGGCGGTGCTCCCGCCCCGGAAAAGGTGGCGTATTGGTGAGTTGGAATAGTGTGGGCGGTACATTGTCTGCCGCCTGTCTGTTGGCGGTGACCGCCGCGCTGTTTGTTTGTACCGCCGTGGCGGTCGGAGTGTTAAGGTGGCTGTCTGTGTTGGCGGTTCCCGCCAGGCTCAGAATCCCATTTTTTTTACCGCCAGCCTGTTGGCGGGTTGGCCGCCGCTTTAACACCGACCGCCAGGGTTAGAATCACCCCCTATATGTAGCTGCAGATTCCTCTCCGATGCACCAGTAATCAGTGTTTTTCATGGCTCTGTGCTTCTGGCGTGGAAAGTTGTGAAAAGAAACTGACGTCCGCGTGCCCGAGTGGCGCCTAGATAGGATTCACAAAGTAATATCTGGTGCAAACAACTCGAATGAGGGACACGCAGCCATCAATGCCACCTAATGACGAATAGGGATACTGCTTGAGAAAATCTTCTGAATCCAGGCTGACATATGGGGCGAATTAAAAGGTAAGGAATCTGTAGCTAGGTATAATCTCTACCATATAAGGCGTTACCTAAGGTAAGTAACTTTTCCTTATATGTATGTGTGTATGTGGGTCTGTGTGTATGTGTGTATTGAAGGTTAAGAGTTGAAAAAGAATTGTTCAATGGCACGTGTGTGGCTGTAGATGCTCTGCATACTCCTGGCATCTAGTGTTTGGCCTGGAGTGATGCAATTTATTTTTCTTTGAAGAAGTGTTTCGAGTCACATGATCGAATGACTTCTTCTCTCGGTGATACTGTGCATGGACATCGACTCCTTTGTTAGATTGTTTTCTCTCTGCTGCCGGGTTCGGACTTGTGCGCCTCCACTCCATCTTTCTACTCCATTTGGTTCAGTTTTCAATCTCTCTTTTTTGTTCATACTGTATTCTATTAGATCATGCTTTTTTCTATCTCAGCCCTCTCTCCACTTTCGTTGGTTCAGGGCTCCTACCGTGTGCCTCCGGCATTAACAAGAATGGTTCCCTGTTGGAACAAACTCCATTCCGCTACTGATCAGCACCTAGTGTGCAACCTTTGCCTATTTCCAGGAGGAACTGACCGCACAAGAGGAGGAAGCTCTTTCAATCCAAGACAGTTCTGAGTCAACCGTAGAATTAGACATTGAGAGACAAGATCTTTAATCAGTCCAGCGCATGAGTACTGAGCCCATGCTGTCCCCCAGAAACCCTCCAAAAAGGCCCTACAGCTTATCATAGAGGTTGCCGGTCTGCCACTGCCATCATGCCATGGTCTTTACCGAATAACTGTTTTGGCTGCCCTGCCTTCCGACTCGGTGCCGAAAATGGGGGCAAAGACTAAAGCCACAACATCAGGTTCGACCTCGAACTCTTTGGACTGAGAGATCATTTTGTTGTTGATCCAAACCTCAGGACGAATCCGGCAGCCATCCGCTTCGATCTTGCACAGACCCAGCTCCTGAAGCACAAATCTTTGGTGCTGAAGCCTTTGGAACAGCACACTTCAGAATCAGGCCAGTCCTCCACCAGTCCTTCTCTGGTCGAACTTATTCTGAAAGTAATGGATGCTAGACAGCACAAACTCCAGATTCAAGAAGACACAGGTTGAATTATAGCTACACCTCCCTCACCTGTGCTTCCAAAGAGGAAACTAACTTCTGAGAAAGCTCTGGACTTGCCTGTCTCTCCAAAGAGGAGAACAAACGACACTGCTACTAGCCCAACATGCCGCCTTCTCCAACACCTCCTCCTCCATCTCCCCCTCCTCCCACACTATCTGAATCAGCCCCACTCCCTTCCCCTCCCCACTCCCCACTTCAATCACCCATACAAGTGGTTGACAATCCTCATGGGTCACCACAGTCTTACACGGGGGCCTATGGGGTCCTCCTGATGACACAGACCCATGGGATCTTTTTGGCCCTTATCCCATTGCACCAGATGACCATGATCTCTACCCTGCTCGCCCCTCCCCTCCAGAGGACACTACCTCCTATCAACAGGTATTTTCTAGGGCAACTGCATTGCAGCATGTCGAGTTTCACAGAGTGCCTACAGAACAAGACTTTTTGTTTGACATGCTTGCCTCCACAAACAAGGGCACCCAGTATCTTCCCATGTTCTCTGGCATGCTTAGAGATGCTTAAGACATATTTAAGGTATCTGTGCGCTTCAGGGTTATCACTCCACGTGTCGATAAGAAATATAAGGTGGCCAGTCTGATTCACTTTATATCAGGATACAGGTACCACCCGACTCTATAGTAGCCACCACTTCCCGTAAGCAGGCTAACAGCAATCCAGCCAGGACTCTCCTGAGCAAAAGAATCCGTGTTGCAGGGAAGAGGGTGGTGGCGCAGCCCGCAAATCATTGGCCCATTGCCAATTCTGAAGCCCTTTTATCCTGATATGATCCGCACACTGGGAAGAGATGGAGGAATTGCTACATTACCTTCTTGAAGAGCACTGTAAAAGAGGACAACAAGTTGTCACAGAGGGCCAAATTATCACTAACACCTCCATCATGTGCACCCTTTATGCAGCAGACACTGCAGCCCAGGGGATTATTACAAGTATCCTTCTACGAAGGTACACGTGGCTTTGATGTTCCGGCATCAAGCCTGAAGTCCAACAAGCACTTCTGAATATTCATTTTGACAAGCTGAAACTCTTTGGACCACAGGTAGATATCACTCCTGAAAGTTGAAGAAGGACACCTATACCACCAATCCCCTGGGTGCACTCCAGACTCCCACACAAAGAGGCTCCTTTTGTCTCCCAGGGCACAAGGGGACATACAAATCCTCCACAACAGAGGCTTCCACGTCACACAGCAGACAACCCCAGTGGCTACTTTAGAGGTTTCTAAAGGAGCTTCAGTAACAAGGTAAGAGGAAAGAGCACCGCCACACTTTAATCCTCCCCTACTGCCAAACAGTGACTGCCTACATCTTCCCCCAGACCCTCTTACACCTGTTGAGGAAAGTCCCCCAACATTTTCACAGCACCTGAAACTCCATCACCACGGACCAATGGTTCCTTACCACTATCCAACACGGCTACTGTCTGGACCTCATTACCACATCTCCCAACATCCTCCCTCGCACTCACAGGTTATTCCACGAACATTTGACACTTCTCAAACAAGAGGTCCAAGCCATTTTCCTCAAAGGAACCATAGAGCCCGTTCATCCACAACATCAAGGCTCAGGAGTATTCTCCCTATATTTCCTGATTACAAAAAAGGACCAGTCCCTCGGACGGATACTTGATCACTCACCTCTAAACAAATACATCATTTCAGAACAGTTCCACTTCTACAGTAAGGTGACTTTATGACAGCTCTAGATCTAAAGGATGTCTACTTTCACCTACCTATTCACCCTTCAGACCGAAAGTACTTAAGATTAGTCATTGCAAGCAAACACTAAGTTCAAAGTCCTTCCTTTCGGTGCCCCCAGGGTGTTCACAAATTATTTAGCAGTAGTAGCAGCACACCTGTGAAAACATAACATCCATGTCTTTTCTTACCTGGATGACTGGCTCATCAAAGCCAGTACACTACATCATTATCAACATCACACAAACTGGAGTTCACTTTCAGTATTCCAAAATCCCATCTCCAGCCATTACAAGTTTAATCTTATCTAGAGGCAATTTTGAACGTGGAGTTAGGATTAGCATACCCCAATCCAGCTTTCATCCAGAGTTTCTAGACACTTCTCCCTCAGTTTCAGGAAAACCATTCCTTTGTTGTAAGGACCATTATGCGTCTGCTGGGGATGATTGTTTCTTGCATTGCCATGCTTTCCCATGTCAGACTACCTGTGCACCCCCTACCGCAGTGTCTGTCTTTCCAAAGGTCTCAATCACAGAGTCACCTAGAAGATCTAGTGTTGTTAGACCGCCGCACTCACTGTTCTCAGCAGTGTTGGAATACCAACAATCTCTTGAAGGGGGCTACCTTTTCTGTGCCTTTTGCCTCCACATTACATTGACCACAGATGCATCACGGATGGATTGGAGTCCTCTTCTCCATGATTTGACAGTTCAAGGACTCTGGAATGCCAAACAGCACTCCCTACACATCAACTACATGGAACGTCAGGTAGTATTCCTAGCATTAAAAGCTTTCCTTCCTCACCTGTCTTACAAGGTTGTCCTAGTCTAGACAGGCCAAATGGCAGCCATATGTCTCAGACCATATGGAATGGGGCTCTTCACCACCACATTCACCTATTGGCGGAGTATCTCCCGGGAACGGACAACAGCTTTGCAGACCTGCTAAACAGGTTTCAGCAACAAATCCACAAGTGGAAACTCCACTTACTAGTCCACCAGTCATACTTCAAAAAGTGGGGAACTCCTCACACAGACCTTTTTGCCACAGCACAAAACGTAAAATGGCCCAGCTTTGCCTCCAAACATCACACCCACTATCCAAGGGCAAGGCTTTATGAATGAGTTGGTCAGGGATAACTTTTTGCTTTTTCACCTTTCCCTCTCATTCCATTTTTGGTTCGGAGAATCAGGCAAACATCTCTCACCATGACCCTTGTGGCTCCCACCTGGGCATGCCAGCCTTACTTCACCACACTCCTGTGTCTTTCAGTATCCCACATGAGAAGCTCCCCAACAGGCCTGACCTTCTCATCCAAAACCAAGGATAAATCAGGCATCCAGACTGACCCTTGCAATATGGCTCCTGAGGTCATAGAGATTGGTTACTTAGGCTTGCCTGTAGAATGCATGAACATTTTCAAGCAAGCAGGTAGACCCACCACTAGAGCCTGCTATCATGCATACCGGAAACCTTTTGTTTGCTACTGCCAACCTAAACAGATTAATCCTGTGAAAGCCACGGTAGAAGAAATTGTCTGCTACCTGCTTCACTTGCTGAAAGCAAATCTCCCCTATACTTTCATTCACCCACATCTTGCAGCTATAGGTGCATGTCTCCAAAACAGACAACATATTTATTTATTCAGAATTCCAATCATAAAGGCTTTCATTGACGGACTCAAATGGTTCTTTCCACCTAGGTTAGCCCCAGACCCCTTGTGGAACCTTAACATTGTTCTCCCAAGACTCATGGGTCCACCGTTTGAGCCACTTCACTCATGTCCACTTCAATTTCTTTCATGGAAAGTGGCTAGTCGCCATCACTTCACTCAGGCGTGTAAGTGAACTCCAGGCACAAACCTTAGAAGAACCTTTCTTCCAAATTCATAGGGACAAAGTAGTTCTTCTGACTAATCCTAAATTTCTCCTTAAGGTGATATCACAATTTCACCTAAATAAGTCTATTGGGCTACCAGATTTCTTCCCACAAACTGTCTCAGTTGCTGAGGAAGCCCTTCACACACTAGATGTAAAAACAGCACTCCGGACCCAACACTAGATGGCAGGAGTATACAGAGAATTGGAATTTAAAGCACAACATGCCATGAACAGATGCTTTCAGGGTAAGTACCTGTAGGCGGGTGTCGTCCATCTCGCCTACCGAAGCTCTAGAATGGCGCCGATCGCGCACCTCCTCTGTCCCCATTCAGCATCACCAAGGAGACGCGTGGGGGCGGAGCATCCTGTCGGCACCGGATATCCGGGTTGCCGCACAAGAAAGAAAGGTGGACGCCGGAGAAGAGAGAGATGCCGGACGCGGTATCCAGGACGCCGAGGTAACAACACAACGGAGAGAGAAGGCCAGCGGAGCGAGTGACGAGGAGAGGAAGCCCAGCCCGAACAGTGGAGCCGGGGAAAAGCCTTGAGGAGGAGATAAACCCTGCCACGACCCAGGAGGGTCGTGGCTGAACAAGGTACGGGCTATATTCAAGGGAAATCGACAGAAGGGGGATAAGGGGACGGTAGGAGGAAGAAAGAACACCGGGGAGGGCATAAAGGAAACGGGGCAGGTTGTTTTAAGTGCAGGGGACCGGGGAACCACTGATCCTATTCTCACCCTGTCACCAGCCTAATCTAGCCACTATAATAACTCACTCCCTCCTTTTTTTCGCCTATCCCCAGTTAATTCACTGCCTCCTATAGTTCCTTTCCCCCCCCCTCCCACACCTATACTAACACATCACAGAGATATCCAAATACCGTCCCACTTACCTGGCCATATCCTCTTGTTTTTCCGAGAGCCCACGGGAACCAAGAAGAAGCAGTCCGGAGAACGCCACCTAAAGGGAAAAGAAAGAACATTAAAGACTGATAAAAGCCAACTAAACCTTTGCAAGAAAACCTCCAAAGATAAATTGGAAAGAACTGCAGTCATTATAATTACAATCTTCCCACTATAATAAATAAATTGTGCTTACGCCCTTATAGGGCCCCTAAAATCCGAGTCCGAGTCCTCTGTACCACTGAGCCCACCACAGTACCATAATATTCATTGTCTGCCCGAGTCATGATCATGCCCATACCATAGGGTTTGAATACTTTAAAATGATTAATATGTTTTGTGTGAAATTTAATATCATGTATATTAGAGTGCACTTATAGCAATGTGTTCAAATTCAGGATAAAAATGTAATCACTTGTTTATTTACACAAACAAGATGGAAAAACATACAACGTATGTCATGGTGGCATGTATTAGACCGGTTTTAGAAATGGCATGAGCACTGTAGTTTTTAATGGAAAATGGTGATGGGCAAGAGGATTATGTAACTTTAAGTAGACTGTTTTTGCTTGTGGGCTCCATGGTCCAATTGAAGGCAAAACGCATGGGAGCCTATCTTGTTTTGCACTGTTGGTGGGGGTTGTGGTCCGCTTCTCCTTGTATGAGCAAAAATAGAATTTGGAGTTCACATTTGTGTGTATATATGTGTATCAATATATATTATCACTGAAAAAAAGAAGTTACAGGGGTGTTATAGTTAGGTTATGAATTTACTTGCAGAAAACCAGAGGAATTCAGCAGTTATAGTTAGTTATTTCAAGTAACTATAACTTGCAGCCTAAGGTAAATATAACTTGCACCACCGCGTGGCCTCCCTCCCCTAGCCAATCTCGGCCCAGGGGACCCCATCCCCAGGGCCCGGCCTTCATTAAATGAAGGAGGGAGCCATACGGCCCCCCTTCCCGGCCAATCTTAGCCCTGGCCCGGGGGCCTGGCTGTAACATATTTGATTTGGGGCGGAAAGCCCCAGCCATCTACCCTGGGTGCCCCACAGGGCACTCAGTGTACAATGGGTAAGCGGGAGGAGCCTGAAGGCCTCTGCGGTCCCAGCAGGCTCCCCGCTTCCAGCGGGAGCCTACATTGCTGTCACAGAGAGAGAGAGTTGCTAAAGATGCTGCTCCCTCCCCGCATCTCTGCAGGCAGGGAAACAGAGGAAACCTCTGCTCGCAGCAAGTAAGAACTGTTTGACAGCTCTCACTTGCTGTCAGCGGAGTGTTTGCTGTGACTTGGTGGGAGTTGTCAAAGCCAAGTCAGAGCAAACAGCTATGTCCCAGAGAAAATAAATGTTTTTGTTGCTAGTGGGAGTTCATTCTGGGACCCCAGCACCAGAGCTAAGGGGTCAGGCTGTCCCTAGCCTGGGCCCTTACCTTGTTGAAGTGATGGCAGCCAATCAGATCTCAGCACGAGATTGGGAGGATTTGCAAAGCCTTTGCGTCACTATATATACAAATTAGTTTTTTCTTCAATAATGCTCATTAATAGTCATTATCCCTGAAATATTTAAAAAAAGACACTCCTAATGAAAAGAACCAAAAACACATGTTTGAGCCTTCCTTTTCCACTCTTCAGGCCACATAATGCAGGCATAGGACAAACTACAAAGGGTTCCCACAGTGTAGCTGAAGAATGTACATCTCTAGCTTGGAGTACTTGAAAACTGATGAAAACCTCCCCTGTGGTCATGTTTTCAATATCCCAGGAATCTTACTCCCAGTTTTGTAAAAATATTCCTGGGGGTGGGCTGCTGCACTCCCTGCAGCACCCTAAAACATCTAAATCATTTGTTGGTGGTGTCCCACCCCTCCTTTGTAGAACACAAGGAAGAAATCACCAAAATCAAGGTCCTCACAGGGCATTATGTAGCGCTTCTTTTGGGAGAAGTAAATATTTAAACAGTGGGCCTCTGCTGCTAGCTTTTTTGCAACCCAGTGGCACACCTTTAGCTGTCTTTTTTCCCCAAAGCATCTGGATGCCCCTGGCCCATCCAGGTAACATAAAACACACTTTGTTGTCGTTGGGGGCCCAAGGAGAGAGGCCCAAGACCTCCACAGACTTGATGGCTCCCCAGCCAACAACCATCCTGGGTGCCAGAGTACGAGCCTGCCACAGTATGTTTTTTAAAAACAGTCATTGTTTGCATGCCCCAGTCCCACTTGGGGCACCCAGAACTCCAGGGTCTTGTTAGGTGCAGTGGGGAGAGCCCAAACGCCCCCATAGCCTCTCCGGCTTGTGAGCCTGCACCCATCCCCAGGTGCCAGTGCAGAAACTGTCAGTCGTGTATCTGCTTCATCTGGTGGGATCTGACTTTCTTTCTGTTACAGCCTGTGGTTCGAGCAACCCAGGATTCCTTGTGTGTCCCAGGAATGAGTTCTCAGAACACTTAACTTACTTTGGGCCCTGGGAGATGAGATCCGTGTGGTGAAATGCTGGCTCTGGGAGAGGGTCTGACATACACCCTCCCCATTATACATGTATGATCCCAGGGCCCTGGCCCTCCCCAGGGGATCTTTAATGAAAAAGTGCGTCTTCCTGTTTCCCCCCCCCCCCCTCAATGGGACTGCAAAGAGAAAACATTTTTTGAAAATGTTGGTCCCAGTGGGGTTCCCTTCGAAACTATACTACAAGGGCTAGGAACATCGCAGTGAACAGTGAACGCCGCAATGCTGTGCGTGTAGTGGAGGTGGAGGTGCACGAGCGCGAGTTGCATGATCAAGGAGGGCAGCAGGGCTGTGGGGCCTCCAGGTGCCAGCCCCCGAACATCCGAGCAGGTAGCGCCAACAGGGAACAGCAGCGGATTGAGGACCGGGAGCGGTCCAAGGATCCGCAGGGCCCAGGAGCCGAGGAGCGGGAATTTGCCGGGATCCCACAAAAGTGAAGACAAGGAACCAGTATCCAGTGGAGGCAAGTGAGGCACGCCTGGAGCATTGTGTGGCGGTACGCATTGGTACGTGGAGGAGAAGAATGGTAGGGGGTAAAGCGTTCTCCTCCGGCTGGCCAATCGCGTCCCAACAGAGGCCCCTTTGTATTGCACTGTCCCTCCTCCCTACTTCTGGACTTGATCCTGAACCTGATCGCTTGTATATCTGCCTGTCTGTCTGCCTTCCTGTCTGTTTTTCACCCCTTCCTAGTCTGGCCTGTGATTTTGTCCTGCTTTGGACTTTCTGTTGAAGGTTCAGAATCAAATATTCACTGTGTGGGGAAAAAGGAAAAATCTCACAGTAGGAGTTTAACAGTGTGCCCCTCGTCGGAATGTCAGATGGCTTGGAGTCAAATGTAATCTTGTCCAAGGGGATTTCAAAGGAAACTCGCCCCGCCAATGGAAGTCTGGTGTGGGGGTTCAGATGATGTAGGTCCTTCAGGGTCCGTTTCGGAGGGCATTCACAACACTCAGAATACTGAGAACATCCAGAATTTGTCTAGGTTATTGACCTGTCCTCTCTCCTCTTCTCTGCTGCTAGCCAGTTCTTCTCCGCTAGCAGTGTCCATCGGAAGTCTAACTAAGGCAGCCAAAGTCCTCTATGATTCCTGTGTCCAATTGAGGGCTGTAGGGACCCCAGATTCTTTGCCCCAAGACTTTACTCTGCCTAATTTGGATCTATGTAGGATATATGGGCATCAGGCTAAAGATAATTTTCCACTGTCCAGGGTTTCCATGCCTTTGCCTCCATCCACAGGTCCCCAACTGTTTAGTAGTACTCCATCTCTACAAGACTCTGTGTTCTCTCACCTATATGTGACACCAGCTCAAGAAGCAAGTGGAAACCTGCCTAGCCAACCACCAGACCAAGAGGTTAGGCTCTCTGCCTCTTTGAATGGCTTGGAAAACCTACTCTAGTCTATTTTAAAACTCTTGTAGAAATTCGTAGGAGGGTCTGACTGGATCCTCAACTCCATAAAAGCCATTTTAAAGGAAATAACTAAGGACAACAAAAATAGGTGTCCGAATTTTGGCCCACTAGGAATACGAGCAGCCCCCTCGGTGATATATAACAATCAGGTGGACCCTAGTGTGGAGGCGGGTACACAAGCTGACAAACCCCAGTGAAGTGTGTCCTTGTCCGGGAGTCCGGATCCTCAGGGTTTGCGCCTGTTCCCAATATGTCCACCTCTTGGCAGCTCCAAACTCCACTAGCTATTATAGCACAGAGTTAAAGAATGGCCAAGTGGGGGATGGGGTTTTAGGTTGGTGTAGGAAAGTCCTCCTTTTTTGCCTGATCACCCCCACTCTTTTTGGATAGGTACTGGTGGTTACTGACTCTTGGCTGTGCCCTGGGTACTGCTAACCAGTCCCAGGGCCTGTGCTCTGTGTAAAATGGATATGCAAATCAGGCTAATTATAATTGGCTAAGTTAACCTACCTATAAGTCCCTAGTATATGGTAGGGCATGTAGGTTTAGGGACCACAGCATAGGTGGTGCACACCTAGGTGCACTGCTGAGGTACCCAGTGTCATTTTAAAAGCAAGCCTGCCTTGCTGGCTGCTTTTAAATTAAAGTTATATGCAAATTCGACTTTGGAATTAAAGGTACTTCCAAAGTCTTAAACTACCTTATTTTTACATATAAGTCACCCCTAAGGTGTGCCCTAGGTGCCCCTAGGGCTGGGTGCCATGTAACTATAAGCAGGGACTTTATAAAAATAGATTTAAAAGCCCTGGTGAGGTAAAAACAGCCAAATTTGTTTTTCCCTCGTTGAAGTAAATGGCCTTCATAGGCTAGAATGGGCAGACTTTATTTTAAATTTTAAAGTCTCCTTAAATGTTACATACCAAGAATTTGGTATCAAATTAATTGTTGTAATAAATCCCACAACTTCCAGTTGTTGGATTTAATATAACTTGTTCAGGTAAAAAGTTTAGACTTTACCTAAAAAGTTGCCAATTTCAGCTCTGCATTGTTTTTGCTGCTGTGCTCTGATTGGCCAGCCTGCAGCAGCTTCTGCCAGGCTGCCTTGATGAGGTGTGAAGTGGCCTGGCTTCACACAAAGGAATGTGCTTGGGGGAGAGAATCTCCCCTCAGCAGATGGTGAGGCAGGAAGGGGGAGGGCTGCCAAACTGGTCTTCAAAGGCAGAGAAGGACATTTGCAGCACCCAGCAACACCCCCACATCCTGCAACCCCAGACAATTAGGTGCCCCCTTGATTAGATTAGGAGAGGGCAGGAGAGGGGTGTGTTTATGATTTTTAGCCACACCAGTGGGTGGGCTCAGCCAGATGTAACCTCCAAAAATCAGATTCTTCCATGTTGGATTTTTAGAGACTGTTGCCTTCTGGGATGGATTTTTGCCACACTTCCCAGGAAGTGGTCATCACAGGGGGACGACCCTGTCCCTGATTGGAGAACCAGGGCCCCCCTGCTTTTCACCCAGGAGCAAGGATAAAACTGGCAGACCTGCACCCACACCTCAGATCCCCACCAAATTTCAAGAAGAAGGAACTAAAGGAGAAGAAGGACTGCCCTGCTGGACCCCTGGCCTGCACCTGGAACCTGCACTCAGAAGGACTGCACCAGCTGCACACTTGGGCTTCACCACAAGAAGGACTTTGCCTGGCTTCAACTGGTTCAAGGAGGGGACTCCCTGTTTGCTACAGGTGAAAAATTGCTATCCAGAGTCCCCTGCACCAACTCCTGAAAAAGTGACCAGCTGACCACTGTCCAGTGGCCAAAAAGGAGTTTGCGCCAGGTGCATTCTGGGAGTTGAAGTCCGCACCCCCCAAGGACCATCACAGAACTTCTGGACCCTTGGGGTGAGCTGTGGACCCCAAAAGAACCTTAAAAGAACATCTGGTTGAAGCCCCAGAAGTTTGGAGAAGATTTGAAAAATTTTGTAAAAAAGCTCCAGAGAGGGACCGACCCGCCGCGGAAATTCTAGCCGGCTTGCCTCAACCGCGACCCGGCCTGACTTCGTGGTTCGTCCCGGTAAAGAAAAACATCCGAAAAAGAGACTAAGTCCGAAGGTAAAAAGTTGACTGGGACCTCCCAGCCATCGTATCCGAGCAGGGCTCCATCGCGGTCGGCCTGAAACTTTGACTTTGCCCCGGTCGAGGTGCAACCAGATGACCCGATTGGCGCTTTTTGTTTCTAAGCGCTAGAAAAGTAATAATTCTTTAAAAATTCATATCTCCGGTTCCCTTTATCCGATTTTATTCGTTTTTGTGTCATTTTAAAGATAAAAATATAAACTATTTTTATAAATTGGTTTTGGATTTTTAAACTGTTTCCTGTGTTTTATTTAATTACTGTTTTGTGATATTTGAATGCTTTACACACTGTCTCCTAAGTTAAGCCTTGACGCTCGTTGCCAAGCTACCAAGGGTTGAGCTGGGATTAATTTACTGAGACCTAACTGTACCTAGGTGGAGGTTAGTGGCTTGTTGCTAGGTGTAGGTACCTACCTGCCCTTACCAATAACCCATTTTCCAACAGTTGGGAACAGCGGGGAAGAGACCTGTGGAAGCAAATTTAAGAACACAATAGCAAGATTATTCACATTGACTTTGTTTCTAATATTTATAGACTGATAACATGAAAGATCAAGAGCTTTCCTATATCATGACCTTATTAGCTATGGGTACCTGGAAAATAAAGAAGGATTATGCAAACTTTCATATGAGCATTTTTTAGAATAAAATCTTATGCTCTAAAACTTGAACTGTCTCAAGTGATTCCTTGGAATAGCAACTACATTATAACAGTAATCAATGAACACATTTGTTTTCAGGAATAAACTGCGATAGACTCATGAATGATACTGCAAGGTCACACTCTGTCTTGACTTTCAAGATTCAATTGCTTGGAAATTATTATACACTTAAATATCAAAGTGTGCATCAAGATTTCAATGCCTAGAAATGATCACGCACTCTGCCGATCTGAAACACAAGGGTTAATTGCCAAGAATGAACCGCACACACTGCTGCCGATTCAACCATCAAGATTTAAATGTCAAGATACGATTGCGCACTCTGCCGAGCTGAGCTGCAAGGTTTAATTGCCAAGAATGGATCACACACACTGCTGCCGGTTCCACCATTAAGGTTTAAATGCCAAGGTATAATTGTGCACTCTGCCGATCTGAGCTACAATGGTTAATTGCCAAGAATGAATCGCGCACACTGTTGCCGATTCGTACATCAAGATTCCAATGCCATGAAATGATTGCCCACTCTGCCGATCTGAACTGCAAGAGTTAAATGCCAAGATTGAATCAAATACACGATTAATAAAAGGGCCCAAAACTCGAATGCTCCTGAAAACGGAGTCGGGGGCCCAACCCAACCTCCGCCCTACCACCCTGCTTGAGGATCACCAAGGAAATGAGGACAGGGCCTGGAAATCCTAGTAGGCCTCCGGAACAGGAGTTCAGGAAAATGCTGCTGCTCTGCACCGGGACCTCTGAATAGTGAGCACCTTGAGCTGGGCTGGGTCCCTTAAATAGACCCAGACCCTGCCCACGTGCCACACCCAGCCAGACTGCAGGAGAGGATTCTAAAAGCGCTCAGGATAGGGACTACACCCTACCCACACTCTAGTCCTGCAGCAAAGTCTTGAAAATGAGCAATACATTGCAAACAGTATTAATGACGTTTCAAGATGAATCTCTGCAATGCAAAAAATTAACATACTGCATTAACACATAATGCATGAATTATTACATTACATAAGGATTGGCTTTTTGCATTACGTCGCCCGTAGAGCACGCACTGTCCTGATGTTGACAGTCCTGTGATAAAAGGATACCATTGGTTAGCCCATTAGACTGCATACGATTTATTTTTGATGCTCTTCAGTTAAGTGTAAATAGTTGGCAAAGTTCAATCAGTCTGCACAGAAGGTATTCCCAATTTTTAAAATCTTGCCTAACCAAAAGAACCCCCCTACACGGAGTTGTCTTCCCCCTCGCCAAGAGCTGGAGAGAAAAATAAGAGGGAAAAAAAAAAAGGCAGAAGGAAAGTACTTTCCCAGAAATGCCGGACTCCATTCAAAAATCTCCAGAGTTATTGAATTTGACCCCTTCCTCCATTTCGTCTCACAGGCCCAACTTGTGTCTATTGAAGCACTATCTAGGAAGCCCCGAAGAGAGCACAAGAATGGGCCTTTCCTTACTCACCTTCTTGGGCTCCAGGGATTGAATCCAACTGCTCTGATATTTCTCCCTCCTAGGTCGTTGGGAGACTCCTTTGCCCTCCCATTTTTAGATGGCGTATTTGCCAATGGACATATTGTGGATACCTGCATAATAGATTTTATTGCAATGTTTGAAACTTATTTGAATCTGAATAGATCTGCCATGCAAAACTGCTTCTCTGAGTCCAGTCCATTGAAATCAATCCAAAGCCATAGTATTGCTCTGGTCTCTCTATTTGATTTTTATACAGGTTTTAAATCAAGGATCACATTTCACACTAAATAGTTGGCAAAGTTGGTCATTCAAAATACTGATCTCCTGCAGTGTCAGGGAATCGATGTGGTTCCCTTTTGGAGTTTGAATCAAGTTGTTGTTGGTGGGGAGATGGTAGTGGAAACGTACATAGTTGGTTTAAAGGTTATAAATACTTCTATTATTGACCACAACCCACTCCTTTTCACACTAAATTTGAACATGTCAGAGACTGTGCCCCTGGAGTGGGTGGATGAATTCCGATCTTCGATAAAAAGACAGAGAGGACCCAGGGGGACCTCAGAAGGAATTCAGGTGTATTAGAGTCTCTGGAGATTGTGATAGCAGACCTGGATAACTGGGAGGGGAATGAATTGCTACATTTTTTTAAAATTCATGGAGCAACTGTTTTTCTTCTTCCAGAGTTCCCAAAAGTAGTTATTTGGTGAATCCCCACCAATTACTTGAGTTAAATAAGGAAATAAATAGCCTGGTTAGGACTCAATATTTAGATTATTCCATGGAAGGGTGGTTTTGTTAAGGACAAGAAGGAGGCTTTTGAAGGCCTGCCTTGCAAAGAGTCTTGTGGGATAGGCTTTGGAGTCAGCTGAGGGAAGCAGCAGTAAAAGGTCAGGCCAGACGTTTTTGGGCACTGGTCGGCGAAGGCTGGGGGTCTAGAGTTTGATCGTCACCCCGTAGCCATAGCCAAAGCCCGTTGGTTGGAATTTATCACTTCCTTGTATGCTTTAAATGGGGTTGAAACTTTTCTGATCCCTGATAGAAATGGGCTACGTTTCATCATTTGCCCCTCTCTAAAGGAGATAGATTTGGCAATTTGGTCTATGCTCCTTTCTGCTGCAATGGGTGCAGATGAACTTCCGATTTCGGTAATAAAACAGGTTATTTGGTCCTGGAGTACGATTCTATATGTGGTTTTTAGAAGCATTCCTCTCTCTTGGGTTGGAAACCTCATTGTACCTTTATATACAAAAGGTGTTCATAACAATCCTGCCAGTTACCGGCAGATCACCCTTCTCGATGCAGTAGGCAAAATCTTTGCTAAATGTCTGCTTTCCAGACTTACTGTTTGGGTGGAGGAGAACACTATCATCCACCTGGAGCAAACTGGATTTAGGTGTAATCATAACACTCTGGATAATTTTGCATCTTTACAAGCTATCACTGAAAAATATGTGAAAGTTAGAGGCGGAGCAGTCTATGGCGCATTCATTGATTTCTCAACAGCTTTTGACAGAGTGGATAGAGATTTGTTATGGAGAAAACTTGCTAACTTGGGTATGCCTATCTTTCTGCTTGAGTTAGTGATAACACTTCATTCCTCTACTTGGTGCAGAATTCTCCGGGGGGGATAAAGGTTTATCTCGAAAGATATCCACGCTAAATGGGTTAAAGCAAGGATGTCTATTGACTCTGCTTTTCTCCCTATACATCTTAGACTTTCTGTATTTTCTTTCTCAGAGCAAGGGTTTCCCCCCGCAAATAGATGGGCACCCTGTTTGTTGTTTACTTTAAGCTGACAATATTAAACTCTTTGTCTTAACCCTGAAAGGCTTACAGAATTGTCTCCAGACTCTGTCAATGTTTTAGAAGTTAATCTCTCAAAAAGCAATGTTTTATGATTCCATGGAACAAAAAAAATGAAACCCCCGAATTTCCATTGGGTTTAGGTAATCAAAAGCTGGTAATTGTGAATTCGTACACCATTTTAGGGAAAATAGTCTGCTGGAATTTAAGTGATGCAGCTCATATAACATCTAATAAATCTAAAGCAAGTTGCGAAGCAAGAGAGTTAGGTGCCCTGTATATGGCCACGGGAAGAAGGCATTTTGCACATTTGTTAGCGATTTACGGAGCTAAAATTCCTGCATCCCTTCTTTATGGTATGGAATTTATTGACTCCTCTAAATGGGGGTTTCTAAATCAGGTGGAAGGGAAAATCCTTAGAAAGCTTTTGACACTTAACACTGCTATCTCTGTTGCGGCCCTAAGACTGGAATTGGGTCAAAGAAGTGTATTCGTCCAGGGGTTGGTGGGAGTCAGACGTTGGGCCGCTTTCCTTGCAAGGAGCGAGGATAACACTCTAAGGCCATTGCTAAGGAAAGAAATCTTAGCGAACGAGAACAATGTTAGGTATTCCTTTTGCAAAAACCTTTCTTACGCACTAGAAAGACCGGGTTTAGACTGTAATGAGGTTCTGGACATTTCCCCCTGCAATTGAAAATTGGCCTTAAACAAGCAATGTGGTCCTTAAGCTTTCCACTGGACTCGGAGAGCTGGGCAACAAAGAAATCCTTCTTGAATTAAGCTAATTCTTAAATAGTGAAAAACACACATTACATGGAATATTCCATATAGCGTTAGGCGTTTTTGGATGCTGCTTCGACAAGGATTGTTACCATTAAATGTGCTTCTGGCGGGATGGCATGGCTCAGCTAAAGAGTGTAACTCAGTAGCGGCTCGAGGCGTGTGGCGGGGGCAGCATGTCAGCAGTGTTCGGATTGGTCGGAGCACCCAGCAAGGGCACTCATAGGCAGACTGGGAGAGTCTGCCTGCCTGCTTTCTCCAACCTGGCAATGCAGTGCTGGGTTGCCTGAGATGGCCGGCCAAATATACATGTGTACTGAGGGGGAGTGCTGCCTGCCCCTTCTACACTACAAAGATAATAAACATAGTTTATTATCTTTGTAATGTAGAAGTTTGGCTGCTGCTGTCGGGGGGGGGTGGCGGCGCTCCTCCACCCAAATGGAGGATTCGCCACTGGTGTAACTTCTGCCTCACTGAAACCCAAGATTACAATCACGTTTTATTTGTTTGTCCAGCTCTTGCTTTGCTTCGGCGTAAATGGCCAAAACCCATCGTCTTCAGCTTTCCTTGTTGTCCGCACCTGAGTTCCTCTGCGCCTTGTATGAGCCTCCCAACTAATTGTTTTGTTTTAGAATTTTTTGCTTTTTAAACTGTTTCTTATATCTATTTTAAGTATGTTCTGTGTAAAGCAGGTGCTTCCACGGTGCGCGGTTTAATTTATTAAAGGTAGTGGGGTGAGGGCTTTTGTATGAGCCCTACTAATGTAATTCGGCAGGATTTTTTATAGTATGTTGTACTCTTATTTCAGTGCCCTTTAAAGTATTGTATTTATTCTTTATGTCTTTTATGTGGACCTCATTGTGAGTTCCTAATCATAAATAAATAAGGTATGTACGTGGGCTAGGAGGTCAACATATTTCTGCCATGCCCGTATGTATCCTATTTTTAAAACATTTTCAGGACTTGGGACCAAGTCCTCTAATGGCAGCTGCAACATTTCTAATCATGTTGTGGCCAGCGAATCAGACCTCTAGCTCCCAAATAAGCCCCCTCCACCAGTTAGATGGCGTGAATTTTTGATTTGCAACCCAATTGTCAATGTAGCTATACATTTTGAATGTAATTTTTTTTCCAAAACTACAGAACGGATTTATACCAAATCATAGAAAGCACACTTCCTGGGTAAAGATCTAGCTTTATACCAAATTTGGCGTAATTCTGTTCCTCCATTATTTCTGTATCATTGTTTAAATTTCCCTAAGGAAATTGTATGGGCAATATAAATGTTTGTGGCCCACCCACCCACTGTTCTCTGCCCCTGCTTGACTGATCACCCCAAACCTTTCCAGGAAGAAAGCAGATTAACTCATTTCTTTCAAAAACTTTGGTGAAGATCCGTCAAATGGCACCAGAGTTGTTAGCAAAACCAAAAAACGCTCCTCCTATGGAAAGTCTGGCCTAGCTATAACTACAGTGTGCAATATATGTGTGTAATATATACATATTTATATAATAATATGATATAGTTCAGCAGTTGCTGAAATGTGGTCTCAACTTGTGAAAGTGAAACTAAACACAAGAGTTTGATGGTATAATGTGGGGTTCTGCAGGATGACCAAGATGTTGGTTGAGTTGCTTTTCTTTATAGTGCGTTAACTGGGCCATACATAGTTAAAACGGCAGGGGCCTCAGCTAGAGGCTTGACCCTTAGCTCCCAATAGGCAAATAATGTGAGTTCGGTATAGCTCAGCAACACTCCTGCATTAGTCATTGGAGGCTCTGTTGTACTCGACATTAAGGAATGTTGATGTGTAGCATTAATTTCTAATATACTTTCTTGCACATTCTGTGGTTTCAGACAGTGTATGTCAATCTTTGACAAGAGCATCAGTGTGACACATACCAAGGTGCACCATACTGCTCCTTGCCCAGCACCTTATTCAGAACACGTTGTTTGTTCTGCAGTCACAGCCAAGAGACAGAATCAAGAGAGAAACAAATGTAAGTGCCCACACCCCCATGCGATGCTCATCCTTCTAATGAAAGCCTGATATTCCGGAAGGACAACTTTTGTTTACTCTTGGGTTAAACTTTATAGCACTTGTTTTATAGTGGCCTTCAGAATAATAAAGCCACTGGATAAATTTAACAAATATCATTAGAATATGTTAGCAGTATGTTAAAATAATCACATTCTACAACGCTATGTACCACCTAAAACTAAGAATTACTCCCTGTGTGGTACTTAAAAACTGATTAGCAGAGCCTGTGTCAAAGTCAGTTTCTCCCTCAACGAGTATTAATTGTACACAGCTGAGGATAACTCATATTTTCACACACACACAGTTGTATCCTGTGTCCGTATTGTACCTTGCTATCAGATATACAGGGAGTGCAGAATTATTAGGCAAGTTGTATTTTTGAGGATTAATTTTATTATTGAACAACAACCATGTTCTCAATGAACCCAAAAAACTCATTAATATCAAAGCTGAATATTTTTGGAAGTAGTTTTTAGTTTGTTTTTAGTTTTAGCTATGTTAGGGGGATATCTGTGTGTGCAGGTGACTATTACTGTGCATAATTATTAGGCAACTTAACAAAAAACAAATATATACCCATTTCAATTATTTATTATTACCAGTGAAACCAATATAACATCTCAACATTCACAAATATACATTTCTGACATTCAAAAACAAAACAAAAACAAATCAGTGACCAATATAGCCACCTTTCTTTGCAAGGACACTCAAATGCGTGCCATCCATGGATTCTGTCAGTGTTTTGATCTGTTCACCATCAACATTGCGTGCAGCAGCAACCACAGCCTCCCAGACACTGTTCAGAGAGGTGTACTGTTTTCCCTCCTTGTAAATCTCACATTTGATGATGTACCACAGGTTCTCAATGGGGTTCAGATCAGGTGAACAAGGAGGCCATGTCATTAGATTTCCTTCTTTTATACCCTTTCTTGCCAGCCACGCTGTGGAGTACTTGGACGCGTGTGATGGAGCATTACCCTGCATGAAAATCATGTTTTTCTTGAAGGATGCAGACTTCTTCCTGTACCACTGCTTGAAGAAGGTGTCTTCCAGGAACTGGCAGTAGGACTGGGAGTTGAGCTTGACTCCATCCTCAACCCGAAAAGGCCCCACAAGCTCATCTTTGATGATACCAGCCCAAACCAGTACTCCACCTCCACCTTGCTGGCGTCTGAGTCGGACTGGAGCTCTCTGCCCTTTACCAATCCAGCCACGGGCCCATCCATCTGGCCCATCAAGACTCACTCTCATTTCATCAGTCCATAAAACCTTAGAAAAATCAGTCTTGAGATATTTCTTGGCCCAGTCTTGACGTTTCAGCTTGTGTGTCTTGTTCAGTGGTGGTCGTCTTTCAGCCTTTCTTACCTTGGCCATGTCTCTGAGTATTGCACACCTTGTGCTTTTGGGCACTCCAGTGATGTTGCAGCTCTGAAATATGGCCAAACTGGTGGCAAGTGGCATCGTGGCAGCTGCACGCTTGACTTTTCTCAGTTCATGGGCAGTTATTTTGCGCCTTGGTTTTTCCACACGCTTCTTGCGACCCTGTTGACTATTTTGAATGAAACGCTTGATTGTTCGATGATCACGCTTCAGAAGCTTTGCAATTTTAAGAGTGCTGCATCCCTCTGCAAGATATCTCACTATTTTTGACTTTTCTGAGCCTGTCAAGTCCTTCTTTTGACCCATTTTGCCAAAGGAAAGGAAGTTGCCTAATAATTATGCACACCTGATATAGGGTGTTGATGTCATTAGACCACACCCCTTCTCATTACAGAGATGCACATCACCTAATATGCTTAATTGGTAGTAGGCTTTCGAGCCTATACAGCTTGGAGTAAGACAACATGCATAAAGAGGATGATGTGGTCAAAATACTCATTTGCCTAATAATTCTGCACTCCCTGTATATAAGGGAGACAAACTATTTATTTTGAAGACCCTTGCCCACTTTAATAGTGGCATGCTTCATCATCGGGTCACATCCTAGTTCATATAAACCAGGATGGCGCAACCATTTTCCAAGGAACATTTTTGAGATTGTCGGACAGGAATACATACATAAAATACCACAGAGACACCCTAATTTCCCATTAATGTAGTGACCCAGGTCTGGTTAAAATATGAGAATGGGTGTAAACAGGGAAGTATTGCCCTTACACGCTCTATAGTGTTGACATGTTTTAGTCTTTAAAGATGATCTCTCTAGGTCCTTGGCTTTCATGTAGACTTCTAAACACATTAAGGACTGTAGTTTTGACCCTACCACTGAGTTAATGTTGTGTGTAACTTTAAAGGCCCTATACACAAGTATAATCTCAAGAAAAGAGACTACGAGTTACATAGGGCTGCTTAGTGATGAAGAATGGTCTTTTAAAATATCCACACAGTTCATATTGAGATTCACACGAATAGCACTTACCAAAAATTATTTTAAACATGAGGGAACCATTTAGTTGTACAATATGACACTTCAATGGGTAGCACATTTGTTCCAAGCCCGGCCTGCTTATATGTATACCAATTTGAGAGAGACAAAGTAAAGACACACAACGCTTACCATTCATACGTGTCATATCTGGCGACAATATATTGATGATGATGTCTTCTTCCAAATAAAATCAGTATCTCAAGTTTACCATGTCTATGAGCAATCAAGAAGTCTTATTCCTAGATCTATCTATAAGAACAGGAAAGATAACACTACATATTAAAGTGTATAACAAACACACTGACATTTACAACTTAATCTACTTTTAAAGTGTACATCCATGTGCACCGAGGGTAGCAGAGGCTATATATGTGCCCATGATATCTTTGTGTATGTCAGTAATGTACTAGGAGGATAGTGTCCTGTCACCCCATATAAAGAAGCTCCCTCCCCCACGCCAGAATTAGTATAGCCTTGACAAAATAGATGTATATGTACTCATATTTGTCACCGCATAATGATGACAGGCTTAGTCATCCAGTCATGAATCTGTCCCAAATATACAGTTGTGAGCAGTATATAAGCTATTATACAGTATTCAAAATCATAATAACAACATTCTACAAGTCATCCTTTTGTTAAGAATTCAAATATAATTTGTTGAAAATATATATCTCTTTGTCACTTTTTGTGCTAACCACCTACAAGATTCAATAAAAATTACTTTATGTAATTGATTATGGAGGACATCTAGTCTACAAACATTCCTTCTAAAGCGAACATCACCATATGCCATAAGAACCTTCTTACGGAATGCAATCTAATACCCAGGTGATATATGTTCTCCAGTGTTTCCTAATTCTCAAAATCCACCATGACCAGTACAGTCACAACCTTAATGAAATCAACCTATAACATGCAGGCTACCCACCGATTTAAATTATTCGAAGTAGGCACATGGTGGCCACATCGCTTTTCCAGCAATTAATGCAGGAGTGATCAGGGCCATTCTACTCGTATTAACTAGATTTAGGATCAATAACTTATATTGACTGTAGTAGTCCAGTGTACATTCAAGGTACTCTTACTGGGAAAGTGTAAAATTACTATACTTAAAGTACTATGATAGTCGGTGCGTTTACAGGGACCATTGGTATCATTGCAGTCACCATGTTGGGGATTTGTATCTGTCTGCTATCTATCAGTTTGTGTTTTCACATTGATCAGTGCAGTTGCCTTTATACGGGCCCACCAGACATAGTCATTTCTCTAGAGACAACCAAACACCCTTACTTATCTTTAGTACAGTTTACTAACCATTTGTGCCAGAGACCCTAAGTTTTCCAGAGTGACAATCAGTTGCTAGCATTACACATTTATAATAGATGTTGAAAACTCATAGGGACTATTATTGTCATTATTCCCACAATAAAATGGCAATTTCTTCTGGTGACTATAGGTACCATCAGCCCAAAGAGATCCTTATCGGCACTCTATCCCAATGAACAGGTGTGGCAGTATCGCAAAGCATCCCTTCAGTTTGCCAATGTTTACACGTGGAGTCTTCAAACTGGAGGGTTCGCATCTGGGGAGGGGACTTTAATTGATCTCGTGAGAGGCGGATAGAGGCTGTAGCCAGATAAACACCATACTGAAAACAGTGCTGTGTTTTGGTGAACAAAAACAGAGTGGTAGTGAGTCACTCTGTAATGGACCATCAGTAAGGTCTTTTGACATTCATGCCCTGAGGGGGAGCAGGTGACAAAGTGTGGGGGAGTAGCCCATACCCCTTTATTTCTGACAAAGGATTGGACAGTAGATACGTTTATACTTATTTCTGGCTATGTATTGTGTTGCAATTTTAAAAGGGATAACTTACTTAACTGCAGTGTAAATATATATACAAAATATCTATGTGTGTGTATGTGCATCAATGTGTATGTATATAAAATTACCTACTAGCAGTTGCTAGTAGGTAGTTGTAGTTAGGACCTAGTTTCCATAGGAAGTGCGTTTTTTTGTTTTACCAATAACATTAACACCACATGGCGAATCTCCATGAGATTTCCAAAACGTATATATTTCAGTGAGTTTAGTTGCTGTCTTGAAAGTTTCGGGGTGATCCATCAAGTGTGGTCTGAGAAAAGGTGGGGGGGTGGGCAATTAAAGGTCAAATTTGGTGTAATTCAAAGGAATTACACCAAATTTGGCAGGAAGCTAGATCTTGTTGGGCAGATTGTGTTTTTTGTGATTTAGTGTAAATCCGTTCAATAGTTTTGGAGCTATTAAAGGGCAAAATATATAGATATCTAGGGACATGGATCTTACCCGGATCCAACTATTCCCATGCTGATATCTGAACAATGAAGTGTTGGAGGCCATCTTGGGACTCGAGTTCAGCTGAGTCCCACAAAAGCCTTGGTCTAGTTTTCCCTCACGGACCGTGCCAGAGCTAAGACCCTTTTTTTTTTTGTTTACCTCTCTGAAAAATCAGCAGAACCGGATCTGCAGATTTTTCCAAGATTTTTTTTTTTTACACTGGGGTATCCCACCCTTTTTTATTTTATTTTGCCCCCTGGTATAGGGCTTATATTAGCCCCAGAGACCACCACCTCCCTGGGGCGATGATGTTAAATTATGCAGGTCAGTGCAGCCTGCCGCACCCCAGTGACCACCTCCTCCCCAGGGCAAAATGTTTATTTGTAATGGGGGATGCTGGTAATGCCTCCCCCACACTCCCAGGGACCAGGACCTCCACCTCCCTGGGGCTGAAAGTGAAATTTATGGGGGGGGGGGGGGGGGACAGGCACCTTCCCAAGGCAATTGATTGCAATTAATGGGGGGTGCACGCCCCCTGCAGCTAGGGACCACCACTTCCCCTGGGCTAAATTAAAGGTTTGATGGGGGCTGCACATCTCTCCTCGTGTAGCCAGTAATGGCTCTGGGGACCGCCAAACCCCAGGGCCAGCTCCAGTGATGGCCCGGGGGGTGCCCACCACCTGGACATAACTGTTTGCTTTGACTTAGAGGAACCTTTGACAGTTCAGGCCAAGTCAGAACAAACACTCTGCTTCCAGCTGGCGAGAGCTGTCAAAGTGCTCTCGCCCACTGGAAGCAGAGGTTTCATTTCTTTCCCTGCCCGCAGATATTTAGGCAGGGAAGAGATTAAATGATTGCTCTGGCACACAGGGAGCTCCATGTTTAACAGTTCCCTGTGTGCAAAAGAATTGCAGGAAGCAGGGAGGCGGCAAGGACCGCATGGGCATTCAGGCCCCCCCCCTGTGGTTCCATTGCACACTGGGTGCCCTGAGGGGCACCCAGGCGGGATGGCCTGGCCCCGAGGGATGGGTGCCCTGGGGCCAAACTCTGCCCCTCTCCCCTAGAATGCATGACTCTCCCTTAATTACAAGTATAAAATGTGCAAATCACCTGAAAGCTCCACCTGCTTGACCCCGCAATGTCCAACTTAGTAGTATGCAGAGGTCTTCCGCCTTTTGCCAGGATAATGTACACCTTACCAAGAGGACCCCCAAGTGCATTTCCCACCAATTTTGGTGGTGCGTTCTTGATGCTAAGTGATATGAGGACTTTTCCACAAAATAAAGAAGCACTTACGTCAAATAGCTAAGAGGAAGGACCCTGGTTTGGTGGAGGTTTATGTCTTTGTAGTCTTGTTGGCCTCTCTATAGCAGGTTTCATGTTGTCACAGAATTCTGGAGAAAGACACGTGAGGAACAATGAGGAACAATCACATTGCTAAACGTGATCCATTACGCATCTTTAGTGTAGAATACACACTGGACATTTACCCAACGAGGTAGCACTTACTAACTAACCAGTAAAAGTACTTCAGTTGGGGAAACATTTTGTGCAGAACTGTGGACTCTTGTTGGATAAATGGACGGATTCAGTTCCTTTGTGGCTGAGTCACTCTTGCAGCTACTTACAGACCCACAAAGATACTCAAAGACCTACTCAGGCTCACGCACCCAATCACAGACCAATTCAGAGACTCATGCACTCTCTCGCAGACCCTCTCAGAAACTCATGCACTTACTCACAGACCCACTCAGACTCATGCACTTTCTCACAGACCCACTCAGACTCATGCACTTACTCACAGATGCACTCAGAGACTCATGCATCTACTCACAGACCCACTTAGACACTCACACACCCACAGACCCACTGAGAGACCCATGCACCCACTTACAGACCCACTCACAGAGACACTCTCAGACCCACTATCACACTCAGAGACTCCCTCTCACACCCAGACAGACACTGTCATTCCTACTCTCACATCCAGAGACACCCTCCCACACCTATTCTCGCATCCAGAGAGGCAGGCCCTGCGGCCAACACCCACTGTGCACAGTCGAAGGCTGTGCACAGTGTGGGGTTGGGTGGTTAAAGGAAGTTGGCCGCAGGGCTGTGCGCCGCAGTGGTTGAGTTAACATATAATAATTAAAATGACTTTACTTTTAAAAAAAACACAGAAATTCACTGCAAAAACAAAGGTTGCAGTGAAGTTACAGTTAGGAAATAGAATGAAACAAGCAATTGCAATGCAATGGGTCTGTCGTTTGTTCGAGTTAAAGCTGTTAGCATCATAAATTCCTAACTGGACTTTTCTTGCCACTTTAATTGAAAATGAAAAGTAAAACAGTTGACATAAGCGAGCAGATTCAAAGTGCTATGGCCGCAATGAGCATGGGTGAGAAGAAGAGACACCAAAAGAAAAAGAAGTTTGCTCGCAGTCAAACGTATCGGCAGTCATGCAATGAGCCATGTAATAGGGGCAGTTTGCAAGGCAGTAACAAAACTGCCCCAAGGAGGGACAAATGTAAAGCATTTACCGATTATAACAAAGCATTTTTGAAAGGGAAGCCAATGAACGAATGAATGTGGTGGACGTGACATGGTCGTGGTTAACAGCCCACAATACTTACAACAGGTCAAAGCTCTTGCGCGCTCGACCTAAAAAAACATAGAAATTCACTGAAAAAAACAAAGGTTACGGGCCCTTATAGTTAGGTTCTACTAACTTGCGCCCTAAAGTAACTAGAACTCGCACCCTCACCTTACACTGCTAATTACCCCAGATAGTACAGCACTCATGGCAACTTCTATAACGTTATTAAAAATCTAAATGAAGCATTAGCAGTCAAATTAATGAAGAAAAAAACTGCATGACAGGGATACGAATTATAGATACCTTAGGGCACGAGGGATAGTTACTTGAAATAACGTTAACTGCTGAATTTTTTATGTTTTGCATGAGTAAATTCAGAACCTAACTATAATGTCCCTGTAACCATTGTGTTTTTCAGTGAATTTCATATATGTGTATATATATATATATATATATATATATATATATATATATATATATATATATATATATATACACACACACATAATTACAAGAGGACACATCTTTACAAAGTTAAGAGGCCACTGAGTTACAATGTCCGTTAGTGGCTAAGTGAGCCAATATGCTGCAGTGACCCGAGTGTTCTGGTTCCAGTGTTTTCCAGTAACCCCTGGTACTAGAGTTTCAAGTTGACCTTTGTGCCACTGTCTCAGATTGATCATTATTGCTGATTTCCTGCATTCATAAGAGGTTTAAAAGGTCTCAAATTTACCATGAGTGGAGAAAAAGGTTTTACGTAAATACAAAGACAGTGAAAATTGGGAAACTAACCCATTCCCTTCCTATACTATCCCCACCCCTCTTTCTTGCTGGCCTTCCTTGCACCCCTTTTGTGATTTAAAGCACAAAGACCCAAAAGGGTTTTTAGATTTATGCACAATGGGAAAATAGAGAAACGAGATGGAGTTGACTCTCAACTCATGGCTTCCTTTTCTTCAGGCTCTCTCAATCTGCCTCTCCCTTCACTCTATATAGCACTACTTTTACTTTCCTGTCTCTCACGCAATATGTCACTATTGTGGTACAAGGTGGTCGTCAAAAGGATCTGCAGCATCATCCTTCACTTGTGCCTGTATTGACCCATATATTGTGCTGCCACCTTACTACGTGTCAATAAGACATCACCTTTTCGGTCTTTTATCTACAAACAATTGGCATCCCTTTCATACATTCTATCAGGTCAGTGGAACCAAACAAAGACAATTTCCAGAAAGCTTGACACCATGGATTGAAAGCCAGTTACTGTAAATATAAGTACTGACGATTACGCCAACATCTCTCTCTCTATACTTTTAACCCACTCTCCTCTTTCATCCATCACCTTTTCTTTTTTTCCTCCACCATCCCTGATCGCTAGGGGAGGGTGTAATATTGAATCGGAAGAAAGGGTTTCCTTTGTGAACTTTGCAGGGAAATTGCCAGACTGCATGGGTTTTATGATCCTAGTATGTCAGTATTTTACATTTCTATTTTACATTTCTATGTATGTGAATGTTAGTTTCATATTGTCATGCAAGGATATTTTACTTCAGTCAAACTATAGTCAAAGGGCAGCAGAAACTAAAACATTGGGACACAGTAAAACATTCTGTAACAATGTGTGCTATGTTGAATTTAGATATGGCTGTGATGGCAAGTAAAAAAAGAATTTATTATTCAAAGAAGCGTAAATCCTCCCTAGGGTAATTACACTCTTTCGTCTTCCCTCTTGTGTTGTGTCTGTCGCTGTTAAAATAATACAAGGCATCAAGACATCTGCTATGAACAAAGATGTTGAATTAGTACTAAGATATGCATAACATGAGCTCGGTTAGATACTGCTATTAGAGCGTTGGTGATTAATGGTGCAGGATACAGACGCAAGAATATCTGCCATCTGCTAATATTGCTGAACAGATTTTGAAGCCCTTGCAGAAAAGGCTTTGTTTATGCCGCGTCTAACAAAAAAATCGTAATGGCCGGATGACCTTCTGGCATGTTGGCTTTGGACTTCTGTGCTTTAGATTATATCATCACATGCAGATTAAGGCTTGTTTGCCCTTGCTGATGGCTACTCGCTGTTAAAAAGCATAGGCATCACGAGCAATGGGAGATAAAGGCAAAAATAACAGTGCATTGAAGTTTACGTTTTTCATTTCAATCGTCATGCCACTGCTCTTTTCATTTGATAACCTGTGGGTTTTTAGAGGGACCATTTGCGGCATTTAGTACTGCAACCAGTATCAGTTCTCAGGAGTGGCGTGACGTGTCAGTCTAACTATGAGAACAAAGGCAAGAGAAGCATAGGGCTCCCGTGACGTTTCTTTGGGAAGACTACGTTAATATGATTAAATGAATAACAATGATCCCATAGATTACCCCTTCATCTCGTCACAAAAGTTAGTGCAGTTTATGGCTCACAGATGACCAAGAACGTTGTGCTCTTTATCCGCCGGAAGTTTAGATTATTCAATAAGTGCTGCGCTTTTGTATCCTTTGTCGCGAATGGACATTTTTATGCTTGCAGGGCTATAAGTAGAAATCCGGACCAAGGCTTCAAAATGTCTCTAGCCTTAAATCCTCACAAAGTAACTTGTGTGAAGAGGGGATTAATTTAGCTTCATAAACTGGGAACATGTAGTTTAGCAGTCGCTTTTGGAAAATTATGTTAAAATAGTTTTCTTTCATGCAGAAGATTCTCTGTTTAATTTAAAAAAAACTATGGTTCAAACATGTGATTTCGCTAAGCAAAAGACGTGTATTTCTGTTGGAAATGGATTTGGGTGTTATTAGCATACATTTAGAAAGAAAGAAGGAAGGAAGAATTGACAACAGTAGCCAGCGAATGAAGAAAGCAAACAAAAGCAAAATGTATTCTAGAGTTTGGAAACTCACCCCCTCTGTGACTTTCTTTGTGTAGAGCAAAAAAGAGTAAACACCAATAACCATTGATTGTTACAATATTTAAAAGATTGAAAATCACTCAAACACCAACTATAATTGTCGACAATTGGAACTGAAACCAAGAAAGACTAATTATACATGAGGTCTGGGTCAAGTTTGTGTCCATTGGTGTTTGTTAGGCTACTTACTAGTTTGTTCTCCAGTATTGGATCTTTTATAGATTCACATGCTTAAATCATTTTCTGGTATCAAGTTAGGAGTCCCACACTGGTTCACAGTAGCATTAAATAACCATAATATGCCTTAAAGGCTGTAAAATGGTGTTTACTTAGTATAACCTTCACATCATTCCAAAGCATGCTTTGTCAAACCACGTTAGAGTCAACTTTATTAACCATTTTCCTGCTTACAGTCTGTAAGCGGAGGTGAACTCAGGGATTTTGACAAAAATGTGGGGTTTTATTTGGATAGCAGTAATTCACTCATGCAATGAATCCTCTGTTGGAGTCTATTGTGCACTCGGTCACTAGACACTTGAATGATTGGTACTGTGTTTCAGGTAGTTCTGTGCGGGTTAGTTTTGCCATGTGAACTAGCGATACTCCACCTAGATTTTCCTTTTCTGCGAGGATTTTACGATTTTGGGGGTAAAAAGGCTGGTGATGATGTTGTCATTTATTCATGCTTCTTAGAAACTTGCTGTGTGACATTCGACGTCAGGTCGTAGCATGCGAGTGTCCGGGCTGTGTTACATCCACCAAGTGGATATCAGTGATAAACAATTTCATGTGAGGATTGCTTTCTGCAGGACAGTTAAGTCTGATTACAGTACTGACAAATGGTTGAGTGCATGCCAGCACTTCATTCCATTGTTTGCCAAAAACAGTGCAAGGCAGATAATGGTTAGAGGTTTACAGGGTTGTGGCGAGGAGTTACGTGGAGATTTAATTCACATGTTGTAGTGCAAAGTGCAAATACATTTTATGTTTTGTTCCATGACAAAAGCAATAATCTGGCACTCTCATCTCTAGGCATACATGCATCCATTTCTATCCGTTGCTGGCAAACACTATTGTGTTTTATTGAAAGTGCGTAACTATTTCTGCACTTAATTGTTGTTCCTGGCTATTCCATGTATTTAAATAGAATGTGGTTCAGCCTAAGAAAGACCTAGTTACTGGTCATAGACCTCTTTGGGACTTACTAGATAGTTACCTCCAACTTACTGACCCTCCTTAGACCTAATAGTGTTCTGCTGTTCTTCACTTAGCTCGGTTCAATTGTAAACCACCTCTGCTTTCAGTGGTCTTGCTTCCCACGAAACACTGCACACCTTGTGTACTGATCCAGCTGTGAGCATCCTGTATTTTGAAACATCGTGCCTCTAATCTTGTGTAGCTATCCTACTATCCACTGTTTTGAAAACCAGTGCCTCCAATCTTGTGCATTTCTGCCTGTTGTTAAAGCATGTTTATCTTTAAAGTCTCTTATACGCATACACCCCCTCAGTGCTATTGCGTTACCGCATTTATCACTATCTGCATTTATCAGTGTTTACCTGACCCCGGATGCCGTAGATTTGAAATCTCTCAATCATTCACCCAAATTAACTTTATGCCTGTTAGTATCTACTTGTATATCATATTGTGAGCCTATTTCTTTTTTAAAGTTTTCTAAAATATTGGAATTAAAATTTCTTTGCGCTAAAATGGTTGGAATACATATGAGAACTGGATAGAAAAGTGGTGAAAATACACTTACTTGTAATTTGATCACAAAGGTTGATAATAATACAGATTACCATTAGAGTCTCCTACCTGATAGTGAAATGGGTTGGTATAAGGATTGGTGGTCAGAAGTGAAAGTATAATAGTGATATGTGTATCCAATAAGCATTACACCGTTTTTTAGCAACTGTGATGTATATATTTTCTGTCACAGGATGTTACCAGGACCCCTGCACCCAATGAACTGTTGGATCTACTCCATTTTATCCTGTTGGATGACTCCTTGTGGTCCATTACTTTATCATTCCTCTACTGCCAGTCTTTGAAATATTAAGGAATGGCCTAACAGTAGAATGTTTAGAATTGGTCATACACTGTACTCTAGGTTTGACTTTTTAGCAACATTCACTGGAGATTATTGGAAATGATAATTGCCTCTGTATGACACATTATTCAAGCATAAAATATTACAGACAGTTTATTAATTCCCTTTAATAGTATATGGACGTACATCATGAAAACATAATTGGTTGTGAGTGCAGTTCGTTTTATGTCTATATTTATTTTAGAAATGCATTACCAGACACAGGTCCATTTCCCAAATAAATTATTTGTAACTGGTTACATTCACCACTCCTATGAATATTATATTACATTCACTACAGCAGACCATTTCTGATGGCATCTTGTAGTATGCAAAAAGAATCCCATCCAGCTACAGCTTTGGGGTGTTCATAATCCATCCACCTCCTGTTCTCCTCCGTGTACTGTAGCACTGATGTGGTCTTAGGCCAGCTGCAGCAGTGTTCTGAACAATACCACACCACCGAGGTTGATCTTCAGCACTGATTTTATAATATATTTTCAGATGAAGAACATGCATATTTCCTCACACTATTCTGCTGATAATCACCTGATGTCCAGCCCATACCATTACTTACTTCTATGGACTTGAAGGTGTCTCCTCAGTTTCTCGCTCTCCTTTACCCAAGCCTTGTTTTCTGTTTTTTTTCTTCTTAGAGGAAGAGCATGTTCACTAGAAAATGTCCTCCGACTCTCCCCACTTCCTGTTTTCTTTTCAGCCTAACACCAGATCGATAATGAAAGCCCAAACCAAGTCTCAAACATTGGACGAGGAAGGAAGAACCAGAGTAGTGAAGGTTACTGGTAAATAATCCATACGTTAACTCCTCATCTCCTTTCTCTTTTACTTCCTTACTTCCATGAGGTTATGCCTAAGTAGTTACATATATAAAACACACACACAGTGACAGACATACTGCAAGTCATATTTCTAATTTAATCAAAGTCGTTATTTTAACAGAAATATATACAACAAAACGTGAAAAATAGGAAGAAATATCAGTTACATAATTCATCCTACAAATACTTTTAATGACACATCAGTGTTAAAATAACCCTCAGGTCAATGGAAACTTCATTATTTAAAGCCAAGTTTAACTATAAAGTCAAATGAAAGTTGAGATGTGATCCATGTTGCTGTGCTACAAATACCAATTAGTGACACTCCAGCCCTCTCTGTCCAGGATGCCAACATTCCCCAGGTTGAACGAGCTTGCACTGAACCAGGAAAATCTTTGCTTGTTCATTGATAGTCTGAATAATCCCCATTTTCTTCAAGCAAGTCACTGTAGGCCTTTATACTTGCTGGACCAGAGTTTATGAGCAAACTTGCTGACTGTCTGTAATCTGCTGATCTGTGTAGGTAACCTTTCACAGGTCTGACCACATCGAAAAGCTATTGTCTAGATTTCTCCTTATTGTTAGGACTGGAAGAAGGAATGTACAGAACTATGGGCCTGATTACAACTTTGGAGGAAGGTGTTAATCCGTCCCAAATGTGACGGATATACCACCATCCGTATTACGAGTCCATTATATCCTATGGAACTCGTAATACGTCTGGTGGTATATCCGTCACATTTGGGGCGGATTAACACCTCCTCCAAAGTTGTAATCAGACCCTATGTCTTGTTCTGTGTGGAAAGCCAAATTAACATTTGTAATAAATGTTCGATCCAATCTTAACACCGTTCCATCATTAAAGATTTTCCAATAGGGAAATCTGCAAAGTAGAGAACCTAGTTTACCCTGCCTCCTAGCAGTTGTGAACCACCAGAAAATAAAAGCTAATTTAACAGAAGTGTTACCTAATGAGAATGTAAAACTAAAGGCCAATACCATGATGGCTAAAGGTCCCTAATCCTCGGTTTAATTAACTCAACGTATGACACTAGGGACTCCATCTTTGATAACTGCCCAAGCTAGATCTAAAAGCTCTGATTGCAACTTCAAGGTAGGCACTGAAATATTATTTTCAACCCCCTCCTGTAAAAATTGTAAATTCCTCTATGGAGCACAGCCCAAAGGGGACAGATCATTAAGCTGGCACCATTTAACAAAAGGACAACCAGTCTTGATTACTATGATTTACAAGTGGACCACCTTTACAGATGCTTGAATAGAAGGAGAAACCGGTAATGATAAGCTAAGTTCATAAGCTCTACTTTTTTAACCTCCAAACTGGTAGTTTGAGACAGTGATATGTGGCTGCTGAAAAACACATGTGATGCATAAGTGCAGGAAACATAGGAATCAACCATTCTTTCTGTGTTGCCATCAGACGAAGGAGAGCTAATCAATGTTTCCTTGACCGATACAGAAGATCTAGCCAAATTTCTGTTGTTCTCACTGAAACGTGGCCAACACCATTTGAATTAGGGAAATCAGTGGAAACTCAAAATGGAGTGTTTTGAGCCATTGGCATAGAATAGCATCAGTCCCCAGTTTCTGGGCAACCAGGTATTAGGAGAAAAATACAGCAGAAGAGCATTCTGGTAACTCCCAAACAGGTCTACCCTTCTTCCTACATAGGGGCAGATTTAGAACATACTAGGGAAGATGGAGAAATTTAACATAGATGAACTGCCCGGATGTTGTCCTTTCTTCAAATATAGAAGGCTTTGAGGGAAAGAAGGTTTCTTTCTGTCTTTGTCTAAAAAATGTAAAACTGTAGGCTGCTATCATTTCCCTTCAGCTGGAGGTTTTGGGCATTTTTATGCTTTAGAGCAACACCCTTGAATTGAATTAGAGCCCACTGTCACTAACATCCCAGACTGCTGCCATCTGCAGTTAGAAACACTCGGCCTGGGAAAGAAAAGTTAATTCCTGTTGTCTGGTTTGATGGCCCCAAGCACCACTCGTGACAGTCTTAGCGCTAAGACCGCGAAATCAGAGGTTACTAGTTCACTGAGTCAGACAGCCAATGTTGTAGAATGTGAAGCACAAATATTCCACACAAAGAGAGGGTAGTGAGAGGAGAATTCACTGGTGCCACGCTCCCTAGCATAAACTAAACATAATTAATCCACTGAGTTCGGATGGCCTACTGGGTAATATTCTCACCCCACTAGTTAAGTCTTACTACTTTTAATTTGAAGAGTCCCTTTTCTGATATAAAAGGACACTTAACCCCATTACATAATGGCATGCTTCATCATGGAGTTCTTATCTTGTCCTAGATATATTATGCTAGGAGGGGCTCAATCGTGCAATAGGAGCTCTTGATATAATACACTGGGATGATTAGCAAGTAAAATTGTCTTTGGGATGCCCGAAAATAATTCAATAGGTCACCTTTGGCAAGACTAAAAATGATTCAGATGTGGTGGGATTTTAATTATCCGCACATCTATTTCACCAACATGTTTCAGCCACACTTAACAAACTCTTAAGGTCAGTGGCTCTCATCGGTACAACACATTTATAGACCCAGTTTACACTTGAACTATATAAGTGGTTCATTTATGGAGCATGCCACGAAGTATGGGTGATAATTCTTTCATCTCAGGAAAGTGATTCTTGATTCTAGATGGGTATAACATGACCTATCTAGTGTGGTATGACTATCTGCTAGTAGGCCTTCCAATTTGCTGGATATTTCTTATGTTTTGAATGTGGAACACCACCTGTCCCAGTACATTAGTGCCTGTGGACTGATGAACCCTGTTGCTGCCTGGAAAATAGCAAAAACAATGTGGAATAAGTTAATAATGCTCCTCGGAAAAAGATTCATTTTGGTCAACCCCTTCCTTCTCAGTTCCAAGTCTTACCATACTGCCTTGAACTTGAAGGCTCTCCTCGGCCAAAGCATGTTCCTTTACTAGTAACAGTTTGAGATGTGACACCAGCTTCCATTTTCTTGTCTCTGGGAGAGATACCTTGCGAGGGTATGTCCTGGACCATGTTCTAATGTATTCTAAGTGGTGTTTTGGCTGTAACTGGATTTTTTCGAGTCATCAATCAAGAAGCTCAAATGCTCAAGAGTCTGTTTCAGACCATACGGATTTCTCAACCTAGGGGCAAAAGAGAGTGACTCATTCAGTATGTCTTCCGGATATGTGTTAGACCTGACAGCCTTAGGGTGGTCTTCCCCCAACTTCTTGCCTGCCTCCCTCCACCTTTCTGACACTGTTTTTGCTGGTTTTAGGACTCTGAGCATATTACCACTGCTAACCAGTGCTAAAGTGCATATGCTTTCACCCTTAAACATAGTAATATTGTTTCATTCCCAGTTGGCAAATTTGATTTACTTATATGTCCCTAGTAAAGTGCACTACATGTGATCAGGGCGTGTAAATTGAATGCTACTAGTGGGCCTAAAGCGCTGGTTAACTGAACCATGTGTCAGGCCTGCCATTGCAAGGCCTGTGGGTACAGTTTCACTGCCACTTCGACTTGGCATTTAAAAGTACTTACCAAGGCTTAAACTCCCCTTATTTCTACATATGTCACCCCTAAGGTAGGCCCTAGGTAACCCATAGGGGAGGGTGCTATGCACATGTGTGTTTTATATGTCCTGGTAGTGTAAAACTCCTAAATTCGTTTTCCACTACTGTGAGGCCTGCTCCTTTCATAGGCTAGCATTAGGGCTACCCTCATACACTGTTTGAGTGGTAGATTCAGATCAGAAAGGGGTAACCAGGTCATATTTAGACTGCCCAGAATAGTAATACAAAATCCAGCTTATTGGTGAAGTTGAATTTTATATTACTATTTTAGAAATGCCCACTTTTAGAAAGTGAGCATTTCTCTGCACGTAAAATCCATCTGTGCCTTACAGCCTCATTCCAATCCACGTTTGGCTGGGCTGGTTGACAGCTCCCTTGTGCATTTCACCCAGACAACCCCAAACACAGGACACGTAGTCACACCTGCACTCAACTGCATACTGAATGGGTCTTCCTGGGCTGGGAAGGTGTGTTGTGTGGCCATTTTAGTTATAGCTCCATGCACTTTATTTTAGCGAACTTGGCCTGCAGCTGTGCACTTTAACCTACATATATTTTATTCAGCTTGGTTTATTATTTTAACAATAGCCACATTTGAGGTCTTGATTTATTTCACTCTATCTAGCTGTTTTTTGCCTAGGTCAGCACTGCATTCTTAAACAAGACATTTCTTTGACTCTGTGCTTTTCTCAAGGCTGCCGTAAGATAGGTTGCCGGTAAACGTGGTAGCTCTTTGTCTCCTAGTGTTCATCGAAACATACACACTCTTACGTAGGGATCCTTTCTTGGAACATCAGTTATTTTATTATAAAAACACTACTTTGACCCATGTACGTTAGAGGGAGATTCCATCCAGATGACCACGACTGTATGGTGATTGCTGAGTACTTCTCTACAGCTGCTTATGTATACTACAGGCCTCTTGCTCAGGTATGAGGGATGATGTCTTCCCAGGGGGACCTGAAGGGCAGAACCAGAGCTTAACATGCTGTGCTCTAACATAGCCTAGGTAGGAATTATTTTAATGACTTTGGTGACATGATAGCATTATTTTTATGCTTTACTCTCCTCGTCACTATTTTAATCCTGTCATGCTTCATCGTCCTAGTTATTACAGTACATGCTTTATTATCTAAGATGCAGTTGCTTCATTAAAACCTTATTGAGATATATACTGCCTCTGATTGTCTCCCTGAGGAATCAATTGTGTCATGCGCTTGGCTGCCCAATCATCCCTGCTCTTGGGTAGAGATGAGGCACTGCTAGTTAGCCGGAGCACAACCCAGATTCGGCCTACAGGTGTCACCTGTAGTGGGTTCAGACTCAGTCCCCCACAGTGCAAGTGATCCTGTCGCCCAAATCCAGTAGTCTCATTAGAATAATGAGAGCCTACGCGACAGGTGAAGGGCCTGACACCTACATTTCAAAAGCTAGTGGCCTGCCCTCACACAGTGGACTGCCAAACCCCCTACTAGGACCCTGGCAGACAGACCTATACTGAAAGGGGACTTTGTTCACTTCAACACCACTCTTTGAAGTCTCCCCCACTTTGAAGGCATTTTTGGGTATATAAACTGGGTCCCTGACCATACGAACTCAGACACTTCAGGACCAAATCCTGCAACCTATCAAGAGGAACTGCCTGGCTGCCCATAGGACTCAACTGAACTGCTTTACTGTGAAGGACGGCTGCCTGGCTGTTGCCCTGCTGACTTTGCTGAGAAGTGCTCTCCAAGAGCCTGGTTATCTGAAGTCTCAAGGCCAAAAAGACTTCATCTCTTCAAGGAAAATCCTTGTGTGGCAAAAGTCGATGCACAGCCTGCCAGAAACGACACACAGCTTGCCCTGCGACGAGAAAATCGCTGCACAGCCGAACCAGAACGACTCAGCCTGACTTCCCATACGAAGATTGACGCAACACCTGAGTTGTGACTGGAAATTCAATGCATGGCCCTACGGATCGATGCCGGAACGATGCAGCCCGGCTTCCTGAGTGAAAAATCGATGCAGCGTCTGCCGTGCGACAGAAGATTCGATGCATTGCCTACTGGAAATCGACGCAAAGCCCCTTGCAATGTGGAAAGAAACGACGTACTGTCTGTGCCATGTCGGAAAATCTGGCGCACACCTAATTTTTCGTGCATCTCCTCTTCTGTGGTCTCTGTGCATGGTAATTTTGACGCAACCCAGGTACTTTGTGCGAGCAAGAGACAGCTGTTGATTTTTAAGGTCTAAGATGCTTTTTAAACTTGCAAAATTATATCTCAACTTGTGCTTATTAAATATTTATCTTTTTGACCTTCATTTAACCAGATAAATCTCTTATGTTTTTCTAAAACTGTGTGGTGTATTTTTCCGGTGTTTTCAATATGTTATTGCATGACTATTGCACAAGTACTTTACACATTGCCTTCTAGGTTAAGAGGGTAGGCACTGGATAATTTGGATTGTGTGTGCTTTACCCTGACTAGGATTGTGGTCCCTACGTGGACAAGGGTGTAAACCTCTGCCAACAAGAGACCCCATTTCTAACAATATGGATCTATTTTTACTAAGAAGTCCCCTATGAAATGCTGTTAGCGTACTCTTAATAAAGTGAGAGGTTAGAACACCTTTTTATGTTTCAAGTCTATCACAATTCTGTAGTTCCTTCAGGCTTTCTTAACCAGAAGAATAATCAAGTACCATCCCAATCCTGTTTTCTACTGTGGAACTGGCAGAATTGCTTTCTTCAATACCAAGGCTGAGGTACTCCCCTATAATGCCCTCCGCTTCAGTGATTCCCTAGGCAATGGGGTGTGGATGAAATTGAACCTGAAGGGTTTGTACTAAAGTCTGTTGCACATCCCTCAAATTGCAAAACTTTGTAGTCTGAAAGCAGCTGCCTCCCCTGTGCCTGAAACAAGTCAAGGCAACTTCTAAATGACTGTAGAGAATTCTGAGTCCTGGCATTGTCAGAAGTGAGGCTTTTTATTACCTTTATTTGAGGGACAATGAGAGGAACCTCAGCTGAGTCATACTTGAGTTGAAACTGGGATTTGTTGGAGTATATCTGATCATCACCCTCTCCCTCTTTCAAATGATCTCTTCCCCTTTTTTAAAAGACTTAGGCTTGTGTCTAAATGTTTTGGTATGTTTTTGATTCCTAAAAGATAAATGAACCATAGTTTCCAGTTCCTTAATGAAGACGTAGCTACCTGAAAACAGCTTTCTCAGTGGACAGCTCTTTCCACCTCTGAGATGTAAATATCTAGGTGCTGCTACTATACCACTAGATGCAATAGCTGAGGGCCATTAGGCAGAGTCTGAAAGAAATTTTGCTTGAACTGCCATCTGATCCAGAAGCTGAGAACAATGCCCCCCTCTCGAATGTCCATGGATAAAGTTTGAAAGTCTTTCACTATGGACTGGAAGGTGAACACTGAATAAATCTCTGATCTCATTGCAAGACTTATTCTGTATGCTCTTTTCAAGGCACCTTCTGCCTTCTTATTAACAGAATAGGAGATAGATATAATCTCCACAACCAGTTATATTTGCCAAAAAGGTACAATCACCAAGGATTTGAGGCACCTTTAAGTTACTTTTGATCAAAGGATATAGGGGGTCATTCTGACCCTGGTGGCCGGTGGCCGCCAGGGCCACCGACCACGGGAGCACCGCCAACAGGCTGGCGGTGCTGCCACGAGCATTCTGACCGCGGCGGTTCAGCCGCGGTCAGAAGCGGCAAGTCGGCGGGCTCCCGCCGACTTACCGCTGCTCGGGGGAATCCTTCATGGCGGCGGAGCGCGCTCCGCCGCCATGAGGATTCTGACCCCCCTACCGCCATCCTGTTCATGGCGGGAAAGCCGCCATGAACAGGATGGCGGTAGGGGGGGTCGCGGGGCCCCTGGGGGCCCCTGCCGTGCCCATGCCAATGGCATGGGCACGGCAGGGGCCCCCGTAAGAGGGCCCCGCAAAGTATTTCAGTGTCTGCCTTGCAGACACTGAAATACGCGATGGGTGCCACTGCACCCGTCGCACCTTCCCACTCCGCCGGCTCGATTACGAGCCGGCATCCTCGTGGGAAGGGAGTTTTTCCCTGGGCTGGCGGGCGGTCTTTTGGAGACCGCCCGCCAGCCCAGGGAAAAACTCATAATACCCTCCGCGGTCTTCTGACCGCGGAGCGGTATAATGGGGGCGGAATTCTGGCGGGCGGCCTCCGCCGCCCGCCAGAATCAGAATCACCCCCATAGTCTTCATATAAAATGAGGAACTGTAGCTCCATCAGGATCTCTCCGTTCTCTTTTAAACAGACCATATATAACTGGAATTGCTGGAACCTTCGAAATGGAAGGCCTCAGAAATTGCCTAAAGCACGCTCTGTTGGTGTTTGGCAGTTTTTACGCAGGAGACAATTGAAGGTTGGATGACTGATATGAGATCACAGGCTACAGCTCCTCTTTGTTAATGGACTTTCCTTGCCGAGAGGAGGAAATTCCAGGAACCCTCAAGCAATTGTTGTAATCTGGAGAAGCCCAACACGAGGGAGCAGAAGAAGAAGAAAATGCAAGGTAGGCGTGGTCAGAGTCCTCTGGTGAATCTCCATGGCGAAAATTAATAATTCCTCTGTGTTTATTATATGCCTATGAAAAGGATTTCATCATGGCCTGAAGATAACCCATTGCAATGATGGTGTACGTTGATCTGAGTAGACCCATTCTGAATCACTGGTCCTGTGCCCTCTCTGGAGATGAAGGGGGAGAAGAGTGATGCTACTTCTGTGAATCCTTCTGTGAAAGGAAAAAGTTGCCAGCACTTAGAAGCAGGCTTAATAAAAAGGCATACTAAGGGTTACCAGACTTTACTTCCAAAGTCTTTTTAAAAAAAAAAAATAATAATAGAAACATTTAAATAATTATTTGACATATTCACCATTGTGTTTAAGTTGATCCTTTTTCTTCAATTTTGCATTTTTCCGTCCCTCTTTTTTTTTTTTTTTTTTTTAGAAGAAGAAACCAGCAGGCAATTTCACCATATATTTGTTTGGATGAGCCACCTCCTACCTCTTTACCCTAATTGCAATAGAAATGAACCCGGATAAAAATGAGAGCAGGCTTATCATTCCTGGCTCACATTTTAAAACAAACAAATTCATGGCAGCAACAGTTACCAAACTTGTGAATAATAATAGAATAATAAGAATAACAGACACCACTCCTGCGTGATTGTTTCTACTATTCTATAGTAATCTTACCCCGATTCTTCTACTTCTAAGTGTTACTCTAATTTTATCAAAGCAGAAAACAAAACCTATTTTGAGTTTCAGAGACGGTACACACCTGCATACCTGTTTGAACAATGAAAGGTCTATGTTCAATAGAATAGCAAGTCAGTAGAAAGCAATGTTTGCTACTCTCTTCTCACAAGGCCGGCTGCAATGATAAGTCTGCGAGTGAAGGCTGAGTGCCTCTTTACCAGTAGTCTTCAATAGGAACTGGCGATATGATTTTGTACAGCCTTTCCCAGTGCCACCTGACGTGAAGACTGCTCTCCGCCCTTCACCTTCATTGCTCAGCTCTAAGAATATATGTTCCTTGTTGCTAAAAACCCTTAGCAAAAACAACCAAAAATTGCCTGATGCCCTTTCCACTATCTTTTGAGTAAAAACTAAAAACAAGACACACAGCTATCAACCTTCCAGAAATCAATAACAAGCTAATGTAAATCAAAGCAGTAAGAATTTTAAACGCTGCAGATATATTTATTGAAGCTCAATTATCACATTGCAGAAATGAATGATATAAATTACATCTGTGTCATATATATCCCACACAACCAGCATTCGGACTAACACATGTAACTCAAGCATGGGAATGTCCAGAACAAACAAAACAGCATGATATTCTTAACAAAAGAATCAAATGTGTCATGAATCAGCAATGGCAATGTTGACTAGCTGCAATTTGGCTTCACCTCCCATGATTTTACCTACGATAGGCTGCATGGCCAAGACTTGGGGTAAGTTTACTGTTCTCTTGACATCCGAGGCTGACTTGTGATCTTGTTCTGTGCATTGGCAGCTCATGGAAGGGAAAAGGGGCGGGGCAGCTCAGCGCGTGGCAGGGTAAGAAAAAAAAATTTGAATTTTAAAAACAAAAAACCTTACCTGTATTGCCATGCTGGGCCGATCCGCTCCTCTGTTCTAGAGTGTAGGAACAGGCTCCCAGCCTGCCCTGCGTCCAATCCTAACACTGCTTTCATGCTGCTGGCAGCCTGAAAGCAGCATTAATATTGGACGGAGCGCCCAGCCAGGGCGCTCAGAGGCAGAGTGAAAGTCTCTGCCTTTTGTCTCCAACCCAGCAACTCAGTGCCTGCCTTGCTGGGTTGTAGAGAGCCTAGGGCGCATGTGTTTGGTCAGCCCTAGACAGCCGGCCAATCATACATGCGCACTGAGGGGGAGTGATGCGCACTGCCCCTTCGTTCTCGTCACAGCCCCATGGCCCTGCCCCTTTTACAAGAAAATGGTAATAAACACAGTTTATTATCATTTTCTTGTAAAAGTTTTGCAGCTGCTGGCGGGGAGGGGGGTGACGCTCCTCCACCATAGTGGAGGAGCCGCCCCTGGTTCTGTGCACGTGCAAAGGTGCAGAAGTGGCCCAGATACCTATTTTCAATTAAATTGGCTGTCTAAACACACACAATAACTCTACTAATACTGGTGCTTGTATTCGTGGCCTCGTTGCAGAACTGGATTATGATACAGCCCATGCAAAACACAAAAGTTTCTGTTGCATATGCAGAAATATTTGTGCAAAATTACAAATCATTTTCACCTCCAAATGCATTGCCAAACCTCACCGGCCTGATTAAAATCCTTTGAAGGTGGATGAAGTAATTCCATGATTTTCTTGTATCTTTCTTCTAGGTTTTGTTCATTGATCCAGTGGCGGAAGATGCTGGGGATTTTGTGAAGCTAGCAGAATTATTTTATCGGCACAATGTTCCTCTCAGGTATGAAAAAAAATTGTAAAATGCATGTTCATACTTTTTATTTAATATGATGCGTTATTATTATTTCAAGAAGCCTGTTTTGTGAAAAAACATAACTGGCTTCTGCTACATGGCTAAAAGTATCAAATCTCTTGCTAGTGTAATATTTCTAATCTATCTTAATCACAATTAGAACATTGGAACGTTGGCAGCTCCATTGAAAGCAATGGAGTGCTCCCAGCTTTTACTGGCCGGTAAAAGCGTGCAGCGCCAACATTCCAATCTTCTTTGTTCACAGCAGCAGCTGTGAACAAAGCCTCATGGAGCCTGAGGGGATTTTAATCCCCTCCGGTTCCATGAAGCCTTTGTTTTATTTAGGAGAACATTCTGCCCTCTAATGGCAGAATGTTCTAATAGCCTTATAACCCGCCGTAGCGAGCTCTACCGGCTATTAAAGGTCCTCTCCCTTGTTAAAGGCCCTCGCCTTCGGCTTGGGCCTTTAACCGGGGAGCTGGACTTTAATAGCCATTAGAGCCCGTAACGGCGGGTTCTAAGGCTATATTATTTCAGCTCTTCTGTGACAAAATGGAATGTGTTTGCCCCAGATACTGCCTTATACTTTCAGGTTTTTCATATGCTACCCTTTATCTGTGGTCTATTTGTGGGAGAATGAACCAAACTTCTCTCGAGAACATGCCTAACTTTGATGATGACTAAGACAGCATAATGCTAATCAGACTCAAAGCAGTCTGAATGCCTATTGACAAAGCCTATCAGCCCAGGGTATTTTAGGTTTATGTGTTCTTTGCAGAAACGGTTGGATATGATGTTGCTTGTGGGTTTGTGGCAGAGGTGCACTTTCTGCTCCAATTGTGGTGTGTGAGGCAGTTGGTGCTTAACTTGAGCCTGTAGTTTCCGGTGCTCTGCACCGGCACTTAATTGTCAGCATCGGCATTTATGACAGCAGTCTGCCACATGGAGACGCTCTCTGTCTAATTTAGAGAGGGGTCAACAAAAGTTGTTCAATATACATGTAAGATGATTAATACTTGCCGCCCAAGACATTCTTACAGTTGTATACATTGGATTCTAGCTATTGTGTCACACACTGATACGGAGTCGTCAGTGAGTCATAAAGGTTCCGCTCAAATCATGCAAGACATTGCAGTTAGTAGTAGTGTTGATACTGCCATAGGCAGCGCTGGCAGGGGGGATAGTTGGTGCACGCTGCAGCAACCTCCTGACAAGGGCCCTGGCACTTATTTTACTACAAAATAAGAACTGGCTGCAGTTGTGTGTGGTGTTCAGCTCACAGCAGAGATAAGGGCTGCATTCTTGTCTCCTATCAGTAAATAAGTGAGTGGATTCGTTTATGGAGGGAGAGAGTGATTAATGTGAGTGAGCTTGTAGGGTCAGTAAACAGAATGAGTGAGTAGTGTGAGTCAGTGAGGGAGTGAGTACTGTTAGTGAGACACGTTGCAGCCCGCAGGCCACAACTCAAAGTTCATCACTTTGCAGTTAGCTTTTGATTTAATGATAAAATCACAAAGGTGAGCAATATTGAACATATTCAGATATTCTGTTCCTTTATATTTCTGGCCCACCACTAAAGATCTGAGAAACCGCATCTGCAGAGTGTGTGCTAGCCAAGTTGATGGCGTTCACTAAATGACCACGCATGCAGACAACTACGCCTCGCGTGCTTTCATGTTCTATGAAGTGATGAACAAGGGAATCTTTTTATATTTGTGCTGCTACTACCATGTCAAATGTGAAGCCTACCTAAATAAGGTGGAAGAAAGATCTAGGGAGCCCCACAGAAGACAGTTAAGAAGCTTTTGGGAGCCGTAGGATTCTGTTGTGTTGTGGGGGAGATGAGTTCGGGCACAGGAGAGATATTTGTGGCTTTCTCGGCTGTCAAGTTGTCATGCGTCAGCGCACTTAGTGCATCCTGCCCTGCGTATTTTTACTTTGCACTCTGTTACATGTGGTTTTTTATTTCACATTTTAAAAACGGCACGAGTTCCAGACTGCAAAGTAATCGAAAAAATAGGAATGACATTGGCAAATTCTCCCCTTGAGCTCCAGAGTTATTTCGAAATTAATTGTAATGCTATTTTGTTTTTAAAATCAATCTATTTTTTAAGCAATAACCAACTTTTCATTTACTGCTTGGACACTGAGGGTGGCCAACGTGGGAGAGCACTTTGTTATTGAGTTTATTTCTGCGAGCCTTACACTTTTTCCTGCGATCCTTACACTTTTTCCTGCGATCTCCCCTTCCAGCGGCAGTGCATGTTGGGATTGAAAATACCCATCTAGCAAACCTTATTGGAGACTGAAGTGGATTCACTAATATGATAAGGCCAATAGGCTAACATCCTTATATGAAGGTCAGCTCTTTGCATATAAATTCAGGATACATATCGATTTAGACAACATGCCCAGGATATTTATTTTATTGGCAAAATGCCCAGGCATGAAGTTCAGATTAACTGCACTTCTGCAGGTGCTTGGAACACCTAGGCCTCAAATACGAGTATCTGTATATTTAAGTGGGCCCGATAGCCAGAGTTACCTCTCTCATTGAAATGACAAATAATTGTTTTTCACACACAGATTTTGACTGCTGAAAGCAGTTGAAAGCTTCTCTGAATTACTGGGAAAACATGCAGGTATCAACGCTGAAACTCCCACATATTATTCCCCACTCTAAGAAATTGGGTTGGGTTGTTGGTTGAGGGGAGTGAAACCATACTCAAGTATCAGCCACAATCCTTGTCACTGTGAACCAGAAAAAGTCATTAAATTAACCTGTGCTTAACCCTTGGATAGCTTGGCACAAAATCAGTCAGGCTTAATTTAGAGGCAATGTGCAAAGTACTTATGTAGCACTTAAACAGTAAGCAAGTGAAACTCAACACAATAAAAATCCAACACTAATTTAGAAGAATTGAGTAAATTTTAATAAATTATTTGGTACCAAAACAACAAAATTCCAATCTGTGGAAGCGGAGTTAGGAATTTTTAATGTTTTAAGTGAGAAATAATGCTAAAAGATCAAAATGCCAACCATGGACATCTAGTTGCCCCAGTCCGCATGCCACATTATGACCTCGGCGATTGCGGTGTGATCGGATTGCTAGCATCGCAGGATTAGTCGTTCCGGCATTCTTGGTGGTCCTAATACGCCTGGGCAGTGCTGCAAGCAGTGCTGCCCTGGGGTTTACGACCCCTTCTCCGCCACCGATTTCATGGTGGTAACACCACCATGAAAGGCAGGCATAGACGGGGTGCAGGGGGCCCCAAGAGGGTCCATGCACTTGGCATGGGCAGTGCAGGGACCCCCCTGGCCAGCACAGTCACAATGTTCACTGTCTGCTTTGCAGATAGTGAACATTGCGACGGGTGCTGGTGCACCCTACGCACTACAGCATTGCTGCCGGCTCTATTACGAGCCTGTAGTGCTTTCCTCTTATTTAGTTTCTAAGCACTAACATAACACAACAGAAATGCACTTCTGAGGTCAAAGAAGACTTTTATTGTTGTTATATGAATGACGAATTAGTAGCTTTCAAGTCCGCGTTAATCAAACAAAATATATCAGTTTGCAATATACACAGCAGGTTATATTTATAAGATATTGAATGCAAAGCAAAACAAATACTTCACCGTGTAGGAACTATTTACAGCTACATCTTTCTAAGGTCTGCAAGCTGATGACCCCTGTCAGCCGCGAGAAAGAGTTTCATCTACCCACACGGGATGCTGGCAGCTGGCAGCTGGCGCCAAGCTCCAGCACGAGGTCCGGCAGATTCGAATCTGACTCTCTGCAGCCTGTTACATTCGTTACAAAGGTGTGCCCCCTCCTCTCAGACCTGGGAAACTGAGCAAGCCCTTTGGAGACTGGCCAGGTCTCCAAGACTACTCCTGTTCCCAAGCTCAAGGAAAGAGAAAAACACCCATGTACCCTCTCTTATCAGGTCTAGTCTACTGTGAGAACAAAACATCTTGGTTCATCTGGTGCAAAAACACAGCTTGGAAAAATACAGCTTGGATTCTCAACTGCAATGTCTAACTCCACGTTAAAGGCAATGGGCAGCTAACCTAAATATCAAATGCAATGTCATGTTAAAGGCAATAGGCAGCTAACCTAAATATCAAATGCAATGTCTAGTGTCATGTCAAAGCCAATAGGCATCTAAGCTGAATACAAAATGCAATGTATAATATCATGTCAAAGCCCATAGGCAGCTGAGCTGAATACAAAATGCAATGTCTAATATCATGTCAAAGCCAATAGGCAGCTGAGCTGAATATAAAATGTAATATATGATATCATGTCAAAGCCAATAGGCAGCGGAGCTGAATACAAAATGCAATATACAATATCATGTCAAAGCCAATAGGCAGAATATCTAATAGCATGTCAAAGTCAATAGGCAGCTAAACTGAATACATCATGTCAAAGTCAATAGGCATGCAATGTCAAAGCCAATAGGCGGCTAGACTGGATACAGCATGTCAAAGCCAATAGGCAGAATACAGAATGTAATGGCTAATGCAATGTCAAAGCCCATAGGCGGCTAAACTGAATACAGAAAGTAATGGCTAATGCCATGTCAAAGCCAATAGGCAGAATACAGAATGTAATGACTAATGCAATGTCAAAGCCCATAGGCGGCTAAACTGAACAAAACATACCATGTGCTACTGGTGAACATTGAGCAACTAATATGCGCAGTGGTGAAACACAAAGTCATTGGTCAAAACAAAACTTATCAAATAGCAGGACATTCCGCCCTTTGACCAATGAATTTTTGTTTCACATATCTCATATTTCAAACAAACAAAAAAAACATCAGCACAAACAAAAAAAACATTATGATCAAAGCAATCCCTGTAAAGCAATAGAAGTGGATTAACACATTGATCTCATAACCTTTCACATCAGCTACATCTACATAGAGAAGACTGGGCAAATTTTTTTTATACTCTGAATGAGTCTCTAATTCAACAGTGTTAGCAATTTGATGTGGCATGAGTTCTGCTCATGTAAAGGTGCACGGTCCACCTGAAAGGTTTTCTGGAAGGTAAGCAAAAGTCAGAGTTCCATACGAGAGGGAAAAAAAAAAAAACACAGCAAACAAGTTGAACTTGAACTGAAGGCGCAGTTTGCGCTAAATGGATCCATGGTGCTGGCACTTTACTCAGCCAGGTTCAGGTTGGGGATTCGGTCCCTTCCCCGACCCCACACGCACACACCGGAAGGGGGACCACACAGCACACTCAGGGACAGTGGCGAAACGTGGTAGGATCTGCAAAAGAAACAAGTATGACTTTTCTTGCAAATAACATTTTTCATTTAAACTGCACCCTTCCTCTTTCTTTCCCTGTTTTATAATCAGCAGGACGTTTTTGGGGCCCTTTGTTATATTTTCTGCAGGTTCTGGAGGGTCACTTGGGGCTTCAGCCCACACATCAGTACTGAGGTTTTTATCTGCTGCGCCACAGCTTCCCTTTTCTTGCACTGTCAGAAGGGCTGGGGCAGACTCATTCTTTACCAAACCTCCATTCACTGCACTTTTGCCAATTTGGGCCATTCTGTCTCCAATTTGTATGAATGAATCAGATTCTTTTCTAGGTATCAGCATAATTTCGATTTTTCCTTGGTAATTTGCAGCAATCACTTTCCCTAAAACCTGATCAATTTGCCATTTCTGTCCTGGTAACTTTCCTCTCCCCAACTGCTCTGTGACTGCTTGCATGACAGATTGCTTTTGTGCGTGCTGCACAGTTTTTATCAAATCTAGGGGAATGTGCATCTCTCTCATCTCTGCCCACCTGTAAGTGGCTTTTTCTCTCAGCTGTTCACATTTCTGGGGCACCCACTTAGCCATCCCCACTAAGGCAGAATTCTGGGTGTACACTTCTCTCTCTGAATTTTTCTCATTAACATCTGCAAGGTAATTGAACCAGTTAGGTACAAGCCATGTGGCTAAAACATTATCAAAGAACCAAAAATCAGCATAAAAATGACACATCTCACGTAGCTCTTGCTTTAAAATCTGACACACATTATACAACGCTGTTCCTTCTCCTGTGCCAGAAAACAACATTTCAGTCAATGAGTCATTAGTAAAACAAACATGCTTTTTATCTTCAGTGGACATGAATTCAAATGGTGCACACAACTTCATTGATAATTCTTTTACCTGTGGTACTCTAGCCCTGTCTTGCAAGTACCAGATCCATTGTATGATTCTAGCTAGGGGCACTATTTTCTTTCCTTGTTCTTGATTTAAATGTACATAAGTATTTCCTTCTTGCACTGCGCAGAAACCTAAAGTCTGCATTATTTCATTTGCCAAATCACAAGCGCGCAGCTGCATATAATTTTTCACAGTGACCATATACAAAAGTGTTAGGATTTCACTCAAATGAGGGCTATTCTTTTTCCAAAAATCAAACAAGCTAATGAAAGTCGGCTCTTGCTCTAAAATCTTTCGTTTGTGCATTTTGCAACGGTAACTCGTAAATCACATTCTGAGCTCTCTCGTCCGTGTTATCAGTTAAGGAATGCATTTTGTCTGCCAAAAACCCTGGCTCACACGGAAACTCAGTACAGCTCGGAGCTGTCTTAACCCCCTCATTACTGGAATGGGACAAGAAAGATTCTTCAAAAACAGCCCTTTTATAACTTTCAGTCTTATTTTGAATTATTGTATCCTGGCTAATTTGCTCACGTAAATTCCTATTTTCATGTTCCAACTTCCTACATTTCTCCTGCATTTCTCTGTAAGCAGATAAAGGTATCCAGACCTTTCTGTCATCATTACTTCCAAAACACACGTTTTCTACATATATACAACGGGAATTATTTCTCAAAACAACATCAGGCATTTTAGCTACACATGCATTTTCTTCTGTAATTCCCCAAACAGAAAACAATTCACAGTTTTTCTTAGCACCATCAGGCAGTTCATCAACACATGTATTCTCAGACATGGTCTGCCGTGCTACTGTGATTCTCCAAACAGAAAACAATTTCTGTAATTCTCCAAACAACAAAAACAATTACACTTTTAAAGTGTGCACTTAGAAATCTACTAACTCGTCAAACCCTTTAATCACCTCTTAATGACCGACCCCACTCCTGGTACCAATTGTAGTGCTTTCCTCTTATTTAGTTTCTAAGCACTAACATAACACAACAGAAATGCACTTCTGAGGTCAAAGAAGACTTTTATTGTTGTTATATGAATGACGAATTAGTAGCTTTCAAGTCCGCGTTAATCAAACAAAATATATCAGTTTGCAATATACACAGCAGGTTATATTTATAAGATATTGAATGCAAAGCAAAACAAATACTTCACCGTGTAGGAACTATTTACAGCTACATCTTTCTAAGGTCTGCAAGCTGATGACCCCTGTCAGCCGCGAGAAAGAGTTTCATCTACCCACACGGGATGCTGGCAGCTGGCGCCAAGCTCCAGCACGAGGTCCGGCAGATTCGAATCTGACTCTCTGCAGCCTGTTACATTCGTTACAAAGGTGTGCCCCCTCCTCTCAGACCTGGGAAACTGAGCAAGCCCTTTGGAGACTGGCCAGGTCTCCAAGACTACTCCTGTTCCCAAGCTCAAGGGAAGAGAAAAACACCCATGTACCCTCTCTTATCAGGTCTAGTCTACTGTGAGAACAAAACATCTTGGTTCATCTGGTGCAAAAACACAGCTTGGAAAAATACAGCTTGGATTCTCAACTGCAATGTCTAACTCCACGTTAAAGGCAATGGGCAGCTAACCTAAATATCAAATGCAATGTCATGTTAAAGGCAATAGGCAGCTAACCTAAATATCAAATGCAATGTCTAGTGTCATGTCAAAGCCAATAGGCATCTAAGCTGAATACAAAATGCAATGTATAATATCATGTCAAAGCCCATAGGCAGCTGAGCTGAATACAAAATGCAATGTCTAATATCATGTCAAAGCCAATAGGCAGCTGAGCTGAATATAAAATGTAATATATGATATCATGTCAAAGCCAATAGGCAGCGGAGCTGAATACAAAATGCAATATACAATATCATGTCAAAGCCAATAGGCAGAATATCTAATAGCATGTCAAAGTCAATAGGCAGCTAAACTGAATACATCATGTCAAAGTCAATAGGCATGCAATGTCAAAGCCAATAGGCGGCTAGACTGGATACAGCATGTCAAAGCCAATAGGCAGAATACAGAATGTAATGGCTAATGCAATGTCAAAGCCCATAGGCGGCTAAACTGAATACAGAAAGTAATGGCTAATGCCATGTCAAAGCCAATAGGCAGAATACAGAATGTAATGACTAATGCAATGTCAAAGCCCATAGGCGGCTAAACTGAACAAAACATACCATGTGCTACTGGTGAACATTGAGCAACTAATATGCGCAGTGGTGAAACACAAAGTCATTGGTCAAAACAAAACTTATCAAATAGCAGGACAGAGCCGGAGACAATACTGTAGACCGTTTCCCACAGTTACGCCTGCTGACACAGCAGGAAACTCATACTGGGTCTGGTAGGGAGGTTGCCACACTGGCAGCAACCTACACGTCGGAACTTCGGCGGATGGGCTTTTCCGTCCGCTGAAGTCATAATGAGGTCCTTAGTCTCTTTTATAGAACTCAAACATTTCCAGCGGGACAGGCAGCAGGGCAGTCTTCTGAGAGTTCTTCAGCAGTTCCAGAAGTGAACTGAAGAGTGGGCCTGAGAGTCCCATTTTCATTCTTGACGCTTGCTTTGAAGTGTGAGAAACACCCCGTAGCCCCCCCAAAAAATATTTTGGCAAAGCATTTGGCAAGCGGTGTATTTTGCAAAGTCAAATTGGCAGTTTAAAATTGCATACAGGCTGCAGTATCAAGATTTAAGGGGCTGCTTAAGTGGGTGAAACAATTAGTGCTGCAGGCCAACTAGTAGCATGGTATACCACTTTACTAGGGAACAAACAGCCAATTTTACCTTGTTTTAGGGTGTGAGCACAAGCATGTTAGCACTGTTAGCCCTGTTAAAGTGCACAGAATCCTAAAATAAAAACAAAATTAGCAAAACAGGAGGGGAGAAGGTAAAAGGTATGGGACAAGACAACCTGTAGGCTGACAGGTCTAACGCCTACAAACTTGTAGCCTCCATTATTTACCAGTCCTTTATCGGTGCCCCAGTAACAGTAATTATTCAGTCATAATGCCTTTGTCTTCTGTTTTGAGATGTTATAGCATTTGAACTTTGCTGGTAAAAAAAAGTCAAGACTGAAGCAGCCACTATACCTTGGGCTTATACCCATTGATGGATACAGTGTCTGAGGTGATGTTTTTAGGTCGAGCATAGCAGCTCTCAAGTGCTGCTTTTTTGACGTATTGGTATGTATCTGGGCTTTTTACCACGCCCACCGCACGTCCATCACTATCACTCGTTCGTGGGCTTGCCTTTCAAAAATCCTTTCTTTTCGTTGGTAACTGCTTTATGTTTGTCCCTCCTTTGGGTGGTTTTGTTACAGCCTTGGGTACCGACCCTGTTACATGGATAATTGCACGTTTGCTGATAACTTTGACTGCCAGCAAACTGTTTTCCTTTTGTGTGTCTCCTTCACGCCCATGGCGGCGCTTTGAATCGGCCTGCTTATGTCAACTGTTTTGCTTTTTGTTTTCAGTTTGTGTGGCAAGAAAAGTCCAGTTAGTAATTAGCTCTAGCGCGAGCAAATGCAAGACCCATTTCAGCTCAAATGCTACTTTATATTGTATTACTCTTCTGTAATTAACCTTTAGATCCGTGAGCAGGTCTTCTGCCTCCAGCCTCACTACCTGCAGCCACACGCAAGAGTTTCTTGGATAGTTTCTGTTTCATGGAGGGATGAGACAGGAACAAAGCCAGTTTATCTTTCTGTGCTCCGCTTCCTGAGGTGGATTGGTATGTAATGAAGTAAAATGTAGTAACTCATACTGCCTATTATACCAAACATCAAAAAGACGTTCTAGGGATCACCTAAAAATTTGAAAATTCACAGGTAACAAAGTTAATGGGCTAACCAATTAACCCTCCCTCTGAGTATGCAGTCCTGTGGACTGATTCTCAAAGCGAATGACACTCCAAGCTGTCATTTGTGGAAGTGGTCTGACACAAAGCTCCTTTCTGTGCATAGAATATTGTTTATTGTATCTGTTAACCACATAAGTCTGAAAAGACCGCCAAAGTTGTTTCTTCTTCAGTTGACTATGTGCTGGTGTTAGCGCGCCTAGTCCTAAGTAAGTAAACTTACAAGGGGACGTGTATAGGTCAATGACCCTTTTGAAACACATGGAGTATCCTAGTCATGCAGTGACCATTGAATCAATAACTAACATCAATAACCAAGGTAACACTCTATGAGATACAAAATCAAACCATACTAATCAAAATAAAAATAATCCAATACTCAAGAAAAGATTTAACAAGTTTTATTTCCCTGGCGGTCATAATCCCCAGGGCAGCGGTGCTGGGGATTATGAGTCCCCGACCGTCAGCCTGTCCGTGGCGGTAAACACCGTCATGGAAAGGCTGGCGGTAATGGGACTTGGGAGGCCCCTGCAGTGCCCATGCACTTGGCATGGGCAGTGCAGGGGCCCCCAGGCATAGCCTCGTCGCGCATTTCACTGCCCGAATTTCGGGCAGTGACATGCGCGACGGGTGCTACTGCACCCGCTGCACATCAGCATTGCCGCCGGCTCTATTACGAGCCGGCAGCAATGTTGATGTGACATTTCCGCTGGGCCAGCGGAAATGTCATAATAGGGAGCCAGGAATACCGCTGGCAATGGCGGTATTCTGTCTCCCGCAGCCTCGGCGGTCTTCTTGCAAGACTGCCGAGGTTGTAATGACCCCCTTTGTCTTAAGGAAAACATATGCAACAAAGCAACACCATAAGCTATGAATATCAGCATTAATAATGTAATTCAGCAATTAAGTTTGTCAGTCATTTGTCACCGTCAACCTCACCCCTAACAGCCTACCTAACCAAGATTAGCATTAGCATGTGGGTCTTCATGCGAAAAACAATTTAGAGAAAACATTAATTTGGAAAAATCTACCTAAGTTTGAATTTCTATAAACAGCGCAGTTGGTACCTAGAAGAAAAGGCACAAAATCGTCAGTCACATTATTATAGCTACCTATACAAGATGGATCAGCAACAAGTCAGTCTTCGTCTTCAGGTCATCAGTTAGTCAGCTGCGGATCAGGCTCACAGAGTGTGAGCCCAATATCAGCATCTCGGACAGCATCTCCTGACGTCATCAATTTTCTCCCTGCAGTTCTGATTCCTCACCCCTTGTCATGACTTTTTATTAGGGTCTCCCAGTCCATCCTCCTAATTACTAATTTGTTCAGTCAGCCAGCAGATATGACTTTAACCTATAGTTTTTGTTTACTGAATCTACTAATTTTAATAAACTTAAAATTACACGAAACGGATTGGTTCTTCTTGCGATGCCCTCATCTTCCGGTCTTTCAGGTATCAAAATTGTTGCAAATGGCTCTTCAGTCAGTGCCTCTATTGTTCAAGTGCTGGGAAAGTACATTTAGCCTGCTCTACACATAATTGTATCAAATTGTCTTCATCATCTCCTGCCCGTCGGTACATTGCCGAAAATTCTAGCTAAGTAACTTGAACTTCGAACTGGTCAAGGCCGCAGCTCATGATTTCCAGTCGTTTGCAAGGCATCCGGTTTATCCATGTTCAGAGTGTGCAAGGCTCAGTGGAAGTAGGCCTCTAGTTCAGCTAACCTAATAATACAAAACAGAGGCTATGTGTCTCATTATGACATATTACTAACATTTTGTCATATTACTAACATTTTGTCATATATTTTCATTATTTTTCACATCTTCAGTCGTTTTAGTACACATGGTGATCATACCCCGAGGGCACATTTTTCAAACATGCGCACTATTTTTCTACGATTAATTTCTTTATGCATTTTCTCATTAGTATCAACATATAAATCATTAAAAAACAATATATTAGCATATCTGCTTCAACACTCCCTCCTCTGATGACTAAATATGTCTTCACACCTTTCTTTACCATCAATTTACATTTGTGTTTCTGATGTCTCTTGACTTCTTCTTAAATGTTCTCTATAGATTCTTCTCCTAGGCTGTTCTTCCCTCCTCTGATCATTTTTGGACTTCCTTGATTTTATCTTTTACCACAGTTTGCATGTGCCCCATAATCCCAATATAGAAACAATCACAATTAATATTCCCTGTACAATTTTCCATAATACCCCATTCCAAATTTGACTAAACCAATTACCCACGGAAGCAAATCCATTTCCAACCTTTTCCCAAACTCCTGGTTCTTTCAATTCTTTTAAATCCTTGCTTGAATTAGTTAAGTTAGTAAGTAAGTCTCTTATCTCTTTATCATTGTTAGGTATATAAGAACAACAATGCCTAGCAATAATCATTTTACAGGCTCTGCCGTCTTTCGCTAAAATTATATCTAAAGCAAGCCTATTTTGAAGCGTCATAGCTCTATCCCCAGCCAATTCAGTATCTAACAGGAGTATTGCCCCTGTAAAGTTTGTCAGCATGTTATCCACAATAGTAGACAACTTTCGTATCTTGATTCCTTTCAAAATAACTCCTACAGAAGGAATTACTGCACCACAAATATCTCCCACAATTGCAGAAGAGGTTTTCCTCCTCGGTCGCTCATGATGTAATTCAATCACCTTCGGAATTTTCTTTAAGTCATCTATCTGATAAATTTTAGGGAAAACTATCCCCAAATAGCATGTCCCATACCATCCTCTAGGAAGACGGTAACAAGCATTAAGTCCACAAATATAGTAGATTCCAGGAATCGCAGGGTCCTGACCATTCAGCATAAAAGTCCATTTACTCTGAAACAAAAACACATGCCTACATTCACTCGTTCCCACAAATGGATTGTCAATACGTGATTTCAGCCTATATCTACAAAGCTTCCCTACATGCAATGCATCTAAAGCTAATTTCCCTTACGTTTTAATAGCGGTGTAAGCATAATCATTTTTATAAATCCTTTTCTCCAATCCTTTCTCTAACTTCTCCTTCAATGCTTTCCTCCTATCATCAGTATGCCCTATGAAGCTCTTCTTTAACGGAGTTAATAAGCAGGTTAGGTTATTTCTATGTGCATAAGCAGTCCCAAATATTAGTGTTAGCTCAAGGAATCCCCTAACTAATATTATATCATGCTCCCTAGCTATTTTACTCAAATATCTAATTATAGGAACAAAGGAAAACACGACATCATGGTTAGAATAAAAATATTGAATATACTCTTGGTTATAGAATCTGGTTAGTAGCAAACTACAAGTTATGCCATAGGTTAACGGCAGACTATGGTACGTAACCCCTTCTTTGACAGAGGAAGGAATTTGCGTACACACAAGACAATTCCTTGCATCCATCGTCTCAACATACTCACTCAATAACCGATCGAACACATTTAAAGAAAGTTCTCCTTGTGCATTAGTATAGTCATGCAAATTTTTTCATCTAACTTAAACCTCTCTAAAGCTGTTAGAGTAGTAGTCTCAGTATTAGAGTTAGCAGTAGCCTCTTTCATTTCATGAACAGACATTCCCACAGTCATTATTATAAACATTATTTCACACATAATTGCCACTCCCACACTCAAATACCTACAATATCTAATGTTTCTAACGCAATTATTTAATTCAGCCATGATCTGTAAAGCATCAGAAAGTAGGAATAACTCTTAGTTAAAGTGCAACAGAAAAAATCAAAAATAAGGAAAAATAATTATTTCTCGCAGTTCAGTTTCCTACATAGGAACCCTTTTCTCCTTTGTCAAAATCAGTTAGCAGCTTGCATTATCCAGGTTTTCAAATGTCATATCAGGTTATCAGTGTCTTTTCTGAGTTTATTTCAACAGTCTCTTTTTAAATTTTCTTCAGATTATCTCAACAACTCAGTTTATTGATCACTTTCAGGTTGCATCAAAGTACTGATTTGGAACTTCTCTGTCAAAACAAAAGGACATGAACTTGTTTTGCCACTCACTTGTTGCAGCATATGCCCACTCAGGACCTGCGTATCTTCGACTTGCTACTCTTTCTTTTCAATCTTTGTTCTCCACTTGATTCTCCTTCACTTAATTCTTCTTTTCTCGTAGCATCCACTTCCTCCTCTATTGGTTCATTTATAACCAACTCCTTCTTTCTTTCAATTCGTGACTCAGGCCAATTGTCTCCTTTTCTCGTTCCTTCCGTCAATATTCGCCTTAAAATTTGACTCTTCTCTTTTTCTCTTTCTATGGTGTTTTCTCTTGATGGACCTGCAACGGGTTCAGGAGGAGTCGGACCACTTTGACTTTGATCCGTCTAAACTTTCACCCTCTTGATTTGGCACTTGCTCTGCTTGTTTTTCAGCACTGTCTGCTTCTGGGAGAACCCCTGCTGTGCTCGGTTCTCCTGCTGTATCCATTGAGTTAGAATCTTGCTCACCCTCCTGTAATTCTTCACTCTCGTCTCTTACAGGGGTGATTGACCCATCTTCCACCAGCTCAAGATCATTCTTAGGTTCAATTTGTTCTTGTTCCGGCTCAGGTACAGCCACCTGTTTTGCTGCTGTTGGTGCTCTCAACAACACTTCTTCATATTCTTGCGGACTCACCACTCTCTTTGTATAGGTTGCGTGTATCCAATTCGGCAGTGCTGCACACTTCACAGCTGTCGTGGTTGTTAGCACCACCTGGTATGGACCCTTCCAACGTGGTTCTAAACAAGACTTTCAAACATGCTTTTTGATGACGACCCAATCTCCAGCTCTCAGATTGAGAAATAGTGAACTACATCAGACAGACCCTTGCAGTAGTCCAACACCATATCATCTGTAATATTTACAAGTGCATTGGCTGGAATTGCTGGCAATCTCATTGCTCTGCCCATGAGGATCTCATGGGGTGACAGTCCTGGCTTTCTGTCAGGGATATTTCGCATTGACATTAGTACCAAAGGTAAAGCATCTGGCCATTTTAGGTTAGTCGCGGCACACATTTTGGCAATTTTCGATTTCAGTGTACCATTCATTTGCTCCACTAGTCCTGATGCTTCAGGGCGGTAACTGCAATGAAACTTTTGCTCAATGTTTAGTGTTGCACATAAGAGTTTGATCACCTCATTATTCAAGTGAGTTCCCCTATCTGATTCTAAAGAGATCGGAAATCTGAGCCGTGGTATTAACTCTCTAAGCGTCCGCTTCGCTACTGTGAGACTGTCATTCCTTCGTGTGGGATATGCTACAATCCAATGACTAAAGACACACACAATCACCACACGTACTTCAATCCACCACATGCAGGCATCTCAATGAAATCCAACTGCATTCTGCTGAATGATCCTCCTTCTCTTCCAATGTGGCTCAAATTCACCACTGTCCCTTTCCCCACATTTAGTTGCTGACAGATTACACATCTATGACACACTGCCTCTGCTGCTTGTCTGAATTTCGGATTAAACCAATCAACCTCAAACAGTCTAACCATGGTGTCTCTTCCGATATGTGCTTGGCCATGGTAATACCTGGCCATCTGAGTCAACAAACTGTTTGGCAATACCATCTGACCCTCCTCAGAAACCCAAATCTCATAAGGACTTTGGATGCATTTTAATTTAATCCAAAGCCTCTTTTCTTCCTTGTCTGCATTCTCCTGCAATGTTTTTAATTCCTCCAGTGTATCAATTACTTTTAGAGCAAAACTTGCACAATTATTTTCTTCTTCAGGCATTAGTTCCCACTTGTCTTTAAACAATATGCAGTTCAATGCACAAGACCTTGCAATGTGATCTGCATATCCATTTCCCAACAAAATGTAATCCTTTGTCTTTTGGTGTGCACTGCATTTGATCACAGCAATTTCTTCAGGTAACTGTATTGCGTACAACAACTCTTTTATACGGTCGCCATTTCTCACTGGTGTTCCAGTAGAGGTCATAAAACCTTGTTGCGACCACAACTGACCAAAATCATGAACAATTCCAAATCCATATTGACTGTCAGTATAGATTGTGACTCTTAATCTTGCAGAAACATAGAATGCTCTAGTGAGAGCTACCAGTTCTGCCTCTTTTGCAGATTATACACCTGGAAGCCATGAAGCTATTAACATGCCTGTAATTGTGCACACTGCATATCCTGCTCTCAGTGTGCCTGTTCCATCTCTGAGACACGAACCATCAACAAAGATAATTTTGTCATTTTCTTCTAAACGCGTGTCTCTAATATCAGGCCTAGGTTTTGTACATAATTCGGTTACCTCAAGACAATCATGCTCAACATCTTCTTTTTCAACTTCAACAGTATCACTTGGAAGCGATGTCGCTGGATTCAGCACTGTACATCTCTTTAATGTTACATTTGGAGCACACAATATGCTCGTCTCATACCTTGTCAGTCTTTCACCCGTCAAGTATTGGGTTTTCGTCGTAGTCAATAAAATCTCAACAGTGTGTGGTACCATTACCGTCAAAGGGTATCCCATGACTATCCCCTCACATTGGGAAAGACTTTGACCAACTGCAGTTACTGCGCGCAGGCAACCTGGTAAAGCTGCTGCGACCGAGTCCAAGGTAGCAGAAAAATAAGCTACTGGGCAATAAGCACCTCTATGGACCTGTGTCAAAACAGACAAAGAACAACCATCACGTTCATGACAAAACAAGGTGAAAGGCTTTGTGTAATCAGGCATTCCTAACGCTGGAGCTCTGCACAAACTCTCTCTCAATTCATTGAATGCTTTCATCTGATCTTCATCTACGGTAATGGGATCTGTAACTTCCTTATGTGTCAACTGCTGCAAGGGTTTAGCAATCTCAGCAAAATTCGGAATCCACTGTCTACAGTACCCCACCATTCCCAGAAACATCCTGACATCTCTCTGAGAAGTCGGGAGAATTCCCTGCAGAATCATGGTAATTCTCTTCCTGGAGATTCTCCTCAATCCCTTTTCAATCTGGTGTCCCAGGTATTTCACTGATGTTTGACAATACTGCAATTTCATAGGTGAAACCTTAAGTCCAAATTCTCCTAAATGATTCAACAGGGCAATCGAGTCATGTTTACACTCTTCCCTTGTTCTGGATGCGATTAACAAATCATCAATGTACTGTACTAGTGTCGATTGGCATGGCAATTCCAATGATTCCAAGTTCTTTTTCAAGATCTGATTAAACAGAGATGGTGACTCCGTATACCCTTGTGGAAGCCTGCACCAGCTGTAGATTCTGTCTAGGAATTTGAAACTAAAAAGAAACTGACTATCCTCATGAAGAGGCACAGAAAAGAAAGCTTGTGACAGATCTACCACTGTGAACCACTCTGCATCGCAAGGAATCTGAAACAGTATCACTGCTGGATTTGGCACTACTGGGCAGCATTTAACCACCAAATCATTCACATTTTGCAAGTCCTGCACTACATGCACTTTCCCACATGGCTTCTTAAAACCCATTAGTGGTGAATTACACGGGCTGCTTAACACTTCTTTCAAAAATCCTTGTTTTAAAAAGTCTATAATTATTTGTGCCACCTCCATCAAAGCATCTTGTGACATGTTGTACTGTGGAAGCTGCGGAAATACTGCATTGGGCTTCAGAGTGAGGCTCTACTCCCTTGATCAGACCTACTTCTTTCCCTGTCAGGTCCCAGACCTCTTCTTTCATGGTTCCCTGCAAGTCTGCATGCAATTCTTTCACAGTAAACATCAGAAAAAATTAAATCAACGGGTATTCTCCATAGGCATTGTAAACTATCATTTCAGTCACCTGTTCTTCTTCATCATCACTATTTGTCTGGACTTCTATCCTAGTGTCTGAGCAATTAATGGAACATCTTGTCTTACACAGTAAGTCTCTTCCCAATAGAGATACAGGACTTGAATCTCACACCACAAATCTATGCGGTCCCTGGTAATTTCCAATTTCGACCTGCACTAGTTCTGTGATTGGGTTTGTCAACTGTCTATTCTCCACTCCCACAACTTGAACTGTTGTGCCTGAAAGAGGTAAATTTGGGACTTCTATACTCCTCACCATAGAGCATGTAACTCCTGTATCCACTAAGAATGTGACCTTGTATCCCATTACTTTTCCCTTCACAAAAGGTCCTCTCTGATCTACTTCTAGGGAAGCTGCAAGCATACAATCAATCAATCACAATCACAGATATTTATAGAGCGCGCTACTTACCCGTTAGGGTTCCAAGGCGCTGATGGCGGGGGGGACTGCTACTGCTCGAAGAGCCAGGTCTTGAGGAGTCTTCTGAAGGCCAGCAGGTCTTGGGTCTGTCGGAGGTAGGTAGGGAGCGTGTTCCAGGTCTTGGCGGCGAGGTAGGTGAAGGATCTGCCGCCGGAGGAGGTTCGTTGGATGCGGGGGACGGTGGCGAGGGCGAGGCTCGCGGAACGCAATTGGCGGGTCGCGGTGTAGAAGTTGAGTCTGTCGTTGAGGTAGGAGGGGCCGGTGTTGTGGAGTGCTTTGTGTGCATGGGTGAGGAGTTTGGAGGTGACCCTTTTGTTGATGGGGAGCCAGTGGAGTCCTTTGAGGTGAGGGGTGATGTGGCTGTGGCGGGGTGCGCGGTGATGAGTCGGGCTGAGGCGTTTTGGATGCGTTGGAGTCGCTGTAGGTGTTTCGCTGGGATTCCTGCATAGAGTGCGTTGCCGTAGTCCAGTCTGCTGCTGACGAGGACTTGGGTCACTGTCTTCCTGGTGTCGGTCAAGATCCACTTGAAGATCCTGCGGAGGGTGTTGTAGCAGGAGGAGGTGACGGCGTTGACTTGTCTGTCCATGGAGAGTGCGGAGTCGAGGATGAATCCCAAGTTGCGGGCGTGGTCGGTGGGCGTCGGGGATTTCCGAGGGTAGTGGGCCACCATGAGTCGTTCCAGGCGGAGGGGGAGGTCCCGAGGATGAGGATTTCTGTCTTGTCGGTGTTGAGCTTCAGGCGGCTATTTCTCATCCAGTCGGCGACTGCTTTCATTCCCTCGTGGAGGTTGGCTTTGGCGGTGGCAGGGTCGTTGATGAGGGAGAGGATGAGCTGGGTGTCATCAGCGTAGGTGATGATGTTGAGGTCGAAACGGCGGGCCACTTGTGCGAGGGGGGCCATGTAAATGTTGAACAGCGTAGGGCTCAGGGAGGAGTCCTGGGGGACGCCGCAGATGATGTTGTTGGCTTCTGAGCGGAAGGGTGGGAGGTGAACGGTCTGTGTTCTGCTGGAGAGGAAGGATGAGGTCCAGGCTAGGGCTTTTTCCTGGATGCCGGCTTCTTGGAGGCGTGACAGTAGGGTGTAGTGGCAGACTGTGTCGAAGGCCGCTGAGAGGTCTAGGAGAATGAGGGTGGAGGTCTCGCCGTGGTCGAGTTGGCGTCTGATGTCATCTGTTGCGGCGATGAGGGCGGTCTTGGTGCTGTGGTTGCGTCTAAATCCGGTTTGTGAGGAGTCGAGAACGTTGTTGTCTTCGATGTGGCGTGTCAGGTTGACGATCCTTTCTGCGACTTTAGCTGGGTAGTGGAGGAGGGAGATTGGGCGGAAGTTCTTCAGGTCCTTGGTGTCGGCTTTTGGTTTCGTGAGGAGGGCGTTGATGTCTGCGTGCTTCCAGTTTTCTGGGAAGGTGCCTGTTTCGAAGGAGGCGTTGATAATCTTGCAGAGTTGGGGCGCGATGATAGAGTCGGCTTTGTTGAAGATGTGGTGGGTGCAGGGGTCAGTCGGTGATCCAGAGTGGATGGAGTTCATGATTGTGCGTGTTACATCATCGTCGACATTGGACCAGGCGGTGATGGGGTTCGCGATGCTAGGGTACGAGGTGGTGACGGAGGGGGGTGCGGTCGGGGTGTTGAAACTGCTGTGGATGTCGGCGATCCTGCCGTAGAAAAAGGCGGCGAGGGAGTCGCAAAGTTCCTGAGAGGGCGGGATGTCGTTGACGTTGGTGCTGGGGGTGGATAGTTCCTTCACGATGCGGAAGAGCTCTTTGCTGTCATGTGCGTTGTTGTCTAGGCGGTCTTTGAAGGAGGACCTCTTGGTGGTCCTGATGAGGTGGTGGTGTTGGCGGGTTGCGTCTTTGATGGCAGCGTGATTGTCCGGTGTGCGTTCTTGGAGCCATTTCTTTTCCAGTTTCCTGCAGGCGCGTTTGGAGGCCAGGAGTTCGTCAGTGAACCAGGAGGCTTTCTTGCTGGTGGGGTTGTTGGGGGGTTTCTTCAGTGGGGCGAGGATGTTGGCGCAGTTGTTGATCCATTGTCTGAAGTTGCAGGCCGCGGTGTCTGGGTCGGTGGGCTCGTTCGGAGGGTTATGGGAGAGGGTGCAGAGGAGTTGTTCTTTGGTGACTTTGCCCCAGTTGCAGCGGGGGAGTTGGCGGCTGCGGAGGTGTGCTGTGTTTTTGTTGTTGGTGAAATGGACGCAGTGGTGGTCGGTCCAGTAGGGTTCGGTGGTGTCGTTGAAGGTAACGTGGTCGCTGGTGGAGAAGATGGCGTCCAGTGTGTGTCCGGCGGTGTGTGTTGGTGACGTGACGAGTTGTCTGAGTCCGAGGTTCGTGAGGTTGCTGATCAGCGTGGTGGAGTTGTGGTCGTTGTTGTCTCGAGGTGAAAGTTGAGGTCCCCGAGGAGGATGTAGTCCGGGGAGGCGAGTGCATGGGTGCTTGCGAGGTCGGCGATGGTGTCGCAGAACTGGGCCCGTGGTCCGGGGGGCCTGTAGATGAGCGTACCTCTGAGGGTGGTGTTGGGGTCGGTGTGGATCCGGAAGTGTAGAAGCTCTGTGGTGTTGAAATGGTCGTCGGTGTGGGTGGTGATCTTGAGAGAGGATTTGTGGACGGTGGCGAGTCCTCCTCCGTAAGCGTTGGTGCGGTCCCTGCGGGAGATCTTGTATCCGTCTGGGATGGCGATGGCGATGTCTGGCGCGGATGATTCGTTCCACCATGTCTCGGTCAGGAAGGCTACTTCCGGGGCGGTGCTGTCGAGTAGGTCCCAGAGTTCTACGGCGTGTTTGTGTGTTGAGCGGGTGTTGAGGAGTATGCAGCGGAGGAGGTTTGGTCTGGTGGTCGTTGGTTTGGAGGTTCGGTCACAGGAGAAGTGGCAGGTGCGGCAGGCGAATGGTCCGTGGGTGTACTTCGGTGCGGCTTGGTAGCAGTGTTGGTTTTGGTTTCGGCCATTGTTGAGTGCGTGGAGGGAGGTAGCGTCGTAGCTGAGCCTGGGCGGGGTGAGGAGCGGAGGGCGAGGTCCAGGGGTTCTGGCGCTGGACATGGTCCGGGCGCAGACGGGCTTGCCTCTGGCGCGCCCGCTGCGCAATTGCGCAGCGACCTGCATTAAGAGGGGGTGGAGGAGGGAGGAGGAGCTGGGGGCGGGAGGGGGGCGGGGCCGAAGCGGCGGGAAAACGGGCGAGGGGAGCGGCGAGGTTGGAGGGGGGTTGGAAATAACGCTGGGTATCTAGAGGGGAGGGGGAGGTGGGAGGGCAGGGGGTGTACAGAAGTGGAAAAAAATCAGGGAAGCGGGCGCATGGCGATGGATTGGGGGTGGGGGGGTCAGAGGAGGAGAGAGACGCGCGGGATCAAGCGCACAGAAAAAACAATAACAATAGAGTCACTACTGGGCAATACAGAAACAGATTACAGATACAGAGTACAGAAACTAATGAACACAGAGGGCACAACAGAGACTCAAAAAGAGACAAACGAGGAGAATACAGAGACACGACAGAAGCAAACCTTACTGCCCACCACTGGGCCACCAGGGATGAGGCGCAGGCAAGGGCCTGAATGTGGAGGAGGGCCTCAAACACGGGCAGCAGCGGCAGTCAGGGAACAGGGCACCTGCAGGGTGTGCTGCGCTGCGCTGCGGGGGGAGCGTCCTGGCCTGACAACGAGGTCAGAGAACGCACCCTCGGAGCGCAGCGACCTGCATTAAGAGGGGGTGGAGGGAGGGAGGAGGAGCTGGGGGCTGGAGGGGGGCGGGCCGAAGCGGCGTGAAAATGGGCGAGGGGAGCGGCGAGAGTGGAGGGGGGTTGGAAATAACGCTGGGTATCTAGAGGGGAGGGGGAGGTGGGAGGGCAGGAGGTGTACAGAAGTGGAAAAAAATCAGGGAAGTGGCCGGATGGCGATGGATTGGGGGTATGGGGGGGTCAGAGGAGGAGAGAGACGAGCGGGATCAAGTGCACAGAAAAAACAATAACAATAGAGTCATTACTGGGCAATACAGAAACAGATTACAGATACAGAGTACAGAAACTAATGAACACAAAGGGCACAACAGGGACAGCAATAACAGCAACACAACAGAGACAGAAAAAGAGACAAACGAGGAGAATACAGAGACACAACAGAAGCAAACCTTACTGCCCACCACTGGGCCACCAGGGATGAGGCGCAGGCGAGGGCCTGCGGGTGGAGGAGGGCCTCGAACACGGGCAGCAGCGGCAGTCAGGGAACAGGGCACCTGCAGGGTGCGCTGCGCGGCGGGGGGGAGCTTCCTGGCCTGACAACGAGGTCAGAGAAGCTCCTTCATCCGAACTATCACTCATCTATTCTTCGTTTATTTCATCCTCACTATAAAATGGAAATTGATGCACTGTGTTATTACTATTGTCTTGTCTCTGACCTGCTGAGTAAGCATCACCTGTTGCTGCTCCATCGGGGCTTGAGGTATCTGCATTTGCTGTCTAGGTACCCTGGGGACCTGCTGCTGTATTGGTTGCAATTGGGTTAGTTGTGCGCGTGGCACCTGCATTTGCTGTACCAGTAAGAAATTCTGTCCTCGATTCTGGACGTTAGGAATAAATCCTATCATTCTTGGGACTTTCACAGTTTGAAATGTACTGACATCACCTTGCTGAACAACACCATCCTGCGCCATCAACGGACACTCCCGCTTCCAGTGTCCCACGTTTCCGCACAAATGACACGGCAACATCTTTTTCATCCCCTGCATGTCATTCTGAACAACCACAGTCCCTACCTTCGGACTACGCATCATGTCAACTCCACGTCCTCTACCCCTCACTTGGGGTTGAAACATAACAGCTCTCTGCTGCAACAGCATAGGAGGTACTATGGCTCCCTGCACTCCTGTTTGAGCTGCCTTTATTTGCATCACCATCGCTTTCTCCTTCAACTTTTTCTGTTTTAATTCAATCTCGTCACTACAATATTTTGCATACTGCAATACCTCAACAATCAGCTTTGACTGCCAGCAAATCAAATGACTCTTAATCATCTGCCCTACTTCTGGTCTTAACCCTTCGACAAATCTGAACACAAAATGCAACATGTCTTTCGGCTCAATTGTTTCCTTACCACTGTATTCCTTGAATGCCTTTAACAGTCTTTCATAATAAGTATGTATTGACTCTTTAGACTCTTGGACCGTTCTCTCAATCCTTTGACAATCAATATTCTTAGGAGAAAATTTTCGTCTTCAGGAACTCAATCACTTTATAATAATTTTCCATTACCTCAGGTGAAGGTGCACCCGTGACCCTATCCCTTTCTGGTTCACTTGTTGGCCAGTCTACGGCTCTCTTACACTCAACCCATAAGTCAGACTATCTCCAATAGTGTGTTCAAGTCTTCCCACAGACATTTAGAAAGTGCCACAAATCTTTCTGTTTGCTGATACCACTCGACCGGCTTCTCTCTCAATTTTGGGTAATCATTTGTAAATGACAATATATCACTCCTGTGCCATGGGATGTGAATGAACTGCCCTCCTAGAATCTCTCTCATCTGAAGCATCTTTACTGATTCCTTTTCTCTTTGAACCTCCTTGGACCCTTCTTGTGAATCCCTGTTCTGCTTATCTTTTTTCTTTGTCCATCTACCTTTCCACTTCTCTAATGCTCCCCAAACCTGAGTGCTCTGCAGCAATTCCCTCAAATGTGCCTTCATGCCTGCTGATCTCATGTGCTCGAAATCTTTTGCCTCAAAATCTAATCTGTAACTGCATTTCAAATGCTTTGTTTTTTCAATCTCGATGTCATGTTTCTCTGCTAACTCTGCCAATTTCTGATGTATTTTACTCACTTCTCTTGTAATCTTTTGGCACAAATACCTCAGCTCTTCTTCAGTGTAAGATTCCAATCTGTTCACCCCCATTGTTCCCTCAACTAGTTTGGTTGCTTCTATATTCAATCTCACACGATTTATCTGCTTTTCACCTTTAGATGCGTTTTGAGGAGTGTTTATACTGTCTAACCATTCACTCAACTGCTGAGCTGACAATCCTTGTAATGAATTGTTACTCGTATTTGGCACTGGTAAATGTTGCATCACTGCACCTGAAGCTTGCGGTGTCAAAAGTTTCAAACTCTGACTCGCATTCGGGCCATTTACTGCATCCGGAAGTGCTACAAGTGGACTAAGATACATTAATGGTCTAGATCCATTGAAAGTCTGTCCTGCAGACAATATCATCTGCACAGGATCGCTCACTCCCCTCCTTAAAAAGACTCTGTGACATTTCATTCTGTTCTGCTGCATCTGATTTCTTTTGCGCAAATAAGGGTACTGCTGGACCAACAGTAATTGGTAGCGATATTGCATCTGGAGGTGCCCTAACTTGCACCCTGTGGGAATGTTACCCCCATTGTCTGGTTCACGACTGGTGTAATATCTGACTGTGTTCCTGTCATTGGTGTAAACTTCGGCAAACCCTGCGCCTGTGTTGAAGGCAATAACATTGGGGTCGGTTCTGTCTGAACTAACATTGGCCTTGGAAGCACTTGCTCCCTCGGCACCATTATGTTCGAGACTGTCTCAAGAACTGGTACATCTGGATAAATTCTCTGTACTGTAGGTGGATGCATCTGCGCTTGAACCACAGTAGTAGTTCCTGCTTTAGGTGTACTCTGTACCACCCCTGGTATCTGTCCGCCTTGTGCCGGTACTGTTCCCTCAGCTCCCTGTGCTTCTGCTGGAGCAGCACTAGTACTTGGACCCCCTGAATAAGTCCCAAAGGGTGGAGGTCGATCCCTCAATAACTGTGTAATGAGGTCCTCAATATCAGAATCTTCATCGTCTACATAAGGCTTCTTTTTTTCCTTGGTCCCTGCGCCCTCACTCTCTTTAGCATTATCTTCTTTCTCTGTCTCGTCTTCCTCTGTAATTGCAGGAAACAATTTAACACCCTGTAGTGTCTCTGCTCTCCATTTCTTCTGTTCCCAATGCCATCTAGCTTCAGCTAAAGATTTCTCTACTCGCTTCATTCTCCTTTTGAACTTCATCTCTTGTTGCTGTCTGGCCACTAACTCCCAAACCGCTAAAGCCTCAAACTGTGCTGGTCTCGGTAATGGCTTCATCTCATATAACACCATTCGCAACTCATCCAGAATTCTCAAATTCAACGTCCCATGCTCTGGAAATGCTAAGTACCCTCGCTTCTTAGTTAGCTTGCACCATTGCCTTAACCACAAACACGGTTCTACACCTCGCTTCTCCATCACAATGTAAGCCGGAGGATTTTCCAGTGGGATCGGCTCCCCCACTGACACCTTAATATAAGTATCACCCTTCATCGCACTTTTGAATGCCTTGAAAAACTTCATTTTGTCTATTTTGTTTACTTCGATTCAATAATGAAATGACTTTTACTCCCAGGATTCCCTTCACCTGCTTCCTCAACCAATTGCCTCTTACGGACGGCTGCCAATCCGCTGGCGACTCTTCTCACTTAACCAACCTATCCCAGCGCGGCACAACCTGACGTCCCACTCCCACACAGCGGCTGACATAGTCTTGCGGCTCATCCTCCTCAACTCAACTCACACAACTAATGCAAATTATTGCGAGCACTTACCAAAAACCTATAAGTAAAACAAACCTGCTGAGTTACTACAGGAAGACACTATCGCTTCAGAGACCTTACAGATTTTCACCAATGGCCCTTTTGGCTCATGTAGCTATTCCCCTTTCTTAGTCTCCCACATTCGCAAGCAAAATTCGACCCGCGAATTTTACTCTCAACTGATCAATTGGTCTGTCCTGATGCACATAGAACTCGCCAAATCTCAGTCGAAATTTCTTTTACTCAATTATCACTCACACTGACTTGATGACCACGCCTGATTAACCTACTAACCCAGACAGATTACAAAATATACCCAAGTGTCTCCTACACTTGTCAATATACTCCAGAGTCTTAGACCCCGCAACAACCACGTGGATAACTTTTGAGCACAAAGCGCCACATACGTGAAGTTCGACGACTTCCCTACTCTCATACCACGGAGTACACACACTCCTTCTAACCTCAACTGGAGTACGCAGACTCCCTACTTACCTCATATACATCACAATTCACCTGCGATTTGCTTAAGCATGTGCAAGCGCAACCTACCACTTTCACACTACCTCAAAACACACCAAGAACATACCCAACTCCACTAACAAGGTCCAGGATCTGGGAAAGTCATTTTTGGGGTTAAGGGGACATCATCTCTGATACAATTGCCATTTCAGAAAAACAAAATTCAACCCTCATAAAATATGAACAACTTAATCCTAACTTAAACTACTACCATAACCAATAATCACCACATAACTAGTTCCCCAAGGAAACCAACCATCAAGCTGCTACCAAAACTGTTAGTGCGCCTAGTCCTTAGTAAGTAAACTTCAAGGGGACGCGTGTAGGTTGATGAACCTTTTGAATCGCATGGAGTATCCTAGTCATGCAGTGACCATTGAATCAATAACTAACATCAATAACCAAGGTAACACTCTATGAGATACAAAATCAAACCATAATAATAAAAATAAAAATAATCCAATACTCAAGAAAAGAGTTAACAATTTTTATTTCCCTATTGCTTACAATTCTAAATCATCTGTTAGTTCAACTTTATTCAGATCAACTCTTTTTTAATTTGTTAGTTAAAAAACATTATCTCTTAAGGAAAACATATGCAACAAAGCAACACCGTAAGTTATGAATATCAGCATTAATAATATAGTGCAGCAATTAAGTTTGTCAGTCATTTGTCACCCTTCAACGTCACCCCTAACAGCCTACCTAACGAAGATTAGCATTAGCATGGGGGTCTTCATGCGAAAAACAATTTAGAGAAAACATTAATTTGGAAAAATCTACCTAAGTGTGAATTTCTATAAACAGCGCAGTTGGTACCTAGAAGAAAAGGCACAAACTCGTCAGTCACATTATTATAGCTACCTATCCAAGATGGATCAGCAACAAGTCAGTCTTCGTCTTCAGGTCATTAGTTAGTCAGCTACGGATCTGGCTCACAGAGTATGAGCCCAATATCAGCACCTCAGACAGCGTCTCCTGACATCATCAATTTTCTCCTCGCAGTTCTGATTCCTCACCCCTTGTCATGACTTTTTATTAGGGTCTCCAGTCCATCCCCCTAATTGCTAATTGGTCAGTCGGTCAGCAGATAGGGTTTTAACCTATAGTTTTTGTTTACTGAATCTACTAATTTTAATAAACTTCAGATTACACGAAACGGATTGGTTCTTCTTGCGATGCTCTCATCATCCGGTCCTTCAGGTAACAAAATTGTTGCATATGGCTCTCCAGTCAGTGCCTCTATTGTTCAAGTCCTGGGAAAGTACATTTAGCCTGCTCTACACGTAATTGTATCAAATTGTCTTCATCATCTCCTGCCCGTCAGTACATTGCAGAAAATTCTAGCTAAGTAACTTGAACTTCGAACGGGTCAAGGCTGCAGCTCACGATTTCCAGTCTTTTGCAAGGCATCCGGTTTCTCCATGTTCAGAGTGTGCAAGGCCCAGTGGAACTAGGCCTCTAGTTCAGCTAACTTAATAATACAAAACAGAGGATATGCGTCTCATTATGACAAATTACTAAATTTTTCTCATATATTTTCATTATTTTTCACATCTTCAGTCGTTTTAGTACACACGGTGATCATACCCCAAGGGCACATTTTTCAAACATGCACGTTATTTTTCTACGATTAATTTCTTTAAGCATTTTCTCATTAGTAACAACATATAAATCATTAAAGAAAACTTTTCTAATTACCATATCTGCTTCAACATTAGGTACAATTTGCACACAAACAGAATTTAGCAAATGTGTGAAAATTGAATGATCCGGATTGTCGCACTGTTCAATCAGACTGAAAGCTATCTGAAAAACCCGGTAAGCTGAATATTTGCTGGAGTCGGCTTGCATACAAACATAAGTTTAGCAATTGTATGTCTGTAATAAGTCTGTTTTTATTACTTCATTCAAATAAATGCTTTCAATCTTGCAATTGAAGCACACAGAGATGCGAGTTACAAGTTAACATGAAAATTAAAACAGGTATTTATCTGGGCTCCACCCTAAACACTTTTAACCACACAGGGCAATTAATGGCACAATTTGACAAATGTCATGTGAAGGTGTTGAAACAAAGACCGATTGTAGGGTGGTCCAGAAGGAGTACCTTTGGTGACTTGCTGAGCTGCACCATGGAGTGAGCAGCGTGTGCAGGACTGTCCTTGCAGAAAGGCAAAGCGAAAGAATATTGGTAGAAGGGACTTGAGAAATGGAAGCTGGAATTGTCAATGTTAATTTTGAAGTGTTCATTTAAGGGATGTGGTGGAATTTGGGCATGTTTTAAAGACTACTTCTGTTTTTTTTTTTGTTACTAACTACCTCATTAGATGTCCTATAGTGGTCAAGTCTTTTACGTGAAACCCAAACTGGAAAGCGAGATTGTCTCAAATAATATAGGTTATGCATTGGATGAATAAGTTATTAATAACTTGGACATGACCTTTTGAATTGTATTACACTCCTACATCAAAAATAAGTGAGAGTTAAAACATAGCTACAAAAATAATACACAAAAAAGCTCACAGGCATAACTGATTGCACCACTCACTCGGCATGGACAAAAATACACCTAGTGGTTCAGTGTGATGCAGGGCGAAGCCATGTCGGGCAGCTTCCCTGTAATTTGCTACTCTCACACCCGTAACAGTATATCATACAGCCACACATGGTGTATATCTGGGGTAGGGTGCTACCACGTGGTGGTCCCGGTTGGTTCACTGCATCCCTTCCCAACTTGGTGTCAAAGTTCATCGTTCAACATGACATGTAAAGTCCTTGAGCCGTTGGCTCGGTGGGGGATTTGGTCAGAGTTCAAGCCATCAGTGACTTGAGCTGTTCTCTGCTTCTTGGGTGTCTTGTCACCTGTTAGTTCTGTCTTCTCTGGTGGTTTGTTCTGTGTAGGGTTGGTTTGAGGTGACCCACTGGGTACTCGGCTTTCAATGGATGTGTCCAACGCAGTGCTTTCCTCTTCTGTGTTGGCCTCTTGCGATTCTGGCAAGTAAACTTTCCAGAACCACGATTTGCTCCTGGTTACTTGTTCACTTCCTTTTTGGGCAGTGATCATTGTGCCAGCCACGTTGACCACTGTCGGTGTTCTTGGCTCGAAAGGTGTTTGCTGCTTCCACCCAGTTCTTCTGTCCTTGATGAGCACCTTGTCTCCTGGTTTGACATGTTGTGTTGTTGCTTGTCATCTCAAGCTTGCACACACATTGTTTTGAGTGCCTTGGGCATGGGTGCCGCAGGGATCATTGTAGGAGGCTGGACTGGCTTGTAGTGAGTACCAAGGGGTACTTGCACCTTGCACCAGGCCCAGTTATCCCTTATTAGTGTATAGGGTGTCTAGCAGCTTAGGCTGATAGATAATGGTAGCTTAGCAGAGCAGCTTAGGCTGAACTAGGAGACGTGTGAAGCTACTACAGTACCACTTAGTGTCATATGCACAATATCATAAGAAAACACAATACACAGTTAAACTAAAAATAAAGGTACTTTATTTTTATGACAATATGCCAAAATATCTTAGAGTGTACCCTCAGTGAGAGGATAGGAAATATACACAAGATATATATACACAATAGCAAAAATATGCAGTATAGTCTTAGAAAACAGTGCAAACAATGTATAGTTACAATAGGATGCAATGGGGAAACATAGGGATAGGGGCAACACAAACCATATACTCCAGAAGTGGAATGCTCCCCCCCCCCACTGCCCCTCTTTTTTTCACCCCTATTCTTAGTAAAAAAGACTACATAGACCTTTCAGAGTGTGGTTTTAGGAGACTGTTTTTTAATCTGTTTGTGTGATTTAAACTGTGCTTACAAGCTGTCTGCCCCCCTGTCTTTTTTTGCCTTAAAAAGCCCGATTTTTAGAGTGTGCGCCCAGAACTATTGCAGTGTTTGTCTCTTAAACAATCTCCCCCTTACCTGAAAAGTAGACTCTGCTAGCTTGAAAGTGTGGATTCAGCCTGTCTGTATCCAAGGAGATACTGAATAGAGCACCAGTAGCCCCCCCCAGGCCCCAGGGACTGGACTTAGCTGATTGGCTCCCTGAGTCTCTGCTGCACCTGAGGCCCGCCCCCCCCCCACCTGCTCTGGCTCCTTAAGTTTGTGGAGGGAAGGCCAAAGACAGGCACCTCCATTTTGTGTTCCTCTGTGCATTCTCTCCTGTGTCCTGATACAGCCCAGTGTTCAAGGATTGCAAAGAGACCTAGGTAAGGAGCCCAAAGATATTTTCTAGTCAAATAGTATTAATTGTTCAAACAGTGTTTGTTTTACTGTGGACTCTGTGTTTTTCAGGCAGCTTGGCCTCTTTTAAAGTGGTGTTTGTTTCAAAATCGTTTTTTGCTGTGACTGTGTGAATTCCCTTGCTAGTTTAGTGGCTCCCCCCCCCCGCCCCCCTTTTTTTCACCCCTATTCTTAGTAAAAAAGACTACATAGACCTTTCAGAGTGTGGTTTTAGGAGACTGTTTTTTAATCTGTTTGTGTGATTTAAACTGTGCTTACAAGCTGTCTGCCCCCCTGTCTTTTTTTGCCTTAAAAAGCCCGATTTTTAGAGTGTGCGCCCAGAACTATTGCAGTGTTTGTCTCTTAAACAATCTCCTCCTTACCTGAAAAGTAGACTCTGCTAGCTTGAAAGTGTGGATTCAGCCTGTCTGTATCCAAGGAGATACTGAATAGAGCACCAGTAGCCCCCCCCCAGGCCCCAGGGACTGGACTTAGCTGATTGGCTCCCTGAGTCTCTGCTGCACCTGAGGCCCGCCCCCCCCCCACCTGCTCTGGCTCCTTAAGTTTGTGGAGGGAAGGCCAAAGACAGGCACCTCCATTTTGTGTTCCTCTGTGCATTCTCTCCTGTGTCCTGATACAGCCCAGTGTTCAAGGATTGCAAAGAGACCTAGGTAAGGAGCCCAAAGATATTTTCTAGTCAAATAGTATTAATTGTTCAAACAGTGTTTGTTTTACTGTGGACTCTCTGTGTTTTTCAGGCAGCTTGGCCTCTTTTAAAGTGGTGTTTGTTTCAAAATCGTTTTTTGCTGTGACTGTGTGAATTCCCTTGCTAGTTTAGTGGCTCCCCCCCCCCCCCCCCCCCCTTTTTTTCACCCCTATTCTTAGTAAAAAAGACTACATAGACCTTTCAGAGTGTGGTTTTAGGAGACTGTTTTTTAATCTGTTTGTGTGATTTAAACTGTGCTTACAAGCTGTCTGCCCCCCTGTCTTTTTTTGCCTTAAAAAGCCCGATTTTTAGAGTGTGCGCCCAGAACTATTGCAGTGTTTGTCTCTTAAACAATCTCCCCCTTACCTGAAAAGTAGACTCTGCTAGCTTGAAAGTGTGGATTCAGCCTGTCTGTATCCAAGGAGATACTGAATAGAGCACCAGTAGCCCCCCCCAGGCCCCAGGGACTGGACTTAGCTGATTGGCTCCCTGAGTCTCTGCTGCACCTGAGGCCCGCCCCCCCCCCCCCCCACCTGCTCTGGCTCCTTAAGTTTGTGGAGGGAAGGCCAAAGACAGGCACCTCCATTTTGTGTTCCTCTGTGCATTCTCTCCTGTGTCCTGATACAGCCCAGTGTTCAAGGATTGCAAAGAGACCTAGGTAAGGAGCCCAAAGATATTTTCTAGTCAAATAGTATTAATTGTTCAAACAGTGTTTGTTTTACTGTGGACTCTGTGTTTTTCAGGCAGCTTGGCCTCTTTTAAAGTGGTGTTTGTTTCAAAATCGTTTTTTGCTGTGACTGTGTGAATTCCCTTGCTAGTTTAGTGGCTCCCCCCCCCGCCCCCCTTTTTTTCACCCCTATTCTTAGTAAAAAAGACTACATAGACCTTTCAGAGTGTGGTTTTAGGAGACTGTTTTTTAATCTGTTTGTGTGATTTAAACTGTGCTTACAAGCTGTCTGCCCCCCTGTCTTTTTTTGCCTTAAAAAGCCCGATTTTTAGAGTGTGCGCCCAGAACTATTGCAGTGTTTGTCTCTTAAACAATCTCCTCCTTACCTGAAAAGTAGACTCTGCTAGCTTGAAAGTGTGGATTCAGCCTGTCTGTATCCAAGGAGATACTGAATAGAGCACCAGTAGCCCCCCCCCATGCCCCAGGGACTGGACTTAGCTGATTGGCTCCCTGAGTCTCTGCTGCACCTGAGGCCCGCCCCCCCCCCCCCCACCTGCTCTGGCTCCTTAAGTTTGTGGAGGGAAGGCCAAAGACAGGCACCTCCATTTTGTGTTCCTCTGTGCATTCTCTCCTGTGTCCTGATACAGCCCAGTGTTCAAGGATTGCAAAGAGACCTAGGTAAGGAGCCCAAAGATATTTTCTAGTCAAATAGTATTAATTGTTCAAACAGTGTTTGTTTTACTGTGGACTCTCTGTGTTTTTCAGGCAGCTTGGCCTCTTTTAAAGTGGTGTTTGTTTCAAAATCGTTTTTTGCTGTGACTGTGTGAATTCCCTTGCTAGTTTAGTGGCTCCCCCCCCCCCCCCGCCCCCCTTTTTTTCACCCCTATTCTTAGTAAAAAAGACTACATAGACCTTTCAGAGTGTGGTTTTAGGAGACTGTTTTTTAATCTGTTTGTGTGATTTAAACTGTGCTTACAAGCTGTCTGCCCCCCTGTCTTTTTTTGCCTTAAAAAGCCCGATTTTTAGAGTGTGCGCCCAGAACTATTGCAGTGTTTGTCTCTTAAACAATCTCCCCCTTACCTGAAAAGTAGACTCTGCTAGCTTGAAAGTGTGGATTCAGCCTGTCTGTATCCAAGGAGATACTGAATAGAGCACCAGTAGCCCCCCCCAGGCCCCAGGGACTGGACTTAGCTGATTGGCTCCCTGAGTCTCTGCTGCACCTGAGGCCCGCCCCCCCCCCCCCCCCCCCACCTGCTCTGGCTCCTTAAGTTTGTGGAGGGAAGGCCAAAGACAGGCACCTCCATTTTGTGTTCCTCTGTGCATTCTCTCCTGTGTCCTGATACAGCCCAGTGTTCAAGGATTGCAAAGAGACCTAGGTAAGGAGCCCAAAGATATTTTCTAGTCAAATAGTATTAATTGTTCAAACAGTGTTTGTTTTACTGTGGACTCTCTGTGTTTTTCAGGCAGCTTGGCCTCTTTTAAAGTGGTGTTTGTTTCAAAATCGTTTTTTGCTGTGACTGTGTGAATTCCCTTGCTAGTTTAGTGGCTCCCCCCCCCCCTGCCCCCCTTTTTTTCACCCCTATTCTTAGTAAAAAAGACTACATAGACCTTTCAGAGTGTGGTTTTAGGAGACTGTTTTTTAATCTGTTTGTGTGATTTAAACTGTGCTTACAAGCTGTCTGCCCCCCTGTCTTTTTTTGCCTTAAAAAGCCCGATTTTTAGAGTGTGCGCCCAGAACTATTGCAGTGTTTGTCTCTTAAACAATCTCCCCCTTACCTGAAAAGTAGACTCTGCTAGCTTGAAAGTGTGGATTCAGCCTGTCTGTATCCAAGGAGATACTGAATAGAGCACCAGTAGCCCCCCCCAGGCCCCAGGGACTGGACTTAGCTGATTGGCTCCCTGAGTCTCTGCTGCACCTGAGGCCCGCCCCCCCCCACCTGCTCTGGCTCCTTAAGTTTGTGGAGGGAAGGCCAAAGACAGGCACCTCCATTTTGTGTTCCTCTGTGCATTCTCTCCTGTGTCCTGATACAGCCCAGTGTTCAAGGATTGCAGAGAGACCTAGGTAAGGAGCCCAAAGATATTTTCTAGTCAAATAGTATTAATTGTTCAAACAGTGTTTGTTTTACTGTGGACTCTCTGTGTTTTTCAGGCAGCTTGGCCTCTTTTAAAGTGGTGTTTGTTTCAAAATCGTTTTTTGCTGTGACTGTGTGAATTCCCTTGCTAGTTTAGTGGCTCCCCCCCCTGCCCCCCTTTTTTTCACCCCTATTCTTAGTAAAAAAGACTACATAGACCTTTCAGAGTGTGGTTTTAGGAGACTGTTTATTAATCTGTTTGTGTGATTTAAACTGTGCTTACAAGCTGTCTGCCCCCCTGTCTTTTTTTGCCTTAAAAAGCCCGATTTTTAGAGTGTGCGCCCAGAACTATTGCAGTGTTTGTCTCTTAAACAATCTCCCCCTTACCTGAAAAGTAGACTCTGCTAGCTTGAAAGTGTGGATTCAGCCTGTCTGTATCCAAGGAGATACTGAATAGAGCACCAGTAGCCCCCCCCCAGGCCCCAGGGACTGGACTTTATTTAACTTGCTCCTTATATAGGTTCCTCGTGGTTGTTGCACATGCTGTTATGATAGGTTCTTTTGGGAGATGGTGTTTCATTGGTTGCTAGCTCCAGGGATGCATTTATGATTGGTGGATAGGGCTGGGATTCTGATTGGCTGTTTGTTTCTAGGGCTGTGATTGGTGCATAGGGCTGGGATTCTGATTGGCTGTTGGTTTCTAGAGCTGTGATTGGTGGATAGGGCAGGGATTCTGATTGGCTGTTTGTTTCTAGGGCTGTGATTGGTGGATAGGGCTGGGATTCTGATTGGCTGTTGGTTCTAGGGCTGTGATTGATGGATAGGGCTGGGGATTCTGATTGGCTGTTGGTTCTAGGGCTGTGATTGGTGGATAGGGCTGGGGATTCTGATTGGCTGTTGGTTCTAGGGCTGTGATTGGTGGATAGGGCTGGGATTCTGATTGGCTGTTGGTTCTAGGGCTGTGATTGGTGGATAGGGCTGGGATTCTGATTAGGGCTGTGATTGGTGGATAGGGCTGGGATTCTGATTGGCTGTTGGTTCTAGGGCTGTGATTGGTGGATAGGGCTGGGGATTCTGATTGGCTGTTGGTTCTAGGGCTGTGATTGGTGGATAGGGCTGGGGATTCTGATTGGCTGTTGGTTCTAGGGCTGTGATTGGTGGATAGGGCTGGGGATTCTGATTGGCTGTTGGTTCTAGGGCTGTGATTGGTGGATAGGGCTGGGGATTCTGATTGGCTGTTGGTTCTAGGGCTGTGATTGGTTGATAGGGCTGGGGATTCTGATTGCTGTTGGTTCTAGGGCTGTGATTGGTGGATAGGGCTGGGATTCTGATTGGCTGTTGGTTCTAGGGCTGTGATTGGTGGATAGGGCTGGGATTCTGATTGGCTGTTGGTTCTAGGGCTGTGATTGGTGGATAGGGCTGGGGATTCTGATTGGCTGTTGGTTCTAGGGCTGTGATTGGTGGATAGGGCTGGGATTCTGATTGGCTGTTGGTTCTAGGGCTGGGGCTGTGATTGGGGGTCAGGAAATAGGGCTGTGACTGGAGATTAGGGCTGGGTCTCCCACTAATTGGCTAAATTAGGGTTTAAAAAAATCGGATTGGCTAGGGTTAGGACCAGCTTCTTATTGGCCAGTAGGGCTATAAAAGGCTAGGATTCAGGGCGTCTGAGCCCGGGCGTCGAGGCAAAGGGCGGAGAGGACAAGGGCAGCTGTCTGTTTGGGTCTGTTCTGGACAGGTAGGGACTAGGGACTAGGGCCAGAAATGCTGCCCAATTCCCATTCTCATTCCACCAGAAATGGTTTCTGCCCCAACACATCCCTCAACATGCAAACACATTATCCGCAAAGATATCCAATTCATGCATCACAAACTGATTACAGACATAATGCATTGCCCCACCACCCAACACAATACCCTACATACAACACATATACACATACACCCCATAACTATTACAGTCAAACACCTTCATACTCACAGCAAACACTACTCTATCCCCTCCCACTAACACTACCTGCCACCACCCACACAATACAAAACTACAACATACAACTCTCTCAGTTTCAGTCTCCCAGATACACACTCTCTACACATACCAACCAAAAACACTATCCGCTGTTCGCTTCACACAGACCGCCTGAACTCATAACAATGCCCAAACCCTGCCTTCAAACACATCATCTACACACACTCTTCCCCTCTGCTCACCAATTACACACAACCATACAATTCCCACATTTCACTCCACCACACATATTACCTCTTCCAGTCATCTTAACTAATACTTATCTCCCTGACACACATCCATCACCTCATATACACCTCATACATTCATCTCCAAAACACATCAACACCCCATCTAACACTCAAATTCCACTTAACAGCACTAACTCGCATACAAGTCCCTCACCAAAAACAACTACACCAATAACCCCTCTCATTATTCCACAAAAACAATACCAACCACAAACATCAGCACATCAAAGCAACACAAACTTACATTACACTCTTCATCATACCCACTCTCACCCCCAAGACTACACACAGGATACAAATTCCACCCTATCTCCACCCCTACCCCCCCACTCTTCACAAACACCTACCACAAGCACCCCATCCCAGCAACCTTCTTTCAGTCGCCTCTCCTCCATTGCACAATTTAGAGCCTTACATCATGATCCACATGCTCCTCCCCCACCCCTAACCCATACTCCTTCCACTCTAAACAAACGCAAACATAATAAAAAACATGCCACTCATAGCAACCTCGCATCCCCTTGTTTGTTTCATAATAAAACTACCCTACAAAAAACACTACACTCCTCATGGCTCTCTCAGCCACCAAGTTCACCACCCACACACACAGACCCAACAAAATGCCTCCTTAACCTGCTGGAAGAGGAACACTGTGTTGAAAAGCAAGACTATTGTGAGCCTCAAACAGTCAACACAACTAGCAACACTCCTGCTTCAAGCTCACATTATACTACTTACCCTTCTACTAAACAAAACAACACTACCACTAACACACCCTATCTAAACTGCCAGCTCATAAATGCTCGATCACTCTCAAAAAACAAGCACCACATCTACGACCTGCTCACAGACACACAACCTGACTTACTATTCATTACGGAAACCTGGTTGGGAGATGACATGGCACCAGTATTGCACGAAGCCCTTCCTCCAGGCTATCAAACCATCACACAAAACCGTATAGGCAAGAGAGGAGGTGGACTAGCTATTATATTCAAACAGGCAATAAACCTCAGTAAAACAGACAACATCTCCATACAAGGTTGTGAAGCCCTCCTTACCAGATGCCACCCTACTCCAACTTCCACCTGTAACTTTCTCCTCCTTTACAGACCTCCACCTAACAACTCCACTTTCCCAGATGCCTTTCTTGACATAGTCTCAAACCTTATTACACTATACTCCAATCTATGCATTCTTGGGGATCTAAACATTTGGTTTGACAAACCCAATATGCCCCATCCAAAAGCTATCACCACTGGCCTACTCGCATTGAATCTACATCAGATTGTACACTATCCCACACACATCGCTGGTCACATCCTAGATGTCATTTTTGCTAAGCCTGAACTTGTTACTATTCATAGCATCACACCAACCACCTGGTCAGACCACCATCTGATAACTTTCCGACAGACAACTCCACAAATCAACACACCCCACAACCACCTACATACATACACCTATCGACCATGGAGAAAACTCAATTTGGATCACTTAGAAACACAACTAACAGCAAAGACAGATCTAGATACAATCAATTCTGTACCTAAACTTTATGAGTGGCTACAGGAAGCTTTTGATGTCCTAATACCACTCAGAAAAACTAAACATGACAAAAGAAAACCAACACCTTGGAGAAACACAGAACTTAAAAAGATTAAAAAACAAATCAGAAAGTTGCAGCGGACCTGGCTCAAAACAAACAGTCAAGACAAACTGCAGCTACACAAACTTAACAGGATATACAAATCATCAATCAAAAAAGCTAAAAAAAGATACTACTCAGACAGAATTCTAAATGCTCAATCTACAACCAAGGAATTTTACAAAATTCTCAATGAATTTCGAAAACCCACATGCATGGAAGGAAGTCATCCCACCACTCAAGATTTCACAAACAAATTGGCAACTCACTACACAACCAAGGCAGACACACTGGACTCCTATTTAAAGCAGAAGAAAACCATCAGCACCAACCCCTTTACTAAAATACCCTTTAAGAATAAACCATCCCAACCTCTACAGTCCTTCAAACAAATATCCCAGGATGAATTTATGGATTTAGTCAAAGCAAGCAGACCTTCTGGTTGCCCTTCTGACCCTTGCCCACCACAGATCTTCAAGAACATCCTGCTATCTACTTCCGCTGCCATACCTGTAAGAAGAATCATCAACAACTCTTTAACTTCAGGAACTTTTCCTACAGACCTGAAAAAGGCATACATACAACCATTATTAAAGAAAACAAATCTAGACCCACAAGACCCAAACAACTACAGACCTATCACAAATGGACCTTTCCTGGGCAAATTGATAGAAAGAGCAGCATTCGCCCAGATGTCACAATTCATTGAAGACAACTCTATACTTTCAGACTTCCAAACTGGATTCCGCCCAGGAAGAAGCACTGAATCGGCACTCATGGCAATCTGGGACGATCTTAAAAACACAGTTGACCGAAATGGAGTTGCTGCACTACTTCTCTTGGACCTCTCAGCTGCCTTTGATACAGTTGACCATGACACCCTAACTCAAAGACTCCACGAAGCCGGCATACAAGGGATTGCGCTCGACTGGATTACTTCCTATCTCCAAAAAAGAACAAATATCATCCACTCACCCCCCTTCTCATCCGAACCCTACCTCACAAAAACAGGGGTCCCCCAAGGGTCAATCATCTCACCTTTGCTTTTTAACATCTACATGATATCTTTACCAGAACTGATCAATGATTTCCATCTCACATGCTACAACTATGCAGATGACACACAAATACTACTTCAATTAGAAGACCCCAAAAACATTGAAAACTCTCAAATCTTCAGTTGCCTCAGAGCCGTTGATCAGTGGATGACCTGGAGCCATCTCAAACTAAATACCTCCAAAACTGAAATACTCACATGTGGTGACTGGAAACATTATGACCCTCTGTGCGGCTGGCCTGACGATCTCGGACCACCTCCTCAATTATCCAAGGAAGTGAAAAACCTAGGAATCACCATGGATTCCAAACTAACTTTGAATGCCCAAGTAGACAAATTAGCACGCACAAGCTTCATCACCTTAAAGACTTTACGACGCATTTTCCCTCACCTCGGATTTCCACACAAGGTGCAAGCTACTATCTCACTTGTATTATCCAAACTGGATTATGCCAATAGCCTCTACCATGGATCATCTCTATCTGTTATGAAAAAACTACAACGTATCCAGAATTCCGCAGCCAGGCTACTACTACATATAAAGCCGCAAGCCCACATCTCCCCTGCCTTGAGAGCACTACACTGGCTACCCGTTGCCAGAAGATGCACTTTCAAGCTGCTTTGTATCACCCACAAAGCTATACATGGAACAGGACCGCTTTTCATCAGAAAGAAAATTACCAAATACATCCAACAAAGAACCCTCCGCTCAAGACTGGCACCCCGCCTTAGAACACCACCATACAAGAAAAAGACTGTAGGTGGTACATCCTTCTCCGTCCAAGCAGCCAAACTATGGAATTCATTACCCCCAACTATAAGAGCCACAGATAACTTTCTTGTTTTCAGGAAACTACTCAAGAGTTGGCTCTTTCCTTCATAACCACCTTTTTCAAACAACTATGAACTGCATATGCCTATGGGGATAAATATTTTTTTCAGATTATATGTATATTTCTATTGATTTATAGTTTCTTTGGAAACTAAAGCAAGGCTGTGCGCCCAGAGATCCCATAGCAGAAAAAGATCTAGAATCCTTCCTGGAGGTGAACTGATGATGTACTAGAGCGTAATCTGTATCTGACTGTGACGCGCAGGTTCTATCTCCCTCTCCTGGAGACACAGAGTAGAAGGTTCTCCCTTTATGAAGCACCTGTAAGCTCCGCCCGCTGAGCCACGCCCCGTCCACCCTCGAAGTAGGTAAAGGAATTCCCGCCTTTTACCAGGATGACGGACAGCCTTCCAAAACGACCCCACTGCGTTTACCGCCGATTCCGGTGGTGCGTTGCTGATGCACAGAAGCACGAGGACATCTCCACAGAGACACACTAGTAACAATAACATTGCCAAAGGCACACAAGGTTGCTGGAGACGTTTACCCCGTGGCCCATCAGGTACCCCTAGTGTACAATATAAACGGGGCGTATAAAACATGCTAGGTAACGCTTACTGACATACTCGTAGAAAATACTCCGGTTGGTTCGGTCACGATGCTCATTTTTACAGAAACTAAACCTCAACAGGAAACACTTACCAATATAAACGTAGCAGGTGCCCCAGTTGAAGCTCAGCTTCTGGAAAGGACAAGCCACCCTAACTCTCGGGCTTGGCAAAGATAAAGCAAGGCTGTGCGCTCAGAGATCCCATAGCAAAAAAAAAAAAAAGATCCAGAATCCTTCCTGGAGGTGAACTGATGATGTACTAGAGCGTAATCTGTATCTGACTGTGACGCGCGGGTTCTATCTTCCTCTCCTGGAGGCACAGAGTAGAAGGTTCTCCCTTTATGAAGCACCTGTAAGCTCCGCCCGCTGAGCCACGCCCCGTCCACCCTCGAATGTAGGTAAAGGAATTCCTGCTTTTTACCAGGATGACGGACAGCTTTCCAAAACGACCCCACTGCGTTTACCGCCGATTCCGGTGGTGCGTTGTTGATGCACAGAAGCACGAGGACATCCCCACAGAGACACACTAGTAACAATAACATTGCCAAAGGCACACAAGGTTGCTGGAGACGTTTACCCCGTGGCCCATCAGGTACCCCTAGTGTACAATATAAACGGGGCGTATAAAACATGCTAGGTAACGCTTACTGACATACTCGTAGAAAATACTCCGGTTGGTTCGGTCACGATGCTCATTTTTACAGAAACTAAACCTCAACAGGAAACACTTACCAATATAAACGTAGCAGGTGCCCCAGTTGAAGCTCAGCTTCTGGAAAGGACAAGCCACCCTAACTCTCGGGCTTGGCAAAGATAAAGCAAGGCTGTGCGCTCAGAGATCCCATAGCAAAAAAAGATCCAGAATCCTTCCTGGAGGTGAACTGATGATGTACTAGAGCGTAATCTGTATCTGACTGTGACGCGCGGGTTCTATCTTCCTCTCCTGGAGACACAGAGTAGAAGGTCTCCCTTTATGAAGCACCTGTAAGCTCCGCACGCTGAGCCACGCCCCGTCCACCCTCGAATGTAGGTAAAGGAATTCCCGCTTTTTACCAGGATGACGGACAGCTTTCCAAAACGACCCCACTGCGTTTTACCGCCGATTCCGGTGGTGCGTTGTTGATGCACAGAAGCACGAGGACATCTCCACAGAGACACACTAGTAACAATAACATTGCCAAAGGCACACAAGGTTGCTGGAGACGTTTACCCCGTGGCCCGTCAGGTACCCCTAGTGTACAATATAAACGGGGCGTATAAAACATGCTAGGTAACGCTTACTGACATACTCGTAGAAAATACTCCGGTTGGTTCGGTCACGATGCTCATTTTTACAGAAACTAAACCTCAACAGGAAACACTTACCAATATAAACGTAGCAGGTGCCCCAGTTGAAGCTCAGCTTCTGGAAAGGACTAGCCACCCTAACTCTCGGGCTTGGCAAAGATAAAGCAAGGCTGTGCGCTCAGAGATCCCATAGCAAAAAAAGATCCAGAATCCTTCCTGGAGGTGAACTGATGATGTACTAGAGCGTAATCTGTATCTAACTGTGACGCGCGGGTTCTATCTTCCTCTCCTGGAGGCACAGAGTAGAAGGTTCTCCCTTTATGAAGCACCTGTAAGCTCCGCCCGCTGAGCCACGCCCCGTCCACCCTCGAAGTAGGTAGGGAATTCCCGCCTCTTGCCAGGATGACGGACAGCTTTCCAAAACGACCCCACTGCGTTTTACCGCCGATTCCGGTGGTGTGTTGTTGATGCGCAGAAGCACGAGGACATCTCCACAAAGACGCACTAGTAACAATAACATTGCCAAAGGCACACAAGGTTGCTGGAGACGTTTACCCCGTGGCCCATCACGTACCCCTATTGTACAATATAAACAGGGTATATAAAACATGCTAGGTAACGCTTACTGACATACTCGTAGAAAATACTCCGGTTGTGTAGGCCACGATCCTCATTTTACAGAAACTAAACCTCAAAGGAAGCACTTACCAATATAAACGTAGCAGGTGCCGCAGTCGAAGCTCAACTTCTGGAAAGGACAAACCACCCTAACTCTTGGGCTTGGCAAAGATAAAGCAAGGCTGTGCGCTCAGAGATCCCATAGCAGAGGAAGATCCAGAATCCTTCCTGGAGGTGAACTGATGATGTACTGGAGCGTAATCTGTATCTGACTGTGACGCGCGGTTTCTATCTTCCTCTCCTGGAGACACAGAGTAGAAGGTTCCCCCTTTATGAAGCACCTGTAAGCTCCGCCCGCTGAGCCACGCCCCGTCAGCCCTCGAAATAGGTAGGGGAATTCCCACCTCTTGCCAGAATGATGGACAGCTTTCCAAGGCGACCCCACTGCGTTTGCCGCCGACTCGCGTGGTGCGTCGTTGATGCGCAGGGGCGCGAGGACATCTCCGCGGGGACGCACTAGTGGCAATGACATTGCCGGGGGCACACAAGGTTGCTGAAGACGTTTTTGCCCCCGTGGCCCATCACGTACCCTAGTGTACAATGTGGACGCGGCAGATGCCGCGGTTTGAAGCTCACCATCTGGAAAGGACGGCCCACCCTGGCTCTTGGGCTTAGCAGGGATGGGGCGGGCGGGGCTGTGCGCTCAGAGATCCCATGGCGGAGGGGATCTGGAATCCTTCCTGGAGGTGAGCTGATGATGTGCTGGAGCGTGGTCTGTGTCTGACTGGGACGCGCTGTTTCTGTTTTCCTCTGCTGGAGACAGAGTGGAGGGTTTCTCCCTTTGTGGAGCACCTGTGGGCTCCGCCCGCTGGGCCACGCCCCGTCCACCCTCGAGGTAGGTGGGGGAGTTCCCGCCTTTTTACCAGGATGATGGATGGACGACTAAGTATTTTTTACCCATGTTTCTAATTATGTATTGTATGTGCAGATGTGTGTGTATAGTCGTGTGTGTGTGTGTGTGTGTGTATAAATATATATATATATATGTGTATATGTTGTTTCTGTGCCTGGCATGTTTCTATGAATTTCTGCTCTCTTTTTATCACACTTATCTACTCATCGCTCTTATGTCATGTCTCTATCAAACTATCCTCCATTCTCACTCGGACTCATCCCAAATCCCTTCGACCACTTCCATCTCCTAAATATCTCTGCCTAAGCTCATCCCTCCACCCCCACATCTAACTCACCAAACCTCACTCTACCTCTGTGACCTCCCACACAACCCTACTAAATTCTCCTGCATTCATCTCACCCTGCTACTATGCTCTCCCTAACCCTTCCACATCCTCTTTCCCCTCCGCCCCCCTTTTATTCATCTCAAGCCTTTGGATTGAGCAAATGAAGGATAAACTCCCAATTAACACTTCTGGATTTCTTTCCTCCTCCACCCCTCCATTACTCCAGTCAATCTAACTAACAAACTCTCATATCCGCAACTCAAATTAACTCATAATAATACTAAAACTGTACTCCTTATTAAATTATACTAATCCATCACTAATTCTTGTTGGGTACCGGAGTAGCGTGCTACTCATCGAAAAGCGCTTCGACGCCTCGTCAGGGGTAGTAAGCGCTATATAAATACGATTACAATACATACAATACAATGCGAACCACGAATGGACCCCAAACCTATGTGACCTTGTAGAGGGTCGCTGGGACTATTAGAAAATAGTGAGAGTTAGAAAAATAACCCTCCCCAAGACCCTGAAAAGTGAGTGCAAAGTGCACCAAAGTTCCCCTAAGGACAAAATAGTCGTGTTAGAGGAATAATGCAGGAAAGACACAAACCAGCAATGCAACAACTGTGGATTTCCAATCTAGGGTACCTGTGGAACAAGGGGACCAAGTCCAAAAGTCACAAGCAAGTCGGAGATGGGCAGATGCCCAGGAAATGCCAGCTGCGGGTGCAAAGAAGCTTCGACTGGACAGAAGAAGCTGAGGTTTCTGCAGGAACGAAAAGGGCTAGAGACTTCCCCTTTGGTGGACGGATCCCTCTCGCCTTGGAGAGTCGTGCAGAAGTGTTTTCCCGCCGGAAGGACGCCAACAAGCCTTGCTACACGCAAATCGTGCGTTTGGCGTTTTTGGACGCTGCTGGGGCCCAGGAGGGACCAGGAGGTCGCAAATTGGACCTGCAGAGAGAGGGGACGTCGAGCAAGACAAAGAGCCCTCACTGAAGCAGGTAGCACCCGGAGAAGTGCCAGAAACAGGCACTACGAGGATGCGTGAAACAGTGCTCGCCGAAGTTGCACAAAGGAGTCCCACGTCGCCGGAGACCAACTTAGAAAGTCGTGCAATGCAGGTTAGAGTGCCGTGGACCCAGGCTTGGCTGTGCACGAAGGATTTCCGCCGGAAGTGCACAGGGGCCGGAGTAGCTGCAAAGTCGCGGTTCCCAGCAATGCAGCCCAGCGAGGTGAGGCAAGGACTTACCTCCACCAAACTTGGACTGAAGAGTCACTGGACTGTGGGGGTCACTTGGACAGCGTCGCTGGATTCGAGGGACCTCGCTCGTCGTGCTGAGAGGAGACCCAAGGGACCGGTAATGCAGCTTTTTGGTGCCTGCGGTTGCAGGGGGAAGATTCCGTCGACCCACGGGAGATTTCTTCGGAGCTTCTGGTGCAGAGAGGAGGCAGACTACCCCCACAGCATGCACAAGCAGGAAAACAGTCGAGAAGGCGGCAGGATCAGCGTTACAGAGTTGCAGTAGTCGTCTTTGCTACTATGTTGCAGGTTTGCAGGCTTCCAGCGCGGTCAGCGGTCGATTCCTTATCAGAAGGTGAAGAGGGAGATGCAGAGGAACTCGGCTGAGCTCATGCATTCATTATCTAAAGGTTCCCCAGAGACAGAGACCCTAAATAGCCAGAAAAGAGGGTTTGGCTACCTAGGAGAGAGGAAAGGCTACTAACACCTGAAGGAGCCTATCAGCAGGAGTCTCTGACGTCACCTGGTGGCACTGGCCACTCAGAGCAGTCCAGTGTGCCAGCAGCACCTCTGTTTCCAAGATGGCAGAGGTCTGGAGCACACTGGAGGAGCTCTGGACACCTCCCAGGGGAGGTGCAGGTCAGGGGAGTGGTCACTCCCCTTTCCTTTGTCCAGTTTCACGCCAGAGCAGGGGCTAAGGGGTCCCTGGACCGGTGTAGACTGGCTTATGCAGAATTGGGCACATCTGTGCCCAACAAAGCATTTCCAGAGGCTGGGGGAGGCTACTCCTCCCCTGCCTTCACACCATTTTCCAAAGGGAGAGGGTGTCACACCCTCTCTCAGAGGAAGTTCTTTGTTCTGCCATCCTGGGCCAGGCCTGGCTGGACCCCAGGAGGGCAGCTGCCTGTCTGAGGGGTTGGCAGCAGCTGCAGAGAAACCCCAGGAAGGGCAGTCTGGCAGTACCAGGGTCTGTGCTACAGACCACTGGGATCATGGAATTGTACCAACAATGCCAGGATGGCATAGAGGGGGCAATTCCATGATCATAGACATGTTGCATGGCCATATTCGGAGTTACCATGGTGAAGCTACATATAGGTAGTGACCTATATGTAGTGCACGCGTGTAATGGTGTCCCCGCACTCACAAAGTTCAGTGAATTGGCTCTGAACAATGTGGGGGCACCTTGGCTAGTGCCAGGGTGCCCTCACACTAAGTAACTTTGCACCTAACCTTTACCAGGTAAAGGTTAGACATATAGGTGACTTATAAGTTACTTAAGTGCAGTGTAAAATGGCTGTGAAATAACGTGGACGTTATTTCACTCAGGCTGCAGTGGCAGGCCTGTGTAAGAATTGTCAGAGCTCCCTATGGGTGGCAAAAGAAATGCTGCAGCCCATAGGGATCTCCTGGAACCCCAATACCCTGGGTACCTCAGTACCATATACTAGGGAATTATAAGGGTGTTCCAGTAAGCCAATGTAAATTGGTAAAAATGGTCACTAGCCTGTCAGTGACAATTTGGAAAGAAATGAGAGAGCATAACCACTGAGGTTCTGATTAGCAGAGCCTCAGTGAGACAGTTAGTCACTACACAGGTAACACATTCAGGCACACTTATGAGCACTGGGGCCCTGGGTTACCAGGGTCCCAGTGACACATACAACTAAAACAACATATATACAGTGAAAAATGGGGGTAACATGCCAGGCAAGATGGTACTTTCCTACACAACCCCCCCCCAAACGAAGGACAATAAGACTAGCCATTACCTGATGAGTCTTCATTGTCTAAGTGGAAATATCTGGAGAGTCCATCTGCATTGGAGTGGCTACTCCCAGGTCTATGTTCCACTGTATAGTCCATTCCCTGTAGGGATATGGACCACCTCAACAATTTAGGATTTTCACCTTTCATTTGTTTTAGCCAAAGTAGAGGTTTGTGGTCTGTCTGAACAATGAAGTGAGTGCCAAACAGGTATGGCCTCAACTTCTTCAGAGCCCAGACCACAGCAAAGGCCTCCCTCTCAATGGCAGACCAACGCTTTTCTCTAGGGGTCAACCTCCTACTAATAAAAGCAACAGGTTGATCCTGGCCCTCAGAATTAAGTTGTGATAGGACTGCCCCTACTCCTAATTCAGATGCATCAGTTTGGACATAGAATTTTTTAGAGTAACAAGGGCTTTTCAGGACAGGTGCAGAGCACATGGCCTGCTTCAGCTCCTCAAAAGCTTTCTGACAGCTTGCTGTCCACAATACCTTTTTAGGCATTTTCTTGGATGTGAGGTCATTAAGAGGGGCTGCAATGGAGCCATAGTTCTTAATGAACCTCCTGTAATACCCAGTGAGGCCTAGGAAGGCTCTCACCTGAGTCTGAGTGGTAGGGGGAACCCAATCAATAATAGTTTGGATTTTCCCCTGAAGTGGTGCAATCTGTTCCCCACCAACAAGGTGTCCCAGATAAACCACCTTACCCTGCCCTATCTGGCACTTTGAAGCCTTGATAGTGAGGCCTGCCTTTTGCAGGGCCTCCAAAACTTTCCAAAGGTGGACCAGGTGATCATCCCAGCTGGAGCTAAAGACAGCTATATCGTCCAAATATGCTGCACTGAAAGCTTCCAGCCCTTGCAGGACTGTGTTCACCAACCTCTGAAAAGTGGCAGGTGCATTTTTCAAACCAAAAGGCATTACAGTAAACTGGTAATGTCCTCCAATGGTAGAAAATGCAGTCTTAGGTTTAGCATCTTCTGACAATTTGATCTGCCAATACCCTGTAGTCAAATCAAAAGTGCTTAGATACTTGGCAGATGCCAGTGTATCTATAAGCTCATCTGCCCTGGGTATAGGGTGAGCATCAGTTTTGGTTACCAAGTTGAGACCTCTATAGTCTACACAAAACCTCATTTCCTTCTTTCCATCTTTAGAATTGGGTTTTGGTACCAGTACCACAGGAGAAGCCCATGGACTGTCAGAGTGCTCAACCACTCCTAGTTCCAACATTTTCTGAACTTCTTGCTTTATGCAGTCCCTGACATGGTCAGGCTGCCTATAGATCTTACTTTTGATAGGTAAACTGTCTCTAGTATCTATAGTGTGCTCACACCAAGAAGTGGTGCCTGGCACAGTGGAGAAGAGTTCTGAAAATTGTCCTAGGAGATTTATGCAATTGTCTTTCTGCTCAGCAGTAAGACAATCAGCCAAAACTACACCTTCCACAAGAGCATCTTGTTCTGTGGAAGAGAAGAGATCAGGTAGAGGATCACTGTCTTCTTCCTGTCCCTCATCTGTTGCCATGAGCAGGGTGAGATCAGCCCTGTCATAGTAGGGTTTCAGGCGGTTGACATGGAGCACCCTAAGGGGACTCCTGGCAGTGCCTAAGTCAACCAAGTAGGTGACTTCACCCTTCTTTTCAACAATTGTGTGGGGTCCACTCCATTTATCTTGGAGTGCTCTTGGGGCCACAGGCTCCAAGACCCACACTTTCTGCCCTGGTTGGTACTGAACCAAAACAGCCTTCTGATCATGCCATTGCTTCTGGAGCTCTTGGCTGGCCTGAAGGTTTTTACTGGCCTTTTTCATGTACTCAGCCATCCTTGATCTGAGGCCAAGTACATAATCCACAATATCCTGCTTAGGAGCTTTTAAAGGTTGTTCCCAACCCTCCTTTACAAGTGTGAGTGGACCCCTAACAGGGTGTCCAAAAAGATGTTCAAAGGGGCTGAAGCCCACTCCTTTCTGGGGTACCTCCCTGTAGGCAAAAAGGAGGCATGGTAGAAGGATATCCCATCTCCTGCGGAGTTTTTCAGGGAGACCCATAATCATGCCTTTGAGAGTTTTATTAAATCTCTCCACCAGTCCATTTGTTTGTGGATGATAGGGTGTTGTGAACTTGAAAGTTACACCACACTCCTTCCACATGGCCTTTAAGTATGCAGACATGAAATTGCTTCCTCTGTCTGATACTACTTCCTTTGGGAAGCCCACCCTGGAAAATATTCCCAGGAGGGCCTTTGCCACTGCAGGAGCTGTAGTGGTCCTTAAAGGAATAGCTTCAGGATATCTTGTGGCATGGTCCACTACCACCAAGATAAACCTATTGCCTGAAGCAGTAGGAGGGTCAAGGGGGCCAACTATGTCAACCCCTACCCTTTCAAAGGGAACCCCAACCACAGGCAGTGGGATAAGGGGTGCCTTTGGGGTGCCACCTGTCTTGCCACTGGCTTGACAGGTTTCACAGGACTTGCAAAATTCCTTTGTGTCCTCAGACATCCTAGGCCAATGAAACAATGGTACCAATCTGTCCCAAGTTTTCATTTGACCCAGGTGCCCAGCTAAGGGAATGTCATGTGCCAGTGTTAGGAGGAACTTTCTGTACTCCTGAGGAATCACTAATCTCCTGGCAGCTCCAGGTTTAGGATCCCTATGCTCAGTGTACAAGAGGTTGTCCTCCCAGTAAACTCTGTGAGAGTCACTGACATCCCCATTAGCTTGTTTGACAGCTTGCTGTCTGAGACCCTCTAATGTGGGACAGGTTTGCTGTCGCCACACTCAGCTCCTCCCTGGCAGGCCCCCCTTCACCCAAAAGCTCAGCAGTGTCTGCTTCCAGCTCCTCTGGTGTAGGTTCTGCACAGGGAGGGAATTCTTCTTCCTCAGAAGTTGAATCCACTGTAGAGGGAGGGATAGTAGGAAGTGGTTTGCTTCTACTAGCCCTAGTTTTAGGGAGCACTTGGTCCATTGTTCCAGGATCCAAGCTTCCCTGTCCTTTTTGCTTTTTGGCCTGAGCCCTTGTCAAAGCAAAAATATGCCCTGGGATGCCCAGCATTGCTGCATGGGCCTCCAACTCCACATCTGACCAAGCTGATGTCTCCAAATCATTCCCTAATAGACAGTCTACAGGTAAATCTGAAGCTACCACAACTTTCTTTGGACCAGTTACCCCCCCCCCCCCAGTTGAGATTTACAACAGCCATGGGGTGGCTTTGTGTTATGTTGTGAGCATCGGTTACTTGGTACTGGTGTCCAAGTATGTGTTGTTCAGGGTGCACCAGTTTCTCAATCACCATTGTGACACTGGCACCTGTGTCCCTGTAGGCCTGGACCTCAACACCATTTATTAGGGTTAGTTGCTTGTACTTCTCCAAGTTATGGGGGCAAGCAACCAAAGTGGCTAAATCAATAGCCCCTTCAGAGACTAAATTAGCCTCTGTGGTCTCCCTAATCAGACCAACCCCAACTAAATTACCAAAAGTGAGCCCAGCTACTCCCTTGGATTGGCTATTAGTAGGTTTGCTCCCACCACCACTGCTATTAGTAGGGACACTAGGTGTAGCAGTAGGGGTTGTAGTGGTAGGAGCTGTGGTGCCTTTCTTTGGACAACTGGGATCTGTTGTCCAATGGCCTTTTATTTTACATAAGTAGCACCATGGTTTCTTTTCCTTGTTCTGATTAAAGGAGGATTTGGACCCACCACCCCCACCAGAGTGTTTTTGTGGGCCTGATGAAGACTCATTTTTAGATTTGTCCCCACCCTTGTCAGAAGACTTACCATCCTTCTTTTTGTTGCCATCTTTGTCACCCCCTGTATGAACTTTTCTGTTCACTCTTGTTCTGACCCATTTGTCTGCCTTCTTTCCCAATTCTTGGGGAGAGGTCAGATCAGAGTCCACCAAGTACTGGTGCAACAAATCAGACACACAATTATTAAGAATATGCTCTCTCAGGATTAAGTTATACAGGCTGTCATAATCAGTAACTTTACTGCCATGTAACCACCCCTCCAAGGCCTTCACTGCCTGGTCAATGAAATCAACCCAGTCTTGTGAAGACTCCTTTTTGGTCTCTCTGAACTTTATCCTGTACTGTTCAGTGGTTAAGCCATAACCATCCAGGAGTGCATTCTTAAGAACTTGGAAATTATTAGCATCATTTTCTTTTACAGTAAGGAGCCTATCCCTACCTTTTCCAGTAAATGATAGCCATAGGATAGCAGCCCACTGCTTTTGAGGGACATCCTGTACAGCACAGGCCCTCTCAAGTGCAGCAAACCACTTGTTAATGTCATCCCCCTCCTTATAAGGGGGAACTATCTTGTGCAGATTCCTGGAATCATGCTCTTTTGCAGGATGACTATGGGGAATACTGCTGCTGCCACCATGGGTTTCTAAACCCAACTTCTGTCTTTCCCTCTCTACTTCTAAAGACTGTCTATCCAAATCCAGCTGTTGCTTCTTGAGCTTCAGTCTGGTTTGTTCCACTCTCAATCTATTGAGCTCCCTTTCTAACAATCTGTCATCAGGGTGGGTGGGAGGGACATTTCTAGATACAGAGGTATGATGGGAATGAACAGAAGGAGACCTGTCCCTTACAGAGGGCACCCTAACAGCTTGGCTACCAGTCTAATGTGAGAGCACACCATTAGTATGGTGTGATTCAACCTCTGTACCAACTATGCTAGACTGTCTAGTAATGGGCAGGCTGAGAAGTTTCTTTCCTGAACCTTTTCCTGGGGGAGTCCCTGGATCAGATTGAGAACCATTAGCTACTTTTTCTACAGATTGGGCACTTATGGCCTTATCCTGTACTCTAAGCATATTAATTAACAGTTCTAAGGAAGGATTCTTCCCTACACTCAAACCTCTCTCTATGCAGAGACTCCTTGCTCCTTTCCAGCTAAGGTGATCATATGCAAGTTTGGACAGTTCAACATTTTTACCTGTGCCAGACATTTTTTTAGAGAGAGTTAAAGTGATAGAAAAAGAGAAAAAAGTTTTCAGAACTTTTTGGAAAGACAGAAAAAACTTTTTAAACTTTTAAGAACTTTTTGAAAGTTTTAGAAGTACTTTTCAGCACTTAGAAAAGAGTGAAAAGAGGAAATGCAAAACTTTTTGGCTATGTGTATATACACTGACCTTGTTTTGTATATTTTTCTCTTATGAAAAGTACAATGACAAGAGTGGTAAGTAGTCTCAAGCACTTATCCCACCACTGCACAACCAATGTAGGAGGCTGGACTGGCTTGTAGTGAGTACCAAGGGGTACTTGCACCTTGCACCAGGCCCAGTTATCCCTTATTAGTGTATAGGGTGTCTAGCAGCTTAGGTTGATAGATAATGGTAGCTTAGCAGAGCAGCTTAGGCTGAACTAGGAGACGTGTGAAGCTACTACAGTACCACTTAGTGTCATATGCACAATATCATAAGAAAACACAATACACAGTTATACTAAAAATAAAGGTACTTTATTTTTATGACAATATGCCAAAGTATCTTAGAGTGTACCCTCAGTGAGAGGATAGGAAATATACACAAGATATATATACACAATAGCAAAAATATGCAGTATAGTCTTAGAAAACAGTGCAAACAATGTATAGTTACAATAGGATGCAATGGGGAAACATAGGGATAGGGGCAACACAAACCATATACTCCAGAAGTGGAATGCGAACCACGAATGGACCCCAAACCTATGTGACCTTGTAGAGGGTCGCTGGGACTATTAGAAAATAGTGAGAGTTAGAAAAATAACCCTCCCCAAGACCCTGAAAAGTGAGTGCAAAGTGCACCAAAGTTCCCCTAAGGACAAAATAGTCGTGTTAGAGGAATAATGCAGGAAAGACACAAACCAGCAATGCAACAACTGTGGATTTCCAATCTAGGGTACCTGTGGAACAAGGGGACCAAGTCCAAAAGTCACAAGCAAGTCGGAGATGGGCAGATGCCCAGGAAATGCCAGCTGCGGGTGCAAAGAAGCTTCGACTGGACAGAAGAAGCTGAGGTTTCTGCAGGAACGAAAAGGGCTAGAGACTTCCCCTTTGGTGGACGGATCCCTCTCGCCTTGGAGAGTCGTGCAGAAGTGTTTTCCCGCCGGAAGGACGCCAACAAGCCTTGCTACACGCAAATCGTGCGTTTGGCGTTTTTGGACGCTGCTGGGGCCCAGGCGGGACCAGGAGGTCGCAAATTGGACCTGCAGAGAGAGGGGACGTCGAGCAAGACAAAGAGCCCTCACTGAAGCAGGTAGCACCCGGAGAAGTGCCAGAAACAGGCACTACGAGGATGCGTGAAACGGTGCTCGCCGAAGTTGCACAAAGGAGTCCCACGTCGCCGGAGACCAACTTAGAAAGTCGTGCAATGCAGGTTAGAGTGCCGTGGACCCAGGCTTGGCTGTGCACGAAGGATTTCCGCCGGAAGTGCACAGGGGCCGGAGTAGCTGCAAAGTCGCGGTTCCCAGCAATGCAGCCCAGCGAGGTGAGGCAAGGACTTACCTCCACCAAACTTGGACTGAAGAGTCACTGGACTGTGGGGGTCACTTGGACAGCGTCGCTGGATTTGAGGGACCTCGCTCGTCGTGCTGAGAGGAGACCCAAGGGACCGGTAATGCAGCTTTTTGGTGCCTGCGGTTGCAGGGGGAAGATTCCGTCGACCCACGGGAGATTTCTTCGGAGCTTCTGGTGCAGAGAGGAGGCAGACTACCCCCACAGCATGCACAAGCAGGAAAACAGTCGAGAAGGCGGCAGGATCAGCGTTACAGAGTTGCAGTAGTCGTCTTTGCTACTATGTTGCAGGTTTGCAGGCTTCCAGCGCGGTCAGCGGTCGATTCCTTATCAGAAGGTGAAGAGGGAGATGCAGAGGAACTCGGCTGAGCTCATGCATTCGTTATCTAAAGGTTCCCCAGAGACAGAGACCCTAAATAGCCAGAAAAGAGGGTTTGGCTACCTAGGAGAGAGGAAAGGCTACTAACACCTGAAGGAGCCTATCAGCAGGAGTCTCTGACGTCACCTGGTGGCACTGGCCACTCAGAGCAGTCCAGTGTGCCAGCAGCACCTCTGTTTCCAAGATGGCAGAGGTCTGGAGCACACTGGAGGAGCTCTGGACACCTCCCAGGGGAGGTGCAGGTCAGGGGAGTGGTCACTCCCCTTTCCTTTGTCCAGTTTCGCGCCAGAGCAGGGGCTAAGGGGTCCCTGAACCGGTGTAGACTGGCTTATGCAGAATTGGGCACATCTGTGCCCAACAAAGCATTTCCAGAGGCTGGGGGAGGCTACTCCTCCCCTGCCTTCACACCATTTTCCAAAGGGAGAGGGTGTCACACCCTCTCTCAGAGGAAGTTCTTTGTTCTGCCATCCTGGGCCAGGCCTGGCTGGACCCCAGGAGGGCAGCTGCCTGTCTGAGGGATGGCAGCAGCAGCAGCTGCAGAGAAACCCCAGGAAGGGCAGTCTGGCAGTACCAGGGTCTGTGCTACAGACCACTGGGATCATGGAATTGTACCAACAATGCCAGGATGGCATAGAGGGGGCAATTCCATGATCATAGACATGTTACATGGCCATATTCGGAGTTACCATGGTGAAGCTACATATAGGTAGTGACCTATATGTAGTGCACGCGTGTAATGGTGTCCCCGCACTCACAAAGTTCAGTGAATTGGCTCTGAACAATGTGGGGGCACCTTGGCTAGTGCCAGGGTGCCCTCACACTAAGTAACTTTGCACCTAACCTTTACCAGGTAAAGGTTAGACATATAGGTGACTTATAAGTTACTTAAGTGCAGTGTAAAATGGCTGTGAAATAACGTGGACGTTATTTCACTCAGGCTGCAGTGGCAGGCCTGTGTAAGAATTGTCAGAGCTCCCTATGGGTGGCAAAAGAAATGCTGCAGCCCATAGGGATCTCCTGGAACCCCAATACCCTGGGTACCTCAGTACCATATACTAGGGAATTATAAGGGTGTTCCAGTAAGCCAATGTAAATTGGTAAAAATGGTCACTAGCCTGTCAGTGACAATTTGGAAAGAAATGAGAGAGCATAACCACCGAGGTTCTGATTAGCAGAGCCTCAGTGAGACAGTTAGTCACTACACAGGTAACACATTCAGGCACACTTATGAGCACTGGGGCCCTGGGTTACCAGGGTCCCAGTGACACATACAACTAAAACAACATATATACAGTGAAAAATGGGGGTAACATGCCAGGCAAGATGGTACTTTCCTACAATCATAAGGTGGCAGCGACTACCTTGGATATGTCGGAATTGTGTTTCTCTTGGGCCCATTTAGCATCAACGACTAGGGTGGCACTGTGCAGTGCAGTGTGATGTCCCTTGGTACTCTCGTACGAATCACTGGAGCCTGAGTTTTGCATCTGTCTTCTCCACTGTGGCGATCCAGAGGGCTTTGTTCAGGGTGTGCATGAAATGCTCGGCCTCTTCATTTGCTTGTGGCCACTGAGGTGTGATATGTCGATGTTGTATCCCCAGATGATCAAGCAGTTCTCTGAACCTGGATCCCTGTAAGGGTGCCCCGCTGTCTGTCTTGATCGCTTCTGGGAGGCCAAACAGTGGAAAGACTTTCCTGAGTACCAGTGCATTTTGAATAGCTATCTACCAAGACGATGGTGATCCTTTCATCTGGGAAGCTCCCAAAGCCTATCTGTCAATCAATCACCGACTTGTATAGCGCTGCTTATCACCCATGGAGTCTCAAGGCACTGTCATGGGGAGTGCTGATCGAAGAGCCAGGGCTTGAAGTCCTTCTTGAACTGATTCAGCGAGAAGGCCAGCCTGAGGTGGATTGGCAGCATGTTCTAGGTCGGCTCTGTGAGCTAGGAGCAGGATCTGCCTCCTACTGTACTCTTCTTGATTCTCAGGGTGGCAGCAAAGACAAGTTGAGAAGATCTGAGTTGTCTGATGGGGGTGTAGAGAGATAGGCAGTGGTTGAGGTAGGCTGGTCCAGTATTGTGCAGGGCCTTGTAGGCGTGTGTCAGGAGCTTGAAGGTGATGTGTTTGTTGATGGAGAGCCAGTGGAGGTCTCTAAGGTGGACAGTAATGTGACTGTGGCGGGGATTTCCAGGATGAGTCTGGCTGCTGCGTTCTGAATTCTCTGGAGTCTTGCTTGGAGCGTCTTAGTGATTCCGGCATAGAAAGTGTTGCTGTAGTCATGTTTGCTGCTGACAAGTGCGTGAGTGACCATCCTTCTTGCCTCTGTAGGGATCCACTTGAAGATCTTCCGGAGGAGGCGGAGAGTGTGGAAGCATGACAATGAGATGGCTTTGACTTGGCGGGTCATGGACGGTGTGCAGTCCAGGATGATGCCCAGGTTGCGTGGATGGTCGGTGGGTTGTGGAGTGCTTCCAAAGGCAACTTGCCACTAGGAGTCGTCCCAGAGAGCGGAAGTGGGGCCGAGGATGATAATGTCCGAGCTGAGCTGGAGGCAGCTGTTTTTCATCCAGTCGGTGACTGCTCTCTTTCCATTGTGGAAGTTGCTCTTGGCTGATGATGGTTCATTGGTGTCTGACGATTTATGCGATCAGATCCATGTAGATTTTGAAGAGGGTTGGGCTTGAGAAGGATCCCTGGGGTACTCCACAGCAGGCATCTGTTGGTTCTGAGTAGAACGGCAGAAGTCTGACTCTCTGGGTCCTTCCAGTGAGCAAGGAGCAGATCCACTCCAAGGCATTGCTGCTGATGCCGGCGTCTTGAAGTCTGGTGCATAGAGTGCTATGGGATATGGTGTTGAAAGGAGCAGAGAGGTAGAGGAGGCTCAGGGCAGCCCCATCTCTGTGGTCCAATATGGTGCAGATGTCATCCGTGGTTGCGGGGAGGGTAGTTTTGGTGCTGTGGTTGATCCTGAAACCGGACTGGGAGGAGTCCAGAATGGGGTTTCACTCGGAATTCCGTGAGATGTGTATTGCTTGCCTTTTCGGTTACCTTGGCTGGGAAGGGGAGAAGAGAGATGGGTCTGTAGTTTTTCATATCTCTAGGATCGGCGGAGGGTTTCTTTAGTAGCGGGTTGATCTCTGCGTGCTTCCAGTTATTCGGGAAGGTGGCAGTTGTGATGGAATGATTGATTGTCCAGCACAGCTCGGGGGCGATGGTCGCGCTGGCTCAGTTGTGGTGTGGACAAAGGTCCAAGGGTGCCCCTGAATGGATAGAGTTCATGAGCTTTCTGGTGTCTTCAGTGTAGATGGGGGTCCATTGGCTCAGAATCGGCTGGGGTCCGTGGTGGTGCTGGTGAATGGTAGAGGTAGGATTTGGCTCTCAAACCCTTCATATAAGTCTAGATTTACTTTGGACCAGGGTGCAGTCTATGGCTCTTCAGTTATAATTGGCTCTGGGATCTCTTGGGAGCTTGTGAGTTGACACTCAGGGCATTGTCGCACCAGTGCGTCCACCATTGCTTCAAGTTTGGGAAACCACACCTTTTCTTGCATGCACAACTTAATTTTAGCAGTGCCTTGATGCACACTGTGGGCGAGTGTGGTTACTTGATGTTGGAGAATGTAGGGGATCACCAGCCCGTGTCCCCTTAGTATGAGGCTATCTTGTGTGGCACTAAGTTTGTTGCGTACCCTCCACAGTTTTGTGAGTCTCTTTTCATCGGGTCCCAGCCAGTCATTTGCGTTGCGTAGAAAGTCCTGCCATGATCACTTTTGTAGAGCATCTATTACCTTCATCAGCACTGTATCTGCAGCTGTGGCATCCTCAATTTTGCACAGAGTCACTATTTGGACATATTATTCTGTTTGCTTCGGCGTTGTCTGTGTTTTCTTCCACCAGCTGGGGGCGGATGGTGTGATAGAAAGTCCACCGAGTTCATGGCGCCTGGGCGATAGACTTCCTCCATGTGGTAGTGTTGTAGTTGGATGGCCCACTGTTTGATCTATGGTGGAGGATGAGTTGCGGTTCCTCAAAATAGCGGGATGAGTGGTTGGTGGTCAGTGACCACTCTGATTGGCTTCCTGCTGAGTTATAGGTGGAACTGTCTGCAAGCCCATTTAATTGCAAGGGCCTCTCTTTCAATTTTGGTACACCATGACTGGTAATTTAATGCTGTGGCCGGTACGAAAATTATGAAAATCACTTAAAGCCAGTATTTTGTCCCCGGATCAATACGTATTTCAAACAGTATGCATAAGGTGAAAGCAGTTTAAAATGTGTTCAAATGGTGCTTTAATGATCCGTCACTGACAGTTAAACCAAACAGAGGCAGAAAAGCCATGTTAAAAAGGAATACAGAGTCTCTTATAATTATATGAAGAATCCTCTTTAATTATAATGCACCGGCTTTGCAGACTCCTAAAACATGAGTAAACAGAAAGTTATTTTTTTATTGTAGTTGTATATAATAAACTCGGACCAAGAGCATCAGTGCGATTATATGAGCACCAGTTCCATTAATCAAGATCAAATTCATTTTTATTTCAGGCCTTGGGAAATTAAATGATTTCCCCAGAATGACAGGATGCTGAGCTGATGTCAGGACTCAAATCTATTTCCCTAGTTCTAAAGTTGTCAGCTCTGACTCTAAGGTAACATCCTCTCAGTGATCTTCCCTGAGAAAGGTCCCTCACAGCGAGGCCTATGCAAACATACACCACCCCCTCCACAAGGCCTGAAAGACACTGAGGTCGAGGTGCCAACGACAGGCGCCTCAGAGAGGCTGCTTTTCTTACTCTTCCCCTCCTCAGGCAACTATAGCCTCCGGGCGCTGGCATGGCAGGGGAGGGTTGAAGAAAAGCACAGAACTGCTGTTGCTCCAGGGTCTAAGATGATGATGGCCCAACGGTCACATCACCTTGACCGTTGATGCTGTACTCTCAACAACCCTCCTCAGTTTAACAGCATGGCAGTCATGTTGGACACTGCTTCTAGGTGTCTGTGTAGCCCTGCCCATCCATGAAGCTGGCCCCTTATTACAGTGATCTGGTGGAGAAGACAGTAAGGCTCTGTAGGCCGGTTGCAGAGCCCCTTAAAACAAAAAATAACTGCCCACAGATGACTTTTAGGCACCAGCCTATTCCAGACTGCCCACCTTCCCAATTGGATGCTGAGGGATGTGCAATATGAAGGTAACTGAGTTATTGGATCACCTAATCATGGTGCAATCAATTTACTTTGTTTACATCAAGTCAGTTTCTGAGAGTAATCAACACATTGGGTTGCTAATTCCTAATTACTGGTTAATAGACTTTGGGCAAAATGGTTGAAAAAAAAAAAGATGAAGATATGGTGGGGGAACTAGTGTTGTTTTCACCTTGGCAGGTGGTTGGAGATCTGTTCATAATATTACTAGCAGTAGGACTAAGGGTAGTAATAGTAGTAGTAGTCTGCTCCTCCTCTCAGGATTTTTTTTCAGTAGAACTTGTAATCGAGCCTTCGTCTTGAAAATAAATGCATATATATAATTCATTAATTTATGATGTGGAAGGGTTTTACTGACAAATGTGTAATACCCCACAAAGAGTACCAGAAACTCACATTCCCCTGTGACCCTAGTAGTATAGTAAAATCGGGTCCAGTATTTTAACATTGGGTGTAGTGGAATTCCACGCAAGAACTTTTTTCCTCAGATCTCGTAATTAGGCCTTGATCTTGAAAATAAATTCCAATCAATAATGAATGATTTCATGATGTGGATAGGGTTTTAAAGACAAAGGTGTAATGCCACACCAAGAGTACCAGAAGCTCACATTCTCCTGTGACCATGGCACACGTAAACTGAATCAGTTTGTCTCTTTTATTTTCCAGTGGTGGCTTACCAGTATGCCTTAATAGCACTGTTTTGTTCAAGTTTCAAATAAACATTGTATTCCAATGTCATGCTTCCATTGCTGGACTTGGAAATAAATGCATTTCCAACTCTCCTCCAGCGGCAGCTCCTCCGCAATGGCGAAGGAGCATCGCCCCACTGATTAATGATAATATTTTATTATCTATGTATTTTTCAGCTGCTAGCCGAGCCGGCTTGTGTTGGGAAGGCATGGCTAGGCCATGGGAGGGAGAAGGAGGAGTGTAGTGGAGTGCACCTAAGTGCACATGTCAGTTTGGCCGGCCATCTTAAACCGACCAGACAGACATGCAAACTTAGGTTTCTCCAACCCAGCTGTGTTCGACAGCTGGGTTGAAGAAACAGCACAGACTCCAGTGCACCGTCTGAGTGGCAGACCACGCAGCTCAGACCAATCCTGGCTCCACTCTCATCCTAGGTATAGCATGAGAGCAATGTCAGGATTGCGTGGAAGAGCCTGTGCTGGTGTCCCAGGGACTGCTGGGACACCTTCAGGAGTGAAGAGGAGCGAGGCAGCCGGCGGCAGAACAGGTACATTTTTTTTTTTTTTTTTTTTTTTTTTTTTTTAAATTCAACTGAACCGCCCACCCCACCACCACCACCACTACCCCCTTTAGAATTGCGGCGGCTTCAACTGCTCTCCGCCCTTCTTCAGGCTTCAAACAATACAAACCATGAAAACAAAGTTATGGAATTATATAAACTCACTTAGTTTTACGGATATTTCTATATCTTCACTTAAATATATTTTATATCTCAATTAATAAAGCTTTTCAATCTTGTAAAGTCCGATTTTCACTTGTATGTCAACATCTCCCCTGCATAGTGATTCCCCTCACCTTCTGTGCCACATAAACCTTTTACAGTTGTATGTCACTTGTGATTGTGTTGTTTTAGCTTTCTCTTATCTTTTTTTTTATTTCATCAAACCTTGTGAATGCCTCTTTTATAAAAAAAAAAAAAAAAAAAGTCATTTCATTTCAATACAATCGTTCAAGGTGGTGGCATGTAATGTTAGTAGTAATTTTATCTAGTACATTTCTCACCTTGCTAGTTCACCTTCTCTGTCCTCACTTCTTCTTGCAGTATCTACCAAAATTAGTAATTCAGTTTGGTTTACATTAAGTCCGTATTCTGTGAAGTATCCTGTAATTGTTGAGATTTTGTTTTGTGATCTTGTAATAAATGTGTGTTAAGAACAGCGAATTTTCCCATTGTGAACGTTCTTTTCTACAAGGCCTCTGACATGGCATGAAGGTTTTTATTAGTTAGATGCAGTATAACCTTTCACTCGTGAAAAAATCTTTTTATGATGTGCTTCTGCCAGTTTTGGGAGGCTGTACTAAGATTCCTTACACACATCTGACATATTAATGGGATCTCCTGCTACATATACATATTCAAATATTTTCATGGTGGCATTGAGGAAAATCCTATATTGACACAGCCAAACTGGGATAGCAGTTTGCTCATAAATATATCGATAATCGATTCCTGGGAAGGAGAACAGCAAGATTTATTTATAAAAAAAATTATAGAATGTTTAAATTTTTCTCTCACAACCACAACATAATATGGCAGTTTGCTGTGTTGTCAGCACTCTACAGTATTATTTCTATATGATTACATAATATGATTAAATGCCTTCCGTCAAGCACTGTGCCCAGACAATGGACATAGATATATATTACTCAGTGGTGATCACCACTGGTTAGTTATAGTTAGGATAATGGTTTCATAGGAAAAGCATTGTTTCTTTCCTAATAACATTTGCACTGATGGACAAACTGTCACAAAACTTTCTCAAAAAGAATGTTCTTTCACCTTCGGTCTAATTTGGACAGTTTACAGATAATCTGTCATGTGGAGGCCGAGATAAAGGGAGGGTCCCAAAAAGACTTTTTCCTCATTCATTTTTCTATAGGAAATTTAGACACGGCTACAACCCAAACGCCTGAATGGATATACACCAAATCTTAGACCAGAAAGCTTTTTGTGATTTGTGAGATATATCATCCCATGGAGGCCATGCAGACCAGCCAGACAGATCTCATGCTGAGATCTGACTGGCTGCCACGACATCAACAATGTGGAGGTAGCCACCTTAGGACTCAGTCTTGTGCGCTACAAAAAAGTTAAAAATGTATATATATATATATGATGGAGCAGGGTATGGATACTCTGACCACCTAGGTTGGAGGGGGGCAGTGACTGTTGGGACGCGCAATACATTATTTAGGGGAGAGGGGCATCCCTCCTCTGGGGGGACCCTGGAATATCATCCCCGGGGATGAAATGTATAGAAAGAGGATGGGGCGCACCCCTCCTCCCCCATCTTAAATAGGGCCAGGGGACCCCATCCCCATGGTGATTCTAAATTAAAGTGGAGGGCGGCATGCGGTTCTCTTCCCTGAGCCTGTGAAGACTGCGGAGCCACCATCCTCCCGAGGCTAGGTCAATCACTGTGTTTTGGGAGCACACTTGGCAAACAGACCTCCTCCAGGCGAAGTTATCTAATGTTTAGTTGTTTGTTTAACCCTAGTCCAGTAAGGCTTTGCTGTGGGCCCAGTTAAAGGGTATCATTCACCTTTTTTTTTTTTTTTTTTGATTGCCTGATCATCCCTTATTGTTCAAGTCTCCAGTTGCTATACCTTTTTGAAAGGGTTACATTTGTTTCATCCCTCTTGTCATACCTCAATTTGATCTTAACTTGGTCCTCATATTCTAGATGTACATTCCCTTCAAGCCGCTTCACAGCTGCGCCATGTGGCTTCTCACCCTCAAAACAGTGATCCTTACCACCATAACATCAGTGTTGTGTGTGAGTGAGCTTCAAGATTTCTGTGTCAACCCACCAAACACCACCTTCTTACCAGACAAGCCGGTATTGCGGACATTGGCATCTTTCTTTCCTATATTTGTGACACTGTTCCATGTTGGTCAGAACATCACCTTGCTCGTTTTCTGTGATCTGCCTCACCCTTCTAATGAGGAGTGGACGGTCAACTCTTTGTGAGGGTCTCTGGTGCGAAAAAAAGCAAGGCTGTGCGGAAGAGAACCATCTCCCAGTGGATCATACTCTTCATTAAAATCTGCTATGCTTTGGCCAAACATCAGCCTCAGGAAGGATGCATGGTCCTTCTACCAGGGCCAAAGCTGCTACCGCTGCATTTGCATGCAGAGGGCCTGTCCTGGACATTTGCCAGGTGGCTACGGGGGCATCCTTACATACGTTCACGAAACACTAATGCCTGGACAGTCAGGTTCACAAAGAGGGTATTGTGCCTACTCTGTCCTGCAGGACTTTTTGGTTTGAGTCCATTTTCAGAACCACTTCCAAACAGGTAATGCTTTGGTATCTACTCAAAGGTGAGGAATCGGAGGCTAGAAGTGTCTATCAGAAGAAGAAGTTACTTACCTTTCTAATCATTTTTCCACTACAGACTCTATCTAGACACAGTTTCCTCACTCACCCTCTCATCCTTCCGTTCTGTGATTCAACTCTATCCACTAATAAGATGCTAAGTCTAGGAATCTGCACTGTGGTCACACCAATTTGCTTTTGTGGATTTGCATCTGGGTGCGCAGACAGCCTCAGAAGCAACTGACATCAGCGCACTGGACTATTTGGACTCTGCATGTCATTTCCGGAGTGGAACAGTGGCATTACGGAGCCCCACAACACCACCTACTGGCATGCAGTGGTACTGATCAAAAGTTTCTGGATCCAGTTAGACATCCTGGGAATATTCAAAAGTTGAGAAGTCTGTGGCGATTTTTTTTTTTTTTTAACTAGAAAGAGCGTTACTGAAGGTAAGTAACTTGTTCAGCTGTTCCTAGGTGTGCTCATTTGTGCATGTCCACCCCCCTCCCCCCCCCCCAAGGAAAACACCAAGCTTGCAACATCAGTCTTTCTTTTTCCGACCACACAAGTTAAAATTTCCACTTATGTCCCAGTCAGATTTTGATCTTCATGTTTTACTTCTGCTGTCGCAATGGAATCTTGAACAAGTTCAAAGCAGAAAGGAAAAAGAGAGAGCTGGATGGTACAGGGGATGCTGACTCACCCAGCAGGGACGCAGAGTCTGAGGTTGTGCTCCTCGGACATAGCCTTCCAAAACCTTCGAGAAGTGGAGAATCTCAGGCAGGTCTGTTCAGGTGAAACCCATGATGAGAAAGATGTATGGGAGTGCTTGTCACATTACCAGATGACTGAACAAAGAAGCAAGGACCAGCCCAACCTCTGCAAGCTTCTGAGATGCATGACTGGGCTTGCCCTTGGTCCGAACATTTGTCTCCACTCTGCACCATAACACACTTCATTCTCCAGCCCTGGCATGGCAATCTCTTCACCCATAGCAAATTTTATATATATATATATATAATGTTATAGTTAGGGCCTAATTAACATGAGCGTCCCTAATAGCTTTTTTTTCCCCCATGCAATTTCCTTAGGGATTTTTAGGCACAACTACAGCCCGAACCACTGGGCAGAATTACACCTGATTTTCCAGTTATGTGGTGTAAATCCATTTAGCAGTTTTGGAGTTAATAAAGGAAAATGAAATTTGTATATCTAGGGTCACATAACCTTCGCGGATCCGACATCCCCGTGCTGATATTTAATTGGCTGGCATCACTTCAACAAGGAAGTGTTGGCAGCCATTTTGGGACGCAGACTCTCGTGGGCTATAACCCGTGCCCTCACCACGCACTGCTACCTACCCACATATTACATCAGTAATAACATCTTCTATGACTTCATTTAGAATATAACTCCAATACTTGTAATAACATTTTTTATGAAAAAATTGTGTGTGGCGAGGGTGCATGTTATATTTACTTATAAGCACAAGTTTATAGTGTCTTGAGATAAGTATAACTCTAACTGTCGAATTTCTATGGTTTTATTTGTATAAATCTGAACCTAACTATAACATCAATCTAACCTCTGGTTTTCAATGAATTTCTAAGGTTGTTTAATTATATGTCCTAACTATAATAACCCCATAACCTTAGGAATTCAGAAACTGTATACATTCGGATCAAGTTTACCCTGTCCTATTCTTGAAGACTACTACAAGAGTAAACTATATTAATTTGCAGCAAGTATTTGTGAATTGCAACCATGGTCTATGTATATGTTGTAACAAAGTTCTGGGATTCTGAGCATAGGTGGGAAAATTGGTGTATTTATGACCTGAGTGAAAATTCTTTTGATGAAGAACTAGTATTACAAGTAAGTTTCTTTATCTCTTAAAGCAACATAAAAAACTGCTTATTCACTTTTTTATTCATTTCCTCCTCAAGGAGTGGCCTGCCCATCTTTTTACCATATTCTCATACTAGGTGACAATTTTTTTTAGAAGTACTGTATTTAATATAGTTGCATGGTTCTCCACAGAGGTGCCTTGGTATTCTTTTTGATCTAGGGTTACTTTGGGTGTTAATGACTGGATTTGAAGATTTCTATTGATTCAGTTGTTGTATCTTTTTGTGCCCAATTGATTTAGCCTCTTTAATTGCTTGCCTTGCATTAAACCCCTTCAGACTAAAGCCTGATGCTTTTAATCAATTGTTTTGGCTGCTGAAGAGGTCATTGAATGCAAGGGAGTTCCTAATATGTAGAAAATGAACATTTAAATGTACTAATTTGTTTACATCTTTTACAGCAACTGATGTTTATTTTTTCCATTAATGTCCCAAAAAATTATAAATAAATGTATCATGTCCTCAAGATATTTTGATAAATCATTAGCTTTCTCATGATCCACAACTCACCATACCCTCTTGAATTGCTCTGCACACTAGTGTAGGTGGAAGCTAAGAAAGGCCTTGCCGCTGTTTCCTTGTCCTACTTATCCATGTAAGTTATCTTGCCAGTACAAAAGCAGTTATACATGATGGTAACTATTTACAAAAGACAGTAAGGTTTTTTGTGTATGTCTTCTTAACATCAAGGGCCAGTTTCCTAATAATTATTATTTTGTATTTAATATTAAGAAAATAATGTTCTGGAGACTCGTTGCCAAGTTTGATTCATTCGTTTTAGTGAACTCTACTGCCCCCAAGGTCAGTCTTATAGAGTACGGCTCAGGCTCTCCCTCCTTCAGTGGCCATATAAATTCTTCTTGACCATTTGCTGTCAAGAGGACAGCTAAGGCAATTATCTCACTGACCATGGGTAAGGCCTTGGAGTTTGATATGGTCCCTGCAGGCTTTTATCAAAGTGAGGAGATCTGGGGTGCCCACTTTGTGGTATTAGCTAATGCACTTGCTTAAGAAAGGCCAATCCCAGAAATGTGACAGGAAACTTTAATTGTTGCAGTTACCAAGAAATGTGCTTGAGTGAGCCTGCCTGACAGCCACCCAGTATCTTAAATTGACATTCAATTGTAGTGAGATAAAAATAGTTGATCAAGCCATGCATTTGTATATAATTATTGCAGTGTTCACAGAGTTATGGCATATTAGAATCTGTCTTGTGCTTATTAAAGGTAAGTATGTCTTTGAAAAGGTTGATACAATATCTTGGCTGTACAAGGTGTTGGCCCCGCCCACTTGCTTAAGATTTAGATTTCTTTACAGGAGTATACATTTGACCTAAGGAGAAAAACATAGAGAATTATGAGCAAAAAGGACCTCCATCATAAACCAGGAAACCGGCAACGCCGCATCTGGGCTCCAACTGTCTGCTTTATTTACGATGTGGAAGCTCACCCATTGACACTACTCCAATGTTGTTGTTTAACGATAATGTTGTTTTGATTTCAATGTCTCGGCATGTCCTACAATCATTGATGCCTTCACTATGTAAGCCAACATCTATAACAGCCGGAAATTGACAATGCAGAGATCAAATGTATGATTATTAATCCCCAGAAAAGTTATTTTTGTTATTTTTGACTGATCACTAGTAATGGGGCAAAACTCAGAGTTGATGAGGTTTATTACTTTGGTATAAGTCTCCATAAAAAGGGCAACTAGGAAGGCTCATTGGAAGAAATCTATTTGTGTTGATGCCAAGTGAATCCTTATTGCACAGTTTGGGGGCGGGGAGACTCTGGGTCCGATTTTGAAATGCTGCAAGTCCCAAGCAGTTGTGCCAGCCCTGTATGGCTTGTAGCTTTTAGATTTAATGTTTAGTTTGAGCTAAGTAGAAAGGACATTTTGTTTTTGAAACATCTACTCACCTTCACGAAGAGATCTCACACCCCTTATTGAGCTAGAATTGGGATCCCATGGATTCAGATTGTGGCTGAGTAGAGACTGTTATATATTGGGTGTTTTCAGTGAAATCATAACCGATATTTTGGAGATCCCAGATGCATTATTTTTCCCATGGTTCTCAAAACGTAGATCTCTGTTTGATAAATTAGGTGTGCTTTCTTTTGCAAGAAGTCGTTACATCGCAAGACAATGCTTTAGTTGAAATAGCTTATCTGGAAGTAACAGCAGTGCTTAAATTTAGCCTGTCATTGCTTTTCGGGGCCACCAGCACTTCATTTTAGGGGGCAGCATTTATTTTTCTCACCAAGGGAGAAAGCAGGATCCTACAAGATTGAGGTAAAGGGAGAAGGAGTGTCTGCCAGTGAGTTTGAGGCTACACTGCCTTGGTATTTGGCTCATCGATATTTAATCAAACCCACAGCAGGCTTCTGAGCAGAACTTCAGGCACTGTCATTCTTCACAATTTAAGCACTGAGCAACAGAAAGGCGTTGTGCAGACATGATTAGAGGCAGCCCTATGGTTTCAACCTACTTCCAGTTCAGACACAATAGCGAGGGAGATACCCCTGAAGAAGATCAAGCCTGTTTCCACAAAACTTCTATATATCTCAGAGAGGAGTAGAATTCTTATAAGTTATGCTGAAAGCCTGTTTTGTAGAAGCTGTGCTAAGTGTCATAACAAAGAAAATTAAGTTGTACACCTTCTGATGGATTGCCTTCTATGCATTCACATCAGAAGAAAGTGGTCAAAGCCAGATCTGCTGAACTACCACAGGCATTGCAAATCTGTAAATCTACTGTCATTCCTGCTGTTACACCATACGTTGAGCATTGGGGTGACAGTGCAGTTTGTTTGATCTGTTCGCAGTGAAGAGGTCTGCTAGCACTCTATTCTAGTATTATTTGTGATTAAATTGAGAGATGGAGTCCCATAAATTGAGGTTGTATCATAGCTGTATGAGTGCACTTTTTTCCATAATGTTCAGGTGCAGTTGATACTTAAACTAGTTACATTATCTACAGTAATTCGTGAAATATTATATATTTGTAGCTTTACACATTATTTTTTTATTTATTGGTTTTAAGCCTTTTGTAGTACTGGTTTAAGGGTTTATTTACCAGAAATAAACATGACTAGTTTGGCTGGCGACTCTTGGGCGCAGCCCCCTTGCTCGTTGAAGGACAGAGGTGCTGCTGAAAATGACCTAAAATGTCGGCATTTCAGGTAGAGAGAATGTCACTTCCTGGGATGTCCACAGGCCATTTACAATGTCAGCAAAAGATTTCAATGTCTAGCTGGTGCCCGAGGATGCTTCCGCTGACAATGAATCTGAAGGAAGAATAGTTCACCAAAAAGCTTACCGTCGCCGTGGTATGTTTTTTCGCGCATGAAACTTGTATCTGACAAGTAAGAAATCCATTCCACTAGCTTTTTTTGAAATAACGGAAACCATTGATTCGGGAGATTTGTCCCCATACAGTCCACTTCCAATGTCCTACTGTACCCCAGTGCAACATCTTTGAGTTTGACAGGATTACGTAGCAAACGCATGTATCGTTATATAAGACGTACATTCTGATCTTCAGAAATGTACATTTAGGTATCAGTTTTAGGTTAAATGTTTGACGTATAGGATTGTAATGCGGTTGTTGTCCTTTCTTTATTTCTTAAAGAATCGGCATTGTTTTTGTTGTCAATGCGGATAAAGACGCCGATGGGAATAAGGATGCCGGAGCAGCCACCTGGAAGGCTTTCAGCTACATTTCAGAAGAATCGGACCGCACACAAGCTTTTCTCTCCATTGCAAAGGTTAGTTGACTCTTAAATAAGCTACATATCACTAGAAGAAGTTTATTTACTCAAAATGCATATTCGGGGAGGTTTATTAAGCACAAGATATGATACTACCCAGTGCTGCTGATTTTAGAGTTTCAATTTGCAAGCTCTAATATATGTAGAACACGGGTCATCATTCCTTCTCTGAAGGAGTCTGGACTAGACAACTGCTTCAACCAATGACTAACTCCACTGTGAATTATGGCATTCTGCCCTTTGCCGAAGACACACTTAAAGTCACTGCCGGGGACTAATATGCCAATGTGTGTATTTTGAGACCAGAGGATGTTTTTGCATTTATCAGTTTTATTTTACATTGGCAAGAGTCTGACTGTTCCCTTACCCATTTTTTTTAAAAAAAACATAACAAAACAAGCATTGACAAAGACAAAATCCTGACAGCGAACGCCAGACTGATTGCTTTGCTATTCCGTGTTTATATGACAGATTAGACTCAGTTAAACTTTTCAGTTTCTCTGGTATCACTTCCAGTGGCGGCTCCTCTTTTAGGGTGGAGGAGCGTCACCCAGACCAGCAGCAGAAGCTGCAAAACCTTTTACAACGAAAGGATAATAAACTGTGTTTACTATCCTTTCGTTATGAAAGGGTTGGGCATTGGGGGATGACAGGAATGAGGGGAGTGCACCGTGCACTCCCCTCAGAGCGCATGTGTGTTTGGCCGACTGTCTCCGGCCAGCCAAACACACATGCACAGTGTGCTCTCTCTAGCTCAGTACTGTGTTGCCGGGATGGAGACAGCAGGCACAGGCTCCCAGTCTGCCTCGGAGTGCCCTGTCTGGGTGCTCCCAGCCAGCAGCATTGGCCGCAGGGCAGGCTGGGAGCCCGTGCCTGCAGCGACGGGAGAAAAAGGAGCGGCGCGGCGGTGGACCAGGTAAGTTTTTATTTTTTTATTAAATGTTACCCCCTTCACCCCGTGCGCTGCACCCGCCCTGCCCCTTGTGACCGCAGTGAGCTGCGACTGATCACTTCCAATACCTTGCATGTGTATCTGATGAGTGATTTGGATGTGCACGTGGGCCTGCATGTGAGTGCTTCTGATTTTGGTTCTGATTCTGGTTGGTTGTTTCTGCACGTGTGTGCTGCCTGTATCTACATATCAGTGTGGAGAGTGTTGGATAATAGTCCTTATATCACCCTAGATTAAAAAACTGTGGGTACCTTACGTCATCCTCCAGTCACTCTCAAACCAACCTCATTCAGGTCAATAGAGTGCCACCTGGGTCAAAGCAGATTAGCATTTTAAGCTACAAAAACAACAGTATTTTGTCTCACTGTGTGCTGTAACCTACCCCTCTCCTCAAGCTTGAAGACCGGCTTGCAGAGAGGGGTAGGTTGCACTGATATGTGGATTAGGTTTACTGGTCCTGATTAATTTGCAAAATCTTTGATGACAATAAGGGCAAGAAACATATTGACTGATACACACACATAATCTGCAGCCGCCTCGATCATTGTATCCACCAGCAGCTGTGTTCTTTTTATTTTTTTAATCATAACAGGAGAGCCTTTCTATTAAAGTATCCATTTAGGTACCTCTTAGTTATTTTAAATTACGTTGACACCAATCTACACTTAGAGCACCCACATCTGTTAACTCCACTCATGGCAGGAAAAAAGACCTCTGGCAAAGTGCCCCCTGTGAGGAGCCCATTGGTCATTGCAGTGCAGGCCCAACGAAGCATGACACCCAATTGGTTGTGTGACTGCTCTTCCTCTTGAGCAACGAGATTCCCTGAGATCCACTAGCTCAGTTAATGACCAACAAAGTTTCTTTTCTAGTCGTTTCACTGTTTCTTCCTGTTCACTTGTAAAGGAACTGCATACTTTTGGGGTAGTTGTATGTTTGAGTAGCCATATGGTGATGTTTAAGTCTGACCTGTTCTTGTCTGGGGTGTTTGTTCCTGATTTAGGATGTGCTGATCTAAGGCCATGCGGGTGTCACGTTTTTTTTCTACTTGTACATGAGCTGCCCATAGCAGATCTTGCATGGCTACCCCGTACATATGCTAGAAAACTCTGCAGGCGGACCTGTTGCATATCTCATAGCTCACTCTCACACATATGAATGTCCACCCTCACAGACAAACTCACATTCTGGCTGTTGGTGTTTCGGTCCTCCGTGTATTCAAAATCATGTATCTTGCAACTGCCTGGCAGTATATATGTCCGATCTGAAATCAGCCATTAGTTGGTGTATCGGAAAGAGACTCCTTTGCTACGGTGTGAAGTAGCAAAACATAGTGTGAGGTGGATTAGTGTGATATCTTGTGACAGCTTGCAGTGTTGGGTGTGCTCTTTGATATTGATGTAGATGGAGGAAGAATAAAGTGAGAAAGAGGAGAAGGATAAAAGGAGATGGGATAAAGAAGAGAGAGTAGAAGTCAAATGCAGTTTGATGGAGATCAAGCCTGGAGTGTGATGGGGAGAGTGTGAGACTTGAATGTGAAAAAGTGAAATTCGGTTTTGTACAGATACACGTACGTCGTGAAGTAGAGGTTGGAATGTAAAGTACAAGACCTTGGCGTGAAGGGAGACCATACAGTGTGGCAGGAAGCGTAAAGTGTGATTGTGAGCGTAAAGCGTGAAGGGTAGCTTACAGTGTGACAGGCATCATGTAGTGTGACAGGAGTGCAAAGCGAGAAAAGAGAACCCAAGGTGTGAAGTGAAAGCTGGTGACAGAAGAGGATTGATTGTGAAAAGAGTCTGAGCCATGGAGGGAGATCGGCAATGAGTTGTGATGCGAGTGCTTGTGGGACAGTGGGAGCATGAAGTAAGAAGTGTTGGTGCGGTGTGCTTAATGACAGAGCACGGGACAATTAGATAATACTAGGGAAGAGAGAGCATGGGCGTATTATTATTATTATTAGCTAGTACTAGGGAAGGAAGTAAATTTGTGACTGCATGTGATGTCATTCCAGAAGTGTTTTTGGTTCAGGTCGTTCGTAGGTCTTGGAAAGTATTTAAGGTACAGGCTGTGGGGAGAAGAATTAAGAATGGGTCAACTCTTTCCTTCTGTTTCCCAGAGGGTTGTTGATCTTAATGGCCTATAAAAGGAAGGGGGGGCTTGCTGGAAGTGAAGAGGTGGCCTTTACTTTTAAGGTCACACTGCCTCTTCTCACTTTTTTTTAGGTTATTTGTGCAATTATTTAAATGGAAAGAATATGTAGTCCGCTCACTTTCGTTCTGTTTTGATTTAAGCTGCAAGGCTATCAAAGGCTGCCCTTATTTCATACCCAGCTGGGGTGTATTACTGATGGTTTGCTTGCTTTGCTCCTGTAATTTCAGTTGCCTGGCATCCTTGGCAGCTAGACTTGCTGCAGCTCAGTTGCATTCCGTGATGACCTGTGCCAGAGGGAGAGAGAGAACCTCCTCTCTCAATATAGCTAGATCATTCTGCACCAGTTTCCACCCTCTAAATCTGTGTGTCAGGAGCCTGCATGCTCAGGCCTGCCTTGATATGCTTTGACACTGGAGACAAAGGATATTCTTCTGGCAGTAAATAAAGCATATTTTATAATTGGTGTCATTTTGACCGATCTTTTGTCCTACCTCGGAGAAGTGTTCGACATTATTCAGTTTGTGGTCTCTCTATCTGAGAAGGTTCTGCATATATGCAGGGTAGAGCAGCTGTGCTTCTCTTCGGCTGCTTACATTCTCAAGTCTAGGCCTTACTTCCCAAACTACATGTGAGGCTAGGTTTTTCAAGGGCCTATGCAACACATTTTGTTATTAGTCCATTCACAAGTGCAAATTTACCACTAGCCTTTCTCGTGGGCCCTCCCTGTGCTGTTATTCACAAAATGTCAGGTCTTGGAAGATAGACTTTTTGGATCCCACCCCTGTAGCAACGAGGGTGAAAGAGCCGCAAGCATTATTGATCTATTCTGTCAGTTGTTTTCATTTTTTTTTTATTTAAAAAGGGAAACACTGAAAGTTAAACGCATGTTTTTGGTGAAGACGATTTCAGTATTCCATTGGTCTGTAGTGAAGTTATTTCAAGTGATATTTCCTCCCATTCATCCCTCCAAAACAGAGGAGCGGTTGCAGTTTAGAGCCCAGGAAAGTCTTGAATCTATCATATGGTGTGCATGATATAGCCGTGATAGTGCCTCTGGAGCCTATATTTGTTCCAGAGACTGTCACCCACCCCAGTTCTGCTGCACAGTTTCTATCTCCTAAAATTGCGGCGTATGTGCAGTCCCTTTGTGTCTAGACACAAAAGTCAGGGATTGCATAGAAGTAGGAATTCCCAGCCATCCCTGCAAGGTAGGTTGCCCTCTTCACCAGATACAAATTATAAAAATGTAATCTTTCTTGGGGAACTTTTCCCATGAGCAGAGGATATTGCAAGGGCTTGGAGGGGTGTAATTATTGATTTTCGCTAAGCACATCAAGAATATGGCAATGCAACCCAGGAATGAAGAGTTCCCTATCGACTCAGGCATCAAAGCAGACTGGTCACTCTTTGCCTCTTCAGCAACACTACCTGTAACATTTCGCACAGCATTACTGCTCTGTTTTAATGTTGGTGGAAGACAAAATTAGGTGACCTGCCATCTTCGGCACCTTCACAGCATTGGACAAAGTCCATATCTCTATGAAGGTCTTCAACTAACTCCTTTTCTGAAAGTCCGGACATGATGTAGGCACACTGCCGGCCGCTTACAATTGCAAGAATTCGAAGAAACCAAATAACCAAGGTTTCTGCAGGCAGAGTACTTTGTTTGGTACAAAATATTTAGGCCATTTCTTTTGATCCAAAGTTAGGGTTGTATACACACATTTTAGCAGAGGTTATTGTAGATCCTAGACCTAACCAAGTGAATTTGCAAGTGAAGTGAGTTCTTTCTTACCAAATAATCCTGTGAGCGAGGGCTTGGAAATTTGTCCACTATTGGTAATCGCCAACGTCAGTTGCCTGAGTATTAGACAGTTCAAGTGGTTTATTTTACAATTCTTCCCTTCTCTCCCTCCCCCCCCCCGTTCAAACTGAGGAACGAAGACAAAATTTGTGTTCATCATAGGAACATGCATTTAATTTGAAGATTGGCAATTGAATCGCCTACTCATTTCCATACTTTTCACTACAACACTTTAGGAAGTGTTGATTTTAAATTGAAGCCGTAAAGTATTTAAAAAAAAAAGAAAAATAATGAAATGAATGAATCATTGAATTTAAGTAAAACCGACATTTTTGTACCTGAACGTTTTTGTTTGACTGGATTAATTGGACTCAAAACGCGGGGCCAACTCATTGACCACGCTGAGGATTTGGTACAAAGAATATCTCAAGGAGTAGCTGATATAGCTCAATTGTTAGTTTGCACAAAAAAATCTTGTTTTATTGTTAGGAACTACATTTCCTATATCCTGATGGTTCACAAACATTGCAAACCTTCAGTATAGTTTAAAGTGATATTTAAGGACTATTTTGACCCTATTTTTGCAGAGAAGCCATTGTAGATAAAACAGGCATATCGATTAATAGCAATCAATGTGTTATAACTGGGCCAGACTGCATCAAGAAGCAATTGGTTCTCTTCCTGTCATAATCACACAGACAACCAAGCTAATTGACTTTTTGGGACCTCACACATAGTATGTCACCAACTAAGAGTGCTCATGCCAATCAGATATGTAATGTAGTTTCAAACTCGGTGACTCTGAGCTACAAACATATTTTTGCCTCAAAAATTTGCGTGCACGACTGGGAATGCTCGTGATCAGTAGGGATGCAATGTTACCTCAACCTCGGTAGCTCACATATAACTAGGGATAGGTGTAACACGTTTTCATTTTAATAGCAGGACACCAAAAACGTTGTTGTGCCTCAGACCTCTCACATCTGAAGTATGACTTGATGTATGCTTCTTATTTCAAGCTTAACACAGTTGGGGTTTGTGTCCTCTTCTCCTTTTCATTGCTATTCCTTCACCTATATAAAATGTACATGCATTAGGTCCAACAGGGCAGCATCAAAGGCTGCAGCATTTGCAGTTAGCAGTGCCAGAAGCTGCACCATAGCCCGTTTCTAAGAGATCTAGACCAAAAGAAGTGATTTCACACAGTAGTTCATAGGGTTCCATAAGTATTTTGCAACTTGAGTCCGCCTCTGAACAGCTGACAATTCTGGGGGCTTGAAGCTTAAAGCAAACCATATCGTAGGCAAAAGAGACTGATTTAAACTTTCTTTTTCCAGCAATAACGTATGTGCTAGAATTCCGTGCCCTTGTTATCTTAAAATAGCGTAATGCTTGCTCAAGATGGCTGAGCCTGGGATATGATGAGGTGAAAGATTTTCCATTTCAGGTTGATCTGATGGTAGTTTTTAATGATCGCTTTGAAGCCTTTTTCGATGATAACAATCCTTAATGCATGTGGACTCTATTTTTAGTGATAATTTGAGAAAAGTGAACTCCAACCTTAATTTATATTTTGGAGTGCATTGAGGTCACTATAGCTGTCTAAAAGCTCTGCAGACGACACAATTCCGTTGGAATTCCACTTTATACATTTCAAGGCTTCATACAACTATAGAGATTCAAGATTTGCATTTAAAACTGTAAGAGGTCTCAGTTGGACTATGCCTTCAAGTGTATAAAACATTAAGTGCATGCTTGATAGCTGATGCTTTGATTTTTAAGGGGTAGCCTTAAACCTTGAAGCCAGCCTTGGCCTCTTGCTATAGTGCCAAATAGTAATAACTATCTATGTTTCTTAGCTGATGACCACTCAGTGCCCAGAAAAAGTGACAGTGGTGTTCTCACATACTAATATTTTGATTGGGTATAAATTTAAAGTGAGATTACCCTTCCTGATGTAGATCTCTAGAGCTGCTAGATCCCTTTGCAGTCCCACCGGGGTCTGCCTAACTAATCTCAGATCATCGTCTTATTGGGTAAGGTTTATGTGCTTGGTCCCTGCTTAGGCGCAAATGTTCTATTTCAGCTCCCATGTTGAATGTTATAAAATTGAAAGCAGAAGAACCAACACACAGTCCTGCTTCCAAATGAAGTATGAAATTTGTCAGAAAGCCTGAACCCATCCCCCGCTTTCCTCTGGCTCAATGTGTCATACTAATTGAGATATAATCTCACAGTTTGTGTATTTCCCCGAAAGAAGAATACTTGTGTTTATTGTATTAAATACTGCTGAGTATTCCAGAAATCAGCCATGTGACTGCGATCCCGGACAACTCTGGGCTTGTTATTAGTCAATATATTTAGAGTGAGTCTGCTGGACCTAGTCCACTCTGCCCGGTCACCCCCGGCCTTTTGGCCTTCACCCCTCCTGCTTTTCTGAATTCATTTTTGTTGTCTTTTGGACTCTGCACTTTACCACTGCTAACCAGTGCTAAAGTGCCAGTGCTCTGTCTCAAAAAATTAATAAAATTGGCTCAAAACTGATTAGCATGTTTCATTTACTTCTAAGTTCCTAGTATATGGTACTTCAAATGCCAAGGGCCTGAAAATTAAATGAAACTAGTAGGCTGCAACACCCATTGCGCCACCCACTAAAGTAGCACTTTAAAACATGTCTCAAGCCTGTCGCTGCAGCCTGTGTTCCGGCCAAACTGCGCAAGTTGCTGCACAGCAAAAAAAAAGAATTCTGCGAGGCTCCAGAAATACAAACAAGATTTGGCGTCCCCTAATGACATTTTCTAACATGGATAGTCACAGGCGGTCAGATCTCTGTTTCTTGTGTAGACTTGCTGCCCCTCTCAGTAGATTTTCTTCTCAAGCGACAGCCAAATCAACTTGTACAGCGGTGCACGTGCTACTGCTGCTAATTTGCAGTGCGAGCAGTACAACATGCATAATTCCGCCCGCTGGTGGGACTCCGGAATCTTGTTTTTATGTAACTCAGTGAGCTCTGCTCACTCCTAATCAGAAGTTACTCAGAATGCGGCAACATGTGGTGCCCCTCATTGGAATGCTGTTTCCAAAAGCAGACTGGTCACTTTTGTATTGCCTATTGCTGCAGAAGTGTGTTAAACTGTTACTAATGAGGTGTAACATTTGCCCAGACAGTGTTAAGTTTTTTGAAGGACAAAATAACACAGTAATACTGTCACAAAATATGCTACATTATGCCACATATTTTGCCTTTTCTTGCTACATAATTTTGTCAAAGATTCTGCATATTTGATCCTCCCCTGTCACATAATTCCAGTGACTCCATCTTTTCCTGACTTCACAACCCCAGGGTCAGATTCAGCAGTATTTCCTAACTTCATGTTCAGCATTTCCTTTAGGGCTACTGTCGTCTCTGGTACACTTTCGTACCCTGACCCCCCAGGGCCATGCATCATGCCCTTGTTTTTTCCCCTGATGCCAACTCTGACGTCTTCCAAAACTGACCTTTCATCCTCCGGCACCAGCCAGGCCCCTCTTTCCATGCCTGTCCTAATGTAGGCTGTGGGAGTGGCACAAATGTCTCCTTCTATAAGGCTGCCAATGCGGCCTCTCTACCTTTTCGAGCCAAACTGGCACCACTCCTGCCTTCTACTGGATGAGAGCCAGTTGTCTCCATGGAAGAGCAGAGATCCAGAAGTGAGGCCCAAAGATTATTGGAGAAGGGATTTGTCGCCAGCAAACTATTCTCTCCTATAGCCACATTATCCCAGTTGTTTTTATCTGAATCTGATCCCTTAGAAACTTGTGGAACTGGAGAGGGGCTGATTTTGCCGGCCTAATTATAGAGAGAAGAGAGAGAGATATATATATATATATATGTATATATATATATCTCCATGGAGGTTCTGGAGTTTACCCTGCTCTCAGTTGGCACAAAATCTTCTCACTAAAGTTCTTCATTCTTGTGCCTCAACCCTTAACCATTGCTTCCTTTCAATGAGCCCTTACTAGACCTAGTACTGTCAGCATGGGTGAAGGCCACCTCGGATCCGCGCAGAGTTGGGTTGATTTTGAGACCCAGGAACAATGCGTGGAAAATCCTGTCGCACGGTGTTAGAAAACTGCACTGCGTGAGGTTTGCGTCATAATCAGCAGCCGCAAGCAGGTGTTGCGTGCCGTTTCTCTAGCTGTGATGTGTCAATCTCCCAGCTGCGATGCAGGTGGAGTGTCGATTTTAGCTGCGAAGCCGGCGGCACGTCGTTTATCAGCCGCATTGCAGATGGTACATCGTAAATTTCCCCGCACAGTGTTCTGGGCGTGGATTTTCAGCTCTTGTCTGCAAACTTCATCTTTCAGGGGACTGGATAGGATATCATTTGGCAGGGCAGGAGTCTCAGCAGAGAGTCCAGTTGATAGCAGAGGAAGTGTTTGATGGCCCTGAGTCTTCAAAACAGGAGGCAAGCTCAACTCAAGCCCTTGGAGATTCTTCACAAGCAGGAATGCACAACAAAGTCCAGTCTTTGGGGGTTATTCCAACTTTGGAGGAGGTGTTAATCCGTCCCAAAAGTGACGGTAAAGTGACGAATATACCACCAGCCGTATTACGAGTTCCATAGGATATAATGGACTCGTAATACTGCTGGTGGTAAATCTGTCACTTTTCCGTCACTTTTGGGACGGATTAACACCTCCTCCAAAGTTGGAATAACCCCCTTTGTCTCCTTACACAGGCAGAAGCAGCAGTTGCAGGATAGCCCAGCAAACCACAGTTACAGGCAGGGGCAGCACTTCTCTTCTGCTCTTCTCCTTGGCAGAGGTTCCTCTTGAATCCAGAAGTGATCTAATGTTCAGGGGTTTTGGGTCCAATACTTATACCCCTTTCTGCCTTTGAAGGAGGACTATTTCAAACGAAAGTCTCTGTTGTTCACAAGATCCTGCTTTGGGAGAGTCACAGAATGGTTTAAGCAAGAAAATGCCTATTTTCTAAACATGGCATTTTCAAGCTAACAATCTAAAAAGCCAACTTCACTACAAGATGTATTTTTAAATTGTGAGTTCAGAGACCCTAAACTCCATATTTCTGTTTGCTCCCAAAGGGAATCTGCGCTTTAATAATATTTAAAGGCAACCCCCATGTTAACCTATGAGAGAGTTAGGCCTTGCAACAGTGAAAACTGAATTTAGCAGTATTTCACTGTTAGGACATACATGTCTCACCTTTAACATACACTGCACCCTGCCCATGGGGCTACCAATGCCCACCTTAGGGGGTGCCTTACATGTAGAAAAAGGGAAGGTTTAGGCCTGGCAAGTAGGTACACTTGCCAAGTAGAATTGGCAGGTTAAAACTGCACACACAGACACTGCAGTGGCAGGTCTGTGACATGTTTACGGGGCTACGCATGTGGGTGGCACAACCAGTGCTGCAGGCCCACTAGTAGTATTTGATTTACAGGCCCAGGCCACCTCTAGTGCGCTTTACTAGGGACCTACTAGTAAATCAGATATGCCAATCATGGATAAACCAATCAACTATACAATTTACACAGAGAGCATATGCACTTTAGCACTGGTTAGCAGTGGTAAAGTGCCCAGAGACCTAAAGCCAACAAAAACTGATCAGAAAAACTAGGAGGAAGGAGTCAAAAAGTGTAGGGATGACTCTGCAGAAAGGGCCATTTCCAACAATTACCATGCATCACTTCCAGCACCAACACAGATACAGCGCCACTCTACCGGTGTCAAAGAGCTTTAGAACTTTCCAAATTCAGTCTAACACAGGTATAATTCAACAGATGAGGAATCTGCAGGTAGGTAGAGTATATCTAAAAAAAGATTGTACCAAAGGTTAGTGACTACTTTTCAACATGGCCATCACAAGTAAGTGAACCCTTTTAAGACAATTAAATATTTGTATGCTATTCTCAGTTAAGGCTGGTGGCCCTCTTAAGCCTATTTTACATAGTGCAAATAAAGAGAAACAATTTAAGACATCAAACATATATTCTAAGTAAACTGTTTTGTGCCTCGTAAATCAGGTGGGATTCTGTGTGACATCAAAAGGGTGTTGTCCATTTAATGAACAAAATACAAGAGCATGCAATTAGGCCAGAAACGGACCAGAGTGTTTTGTTTAACCGTCATGCTGAAGTTACTGTGGATTATTCCATATTAAGTGTATTGCTACAGTGTTAAAGTCTTTCATGACCAACACTTTAATATCAGGTAATGTCACATCGCTTCACGCTGCTAGCAGAGCCTCTCAGGTGGCAATACTTTTAGGGCCTTTAGGTGGAATATAGACATTAATTAGAATTACATTTCCTCTGGAGGAGGTTGATCCCATCCAGTACCAGACTAGGTGAGAAATTAGTATACCTGCTGTGGGAGAGGCATATTGAGATGAGTTGGAATTTGATCTTTAAGCTCATAAGTGTGACCAAGCCTCCTGCTGCCTGCCATGTTGATTCATTTTCACCATGGGGATGGCCCAAGAATGGTACTAGGCTGCCGGAATTTGATGCACTGACAAGGCTTTTTGTACACAAATGATGTAAGTCAATATAAATTCTATAGCATTAAGGCAATTAGTCAGTTTTGCAAAGTCTGCTGTAGTCCATGAGAAATGTTTTAGCTCACCAATAACATCATTAAAAGTAACAGGAACTAAAGCATTGCCATTATTAGATGTAATACGTGCTAAGCCCTGTTCACAGTGAGGTCCTTCTTGAGTCAAAAACCCCGTTCTGACCAGCCCCTTTCTTTTGGACCTGCATGGATTTGCAAACCTAAGTCCCTTGCACAAGCTAGTCCTTTTCTCTTGTTTTACAATTTCATGGCATGGTCGAAATTTTTTGCTACCCCTTGCGTTCTAAAATAAAGTGGACATTTTTTAAGTCAGCTTCCTTGCAGTGATCATTGGATTATTGATAAAATCTTTTAGCATTGCTCTATATAGAATGGTAGATGGTTGTTGCCTTTTATCATTATAGCTTCTTACGGTCTCTGAATTGTAAGTAAGTAATTTGAATATTGAAAGATTCAATCGATCTCCATGGACTAATAATCTTATCTAAATCCAGTACTAACGTTTTTAACTGTAGTTTATATTGAAAATCCTGTTCATCAGCTCAGAACAGTTTATTCTCCGTCTAATTTGCTTTCTCTCTGTTTTTTGATATTTTGCTTGAGTTGGTAGTCTTTATTGTCTGGGCTTCTTGTTTGAATCTTAACGTTGGTCCATTTAGAAAGGTGGCCCAGTGATCTTGTGGGTGGTGGGGGGCATTGGGGGTTCTGAGCCATGATTGTTCCCTAATTTGTTGACTGATTAAAGCTGGGAAAGATAGATAAATTGTCATGTCGTTGTTTTCCAAGAGCTCTATCAAGGTTTGCTAAATAGACCTCTTTTGTTTGGTTTTCAGTACACTTTTTAACCGTAGACAATAGATTTTTCTTCAAGGTTCTGCTTTGTCTTACCCATATATATGGATTTTAAGTATGTGGTACGTAGACATACCCTATTTGAGTGAATATATATGTCAAATGGGCTAAAAAACGACTTATTAATTTCCTTAAAATAATTTTACACTGCATCTTCAGCGTCCAAGTTCAGAAAAACAGCTGCTAACAATTTGGTAATGATTCCACACTATTTAAAAAAAATATATATTTGGAAGAAGAACAAGGTGTTGAATAGGATCTACCATATATCTGAGCTATTGTTGCCCCTGAAGCGCAATTGATTAAAGTGTCAGGCTCCTGTTCACTGTAGTTTTGAGAATCCTTATTGCTATTTTAAAAAATGTATACGTTTCTAAATTTGCAGTTTTCTTCTCCATAGCATATTTTACTGCCATTGCTTTTTCCTTGGAGCAAGTGTTTCTCATGATATGAATTCCGAGTTAGCGGATTCTCCAAATAGTAAAAACGAGCATCACAAAAACAGAGAATTAAAAAATTCAATGTCGTTATAGCTGTTGGCAATTGCTAAACACCACGTTGAAGACGAGCTCCCTCGCTACCTGGCTGGCTACTCTCAATCCAGTGCTTAATTTGTAACAAAATAAATGCCAAGGCCCTCATCGGGGTTTCAATGCAGCTTGCACCACCCATTGCCCAAGGCATGCTTATATATTGAATTATAAATAAGTCTTTTGTGCCCATTTCAAAATCAAGCAGTAGCACCTGGTGGCAGACTGTCATAGGTGGCAGTGTTGACAATTAAATGCAGGTGCGGCGCACCAGAAACCACCGGCTCAAGTTGAGCGCTGCCTCAAACCCCAGAGTGGGGAGTCACTTCTCTGACAGGTACACAGGAAGGAAGAAGAAGAAACAGCTCAGTCAAACAATAAGTCACTCTTTGTGTGACAACAGATGGCATTTTAGGTTAAAGTGCATGGTGCTGCTTTTTAGTAAAAAAAGATCCAAAAATATATGCATAATTGCCATTTAAGGCTTTGAGCACCCTACTTCCCTGCAAATACCAAAAGGAAATGTCTATTTTCCAAATCTGTAGGACCACTGTTTTCTTAATGTTGCTTAATTGACTGAACATGCCAAATCTGTTCAACCCAATGGGTAACTCAAGACCTAAAGTTATTATATTTTGAGATAGAAATGTTTTTCATTATCCCTCTTGTTCTTCTAAGTAGATTTTCAGTGATACTGTTGGACTGATAATAGTTATTGAAGAGGCAGATAGGGAAAATGGAAGTCTGAAGAGAGGGAATGGGTCTTGACATGTTTTTTAGAAAATGAAAGGGGGCCATACGGATTGCATACCCAGATTTTTTGAACTGCTTTAAAATAAAATCTGGGTTCTTTAGCCAATATTTCGGAAAATGCTGAAAACGTACCCGTTTGGCCCATTTTTCAAAGTTATATATGAGAGGAGACAAAACCCAACATCCCTGTGTAAAATTGAGGGTGCACATTTTGTTAACAATCTGTGCTATTGATTGTGCCATTTGGCCCTACTGTTTCCATTGCTTTCCCAGAGGAAAACTGTCCTACACAAATCTTAAGAGCGAGGAGGCTGATCATGGATGGTCTTACTCACTTCCCCTCCAGGTAGAGGTAGTTGCATCTTACCCATTGGAAAATTCACTACCTGTGATTGCTTCTAATTGTGTAAATTTCATGGTTTATTAGGTGAGATAAATCAAATCGTATAAAAATGAAAGCTATTAAGATTGATCTATAATTGTGCATGTCCTTGTCAAGGGCTCAGCCAGTATAATTAGACAGATGTGACTTCATTTGGAGTTGAGGCATATGTCACATCTGTCATAATTAGAGTACTATTGATATAAATGCACTAATGATACGACTCATAATTGACATCAATGCACTTGTAATTTACATCAGTGCACTCGTAGTTTGAAAGATCCCCTACTTACCAGCTAATATCCGCGTCTACCTAACTCTACACAAGGCTCTGAAACTGCTGCAGTTCAAACCATTTATATTGTTTTGTCTGTGAACTCTCCCCACCTTGTGTCCAGCGCACATACTGTATAACTTCTGCAAATGTGCTATTTTGTTTAAACTTTGTTTTATTGTTTTACAAGGTATGTTCATATCGCATCACGTAAATTACTGTCTCATTGCAAACCAAAATAGTAATGCATTGTACAAGTTGTCCCTCCTTCCACACAGAAAGGTAACCGTGTCTAGTGGGATACAATAAAGGTAGGAGAGGAGAAAAGACAAGAATTTAAATATAGCCAATAACAAAACTTATATCACTTGGTCCTCCCCGTGACACCTCAGGCATTTACTGGACATGTTAAGGTAGATTCTACGTAGTTTGTAGGGTCTGAGGTATGCCTTATGGAGAGTCTTAAATGTAATCATTTTAATCTGGACATTACGTGACACTAAGGAGGGGTAAGTTTATGCTGTTGCCCTTTGTTTAGAAGTCACCTTTCACCCCATCTCTTCTTTCCATTTTGCCAGTAGAGTGGTAGTATCCTTCTTGGACTGCAGTATGATACAATAATACTGTATACAAGTGTTATAGAGTTATTAGCCTTGTTGAAGCGGGTATGGGTAGGCAGCTCTGCGTTACCCTGCTGCCAGATAAGCATACATTTTGACTCAGAGCTGTGTGGGCTAGAAACTGACCTGTTGTCAATTGTGTGGTCTGCAGCAGCTGTTCAGAGAAAAGCCCCTAATGGTCCTCAAACAAATCACCCGTGGTATCAATACCTGCATGGGACCAAATGTCAATCTTTAGTATTTATGATGGTAGCTCAGGGGCATATACCAATTATTAGTGCGAGCAAGACATTTCTTCCAGCCTTCAGCAGCTGGGATCGCTGTTGCAGTTTACTCCAATTTTTAAACACATCATTTAATAATTTAGTATCATTTAGAACTTTGGGCCCTCCCATATAAGGTAGCTCTAGTGAGTTCTCACTTCCCAACCCTTTCGCAACCCACTGCAACTGGGCTGCCAAATAGTATTTCTCAAAGTCTGAGGCAGCTAAACCACCCTCCTGGATCGAAAGCTGTATTCCTCCGATCACTCCAAATTAGTTTGAGCAGTAAACAATTAATTTCCCGAAGGAAACGCCAGGCAACTCTACAGGAACATCAGCAAAAAAATGATAAAAGTCGAGGTAAGATAACCATCTTATATAGGGCTAACCTGCCCCTTTCGGAAAGGGGCACCCGATTCCCTAGCATTGGCCTACATCCTACCCAGGTTTACCTCAGTTGTGTACCAATCAGCATGCAAATTTCTGATTCCTAGATAGAGGGAGGACCTCAGGAACCATTCCAACGGTACGTCTGAGAGCCCCCCACCCTTACAGTAGCATGATCCTTTAGAGGTAATAAGTATGATTTGTTTTTATTGATCAGAAGGGTGGGCCCGAAGTATCCCCAACTGCTCAAGGAACTCCCTATTATGTGCAGTGGGGTTATGGAAATAAAACAATAGGTTGTCTTCATAAAGTAATAAGGTGGGTGTATGCCCTTACAGAGATACTCCCCTATGTGGCTCCCTTTTTCTAAGCGTATTCAGCAGGGGTTCCACTGACAAAGCAAATAATGCTGACAGACAGCATCCCTGTGGTGTGACACACTGTATAGTGGAGAACTCGGAGACAACTCTACCATTTCATACCGTAGCTGTGAGTCACGTATACAGTAAAGGACCCAAGCTCTGTACCCCACTCTTGCATCATTACTTGTAAATAATCCCAGCTGTAATAGATACTGAAAAAGTGAAAGCCTTTTCAGTATCTATTGCAGCGACCGCAGAGTTGCCGCATCTCAACAAGAGGTTGTTCACCAAACCTTGTTATAATCAGTGATTTATTTCTGCCAGGGATAAATCCAGATCGGTCTGGAGGTACGAGTCCCGATAATAGTGGGGATAGTCTATTTGCTTATTACTTGACCAGGATCTTATAAAACAGATTTAACATATATAGTTGACTGTTTGAACCCATATCAATTGGGTCTTTTTCTGGTTTCAGCAGGGCAATAAACAAGGCAATAAACAAGGCCTCAGACATAGTTGGGATATTCACCCCACCTCTCTGTCTGTCTGTCTGGCAAACCTTTTGAAGGCATGGGGCTAGTATGGCTTCATTGGTGACATAGAACCCACTGCTTTCTGGGGTCTTACCTATCTCCTCTGACCGTCCACCCTGTGAGCATTAGGCTTCTCATAAAAGGAGGCATAATATAGAGACAATGCATCAATCATTTCAACCTGAGTATAAACAGTGAGGATACGAGCAAGGCAGTAATTGATTATTATGTTTCTAGTTAACAATTGCCCTGCGATATCATCTTTGCCATGTTTCCTAGAAAAGTATCCCCTGTAGTGATGAACGCCCAGTCTGTCTAGTGTCTCTCTGTAGTCTTGCCTGTGTAAACCCGAGCTGGTTCAAGGCATTGGTGACCTCTTAAATTTCCAAGATTTTTAAAGTATTTTTCCAGCTCAAATATGTGCTTCTTAAGGTCTCTGCGCAGCCCATGTGTTATACCTATGCATGTGCCCCTAACTGTCACATTAAAGGCCTCCCATTCCACCCCGGCATCCTTAGCAGTACCCTAATTTTCATTACAAACTAGATGGTAGAGTCCGGAGCACCATTCACTAGGATGCACAGGGGCGGCTCCTCCATTAGAGCAGAGGAGAGTCACCGCCCCCGCCAGCAGCAGCTGCAAAACCTTTTCAAGAAAACAATAATAAACTGTGTTTATTATTGTTTTCTTGAAAAGGGGCGGGGCATTGGGGTGTTACGAGCACTTGAGGGGAGTGCACAGAGCACTCCCCTCAGAGAGCATGTGTGTTTGGCTGGCTCTCTCGGACCGTCCAAACACATATGCGCAATAGGTTCTCTCCGGCCCAGCAACACAGTTGCCGTGCTGGAGAGAGCCTGCACGGGTTCCCAGTCTGCCTGGAAGCCTCCTGGCTGGGCACTCCAAGCCAATCCTGACGTCAGGATTGACCGCAGGGCTGGCTGTTACGAACTGCAACTGGTGCATCGAGCAGAGTGACTGACTGCAGCCGCCCAGGGGGAATTCTAACGTGCATCTCCCACTCCAAAACCGACTTTTATGGGCTATAAGTCAAGCATGTTTTCTACAACTGTTGTGACTGGATTAACAAATGTATATTGCTTAACCTACACACTTCTCATGGGATTTTCTGCACTACCTATTGCATATCTGTTTTATGTCAATCCCAAGTACATAATACACATGCAGTTCTGACTAGAAGAGCTGGTCAGGTAGCCACATGCTTGATCTTTCATGACCCATTGTAACTATGTCGAAGAAAAACTGTGCGTGCAGTTAAAGGGCACTAACTTTTCACGTTTTCATGACTGTTTCAGATGTACAGCAAGCTGACAGCCGGAGAAGTTCTCAGCGTGGATTATGTAAAAACTGTGCTTAAAAAAGATTTTCCACACGCTAACACTCAGGAGATACTGGGTGTTAAATCTGAATATGGAGGAAAAATGAAGGTGAGCCAATTGGCATTATACATAATTTATGCAAAGATCTTGCAAATGCACCATTCGAGCAGTCTTAAAATTCAGGAAATTGATCTGTAAAAAAAAGACAGCACGAGTGAATCAAAAGGTGTGATGATTAAATGACTTAAGGTGATAAAAACGCATGCAAAATCAGACATTTCTTTGTGACTGGTGTTGAATTACTACACCTAATTATTTTCGGTCTTCGTTTTCTCAGCTTAATTTAGAATTGTGTAAAGAAGGAAAATCTGAGCTCGAACAATGAAAGGCTGACATAACCGCAAACGAATGCCTATAATATTACGAACTTTTAAAAAAATATATATTTTCATTTTCAAAAGAAAAACTTTGTCGCATACAAAGATTGTATAATACAGTCAAAACAATAAGAGCCGTTAACATAAAAGTTGGCTTGGGTCTGCGATAGTTTACAGCATGATTACTTTCATCATCATCCAATAAGCTAGAACATTGAGAGTTTAACGCAACTATAAGCACTCATATCAAAAATCTTTGTTTGTGAATTAGGGCATTTTTCATAGCTTAATGCAGAATTTGCATATGTCGCCCCTCCCTTCTTTTCACAATACACAAGTCACTCTTCTCCACTCGCCAACCAGTATTCAATGCTGTGACTCTCTGGTGACACACAGGCATCTGCACTGATCATTCAACTATAGTATAAAGACGTAAGTTAGTTTAAACTTTATTTATTTTTCATTTAGGGTGCATGTGTATTATTCTATATGTAATTACTTGAAGGTAAGAAAATGCTACAGTAGTAGAAATCTTTGACACTGCCGCTCCTCTTTCTGCCTCATCTTACATGGTACTCAGTATTAAAGTTGCCACTAGTTTTGAAGCACTTCGACCTCAGCATGTAAATCAAAGCAGTCTGGAAATGCTTCAAATAAAGAAGGTTGCGCTTCCAAGCCATGCCAGTGAACAAGTACTTGCCGAAGCGTTTGTGCCACTCTGGTAATGCAGCCATGAACCACCAGGGGCACGCCCCACAGCTTGAAGACCTCTGCTATAGATAAAGCATACATATGCAAATCCTTGTTCTATCTAATTCAAGGTGGATACCGGTCTTGTGGGTACATTTGTATCTGCAAACATAACCTTAATTCCTGAAGGTCCTCTTTCAACTTTTGATCTCTCCTCAATTGCTTTACGTATATTCCTTCTCCACCAGTCCTGATTTTTAGGACTGTGTTGGGGAGCTATCCACTTTATGCCAATACAATGTTTCACCAATGTAATCGATAATTGTACAGCTTTATTCTAATTTTTTGAAGATTGAAAAGGTAGCTAGCAAGAAGGTTTTCTCAGTTTTAGTGACACATATGCATGTAGGACACTTGGATAGGTGACCTTTGTTTATCTTGAGCATAGTCTATGGGGCCATGCATGCAGTGAAGGAAGGTTAATTGCGTTAGCTTCAACCTAGTGTTACTGGAGACTGCAGCTTCTTGTGCGCTTGCCTTATTAGTCAGTTTCATCCTCTGTAGTCTTTTGTTTGTTTCTGACAATCTGTGAAACCCACCTGATGTTTCGTGAGGCTCTGTAAAGCATCAGAATGAAAGTTCTTCCTTCAGTAACGTTTGTTACCGTATTTAGTGTGTCGGATAGCTTGGGGCAGTCTGAGAATGTACCCCGTGTGTCTATTGCTGCTTTAAATCTTCTACTGTCTTGTACAAATTGTGTACAATGACCATTATAGGATCGTTGCACATCGATAAAATGAACCGGAGCTAATACCCATATGCAGGCAGCCATACTTCATCCCTTGTCTAATGTTCATGGCTCTGGCCATTTTTTAAGTTGATTTAGTCCCAAGAGGGGGCTGCTTTTCCATAGGGCAAACTTCTTGTAAGTATTTTTGACAACTGCTCAACTATAAGCTCGAATCAGATTGTGGCAGGGTCAGAAGATGGCGTCACATGTCTGTTCATATATACAGCCTTGCAAGCAATTTACCATGAATGCTGCCTTCTTTCAAGTACCATTCAGTCACACAATGAAGTTGTATTTCAAGATAGAAGCTATCCATGCAGTGCACCATCTTTGTTGTTAATTTTCAATGTACTTAACTCTGCTCCATTTCCTGCCTCTGAGGATTAGCATCGAATCCAATTCTGTATACATTGCTGAATAATAGTTTTACTTGCATCTTTGATATACATATAACGTCATGGGAGCACCACCCTGATTGGTAGGTCTACTAGGGCAGTTTCTGATGAATACTTCTTCCCTCAGATTCCTCAGTTCAACGATTCTGAAGTCTTTGACCTCAATGCCACCTGACTCCATGCCTCCTCAGGCTGTGACCTCTGAAGCGCTTCCATTGAAGCCATTACCTATAAAGGCACTGACTCTAGTGCCCTTGATGCCGATTTCAGTGTACTCCCCGATGCCACTCAGATTAATTGTTTACTCTACCCCAGCCCTTAAAATCTGTAGAAATTATTTGAGTGGCCAGGAAAATGGTCTAAGTTTTCAACAAGGACCAGCCTCTTCCAGAGCCTCTTACCAGAGATTTGCACAAATGGAATAACTCTTTGGCTTGAATTCTAATGCACTTGCATGCCTAACCTGCGTTTGGGGTGCACAAAAGAAGATGACTCAAAGGCTGACAACCTATCCTCGCCCTATTACAGAAATGGTGGACTCTACCAGGACCTCCAAAATACTAGTGATCTTTATACATCCAGTAAAAATTGTAGCATTAGTTCAAAAAGATGAGGAGGAACTTGTGTCCAACAGTGATGCCTCAGCACAATATCCTGATGGAGATTCTGCAGTTGGCTTCTTTTGCCCCAGATCCCCTTTTGCTGCTGAAAAGGCATTTCTGGACCCAGTACTTGGCTGCTTTGAAGAAATTCCCTTTGGGCTCGGCCGTTGATAGACACATCGCTGGTCTTGCACCGTCCAGTCCCATGATGCTATCACCACATACTGCCCTGGAGAGCTTAGTGGTACAAGCATCATCTGCAAAACTGGATCCCACCACTTTTCTCACTGCTCTTTCGGACCTTGAATTCAAACAACTTGATTCTGTGGGCCAAAAGATTTTTGCTTTGGGCATCTTAGACCTGTGCACCGCCAACACCATGTGCTTCCTGGGATGGTAAGTCCACACTACATGGCAGTTGCCAAGGATGGCAATGGTAAGCTTTCCAGATCATATGAAGAACCATTTCTCTGATCATTCCAATATGTGACCGTTTGGATTCCTGTAAGCAATTCCTTAAGTGAGACCTGTATTCAGCTGACACAATGGGTCCAATCCTTGTCTTTAGTTGACACTCTCTGCAGGAATACCTGAATATGTCCATAGGTTCTTAGGAGTTGTCAAGGCAGTCTTTGTGTACACGTCCTTCGATGGCAAGGTAGATGAGAAAGCCACTTCTCCCTGGAACAGTTTAAAAATAGCAGCACAATGACATGCTCTCTGTCCCCAGCCTCCCAGGCCAAGCAATTCCACCAACAATCGGGATGCTTTCAGGGATTTTTCAGGAAGCGACAACCAGCCCTCCTGGTAATGATAATCTTCACAGCTGGTTGAGACCCCACTACAGTACTACCAGTCCTTTCAATAGAGAGGTTTAACTAAGAGGCACAAGTGACTGCAGCAACAGCTCCACTCTCTCCCATCTTTCGCAGAATCTGCTGCTTGAAAACCACTTTGACTCAAAATCTCTGTACAACATTTTCCAAATATAGGGAGGGTCTCTCTTTTTCTGACTACATGGATCATTGAATGCTTAAACTTGTCTGCAAGGACTGTGGCCTTCCTTTTCTGTCTTCTACCTTCGACTACTATCCTCCTGAAAGGAAGTGCATGCCTCCGTTTGGAACCTGTAGCTACTGTTGCACATAAGAGCGATAGATGTGGTTTTCTTGAAGGAGTGGGGCATGGGATTTTACTGTTGGCTTCATGGTTCACAAGAGTGTTCTGAGTTTAGATACTTTTTCAACACGAGGCTCCTGAATATTTTTTGTTTGTCAAGACAAGTTCAGAATGTTGTTAAAGAATCAGGTCCTCCTGGCCCTGAATGCAAGAATTGAGTGGTGTCTCTGAGACTCCAAGACACTTAGTTACATCTGCCGATCTTCCATGATTACAAGCGTTACTTGCACTTCACAGTGGAATCCCAGCACTACTAATTTCTGGCATACCATTTGACCTTGCATCTGCTCCACAAGGCTTCACCAAAATGCTGGCGATTATGACAGCTTAACGGAATAGGTCAGGAGCCCATGTATTTCATATTTGGGTGACTGACTGGTAAAGGCCCTGTCTACTCCACTGGCTACAGACCATCCATAACCCACTATGGGTTTTTTCCACTATCTGGCTTTCTCCATCAACTTCCAAAAGCCCCAATCCGGCCATGGTCAGAGATTGAGTTTCATCAGCTTGATTCTTGAGACAATCTGCACAAAAGTTCCCCACCCCCTCCAGAGAATGGATATTTGGGATATGATCCCAACATTTGTGAGTCTGAATTCAGTCCTGATTCTGCATGTTCTCCCATCAGTTGAGCGCAATGGCCCATGCATCAGGTTAGTGCTGCATGGCATTTGGCAAATGACGCAGGCACTTTAGTGGTGTATATAGAGAAAGTGGCACCAGCATCAATTAAGTCTCTTGGCTCACAGAGCTGCCTTCCATTCTGTCATCAACACCTCCAATGGTGAATGTGTCCCTCTGATCACACAATGAGTTGTCTTTTCAGCTACTCACAGTTTCAGGTACAAGTTGTTATGGACTGTTTTTATTGGGCTGGTATGCTCATCTGGGGCAGATGAGATACTGAGCCCTTTGGTCTCTATTAGAACAGCAAATGTGGATCAGTGTGCCAGACAGCGGGCAGTTCCCCTAGCCCTGGAGGATTTTCTTCCCTCCATTTTACTGTGTGCTGAGCGGGGTCCTATTGGACAAAAACATCATCAATTACATCAAAAGGCAGGGCGCTATAGGTTCTTCGACCCTATGATGTGATGCCTTGCTTTTGTGATAGTGGGTTCTGTGAAGTGTCATTTTCAGAGTGCCGACTCATCTGGAGGTTGCGCTGAAACTGAAAGCAGATGCCTCGTTTTACCTTTCCATTCAATATTATAAATATGAGCTTTATCCTGAATTGATGGACATGATCGTCTCTAAATCGGAACAACCATGTGCACACCTCTGCCACTGCTCTAAAGGGGAAGTGCCTTCTGATCTGTGACATACACTTCCCTCTACATGATTCCCTGGGTATGCTTTCTGGTTCAGCTGGTTGAAGAGTCTTCTGAATGCATTCACTCACATTCTACTGCTTTTAAAGGTGCTGCAGAATGTGCAAGAGGATCAATAACTCATTGCCCGAGGAGTATTTGTTTCCTATCTGCCTCTGTGTCTTTCTGAAAGTCCTTCCTTATTGAGGTTGCATCTAGTGCTGTGATGATTCTTAAAAGCATGTTGTTCTTGTTTCCTCCTATTGTTGACCTTACTGATGGCATCACCATTCAGAATGATCCACAGTTGCTCTGTTCATCAGATAACTCTTTAGACTATACCCGAGGACGACCACTTCAGTCCACAGGCCCTTTCAGTCTGGCTGTCATTTACTGTTTAATACCAAATTAAGTTGAATTGGTGTACTTGTCCATTATTTTTGCTGAAACTAGATCTGCCTTGTACATGGGCTGGTCTGTAGTAATTAATCTTTCTTTCCTTCCGCTCATCCTTCCAAAGAAGGTCAGTGGTGAATCAGATTGGGCCCTAGGTTAGCAGCCTTCTACTGTATTAACTGTACACAAAGGACTGGTTGAACAATCAACTCTTCATAGTTTTAACTGCAGCTAAAAACAGAAGCAGAGTGGTGACTAAGTGTACTGTCGTAGGTTGAGTTACACGTTCTTTTATGATTTGCTTTGTTACGACCAAGTAGGACCCCATGGTTAGCATTCCTGTACACTCTTCAAGGATCATAGAAGCTTCTCTTGCTCTTATTAGGGTTGTTCTGGTGCTCACGTTTTCCAGGTGGCAACTTGGTCTTGTTTGCATATGTTTGCAAACATTACTCTGACAGCTCTTGTGTGTAGTGACCTTCATAATTGGCACTACCTTCCCAGGGATATTGTTCTGCGGCTCATTCTTGGTGAGGAATCTGCATCAAGATGCATCAATCAGTAGAAAATGTCCCTTATCTTTGGCCACAATATTTCTGGTGGATACTATATTATCCTCCAGATTCCTAAATTTACTTCTCTTGCATAGTCCTATTCTTAATAAGACCATAAACTATGCAGGTGTAGTTTCTGCTGTAAAGGTAAAATAACATGTCTCAGTTGTGGCGTAGTAAAACACAGAACTGGAACCAGCTTGCAGATGGCACCTTATGTACATAGATGTCTTCACATCCTGTGGGAAATTAATTGTGACGGAGCTTCGTGATGACAACTGGGGAGTAGCAAAGGGGATTTTTTTATCTTGTCTTTCAGGGAACTCACAGTTAAAGAGTATGATTTATCCCAACTTATTTTGAAGTACTATATGGTTTTTAATGTTTAGGAGTAAGCCTACTGTTTTGTCTGGTTACTTTGTTAAATCAATATGTCATCTACATACAGCGACACAATATGTTCTGTCTGTCATACGTGTATCCCAAAGCCCTGCAGCAACTTGCATAGCATTCTAGAGAGGTGAAACACCTGGGTGTTTGATAGGCCTAATCTAATAACCTAATGTAGTATAATAAGGGAGTCTAATAATGTGTAATATGTCTGATGTGCCAGGTTGCTCATAACTGGGCTTCACGTCTATCCCAGTGTCATTAAAGCGCACATGATCCTAATGGCATTGACTCTGATTTGGTGGCAATGTATTAATCAAGAGACAGGGTAGTGATGATAATATATATTTTTAGAATATTACACAGTATCAAAAGAAAGTCTTCATAACCTCCAACAGATACTTGAGGTTGGATTAAGACTAGACAACACTATTGGTAGGTAAACATGTGCTGATAAGTTGTGAACTGAGTCTAGTGAACATCATATTTCAAGAGTGGTTAATTGGTATAGTCTTCAGATGAATGCCATTGAGTTGTCAAAATGCGGAGCTTTGAACTATTTAGTGAAATGTTAGAATAGGTATGCACACTCAAAGATCTGGGGCAGAAAAGACAGTCTATATGCATAAAATAGAATGTTTTAGTTAATGTTGTGTAGTCTGGGAGTCTCTTGTTGTGGTAGATTTTCTGATTGTCGTCTGTTGTTGGGTTTGTTCTCAGGGTGGTCTATTTGAGCTGGCACAGCGTTGTTACATTGTTGTGGAGAATCCCATCTATTGAGAGTGCATGGTTGGTTCTTTCTCCTGCCATAGTATTGGTGAGCAGATGCCTCTGACATTTGGTTCCTTTCTACATTAGCTGCAGTGTCCAATGCTTAATTTGAGCTAATGATTGCAGGTAGGGGCCACCAGCAGTTGTTTTCGAGGACTGACACTGATTTAACCGCATCAGACATTTCCTCAGAGCAAGAGAGGGAAAAACATTTGAAGCAGAAAGACTGAGGAAGAGAAAGTTGGAAAGACCATTACAAAGAAACAAAGCAGGAACCTGTAAGAGTGAGATAAAGGGACAGGGAATGACTGGTAGTAGATTAAAGATTAGGTGGATTTCAGACTATGAAGCCTTAGAATTTAGCGCGCTAACATTTAGTTGCACCAGTCGCGGGCTTCAGATATGAGGTTCGAGCATCAGCACTCTTTATCTTACAAATTAAACACTAGCAATGACCCCTAATCTCTGCCCAGTGAATTTTTTCTCTGAAATATTGAAGAAGTGTAATTGACTGCCATCCACTACCCTAAGTCTTGCCGGGGTCAGAAACATATTCTGTTCTTAGATTCTCCTTTACTGCATTAAAACTGTCAGTCTGCTGTTGTAATCTGAAGCCAGCATTTTTAAACTGCATAGGGCGTATTCTTCTGGTTGCTTGGAGGACAGCATCCCTGCTGTTGTAGTTTAGAAACTGAAAGATCACTTCTCTCGGTGGCATCAATGTTAAATGCGCCTTTTCAACAGAGGAAAGGGTAGAATATCAGTGGTACCCCTTTCTTGTACAGGAACGCACCAGTGGGCTGTTTCAGTGTATACAGATAAATAGAACTCCTCAGGTTGTACCCTCAGTTGCCTTTGACTACTGCAGGAGTCTTGCGCGTAAACTGATGAAGAGCCCATCTTCAGTGACATCTCCTGTGACATCTCCAGGGATCCCTCTGCGTCACCACAAAATCCAGCACTCCTTGTCTTACGCTGCATCAATCTCCAGCGGTACAAGTCCTCTCATCACTCCTTAGTGAGATCTTATGTTCATCTGCAGTCGGCTGATTCTAAAAGCTTTAGTTGGTGCTTGGATTAGATAGAAGGAAGTCATCAGCGTATCATGCAGCAAATACCCAGCAGCGGTGTCAGTCACGCATAACACTCCTCTGGTTTTCAGCCCCAGCTTCACTGGCCACACTCTGACTCAATGCTTAATGATAATCTCCATTCCATTCACAAGCCCTGTTGGTTCTGCATCTACTCTATTCCTGATCTCAGCATCTCACAACGTGTGCTTGCTGGAGTGCTGGGGGCCCCTGAAAAGTCTTACTCTCCAGCTCTGGGCTCAACAACCACCAGCACTCTGGGGTGAGTGAGACAGGCCAAAACCAATCTCTCACCCTCTGTTTGTCGACTGAAGTTTTGGACTTGGCGAAGAGTGTAGTAGTCAGAACCATCAACCACAAATCAATGACATTATACCATGAACACAACTAAACACCATAACAATTGGAACACTAAATCAAACTCAAAACTGAATGCATTTTCAAAGCTTTATTACAATCCCAAATTCAATGTCACATAAATTGTGCGCAAAACTAAATTTAAAACACATGAAGACCATAGGCTGACACAAACGCTTAAAGAGGTTCAATCTACTAAACATCAATACTGTTAGACACTCCTCAGGAATGATTTAGATTAGCAGCAGCACAATATGAACAGTATTACTAGATTTCAAAGCAGATGATGGTGGCATCAGTAAATCATCAAAAAAACTGTTTTAACAATTAAATTCAGAGCTGGGCCATTCCTAACACTAACCAGAATTGGGACTTGCACGTGGGAAGGGGCCAACACATGCAGACAAAAGCAAAAATAAAAGAAGGCAAAAATAATTTGGAAAACATCTAACTAGGACAACTCACTATAGAAATATGCTGGTGTAAGTGACTAAGCTAAAAACGAAACAACAAACCACATTTAGGTATACCTTTCTTCGTGGGACAGCAGACAGGATATTTCCACGGGAAGAGTCACCTTCTTCCAACGTCAGTTGACAGCATCAGGATGGTGCAGAACATGAGCTGCACACGGGACAGGTTAGCAGTTCAGAATTTGTTGGCCTTATTAGTACTGAACCACGTAACATATTAGGGAAATTAAAACTATGATGAGGAAACTCATCAGGGAACTTAGAGAAAAGAATGTGAGAACAGACTTAAGCAAGCATAGAATTGATTCTCAGAAAAGCTGGCGATGGACTGACTTCAAGAGGATTCGGAAGAGAACTGACTTCAATTCCAAAGTTTTTCACTAACTAAAATAAACAGAATCTATTTGATTGGTCCCTCAGGTCGGCACACTTTGTGCGTCAGTTACAGCATCCAATCACTGCAGATGGCACCACCAAGTTCTGATACTTTTAGGAATCTTCTCAGCAGAAGTCCAATGTTCACACTGTGACTGCTTGAAATTCCGCAAAAATATTACATTTTATAATAATTTTCTACTTACAGTTCCTTTCGTATGATCCACAATAAACGTAACTAATATTCTTTCACATAAGCACTGTGATTTCCTGCTCCATTCGACAGCTAGAACAAATACTGTTACATGAACTAAATTTGAAACATGCTCTTCTTCTGCAATACAACAGAACATTCAACATTACATTAGCAGCCTAGGAAAAGGATTCAGGTCAGAGGGAACAGAATAAACAACTAATTTTTCATTACTGCTTGCAAAATTAATCTTAAGGCCTATTCAAGTTTAGAAACCTAAATGCACAGGAATACATGTAATACATTATTAATCCTATTGTGCACCTTACAATTTCATATTTATAAAGCAAAATATTTAATTTCATATATTAATCATGTTATGTCAAAACAATTTTGAACATTTAATTATTTTTCTAAAAACATAATTCACAATAATCCATTTTTTCAATTCATATTCATTTAATACTCATTTCTTATGTTTTTACTTGGAAATAATACTTTCATGTTAATATTCATTGGTAATTCACTATTTATGAATACAGAATGTTTTCATGTGAAACGTGGTGTCAAATTACGAATGGTAGGCACAAATGTCCAGCACAATTTAAACATGCACATTTTAATTTCTATGTTATTTTCTTTGTTAGGCCTTAAAAACTACAGATTTATTAGCTGTCATATGCTACTTCTATGCCATTTATTAATAAAACTTGCTCTCTCTCATGTGTCTGTGACACTGAGTTCTCTCACTGTCCCAGAGGTCCTCACCCCACGGTTTGGCCCATCAGGAAGACAGCCCCTTGTGCCTTCCTCAGCAGTGAGGCTTGGGTAAAGGCCACCCGCACAATGCTTTGCGCCGTTGCATTGCCATGCAACACTTCCACCAGGCTGCAGCACCGACTGAGTTTGTTATGATGGCAGTGCCCCAGGGAGAACTCTGTCCAGCACATTGTTCCATAGCTTCACCTTCGGGACATCTCCCTCAAAAATCGCCTCAGAGCTTCAGGATCGACTGAACTGTGAGACAACATCACTTCTGTAGTCAGGGCACTGAGTTAACAGAAGCAATGTCACATTTTAGCTGGGCACAGGCAATACTGAGCCAAAAGCTGAGCCAGGGTGAAATAACGCCAATTCTATGTGGGAAAGGAAGAGGGGGCTGAGTCCTGGGTTCCAAGAAATAGATGCACCAAATACTCCTCGGCATATCTGGGCCAATAACTGCCAGTTCTTGCCAGACTTCATTCCCGACAGGCAACCCCCACATTACTTCATACACGTTATATTTGAAGTGAAGCTTTCAGTTTGCACAATATAAGTTCTCCGAAATGGTGTATGGTTGACCTCTTGAGTCTCTATTACTTTTTTGTCTACTTTTCCTATAGGTTTTGTTAGATGATCCTGTAAAGTATGAAAATTATTATAGCTTTTCAGGGTTCGGGTAGAAAAGCGGCGTACTGTTTAAAAAGCAGTATACTGTATACAGTTTGGAGAAATGAAACTACTCTTGAGAAATGCTCTCATTTTTAAGCCACCTGAGGGTTTTTCCTGCCTCGTGCAGTCACAGGGAAAATCAAACTCTATCAAAGGTGAGAGTGTAGTGTTGTCAACAAAACCGGTTTCTATGTACTTCGACTGTGACAAAAGGCTGGCTTCCTAGCACTCCTTGGCTCTTTGTTTTGATGTGAATCAGCATACAAGGTCTAGCTCAATGAAGTTCATGTGGGATGAGTTGAGGTACGTTACAACACAATTATCACATTTGCAATAAAGATGTTAATGTTCAGCCAAATTTGAGAGAACACATCACTTGGATAATGGATAACACACACAGAAAGAGCAATGCAATATGAATCATGCTAAAATGATAAAACCACTCTTAGTTATAAAAACGCTGTTAGGGATCACTGAATAAAAATGAGCCATCTACAAAAAAAAGGCACCAAAACAAAATAACAGTGGAGTTATAGAACATTGTAATTGTTCTAGCAATAGTCAGCACAAACATGAATTCATCATGGTGATTATCACACAATTGTAAAATGGACGTCATGCAGCCTCAAACATTTAGTTAGTCTACTGGGATTGCAAACATTTCCTATGTGATAGAGACTTCTTGTTGCAGATCCCTTACCTTAGAATTTCCCCAACGCCTCAATCTGGATTCGGAGATTTTTCTTCAAGCAGTACTCTTGCATGCCGTCAGGTGGCATCGGTCGACTCTGCGTCCATCGTTGGTGTCATGATCGCCGTGATGTTGCGGTCGTATATAGGCACCACTCCGGCGTGCTGATGTCAGTCTTTTCTTTCTGTGCCAGCCTGTGCGTAGATCCAGAGAAGAGCTACCCTCAGTTGCTATTTGACTGACTTTTTAGACCCTTTTTTCAAACATTTTGACTGTGCGTCAAGATGTCTTCCCGTAAGACCGGATTCAAGCTGTGTGACTCCTGTCACTGCATAATGTCGGTGACTGATCCACACTTTGTGTGCTTGTGGTGTTTGGATGGCGACCTGAAATTGTGCTCTGACTTCCAGGCCATGAACCCAAAGTCTTTGATGGAGCAATCCCTAAAGCGTATGGCGGCCCGTGGTCAGCTCCTCTTCACTCCGGTCTCGCTCGAGAGGAAGGTCACGGGACCATTTGTGGAGCCATCTCCAATCTTCCTCATCCCACTCCAAGTCCTCAGGACATTCGGGTCACCAGAAGAAGAAGTCAAAGAGGAACTCGTCTTCCCCCTGTCGCTCAGCTGATGCGACGCGGGAGGAGCATAGTTCTTCTAGGCCTCCGTCCTTGGAGCCTGCTTCTGGGTTGGCTCCACGCCTCCCTGAGTTTCCGGGAGCCAGAGCCACCCCTGCCCAACTCAGGGAGTTTTATGAGACCATGCCCCTCATATTTAGGCAGATCGACCCTCCTGTGATGCCCTTGAGCCCAGTAGGGTTGATGGGGGCTCCCTAGGGTTCTGCGCTGGCAGCTTTGGCCTTGGCTCCGGAGCGCACCCCAGGATCTGTTTCCAGATCCGAGCATATGCCAGTTGTGCCATTGTGACCTTCTCCGGCACTGGTGCAGAAGTTGACGCTCCCGACTTCGGTTGAACCCACAATCGACGTCGATCCCATACTCACTCCCGGAGTAGGAACAACATCACCCGACACCCATTCCGATTTCGAAAGGAACATCACACCCCAGTTTGGGTCCTGACCCTTATACCTATGGCTATGGGTACGATGAGAGTGTGGAGGGGTCGCTGGACCCTCTAGAATACCAGCTTGAAGAACTTTATATGGACTGGGCTCAGGAATTGGGTGAAGCCAGTGGGTTGGACACTTCCCCCGACTCTGGCATACTTTCTCCCCCTTCCGTAGCTATGGAGGAGGGAGCCTCCTACTCAAAGGTGGTGCAAAGAGCGTCTGAGGTCTTGGGCCTCGAGCTACCTTCAGTGGCAGTCAGGACTTCAGGACTAACCTTCTGACTGAGATGCTTCCGTCTGGGGCTTCCACATCTGAACCCCTACCGCCCTTCAATGAGGCCCTCGCTGACGGGCTTCAAACCCAGCACAGGGGCTCCTGTCAATAGGACAATCATCCGCCGCCATAGGCCCCAAATTCCTGAGGCAACACCCTACACCTGAGAGCATAGTCATTCAGGCTTCTTCCTCATCTGTCTCATTCCCTTTCGCAACCCCAGGGAATCAAAAAGACTGGACCAACTTGGGAAGAAAACGTTCTTTCTCCAGTCTGGCATTGTGGTCCGTGAGCACCACTGTATGCCTTTTGGGCCGCTACATCTATACTTTGTGGAATACGGTCACGCAGGTGCTGCCACAGATCCTGGATGAGGCCTGGGCCATTCTCTCCCAAGCTGTTGCTGACTGGAGAGATGCAGCCAAGGTCATGATTCAATCTGAACCTGACACCACCGACTTACTGGGCAGATCGGTTGCGTTGACAGTGCCCTTTGGCACCACACTTGGTTCAGGATGTCTGGCTATTCGAGGAATGGCCCTGCGATCGCACCCGTTTCTTCGGAAACAAAGAGGACTCAGCACTTAAAGCAGTGCCCGGCTGCGGCTCGGTCTCTTGGCCTCGCAGCTGCTCCTCACCCCCCTCAGTCTGCTTTTTGCCCCTTTCGTGTGTTTGGAAGGGGCACCCAACCGCATCCATTTCCTTCTAGCCACCGTGCCGCGCATGCTGCCCAGCCTCTGTGTGGCTGAGGACATGGGATCCACCACCCCCTGTGGATTAGGGAGCCAACGGTCGACCTAGTCGACACCCCCGTGCAGCCTCCAACCTTCCTTGTCCGTGCTCCACCACGAACTAGTTGGAGGCCTGATTCACCATCACCTGCCCCACTGGGAATCCATCACGACGGACGGGGAGTTTTGCAGATCATCCGATGGTGCTACCCCCTCCCCTTTGAGACAACCCCTCCTGCAATGCCACCTTCCTACTGTCGGATGACGGAGGATCACTTGCCACTTCTCTGCGAGGAGGTTGTGTCTCTCTTGGCCAAAGGAGCCGTAGAGAGGGTCCCTGTGCCAGAAGTAGGTTGTGGTTGTTATTCCCGCTACTTTCTGGTGCCCAAAAAGGAAAAAGGTCTTCATCCTATTCTAGACCTCCGGGCCTTCAATCTCTTCCTCAGGAAGGAGAAGTTCAAAATGCTCACTCTGGCTCAGGTCATTTTTCCTATTCTAGTCCTGCCTGCCCACAGATGTTCCTTGCAGTTTGTGGTAGGTCACAAGCACCTTCAGTTCACCATGCTCCTCTTCGGCCTTACCAGCGCCCCTCGGGTGTTCACAAAAGTGATGGTGGTGGTCGCAGCTCATCTGCGCTGGCTCTGGGTTTCAGTCTTCCCCTACCTCGACGACTGGCTGTTAAAGGTGGACTCACCCCAGGCGGTCGTGTCCCACCTTCAGACTACGGCGCACCTCTTTCATTCGCTGGGATTCACTATAAACTTGAAACTTTAGAATGTTTCAGACACTGCCTTTCATCAAAGCTGTTCTGGACACACTGCAGTTTCGGGCCTATCTTCCAGTGTGGCAAGTCCCGGATTTTCAGGCTATGATACCGATGTTTTAGCGTCTATCCTGGGTTTCGGTAGGAGTGACTCTGAGGCTGCTGGGCCTCATGGCCTCCTACATCCTGCTGGTCCACATGCCTGTTGGCATATGCGGGCTATGCAGTGGGACCTGAAGTTTCAGTGAGCGCAGTTCAGGGGAATCTCTCTGACATGGACCAGATGTCGGAGGGAACTGCACAGAATCTGCAGTGGTGGCTAACAAACTGATATTGGGTCCGAGACAGATCCGTCTCCCTTCCCCAACCAGATCAGACAGTGGTGATAGAGGCGTCTCTTCTGGGATGAGGCAGCCACATGGGAGAGGCGGAGAACTGAGGCATCTGGTCTCCAGTGGAGTCAGGGCTCCACATCAACTTACTGGTCAACTGTCTGGCTTTCAAGCATTCTTTCCCTCTCTACAAGGGAAAGTGGTGCAGGTGTTCGTAGACTACACCACTGCCATGTGGTACTGCTACAAGCAGAGCGGGGTGGGGTTGTGGAACCCTTTGTCAAGAGGCCCTGCATCTCTGGACATCGCTAAAATGTCAGGGCATTTCCCTGGTGGTTCAAAATCTGGCAGGCTCTCTGAACGCCAGAGCAGGCAAACTAAGCCGCCAACGCATGGTCGACCACAAATGGCGTTTCCATCTGGAGGTGGCGCAAGGTCTCTTTCAGCAGTGGGGAGATCCTTGGTTAGATCTGTTCGCCTCCTCATAGAACACGCAATGTCAGCTGTTTTGTGCGTTGGGGTTTTTTAAGGCGCACTCACTCAGTGATGCTTTTCATCTCAAGTGGAACTCAGGCCTCCTGTACACCTTTTTGCTAATAATACTTCTGCCCAGAGTTCTCAAGAAGATCAAGAACGACTGGGCCCAGGTAATTATTGTGGCTCTGGACTGGGCAAGGAGAGTATGGTATCCCGAGCTTCTGAGCATGTCCATCGATCCTCCACTCTGACTGCCTCTTTGGGAGGATCTTCTGTTGCTACAGCAGGGGAGGGTTCTCCACCCAAACCTGTCCAGTCTCTGTCTTCTCGCATGGAGGTTGAGTGGCGGCAGTTGACAGCTTTCAACCTTCCGGCCAAAGTCTGATGTTGTCTTGGCAGCCAGGCGTCCCTCCACCAAAACGGTGTACACCTGCCGTTGGCATAAATTTGTGTCATGGTGTACCAACAAAACTGTTGATCCTCTTTTTGCACCTCTGTCTGAACTTCTTTTGTTTAGTCTCTCTTGTCCAGCAGGGCTCTGCTTTGGGCACCCTTAAGGGTTATCTGGCTGCAATCTCTGCCTTCCTCATACTTCCTTATCAATCCTCCTTGTTTATATCTCCCATTTTTGTGAGGTTCCTCAAATGTCTTAGCCATATGTTTCCGCCTACCCCATTCATAATGCCCTAGTGAGATTTGAACCTGGTTCTTACCTTCCTCATGTGTGCTCCTTTTGAGCCTCTTCATAGTTGTCCTCTTCAGCTCCTCACCTTGAAAACGGTCTTCCTTGTGGCCATCACTTCTGCACGGAGAGTGAATGAGCTACAAGCTCTTTCTTTGAAGCCACCCTTCATCTCTGTCCACCCTGACAAAGTGGTGCTTCATACTAGGGCCTCTTTCCTCCCTAATGTGGTCACGCTCTTTCATGTAGGCCAATCCATCACTTTTCCTACTTTTTACGCACCCCCACATCCTTCTTGTGAGGAGGAGAGACTCCACCGTCTGGATAGAAAAAGAGCATTGGCATTCTACCTCAATCGTACCAAAGATTACCGGGTGGGCGATCAACTCTTTGTGGGTTATGGGGGTGTGAACGAAGGACAGGCGGCGCAGAAGAGAACCATTTCCAGATGGGTTGTTAACTGCATCAAAATGTGCAATGCTTTGGCTAAGAAAAAAACGCCTAAGTTTTTTCATGCCCACTCCACCAGAGCAAAGGTGCAACCACTGCATTAGCACACAGAGTTCCAGTCCTGGACATATGCCAGGCAGTAACGTGGGCCTCCCTGCACAGGTTCACCAAACACTACTGCCTAGACAGTCAAGTCCGCGGGGATGGCTATTTTGCCATTTGTAGGGCTTCCTAGTATGATCTTGGTATGCAGACCCACCTCCGTGGATGGTATTACATGGGTATCTATTCTAAGGTAAGGAATCTGCAACTAAAAGTCTCTTTCAGGTGAGCAAGTTGCTTACCTTTGGTAACAAATTAGCTGGTAGAGACATATTCTAGTTGCAGATTCCTTACCGACCCACCCATCCTTTTCTGGTCTGCGAACTGATTTCTATGGACAGGGACTCCGTTTCAGGAGCCTAGTTCTGACACACCAGTCTCAGTGTTCTTCATGGCTCCTCACTTCTGGCATGGAAAGTCGTTAGAAGAAACTGACGTCAGCGTGCCGGGGTGGCACCTATATATGACAGCAATGTCGTCATGGCGACCACGAAGCCAACGACGGACGCAAAGTCGACCAACACCACCTGAGAACACACAACGGTACTGCTCGAAGAAAAATCTCTGGATCTAGGCTGACGCCTGGGGAAATTCTATGGTTACAAATCTGCAACTAGAATATGTCTCTACCAGATAATTTGTTACCGAAGGTAAGTAACTTTTCATTTGCGACCTGAATGACTGAGAGCCTCAATTGCAGTGAATATCAACAATATGGTGTTAGCAGCCTGGAAAGCAAAGTGACATTGTCTTAGAGTAGGTGAAAGTGACTTACTGTAGCCCAGAAGCTAAACCCATGTCCTGCTGTAGATTAATGTTGTGTTGTGCCTTTAAACTAAGGATATTTTACAACCCTAGAGCCCTGTAGTCTGATCCATCAAGTCCTCACTTGGGTGACCAACCTCAAATATGAGAAGAATTAGACTGTAATCTGACAGACATCAGGGATTTACATTTTCAGTTACATGTAATAGACTACACAGGCTCTCACTTTAGGTAGCTGACATAGATTGAGAGTCATGTGCTGGACCTCTGTAAGGTTTACCAAGAACATGTTAACATTTTGGTACAGTCTTGCATTGTGTTCTCTAGAGAGACATCACTCAGCTCACTTTCATTTCCAGAGATAGTTTCTTAAAGACTCCCTTTTCCCTTCTCTGGTGAAGGGTAAAAATGACTTCAAAGGGCTGGGTCCAGGTCCTAGGACTCCTTAGGCTGGCTGGGGACTTTTATTTTATTTAACAGCGTCAGTTGGGAAGGCAGAAGAACTTCAATTGCGCCTTTGGTCTTGTTCCTTTTTTGGACGAAATTGGCTGCACTCTGCTCCATTTTCTGGAAGCCCTACTAGAAACAGGGTTCAGCAACCACAGAGCGTCCAAGATTCTCTCGCACAGGAGGTAGTGGATATAGGGAGCCTCATGGTACAGTACAGTAGAGGACAGGGCAGGGAAAGTGTGGGCTCGAGAGTGATGAACAAAGAAAGTGCCTCTGCAACTGCATGACCCAAGTGATTCTTGCCTGTGGTCATGCTGCTACCATATCTGTGCTGAGATAATATTGTGGCTCATTAGTATTGGAATGCCTTGAATCGTCCCCCTTGCAGCTTCCTTGCCACAGGACAGTCTAGCTCCTTCTTTCATTGGTCACAACGCAAAGAGTTCCAAGATACCAACCTTGTCTCCGGTCTGAGGTAGTCACAACAGGCATTGGCTAAGCTCTGGACAATAGGTCTGCCTAACACTGATGTGCAAGACATCTTCAGTACCAGGCTGTCTCCACTTTACTGGTTCTAGAGATCCACTGCTCATTCAGCTTTTTGGGCACTGAGGGAAAGTCAGTGACAACGAAAGATCAGCCTTTTTTCAAACTTTGAACACTCCTGGAAAAGTCTGTCATCTTTGTCTTTCTTTGTCGTTTTGCTTCCAGAGCAGAGTACAGGATCAGTCCAGTTGAAATTGGTCAAGATATGAATGTGTTTTTTTTTATCATGCAACTCGGGAAGAAGGGCTAAAATGAATTTCTCCGGAGTAGAGGAACGATACCCTGAACAAGTTGAAAGGGGTGGCAATGTCTCCCACCCTACCAGTGGAACCTGTTCTACTGATGGTGCGTGTACAGGGAAATGCAAACCAGCTATGACACCCTGGACAAAGGCACCATGCAGGCGAACCACCATATTCTACATCCATGCAAAAGATGCTCCAGTGGACTCGACCATTCAGTAATTGACCATAAAAACACAAAAACATATCGCTCACACGTGAAGATCAGTAAGAAAACCCAGTTATAAAGGGACAGGTTGGTCCATAACAGGGGAGAGCCCGTAGGCAGTCTCCATACAGAGAACCAGATAAGAAGCCCTGTTCCACCGTACTAGAATCAGGCTCCGAACACGAGCAGTCACCTTCTAGCCCAGGAAAGGGACAGGAGCCACACTCACTCTGGCTGGATGTTACTTGTGGGGAAACCCCCGCCTATCAGGTAGATTCTGCTGAAGAGCAACACAATAAAAACAAGACGTACTTACCGTGTTTTTGCCCTTTGTCAAGTTTACCGGATTGAAAGCATGGGACGACCAAGAGAAAATCTCTAGGATTTAGCAGCACAGCCTTTCCAAACTATGCAGAACGCTTTGTCCCAACAGTGAAGACTTCTGGCTTTGTACTCTGTCGCGGCACACCTCTGATTGTTTGATGTGGTACACACTTCACTGTCAGCCGGAGGTCAAGATGACTTGGGAGACAGCTCTGCTACTGGACTCAAAGTCTCACAATCTTTGACCCTTAATTAACATTTTTCTCTGTCCTGCCATGCATCAACGCTAGGCCCTTCGCAGCCATGTCTCTATGCCTCGACCCATGCCGTCCTTGTCTTTTACCCTAGTGTGTGTTTGGGCGTCACATTACTAGGGTATCTAGCATTCCCTTGCCCCTAGGCAAGGCTTGATGGTTTAACTCATACCGGGGTTAATTTACTGCGGAACAGCATTTATTGTAGAAAATAAAAATAAACAGTTTTACCTTGACATCCCTTTTTGTCACGCTGCTGTTTTTTAATTCACTCCCTTTTTTGTGGGTGCTCGGATTATCCGAGGTACCCCACCACAAGACTTTTATTGAGGCCTTTTTGCAACTCTGTTTTCTGGTGGGGCCACACCATGTAAGCTTTCAGTTACCCACCTACGCCAGCATCAGCACCACCAGGTGCAACACAGCATCACGACACTCAAAAATGTGTTTCGAGTTTGGCGGTGGCGTTTCAAGTTACTGCCTCAAATTGGAAAAATTCTAATGATATTTCCTTTCTTACGTGGTGGAACTTGCTTTGTCACAATCATAGATTGGACACTGCCCATTTACCCACATTACAAATAGCCATCAAAGATATTTGTTATGGCTACCTTTGACTTCCTCCTTATTAAACCACAACTCAATCAGCATTAGAAATGTTGAGGTTTCAAAACCTCCATGAACTTTCATCTTATCCTTTATTTCTTTCCACTTCACCACACACCTTTAAGCACACCTCATTTTACTTTTTACTTTCATCAACACTACTAGTGTTTTAGACTGTCCTTCCCCTCTTTCTCTCTCCCCTTTTTTATTAAAAATATTTACAATGCTATTTGCTATAGGTTGCAAAAACATTTCTATGTACATTATCTGAGATATTTTTCACTTTGTGCAGATATATTTCATACATTGTATTTTCGCTCCTCTTCGTCTTGATTTCTATAACTTGGTCACATCTCACTGTATATACATTTTCTAATTGTGCATTTCCTCAATGTGATCAATAAATCTCATTAAACTTTAAAAAGGTGGTTAGAGGCAGAAATTCCAAATACTGCTTCAGAATCTAGAGTACCATCCACTCAAATGGATGTGGAGCTTCACATTTGGTAATTGTGTACAATACTTCACAGGTTTCTGTTCGCGTATGTGTCGTTTCGTTGTTTCCTACTTAGGTGTCAGAGATATATATAAATATACATTTTCATTTTCCCTGTCACATTTTGGCTCTCTCTGGTTGCAACTGCTGACGGAGCTCCTCTCTAGTCTGTATGTATCTGGTATTCTGTTTATAGTCCTATAAATCGCTTTGACAAATGCCTTAAGTCTTTTCACACCCTTGTTTTTCATTCGGGTTATCTTATTCCTTTCAGTCGACCACCTTGGAGGAGGGGTATTCAGGGCACTTTTAGTACAGAAGCATCTACTTCGGGTTAACTTATTCCTTTCAGTCGACCACCTTGGAAGAGGAGTATTCATGGCACTTTTACTACAGAAGCATCAACTTCACAGAAAGTTTGGGATAAACTAGTTTTACTGAGGGAGCATCACTGGGACCGACAACAGTGCTGCTAGTGCAGGCCTTGTGAACAAGCAGTACATGGAGTGCAGAGTCTGTGCCGAGTTCACTCTCTGTGACTGCCCTGATGAATGAACCTTCCTTGGGCCATAGGTTAACTTTGTTTCTTAGCATGCCACTTTCATATCAGATTTAATGACGATAGTCTGAACATCCTGTGAGTTAATTTTGTTCCTCATCTGCCTCTAAGACCCATTGCATGATCTCCTGATCCACCCGATCTTTGTGGGTTTTTTTTTTATCTCTCGTCCATTTTGGTGATTTGACGTTGTGTGAAATAAACGCTTAGGTCATAAATGTACAAGTATCCGACATTTCTCCTTTTTTACATTACGCGGTTCACTTTAGTTTACTTTTTCTGTCTCAAACTGGAACAAGTTTGTTGAGCACAGTGAATATATTTTATCGTCATGTATCACGCAAGACCTGTTTTGCCTATGGGATTATCAGAGGAGTAAGAAGCAGCACCGTGGGACTTTCTGTGAAATGTCTGCTCCCCTTACGCAAGACAGGCACCCCATAATAAGGTACATGTGGCATGTTTGCCACTGTCCTAGTGAGCATGGGTCCTCAGTGGTAAGCAATGGCTATCTAAGCTCTACAGCCCTTCCAGGCACCTCCACCCAGGCCACATACATATGCCCCAGTCGGAGTTCCAAGAACTGCTGAAGGAGAATGAACAGATCCTCCTTGTATGTGTATTTGGTAGGTCCTGCCCTCATAAGGGAAGTAGGACTATTACTCCCACTGTTTCCTTGTAGGGGAACAGAGAGGAATGCTGCACCCCAATTCTGGCTATTTCTGCTCTGAACCAGCTCTTTCCCTCCAGACTTTCAACATACTTACTTTGGCCCAGGTCATCGCAGCCGTTGAAAACAACCGGTTGTGGTCTGTGGGAGTGCAGGCAGCTTACTGCCACATACTCTTCTTGCCTTAGCACAGAGAAGACCTCCATTGGGTTTCACACTGGAACATTGTGGAAACTATGTTGAGCAAAAGCCAAGTCTTCGGACCCGGGTGAAATACTTTTATTTCATTTGAACTCCCAGTCCATATCGTCTTTCCTATTATCAGCACCCCCCAAAGGCATACACCACTTACCTACCTTTTAACGAGCATTGGCAAAGCCAGTCGGTTTCACCATTTTGAAACTATTGGCTTTGCCAGTGCTGTTTTTTTGATGCTGTGCAACATTGGCAAAAATGTTTGTAGATGGTTGCACCACAGGACAAAATAAAAAAAAAAAGAAGAAAAAACGTTCCAACGAACATGACCAGTTACACTGTGCCTCCTTGTAGGCTCTCGCATATTTCATAGCGCAAATGTGTTTTTTTGTTGTTGTTTTTTTTAAGAGCAGTAGAGCAAGCAGTGATTTGCTGCCTAGCACTATGGTAAAAAAAAAATACGTATTAAAAAAGACTGCAGGTGTATGGGGAGGGCAAGGGAGGAGTAGGTGGGGAGAAGCGGCAGGGAGTGGATAAAATACAAATTAAGCTAGCTGGGGGAAAGTAGCACTCGAGAGAGAGCAACATAGAGGGTTGGGGTAAAACATGAGGTAGAGAGCTTTAGAGGGCAGGCAGTTTGCGTGGAGAAGCACGCAGGAAGCATACGTGGGAGAGAGAGTAACATGAAGCATGGGGGTGAATATTTGGCAGAGGTGGAGCACACTCGCTTATAGAGTGCTTATGCAAAAAGAAGAAAAAAAACCCTAAAAAAGAACAAGTGAAGCATGCAAGTCAAAGGGTGATAAGGATGATATGCTCCAAGAGAGGGACAAACACAAGAACAGGAAGGCAAACCACTGTTTAAGGAGCAAGCAAATGATAGTAACAATAAATCCTGCTAAGGTAAGCCAGATGAAAAGAATGCATCCATACCATAACTGGTAGCATCCAACTTCAGGGCTATTTAGAAATGGGGCAGTATAAGTGCATTAATGTTACTGAATTAAAACCAAAAAATTTAGCTGTTTTAATGTTCAGTGGAGTATGCAATAGCTTTGTTTTGTGTATAATAAAGAATAGCTTCCTAAATGAAAGTAGAACAAATGATTCTGTAACCTCTTCATTTTTTGGCTGTAGTGCTAATAAACGATTAACAAGGGAAAAGTTAGGCATATTAAAATGGAAGTTTTAAAATTATGGGATGAAGTTTTATCATTAGCTTTCCCTTTAGAAGCTGAAGGTAGTTAATCAAGAGTGCTGCTGGAATCTGGGCAGGCTCATAATGAGTTTTAGGCATGATGATTGTTCTGCAAGACATTCTGCCGTTTTGCAGACATGATGAGCATCTAATCTAAAATTTTGTAATCCCACAGTATTGCCTGTTGTTCTAGCCTTTTCATTGGGAAAGCCCTAGTGTGACAGTTTCTCTGTCAATAGGATATGCGAAATGCAGAAAAATAAGATAGTTTCGTATGTCTATCTAGATGTGATGGTATACTTTCTTCCTTCCTTTTATCTTTCATTTTCCTTCCACTCTGTACCTTCTCCTTTCCTTCCACTTTTTGTTTATAGCAACTTTCTGAAAGAGACTTCTAACCACAGATTCCCCCCCCCCCTCCTTTCTTCCTCCGTTCTGTGAACTACACTCTATCCATTATTAAGATCCCAAGTCTAGGAGTCTGTACACTGGTTGAAGCAGATTTGCTGTCGGTGCTCTGTGTCTGGGGGCCCGACAACATTAAAGGAACTGGTGTCAGCAATCCCGCATGCCGTCTATATTGACTCTGCACATTATTTCCGGACCAGCATCAGAGCGATGCTGCACGATGTCACCTTCTGGCACGTAAAAGTACTGCTCAAAGGTTTCTGAATCCAGTCTGATGCCTGGGAAATATTCAAAAGGCGGGAATCTGCTTTTAGATAGATGCTTTACCAGAAAGGGTGTTACTGAAGGTAAGTAACCTGTTCATTAGACTCAAGATAACACATGCCTAGCAGATTTGGAATTTTGGGGTACCTAGGTTTTGGGTGGTAATAGGATCTTATTTTGTTTTTTCATTTTAATATATATTCCTTTAATTCATATTGGACTCTCTTATATAATACTGGCAACAAGTGGGCTCATCTTCTTTGACTACCTCACTCTGCCATCCAATAGTAATACCGGCCGCGTGAGGAGAGCTTTTTTGTTGCTGTTCATTAGCACCATATTCTACTGCTGACCACTATCTCAGCATTAATATTTTGCGTGCTCCTTCATGATTAACACAAGAGAGGGAAGCTGTGTTTTTTCTGCACAACAAGACTATACTGTTTATTTCAGGCACCCAGCAGCTCTGACCTTATTTCAAGCCATTTGGTTTTTAAATTATTTTCGGTCTGATTGTGCGTTCCAGTGCCACTGCTGCCACCTAAGATTTGTTTTAGGTTTCACCTGCGTGCTTGTGTGCTTTGCTTGCAAAATCTTTTGTGAATATAACAAAAATCTTTAAAGGGGCTTAGAACCGGCCCCTAACTTACCTGAGCTTACCATTGGTTTAGTCCAACGTCACTCTAATTTACTTGCTTTCGATTGGCCAGCACGTTGCCTGCTTTCACTTCCTGCTCTCTGCCACTTTGCCGTCCTACTGTACATGCCGTTGGGTCGATTCTAGACCAAATATTCCTTCTGGTCACTGCCATTTGCTAATAGCCAGTCTCCTTTCACTGGCTACTTCACTGCAAAGGTACTTTTTTTTTGTTACACAAGAGCACTCAGTCTGCACTCCCACCTTCCTCCCACTCTCACCACAAGGCAAACACACTTTATTACTGCAAGAAAAAGGCAATGCTGGCCAAACTTCTCAAGGCGTGGGCAGTGTTTTCACTGTCATCGCAGAGCGCCAGCCTCTTGTAATACAGAAACATACTCGCCCTACCTGTTTATGTTGACTACTTTGCCAAAGGCTGACCCAACTCCAAGCGTCTGTGAGCGCTGACTAAACATGTTGAGTTATGCAATCATCTTTGTTTATTTTGGACTTTTTTGACTCCAGCTACTCCACCAAAAGATGATCTTGAGCACCCCATTGACACCCCCACCCTCTTCTCACCCTCATTGTGTTTTGCCTACCCGAGCACGTCCATTGTCTCCTAACCTCCCACCCACGTCCCATTTCAACTGTTTCCCTGATTCTTGTGTGAAAGATATTCCACAAAAATGTGGAGAGATTTGCAGCGTAAACAGTTAAAAGAATAAAGCCTGATAACGCTAAGGAAGGAAAGAGTGATTTCACATGTAGCAATTATTGTTGAGAAGCCACATTTCACTTAACCTCACATAGTGGATGTCTGTCCATTGATAGGGAATACAAAGTCTATAGCAAGAAAGGCCATTTTTTTTCTTCAAATTATGCAAAGGTAGTGCAATGAACCCTAAGTGTTGTATAGCTCAAATGAGTGTGCATTTTTTGAGGGGAATGTAATGAACTCTAATATGAAAAGCATGGTGTTAATGGTTAAGAGCATGAACAGTGTTATAGATAATGAAGAAACTAATCCCAGTTTTTGCTCTTTGTATGATGGGCTCTGGTTCTCCATACACTAATACTAGAACCACCAAATAAAGATTTGATAGTCCCGGGAAATAAGGTCAACTAACATAAAGAACCTGATGTTGCTGTTATTTGCTAGCTACACCATCAGCTTCATCAACTACTTTGCCACTGTTGCTAAATTCAAGGGTAAGACAGCTTGACTTATAATATGTGATGCCTTCAAGGGTATTTGTCTCCTTTGTTGGACAAAACAGTGGTTGCTTACAATTACATTGAATCCATGTGCTCCAGTGCAAGTCATGGTTTTAAATGAAGTTGACATGACTACCAACATTTTGAAATAATTTGCTTATGTATTTAGTGACAAACCAGGTAAAGTTATGTACACAAGATTCAACTCAAAAGTGATTCCAGGCCAGTGAAGCTGAGGTCTATGGAGCAAAGGCCTTCGTGTAAGAAAGATTTGCACAGTATGTTAAAGAGCTTGATTCAGGAAAATCGTGTCAAGGAGATAGAATCCTCTGAGTATCTATCACTAATTGTTGTGGCCAAGAAGAGCAATGGCAGTCGTGATTAATATGCAGATTTACCAGCTTTTATTATTAGAGCATTTAGTCGGTCTGAACAAGGTGGCAAAAGCTGACGTTTTTCGTGTCACACTGACCTCAGTTAAAGTAGAATTGTTACTGAAGGGTGGTCGTTGGAAAATAGCATAGAAGGTCACCTTAAATCACACAAATTGAGTGTTGTGGTTAATCTTATTAGAAATACTATGTTTATGCATTTACACCCCCCACACACACCTCACAAGGTATTAACCAATCTAGTCTCAAAAGTGGACCAATTGAAATGTGTCTCTTTAGAAACTATAATAATCTTTCACAGTTGCTAGGCTAGGATTGGCAAGCAGGGGATTGGGGTAAGTCATTTGAGGTCTATGCATCAATTAACATGTTTGAGAGTGTCGGGTAGGCTCTCATTATTCTAATGAGACTACTGGATTTGAGCGTCAGAATTGCCTGTGGTGTGGGAGACTGAGTCCTAACCCACTACAGGTGACACCTGGACACCTGTCCCCCAATCTGGGTTTTGCTCCGGGTAACTAGCAGTGCCCCATCTCTACCCAAGAGCAGGGATGATTGGGCATCCAAGCAAATGACACAATTGACTCCTCAGAGAAATCGTGGTCACTCAGATCTCCTCTGTTTCTCTCAGTTACATTAGTCTCATGTATACATGGACAAGCAGAGGCAGTAGGGGGCGTGGCCACGCAAGCCAAGATCGTGGACGTGTAGTCCAATAGCTCCGAAGGGGCCTACTAATTATCCGGAGAGCGGAGCCCCACCCCGGGGCCATCGTCGAGAGAGACGTATGCGGAGCCCGTTGGAGAGGGCGGTGACACGCGCTGGTTGTTTGCCGGGCCCCTGCGGTGAATCTGGCCGGTGTGTTGGAGTGGCCCCGCTGAGCCCTGGAGCCCCGGAAGCAAGCCAGGTACTCGGGTGACGGGGGCTTCCCGATCCCGACCCGAGGAATGCGGTTGTGAGGGGCGCCGAACTCCAAATTTGGAGCCCCTCGCGCCGGGGGAGGAGTATCGCGCTCCCTGGATTCCAGGAGGAGAAGGACCTGGAACCACCCTGGCGAAGCAGTCGCGAGGACCGGTGGGAACCCCTGTGCTAAGAATTAGGTGAGCGGGGCTCCTGGCTGGGCCCTGTGGGCGTGAGCGGCCCCGGGCCCGTTGGTTTGCTGAACGGCATCGGCTGGGGAGCGAGTGGACACTAAGGAGCTCCCCGATCTCACTAAGATCGGAGGTAGCACTGGAGTCACCAGGCCGACGGCGGCCCGGCGGGCCGGCCCGGGCCCATTGAGGACCAGCGGTGGGCCCCTGGAAGGACCTTTCTGGGGTGCTGAGAGCGCCGGTGGATCCCTGGGGAAACTGGACCTGCTAACAAGTGACCCGGAGGGGCCTCGGGAGATGAGGAGGGCCTGGCGAGCCCTGAGAGGATAGGTGGAGTACTCCAGCGGTGCGAGGGAAGAGACAACACCGACCCTGGGATGGGCGGTAGGGGCGCGACTGGTCCTGGTGGAGGCCCATTCTGAGCAATCAGGAGGAGTGATTACTTGACCTCCATTGAAGAGGACAACTTGTTGATCAGGGTACTGGTGCGCTGACGTAAAGCCCTGAGCTTGGTCCACCAGTGCCAGGATCGGTGGGAGCAAGCGACACGGAGGTGCAGGGACACAAGCCACATTAGAAAGCCGGATACCTGGCCCCTCAGTGCTGAGGACCACTAGGAACCGACGCTGAGGGAGGAACATGGACCGCACAACACCTAATGAGCGCAAAGGGGGGGGCATGCGAGACCTTACGCATTCTAAGGTACAAGACACTCTAGACAAAATCCTGGGTGCAATCGAAGATACAAAAGCTACCCTACAACACGACATCAACCAGGTCGCAGTAGAGGTTGGCCTCCTCCGGGCACATCACCAAAAACTGACAGATAGGGTTAAGGAAACAGAGGTCACGCTAACAGATCTTGCGCTGAGACAAAAAGACCTGGAGTCCACAGTGTTGCATCTAACGGAGAGAATAACGTGACTAGAGCAAAGGGCCAAGGATGCTGAGGGGAGAAACAATGTGCGAGTGGTGGGCCTCCCAGAGGGCTCGGAAGGCACAAATGCAATGGAATTCCTGGAGGAGTGGATGCGTACGGTCGTGGCCCCGGGACAACTGACACTGTTTTTTACTCTGGAACGAGAGCACCGAGTCCCCGTGAGACCCCCGGCACCCGGAAGACCACCCCGGGAGGAAGACTGCTACACTACAAAGACAGAGACATCCTGCTCCAGAGGACCAGGAAGGCAGGACCTTTAAGAGTGGCGAATGGAGAAGTAACCCTCCTTCCGGACTTTACAATTGAATTCCAAATTAGGAGATCTTCCTTCCTTGCGGTGAAGAGAGCGATGAGGGAAGAAGGAATCCAGTACTCGCTTCTCTTCTGGGCCAGATTGAAAGTGATGGTGGAGGACAAGACCACTTTCTTTCAAAACCCAGAGGAAGCATGGGAATGGTTGGAGGCCCGCGGAGGACAGAGAAAACTACGCAGGGGGCCGGGTGAGACCGATCCTCGGCCCTTGGGGGGGCCTGGCGGGGAGGCGGTGCCGGGCCCGCCCCGAACCGAACCATCGCAATCTCAAAAAGAACTGAGTAGGAAGGAGGCCCTGAGGGCGGCGGCAACCGTGGGCAAAGAGGCTTCCCCACCGGGGAGCGACGAGAGAGACTCAGACGGCACTACGGTGTCGTCGGCTGAGGGCTCCGGCTGCTTGGGGCGACTGCCGAGGGTGACCCCGCAGACAGCAGATGAACTGGGGTAAACAAACATACTGGCTGGCCCTGGGGCGGGGCACACTGAATGGATGTTGGGCCCCGACGGACATGGAACAACCCCTCGACCGGTTTCTCGTCCACTCAGTCAGACTGGTGAGAACTGTGCTTATTTGGTTGATTACGTTACTTGGTTTCACAGTTCACGCATGTAGCGATGCTCTAGGAAACCCACTTGACAACGAGCAAGGTAGAGAAACTACGCCGTAGATGGAGAGGGCAGGTGTTCGCCACTAGGTACTCCGCCTATTCCAGGGGAGCGTTGGTCTGGGTTCATGCTGGTGTACCCTTCGAAGCGATATCCACAGACATAGACCAGGAGGGTAGGTTTGTAGTGGTAGTGGGGAAACTCCATGAGATCCCAATAGTATTAGGGAGTATTTACACTCCCAACCAGGATCAGGCCCCCTTCCTGCAGCGCCTTTCAAGCCACCTTACTCGCCAGCAACATGGGGAACTTATTGGGGGGGAGACTTTAATAGCATCCTGGACGTAGACCTGGACCGCTCCTCCCCCCTACTGCCGGGCGCAGTGACGCATAAAATAGCAAAAAAATTAAGAGAGTGGGTGCATGGGAACTGGTTGACGTCTGGAGCGAACAACACCCTCATGATGAAGACTATTCTTATTACTCAGGCCTCCATTGGGTACATACTAGGATAGACAGGGTGGTGTGCACTCCCGGCCTAGCGGGGGGTGTGACCAACTCTGAGTACGTGGGGCGCACTATATCGGATCATAACCCATTGCTACTAACATGGAGGGGGACTGAGGACAGGCCCCCCCATACCACTGTGGAGAATGTCCCCGGCAAAACTGGATGACCAGGCATTCAGAGGGGCGCTCCGCTCCTACTTGACCGATCACATCAACATTAACAAGGGGTCAGCCTCCTCCAGACATATAGAATGGGAAACACTTAAAGTGGCGACGGGAGGTTATAGTATAGGACAGACAATCGGGATAAGGTGCACATTAGAGCGGGAACTGATTACGCTAGAGAAAACTATACACGAGGGGGAAAAAAGCGGACATAGTGGAACACCGGAGTGAGAGGAGTACGAGCAGGCGAGAAAATCCCACTCACAGGTGGAAGAACAACTCCGCTGCCATTGCATGCAGAGACACTTAGCCTCAGTACAGGCTGAGGAGGGCAGATCTGGTAGGATGCTGGCGTGGCTGGTGAGACCCGGAGGGACACCCATAGTGAGTGTACATGATATGAAAGGCGAACACAGAATTAGACCAGGCCCCATAAATGATGCTTTTAAAGAATACTACACTTTCCTGTACAGGGTCCCGGGCGAACTTGATGAGGATCGCCTGGAGGGTTTCCTACAGCCGCACCCGCTGCCGACCCTGACCAGTGAGGATGGCGAGGGGCTAGGGGGACCAGTGACAACGGAGGAAGTACTGGAGGCCATCTCGCAGCTGGCCCCAGGGAAAACACCCAGCACTGATGGTCTGCCAATGGACTTTTATAAGAGGTACTCGAGGCTACTGGCCCCCTAGCTGGTGGACCTTTACTCTGAGGCATTACACTGTGGCTTGCTCCCAGACTCGCTCAGAGAAGCACTAGTGGTTCCTCTGCCCAAGTTGAAATCGGGTGAAGCGTCTGTCACCGATTTCCGACCACTCTCAATGTTGAACAGTGATTTCAAAATTCTTAGTAAGATACTGGCCAACCGCCTGCTTCAACATACATCCACACTAGTACACGCGGATCAAAATGAGTTTGTCCCGAACCGTAGCACCTCTCTGAATCTTAGACGCCTCTTCACTATTCTAAAAATGGCAAGTGCGGAGAAGCCCCCAACCGGGATGCTACTTGCAATAGACTTCGAGAAAGCCTTTGATTCGATCCGCTGGGACTACCTGAGGACAGTGATGCTAAGGATGGGCTTGGGGGCCGGATGGGTTAAGTGGGTGGATCTTCTCTACGCAGCCCGCTAGCGAGAGTGAGGACGGGCAGAACAATCTCAAACCCCTACCCCATATACAGCGGCACTAGGCAGGGATGCCCGCTGTCGCCGCTATTACTTGCCCTGGCCATTGAATCTTTAGCAGCTCACCTGCAAATGGAGGGGGTGGTATGGGGACGCACCGAGCATATCATTTCACTCTATGCCGACGATATCCTAATCTACCTCAGAAACGGGGAGCCTGGGCTCGCATGGGCCTTACAGGCTCTAGATCATTTTGGAGGTCTTTCAGGCTTAGGCCTCAATAGGGGTAAGACTTTCGTCTTCCCGATGTCAGCGGGCTACAATCAGCCCCCTAAGTTCCCGGAGGCTGTGGTATGGTCACCAAATACTTTTAAGTACCTGGGTATACAGATATTTCACGACCTGAGGGACTTACAAGATGGGCATATCGGCAGAGCGCTCGGCTCCCTTCGAGCCTCCGTTGGGTTCTGGCGGTCACTAAAACTATCCATAATGGCCTATTAGGCCTGAAAACAGGATTAGCAATTGGGAAGGTAAAGGAGCGCTTCCTGGGTCTTGCCCTAGTGCTATTTAGGAGACTAATCGCTTTGGGCTGGAAGTCACCCAGACGCCCTGCCTTGACTGAATGGAGACGAGACGTATCGAGATGGGCTGGGGCTGAACTACAGGTCCTGAAGGGTGAAGAAGCGAGGGGCCTGCGCCAGACACCCATTGCCCCGGCATGGGAGGAGGTGCTGACGGAGTGGGGGCGTGTAGTGATGGAAGAAGGAAGTGAAGGAAGTGACGTGGAGGAAACAAACTGACACATTAGTTAGGAAGAAGAGACATTGGGAGAACGGAACCTAATGCCATATCACATAGCACTGATAACGTTACACAAGACTAGGAGGTCACCAAGAGGCAGACAGGAGTTGTAGAACACAGAAGGGGATAAATAGAGTGAAGCTGGAGAGTAGCAAGGTGTCAACTAGGTGACCCCGCACACACAAAAGGATTGTCAAGGTCCAGGTGAAGGACCAGGCCACCTCATCGGAACTATTGTACCACGACACCCCTCAACAAATAGACTTGTAAGAAGCCGAGGCACCATCATGTTAATGTTGTTTGATATTCGATTAGGACTGTTATGTAGGGAAATGAATGGAAAGGTGTGTGACAGAAGCCATCATGTTAGACTACACTTACACATGCAACTTTTGTACTAACACTGTTAAGATATAGTAAGTTAAATATCAGCTTTAAGAATACGTACAGGGGAAATGATTACTAACACCCATGAGCGTGATTAACGTTTGTCAATGCCTAAAATGACTTAATTTGTACAACAGCAAAATGTTAATAATTTTTTTTTTTTTAAAAAGACAAGCAGAGGCAGTATATGTTTCAATAAGGTTTTAATGAAGGAACTGCATCTTAGACAATAAAGCATGCACTGCAATAACCAGGTCGATAAAGCTTGACAGGATTACCATTATGACAAGGAGAGTAAAGCATAGAAATAACACTCCCATATTGCCACTAGAGTCAATGGACTAATTCCTACCTAGGCTATATTAGAGCACAGCGTGTTAAGCTCTAGTTCTGCCCTTCAGGTTACCCTGGAAAGACATCATCCCCCATACCGGAGTATGGCCTGAAGTCTGCATAAGCAGCTGTAGCGAAGCAATCAGCATGCAGTCGTGGTCATCCGGCTGGAATCTCCCTCTAACGTGTATGGGACAAGGAAGTGTTTTTATAATAAAACAGCTGATGTTCTGAGAAATTGTCCCTACGTAAGGATGTGTATGTTTCTATGAATACCAGAGACAAAATGTTACCACATTTACCGGCAACCTATCTTACTGTAGCCTTGGGAGAAGCACAGAGTGAAAGAAATATCTTGTTTAAGAACACAGTGTTGGCCTAGGCAAAGAACAGCTAGATAGAGAAAAATAAAACAAGACCGCAAATGTGACTATTGCTAAAATAATAAACAAAACTGAATAAAATATATCTAGGTTAAAGTGCACATGGGCAGGCCTAGTTTGCTAAAATACAGGGAGTGCAGAATTATTAGGCAAGTTGTATTTTTGAGGATTAATTTTATTATTGAACAACAACCATGTTCTCAATGAACCCAAAAAACTCATTAATATCAAAGCTGAATATTTTTGGAAGTAGTTTTTAGTTTGTTTTTAGTTTTAGCTATGTTAGGGGGATATCTGTGTGTGCAGGTGACTATTACTGTGCATAATTATTAGGCAACTTAACAAAAAAAAAATATATACCCATTTCAATTATTTATTATTACCAGTGAAACCAATATAACATCTCAACATTCACAAATATACATTTCTGACATTCAAAAACAAAACAAAAACAAATCAGTGACCAATATAGCCACCTTTCTTTGCAAGGACACTCAAAAGCCTGCCATCCATGGATTCTGTCAGTGTTTTGATCTGTTCACCATCAACATTGCGTGCAGCAGCAACCACAGCCTCCCAGACACTGTTCAGAGAGGTGTACTGTTTTCCCTCCTTGTAAATCTCACATTTGATGATGGACCACAGGTTCTCAATGGGGTTCAGATCAGGTGAACAAGGAGGCCATGTCATTAGATTTCCTTCTTTTATACCCTTTCTTGCCAGCCACGCTGTGGAGTACTTGGACGCGTGTGATGGAGCATTGTCCTGCATGAAAATCATGTTTTTCTTGAAGGATGCAGACTTCTTCCTGTACCACTGCTTGAAGAAGGTGTCTTCCAGGAACTGGCAGTAGGACTGGGAGTTGAGCTTGACTCCATCCTCAACCCGAAAAGGCCCCACAAGCTCATCTTTGATGATACCAGCCCAAACCAGTACTCCACCTCCACCTTGCTGGCGTCTGAGTCGGACTGGAGCTCTCTGCCCTTTACCAATCCAGCCACGGGCCCATCCATCTGGCCCATCAAGACTCACTCTCATTTCATCAGTCCATAAAACCTTAGAAAAATCAGTCTTGAGATATTTATTGGCCCAGTCTTGACGTTTCAGCTTGTGTGTCTTGTTCAGTGGTGGTCGTCTTTCAGCCTTTCTTACCTTGGCCATGTCTCTGAGTATTGCACACCTTGTGCTTTTGGGCACTCCAGTGATGTTGCAGCTCTGAAATATGGCCAAACTGGTGGCAAGTGGCATCGTGGCAGCTGCACGCTTGACTTTTCTCAGTTCATGGGCAGTTATTTTGCGCCTTGGTTTTTCCACACGCTTCTTGCGACCCTGTTGACTATTTTGAATGAAACGCTTGATTGTTCGATGATCACGCTTCAGAAGCTTTGCAATTTTAAGAGTGCTGCATCCCTCTGCAAGATATCTCACTATTTTTGACTTTTCGGAGCCTGTCAAGTCCTTCTTTTGACCCATTTTGCCAAAGGAAAGGAAGTTGCCTAATAATTATGCACACCTGATATAGGGTGTTGATGTCATTAGACCACACCCCTTCTCATTACAGAGATGCACATCACCTAATAGGCTTAATTGGTAGTAGGCTTTCGAGCCTATACAGCTTGGAGTAAGACAACATGCATAAAGAGGATGATGTGGTCAAAATACTCATTTGCCTAATAATTCTGCACTCCCTGTAATGTGCTTGGAGCTATAACTAAAATGGCTACACAACAAGAGCTACTGAAAGACAATATGACCAGGATTCAGCGAATCTGCATTTACCAGATTTGCCAATTACCAGAGGACCTAGATGCTTCTATATCTGGTACAGTCATGTGTTCTCTATGAGTTTGGAAGCCTTTCTGAGGTTAATCCATGAATGATTCAGTCTCTTCAAAATCCACAATATATTTATGGAGGACAGTGGGGCACTGCATGTAACCACTCATTTACAACAGAGAATGTTTGTAACTTCAAGTTCCAGCTATATTTTGGGGAAATCAGCATAGCTGGAACTTTGTCACAAGGGAGTGGGATACAATGGTAGTGCCTGAGAATGTTTTTTTTAAACATTTGAAAAGTAAAGAAGTTTTTTATGAATACCATAATCTGAAAGCGCTGCAGAGTGGGGCCTCCAGTATGTCTTATTTTTCTTCTTGTAGCATTCTGTCTTCCAGTGGTGTAGATAATTTCTAGCAGTAGGATAGGGCCCCTGAGTGTACTATCTTGTGTGTTAAGCAAACAATCTTGAAATTGATAGTTGCTTCTGGAAGTAAATTGTGGACTTGGTTTAGGATCGGGTGTTGGGAGAAATCGGGTGGTTGGTTGAGCGTGTTGAAACCCTACTCAAGCAACAACCACATTCCTTGTCAGGGTGAACCACAAAAAGTCACAAAATTAACCTGTGCTTAATCCTCTGGTGGCTTGGCACAAAAGCATTCAGGTCTAACTCAGAGGCAGTGTTTGAAGTATTTATGCAGCACACAAACAGTAATAAGTTGAAAACACAACACAAGAAGAATCCCACATCAATTTAGAAACATAGAATAAACGTAATAAATGAAATTAGACCAAAACTACAAAAATCCAACCAATAGGACCAGAGATATGCAGTTTTAAAGTTTAGTTATGAATAGAGACCAAAAGCACAAACCACCACTTGCAGTTAATTAGTTGTGCTAGACCAGAGGAAAAACACAAGTTCAGGCATAACGCAATGGACTGAAGGTTGGATAGCCCTGCTGAAAAAGTTACCTTTTTAAAGTCCGGCGTGAAGAGTTCACCTCATGATGGAGGAGGAGCAGAGAGAGCGTCTTGGATAGTCGTTGCTGTAGCGTGAAGATTCTATCAGGTGTTGCTGATGGTTGTTGCTGGAGATTTACATTGGTCACTTTGGGCTGTTAATACTGTAGCAAGAAGTGCACATCTCACGTTGTCCGTCATCTCTGACGATCTATGTAGCATGAAGAGTCAAGTCCACCAGAGATTCGTGTTGGCGGTCATGGCTGGCAGTGAGATCTTGGCATGAATAAGCCTGTTCGTGGCCACAAAGAATCCTAAGCTTCAGGATTTCTCCTTTTCTTCACCAGAGGAGCTCAACTGATGCCAGCCAAGGGTCCAAGACCATGGGAGGCACCACTTGGAGATCAAGAACTCACTCCAGTAGAGACCAGCAGGGCTCAGGCAGGCCCATTTGCAGGTCCTGGCAGGTCCAGTGCAACAGGTCAGCTGGGCATGTGCAGGAAGGCGTCTGGAGTTTGTTGTGTCCCTGTATGTCAGAACAGGAGGTGAGCCACCTGACCCTTGCAGTTAGTGTGCCTGGGATGAATGGAGCAGATTCAGTATTCCTTCTCAGAGGGCAGGGCAGGCCTCAAGCAGCAGGGCAGTCAGATGGCACCAGGGCAGTCCTTCTTCTGTAGTATCCACATGGCCAAAGGTGTACTGATGAGTGGGTTGACAGGTCCTATTTTTATACCCGGTGCCAGCTTTGAAGTGGGAGAAACTTCTGGACTCCCTTCCCCCCACACACACATGATACTGGAATTTCTCCCTTCCTAATCTGGTCCCAGGATGTTTGGAGTAACAAAAGGCTACTGTGAAGATATTTTTGAATGGGCTGAGGCACCTCATTTGAAATGTAAGTTGTGCAGTGCACAGCTCCACATCTCCGATCCTGCCAGCACCTAGTCCTCCTATGTGTCACTGTCTGTGACAAATACACAAAGGCCAACTACACCTAGTCATGTGACCCAGGATACAGGCGGCCAAAAGGTTAGGACAAGAAAATGTAAACTTTCTTAAAATGGCATTTTCAGAGTTGTGACTTAAAATCCAACTTTAGCATTAAAGATTATATTAAATAGTTCTTCTGAGTGCAAGCATGACATTCCTACCTGCCCCCAATAAAATGTTATCACTTATTATTTGTAATAAGGTTAACCCGGTGTTATCTTATGGCAAGGATAGGCTTTGCAGTAGTAAAAAAAAAAGAATTTAAGAATATTTCACTACAAGGACATGTAAAACTTAAAAGCGCATGCCCAACTTTTTAAATACACTGCAGCCTCCCCTAAGGGCTGTTTAGAACCTACCCTGAGGGTGACTTATATGTATTAAAAAGGAAGGCTAGGCATGGCAAAAGGTTTATTTTACCAGGTCAAAATGGCACACAGGCTGCAATGGCAGGCCTAAGACATGTTTTAAAAGTGTTACTTAAGTGGGCGGTACAATAAGTGCTGCAGGCTCACTAGTAGCATTTATTTTACAAGCTGTAGTTACATGTAGTCCCACTTTCCTAGGGAAAATGTGCCAGTGGAGTGTTAGCCAGTTTTACTATGTCAAAAGGAGTGAATACAAGCACTTTAACACTAGTTAGCAATGATAAAGTACACAGAGTCCTACCACCCACAAAAACTAATTTCAGCAAAACAGGAGAGGAGAAGGCAAAACATTTGGGGGAAGACCACCCTAAGGCTGTCAGGTCTAACAGGTTATGTGCTCTGATTTCTTTGCATTCGCCGTCAGCTGACGTCAGCTCATAATGTGGCCTTTAGGGTTAAACAGGGGTTATGTAATCTGATCTCTTAGCATTCGCTACCAGCTTGCGTCAGTTCATAAAGTAGCCTTTAGGGGCAAGATTATCGAGTAAGTTAACTCTTATGTTGTATTTTACATTTTATGTGCTTATTGTTCTCTAATCTTTCTAGGTTTGATTACTTGTATCACACATTGTTTCTGGTTTTATTTGCCTTATATGTGAAGGGTTAGAATGTGTGATATTGAACTTTCTTTCTTGTTTTTTTTCCTTTCCTTGCACTTCCTATACTGTATTCACTTTATTTGGAAATATAAAGCGCTCAATAAATTTGAAAAGTTGGAGTCCCTAGGGGTTCATATTGTGGTATTTGGGGGAACTGCATGAAAAGCTGCCCCCCAGTCTTTTTTTACATTGCTGCCTTGCTATTATTAAATACTCCTTACCTTTCAAAGGAAGTTATTTTGTTTCTAAGCCACAGGTACTTTCTTTGATCACATATCCAATTGCCTAATATTAACTCGACCTAATTGTTTTGCTTGTTGGCTGTAATGCTTTTGATTTTTGATAGATGGTTTGATGCCTTCTGGATACCATGTTTTCCTCTTCTACCTATTATTCCTAGTTGATGGCAAAAATATATTTTCTTCATGGACTCAAACAAAAGCAAAACATTACTGTTATCAAGTTCATCTTTCCAGGTGGTACTTGTCCTGGTCATCTAATGTGCCAACTTTGTCAATGTTATTCTCATTTACCTACAATTATTACTGGCCACTTCTAAAAGCAACTCTACGTCTGTCTGTTACGTTCATATTTGGAATAAGAACATTTGATCAAATAACTACTTCGTTAAAATGTACAGTCACTGCCCATAATGTTTTCAATTAAAAATGACCTGCTTTACTTCCAAAGTCTAAGATCAAAAGAAGCTAGTATATCTTTCTAGCCATCCAATTAAGTCAGACAGTTCAAGAGTTCCAAGAGCAAAATACACAATAAGTGAAAAAACGGACTTGTATTTCTCTTTCCACTGAGATACCGACCCAGCACTTGCCTTTGAACTCCCACAAGAATCAAAATCTTCCCTTATCACCTGCTTAATGATGTTTTCTCCATTCCTAATTATCAGAAAAACACTTCTTGCATTCTCCTGCTACCGTTTTACTATCTTCTGAAAATTGTGTACGCTGATTCAAACAAAGTGAAAATTGGTTAGTTTCATGTTAGGTTTTTATGTATAAGTATAAAGTGGTAACATCATCTAGTTGAAGATAAAGGAAGAAGGCAGCTTAAAGCAGCCAGCACCAGGAACATTACTCAGCCCTGATCTTCCCCAGTACCTAACTGCCCAATATTCTCTAATTGCCCCAGTTGGACTCTCCATTGCAGCAGAACAGTGTAACAGTTGTGACCTCCACATTCTTACACACTGCATGGATTCAAGGACTAATCTGAGCCTCCACACATTGGATAAAATTACACATTACTACATGCATCCTCCCTTTAAAACCTACTCAGGTCTGATCCTATAGTACTGTACTTATACTTTGAATATAAATACATACACGCTCAATCAGTACTACACCTGTGTAAATTCTCCCTAGTAGGACATTAACACAAAGTTCACTGGTGTGTTTAAAAGGAAGTTTAATATCTCCCTATTATCAGTTTACTGATATTTTCCTCTCATCTAATTGTCAGCATGGAATTTGCTGTATTCTCACGCTACAGTTCTAGACCTTTCTCTAAACCGTCTGTCTCCATACTTGCCTCTCCATGTACGTGTTTCCTATATATGTTTTTTCTAGGCACATGTTCTCCGGACCCAATACTCATCTGTTCAATATTTAATGCTCCGATAAATGTTTAGGATGGATAAACCGAACGCATAAGTACAAGTAAAATAATGCTAGTAACCCGGTGACCTAGACTAAGGAATTTACTGAACATCTTTAAGGCTGCCTTCAACAACAAAGACCATGCGTACCCTTTGATCTGAATACACATCTTCCTGTTAAGCTTATGAGCTGGTCATCCAACAGTCATCTGATTTCACTGATGGAACATTAAACTGCAGCTGTCAAATGCATTTTCGTATAACAAAATTGTGTTAATCACTTTCCCTAACATGGCAAGTGAAATCTTATTTAAAAAGTGTTGTTGGAGCATAAGATGATCTAATATGCAGATTATCTTTCCTATACAGTGTTCTCCAGAAAGCTCACTACCTGCAGTGATCCAGCTGCTTGTGGAAGTTGAATCAGTGAAAGGATATAAGATAAACTTTAAAAATTCTGAAATTCTGTACGTTTCAAAAGACAGTGAAACAATCGTGGGCCTTGAGGCTTTGCTTGTTTTTACGGTTGAAGAGATATATTAAAAACTTGGGAATTAAAATTACTCTTATAAAACAGGAACTTTTTCAAGCCAGCTATTATCCGCTGGTAGACTCAATAAATAAAGACTTGGTGAGATGATCTCCACTCTGTATTTCCTGGCTGGGAAGGATAAATGTCATAAAAATGAAAGTCCTACCCAAGTTTCCTTAACTTTTTCAGTCACTTCCCATTCCCGTGAATAAAACTTTCCTAGAGCAAGTACAAAAGCACTTAACACAATTCATCTGTAATAAAGCTAAACCGAGACTTGCTATGCACTTATTATAAAAACCTAAATTGCAGGTTGTATGACACTTTCAGGCCTATTGAAGCAGCTCATTTTAAGGTGATTATGCAGTGGTCTAGAGAAGAATCAAACTCACCATGGGTCCTCACAGAACATGCAGTTACAGAATAGGCCATCATGTGATATTATTTGGCTGGGTTTAGGGTACAGACTGCTAAATGTATATGTTAGCACAGCATTGGCTACAATGCTCAATATATAGGAGAACGTGGTCACACGTGGAGAGATAACATTCCTTTCCCCATACTCCTCAACTCATTTTAATCCCGCCTTCACTTTAGCATTGGATAAGGATAAACTTTGTTGAGCGGAGGATGTAGGATTATACCTGGCATGTTTAAACACCGGGCAGTTAAACCCTTTAAATAGTATGAAAGAGTTTTTGGCTCAGACGAAAAATAAATATTGCGTTATTAATACCCACATAAGATATTGGCAGCAACTGGAGACCAGACCCAATTTCCAATTGTGTTGCCTGAAGAACAAGGAATAAAAGAGGAATTTTAATGGTTAAACATGACTATCGGGAGCAGACCTGGAACCCAGGTGGGCTTATATGACAACTTAGGAATAGGAACTTCATAGAGAAATCACATTAAAACATTGAAATATCCTTAGGATCCATGGGTTTAGTACTTAGAGTGTTAGTGGAAGCATACCATGTTTAAAGAATCAATAGTGTGGAGGTGGAGGCTTACTGGCCTACCCCTGTATTAGCACTCCTTCTGTGTGCTTGCCCAGTCTTAACATCCTGAGTTTATGCTGAGCTTGTTTGTGCATGTACCCAATGTAGCACATGCATGATGTGTGCAAGGGAGCCAGAGTAATGTAGGCCAGTTGGATCCACATTGGGTATCCCTCGCCTGGCCTTGCACATGAGGAGAGACATTCTCCTGGAGATCAGTGGATATCACCTTAAGTATGGGTTTCCTGCTGGACAAGTTGTGTCCCGCCATGAAGTTCCTTAATGCCTATCTATCTGCTAATACAGGGAAGTAGTCTGCCTTGTCCTGCTGAAGGAGACTGTCCAGAAGAATAGCAAGGGACAGCCTATCCCCAGTGGCCGTGGAACTACTTTACTACAACTGTGGTTTGCCAAAGGCCCAGTTGGGTAGCAACTACTGACTGCCAAAGACCCAATCGGGGTTGCAACTACTGATTGATGAAGGCACGATCATGGTGGCAACTACTAATAGCTGACAGCCTATTGGGGGCTGCGACTGCTGAAGTTTCGATGGCCCAGCCTGGGCTGAATCTGCCGACTTGATGAAGACCACTCCTTGAATACATCAACCTGCATTTGGTCTGGATTGCACTGCTGCTGGACTGCAAATTGCCAGGGTTCTAACATCACCTTTTGTGGCTGGACCTCCACCATCCAGGCAGTCATGTCTGGGGCTTCTAGTGACCTTGTGAGACACCAGTGCATCAACAGCTAAATAATGTTTCGGCAGGCACAGTGACAGATGTGGTCCATGCCTAGTCCCGCAGCCAGAGACCTAAAAGACCTATTAGTCCTTCTCAGCTGCTCCTGAGCATTGGGGAACCCACTGGACAGCCAGACAGACATCTGCTGTGAGCACTGCTGAAAATCTAACCGTGGGCAAGAAGCAGAGTTCCCCTTATCAACTATGGGTGGTAGAGACTACACTTGAACTACCTTCATGCTACTTCTGTTTGCCTTGATGAAAAAAGGGGAAGCCCTGGGAGGGAAGGAGAGGACAGGCAGGGTGTAGGACCCACGAGAGGTAGTTAGATACACTCATTTTGTAAACAACCATTAGAGTGTGAAGTATTAAGTATACACATTTTTCCAGAAAATATCTGCCTCATGATTGTATTATTGTCTCCTTCTGGTATACAGTACCTCACTTTTCAAAATGGCGAATGCAGATATTCTATAGAAACTGAAATAAATTAATTGTATTTCACTGGGAACAAACACTACCACAGAGGGTGGATTCAGAGTGCCTGCACACAGTGAATGTTTACAAATGTAAAAACATGATAATTACTGTATGTGTCAAGATGAATCTTATTAGGCGATATAAAGCACCTGAACTATAGATTGTCTTTTAGGAATCTACTTTTATGACTGTCCAATGTCAGTGCACACAGAGACAAGAATACATTTGTAGCATTCCTTTTTAAGAATGTAGTGGTGAATGCCATTTTTTGTCATATGTCTTTTTATAACTGTTCGATGTTCCTCAGCTAACAGTCAACAGTCACAAACTTTTAACAAACTTTACACCCTCCCCATGCATGTGTAGGTTTTGGTAATATACAAGTTTCTTAAATATATTAACTTAACATTGCTGCCTTCAAAACGCATATTTCATACATCAGAATCAAGCAGTCCCATTGCTGTCCACCAGTTGGACACAATGGGGGTCATTATGACTTTGGCGGACGGAGAAGCCCATCTGCCAAAGTCCCGATGGACTGGTTGCCGCCAGTGCGGCTGCCTTCCTGTAGGCCCCATTAAGAGTTTCCCACTGGGTCAGCAGGCGGAAACACCGTTTCCGCCCGCTGGCCCAGCGGGAAACATCCTACAACATTAACGCAGGCTCATAATTGAGCTGGTGGCAATGCTGTAGTGCATAGGGTGCAGCACCCTTGAACATTGCGACGGGCTGGATAGAGGGGCATCTGCACTGCCCAGGCCAAGTGCATGGGAGTGCAGGGGCCCTAGCCCCCTGCACCCTGTCTCTGCCAGCAGTAACTTGGTGGTGCTACCGCCATGTAACCGCTGGCAGAGAAGGGACTCATAATCCCCGGGGCAGCGATGCCCTGGCGAAATAGGACCACCAGCACTGCCAGTCCCTCCTGTGGAGGAATACTGGCACTGGCAGTCCGACTGTGGCACTATTGCTGTCGAATCGCCACATTGGCTGGGGTCTGACCGCCACCTCGACCCTGTCAGTCTCAAGACTGCCAGATTTGTAATGACCCCCAAAGTGTGCGGTACTTCACTGTTCAACATCTCAAGCAGTGGTCCCCATTTGCTCTTAAAGTCAAGTCCTGTGTCTTCCCGTGTATGTGCAAAATGTTCCAGAGCCAGCTATGCCTACAGTCCGTGGTACAATTCTGCAACTGGGGATGTCTTTTTCTCTTTCTATTTAATAGCCTTAACTAATTGCGCCCCCCCCCCCCCACGCATTGCATAACCGAATACCATTGTTGTCTTCTCCTGCATTTGTGCCCTAGAGTCCTCAGGCCAAGAATTAAAACTGCCAGGGGTAACCTAGCATGTGATGAAAAATTCGGCCAATCTCTTTGTAAGATAGCTTTACTAATGGACAATCCAACCATAGGTGGGGAGCCTACCTCGTGAACTGCATCCCATCTAGCATCCCTGGCTATTATTTGGATAAATGTTTTTTAAGCTTACTGAAGTGTAATACCAGTTGTACGTCACTTCGTAATGGATTTCATTTGTTATCTTTAATATTTATTGAAAAATTGGGAATGTGACTCCTTGCACCATGTGATGGAGGATCTCTGACATAATATTGGAAAAAACAATACAGTGGAACACAAATATTGTGTCAAAAATATTGATTACAAAATATTATTTTCCTATACTTCTGAAAGCAAGTACAAAAATATTGTGAAAAATATTGTTTTACACTAATATTGTTAAAAAATACAAAAATATTGTTTTTAATATATATACATATGTAGTTTAAAATAGTAAATCATAAATATTTTGGTAGATAACTTTAATATACAGTAAATTAAATATATCTGAATGACATTTAAAACTATATATAAATACTTATATAAACACACATATAAATATGTGTGTACAGTTATATATATATACATATATATATATATAATGTAACACTATTAAAAGTATATATTTTGCAATAAATTAAGTTTTTACTTTTTAGATACATAAAAAATATTAACAAATCAACTGCAAAACATTACCTATATTATCAAAAAAATACATTTATATATATATATATTGTGTATATATATATATATATATATATATATATATATATATATATATACACACCAAATAATAATATATATTTTCACAATATTATGGGAAGTATTGAAGTCTGGGAATAATAGATGTTCTATTCCCACTGTAGTGTGTGCAACAGCAGGGAAAGCATTTGACTTCGGAGGGATTCAGTTTACTATTCCCAATCCACTCTGTGCAACATCAGGGAATGCATTGGACTTTGTAGTGGTTAAATTCACTATTCTCACTCCTGTCCGTGCAACAGAAGGGAAAGCGTTGGTCTTCGGAGGGGAGCAATTTACTATTCCCACTTCAGTCTGTGCAACATTAAGGAAATCACCTTGGACTTTGGAGGGATACCATTTACTACTCTCACTCCAGTCTGTGCAGCAGTAAAGAAAGAGTTGGACTTCAGAGGGGTTAAATGTACTATTACCGCTCAAGTCTCTGCAAAAGTAGAAAAAGCGTTGGATTTCGGAGGGGTAATATTTACTATTTCCACTCCAGTCTGTGCAGCAGTAGGGAAAGTACCTCACTTTAATCACATTACATATTTGAATAACCCTATTAATTTACAAAAAATATGTAGGAAAATTGGTGTAATAGTTGGCTAGGTTGGGGCCTTGTTGTGCAGTACCCTCGCATTTATCTCCTTCGGTCCAGTCAGAGTTATTTGCTCAACCCTCAGCTCAACCCTTTGGTAGCTATAGCACAGAGCAGCAAGACTCAGCAAAGGAACAAAATTGTAAAGAATTTAGCAACACCAAACAACGAAATAAGAAAGTCACCACACAAGAAAGAGACACAACTACAATTTATAAATAGTGCATATTTTTATGAATTCTTAGAGTCCTTGATGAGATGACTAAAATCCACCAGAGGTTTCCAGAGATATTAATTTTTAAAGCATTTTAATTTGAGCATCCAGTGCAAACAAGCATTGGCAAGCCACAACTTTGCAAACTTTGTAAAACATTTGTAATACTTAGTTTGGTGGCTCTGCCCCGGGTTGGGCAACCAAATCCACTAGGATAGCGGTCTAGGGGATAGAATGAAAACTTTGGAGAGTTACCTGGCTAGCAGAGTGTCCTAGAAGCAAGTTCCAAAATGTACAGGCTTAAAAGTGCTCAAAGGATGCTCCTGATGCTGTGCTGTTCATTGGAGTGAAATCCAGTTGAGCGCTCTGTTCACGGGTGAGTGGGTCGACTCTGAACCCAGATCTTAGGGTCCCACTAAGTCCTTTACACAGGTTGCTGATGCAGACCTTTAGTTCCTGTAACACAGTGTTTCCGATGCTAACCTTTAGTGGGGGCTAATGTCCTTGTAGTCCTACAAATTAGGTCCAGAAAAGGTGCAGATTTTGGCTAGCTTGGATTCTTTTGTTGGTGTGCCCGGCAACTGGTAGCAGGGAAACTTCCAAAGTGGCTACCACTCTCGTTTTGGGCACTTTCTGCTGTGTGTCCCTGGAGCGTGTTCCAGGGAATCAGTCACCTGATCGTAGGAGCCTGTGCAGTGGATTGGGGCCGAGAATCAATGTTTCTCCAGGACAGGCATGCAGATCAGGGTCAAAACTCCACTAGCCCAGTGTGCAGCAGGTGCAGTAGCTCCAGCACCACAGCATTTCCTTGTACAATTGAAAAGGGTGCAGAGTGGTCTCCTCCTTGTCCTTGGTCCCAATGCACTGAGTACTAACTTCTAGGGTGCTGGGGGCACCCATTATATCTCAGTAAAGTGCCCAAGGGGACAACGTGGTCACTAGCCAATGACCTAGTAGATCCTCTCCGACCTGGTTACTCAGTTCCAGTAATGTGTGGCATCTGGCTATCCTAGAGTGCAGTGTGCACACCACAATTAACATGGCTGAGGTAACATGGCAGCACACCCATGGCAAACTGGTTTTAAACCCAGCTTTGCTCACTCTGGCCCTGGCTCTACCCTGTCTAGGGGAAACAAAGGGCTTCCTACTCTGGAATGCTGTCACAGCTGCCCTTCAAAGGTGGCATCACCCTTTGATGCCTGCCTTTTGGGCTAGCACCCTTTGCAGCCCATTCTGTAGGTTGGAGTTGCACCTCCAGTGCAGCAACAGCCTTTGTTCTCAGCCTGGAAGTTTGTAAAAGTGGCCAGCATTTAAGTGAGCATAAATATAGACTACACCATTGAGTCTCATTTGATGTCCCCTTCAATTTGATACCTTATGTGATAGGGTTAGGTAGCATCTGTCAGAAGTTAGATGCATTGAAGTGCCAATCGTTAACTCTGCAATTATCTTATAAGGCTACTCAACCATCCTCAGCAAACACTAACAGTTTATGGCTTTGCTGCATAGACTTATGAAAAATATATGTCTATCTTAATAAACAGCTTCTTGCCATAGGGCTACATAGGCCTTTCTTAGAGGAGACTTACATATATGGTTAAAGGGCCCACTTCTGTCTTCTTAAGGAATGCCCATATGTATTCCATACTGTGGGTTGTCAAAGGGGGTGTGGATCAGTTTGCCCCAAATCAAAACACATGTGATAATAAAAGGTTGGAAACCCACTTCTATATAAGATTTCGAACTTGCAATTTAGTTATAATGTGAGATTAATACTCTGAGTCTGAATGATAAATCCAAGTATGTTTATTGTTGCCCATTTGGCCTGAAGATCAAGGACACTTGTTGATGTCATTTTTGGATGAAGACTTATAGGTTTGTGACCGGACAGCCGACACGTGTTTCACCCCTAGTGGTAGATTCACCTGGGGCTTTTTCAAGGCTAGTGGAATTCATCAATAGGAACCCAAAAAGTGATCACACTTGTAGCCGCTGAGTGTAACGGGCTGAATCCCTTGTTGCTGTTGCGGTGTTCTAGTCCTTCGCCATTTTATATGAGTCAGAAAAAGCCCCAGGTGAATCCATATATTGAAGCTGTGACAGACGATTGGCATTGTTCTCCAATTGTGTTACCACAATTTTCTCTATGTCCAGTATTACTTGTTGTATGGAGCAGAAGGGTGTGAGAGAGAAGAACACAGTTTGCATACATGCCAGTGGTTCTTATAGGTTTTCACTAAGTTGAAATTTTGTTTTATGGAACTGACAGGCCTTGTTTGTTCTAAATGATTACAGAATATCTTTATTTTGTTATTCACTTTATTTTTAGTTCTGGTAGCATCTGAACAGGGTTAGGTAGCGTATAGGTATGACCTCATGTAGTAGGGGTAAAGCATCCTCTGCTTGCCAGGTTTCTGTGATTAAAAAGTATGTCTCGTCTTGAAAATTAAAGTATGTATGTGGATTATGCTGTTGCTGGTCTAACTTGCATTGATCTGGATGCGGAAAAGGTCCTTCTGGGACAATTGGACGGTTGGGTATTTCCTGGTGAATTGGGTGGGTTTAGTGCTCCTTCTTGTAGATACAACTATGAGGTTTGGCAAGCAGGAGCTCTGCTTGTATTGGGGTCTCGGGTTTTGAATCGTCAAGGGACAGGCAACCCATCCATTCATTGCTCTGTCTAGTATGGCAGCAGGCAGTGTGAATGAAAATGTGTAGTTGTTTCTTATGGTTGTTGCTCAGGTAATTTTTTGTGATTTGGCCAGTGACTGAGTAAAAATAAGGGAAAGCCGTTTACTTTGGCAGTTGCCTATGATCAGTCTTGCTCATGTTTCTGCAGAGGATATGTCAATAAAGGGGTGGTCGAGATTGATGGTGTCTCTTGCTGAAGAGACATCAAAGTTGAAGACATTTGGATTATTTAGGGAACAGATGATGGTTAAATGATGAACTATCAAGTATTCTGGCAATTGCTCTTGCTCTCATGGTTTCACTGGCCTGTATGGCAACAGAGTCCAACTTAATAGGCCTAGCCTCTGGTTCTTCCTGTCAAGCAATCAAGGAGGTAAAATTGGGATCTAACCTAGTTGGAATGGATAGGAGAGGGGACTTGTGTGGGGGTTGATTAATTATAGAGCGGGTGGTAGAATGATTAAGGCATTATAAGGAGTAGTCTTTGAGAAGGGCTGCAAGTTCAGTGAGGCAAATGAAGGAGTGAAGAATTAGATAGGGTGGTGTTGTAATGAAATGAAGGCGTCTTAGTAATATTAACAGGAGCTTTATTGCCAAGGTCATCACCAAGCTCAGCGGGCAGGCCCATCTACTTTTCACAGGATAAAGAGACAACATTTTATAGAAGGTAACAACAGATGAGGAAATGGCTGGGAAGGACTAATGCAGCTAAGTAAAAGGAAGAAGAGAGAAAGTTTGCATTTTAATAAGTGTATTTACAATTAGCAAAGCAGGTGGCTTATAGTAGATGAAGCGTGTGCTGGAAACTGAAGAGTGAAACGCATGTTGCAACCGGATCCATGTCCGTGTTACTGGAGTAGGGATATTTATGAATAGCATTTTGTTTGAAATGTAATAGAAGACAGAGTTGATAACTGAATGGGGGAAGTAAATGATTGATGATTAGTAGGTAAAAAGTAGGACACAGCAGTATGGAAGGGAGAAGAGAGGGTGAAATGCATAGGGAAGGTTAAATGATAAAGTAGGGTCTGGCTGCCCTGTATGAGTGGGTGGAGAGAAGGGAGGGCAAGTGAAAGTACAGACTACAACATATTCCTAGTTCCTGCTTGACTGTGTGAAAGTATGGTTACAAACACTTTCAGATATCTGGTTATTCTCTCCGAACAACAGATCCGATTTAGAGCATTTCACTCAAACCTTGGGTACTTTTTGATGCTACAGAGGGACAATTTGAATTAACCCTATTGTTTTACATTTACCCCTGTCCTATAATACAGTTTATCAAACACAAGCTTTAACTCCAAATGTAATTCCAATAAAGTTCACTCTCTCCAGTCAAAGGCAATATTAATGTTTACGGTAAGTTAAACACTCTGAATAAACAGTAGATAATGTTTGGAAACTCCTGAGTTCTTTTCGATGACACACTCTGATTAATCATGCAGATACGTTTGTGTTTTATGAGAATCTGTTAAAGCCCAACATTTTAGGAATGATACTCTTCCATCTGCAGGTGTACCACAGAGCTGAACTTCAATTTGACTTTGAACTACAATGAATTGATGAATATTATAACTATAATATGTACACAGGGCTCTCAAGAAAACAACTCATTACAGGGTCCAGCCACAAGCATTTCCTGGAATTTTAAATAAGTTTGTATTACAATCAGTCAATTGTTACAGCATTTGCATCATATGGAGCAACAATTCACTGGTAGTCCTTTGCACTGTGCACAAGTTATGCAAAAGGACCAGTGATACCTTGAGAAATTGGCTGCACCCTTCTCACCTTCAGATTCTGGTTCACTCCAGCCAATGACTCAGGTATCTTTACTTGGGCCGTGGTAGAAAATTTCCTGAGCAAGACCTTTGTCGACAGAACACACCAAAGATTCTGTAATTTTTTTAAACTGAAAAATGACTCTTTCGCCTCAGAGTTCTTGGACTCATCTCTTTAACACTCTGGAAAGGGGACATTGTCATATACTACAACTTGCTTCTCTCTTGGTGTTATCCTTTAATAAGTAGTTGAAACTTTACTCTGATTAGAAAAAAAGTGTATGTGTGTGTACACATACACCATTTGGGTTTCCTGTGACTCTAAGACAGAATGCTGTAGAAGATTAGCTGCTGTCAGGAGCAGATGGAGCTGACAGCGATGCTGAGGATACTTGCCAGAGATTCCCAGGCTAGGCTTTTTAAGGCAATATCCTTTCCCTTCTTCCCAGTGTTGTCCATATGGTGGACGATTTCTAGGCAGATGGTAATCTTGACAGAATGGTGTATTTGAAAATCTGTTCAGATGCAAAGGCAGCCCCTGCATTGTGGGAGTTGTACCCAACTCTCTAGTTGTTTCACTTGGAACTAATGTACCATTTAAACACTAGGCATTTCCAGACTCTTTAAGTGAATAGTGTTACTTGTTATGTAGAATATATATATTGGGTGAGAAAACAGTGCATTGGGTGACTGTCACTGACTGATGAGGTAGTCTTTACTCACATTAGGTTCCCCATCCCAGGCTCCGCATTTAAAACATGAACCTCAGGTAAGACCCACAGTGTATGTTTGAGGTGTACTCCTGCTTTGGTAAGACAACAGGTTTCTTGTCAACAGACAAGATAACACTAGGTTCATAATAGGGGTAAACTAGTATAACCTGTGCATGATGGCAGTGATAACGAATGATGTTTCCTCATAGTCATATTAGTGTATGTGGAAAGATGTCTATACATGGGATGTGGATAAATTGTAATTTAATGAAACATAGATCGACTCACACTAGGGACCCAAATGTTAAGACGAACCAGCACCTGTAAGTAGTCTGTTGGGAATGTAGGAAAACTCTTAGGATCTGGTTCACCATATCGCAAAAGCCTAATAAATCATGTGGCATTTTCCACTTGGTTACTAAAAAACATTTATACCATAACCAGTTACACACCAGAGAGCTCAACGGAGAATGCTTATTGGATATACAATAATGTCCTTGTTTGGGAGATGATGTGGCCTAGCAGCCAGAGCTGCCTACTTTGATGTCCCACTCTCTGCTCTTGGCTCAACAGCATGAGATTCTGGGCAAATCACTTATTCCCCCTGTGCCTAACAATGTGAAATGTAATTTGTGAACTGAATTTGTGCAATCCCAACTTGATGTACACAGTCTTGTAGATCGTTTTCCATTCCCCCAAGTAATGTGCAGTCCTCTGTTGCTTGGTAGCTACGTTTGCGCTAAAGTAATACCAGTACATACATACAATATAAGTAACACATTTTAAAAAGTACAAAATTATAAGCTTAGTCTTTGCCACTAGGTTCAAGGTCTGTATGTTACAAAGGTTCTCCAAACCAGAAGACCATTCACTGCTGCAGAAGATACGTCAGTACACCTCTTAGCTGAGGTTTGGTGAAAAAACAGAAAGCTTTGAATTACCTGGGACTTGACAAGAAGCCAAATGCATTGAACTTTGATTTGGCTATTTGCATGTAATGGGGCCAATGAGGAGTGTCTGGGGCTTGTTTCTTCTGCATGACACATACACATTTTTTCCATTCTCTGCTGAATAAGAGAGGCAGGGTTGAGTCATACCTCACACATGATTGACTTAGAGTAGTACCGGCTCTTTGCATGGACATTTCACTTCTGAACGTAAGCAAAGATGAGAAAAGTTGGATTACCTTATTGGGTGGGATGCCTTTGGAAGTTTTCACCATCTCAATAGAAAACAAAGATCTGAAAGGAGAACTGATTTTTCTGACAGGAAACCTATTTATTAACTGGTCCCCTGTCACCCTCAACTGTTTTTCAGCAATCTTTTTCTAGAAGGTAGTAAATATTTGTTTTACTACATCCTAAAATTGAGAGAACACGTGTATCCATGTATCCAAACTGAGGAAGCTTTGAAGCTGTTCCCGACAGCTTTTGGGCAAGCAGGGAACCAGGTTAATATTCGTTAAGTGTTTTTAATGATAACAGCTTTGGCTGAATGTGCGTTATCTTCCTAGTGGTACATATTTGTGGATGTGTAAGGTTGATACATGTGTGTGCTTCACTGCTCATAATCCATCTCTATAATCCGGAATGTGATCCTGTTATAGTTGATAGAAACAGAATCCTGTGCAGCACTTTCTACATTATTAGTGCAAATCGTCTTTCTGATGTCCCTGTTACCTGCTCTAGTCAGCTAAATTATATTTAACGTTGTGGTGTGTCTGATCTAAATAGGAAGGAGCTACCTATTATAAGAAGATGGGCCTGGGCCCACTGCCTCAAGCTCTCTTCAACGGCGTGCCCCTCAGCAGCGACGAGATGGATGTTGAAGAGTTAGAGACAGTTATTCTCCAGAAGATCATGGATGCCACTGGCTTTTTCCAGCGGGCTGTTTTTATGGTAAGCTTAATATTTTCACAATATTCAAACTAGATCCAGTGACTGAATGGTTTAATGTTTTCCCTCACACCATTTACACCAGTATCTCCTCATCTTTCTCATGTAATGCGTATGTCTTTCTGGCTTCATGGTCTAACTGAAAAGTTGAAATATATTTACAGTGCAATTTGAAGGCATCTGCCCATTTACAGAAACTCAGAGACCTGTTCGACTGGTGTGTTTGTTGTATGTAACCTGGGCCTGTCGGGCAAATATACAATTTATACACGATTTAAGAAAGGTCATGCTCAGAAAAGTAGCCAGGCAACTGATATAAGGAATCTTTGCAGTGCGTACTAATTGAACTGAAAGTTGAATGCACAGTAATACTTTTCTAAAGTTGTACCTCAAAACCCTAAAATAATCACTTCAGCAATCAACACTACACCCGAATATGCAGGTGCTTAGTTGGCTGTCTCCTGCAACAGCAGTCCTACTGATACAAATGGGGTGCTGCACCTGGTGCTCCCTGGCCCTTGTTGAAGAATAGAAATCCTGTGTACTAAAACGCTCAACATGGTCAACATGAGATTGTCACTGTGCCACGTGTCTCACATCTACTGGAGACATGTTTGAACTAACGTTTCGTTAAATTTAACCCTTTGAAGTTGATGTAAAGTGCCATGTATGTTGATGGTGTTGAGATTAGATTACATATATGTATGTGTGTGAGTGCGCCGCTTCTAGTACTTGTAAACAACACTTCAGTGTGTGCTTTGTAGATGTAGGAAAGGACAACCATATTCTCATCTTAATCAGTTTAAGTGACAGATCTCCTCATCTCTAAATCATAAACAGATAATGAAAAGATAACTTTTGTCTGGATACAAATTGTAAGGAAATACCTTCTTGGCATGGTTACCCCTTAACCTTTTGCCTTTGCTGATGCTGTTATGATTGAAAGTGTGCTGGGACCCTGCTAACCAGGCCCCAGCACCAGTGTTCTTTCCCTAAACTGTATCTTTGTCTCCACAATTGGAACAACCCTGGCACTCGGGTAAGTCCCTTGTAACTGGTACCCCTGGTACCAAGGGCCCTGATGCCAGGGAAGGTCTCTAAGGGCTGCAGCATGTCTTATGCCACCCTGGAGACCCCTCACACAGCACATGCACACTGTCTCACAGCTTGTATGTGCTGGTGGGGAGAAAATGACTAAGTCGACATGCCATGCCAGCCTCACACTGCCTGTGGTATAGGTAAGTCACCCCTCTAGCAGGCCTTTCAGCGCTAAGGCAGGGTGCACTATACCACAGGTGAGGGCATTTGTGCATGATCACTATGCCCCAACAGTGTCTAAACAAAACCTTAGACATTGTAAGTGCAGGGTAGCCGTAAGAGTATATGGTCTGGGAGTTTGTCAAACCCTAACTCCACAGTTCCATAATGGCTACACTGAAAACTGGGAAGTTTGGTATCAAACCTCTCAGCACAATAAATGCACACTGATGCCAGTGTGCAATTTATTGTAACATACACCCAGAGGGCATCTTAAAGATGCCCTGTGAATACCTACCGGACTTCTAGTGTAGGCTCACCAGTTTCTGCCAGCCTGCCACACACCAGACATGTTGCTGGCCACATGGGGAGAGTGCCTTTGTCACTCTGTGGCCAGGAACAAAGCCTGTACTGGGTGGAGGTGCTTCTCACCTCCCCCTGCAGGATCTGAAACACCTGGCGGTGAGCCTCAAAGGCTCACCCCTTTTTTTTACAGCATCCCAGGGCATCCCAGCTAATGGAGATGCCCGCCCCTCCTGCCACTGCCCCCACTTTTGGCAGCAAGGCTGGATGAGATAATGAGAAAAACAAGGAGGAGTCACCCACCAGTCAGGACAGCCCCTAAGGTGCCCTTAGCTGAGGTGACCCCTGCCTTGAGAAATCCTCCATCTGGAGTTTGGAGGATTCCCCCAATAGGATTAGGGATGTGCCCCCTCCCCACAGGGAGGAGGCACAAAGAGGGTGTAGCCACCCTCCAGGACAGTAGCCATTGGCGACTGCCCTCCCAGACCTAAACACACCCCTAAATTCAGTATTTAGGGGCTCCCCAGATCCCAGGAAATCAGATTCCTGCAACCTGAAGAAACGAGAAGGACTGCTGACCTACAAGCCTGCAGAGAAGGAGGAAGACGACAACTGCTTTGGTCCCAGCCCTACCATCCTGTCTCCAACTTGGAAAACCTGCAACCAGCGACGCATCCGACAGGGACCAGCGACCTCTGAAGCCTCAGAGGACTGCCCTGGACTAAAGGACCAAGAACCTCCCGTGAACAGCGGTCCCTGTTCAAAACCAGCGACTTCTTTGCAACAAAGAAGCAACTTCCAAAGACTTCATGTTTCCTGCCGGAAGCGTGAGAATTCCCACTCTGCAGCCGACACCCCCGTCTCGAGATCCAGAGAACAAACACCTCAGGGAGGACTCCCCGGCGATTGCGAGCCCGTGAGTAACCAGAGACGACCCCCCTGAGCCCCCACAGCGACGCCTGCAGAGAGAATCCAGAGGCTCCCCTGACCGCGACTGCCTGTAACAAGGGGCAAGGGCCTGGAACCAACACTGCACCCGCAGCCCCCAGGACCTGAAGGAACCGAACTTCAACGCAGGAGTGACCCCCAGGCGACCCTCTGCCTTGCCCAGGTGGTGGCTGTCCTGAGAATCCCCCCCCCTGTGCATGCCTGCACCGCTAGAGTGACCCCCAGGTCCCTCCATTGTTTTCTACCTAAAACCCGACACCTGCTTTGCATACTGCACCCGCCCGCCCCTGTGCCGCTGAGGGTATGTTTTGTGTGCCTACTTGTGTCCCCCCCCAGTGCTCTACAAAACCCCCCTGGTCTGTCCCGAGGACGCAGGTACTTACCTGCTGGCAGACTGGAACCGGAGCACCCCTGTTCTCCATAGGCGCCTATGTGTTTTGGGCACCTCTTTGACCTCTGCACCTGACCGGCCCTGAGCTACTGGTGTGGTAACTTTGGGGTTGCTTTGAACCCCTAACGGTGGGCTGCATATGCCCCAGAACTGAGACTTGTAAGTGTTTAACTTACCTCCTAATTTAACCTTTACTTACCTCCCCCAGGAATTGTTGATTTTTTGCACTGTGTCCACTTTGAAAATAGCTTATTGTCATTTTTACAAAGACTGTATATGATATTCCTTTTATTCAAAGTTCCTAAAGTATCTAAGTGAAGTACCTTCATTTAAAGTGTTTAATGTAAATCTTGAACCTGTGGTTCTTAAAATAAACTAAGAAAATATATTTTTCAATATAAAAACCTATTGGCCTGGAGTAAGTCTTTGAGTCTAGAAGTTAGATGTCCTTAAGTTTACCTCTTCGTCTTCATGTGTGTTTCTCCCTAGGAGTGGAAGAGCACCACTGGAGGCTTGTTCTCTTTCCATTTTTCACATTGTTTTGCTTTGCACTTCAGAATAACAGAACTATACACTTCAGGACAATTTAGGGCACAACATGAAACAATTGCTCCTTCAACTTGTTAAACATTTTTTCTCCTTCGAATCCTGCAATCGACTACGCCAAAATGTTGTGCTTTCACTAATGACCGAGCTGACAACAATCTCTGGGATGCACTTCTTAGTTTAAAGAAGACATTTATTATTACTTCACCACGAGGTTCCTGAGAGAAGGAGATTAGTAGGTTGGAGGCACACGTTTAAAAATAGTCACAGCAATGAAAGGAAAATATATCAACGTGATTCTCAATTGCAATGTGCACAGCAAATATATGTGATTATATTATAGCATAACTTCAAAGCAAAAAATAAAAGGCAAAATTCATCACCGTAGGGCCTATCACTGCTCATCATCTTTCTCATGCCCACAAGTTGATGACTCCTGTTCAACTGCAAGAAAGAGATTTTCCACCCTTACGAGACAGGTCAGGCAGCTGACGTCTGCTCCAGACTGACGTCTCTGAAAATTACCCTCGCTGCTGCCCAGGAACACCTTTTATAGATTGAATAATGAAAAAGCCTGCTGACAGGCCCTTCCTTCTAATAGTCAAAACATGTTTTCAAGGCTGCTTTTCCCAAGGCTGCACTAGAGAAAAACACAAAATTTGCGCTTCCTTATCATTCTAGTGTTCGGTGAGAGAATCTACGAAAAACACAAGCTTGGTATACCATGTGGAAAAAAACAGCTCTTCTGCAATGTCTCAACTGCAATGTCTAACGCACGATAAAGCCAATAGGCAGCTAAACTGAATACAAAATGTCTAATGCCACGTTAAAGCCAATAGGCAGCTAAACTGAATACAGAATGTAATGTCTAATGCCACGTTAAAGCCAATAGGCAGCTAAACCGAACACAAAATGTAATGTGCTACTGGTGAAAATTGAACAACTAATATGCACAGTGGTGAAACACAAAGTCAGTGGTCAAAGATAATTATTTTCACTACACACATGTAGAAAAATGAAAAATAATCTTCAAGTTATCAGGGGCACCTTTGAACTTGGTTCCCTCATATTTGACTCCACAAAATCTGATTTGTAAAGCTTTTAAAACTTTCCTTGGAAATTATTCTAGCTCAGGTGCATAGGTCGGGTGAAGAGCCAGCTGCTGCATCCTCCGTGTCCATATTGGATCTAGATTAGTTATATGAAATCAGGTCTTTAAAAAACAATTTGCTTTAAATGAATACATTAGACATTGTTTACATTGGTAATTAAAATATTTTAAAACAGTAAATTTGAATTCCTTAAAACTGAAAAAAATCTCACTTCAGGTTTTGTTGCGATCCTGCTTTTTTTTATTTATGATTCAGTGAGATCCATTTTTCGAATTAATATGCATTTCACTTATTAGCACCCTGTCCTTGTGTCCTTATACATTTGTCACTTTAGCATTGATGAAGCTAAAGTATATCCCCTTTTATGGCTGATCACCAGTTGTTTTCTGCTTTTGGCAGGATCTCTGCAGAAGCCACCCGGGCTTGCCCTGCTAACACCACTATCCATTTGCCTTTTTTCTGTTTTCAATCCAACAAAACAAATGGACACCTGTAGACTCCCCTCAACTCTTCTCTTTCTTTGTCTCAGTTTGTATCACTTGTCACTTCTTCCTGCTCTGTTGTCTTTTTTGCTCTGGTTATGGAGCACCTCTGCTGTCTTCCAGTGCTAATCAGAGCCGTGAACAGAATATACACAGAGAATGGCAGCATAGCAGTCCCTTTCAGCCCTTGGCTGCTAGAAGGTTCGCTCACATTTTGTAGCCGCCCTCACTATAGCCATTTGGTGTGAGTATTGTATGTCATAATGTATGACGTCTTGCATGTTTACTTATAAGAATCCAGTAGGCAAAGGAATCCGTCTCTGGAATATCAGATGATCACTGCCAGACTGTTGGCAATGTCTTGGAAGCATGAAGTCCATGTTGTGGAAGGTACCCTTGCAGTGTTAGCTGCCTTTGGGCTTTAGCTGGTTGGCACTCTTAAACACTCCACAGAGATTTTCAGTACAACACAACTGCAGCTCACCTTGGTGCAAGTGCTGCATGGTTTCCTAGTACCACACTATCAATGCCATGTGATTTTGTGGTTGATTGTAGTCTAAAAGGGGATGCATACTGACAGTCATCACACAAATGGTTTACCAAGCTCTACTCAATAATCCACCACCTTGGATTAGGAAAACGCAAATACCTTAAACCCAAGGAGGTGTCATGGATCACATATACATTGGAACCAAAACCTGGACTTTTGTATAGTGGTGGTAGATCCTGAAATAACTAATTTTCCAATAATTATTTATTATAACACATTTTAAATAAAAGGAAACCTTGGTTTACTATATGCGTCCTCCAGTTCAAAATTGGTTAGTAGTATTGTAACAAGCTGTTGTAGACAGGAAAGACAGACCATAAGAGAAGGCTTGCTCTGAGGGCTGGATTCTCATGTGTAGCTTTAGACAATGTGTGTCAGCTGGCTTTAACTGAAAAAAGCTGAACACCTTCCAGCCTACTTGCACAGTTATCAAAAATATTTTGCAAATTATCTCACTAACGTGTACATAATTTGAACTGTGTATAATGAAACATTAAGAAAACAGTTTAACATTTTTAGTCATGTTTTATATTTTAATTGTTTTCCTTGCATGGGAGGGGGAAACTACACTTACCAAGCTTAACCAAGCATAAGGGGAATCTCTAAGTGCTTTAAAACACATTTTGGCATCCTGTTGCATCGGACGCGCCAGGACGAAGACCAGGCCCTTCTGCACCTGTCATCTTCATTTGAGGACAGTAAGCCCCAAATTCACCCTCTTGGCTCTGTATTATGTTACCATTATCAGTAAAACATAAGGTGACCACTGAGACCAGCAAGGGTAAGGTGGTTATTTTTCTCTTTAAAAAGCACCTAAAGAATTTACACTGACTACCCGTTGCCTCAGTACTTTGCAAGGTGCTATCTCTGATGATGAATCTGACATCAACATGGATACAAATGTTTCATTGCATATACTGTACAAAAATGTCATTCGAACATCTGAATCTAATCTAGGGTGGCAGACTTTTCTGACTGGTGCTGAGGTTCATAACCTATCGACGATCCTGCCTTAAACGTTAATCAGATAATCACTAATGACTATTTAACTTTGAAATCCAAATCTAGAAGCAGAATCAAGAACAGGAAATCCACTATGACTTTAAGCCATGTGATACAAACATGATTGTTGATAACATATTATCTAGGCTTACGTCCATGTTTGATATCATTTTTGACAAACTGAAATCATTGTAACTTGCTTATGAGTTAATTACATTATTTAATCAGTTTGCTGAGAGGTAGTATGCGTCTGCAGACCTTATTGTCTGTAACATCTTGCACATGTGCATAATCCTCTAAGGCCCAATCAGCTAGTACAATCAATTTTTTATAATAATGATGTTAATGCTTCTTTTGTAATCAAGATGTTTTGAACCTCCAAACACAGCCCTTCAAGTAACCTCTTTTAAGTTTTAACGAATGTCCCCCCCTTACATCTCAGCATAAAGAGGAACACCTGCAATTAGTGATTAAAGTCATCCATTGGCTTTATATTAACTGTGGAAAATAGCTGAGTATTCAGGTTTTTCAGAGAGATGTGAAAACAATAAGAAGACTGGGGTGTGTGTGTGTGTGTGTGTGTAACTCTATTATGGCTGAAACAGGTGCTTACGTTATTGTCTAATTCAAGAACACTTATTCAACTACCAGTATATAGATCTGCTCTCAAAATGACCCTTTGCTCCACTGTCTAACTATATTGGATCCTTTAGGATATTTCTATAAAACCCCCCTCCACATTCGACAGCCACTGGGCGTCCAGTATACCCTCCTGTATTAATAGGTCGACCATTGATGGGAATTACCTGTGTTGTCAAGCTTGATGTATGTCCAACATATTTTAACCTCTTTCTGGACTAAAACAGATGGATTAATATCGGTATGATGACATGATCATGTAGAGTTTGTTAATAATGACTTTGATCCCTCATATCACACGATTGTGCCCAGAAATGTTGAGAAGAAGAGGAACACTATACATATTATTTCTTGTAAAATGGCATTCAGATAAGGTTTGTTCAGTTAAATGTTGGTTAACATTTATACTAACTTTCAAATTATTTCCATGCAAGACACCTGGGCCCCATTCTCATTTTACATCGGTAGATATTATACATTTGGTGCCCCTGGCACACTTTCTGTCTCTGTGAGATCCACGAGTAATTAAAAACAGATGTTACTAAGATGTAAAACACAGATGTAATTAAGTTTTGCGGAGTTTGAAACATTGTTACTTTTCAACTTGTATAATGATAATTTTCCTCCTAATGTCACTGGAAATATTGCTAAATTGTGCAGTGGATGGGTTATTTGAGTGATGGGGAGATAATGCTTGATAATTCACACAAAGACCTGGTGATTAGTAAATGAATTAGATGATGTTAGTAACCTATCATCTGTGGTCCCCCACAAGTTCGATGCTGATTTTAGAATGCTAACTTAGTTTTTGCTAAGAGGGAATTTTTTAAATATATACAATATTTTTCAGACTTCTCATTTACCAGCTTTATCAGCTAGGGGCTACAGTAGCACATTGATTGAATATTTGCCTTTAGCTCACTTTTGGTATGTGTAGCAGATTTTGTGGCTCTACCTACTTTATACTGTGATCACAACCCGCTCATGTTGAGCTTACGGATTGACTGCACCACAAAAGGATCCCCTAAGATATCCCCTCTTCTGAAACTATAGCTAATAATAGTAGAACTCTTGGCTGGAACAATTAAGGTAGTGTCTGTAACATTGATGTGTATTTTGTCCTGTCTACATGACCCATGCTCTGGAACTGATTTAAGTACTGCATCTAATACTTTTTGTGTATGACTTAGGATGTCTTATGGGCAGATAATTGCAGAATAGTGAATACTGCTGTTAACAGATATTGTTATTCTACCTGTCATAAAGCCGACCGTGACTTAAGAAATGCTGTAAGCATGGTTCTGCGTAATCATAATTTTGTATGGATCTGTGCACAGGTGTATAAATTTGCTCTCAGAGGTAGAAAAGCCTCTTAAAAGAAAAAAAAGCTTGGAATGGCCTACTTATTGCCTCTAGTTTGGGCAGTTTTGCCGCTTTGTGGAAGGTGGTCAATTTGTTCCTTTTTATTAGAAACTTTAAGATTTCCAAATTTCAGTTGCATATTTCTGCATCCAGATGGGTGGATCATTGTAAGTCTGTTAATTGCTGTTACATAACAACCCATTGCCTGATTTAGTTTGGGATTATTGTAGGACTACATTAAATTTTATGTTTGATAAACTGAAATCCGCTTTCCTGAAGAGTCCTTCAAATATGGCCCCATGACCTGATGGTCTCCCATTAAAATATTTTAAGCACCAGATTGACCTATGAATCCCTTTTCTAACAAATGTGTTGAATAGTGTTTGTGCTTAACATATCTCCTCTTCCTGGTCTACATGAATCATTGCATCACTATTTCAAAAAAAGTGGGGGGAGATAAATCAGACCCACAGTGTTTTCACGCAATCTCCCTTGATCATAACACAATTAAGATAATTGGGAGCATCCCCATGGCAAGGATTCAAGGGTAGGCTGGTGAAAAGGGGATTATCACTTATTGTCAAGATGGATTCTGTCAGAGCGTGAGTACAATTGAACCATGCTTAACCTACATGGTCTCATATGTAAATATGTTTAAGTAATGAATGGTCCCTCCATTTGGGATTCATGGATTTGAATTCTGTGTTTGAGAGGGCTAGTGGGGCTAAAATCTCTGTTAAGCCAGGTAACAATGGCGTGGGTATGGCTACAGAGAATTCTCTGCAATATCTTCATTATGGCTTCACAACACGTTGGCCAACTTCTGTTGATTAATTTTCTGTCCGCTTTAATCTATATAGAGGAGTGTATCAGGATTGTGTACTCTCCCCTTATCTGTTTACTTTATATACTAATCAGCTAGTCAACATTTAGATGGTGAAGCCAGTGATGCCTCACAGTTGCAGTATACATTTATTTCTGTTCTTTTATACACTAACAGTGCTGTCCTCATCTCCAGAACTGCCATTGGCCTTATAAAACGTATTGACTACTATGCAAATCAATAGGTGGACAAGAATCTAATGTTTATGTTTGTTAGTCACATGTTCTAATGGTAGGTCCTTAATCGACCAGGTCTAGAGTGCATGCTATAAAAGGCCATGTAATTTGTAAAGTACCATGGTACTCTTATTCAATCAGTATATTTGATAATACCATGAACTGACTATCTCTATTAAAAAGTAGGAGCCTTCAGTATGTTAAATAAGAAGGGGCTGTTTTTCATTGTTTAACCAAGGTTGGGTCAAAGCAAATTAAATGGATTAAGTCCATTTGTTTAGCCAAATGCATCTCTGGCCACATACTGGGCAGGTGTATGATGGTTCTCATGGATTCTTCTAACCCCAGATTCCTCACCTTATGAATAGTCCCCCAGGCATCAGACTGGATCTTTAAACTCGAAAGCAGTACTCCTGTATGCCGATAAGTGGCATTGCATGACTCTGCACTGACGTAACTCTGCTCCGAAAGTGACAAGCGGGGCTGAACATAAGTACAATCCAGGTCTGCTGAAATCAGTTCCTTTCATTCTACACCTTCAGACACAAAGCTCTTATCTTCTTCTCCTTGACAAGTTTTTTTCACCAATTTCTCTTTTGTACCAGTGTGCTAGGTAACTAAGGGGGTCATTCTGACCCTGGCGGCCGGTGACCGCCAGGGTCACCGACCACGGGAGCCCCGCCAACAGGCTGGCGGTGCTCCCTCGAGCATTCTGACCGCGGCGGTTCAGCCGCGGTCAGAAACGGAAAGTCGGTGGTCTCCCGCCGACTTTCCGCTGCTCGGGGGAATCCTCCATGGCGGCGGAGATTCTGACACCCCCTACCGCCATCCTGTTCCTGGCGGGTCTCCCGCCAGGAACAGGATGGCGGTAGGGGGTGCCGCGGGGCCCCTGGGGGCCCCTGCAGTGCCCATGCCAATGGCATGGGCACTGCAGGGGCCCCCGTAAGAGGGCCCCGCAAAGTATTTCAGTGTCTGCAAAGCAGACACTGAAATACGCGACGGGTGCAACTGCACCCGTCACACCTTCCCACTACGCCAGCTCCATTCGGAGCCGGCGTCCTCGTGGGAAGGTAGATTTGCCCTGGGCTGGCGGGCGGCCTTTTGGCGGCCGCCCGCCAGCCCAGGGCAAATCTCAAAATACCCTCAGCGGTCTTGTGACCGCGGAGCGGTATTTTGTCGGGGGAACATTGGCGGGCGGCCTCCGCCGCCCGCCAATGTTAGAATCACCCCCTAAGTCATCGTCCAAGGCAACAGGGTTTAAATCTTGTAGAGACTGTCACAAACACATGTCTGTGATAGACCTCACGAGGTATGCCTGCTGTTAAAGCATGACTCCAGGGCCTGCGACGATTGTGCTCAGATGAATACAAAGACTACACAGGACCACTAGGTGAAACTGTCACCAAAAACTTGTGGCTCCAAGCAATGACCAGTCAAAGATGAAACAGAGGTCCCTTCCTGCTCCTGAAGTTGTTCCTACAATATGTCCTTATTGCTGTCATAGTGTTTGGATAAATTGAAGAAGAAGCACAAGAACTCTTTTCAGGAATTTGCCTCTTCCTACCACTCCCGAACTCCATAGAGGGAGCGAGGGCATCAACATAGCTCTCGGTTTTGCTCACAAAGAACTGAAGAACAGATTCTGAGTCTGGTTTTGATGCAACCTTAATTCCTGAGTCCATTGTAGATGTCACAGCAAATAAATGCCTTTAGGAAGTATATGCTCTGCATATTTGGCATACTTCTGGGGCACCTTTGGGCCCTAAGGATCCTCAGATGCTTTCATTTTGGGGTTTCACCAGTGGATTCACTCTCAGCGCCATCTGTGACTCTTCAACCTGCTTCAGGCTCCACACTGGCTTCAGTGCCAACTTCGGCACCAATCACCACGCTGGTTCTCTTCACATTGACACTGGCCACAGGGACTGACACGTTTCACTGAATAATGGGATTTGGGTTTGTGTAAGTAGAGCACCTTAGCTCAAAATATATAAAAATGATGAGCGTATATTGGTAAACAGTGAATTTGGGCTGTACCTGGATGTGTTGCTTTAATAAAAGGTAGACCATGCATATAAGGTAAAAATATTTTCTGTAGGGGTATTGTAACATGTCTCCTATGTCCCTTTTACTTCCCACACTCTAGTTCGAAACACAGAGCAACATAATGAATGTGATATGATGGAAATGCATTTTTTAATTGAAGGGTTTGGAACGCTTTTTGACAAGTAGAGTGTTTCAGTCGTATGTAAACGATAAATAATCTTGGGGGCATGGCCAAGATAGCAGCTCGTGTGGATGTGTTTGACTGAAGCTTCGCCCCAGACCCCGAATAATCCTGCTTCACCAGGCCCTCAAAAGTTCCCTGGGGCTGACATTAGATGCTATGGAGCACTCCCAGACACTGTGGTTTGGCGAAAATAGCAAAGCATGATCTGGGGTCTGATCGAGACCCAGGGCGCTCGGTCGCATGAATTTACCTGGATCAAGTTGAGCAGCCCTGGTGCGGGAACTATTGGGCTCTGGCCTGCGCAGGACACTAGGCTTCTGCTAAGTGAGAGAACAGTGGGGAACTATTCACCACCACTCTGCTGCACACCGCAGTACTACAAGAGACCGTCCCTGAGGTGGCACGGGGCTGAGCCCAAGCTGAGAGTGCACCCAGGCCCTCCTAAGTGGATTGCAGCCTACTGCAGCGGGAGTGTCTGCGGGCCCTTCCCCAACAATGAGGGGCAAAATGAGCTAGGAGCGCAGAGGACCGCTCGGCTGCCCGAAAGCGAGACACTGTGTTGGTCCTAACCCCATACAGACCAAGGAGACTAACAAATCGTGCCTGGGCTACTGGCTGAAGCCCAGTTACACTGCTAACTGTGACACACTGCAGAACACATCCCAGTTTTTGCACAAAGGAGATGCCACCAAGCTGGATTCAAGCACCCTAATAAGGGGGTACTCACTGCGGGGTACCGGGCCCCAAGCCTCACCCCCACTGATTGCTGCTACCCCATACTCTGAATCCTCTTTGTAGAGAGGAGGGTAAAGGCAAGGCTCCCACAAAGGAAACAGAGGCCTCACTACCTCACCAACGACAAGGATGACAAGGATTCACCAGCTGTGGCAAAGGACTGTGGTGAACTCACACACACAAGGGTGACTGCAGTTGGTGGACTGTGTAAGTACCAGGAACTAGAGAGAAGATACTGGCCCGACATGGTGAGTGGCAAAGGAAGAACCACCTCCAATACACTGAACAAAAAGGCCCAGCATAGTGGACCACAGTAGGGGTCAAAAAGCGCTAGCCATATTCGCCCCCCCCCTCCTCACCCGCCTTTACTACACCTGTTTGTGCCTTTGTCACACAATGGTGAAACCTAAGAGCAGCAGACAACTGCTGGTGTCATCAGAAGAGAGATCGGGGGCACCTGCTGCATCTCTTCCAGGGGTGAGGTGATGTCCCAGCTGGAAGACACTTTGGTGCACACGGAGCACTTCACCAAACTTTTGCAGGCCATCCAAGATACTAAAACCACTCTAGAGGTTAAAATAGACTTTGTCTCTTTGGAGGTGTCCCTCTTATGGATGGAACAGTAGAAGCTAGCTTCAAGAGTATATGACACGGAACCTACCCTCACCGCGCTGTGCCCTTCTGCCCAAGCAGTCCCTCACTACGCTGCACTCCTCTCTCTAAGCGCTACAGTCCCAAGTGAAAGCATTGCTGGCAGATGTAAAGCGCCTGCAGCTGCAAGCAGAGAATGCTTCTGGAGAGAGCGGATAGGACCCAATATGGAACTATTTCTTGAACAGTGGCTACCGGGTCCCGGGACGACCCCTTCACCGTGTGCTGCACCGTGCCGGTAATTGCCTGCATATAAAATTACCGAGACACAGACTTGCTACTACAGGCATTCCGATCTAAGAGCCCATGGCACTGCAAAGGTGCGGTTGTGATGGCATACCTGGATTACATGGCAGAAGTCAAGCGCAGCTGCAGTTCCTATGGTTTGGGGGGAGGGGGGTAAAGTAGCAGCTCCGCTAGATTGGCTTAAATCATGCTCTGTTTTTCCCGGTCCACCTGCAGGTAGTGGCAATGCTATCCACTTTTTCCACTCCTGAGGAGGTGAGAGCTTGGATATTGGAGAAGGGGGACCAGACTTACCTGAAGAATCTCAGCTTGTTGAACACTGGGTGACCCAGGGACACAAGGGAATGCGCAGCCATCACTTCAGACACTGGTCCTCCACAGAGCAGGCGGTGTCTGAAAGGGCGCGTGTGGTAGCAGATGTACTGATCCACAGCCAGAACTCATTCCAATACACAGCCAGAACTTGTATGCTGCACTGATGTCTGAGCAAGACTCGGATGCTGACTTCAGTTCTACTGGCTCTGGGGTGCTGGCAGAGGATGGTCACGTGGACTGGCCCTGATTGCCCAAACGGCAGACAACATCACCTGAGGGGCAAAGTAGATATTGCACTGGGGGTGCTGGGTATATTGTGTGTATGTGGAGGGGGTGTTGCTGAGCTTCTGTGGTTTAATTCCTCTAGGCTCTTGCTTGTCCATGCAAGGAGAATGAAGTTGCATACATTCAGCTGGATACCGGGGACTCTGTGGACCCACTTATGTGGGAGGGGGAGACCAGGACAAACTGCTTAGCTACTGTTTCTTTCCAACTTGAACATGTTCAAAATACCTATTAATACCAATTTGTTGGAGTGTTGTTCAGATATTACAAACAGTTCACACTATAGGCGTTTAGCCTTGACAGGGAGGGAGGGAGGTAGTTTTAGAGGGCATATTACATTGGAGGAGATTTACATATACCAGACGCATAACACACGTTAGGGGCATGGCCACACCCCGCAAGACTTCGGCAGTTCACTCATACCTCACACTACACCGCACACACAAATTGCTCCTACAGGGTACCCATTTAGTGGCAAAGGACCTCAAGAAAATACAGTCACGTGGGGAGGGACCATCTATGGCACGACCTACTCAGCGTACTCACAAGGGGTGTTAGTCTGGGTCACCACCACGTTGCCTTATGTGGTGCATGCTCCGCAGGTGGATCAGGGTGGCCGATATGTGGTCTTTGAGGGATTATTAGATGGAGACCCTGTAGAAAGCTAGCTCTGTATATACTGTATCAAAGTGAGGTATAGTGTGCACAGAGACCAGGAGTTCCCCAGAGGCTGAACAGAGGCTAAAGTAGATAATACTGATGCTCTCTTTTGTGTTAATGTGGTCGAGCAGTTAGACTTATCAGAGGGTAGTGCAAAGCATTTGTTGTACACACACAAATAATAGAAGAAGCACACACTCAATGACTTAACTCCAGACTAATTATTTTTTTTTTATAGCAAAAATATCTTTTGTTAATGTATTTCTAGAACCACAAGATTCACGTTGCAGGTAATTATTACATAAATAATTAAGTATTTCACATATGTATCAATACTACCTTGATCAGAATCGGCAAGTTGTACAGTTTTGGAATAAATGGCAATAATCTGTTTTAAAAGTTGACACTGGGGGGAAAGTTAATATGATTTTCAGGTAAGTACAAGACTTACAGTTCCAGTCTCCAGGGGTTAGGAAGTCCACCGGTTGGGGTTCAAGTTAACCCCAAACACCCACCACCAGCAACATGGGGCCGGCCGGGTGCAGAGGTCAAAGAAAAGGCAAATTTAACATGGGCTCCTATGGAAACAGGTGGCACTTGGATTCACATCTGCTTGCAGGTAAGCACCCTTGTCTTTGGAGGGCAGACCTGGGGGTTTTAGAGGAACACCAGGGAGGCCCCAGATTAGCACCAAACACACATCCTTAGCTGCACAGGGACGGCCAGGTGCAGGTTGCATATACAGCGTCAGGCTCCCAATGCTTTCCTATGAGGGGAATCCCAGAGTCACTTAGATGCTGCAGGCTGGATCCAGGGGGTCGGTTCTGAAAAACCACAGGCTGAACAAGTAGGAGGGCCTCCTGCTGAACGTTGCTGCACTGGAGGTTGGGTTTGCAAAAGCCAGGGGACTGCGGGTGTAGTGTACCTTTTGGCAAGGGTTATCTTCATCTAGTGCTGTCACGGTCAGGGGGTCCTCTGGATTCACACTGCAGGCATCATCGTGGAGGACAGGAGAGGTCAACCCAGGGTGGGCACTTGCTTGGAATCACCTGGGGATCCTCTCTAGTCGGTTGGGCCACCTGAACACGGGCCGTGGGCGTCGGGTGCACAGTGGTCAGGACTCGCGGATCCGGGGAGGCTCTGGAGTCCTTAGATGTAGTTTCTTTTTGGACAGGGCCACTGTCTATGGGAGTTCCTGATCTTCTGTGATGCAGGCAGTCCTCTGGAGACTTGGCAGACGTCGCTGGACTCACAGGATGCGTCACTTTGTTTTACAAGGCTTTTGAAGCTGGAGACAGGCCAGTAGGGCTGAGGCCAAGTCAGTTTTCGTCTTCCGTCTCCTCTGCTGCGGTTTCAGCTAAGCAGTCCCTCTTATTTCTTCTTTCTGCTTGTGAGGTCGCCAGGAATCTGACAAACTAGGTTCAGGGGAGTCCATCAATTCTGGATTTAGGAGCGTTACAGGGGTCAGAGGGCAGTAGCCAATGGCTACTGCCCCTGAGGGTTGCTACAGTCTTCCTGTGTCCACTCCTTTTGGGGAGGGGGGACACAAACCTAACCCTATTGGTCCCTGTCCTCCAAACTAAGATGGAGGATTCTGCAGGGAGGGGATTATCTCAGCTCTGGACACCTTAGGGGTGGTCCCAGCTGTGGTGGTCACTCCTCCCTATTTTCCCGCCGGATTTGCTGCAAAAAGTGGGGCTTTGTCTGGGGGGCAGGCAACTCCACTAGCTGGAGTGCCCTGGGGCACTGTAATAAGAGGCCTGATCCTTTGAAGCTCACCGCCAGGTGTTACAGTTCCAGTAGGGGGGAGGTGTGAAGCACCCAGGTCAGGCTTTGTTTCTGACCACAGAGAGCACAAAGGCTCTCGCCCTATTCGCTCAGAAACGTTTCTGAAAATGTCAGGCTGGCACAGACTGGTCAGTCCTGCATTAGCAGTTTAGCCAACATACAGGGGGCATCTCTAAGAGGCCCTTTCGGTGCATTTTTCAATAAATCCCACACTGGCATCAGTGTGGGTTTATTGTGCTGAGAAGTTTGATACCAAACTTCCCAATATTCAGTGAAGCCATTATAGAGCTGTGGAGTTCGTAATGGCAAACTCCCAGACCAGATACTAAATATGGCTCCACTGCACTTACAATGCCTAAGAATGTACTTTGATTCCGTAGGGGCATATTTATCATGCAGCTATCCCCTCATCTGGGGTATAGTGCACCCTGCCTAAGGGCTGTGAGGCCTACTAGAGAGGTGATTTACCTATGCCACAGGCAGTGGTTTGTGGACATAACAACCTGAGTGGGGTGCCATGTCGACTCTGCCTTTTCTTCCCACCAGCACACACAAGCTGCAAAAGCAGTGCGCATGTGCTTGGTGAGGGGTCCTACAGGGTGGCATAATGCATGCTGCAGCCCTTGTGGACCTTCCCTGGCCACAGGGCCCTTGGTACCAGGGGTACCTTTTACAAGGGACATAACTTTGTGTCAGGGCATGCCAGTTGTGTAAACAAAGGTAGAGTTTTAAGGAAAGAACACTGGTGCTGGGGCCTGGTTAGCAGGATCCCAGCACACTCTTAGTCAAAGTTGGCATCAATATCAGGCAAAATGTGGGGGGTAACCATGCCAACAGGGGCACTTTACTACAGACCCCCTCGACATTGTGGTGCTATATGCTCCCAATAACTGACACACAGACTTCCTGGCTGAGTTATCCCTGGCCCTGTTGATGCAACCCTTGGAGCCCTGCATCTCGGTGGGCAGCTACAGCTATGTCCGGGACGTGGAGCTTGACCGATCGATCAGACCTGCTGAAGGGGCAGCAAATAGATGTGTCACACCCCACTTCTGTGAGTGTCCTGAAAATATGTGACTGCATGACCTATGGCGGATACAGCATCCACCATCTGCAGAATACCCATGTTACTCCCTGGTACCTTGATCTGTTCCTCTGCTGCACTCCACTGTGCAAGTGGGTGGTGCCTACTGCATACTTGGCACAAACTATTATCAACCACTTCCCATCACTACTCGAGTAGCGCTGGTGACAAGAACGGGTGGTGATCCACACATGGCGCCTGAGGATGAAAGCTTTGCTAGACCCCCCCTTTTTGGGACGCGCTCTCAACAAATATTACCCACAGCTTTGAACAGATAATGGCACTGTGACATCCCATGCCTCAGAGTGGGAGGCACACAAAGTGGTTCCGCGGGGCAAATGTATTGCCATGACGTTTGGGATTAGAGGGACCTTGCACAGAGAACTGTTGAACATGGAATGAGAACTCTGGGACCTCCAGCAGGAAACACCGCAGCATGCAGACTAGGTGCAGCCCATCAAAGACTTTAAACAGCATCACCCGGAACTAGGGGCCTGTCTGGCGAAACTTGATCACTAAGAATATATTGTCCGCTTACATGACGGGGGTAACGGGGCAGGCTGGATGCTAGAGTGGTAGCTACGGAGAGAGGCACCTCATTCCTCCATTGGGGCTATTCGGTCATACGGGGGCGTGCTACACCACTTCCTGGCCTACCTAATTGTGCACAATAAAACATCAGGGTCTGACCGTTTTCCACTAGAGTACTATGCTTCGTTCACCACCTTGCTTACACCACACCTACTGAAGATGTATGTAGAGGTGTCAGAGGGGGAGCTGCTTCCATCCACCCCAAGGGAGACCCTAATTGTGGTACTCCCCAAACCAAGGAGAGAACCACAGTATATGGAATCCTACCAACCACTTTCCCTTAGGAATCTTTACTACAAGATACTGGGGAAGATCTTGGCTAACAGATTGATGCCGATGGTGAACAAGTTGGTCTAACCAGACCAAAAAGGGTTCCTACTGGACCGTAACACCTTTTTGAATATCTTCTGATTACTAAACTTGATGGGAGCACAGGAGGCTGATATTGCGGATGGCCTGATGGTGTCTCTTGACATAGAGAAGACGTTCAATACCCTATAGTGGAGTTACCTATTTGAGGTGCTGTGGATTTTCCCAGGCATTTTGAGATGGGTGCAGACCTTATTTTGCAACTTGATGGCATGAGTCAACACCAGCCCTTACATATTGGACAGTTTTGAAATGCATTTTGGAAAAAGACAATGGTGCCAGCTGTTGCCACTTATTTTTGCACTTCCGATGGAGCCTGTGGCAGCTTGGAGTACTGCTGGGATGCTTCCTAGACTACAGTGCCATTCAACAGGTGATATACACATTGTGGGTAGGAGGGGCGGCGGAACCAGAGTTGTCACTCCTGCAACAGGTTCTGATCATGCACGGGGATTTCCACTGGGTGGTCACGTGATCTACGGCGTGTTACACATCAAGCGTTAAAGGATGGATCTGCAGGCAGAGGCCAAATGGACGACAGCACTGGGGTAAGCCTTTATGGACAAGCAATGTGGGAAAGCCAATGCACGCTTCAAGGGGTTTCCAGAAACACACAGTTTAATTACCTACATCAAACCTACCTGACGACACAGAGAATAAACTGCATATTCCTTGGAACTTCCTCGGAATGCCCAAGGTGCCACACATAGCCCGGAGACTTTTATCACATGGTGTGGGTTAGCCCTGTCCTCCAAGTAATACAGAGGGAGATGACAGAAACAATGTCGGAGGTGGTAGAACGGGTGGTGCCTCTTGTCCCAAACTACTGTCTGCTGGGGATCGGCCCACTCACAAGGGGGATAAATATATTGGCAAATTTATTGCACTGGCACTAGTAGTCGCCATGTGATGGAGAGCAATTGCGTGATAAGCTGGCTTGGTATTAGAAGTAGGATGCCGGCTTCAAGTGCGGTGGGCTAAGGGGGAGGCAAAAGTAGTGGCAAACCTTCGCAGGCGACAGTGTGAGGCACAGACTTCACAGTGTGGGACAAGTACATCCTGAGGTTAGAAGCGAAGGATGACAAGAGACCACCATGAAGGTGCAATGTTCTACTAATGCCTCTTGGTTGATGTTGGTGAACATGAACTTTAAAGAATGTTAAACATGATCTGTACAGAATGTTATCGCCCTGTACTTTGCTGGCCACAGGTCGTTATAGACTTGCAGAGACACGCCCCCGTGTTATGGACTGGCAGAGCCACACACTCATCAGCGACAGAGGGACCCAGTGGTTTGCCCTGGTTTTAAAGTGCCCATGCTAAGGTTGCTGGTGACACAGTATTACCCTGGAAGGGGAACACTTCCAGGCCGGGGAAATATGTGATGTCCTGCTGACACCAAATGTGTGTACCGAGTGAATTCTTGCGTTGTAAATACGGGGCATGTGTGCTAACCCCACTTTGTTCAGTTCTATTGTGTTTTGCCGCTGTAAACTTCAATAAAGAGATTAAAAAATAAACGATAATCTTTCACGTCTGCCCCTCTTCCATCAGGGTTATCTTGAAAAACCCAGGTTTTCTAAAGTTTTAGTACTGCATTTCTCGGAGTAAAAGACAGGATAAAATATTCCTTAAGCACTCAGAAAATGTCATGTGAATGAAGTTGAAAAAGTTATGGGGGCTGGAAGACTTCATAGCTCAAGAACTTCATTGGTTCAATTTCTGACCAAATAAATGCTAGAAAAGTACGCATGTGTTAGGACGCTCTAATAAAGCTTCTGGCAGAACGGTCCAAATACAATCACTGTCCTTTCTGCTGGGCTTTTTTTTCCCCACCCCAAAAACAAGAAATCCAGGAACAAATTAATTGATATTGCCTTGTTATAAATTACAAGGCTAGTTATGATAATTTGTAAACTAATGCGGCCCGAGCTTGACAAGAAGGAGATCAGATGTGCTAAGTGTGAAATTAGGCTTTTACTTATCGAAGTCAAAAAAGAGTGAGAAAACTAGATTTGTCTCAAGCCGGGGATGAAATGTTGCTTGCTACGCCTGGCAATGGTGAAAAGGAGGCTTAACCTTAACAATATACCCCCCAGGGTAGAATGACCTATAAGACCTGAGCATCATTGGAAGGTATGATCAACAACAAAAGCTTGTCCCTGACAACTTAGGACCTTGATGTGAGCTTTGTAAAGGCAAGTATGCGGTAAGTGAAGTTGTATAAAGATTAGAAAGAGGGAGGGAAACTTGCTGAAGGAGTGCATGAACTTGTGTGCATGAAACCTGTATGCCCGTGCCCCACCGTTTGGAGGGGGGGCCAGGGCATGCAGATAGGAAGGGGTGGGGGGGGGCAAGCAGACCACAGAGGACAGGCTAACAGAGGTAGCAAGTTAACCACGTAGGATAGGAGTGAAAGGGCCTGCAAGCAGACCGAAAACCAAGGACTTTATGGACGGAGCAGAGGCAGCAACCTGACCACGGAGGACAGGCTACTCATATGAGGGTGAATCTGTGCCAACTCCCACTGCGTATGGCAAAAAGAAAAAAAAAAGCAGAAATTCACTGAAAAATCAAAGGTTAAAGTGACTTCACAGTTAAGGGTTAAAATGAGTTAAAAACTATTGTTTAAAAATAAACGCACTGAATTCACCAGTTATAGTTCAGTGAGGTAACTATAACTTGCCCCCTCCCCAAACACTGTTTATGACCTCACGTAATACATCAAACATGACATGTTAAATGACATCATTGATGACATAAATGATGGCATCTCAAATGACCTCATTGATGATCTCATCCAATGAACATAACAGTTTGCTATACTAGAAACGCTAGAAAAGCAATTGCTTCTCCATGATACATCTGTTAATAGTCACTTATCAATCAATAGTTCTGCACTATGTAACTCCGACAAAAACATTGTTGATAAACGGATGAGATCATATGCGTACACAGTTAACACAAGTAGCTTCTGACACATCAAAACATAACATGCTCTGCCTAAAGTAATTTTTCAGATGGAACACCAAGAAATGTTATTTTTCAGTGAATGCATTTTAGTAATCTATTATACACCATTACACAGCTAGTGAAAAAGGTCAATTACCGGGTTCCATCCCTGTGCAAGAGACAATTAAATTCTACATAATTTTCACAGAAGTTCTGTACCTGAAGCTCGCATCTTCTACATTCGAGCACTGAAAATACACTTAACACTTGCCATCCTTTACATAATAGTAAGCTAATCTATTTTCTAACACTCCACTTTCTCAGATGTTTCTTTCGCATGTGACCTTAAAATGGAAAACATTTAAACATCTTAATTTTTTTTGCAGCCCATCTACAAATTATCTTCACTCCTTGTCTGTTAATTGCAACAAATATGAGCTTTTCTGGAGAGTGTATACTTATTCATTAATCTTTTTGGAATCTAAATTGCCATCTGAAAGCCGAAAACGAACACATGGTTTTATCTTCCATCTGTAATCTAATCACTTAACTCCCTCAAAAGACGAGTCATAAAAAGGCCGTAGTGTCTGAAATTATTGTGTCTGAAATGCACCTCAGGGAGCACAATACCCAGCATAGGGATGCAAATACACCGCTCATGCAAAGGTGAGCCACTCGACGGACAAGTGGCACAAACACAAAGGGACAGCAAAAATGCAGCGAGGCTGCCTGGAACTTCCAGGACCTGACAGAACACTGCCCCTCATAGTCTTTAACTGAGAACTTGTAAGATGATGAAGTTAATGTCAAGTTGCTCATGTTCTGCAGCCTCCCAAGAAGCACGTGACCCCACGTACCGACTAAAGATTCAATAGGTCAAGGTTATGACCCTCATCAACACTGGGCCATTGCGAGTGTCACATTGGCAAGCCAATTGTACACAGTATTGCTGCAACTCAAGCTTAGGACTACCTGGATGTGCATAAGATGGCCTTTATCTCTTACTGCTCAAAGCAGTCTTTACAGGTACAGTGTCTCACATTCGCACAGCAACAGAGATGAAGGTGTTTATCAAGGAGTGCCACACAAGTAACTGACTGCATTGCCAAGCAACAAACGAACTAAATCTTCTACAGATGTGTACTAAGTGTTAGGTTTAAAACTGTCAGTGATATTCTTGCCAGGTTTCTGTCGTTGTTCTTTGAGGTATGGGGGCCTGAAAAACAAATTTTACAGGCATAAATGATGGAGCTTTGGAGTCTCACCAAACAGCTATGCATCCCTGAGGTATTGGTTGGCCTGTCTTGCATTTTCAACATCAGTAAGATCTATTAATCTATGCCTGCAATGAAAGGAAACACCACACTTGACTCTGTGCCTCTCTCTTCAGCCGCTTCAAGAGAACACATTCATTCTGCATTCCAAAACGTGTGAATTTATCATAACATGCCTCTAGTTTTTCTAGTATTTTTGTTGTGTTCTCTGTGGAGGTAAGGTGCAATATGTGAAGTCACAGCATGCCCCTCCAAATGTCTGTGTGCACAACATCCCTCTTGTGATAATTACTTAGAGGACACACTTGGATCAAGGCATTATGCAAGCTTCTGAAGCACAGAAGTAAGTAGCTGTGATGGTGAAAAAATAACCAGCCTTTCAGGACGCCATAGAGTGATTGCTGGCCCAAACTATCATGCAATACATCATACAAACAAGGATATGTACGTGGCCATAGATATCAGCTGCTCCAGGCGACAAACTGGTGACACCAACCTTTGGTGATACAAATAGAGAAAGAAACATACTTTGGATCTGCCACCTTCTCCACACATGTTTACAATCGCAGACTGTCTATTACAGTTCAGCCTCCCCATTCAACATTATTCATGGAGTGGTGGGTTGTGGACCTTGAAAAGTACCAGTTCCACGTTGCTTATTTTTCTGGTCCTAAAAAACCCAACCAATTACATCTTTCAATCTCCTCACCACCACTTGCATTGAATAGGAAGAAGTCAGGTGAGTCAAAGATCATGTAAAGGCTGTAATGAAGGGAGCCATTCCCAGAGCCCTGCCATTGGTAGATGTTGTAGCCACCGGTGCCAAAGACGAATGTTATGTTATGTTATACATATTCATAAAGCTCACTATCAACCACAAGTGTAGCCTGGTGCTGAGCAGTGGTTATTTGTGCACCTAGCCCTGCCTAGGGTAGATTGACTTGTCCAATTATGTCCAGTTTGCTTTCAGTGATGATTCTGAGTCTCCTGCTGTGGGTGCTGGGTGTGGGTCAGTTCAGACAGCCACCAGTTATAGTTCCATGGCAAGATGTTCTTTTCGAAAATCACTACTTCTGTCTTGTAGGTGTTGAGCTTGAGACAGATTGCTTTTATCCAGCTAGAGACTTGGTTCATGCAGTTGGTGACCTTTTTTTCTCATGTTGATCATTTTGTCTGAGAGGGAGAGTATGAGTTGCGTATCGTCAGCAAAGGAGAGGATGTCGATGTCGTGCGTGGATGACAGAGTGAGCATGTATACGTTGAAGAGGATGGGACTCACTGATGAACTTTGAGCCACTCTTCAGATGAGTTTGCAGACTTCTGAGGAGTACAGTGCCAGACTGACAGCTTGTCTTCTAACTCATAAGACAGAGCTGATCTAGTGAAGAGCAGGTCTTTGGATGCCAATCTCATGCAGACACCTGATGAGTATGACGTGTGAGGCTGTGTCAAATGCTGCAGAGAGGTCCAGAAGAATGTAGCCTGCCATTTCTGCTCTGTCAAAGATCATGCAGTTGAAGGCTGTGGCGTAATGAGTGCTGTTTCTGTACTGTGGTTGGCCTGAATCCGGACTGCTTGACATTTAGGTCTGGTGGTTGCCAGGGTGGCCAGTGAGGGATCGGCTGATTAGTTTCTCTAAAATCTTGGCTGGGTATGGTAGGAGGGAGAAAGGTCTGTAGTTGGAGATTGTGGCTGGGTCAGCCAATTGTTTCTTGAGCAGGGGCGTGACAGTGGCGTGTTTTCATGTGTCCAAAAATGTGTCTGAGTTAGAGGCATTGAGAGTGGGTGTTAGTGCTTCAGTAATCCATAAAAGTTCTTAGATGAAGGCTTTGTGGTGACAGGGGGTCAAATGGGGCCTACAAGTGGCTGGTCTTCATGGTAGCAGTATGGTTTTGACTGTAGTGAGGGTGGGTCACGCGGTTAGGGGTAGTTCTTCAGCCATGATGGGAAGATGAGTTGTGACTGTGACAGGTCTGGCTACAACTGGCCATCTTCAAGCCAACATTTAGGGTCTTACCCCCAGAATATTCTGACTGTATTTTAAAATGTGGCCTCAAGCTACTGGACCAATGGATACTGATTCTCTATCCTGTCATACCACGTTTGTGAAGTTGGCATAGGTAGGGGCATTCTTGGGTGGTTTCAACTAACGTCATCCTCCTTGAGTTGATATATTTCCAAGCGGTTAATAGACTTGTGGAATAGAAAGTTGCTTGCTGCCTGATGGGCCAGGACTTGGGGCATGCTGAGAAACCACACTTCTCCTCTGAGTAGTTACCAGTATGACATCCTGGAAAAAGCTTTGCCGACATTGATCATAGAAACTAAGTCGACCTACTGGCAGGAAGTAGAATAGCTAGATACTAGGTCTAGAGAGGCAGTGTTGCACAAGTTGGAGAAGATATTGGTCACCCACAAAATTCTCTAAGAAACCAAAATGGACAAGTAGATGCCTGTTGTATGCCTACATAGCTGTGAATTCTGTGATATCCTAAATACATCAGCATTTGTCATAGAAGAAAAACTCACTGGCAAGGTCAAAGTGTTCTTATGGACCTATAGAAAAATATTGAAGAATACCACTGAATAAGAAACATATATTGGCAGTACATTCCTGATATTCAGAATTGATCCAGTTCTCGACAAAATATTTCTCAGCCGTTGCTCTCAAGATGTGCTCTGTGGCTTGCATAGTTCCCATTCATCCTTCATGAGTATCAGCCTCTCTCGTCTACACCAGGTAAAAACAACCAAAAGGTAGACTAACGATCTCATGAATTACATATGAGGGAGTCAGAGATTCAACAGTTTTTGAGGGATGCCACTGCCATTCAAGTAGGAAGTTCACAATGCCACCTGAAAGTAGAAGAAGAAAATAGAAATTAGCCTAAGTTTTTTTTTCCCCATTTGGAATTTGATGCAGATAAAATGTATGCTATTTTGGGTTTAGTAAGTGTGATACACTTGATTTAATATTCTTACCTTGTTGGAGATATTTTTTAAATAGCTTATCCATCTTGTGAAAACTAAAAATTGGCCAGATTATAGATCCTTTCCTGACAAAGTATGCTTAAAATAACGTGAATGAATCTCTTTAGTAAAATATATATTCTTGACCACAGTGAAGACAGTGCACCATGGCAACGGCTATTTAGGGTGATGTCAGCATCATTTCAAACGCGTTAGCCTTTAAAAAGTTCTTATGTGAGCATCTTCAACTCGGAGCCAATTTCACTTGTCTAAAGACTCGTTCACCTATGATGATTAGTTGTAATGAGAGGGCATAGCTCTAAGGAAGCTGATAGCTCAAGCCAGAGCCCTCACTGTAGCAACCTCAAGGTACTGCTTCAGGTGATAAACCACCTCTGACATTGGGCTTGAGGCTCACACCTCTGGCACCAGGGAATAATGGTCATATCATCATAGGCCTCTTTCTCCCACCGTCTGTCAGTTGAATGACTACTGTAAGGGGTTTCCCACAGAATTGTGAGCTGTGCCTGCCTCCATATTGGACTGTGCCGTACTCACAGCACTTAACAGATGTAACTATCTAATTCTGTTTCCCTAATTTCAAGGTGAGGGCATGAACCGCGGTTGATCAGTTGACAAGTTGCTTTTTTCTCTGAAAGTCGACAGTCATCATGATAGTGACCTATTTAGGAATGTGTGTTTGATGCTCTGTAACTATACAATAGAGAGTTTTATAAGTATACCGTGTGCGGGTTCTCACAGTAGGATTGATTTGAGACCGCATTCCATAGAAGTTGCTGCTTCCTCGTAGACCTTTCTTCTGATTTGGTCTGACTGAATTGCAGACACTTGCAGAACCCGATCATATGTTTTAATCAGAGGAGGGAAGTGGAACCTCAATCTAAAGATACACCGGCGGGCCATTTAAATAGTCTCTCTCATACACGGAATTATTGTCCAGACTAATGGCATCACCTGTCCTGTCACATACTCAGAGAGGAGAGCAGGGAAGGGGTTTCTAAAACTGTGCAGATCGCCTCAGCACAAGTGTAGAAATGTGATTGAAACAGTTATTAGCAGATCTGACCTTTCATCTGAGCAAGTGAAACTGTAGTAATGAAAAATGTCAAAATATGTAAGTACTAGGGTCATTTGCCTTTGACTGTGACTTAAACATGTTTATACGTGTAAAAATTTCGCGGTAGGGTGCAGAGTTTTTTGTTTTTGTGTTTTTTTAGATAATTGTGGTTTATTTTAGAAGAAAAAAAGTTATTGTAAAAAAAGAGTACGATGCTCGTCTGTATTTTTCCATGAAAATCAGGATGTTTGCACGGTTGTCCCTTGAAATTAAACGGGGCATAAAACATATTCAGACTTCCTGGTCAAAATCCATTCTTGCTTGTAGGTCAGAATACTCAATTTCTTAATTCTGTTTTGTATCACTATCCCTTGCTTATTGGAAGTTTTTGTTTTGAGGATATGCTTTTGTTCGCATGCATTCATGGGCATGTTAGACATGTAGTTATTGTAAATGCTAAAACATCAATTTGCTGTCAAAGAACAGCAAATCAGGAACTTCATCCTTTGACAGAATTTAGCGTTTGTTGGTTAGTTTGGATTTTTTTGGGTTCTTTTTGGCTTCTCAGCCTGATAAGGAGAACACAGTTCCACAAAAGGTAGTTGTAGGAGTAGGGGACAGTTGTTACATGTTTTTCAAATCTTTACTAACCTAGAAGAAAAGTAATACATTCGACGGTGATCCCCTAGTAAATGATTGCCAGTAATTTTATTGTTTGTTGACCAGTAATTTCTACAGTGCTAACATCTATGTACCATTTTTAGATTTGACATGCAAGGCACTTTCACCATTTGTGGCTAGCATTTTTGTATTTTATAATTACTTCAACTGAGTCTTTCTTCTTCAGAAATTGGCTTTGCCGAAGAACATTCGCTTATATGCTTGCGTTATTGTATTTCAGTTTTAGGATCATCCTACGGAGTACTTTTGTGTCCTAGGTTGTCTTTTGGCTGTTTGAGTATGTACTTCAGTCTCCATTGGGCTGCACGAGTGACTATTTTGCACTCTGCGAGCTGCAAAAGTACTGGGGAGGAAGCATTGACTAAAGCTTCTGAAAATGGATAATTCCTGCAACAACTATCTTCAGAATGCTTTGTCAGCGTGTGCTCCACAATGCTCCTGTGCCGCTGTCCAGATGATTGTAAACATGGTCGCCATGTTGAAACGGTGTTCTTAATGTTTTTGTATTGTTTACCGTTACACCATAGCCCCATGTTTTAATCAGTCTGTTAGCTGCCCAGAGTTCTGGGGAGTGTAGTGTCCTGCTGGACACGTTCTAGTCTTTAACTAGCCACTCGGCTGAGGGCTGGCATTACATTCACACCCCACACCCACCCAACACAGGCGTCACTAGTCAGGTGACCCTGCCAATAAAAAGGGCCGGGCGCACATGCCTGTGGCCAGTTCTTATGGACATGCTACTGTGTCTGCGTCAGTGATTTCAGTAGCATGAGGGCCTAGGGCCACCAACACTACAATGGCGACGAGTGGATACAACAACCCCACGTGGCTGCAGGCAGGAATTTTGAGGTTGGTCATGGAGGAAAGGAATGCCTCTGCATAAGGCATCCCCATGTCTTCTGCCGGCATGACAGCGACTGGCGCAGGAAGAGCAGTACGAGGGAGAGGGAGGCGCGTCGCAGCACCAGCCCCGCTGGTGCATGGGGAGTTGGTAGGTGCTGGTGACTCATCATAGAATACATAGCGGCCGCAGCACTGCCAATACGGCTGCGGTCACCGCGAAGAAGAAAGCGCTACGGTGCTGCCCTGCACCGAACGAGGCGCGAAGTGCCCAGGGCTGCTGCCCCCCCCCCCCCCCCTTTGTGAGTGAAAACCAAAAACGCCCCACAGCACTGTGAAAACAGCTGCTGCCGCGTAGTGAGAAGTGCGTTGGTGCTAACACTCACCAACCAAGTGAAGTGCCCAAGGCCGCGAGGGTGCTGTCCACACCAAGTGAAAATGCCCAGAGCTATCCCCCCGTGTGTCAGCTGAAGAGCGGCCCACAGCGTGAAGGAAGGTTGCTGCTGCCGCGCATTAAGAGGGCAAATTGTGCTGTTGCGCACTGTGAAGTATTGAAAAAGAAAAACAAAAAAAGAGCATCAAAAACTGGCCAGGGCCAGCCACCCCCATCCACCCCCAAAAAGATAACGCGGCCCCCAGCATGTGAAATGCTGCTGCCGCGCGAGAAAAGGTACTGCTGTGTGGAAAGCTGCCATGCACCACAAGAAGAAAGAGAAATGCCCAGGGCCGCCCCCTCTCTGCTTAAGTGACGTGCACCAAAGATGAAGAAAAGTGCCCAGAACCCCACCCCAAACCCACGTCAGAGGTCAGGGGGAATTGCAAAACAGGCCCACGACGGCCTGCAACAACAACGCTGACCCCACCAGTTTTCCTGCCTCCACACCGTGAGGCTTGAAACAACAATGTGCACTGCCCAGAGTTTTTGCCCACTGCGAGCACGAGGCTGTGCCTTTTGGCTAAAAAAAAAAAAAAAAAAAAAAAAAAAGATTGATAAAGGAGGACAGAAAGAAAAAAAAGTAGAGATATGGAGATAAAAGGGAGAAAATAGCACTTACCTGCAGCCCCCTCTGGTTTGATGAACTCCTCCCGGGAAGCATGGCTCCTCTCCGGCGTCTGATTTCAATAAACGAGGCCCCGAGGAGGAAAGACTGTCTTCCAGCTGGAAAGAAGTGCAAAATTGGCATCTAGTGGCCAAAGTAGGTACTGCACCCTTGTTTCTATTTTACCAGGTAAACAAGCTGTGTTGAAGGCAAGTTTACAGCAACACCCCCGAGAGTGACGGCCGCTGACGGAAACGACACAGAAGATGGAAACGACGTGTACGACGCTGCACAGCGAAGGAGAAGACACTAGCTGTCCCAGCCAAGCTGCAACGGTGAGAAATTGACTTAAGTGCACGTGAGGCACTAGGAGAGTGAGCATGGCCTGCGCAGCCGCGGGTGGCCGTCCACCGCCAAAGGAACATCACAGGTCCCCTGCAGTGATGGACATCACTGCAAGACACGAGATGGACACGACAGGCGTCAGCAAAGGACGCCCTGAAGTGAAAAAGAGACTATGTCACAGGTGCGCAGATAGCTGCGCAGGAGAACATGACGACACAGACAGAAGCCTGAGAAGATGAAGAGAGCACCCGAGAGCATGAAGTAACGCACGGGACAAGAGGCCGTGCCAGCCGTCCACACAGCAACAGAAGATGGCCATCATTGGCCCATCGATGAGCAGGTCAGCAGAACTGACCGACTCTGCCATGCAGATGGAGGCAGAAGTGAGCGCTGCAACAGCACAGTCTCGAGGCACAAGAGTGGCGCCATCAATCGAGGACTCGGAGGAAGAGAAAAGTGACCTCCTGCCACAGAGGGGTCCACCAAGACGATCCCTGAACGGACCAGAGCGGCGAGAGGTCTGCCAGAAGAGGCGATCAAGTCCTACTGACAGGACTCAGCCTGCGACAGGCTGTGACCAAGCAAGATGCACTGGCTGAGGTGCAGTGATAGGTACACATGACAGAGCATGCAAGCTGTGGCACAAGGCCACATCGAGGACGAAGAGCAAGATGCACCGGCAGAGGTGCAGCGGAAGGTCCATGTGACGCAACGTGCGACCTGTGGCACGACGCCACACCAAGGAGGAAAAGGTGAAGAGAGCGTGGCACAATGCCACAACGAGAAAGGACGAGAAGAGGAGTGTGACAGACCAGTCACACCACAGATCAACTCCATCATAGGTGCGCAAGCGGAAGAAGAGCAACACAACTGAGGACTCTTGCGAGCAGTTGAGGACTGTCCTTACATTCACACCCCACACCAACCCAACACAGGGGTCACCAGTGAAGTGACCCTGCCAATAAAAAGGGCTGGGCACACGTGCACGTGCCAGTTCTTATGACCATGCTACAGTGTCTGCGTCAGTGATTTCAGTAGCATGAGGGCCTAGGGCCCCCAACACTACAGGGAGCACAGAAATCATCTAGAATAACAAGATGCTAAACAAAGGGCGGGGACCTTTTTTGTGTGCCATTCATTTTAAGTTAAGTTTTAGTCTAAGCTTATGTCCCAGTTGACCAACAAGAATTTGCACATCCAATAGCATGTAATACAGAGAGCAAACCTATTGGATTTGCCGATACTTGTTTCAGTAAAATGAAAAGTTTTTTATACTTCTCACAGCACCCTGAGAAGAGGGGCCTCATGGGCTGTTTCTTGCCGTTATTGTAGTTTGAAAAAGTTGATGCAGTTTTATAATTTCCGATTTTCTAACTACCTACTGAGAATAGCTGAATAGTTGAACTTCCGTTTGCCATTGGATTGTATAAAGTTTATTTTCTAGAAAAAAAAAGTTTGCAACTCTGTATGTGAACATAGAGAATGCAGGTGTTGCATTATAATTAAATATATGCTTATTTTGCGATATTACGTTTCATGATTGCCATTTCCATTTTAATGTGTATTTTATTCCAACAGGGCCTTTTAGACGATCGTATGGACGTGGTAGATTTCTTGATGGACCAGCCTAATGTAGTCCCCCGTATAAACTCTGCAATTCTTGGCACAGAGAGGACATTTCTAAATTTTATACCCAGAGCAGGTAAATGAAACCCTACCAGTCTGTATTTTGTTTATAAAGGCAACAATAGCAGTTTGTTGAGTTATTGCTGACGGAGCGCAATAATACATTTTTATTTTTTGCTTATTCATTTTTTACTGCTTCTCGTTTGAAAGCTCTTATTGACTCATGAAAAGAACAGGCTGTAACATTATTCTTCGGAATGTACATCACCTTACTGTACATTTTTCCCGTTGCACTAGGAAAGACTGGCTATACTATTTCATGACCATTTGTCCATGGAAAAGAGAGGCGGGCCTGCAGATGAGTGCACAGTTTGCAGTTAACTGTCATGGTCACCAGGGTTCCATGAATACTGTTCATGCAGAAAAGTGTGCATTCTATGCTCGCAAGCACCCTGTCTGCACTCAAATATTATTTCTGGTATTACTTCCAATTCAAGTTATGCAAAATTACCATGTTCATAACATTAGCCCTTCCAATAAAATGACAGCATATGAAACTATATACCATGCCATTACACCACAATGAAAAGGCTGCAGAACACAGGAGGTCACGTATGCCCATGGTTTATTTGATGGTGCCACTAAGCAAAGGTGGGCCACAGGCAGACTGAGGGTCTTTCTTTGAGAGGGCTCTTTGAGAAGGTTCAGAGGGGTTGTAGGAGAGTAGCTTAAAAAATAGTTGACCTGCAGAGGGAGGGCCATTTTATGTTCTGTTAGTTTACTTTAATCCACTATGTCAAAAACAGAGATGGCTAATGAGTTGTGGATGGAACAGTGGATACTCCCATGTTCTTAATCCCATGCAGAGTTACTGTTAAATCAAAGGAAGAACACAGTATTTTGATAGAGAATTACTTCTAGCCATAGATTATTCACTTTTTCAATATTCCCTAGTGTGAGGTTGGATCCATAAACTTTTTAGCAGTACCTCTGTGTGCCAGAAGGTACAGCCTTGCGGCTTCACACCTACATCGTTCCACTCCAGGAACTACATGCAGGGCCTGTATAGGTGACACTCCTGTGTGCTGACATCAGTTAATTTCTATCTGTGCTGTCAGAGGCAGATCCGGGGCTCCCTATCTCGTCTCTGAGAGACACTTATCATCACTGTTTTCCACAAATATTTTTCAGTGTGCAAGGGGTGTCACCTCCTAAAATTACAACTTTAAAGCCCAGTAGGGGCTGTCACAAACAAAAGTGTGTGTGACAGATCCCTACGAGGTGTGACTATGGTGCCTGCGGTCGAGGCATGTCTACAAAGTCTGCAGCATCTGTGCGTTAATGAACCCAAAGGCCATCAGGAAAAACAAGGTGAAACTTTATGCTGCCAAGCATAAAACTCCTGGGTCTATTTCATGTCACTCTCTGCATCCAAGGTTCGACCTCAGTTGCGTTCCCGTAGTCGAAGGTGCCACTCCAGAGGTTGGTCTTTGTCTAGCTCCAAGCTCTCAGGTAAGCAAACAAAGCACAAGAAATCAAAGCTCGACTCCACTTCATCACTTCACTTGCATTCACCTGAGTAGGTGCAGGGGTGGCCCCACATTTCTTTCTCCCGAAATATGCCTGTGTCTGAGCTGATCATGTAGCTGGTTCCGGCACAACCCAAGTTTCCAGGCCCTTCAGTCATGCTTCGTCAGACCGAAGGGTTCAGCGCAGCCATGCTCCTTCTCTTTGTATCTCTACTAATTCCTTCTGGTGTGCATTCGGCAGAGAGGCCTTCCCCCTGGGACACCAATGGTGGCTTTGCTCTCAGCTCCAGCTGAGACTGTCTTTCCTCCAGCTCTTGTTCTGACCCTGCTTCCAGCACCTCGACCCATGCCGGCCATAGGCACGTTGCCACTGATTCTGACTTCGACTGAGGAGGTTTTCCCAGTTTTTCTCTCAGACACTGGTCTGGTCTCAACCAGTGCCATGCTCAAATCCACCCGAGGCGCTGCTTCCTCCATTTGAATTACCACAAAGTTAGCAACACTCTCTGCATTCCCTTTTTGGGACATATTTGGATAATGGCTATGACCCATGATCCTTCAACCCTAACAGGATGACAATTGGTGCAAGGACTTAAAAGAAGTCTTTTTCCCCCCCTGAACAGGCCACAGACGAATCTGCTTCTTACACCATGGTGGTGTGTAGGGCAGCCAAAGTACTTGACCTCCAGCTCCTCACCTTGGAGATGAATGGTTTGGCTGCTGTCCTTCAACCAGGACAGACAACTTTGGAGCCCCTTCTTCTTTCAACATTGCTCTAACAGATACATTATTGGGCGGTTGGACCAAACTGTCCTCCGCCCACCGGTCAGTTGAAAAATTGCTAGTCACCATCCCCTGAATCCAGGCAACCCAGCTTTTCTTTCCATGTACCCATCACCCAAAAGCATAGTGGTTCAGGCTTCCACCAGCTACAAATTTCCCACCACTCTCCCGAAAGGGAAATAAGCGAGTGGAAATATTCTGCATATGTGTCCTTTCTTCTACCAGCTTGCCACTCTGCTCTGTTAACATCAGCTGTTTGTTGGGACACTACTTCCACTCCTTTTGGGATTCAGTGGCACAAGTCGTCCACAGTGTGCCGAAGATCTTCGCCGAAGATCTTCACAAGTGTTTCAAGATGGTTGTGGTGCTGCCAGGTTCAAGATTCATTGTGGCTTGAACACCACCGATTCCATCAGTCAGGCCATAAGCGCCAGCATTGGCATTTGCCACCATGTACGGCTGCTATTGACAGTTCTCCAGGGATGTCTAGTCCTCCCTGAAGGACATGCCATTTGATGGAACTTGTGTGTTCAGGGACAAAGCTGTCTATGCTCTCAACTGTTTTAAGGAGTGTAGGGCTACCGCTTGCTCTCTGGGCCTTCCCGCCCCACCTAGCCAATTTAGTTTTGTGCCTTTCACCAGGAAAAGGAGTCCAGGGCATTCAGGCTATGATCCCAATCTTTCAGCCTCTGACCTAGATTTCAGTAATGCTGACTCGGAGGCTTCTGGGACTGATGGTCTACTGCATCATGTGAGTCAACACGCCAGGAGGCATAAGCGGGGTCTGCAGTGGGATCTGAAGTCTCAGTGGGCCCTACATCGAAGGGACCTCTTCCACTAAGTTCAGATTTCAGGGGAGATTGCGAACGATATGCAGTGGTGGCTGCTGGACAGCTGTTTGGTCAGCAGCAGGCCCCTCTCCTTTCTCCACCCAGAACTGACATTGGTGACAGGTGTGTTGCTTCTGGTTTGGGGCAGCCATCTGGGAGAAGTGAAGATCAGAGGCCTGGTATGCTGTGGAACCCTGGCTCAACCACAGCCTCTTGGAGCTACAGGCCATCGATTTGATGTTGAAAAGCCTTTCTTCTGCCCATCAAGGAAAAGCTGGTAAGTTACTCACGTAGATCAACACCGCTATGTGGTACTGTAACAGACAGGGTTGTGAGGGTTCGCAGACCCTGTGCCAGAAGACCTTGTGCCTCTGGAAATGGCTGGACCTCCAAGGACTTTTCCTGGTAGTGAACCCTCGATCATTGAATGCCAGGGTAGACATTCTCAGCCATAAGTGGCTAGAGGATTACAAAGAGCAGTTTAACCCAGCGATGGTACAAAATCTCTTCCGCAAATTGGGGGAACCTTGACTCAATCTGTTCGCCACCGCAAAGAACATGCAATGTCCGCACTTTTGTGCATTGGAGTTTCCAAAGTGTCTCTCACTTTGAGATGACTTCCGCCTTTAGTGGGACTTGGGACTCCTGTATGCCTTTCTGCCAATATCACTCCTGCTCTGGATTTTGAAGAAGATCAGGACCAACCTGCCCCAAGTCATCCTACTAGCTCTGGATTGGGCACAAGAGAGTATTGTATCCAGAACTTTTGGGCTTGAGCATATGTCCTCTAATCAGGCTGCCTCTCTCAGAGGACCTGCTGTTGCAACAACAGGGCATGGTTCTGCACCCAGGCATTTGCAATTTCAACATTTATGCCTGGAGATTGAGCGGTGACAGCTGAACACCTTTTACCTTCCTCCGTCAGTGGTTGATGTCATTTTGATAGACAAGAAACTATACACCTGTTGTTGGGACAGATTTGTGGTTTGGTGCAGCACACTCCAGAATGACACCTCACCCCCCCCCCCCCAGGCCAGGTTTTCTTGTGTTCTTTTGCTTGATCTGCCTCTTACCTGATAGGCCTTTGGTTTGGACACAGTTAAGTGTTATCTTTTGGCCTTTTCAGTCTTTTTACGTTTTCCAGATCAGCCCTCATGTTAAAAGTCGGCAGTTGGGATGCAGTTTTTGAAAGGGCTGCAACACGTTTCCCCCTTCTCCCTTTGTCATGCCCCAATGGGACCTTAACCTGGTCCTGAATTTTCTGATGTGCACTTTGTTTGAACCACTTCACAGCTGTCGTTTATAGCTCCTTAATATTAAGACAGTGTTTCACATCACCATCACCTCGGCACAGCGGGTGGGTGAGCTGCAGGATCTTTTTGTCATTCCAGTATAGTCTTCCTTCTTCTCAGATAAACAAGTTCTGAGGTCTTGGGCATTCTTCCTGCTGAGTTGTGATGCTGTTCCAGATCAGTGTGGCATTTTATGATCTGCCTTACCCTTCTAAGGAGGGGTATAGACTCAATTGTTTGGACGCCAAGAGAACGTTGAGCTTCTACATGGATCATACCAAAGACCACCGCTGGAAGGTTTGCTCTTTGAGGGGTTCGCTGGAGCAAAACAAAGGAAAGGCAGTGCAGGGGAGAACCGTGTCCCACTGGATCAAGCTCTGCATTAAAATTGGCTATGCACTGGCCATCATTCTACCAGGGCCACAACTGCTACCATTTTGTTGGCACACAGGGTTCCTGTCAATAGCATTTGCTAGGCAGGTACATGGATATCCCTCCATACATTCTTGAAGCACTATTGTGTGGACAGTCAGGTTTTCAGAGACGGGCATTTTGCCTGCTCGGTCCTGCAGAACTTTCTGGTTTAAGTCCATTCACAAACCGTCCTCCGAATAGGTCTTGCTTGTTATCTATTCAAAAGGTGAGGAATCTGCAGCTAGAAGTCTCTATCAGAATAACAAGGAACTTACCTTCAGTAACACTCTTTTTGGTAGAGACTCTGTCTAGCTGCAGGTTCCTCACCATCCCTCCCATCCTCCCCGGTCTAGGAATCTGCACTCTGTCTACCAGTTTGCCTTTGGGGCTTTGTATCTGGCAGCACGTATAGTCATAAAGCAACCTACGTCAAATGAGTGGCACCTATATAGGCCCTGCACGTCATTTCAGGAGTAGAATGGTGTTAGTGTGGACCTGCATGGCTCTACCTTCCAGCATGTAGAGGTACTGCGAAGACGTTTCCAGATCCAGTCTGACACCTAACTTTTTTCCAAAAAGTGAAGAATCTGTTGCTAGATAGTCTCTACCAGAAAGAGCGTTATTGAAGTTAATAAACATGTTCGGTAGGTAGACAGAATTGAGTGGAGTAGCTGATTGGTTGGTAACCAGAGAAGTCTTCATATTTGTCTACGATTGTGATGAATTGTCCATTTATACCAGCTGTTTAGATCTGCTATTTGAAATAACAGAAAAGTATTGGTGTTGTAAGTAAAAGTAACCAGGAGTAGTAGATTTAATCTAAGAAACCCAAGTCACATGTGACAATGTCGCTTCACTGTGCATAATTCCCTAGGGGAGGCACAGCCATTAGAGAAGATCCATGAATAAGATTACACTGATATCGTGCTCAGTCATATAGAAATTCTGAGTGATGTATATGGAGTGCCATTGAAAATTGCACAGGCTGTCTCAGTATAAAACCTGGCTGCTACGATTTTGTCGCAGAAGAGTCTAGTGTTGGGTTATAGTAAAAACACTTTGTAATGTTATCAGTGTGCTCTTCTTCTTGCTCATAAAGTCAAGCAAGACGTGCATGGGAGTCACAAAAGTTGTTAAAACTCAATTTATTAAGTTGATCATTCAGTAGTTTATGAATCTCTATTTTAATGTCCTCCAATAGTGCCCTCACTATGTATACTAAATAAATGCATATGTCTACCCTTTCTGCGTAACTTCTAAGTCGGATGGGCATGGACCTGATGTATTTCATTTCAGGTCCAGCAGATTCTGCCTGAAACCCTATAGTTATTGTATTCAGACCTGGGTCTCTGTGCTGGTTTTGGTGATGATCCACATTTATTTCCCCTTCTGCTAGATGTAGATCTCATAACCAGCTCTCTTGCTGCTGTTGTTTTTCTCCCCAAGTGCTGTACGACCTTCGACATTTGCCTCAGAGGATCCATTTATCTGGATGCAGTAGGCTTAAACTACTTCTAATCCCAACATTCCACAGTTGCACAAGATCAAAGAATCCTCAGATCAGCGGCCGATATTGCATTTTCAAATATTTTATCTTTACCCCCTGGTTATATAATTGTGGAAGCAGCACTATTCTAAAACTCTGGAAAAGTCTGGTTCCTTTCCTTTATTTCAATCACCTTTAGCTCCAGAGTATCGATTTTGCTATTTGCCGCTTGAATTTTTTGGGGGGGTTTTTAGACCAAAAACAGCGTATTGGGCCAAACACTTGGAACCCTTACAAAGGCTTTTTTTTAATTCACAAAAACGTCCTTATTTTGAAAGTTAGCTAAATTCTGCTGAACCCCAATATGCCCAGGTGTGGTTCTTGAAGTGTCACCCATTAGTAAGCGAGACGGCAACAGGTGACTTCGGATTGCTGCTCCTACTACAGTCATGCCAGAGAGACTAAGGTTCATTTTTATTACTCTGCACTCTTTATAATATAATACACATAGGAGGAAACGACTTATCCCCAAGTCTTCCAACTATAGGTTTACAGAGTCATTTGGTTGTGCTTCATATTTCAAAGTCTGGTACTTTGGGTCAATAGTTTTTGTTTTGCCCCGTTACTTATATATCAGTGGACTGCTAGATCTAAATTCTTAACTCCTGTACACTCCGGACAGCCTTTCGGAACTATGGTCTTGTTACCGCGTCCCTTTATGATAATTTATTACACATCAGGACTCGTTTTAGGCCAATGAATCTTTTGACCCAGTTGAGAGACACCTTAGGACGAGATAGCTAATCAATATGTCAATCAATACGTCAATAATGTCATCAATATTTATTACAACAATACATTTCACTTTAGTCAGTCATTAATCAATTCAAAACACTCCCATGACCTTGTAGTCATGAATAACCACACCTGTTTAGTAGAATTTTACGAGTTTTATTCCCTATTGTTTACAATTCTAAAAGCAGGTGCGTCAATCACAAAACCAAGAAACATAATAGCATAGTCACAATATGGCAACTTTGGTAAGATTTCATTAAGGCGAGAATCACAAACATCAGAACATAACACGGCGTGAACATAGATCAATTTAGCAGAGTGTCAATAAAGCATCAGTTCAACAAAGCATAGCTTTGGTCGTTTGTCTATTTGCGACAGTTTAGTGAACACCTGTCCTAACCGCTGATTAGCATTAGCATGTTGGGCTTCATGCAAAACGATTTAGAACACCAATTTGGAAAACATCTAACTATGGTCTCTGTCAAAAGTAAGCAGTTGGTACCTAGAAAGGAAAAGCAAACAGACAAATCACAATTGTATTGTCATAGTTACCCTCCAAAGTTTAGTTCAGCGCACAGGCTCAGTCTTCATCTTCAGGACATCAGTCAAATCGCCATTCACTCAGGACTCAGCTCTGGGGCAAAAAGGGGCACTTCCCTCATAAGGAGGCAAAGTGTAAAATGGGCAAATCTAAGGACAAGGATGGTTCTAAGCGAACCAATAAGTCACCAAAAAGAGTGACAAAGTTTCTGGATAAAATCAATAGCATTCCCTACCTAATTCCCAATGGCTGTCCGTGTCATGGGCTTTTATCCTTTTTTTCATTGTACATTCCCCCAAAATTCTATTGGACATTTGTTATACCCCACTATCTTTAACCTATCAGAAAAAACATTAGATCACCTATCTTTCACCCCATATTATTTTAGAAATCTCTCATTGGTTCTCCTATTCGATGTCTTCAGAGGTGGCACGTCCGGTATGACTTCATCTTTCTGTAATTCTTTGCACATCTTTTGGTGAGTAGCTCCATTGTCCTCACCGGTTTGAATGGCCTTGTACATTACATTAATCTACACTGTTTCATTTTGTTTTAATATCACCCTACAAGCAATGATAAATGCATGGGAACGGATCTAGCATGGTTACATTCGTCTTCTAGTTTGAAGGAAAACAAGAGGTTGTGTCCTTTTGCGAGTCAGCACACTGAAAGATAGGAAAAATACATTTAATATGAAAGCCAAGCAGGTAAGCTTCGGCTCATGCTAACTTAAGGCCTACAAGGATTTCAGCACAAATTCATTAATACAATTATTAATAATTAGTATAAACTTATTCAATATAATAATACATAAAACATTTTAGTCATCATTATTAGTCCACGTATACATTGGCGGCCACTCTCCGTGGTCACATTTCAGGTGCACGTTTACGCAAAATTACTATTATAGTTTCTATACGGCATTATCACACATTAATTTATAGACATTTATGTTAATATAGATTATATAAGCTATGCTCTCTCAGTCCCTCCTCTGATGACGTTCGTCATCACACAGACCTTTCCCTGTAACCTTTCACTTAATTTTTCACCTTGCGCATAATGCGCATTTCAACATCTTGTCCCTTGTGTGAACTTTCCCAAATTTAATTAAACATTTTCTCCCTTTCACTTTCTTCATTCTTCTTATTCCTCTTTGTCCAATTTCTTTTAATTTTATCATTAATTTTGCATGCTCCCCATAAACCTAATAAACAGGCCAGAACAATTAATAGACCCCCTAGTATTTTTGGAAGAACCCCATTCCAAATGTTGCTAAACCAGCTCCCTACTCTGGCAATTCCTTTTCCCACTTTCTCCCACTCTCCAGGTTCCTTCAAATCTGCACTACCTTTAGTTAGGTTAGTAAGCATACCTCTAATCTTTTTACTATTATCGGGTATATATGAGCAACAGTGACACTCGTTGAGCATCTTGCAGACTCCGCCGCTCTTTGCTCAAAGAATGTCTAAAGCAAGCCGGTTTTGAAGAGTCATAGCTCTTTCCGCAGCAAGTTCAGTATCCATCAGGAGTATAGCCCCTGTAAAATTTGTCAGCATGTTATCCACAATAGTAGACAACTTTCAAATCTTTATGGAGTTTAAGATAACCACTACTGAAGGAATTATGGCTCCAAATATGTCACCAACGACAGCAGCCGCTGTCTCTCGTTTTTGTCTAGCATGTTTTAATTCAGACATTTTAGGTATTTGCTTTAAGTCATCAATCTGGTAAATCTTTGGGAAAACTATTCTCAAATAACATGTTCCATACCATCCCTTAGGGAGACGGTAATAAGCATTAAGTCCACAGATATAATAGATTCCAGGGATCGCTGGGTCCTGTCCATTTAACATGAATGTCCATTTACTCTGAAACAAAAACACATGCCTGCATTCACTCGTTCCCACAAATAAAGTGTAATGTTCAGATTTCGGCCTATATATACAAAGCCTTCCTACATGTAATGCATCTATAGCTAGTTTGCCTTGTGTCTTTATTGCAGTGTAAGCATAATCATTTGCATATGTGTGTTTCTCTAGCCCCTTTTCTAGATGCTCTTTTAATGCTTTGCGTCTATCATCAATGTGATCTAAGAAGCTTTTCTCTACAGGTGTCAATAAGCAAGTCAGATTGTTGCGGTGTGGATAAGCTGTCCCAAATGTAAGCGTTGGTTCAAAGAAACCTCTAACTAATTTTATACTATGCTCCTTAGCTAACTTGTTCAGAAACTCAATCACTGGCACAAAGGAAAACACTTCATCCAAATTTGAGTAAAAATATTGCACATGCTCTTGATTATAGAATCTTGTCAGTAACAAACTACAACTTATCCCGTAGGTTAATGGAAGACTATAATAGGTGACCCCTTCTTGTACTGATGAAGGAATCTTTGTGCACACATAACAGTTTTTCGCATCCATGGTCTCAACATACTCATTCAGCAAGCGATAGAAGACATTAGTGGAGAGTTCCCCTTTTGAGTTAGTTCCCTCATGCAAGTGTTTTGTATCCTGCTCAAACTTTTACCATGGTGTTAATGTTGTAGTCTCAGGTTTTAAAGCATTGTTAGTCGTTTTCTTATCCAACCACGGCATTCCCACAATCACACCTACAATTATTATTGCACACACAATACCTAATATAAGACTTAACCAACCACACACCTTACCCTTTTTGTTACTACCTCTATTATAAACCATGTCTGTAAAGAATCAGATAGCAGAATAACTTCAAAGCAAATTATCAACTTGAGGACGATATAAAAGCTCTCCTTTTTTTTTTCCTCAATGCAAAGTATCTTTTTCTCTGCGTATATTTACAGTGTTTCACTCACTCCAGGACCCTTTTGTCACTCAAGTTAGCAGCTTGTCATAATCGGGTTTCAAAGTCAATTCAGGTGATCAGCATCATATCCGGTAATTTATAAGTCTCTTTCTTAGCTTTTCAGCTTTCTATTTTCCTTTTCAATTTCAGTTTTAACACAGTCTCTTTCTCTGATTGAATTCAGATACCGCAGTATTGACCTGGTACTTCTTGATCAAAACAGAATGCTAAGAATTCTTGTTGCCATTCAGATGTTGTTGCATACGCCCATTCAGGACCTGCGTACCTTCTATTTGCAGTTCTTTTTTTTTTCAATCTGCGTTCGCCTTGCAATTCTCCTTCACTTAGATCCTCTATTCGGGATGTATCAGTTTCTTCTGTTATTGTTTCACCTAGTACTAGCTTTTCTTTCGCAGCCTGCTTCTCTGGCCAGTTATCTCCCTTTTGCGTTTTCTTCCTGCTTGTCCTTTCAGGACGCTGAACAGCACCCTCCTCTTGTGCTATGATGTTTTCTCTTGATGGACCTGCAACTGGCTCAGGGGATGCCGGTGTGCTTTGATCTCTCTCTACTATTTCCCCTTCTTCTTCTTCTGGATCTGTAACAGGTTCAAACTCTAATCTGTATCCGTCTACTTCTGGGAGAACCTTGATTTAGTTCTCCTGCTGCCTCTACTGAGATAGGCACACTGTCACCTCTCTCGAACGCGTTTACTGTTTGAGGGACTAGGCTGTTCTCAGTGGGCTCTCCTACAGTCTCAGTTCCCCCTTGGCTATTGTCTGACCCTGAGACTTCCTTCTCTGGACTTGCTGAGTCGGAGGCTTCAAGTTCCTCATCAGTCGGACACGTTACCTTCTTTGTGTGACTGGCATGTATCCAGTTTGGAACGCCTGCACATTTCACAGCAGTGGTTGTTGTCAGTATTACTTGATGTGGGCCCTTACAGCGCGGCTCCAAACACGACTTTCTCACGTGCTTCTTGACAACTACCCAGTCACCGGTTTGCATGGTGTGACCTGGATCACTGATCAGTGGCAATGTGTTGGCTTCCACCTGGTGAGAAAAAGAGCGAACCACATCAGCCAAACCATTGCAGTAGTCCAACACCATATCATCCGTGATCTTCACAAGAGCATTTGCAGGTACCTCGGGCAGCCTCATAACTCTGCCCATAAGGATTTCATGGGGTGACAGTCCTGTCTTCTTATCAGGGGTGTTCCTCATCGACATCAGCACTAAGGGTAATGCATCTGGCCATTTCATATTGGTAGCTGCGCACATCTTTGCCATTCTCGACTTCAAGGTACCATTCATTTGTTCTACTAGTCTTGATGCTTCAGGGCGGTAGCTACAATGCAGCTTCTGTTCAATGTCTAACGAAGCACACAAGAGCTTAATCACCTCATTGTCGAAGTGTCTGCCCCTATCTGATTCTAAAGAGACCGGAAAACCGAGCATGGGTATTAGTTCTCTAAGCAGCAGCTTTGCAACTGTGAGACTGTCATTTCTACATGTGGGGTAAGCTTCAATCCTGTGGCTGAAAACACACACAATCACCAACACGTACTTCAATCCTCCACAAACAGGCATCTCAATGAAATCCATTTGCATCCTGCGAAATGGACCGCCAGCTCTCCCTATGTGGCTAAAAGTTACCACAGTCCCCTTTCCTGCATTCATCTGTTGACAGATGATGCACCTGTGACAAGTAACTTCTGCGGCTTGTCTGAATTTCGGGTTAAACCAGTCAATATTGAATGACCTGATCATTGTATCTCTCCCAAGATGTGCTTGTCCATGATAAAGCCTTGCGAATTGTGACAAAGACTATTTGGCAAAACCAATTTTCTCTCCTCTGAGACCCATAAATCATCAGCCCTTTGTACACATTGCATTCTCTGCCAGGAGTGTTTCTCCTCTCTGCTAGCACGACCCTGTATTGTTTTTAGCTCATCTAGTGTATCAACCACCCTTAATGCAAAGTCTAAGCATGTTTCATTTTCAGTTTGCGGTAACAATTCCCACTGATCCTTGAACGATATACTGTTCAATGCACAAAACCTTGCGACTTGATCTGCATAGCCGTTTCCCATGGATACAAAGTCTTGTGACTTAACATGAGCATTGCATTTCACCACGGCAATTTCAAGAGGTAACTGAATTGCATGTAACAAGTCCTTTATGTGTTCGCCATTTTTCACTGGAGAACCAGAAGAGGTCATGAAACCTCTCTGTGACCACAATTGGCCAAAATCATGTACAATTCCGAATCCGTATCTGCTGTCAGTATAGATAGTGACTCTCAGATTTTCAGCTGCGTGCATGCCTTAGTAAGGGCAATTAATTCTGCCACTTGTGCGGAATACACTCTCTCGAGCCAGGAAGCTTCAATAATACCATCTATGGTACACACAGCATAACCAGCTCTCAGCATTCCGACTGAGTCTCTCAAACAGGATCCGTCAACAAACATAATGCAGTCTTTTTCCTTTAACTGCGTATCTTGAATATCAGGTCGGGGCTTGGTACATAGTTCTGTTACCTCAAGACAATCATGCTCCACTTCCTCTTCATTATTAATCTCAGTACTTTCAACAGGAAGTAGAGTTGCCGGGTTTAATACAGTACATCGCTTCAGTGAGACATTAGGCGACCCCAAAATAATTGTCTCAAATCGTGTGAGTCGGGCATTTGTCATGTGCTGGGTTTTGGTTTGAGTCAACAGAATTTCAACTGAATGTGGAACCATTACTGTCAAGGGATGTCCCATCACTATGCCTTCACACTGCGTGAGGCTTTGACCAACTGCTGCAACTGCGCACAAACAACCCGGTAAGGCTGCTGTGACGGGGTCCAAGGTAGCTGAAAAATACGCTACAGGACGGTTTGCACCTCCATGGACCTGTGTCAAGACAGACAAAGAACAAGCATCACGTTCATGACAAAACAGTTGGAAAGGCTTTGTGTGATCAGGCATACCCAAAGCTGGTGCCCTGCACATGCACTCTCTCAATTCCATGAATGACTCAAGCTCTTCCTTGGATAAGGTTATGGTATACGGTTAATCCTTAGTCTCTTTGCCTGTCAGCTTTATCAATGGTTTAGAGATAATTGAGAAGTTAGGTATTCACTGGCGACAGTAGCCCACCATTCCCAAAAACATCCTGACATTTCTCTTTGTTGTCGGGGGTTCATTTGCAAAATAGCTGTCACCCTTTACTTCGATATTCTCCTGGACCCTCTCTCAATCAAGTGTCCTAAGTACTTCACCTTTTTCTGACAGTACTGCAGCTTCTTTCGTGACACTTTGTCAGTTCTTTCCCAAATGATTCAGTAAGGTAATTGTGTCATATCTACAGTCATCTTTTGTCCTGGACGCAATCAGCAAGTCGTCAATGTACTGTACTAGAGTTGAACTGAAAGGCAGTACTAAGGATTCTAAGTCCTTTTTCAATATCTGATTGAAGATGGACGGTGACTCAGAAAACCCTTGAGAAATTCTGCACCAATTGTGCACCTTGTCCAGGAATTTAAAACTGAATACAAACTGGCTGTCCTCATGAAGAGGCACCGAAAAGAAAGCTTGTGACAAGTCTACAACAGTGAACCATTCAGCATCACATGGAACCTGAAACATGATCACTGCTGGGTTTGGCACTATGGGGCAACATTTTACCACAATCTTGTTTATTTTCCTCAAGTACTGCACAATTCGAACCTTCCCACAAGGCTTTTTCAGACCCATTATCAGTGAATTACATGGGCTGCTCAATACTTCCTTCAGGACTCCTTGTTTTACAAAGTCCGCAATTATTTGCGACACCTGAATAAGGACATCTTGTTCCATGTGGTACTGCGGCACCTGGGGAAACACTGCATTTGGCTTTACTTGTACTTTAACTGGTTTCACTCCTTTTATCAGTCCCACTTCCTTTCCTGTCATATCCCACACTTTCTCTGTCACTGTCCCCTGTAATTCAGCAGGTAAGTCAGTTACTGTAAGCATTGGGAATAAGGTTGTCAAAGGGTAATCTTCATTTGCGGTTTCTGTTTCTAGTCCTGAGAACTGACCATCATCCCCTTCATCATCACTGTTTGTCTGTACCTCAATTCAATCGTTGGAACAGGTAATCGAGCATCTCGTTTTGCATAGTAAGTCTCTTCCCAGTAGGGACACAGGACTTGAATCGCAGACTACAAACTTATGCAGTCCCTGGAAGTTGCAAATCTCAACTTGCACTGGATCTGTAATCGGATTTGTCAAGTACTGGTTTGCTACTCCGACCACTCTTATGGTGCACCCTGAAAGTGGTAATTTTGGAACCTCTGCACTTCTGACTGTAGAGCGTGTAGCTCCGGTATCAACCAAGAATGAAACCTTGTGACCCATTACCTTTCCCTCTACATAGGGTGACGCTGCAAGTCTGCACTCTTCACTGTCTGAACTGTCATCCGACCATTCCTCATTCATTCCATCTTCACCACGCAATGGGAATTGCTATACTGTATTATTTTGGCTCATCACTTGACCTGTGACCTGCTGAGGAAGCATCACCTGTTGCTGTCCCATTGGAGCTAATGGTAGTTGCATTTGCTGTCTAGGTACCATGGGAACCTGCTGTTGTACTTGCTGCATTTGTGCTGGTTGAACACGCAGCATTTGCATTTGCTACATGGGCTGTGGCCCTTGCATCTGAACCATGTTATTTTGGAAGTTCGGATTTTGACTTCTCAATTTTGGACCTCTCGCATTTTGTAATGTACCGACATTAGTGCTTTGTTGAACGACACCATCCTGCACCACATTTGGGAATTCCCGCTTCCAATGCCCCATGCACCCGCACGCGTGACATGGAGACATCTTTTTCATCCCTTGCACATCATTTTGGATCACCACAGTATTAAAATCTGGACTGCGATTCACAAAACCTCGACCTCGACCTCTCTGTTGTGCCTGAAACACACCATTCCCTTGCGGTTGCTGCTGTATCATCTGCTGGATTCCATTTCCCTGCATACCTGCCTGCGCTGCCCTTATGTGCATCACCATCACTTTCTCCTTCAGTTTTTTCTGCTTTAGCTCAATCTCGTCACTACAGTATTTCGCGTACTGCAACACCTCATCAATCGGCTTTGCTTGCCAACAGATCAAATGATTCTTAATCATCTGGCTAACCTCTGGTCTCAGCCCTTCAACAAATCTAAATACGAGATGGTTCATGTCTTTTGGCTCAATAGTTTCAGTACCACTGTAATGTTTGAATGCCTTCAACAACCTCTCATAGTAAGCATGTATCGATTCTTTTACCTCTTGTGAGGTCCTCTTGTGAGGTCCGATCGATTTTCTGCCAATCAGTCACTTTCAGCGACACTTTCTGCTTAAAAAAACTCAATCACTTTGTGATAATACTTCATTACCTCTTCAGATGGTGCTCCAGTCACCTTATCCCTTGCCGGCTCCTGTGTCGGCCAGTCTACCCCTCTCTTGCACTCAAGCCATAAGTCGGGCGGAACAATAATCTCAAACAAGGTTTTCAAATCTTCCCAGAGACACTTGTCAAGCTTCACAAACCTATCTGTTTGCTGATACCACTCTATCGGCTTCTCCCTCAACCTGGGATAATCATTTGTGAAAGATAGGATGTCTCCCCTGGACCACGGTACATGGATTAGAACCCCACCAGCTGTTTCTCTCATGGGTAACATCTTTACTGATTCCGTATCTGGTGAAGCTTTAGCTTTACTTGATCCCAGATTGTCACTTTTCTCCTTATCTCTTTTCTTGGCCCATCTGCCTTCCCACTTTTTTTAAAGCTCCCCAGATCTGAGCACTTTGCAATATTTCCTTTAGATGCGCTTTCATTCCGGCAGACCTCATATGCTCGAAGTCTTTTGAGTCAAAGTCTAACCTGTAGCTTCTTTTCAAATGTTTAACATTCTCAATTTCAATATTATATTTGTCTGCCAGGTTCGCTAATCTCTGATGTACCTTACCTACTTCTTTAGTGATTTTAGGGCACAGATACCTCAATTCTGCTTCTGTATAGGACTCTAATCTGTTTACCCCCATTGTTCCTTCCACTAAATCAGCAGCTTCCATGCCCAGTCTCACAAAATTCAGGTAATCATCTTTCTACGACCTTTCCGGTTCCACTGCAGTTACTGTAGTCTTTTGTGAAGCATAAGTTTTCTCTAACCACTCATTTAACTGTTGTACCGTAAAACCTTGCAGTGAAATATTCCCTGCATGCATCATTGGTGACTGTGAAGCATTCGTACTTATTGTCTGTGGGGTTAGCACACCTAGCCCCGCCTGTCTCATTGCCTCCAACGGTGCTTCAACCGGCCTAAGGACTAGCAAAGACCTCGGTCTTTCGACCGCTTGCTCTCCTGGGGCCATTAACTGGGGAGTTCCTATGGACCCTCCTCTTATTACATCTTGTGTCATTACCCCCTGATCACACATGCCAGGCTTACCTTGTGCATACAATGGCACCGGTGGACCAACAGTAATTGGCAATGATATGGCCGCAGGTGTATGACCTGGTCCAAAACTCCGTGGAGCAGCGACTCCAAAGGTCTGATTCTCTGAAGCAGGGGCAGGTATTAATGGAGGTCCTGCTGCTGGATTATACCCTGGTATTAGTTGTGGCTGCGGCTGGGGCAGCAATTTTGGAGTTGGCTCAATCTGCACTAACCTTGATTTTGTATATATCGGGTCTGGTGGCACTATCAGATTTGTAGTAGTCTCTAGTACTGGGACGTCTGGATAGATTCTCTGTATCTGCGGTGGAGGTTGCAACTGTATCTGCATGTCTGGCGCAGTGGGTACACTGACACCATTCTGTATCGAACCCGTATCACTAGTCTGTGCTGTATCAGTAACTCCCTTCTCCTGCGTCTGGTTCCCAGAATCCGCACTAGTGCTCGGGACATTGTTGCTTACCGCATAAGGTGGCGGGCGATCATACAATAACTGATTTAGAAATTCTTCGGTATCTGAATCATCTTCTTCTTCCCAAGATCTCTTAGTCTCCTTAGGCTTACTAGAGTCTTTGTCTGTTTTACATGTGGCTTTCTTCCCCTGTTTCTCATCTCCCTGTGTTATTGCTAGGAATAATTTGAGTCATTCAACTATTCCTCGTCACCACATTTTGCTCTCATTATCCCACCTCGCTTCCGCTAAAGTCTTTTCTGCCCTTTTTATTCTTCTTTGGAATTTTTCTTGTCTTTGTTTAATAGCCATTAAATCCCAAATTGCTAAAGCCTCGTACTGAGCTGGCCTCGGAGGTGGCTTCTGTACACTTAACTTCCACCTTAAATTCTCTAGAACTCTCGTATTGAACGTCCTGTGTTTCTGGAAACGCCAAACATCCCTCTTTTTCCATCAATTTGCGCCACTGTTTCATCCATAAACAAGGTGCGACACCTTTTTCCTCCATAACTATATAAGCTGGAGTACCCTCAGGCGGTGTAGGCTCCCCTTCACTCGCCATAATGTATGCGTCTCCTTTCAGAGCGCTCTTAAAAGCTTTGATAAAGTTAATCTTTGCGTCTTTTCTTTTGTTGTATTTAATCAGAAAGTGACTTTAATTCCCAGGACACTCTTCACCCACCTCTCTCAACCTATTGCCTCTCACGGACGGCAGCCAATCCGTGCGCGACGCCTCTCGGCAACTGACCTATCTCAGCGCGGCACCACTGATGTCACACTCACACACTGCAGCTGACAAATTCTTGCGGCTCGTCCTCCCCTCACTGTATTCACACCAATCTAATGCAAAAATTACTGCGAGCACCTTAACAACAACACAAATTCGCCGGTTTTCTACAGGAAGGGTAACACATACGCTTCAGAACTTTACAGAGATTTCACTTGAAGCCTCGGCCGCTACTCTCTCCTTCTCGGTTCCCGCACACGCAAGCAGAATTCGACCCGCAAAATCCTACTCTCGACTTGTCAATGGTTTGTTCTAGTGCACCTTAGAACTTGCCAAATCTCCATCGAAGGTTTCACACATACAATTTGACTCAAACTTGACTTGTCAACCACGCCCGATTGACCTAATTAAACCGCACAAATTACAACATAAACCCAAGTGTCTCCCACACTTGTCAATATACTCCGGAATCTTAGACCATGACGGGTCCGTACATGAACAACCAACCACGTGGATAATTTTGAGCACAAAGCGCCACACTCATATGAAGTACGCCGACTTCCCTACTCTCATACTGCGGAGTACGCCCACTCCTACTAAAAACAACATTTACCTGGCCTAAATACACACAAACCTCACAAATCACCTGCAAGATGCATAAGCTGAGCAAGCGCAAATTCTACACCACGCATGCTATGACGCCGAGAACATTCCCAACTCACTTAGGCAGGCTCCGAGATCCCAGGAAAGTCATGGTGAATTTAGAAACACATCATACCTCCAATTTGCATTATCTCAGAAAAACAGTCTAAACAATAATTCTCCGTCCTAGGGCCCCAAAGGGCCTAACCGTCGCTCTGCTACCAGAAATGTTAACGCGTCCCTTTATGATAATTTATTACACATCAGGACTCATTTTAGGCCAATGAATCTTTTGACCCAGTTGAGAGACACCTTAGGACGAGATAGCTAATCAATATGTCAATCAATACGTCAATAATGTCATCAATATTTATTACAACAATACATTTCACTTTAGTCAAAGTCATTAATCAATTCAAAACACTCGCATGACCTTGTAGTCATGAATAAACACACCTGTTTAGTAGAATTTTATGAGTTTTATTCCCTATTGTTTACAATTCTAAAAGCAGGTGCGTCAATCTCAAAACCAAGAAACATAATAGCATAGTCACAGTATGGCAACTTTGGTAAGATTTCATTAAAGCGAGAATCACAAACATTAGAACATAACAAGGCGTGAACATAGATCAATTTAGCAGAGTGTCAATAACGCGTCAGTTCAACAAAGCATAGCTTTGGTTGTTTGTCTATTTGCGGCACTTTAGTGAACACCTGTCCTAACCACTGATTAGCATTAGCATGTTGGGCTTCATGCAAAACGATTTAGAACACCAGTTTGGAAAACATCTAACTATGGTCTCTGTCAAAAGTAAGCAGTTGGTACCTAGAAAGGAGAAGCAAACAGACAAATCACAATTGTATTGTCATAGTTACCCTCCAAAGTTTAGTTAAGCGCACAGGCTCAGTCTTCATCTGCAGGACATCAGTCAAATCGCCATCAGTCAGGACTCAGCTCCGGGGCAAAAAGGGGCACTTCCCTCATAAGGAGGCAAAGTGTAAAATGGGCAAATCTAAGGACGAGGATGGTTCTAAGCGAACCAATAAGTCACCAAACAGAGTGACAAAGTTTCTGGATAAAATCAATAGCATTCCCTACCTAATTCCCAATGGCTCTCCGTTTCATGGGTTTTTATCCTTTTTTTTCGTTGTACATTCCCCCAAAATTCTATTGGACATGTTATACCCCACTATCTTTAACCTATCAGAAATCACATTAGGTCACCTATCTTTCACCCCATATTATTTTACAAATCTCTCATTGGTTCTCCTATTCGATGTCTTCAGAGGTGGCACGTCCGGTATGATTTAATCTTTCTGTAATTCTTTGCACATCTTTTGGTCAGTAGCTCCATTGTCTTCACCGGTTTGAATGGCCTTGTACATTACATTAATCTACACTGTTTCATTTTGTTTTAATATCACCCTACAAGCAATGAAAAAAGCATGGGAACGGATCTAGCATGGTCACATTAGTCTTCTAGTTTGAAGGAAAACAAGAGGTTGTGTCCTTTTGCGAGTCAGCACACTGCAAGATAGGAAAAATACATTTAATATGGAAGCCAAGCAGGTAAGCTTCGGCTCATGCTAACTTAAGGCCTACAAGGATTTCAGCACAAATTCAATAATACAATTATTAATAATTAGTATAAACTTAATCAATATAATAATACATAAAACATTTTAGTCATCATTATTAGTCCACGTATACATTGGCGGCCACTCCCCGTGGTCAAATTTCAGGTGCACGTTTAAGCAAAATTACTATTATAGTTTCTATGCAGCATTATCACACATTAATTCATAGACATTTATGTTAATATAGATTATATAAGCTATGCTCTCTCAGTCTTGGCAATTGATATTACACTATATCTGATTTTATGACTTGAAACGCGTATTTTATTTTTTACTTTCATATGTATGTGACTTTTAATTTGATTTATTGGTGTGATATTTGAATCATTTAAGCGAAATACCTCCTTGATACATTTATTCAAACCAAATACAGCATCAGTCATAGTTCTGACCTCACTGTCCAGTCCATTATCCATTTCAATGCTACTTATGTTTTCTGTTTCAAATTATTGTTTTTTCAAATAGATGTTTCCTCTGTAGCAGTTTATTTGGTGTGATGTAAAGTGCACTAATAAATATGTAAGGATGAAAAAGCTCTTTGGTTCCCTATTGAAAAACAGCTACATAAAGCAAAATATTTTGCCAGTGTTTTGATACTCTCTGCGGTCTTTAATAGCATGATGCTGATTAACAGCAAAAATCTGCAATGTTAATTTGTTTAGGCTTTTGTTCTAGCTTTAGGCCCCAGGCTAATGGGGTGAGTGTTAACCAAGCCAGAGGGTGGTAATAATACCCAGATTTAATAGCTCTGCTCCTGAATATTGAGCAGCATCATTTTTATGATAATGCCCATATTAAGCATAGCCTGTGTGTTTACTCGACTTCTTAATCGCTTAACTTTCGTAAAATTTCCTACCTTTATACAGTGTCACGTGCTTCAAGTTTATATTTTGATACTTTTTTGTGTTGCCTAATATTCCCCATAGTTTGTTTCTCCAAATCTAATTGATCTGTATTCCTTGGCTGATGGCTAAAGGTGTATACCTCCCCTTACTCCATCTATTCTCGTGGCATTGGGCAAATCACTGCTAGTTGTCATTTTTGCCACCAAACTCAGCATGTTTTGTGAGAAAACGTTGCCAAATCACAACTTTGGATAATGGGTTCTTATGGTTTTTTTTCTCTTGATTTTCTTTGATGCTGGTGCTAACGTCAAGGTTTCCTGCCTTGGGCGTCTTTACAGCAGTGGTGGCTACTGCCAATCAAAAGTGGTGGGGCGGGGGTTGGTGGTGTCAAAGGGTGGGTGTCGGGGTAAGCTGGAATGGGATTTAAAAAAAAAAAAACGTACCTGCTGCTCCGAGTACCGCTGCTGACCTCTCCCTCTTCAAGTCACCTCTAAATCACAGGCTCCCAATCCATACACTACTCTGATGCTATACCAAGCATGAGAGCAGCAAGGAGTTGGCCTGAGCGGGCTTGTTAGATGCTTGCTACGGCCCAGGGAGCCTGTGCCATTTCTCCAACCCTGCTGTGTAACACAGCTAAGTTGGAGACATGTAAGTTTGCATGTCACTTTGTCCGGCCTAGGACAGCTGACCAAACCAACATGCGCACTATACAGTGCCCACCACTTCTCCTCCCTATGGCCCACCACTTCTCCTCCCTATGGCCCACCCCTCCCTAGATTCATTGGCTGTCAGAGAGACAGTGACAAATAAAATGATAACAAAATTGTTTTCTTATAATTTTATTTGTCACTGCCTGTCTGACTGAGTAGGTGGGCGAAGCTCCTCCGCTATTACGGAGGAGCTGCCCCTGCTTTATAGATAGCTGCCATGTGGCTGCATGTTGTGTGTGACACTATCAGTCACTCCTGGCTTCTTCTCCACTCTGGGTGTGAGCCTCAGGACCATTGCAAGGGAAGGGCCTGCCCGGCCTGTTGGCCCCAAGCACTTCACATTTTTAGGCTTCTCTCTCCCATTACAACAGGTTTTTAAATAATAAAACAGAAGGCCTCATCTGCTCCATCTTGATGCAGCTAACATGGCAAAGCCATTAGGAGGCACCAAGTGTGGTGTTTTGGCTTTCCGCAAACCGCATGTCTTATTAATTCTGAGCGACTCCTTCGATTGACCCTAGGGTAGGTCGCTTCCCCGCCACCGCAGCTCCACCTGCCCAGGCCCCTGCCACTGGTTTGGTAAGTCCTAGGCTCCTCTTCTGCTCCACTCCTGTCCGTCTCCTTGTCTGTGCTTTTTCCCTTCTCTGTGCTCTTCCTCGCTCCGTTTTCTTCTCCTGCTGTGCTCTTCTTCGCTCCATTTACCTCGCCTATTGTGCTATCTTCGCCCTCCCTTTTCTTCTCCTGCTGTGCTCTTCTTCACTCCGTTTTCTCCTCCTGCTGTGCTCTTCTTGGCTTCATTAACCTCTCCTGTTGTGCCCTCTTCGCTCTGTTTTTCTTCACCTGTTGTGCCCTCTTCGCTCCGCTTTTCTTCACCTGTTGTGCTCTTCTTCGCTCCTTTTACCTCTCCTGTTGTGCTATCTTCACTTTCCCTCTTTCTCTCCTGCTGCACGTTCTCTTTTTTCCCATCTATTCTGTTGTCCTTTTTCCTTTCCTGCCCGTTTCTGCTCTCCAGACGCCCCCTGTCCCCCGCTCTCCCCCTTCTGCCTTCCCGCTTTCCCGCCGCTGCCTCCTGTGCGGCCCGCCCCCGCTTCCATTCGCTACTCCGCCTCCCAGCTGACCCCGCCTCCCCCCTTCCCTCTTATGGCGGCCGCTGCGCGGCAGAGACAGCGACCCTTGACCCTAGGGTAGGTCGCCTCCCTGCCACCGCACCTCCACCTGCCCAGGCCCCTGCCACTGGTCTGGTAAGTCCTAGGCTCCTCTTCTGCTCCGCTCCCGTCCGTCTCCTTGTCTGTGCTTTTTCCCTTCTTCGTGCTCTTCCTCGCTCCGTTTTCTTCTCCTGCTGTGCTCTTCTTCGCTCCATTTACCTTGCCTGTTGTGCTATCTTCGCCCTCCCTTTTCTTCTCCTGCTGTGCTCTTCTTCACTCCATTTTCTCCTCCTACTGTGCTCTTCTTCGCTTCATTAACCTCTCCTGTTGTGCCCTCTTCGCTCTGTTTTTCTTCACCTGTTGTGCCCTCTTCTCTCCGCTTTTCTTCACCTGTTGTGCTCTTCTTCGCTCCTTTTACCTCTCCTGTTGTGCTATCTTCGCTTTCCCTCTTTCTCTCCTGCTGCACGTTATCTCTTTTTTTTTTCCATCTATTCTGTTGTCCTTTTTCCTTTCCCGCCCGTTTCCGCTCTCCAGACGCCCCCTGTCCCCCGCTCTCCCCCCTCCCGCCTTCCCGCTTTCCCGCCGCTGCCTCCCGTCCGACCTGCCTCCCCCGCTTCCATTCGCTACTCCGCCTCCCAGCTCACCCCGCCTCCCCCCTTCCCACTTATGGCGGCCGCTGCGCGGCAGAGACAGCGACCCTTGACCCTAGGGTAGGTCGCTTCCCCGCCACTGCAGCTCCACCTGCCCAGGCCCCTGCCACTGGTCTGGTAAGTCCTAGGCTCCTCTTCTGCTCCGCTCCCGTCCGTCTCCTTGTCTGTGCTTTTTCCCTTCTCTGTGCTCTTCCTCGCTCAGTTTTCTTCTCCTGCTGTGTTCTTCTTCGCTCCATTTACCTCGCCTGTTGTGCTATCTTCGCCCTCCCTTTTCTTCTCCGACTGTGGTCTTCTTCACTCCGTCTTCTCCTCCTGCTGTGCTCTTCTTGGCTTCATTAACCTCTCCTGTTGTGCCCTCTTCGCTCCGTTTTTCTTCACCTGTTGTGCCCTCTTCGCTCTGCTTTTCTTCACCTGTTGTGCTCTTCTTCGCTCCTTTTACCTCTCCTGTTGTGCTATCTTCGCTTTCCCTCTTTCTCTCCTGCTGCACGTTATCTCTTTTTTTTCCCCATCTATTCTGTTGTCCTTTTTCCTTTCCCGCCCGTTTCCGCTCTCCAGACGCCCCCTGTGCCCCGCTTTCCCGCCGCTGCCTCCTGTGCGGCCCCGCCCCCGCTTCCATTCGCTTCTCCGCCTCCCAGCTGACCCCGCCTCTCCCCCTTCCCTCTTATGGCGGCCGCTGCGTGGCAGAGACAGCTACCCTTGACCCTAGGGTAGGTCGCTTCCCTGCCACCGCAGCTGCACCTGCCCAGGCCCCTGCCACTGGTCTGGTACGTCCTAGGCTCCTCTTCTGCTCCGCTCCCGTCTGTCTCCTTGTCTTTGCTTTTTCCCTTCTCTGTGCTCTTCCTCGCTCCGTTTTCTTCTCCTGCTGTGCTCTTCTTCGCTCCATTTACCTCGCCTGTTGTGCTATCTTCGCCCTCCTTTTTCTTCTCCTGCTGTGCTCTTCTTCACTCCGTTTTCTCCTCCTGCTGTGCTCTTCTTCGCTTCATTAACCTCTCCTGTTGTGCCCTCTTCGCTCCGCTTTTCTTCACCTGTTGTGCCCTCTTCGCTCCGCTTTTCTTCACCTGTTGTGCTCTTCTTCGCTCCTTTTACCTCTCCGGTTGTGCTATCTTCGCTTTCCCTCTTTCTCTCCTGCTGCACGTTATCTCTTTTTTTCCCATCTATTCTGTTGTCCTTTTTCCTTTCCCGCCCGTTTCCGCTCTCCAGACGCCCCCTGTCCCCCGCTCTCCCCCCTCCCGCCCTTCCCGCTTTCCCGCCGCTGCCTCCCGTGCAGCCCGCCCCCCTGCTTCCATTTGCTTCTCCGCCTCCCAGCTGACCCCGCCTCCCCCCCTTCCCTCTTATGGCGGCCGCTGCGCGGCAGAGACAGCGACCCTTGACCCTAGGGTAGGTCGCTTCCCCGCCACCACAGCTCCACCTGCCTAGGCCCCTGTCACTGGTCTGGTAAGTCCTAGGCTCCTCTTCTGCTCCGCTCCCGTCCGTCTCCTTGTCTGTGCTTTTTCCCTTCTCTGTGCTCTTCTTCACTCCTTTTTCTCCTCCTGCTGTGCTCTTCTCCGCTTCATTAACCTCTCCTGTTGTGCCCTCTTCGCTCCGCTTTTCTTCACCTGTTGTGCTCTTCTTCACTCCTTTTACCTCTCCTGTTGTGCTATCTTCGCTTTCCCTCTTTCTCTCCTGCTGCACGTTATCTCTTTTTTTTTCCATCTATTCTGTTGTCCTTTTTCCTTTCCCGCCCGTTTCCGCTCTCCAGGCGCCCCCTGTCCCCCGCACTCCCCCCTCCCGCCTTCCCGCCGCTGCCTCCTGTGTGCCCCGCCGGCCGCTTCCATTCGCTCCTCCACCTCCCAGCTGACCCCGCCCTCCCCCTTCCCTCTTATGGCGGCCGCTGTGCGGCCGCGCCACAGGCGCGCCAAAGGCAAGCCCGTCTGCGCCCGTCCAGGAACCCCTGGCCCCCGGCTCTCACAAAAACCCCAGCTTTGCTACAACGCCGCCACCCTCCACGCACTCAACCCCGGACGAACTACCACTTGCTACCAAGCCAGCCCGAAACGCACCCATGGACCTTCGCCTGTCATACATGCAAGCATACCTTCCACCGCAACTTCAATCCGTCCACCAGCCCACACTCCAACAACCACCTCAAGTGCATCCTCATCAATGCACGCTCCGTCCACAAGCTTGCCATTTAACTATGGGACCTCTTGGACTTAGCTGCACCAGACGTCGCCTTCATCACTGAGACCTGGATGAACGCCTCATCGGCCCCCGACATTGCCCTAGCCATCCCTGCCGGCTACAAGATCTCCAGGAAAGACCGCACCAACCAAATCGGAGGAGGAATCGCCATTGTCTACAAGAGCTCCATCAACGTCACTACCTCCACCGAAGACACCCTCCTCGCAGCCGAACACATGCACTTCCTGATCCACACCGACCCCAGGACCACCCTCAGAGGAACTCTTGTCTACAGGCCCCCTGGCCCATGCGCCCAATTCAGCGAATCAATCACAGACTTCATCTCCCCGCATGCCCTAGCCTCGCCAGACTACATCCTCCTCGGAGACCTAAACTTCCACCTGGCGAAGAACAACGACACCAACACCACCACCCTGCTCGCCAACCTCGGACTCAAGCAACTGGTGCACACCCACACCGCTGGACACACGCTCGACCCCATCTTCTCCGCCAGCGACCACGTATCCTTCAGCCGCTCCTCCGAGATACACTGGACCGACCACAGATGTGTCCACTTCACCTTCAGACGCAAGACCCACCACCTTTGCACACAACCTTCCACCTGCAGACCCTGGAACAAAATCTCCACAGAACAGCTACTCTCCACTCTCAACCATAACCAACCTGCCATCACCTCCGACGCCAACAACGCAGCCCTCAGCCTCACACAGTGGATTACCAACTATGCCGACAACCTCGCCCCCCCTCAGAAGCCACCCAAGACAGACCAACATCAGGAAACCTCCTTGGTTCACAGACGCCCTCAGAGAATCCAAGAAAACCTGCCTTTACCCTGGAAAAAAGCTGGCGCAAAGAACACACCGCAGAAAATATGTCAGCCCTCAAAATCGCCACCCGCGAACACCACCAACTGATCCGCTCCACCAAAAGAGCATCCTTCAAAGAGAGACTGGACAAGAACACCCACAACAGCAAATAACTCTTCAACATCGTCAAAGAGCTCTCCAATCCCAACGCCAGCTTCAAGTCCATCACGCCCTCACAAGAACTCTGCAACTCCCTCGCTACCTTCTTCCACCGAAAGATCACCGACCTACACGACAGCTTCGGACCACAGATCCCGCCGATCACCACGGAACTCACAACCCCAACCATCACCCTCAACGCCTGGGCACCCATCAGCACCGAAGAGACTAGAACCACCATGAACACCATCCACTCCGGCGCCCCCTCGGACCCGTGCCCACATCACATCTTCAACAAAGCCAACGCCATCATCGCCCCCTACCTCCAGAGCATCATCAACAGCTCGTTTACATCTGCCACCTTCCCCGAGAGCTGGAAACACGTGGAAGTCAACGCTCTCTTGAAAAAACCTACGGCAGACCCCACCGACCTGAAGAACTTCCGCCCCATCTCGCTCCTCCCCTTCCCGGCCAAGGTCATCGAGAAGGCCGTCAACAAGCAACTGACCAACTTCCTCGAAGACAACAACCTGCTCGACCCCTCCCAGTCCGGCTTTCGAGCCAACCACAGCACGGAAACCGCCCTCATCGCAGTCACAGACGACATCCGAACCCTGCTGGACAACGGAGAAAAAACCTCCCTCATCCTCCTTGACCTCTTGGCTGCCTTCGACACCGTCTGCCACCGCACTCTAATAACCCGCCTCCACTCCACTGGTATACAAGGACAGGCCCTGGACTGGATCATCTCTTTCCTCTCGGACCGATCCCAAAGAGCCCTTCTGCTCGGAACCCACCAAGATCATCTGCGGCGTCCCACAAGGCTCCTCGCTCAGCCCTACGCTCTTCAATGTCTACATGAGCCCCCTCGCCGACATCACTTGCAAACACAACATCAACATCATCTCCTACGCCGACGACACCCAGCTGATACTCTCCCTCACCAAAGACCCAGCCACCGCCAAAGCCAACCTACAGGATGGAATGAGAGACGTCGCAGAATGGATGAAGCTCAGCCGCCTGAAGCTGAACTCGGACAAGACAGAAGTCCTCATCCTCGGAAACTCCCCGTCCGCCTGGGACGACTCTTGGTGGCCCTGGGCACCGCACCGACCCCTTCAGACCACGCACGCAACCTCGGATTCATCCTGGACCCCATTCTCCCCATGACCAAGCAAGTCAACGCCGTCACGTCCTCTTGCTTCCACACACTTCGCATGCTCCGAAAGATCTTCCGCTGGATCCCGCCAACACCAGAAAAACTGTGACCCACGCCCTCGTCACAAGCCGCCTGGACTACGGAAACACCCTATACGCAGGAACCACCGCAAAACTTCAGAAACGTCTTCAGCGCATACAGAACGCTTCTGCACGCCTCATCTTCGACACCCCCCCGCCACAGCTACATCTCCGCCCACCTGAAACACCTGCACTGGCTACCCGTCAACAAAAGGATCACCTTCAGGCTCCTCACCCACGCACACAAAGCCCTCCACAACAAAGGCCCCGAATACCTCAACAGCCGCCTCGCCTTCTACGCGCCCACCCGTCAACTTCGCTGTACCAGCCTCGCCCTCGCCGCCGTCCCTCGCATCCGCCGAACCAACGTTGGAGGGAAATCCTTCTCCTACCTGGCAGCCAAGACGTGGAATTCCCTCCCTACCCACCTCAGGACTACCCAGGACCACCTCGCCTTCAGGAAGCGCCTCAAGACCTGGCTCTTCGAGCAGCAGTGACCCCCCCCACCCCTAGCGCCTTGAGACCCTCACGGGTGAGTAGCGCGCTCTATAAATACCATGATTGATTGACCAGACGCCTAACAGAAAGAAGTCCTGCAAAAATGTTGGCCTGCAGCCTCAGAAAAGCTTCTGACATAGTTGGTGAGCCCATTTTAACAATGTTAAGTGCACATGGCATGGGGTCACTCGGTAGCTGTGACCTCAGGGGATTTCTCAAACTTTCTCAGCAGTTGGAGTATTGAGCTCTTTGACGCTTGTCCTTTGCGAAGAAAAACATTGCTGTTTCCTAGTATTTGGGAATGAGCACCAAGTAGAGGAGTTATTACAGGAAGACAAATTTTCAGTTGCTATGAAGCCCTTGAGATCACCTTAGACACTTTAAGAGGCTACGCTGTATTTCATTCATTGCACATAACCTGTTCACGGCCGTTTCTGCCTGTCATGATCTTACTTTGAAAGTATTGCCTTTGCATTGCCTTTGATTTCAAAGTTCGTTGTTTGCTTTTATCCCCGTTGTAGCTGCCGTGGATGTGAATGATGTCTCCACATTCTCTTACCTGGATTCACAAGACAAGAGCTCTGTAATTGCCGACAGTATGAAGTATCTCACAAGAAAGGGTAAATCTGTTTTATCTTTATAATTTGTTTTTCTGTTGCTAGGCAGGGCTAATTGGCGCAATTGTGTTTCTTTCGCAGTTGCACAATGTCAATTAAATTGAAGCAGCTTGTAATAATTATGATATCTCTGAGAAGCAGTTGACTTCTCGCCTGAGGTAAAAACCGATAAAGCAGCTCAGGTAATTAACATTAATAAAGACAGACGCATTCTTTCAAAACATAACAACTAAAAATAAGTGAATGAATGAAAGGGCAAATATTATTCTCAGTTGTCACTGCATGCAACTATGACAGAAGAATGCACTTGTTTAGCTCCTCTGACGTTTGAGGAGAGCCACCATATTTTAACCCTGTAGCTTCCTTTTGATGTTTGGGTATATATATATTTTTTGTTTCTAAAAAATCACAACAGAAACATTGCTGTGCTAAGATCACCATCATCCCAGCTTTGAGGACCAAGCAGAGTTATACAAATATATTTTTTTTAACCACTGGTGTGGTCGATTTTTCCTATTTCTTGTTGTATCTATATATTTGCAATTTGTGTTGGGGACAGATATAAGTAACCCATGGATGTGCCTGGAAAGCTATACGTTTTCGAAAAATAAACAGAATTTCGAATTCAGCAAACTGTAATTTGTATAGATTAAGCGTTGTTTTTCCAAAGAAACTAATCATTGAAATAACAAAAAAGAAATTAAGTAGGAAATAATAGAAATAAGTGACAACCTTTTCATATGCATTATTTTCCTGATGGCTAGTTTACAGAAGTAATAAACTGTTATGTGCACCAGAGCATTCTAGCTGCAGGAATATATAGTGCTTACTGATTGTCCAAAAACATGCAATACTTGGCACCTGAGCTGCATCTTTTTTCTTAAAACAGACTTCAATGAGTTTGCAAGCATCATCAACTGAGGAGCAGGAAAACTAAGAACATTAACATTGATAACGTTCACAAGATCATCAACACGAGGGACTCTGTAGCAACTTGTAATTCCCCTCCCCTCCCTGTACTGCCTACCCGCCTCTCCTAGTCGTGCCCATAGATCCATATAGCAAATACTTGTGTCCCATTCGGAATCGGCCCATTTTGACAACGAGAGGGCAATTGATAACCATAGTTTGTGGTCTGAAGCTTGCCTGTTTGAGTTCAGGCATCATCAGTCGGTAGCACAAGTGTTCCAGCATTTCTAAGCAGGGGCCATATATAGTGGGCTACCTTGGGGTGTTGCTTGCTACAGTGTATTTGGATCCCTCATGCAGTCCACTAACTCCTCCCAGGTCCTGGCCATATCGAAAGAACTACGTCCCCGTCTAACCTCTCAGAGCAGCACTTCACTTTCATATCCCGCCATCTCTCAAGCTCTCCACGCCATGTTTCTGCTGCGGGTCCCCCCACCAGCCTTCCAATTCCTAGTGCTTTCCCTGTTTGCAAGAATAAAGGCCAAGTCTTGAAACCTACTTGTGACTTTGGTCTTAGCAGTGTGTGGAAACCATCTTAATAAGCAGTGCTGTGGGCTGCAGGAAACCTCACTCTCTTGGTTATATCAGCTACTGTGTTTGTGACGTCTCCCCAGTAAACAGTGAGTAATGGACAAATACAGAACATATGTAGAACTCCTCTCCCACCTTCCTGCATCTCAGGCATGTTGCTCCTATTGTAATAAAACATCTTTTTTTTCTTCCGGGGTGAGGTACGTCCTGTCCAAAACATTGCAGTTAATTAACTGGCATTTCTTTATACTTCAAGGACCTGTTCTAACAGAGTCATCCAGTCACCCTCCAGTATGGGGATCTCCAGGTCATCCTCCCATCTGGTCCATAAGGTATTTAGGGGTACCAACACGTCTTCCCTAATCACCCTATATAAGCAGGTAACAGCTTTGAAAGAACCAGAGGGCGTGACTATGTATTGACAACTCTTGTGAGGTTTCAATTCTGATAGGCAAGCATCCCAATGCCTAAGGATCTCTGCTGTCACCGCTCTGTGAAGTAGAAAGTGACCCTGGGGTAAATCAAATTCCAAGCGGAATTCCTCAAACAGGAGTAGTTCTTCAGCACTGAATAAGTCACCTATCCATGCTGCACCTGCAACTATCCAATCCGTGTGGCCCTGCCAATCCCCCCCATGGGGCAATATCTCCAGAATTCTCATAGGTATGTCAGGCGAGTAAGGGACCCGGACCCATGTCTTTTGCAAGCACCGAGCTCAGCAGAGCCAGAACACTCTAAATTCCTTGTTATCATTCCCAAGACGGCATTCCAGTCTTAGCAGTACCATGAAAAGCTGATGAACATCTCCTGCTCACATGTCAGTCTACCTGCCACTCATTGCGTTAGCCATTGGGGTTGTGCAGCAAGATAAGACTCAAATTCAGGGACTGCCAGCCCTCTCTCTCCCACAGGTCTCTGCAACATGGTCAGAGCTACTTGTCTACGTCCCGATCCCCATATGAAAGCAATGCTGAGCGAATTGAGTTCTTGGACTAGTGCTCGGGGGATCCACACCAGCATCACCCCAAAGAAACACAGCAGTCAGGGGAGCACAACCATTTTTAGCAGTGCTACTTGGCCTGCTACAGAGAGGTGGAGTGCCTTCCAAAAGTCAGAACTTGTTCTAATTGCCCGAATCACCTCCCTAACATTCCCTTAAAATAAATTGGCTTGATCGTGGGTTACAGATCTTGTAAACATTGGGGTTCTGAGTGTAACACCTCTAGTCCCTCCGGGGGGGCTGGGATTCTCAATTGCCGGGAATAGTCTTGACTTCTGTCTGCTGACCCGTAATCCAGATAGTAAGCCCTCCAGTAATCTCCTAGCTCCCTCCAGAGCCGACATCACGTCCCGAAAGAACATTAAGAGATCATCCGCCAGCAAGGCAATGTGGTGGGTCTGCCTGTCGCGTAGGCTCTCATTATTCTAATGAGACTACTGGATTTTGAGCGGCAGAATCGCCCGTGGTGTGGGGAGACTGAGTCTGACCTGCTGCATGTGACACCTGTTGCTCCAATCCGGGTTCTGCTCTGGCCAACTAGCATTGCCTCATCCCTACCCATGGGCGGGGTGACTGGGCAGCCGAGCTCATGACATAATTGGTTTCTCAGAGAAGCCGTGGTCACTCAGGTCTCACCCATTTCTCTTGGTTACCTTAGTCTCATATATAAAATGAAGAGCACAGGCAGTATATGTTTCAATAATGATTTTAATAAAACTGCATCTTAGATAGCAAAGCGTGAGCTGCAATAACCAGAATGACACAGCATGACAGTTTTAATATTGTGACAAGGAGAGTGAAGCATAAAAATAACGCTATCATATTGTCCCTACAGTCAATAAACTAACTCCTACCTAGGCTATGATAGAGCCCAGTGTGTTAAGCTCTAATTCTGCACTTCAGGTTCCCCTGGGAAGACATCATCCCCCATACCTGAGCAAAGGCCTGTAGTCGGCGTTAGCATCTGTAGCGAAGCATTCGGCAATCAGCATACAGACGTGGTTCTCTGGCTGGAATCTCCCTCTAAGGTGTACAGGGAAGTGTTTTTATATTAAAACAGCTGATGTTTTGAGAAAATGTCCCTGCGTAAGGATGTGTGTTTTCTATGAATAACGGAGACTAACCTTATACCACATTCACCGGCAATGTACCTTACTGGAAGAAGCACAGAGTGAGCAAGAATGTCTTGTTTGAGAACAGAGTACAGTTAGATAAACAGAAAATAAAACAAGACCGTAAAAGTGGCTATTGTAACAATAATAAAATAAAGCTGAATAAAATATATCTAGGTTAGAGTGCACAGCGGCTGGGCCTAGTGTGTTAAAATAACGTGCATGGAGCTATAGCTAAAATGGCTACACAACACCCTCACCTTGTCGGTTAAAGGTGGTTCAAAGCCTAATTACATATAAAATTGCTACTAAAAAAAACACTCAACCTAAGATATACATGCAAAAATTAATGTCAATTATGACTAGTCGAAGGGACACGTGAGCATATAAAAGGACAATTTGAAACGTGAACAAGTGGCATAAAAAGGAACGAATTTGGAGAGTCAAAGTTATTTTTGAAAAGTTCCAATCGGTTCTGGGACCATAGATGACAGGAAATCTTCCACTTCGGCAGATGTTAAAGTTGGAAAGGCATTGCCAAGAAGGACCAAGGACCAGTCGTGTTCCATAGCCTCAGCCAAGGCGGCATTCCGTGGTGTACCCAAAGATGGGTTAAGAGCCACATCCTCCAGGAAGGACAACTCATAGGTAGCTTCCCGTAGGAAACGCAACCTCAACGTGCATGTTTGGTAATGAGCCCTCAGCAAGAACATCAACAGACCAGCGGCCAATGAAAGTAAGCGCTGAGTAGAAAGACAGACTTCCAGTGCGCATTTGAAAGAGCACCAGAGGCACTGAAACACAGACTGCACACAATGTAAAACCGGTCTGAATGACAGAGACCAGTCACACTCCAATTGCTCCAGGAGTGTTGCTCCAAAATACAGCATCATGCGTTCACGATACAGCTGCGCTGATGGGAGCGCTTTCTTTCCTCCTTGTTGCGGCGGGACAGCCATTGCACATAAAAAATAGCAACAGCAAAATGCCTGCAATTATAGCAAATGTTATTGGAAATCCCCCGAAAATACTGGAGAAAATTGAATGAATGGCTGATGGTATCAAACCGAATATGGAGGAGAAGGTGTGAACGAAACCAGAACCAATAGCCTTAAAAGAGTTTGTGATACCGGTTGTACTGGACGCATTAAATATCCGTCCCACGAGTTCACCAAAGTGTCTCTGAAAGTTGGTACTTAAAAGGGACTGTATCTCTGCTGACGACCTTGCCACCTGAAGTGCGTAGGTCTCGCGTGCAGATGTAAGAGCCACATGTTTTTGAAACAATAAAGCCTTGAGACTGCTCAACTTGTCAAAATTCACATTCAAAGTAGCTTTGTGAGGCCAAATGTCAGCTTCCTCTTATCTTAGTGGGGGGAAAAAAGTATGTTCCCACAACATGTAACAATCTTAGAGACTGAAACAGCATAAACTATTCCGGCTCGGATCCCACAACAGTCTTCACCATTGAGGAGGACATAGCTGCCGTTTGAAAGCACCTGGAACGTAGGTCTAATCAAGGGGACTGGAACTCCCTTAAGATAACAAGCAAAATTTGCTGCAGACGCGTTACACGCCCCATGCAAGGACAGCTGTTTACAAACCATTGAATGGCTGACTGAAGTCTCGCATTCACTACCGCTAAGAAAGACTTCTTTCATGCCCCTAAGACATTTGTACGAGAAGGGTAGCTCCCACACCTCATGGATGTAACTATCTCCCAGCCTTTCATATCTGCCTACCAGAATGTGTTTTAAACAGGAGGTGAATTGAAGTGTAGAAATAGGCAGATTAATGAACCCGTGTATTAGCCACTCAGCAGATGGTATTTCATCCACAGTAAAAGGCAACTTTTCTAATTTCTCGATGTTTAGCATGACGTAAGTTGCTTCTTTCTTAGCCATTATTTGTTGTTGTCGCGTTAAATTAAAGGAAGAAAATATTACCCTCGCACTGACATGCTGCCAGGGAGCGCGACCCGCCTTCAATGTTTGAAGTGTCCAACCCAACTCCATAATGGACCTTAGCTGACTCTGTCCCTGGTGTAATGAAGACATATCTGTTTGTATAATGTCTATAGCAGAAGAGACGATGTTATTTAAAGTTTATATCCGGTCGGACAGGGTATTAATCCCATTATCCACAACAGCTAATCCCTTTTTTAGATTTTCCTGATCTATTTGCCTCAATCGAGCAGCTGCTTCTTGTTGAGAAAGCTTCTAAATTTCATTATATAGTTCACATAAGAAACGCTTTCTTCTGTGTTTTCTGGGGCCTAACAGGAAATCCTGTAAGTAAATATTATTAGACAGGAGACTGAGGTGTTCTCTAACCGCATCTAGTGAGGAAGTTCTTAACCATTGCTGGCATAGTTTCCCTACACTGTATGTTGTAACTATACCCGCATGTTCAGATGATATATAGCGAGGGTCCGGCCTATTAGTTCTATAAGCCCCCGAGGAGTTGATAAAACTTGGTGACACCCATTGGTATCTACTGGCCACAATAACCACTCACCAGGATTTGTCAGTGAAACATTAAATGTACCATTCTGGACCCATTCACCGAGCTGATCTTCAGTTGCATTTATATGTTTCTGCCATTTATAACATTTTACAGGAGCAGGTATACTGGACGTGTTTAATTCTTCGATCTTTGCTAAGCCTAGACAACTTGTTTGTTGTACTGTTTCATTTGAGAATATCATTTGTACAGGTATCAGGCATGCTCTGAATAAAGCTTCCTTCCCCCTTATTTGCCAATGTATAGTTCCCCACACACTTTTTAAGTCAATCGAAATAAATTTCGTATTTGTCAGTAATATACGTATGTTTTCAGTAGGTGGTAATTTAAAATAATACGACTCAGCATTTTTAACATCATGCCCAGAAAAATATGTAAACTTTTCAGTATACGTTTTGGAAATCCCTTGTGGTGGAGTCGGACAATGTTCCCATTGTGTATAGTTAAAAACAGTCTTGGGGTTACTTGCTCTGTGTATGAAATGGTGCCCATAATAATTATAGCAAAACATATCACCATAATTTTCTTTAGATTGATAAACATCTTTGTTTTTAAATACAGTATAATACTGCAATTCAGTCATCATAGAATCAACTGTTTTCACATCCCAATCATCAGAAACAATCCCTGATATTATTATATCATTCATGGAAAGTTTGAACACACATGGTATTTGAATAACCTCCGTGGGACCGTATGTATCAAATGTTATTTTATCCCAAACAATCCCATCAGGAATTGGTATCGCGGAAATGTTCACAAAAGACAAGTCTCTTCGGACCTTGTGTGACAAAAAATGTGGTTTTAGAACCTCTTCCACCAATTCAACTGTTGATCTTTCAGGAAGAAAATGACCATGTATTAACAAGAAGAACGTGATGACAAAACCAATCCAAAGTAGGAAAGCTAGTACAGTCAAGGAAAGCCACAGATAGTTCCAAGGAAAAACAAAGTATGTTGTTTTAAGCCAGTTCATTAGCTTACGTGTTCTTGACAGTTCAGGTGTTGAAGAGACAAATGAGTCTGAGACGTCATCATTGATGTCAGCAAAATATCCAGAATCAGTTTGTACAAAAACTGGAGCTGTGTTCGTTGGTGGAGTTGGTGTTTCTCGCGGTGGCACCGAATAAATAGCACCATCTGTTTGTGTAGAAACTGTATTGAATTGATCAATCATTTCTGTATTATTTGATGTTAGTGGAACCAATGCAAGATCATTTTCCACCCTCCCCAGGCTCAGAGAGGTGTCTGTTACTGCTTACAACTTGTAGAGGAACTTCTTGACCAGTAGTGAGAGGTATTCGGGAACTACTGGTTGTTCCTCTTGGTCTGCTGTGCAGGATCGGCCACATGTTGTAGTTTGACATTGTCGATGGAGACAAAACGATTTTCTTTAGCACCTGCCAACGGTGGTAGAACTACAGTTCTGGTACCGTGTATTCCCAAGACTGGGACTGGTGCACGATAAGAAGGACCAAATTACTTTTTCACAGCCACCTTCTCACGTACTAGATCCCCCACTCTAGGAATCCAGCTGGTAGGCGTTACAAGTACCTCCTTAATTCCCATGGAGGCAGCACTGGCAGAAGAGTTGTCGTCACAGAACTGTTGTAATTCCTGTAAGACAGTGACACGTTCATTTATGTCAAAAGGTGTTTCTGCCCCCTCCACACCAGGACCTTCAAGATCTGGAACATACATTTGAGTTCCGACCAGGCACTCATATGAAGTACGACCCCCCCCCCCCCCAGGGACCTTCTAGGCAGATTAAGTGCTCTCTGAACTCCATACAGGTGATTAAGCCAACTACGACCCGCACCTGAGACTCTGGCTGTTAAGGATTGCTTTAAATCACAGTTTAATCGCTTCACAACACTATTTCCCTCGGGATGAAATGGAGACGAGTACTGGAGTTGGACCCCCAACGAAGCCATGGCGTCCCTGAATGCCCTTGTGGCGAAAGCAGGGCCCTGGTCCGAGTGGAAAGCCGCAACTTTATTGTACCAATAAAGACTTGCAAATCTTTAATAACAGTCCGAGCGTCAGCCGAGCGTTGTGGCCACACCCATAGAAATCTGGAGCACCAGTCAACAGCGACCAAAATATACTTGGATGCACTATCCAGTGTTAGGGGACCGCAGTGGTCCAAGTACACACATTGTAAAGGTTTGTTGGAAATTAGGAGGGGTGTCTGCGGTGGGCGCTTAGCGGTGGAAACTTTAATTTGTTGGCAGATGTCACAACAAAGGACATACCGTTTGGTCTCCTTGTAGAGGCCTGGCCACCAGTAGCAGGCTTGTAAGATAGATATCGTAGCCCTCTCCCCAGCATGGGCAGATGCCACCCCTTCCTGCGCTGCTTTAACCAACTCTGGTCTTATGTCTTTGTTGGGAATGTCTCGCACGCCTACACCTGGTATCTTAACCTGAGCATTCAGGCTGCCTCCCATTCGGTAGATATATTTAGAAGGAAATGTTTTAGGATAGTGCGTACCATCAGCCGTAGCTTTCACGGCAGCCCATATGTCTGCGTCTGGTTTCATACTTAAGCTTGTTACTGCAGCGACAGCAGCCGTAGCTACTGCTGACTTTGTGGCTTCATCAGCTAGTTTATTTCCAGCCACGTGTATCTCTGAACCCATTCTGGCGCCAATAACTCAGGTATTCATTGAAGTACTGGACACAATAGTACGAATCACAAACAATCAGCGTCCGCTGTGCAGGATCCGTATGTTCCAGTGCCATCAACAGAGCTTTGACCTCTGCCAATTGTGCTGTGCAATCCCCTAGGGTTTGTGTGAATGTATGTAGGGGACAAAATTTATTGTCCTCCATATATTTGCTGACGACTGCGCAAGCAGCGGAATATTGGTGCATTGTGCCAATTGCAGGTTGTGCAGAGCCATCGGTGTACATGACTCTATGATATTGTTCGATAGGCAGTGTGTTTGCTGGAACTGGGTACTCTAGTTCGTACTGCAAAAATTCTTGAGTTTGTAATTTTGGGTCAAAAATGTAGTCTACATCAGTGGCTGTCAAAGACGTGGCCCTTTGTTTCCAACGTGGATGTAATGCTTTTGCGTTTAGAACGCTGGCTTTTGTGACAGCCGGGCTGGGATTGGGAAAACAACAATTATGCGTTTGCACCTGGGCTAGAGGTCTTTCTTTAATGAGGGCCATCTGTTCAGCAGTGAGAATTTTCTCAGTAGGAGCAAAGCGTTGTTCCGCTGCTGAGTACAAGTGTGATTTATATGCAATCAGGACTGTCTCACCTTCATTAAATGTGACATAGGTGAAACTGATGGCACTAGCAATTACTCTGATTACCAAATGTGTTTTGTTGTCCCTCTTCTGTAGATGTTTTGCTGCAAGCATATCTGTCTGCAGATCTCTGAGAATGCGTGTATGTTCAATTGTCCAAAATTTACTTGAAAAGTCAGGACGTACTAAGTCATATTAAGGTTTTATGCGTGAAGCATAATCTGGAATGTAAATTCTGCCAAAATTTAGAAAACCCAATAGAGATTTGAGTTTTTTTATCGTGTTTGGAGGTTGTAGTTGTGCGCATTTATCTATGAATTGTGGAGCTAGGCTCTTTCCTTCACTTGACAGCTCATATCCCAGAAACAGGACGCTGAGGAAGGCAAGTTTTGTTTTTTTTAACTTTAATTTGTAGCCAAATTCAGCAAATCCGACAACAATGGCGGCTACCCGTCTTAAATGTTGTAGCAATTCATCAACCGTCAGATAAATATAATCTACATAGGACAATGCTTCAGGGTCAATCTCGTGCAAAATTGCAGTGACACGAGCTTCGAACAGTCCTGGGCTGTTCTTATACCCCTGAGGTAAACAACAGAATTTTTTGGGGGAGCGTAGTGCACTGAAACTTGTTAAGTCTCTACTCTCAGGCGCTATATTCTGGCAGAAGAACCATTGGAAATGTCCAGCGTTGTTTTGTATTTTTACGCACTATCTTATTCATTAGTGCTGTGCTATGTGAGTTTTGTATAGCATATGTGCGTGTATGACTGTTTAAGTGTCCGTAGTCTAAGACTATTCTGTATGAATGATCCGGTTTGGCTACTGGGAATAATGAATTGTTCATTGGGGAGACACAGGGTTCAATTACGCCCTGGTACTCTAATTGTGTGAGTATTTCTCTCACAGGTGCTTTTGCTTCATATTTTATTGGGTACTGAGGTTGGGGTTGAGGTTCATTTTTAATAGGAATTACATTGCAGGGGGATTCTTTATCCCATCCTACGTGATTGCGATATAATGCAGGTGCCTGTGCCAAAGCCCAATCAATGGCATAGGATTCTGCGAGTTCCTCCGGAACAAGGGGCGAGAAAGAATGTTTAATACCATCTTCTCCATATGGGCAGGTACGGACAAATTCAGGTGGCCAATCTTGTCCAGCCAATAAAACATCATGTTCGATGGCATCTGTCGCTGTAGATACGCATGTTCTGCAATAGCTCGCCATCTGGTGTTGGGCCGGAGTGTTACAAGTTGTTTTTCTTCGAAGAAGTCTTTCGAGTCACGGGACCGAGTGACTCCTCCTTTTGTCTCCATTGCGCATGGGCGTCGACTCTATCCTCGATTGTTTTTTTTCCGCCATCGGGTTCGGACGTGTTCCTGTCGCTCCGAGTTTCGGAACGGACAATTAGCTAATTTCGGAAGATTTTCGTCGGTATTGTTGCGTTTGGGATCGGCGTACTTACATTCAACACCGCATCGAAGATCGAAGAGCTCCGGTGCCCTTCGGGGTAGTTTTTTCGATCCTCCGTCGGGGCCTGGTCGGCCCGACCGCGTGCTGAAGAACGCCGATGGAACGGACCCCGTTTCGTTTCTGCCCCAAATGCCACAATAAATACCCCTACACAGACCAACACTTGGTCTGCAACCTGTGCCTGTCACCTGAGCACAGCGAAGACACCTGCGAGGCCTGTCGTGCGTTCCGGTCCCGAAAAACACTCCGAGACCGTCGAGCCAGAAGACTTCAGATGGCGTCCGCACCGACAGCCCAACGGGAGTTCGAGGAACAGGAAGAGGAAGGTACCTTCTCGATCCAAGACTCCGACTCCGAAGGATTCGACGATACACAAACCGTGAGTAAGACGTCGAAAACCACACAGAGACACATTTACAAGGCCCAGGGGACGCCACTGCCACCAGGCCATGGCTCGACCCATAAATTCGGTGACCGACCATCGGCACCGAAAAAGGCCCAAACAGTGCCGAGATCGTCCGACTCCGGTCGAGACACCGGCACGCAGCCTTCTCGGGACCGAGAAAGTGCTGGAGACAAGCCTCGACACCGTGATGCCGGTGTGGACACGGCTCGACGCCGAGACAGCGGCACAGAAACAGATCGACGCCGAGAGGTTTCGGCCCCGAAAAGGAAAAAAGTCACCTCGGAGCCGAAAAAACACGCAGACAAAGTTTCGATGCCGAAACAAACTGCAAGCGACCCAGCTTCAGGCTCTTATACAGAAGAGCACTCGCTAACCTCCCAAATGCAAAAGCATAGGTTTGAGGAAGAGCTACAAGCAACTGATGTGGACCATACGCAAAAGCGTATCTTCATTCAGCAGGGGACAGGAAAAATAAGCACCCTTCCCCCCATTAGGAGAAAGAGGAGGTTGGAGTTCCAGACGGAACAAACACCACAACCAAAAGTGGTGAAAAGAGTTACACCACCACCCTCACCTCCGCCCGTGATTGACGTTTCACCAGCACAAACTCCATCACACTCCCCAGCTCACACCACCATGAGCCAGGGTGACCAAGATCAGGACGCATGGGACCTATACGACGCCCCAGTGTCAGATAACAGTCCGGAGGCATACCCTGCGAAGCCATCTCCACCAGAAGACAGCACCGCGTACTCTCAAGTGGTGGCTAGAGCAGCACAATTTCACCACGTAAGCCTCCACTCAGAACAGGTCGAGGATGATTTCTTATTCAACACACTCTCCTGCACCCACAGCTCATACCAAAGCCTGCCTATGCTCCCTGGTATGCTCAGCCACGCAAAAGACATCTTTAAGGAGCCGGTTAAAAGTATGGCAATCACACCAAGGGTAGAAAAAAAGTATAAGCCGCCTCCTACGGACCCGGTTTTCATCACTACACAGCTGCCACCAGACTCTGTCGTTGTAGGAGCAGCTAGGAAAAGGGCCAACTCTCACACATCTGGAGATGCACCACCCCCAGATAAAGAAAGCCGCAAGTTTGATGCAGCTGGTAAAAGAGTCGCAGCACAAGCTGCAAACCAGTGGCGCATCGCGAACTCCCAGGCACTACTTGCGCGCTATGACAGAGCCCACTGGGACGAGATGCAACATCTCATTGAACATCTGCCCAAGGACTTACAAAATAGGGCAAAACAAGTGGTTGAGGAGGGACAGGCCATCTCCAACAACCAGATCCGCTCCTCCATGGACGCTGCAGATACAGCTGCACGGACAATTAATACATCTGTAACTATCAGAAGGCATGCATGGCTCCGAACGTCTGGATTTAAACCAGAGATTCAACAAGCAGTTCTCAATATGCCTTTTAATGAAAAAGAACTGTTCGGTCCAGAAGTGGACACAGCGATTGAGAAACTCAAAAAAGATACGGACACTGCCAAAGCCATGGGCGCACTCTACTCCCCGCAGAGCAGAGGGAATTACAGCTCATTCCGTAAAACGCCCTTTCGAGGGGGGTTTCGGGGTCAAAGCACACAAGCCAGCACCTCACAAGCCACACCGTCCAGTTACCAAGGACAGTATAGAGGAGGTTTTCGGGGACAATATAGAGGAGGGCAATTCCCTAGAAATAGAGGAAGATTCCAAAGCCCCAAAACCCCTACTACTAAACAGTGACTCACATGTCACTCACCCCCTCCACACAACACCAGTGGGGGGACGAATAGGTCATTATTACAGAGCATGGGAGAAAATCACTACAGACACTTGGGTTCTAGCAATTATCCAACATGGTTATTGCATAGAATTTCTACAATTCCCTCCAAACATACCACCAAAAGCACAAAATTTAACAACACACCATTCCAATCTCCTGGAGATAGAAGTGCAGGCACTATTGCAAAAGAATGCAATCGAATTAGTGCCAAACACACAAATAAACACAGGAGTTTACTCACTGTACTTTCTGATACCAAAGAAGGACAAAACACTGAGACCAATCCTAGACCTCAGAGTAGTGAACACTTTCATCAAGTCAGACCACTTCCACATGGTCACACTACAAGAAGTATTGCCATTGCTAAAGCTGCACAACTACATGGCAACTTTAGACCTCAAGGATGCTTATTTCCATATACCAATACACCCATCGCACAGGAAATACCTAAGGTTTGTATTCAAAGGAATACATTACCAATTCAAAGTACTGCCTTTCGGATTAACAACCGCACCAAGAGTCTTTACCAAATGTCTAGCGGTAGTCGCAGCACACATAAGAAGGCAGCAGATACATGTGTTCCCATATCTAGACGACTGGCTAATCAAGGCCCATTCGTTAATAGAGTGCTCAAATCACACAAATCATATCATACAAACCCTCTTCAAACTAGGGTTCACCGTCAATTTCACAAAATCCAAAATTCTGCCACGCAAGGTACAACAATACCTGGGAGCCATAATAGACACATCAAAAGGAGTAGCCACTCCAAGTCCACAAAGAATTCAAAATTTCAACACCATCATACAACGCATGTATCCAACACAAAAGATACAAGCAAAGATGGTATTACAACTCCTAGGCATGATGTCATCATGCATAGCCATTGTCCCAAACGCAAGACTGCACATGAGGCCCTTACAACAATGCCTAGCATCACAGTGGTCTCAAGCACAGGGTCACCTTCTAGATCTGGTGTTAATAGACCGCCAAACTTACCTCTCGCTTCTGTGGTGGAACAACATAAATTTAAACAAGGGGCGGCCTTTCCAAGACCCAGTGCCACAATACGTAATAACAACAGATGCTTCCATGACAGGGTGGGGAGCACACCTCGATCAACACAGCATACAAGGACAATGGAACGTACATCAAACAAAACTGCATATCAATCACCTAGAACTTCTAGCAGTTTTTCAAGCACTAAAAGCTTTCCAACCAATAATAGTTCACAAATACATTCTCGTCAAAACAGACAACATGACAACAATGTATTATCTAAACAAGCAGGGGGGGACGCACTCCACGCAGTTAAGCCTGCTAGCACAAAAAAATTGGCATTGGGCAATTCACAACCAAATTCGCCTAATTGCACAGTTTATACCAGGGATACAAAATCAACTCGCAGACAATCTCTCTCGAGATCACCAACAGGTCCACGAATGGGAAATTCACCCCCAAATTCTGAACACTTATTTCAAACTCTGGGGAACACCTCAGATAGACTTGTTTGCGACAAGGGAGAACGCAAAATGCCAAAACTTCGCATCCAGATACCCACACAAACAATCCCAAGGCAATGCCCTATGGATGAACTGGTCAGGGATATTTGCTTACGCTTTTCCTCCTCTCCCTCTCCTTCCTTACCTGGTAAACAAACTCAGTCAAAGCAAACTCAAACTCATATTGATAGCACCAACTTGGGCAAGGCAACCCTGGTACACAACGCTGCTAGACCTATCAGTGGTACCCTGCATCAAATTGCCCAACAGGCCAGATCTGTTGACACAGCACAACCAAAAGATCAGACACCCAGATCCAGCATCGCTGAATCTAGCAATCTGGCTCCTGAAATCCTAGAATTCGGGCACTTACAACTTACCCAAGAATGTATGGAAGTCATAAAACAAGCCAGAAGGCCATCCACCAGGCACTGCTATGCAAGTAAATGGAAGAGGTTTGTTTGCTACTGCCATATTAATCAAATACAACCATTACACACAACTCCAGAACAGGTAGTGGGTTACTTGCTTCACTTACAAAAATCTAACCTAGCTTTCTCTTCCATTAAGATTCACCTTGCAGCAATATCTGCATACCTGCAAACTACCTATTCAACTTCCCTATATAGGATACCAGTCATTAAAGCATTCATGGAGGGCCTTAGGAGAATTATACCACCAAGAACACCACCTGTTCCTTCATGGAACCTAAATGTTGTCCTAACTAGACTTATGGGTCCACCTTTTGAACCCATGCACTCCTGCGACATACAGTTCCTAATCGCCATTACTTCCCTAAGAAGAGTAAGCGAGATTCAGGCGTTTACTATACAGGAACCTTTTATACAACTACACAAAAATAAAGTCGTCCTAAGAACCAATCCTAAATTTTTGCCAAAGGTTATTTCACCGTTCCATCTAAATCAAACAGTGGAACTTCCAGTGTTCTTTCCACAGCCAGATACCGTAGCTGAAAGGGCACTACATACATTAGATGTCAAAAGAGCATTAATGTATTACATTGACAGAACAAAAACCATCAGAAAGACTAAACAACTCTTTATTGCATTTCAAAAACCTCACGCAGGAAACCCAATTTCAAAACAAGGTATAGCCAGATGGATAGTTAAATGCATCCAAATCTGCTACCTTAAAGCTAAACGACAGCTGCCCATTACACCAAGGGCACACTCAACCAGAAAGAAAGGTGCTACCATGGCCTTTCTAGGAAACATCCCAATGCAAGAAATATGTAAGGCAGCCACATGGTCTACGCCTCACACATTCACCAAGCACTACTGTGTAGACGTGTTATCCGCACAACAAGCCACAGTAGGTCAAGCCGTATTAAGGACATTATTTCAGACTACTTCCACTCCTACAGGCTGATCCACCGCTTTTGGGGAAATAACTGCTTACTAGTCTATGCAGAACATGCGTATCTACAGCGACAGATGCCATCGAACTGAAAATGTCACTTACCCAGTGTACATCTGTTCGTGGCATCAGTCGCAGTAGATTTGCATGTGCCCACCCGCCTCCCCGGGAGCCTGTAGCAGTTTAGAAGTTACCTTCAATTATTTATATATGTATCATCTCAACCTTAAATAGGTGCATACTTAGTCACTCCATTGCATGGGCACTATTACTACAATTCAACTCCTACCTCACCCTCTGCGGGGAAAAACAATCGAGGATAGAGTCGACGCCCATGCGCAATGGAGACAAAAGGAGGAGTCACTCGGTCCCGTGACTCGAAAGACTTCTTCGAAGAAAAACAACTTGTAACACTCCGGCCCAACACCAGATGGCGAGCTATTGCAGAACATGCGAATCTACTGCGACTGATGCCACGAACAGATGTACACTGGGTAAGTGACATTTTCAATATGTTTACTGCGCAATCCCAAAAGATTGCGTCTATTATGCGTTCAATGTCTCCTTCTAACTGTAACGTTACTTTATACACCCTATCAGGCGTGGAGACACGCATGTCCGCTGTTTCTACTTGTAGAAAATCATCAGTTGTTTTCACCTCCAGATGTTCTAGAAGACTCCGGCGAACTATTGTGACCTCTGCCGCGCTGTCTAGTAGTGCTAGTGCCCACTTCCTGTTCAAGAGGACCCCCTTCTTGAGTGGCATGTCGAACTGCAACTGCTGCCACTTTTTTTTTTTTTATTGGGGTTTTTGTTGGATAGGTTTCTCTTCCTTTTTAACAGAAACCTCCGATGAGCGTTGAGATTCCTGTCTTGCTTTCACGTACTCTGTTCTTGGCTCTGATCGCCCACCTCTCTCATTTCGTTTTTCCGATGAGTCCTGAAAGGAACGAGATTGGCGTGAATCAGTATATTGATATCTATCGGGCATTTTTATATTATCTCTATTTCTGAGATTATATCTTTCTGTGGGGTCTCTGCATGCAAAGATTCTCCCCTCTCTTTTTCAGGAGTCTGTTGTTTTTTATCCCAGCGTTTCTTATTACCCTCAGGAGCTTGCTTGGAAAAATCTTTATTAGATTTGCCTTGAAATTGTGGTTTAGTTGGTCTGGCCCCTAGACTATCTCGACCAATACTAGAATAGGTCTCAGCGATAATCTTAGGCAGCTCGCGTTCTTGATTCTGTTGAGAAACATCTCTGAACTGCATGCACACTGCTAATGTGACTGCTTCACCTATAAGATTACTTAAGATAATTGAGGATACCGTGATAAAATTGCCCATTAATTGCATCCCCAAATACAGGGCCGGTGCAGCCCGTATTCATCTTGAATTTGTTTCAACACTTCCGGCAAATTGGCAAGTGTCGGTGTACCGTGTGCGGTTGTATAGAGCGCGGCAAATACCGTGCCCCAGGTATTACAGTTGTCTACTGTAGGGACCATCCCAAATGGCAAGCACATCGATAGAATTCTATGTTTATCCTGAGGTATCGTATGGGGAAATACTGCTTCCAGCGCATTTATTTTTTGTGCTAACCAAAACTGAGTTTCCTCTCGTTTGAAGGGTACTTTATCCATAATCGAATGTACAGTTGCAGGGTTTATACCTGGTGTCACTGCATGTGGTTGTGCTGGATCAGCACATGCTGTGTTTGTACTTAATGTTTGCATTACAAACTATACTGATCTATATGTCGCTGTTAATTCAGTATATAAGCGGCGAACCTCAGCTACTGCTAAGGTCACTACTGCAGGATGTGGTGTATAAGTGGCCAATAAAGGCCAGGTAGGACCATCATTACTTAGAGGACCCAACCTTACTGGAAAAATTGTATGGGATAGGGCGCCATCAAGCCAGTTATGTTCTTGATAAGATAAAGGTATTTCTAAATATGCATATGCCCTGTATTGTCCAGGTACGTTTGCAAGTGTACAGTGATGAAATGTGTTTGTGTTCCCATCAACTGCTGGAAATGTGACCTAAGAATAGAAAAGTTCTGTTCTATAAGCTGGATGGGCGTCCACCACAAATGTGACTGGACCCTCCTGGGCCATTAGGCCATTTACTAATAAATGTGCAGTCAGAGGTTGTCTCATATTGACTGCTATTGCTACCTGCTGCGGGTTCGCCATGCTAGATAGAAAATATGTTCAGAGAAGGCATACTGAAATAGGGTTCTTCCTTTTAGAGTTCAAGCGTAAACAACCTCCAGCACCAGATAGGATAACCTATGTAGCTGGGGCGGAAATCCTCAGTACCACAGACGTCTCTGTATATAGTACTGCAGTATCATTGTATATAATGAGACAGAGATACTCAGGTGGACCTGAAAATTAGAGCCTGACCAAACGTTGGCGGCGCCATGTCATGGAGGCTCTCATTATTCTAATGAGACTACTGGATTGTGAGCGGCAGAATCGCCCGCGGTGTGGGGAGACTGAGTCTGACCCACTGCAGGTGACACCTGTCGCTCCAATCAGGGCTCTGCTCCGGCCAACTAGCAGTGCCTCATCCCTACCCAGGGCCAGGGGTGACTGGGCAGCCGAGCACATGACATAATTGGTTTCTCAGGGAAATGATCGGGTGGATGAGTTTTGTTATATGGGGGAGTATTCTAGTTGCAACAATTTGACTAAGGATCTTATAATCGACATTAAGCATTGAAAGTGGTCAGTAGGCCCTTTTATCATATGTAGGTCTTCTGGGTTTTATCAAGGGCACCACCAGCACTTCTCAGGTTGAGGATGGTAGAAGGCCCGTACCCTTAGTCACTTTGTATAATTCTACAAGCTATGGGGCCAGTTCACTGAGTATGTGCCATAAAGCTCAATCAGGAACCCGTCTGTTCCCAGTTTTTCCCCTGTGCCAAGGTTTTATAGCCACCAGGACCACTTGCAGAGTAATATCCCCTGCCCACCCCACCCCAACTCCTCAGCCTCATTAGGCATAAATAAAGGCTGGGAAAGGCAAAGGTTCCAGGAAATAATTTATGGAGTTACCTGGTTGGCCAGAGTCGCTCCTGTAAAGTTCAGTGTAGTAGCAATAGAATTGCTGATTGATTTCCACTGGTATATATATCCTGTCTTCCTGGTCTGCTTCGAGTTCCAAAATGACCGAGCCCCTTTTTGCGGGGCTAGCGAGCAAGCCCAAGAGTGAGCTGGTGCGGTCACGCTCTGCCTGTGCCCTTGTCATATATGCCTTTTAGTTAAAACATCTAAATTTCTTGATCTGTTCTGCTGCTTTCTCTTTAGCATCTAGCAAGGTTTGTTGTAAGTCTGAGTGACCCAGTCAGTGCCATTCTACATCCCTCAGCGCCTCCTCCGAAGACAGGATTTCATTCATTAAGGTGCACCTCACCTCCACCAACTCCACTGTACACTTCCCCCTAATCACAGACTTAAAAGCATCCCACTCAACCTGAAGCGAAGATGCCATCAATGTTGCTGAATACAATCCCATGTAGTGTTTCGAAAGGCTGGATTTTCTAAGAATTCCGGTCTTAGTCTCCATGCTGGTTTGCGGGGTCTCGTCCTTTCCCACCCCAAGTTAAGTTGGAACGGGCTGTGGTTCAATATAGTTCTAGTGAGGTATTCAACTTGTCCAGACGCACGTGGAGTTCATGGTGACTCAAGGAGAAGGATCAGTCTCTTGTTCGTGGGTGTGTCTGGGGCCAAGTGTCCGTTAGCCTTGATTTAAACTGCCAATCTGTTAATAGACGAGCCATCCTAATGATCGGACAGTCCCGCAGTGAGGGAAGGGAGCGATTGAGCATAGGGTCTGCCTTGCAGTTGTAATCCCTGCCCAAAATGACTGAGTTCACCAGAAAGGGGGCTAAGGATCTCTATAAGTCTGCAAAGAGTACCCTCTGCTCTACATTTGTGGCATAAATATTTATAATCGCTATGCCTCTGCCCTCGAGCCGAACCGGTACTACCACAAATCTACCCGCTGGGTCAGTCAGATCCCCAGTGTGTTAAAAAGGGACCCCTGTGCGTATCACTATTAGTGTACCTCTCGCATAAGCTAATTAGGTGGTGTAGTAGGCCTGTCCCCGCCATCTCTCCTGCAGTGCTTCCCCTTGATTAGTTGTTAGGTGTGTTTCCTGTAGTCCTATTTGAATCCCCCATATATTAAGATGTGAGAACACATTGTATCACTTGGTCGTGATATGCATTCCCCTAATGTTCCAGGAGATGATTTTGTAATTCATGGGGATTGCCATCGCATTGGACTACAGGCATTCAGTATCAACCACCACCCGCTTCCAATGCCATAGGTTATCTAACTCATCCAGTGTTGGAATTTATAGTAGATCCCCCACAGGTCGCAACTTTCAGAACTCCCCCCAACAATCAGACAACAATCAACCCAACTCCCACAACCCAGGACAAGTAGGCAACGACCCCGCCCATCCAGACTTACAGTCAAACAACACATACTTGCGGTGGATCCACATGTACCACAGAGAGGTGGTGACTATCCAGGAACCCTTCAGCAGGTTTCCCACCATCCAACAGTAGACAAAAAGGAGGAGTCCTAAGCACAGTGGGCCAGAATAACTTCCCTGTGACCCTCCCAAGACCCGCAGTGGGCTGTGGCCTACACTCGAGTCAATGAGCTTAGTTCCTACAGCATAGCGCCTGCGTCATATGAGCTTATCAGCAGTTCGGGTGTCACTTTAGAAAGTTCCACTTCTGAGTCTCCAGATGAGATGGATCTGCGGTCAAAGTCTGACTCTCGAGTGCCAGCATCTCCTGCCGATGAGGTGCTCACCCCTCAACCACTCATTGTTGCAGCCACCTCCACTGCTCTCTGCTGTTCCTGTTGGACTTCCTTCCTGGAGAGGGCCGCCCTGTTATTGCTTTTAGCTCTGCTCTGCGATCTGGTCCTTTCGGATTTTCAGCACTGGGACCTCTGGCTAGCACCTGGGTGCGGGTAAAGATCAATCCAGCCCCACCCCTCCTGTGGGGGCTGTAAAAACTGGTCTCCATTCGCAGCTGGGGAAGAAACATCATGGCGTGGGGCAGGCCCAGTTGCGGGGGCATCACTGTGCATTCAGGAAGCTGTACCTCCCTAGTGAAATCCGAGAATATCGTAATTTTATTCTTATCTCTTCTGAGGTCTCCCCTCTGCCTGGTTTGGCCCAAGATGTGGTCCCGATCTTTATAGTGCAACAGCCTGGCCACCACTGCCCGCTGCCTCGTCCCTGGTGGGGAGTCACACCAGTACTCTGTGGGCACTCTCCAGGGTATGAAATGGGGAGAGACTCTCTGGTACCTATTCTTCGCGCAGCCATTGCTCTAGGTAGTCCAGCCTGCTTCCTCCCTCCACTCACTCCTGTAGGCCTATCACCCGGATGTTGTTGCATCACGATCTGTTCTCAGCGTCTTCCGCCCTGAGCTCCAGTGTTCGAATCTTTCCTTCATGTTGGTGAGATGCTCTTAATTGTCACTAGGTCTTACAGGATCTCCACTGATTCTCTCCCTGCCAAACTGCGGTGGTTGTCTTTCAGGAATCCCATATCTGCCACCAGCGTCTCAATCTTCATCTCTAACCTTTCCTTGGATGCAATAATGGCCTGTAATATATATTGGGGAGTGGGAGCTCTAGGAGGTTCTGATTGTGGGACAGGTGCCCCATCATCCTGCAAATGCTCAGTAGAACACCCATGATCTGGCCTCCCATGCCTGGGTCCTTTTTCTGATACACCTTTCCCTTGATGTTAGGTGAGTTGTGAGATATGAGACAAGTAAGGTAGCCTATTCTTATCCCTGGGGCTCGGGACTAAGAGTGCGTCAGCCTTGTGAGGGGGATGGGAGCGCACCATGAATGCAAAGGCAGGTCGCCGAGAGCCAAATTGTCCATGGCATCGGCCTCAGGGTATGCAGCAAAAGGACACCCACCTCAAAAGTACAGTACAGCAGGCATCAAGCTGGCACTGGTGACTCACCAGGTTCTGCAGGTAGTGCTCAGCAGGTGCCTTAGAGTGATAATTATGTGCATTGGGTACCAAACGGTCAGAGCATCAAGCCTCATCAGGGGCCCCGTTCCCAATAAGGTCCAATTGGGAGGCGAGAAGGCAATTACCATCGGCTGAGGCCCCTTGATCACACTCGTACTAATGCACTGTCCAAGAGTGTGTTGCCTCAATTGAGCAGTTCCTAGCGCAGAGAGTTAAAAGTGCCAGGCCTCTTGGGGCATTGGGCCGCCAGCCGCACTGGCCTACCCTGCAGCATTGTCTTTCCCCAGGGCCCAAAGCAGCGGCTGCTCCAGTGTGGGGAAAAAAAAGGGGAAATAACAGCACCTTGCAGGTAATTTGTGGCTAATACCGAAGGAGTCCAGCTCACCGTAGGTGGCAGATGGTCCTCAGTCACTCCTGTGCGCCATCTCAGTAGGCTGCTGATCGGTTTTTGTGGGGAAGATCAACTCAGAGGGTGCAACATCACTCATTGCCCATCTGCAGCTCCAGCGTGTCCTGAGGGCCTCAGCGCTCTGCAGCACTCGGGCCCAGCTCCCGGGACAAATTCTCACCATCGCTGTAGGGGCAGGCAGTCTTTTCTGTGGCAAGGCGCCTCCGTCTCCTCGTCCAGCTGCCTATTTCTCACTCCTCGCTCTGTCTTTCAGTATGCTTCCGGCAAGCAGTGCGCTCCCTTCTTAGCTCCCCAGCAGTAATTGCTGCTGCAGGACCACTCGCCAATGGAGACACCCCATATCGGTCTGGATGAGGGGGTCATGATAGACATCACTCAGTGCCCCCCAGGTGCCGCTTCAGTAGGCTGCCAGTCAGCCCACATGTGACAGTACAGCACAGGGGCCTCAGTGACACCCACTACCCATGAAGTTCTCAAAATGCAGCCCCAATGCGGCCTACCAGCAGCAATGTAAGGGCAATTGGTTCTCTTGGTTGTGCGCCACTTAGTTCTACAGGCGCAGGTGTTGTCTCTCTGTCTCTCACTCTTTCCCCAGCATGTCGTTGTCAAGCGGCACTCATCCCTTTCAGCATTTCAGCAGCAGTCGTTGCGACAGGGGCTCCCACTGCTGCAGGCCCACAGCTGTGGTCTGGAAGGAGGCCCTGGGATCTCTACTGCAGAGGTACATCTTCAAAGTCAGATTTGGGCCGGGGCCTCACCACAGCCACGTCTGGTAGAGCCACGCAGCACTGAGCTGCTATCTTCGAATTGCTGACTTGCAGCTCGCTTAGGGTGCTGCTGACACCTCTGCGGCTCCTCAATGCACCATTCATGGGCCATCAAATCGTGCAGTGGGGTCAGGGGGAACTCGCAGCATAGAGTGGATGCTCCACAATCCAAAAGTAGAGACAGGATGGTGCTGGATGAGGTTAGCTAGGTGGGAGCTCCGGTTCGTGTGACCTACGCCATTGGTGCTTGGCTGCATCCTAATTAAACTTATATTGATATTTTGTTATGAACCGACCGTGCAGTGATTGGTGCTGTAAAATCTAACAAATTAAACCTATGCATTTTTTTTTATGTTCGAACAGCACTGAGTATATTAATAGTGATCAATTGTACAGCTCTGAATTTGGGCTGATTGATACATATAATCATATGATTCTGAGGGCATTTTCCAAAGTGTATTTTTTCTGGCTTGCACAAATTTTAAAGCCATAGATAGAGAGAGATGCAATTGCTAATAACAAGTGTCCTACTGTTCTGTATTCCCACGCTCCTCCCACAAAAATAATACCATGCTTGTGTTGCCGGACCTATTGCAAGTGAAACAAAAGGCCTCAAAATGCAATGTGAAGACATCAAGTTTTTGCCATGAAAACGGACTCATTTTAGTGATGTGGATAACTTCAGTATGTGGCCCCGGCCGCCACTAAAAGAAGCCTGCCAAACCCAGTTGTTTCTGAAAACTAGACACCCAGGATGGTTTGACTTGGTGGATCCCACTACAGTGTCTTATCCAGAATGCCCTGTAAGGCTCAATGGCTAAACTCACTAGTTTTCATCAGATTTCTGAGAGTGGAAAATTCTGGAATCTGCTGCTCAAAATTCCTGTCAACCGGCATTCCCATACCCTAACCTCTAAAATTGTATGGGGTTGTTGTAAGTAGTAGCAGTTGTGAGAATCGTTAATGTTTCCTTCTAAATACTTGGATTTATTATGAATTTGGTGTGGGCAGATGGCAAGCTAATGTGCTTATCAGCTAACTGACTTGTGGGTATTGTTTCCTTTAGAAGTCTTTGTCACAAACACCGGATTCAGAACTTGGTTATTCAGTTCTCTGACTTAGGAACATTGAAAAAAATCTGGTCTCAAAGCTGTGCAGAATGGTGATCATCCCACTCCCCTTCCCTCTATCTCCAGAAACCCAAAGGAGGAAGTGGAATGGTGGTTGAATTGACTGTCTGCCATCCCAGATGGCTGACTGTCTGCTGTATCCCCCACTTTCTCTATCTCTTAGGTGTCCACACACCAGAGGAAGCTGCTGATAGCATAGCCAGCTGCCTCCTCACCTGTCAAATATGGGTCTCCAAACGACCACACTGACAAGCATTGTTATCTGGGCCTGCTCTCACAGAACTCCTGGCAACACAACACTGACACTCTGCTCTCAGATTGAAGGCAGAGAAACATGGCTTTGGACATGAAGGAGGAAATGCAGTGAGGGTGGTGTGGCAGAATGGCAAGATAGAAAGTGTAATTTTTGCTTTGGCGATGGGTTGTTGGCAAGCGGCCAGGTATTTTGGGGATTTTGGGCGGGGAACGTGAGAATGAAAAGGGCGGGGAGGACATAGACGAGGGTGGTGCTGAGTGTAGCTGGACACCAGGTAGGCTTTCAGTTTGAGCAGGCAGGTAGCTACCAGACAGTGTTTGGGTGGGCTGGCAAGATACCAAGTCTGTTTAGTATTTAAATTAAAGCATGGGTAGGTGAGGTAGTCGAGCCTGTTTTGTGCATGCCTCTCCCATGTCCTCTCTTCACCCTCATTGTCTTATCTGGTGTCAGATAGGAGGACAACTTAATCTTTTTTGTATTGAAATTTTACATGTTTAACAGTGTAAAGTGCAACATTTTCAGGGCATTTGCACCTCTATACAATAGTGCAACAAAAATATTTCAGAGAGCTTTGTAAAAGCTGGTAGCAACAGGTACAACATGTTATACATTGCATATGCAGGACAGGTTATACATTTATTTCTTGTGTAGGTTGAGTAGTAGTAGAAGTTGCTAATTAGAAAAAAAGAATAAAAAAAATAATGATTTGAAAAGAAGAAAAACCAAACTGCAACCATTTTAAACATTCGAGAAAACAGACATTTGTATTGCAGTTTGTGGCATATGTGTGACGGCAAGGTATGGAGGCAAACAGGGGTAGCGGTACATCACTGGGGAGAGTGGTGCAGTATTGAGAGGGAAAGCATCAGCAATGACGGTATATCATATAGCAGGGCACAGGAGGAGAGGGAATGACTAGTATAAGTAAACCACACAACTCATATGCAAAACAAACCCTCCCATGGAGGAGAAACATAAAGTAAGTTCATCTAGTGGTCCTTGAAGAAAGAATGTTGTCACTACTTCCCTCTTCATCAGAGAACCTCTCAACGAGGAACTCACCTCTCACAAAAACCCAACGATATCCCCCATCCTGGACCAAGTAGCCCCTCTGAAACTAAAAAAGGTGAGAAACACACCATCCTGATTCTGGTTCAACAAAAACCTCAACACAGAAAGAAGACAGCTTAGAGCAGCTGAAAGACTCTGGCGGACCAATACCTCCACAGCACACCTTGACCAGCTCTGAAGGGAACACAAGAATTATTTAAAAAAAATAAAAAACATGTCATGAATGAAGAAGCCTCCTTCTTCCGCAATGCTTTAGATAAGGCCACAAACTGCCCCAAAGAGCTCCTCAACATCTTTAAACATAATACCTCCAAACCAGCCCTAAAAAACCCTCAGATATCCAAAGAAAGATGTGACAAGTTCGCCAATTTCCTCAATGATGAAATCGCGAAGATCGAGCTCTCCCTTGACAACCACAACCAGTCTTCCAAGGGGATCCCCCTTCCCAGAAATGAAGATAACATCTCCCCTCCTTGGTCACCCTAGCAACGATCACTCCACAGGACAAAAACGAGTGCAATCGAATCCAAGGACCCCACATCACTCATAGAAACTGGAAGGTATTCAACCCACTTTCGGAGGTGGACATATCTGTTTTGTTGACTAAGTCCAAACTCTCCTTCCACATAGCGGACTGCCTCCATGCCTCCCTTGCACAAAAACTCAGTCATGCACTAACCCCCTTCTTGACTAAGATCATAAACAGCTCCTTGATGACTGGAATGATGCCTTACTGTCTCAAACTCAGGCTAGCCACGCTATTGCTAAAAAAACAGGAGCAGACCCAGACAACCTCAGTAGCTTCAGACTTGTCTCCAATCTCCCCTTCCTAAACAAAATTCTAGAGAGATGTGTTATCTCACAACTCAGCCAACACATTGAAAACAATAATCCCCTGGACCCTCACCAATTGGGCTTCAGAAAAGGATGCAGCATGGAAACAGCTAATTTGAACATAGTAGATGACCTGCACAAATCCCTGGATTCTGACCGATGCTGCCTGCTCATACGCCAAGACTTATTGGCGGCATTTGACAAGGTTGACGGCAAGCTTCTCCTAGATTCCCTCCAAAAAAGGATCGGTGCGGAATGGGTGGTCCTATGCTGGTTCACACCCTTCCTACAAAACCGCTCTCAAAAAATACAATTAAGCAGCCAGACATCTGATTTAACAGCTATAACCCATGGGGTCCCTCAAGGCTCTATCATCTCACCCACATTGTTCAATATCTACATGGAACCCCTCATCGTCATCTTCAACCAAGCAAACAACCCCTTCCCTCTATATACAGTGACACCCAGCTCTACATGGAAATCTCCTCACTAGATAACATACACCAATTAAAGGCCAGCCTCAAAGAAGTCCAACACTGGCTATGTAGCAGCCTCCTAAAACTCAACCAAAATGAGACAGAAATTCTCCGCATATCAAAAACTGAGCAGTCTCCTTCATGCAAGAATGGATAAACTCCATAGCCTCTCTCAACTGCAGCCTAGCCCTAACTGACTCAGTCATATCTCCAGGAATTGCACTGGATCCCAAACTGATAATGAAAGATCATATAAAAATAGTGTGAAATGTGTCTTCTACAACCTGAAACTACTGAACAAAATCAAACCCTATCTACAGCTGAATGATCTCAAATCTGCTGTGCAAACGCTGGTGCTGTCTAGATTGTACTACGGGAACGCCACCCTCACAGACTCTGCAAAGTCCCACCTTATTCCCCTTAGAACCACTTAGAATGGTCACAGGAATCAAAAAATATGACCACTTATTCCCGCCCCCAAAGAAGTAAATTGTCTCTCGATTGAAGCTCTAGTGTTAATTATTTACATGGCTAGCTAGCTCATGATTTACAGTAAGGTTTCAGTTTTAAAAAAAAGTAATTTTTATGACAAACAAAGATCTCTATGTACAAGTAGTTTATTTTTCACCAGAACCCTTAATGCCATGAGAATGTTTGTTCTAGCTCCATCATTCTGAAACAAAGCTAGCTAAAAAGATAGGCTTTTAAGCACTACATACTTTACAACAGTGAACCGCTATTCCAGTCTTAAATAATAAAAGGAGTTAGTAAATATCACCTGTACACAAATGCAAGTGAGTCGCGTTTACTTGATTTACATCATACCATTGTGCAGTTGAACCCTGCTTTCAAAATGTATAGCCACAGTCCATTTGCATAATGTCAGATATGGAATTTATATGGTGAAATTTAATTGATTTATCATTTCAACACTGAAGCCTCGCCGACAGTGTGTTAAGGCTGCTTCTCATTCCATATGGTAGGGCTTAATTTCCAAATATGTGTGGTCAAAGCCTCCGTGTGACCTTACGATGTACTTACTTTATGCAACCTGAGCGGTTTATACACATTTAAGGCTGATTTTCACAAGATTAATAATTGCTTGTCATATATGGTGGTCGCCCCAGTGTCCTTCCTCTTCTAACCCGCAGGAGCATATTGTTGTCTTTGTATGGGATAGCGCAAGGTCTAGCAACGAGTATTTCATCTTGATGGGGGTCTCCGATTAGGTAATACCTCCCACCATAAGAGAACTTTCTGAGCAGTCTAGTGTTCGAGAGTATCCCCTGGCCCCTGCTGTCAAAAGATCTGGATTCTCTGCCTCTATCCCTCTACCACAGCTGCCCTCTTCCTAGGACTTTCAGTCTCCAACACTCCTTGCGAAGCAACGAAGAGGTACTGGGCAATATGTTGTATATTGTGGGCTGGGGACTGTCACAGCTGTAGGGGCTGATGAAATTGTGCTGCATCCGCCGAGCCTAACAAATCGTTGCAATTTAGAATAGCCAAGATGCATTTTTTATTTAAATATCAGATTGGCTTTGCAAAACTAGAAATTAATCTAAAATATTACATTTGAAACATATTGCATGTGTTCCCACGCTTCTTAATCACCCTGGTTTCTCTGATCGCTTTCTTAATCTACTCAACAGCTGCCCTGGAACCTCCTCAGTCATTTCCATGCATGTGCTGGAACTGCACTTGTTACCTAAGATCAATGTCACTAGTAGAAGTAGTCTCCTAGCTCTTACGGTTCAGGTTAAAAGGGACACAATTTCGTGCTTTAGTACACCCCTTACTTGGGAGAGCCACATTTTGGGAATCAGCTTTGCTATTTTCTATCTTCTGACCAAAAGCAAAGTGTATTTGAAACACTTGGGACCTGCTTTGGTCAGTGCTTAATTTGTGCTTGTTGTTTCCGGTGCTGAGCACCGCACTTAATGTGGGTGGCCGGTGCTTATTCTTCTGCCCAAGCATTTGTTGCGAGCAAAAGACACATATGGGAAAGACGGAGGAAGAGAAAAACGAAAAAGCGTCAGAATGGGAGAAAGCAGAAAGCTGTAGGAGTGAGCTGCAGGGACAAGGAGTGGCTTTAAATGGATTGAAGAGGCCCGAGATGGTTTTAGGATTACGCTGCCTCAGTATTCCGTGCTCCCACATTTAATTGCAGCATCCGTGCGTTTAAGAGAAGGGCTTAGAGCACCGGCACGCTTTAATTTACAAATTAAGCACTGGCTATGGTCGATGTCATAACAGAGTCTCTGTCGGGGGTGGAGTGATTAGCTAATTGGCTAGTATAAAACATTTGAATTGCATGGACTTTGATCCGTGAAGATGGTTTGCAAGGGAAACTGGACATCCTAGCAGGTAAACCACCACTCAGCCCCATTGTAAGCAAGAGTCTCGGGGTGCTGTCTTATTGTTAATATTCTTGAGTTCTATGTCTTTAACTTGAGATGTATTTCTCTTATTTTTGTAAAATAAAACTAGGTTCCAAATAATTATAGATGTCTGTTCTGGATCTTTAGTTCCTATTTGCTCTTCTGATTTCATGCTCGTTCCTTAGCGTTTGGACGCAGTCGTGCATTAAGTAAATTCCCTTGTCTGTGGGTTTCGGTGCAGTTTAATGAAACGCTTGAACTCTCAGATTAGCATGGGCATTATTCTAACTGAAAAAGCCCCTGTACATAGCATTATCGGTATTATTATTATCTTTAGAAGTAAGTATGTCTTCAGAAGAAAATGTTAAGCGTGCATTCATCTAATGCAGTTTCTTTGTTCTTTGGAGAACACCTATTGCTAATATTTGGTGTAAACGTCCTAAACACGTTCTGTGGTATGAAACCAAAACATTAAAATTGTAAACTGTGCCTATGAAGTGTTTTAACCTATTGTAGTGGCGGTTTTGAAGCATTAGTTTCGTTCTCACTTATGCTGAAGACTATTTTGGAACTTTTGCTCTTCTAAAGGACGATGTATTTCACTAGGTTATTTGTTGCTTTCAGATGAAGATGTCATTTATGCAGTTACCATCTGGATCATTGCTGATTTTGACGAGCGATCTGGGAGGCAGCTGCTTTCCCATGCTTTAAAACACATGGTAAGTTTCTAGCTACTGTGAACTCCCTGCTACAGAGTTTGCCATATTTGGAGATGTGATGCAAAATTCAGAATTTAGCCTTGTAGTATCGAATTTGTATAGCCCTTCCTACTATTTATTGTCAGTTAATAGATGTACTTAAATGATTCTGGGTGCTAGACACCTAAAAGTAACAAAAAAAGAGAATAAAAAATACAACGGACAGATTTATGAAATGTTTTATCGTTCGATATAGCACATACATTGCCATTGTAGGATTTCCTCCCAGGTCTGTCTTCCTCCCGTATTGTGAGATAACCTGAACCAATAAGAAGAGAGTTAAAAGGAATCGAAGCACATCGAGGCCTGCCCATTCCTGTGCTCATAATGCTTTCCAGCTTCCATGGCACTGCCCCTTCTCTTCCCTCGAGGAAGCTGGTCAAACCTCTGCAGACTACAGGTGTTAAGCATGCACAGCATATTATCTGTTGGGTTCTTTCCTTGTGGTGACTGTTATGGTTAGGGCTGCCCCGACCATACGTTCCCAGGCATGCATTCACTTGGCCCCTGTGTTTGCTATCAGTCGCTGACCTTTTAGTAAGGGAGGAGCTGCATCGTACACTTTAGTTCAGGAGCCCCCCATCGATTGTGCTTATAGTATTTAAGGCCTGATGAGCTCTTGCTTTCTTTGCTGGTCTGTTTTGGCGTACAGTCAACAAAGGGCTTTACTCGTTGACAAACTGCAGGAGATCTAAGCCCTTAACCTGCAGATGCATGTCGGAGTTGTAGACTGCTTGTCAGAGTGACTTCAGGCCAGATGTATCCAAATCACATTTTGCATTCCCTTAATAGCGAATTTTAAGAAATTGCTATATAGGGAATGCTATGTAACTTTCATACAGAATAGGAATCGCTATTAGGGAATCTCTATTAGGGATTGCGACTCCATACGTTCCTATAGGTGCGAATGGTTTTGCATTTCCTAATTTGCGATTTCCTATTAGGAAATTGCAAATTAGGAAATGCGAAACTAAGGATGCCAAGGGTATAAGGCTCCCTTTGATGCACCTCGAAAAAAAGTTGTGCACCTGTAAAGCGCACACATACCCTAGGGGCATGTGTGCACTACATGGCACTTTAAAATAAGCATTTTTAATACATCTTTTTAAATTGCACATGATTACCTTCAACTTGGAGTTAATTGTAAGAGCATCTCCTAAATGCCCAGTTCACATTTACGAAATGCTCGTGACATGTGACTAGGGAATTGCAAATAGGAATTCCCTATTTGCAATTTCCTATTTAGGGAACCCCAAACTGCGATTCCCTATTTGGAGTCGTAATTTTAGGGAATCGCAAAATATTGTGATTCCCTAACATGGGACTGCAATGCCTTTCATACATTGTGAAAGGCTATTTTGCATTTGCAAACAGTGAAATTTAGAGATTCGCAATGTTTGCGAATGCAAAATCGTTTGGTACATCTGGCCCCTAGTTATTTTGAGACAAGCCAGAATGACAGTCAGTAATGGTATTCACCCACAGAACAGCTTTGGGAAACCAATATTTCTACAAAGTTTTTAACTCAGTCAAGCACTGATTCTAAAGAGTTGTCTTCCAAGCTTGACAAAAGGGCAAACTTAGTGATGTTTATTTTTTAAATTGCACAATCACCGTTATGTCCCAGTCTTCCATTTACAATCTGCACTTTTCCTTTGGCCTCTTCATTATTTAACACAAGGGTTATTCTTTGAAGACTTTCCAAAACGTTATGCTGCCAGTCCAAGTTCGTTTTAGAAGATCATGCACAGAGAAACAATCAAGGCTTGGAATCTAGCTTTAAGGTCCACTGTACAACAGGTACTGGATCACAAGATGCTTGTACTTAACTCCTGCGCATTAGCATGTATTCCCAGGGTTAGGCCTTGTTTAGTCTGGCGCCACAAGCCTCCGCACTGAACCCCAGTAGTGCGTTTTCCATTCAGTTCTTCCTTAAATGAAGTAACTCCAGATTATATTCCAACAAATATCATTTAGAAACGAAATCCAACGGTGTTGTGCTTCAGTTTTATTCTTACATTCAATTTGTTAAATTTCAGTTAACCATAAACATCAGACAGTAAACAAATGTTTCAAACTGAAAAAAACATATTTTCAAGGCAAATATTTATTCTTAATTTCATCAGTAAAATTAGCCCGTCAAATTAATTCCTCCTTTCTAAGATCAGAACTGCCCCTAGCAGGGTATCTGGAATAATCGGCATGCAGCGGCTCCCAGCATGGTATCTGATTGTACACAAATAATAGAATGGAAGAATAACATTGAAGTACATCTTCGTTGGATATCGTTTCTGAATGATATTTATTGGAATATTACTCGGAGTAACCCCCCTTTAAGGAAGAACTAAACACCTTCATGCCTTCTGCTCTAAGGCTTAGGAATTAAGGCTACCAAAATGTTTGAGATTTCAGGATCCTTTAAAAGGGCATGGACGTCAATTCACCAAAAGGCCAAGGGTGGTGGAAGTGACATCACACACCATTTGACATTACCTTCACTTTTACGCACATGCTTACACATTCACACACTTTCTCTCACATAAGCACAATCTCACCCACAAGCGTGCACACATACATTTAAAAACGTTTTTGCTTACCTCAGGTGACCGATCATATTCCAGCTAATTGTCCTCCATTTTTTAAATACACTAATAGTGGATAATATAACATTATTCACTATCAGTGCAATAAAACAAATTAACAGAAAACAAGGAAAGTGGAGCCTTGATCGACGTCCATAAGGACAAGCTGACCCTATGTTCCTGGCACTGATTTTGTCATCTCCAAGGCCATGGGTTGCAAAGGTGATGCCAGGGGTCGCAAGGGCCAAGCCAGGGGACACAGCTGCAAGCCCTTGCGACCCCTAAATGATGTCCACGTAAAAGGGCACACAAATAGGAGCATGATTGGCTTCATGGTACCAGTTCCAGCGGAATCCACATGACCAGGTCTCAGTTCTATGAGACTTCTACTTCCCTCTAGATCCCTTGTGGATTGGAGGCCGCTTGGTGTTGCCTTCTGAAGTGGCTTGAAAAATATACCCACACATTCAAAGTATTTAACTATATTTGGTTGTGATGTTTGTTGCACATATTAAAGGAATGTTGTTCCTTTGTAGAGTAAACTCTCTGAAATTGTTTGGTGGCTGGGGCAAAATGTCCCATTGAACAGACAAACTTGGCACATGTGGGCTTTCTTTGGTGCACCAGGTTGAACATCTGCTGCATACCCACAGTGCACTAGTGATTAAATACCAATCTGCCCAATAATATGGTCAAACCTAAAAAAAGACTAAACAGACTACCAAGCACCCCTGCAAAGAGTAAACTAAGTACTATCCCAAATGGCCACCAGTTGCTCTAGAAATATAAAGGCCAGGCCGAAATGGGGCCTGAAAATGGACGATTCTTACTACATTGCTGATTCTAAATGCAGCAAGGAATGTAAAACAGTCACAGGTGGCCACATCAAAGGCATACACAGTAAAAACCACCCTTCTCTTTAACCTCAGCATTGCTCAGTTTTTGAGGAGCTAAGTGACAAATAAGCATAAGTACTGGTTATGTGTTAGAGAGTATGCTCTATCATTTGACATCCACATGTTACTTCAATATGGTTATAGACTATTATAAACAAGTTTAAAATGGCAAATGATTGAACCTTTTGTTAAAACAAGCATTAGCAAACCCAGAAATGGATAACCCCAAATACCTCTAAATTCACAACTTGATGACTGTCTCCGTGCCATAAACACATGGATGATGAATAACCATCTAAAGCTCAAATTGCAAAGGCAGAGAAAGTACCAGTCTACCTCCATATGGCCTAAAGAAATTAAAGCCTCTCCAACAACATCAAGAGAAGTTAGAAACCTTAGAGTAACAATGGATTCATACCTATCCTTAATACTGCATTTTAACAATATCACAATATCATTTCTACACAATGAAAAAACTGTTGCATCTTCCCACACCTTGCATACCAACATAAACCCACACTCGTAGTCTCCAAGCTTGACTATGCCAACAGCCTATACCTTGGTGCACCTGCATTCATCATTTGCAAGATACAACTCATCCAAAATGCTGTCTCAAGACTTCTACTCCACCTTCACCCAAGAGAACGCATGACTCCAGTCCTGCAATCGCTTCACTGGATACCTATGGCTGGAAAAACAATATTCAGGGCATTCTGACTTCCAAGGAAAAGGACTGCTACACCTACAAGTTAAAGTCAGGCCTTGCAAACCAAATGGAGCACTGCGCTCCAGGCTTCCACCCCTTATCGTCATCATGCCACCTTAGCATAAGAAATCAGTAGGAGGCACTGCTTTCTCAGTGTAAGCTGCCAAGCTCTGGTACTCACTACCAGCCAGCATTAAATGCACTAAGGACCATATACATTTCCAAAGACAGTTGAAAACATGGCTACTCCCTAGATAGTACACCTTACCACATTTCAGTAACACAGTCCAGAAAAGTCATAGCCTCAGACGCATATATATATATAGTCTGACTGCTTCTTTTCTTCTCATTAAGACATTCAGATATGGGATTATAGTAAACATTCTCATCCCAACAGATCTCTACACTTCTCTCTCCCTACAATCATGCCAACTCAGGACCGCAACTATACACAAAATCTCTGATTAGACAACCCAATGTATTAAACTGCTAAGCAGACTATATCACAAGAAATATCATAAAGGACTTTCAGAGCTTTTCAAAGTTACCAGCATATTGAAAACCATAAATCTGTGCGTCTGTCTCTCACACTTCATCATCCATCACACTGCTGCACACTGTGTCCCATGACACAATAACCATATCTCTTTGGTCATTGCATGAAATGGAAGCACTTCTCACATAGGATCAAAACAAGGATAGCATCCTTTCCTTTCAAGCACACACAGTACACAGTGTAGCCTGCTACCCATGCAGACACGTGCTTTTTCGCCTCATATAAGGGTAGTAAGTGCAATGTAAATTCTGCAGCACAATACAGTACTTCTCAGTTCTAAAAGGCTCAGCTATTGATCATACCAATGTGTTGGTTTGTGTGACTGACTAGTGCCTTATTCACCCTTTTGTCTTAGGCAGAGGGAAAATACATACTATTCATAAAGTGGCTCGCTCTTTCACAATGATCTGGCGGCTTCAAGCCTCACATGCCCCTATCTCCCAAGTTTCATGTAGCAGTAAAGGTATTTCTTCTCTAAAGTGATATTAACCCCTTAACTTCTGCCCCCCACCCTCTTTCCCCCCCTGAGGTGCTGAGCCCCTTTTTGGCTATTTGGGGTAGTTCGTGCTTAGGCCCCCATAACATTTTGTCCACATAGGCTATCCACACCAAATTTTTGTCCTTTTTTCCCAATGTTCTGGTGATTGTAAAGGAGGAGACCGAGAAATTAGCCAAAGCCAAAATAAAGTGCTAAAATTACCATCTTCCCAGCTTTCAGAAACAGGCAGACTTGAATCAGAAATGCAAAATTTTCAACACAGTTTTGGCATTTTACTGGGACATACTTCATTTTTGCTATTTGTTTTAGCTTTCAGCCTCCTTCCAGTTAGTGACAGAAATGGGTGTGAAACCAATGGTGGATCCCAGACAGATAAACATTTCTGAAAAGTAGATACAATTCTGAATTCAGCAAGGGGTCATTGTGTAGATCCTTCAAGGTTTTCCTACTGAAAGTAACAGCTGAAATAAAACAAAATACTGAAATTGAGTTAAAAAAAACAAAAACACTCATTTCTGTCTACGTTTTCTTCTGTAACTTTTTCCAGCTTTGGCAGATGTTTGAAAGCAATACACCATTACGTCTGCTAGACATTTCTGGTTATGGGGATATATAGGACTTGTAGGTTCATCAAGAACCCTAGGTATCCAGAGCCAATAAATGAGCTGCACCTTGCAATGGGTTTTCATTGTATGCCGAGTATATAGCAATTTATTTAGTAAAATATAAATAGTGAAAAATAGTTATCAAGGAAACGTTTGTATTTCTAAAATGGGCACAAGATAAGGTGTTGAGAAGCAGTGGTTATTTTCACATGTCTGAATTTAGGGGTCCCCACCCTACCATGTGAATTACAGGCATTTCTCAAATAGACTTCTTTGTTACACAGTGTCTTATATTTGGAAGGAAAAAATGTAGAGAAAGACAATGGGCAGTAACACTTGTTCTTCTATTCTGTGTTCCCCCAAGTCTCCCGATAAAAATGGTACCTCACTTGTGTGGGTAGGCCTAGTGCCTGCGAAAGGAAATTCAACATGGAAACATCACATTTTTACATTGAAATCTGACGTGTTTTTTGGAAAGTGCCTAGATGTGGATTTTGGCGTCTAGCTCAGCTGGCACCTAGGGAAACCTAGCAAACCTATGCATTTTTTCAAAACTAGACTGCTAGGGGAATTGAGGATGGTGTGGGGCTTTCACCAAGTTCTGTTACCCGAAATCCTTTGCAAACCTCAAAAGTTGGCAAAAAAAAACACTTTTTCCTCACATTTCGGTGATGGAAAGTTCTGAAATCTGAGGGGAGCCACAAGCTTCCTTCCACCCAGTGTTCCCCCAAGTCTCCCGATAACAATGGTACCTCACTTGTGTGGGTAGGCCTTTTGCCCGAGACAGGACATGCCCCGAAACACAACGTGAACACATCACATTTTTCTAATGAAAACTGACCTTTTTTAGCACAGTGCCTAGCTGTGGATTTTGGGCTGTAGCTCAGCCGGCACTTATGGAAACCTATCAAACCTATTCATTTTTAAAAACTAGACACCTAGGGGAACCCAGGATGGGGTGACTTGTGGGGCTCTCACCAGGTTCTATTACCCAAAATCATTTGCAAACGTCAAAATGTGGCAAAAAAAACACTTTCCTCACTTTTTGGTGAAGGAAAGTTCTGGAATCTGAGGGGAGCCACAAACTTCCTTCCACCCAGAATTTCCCCAAATCTCCCGATAAAAATGTGTACCTCATTTGTGTAGGTGGGCCTAGTAGTCGCGACAGGAAACAGCCCAAAATAGAATGTGAACACATCACATTTTTCTAATGAAAACTGACCTGTTTTTAGCGAAGTGCCTAGCTCTGGATTTTGGCCTCTAGCTCAGCTGGCACCTAGGGAAACCTACCAAACCTATGCATTTTTTAAAACTAGACATCTAGGGAAACCCAGGTTAGGGTGACTTGTGGGGCTGTGCTCTCACTAGGATTACCCAGAATACTTTGCAAACCTCAAAATTTGGCAACAAAAACACTTTTTTTCACGTTTCGGTGATGGAAAGTTCTGGAATCGGAGAGGAGCCACAAATGTCCTTTCACTCAGCATCCCCCCAAGTCTACAGATAAAAATGGTACCTCACTTGTATGGGTAGGCCTAATGCCCACGACAGGAAACGCCCTTAAACGCCACATGGACACATCACATTTTTACATTGAAAACTGAAGGGTTTTTTGTAAAGTGCCTTGCTGTAGATTTTGGGCTGTAGCTCAGCAGGCACTTAGGGAAACCTACCAAACCCACACATTTTTCAAAACTAGACACCAAGGGGAACCCAAGATGGGGTGACTTGTGGAGCTCTCACCAGGTTCTGTTACCTAGAATTCTTTGCAAACCTCCAAATTCAGAGAAAAAAAAACACTTTTTCCTCCCATTTCGGTGATGGAAAGTTCTGGAATCTGAGGGAAGCCAGAAACTTCCTTCCACCCAGCATTTCCCCAAGTCTTTTGATAAAAATGATACCTCACTTGTGTAGGTAGGCCTAGTACCGCAACAGGAAGCGCCCCAAAATACAACTTGAACACATCACATTTTTCTAATGAAAACTGGCCTGTTTTTAGCAAAGTGTCTAGCTGTGGATTTTGGGCTGTAGCTCAGCCAGCACTTAGGGAAACCTACCAAACCTGTGCATTTTTGAAAACTAGACACCTAGGGGACCCCAGGATGGGGTGACCTGTGGGTCTCTCACTAGATTCTATTACCCAGAATCTTTTGCAAACCTCAAAATTCACCCAGCATTCCCCCAAGTCTCCCGATAAAAATGTTACTTCTCTTGTGTGGGTAGGCCTAGTGCCCACGACAGGAAATGCCCCTAAACACAACATAGACACATCACATTTTTACAGTGAAAACTGTTTTTTTTTTTGGAGGGTGCCTTGCTGTAGATTTTGGGCTGCAGCTCAGCAGGCACTTAGGGAAGCCTACCAAACTTGTGCATTTTTGAAAAGTAGACACAGAGGGGGACCCAGGATGGGGTGACTTGTGGGGCTCTAGTGCCCACGACAGGAAACATCCCTAAACGCAACATGAACACATCACATTTTTAAATTGAAAACCTTTGCAAACCTCAAAATGTGGCGAAAAAACACTTTTTCATCACATTTTGGTGATGAAAAGTCCTGGAATCTGAGCAGAGCCGCAAAATTCCTTCCACCCAGCATTCTCCAAGTCTCCCGGTAAAAATGGTACCTCACTTGTGTGGGTAGGCCAGTGCCCGTGACAGGAATGGATCACACAAGGGTCAATGGTAGTCCTTGCATAAGGGCTACTATTAACCCTGGAGTGATCCATTCCTGACGCAGGCACTAGGCACAGGCACACAAGTTGGGTTGTGTTTTTATCAGGACAAATGGAGAAACCCTGGGTGGTAGGAATTTTGTGGCTCACTGCACCTTCCTGTAGTTTCTGTGACAAAAAAGCAAGGAAAAATAGTGTTTTAATCAACATTTCACATTTGCAAGGTATTCTGGGTAAGAAAACTTTGTGAAATCCAGACACACCACACTTCTGTGGACTGCCCCAGGTGTCTAGTTTTCAGAAATGTCTGGGTTTGGTAGGGTTCCCCTATATGGCCAAAGAGCCCAGAATCAACTACTCAGGGGACTGTCGTACAAAACTAGGCTGTTTTGTGGTAGGTAATTTTGATGTCTCCACAATCCGTTTTGGGTACTTCCCTGTCTCGGTCACTTGCCCACCCACACAAGTGAGGCAATGTTTTTCTCTGGTGACATAGTGGAATGCTAGGTGGTAGAAAATTTGTGACTGCCTGCAGATTCCGGGACTTTCCCTCACAGAAATGCAAGGCAAAAGTATTTTTTAAGCAAAGTTTGTGATTTCAAGGGGATTCTGGGTGAAGGAAAACCGGTGAGAGCCAAGAAAGTCCTGCACCCTTGGACTCCCCTAGTACTAGTATGTTAAAGTTAATCCACCATCACACTGGTTGGTTTTAGGACCTCCAGAAATTATGGTTTCAAAGCATGAATACTTCAAAGTATCTAAAAATTGAAACCAAGCCTTCTGAAGTTGAGCTATAGAGCCATGTCAAGGCACCAACCACTTTATGGTCCATTCACACGCCATTTAGGCACAACAACCAACCCTTTCCTACTGCCAGCCACGGGCCCAATCCAACCAATCACTGCACTCACATTAACTTACTTCTGCCAGACAAGGGCCCATCACATTCATACGCCACATGACGGAATAAGTTTGACTACATTTTACCACCTGTCAAGTAACCGCCTCCTTCTTCCTGGACATTACCGAAGACATGCGTAATAAACCTTTACTAATGACTCCCATGACAGTCACTGGAGGCTCAGGAAGACATGTTTTTCATGCGCCTTTAGCACACTCACTGTGCTAAATCTAACTCCTTCCACTTTGTGGATGAAAGTTGGGGGTGTTCGAGTATGCTGTGCAAAGCCTATTCCTCAAATTGAGTGAGCATATCTACCTTTGAAACTAAGGCAGACATGCTGGGGAATTTTCACGGTGTTCCCTAAAGAGAAGGTCATAGGCTATGAAAAAGGGTAGTGTTTGGCACACAGGGTAGTCCGTGAGAACGTAGCATATGTCCTAACCAATATTACATGCAGTGCTGTGACTGTAATGCACTTATCATTCAGCAAACTGAACATCTACTAAGTTCTGATGGAGGATGAACATGAAAAGCAGGTCAAACACTGACACATACGTGTCATTGTCCTTCAGTGCTGGGAAGGCACCAATGGGTTTGAATCCATAGGTGTAGATGATGTACATTTGTACTACCTTTACTATCTGCCTCCTACCTGTGCTATATGCCTGTGAAAGCACACCTATCATAAGCTTTCCGTACCCATTCATGTCTATGTCCTCATCAGAGTCCTGACTAATCTTGTATAATTGCTAAGTGAACCTATACTAAGGCCTTCCGCCATTAGTGACTTGAAGCTCAAGAAAACATGTCTCTCATGATCCATCAGCGCACTTACTGTGCTAAATCCATCTCCTTCCAGTTTGTGAATGCAAGTTGGGGGTGTCCAAGTATGCCTTGGGAGGCCTACTCGTCGAACTGAGCGAGCATATCTACTGTTGAAAATAAGGCAGACATGCTTGTGCAGAAATCCTAAGGTCTCTAAAGTAAAAAGTCAAACAACTATCCTGTGGGACTCAATCACCAACACTTCTACTTTTTCTATGAAAGCGAAGCTACAAATTCAGTTTGCACACTTCCAAACAAGTAGAAATGTTGGTGAATATGTCCAACATGACATTTGGTTGACTTTTTACACTTACTCAGGTTTTCATTGGCAATCCTGGTGATCCTTGTGTAGCATATATAAGTTCCCTGACAAGCACTTCAAAATTCAGTCATACCTTTAACGTTTTGCCACACAAGGTACTCCGTGACAATGTGGCATATGTTCTGTCCATTAGTATGTGCAGTATGAGGACTACAATGCATGTTAATTGAACGGAACACCTACCACGTTCTGACGATGGAGCTAGGTGTCAAGCAGGCCACAAGGAAGTCCTTGATTTCCTGAAGTAGATGAAGTAAAATTCTACGGCTGCTTTCCTAACGAAGCAGTGGCCCATGAACATTCAGTATCCATGCACAGCCACTGAAAGGATTACCCAAAGGCAGCTCCACCTCAGTCGATTTCCCAGAACTTTGCTTTAGTATGATACAACGTTAAGCAGGTAGGGACACAGAGGCCTGGTTGAGATGAGCACTGGGGACAGTAATACCGACTTTCCTGCTGCTTTCCATGCTTTGAGCATACTTTACAGCGATGACATGGGCGAACCTATTTGGCTGTTTTATGAATGCGATCAGTAAAGTGTCGCTCCTGCTGCCTTGCCACATCCTCCACAACATATGAGGTTGAGGCTGCTGCTTCTGTAAAAGCAGTGAGGCTTTCAATTGCAGACAACTGGAAGTCGAGGAAAGTCCTGAGTCTTGCTGTGGTTGTCTGACGATACACAACATACGCATTGTATGTTGCCATCTGGATCAGGTGGGTAAACAGTTTCTTGTACCAAGTGTGAGTTTATATGGTTGAAGAACCTGGTTGTTCTTGTCCACTCCGCCCATGTACTTATTGTAATCAAGTATACAGATGGGCTTGTGGACTTCGGCCATCTGACCCCAAACCATGACTGGGGAAGTGCTCTCATCATGAATTGTAGTGAGCACATATACATCACGCTTATCCAAGAACTTGACTGCGAGCAGTTTGTTGGAACGCAACGCAGTACTCTGGGATTTCTGGAGCTTCTTGCAAACAAGCTTCTGCGAGAATCCTTTGCGGTTACAATGAACTGTACCGCAGACCACAGTGCCATCTTTGTAGAGGTCACTGAACAGCTCTACTCCTGTATAGAAATTGCCCCAATAAAGGTTATGAACTTTGTGAAGGAGTGGCTGGGAAAATTCCCATACAATCCTATCTGTGACCCCTAACGCAGGAGGGCAACCTACAGGGTTTAGGGTGGAGTACTTCCCTGTATACACTCTCAAGCTGTACACATAGTCAGAAGAGCTCTCACACGGCATGTACAGCTTTATGCCATAGCGACCTCTTTTGCTCGCAATGTACTGTCTGAACAGCAGCCGTCCTTTGTACAGGATCAAGGACTCATTGACTGCTATATTCTTTCTAGGAGTATAGAACTCTAGAAACATGGAAGACAAATGTTCCTCAACAGGCCGAATTTTGAACAATCTGTTGTGGTCTGAATGTTCCCGGGGCAATACAGCAGAATTGTCAATGAAATGCAGCATGCGCTGCAGTAGCAAAAAACGATCTCTGCTCATGTATGGTGCGAAGATGGGGGTTACTCAAACCGTGCAAGTCGTCCAGTAGGAATGCAAGGGCGGTTTCTGCACTAACCCAATTTTGAGCATAAGGCCCAAATATATCTTCAACTCTGCCAGCGAAGTGGGAGCCACTGGAGTGCCCTAGAACGGGGCCTTCGAGTGCCTCCATGCTCCCTCTGAAATTGGTCTGCACACAAATTTGTTTGCTGCACAATTTTCTGAAGGAAGTCGACATCCAAAAATAGATGGACGTTGTCGACTGGCAAAAAGTTGGCTGTATCGACTTTACATTCAGCATCACCAGTAAAAGGTGGAATTTAGGGCTGAAGTAAATCTGGGGACTGCCAAGAGAGCACTCTCTCTGTGCTTGCCCCCGCATGCACCTGCTCTCTGGGTTGGGCTAACCCGCTGTTGTCCGACTGCACAGATTATGCTTGCGAAGGGGCAGCACAACTGGCCTCATCATCTCCCTCAGAATCATTGGCAGAGGTGTCGTTGGATGGGACTCTGCCAACTGAAAAGTCACTCCCAGATTCTGCCCCATTGTCCTCTCCCTCAAATGCTGTCTCAGTCTCTGATCCTACCTCAGAGCTATCCTCCATAACGAGGCTTGAGCAGCAGTCATCCAATGAGATGGCATCTCTGCTACTGGCCAAACTGTCCCTTTAAAGTACTAGCCTACGTAGAAGGCAGATAGTCATAAAATTGCTTGTGGGTGTGGGTGATGTGTCAGCAGTAAATGTCACCTTACCTTCGCTTCTTCTCTGATTCAGCAGATTCTCTGAAGACACCGAAAAAAAAAGACACACTATTGCTTCACCTTACCACATACCCATCATCACAGCTTTTAGCGCTGGTGGCACCCCAATGTGACAGTCATTCATATATATATATATATATATATATGTGTAGTGAGAGAGAGAGAGAGACAGAGACTCTCCACATCACTCCTTTTTTTTATAAATGTGTGCTTTCCCTGGTGGGGGGGGGCTAGGGGGGTTATGATCACCCCAACCCCCCCCCCCCTGGCCCCCTCCCCCGGGGACCTTTTTCTTTTAAATATAATAAATTTCCTCCCTAAGGATCCGTGTAGGAAGGACCGCCCCAACCATTTTTAAAATATATTTTTTAAATAACATTCATTTGAAACCTTGGGGGGCACGATCACCCCCCAGGAGAACCCCAATGTGTTTTTCTTTTAAAATATGCCCTCACGGGGGGCACTTACATGGGGCCGACCCACAAGCACGATCCCTGGTGACTAGGGCAGTTTCCTGGAAACGGTGCAAGGAAGGCATTGATGGAAAGGGGAGACTTCTCCGTTGCTCTGGTGGGGAAAAATGTGACGTCAACGCACCTCGAGACGTGCTGATGTCACAGATAGACGGGATAGGGGGCGGGGCAGACGCGGAAGTTCGTCTTCGTCTCCTGGGATAAAAAAAATAATCCTCTGGTGCATTGCACCAGAGGATTTTTAAAACCCCTCCCTGGCATCGGCCAGTTATCGTGACCCGCACCAGGGAGGGTGTGCGCACCTATGGGGTTAAAGGTGAATAGAAAGGCTGAAGCAACATGGAATAGGATTAATAGATAACAGGGCTAATTTAAAGTTTGGTGGACATGAGGTCCATCTCTAAAGCGAGTAAATAACCAGAACTAAAGTATAGCTGTGCAAGAGGGTTAGCGAAAATCTGCTCAGTTTAAAAGTCAAGAAGAGTCTGGCACAAAGTCTGCACAGTTAAGAAGGTGAGAGAAGTCTAAATATAGATCTAATAGACAGACTAGTGTACAGTCTGTCTTTGTGAAAATAAGCAATAAGACAGGCACATCTCCCTAAAAAGGGCTCATTTTATAGGTTTCAGATACCGAAAGGCATACTCTCGACATGAGATCTGCCATCATAGGGCTGTACTAATAAAGTAACTTGCACATAGACCAATAGTTAAACCTGAAAATATGATACATTGAATAAGAAACCTTTAGAAACATCTGCGTTCATGCATAATTATAAAAAGTTGTACAGAGGGAATATGAAAAATAATGACATTTTGTGAAGAAGTAAAAACAATACACAGTGCATCTGCTTAGACCAACCGGGAAAAGAGACTTGAATATGTTGCAAGTACAAAAACATTCAGCACAAGGCCCCCTTTTAGTGGAAAACAAATTAATGCATTTCAGCACAGCAGAGTAAACAAAACGAATTCTGTTTTACTTAATTTCTAGAAAGGAAAAACACAGAATGAAGCATGCACGTAGGAAACTCGTTCATGTAATTTTAAATGCTACATTTTCTCTGTCACAGCAAAACGAATGTCAGTGCAGGCTGACAGAATCAGCCCATCCACCACAATACAGTTACTTTGCTCATGACGAATAGCCTCTTCATCCCGCCTCTACTAGGATTGTAGCACACTACGGTCTGGAAATCGGAGGTAAATCCTAGAAATCCAGCATATTTTGTCATATTTTGAGAGTCATTACATTACATGCACTTTGCCTCAAAGATAGGTATTTTCAGGCCCTGCCTGCTCACCCGAGGTGTCCCACTAGCAAGTTATGTCCAGGTGGCAGCATCCCTGAACACCAGGCTGGGTGGCCCCAATTTGTGTAGGCACTGTACAGTAGTTGAAAATTAGCCTTTTTATTTCAGTGTATATCTCTACATTTGTCCCTGATAATCTGCGATGTAGCCAGCCCGCAGCTTGGTTTAAGTGACTGGCCATTCCAAAAGTATAGAAAACCCTGTTCTCAATACTTTCAAGCTGGCCTCCATGTTGCTTTTTTCAACTTGGCATTACATTGTCACGTGTTCACCCATCTAGAAAAATAGAAAACAGTGTTTTATTTACTTTTCAGACGGATTTCACTTTGCACCACACAACATGGTGGCAATCTTGAAAGAAAGGAAAATAATGTTTTATATGCTTTTAGAATGGCTGATCGCTGATAATGGTTTTGCAAAACCGGTAATTGTAGCCAGTATGAAACAGGAGCGGGTCAAGCATGAGATTAGTATAAAAAAAAAAGCTGAGTAGGAGGGATTGGGAGAGCAACAGGTGAGCTTCAGGTGGATCAGGTGGGGAAGCAGCGGGTAAAGCTAGGAGTGCATGGGGGAAGTGAAGGACACAGGGGAGAAAGTAAGAAAAAGCATGCATGCAAAGTGCTTACCGAAAATAAAATAGTTCCCTGAATGCAAGCAACATCAGCAGTGAAAGGATAAAAGTCAGGCAATCTGAGAACTATGGTACTGAAACGCTCCTGTGTGGGGCAGACACAACAATAGGGAGGAAAGCCATCAAAACAGGAACAGGGAAGTGATACAGACAGCAAAGCCATTTAATCATGACCAACGTTTGGTCAACAGAAAGTGAAAACTTAAGCCAAGATGTTAAAAAAAGGAATATTTTAATAAGAGATTTTAAGAGTTCTAGACAAATAGTTGGAGACCAAAGTAAGGATTTGTATTCCTTGCTAAGGAAAAGGCTGATTTGAAAATCCTGTGTCAGGGCTCCTACAGTACAAGATGCTATGTCCATGCACATGTAATAAATAGCTCAAATAATAGCCACAATTTAAATATTTATCCTTCCTGTTTGACCAGAAATGTCTTCTGCATATAAAAAGGTAGATACCTCTGCTGTGATTTCCCAATTGCATGTGAAACCGGTATCTGGCTTTTTTTTGGTCCTGGCACCACTCTAAGCTAGCGTGTTCATAGAGGACAAAGCCTAGTCCTGTTAAAGATAGGTCCAGAGTTTGTTCTGTGACAGAGAGGTGCTCCAAACTGAGTTTTTGTACCCTACAGTGTAATAGATCTTTTCTATGTGTTAAGAAGAGGTGTGCATCCTGACTACTCTCATGCAAAGTTCTGCTATTATGTGAAAATCAAATTGTTGTGCTGACATCCTGATTGCATGTCGAGTGCATGTATGTGTAGTAAGTGTATAGCACATTTATGTTAGTACGACTCTGTGTGTTGTGTGAGTCAGTACGCCTCTGTGTGTTGTGTGAGTCGGATCACTAGGGCCAGTGAGATCCATTTGAATGCCCCTAATTTATCATGGCACAAGATGGAGATGAGGGCAGCTTCCCCAGGCAGTGGAAGTGTATTGCCTGCAATCTCTTGGCTGGATGGTGGAGTCCATCTACTACATTGATGGAGGATGGAGACGGGGGCTACCTTCAGAAACTCAGTGAAAAACTTGTTAACAAAGGATTGCTAATTAGTCTTTCTTGATCACTGTTCTTGGTGTGAGGAAGGCCCAGAGAAAGCTGACTTGCCCAGAGAGAAAAGCCAGGAGTGATGTTTTGTGAAGGTGTCCCTCTGGTTACTTGGCACAATTTCTGTATGAGCTGCTATATGATTGCCAGAACAAATACTCTGGGATAACTGGCAGTGTGCTGTGGACATAAGATACTGGTTCCGCTGTTGCTGACACTGTGAAAAAAAGCTGTGTGGTCATCAAAGCAGGAAGCCCTAATTGGCCCAGAAGCTCCAACTTCCACAAAGACTCTACCAGGAGGAAATCTGCCTCGAGGCCGCAACTTCCACACCAGTGCACCTGTCTGCAGATCTGCCTCTCTGAGTGCCTCCACCATCATGGTCACAATAGAGTAAATAGATATAGGGCTTCTGACCCCTGTTCTGGCAATTAATAGGTATGATTTATTTATACGACTAAGGCTATAGGTGTGGCATTTGTGTGTGGCATTTGTATGCATCTGTTCTAGGGTATGCCCTCTTTCCTGGTTAGTCATAAGATTATAGTAATGAGATGCATCTACCATGTTTGTATCTACCATCTACCATGTTTGTGAAGACAGTAATTGTCAAAGATATAATTGAATACCACCGTTAAGTTAACATAAGGTTTTGCCAGCAGAAACATACACTCGAGCATTAAGGAAATGTTATTATTTAATACGTTACAATAAACATCTTTACTGCAAACTGATTGAGTTCTGTCCAGCAAACAACCAGACCACATAAAGTCTTCACTGTGAACAGCAGGACAGTAAACTGCATCTCAGCTCATAGTAGCACCAGATGGGGTTCCTCCATACCAAGCACACCAGTTACTGGCATCTTCCCTGATCCAACTCAATTATCAGAGTTGCCTTATTTTTTAAATACTTTGATGCCAAGGCAAACCAGTCTTGCCTGATTGACTTGTAAAGATAAAAACTGTTACACCAAGCCTTCAAACTCCCACCATATCACGCTATCACTGAATATATTTTGTAAACAAGTGGAATTCCTTCCATCAGGAGCACAGTGTAACATAACATCAGTTGGTTTACAGTGAAGATGTTTTAAAACGTATTAAATAATAACATTAATGCTTAATTGTATGTTTTTTCTGCCAAGACTGTATGCTAGCATAACTTTTGTTTTCAAATATATCTGTGACTGTTACTGTCTTCACAAACGTGGTTGTTGTATCTCATTACAATATTCATCCCGAGCGAAGCTTCTGGCATTGCCCCCAGCAGTAGAGGAAATGCTGCTGTGATAGCAGAAGCCCTGTCCACATCTGCCACACAGCATCAACTGCCATAACAGCCAGCAGGCAAAACACCAGGGTTAGGCTGCATGAGGACAGAAGATGAGAACGTGTGCAGATGAGTCTGTCACATGTGGTAATATTTTTTGTCGGGACAGTAAAGAGACATTGAATTGAGTTGCACATGTGACCTTTGAGAGTATTAGAGCCACCTGCGCCTGTGCCTAATTCATGCTTAAACCTATTGTGTGTTAGGAACTGAAGACATGGACTCTTGACCATAGCTGGAGGACATGCATTATCATGAGGAAGGAGTGTCTCACTGTATAATTTGCAACCTTGTAGGTCTTGACGATCCTGATACCCATCATACGATTAGGCTTAGCCCATTGTGCCTTACCATCCCAAGGGTGAAGGAGGGTCTAATACAAGCCACCGAACATTACTTCTCAGAAAATGAGGATACTGTGACCTCGCCCTCTGTAGTATGGGGGGCTTATAAATCCATGATAAAGGGGCAGGGATTCCCCTTAGTCATGGGCCACAAACATGACAGCAGGGCAGGGCTGGAGGAGCTTGAACGTGACATCCTACAACTAGAGAAACAGCTTACACATCAGTCCCAGACCGACACCAAACACACACTGAAGCTCAAACACCAAGAATACAGAGAATGGGTGACAGAGGCAGCCAGGGCCAAACACCAGACTACTTTATACCGACTCTATGAGGTGGGAGACAAGGCGGGCAAACTACTAGCCTGGTTGGATAAAAAGGAGTGAGCGAGCAGGTGGGTTGTAGGGCCAAGGTCTAAAGAGAGATTGAATTACAGGAAAAACAGAAATAGCTGAAGCCTTCACTTCATACTATTCCCAACTCTGCTCCCCAGCCCTTACCGGCACGGTGGAGGAATCTCATGAATTGCTAGCAGACTTAACACTCCCCACCCTTACAAAAGAAGACTATGCCCTCCTTGAGAGTGACGTCATGAGAGATGAAATAATCTGTGAAATCTGTGAGTTGAACATGGGTAAGGCCCTGGGCCCTAACAGGCTACCCATAGAGCTCTTCAACCTAACAGCATAGACAGTTGCCCCCCCCACATGCTTCAGATGTTTGAAAAAAGTAGGGACAGACTCATTCTCTCTAGGGACCAGCAAGTGGCCACAATCATAGTTATACATAAACCGGGCAAACTGCCAGAAAAGTGTGCCTCATACAGGCCGATCTCACTCCTCAGTGCAGATGTTAAAATACTGGCCAAACTCCTATCTTCCTGTCTAACACAAGTTATCAGCAGACGGGTCCATCTGGACGAGTCCACCTTTATGCCAGGGTGTGGTACTGCTCGCAACCTGCGAAGATTGCACGGAGTACTGGACCGCTCGGGTTGCATTAGAGAGGAGGCTGTCATACTGTCCTTTGATGCCTCCATGACCTTTGATACAGTGGAGTGCCCATACCTCTTCGAAGTATTGAGCCAGCTGGGCTTCAGTGAACAATTTATGTGGTGGATTCAGCTTTTATACATGGAATCCCTGGCCCTGGTTGCAGTCAATGGTAGAACCTCTGAGTCTTCGCCCTGGGGTGCGGTACCCGGCAGGGTTCCCCACTCTTCCCCCTCCTTTTTGCCCTTGTGTTGGAGCCACTGGGGTCTTGGATCCATCAAGACCTCCTGGTCAGAGTACTTCACTGGACTAAGCAATGGTAGGATAGAATTTCTCTCTATGCTGATGAAGTTCTATTGTACATAGCAAATCCCAAAGTTTCCCTTAACAGGATCATGCATATACTAACCCTCTTTGGCCAGTACTCAGGATGCTCAATAAATTGGCCAAAATCACTAATCTGTGTACTACACGGTCCACGACCTAAGCTCCCCGGAGACTGCAAGGCCCGTGTGGTGACGGAGAGCTTTAAATACCTGGGAATCTTTGTCACCACAGACCCAGACCACTTCTACGAGAAAAATATGCTTCGACTGCTGGCGAGGATGAAGGAGGTCATACAACACTGGAGATCCATGTCGCTACTCAGAAGAGCAGTGCTTTTCAAAATGATGGTACTACCCCGCTTCCTGTATGTGCTCCACAACTCACCTTACCCCAACCCAAGTAGCTATGTCAAAAACATTAATTATGCGTTACACGTACTACTGTGGAATGAGGTGTCAGTGCGCATAGTACTTACCAAGCTTACAAGGGGGTGGTATGATGGTGGGATAGCCTTACCAGGCATACAAAAATATTACTGGGCCACCCAACTGACTCTCATCAATCAATGAGTACACCTTCCAGATGACAAACTATCGATAAGTATGGATCGCTTGACTATGCAGCCCAGGGATACCTGCATGCATTAACTGCCTGTCATGGCGCGTAGCACTACAAAACCCCAAGGCTGTCACTATTGCATTCTGGCACACCGCACTGACAACGCTGGGCTGGAGGGGTAAACTAACTAAATCCACACCCCTATGGGACTCAGAGGCACTTGGCACACTTGGTAAATTATCTGGATTTGACAATTGGGACTTCATAGGGATCTCTATGGTGGGTGGTCTGTGGTCCCGCGGAGCAGTCATTTCCTGCAGAGACACTACCAATTAGCCTCTACTGAAACATACTGTTATTTGCAAGTTCGGCACGCTTTCCAGACAGTGCTGCCTAAAGAGGTGGAACTGCTGGAATTCTCCCCTCTGGAGGACAGACTACTTGACGACTACATGGTGCATAAGGCGACGTCCGTCACACACCGCAAGCTACTAAACAGTACCCCAGACACCCGTATGCAACTCTGAGAAATGGGCCCTGGAGCTGGGAGACATAGAGAACGAGGAATGACTAGAGGTGCTGGCTTCCTCTGGGGAAATAGGGATTAAGGCCGGATTTCGATTGGTGCAGCTCAAGGTAGTACTAGGAGTATATAACACCTGTACCACACTAGTAAAGATGGCTAGAGTAACAGCCAACACTTGTCGATGGAAATGGGGCCAGAAAGGTACTTATTTCCATATTATATGGGTGTGCCCAGTTGTGCAACGCTATTGGGACGCAGTAGTAGAGTGTCTGAATACACTCTGTGGCATAACTATACCTCTCACAGCCAAATGGGGCCCACTTAATATTTAGCAAAAGTCGAACTTTAACCGATCATACCAGATTTGGATGACTTTGGGTCTAGCAATAGCCAAACGCAATATTGCTCTTCATTCGGGGGGGGGGGGGGGGGGAGCGACACCCCTGAGTGACTGGAAAAACAACATGTACTCGACTATGATAGCTGAGAAAGTGGTTTATTAAAAATAAAAATGGGTGAAAATATTTAATAAGTGGAATAATTATCGAGGGGGAATATGTGTCCTTCCCCTCCTCCCATCACTCTGCCCCTCCCCTACTTCTAACAGGGTCTCATTCCCGAATTGGTACCCCTAATCTTTAAGGTTGAGGGTGGGAGGATGAGAGTAGGAACCGACACAAGGAATTTCGAAATGTATAAGACTGACATCAGATTCTACAATGAAGTGTGTTAACTTTTGTTGAAAGATCTTTCAAAAAAAATAATTTGCAACCCTGTATGGCATTTCCACTGACTTGTGTAATATTTAGTTTGGTGTGTGATTAAAGCACTTTCTTTTTACATAAAAGGTAAGCACTTAGCAGGACAATACCTTATTGTGTTGGTTGGATGACTTTTGAGTAATGAGTTCTTGCCATCGACAATACCTCCCTGAGAATCTTGTGACAGCTCGACCTCACTACACTGAGTCATGCATGGAAACGGTTGTACTTGCCCTGTTTGGAGAGCTATAGTAGTGCAGACTTTATACAACCAGTTGAAAAAAGACCTCAAACCTCCAGGGCCCATAGAATTAAGCAGAATATTATTAGATGTTTATGCCAGTTAAATCTGTAATGGACTCAGAACCGGGAATGGAGAGCATTTGTATTATTTTCCAATCGACTATATCATACTCAGCTGGAAGACTCAAAAACACCCAGAAAAGTTCCTAAAAATCAATTTTGAAAGGCTTCAGCTGACACCATCCCCATAAACATCTGGGAGGCATTTACATATATTATCACAGGCATATTGTCATCTCTCTCTATCTCTGCAACATCACGACAAACTGTAATGACATGGCAGACATTCTTTTACCCCACACTGTTAGAAGAAACCAAACACAAAGCAATGAAAGGCCAGAGTATACGTTTATTGTACAGTTACTTAAAATTGTTACAAAATTAACCTAAAACATATTCAGAATAAAAGAAATAACAACAACACATATTTAAAACAGCACAAGTACTAATACATAACATTGTTCATTGTTGCATAAAGATGACGAAAATGCAGACAAAGAACTGCAAAGATTACAAGACTGTCAATTAAAACCCAACAACAAAAATGACTTGGTGTGATGGCAGCAGCAAGCATTAAGGAACCACAAAGAATACAAGAGTATGGATTAAAACCCAAAGACATTTTTAGTATAATAATAGTGACAGAAATTGATATGTTAAAGCGCAGGCAAGTGATTTGAAAGACGAATCTCAAGGGGTCATATTTGCAGGGCCATATCATAAAGTGCAGTATGTAAGACAAAAAGACTCCTTAGGTAAAGTTTAAAGTTAAAGTTTAATAGCAGCCGCTAAAGTAATTGAAAATTAAAATTGCAATACTGCACACAGTATCCATGAAAAACTTTGACCCCCATCTAATTATACTTATGCATGAGGTCAGTGGCAGTAAATTTGCGGGTGAACATGGCAGTGCACCTGGAGACGTTGAAAACTGGCATACATGGAAAAAGCATACAACAGGGGCCTTTAATTGACTCTAATCTGGCCTGGTGGCGTCTTGCAGGTTCCGTCCAGCCACGGCCATGACTTTACTGATTTGTGCCAGGTCTTTTACAGTCACTGCTGAATAAATAAATGTCATGGCCTCATTACACGTTCTTATACCATTTGGTAGAAAAACGAGCCTAAGATAAACCCGTTTCTGAGCGACCAGTGCAGGACAGCAACATATCACATAAATAGCAGATTCTAGATAAGTAGCACATGGACAACAGTTTTGGGTAACCTTTGGAATATTTTTCCAATGTGCCATGTCGTTAGTATGTTCCTTAAAGCTTGTCTCCCCAAGGCAGCCTTCAAGTAAGGTTGTAAGTGGACAGCTTCATATGAATCAACTAGGCCCTCTAATCCACAGATACTTTTGAGTTTTCTGATGTCCTGTTGCCTTGATGATTGTCTTGTGCTTTTAACATCCTCTTTAGAGCTTCCGTTGTCAAAAGAGTGTCTGTAGCCTCCAGGTTCAAATTCAATGTGGTTACAACCGTGACTAAATATTGTGAAAATGTGGACTTTTTATCTAGAAAAAATGGTACATAATGCAGTTCTCAGTGAGTCCGGAGCAGCCCTAGACACTCAATGGTAATACTTATATCTTTTTTACAAAAGATGTCCATGTTTTCAAGCCCAAATTCAAGGCGAATCAGTGTGCGCCGTGTACCTTTAGGGATGCCAGGAATCTTTCTGTATGCCAATGTATGGCAACGTTCCAGAGTCTTAATGAGCATGCCAAGAAAAGCCAAGTCGCTGAAAGTTATATTAGATAAAAACTTGAGTCGTATCACTCTTAAGATGGCCTTCATCGAGGGGCTATGTAAGCTATGGTGCAACTTACATAGTGCATAAACTGTCTTTGCGACTTTTCTTGTTTGTGTTTCGGCATGTCAGGTGGGCCTTCTAGAGTCTGACAGCCAGATGATCCCCAGATAGTTACAGTTATCAGTCGTGCTTAACCTTAGTGGGCCGAGATGCCATTCTAGCTTTCGTTTTTGGTCCTTCGCCCAAACACCACTTTGTTTTTTTAATTTGTTTTCAAGTATTTACCTGTAAAGTGTTCCTGATGTTATATGAATGGAGTAGCTCCAGCGGTCTTGTTTAGCCAGTTCTGGTATGATCCATCAATACCAGATTGTCAGCATATTGCATTATCAGAAGGTTACAATTACGTAATATGGGTGGAAATATTCCGCCCTTCAACAGCTCCACACTCAGGTCTGCTATGTAAAGGTTGAAAAGAGTTGGGGGCGATAACACAGCCCTGCTTTAGCCCCTTGTTGGTGTATATTTTCCTGGTCGGGTGGCTATGTGGGATCCTAATTCACACCCATGTATCCGTATACAAAGCTGTAATTTCTGTCAGTAGTTGCTTTGGGATGCCCCACTTAGCAAGTTTGGCCCAGAGAATATTCTGATCAGTACTGTCAAATGAGGCACTGTAATTGATGAAACAAGTGTAGAGACGGGGCATCCTCGCTTTGGCAGCCTTTTTCCCCAAGTAAGAGAGGGCAATCACATGATCAATGGTTGATGAATTTGGCCAGAATCCAGTCTGATAATACGGAATTATATTACTCTCATTAATCCATGGCTCAAGTTCATGCAATAGCACCTTTGCAAATGCCATTGAATCAACATCAAGCAGGGCAATTAACCTGTCATTCTCGGGCGAGGCACAATCACCGTTTTTAGTAATAATAAACAAGATGGAGCCTTCCCATGATCCTGGAATAGTTGATGACAGAATGCATTCATTGATTAAACTATGCATGTGTGGTGCCCAAAAGGCCCGGTCTTTCTTAAAAGTGCTCCCTTGCAGACCATTAGGACTCGATGCCCCATGTGCCCTAATGCTCTTAAGGATGCTTTATATCTCTTTTCCCGTGATGCATATTGGATTCCCATCCGAGTCGTCCAAAACTTCAGTGTGAAAGCTCTTGGGGGCTGTGTTCTCTGTCTCTGCATCACAGTATAAGATTGTTACATGAGCGGACCACCTGTCCGCTAAAACTGCGTTGTCCTTGACAAATGATTTGCTTGCTAAGTTGTTAATGTAATTCCAGAATTCCTTTACATACTTGGTGTTAGCAGGGTATAAATGTGCAACCATTCCTTCTCTATTTGTTTTTGTTTCATTTGTCAAACCAGTTTCTTATGAGATTTCCTAGCACTTTTTACTTTTTCCTCTGTATAGCGATTCTTTAAAAGTCTGTGGTGGGTCACAGCAAGGCAACAGTTTTGTTTACTGTCCCGGAAGTCATTGTTTCCAGAAAATATGGAACGCTGGTTATCCGTACTCTTTGTTGGTTGCTTCCTATACTCATTGATGGATAAGACCTTGTGTAACATTGTCATTATCATCTCCCATTGTTTTTGGTACGTTGTAGCATTATTTACTGAAGTTGGAAAATTAGCAGCTGCTTTCCAGGATGCATAGCTATTCTTGGCTATTTGAACCCTTTTGATCCATCTGTTAATTGGACAGTGTTGGATGAAAGTGGCTGCTCAATCCATTTCTCCTCGTGTATGTAGTTGCCCTTGCATTCACCACTTTAGATTGTGGATAATGGTCACTTTCTGATCCCTGGTGTACTTGAAATGCATTGGACCTATCTTGCAGCTTTGTGCTTAAAACTATATAATCTAAAATCAAAATGTTCTTGAAAGTTATGTCGTAGTTTGTTCTCTTGCTTTGAGCAAGACTGCTGGTTTAAGGATGACAGTACTTTTGTTTGTTGGCGACTACACCTTTCCTACAACAAGTCGCAACTGTTGTCCCAACCTTACCGGCTTACTAGCAGCACCTCACCAGAAACACAATAGTAAAAGGTGATTTAGGGCAGCCGTTAAGCATGGACTCGAGAATAAGACATCTCAGGGAGTGTCGTGGTTAAACGGAGATTACCCCTTTCTCACAGATATAATATGTCTCATACAAACACAGGCAATGACAAAGATGCAGTAGAGTTTCAATAGTTTTTATTTAACATAACTGCAATTTGCAACCCCATGTGGCACAGTCATCCACCGAGGGCACCATCCCAACAGGCAAGCACATAGTGAGCAACCTATGTTTTTCCTGTGGTCCCGTATGGGGAAACACAGCTTCCAGCTGATATGTTTTCTGGGCAATCCAGAACGGTATTTTTTCCCGTTCGTGGGCACTTTACACATAATAGTATGCACTGTTTGCGGATTAATCCCAGTAGCCAATTGATAACCACCAGCTACTGGCGGTGCTGGACGCGCTGGTGTTGTGTTCAATTTTCGCATTACGAACTGGACTAATCGTCTATATAATGGCACTAATTCATTATATAAAACTCGTAGATCTGCTATTGGCATAGTCTGTATGCTTGGGTGAGGTGTGTATGTGGCAAACATAGACCATGTAGGTCCATCATTACCTAAGGGACCTAACCTCACTCTTCGTAGTACATGTGGTAGGGCGCCTTCGAACCAGTTCTGATGCTCCTGGTATGTGAGTGATATTTCATGATACTGGTATGCTTGTTACCGTAAAGGTACGTTTGCAGCTTCATATGTGTGGAATGTGTGCGTTCTTTGGTCAACCTCAGGAAAGGTGACCCAACAGTAAAATGTTTCTGTTTGGTATGCTTCATTAGCTTCTATTATCAGAGTAACATCCCCTCCCTCATCTGTAAGGCCATGCGTTAATAAATGTTGTGTTAGTGCTTGTCTAGCATTTTCAGGAATGTCAATGGCATCAGCCATATTTGTTTAGAAAAATGGAACACCAAAAATGGGTAGTAAAGTCCTTTTATGAATTCGAGCTCGAACAACCTTCAGCTTAATCAGGTGTTACCTTTTCAGCTGAGGAGTGTTCTCCCAAAGATCACGGACGTCTCCGTATAATGGTACTTAGGGTACCTGTTGTCTGTGAGACAGTGATAGTCGGGGTATCCGTAAATGAGTGCCTAAACACCATCGTAGTTTGGACTCTTGCTTTGAGCAAGACTGCTGGTTTAAGGATGACAGTACTTTTGTTTGTAGGCGACTACGCCTTTCCTACAACAAGTCGCAACTGTTGTCCCAACCTTACCGGCTCACTAGCAGCACCTCACCAGAAACACAATAGTAAAAGGTGATTTAGGGCAGCCGTTACTTATGGACTCGAGAATAAGACATCTCAGGGAGTGGCGTGTTTAAATGGAGATTACCCCTTTCTCACAGATATAACATGTCTCATACAAACACAGGCAATGACAAAGATGCAGTAGAGTTTCAATAGTTTTTATTTAACATAACTGCAATTTGCGATACGTTGCATGGGCTGCAATGATTAGGATAATGAAAAATGCAAGAAACAGAATTGTGAAGACGAGAGTCATTATTACGAAGACCCCCACCATCTTGCCATACGTAAAAAGACATACGAGATGTAATATGCCCGAATACCCTACTGTGAAAGGCCTAACCTCCTACCTAAAGGAGAGCTGGGTTTTCTAAACCTAATCTGCCAATGCCATGTCCATGAGAGGAGCCCCCAACCCTCGTTACCTTGGAATGAGGTCTCTATCTCAGACTCCGCAGGGACACGAAGACTGGGGCAGCGTCAAGACGACTGCAGAATCGGTATCAGCGATGGTGGCGATGCCCTCTGGTTGGAATCCCTCTGATTATCTGTCTAAAGTGTGATGTATTTATACAGATCTACAAGGACCCCTGACGTAGGTGTGTTCCTAAACAATAGATAACAGACATGCTTGGGACAGCAATTAATATAAACAATCCCTGGAAAGTATAGAGAGGGAAAACCCCTAAGTGTGAACACCTACTGTTTGTTTGTCTTTGGTGCTTGATCTTAACGCCTTGGCGCAGTGACACTGATAATGTTACCCATAACAAGTGGCCTAACTATAAACAAGGCAGCCATCTTAGAAGAAATAAATAATTAAATGGGCTAAGACAGAGCAAGCTAAGTAGGTTAAAAGTCACTAGGTGACGGGGGCACGAGTCTGCAAGCCAGAGGCTAAGCTAACTCCTGTTATCCCATTAAAACGAACTAGGATTCACTACAGTTAGGTGTTGTGTGCCATTTCGACTGGCCGAACATAAGCTAAACTCACAAAAGTAAGCCTCGAGCAGTTCATTCAGGGAACCCTTTTTCTGTGGACCTGGGAGGCCTAAGTCACATATGTAGACGTCTCCTGCAATTATATACTTGTGGGAAGAATATTAATTCATAACAGATCTCATCATTTTGACCATTTTGTTAACCTTTGCGGATTGGATTGCACTGCAGGGGTTGATCCTCAGATTTAGTGCTATAATGGAGTTTGAGGAATCATGTATTATCAGACCTTTAAGCTCCAGTGCCTGTAATCGTTAGAAGGGAGACTAAGTGCTGTTACTGCCGCCCACGGGCCTCCCAAAAATATTTTTCTTTGAAGATGGTGTATGTATTTTGGGTGAAAACCATAAACAGCAATAGGTGCCCTCAGCCTTGTTTCCTGTAGAAAAAGGATGTTCCCTTATTGCAAGATTTCCACTGTGTTAGTATTAGATACTGTAGAGTGAAGGCTGCCCACATTCCAGCTTATCACCTTGATTGTGGCTCTATGCAATGACTTATTTCCCCCCTTGTGGCTCGGTATGGGGCTACTCCTTGGCCATGAGAACCGTCGGCACCCATGATCAATCAGAATAGTCTGGTTTTTTTTCTAGTTGTCTGGCACTATAAGTCACTTTAAGGATGTTTGTTTCCAGTGTCACATATAATTTGGATCATGGTCCTTTTTTTCCCAATTGAAGGACGTTTCTTGCTATGTCCCTCTCAAGATACTGTAGGTTACTTTTTCTTGTGTCAGTATTCTTAATTTGTCGGAATTATTCTAGAGATTTCTTTGACAGACCTGTTGTCTATCTGCCAGGATGTGCGGGTACTTTTCCTGGGCCAACGTTATCAATTCCCCATTCCAGTAATTTCCCGGCTGTGGCCATGATTTTGTGGTGTCTTCAGAGTCACTAAGGTTTTTATATGTATTCAGGCTATACCAGTCCCTAAACTGGAGCTTGAGATGTCAACAAACTTAAGAACAGGTATTAGACTTAGAAATCGTCCAAGCCATCAGCTTTTGAAAGAGGAATATTACTGGGTCCAGCTAGGTAGAAAGCAGTAATTTGCCATAATTTAAACAGAGAACTCACACCTAAATTAATTGCACTCTTTCATAAATATTTACCAAGAGAGCTACAAATGGGCCCATGTCTGAGATACCATTAGTTGTCATATCGCAGCCATCTAGGAATCTAAATTTAGTGTCTAATGGTAACCAAGTATCAGTCTTATGCCACAAACATAAAACATTTGCAATGCCTGTTAAGATATACCAACTGTCAGAAATCCAGACCTGATAGTTTGTGGCCAAGGCAGACTCATGAATGACACTAGCTTCCACTTTTGTCCCCTATTTCTGATAGCAAAACAGAAAAGAATATCCACCAGCAACCATGTTAGATATTGAGAAGGTTTTTAATTAAATACTGTGAATGTTCCAAGTGGGAGCACTAAAGTTGTGTGGATTCGGGATCATTTTCACCAACATGTTAATGTCATAATCCTATCCCCCCAAAGCAGATGTCCTGGCAAATGGTTTCATGGTGACCCATTGTCAGTATGACAGGGAACAATAGATGGATGCCTACTGTCTGCCATTTACTAATTTTGTTAGAGGATCCATATCATTAGTATCAGACAATCACAAGATGTATGGGGAATCGAAGTGGCCAATAAAGAAAAGAATGTAGCTTCATATCCAGATTGTTTAAATATTTTTCTGTCTAGCACAGAACACCTATACCAGCTCTGCTAGGAACAATAGCAAAGTAAGCTGAAACATCTGGCTACACATTGAAACAAACTAAATCACAAATTAAGCCAGTGGATAATAGTTTAGCGCATGGAAAACGTAGACTTAAAGTGACTTACTGATCAAATACCTGGAAGTATTATTTCTTCCATACCAGAGACAAAATAAACTAACACCCAAACCACTATTAAAAAAGTTAAAGGCCTCACATGATGCTATCACAAAGCATACTTACTTGTGGATTACGAGGGAAATATTGAAAGGACGAAAGCATACTATGTTTTAATTATTGTTTGTATGCATGTGCCTGATAACTTGAGTAATGTAGAGAGAAAACCTTAATTATCTTCCTATGGGATTGGAAGAAGCTAATGGCAAAGGAGAAAATTTGGAAATATTAAGAGGATATAATTTCACTAGATTTTAAATTGTACCATAAAACATTCCCTGCACTCAGTAGAGTAGTCTCAATGACACCAACAACAAATCTTATTGTCTAGATATTAACATTTAGCACATTTTTGATTGCTTGAAATAGCATCCTTGAACACCCAATCAATACTCATCTGCAGTAACCCTAAGTATTCGGGACACACAAAGGTAATTTAAAATAAAAAAAGGAAGAACACATGGAAAATATCAAAACTTGAACATCCCAAAATTATGTAATGGAAAAATATGGGAAGAATCACAGCTTTGTAAACAAAAGTTTAGAGATCATACCAGTCATTACATATATGCAACAAAATGCTTTAGATACATTTTACCGACACAAACACAATCAATACACCTCACAAATGGGCTAATCTTAAGGTCAAAGGAGAAACACCCACAATAAAAGAGTAGTTAGAATAAATGTTAGGATAATGTGCCTTCTAAGAAATTTCACAGGATTTAAATACAGTGCAGTGTCACGTAAAAGAGCTGAGTACGTCTGACAGAATAACTTGAACATTTACTTAAAGGAGAATGTATTATGCAAAATGTGGTTATCTTTCTCTGGTTCTTTTGCATCAGTATGAATTGCCCAAATGGAAGTGTACCATCTTCACAGGGTACATTGAACTGCATGAAAGACAAACAGCCAGAATGACTTTCGAATACCTTTACTTATGCTAGAGACTTCTTCGGGCAGATTCCTCACATTTTCTATTTTCCCCAGACTGGACGAGGAAACTTTTCAGCAGTATCTCTGCATGCAAGAAGGTGACACCTTGCAGCTCCCCACTGAGCCGTTCTGCTCTGGAAAGGATGTGAAGGACCTATCAAGTTGCCACTCCTAAGTACTGACGTCAATTGCTTTCTTTCTGCACCTCCAGGTGTGGATCCAGAGCTCCCTTTTGGGCTCTCAGAGACGTTTATCTAATTTGGTCACAACAAATCTAGAGTGTGCAAGGGCTGTCATCCACTAAATTGACAGGATTTAAGCCCTTCACGGAATGTCACTAAAAGTGTCTATGATAGATCCCCATTATATATGCCTATGGTTCCTTGGATTGAGACACAAATCCAAGGCCTGCATAGACTGCGGGTTGATGAACCCAAAGGCCATCAGAGAATGGGAGGCAAAATTCTATTTCGCTAAACATAAAAAGGCTCTGCAACTGGCCTGTTCCAAGCCCCACTCTGTGTCCAGACTTTGCTCTCGCTTCAGTTCCCAAAACCATCGGAGCTGCTACAAAGATCGGTCTTTGTTGCACTCTAAGTCCTCAGGTGATCTAAAAACACAAGAAATTGAAGCCGGAATCCGCCCCTGGTGCTACTCGCATTTGCCTGACTTTGGAACTGATTCCGGAGTTGGTTCCAATGCAACCTGATTTTCCCAGCCCTTCATCCGTGCCACATCAGATCGAAAGGTTCCTCACAGCCATGCTCCAGCTCTTTGGATCTCTTCCAGCTTCCTCTGAAATGCCTTCCAAGGAACCAAGAGCCCTTCCACTTGTAATACTGCCTGCGGGTTTGCTCTCAGCACCCGCTGGACCCTCCACTCTTACTTTGACCCCAGCTTTTATTCCGCCTCTGCTGCCAGCACCACAGCCTCAGGCTGATGCTGACTTTGTAGCCTGAAGACACTGCCCCGATCATCCTTTCCAATGTCTGCCTGACCTTGGCCGACGTTGTGCCTGAATCCACCGTGGCACCTTTTCCCCCACTTGATGTTCAGCCAAGACAAAATTCTCCCCATTCCCTCTTTAGGACTGACCCTTATAACGAATATGACCGGGAGATGAGCTCACTCAGCCCTACCGAGATGGGGATGCTCCAAGGACTTACAGGAGGCCAGTGGCTTCAAGACCTCTTTGGAGACTGGTCTGTTTTCTAAACTTGATCTGGCTACAAAAGAATCCTCCTCTTACATCATGGCAATACTTAGGGCGCAGTAGCGTAGCTAGTATGTCTTAGGCCCTGGTGCAAATAGGGAAAACAGCCCATTTGACTGCTGCTGGAATAGTAAAATACAGCAACTTTCAGGGTTCAATGGGCCCCTCAAGGCTTTGGGCCCCAGGGCAATGCCTGCTGCACCAATGACAGCTACGCCCCTGGTAGGCGGCAGACGTACTTGACTTCCAGCTCCCAGCCTTGGAGGTGAAAACTACTGTCCTGGTGAGATACTCCAACTGGAACAAACGCCTTCCGAGACCCTTCTTCCCTTTGAAGGGGATCTAATGGATACCTTATTTGGGTCTTGCATCAAGCATTTCTTTGGGCGCCCAGTCCATAGACAGATTGCCTGTTGCCATCACCCCGCTTCAGGCGACCTGGATTTTCTTTGTCAGAACCCCTCACCAGAAAGCCGAGTGGTTCAGGCTTCCACCAGCCATCCAATCCAAACACATTTCTCACCACTTCTCTCAGAGGGAATCTAAAGTAGTGAAAACGTTCTGCAAAAATGTTTTTCTTCTACCAGGTTGGCCCTCTATTTTTCCACACTTTTGGACTCGGTGGCACAAGTCCTCTTTGGTGTGCCCGAAGACCTTCATCCTGCCCTTTCTCAGGCAATCCCAAATGGTTGTGATGCTGCCAGGTTCATGATTAGTTGTGGCTTGGACACCACTGATTTCATCAGGTGGGCCATAGGTACCAGCGTTGCTATTCGGTGCCATAGGTGACTTGGATCAACTGGGTTCCTGGGTAACGTTCAGTCCTCCTTGATGGACATGCCCTTTGATCAGGGTCTCCTGTTCGAGGAGAAAACTGATTCTGCTGTCAAGCACTTTAAGAAGAGCAGGGCTACTGCTCACTCTTTAGGCCTCTCTGCCTGCCTCGCCAATCACAACAGTTCCACTGTTCCTTTCACAGCTTTGGCACTTACTGCCAACCATCCAACCCCCACAGGAAACCCAACAGTTTTGCGGTAAAGGCTTACGCTCCCAAAGCCCCAGCAGGCGAGGTGAGCGTGCTGGCCAGTCCACCACCTCCATGGCCCCACCAACGAAACGTCTTTAGTGTGCCGTTGCAGAGACACAGCCACCCGGTTAGAGGCACAATGTACTGATTCTTACAGAGCTGGCAGGTGATCGCGTCATATAGGTGGGTCCTACAAATTATTTGCAGGGAATGCATCTTGCCCTTTACCTCTTCTCTGGTGCACCTTTCACCATCCCCTCAGCAACTGACGGAGGGCCATCTCTCTATTTTGCAGCAGGAAGTGCAAGCCCTATTGGCCAAAGGGGCTTCCAAGAGGGTGCCAGAAGTAGAGCATGCTTGTTATAGTGGGTACTTTCTGGTTCCCAGGAGGAACGGAGGTCTATGACCTATTCTAGTCCTGCGCCCTCTCAACACCTTCATCTGGAAGGCGAAATTCAAAATGCTCCACATCATCCTTTAGGAGCTGAGGGGCATTAATTTGGTGTTGAAAGCCTTCCTACCGTACATCATAGGGAGGCTGGTCGAGGTGTTCATGGGCAACACCAAATCCATGTGGTACTGCAATAAACAGTGCAGGGTGGGGTCACGGATCCTGTGCCAGGAGGCCTTGTGCCTCTCGAAATGGCTGGACCATCACAGAATTTTTCTGGTGGTGAAGGACCTGGCAAAATCATTGAATGTCAGGGTGGCGAACTCACCTGTCCAATAGTAGCTACACCTGGAGGTGGTACAAGGTCTCTTCTGCGAATGGTGAGAACCTTGGCTCAGTATGTTTGCCACTGCAGATAATGTCTGAAGTCCTGCACATTTGAGTGTCCAAGGCTTTTCTCACTCAGAGACTAGTTCTGCCTCAAGTGGAACTCTGGATTCCCCTTTGCCTTTCCACTAGTGCCGCTCCTGCATGGTGTTATCGAGAATATCAGGATATGCTGGGCCCAAGTCATTTTAGTGGCTCCAAATTTGCCATGGAGAGTATGGTATCCAGAGCTCCTGGGCTTGAGCATGTGTCCTCCTTTTAGACTGCCTCTCCGGGAGAACCTACTGTCGCAGCAACGGGCTGGTTCTACACCTCTGCCTTCGCAATCTCCACCTTCATTTACGGAGATTAAGCGGTGACAGCTGAGCACCTTCAACCTTCCTCCAGAGATGTTTGATGTTATTTTGGCAGCCAGGCATCCATCAGTGAAAATTCGTATACCCCAATCATTGTCAGATCACCAATCATTGGAACAAATTTGTGGCTTAGTGTGAAACATTCCAGAATGACTCCCTCCAGGCCAAGTCATCTGACGTTCTGTTATTTGTCCTTCACTTACCTGTCAGGGATTTGCTCTGGGCTCCGTTGAGGGTTATCATTCAGCCCTTTCGGCCTTCTTAAGGTTGCCAGATCAGCTCTTGTTGTTTAAGTCACCGGTTGCAATTTTTGAAAGGGTGGCCGCAATAGACCCTTAATGTGGTGCTGACTTATCTGACGTGTACTACGTTTGACCTGCCTCACAGTTGTCCTTTACTGCTCCTTACTATTAGGACTATGCTCCTCATTGCCATCACCTTAGCTTGGCATGTGAATGACCCTCAGGCTCTTTGTGTCTATCCTCCATACACTTCCATCTTCCAAGGCAAACTTGTTCTGTAGACACAGGCATCCTTCCTACCAAACGTAATGCTGTTCCACATCGGTAAAAACATCACTCAGCCAATGTTCTGTACTCTGCCTCACCTCTCTATAAAGAAGGAGAGACTTAATTGCTTGAACCCCTAGATATTGCTGAGATTCTACGTAGATCTTACCAAAGAGCACTGGGTGGATGATCAGCTCTTTGTAGTTTTCGCTGCAACAAAAAAAGGAAAGGAAGTGCAGTAGAGATTCATCTCCTGCTGGATTGTGCTCTAGAATAAGATTTACTACACATTGCCCAAAAAGCAGCCTCCGAAAGGATTGCATGCCCATTCCAGCAGGACCAAAGCTGCTACCACTGCATTGGCATGTGGCTTCCCTGTCCTGGTCACTTGCCAGGCGGTTACTTGGTTGTATCTCCATGCGTTCACAAAGCATTACTATCTGGACAGATAGGTTCGCCAAGAGGAGTATTTTGCCTGCTTGGCTGTGCAGGACTTTCTGGTTTGAGTTCACCCACCTCTGAATAGGTATTGTCTTGGTATCTATTTAAAGGGTGATGAGTCTGAGGCTAGAAATCTCTGTCAGAGGAACATCTTTTTGAATATCAGGGCTTTGCATCTGGGGACACAGAGTCTTGAAGGCAACTGATGTCAACATGCAAGAGTGGTGCCTGTATAAGCTCAACGCATCATTTCCGAAGAGGAACAGCGTAGGTGCGGAACTGCAAAGCTCCACCTTCCGGCATGCAGAGGTACTACTGGAAAGTTTCTGGATCCAGTCTGATTCCTGAGGGATGTTCAGAAGGTGAGGAATCTGCAGTTAGAAAGAGTCTCTACCAAAAAGAGCATTACCAAAGGTAAGTAAGTCATTCATGTAGCAAAACAAAGTTATTTACAATTTTAAATTGATTGATCAAGCCCCACCAGGTGAGTAAGCCATCAGAATCTTGACTTGATCCCACTGATGTCCTGATCTGCAAGTCTGAGAAACTGCAATCATTCAGTTACCATAATGTGCTTAAAATGTGGCAATTTGTCCAACACATGGAGCATAACCTGATAGAGAGGTATGCCTCATTTCTCTTAAGCTGTAAGGTCATGAAGGTGGATGCTTAAAAGAAGGTTTGGTTGCTTAGATGAATGGATGAATGAATGGATGGATTGGGTTTATAGGAAGCTGGCTTCGTGTGTACTATATCAAAATGAGATATAGTGTGCACACAGTCTAGGGGTCCCGAAAGGCTTAACAGAGGCTAAAGTAGATAATACTAATGCTCTATTTTGTGGTAATGTGGTCGAGCAGTTAGGCTTATCAGAGGGTAGTGCAAAGCATTTGTTGGACACACACAGACAATAGAAGCACACAGTCAATGACTTAACTCCAGACCAATTGTTTTTATATAGCAAAAATAACTTTTCTTAATTTATTTTTAGAACCACAAGATTCGAGTTGCAGGTAAGTACTTCAATAGGTTCACATTTCACCCATGTATCAACAGTACTTTGTTTGAAATCGATAAGTTATACAGTTCTTGAAATATTGGCAATAATCTGTTTTAAAAATGGACACTGCAATTTTCAGAAACAGTTATTGGGGGAAGAAAGGTTAGATCGTTTTACAGGTAAGTACACTTACAGTTCCAGTCTCCGGGGGGTAGGAAGTCCACAGATTGGGGTTCAAGTTAACCCCAAACACCCACCACCAGCAACATAGGACCGGCTGGGTGCAGAGGTCAAAGTGTAGGCAAAATTAACATGGGCTCCTATGGAGACTGGGGGCACTCAGTTTCAGATCTGCAGGCAGATAAGTACCCGCTACTTCGGAGGGCAGACTTCGAGAGTTTAGAGGAGCACAGGGGGGCACAAGTAGGCACCAAACATACACCCTCAGCGGCACTGGGGCGGCCAGGTCCAGGGTGCAAACAAGATGTCGGGTCTCCATTGATTCTCTATGAGGGAACCCCGGGGGTCACTCAATGGCTACAGGCGAGGTCCATGTTGTTGTCTTGGGCAAACACCAGCTGGCCAGGGTGGAGGGCTGCCTGCTAAACGTTGCTGCACCGGGCGTCGGTTTCTCCAAGGCCTGGGGACTGCGGGTGCATGGGTCCTTAGGCGTCATATCTTCGTCCACAGCTTTCGCGAACGGGGGGGTCCTCGGGATTCCCTCTGCAGGCGTTGTTGTGGAGGGGTGGAGAGGTCAACCCAGGGTGGGCACTTGCTTGGAATCACCTGGGGATCCTCTCTAGCTGCTTGGGCCACCTGGACACAGGCCATAGGCGTCGGGTGTAGAGTGGTTAGGACTCACATATTTGGGGTGAGGAGGGAGTCCTTAGTTGTTGGTTTCTTCTAGGACAGGGCCGCTGTCCACTGGAGTTCTTGGTCCTTCTGGGGTGCAGGGCAGTCTTCTGGAGCTTGGCAGAGGTCACTGGTCCCCGCTGGATGCATCGCTGTTCTTTTGCAGGTTCTTTGAAGCAGGAGACAGGCCGGTAGGGCTGTGGACATATCAGTTATTGTCTTCCTTCTTCTCTGCTCAGGGTTTCAGCTAAGCAGTCCTTCTTCTTCTTGTTAGGTCGCCAGGAATCTGACGACTTGGGATCAGGTAGGCCCTTAAATCCTAGATTTAGGGGCGTTTTAGGGGTCAGGCGGCAAACCATAAACTCAATATGGCTACACTGCACTTACAATGTCTAAGAATGGACTTGGGCACTGTAGGGGCATATTGCTTATGCAGCTATGCCCTCACCTGTGGTATGGTGCACCCTGCCTTATGGCTGTAAGGCCTGCTAGAGGGGTGTCTTCCTATGCCACAGGCAGTGGTTTGTGGGCATGGCACCCTGAGAGGGGTGTCATGCCAACTTTGCCTTGTTCTCCCCACCAGCACACACAAGCTGCAAGGGTAGTGTATATTTGCTTGGTGAGGGGTCCCCTAGGGTGGCATAATATATGCTGCAGCCCTTGGGGACCTTCCCTAGCCACAGGGCCCTTGGTCCCATGGGTACCTTTTACAAGGGACTTAACTATATGCCAGGGTTTTGCCAATTGTGGAAACAAAGGTACAGATTTTGGGAAAGATCACTGGTGCTGGGGCCTGGTTAGCTGGATCCCAGCGCACCTTCAATCAAAGTTGGCATCAACACTAGGCAAAAAGCGTGTGGGGTAACCATGTCAACAGTGGCACTTTCCTACAGTGGGTTTATTGGAAGGGAGGAAGGAAAGATGAATGTTTTACAATGACACACAAATAAGCAACTGACATTATGTTTTCATGTTGTTGAACTGCAGATCTGGTCTTCAATTTTATATGGAGTAATAATAATGTCAGCAAATAAGCAACACACAGTTTTCCCTATTTGAGGTGTCTTCCTACTGACATTATAGTTCCCTCTGTAGATGGTAGTCCTGTTAAGGATAGTTGTACATGGTGTTTCTAGACATTTTCCAGTGATTGTGTGGGAAGTTACATCTTAAATGATGAGGGGAAACATCATAGAAATTTGCTCAATGATATAATAAAAGCGTCTTTAGCACCTTTCTCCTTTGTCCTTCAAAATTATACAATATAGTATCATGCATCAGATTGCACAGTGACTTCACTCATGCTCATCTTTTTTGTATGGAGTTTTCTCCAATTTAAAGTGTTGCTGGGTGACATGTTTACAATGTGTGTCATTTAAGTCTCACCTTTTAGTTGTTCTTCAGTGTATGTCAAATATCCCTCAATTGAAAGGTGAATGAGTAAGTGATTTCTCAAAAATAGGCTTTGCTGATTAGCAACTGCCATAATGCTGCCCTTCTGAGTCACTCTCTTCCCTGATGTCACAGCACTCAATATGGATGCCCTACATCCGACTAGCAGAAGTAAATTTGGTATTCCTGATAGCCCTCATGTGATCCCCCCCGGGCCAATGATCAAGCGCTTCTGTCATTGTGCTGTCTTTTCTATGTTGCTTGCATGCCAATGGCGGGGCACAGACTTCCAAGCATAATCTGTGTGTATCTCCAGAGTTTTCTTCTCCACTTGAGCAAAATTATACTGTGTAGAAGACCTTGAGACTTGTGCATCCTAGCATACCTGGTAAGTGGCAAAGCAATAAACCACTTTCACACCAGCAGCACTAATGGAAGATGCCAGCGCTTTGGGTATAAAGGAGATCTATTAATAACTTCTACCGGTATCAGGGATGAGATTGTGTCGCAGAAGTATAAAGTCTCCGCAAAAAATTATTTGGATAATAATCTCTTTGCTACAGAGCAATGGTCCGACAACCAAGAAACTACTGCAGTGAATTGTGTAAAGAGAAGGTGGAAGTGTGAAGACACTTTTATGCCTGAAAAAAGAAAATTCATACGAAGGATCTTACCATAATAATATTTGAATGTGGGGCATTAGAAAACCAGATTCCAAAAAAGAACTAATAAAATACAGTCAAGACCTACTCCATGAGTTTCTCCGAGCACAAAATGTGAGCCTTAGGAATCTGGACAAAAATACACTGGATCTTCTCTACGTATCAGCAAATAAAAACTGTCCCCCCAGATGTACTTGCTAGAGTTCATTGTTTCGAAGTCAATAAGACCATTTTGTAGCAAGTATGAAAAGTGCAATATGCCACATTTTGTGATAACCTTATTTTCCTTTCAGGATTTAGGGCCAGATGTACAAAAATTCTGGATTGCGACTCGCAAATTGCGAGTCGCAATCCAGAATGCAGGATGGTGTCCCTGACACCATCAGCGACTTGCAAGGGGGTCGCAAAGCCCCACCTCATTAATATTAATGAGGATGGTCGCAATTTGCAATACCCTTGCGAGTGGCAGCACTCACAGGGATGGTGGCCTGCTGGAGACAGCAGACCACCATGTCCATGACTGCTTTTAAATAAAGCATTTTTTTTTTTTTTTTTTGTAATGCAGCCCATTTTCCTTAAAGGAAAACGAGATGAATTACAAAATGAAAAAAATGAAACGTTTTTGTTTCAGTTTTTCAGAGCAGGCAGTGGTCCACAGGACCAATGCCTGCTCTGAAAAAATGTTTTCCATGCCATTCACAAATGGGAAGGGGTCCCATGGGGACCCTTTCCCTTTTGCAAATGGGTTACCACCAGCGTTACACTGGTGGTAACTGCGATTGCTTTGCGACCGCGTTCGCGGTCACAAAGCAATGCAGCATCGCGCTGCGACTCGCAGTTAGGAAGGGGAATACCCCTTCCTAATTGCGACTCGCAGTCCCGTTTTGCGAGTCGGTAACCAGGTTACCGACTAGCAAAATGGGGATTGGGCATCGTGATGCGCTTTTTACACGTCACAAACAGCAACATTTGCTATTTGCCACGTGCAAAAACGTTGCTACATCTGGCCCTTAGTCCCTTTCCACATTGACCAAGAGAAGGGATGTAAAAACGGATCATTTATTTTTTGCAAAAATGTAAAACCTGCTGCTGGTAGGAGCTTCATTTCAAATTAATTATCAAATATAATGAAGAAACAATAGTCAAGACGATGAGGACTAAAGAAACCATAGCCTAGGTATTAAAATTTTGGAAGAGGAGGACCGTAAGAATTGCAACAAGACCGTGCATGGGGAAAAATTTAGACTCCCAGAAACTATGAAAAGGGAATGGCGTCTGCTGATTTTGAACAATAAACTGGCTGTTATAACCTTTTCAGATAATAGTTCCTAAAATTGTAGAATATAATATTTCTTTATCCAATTGTACTTTTAAAAATATGTAACCCAACATTAAGTTATTCTTTGGCACCAGACAAAATGCAGAGCTAACTAGAAAATGTGTTTTCAGTATATGCGTTGCCACGTACCAAGGATGTATAAGAAAATGCACTCAATCTAAAAGTAATTCCACAAATTAGGAGTTGATACCTGATTGTTTTGACTGCTTTTTCTTTGACAGATTTTGTAAGTCCTACCATGTGAATTTGGGGATGTGGGATTATTGAGGAGATGGATGGGCTGTTTGACTATACTGAATGCTTAGGTTGGACATATTCTTTGCACCCACATTCAGAAGTACTAGTTAACAAGTGCCAATGTAATGTTTTTTCAGCTCAGCACAACAGTGACTCACATCTCTGGAGCACTTTTAACTTAATTGCATGTAGCTACTAACAGTCACCCCATCTCCCTCCTCCCTTTCCCTGCCAAGGTTGCCGAGAAACTAGTCAACGCCCGCCTATCCCACTTCCTCGAAGCAAACAACACTCTTGACCCCTCACAATCCAGGTTCTGCAAGAAACACAGCACGGAAACCGCCCTCATCACATGCACTGACGACATCAGGACCAAAGTCGACAAAGGCAAGACTGTCACAGTCATCCTCCTACACCTCTCCGCAGCCTTTGACACGTCTGCCACCACACACTCCACACACGCCTCCACAACATAGGAATTCGCCACAAAGCCTTAGATTGGCTCACCTCCTTCCTCACCGACCGGACCCAGAGAGTCCGCCTTCCACCTTTCCACTCCACCACTACCAAGATCATCTGCGGAGTCCCCCAAGGGTCCTCCCTCAGCCCCACACTCTTCAACATCTACATGATCCCCCTAGCTAACATCCTCCGAGCACACGGTATCACTATTCTCTCCTATGCAGATGACACCCAACTCATCCTCTCCCTCACCCACAACCCCACCACCGCCAAAACCAACCTACACGCTGCTCTCCTCGACACCGCCAACTGGATGACTACTAACCACCTCAAGCTTAACTCCAACAAAACCAAGATCATCATCTTCGGCCCCAACAAAACCAAATGGGACGACTCCTGGTGGCCCACTGCCCTAGACCCCGCACCCACCCCTGCAAACCACGCACGCAACCTCGGCATCATCCTGGACCCCTCCCTCTCCACGACACAGCACATCAGTGCCCTAACCTCCTCCTGCTTCCACACACTCCGCACTCTAAAAAGATTCTTCAAATGGATTCCCCCAGAGACCAGGAAGACAGTCACCCATGCACTCATCAGCAGCAGACTAGACTACGGTAACGCCCTTTACGACGGCACCCCACTCAAACTCAAACGCAAACTCCAGATAATCCAGAACACAGCTGCACGCCTCATCCTTGGCCTCCCCTGCCACGAACGAATCTCACCACACCTCAAATCCCTTCACTGCCTCCCCATAGACAAAAGAATCACATTCAGGATCCTCATCCACGCTCACAAATCCCTCCACAACACTGGCCCAACCTACCTCAACGAAAGAGTGAACTTCCACACGCAACCTCCGATCAGCCGACCTCGCCCTACCCACAGTCCCCTGCATCCAACTCACCACCACAGGAGGCAGGTCCTTCTCCTACCTCGCCCCCAAAACCTGGAACTCCCTCCCCACCAACCTTCGCAAAACCAAAGACCTCCTGCTCTTCAGAAAGAACCTCAAGACATGGTTGTTCGAACAGTGACGCCCCCCTCCCAGCGCCTTGAGACCCTCACGGTGAGTAGCGCGCTCTATATATTTTTTTGATTGTGTATTTCTGAGTGTGTACAGGGCCACGGTTGCCATCTGGCTCTCTAGTATTTTCTTTGTGGGCTACAGGCTAAGAGGCTAATTTAATTGCAGGATGAGCTGCTATCGCCAAGCAATGCCCCATTGTCCTATTCTACTCATGGCCTCCTGCAATGCGGGACTAGTTTGAAATTTTTTGCCAAGGCTGATTTAGAATCATCCTCTGAAAAGGAAGTCCGTAATGAATAAACATATTCATTTGGGTGCATATTTTGCTTTCCTGCAAGAAACACATCTTATTAGACAATATGAGATCCCTAAATTGTGCTCCATCGAATATCCCCAATATTTCATCCTTTGTCTGAATTCACTAAAGGACGGTTGAAATTTTGATGAACTTTAGAGATTATCTTGTTAAACAGAGTATTTTAGGGATTGGACAGTAAAGTGCTTAATGTACAAGGAAAACTGAGAGGAGGACTTTATGATTTTCTCTGTCTATGCCCCAGTGAAAGGCAAAATTATTTTTGGCAACATGATTCCCAAATAGTAAAGTTATCACATTCAGTCTGTCTATAGCTGGAGAGTTTAATTCAGTACTCAACCTATGTTTGGGAGTATAGTATCTAAACTCACCAAAATGCCTACACCATCCATTAAAGAAAGAAGCACTTAGTGACTCCTGGAGGGTTTAAAGCTAGGGTGAGTGAAACTACACATTCATGACCCATGTTCGCAGATCCTATTCACAAATAGTTTTTTACTTGGTTTGGGGAAATCGCCTTGACAAAGACCTTGACTACAGAAATAGAAGTTAAATCGTTTTAACACCATTCCCTACTGAATTTAGAATTAAATATGGCATATTCTCCAATAGGTCCAACTTTCTTTAGGGGCTAATATTTAGGTTGCTATAGCTTGATATTTGCACACTAACACTGAAGAAATATCAATGTACATGACATGGAAGACAAAGAAGACATAGAAAGCATTACATAGGAGTAAGTTTATAAAATAAAATATAGCACATAGCTAAACAAAAGAACACATCCAATTAGAATTGGGATCAGAAATCAGACCATTGCATTGTACCATAAAGCAACAAAATGTTTCAGACAGCTATGCACTTTGAAAATCAATCTAGAAGCCTTGTTAACAGAAGAGGCTTAAAAGTAGTAGGACTATTTAAAAAAAAAAGTTTATTATTCACAAATATTCAGAGAATAGTCTACAACCTAAGATCCAGATGTAGTAGAAATGTAAGTTTCAAATTTAGGAAAAAAGGACCAATATTTATGAGGAAATGAGCAAAATAGGAATATTTATGCAAAACCTTGGCAAATGTACTGCAGCTCAGACTGCTAATAGAGAACAGCAGAAGGCATATCTGAACATAATTGCCCTGCTTTACCTCTCATGAACTTTGAGAAACCTTTGGATAGGACATCTTAAGGAAGAGGTTTTGCTAGCGATATGTTTTTTCCAACTGGTAAGGCACTGGGGGCCAGATGTAGGTAGGTTTCATTTTGCGAGTTGCAAATTGCGAGTCCCAGCGACTCGCAATTTGCAACTCGCAAAATTAAATGCAGAAAGGTGTCTCAGACACCTTCTGCGACTTGCTATGGGGTCGCAAAGACCCACCTCATGAATATTAATGAGGTGGGTCGCAGTTTGCGACCCCATAGCGAGTCTAGGCACTCACAGGGATGGTGGCCTGCTGGAGACAGCAGACCTCCATGTCTGTGACTGCTTTTAAATAAAGCAGTATTTTCTTTTTTCTTTTTGCAGCCCGTTTTCCTTAAAGGAAAACGAGCTGCAAAAAGAAAAAATACCAAAACCTGCTCTGAAAAATATTTTTTTGGGCATTCACAAAGGGGAAAGGGTCCCATGGGGACCCCTTCCCTTTTGCGAATGAGTTACCATCCACTTCAAGTGGATGGTAACTGCGAGTTGGTTTGCGACCGCTTTGGCGGTCACAAAGCAACTCTACATCGCGATGCGGTCACAAATAGGAAGGGAACACCCCTTCCTATTTGCGAGTCGTAATCACATTTTGCGAGTCGGTTGCGACTCGCAAAATGTGACTCTGCATCGCGTAAGGCCTTTTGCGCCTCGCAAACTGCGTTTTCCGCCGTTTGCGAGGCGCAAAAGGCTTCCTACATCTGGCCCTGGCATTTTTAGCTAGACATTTCGTTTTTACAGAATTTTGTGTCTTTTATTATAAAACACTTTCAACCACTCAAGTTGGAATTCTTTTGATTTGGTGTTGCTGATATTTAGTTTTGGCCCTAAATTCCAAAGATTTCCCAAGACAAGATATTGTAGTCAGTAGAGAAATCATTGATGAATAGTGCCTAATTAGTGCCACATTGTGAGAGATCGTCAAATTGTGTATAAAATGTTTGGCCTTAAAGTCCTTTTTTATCATAGATGTAAAATCCATTAATGAAATATCCTCTCAAGTCCAAGTCTGTAGCAACTCGTAATCGAATATAAAGAGAGACTGCAGTCATTATGATTGATAGATTCCTATCAAAAAAGGGAGTGAACTGTTAAAGTTCTTAAGTTAAAAAAGTGCAACAAAACAATCTCAACACATAGCTTATTATGCCAGTAAAAACAGACTCAAGATGAATAATTTCTCAGGGAGTACACTTCTCTATGTTAAAAATACTTCAAAATTATTTAGTCTCACGAATGGGTAATTCTGTGTTATGTTTGCCTGCGTATACATCAGAACAGTGCCTTCAAGACCATACTATGGGAAACAGTATTATAATTGATACAAAAAAACATGTAACTCCTACAAGCGCTTCATGAATTTTCTTTTGGAGGGTGACAACCTGGGGTACACAAGATAAATTAGACAATTTTAGTTTTTATGAGATTTACCTTCAGACTGTCTTCTTTTCAGTAGCTTGGTATAAAGTCCAGAGACCTCTGCAATCCAATAGGGGTGTTAAGCAGGACATCGTGATCATCAGCATAAACCAAGAGAGTGTTGCTGTTTTGCTATCTAACATAAGTGGAAAGTGTTTAACCAATGCAACGGAAAAACATAAATCAGCCAAATAGATATTTAGAAAATGTGAGGGCCATAGTACACCTTTTCTTAACCCCGAAAGTACGTAATCACTTCATTGGTAAACTGGGGTTGACCTATTTGAATTTGAACCCAAAAAGCAAAATTCGTTTTTGTATAAAGTATAATAACATGAGGTCACTATTCAATGAAACATCTTCGACCAAAGCCTGTTCCTGTCCACCCTATCAGATGCATAACTAGAGTCAATAAAGCAACAGAAAACCATGCCTCTATTAATTTTTACTTCCTTATCAGCAATCACATTTAGTGCAGTGACACAATCACAAGTACTATTTGGGCTTAGAAGGGCCAAGGCCCTTCTGAGTCCACTTTAACATTTGTTCCCTTTGTAACAAGTCCTCAACAGCATGTAATAAATATCTGGCAAAAACTTACTTAGTTTTATAGCATTTATATGACAGTTGTATAGAGCCTCCTGGCTATTTATTATTTCATCTTATCTGAGCACCATTCCACTAATATTTGGAAACCCTAACATCTCTTACAGTCTTCAGAAAACACATTTTTACCGTGGACTAAAGGAAGGTGAGACATTTGTTGGCATAAATTTTGACAGTGACTTACTATCTGCACTATCCCAGCAATGGTTTTGCTCTTACTTGATTTTGTTATATTGAAATCCAATATTGGATGTCCACCTAAGATATCAAAAAAGTGAATTCCATACACAAGACACAAATACTGTTGTTACCTACTCAAGAGATTAGGAAACCTGCCTTCTGTTTGGAACAATATCTTGGACAGAATGTCAAAATCCTTACAATATGTGCACATAAAAGAAAATTCATATCAAATCAGTTTTAGGTGATAGCATTCCCTGGGTAGAATTGCTTTCATTTACCTATGGTTGTCCGACTTCTGTTAGAAACATTGTGGCAAACAAGGTATGCTCTATGTCTACTTGACCTTTACTTTAATCAACACATATTGAAGATGTCCCTGTCCAAAACAATTGTAGCTCCTTGTGATCTGCATATCTGGTAAGTTGGATAATGAGATGTAGGTAGAGAATGCTTCTTGAGATAAACCAAAGGTAGGTGTTAGACCTGACAGCCTCAGGGTGGTCACTCCTAACTTTCTTCCTGCCTCCCTCCACTTTTAGATACGGTTTGTGCTGGTTTTAGGACTCTGCGTGCTTTACCACTGCTAACCAGTGCTAAAGTGCATATGCTCTCTCCATTTAAACATGATGACATTGGATCATATCCAATTGGATTATTTAATTTACTTATAAGTCCCTAGTAAAGGGCACTATATGTGCCCAGGGCCTGTAGATTAAATGCTGCTAGAGGGCCTGCAGCACTGATTGTGCCACCCACTTAAGTAGCCCCTTAACAATGTCTCCGGCCTTGAAAGGCGAGGCCTGTGTGTGCAGTTTCACTGCCAATTCGACTTGGCAATTAAAAGTACTTGCCAAGCATAAAACTCCCCTTTTTCTACATATACATCACCCCTAAGGTAAGCCCTAGGTAACCCATAGGGCAGGTTGCTGTGTAGACAAAAGGCAGGACATATACTTGTGTAGTTTACATGTCCTGCTAGTGTAAAATACAAAATCCTGCTGACTGGTGAAGTTGGATTCAATATTACTATTTTAGAAATGCCACTTTTAGAACATAAGCATTTCTCTCCACTTAAATCCTTCTGTGCCTTACAATCCACATATGGCTAAGTTCAGTTGACAACTCCCTTGGCATTCACTCAGACAAACCCCAAACACAGGATGCTCAGCCTCACTTGCATACATCTGCATTTTGAATGGGTCTTCCTGGGCTGGGAGGGTGGAGGGCCTGACACTTACATGTCGAAGGACTGTAGCCGGCCCTCACACAAAGGACTGCCACCCCCTACTGGGACCATGGCAGACAGGATTGAACTGAAAGGGGACCTTGTGCACTTCTAAGCCATTCTTTGAAGTCTCCCACACTTCAAAGGCACATTTGGGTATTTAAACAGTGCCTCTGCTCCTACCAGCTCAGACACTTCCTAGAGAAGAACCTGTGCTGAGAAGTGCTCTCCAAGGGCTTGGATAGAGCTTGTTCCCTAAAGTCTCAGGACCAAAAAGACTTCATCTCTGCAAGAAGAACTCCTTGTGCGTCGAAAATCAACGCAAGCCTGCCAGAAATGATGCACGCCAAATTGGAACGACGCAGCCTGACTTCGGAATGAGAAGATCGACACAGCGCCAGTGTAGTGACTGGAACTTTGACGCACAACCCACTAAATCAACGCACAGTCGAGCAGGTATGACGCAGGCCGACTTCCAGGGAAGAATCGACGCAGCGCCTGCTGTGCAGTAGAAATTTCCATGCAAGGCCCACCAGATCGACGCAGCCCCTGTGACTTCGTCCTGTCAGCGCCGGATTTCAACTCATCGTCCCAAGGGCGTCCAAAAACCCCGCAACCCAAAAAGGATCTAAGACCGATCGCTGGAAATTGACGCAAAGCCTTCCCTGCGTGAAAAATAAACAACACATCACCAAGTGCAGCCCGGGAAATCAACTCACACCTCCCTGTTTTCCACGTATCTCCTCCTCCTGTGGTTTGTGCGGAGATTTTGAACGCAAACCAGGTACTTTGTGCTTGCAAGAGACATTTATTGCTTTTAAGAGACTAAAGACACTTTATATAATTTTTACAGAGATATTTCAAAATATACTTATTGCATTCTTATCGTTTTGACTTACATTTATCCAGATAAATATTATATATTTTTCTAAACACTGTGTGGTGGGTTTTTGTGGCGTTCTACTGTGTTATTGTATGATTCATTGCACAAATACTTTAAACATTGCCTTCTAAGTTAAGCCTGACTGCTCAGTGTCAAGCTACCTAAGGGTGGGCACAGGATAATTTGGATTGTGTGTGACTTACCCTGACTAGAGTGAGGGTCCTTTCTTGGATAGGGGGTAACCTGACTGCCAACCAAAGACCCCATTTCTAACATTAGGCATATAAAAGATGTAGTATTAGCTGTAAGACTCCCAAATGCACATTCATGGAAATGCTGATGTGGAACCTATGAGTAACGGAAAAATAGCTGCAGTATTACCTAACCCACAGCCTCCAGTCAAGGCCAACTGGGTGTTTTCTTAATGCTCACCTTAATTAGGGCTCTTACTGAAGCAGATCTTTAGCCTAATGCATACATTCTCTTTTGAGCATAACATAGCCTATTTTGCCTTTTTTTCCTAATAATTGATTTTAAGAGTGAAAATTCCATTTGGACCATTAAAATGTTATTTTCTGTGCTCTGATGTGAAAACCTCGTGTAACTTAACTTTATATTGGAATATTGATATTACACTGTATGTAATGGCTTCACCTGTACCTAACCAAATAAGTAAAGTTTATTTGTCAGGCATAAGTATAATAATCGCAAAGTGATTGGCGATTGTTGGACCTGACACGTGGTGGTAGTGGTTCCCCAAATGTTTTTGCTTTTTTCTAGCAACCTGTACCCTGGTGGTTTTCCTATATGGCTACGAAGCTGGCACCATTTGCCAGGGTGTGACATTTGCGCACGGGTATTCTGAGATAGGAACTGAGCCTGAACGAGCAGGCCAGTAGTGGTGCACTTGCACCTTTGTGGTGGCTTTAACAAAAGTGTCCAACATGACCAGCAGGCATGGGTATGTGCCAGGGCATATGTGCCCCAGGGAGTGTTGAATACCCATGCATGTTCATACTATCTATGAGAGCTGCTCTTCCCATAAGGTAAAATGGGAGAATGTGTCTTATTAAGTCCAGCTGCAATAGTGAATAACAGGGGAGCAGCCTCGTGATGTTTAGTATTGTTAGATTCAGAATGACAAGCCCCATTCGGATGGTGAAGGTGGTTTTGTCATCGATGCCCTAGAAATGACACTTCTAGGAAGTGGGCATTTCTAGGTTCGGACGTGTGTCTCGTGTCCTGTAAGTTAGGCTCCATTCCACGGATCACGAGTCAAGAGCACATCTGTGCATTCCCTAAGTGACCACTATAAAACTTGGGCATCCAGAATAGATCCCTCCCTCGCATTTGTGACCTGGATAGATAGATTGAGGAGAGAGGTTTTTAAGACTTGGCATCTCGAATCCAGGGCATGACTCCCCTCCCTTTAGATAAAGATCCACATTCCAGATCCTCAGGGTAGACAGGGAAGAAATTTAGTCAGAAATCTGTGGTTCAAAGGAGAACCCTTTGAACCACCTCCAACTTCAAAGAAACCATCTAGTATAACAAGAGGTACTGACCTCTGCAAGGCAGAGTAACCTTTAAGGTGATGTGGGATTGGTGCTGCTGGACCACATGGGCACACTGCCAGAGGAATCTGTTGTGCTCAGGAGGATAACTGACGGGGGAGGGGATTCATGCTCTCCTTCCTGCTTTGAGACTGGCCTGGGGCTGATTGAATGCTGCTGTGTAGCATCACAAAGGGTAACTCTCCAAGGGCACGTTGGCTTGCTCTCTGTTCTCGGAAGATGTCTCAGCAACATCGTAGACCTCCAGAGAGGGACTTACAGCCACAACTGGTAATACCTGGAGAGCGGTGCCCTCTGCTGCGTGTACATCGTATGCTGGATTTCACCTGGCAGCAACGGCATTAGCGTGGCCTAAGTATTGTGTCTAGAGAACAGAATTGCCTGTGCAGAGCTTGCCAAGGATTGCCCAGATTTCAGGTGTGTGGCCCTTCATCATGGGGACTACTGCACACCGGAACGCCTTCTTGGTGTGGATAGGATCACCCAGTACGGGACCCTGCAGGCCCGCTTTTGTTGAATGTGCGGCATTTCTCTCGTGTGAGCCTCAGCTGCATGCTCATTGTGTACGGTGTCCTGTTCATTGGTTGCAACCCATCGGAGGTGGGAGTACAACCTGGAAGTATAGAGGATTGAGAAACCCACAGTGTGTCCAATACGTAGGAATCCGATCTTATAGCATATATCGATTTGAGTTGTAGAATTGACACATTGAGTCAAAGTGGTAGATCCAAAATCTGTTTATTGGTGCACATTTAAGCAAAGAGCCACAGAAAGCCACAGAAAACCTGCGTTGTGCTGTATTTGGCCTTGTATGGCACAGCTGGACTTGTGTCAAAGTGTGTGACGGGGAGTCTGTTAGATCTAAAGTCATGGCACACTAGACAGTGTGCTCATTCCAGAGAGGTACGGAAGTTCTGAGTGTGATCGGAGGAACTAGTGCAACTCAGTTCATCGTGCGCTTAACGTTGTGCCTTCCAGAGGGGTGCAAGATTTACATCCTTTGTGGGAGAGTCCAGGATTGACTGGTGCGGTTCAGGTCATCACACACCAGACTAGTACCTCTTTCTGAGGAGGTACCACATGAGAATTGGCTTGTGAGTGAATGTATGATTGAGGCGACTCAGGTCGGCGGACCCCTGATATTGTGCTCCTATTTGCAGAGATACAGCAGTAAGCCCTTTTCACGTGGGTTTGTAACCGTCTGGGGTCACTTGAGTCCTCATGCCCCCAGACACATCATCTCCTGGTACTTGTCATGTGCAGCTGGAAGTGTCGAGGGTGACTTATGTCAACAAGCGCCGGCAGCGCCTCTCTGTTCTGGAGGTGCTGAAATTGGCAGCTATTTGGTAAAATTAAGCTGGCTGGCAAGGCTGGGCACCTCAGTGTCCACTGACGTTCCCAGTGGCCCTCCATCTGTATTTTGCAGACCTCTGAGTGAACCTCCTGTGGGGAGCCTGAACGTCTCCTCCTTGATTGTGTACCAGCTGTTGTTTTTTCCCTTTCTCTCCCCTCGACCCCAGAACCTTAAGACTGGTGACTAGCCATGAGTGGCCCAGTAACCAGAGAAAAGTTGATGCAATCTTTGGAGGGGTGGGATAGGTGAAGCTTGTTGATGGGTGAGGGGCGGTTTGAGAACCAGAGTGCTTGCAAATATAGTGGCCTCCTCTATCCGAGTATCAGGGCACCTGATTAGGGATGCCAGGAGTGAATGTGTGCAAGTAAGTGTGTGCATGTGCCAGCTGATACCCATGTCACCGCATGGCAGGCAGAGTTGATGTGTGGGAATGAGGGCGGGTGAATGCGAAGGCAGTACCCTGTCAGGGAGTTCTTACTGTTGGCATTACATCTTACTAGTGCTTACAGTGCTACGCAAAATTGTTGTAAGCCTTGTTGTAAGCCTTGTATGTCCATTTTGCTGCTAAAGTTGCACTCCAGGGTGCACCCTGAATTTGTGTTTACACTGATTGTGGGGAATTCTAGGGTGGGTCATGTGCTGACAACGTTTGGCACCTTATGTGTGTACATGTGTGTTCATTCAGTAGTTGTGTTTAACACAGTTGCGCCCCATATAGTGGTTTGTATTGCAAATTGGGGCATAGGCCCAGAGTTACATTATAACCGTACTGTGTTGACAAGGTGTGTGTTGAGTACTATATTTTTATACATACTCTGTGTGTGAAGTCTCTTTTGTGTCGTGCAGCGTGGTTGTGGCAGGTAAGTGCTGTGTCCTTGCTTTACACGTTGCCTCTGTGAAAAGCCTGACTGCTCTGTGCCAAGATACCTAAGGGTGAGGTCAGGTTATACAGTAAGTGTAATCACCCACCCTTAACGAGAGTGGCAGGTTCTACCTGGCTAGTGTCCTGCCTCAGCCAACCAGAACGTGCCGCCTCCAACAGCGATTATTACAAAATGTATGTAATGTTTGTACGTTGCTGAAAATAAAACCGTTACACATGATTGATAACTTCTTAACAATCCCCTTGCAGAAATCGAGCAGCAGTGCACGACTTGGATTTATTATCAATCCCAAGTCCCCTGTAACAGAAGACAGCACTAAAACTTCAAGAGGTATTTTGGCAGCCCTTCTTACCCAGAAAAGGAGCACTTTGCACAGGTTTTTAACTAAGCTGACTACGAAACAAACTGCTGAGGCACTTTCTTCTGGAGTGAAAATGAAGGAGTTTGTGACTTTGGTAAGTAAATGGTGATGTGGATTCGAATTAGATATGTGGGCTAGTTCTCGTAAGATTAACATTGCTGGAATCAAAAATGTCCAAAGTCAGAGAATAGTAACTCATTCAGTTCGGGATTTTCCTTTGCAGTCTGTTTTTTGTGGTCAGATTTTTATAATATTCTTGTGGGAAATATCGGGAACAGTGGAATGACTCAAACCTGGCATTGGAAAATTTGTGTTTTATATAGTTACCATTTTACAAAGTGCTTCCTTGTTAATTTTGCCCTATGCAACTAAGGAATGACAAAGTAAAGAAAGAATTGATAAACATGTTTCAGGAAAGATACCAGTAGTTCCAAGTTGGCACACACCTACCATGTGATTTGTGCTGCCTTGCACACCCATTACACTGAGCAAAGGCTCCTATGCATGACCTGAATGATTAAAGAATCAAATGTTGATTTCAATGAACAGGCTTAAAATAAAAGCAGCATAAAATTGCAGTTTCTGATGGAAACTTAGAGTCACAGATTCCTCATCTTAAGAATATCCGCTGGTGACAGACTGAATATATAGAAATTTGTCATCAGTGCTTCCATGCGCTGATGTGGCTCTGCGATGACTCCATATGACCTCAGTGGTAACTGAGCGCAACTACATATAAGCCCTTCCACTTTATGCTGATGTCAGTTCTTTTCTTTCGGGGCCCTTCCATGTGGATCTGGAGCTCTGCTCCCAACTGTGTGGTTTTGTCAACACTTTCTAAATTATGTCAGACAGTGTGCTGGGGGACAATGTCTTCCCTGAAAATTACAGCATTCAAGCTGTGCCATGCCTCAGGAAGTGGATGTTGGCCATGGAGCAGCATGATGTTTGCTGTTGGTGCTTGGGCTCTAGTGATGACTCAAAATTATGCAATAATTGCACCCAAAGGTGATTCAGGAGTGGAAGATGAAACTCTGCATAGCTGAACATAGGAAGTAATGGTTCAAACATAGATCTCACTCTAGCTTCATCCAAGTTGCAGGACTGCTCGCATTGCCTGTCTAGGATTTGGCCCTGCACAAAATTCCACTCTCACTTCAAGTCTTCAGCTAAGGTGAAGATGTGACATAAGAACAAGAAGGCCAAGTAGGAGTCAGCCCCATCTCGTCAATGTAAATCAGGCAAGAAGGTGCAAGGATGTGAAGTGTTTTCTGACTCCAATCCAGTCTCAGGGTTTGTCTGGGTGCATTATCTTTGATGACCCCCCTGTAGGTTTCAGCCTTCATGGAGACATCTCTTTCAGATGCTTCCAGCTTCTTCTGGCGCATCATCGGGCCCCACAGAATGACAAGGGGCTCTTGTTTGGACTTTTACCAGTGGGCAGATGAGGCAGACAATTTGCTCCCCCCTTACTATACTAATAATTGGCCATACCTGAATTTTCAAAATGCTGGTGATCTGGATACATCCCTAGAGAAAGAAAAGGGCTTGCCTCTTGAGCCATCAACAGAAGAAAGTGCCTCTTTCACAGTAGTTGGGCATAGGGCAGCAGAAGTACTTGATTTACAGCTGCCTACTGTTGAAACCAAGACAAACTTGTGAACTGGAATTCTTCAACCAGGTTAATCTTTTTCTGCTCAGCCAGGCTTTTACAGACACCCTTTTAGCCCCATGGTCTAGGTCAACCGACCTCTTGCCAGGTGATTCCAGGGGACCGGCCTACAGACAGTGCTAGCCCCTTCAACCTGTGCAGAAGCAGGCCACCGTCCTTTCAGGGCAGAGGTCGTTGTGGTTGGCAAGGCTGTTCGTACCAGAAGTTCACTCTCCTCTGCCTGTTTCCTAACCCTGCTGCAGCAGCTGTAAAAACACTTTAAATTACTTTAACAAACCCACACTCAGGTGATAGATTTGCAGAACGCTTCTTGACTCCCAAGAGGGTATCCAGGCATTAGCAGGGTCAAGTTGATTATTTGAATAGTCAGGTCTTCAGAGACTTTCGGAACTCTGGAAGAGATGGAGAAGTCCGAGGAGGAAACATTAGCTCTTTCCATGTCTTCGTTGATATTAGGAGCTACTTTCGCTTCAGCTGTATCAGATGCGGAGGTGAGGATTAGAGAAAGGGAAGTAGAGAGGTCGTCTCTGGTGGGCTGATGGAATTTTAGGTGGTGCTTATAGTAGATGGGTCTGCAGTTGCAAAGGGCCTTGTATGCATGGGTCAGGAGCTTGAACTGGCATCTTTTCTGTACAGGAAGCCATTAGAGCTCCCTAAGGTAATTAGGATGTGGGTTCATCTCAGGCGATCCAGGTTGAGTCTGGCTGTGGCGTTCTATATGATCTGTAGTTGTCGGAGTAGGTGATCTGTGATCCCTGCATAGAGAGCGCTGCCATAGTCATGTCGGCTGTAGATGAGGGTCTGGGTGATGGTGTGTCTTGAGCTTTGGGGTAGTCATTTGAATATCTTACGAAGCATGCAGGAATGAAGAAGCAGGAGGAGGAGAAGGAGTTGACCTGTGTCGTCCTGGTGAGCTTGTTGTCCAGAATGATGCCTTGGTTCCTAGCGTGGCCAGTGGGTCTAGGAGTAGGTCTGAGTTCTGAAGGCCACTATGATGTGTGCCATGGTGAGCTTTAGTTTCCGAAGATCAGTGCCTCAGTCTTGTCCTAGTTGAGCTTGAGGCAATTGTCTTTAATCCAGTTTGTGATGTCTGTCATGCAGCCGTGGAAGGTGGTCTTAATGGTGTCTTTGGAGAGGATGAGTTGTGTGTCTTTGGCGTAGGATATGGTGTTGAGTACTTGGGTTTGCGTGATGCTGGCCAGAGATGTCATATAAAAGTTCAAGAGGCTGGGCCTGAGCAAGGATCCTTGCGGTACATCACATTTGATTTCCTTGGATTCGGCGGTAAAGGCAGACTTTTTTTGCATTCTTGCTGTGAGGAAAGAGGCAATCCATCTGAGAGTGGCTCCTTGGATGCCTATGTTGTGCAGCTTTGTGATAAATGTGTAGTGGGAGACCATATCAAAGGCTGCCGATAGGTCTAGGAGGATCAGAGCCGCAGCCAGTAGGAGGTAGGATACTATATTTCCTTCCCTTCCAGTGTGGGGATCCATCAGTTTGACAGTTGAGTCTTGTAAATCATCCATGGGGCTGCGCCCTACCTCCTGTTTCCTCCCTGTCCTATTCTCCCACCTCACCCAAAGTCAGAACTACTCAACAGAACATTCCACGATCTTCCTGCAGGAAGTCAACATTCTGCTGGGCATGAGTGCCATTGAGCACGCACCAGCTTTGAAATGAGTAGAGCTATTTGTTTTACTTTCTCCTACCGAACAAGTCCTCAGGCTTAAACTGGACCTCCAATGAATGCCTTTCTTCAGAAAGAGAAATTTACAATGCTCATCTTGCCCCAGAGTCCATCAACTCTGGACCAGAGAGAGTAGCTGGTGTCCCTGGAATTGCAGGACGCATACCTAATATACCAGTCAAAGGTGTTATCTGTGGTTGGTAGTGGGGTCAGAATACTTCCAATTTGCTGTGCTCCCTTCAGCCTTTCCTAGGCCCCTTTATTGTTCACAATAATGATGATGGTGATTGCTGCCCACCTTTGATGGTCGGGAACACGTGTCCTTGTACCTCAATGGCTGCTTAAGACAGACTCACCACAGTCAGTGGTAGACCTCCTTCAAACAACGGCCGAACTCCTGAAATCATTGCCGTTTTCCACCAATGAGCCAAAGTTCCTCCTGTGTCCCAAGCAGAGGATCCCCTTTATTGGGAATGTTCTGGATGCAGTGGCACTCAAGCCCTTTCCACCACCTCAAGACCAGGACATTTAGCATATGATCCAGATGTCTTTGGCTCAATTCCGGGTCTTGGTGATGGCAGCTGTAAGGATTCTTGATCTCCTTGCCTCCAGTGTCCTTCTAGCTCCAAATGCTAGGTGGCATATGTGGGTCCTGCACTGGAACCTCAAGATGCAGTGGGCCCAATATCAAGACTGCCTTTCCTACTCTGTCCAAATCTCACAGGAGATGGCTCAGGATCTTGTGTGGTGACAGATAAATGCTACCTAGACCTGTAGAAGGTCACACTCCCTTCCTCACTTACACTTCACATTTGTGACAAACTCATCATTGCTGGGGAGTGGGGACAAACTAGGGGAGGTGGAGATCAGAGACCCTTGGCGCCCAGCTGAGAGCCCTCTCCACATCAACCTTTTGACACTTGCGTCGATCCGTCTGGCCCTTCCTGCTGTCCATCAAGCAGAGGTTTGTGCAGATCCTCAAGGACAACATGTGGGCAAGGCCAGGTTGTACTGCATAAGAATGACAGAGTGGGGTCCTCTTTATTTAAATCACCATGCATTTTATCAAATTCTGACTTGCATGTTTCCCCTGAAGCAGTTTGTCATGCCAAAAGAGAACTTGAACTTAGTACTGACATTTTTTGTTTGCACTCTTTTTGAACCAATGCATAGCTGTGCAATGGGACTGCTATTGCTCAATTCAGTCTACCTAATTGTCATCACCTCTGTGTGTCTCATGAGTGAACTACAGGTGATCTTGTTGCAACAGCCCTACACCACCTTCTTTCAGGACAATTGAAACTGGACAGCCTTTCTTACCCACAGATGTAACGCTCTTACATGCTAAGCAGTCTGTCAGTCTGCCAACTTTTTTCACTCTACCTCATTCTTCCAACAGAGGAGGAGAGACTCCATCAGCTGGACTCCGAAAGGACATTGAGCTTTTACAATTGTAATTGTATTTATTTAGTGCTTACTACCCCTGATGGGGCATCAAAGCGCTTTTCAGCGAGTAGCATGCTACTCCAGAACCCAAAAGGATTAGTGGTGGGATTAGTATAGGGAAATATGAGTACGGTATTAGTGTTAGTATAGGGAAGTATGAGTTAATTTGAGCAGAGGACATGTGAGTCTGTTATTTGATTTGATTAGAATAATGGAGGGGTAGAGGAGGGAAGAACCCAGAAGTGTTAATTGGAGATCATAGTAGTAAGATGAGGTTTGGGATGAGTAAAGGAAAGGTGGAGTATGTAAGAGTCTGTAAAAAGGGATTAGGGAGATCATAGTAATTAAATGGAGTTTGGGATGAGTCAAAGGAGAAATAAATGAGGGAGAATTTAGTAGGGTTGTTTGGGAGATCATAGTCGTAAACTGAGGTTTGGGGTGAGTCAGGAGGGGTAGAGAAGAGTCTGGGAATGGTTATTTTGGAGATCATAGTAGTAGAATGGGTTTGGGATGAGTCAGAGAGTTGAGATAGAGGATAGATTGATAGAGGTATAGTGTGATGGTCAGATGGAGTAAAGCTTTCAAGAGAGTAATTCGTTTTTTCTCTTTTACAGTAGTATTAGAGTAGTAAATATATAGCTACATGATTACGTAATCAAGGGAATAAATGTGTAAGGAATATATTATAGTAAGAATTAAAGTTGTATTGTATAAACACAGGCGTTCAAGAGTTACAGTATTTCAAGTTAATTTATTTGTGTACTTCTATAACAGTATTTTATCTTTCCTCAATATTTCAATAGTGAAATGCTTGTAGATAAATAGTTAAAATATTATTATCTATTGCAATAGATAAAAAACAGAGACTCATAAGCGTTTAATCAAGCAACTTGTATAGAAATTCTGCAGTGACCTATGAGCATGTCAAGAGTAGAATAATCTACACATATACATATACATAGAAACATACACATATACACACATATATATATGTTCGATGGCATGTGTAGCTGCAGATACACATGCCGTGTGTTAGTCCGCCATCTAGTGTTGGGCTCGGAGTGTAACAAGTTATTTTTCCTGAAGAAGTCTTTTTAGAGTCACGGGATCGAGTGACTCCTCCTCTTTAGTTCCATTGTGCATGGGCATTGACTCCATTGTTAGATTGTTTTCTTTCCGCCATTGAGTTCGGATGTGTTTCCTCTCACTCTGAGATTTCGATTCAGAAAACTTTGCAAAACTTTCTTTTCCTTGGTATTGTATCAATCGGGTAAAATATCTTGCATCGACACAGCAGTACCGTAGGGAAACCATTTAGTTCGCCCTTCGGGGCGCGCGCGCCCAACTCGGACCTATTCGGGCCGACCACATGGAGAGCCTTATGGATCGGACTCCATTCTGATTCTGCCCTCGGTGCCACACGAAATACCCATACACAGACCAGCGTTTGGTTTGCAACCTCTGCCTTTCTCCGGACCATCGGGAGGAAAACTGTGAGGCCTGTTGATCCTTCCGATCGAAAAAGACTTTAAGAGACAGAAGAGCAAGAAGGCTTGAAATGGTGTCGAAGAGTGGAGAACATTTCGACGTAGAAGAAGAACTATTGCAGACAGCGGTCTTAGTCCGAGATTCGGAGTCGGAGCAGGAATCTGAGGAAGACAGACCCGTCACAGCTGGCCAGCATGTGAGTACGTCTGCCCCTGCACCCTCACAAAAGAAAAAACAAAAGGCCTTGGGTATGCCACTGCCGGAAGGCCATGGCTCGGCCCGAAAAAAAACTGTAGTTGACCGACCCTCCAGTTTGGCACCGAAAAAGGCCACCCCCTACAAAAACCTTGGAGTCGACAAAAAGCTCTGTTTCAGACTCCAGTAAACACCAAATTTCGGAGTCGAAAATAAGAAAAACTGTTTCGAAGCCGAGACCTTCCTCTGCCTTTTCGATCCTGAAAAAACACACTTCGGAGCCCAACAAACCAGCATATACAGAGGAACACAGACTTTCTAAAAGACTTAAAGAAAGCCACAAAACTTATGAGGAGGAGTCAGAGGTAGAACCAATACTTCAAATTATGGATGAGAGGCAATCCAGGATCCCCATCCATAAAGAAACAGGGAGAATTGTCACAGCACCTCCTTTAAAAACAAAGAGGAAGCTGGCATTTCAGGAGGAATTGGACACTATGCAGCCCCCAGCTAACGTGCCAAAACAGAAAGAGAAGTCAGCACCTCCTCAGTCTTCTCCTCCTCAATCTCCGCACCTATCTACCTCTCCTCACACCAGCCCTACACCAGTGCAGTCGCCAACTCATTCAAATGACTCACAACAGGACACTGTTGATCCATGGGATCTTTATGACCCTGATCCCATCCCAAGTAATGATTGAAACAGCTACCCCTCTAAACCATCACCACCTGAGGATACTACTGTATACAACCAGATTATAGCTAGGGCTGCAGCCTATCATGGGGTTACAATGCATACAGAACCACTAGAGGAGGATTTTTTATTCAACCCATTATCCTCAACTCATTCTAGGTACCAATGTCTCCCTGTGCTCCCAGGCATGGTAAAACATGCAGATCAAATTTTTTATGAGCCGGTGAAAGCACGCATTATAACACCTAGAATAGAAAAGAAGTACAAACCTGCACCTTCTGACCCTGATTATATTACGCATCAGGTACCACCTGATTCTGTTGTAGTTAGTGCTGCCAGGAAGAGAGCAAATAGTCAGTCTTCAGGAGATGCACCCCCTCCTGATAAGGAATGCAGGAAATTCGATGCTGCAGGGAAAAGGGTTGCGTCCCAAGCAGCAAACCAATGGAGAATAGCGAATACACAAGCACTACTAGCTCGTTATGATAGAGCCCATTGGGACGAAATGCAAGATATAATGCAGCATCTTCCCAAAGAACACCAGAAAAGGGCTCAAAAGGTAGTGGAGGAAGGGCAAGCTATCACAAACAACCAAATAAGATCTGCCCTAGATGCAGCAGATACCGCTGCAAGGAGTGTCAACACTGCAGTCACTATACGTAGACATAGATCTTCTGGATTCAAGCCAGAAATACAACAGGCTATGTTAAATATGCCCTTCGATAAAAAACACCTTTTTGGGCTAAAGGTAGACACAGTAATAGAAAAGCTATGAAAAGACTCCAACACGGCTAAAGCAATGAGTGCACTCTATTCTACACCATATAGAGGGTCATTTCATAAACCTCAATTTCGAGGTGGTTTCAGACACAGCTCTCAGAGGCATCAACCTCCCAGACAAAACCAGCCTACCAAACACAGTACCAACGAGGTGGTTTTAGAGACACATATAGAGGACAATACTCCAAAAATAGAGGAAAATTCCAGACCTCTAAGCAGCATGCAGCACACACAAAACAGTGACTTTCCTCACTCCCTTCCACTCCACACCTCTTCTGTGGGGGGAAGACTACAGCAGTTCCACACACATTGGCAAAATATTACCACAGACAACTGGGTGCTATCAATTATCCACAATAGTTATTGCCTAGAATTGATAAACACCCCTCCAACTATTCTACCAAGGTTTTATAAACTAACCACAGAACACACAATTCTGTTACAAGAAGAGGTCCAATCTCTACTACTCAAACAAGCAATAGAGTTATTTCCACAGTCTCAGATATGAACAGGAGTTTATTCACTATACTTTCTAATTCCCCAAAAAGATGGCACTCTCAGGCCAATATTGGACCTCAGGCCCCTCAATCTTTACATCCTGTCAGAACATTTTCACATGGTAACTTTACAGGATATCATCCCACTGCTACAAAAACAAGATTTTATGACAGCCTTAGACCTCAAGGGTGCGTATTTTCACATACCCATCCATCCTGCCCACAGAAAATACCTCAGGTTTGTCATTCCGGGAAAACACCACCAATTCAAAGTGTTACCCTTTGGAATAACAACAGTGCTAAGGGTATTCACAAAGTGCTTGTCAGTAGTGGCAGCTTACCTAAGAAGACAACATATACATGTCTTTTCATATCTAGACGATTTACTAATATAATCAAGCAGTCGTACACAATGCCAAAATCATAGACGTTATGTAATACAAGCTTTACACACACTAGGTTTCTCAATAAACTACCAAAAATCACACCTCCAACCAGCACAAATACAACCGTATTTAGGTGCCATACTAAATACTCAACAAGCTCTAGCATATCCAAACACACAAAGGATACAAGCTTTACAAATTCTAATTCCACAAATAAAACCAAATCAACAATACACTGTTAGATTTGTCATGAAAATTCTAGGAATTATGGCATCCTGCATTGCAATTGTTCCACACGCAAGATTAAAAATGCGGCCCTTACAACAGTGCCTTGCACAACAATGGTCACAGGCACACGGTCAACTCCAAGATCTAGTGTCGATGGACCGCCAAACATATATGTCCCTTCAGTGGTGGAATTCTACCAATCTAATCAAAGGGCGGTCATTTCAGGACCTTGTGCCTCAGACCATAACTACAACAGATGCATCAATGATTGGTTGGGGAGCTCACCTAAACAATCACAACAATCAAGGACAATGGGATGTCAAGCAGAAACAGCTACACATAAACCACTTGGAGTTATTAGCTGCCTTTCTAGCACTCAAAGCTTTTCAACCTCTTCTCACACAGAAGAATGTTCTTATCAAAACAGACAACATGACAACCAAGTATTATCTCAAAAAACAGGGAGGGACACATTCATCCCAACTGTCCCTTCTAGCCCACAAAATTTGGAAATGGGCAATCCTCAACCAAATTCATCTATTGGCACAGTACATCCCAGGGATATACAATCAATTGGCAGATATCCTCAGCAGAAATCACCAACAAACTCAGGAATGGGAGATTCATCCTCAAGTACTTCAAAAATACTTTCAAAAGTGGGGAACAACAAACATACACCTGTTCGCAACAAGCGAAAACACAAAATGCCAAAACTTCGCATCCAGACACCCACATTCCCTATCCAAGGGCAATAATCTATGGATCAATTGGTCAGGGATATTTACATACGCTTTTCGCCCCTCCCACTTCTTCTGTTTCTAGTCAACAGGTTGCATCAAACTTCACTCAACATGATACTCATAGCACCAACATGGGCACGTCAGCCATGGTACACAACATTACTAGATCTATCGGTAGTACCACACTCCAAACTCCCATGCAGACCAGATCTGTTGACACAAAACAGAGGTCAAATCAGACATCCAAATCCCAAGACTCTCAATCTAGCAATTTGGCTCCTGAGGTCATAGAGTTTGGATATTTACAACTCCCATCAGAATGAATGGAAGTTATTAAACAAGCAAGAAACCCCACTACTAGACAGTGCTATGCAAACACATGGAAAATACTTGTATATCACTGTCAATCTAAAAATATAGACCCTCCTACAGCATCAATACAAGATATTGTATGTTATTTACTTCATTTGCAAAAATCAGATTTAGCATTTTTTTAAATAAAAATACATCCTACTGCAATTCCTGCATACTTAGAAAATATACAACATAGCTCTTTATTTAGAGTTCCTGTCATTAAAGCTTTAATGGAAGGCTTAAAATGCATCATTCCACCCAGAACACCCCCAGTTCCATCTTGGAATCTAAACATAGTGCTTACAAGACTTATGGGACCACCATTTGAGCCTATGCACTTGTGTCAAATTCAATTTCTAACTTGGAAATTTGCCTTCCTAGTGGCAATTACTTCTTTAAGAAGAGTTAGTGAAATCCAAGCCTTTACTCTTGAGGAACCTTTCTTCCAAGTACACAAATACAAAGAACAAATCCAAAGTTTCTACCAAAAGTTGTATCACCATTTCATATTAATCAAACAGTAAAACTGCCAGTCTTCTTTCCACAGCCAGATTCTGTGGCAGAAAGAGCTCTACATACATTAGACTTCAAAAGAGCTTTAATGTACGATATAGACAGAACTAAACCATTTAGAAAGACTATTTGTAGCTTTCCAAAAACCACATACAGGCAATCCTATATCAAAACAAGGTTTAGCATGATGGATTGTAAGGTGCATCCAAACATACTATATTAAAGCAAAAAGACAGCTTTTAGTTACTCCCACAGCACATTCTACACGAAAGAAAGGTGCAACAATGGCTTTTCTTGGGGAATATACCAATGGCTGAAATATGTAAAGCAGCTACATGGTCAACATTACATACATTCACTAAACACTATTGTTTAGACTTATTATCACAACAAGCCACAGTAGGTCAAGCTGTTCTAAGAACAATATTTCAAACAACTTGAACTCCTACAGGCTAACCACCGCTAATTTATGGGAGGACAAACTGCTTTGTAGTCTATGCAGAGCATGTGTATCTGCAGCTACACATGCCGTTGAACGGAAAATGTCACTTACCCAGTGTACATCTGTTGGTGGCATGTTCTGCTGCAGATTCACATGCACCCTCCCTCCTCCCCGGAAGCCCGTAGTTGTTTAAGTTAACACATTTGTATATACATTTACATTTGCATGGACAGCTCTTACTTTATACCTATATACTCTATCACTCCTTCCTTTACCCTCTGCGGGAAAACAATCTAACAAGTCGATGCCCATGTGCAATGGAACCGAAGAGGAGGAGTCACTCGATCCTGTGACTCTAAAAAGACGTCTTTGAAGAAAAACAACTTGTATCACTCCGAGCCCAACACTAGATGGTGGACTAATGCACAGCATGTGAATCTGCAGCAGAACATGCCACGAACAGATGTACACTGGGTAAGTGTCATTTTCCATATATATATAAATAAGTACACCTACTTCACAAAAGACCATCATGTGGGTGATCAGCTCTTTGTAGAATTCTTTTGAACAAAGAAACTGAAAGCGGGAGCAAAGAACCAGAAGGCTGTGCTGAAAATAACACTATCACAAAGGCTAGTCCCCTGCATCAAAAAGTGCTGTGCACTGGTCTAGCAGCCCATTGAAGGCCCCTAGTCTCACTCTACCAGACCCAATGCTGCCAAGCTGTGAAATCTGCATAGGTTTGCATGTTCAAGAGACACTAGTTCCTTGACAGACAGACTTCTCGGAAGGGCCATTTTGCCCTCATGTTCTTGTAGGACTTTCTTGTCTGAGTCCACTCCTCTGACCTCCCCCTTTGAGGTGGTATTGCTATGATATCTGTTCTCAAGGGGAGACAGTATCTCTCAAAAGAACAAGTTGCCTATTTTGAGGACACTGTCCATAGTGTTTGGCTAAAAATACACATGCTTTGCCTCTCGTAAGCAGCAGCCAAGAGGAGGTTCCAAGTCAACTATTCATCCTCAAAGGCAGGGGTACCGACAGCAGCATTCTTTTTAGGACACACTGGGGCCTAGCTTCTTCATTAGAGGTGGATTTCATGGTATCAGGAGAGGCAAAACTATACATGCCCATGACAAACAGTGATTCACCCATCATTACCCAGATCACCCCACACCAGTTGGGGGAAGACTAACATTATTCCTTCCGCAGTGAGAGGAAATAACATCTTACAAATACTTTCTGTGGTTCATCAGGACTAATGCTTGGTGTGCCACATCTCCAAACCTCCCACCTCATTGCCATGCTATGAGTCAACTCCATATACCACTATTGCAGGAAGAAGTTTAAATTATCTTCCTAAAAGGTGCCATAGAACCAGTGCTCCTCACCAGTGGAGTGAAGATGTGTACTCCCTGTCCTTCCCCTTCCCCAAGAAAAAATAACTTTGCAGCTTATCCAAGATCTCAGGTAACTCACCCAGCACATCCTTTGGCAGCATGTCAAAATGACCATCATGCAGGACTTCATTCCTCTGTTTTGCACAGAAGATTACATGGCAACCCTCAACCTGGTGGACACATACCTCCACATCCTCATACATCAGGCACATCACAGCCACCTATGCTTCGTGGTAAGTGGACAACACTACCAATTCAAAGTTTTGCCCTTTGAGGTCACTACAGCCCCAAAAGTATTTACCAAATGTCTAGCTGTGCTAGCAACGCACTCAAGCAGACATGCCATTTACTTCTTTCCTGATTTGGATGACTGGTGATAAAGAACACAGAAGTGACCCTGTTAAACAGGATATAGCTCAGTCAATATCGAATTTGTATTGCTTCACACATCAGGTCCACAGGGAAAGCCTAACCAAACCAAGAGAGAGTGGTAGCATTTGAAAGACTGCTCCCTCTTTTTGACACATTGCATCCTCTTATGGTCAAGACAATAATGAAATGGTTGAGTATGATAACTTCTGGCATAGCAGTAGTGCTGCACGCATGATAGCATTTGTCCACTGTAATAGTGTCTGGCAAGGAAATAGTTCAAAGCAGAGCGTTAATGGGACTATATAGTGTTCATAGAGCCCAGAACCCAGTACACTGTCCTGGGGGAACATCAAAAATATGTTGCTGTGCATGCTCAATCTGATAGAAACATCTAGTTGCAGATTCCTTACCTTAGAATTTTCTCCCGGGTGTCAGATTGGATCAGGAGATTTTTTCTTCGAGCAATACCCTTGCATGTCGTTAGGTGGCGTCGGTCGACTACATGGGCGTCATTGGTGTTGTAGTCGCCAGGATGAAGTCGGGAGTAGTACATAGATGCTGCCTCAGCGCAGCAATGTCAGTTCTTTGCTTTTCGTGCCATGCGTGGATCCAGAGAGAGCTACCCTTGGCCAATTTTTGACCAACTTTGACTCTTTTGTCGAGTTTTTGGCACGTCAAGGGATGTCCCGAAGACCAGCTTCAAACCGTGCGAGGACTGTCACTGCATGATGTCAGTGACAGATCCACACCGGGTCTGTTTGTGGTGTCTGGAGTATGACCACGACCCAAAGTCATGCTCTGAGTGCCGGGCCATGCACCTTAAGGCTCAAGCTCATGGCGGCCGGTGCTCGACTACGCATAGGTCCCAGTCTCGCTCGAGAGGAAGGTCTCGAGACCAGTTGCTGAGCCACCACCACTTGTCTTCTTCAAAGTTATTTGGGTCAAGGTAAGAAGAAGAAGAAGTCGAAGAAATCCAGCGATCCTTTGACTTCACCCCATCGCTCATCTGATGCGACATGGGAGGAGCGTCGACGCTCAAGGCCTCCATCTTCGGAGGCTGCTTTTGGGTCTGCCCCGTGCCTCCCCGAGTTTCCGGGAGCCGGTGTGAGCCCTGCCCAATTGAAGGAATTGTATGAGGCCATGCGCCTCATTTTTGGGCAGTCCGACCCCGCTACGGCGCCTTTGCGCCCAAGGGGTTCAGTTGGAGGGCCTTCGGGTTCCGTGCCATCAGCTGCGGCTCTAGCCACCAAAGTCCCCTTCTGATCTGTTCTTGGATCTGCATCCACACCGGTCGTACCATCGAGGCCTTACCCGGCGCCTGTTCGATTGTCTACGCTCCCAACGTCTGTGGTGCCCACCATTGACGTTGACCCAATCCTGATCCCGACGACTCGGAGTCAGACTGTCGTTGGCCGACGCTGTCTTCTTCCTTGATGGGGCCTATTCACCCTGGGTTTGAATCTGACCCTTATTGTCATGGGTTTGAATTTGGGGAAGGATTGGAGGGGTCCCTGGACCCTCATGAATACCAGGATGACCCTAACTTGGACTGGGCACAGGAGTTGAGCGACGGCAGTGGTCTTGATACCTTTCCAGACACTGGCATGCTGTCTCCTCCTACTGTAGCTACTGCGGAGGGAGCTACTTATTACATGGTGGTCAGTAGGGCGATTGAGGTCCTCAGCCTTGAGCTGCCTACTGTTCAGGTCAGGTCTAATCGAGGTCTGTGATGTAATCTTGGCATCCTTTCATCAAAACATTATACGCCTGTCATTGGCATAAATTTGTGGCATGGTGTACCAACAAATCTGTTGATCCCTTCTCTGCTCCTCTTTCTGAGGTTCTTTTGTTCATTCTTTCTTTGGCCTAGCAGGGCTCTTTTTTGGGCACCCTTGAGGCCTATTTATCGGCTATCTCTGCCTTTCTTAGGTTGCCTGATCAGCCTTTACTCTTTAAGTTTCCTATTGTTATTAGATTCCTTAAGAGCCTCACCCATTTGTTTCCTCCCACTCCACTTATCATGCCTCAGTGGGATCTCAATCTTGTCCTTACTTACTTAACGTGTGCTCTTTTTGAGCTGATGCACAACTGTCCCTTATGGCTCCTTACTTTCAAAACTGTTTTTTTGTTGGCATCACTTCTACTCGCACAGTGAGTGAGCTTCAAGCTCTATCTTCTAAGCCCCCATTTTTGTCTGTGCACCCTGACAAAGTGGTGTTACCCACGAAGGCTTCCTTCCTTCCCAAAGTAGTTACACCTTTTCATGTAGGCCAGTCCATCACTTTGCCTACTTTTTACACACCTTTGTTGGATATGTGGGTGTGAAGAAAGGGAAGGCGGTGCAGAAATGTACCATCTCTTGATGGGTACTTCTTTGCATTAAGATGTGCTACGCTTGGGCAGAGAAGCAACCCCCTGAGGGCTTGCACGCTCATTCCACCAGAGCAACTGCTGCTTCCACTGCATTAGCACACGGAGTTCCTGTCCTGGATATCTGCCAGGCAGCTACGTGGGCATCCTTGCACACGTTTACTAACAGTCAGGTCCGAAGGGACGGATACTTTGGTCGTTCAGTCCTGCAGGATTTTCTAGAATGATCTTGGTTCGCAGCCCACATCCAAGGATGGCATTGCTTGGGTATCTATTCTAATGTAAGGAATCTGCAAATAGAAGTCTCTATCAGATGTATGTTACTTACCTTCGGTAACAATATATCTGGTAGGGACATATTCTAGTTGCAGATTCCTTACCGCCCACCCATCCTCCCCGCTTGCGAACTAATTGCTAGGGACAGGGCTTCCCCATTCAGGGCCTTAGCTGTGGCGCACCAATTTCAGTGTTCCTCGTGGCTCTGTGCTTTGGCGTAGAAAGTTGTGAAAAGAAACTGACGTACTGCGCTGAGGCAGCATCTATGTACTACTCCCAACTTCATCACAACGACTACGATGCCAGCGACACCCGCGGAATCGACCAACGCCACCTAATGACGCAAAAGGGTAGTGCTCGAAGAAAAAATCTCCGGATCCAGTCTGACGCCTGGGGGAAAATTCTAAGGTAAGGAATGTGCCACTAGATTATGGCCCTCATTACAACCCTGGTGGTCGGTGGTAAAGCGGCGGTAAGACCGCAAACAGGACGGCGGAAAAAGAAATGGAAAGCCGCCGAAGTCATCTGCCACTTCACCATTCCGACCGCCATGGTGGTGAAGACCGCTGGGCTGGAGATTGCGGTCTCCAGCCCGGCGGTCGTCACTAGACCGCCAACGGTAGCAGGACCCTGCATACCGCCATGGATCTGGGGTGGTTGGGAACCGCCACGAGATCCATCGCGGTAGGCAGTATCAGTGCCAGTGAATTCCTTCCCTGGCACTGATAGGGGTCTCCCCCACCCCCGCTAACCCCCACAAATCCTCCCCCAACACCCCCCTGCCACCCCTCAAAGGTGGCACAACTCCCTTCCCCACCCCAACCCCGAACATGCACATATACACACCTCTACACACACACCCCCGAACATGCACATATACACACCCCTACACGCACAAACCCCGAACATGCACACATACACACCCCTACACACACACACACCCCGAACATGCACATATACACACCCCTACACGCACACATTCACCCCAACAACACATACCCGCACACATACAAACAGACATGCACACCGTCTGACCCGCACACATTTCCCATACACACAACACCCCCCGCACAGATACACTCACTCACTCCCTCTACACTCTCACACGCACACCCCCATGCATGCACACAACACACAATGCCCCCCTACCCCCTTCCCTAACGGACGATCAACTTACCTTGTCCGTTGATCCTCCGGGAGGGGACGGGATCCATGGGGCCAGCTCCGCCACCAGAACACCGTCACCAGAACACCACCACACCGAATCATGGGATGTGATTCAGTGGGCGGTGTTCTGTTGACGTGGCGGTGGAGGTTGAGCAACCTCCACTTTCCCGCCGTCTGCCAGTATGGCTTCTGGCGGCTTTCCGTACGAAATATTATGGCGGGCTGCCAGCGGTCATAATACGCGGAAGACCGCCACCACTGGCGGTCTTCAGCACGGCGGTACCTCGGCGGTCTTGCAAAGAGACCGCCGAGGTCGTAATGACCACCTGTGTCTCTACCAGATAGATCGTTACCGAAGGTAAGTAACTTGTACTTCTGGACCATCAGCCGCAAGTGACCATAACCATGGATGCCTCACTCATGGGATGGGGAACACATCTCAACCAGATGACTGCTCAGGGTACCTGAATACAACAACAGAGTTATCACACAGTTATCTGAAGGATACTTGTAAACACTGATTGTTCACCTTTAGAATATTCCCCAGGCATCAGGCTCATTCCAGAAACCTTTTCAGTCAGGTGAGGCCATGTGGCACTACATTTCACTGTACCATCCTACAAATGACAATTTCTTTCTTTCTGCTCCTTCCAATGTGGATTTAGAACACTTCTCTCAATTTCATTGGTCACCCAATGACTTTTAAAACAAGAAAATACAATGTACAAGGGAACAATGTCCTCTCCTAAAACTACCCATTTTAAACCATGCCAAGACTGTCAGAGACCGATGTCTGTCACGGACCCGCACAAGGTGTCTCTAGTATTTGGGCACAGAGCATGGCTTGAAGTCATATGCACCTGAAGGCGATCCAGGTTGATGTCGCACCATAAAATTGCAAAGCAAGCTGTAGACTGCCCAACACAAGAAGAATTCACAGGCCTCCTGTAAGTCCTGCTCTAAGTCGAGGGTGGGAACCCACTTCCCCTCCTGAGGATGCTCCTTTAACAGGTCAGATTGGCAGTCCAAGTATTTTGGTGAGTCAAAGTCAAAATCGTAGTTCAAACAAGAAAAAAAAGGCATAGTGGGACTCAACCCCATCCTACCACTTTCTGTCCAAAGTGAATGGGCAAGGGCGTCATGATGTCAGTCGGCCTTCTTATGAATCTCCAGTTACAAAGCTGATTCCTCAGTTGGTCCTTGGGCGGCCCGAACTCCCCAGGCCATTGGCAACATCTCAACAGATCAAAGTTTTCAGGGATGTCATGTTGCAGATATATGGCACTTGAGTGTCTCCCTCTGGCGTGCCTTTGGGCTTCAAGGATCTGAAAGGGCTGTCAGTTGTAGCTTTGGACCCTTTATGAGCTCCATACTGCCTCTGGGACTAACTTCAAATCCAGCTCCATTATATGCATCTGTCCTTTCCTCATCTCCACCAGTACCAACATTGCCAGTGCCCTTGGAGGATCTGGTGCTGGTTCTGTCTGACCTCACCACGATCTCAACCAATGTTGCACCATGAAATTACTAAAGTGCAACTGGTCACAATACAGCCTGATCCCAATCCCATGCCTGAACTACAGTAGAGGCGCAGTCAGTCTCCATTATCTTTTCGGATCAGATTCAGATCAAACCTTACCACCTCCCTGATGGTGGAGACGGAGATGAGTTAGTCCCCGCATTATGCTGAGGATTATTTTTACATGGAATTAGAAGAGGCTAGAAAGCTTGATACTTCCCCTGATACAGGGGTGATCTCTGCATTTGGACCTAGAACAGAAGACAGTGCATTGGTAATTCGATGTGCAGCTGAGGTCTTTGACATACAAATAACTTCTATTGAGGTTTAGACAAATGTCCCTATGGAAATCAGCAGCCTAGACCAGCCCCATCCTAGCCCTTGGTCCCGTGTCAGCTCACTGACACTTTAATGAACACTTGGTCAAAGCCTTGTTCTTGCCAACCCATGAGTAGGTAGGTGCCCAAACTTTACGCATCAGCACCTGGCGACCCTGATTTCCTCACTAAACACCCACTCCCGAAAGTCAGGTGGTACAGGCTTCAACCGGCAAGGTGAACCCCAGCTCTTTTTTTTTTTTTAAACACTTTATAACTTTTTATTAACATCACGGGAGAAATAGCCAAATGCACATATTTGACAATCACCTTGGAGGCTGCACAGTGTAGTAAAACCCATGCAAGTAGGCAAGTGAACAGTCAAAATCATCTTACAAGTACATTTATTCTGGGCTCAAGTCCATTATACTTATTTAGCATGAGGTGCTCTAGACTCAGAGGGTGTCATCTCACAAAGTTGCAACCTCCTCCACAGCATGTCTGACGTTGTAGCACCCACCTAACTTGATTTTGCAAGATGACTACACTTTTTCCATAGCATTGACATTCCAGGACAGACTCCAGGAGGAGTAATGAGTTATTTACAAACTCGAGCAAGTGCAAGCCTAGCTGCCACCATGAGTTGTGATATTAGTTTAGCAATATGGGTTGGTAGGTGTTATATTCGGTTGTGCCTTGGGTCCCCCAACAACACTGAGGGTCTGTAAGAGCAGTACATTGCCTGTTATGTTTTTTATGTGTGGCAATGTATTAGGCCAGTGCTCCAGTACATAGTTATAGGTCTACCACATGTGAAAAAGGATCCCCTCCTTTTGCAGTTTTTCCAGCAGAGCTCCAAACATTTTATGCAATCTTGTGGGGGACAAGTACCCTCAAGTTAGCAGTTTATATTCATTCTCCCTGTGTCATACACATATGGAAGTGTGAGTGATTCTATACCAGACTTTGGCCCATATTTCCTCTGATATCTGTCCGTAGGTCCCTCTAAACTCGAAAGCATACTGGTTTTTGCATCTGGATTGCAAATCAGATATGTGCCTTTGGAACCATGTTATTCCCTTCAACTCTATTTGTTATAAAATATTAGTTCAGTTGATGTCTTATCCCTGCTGGCTAGTTCCAGTACCTCGTGAGAGCCCGCCCAAATTCACCCTCACCTCATCATTCTCCTTGAACTATTGGTCAAGGACTTCCTGTATCCTGTCTTGCAAGACAGAATCTCTCAGAGCCACATCATTAATCATCCAGTGAATATGGTGGGAGGTATCTGATCTAAAATTAGCCACACCTCTGCATGGTCAGAAAGGCACTTGGCGCTGGTCTCCATAGAAGGATCGGTGGTAGCAGATCCCTTGACAGGAAGAAGAAAAATCAATTCATGTGTAGGATCTGGGAACATTAGAATAAAATGTATAGTTCCTGTCCGCGTTGTGATGGTGCTGCCATGCGTATGTCAAGTTTAAATCATCCTTCCGTTTCAGCACGGTTGGTGGGGTGTTTGGGTTGGTGTAACAAGGTTGGAATTTGTCTACCACGGGCTGGAGGATTACATTTATATCTCCCCCTACAAAGAGATTTCAATGTAGGCCACCCTAGGAAAAATAAACATAAAATCTACATTTCCCTTCAGTCGAGGCGTGTAGGGAGGACAGAGTGGCAGACATACCATAAACACTCCTATAATTCTGACATACCGATGTCCCTTCAGTCTGAGCAACTAGAGATCAACTTGAAATTTAAACTACGCCTCAAGACTATGTCCCGCCCACCCCCTTGTTGTTGTAGAGTGAGAAGCATGGAAATGGGAGGGGAACCAATGAAATCGTAATTGTGAGGTATCTTTTGACAGCAAACGTGTCTCCTATTGGAATGCTAAATCCAGCTAATTACATGTAAGCCATTGGTGAAGCGCTTTCCTCTTAACTGGAGAGATTAGCCCCTGGACATTTAGGGCAACCATCAACATGGTAGGCATCCAAGATGATGCAGATAACAATGTGTTTCAATATGATGGGTGGAAGTGCAGACACAACCTCAGCTTCCCCCTTGTTTTACAGATGCTATCATGGTCCACAAGCTGCCATAAAACGGTGTGCCCCCATATGAAATATCACTCTGTATGTGAAAAGGCAGTAGTAGTAAAAAACGAGCAACTGAAAACAAACCTCACAAACGTGAAAGTAACAATTGCATCATAGAAACATCTGAAGACCAAAAACATGCTGCATATTGTACTCAGCAACAACTAGGACAACCAAACCAGTCCCAGGTTTCTCTGAGGGGCTGGCTCTGGTCTTTTAAAACCCGTCCCCATCGGTACAAGTGAATCCAATACAAGGAATCACAGCAAGTAATTACTGCAACTTCTGGTAAACAAACATTTGGAGCCTTGGTGGTGGGCAAGTGAATAGGAACCAATCCAGTCCTCCTTCAATAAGTAACAACAAAGAATGGACTGTTTTCCTTTATGATACTAATGAGCTTCAAGAAAAAGTGTTGTGAGACCATAGTATACAGCACAGGGCCAGGGTGCACCACTAATTGTCAGAGGAGGATGCCAGATGCTCCTCCTTGTCCTGCAGGTGTCTTGGTCTCTTGCCCTCCTTGCAGGCTCTGTTTGTTTTCAGAGTGTGCAAGCCTCCGCAGTTGTCCAGGCGTTGAGGATGCATTGTCCAGCGGTAAGGCCTCCTTGATGGTCAGGACCAAAAGCTCTCTCAAAAACCCCCTGCACTATAGGTTGCAAGACTTTGATAGTAAAGTGGAGATGGAATAGGAAGCCCTATCAATACTGAATATTTTCAGGCCATAGAAGGACAGAAGCCTCCTTGAATTATCTTCTTTGTGCCAACAATGATGTGAAAACAAACTGAAACAGGGTGAGCAGAGCACTTCTGAACTCTATGGGTTTCTGTCAGCATAGTGCCATCAGGATTTGTTCTTTGCCTTTAAAATAGTGAACTCTTGGTAAAACATCTGGTACTAGATTCTGCTTTTGTTGGTATACAGAGAACACCCTGCGCGTCCGATCGAGGTGGCTATCATCCTTGGCAGGATCAGGCAGAAGTTGCTGGAAAAGCGCCTTTATGTAACTTTCAATGTCTTCGTTGGAGGCTTCTGTTGGGATTCCTCGAATACAGGCATTGTTCTGTCTGAAACAATTTTCAATGTTGTCTATTTTTCCTGGTAGATCATTAAACTTTGTTTCCAAGGCAATCACCCTACAAGCTATGTCATCCTACTCGTGAGCATGTACCGCAACATTGTTCTCAAGTTGATATTATCTAGTTCCAGCACGTTGGATGTTATTATCTAGTTGTGTTCCTTTTTATTTATATCCTGGCGCCATGATGAAATTCCTATATGAAACCTGTTGAAGATTTGTCTAGCTTCTCTGACGATGGACCAGAGGAGAGGTCTCCATTCTCACCCTGGACTCGTTGTTTCTTCACTATCTGGGAATGGGGCAAATCTTTAATGGGTGACAATTTTGTTTCCTTAACTTTAGAAGACAACATATTTAATGGGGCAAGAGGTGTCACCTTGCAACAATGACCTCAGCGATTGCAGAAAGAGGAGAGTGTATATCATCCACATTCAAATGCCTTTAGAACAAAGACAGTCTCCTACTAGAGAGTCCAAAAGTTCAGGCTGGAGGCTTACCATTGCAGTGGAAGTCCGGTTTTGGGTGTGGTCTGCTATATTGCATGATGTTTAATATTATGTCATAGCTGGGGTTGGTTTTCTCTAAGCAGCCATATGAGAGTGCTGGGAGGGTATGTTATCACCTCGAGGCTCACCAAGTATCCTACACTGCCGTGGATGCCTCAATAAGAAGACATGAGCAGGTCTTCTGGTACATGGAGGGCGCAGCGCTGCCGCATACCATGTGAGTTCTGCATGCCTCAGAATCCAACATTGCCAGAACCAGAAGTGGATAGTCTGCAGCTTCTACTGTAGTCTAGTATACTGCCCTGTGCAGACTGCTCTGCGCTACCTCCACGACTACTACCTGGGTGGCACTGGAACCATTATCTGGAGTGAGAAGCAGTAGCTGAGGCAAGGGCGGGCATCATGGAATCCTGCCTGCCCTGCCTCCATTTCTATGTGTGAGGCTGCCAGTAAAAGGTCAGGTGGCCCGTTGGTCCCGCCACCAGCCTCCTCTCTTTCTAGCAGGGTGCCCTGCTTCGTTCACTAGCCTCTCCTCAGTGGCTGCTGGATCTGACCAGTGCCACAGAGGACAGAATGTTGAGCAAAAGAACAATGATTGGGATGCTACTATGAGCAATTGCCAGTGGTTACACAAATTGCAAGTATTATTTCCATCACAGTTTGCATGTTTTATTCCTCATGTCTTTTCGGTGAAAAATCCAATTCTGTTTTGAAATCTTGAAAGAAGAGTATGGCCACAGCGCTTTCCTTGGGTCTTTTTACCCCTGCCAAACAGTTTCCTCACCAGTTTTGGAAATTCAGAGGCCGTTCCAGGAAACTTTCACTGGAGCACTGTCAGTCTCACCAGCCTCAGCTGCAATCACTGTAGTACTTTCGAGGTTGGGGATGTGAATCAGGGAGGAAATGTGCAGGCCACAAGGGGCAGCAGTCTTCCCAGACACCTTGCCTTGCAGCAACAGCCTCTAGACCACTTCAGCTTGACATTAGTGGCGCACAACCAATATATGGGAGGCAGGATTCGGCACGTTCTCCCTGGGTGGCGATCCATCACCTCTGAGAGATGGATCCTCCAAATCGTTTAGCATAACTGTTGCGAGGGCCTTGAAACCTCGCTGGATACAGGATGTGAGGCGATTTGTGCGTTTAACCTGGCACGCAGCAAATAATGCACATGCACACAGTGTTCGGATGATTGGGGGGCTCAAAAAGCCCAGCACAGCTTTTTCCCCGTTTATTTTTAGCCTTGGGCGGGGCTACGCCCGAGGTGCACACAACAGGTAACAAAGTAAAAGAAAGCCTGGGTGGCTCTCTACATCTCTTCCTTGTTTTTAGTCACTAAATACCAGGGACAGGGCCCAGAGGAGCGAAGAAAACAAAAAGGAGAAAACAAAAGTGAAAGAAGGAGGGTGAAAGATAGAGAGAGAAAGAGAGAGTGATTGATTGATTATACCCACAAAACAGCAGTCATAACTGGAGTCCTTACTCACACATGGCACACATTGGGCCTGATTCCGACTTTGGCAGAGGGGATGACTCAGTCCCAAATGTGACGGATATGTGAGGGCTCTCCATACGACGGCATCCTCCATTTATTTATAGCCTCGGGAGGGCTATGCCCGAGGTGCAAACAGGCAGCAATATATAAGAGAGCCTAGGTGGCTCTCTACAATAAGTATGCCCTTTCTTCCCCCACCATCAGAGCGCATCTGAAGGGAGCACCTTTTCATTTTGTTGCACGATGTGCAGGTTTTACTCTGCAGAGGAGCTATGATGGGGGGTTCAGACTTGGAAATGGGTGAGAGTTGCTATAGTTGCAATTTCCTCCTGTTGATGAAGGAATGAGGGCCTTTGGCCCATCTTACATCTTCGTCCCTCTGTGTGTCATCCTGTGGAAGGGCAAAGTCAAAATGGTCTTGTTGGCCCAGATTCTGTCTGCCCTGGACCAATGCAACTGGATAGTGTCCTTGGAGACCTGCAGGATGAGCATTCTCATACACCTGTCCTGCATTTCTACAGATGTTATCTATGATCCAGGGTAGACCAGGAGCATTTTCATTTTGCTGTGCTCAATTTCAACCTTATTAGTGACCTTCTGGTGTTCACAGAAAATGATAGCGATAGTCGCCGCTCATCTTCTGAGGTTGAGAAGACCAGTGTTTACCCTACAGTGACAACTGGCTGCTGAAGGTGGGCTTGCCACAGTCAGTCCTAGATCACCTCCAGACAACCGGGAGGCTCCAGACATGGCTGAAATTCTCATTGTGGTTCTCTACCAACTAACCCAAGTTGCACCTGACTTCTTCACAGAGGCTTTTTCTTTAATTGGAGCTGTCCTAAATTTTGTGCAGCTCAGGGCCTTCCCTCTGTTGCAATGAGCCCAGGATATACAGCTTATGATCTGTTGTTTAAGCCTCAGTCCTGGATCTTCATGGGAGCAGCTCTGAGGCCTCATGGCCTTATAGCCTCTTGCCTCCTCGTTGTTGTGTACACCAGGTGGCACAGGCAGGCACTGCAATGGAATCTGAAGTTTCGGTGGGTCCAGCACCAATAAAAGCTTTCAGATGCTATTGGGATTTCAGGGAAAACTGCACATATTTGCATTGGGGCTGCTCAATCTCTACTGGACCAACAACATAACCCTCTTCCATGCCCACCTAGAGTTGATGGTCGTGACAGATGAATCACGGCTTTGTTGAATGCCATTCTTCTGGTGTTGAAGAGATTCCTGCCGTCCATCAAAGGAGTGCTGGTGCAGGTTCTTAAGGACAACACCACAGTCGTGGTACTGCAACAAGCAGGTTGCCCCTTTAAAGTTGGCTGGAGCTTCAGGACATTTCCCTCATGGTGAACCCCTGGCAGGATCTTTGAATGGAAGGGCAGGTAAGCTCAGTTGGTTGCTTGTGGTGGGTCACAAATGATGCTGACATCCTGAGGTGGAACAGGGCATCGTTCGCAAGGAGGAGAACCCTGGCTAGATCCTTTTGCCACCGTTCAGAAAGCACAGTGTCAACGGTTTTGTTCATTGAAATTTCAATTAAAACACTTGTTTGGCTGAAATGGAACATGGGTCTCCTGGACGCCTGTGCCTGCCCATCCCTTTTTCTCCTGCCCTGAGTTTTGAATAGATCAACACTGACAAGGCCCAAGTCATATTAACGGCTCCCAGTTAGGCCAAGAGAGGGTGGTACCCAGGAATTCTGGGAGTCAGCATCTGCACCCTGATCAGGCTCCCAATTCAGGAGGATCTCCTGTGCAGCCCGGTGGCAGAGTATTTTACCCAAACCTACACTTCCATCCTTGAAGACTGAGTTGTGGCATTTAAGAGCATTTGATCTGCCACCTGAAGCACTGGATGTCATCTTTCCCACCAGCCGCAAATCCATGAAGTTCATTCATGCCAGGCACTGGGACACATTTTTGGACTGGTGTGGAGCCCGCATGGCAGATGCCTTATAAACTAAACTGTTGGATGCTCTTATGTTTGTTTTGTCTTTGGTCCGGTCCAGCTGTCGTCTGATATTTGTCTGTGGCAGAGGAGGCCCCTTTGGAGTAAATTAAGTTCCTGCACACAACCTAAATTCTTGTCCTGCCAGAAGAACAAAAACACCTCCCTGCACCCAGGCCTTTGCCTCTGCTCTGCAAGCAGTTTTCACAACTCATTCACTAGCTGGGTGACAGTTGAAAGGCCCATTTAAATTAGCCTTTAGGAGTTTCAGCAGGGAAAAGAAAACTTTCTAAAAGTTACTTTTTTTCTTTATTATTTTTAATAAAAATCTGACCTGACCTCTAAATACAGCTTCAGATAAATATTAAAAAGAGTTGTTGAATCATATTTATATGTGGCCCCTACCCTGAGATAGCAGAATTAATATTAAATATTGTTTCCCAGTATTTCTCTGTAGGCCTGTTCGCATTCCTACCCTCTCTGTGAGGATCTTAACATTACCAAGCACCCTGCCTTTCGGGCTATAAGGCATACATAGAGGGTAACTTATTACTATTTAAAAAGAGGTTTTGACATGTCAATATAGTTTATTTTGACAGGTCAAATTGCACTTTTTACACTGCTACAGTCAGGCTACAGTGATAAGCTTATAGCCATGGTTGCACTGTCACTGTAGTGGATGGCAGATTAGGTGCTGCAGACCACTAGTGACATTTAACTTACTAGCCCTATGTTCACCTTGTACCATACACCAGAGACTTATAGGCAAGTTAACTATCTATATAAATATATATATCTATATAAATAGGAAAGAAATTCCGCTGGCACTCGACAACAACCAAAGTCTTTTATATAGGCTTTCAAATAATATTAGATGGTTCACAGACAAAAGCTTGCTTTAACAGCAACACGTTTCGACCATTGCGGTCTTCTTCATTAGCAACAAACATTACAGAGGCCCCCCCTTTCCTTAAAGATAAACCCTACCAATAACAAACATAGAAAAAATACTATCCTCCATTAATTAACCGAAACCATACTACATACATCTATTAATATATAAATCTTTGACTCCCCCTTACAAATTAAACCATTATATATGAAAAACATTAGTCATAGGTAATGCCCAAAGGATAAAAGAAAGTAAATAAAATTAGCAAAAATTGATTATTTAAACTAAAATAATTAATCTGATAGAGACTTCTAGTTGCAGATTCCTTACCTTGGAATTTTCCCCCAGACATCAGACTGGATCTGGAGATTTTTCTTCGAGCACTACCCTTGCGAGTCCGTAGGTGGCATCGGTCGACTCCGCAGGCGTTGTCGTCGCCGTGGCTATTTTTGGGCCGAATTTGACCGTTTTGTCAAGTTTTTTTGGTATGACTTTGGTGCGTCGAGAATGTCCCCAAAGACTGGGTTCAAGCCTTGTGAGGACTGCCACCGACATTGTCCAATGACGGATCCTCATCGTGTTTGTCTGTGGTGCCTCGAGCGCGACCATGACCCGAAGTCGTGCTCCGAGTGTCGGGCCATGCAGCCGAAAGCTTTGAAGGAGTGGTCCCTAAAGCTAATGGGGGCCTGCCACTTGACTCCGCGTAGGTCCCGGTCTTGCTTGAGAGGAAGGTCTCAAGATCGGTTGCGGAGTCATCACGACTCGTCTTCTTCGAAGTCTTCGGGTCAAGGTAAGAAGAAGAAGAAGTCGAAGAAGTCCCATTATTCTCCGGCTTCACCCCATCGCTCGGCCGACGCGACGCAGGATGAGCGTCCACGCACTAGGCCTCCGTCCTCAGCGCCTACGTCTGGGTCGACTCCGCGCACCCTGGAGCCGGAGCTACCCCCGCTCAACTTTAAGAGTTTTACGAGGTCATGCGCCTCATCTTTGGGCAGGCCGACCCCGATACGGTGCCTTCGGGCCCAAGGGGTTTGGCTGAGGGGCCTTCGGGTTCCGCACCGATGGCTTCGGCCCCAGCCACAGAGGTTGCCTACGGATCCGCACCGACGCCAGTCGCATCATCAAGACCTTTCCCGGCGCTTGGTTGATTATCGACACTCCCGACGTCGGTAGTGCCGACTATCGATGTCGACCCAATTCTTATCCCCGACGACATGGAGTCGGAGCGGCGTCGGCCGACATCGGCTTCAGTGGGCCCTATTTGCCCGAGGTCGGATTCAGACCCATTTTCATATGGGTACGAATACGGGGAGGAATTGGAGGGGTCCCTGGACCCTTATGAATACCAGGTATTGGATATTTCTCCTGACGCTGGCATGCTGTCTCCTCTTAGCCTGGCTACTGCGGAGGGAGCTACTTATAGTATGGTGGTTAGTAGGGCGGCTGAGGTCCTTGGTCTCGAGCTACCTACTGTGGAAGTCAGGTCAGGTCTAATCTCCTGACGGAGGTGCTTTAGCCTGGGGCTTCCACTTAGGAACCCCCTTCTCCCATTCAATGAGGCCCTCACTGATGTCCTTTTGGGTACATGGTCCAAACCCTGTGGCTCCTGTGAACAGGACTATCGCTCGCTGCCATCGGCCCGCTCCGAGCGACCCAAAGTTCCTGTCCCAACATCCTACACTTGAGAGTCTTGTAATCCAGGCATCCTCTTCTTCTGGCCCGTTCCTTTCCGCACCCCCGGAAAGGGAATCCAAGAGGCTGGAACAATTTGGTAAAAAGTTATTTTCTTCCTCCAGCCTCGCACTGTGGTCTGTGAACACTGCATGTCTTTTGGGCCGTTATTCCCACTCACTGTGGGATACGGTTGCGCAAGTCCTGCCACAAATACCGGAGGAGGCCCGTGCGATTGTCTCCCAAGCAGTGAAAGATGGGAGAGTTGCGCCAAAGTTCACTATCCATTGTGGGCTGGATACGACCGACCCTCTGGGCAGATCGGTTGCAACGACAGTGGCCTTACGGTGCCTTACGTACTTCTGGCTTCTCGGGGGATGTCCGACAGTCACTCCTGGACATGCCCTTTGATGGCCCTCGTCTCTTCGGAGACAAAGCAGACTCGGCCATGGAGAGATTCAAGGATTTCCGGGCTACGGCTCAGTCCCTTGGTCTTTCCTCCGCCACACGCCCACCACAGTCCGCTTCTCGTCCCTTTCGTGGACACCGAAGGGGCGCCCTGTCATGCCCTCAACCCAGCCACCAAGCCATGCACGCTGGACAGCCTATGCGTGGCCGTGGAATCCCACGTGGTCGTGGGACAGGGAACCAGAGATCTGTCCAGTCCGCCTCTGCCCCCGCTGCAGCCTCCAAACCCTCCTAGTCTGTCCCCTCACTCCTGCCCAGTTGGTGGCAGGATCTGCCATCACCTGCCCCACTGGTAACATATCACCACAGGCTGGTGGGTTTTGCAGATCATTCGGAAGGGCTACTCCCTCCCTTTCGAATCTGCACCACAACACATGCCACCATCCTTCCATTATCTTCCGGAGGATCATTTGGTGCTTCTCCACCAGGAAGTCGCGGCTCTCTTGGCCAAGGGAGCTATAGAAAGGGTCCCTGTGCTAGAAGTAGGTTGTGGTTGTTATTCCCGCTACTTTCTGATACCAAAGAAGGACATGGGCTTACGTCCTATCCTAGATCTTCGGAAACCTGAACTACTTCCTCAAGAAGGAGAAGTTCACAATGCTCACCCAGGCTCAGGTTCTGAGACTGGATGGTAGCATTGGACTTGCAGGACGCTTATTTCCACATACCCATCCTGCCTGCCCACAGACGTTACCTACGATTCGTGGTAGGTCACGAGCACTTTCAGTTTACTGTGCTCCCTTTCGGTCTTACCAGCACCCCTCGGGTTTTCACAAAAGTGATGGCGGTGGTTGCAGCTCATCTGCGCAGGTTAGGGGTCTCAGTCTTCCCCTACCTAGAAGACTGGCTGTTGAAGGTGCCTTCGCCCCTGACAGTTGCCTCCCCCCTTCAGACTACGGTGGACCTCCTGCATCAGCTGGGGTTCTCTATAAATATGCCAAAGTCACACCTGACTCCCTCTCACATGCTCCCTTTCATTGGAGCTGTTCTGGACACAGTGCAGTTTCGTGCTTATCCTCCCGAAAAGCGAGTCCAAGACATTCAGGCTATGATTACGATCTTTCAGCCTTGGTCTTGGGTTTCGGTGAGACTGACTCTGAAGCTGCTGGGCTTCATGGCCTTCTGCATCCTGCTAGTAACACATGCCAGGTGGCATATGCGGGCTCTGCAGTGGGACCTGAAGTTCCAGTGGATGCAGCATCAGGGAAATCTCTCCGACATGGTCCAGATCTCGGAGGGGACTGCGAAAGACTTGCACTTGTGGCTTTTGAATCCTGATTGGGTCAACAGCAGATCCCTCTCCCTTCCCCAACCAGATCTCTCTATAGTGACAGATGCGTCACTTCTGGGGTGGGGCGGCCACATGGGAGAGGCGGAGATCAGAGGCCTCTGGTCTCCGGCGGAGTCGGGAGTCCACATAAATATGCTGCTGATCCAGGCTCAGGCTTGCGTTGAAAGCATTCCTTCCCTCTCTCAAAGCGAAAGTGGTGCAGGTGTTCACCGACAACACTACCGCCATGTGGTACTCCAACAAACAAGGTGTGGTAGGGTCCTGGACCCTTTATCAGGAGGCACTAGGCCTCTGGACATGGCTGGAATATCAGGGCATTACCCTGAAGGTTCAACATCTGGCGGGCTCTCTCAAACGCCAGAGCAGACGAACTAAGCTGCTGATGCACTGGCGATCACAAATGACGTCTCCATCCGGAGGTGGTTCAAGGTCTCTTTCTCAAGTGGGGAGAGCCTCGGTTAGATCTGTTCGCCTCCGCAGAGAACGCACAATGTCAGCTACTTTGCGCGTTGGAGTTTCCTAGGCGGCACTACCTCGGAGACGCTTTTCATCTCGAGTGGAGCTCTGGCCTCCTTTACGCCTTCCCGCCTATCCCTCTTCTGCCCAGAGTTCTCAAGAAAATCAAGAACGACCGGGCCCAAGTTATCTTGGTGGCTCCAGACTGGGCTCGAAGAGTGTGGTATCCAGAGTTATTGAGCATGTTCATCGATCCTCCACTCAGACTGCCTCTTCGGGCAGATCGTCTGTCGCAGCAGCAGGTGATGGTTCTCCACCCAAACCTGTCCTACCTCTGCCTTCATGCGTGGAGATTGAGCGGCAACAGTTGACGGCATTTGCCCTTCCACCCGAAGTCTGTAATGTTATCTTGGCAGCCAGGCGTCCATCGACTAACACTGTATAAACCTGTCGTTGGAATAAATTTGTGGCATGGTGTACCAACAAATCTGTTGACCCCCTTTCTGCCCCTTTTTCAGAGGTTCTTCTGTTCATTCTTTCTTTAGCCCAGCAGGGCTCTGCATTGGGCACCCTTAAAGGGCATTTGTCTGCCATTTCTACCTTTCTTAGGCTTCCGGATCAGCCCTCACCCTTTAAATCTCCCATTGTGAGTAGGTTCTTAAAAGGGCTCACCCACTTATGTCCTCCCACTCCCTTCATCATGCCTCAGTGGGATCTTAATCATGTACTTACTTACTTGATGTGTACTCCCTTTTCGCCAATGCATAATTGTCCCTTGCGGCTCCTTACATTCAAAACGGTCTTTCTCATCGCTATCACCTCTGCTCGCAGGGTGAGTGAGCTTCAGGTCCTTTCTTCAAAGCCTCCATACTTGTCTGTACACCCTGGCAAAGTGGTGTTATGCACTAGAGCGTCCTTCCATCCTAAGGTGGTTACACCATTTCATGTAGGCCAGTCCATCACTTTGCCTACCTTCTACGCACCCCCACATCCTTCCCATGAAGAGGAGATACTCTACCGTCTGGACTCAAAAAGAGCGTTGGTGTTCTACCTCAATTGTACTAAAGATTTCCGGGTGGACGATCAACTCTTTGTTGGCTATGTGGGTGCGAAGAAAGAGAAGGCGGTGCAAAAGTGTCCCATCTGTAGATGGGTGTTTCTTTGCATCAAAATGTGCTACGCTTTGGCTAAATAGCAACGTCCTGAAGGCTTGCGGGCTCATTCTACCAGAGCAAATGCTGCATCCACTGCGTTAGCACGCAGAGTTCCTGTCCTGGATATCTTTCAGGCAGCTACGTGGACATCCCTGCACACGTTTGCTAAGCATCACTGCCTGAATAGTCAGGTCTGTCGAGATGGCTACTTTGGTCGTTGGTTCCTGCAGGACTTTCTAGTGTGATCTTGGTTCGCAGCCCACCACCGAGAATGGCATTGCTTGGGTATCTATTCTAAGGTAAGGAATCTGCAACTAAAAGTCTGTATCAGATGTACAAGCTACTTACCTTCGGTAATGAAATATCTGGTAGAGACATATTCTAGTTGCAGATTCGTTACCGCCCACCCATCCTCCCCGCTTGCAAACTGATTTCTAGGGACAGGGATTCCCTCTTTCAGGTCCTTAGCTCTGGCGCACCAATTTCAGTGTTCTTAGCGGCTCTGCGCTCTGGCGTGGAAAGTCGTTAAAAGAAACTGACGTCACTGCGCGAGGGCGGCGTCTATGTACTACTCCCGACGTCATCACAGCAACCACGTCGACCGACGCCACCTACCGACGCGCAAGGGTATTGCTCGAAGAAAAATCTCCGGATACAGTCTGACGCATGGGGGAAAATTCTAAGGTAAGGAATCTGCAACTAGAATATGTCTCTACCAGATATTTTGTTACCAAAGGTAAGTAACTTGTACTTTTTGTTTTTAGTTTTCCAAACCATCCCTTCCTGTATAGCGGGGATCGGAACTATTAATGACTTCATTACATAATAATCAATTTTACAGATTTCTATATTTTTTCAAATTCTCATTTTACATTTGTCACTCTTGACTGTATTCCAAATCCATTTTTTTAAAGACTTGCATTACAAACAAATTACTTTATACTGCCCAGTGGCCCTTCAAAATCCAAAAATCAAGAAATCAACAATCCAAAAATCCTGAGGGGGGCCCTCAAACAAATAACCAAATAAAGCAAGCTGTTAGACTCCTTTCAGATATCTCCAAAACATCCCCTCCCATAGGAGTACCAACCATTATCAGAAATCAATCCATCATGCGTGGTATTATTGGTTCAATGCCATAATTATCCAAAATGTACAAGAAGAACGTTTATTTTCCTAGTTGCATTTTTTGGGAACATTTAAATTGAAAGCAAAGACTCCTCAATCTTGCTCTCAAGCTTCTGTAAATATTTGCATCTAATCAGAGAACATTCTGGAAGAATTATACGTAGCTTCATACTATTAAACTTTGCAAATGTGTGTACAGATGTTTGTACTTGGAGCACTGTCAGCAGAGCAGTCTGAGCTTTCAGCATTTCCTTACAGTGCTCACTCTAATAATAAAGGCTTTTCATTAATGAATCATTAATACAAGTTTGAACAGCATAAACACATGTAAACAAATAGATTACCTTAACTACAGACAATGCCCTTCACTGATTCATAATGTGGAAGGGTAAATTGTCAGCCAAAGGGTTTGTGCTGCAGGGGGTTGGTTTACTTGTTCCAACGACAAAATAAAGATGAAAACTTGTTGCCTTTGACCCCAAACAATATGTCCTGGGAGTCGGGCTATAGGAATTCCACACCCTTGAGAGTGGGCCTTATCTACACTTGATGTCAGGATAGCGTTAATGTACTATATTAACAGAAAAGTCCATATACTAAACCAAACAATTCTTTGTTACTTTCATAAAACCTCACTAAGGAAACACTGTTTCCAAAGGAGGTGGTGCTAGATAAACTTTTAGATTGCTCCACATGTTATGCCAAGGCTCAGCGTATTTCTTAGGGAATATGTCCATTGCAGACATATGTACAGCTACCACATGGTCAACACCACACACGTTCACCAAACATTATTGTGTGGGGATTCAGAGCCATCAGGAGTCCTTGTGTGGGAGCCAAACCCCTATATGTCAGCAAGCCTCAAACTTTCAGTCACCCCAAAAGTTTCCTCCAGCAGCTTGGCTTATGTCCCCTTGATCTACTGATAAGAGTCACCACCCTTCTCAGAAGCAGGCCTACCAATTTAGCAGAGTAAATCAAATAAGAACCAGGAACCCTCAAAAGCTAAGTTCTAGATTGATAAAAAGTTAAGAGTTTTATTACAAGAGTCTCAGATAAAGCAGTACAGAGAAAAGCAGAAAGTGCCAGGAAGGCTTAGATACAGAATACATTGCCTGAAATCAGAATTAAATCAAGTTCCAATAAGCAGCAAAAATCATAATTGGAATAGACAGCAGGAATTGGGAAATCTCTTTCTAAATGGACAGAGCCAAGTGAGGAAAGCGGACAAAAGTCTCTCTAAGGTTTAACTGTCAGAATCACAAAGGAAACCAACAACATCTCTAGTAGAAAAGGGAAAGTCTCATCCCTTACCCCCAAAACCAGGAGTTTTTATACACAACTTACGCATAAGCAATGCGCAAAACTTCAAATTCAGGATGGCGTGACTAGCGATAATAATGTACCAGCCACCCAAGTGGTGAGAAACCTCTATGCACAGCGTAAAACGACTAGTTATATACAAGTTGAACACAGTATCTCTCAGTAAACACGTTATTTATTGATGATATCAGTTGCATCACTTTAACAATGTTCACGTTTTAGAAAGTGGTTCACAAAACATCTGTTGTGATGTACAGAGTCTGTAGTTCCACTGATCAGCTCAGTTATATAAAGTACAAGTAGCCCAATGCATTACGGGACTGTGTCCTTTCTTCAGGGGTTCAGCTGCGTATTTCGCAAAATATAAAGAACACTCAACATAACAGGAGGCCAAGGAGGGAAAACAAACAAAAGATGCATGAGCGCACATCAAACAAATCAAAGAATTCAAAGCAAAAACAGTGTTCATGAGTATTTCAACAAGCCAGTTAATGTATATACTCCACGACACAACGACCATCGTATTACATCGAGGAACCCACTTGATAAGAATATGTGAAACCTCAGTAAACTCCCGAAGCCAAACACCTCGCTGAAGCATGCTCAGTGCAGCACCCTAAATGATCACCACACAAGTTGCAGGTTGTGAGAGCTTAACAGATAAATGTGTGACTTAACATTCGGCATCAAAAAATACCAAACCCTTAATGCTCACTAATAGTGTATAGAATACACAACTAGCGATAACACGCATTGGACAAATCAGAATCAAGATCATCATTAAAATTATTATAGCGTTAATCCATTTCGAAGGTAGCGGAAATCTTCAATTAGCTTCCACAGCAACAGTTGTCTGGAAATGTAAAGCATAATATGAAACATTCTCAAGCAAAGACACGTACACTAATGTGCAAGGCAGCTTGCATCACAGGAACGTCCAGCAGAAGCGTCCTTCTGAATCAGGAACTCAATGAAAAGTTGCATTCACAATTCATGCTTTCTCTCTTAAATTAAGTAATCTGCTGAATCACAGTGGTCTGTGCTCCCTGAAAACTAAGTAGATAAGACTCTGGGGGGGCATTGATTGGGAGGAAGAATGAGCAGGATGAGCAAAACATTAGAAACTGCATCCATCTTAATAAAATTATGCCACAGCAGAAAATGTAGCATAAATAAACTACGTTAATGATCTCTCTTTTAAACCTCTCAATTAAATTATTTTAAGTGCAACATCATCATTGCATACAGTCGTCATAAAAATCATTAGAATAAACATATTATTTGTTATCCACAACTGTACATTTAAAAAATCTTTGACTCTTGGTTGGCCAAACTATTTTAAGTTCTAAAAATCTACATCTTCTGCTCACTAGATGTTGCTTTTGGGAGCTACTGTTTACAGTCTGTCCTGAACATATTATCTACAGTCTGTCGGTCTCTGTATTTCTCTTGTGCCTGCTGCCATAAACCACAGTGACCTGGAGACAGAGACAATGGCCGTCAACCTTTAAAGACCAGCCTCCAATGGCCTCTGCCCCATCTCCCCTCCCTCCCCCCGAGAAAATGTTCAATGTAATAAATGGCCAATCCTTCCATGCCCCACAGTTCATTCTTTCCTAGTATTTTCTAATAAAAGAGATTGCAAGTTGCATCGTCTTCTTATTACATTTAGATTAATAAACCAATGTATATACTTCAAATTTACATATTACTTGAGGAAGTACATATCCTCATGGAAGCATGTGACGTGGAAAATTACCAGGACACCGTTGCAATACGGCCCACATTTCGCAGAGAGTGCTTAAACGTGATTTATTTATTAAAATGCCCCATAAGCTGCTATAATGGTTATCCTCTAGTGGTACCCTCCAGTTATTGTCTGGTGACACAAAGTGAGAAGTTAATACCACTTAACTTTATCTAGTTGTTTCAAAGTAAAAGCTGTCACAGAGCCTAAGATTCATCCAGGTGTGGTTACCCCAGCAAAGACTTTGTCAAAAATAGTGAGTGCATGATGCCCTCATGCCTAAGCATGCCTAGGCATGCCGATTTGTTTCATAATGACACATGACATGAACTGACCTAGAGAACCACACCAACGCTTGACATCAGTCTTTGCTACACTATGTTGTGGTGTATGTTTCTCCTTCACTCATCCCATGCCTAAAACCTCCTGTAGGCTTTGACCTGCACTGTGGTGGTGGGTATTGTGCCGAGATGTCGTAAACTTGCTCATTCTGGGCCTCAGCCTTCCCACGACTGCAGAACCTGTTACCAAAACATTCACGCACTAGCTGCATATAACAAATGTACACCCCCTCCCATGTTAAGTATAAGGCACAGTTGCTGGGTTTAATTTAGCAGCTAACAACCTTCAGTTTTGATATCTGTGAGTTTTCTGAGAGACCATAACGTTTCTATCACCTGGGTCTTGAAATAAATGCAGTGAATCAACATATTTAATATTTTTTGTATTTCTGGGAGGATGGTGACCATTATTAAAGTACTCCTAGTGAAAAATGGTCATCTGAGCATTGCTGTTGTGCCCACTTTATGTACACATTTTTTTAATTCACCTGCGGCAAGACTTGTACTCAACCTCCCCATTGGGACCCACGTCACACCCCATCTCAACAAAACTACACTGGTTCCTGATTCAGAAGAGATGTCGAGTCAAGATGCTGACCCACGCCTACAAGGCCCTCACAACGAAGGACCAGTATACATCAACAAACGCCTGACCTTCCACCAGACACCTCTGATTAGCTTCCCTCTCCCTCGCAGACATCCCATTGATCCGTTGAGCCAACAGCGGAGGACGCCCCTTCGTGTTCCTGGGAGCCAAGTCTTGGAACAACTTCCCCCATCCCCTCAGGACCACACCATCACTCCAGCAATTCAGAAAAGAACTAAACACCTGGATGTTCGAATGATCATTCCTCCACGCAGCAGCAAACAGCTCCAGCACCTGAAGAACCTCACAGGTGATTTGCAGCGCTCTATAAATGTTTGATTGCCTGATTGATTGAACTGAATCTGAAACCTACCATTTCAACTGAGCTTCCATGCATAGCAGCTGTAACTGCCTGCTCATTATCCATGTTTGGGCTCAAGGCTGCTACATCTGAGCGATTCTTACATTACCTCCCCTGTGTAACCACTGTCTCACTCCTCTCCTGTCAGCAGTGCTTGATATATCTTTTCAGCTGGCCTTTGCTTTACATCTTTACCATTGAGGTCATCTTGTATTTCTTCCCCCCCCCCCCCCCAACATCCCCCTCCTCCCTGCACTACTACCCCAGAGCACTACAAATAATATAAAGCCAGATCCCTTTCCTCCAAGGCACAAGCCCACAGTACAGTACCCTTACTGTAAGATTCCCCACCGCCCTATTTATGAAAACAAAAAATCTCATCTATGTAAATCCAACCCTAGTCAGGTTCATGTTTTTCTGCACCTCCCCAAACTACCAAGAGTCAGGGAACAATTACTAGCCTCACAATTCTGCTAGTGTCATTTCTATTAATTCCAAACATAAAGTGGCACCAGGCAATGCAATGATTAAAAGAATAGCATTTGATCGTGTTAAACAAACAATATTTTACTGACAGTTGTAAAAATGACAATGATGGACAGCAGGTATCAAGTCTTAAACCAATGAGGTTATCAAGGCAGAAAGTAGTGATGTCACCATGTGACGTTAAACTGAATACCCGCAGTCGATGTTTTTTTTCCTAATATGGATAAGTGAGGAGTTTGTGAATGAGCTGGGAATCCAGTGTTGTTCCAGCAAATGCAAGCAGCATGCATAATCTCATGAAAATAGTTTAGACAGAAGCTATTTCTGTTAAAGACCCTCCATCAAGTTCCTGAAGTGGATCAGTGTATTATCGCGATCACAAATTGTAAGTGATGCCCAGGGGTCGCTTTCACCTTTGTTCATGCTCTTTCTTTGCTGCAGACTTCCGTAATAGTTGTCTTTTCTGAAGCATTTCACAGAGGAGTTCATGTTGCACCATGTTTAATTTGTACTGGAACCAGATCACCAAACAAGATGCAGGACATTCATTCTTAGTTACCATTCCACCCAGTGCTTGAAATGGAAAAATAGAAGTGCAGGTACTCTGTAACAGGGTACCTGCTTGTTTCTGAAAAGTGCCGGTACTCTCCAATTAAAAGTATTGCATTTTTCTTGAGAAGTGCAGGTACTCTCCCTCTCAAAATAAAAAAGTGCCGGTACTCAGTACCGGACAGTACCGGCACATTTAAAGCACTTATTCCACCTATATATACAACAGGACACATCTTAAAACAATATTATGCAATGTAGCAACAATTTCTAAAGTCCGATTTATAACGGCACTCACTGACTACCAAAAGTTAGCCAAATATAGGATCTCCTCCCTTGGGTCTCATCGAATTATGTTTTTTTCTGATTGACATTTTGTTGAGATGGCAGCAGGCCATGGTTAAAGCTTCGATGGGCTAAGTTACTCTGAACTTCAGCACACCCAACAAGTTGCTCTCCTCATGATTCGCCTACCTTTCTACAGTTCTAGATTACTTTTCTCTGCCTGGGACGTGTTACATATTTGCTTAAATGTTGTGAGAGGGTTGACATAGATTCACCACATATTTGCTTGCATTGAAAGTGTTCTGGGTTTTTAGCACTGACATGAAATTTTCATAGAGTGACAGTCTGTGAGAAAGATGCTGTATAGAGCAACTTTCTCTACAAATCTGCTCTTTCACTATATACTTCTTTTATTACAAATTAACTTCATGCTTTGTTGCTTTTTAGGAAATGAACGCTGATGCCTTTGAAAAAAAATACAACACCATAGGAGTTGACCTAATCCGCACCCACCAACTGTTCTGCCGTGAGGTTCTAAAAATACTTCCTGGTCAGATGGCCGTTGTCAGCAATGGGCGAGTAAGTATATATCATAACATCAGTCTTTCATCGAGAGTTGTAAAATGCTCTCACTATTTGAAATACAGGTAGAAGTCTTTTATCTTTTCAGGTGTAATACATATGGAGAAAGCAACTTCCTGTAACAATATTTTTTATTTTGTTGATTAAGATGATGATTGTCTTTCTGCATTCCTGTAATGGATCTTATGAGCATGCGTCCCATCCTACAATCGTTCTTATGTATTTTGTGATGTCAGCCAGCAATACATTTTGCTGCGACCCACAAAACCTGTGAATTGTGCAAATACATTTTACATGTATTTTTTTTTTCCATATTTCTTTCTTTGTGTGTTGTAATTTAGGGCCAGATGTAGCAAGCAGTTTTGCCCATTCTGTGTTCATGGGAAAATGTGTTCGTACATATGGCCCTTATTTACTTAAAGGACTGCCTTAATACAGCCTGCACCATTGGTTGTATTGTACGGAAGATCATGATTTTGTTTCCATTCTGCTTTCCGGGACTAAATGAGTGCCTGGATTCATTTTTCCACTATCAGCTAATGTGACTGTCAAAAATAAGGAAGTCTGGGTAAATCAATGCAGGTGCTTTATTAAATAGTATGATTGAATATACAATATTCACTTTTTTAAATTACATGAACTTGTTGACATTGTCTAAATAACCTCTGTTAGAAATGGGGTCCCTAGTTAGCAGTGGTTTGCACTCTATCCAAGTAGAGACCCTCGCTCTAGCCAGAGTAAGGGAGCCACCCAGCTAAGATAAACCCTGCTCACCCCCTTGGTAGCTTGGCACAAGCAGTAAGGCTTATTTCAGAGGCAATGTGTGAAGTATTTCTACACACACACACAGTAACAATAAAGTATTTGTACACAAATACATTAACACAGTGAAAACACCACACTGTCACAACGTACAATGCCATTGATGAAGTTGTTCAGACGCCACTGGCAAGGGAGTGCAGGCCAGTCACAAAGTCGCATGGACCCCCAAGTAGAGTACCTTTGAAAACGATGAAACAAAGACTTTGCACGGAGTCGGGGAGGTCAAGCACTACTTTGCATCTTCATGCTTCAACATAACTGTGTATATTACCATTAACACTATCAAAGTTGCTTAGCTAACTCAACCGTAATAATGCATTGTTTGTATCTCTGTTCTACTCTCTGAGGTGGTGTCTGCTGTTTATAATGCAGGTGCTTTATTAAACAGTTTATTGGTACTCAATATATTTGCCTCAGAAACATGATTACCTCAATTGACCTTACAGGAATTCACATATGCACCCATTGGTGGCACGAGATGTCAGCAATAACCATTTACCTTGCTGCACCATTTGGACTCTTACTCTTATAGCACAAAACTATCTTTGAAAGGTGCATGAGCAGCTAAAGTGAGACCACCTTAGAAAAGTCTGACAGAACCTCTTTTATCTGATAGTCATCTAGTTGCAGATTCCTTACCATAGAATTTCCCCCAGGTGTCAGTCTCGATCACGAGATTCTGCTCGAGCAGTAACTCTGCGTGTCATTAAGTGGTGTTGATCGGCTCTGCGTCCGTTGTAGGCATTGTCCATGCCAGATATGACATCACAGGTCTTATATAGGCGCCACCTTGGCACGCTGACTTCAGTTCTTTTCTTTCTATACCAACCAGTGCTGATAAGAAGAAAGAGCTACAGTCAAGTTTTTTGAGTTATTTAAAACCTGTTGCATCGAGGGATTTCTTCAAGGAAGGCCGGTTTCAAGCTCTGCGGGTCCTGTCATAGGGCGATGTCTGTGATGGATCTGCACCTCGTGTGCCTTTGGTGCCTGGAGCGCAATCATGACCCGAAGTTGTGCTCCGAGTGTCAGGCCATGCATCTGAAGGCTTTGAGGTCCCTGAAGCAAATGGCGGCCCGACACACGGCTTCGCGCAAGTCGCAGTCCTGGTTGAGAATCTCAGGATTGGTCGCGGAGTCATCCCACTCCAAGTCCTCGGGACGATCAGGTAAGTGGAGGCATAAACAGAAGGCGAAACATTCTTCGACTTCACCTCGTCCATCGACCGATGAGAGGAAGGAGCATCGTCGATCTAAGCCTCCCTATGCAGAGCTTGCGTCGGGGCCAACTCCACACCTCCCTGAGTTTATGGGAGTCGTGGTGACCCCTGACCAATTTAAAGAGTTCTATGAGGCCATTCACCTAATTATTTAGCAGTCCGACACCCCTGGTGCACCTTTGGGCTCCCCAGAGTCAGAAGGGACCCCTTAGGGTTCTGTGCTGGCAGCTTCGGCCTCGGCTCCGAGGGGCACCCAAGGATCCATGCTTGAATCCAGAACGGCGTTGGTCGTACCACCTCGACCTTCCCCCATGCCTGTCATGATGCGCCCATGCCGCTGACTCTGACATGGAGCTATATTGGCATCGTACGACACTGACTTAGATGCCAACAGCTGCCTTGCCCCCTATGTCAGATCCTGAGCCTTATTCCTATGGGCTAGGTTACAATGAGGAATAGGAATGGCTCTGAATCCTTTGGAATCCCAGCTCCAAGAATCTATGTACTGGCGTATAAACTTGGGTGAAGCCAGTGGTCTGGACACCTCTCCAGATGTTGGCATGCTTTTTTCCTCTACCGTGGCTATGGAGGAGGGAGCGTCATACTCTATGGTGGTGAGGTCCTGGTCCTTGAGTTGCCCTTGGTGGCAGTCACGACTAACCTCCTGACAAAGGTGCTTTGACCTGGAGTTTCATCCTCTTAATCCCTGTCCTCCCCTTCAGTGAAGCCGTTACTGATGTCCTACTGGGTACCTGGTCAAAACCCAGCACAGGGGTCCTGTGAATAGGACAATTGCCCACCACCATTGCCTTACTCTGGGTGAGCCAAGTTTCCATAGGCAACATCCCACCCCTGAGAGCTTTGTCATCCAAGCCTCTACTTCCAATGGCACATTCCTTTCCGTATTCCTGGATATGGAATTCATGAGGCTGGACACACTTGGGAAGAAGATGTTTTCTTTGACCAGCCTGGCATTGCGGTTCGTGAACACCACGTGCCTTTTGGGCCATTATTTCTACACGCTGTGGGATACGGTTGCGCAACTGCTGCCACAGGTCCAGGAGGAGGCCAGGGACCTGTACTTTTCCCCAAGCAGTTCCTGATTGGAAAGTTGCAGCAAAGTTCACAATCCGATGTGGACTGGACACGGCCGACTCACTCGACAGAACGGTTGCCTCGACAGTGGCCCTAAGGTGCCACGGCTGTTTGAGGACGCCTAGCTTTTCAGGGATATCCAAGCCAACCTTATGGACATGCCCTTTGATGGCAACCATCTCTTCAGAGAAAAAGCAGACTCGGCGCTCAAGTGCTTCAAAGATTCTCATTCTACGGCCAGGTCCTTGGGCCTCGCGGCAGACCGCTGACCCCCTCAGTCTGCTTTTACCCCTTTCACCCACCCATGTCTATTCTCGTCCAACCACTGTGCCGTGCATGCTGCCCAGCCTCTGCATGGCTGTGGACCTGGGATCTATTGCCCTCGTGGATCAGAGAGTGAGCGGTCCAGCCAGTCCACTGCCTCCCTCTCCTCCGCCTCTGCAGCTGCCTCCAAACCTTCCTAATCTGACTTCCCCACCAGAGACCTGTTGGAGTCAGGGTCCACCATCACCTGCTCTGCTGGCAATCCATCGCTTCAGATGAGTGGGTTTTGCAGATAGTCCAAAGGAGCTTCTCCCTCCTCTTCAAGTCTAGCCGTCCATCCATGCTTTTGTCAAGCCATTTCAGCTATAAGCTTTATACATGTTATTTTAGCATACTTGGCCTGCCGCTGTGCACTTTAACCAAGATATATTTTATTCAGCTTCGTTTTTATTATTTTAACAATAGCTACATCTGCTGTCTTGTTTTATTTTCTCTATCTAGATGCTCTTAGCCTAGGTCAGCACTGCGTTCTTAAACAAGACATTTCTTTCCCGCTGTGCTTTTCTCAAGGCTGCAGTAAGATATGTTGCCGGCAAAAGTGGTACGCTGGTTCTTCAATGTTCACAGAAACATACACACTCTTACATGGGGATCCTTTCTTGGCACATCAGCTGTTTTATTATAAAAACACTACTTTGACCCATGTACGTTAGAGGGAGATTCCAGCCAGATGACCACGACTGTATGCTGATTGCTGAGTGCTTAGCTGCAGTTGCTTATGTAAACTACAGGCCTCTTGCTCAGGTATGAGGGATGATGTCTTCCCAGGGGGAACCTGAAGGGCAGAATTAGAGCTTAACATGCTGTGCTCTAACATAGCCTAGGTAGGAACTATTCTTAAAAACCGTAGTGACAACTTGGTAGTGTTATTTTTGGTGTTTTACTCTCCTTGTCACAATCTTAATCCTATTGTGCTTCATCATCCTAGTTATTGCAATTCATGCTTTATTATCTGAGATGCAGTTACTTCAATAAAACCTTATTGAACTCTACTCTGCCTCTGATTGTCCTTGCATATGTGAGACTAATGTAGCTGAGAAAAACGGATGGGATATGAGTGACCACGATTCCCCTGAGGAGTAATTTGTGTCATGCACCCGGTTGCCCAATAATCCCTGCTCTTGGGTGGAGATGAGGTACTGCCAGTTAGCTGGAACAAAACCCAGATTAGATAGACAGGCGTCACATGGTGCGGGTTCAGACTCAGTCTCCCTCAGTACAGGTGATTTTGCCGGCCAGATCCAGTAGTCTCATTAGGATACTGAGAACCTACGCGACAATGCCACCATCCTACGTTCGGATGATGGAGGATCACTCGGCACTTCTCTGAGAGGAAGGCATGGCTCTCTTGATCAGGGGGACCTTAAAGAGGGTTCCTGTGCCAGAAGTAGGTTGTGGTTGCTATTCCCTGTACTTTCTGGTACCCAAAAAGGACAAGGGCCTCCTCCCTATCCTAGATCTTTGCCCCATCAATCTCTTCCTCAGGAAGGAGAAGTTCAAAATGCTCACTCTGGCTCAGGCTCTTTCTGCTATGAACTCAGGAGACTGGATGGTAGTGTTGGACTTGCAGGATGCTTGTTTCCATATTGCAGTCCTGCCTGCCCACAGACGTTACTTGTGGTTGACTGTAGGCCAGGAGCACTTTCAGTTCACTCTGCTCCTCTTTGGCCTTATCTGTGCCCCTCGGGTGTTCACCAAGGTGATGGCGGTGTTCACCAAGGTGATGCGGTGTTCACCAAGGTGATGGCGGTGTCCGCAGCTCATCTGCGCAGATTAGGGGTTTCCTACTTCCCCTAGCTCGTAGACTGGCTGTTGAACAGAGCTCGCCCTAACTTTCATCTCCCACCTCCAGAATACACCGGATCTCCTGCATTTGCTGGGGTTCACTATAAACGTACCGAAGTCACACCTGACTCCCTCTCAGATGCTCTCTTTCATAGTAGCTGTTCTGGACACAGTGCATTTTAGAAGTTATCCTTCTGAGCGGCGTAGTCCAGGATATTCAGGCTATGATACCAATATTCAGCCTCTATCCTGGATTTCGGTGAGAATGACTGCTGGGCCTCATGGCCTCCTGCATCCTGCTGGTGACTAATGCCAGATTGCATATGCAGGCTCTGCAGAGGGACCTGAAGCTCCAGTGGGTACATCATCAGGTGAATCTCTCTGACATGGTCAAGTTCTCAGAGAGAGCGATCTGCGTAAGATCTGCAGTGGTGGTTAACAACTGCAATTGAGTCGGGGGCAGATCCCTCTCCCTTCCCCAATCAGATCTAACAGTAGTGACAGATGGGTCACTCCTGGGATGGGGTGGCTATCTGGGGGAAGCAGAAATCAGAGGCGTCTGGTCTCCGGCAGAGTCGGGACTCCACATCAAGCTCTTGGAGCTCCATGCAATCAGACTGGCATTGAAAGCATTTCTTCCCTCTATCAAAGGGAAGGTTGTGCAGGTGTTCCCAGATAATACCATCTCCATGTGGTATTGCAAGAAGCAGGGTAGGTGGGGTCGTGGACCCTTTGCCAGTAGGCTCTGCACCTCTGGACGTTGCTGGACCGTAAGGGCATTTCCCTGTACGTATAACATCTGGCGGTCTCTCTCAACACCAGAGTAGACAAACTCATCTGACAATGCTTAGTCCATAACAAATGGTGTCTTTTTCCAGAGGTGGTGCAAGGTCTGTTACAGCAGTGGGGAGAGCCTTGGTTAGATCTGTTCGCCTCCTCCGAGAAGGTGCAATGTCAACAGTATTGCATGTTGGACTTTCCAAGGCGGCAGTCGCTCAGCAACGCTTATTGTTTCAGGTGGAACTCAGGCCTCCTGTATGCCTTTGTGCCCATACCACTTCTGTCTAGAGTTCTCAGAAAGATCAAGAATGACCGGGCCCAAGTAATCCTTGTGGCTCCGGACTGGGCACGAAAAGTCTGGTATCCTGATCTACTTAGCGTGGCCATTGATCCTTTGATCAGACTGTCCCTTCGGGAGGATCTTCTGTTGCTTCAGCAGGGCAGGGCACTCCATCTGAACCGGTCCAGTCTCTTAATTCTTGCATGGAGATTGAGCAGCGACAGTTGAGTCAGTGACCTTCATGACTCGGTGCTTCTAGCATGGAAAGTTGTGAAAAGAAACAGACTTCAGTGCAAAGAGGTGGTGCCTATGTAGGACTCGTGATGTCATTTGCAGCGCGGATGATGCCAAAGACAGAAGCAGATCTGATTGATGCCACTGAATAGCGCACAGGGGTACTGCTTGAGAAAAATCTCCAGATCCAGACCGACACCTGGGAGTAATTCTGAGGTAAGGAATCTGCAACTAGATATTGTCTCTACCAGATAAAGCGTTACCAAAGGTAAGTAACTGGTTCTTCAGCCTTACCTGCAGCTTTTCGTGGGCTTTTTGAATGTGCTCTTCTGCAGGGCCTTCAGCTTCTTCAGTGGCTGTGTATGGGCAGGAGTAGGGCTTTGACACAACATACGCCAATTGCAGGCTGCTTTGCATCATTTGGGGATCATGTGGCATGCAGAAACAGTGTGCAGCAACTTTGCAAACTCTTAGGGAGAGCAGCTTTGTTTCTTCGGGCATGTATCCCCTACTCGTCGCCAGTTGTAGCGTCTTCCCCAGCATGAGAGCATGCAAATGAATGAGCCACACACGGAGCTCTGTAGCAGATGTCTTTATTCTTCAACATACTATCACGCTCTGCAAGCATAGTTTCATAACTTTCATAACCACACCTTAGCACCTCCCATCAGGCTACGTCGTTCCTGTCTAGAGTTCACCCAAGACCACAAGGTGCCTAGCGCACATGAAATCAAAGACCCGGAAACTCACGACTACGGATAATCTGTTCTTATGGCAGGTGTTCCAGAGTTGCACATTTTCGGTTGTAATGGAAACATGGAGGCTCAGACAGTAGATGCAAGGTTTGAAACATTCTAATTGGAGTTCCCCATACTATTTGCACAAATTGCTCTGGTCCTAAATCTAAAGATATTGCAAAGAAGTCCCCCCAAATACACAATTTTTTCAGGGGCACAGAAGAAAGGCTAAATGATCAGATGCACATTTCAGACGTTCATACTCCTGTGGCTTGACTGCATTGCAGTCTGGGTAATTGGCAACAGGATTTAATTTTAGGGAGTATGAGCAACCCTAGAAATCTATGAGTTGCATGGATTTCTGAGGCTCATTCCTTAAGATTATGTGAAAGCAGAAAAATCCATACATTCTGCACATCTTGGACGTAAAATTGGGAGGTACTTAAGTTGTTTGCACACAAGGCAGGGATGTGCCTATACTCCCAACCTAGCTATGGAAACGTGATGAGAAGAAAAGAGCTAATAAGATCAAGAAAAAGTGAATAGCCAGTGGAGTCCAAGAAGAATGCGGAGAAGCTCCAGAAGTCCATTCCATATCCACCTAAAAGCCCTAAGGAAAAAAGACTAACACTATAGGCTGTTTGAGTGCTTTATCAATAATGGGACACCTATTAATTAATTAAAAATGTGAACTGTGAAATTTCAACAAAATTTGAAGGCAGATGATTATTTTTATGTTATATCGTACTAATTTATCTTGGTTATTGTCTATGATTAGTCAGCACTGCTACTTAACGTTGGATGGTTTAAACTAAAAAATGCATATGTTATACTGCCTGCTTTTCCCTTAGGGTGCGCCCCCTAGCTGAAACCTGAGAAGAACTGTATTTGGAATCTTGGATGTTCATTGACAGATATTGGGGTCTTCATATCTTTTAAGGTCAAGGCCTTTGTTCTATTTATTTCCTATTGTAAACTATCAAGGTTGGGACGGAAGTGAATTACTGCTATTGCGACATCAAGAAAGTGAAGGAGGATGTTTGTGGATCATTGCTCATGAAGACCTTGACATTTCATTGATTGGGGACTGTGCGTCCGAAGATGACTGACTAGCCCAATTCGGGAGTGGACTGTCCTGTCACATGTTGGGCAGACAAGTGATGACACTGCCGGTGATGTGCGGGCAACTCTGGACTTGCGCAGCTCATGGTTTCTTTGAGGCTCTGCAGTACGCCTCACCTTGGAGGTTTGGCAGCCTTTGTGAATAAGACTGATAAGACTATGCCATGCTGGATGGTTCAGTGCGAGGGTTTTCCAGGTGGCAGTGACTCTTGTGGGACTTTACAGAGGCCTTCAGCATGTCCTTGAACCACTTCTTTTGTCCTCCATGGGAGTGTTTTTTCCTAAATGCATACTTAGAAGAAGAGCTGTTAAAAGTACACTGAGAGCCTGATGCACGATAGCCCTATTGGTAACAGGGTTGTGGTACATTGTAGAGGGAATGTATTAATAGGTAGGGACCCATAAAAGTAGAGAGCTAATAGGACTGCCTGAGTGGGTCTGCCTGGGACAGACTTGATAGATTAATCTGATTGGCAGGGTGCTCTGTATAAGTGCATGTGAAAGAGAGTTATTTCTAGAGAGAGAGAGAGACGCAAGAGAAGAAAGATGATTTGGAGCAGTGTATAGCTGTTCTTCAGGGTTTTCCACCTTATGGTGGTCCGTATCATGGAAGAGCTGGAAAGGTAAGCAATTAGTATGAGATGCTAGACGATATTGCCCCAACAAAACCTGTATATGTGTGTCTGTGTGAACTCCAGTCTGTGTCTGCACATCTGATTGTGAATACATGCACACCAGAGTGGTCTCTTGGTGGTTTTTGCCCACTAACCATCATGATCAAATGCTGGACCTGGCACAGTGGTGGTAATTCTTGGCAACTTGTGTGAATTCATGGGACAATGTCCATTGCCCATCCCTCATACAATTATGGCCCACACAATAGTGGCAATTATGGGCAGCATGTACATGCAGGACATATTGTTTGGAGTCACGGACAACAGGTTTTCATGTTTGTTTTTCTCTTGGGACCAGTAGGTCTAATACCCCCATCACCCTCCCCTCAAATCCCCCCCTCCCATACCTGGTTTCTTTGGGCCAAGTCAAATTTGAAAAGTCAGGCTGACAAGTTGGATTCAGGGCCCAGCCTTGGCCTGCTGAAACAGTACCTTGGTTCGCGTTTGCATGATTGTAGGTCATGAACAAGATGACAGGAGCAAAGAAGGCGATGCTTCACCATTGATTCTTGGGATGCAAGTGAAGTGTCGTTTCCGAGCCGTGCAAAGTCGAAGATGCATCGGAACTGGAGCTGATGCGCTGTGTTGTTATCGATGCGATGTCCCCGATCCAACAGCAGCGGCTATGCCTCGGCATCGATGAAGGTGTGCGGGTTCTGAGCAGCGCAACAGTTTCAATGCATGGATTCGGGACTAAAGCAGCACTTTATATCCATTTCCAAGAGTCCAGGTGTGGGAGGATGGCTCAGTATATGGTGTACACCTATAATTGTGGCGCCCTGTACTGAATCCAGGCAACCCTTAGTGATAGTGTAAGTGGCTCCAGATTGCCAGAGCTCTCAAAGGGTATCTGTAGAGAACAGTTGAGGCTTATCAGGGAAGGTGTAAAGGAATTGCGAGTACCACACAGGTCAGTCAGTGATGTACACACAAGAAAGAACCACACCAGGTTTGGAAAAATAATGTTTTATTATTGAAACACAGGCACTGAACTAACTTTGGTATATCTCCTAACCGGAGATGTATACACACTAAAGTATACTTAGAAACAGGTAAGTAGGAACATAAAATAACATGCGTCCCATTGGGAAGGCAAAACCATATACTAAAAAAAAATGGGATGTTAAAGTCACAACCAACCAAGACTACCCCGCAAGGACCTTCAGGACCGGGAAAGCACTAAAACACCAAAGGGTAAGTAGCTAGGATTCCCCAGGCACCCGTATGCAGAGATATTACCCTGGGCCAGGTGTCCATTGGATAACATAGGGAAGTCACAGTTGGAGTTTTAAAGTTTTAGGACCCCTCCCAGAGGACCCCAATAAAACCTGTTTGGACAAGGAAGGTTTAAGAGTGCACCTACCCGTGAATACTCAGAGAAATGGAGTACCTACACCACAGAGCCCTGTCGTGTCGGAACCCCCCTTTGAAGTCAGTGGGGACCTCAGCTGTCCAGCTGCTGTCGTGACCCAGGTTGGTGGAACCCAGGTGTGGATTGTGGATGAAGAGGACCTAAGGAAAGAGGGGGCAGAGTTCAGACAACTCTGAGATGCCCAGAGGGCAATGGCCACCCTTCTTGAAGATGCTTTCCTGATGGACGGTTGTCGTGGTAGTGCACCTGCAGAGTCCTGGTGATGAAGGAAGATCCCAGAAGTTGTCTACAAGCTGTGCGCCGGTTGTCAGATTGCACAGGGGTCAGTGGTCAGAAGGAATACCCACAAGCCTTGGCAAATGCAAGAAAGTGATGCATGTAGTGTTGCAGGATTTGTGGACCAGAAAGGTCCAAGAGACTCACCTATGTAGGTAAGTCAGGGCCAGCCCTCAACAAGCTTGGGAGCCATCAGGAATCGTCAGAGACCCCAGGAGGACACTCTGACAGCAGGCACTGGGAGTTGCGGGGAGGCCTCAGCAGCACAGCGAAACTGCATTCCCACGTAGCAGGACCTGCAGGGAGGGCATTGTTCTCGGAGCTGTGTGATGCTGGAGGCTGGGGTTTCTTGGAGCTAGGAGGTCTTCGGACTGAAAATCCAACAAGTCTTGGCCACAGCAAGCAGATGTGGTGCACAGGGGTTCTGTCCCAGCAGCTCCAAAGAGGGACCACAGACTTCCAAGTTGCTAGGAAGACAGGCTAGGCCTTTGGAGAGCCACAGAACCACCACCTATCTTGTAGAGCCTTGGACAGTCCGTGGGACAGCAGGATCCACAAACCGGCCATCGACATTGAGGTGCCTGTGGATGCAGGGGAGTGACTCCTTCACTCCAAAGGAGATTCCTTCTTGCTGTCTTAAGTGCAGGCAGAGTCCTTGTGACTCTGGAGAATCCAAATCCACGCACGTTGCAGAGTCCTTGAAATACCCGGAGACAAAGTTGCAGTAGGAGCCCTCCTACTGTTTGCAGTCTTTTCTTGGTTCCTTGGGAAGTTCAGCAGCAGAGTCCTGTGTCCAGGTCGCAGAAGTGTCTTGCAGACAAATGTAGGGTCCCACCTTAAGGGAAGCCCTTAAGTAACCCAGGAAGGGTGTTCGACAGCTACTACGGTGACCCACCTATCAGAGAGGGTCAGGGACGCTACTCTGAGGGACTGACCAGTGAGATGCTACCAGGGGCTCTGCTCATCTTACTTCCAAGATGGTAGAATAAAGTGGCCACTTGGCAGAGCTTTGTGCACCTCCCCGAGGGAGGAGCTGGACAGGGGGGTGGTCACTTCCCTGTCCTTTGTGTGTTTTCGTGCCGGAGCTAGAGCCTGGGGCTCCTGCATTGGTGGAAAACAGTTTTGCAAGGAGGGCACCAAATGTGCTCTTCAAAACAGTTTGGTGGCGCTTTAAAGCACATCCACCCTAGCCCAGTGACACCTATTTCTAAAGGAGAGATAGTAACACCTCTCCTCTACAGCAGAGATTGAAAAAACTATGCAAAAATTGAAAAAGTTTAATGGGAAGATTGGCGCTGCATCTCAACGACTAACTTTTCAATGTTTGGTTTTATTTAGGAAAGCTGAATCCTCCGGTCCGATTCTACATTTCTCAAGCAATTTCTTTTTTTATTCTTTAGGTACATAAAATCTGGGAGAGCTTTTTCACATAAATATGTGGTGGGGAAAGAAAGTAAAACCATAAGGCCCTCCCATCTCTCCATAGCCTCTCTGTCACATGTTATTCATTTGTTCGATAGCACCTCTCATCCCAATGTAGGGTGTCGGAGCACTTTACAGGGGACTACACATTGTAGGATTCACGTGTCATCCACACTGGTAGACATTTTCTAAGAGTGCTGGCCCTGGAGAAGCGCAAACTCAGGATTCAGAACATAACACAGTGGTTAGCGTTGACTTCAATAACAAGAATGTATTTCTATGCAAGCAGACCTTTTTTAGCTGCATAAGGATAATGAACGCTGTGAAAAGACATCACTTTCTAATTTGTGCCATGCAGATTGCATGTGGCTCTTTGATGGCAGTTCATAAATTACTGTGCTATATTACGATTGTAACTTATGAACTCCACGGTAACAAAAGGATCTCTGTGACTAAAGCAGTAACCCACTGTGCAATGCACATAAAATACTGTTCTTTGCATGATACATGCTCGTTTACAACAGACATATTAGCCAAAACTTCTACTAGTCAAAACTCCCATCTCCTTCCAGCAGGTACATTAATCCCCAAAGTAACCTTGACACTTTTATTTTTTGCCCGAAAGCTACTGGATGTTCAAGGAACTTTGCAGTGCTTTTAAACTGCTGCACACAGGAAGTAATAAATATTAAAAAACAAACGTGTTTCTGTGTATAGGCCCCAGCTGGGGAAGTGCCTTCCTGCTGGCCCAGGCCTGTGGATCCCCCTGGGAAGGTGTCACGGATCCCTGCAGGGCTGCCGACCACAGGTTGGGAACTGCTGATCTACAGGAAATCCATTGTTCTACCTTCCCCTGCCCGAATTAAGCTCAGCAGCAGGAGGGCAGAACAGTGTCTGGGGTCGGCAGCAGCACAGGCTTGCATGCAGACCCTGCAATGTTTAACAGGCAGACATGGGGGATTACCTAGGGAACCCCCAGAGTACATGGTATCCTGCAACTAACATTGGAGTCGGTGTAGTTGCATGATTCCAACATGTTTGATACCAAACATGCCTGGATTCAGTGAAGCCATTATGTAGTTGGACATCCCGTGTTGATCATTGTACACTACATAGCTTAAAATGGTTTCCACAGACTTACAAAGCCCAGGAAATGGAGTCTGGGGTTTGTAGGGGTACCTCTTCTCATACAAGGGTACTCTCACACTTAAAACCAGCTACCATGCCCTTGACCTGAAGGGTTTACCTTAAGGGTGACTGATAGGGTCAGACTGCAGTGACCATGATACAAGGTAATCCTTATATCTGGAGAGAAACATGCATGCACCATTTCACACAGGCTGCAATGGCCTTCCTGTAGTCATAGATTGCATAGGCTCCCATGGGTGGTATAATAGATGCTGCAGCCCATTGGGGACCCCTGGGGTACCAGTGCCCTGGCTACCTAAGTACCATGGACTAGAGACTTACAGAGATACACCTGTATGCCAGTTGTGGGGTGTAAACGTTATGTGGCAACTAACTTTAGGGGAGCGAACACTGACACTGGGGTCCTGGTTAGCAGGATCCCAGTGTACTACAGTCAAAACAAACTGACACCAGGCAAAAAGTGGGGATAACTATTTCAGAAAGATCCTACTTTCCTACACCAGGAGAGGATTGGCACCACTTGGCAGGGCAAGACTCTCCGATGGCAGATTCCAGGTACTGTAGGCGATGGGTTGGACATCTTTTGTACTCCTGAGACTTCAGAAGAACCGGAAGCAAGTCCTTGGAATCACTCTGGTTCTGGGTTCAAGTGTTGTGGGTCCGGTCCTTCTTATCCAGGCAAGGAGGGCAGCAGGTCAGCACAGTAAGAAAGCAGTTCTTCTAGAGCAGCAGTCCTTGTAGCAGCACAGCAGTCCTTCCTGGCAGAATATGCACAAGTCCATAACTGTGCTTAGTTGGTAGGATCAGAAGTCCAGTTCTTATACCCTGTGGTGCCTTTGTAGTGGGGAGACTTCAAAGAGGGGCTTTGAAGTGCACAGAGGCCATCCCTTCCTGCCCTGGCTCCAGAGGCACTACAGGGAAGTATGCAGTCCTTTTTGTGGGGTCAGGACACAGCCTATTCAGGTAGTTGCGGGCAACTCCTCACTCCCATCCTGCCCAGGATGGCCCATCAGTCACACCTAGCTCCCTTTGTGTGTGGCTGTCTAGAGGAATGCAAAAGCTTAGCTGTCACCACCCATCCCCCTCACCTCCCCCTCCTCCCCCAACACACACACATACACAGTGACAATCGAACTACCAGGGCATGTAAAACTTAAATGTATGTGTCCTGCTTTTAATTACATAGCACCCTAACCTGTGGGCTACCTAGGACCCATATTAGGGGTGACTTTTACATATAATAAAAGGGGAGTTAATACTTGGCAAGTGTTTTAAAATAGAAAGTCAGCATGGCAGTGTAACACTGCATTCAGGCAGCAATGAGAGGCCTGGGACATGTTTTAAAGTGGTACTTAAGTGGGTGGCGTACGCAGTGCTGCATGCCGTCTAGTAGCATTTAAGTTACGGGCCCCGGGCACATGTAGTGCACTTCACTAGGGACTTATGAGTAAATTAAATATACCAATTAGGTAAATAATAATCAAACCATGTTTTATGGAGAGAGCACATGCACTTTAGCACTGGTCAGCAGTATTAAAGTGCTTGGAGTCCTAAGGTCAATAAAAAGAAATAGGAAAAATGTGAGGGAAGCAGGCAGAATGTTTGGGGGAAGACCACCCATAAGGCTGTTATGTCTAACATCCTTGGATTAGTGCAGATTTACAGCTTCTCAAGTATCAAGAATTTCTCAAGAATTTATAGAAGTAGGCCAGGAAAATATTACTCCTAGAAAATATTTGTGAACTGCATTTTAGCACAAGCAAATATGCAAGTGTAGATTTGCTCATGCGAAAATCTGTTGAGCGTTTACAAGTTCACTTTCCTTCCAACCATTGAAGAAATTTTACTTCTGCCCTTGTTAGGAGTACATTTCTAACCTTTCTCCGTATGGGAAAAGATTGGAGAAAAGCTGGTGAAAACCACCTAAACCATGCAAGTTACTAGGTTTGTACAGACTCAAAAGGGCAGGCCAACCCTGGAACTATTGGTTACCACTACAGTCAGAGCTCTTATATAATGAAGGTGCTGCCATAATTTGTTGCAGTACTTTGTGGCACCAAAGGGACAAGTGGATTTTTTTCCAGGACAAGCAGATTTATGAAGCAACCTGTTCCATGGACAGCTGTATATTTTATTATATTCCACACCACTGATGTAGGAATACATGGCATGATGGCCACTTATGGGAAGACGCTGGCCTTGACTCAGTAATGCAGATTCTTTGAAACATTTGGGCATCCCTGGCATGTTGCACATTCACATCCTGAATATCCTAGTCCTGGGACAATGGAGGTAATTTTTAACAGCTTGTAGGCATAGCTGAGAGGATGGTTATTGCCCACCCCTGGGAATATGATAGCCCTCGTAAAATGGTGGGATTCCCACACCCGCTAAAATGCTGGCCCTGGTGTAATTATCATAGCTCATTGCATATGTTGTAGGCATCCCAGTGCTTAATTTGTCAATAAAAACGTGCCGGTGCGCAGAGTTCTCCTCTGAAACATGCGGCTGCTGCAATTAAATGTGAGAGCATGGGATACTGAGGCAGTATAATCTTGAATCCATCTCAGACCTCTTTAATCAATTTACAGCCACTCCCCGCACCCATAGCTCACTCTTGCAGCTTTCTGCTTTCTCCCTTTGTGACGCGTTTTCGTTTTTCTCTTCCTCCGTGTTTCTCATCTGTGTCTTTTGCTTGCAGTAAATGCTTGAGTCAGAAAAACTAACTGCAGACCCTCAAAATAAGTGCTGGTACCGCGTATCAGAAACCTCCGGCTCAAATTAGGCACTGAGGCAGCCAGGGTATGATTGTGGCTGCCTGGCAAAATGCTAGTCCTGACAGAATGGTGGCTACTGTGGACACATTTTGCTCACCCATGGGATGATGGTCGTCCTGGTTGTGTAGAGTAATTCATATTGTGCGCATTCACCGTGCATTGCTGCTTATCTGTGGCCTACAGGACACACTGGCACCACAATGCCAATATTCTTGAAATATCGTAGGCATCCATGGAAGATTAATTGTGGTGGTGGTATTATTGTGTATTTGTGACATATTGCGGGGTTCCATGGCACAGACAACCGTTACAATGCCAACCTCTGCATATGGTAAACACATGTAATGTTTATGCTGGTGTACATCTCCAATCAGCCCCCCGACGAACCCTAGGATACATAGATCTTTGACAGTTGCTTGACTTTGCAGAGAGAGCTCAGAAAGGTAAAACCTATTGCTTTTGTAAATGCTGGTATCAGTTGCAATTGCGTCCCAAAGGCTACCGCAGGGGCGCTGTGCTGTAATTGAAAAGCAGACAGATCTACAGTAATTGCTGGGGTACTTCAGTCTAACACACATGGATATTTAAGTTGTGTCTAAGGAAGTGCATAAATGTAAAGAGGAAAGTGATAATTATGTGGAGTCGAATGCTTTCCTTTATGGTCTGACTGTTGCTGCTCGACATGTTAGCCACAAGTAAGTGCTTTGAGGCGTGATAATCATAGCCACTTTTGAGCTAATTAAGATCCTTAACACATAGTTTAAGCACTCCTGCTGGCACTCCAGGATTGTTCTACTAAAAATGCCTCCATTATTTACACCGACGGTACAAGTTATTCGAATATCTGTATCGGGGATCCTGCATTTTTCTTTGCTCAATAGATCATGGTTATATTTGGAAAAAAGAACCTTCTTTTTCTCGACCCAATATAAAAGTTGTAGGACGTGTTATGCAAACGAAAGATTAATTCAGTAAGCAATAGCTTTTTGTCCTACTCATAAGAATTCAGCATTGCCTGCCTTTATTTGAAATGAGCTAGATGCTAAAATAGAACATGCTATGTTTGTGAAAACATTGCTAAACGCTTTGACGTTATTAAATGGCCTATTACTTGCTTTGTTATTTCAGCAAATGAAAATAAAATATTCCCGGTTTGTTTTCTGTGATAAATATACTTTGGTTTATACGAAGATAAATATCCTCTGCAGCATCAGAGGTAGCACTTGCTGCTCCCCGTGTTCCAGTCTCATGCCAGTTTCTTATCAGCTGTTATTAACACTGTCCTGTCCCTATAAAAGTCACAGACTGACATATAACTGTCCTGCCTTTGTCCCAGCTCAACCACTTTTCGAAGGCAATGGATTGTCAGCAAATTTCGCTATGTAACTCTTCACCCGTTCCCCCTTTACCCATTGGCGTCTAACTCAGATACACGGTCACTGAATGACTCCATCTCATCACCTGGTCACCACCTGTTTACTGCTGGGCTACCATTTTAGAAATCAGATGGCTTTGTCCAGTTGGTCCATTTAAATGAATCAGTGCTTCAGCTCCCTGAAGGAGTTCCAGCTCATGAATTAAAATAAGAGCTGTTGCACTTGTTAGGATGGCTGACAGAGCGGTGATACTTTGTAGTAATAGCCAAAGCAAAAAAGTGTCAAAACTGTGTATCCGCATCCATCTAGCATCCCAAAATCAGAGTTGAGCATTTGGAGAGCATGGGACAGGTAGCAACACTCTGTTCTTTACAGGCATGACGCTTGTGTTTCTTTTTCTTTGTCGTTTGTTTACTTTTTTTTTAAAGGCCACTCTTGTCATTTCTCACTCTGTCCTCATCTACTGCGCCCAGTTTGTAGGGACTGTGGCTACCCAAGAAGTAGTATCCACAGCAATAGTTTTGTGAGGGATTAGCAGTGGTAGAGTTATTAGCCCATAAAAACCATGTGTGAGTTTGATTGTATTTTATTGTATTAAGAGTTTTGTTTGTGCAGCAGTCTTATTTCTTACTGACTTTTTTTTTCATTTCTTAAGCTGCCTTTCACGTGATGCCCCATATTTCCCTTTTCCAAAGGCAAAGTACATCATCCCAGTGTCCCTGCAAGAGTGGAGCTGAAAATGGTTCTAGGGGCATCTGTCTCACTTTTCTTTCCTACAGGAGATACAGGGTGGAACCGAGCGGGAAGAGTGGCGTGGAAATGTCTTGTACGAGACACTGCACGCTGCTATCTCAAGAAAATTCTCAGAAGACAGAGGAGGAGTCTTGATGGATCCCTGTTCCTCTTTCTTCAGGAAAGGTGGGGTGGGTTTGGCAATGGAATGGTCACAGTGGCCAATGTGAAGTGGAAAACATGGGGTTGGGGGTAGCACAGCAGTGAGAGGATGAGTGTTGATGAAGCCCTGTTCCACATTCTCCAGGAAACATGGGAATTTATGGCTGTTCCTAAATGAAGACCTACAGCCACTATTGTATTGAGAAACTGTGTGCACATTGCTAAAATGGAGGCTGTTGAATAAGATGAAAGAATATTAGCTCTGAGATGCTGAGGCTATATGTAATAAACACAGCTTGGCAGAAGGGTCTGCACACTGCCCCTCTTTCTTCAGTAGTGCAGAAGTGCAATGACGCAAACTTGTGTTCCCTTTGAACTGAGCCTGTATGTTAGCATAGCTTGCTGGAGGCTTTTCAGGTACCGTCTCAGGAGCTACTTCTGTTCTAGTAGTACTCTTCATAAATCAGATCACAACTGTTTTAGTACAATACAAGTCAGGCAGTTTCAGCTGTTATGGTGACCCAGGGGAATGGTATGAGGTGATATCAGAAGCATCAGGTATTAAGACATGGTGATAATTAGATGTCTCGACTTGCTTATTAGGTATTTAGGAGGGTCTGGCAAAATATGTGCAGCTACCTCGTATATAGTTGGAATGATCGAAAACCATTCAATCCCAAAGTGTATAACATCTAATATTCTGTATAGAATCTCAGCAGATTGAGTAGACTGCCCCAGTAGACACCATTGACATTTCATTGATGTCTGAGATGCAGTACAGCTTTAGAGGTAATGCCTGGAGGTACACTCCTTGACATACATTGTAAAGTGGATAGTGTGATATTAGTTATCTGCTTAATGGCTCTGTTGGGGCATTAACTGAATATATACCTATCAGTCAGACTTGTTTGTTACAAACACTTGAGGATAATTGAAGCAGAAGACAATTTGGTTATAAAAGCCATGCCTTGTTGTCCGTCTCGGGGTTGGGGTGCACTAACCGGGGCATGTGTGGTAGTCACACACATACTGTGGAACTTTGTAGACTGTAGAACCATTTCAGGTGATGGTGAATTCAGAAGGCATATTTGCTATTATCCAGAAGAATACCATGTAAGTTTTTTGACAGAAAAGTCCTCTGCATGGTAAGAGATATGTACCCCTGCCTTGAGTGCCAAACAGTACTGTTGTCTGGATCCCTAATGCTGATTTTTATTTGTCATAGGCAAACACAGATCAAGCGTGTGCGCCATGACATAGGCCTGTCTCATAGATTGCAGTCTTGTTGGACCGGAAGGTGTGCCCAAAGCACTACCTGCATACAGGTGGAAGGCTTCTACCTTCACCAAGAGTTAAGTAGCATGAGCGCAGTGGTGGCAGCATACCGTGTAGTGAACAGGTCCTTTTTACCCTGTGTCACTGGAATGAGGCCTACAGTCTCACTCACCATTTTAAAGTTCAATTTCTGTGTACTTATCTCACCCTTGGCCCACATCAGGCAGATGTAGAGTGCTGCGTAGTGCAGGAGCAGTGAATCTGAGCTGGATTTATTTGTGCCTGGGAAGGGTACAGTACAGGGTTAGAGCAGTATATGTCTGGGTAGTGCATGCACTGGGCCTATTTATGCCTGCGAGGAATACATTACTTTAGGGATGTAGGACTGTGCAGTGTGTGCACAGGGAAAGCATGTACTGGGTGTATACGTGCTTGGGAGAAGTATAACATGTGAAGTGTTGTGTAGCGCATATTGTGAGTGTGTGTATTTACAAATAGCAGATCCTGGTACAATACAGAAAAGCTACAGTACTGAGCAGTGCGCACAATGCATGAAGGAAGCAGTACTTGAGAGTGTGTGCTGTTAAAGTACACTGAATGCTAGTGTGCCTTCTTTGGTACATTACACGAAGGACACTGGAATCCATTTTGGAAGCCCTGACCTGCCTGGCGAAGACATGAGGAGGATAGAAATCCCCCCAGACAGATTTGTGTATTGCTGCTTTCCTGTGAGCTGGGTGTGATATACTCTGGAGGAAGAGACTCCTCCTTTACACTTCAAATGGGTGCTCTTTGATTCAATGATAGATCTCACGGAAGGGCCCTGGAAACATCTCAGGAAAGAGGTAGGACTGATAAGGAAATCATAAACAGTAAGGCTGGGAGCATAGGATTAACCTTTTGATGCACATATCACTGTGGCTGACATTCAGGTGAGGACTCTGGTCACTCCCATGAACTGTGTTGTGAGTCTGTTGTCTTTGAAGTCTTTCCTGCTGTGACAGACAGCTTTTCAAGAGGGAAGAAGAGAAGAAAAAGGTACACTTCAAAAGAAGAAAAACCCTAAAATTAAAACTTCAAAGACTCAGACCCTCAGTTACAATTGGTTTTTGGAAAAAGACTATAAGAAGGACAGGTTGAGATCCCAAAATGTGTCATCTTCAAAGCAGCCAGACATGCTGTGTGAGAAAGGGAAGCTCTACAAGACTTCTGCCTGTGACCAGGACTGGGGGCCAAGCCCTGCTAATCTCCCTGGGGGGTGGAGCACATCACCAAGGGAAAACAAGATCACCTACCCTGGAGCACCAACGCCTGCCTGCTTGCCAACACATGTGTCTGACCAATGTGAGGAAGAGGATTGTATTAGAGGGATCTCGGTCCTAATTGAGTTATAGCCCAGGGTCAGAATTGTTTACAGCAACCTCCATATGCCAAGAGAGTGCCACTGTAGACTGAGCAGTACATTGAGCACAGTGCAAGGAGTGCCAAGCCTGTAATGACTTGTGGCGGTGACCCCCTATGCCAGAGGGGGGCCACCATTAAAATAATTGTGTGACCTGCATGCTGGGACTCGTGAATGCCTGAGCTGAGACCCTAGATGCCAGAAGGAGCCACCTTGGTGTGGCTGATTGCACTTTAGGGGTCTGTGTTGAGTCCCAGGGTCTAGGGGAACCCCGTATGCCAGGAGGGGCTGCTGGTACTAAGTTGTCAAATACTTTATGCTGTCATCTGGGACTAGAATGAGGCTGTGACTAGCGGGCCGAGCCTGCACAACGAGATCTGCTCTGACTGACCCACGAGAACCAGAAGGATGCAGAGGAGGACGTTGCTACCTCACTCGGCTCCAGTCTGAAGCCAAAGGATCAAATTCCATGCCCCCAGGAGAGAAATTGATTTTCAGCATCTTCTCAAGCTGGAAGCTGCTCCTATCACTGGGGAGAGCCGGCAGTGCCGCTTAGGGGAGTGAGCCCCTACCTGCCGGGTGTTGCCACATATTCCATAAGCAGACCAAATTCTCTGATTTCACAAGCTCCCTCGCTCAGGGTATCTGCTGCAATGTCGAGCACTTCCGTGCTGCAGGAGTGGGTTAGACTTTAACTGGTCTTCTGGGGCCTCAGGGGATTCGCTGCGGAAGGTGCTGCAGTACCATAGACACTTTTGACTAAATTCTAAAAGTCAATGGGGGACTCTTGAATGCAGCTTACTAGTGAGTATTCGTGGGATGCGGCCATGAGTGCATGGGGAATAACAACGACCACATTACTCGACAGTGGGTGGGACTGGGATTTGCCTGACAGACACTAGAACCCCAAAATCACATGGATTGTGTTAATGCTTATGAATGTTATCCCATTGCATGTGTTGAGTTAGAAATAAAATACTTAACATTTTATTTTTTTATAAAAGCAAATATTTGACTGGATATTGATTTATTGATAGTACTGTGTGCATTTTGATTTATGAATCGTGTTCAGTTACCTGTATCTTTACTTCCCCTCTGAGGTGGTCTTTGATTGCTCATACACAACTACCACTAAGAGTCAAGTGCAGAAGGGGTACTTGTCACAGTTTCTCAGAATCCATACCAGGTCAGGCCTTGGGACATCAGGAGCTGAAGGTTTCAACCACCACCTTAGGTCCAGTAGCCCCTGCGTACCCCGGGGCCCACTGAAAAAGGGTTGTGACACAAGTATGAAAACAACTCTTGTTCACATATGATTCCTTAGAGCATGTAATTCCTTGTTACAAGTGGTTCCCTGTTGCAAGTGGCTCAGTATACTTTCTAGTTACTCTGCCCCTAAGAGTTACAGGTACTCCATTGTTAGTGAAGTTAGCTGGCCTTTTAACCTTAAAAACCGGGGTCACTTTAAAAATGAGTAATTATTAGGTGAGTATGTAATTCAAAATCCAATTCCCCTTGTAATTCCTTGTTTTTTGCCGGAAATGTACCTTGAGATTACAGCTACGTACGCAGGTTCAATCTCCGAATAAAGCAACGTATAGCCTGTGTTCCTGTGAGTTCTCAATACCAATGTGATCCGTAAATGCCTTTATTGGAATATAAAGTGAACTCATAAAGAGAGCCTTACGGTCAGAGGTGCTTAAATTACTCATGTACAATGGTCGTGGTCATGTCTTCAAGGCTACCCTAATAGTCCTCTTGGTTTGAACCAGATATCCTTAATATGTTAGTACTGTTGACTCTCACAACTGGGAAAATCATTGTGGAGTACTTTAACATGTGATGCTTTTAACATGTGGGATGTTTTAGTGGAACTTCAGCTCAATTAGTTTTTGCTATCTCCTACACACTGTAAGAGACAGACATTGGATCGCCTGTTTGCCCTAAATGGCATACCACAAATCATCAATCCGTAAGTACTATGTATGACCTGACCATGCTGTGAGTCTCTTCAAATTGCAGAGCCAGACTGTCAGCTCTGCTAAGTCTAATATTTGTTCAACAGATAAACAAAAACAAGGAACAATAAACAATTTTCAAAATATGTAACAATATATTTTTTCTGATGGATTCTTATATCCACAGATTCATCATCTTTAGAATATTCCCCAGGTATCAGAATGAATCCAGAAGCTATTAAGCAAATGTCACCCTACATCGCTAGGTGATGAAGTGAGGCTCCACACTGGCTTCATTCTTCCAGCTGAGAAATGACAGAGCAGAGTGGCTTGTGTGTGCTACCCTGGCAAGCTGATGCCAGTTGCATTTCAACATTGACACTTAGCTCTGCTCCAAATTTTGCTAGTCTCTCAACAACTTCTAAACCAGAAAATTCAATGTGCTAGAGAATAATGTCCCCTCCTAAAACTACAGGTTTGATACAATGATGACACTGTTGGAAATAGATGTTGGTCTGTCTCTACACAAGGTATGTCTCTAGTGTTTGGGCTTGAGGCACAACTTGTTAAGTCATTCAACAAGTGCACCCACATCCACCCAAAGGTAATCCTGGTCCAAGAAGTAAAGCTGTATGTTGCCAAATACAAGAAAGAAGTTGCTAACCTTGTGTAAGTCCTGTTCCAATTCATGGCAGGTCGCTCTTGCGAAAGATAAACTTTGTGGTTGAAATCCTTGATAGGTAGAATTACAAACAAAAGCGCAAGAAGGTGAAGACCGGACCCCATCTAAAGATAAGGATCAAGGGAGTCACAGTGTCACTCGGTCTCCCTGTAGATCTCCAGTTGTGGAGTAGATTCCTCAGTTGGTCCTGGTGCACCTTGAATTCCCCGGGCAATTGATGATGTTGCAACAGATCAAAGTCTTCAAGGAGGCCCTGTTGCAGATATTTGGCACTCTTCCGGCTCCCTCTGGGGCTCCTTTCTGCTCTGAAGATCTACAGTAGATCGTCAGCTGGGTTACTGTCAGTGGATCTGTTCTGATCGCTGACTGTCCCCCTTGGACCTGTCACCAGGTCCCATACTGGCTATGATACAGACTTCCACTCTGGTGCCACAGCCTACATCGATCCCTTACTCATTGATGCTGCTACCAATGAAGGATCTGGTCTCAATTTCTGACCTTGAACTGACTTTAGCACAATCCGAACTGATGTTGTGATGCAATATTACTAAAGCGCCACCGGTCACCATACAGCCTGATTCCAGTCCTATGACTGTGCTAGAGAGGATACGCTTTCAGAGCCTTCATTATATTTCAGTTCAGATTCTGACCAAACCTTGCCACCACCCAGTGATGATGATAGTGGAGAAGGGGATGATTTGCCCCCTCATTATGTTAATGAACGTTTGGCCAGTGGACCGAATACTTCCCCTGATACAGGGTTGAAGTTGCTATTTGGATCCCCATTAGAAGACAGAGCTTCACTGGCTGTGGTAAATTGATGTGAACTATAGGTCTTGGACCTACAATTACCCTCCACTGAGGTTAAGAAAAATGTCTTTACAGAAATCTTGCAGCCTGGGCCACCACTTCTGAGCCCTTGCTCAAATTCAAAGAGGCCCTCGCTGCCTTTTTAATGAGCACTTGGTCAAAGCCCTTTTATTGCCCACAGGTAAATAGTGAGGTAGCCAGACACTACAGACCAACAGCTGTCAACCCTGTTTTCCACACTAAACATCCTACTCCTGAAAGTCCTGTGGGTCAGGTTTCATCCAGCAAGGTGAATCCCAATTAATTAACCATGACTCCTCCGGATAGATCAGTTAGTGTAGTTTGCTTGTTTGGCAGAAATACCCAGGCCTTAGGGACATGGCTAGCGAGATCTTGCAGGTGAGTCCAGAAGACCTTATGGCATCACTAGCTCATACCAATCAGGGTGGTCAAGATGCAGCCACTTATGTGGTTTGTGCTGAACTTAATACTACTGTCTGGGAAGGGCAGTTGGCACTAGTGTGATGATCTACTGTCATGTGTGAATGTGCTCCATAGGACACTCTGGAAACAATCAGGCTGCTCTCATGGATATTTATTTCGAGAGCTCACATTTGTTCGACAAATTAGCTGATTCTGCCTTGGAACGTTTCAAGGAGAGTAGGGCCTCAGCACGTTCTCTGGGTCATCTGGCCCCTGCTAAAAAGGTTCCTCACCAGATGCTGACGATCGAAGGCTATTGTAGGAATCTTGCATATGGGCAGCATCAGTCTCCTCGGCCTCTTCTGTGATCACCCCAGTCCTTTCAAGGCTGGAAAAGACGTTCGGCAAGACAATGTGCACGCCACAAGGGCACCAGTCTTCCCAGGCCCCTTTCCCTTTGGCAAAAACCACCAAGCCGCTTTCGCTTGCCATTAGTGGCACACTGTCTGTCTGTGGGAGGCAGGATTCAGTACTATCTTCCGGGATGGCTATCCTTCACCTCAGACAGCTTGGTCCTCCAAATGTTTCAGCATAGCTATGACCTACGTTTTCTTTCTTCACCAAATGTTTCCTTGCATCATAGTGAATCTCTTGAATACTCCTGCCCATTCTGTTGCATTTGCAGGAGATGCAATTTATACTTTTCAAAGGCGCCATCAAGAGGTTTCAGGACTCTGAAATAGGAGAGAGTTTCTACTTTCTCTATTTCCTTTTGCCAAAGAAGAATAGAGGCCTTCAGCCTATCTGAAAGCTTCATCCTCTGAATGCCTTCCTGCAAAAGGGTGAATTCAGAATGCTGGCCCATATTCCATCTGTCCTGGGCCTGGGCGACTGGATGGTGTTCTTGTACCTGCAGGATGTGTATGTTCATTTGTCATTTCTGCAGTCTCACTGATGTTACCTGCAGTTCAAGGTAGGCCATGATCATTTTCAGTTCCCCCTTCTCCATTTCAGCCTTACCAATACCTCTCAGGTGTTAACAGAAATTATGGTGATGGGTGCCGCAAATCTTCTGAAGTCAGGGATACCAGTTTTCCATTACCTCAGTAACTGGATTTTAAAGGCTGGTTCACCTCAGTCATGGACTACCTCCAGATCCTGGCAAATCTCTTGATTTCATTGAGGTTGATGTTCAACAAGCCAAAGTCGCACATGACTGCTTAGCAAAGGCTTCCGTTCATTAGAACTGTCCTGACAATGTTTAGTTCAGGGCTGTCCCTCCGTTGCAACGAGCCCTGGACATTTGGGCAATGATTCTGATGCTTGAGCCTCGGTCCTGGATCTCGGTGAGAATAGCTCTGAGGCTTCTTGGCATTTTAGCCTCTTGCAACCTCCTTGTCGACTACGCCAGTTGGCATATGATGGCTTTGTGATGGAATCTGGAGTCCAGTGGCCCAATACCAGGAACCGGTCCGATGCCTTTTTTATTTCATAGGACACAGCACATGATTTGCAGTGGTGAATGCTCAGTTGCAGTTGGACTGGCGGCAGAACCCTTATCCTTTAATACCCAGATTTGAGGAAGTGACAGATATTTCACTGTATCACTGGTGGGTTGGGAAGGTCCTCTTGGACAGGTGGAGATCAGAGTACTCTGTTCTTCTGCAAATACATAGCTCCATATCAGTCTGCTGGAGTTGGCGGGCTAGCCTTCTGGACTGAAGGCCTTCCTGCCATCCTTCGGGGGAGGCTGGTGCAGTTTCTCACAGACAACACCACTACCATGTAGTATTGCAGCAAGCAGGGCAGAGTGAGCTCGTAGGTCCTATGTCAAGAGGCTCTGCACCTTTGGAATTGGCTGGAGGATCAGAATGTTTCTCTGATAGTGAACCAACATGTAGGCTTTTTTAATGCCAGGGTAGACAAGCTGCGCTGGCAGCACGTTGCAGATCCCAAATGACGCCTACTCCCAAAGGGGGGGTGGGGTGCGTTACGGGGCTTCTTCCAGCTGTGTGGAATCTCTGGTTAGATAATTTTGCTACCACCAAGAATTTACTGTTTTGAAGGTTCAGCCTCTTGTATGCCTTTCTTCCTTTGCCTCTTCTAGACAAAAAGCTTTTTATGGGATTATCTTGGGTCACAGAAAGAGAATGCTGTGCAGAACAGGCCTCTGTTCAAGTGGATAGTCCCCTGCATTAAGATCTGCTATGTACTTGCCACCAAAAAGCAGGCTCCTGAGGGTCTGAGAGCTCATTAAACAAGGGCTAAGGCTGCTTCCTCTGCGTTGGCACACGGAGTGCTTGTCTTTGACATCGACTAGGCTGCGATGTGGCCATCGGTGCCTACGTTCAAGAAGCATGGACCCCTAGACAGCCAGGGTCCAAAGGAAGGACGTTTCACCTGTTTGACCTGCATGACTTTTTTAGTCCAAGTCTTTGCTACAGACCCTGGGACACCTTTGGGAGGTGGGGAATCTTGGTTTGGAAATATCCATCTGAAATACTAGCTATTTAGCCTTGTTTCCCCCCCCTTCTGAAGAGTTACCAGTCAATAACCTCAAATATCTTACCAACCTCCACCTGCCTGTTCTGTGGCGTGGCCTCTTTTAACATCTAAAACGTCCCACGTTAGGAATCTTTACACTTGTAGTGATAATTGTGTTATGCTCTGCATCTTGTGTGATGGATTACGTACAGCAAGAAACTGACATCAGCGTGCATGGGTGGCACTTATATGGCGCCCCACTCCATCATTTCTGGAGTGGTGCGGAGCTGCAGAATGCCACCTGCTGGTAGATTGCAACGTTGCTAAAAAGTTTGCAGAGCCAGTATAATGCCTGGGTATGTTCTAAAGGTGAGGAATATGAGGATAGATTCCACCAGAAAGAGCATTACAGAAGGTAAGCAACTTGTTCGTCTCTGCTGTTGGTCAGCAATGGAGAGCAGAGATGGTTCCTGACCATCTCTTCACTGGGTTGCAGGGCTGCACTGTATCAGTGTAGTGTTTCTTCCAGTTGGGCAGGCGCATGATGACTCCGGGCTCCTGTGCTTTATTTTTTCCTGGCCATGTTAATTGGGATTTTAACCAAGCGCAACTGCTCTATTGTTGATGCTTTTAGAACAAAGAACTCACACTTGCTCTTCCTGTGCTGTGTTTGTCATAGACCCAGCCTGAGGCTGATTACTACTACCCAGTGGACATGATGGTAATGCAAGAGAACAGGGCATAGTTTTAATGGAGTGTTTTTATACTCTGTTATGGTGGAAGATCTCTTGTGAGTGAATTCAAGGAGCTTCCTTAGTTGGCGCTACAAGAAGCAAGTAAAAGCTGCAAGAAGTGCTTTGAGTACCCTTTTATGTCAAATTCAACCCCCCGTGCACAATTCCCTTGTTTACTTTCTCTAGTCTATTTTAGTATAGGCTCTATTCCCTGCAGACTGTATTCCCTGATTGGTATTTTGTTAGCATTGTAGTGCTCTTCTTGGATTATTAAGCATTTCTACTTGAGCCCTTTTCTGAGAGTTTCCATGTAATTGTAACTTTTGTTTCCTCTAATATCTAACAGCTTTCCCTACCTTTCAGTCTGCTTGCTGTCATTTTCGTGGATGTTTAGAGCCAGAAGGTAGGTTTCAGGGGGGGAGTCGCCCTGCGCATCCTGCAAGGTGCCAACAAGGCATGTTAAAGGCCGTCCTTTAGCCGGCCCTTACCATTACCTAATAGTCACCCTGAGCTTCCTAAGGAGCCAAACTTGCACATCAAGATTTCTTAAATAGGTGGCTTCTGTTTCTGCAGTGCATGATTGGGTGTAATAATTACGTCCTGCCCCTGGGCAGGTAACCTGTCCAACAACGCTACTCCAATGTACTCCTACTTTGCAAACCTCAAGTAGCCACAAAACTGGGCATCACTTCCTTAATGAATTGGTTATGGACACCAATGGAGACTGCTCCACTCACCAAATTTTTGCTGTTACTTTGCACATGGTGTGGAGGCAACTTTCCTCAAAAGAAAGGGATGTCTTCTCCTACAGAGCCACTGCAGCCATTTTCAGTTGTAGCTCTTCTCTCTCTTAGCTTTCCTGCCATCCTAATCCAAGCTGATAGCTTCCAGCTCAGAAGGTTGTAGCTGTGAGCTGACATCCTGCTTCCAGCCCTGGATACTACAGGTGAAAAGGCTTAATGAAGATTGTTTGCAGTCCCTGGAAATGCTCCAATTCTTATTCATTGATCTTCTTTGCTTTTGTTCTGCTGTCTCTGGAGTGATCTGTGGTTGCTTGATTTCCTCTCCTGCTCAAAGGGCTTGTTCCATCTTTGCATTCCTTGTTCAGCTGCTTGTTGTGAACCACAATCTGAATCTGAAAGCTTTGAGGGAGCAGTCCCTAAAGATTCTTGTGGTTTGGCTCTCATCTCTGCATTGCTCCTGATTTCAGTCGAGAGGAAAGGCCCAGGAATGGTCATGAAGTCTCCATTCTTTGTCATTCCACTCCAAGTCCTGGGGTCAGTCGGATAAGTCGAGACACAAGAAGAAGGCGAAGAAGACTAAATGTTCGACATCACCACCTCCATCAGCCGACACAATGAGCGAAAAGGAGCGTTGTCGTTCAGGTCTCCATCCTCGGAGCCTGCGTCTGGGTCGGCTCCACACCTCCCATAGTTTCAGGGAGCCAGAGTGACCCCTGTCCAACTCCGCGAGTTCTATGAGGCCATGCACCCTTGGTTCCGGGGGCATCCATGGATCTGCTCCTGGATCCAAACCGGCGTCAATTGTACCAACTCGACCTTCCCCAATAACGGTTCTGACATTGACGATGCCCATGCCCCTGGTTGGCGTCAACCCCATCCTCACTGGCGACTCTGACATGGAGCCAGACCGGCTCGTGCAACGTTGATTCCGACTTCAACAGGGACCTTGCTATCTAGGTCGGAACCTGATTCCTACTTCCTTGGGTCATAGTATGATGAGGATTGGGAGGGGTCGCTGGACCCTTTGGAATACCAGCTCAAAGTTCCCATGGACTAGCGGATGGACCTAGGTGAGTCTAGTGTTCTGGAAAGTTCCCATGACGCTGAAATGTGTTCTCCCCCTACTGTGGCTACAGAGGAGGGAGTGTCCTACTCCATGGTGGTATGGTATGGAGAGAGGCTGAGGTCCTGGGCCTCGAGCTGCCTTCAGTGACAGGACTAACTTGCTGGCAGAGATACTTCAGCTTGGGCCTTCCACTTCTGAACACCATTTGCCCTTTAATGAAGCCCTTTCTGATGTCCTGCTGGGGACCTGGTCAAAACCCAGCACAGGGGCTCCTTTGAACAGGACAATCGCCTGCCGCAATAGACCAGCTCCAGATGACCCAGTGTTCCTGACACAATACCCACTGAGAGCTTGGTTATCCAAGCCTCCATGTCCCCAGGTGCATTCCCTTCCAAACCCCCAAATAGAGAATCCAAGAGGCTGGATCAGCCTGGAAGAAGATGTTTTCTTCCTCCAGCCTGGCATTGTGGTCAGTGAACACTGCATGCCTTTTGGGGTGTTACACCCATACTGTATGGGACACGGTTACTCAAGTGCTGCCACTGGTCCTGGAGGAGGCCCTGGCCATTCTTTCCCAAGCTGTTGCTGACGGAAGAGGCGCAGCTAAGTTCACAATACGATGTGGGCTGGTTACGACCACAGAGGCAGTGGGCAGATCGGTTGCATTGACAATGGCCTTAAGGTGCCACGCTTGGTTGAGGATGTCTGACTTTTCTGGGGATGTCCAACCCACTCTTATGGACATGCCCTTTGATGGCACCCGTCACTTTAGAGGCAAAGCAGTCTCTGCGCTCGAGTGCATTAAGGAATCCCAGGCTACGGCCAGGTCCTTGGGCCTTGCAGCTGCCACTCACCCCCCTCAGTGTGCTTTTCGCCCCTTTCGTTGCTCATGTCCCTCCAGCCGTGCATGCTGACCTGCCTCTACATGGCCGGGGATGTGGGATCCAACATCCTCGTAGATCAGGGAGCCAGGGGTCAAGCCAGTCCACCACTGCCCCCTCTGTACACTCCCGATGTTCCTAGTCTGACGCTTCCCCACCAGGGGTCAGTTGGAGGTAGGATTCACCATCACCTGCCCTGCTGGCAGTTCATCACATGAGACAGGTGGGTTTTGCAAATTGTCCGAAAGGGCTACTACATCCCTTTGAGACCAGTGTTCCATGTATGTCACCATCCTATGATCGGATGTCAGGGGATCACTTGGCACTTCTCTACGAGGACGTTACGGCTCTCTTGGCCAAGGGAGTCCTATAGAGGGTCCCTGTACCGGAATTAGGTTGTGGTTGTTATTACCACTACTTTCTAGGGCCTCCACCCTATCCTAGACCGCAGGTCCCTGAAGCTCTTCCTCAGAAAGGAGAAGTACAAAAGGCTCACTGTGGCTCAGGTTCTACATACCCTGGACCCAGGAGACTGGATGTTAGTGTTGAACTTACAGCATGCCTATTTCCACACTCCGGTCCTGCTTGCCCACAGACGTTACTTGTGGTTTACGGTAGTCCATGCGTATACTTAGTTTACCGTGCTCCCTTTTGGCCTACCTAGCGCTCCTCAGGTGTTCACCAAGGTGATGGTGGTGGTTGCAGCTCATCTGCACAGGTCAGGTGTTTCAGTCTTCCCCTACCTCGATGTCTGGCTGTTGAAGGAGGGCTCGCCCCAGGCTGTCGTCTCCCACCTCTAGACTATGGAGAATCACCTACTTTTGCTGGTGTTCACTTTAAAGGTGCCGAAGTCACACCTGACTCCCTCTCAGATGCTCCGTTCATCTGAACTGTTCTGGACATGGTGCAGTTTCGGGCTTATCCTCCAAACAGCGAGTCCAGGATATTCAAGGTATGATTCCGATGTTTCAGCATCTATCCTGGATTTCGCTGAGAATGACTCTGAGGTTGCTGGGCCTCATGGCCTCCTGGATCCTGTTGCTCTGCACTAGGATCTGAAGTTCCAGTGGGCACAGCATCAGGAGAACCTATCCGACATGCTCCAGATCTTGGAGGGAACTGTGCAGTGGTGGCTTTTGAACTGCTATTGGGTCAGAGGCAGATCCCTCTCCCTTCCCCACCCAGATCCGACAGTCATGACAGATGCGTCACTTCTGGGATGCGGAGGCCACAATGGAGAGATGGAGATCAGAGGCATCTGGTATCCGGCAGAGTCCGGGATTCACATTCATCTTTAGCTCAGGGCGATCAGACTGGCATTGAAAGCATTTCTTCCCTCTCTCAAAGGAAAAGTAATGTAGATATTCATGGACAACACCACTGCCATGTGGTATTGCAGCAAACAGGGTGGGGTGGGGTTGTGGACTCTGTCAGGAGGCTCTGCGCCTCTGGATACGGCTGGAACGTCAGGGCATTTCCTTGATGGTTTAGCACCTGGTGGACTCTGAACTCCAGAGCAGACAAACTCAGCCAACAATACCTGGTCGATCATGAATGGCATCTCCATCCAGAGGTGGCGCAAGCTCCCTGTCAGCAGGGGGGAGAGCCTTGGTTAGATCTGTTCGACTCCTCAGAAAATGCACAATGTCAGCAGTGTTGTGCGTTGGAGTTTCCAAGGCGGCACTTGCTCGGCGACTCTTTTCATCTCGAGTGGAGCTCAGGCCTCCTGTATGCTTTTCTACCCATACCACATCTGCCTAGTGTTCTGAAGAAGATCAGGAACGACTGGGCCCAAGTGATCCTTGTGGCACCAGACTGGGCATGAAGAGTCTGGTATCTTGAGCTAATGAGCATAACCATTCATCCTCCATTCAGACTGCCCCTTCGGGAGGGTCTTCTGTCGCAGGAGCAGGGGAGGGTGCTCCACACAAACCTGGCCAGTTATGGTATGGTGCACAGACAAGTCTGTTGACCCCCCTCTCTGCCCCTCTTTCTGAGATCCTTATGTTTATACTTTCTTTGGTCCAGCAGAGCTGGGCCGTGGGCACTCTCAAAGGTTATTTGTCTGCTATCTCTGCTTTTCTAAGATTACCTGACCAACCCTCTTTGTTTAAATTTCCTGTTGTCAGTAGATTCCTTAAGGGACTTACCCAGATTTTCCTCCATCACCATTCATAATGCCCCAATGGGATATGAATCTGGATCTTTACTTTCTTAATGTGGGTTCCATTCGAGCTCGTCAGGCTTCTGACGTGAAAGACAGCCTTCCTTGTAGCCATCACATCTGCCTGCACGGTGAGTGAGCTGCAAGTATTGTCATCTAAGCCACCTACCTTTCAATCTATCCTGACAAAGTGGTGCTTTGCACCAGGTCTTCCTTTATGCCAAAAGTGGTCACACCCTTTCATGTTAGCCAATCCATCACCTTGCCTACTTTTTATGCACCCCCTCATCCCTCAAAGGAAGAGGAGAGACTCCACTTCCTGGACCCAAAAAGAGTGTTGGCATTCTACCTTGATCGTACCAAAGAGTTCCGGGCGGATGATAAACTCTTTCTTGGGTATGTGGATGTGAAGAAAGGTTGGGCAGTGCTGAAGAGGACCGTCTCTAGATGGGTTGTTCTCTTCATTAAAATGTGCTACTCATTGGCTAAAAAACAAACCCCACAGGGTTTCCACCCTCATTCTACCAGAGCTACAGCTGCAACCACTGCGTTAGCATGCAGAGTTCCAGTCTTAGACATCTGTGAGGCAGAACCGTGGTCAACACTGCACACGTTCACCAAACACTACTGCCTGGACAGTCAGGTGTGGAGGGCAGGTACTTTGCCTGTTCGGTCCTGCAGGACTTCCTAGTGTGATTTTGGTTCACAGACCCTCCTCCAGGGATGGTATTGCTTGGGCATCTATTCTAAGGTGAGATATCTGCATCTAGAAGTCTCTACTAAATGAACTAGTAACGTACCTTCGGTGACACCTTATCTGGTAGAGACATATTCTAGGTGCAGCTTAGTTACTGCTCCCACCCCCACCACCCTGGCCAAGTGATTTCAAGGGACAGGGACTTCTGTTTCAGGGCCCTAACTGTGATGAACCAGTGGTCACTGTTCTTCATGGCTCTGCACTTCTGGCGTAGGAATCTGTGAAAATAAACTGACATCAGGGCACTGGGGTGGTGCCTATATAAGTCCTGGGACGCCATATCCAGCATGCACGACGATGAACGCGGAACCCACCGACACCACCTAACTGTGTGCTGGGGTACTACTCAAACAAATATATCTCCAGATCCAGACTCATGCCTGGGGGAAATTCTAAGGTAAGGAATCTGCAACTAGAATATGTCTCTACCACATAAAGCGTTACAGAAGGTAAGTAACTTCTCATTAAGTCCTGCTTTTAAAGTTGCTCAAATGGGTGGTGTAACTGCAGCTACAGCCCAGATGTGACATCTGAAGTTAATGCCACTGGTGAAAATTTTGTGGCACTGTACTGTGTACCAAAAAAAATATTACAATTGGAATTATCTCATGTTTCCTTGTTTATGGGGCACAACACATACAGGGGGAGGTGCTGAGCAGCCTCCCAGTGCCAAGGGTCAAAATCTGTCAGTAAATCTAGTCCTATGAAACAAATATATCTAGGGAGACCACACAGAAGAACCGAGTAGACAATGAACGTCAATAGAAATGTAAGCATTTTCATTTGTATATGAAATCTGTGCCAAATCACTACAGTCTCACTATCCAGGCAAACATGAAGCAGCTTTGGCAGAGCACCTACAGACAGCGATTGACGGTCCTAGCAGATCACAACTTCATTCTGGCTCAAATTTCTTGCTTGGGGGTGAGGAAGATCTGCCCAATGCCATGAATTTGGCCTCACTATAGTACACAAAAAGTGATGGATGGAATGCTTGAATTAATCTCAGCCATTGGTAATTACTCGGGCCGCATCCCAATCCATCATTATTCTGCGCACCATGTCACCTCAGTTTGTACCCAGCTATATGCAAATCAGTCTTGACCCTACTCCAATGTTGAAAGGCTAGGCCGAACTGCCAAGCTTGGTACTCCTTGAACCGGAACACAAGTAATCCAGGACCAGTTTCACCCTCATTATGGGTTCATCAACCATATACAGCTGTTCCAGTGACGCAGTGCCCATGGGACCCACATCTGGCATACCCGTACCACTTAGGGTGACACACTGCTGCTGATGCTTGTGATTACATTCAGGACTATCGGGCCCATTATCTCAAACCAGTTCCCTGCCACTCCACTGTAGATGTTTAAACTCTGTTTTTCAACATAATAGTTTATTTTGTCATGCTTTTTAAAGATGTCCTCATCTTCATAACTATAGTTGAGAAAAACTTTATGCAGCTCAGTGTTGGAGCAGATTGGGGCCTTCTGCTTATAAAAGTGCCCTAACCAAATGTTTTGATCAATGTAGTTAGATGGAAGTGTCTATACAACTAATTTAGTGATCAGTATAATATTGCTTCTCAGTTTAGAAATACAATACGTTGTTACTATGTACTTGATAATGGTAATGGCAATGGACATTGCTTTATGCTTCTAGGTTCTGAGGCCCATAGAAGAAAATAAGTTTAACAGTGAAGATTTCCATTTGCTGGAAAAGATTACATTTAGTACTTCAGCAGAGAAAATTAAAGGCATCATTAAAAAGATGGACTTAGACCCAAAGAGGTAAGGATGCTAGCCCTGAATTTTTTTTTTTTTTTTTTTCTACATGTGTAGATCCTGAATAAACAACAAAAGTCAATAACACACGTAAGCGTTTCCATGTGTATATGAAATCCATGTGCATTCATCTTTTGTCTGCTTATTGTATCAAATGTGAGTTGGTTTGTGTTTCTGTAACTACTTTCCCATTACTGCCATCAATAATCCACATAACTAATAATTTAATGCAAACTTGTCGCTCTCACTCTCTATTTCTGGTATCTTAACTTTTGACTTTTCAAGACCTTCCGTAGTCTGTTATTTCAGAATATTTTTTGATCTTCTGCTTTTTCATTTGATTTTTCTTACCCAAGGAATTGGAGTTCATAGACAATTAACAACCTTTCTCCTTACCACATTGTTTCTAGAAACTGGATTGGCACAAAACTAGTCCTCAAACTCCTAAACTGGTGATTTAAATTTACGTGGAACAAGAGGATTGACTAGCAAGCATGTGCTGTCCAGTTTCAGACCTCTATTGAGATAGTCAAGTTGTATACATTTGGCAGTTTCAAGGTTTCTGCAATAGGACAAAGCTAGCTCATTTCTGCTGACATGAAGCATGAAAGATCCGTGGTATACTGTTATTGGCCATACAGCTTGAGCCTTGTGACAGTATCACAGTGGAGGCAGAGGTTGTGGAAAGTGACAGTGGGACAGAGGAAGTGAGTTTGTCTTGGGTACAAATGAATGGAAGGAAGGCCTCCTATCCATTTACAATTGGCAGTGCTGCAGCCTCCAGTGATAGAAAGAAGTGGTCTATTTCACCACTTAAAGACTGGTTTCATTTTTTAAAAAGTAGGGCCTTCCTATACTGTTTTACGAACCTAGAGTAAATGTTAATAAATAAATGACACCAAAAGGACAAAGGTCCAATAGGTAGAACAGGAGATATGAATTTTTAAAGTTAAAATCAAAAGTAGTGATTAAAAGCACAAAGTTCTAATGGCAGTTATCTGGTCACGCTAAAGTCAAAAGTTAAGGCTGACTACGATGGAACTTAGGTCAGATACAGGGACCAGGTTTGTCCCTGTGGGTAGTTTAACTTTTGACGTAGAATTTTTTATGGAGGAAAAATAGTCCTGGACTGGACAAGCAAAGTCTGATGCTAGGCTTGACGATGGCAGGAGTTGAGGGGCAGGGTCCTGGCACGGTCGTCAACTAAGGCAGGAAATCTCAGATCGGGCAAAGTCCGTGCCTCAAGAGGTCCCAACTTCAAGCTGGTTTGTCTTAGGGTCGTTCTCAGTGAATCAGGAATTAATAACTTATCTGGAAGTCAGATCTCCTTCAGTGGGGCAAAACAGCAATCTGAAGCCACCAAACGATTCGGCGGCTGTGACTACAATACAGCAGTCCTGGTCTCCAATGGTTCTCTGGAAAAGAAAATTGGCAAAACATTTCTAAGTCGCTTTTGCAGTTTGGGGACAGGATGAGTGCACTGTCACTACTTGGGGGTTAGGACTCTGTTCAACAGATCCCAGTAGCACGGTCCAGGGCAGGTCCAGTTGGTACCAGTCAGCTGGGAAGTTGCAGGGAAAGGCCTCTGGAAACTTGTTGTATCCCTGTAACTCAAACAGGATGTCAGCGAACTGGGAGTCACTTCTGTGGTCCTGGGTTCATGCCGAGCAGGTCCAGTCTTCCTTTACATTCTTCAGATAGCAGAGCAGTCCTTCTCCTGATTCTTCACAGGAGTGTTCTGAGGAGGGTACTGAGAATGCCACCTTTATGCCCAGTGCCAGCCTGTGGGCTTAAGAAGACTCCTGGATACTGCCTAGCAAGTGTGATATAAGTTATGAGGGGTGACCCTACCTACCTTTGCAGCACTTCCTGTTTGTTTTATTGTATCCCACTACGCCCCTCTTGACCTAAATCCATCAGGCAGAACCTTTCGTCCTCTGATTAGAGCGCCCTTTACCCACCCATAGGTGAGGCTATGATAATGTGCAAATCCTCCCTTGTGGTCACTCCAAACTAGTTCTGGGGAAGCTCCCCCTCCCACTGGGTGTGAAGCCAAGCTGACTAGCAAAGCAAAAGAGGGGTAGGCCTAGGTGTGTGCCTCATCTGCCAGTGACATTTTATGCTTTTCCTTGAAGATAAGCAAGGGACTGGACACAGCTTTCAGGCCTTCCAGATCAGGGAGGAAAACCATTTCCCCACACTTAAGTCCTTTTCCTACTGTCTGAGAACAATGCACATCTCACTTCAGGAAGCCATCAACAGTTGGGTGACACTGAACACTGGCAGAAAGATGCATTTGGCTTATGCAGGAAAATGACAGTTTTCTGAAAGTGTCATTTTCAAAATAGTAACATAAATTCCGACTTGACCAAGAAGATGGATTTTAAGTGACTATTAGAATGAGCCCTTGAATCGTTCTGGCTATTACTAACCTAAGTTAAGCATTATAAGGTGCAATGTAACCCATATTTTCTATGGGGGAGCCAGTCCTACTACAGTGAAAAACAACTTTGGAAATGTTTCACTGCCAGGAGATGTAAAAAAATAAGTACACATCTACTTTTTAAATACCATCCACCTTACCCCGTGGACATTTAGGGCATAATTTAGGGATGACTTATAAGTATTAAAATGAAACATTTGGACCTGGCAAAAGGTTGATTTTTCAGATTCAAATGGCAGTTTAAAACTGCATAACCAGACTGCTGGGGCAGGCATGGAGACATGTTTAAAAGTGCTATTTAATAGTGCTACTTTAGTGGGTAACACAACGATTGCTGCAGTCCGCTGGTTGTTTTAATTTACAGGCCCTGAGTAGTACCATATACTAGGGACTTAGAAGTAAATTAAATGTTCCTCTTGGAAACATGTCAGTTTTACCATGTTTAAAGGGAGAGCACAACTTTATCAATGAATAGCAGAAGCAAACTTTGCACAATCTATGGCCAAAACAGGTTAAGTAAAAGAAGACTAGAGTCCCAAAATGAAGGCTCAATTCGGTACCAGAAATAGTGGTGCGGTGCCATTGAATCTGCCTACATGCTTTAATCCGCGGTATGCATCACTTGTGGCTTTCATATGTAATATAATTCCTTTTTATTTTTTGGCTAGGGCAAATTAACAGCCCCATTCCTGGACAATAGTTCTGTCATTGCATATCTAACTGGCATCTGTTCGAAGTAAGTCCAAATTTCAATTTCCATAGATACCAGGTTTTGAGATTCGCTATGTGTAATATTTCCTTGCTTTCAGTGTAAATATGAGTGACATTCGACTTCCAAATGTGCAACACTTCACGTGACATTTCCTCACAAGCAAAATCAAGCATTGAGTCCATGTAAAGAGATACATATCAGACTTGACTCCTCTTTGAGCAACTAGCACTAAAAGTGCCTTGAACTGTTACAAAACCTCTGAAATGTATGGTCAACAATCTGATGTATTATAAAGAATGCACCCCATTCTCTGTTACACCACCAGGGTCTTGAGTCAGTTGGCACCTGCCCTCTGTGGAAGTGCATTTCAAGAAAGCTCATGTGGCGTTACAACTCTGATATCTGAAAACTAGCACATTGTATGGCATTGAGGCCCACCACCACTGTGCAGCTTCATTATTCAACTCATAGAGTGGAACACTTGGTGCAGACATCTGTGTGTCGTTTTCTGTCACTGTAAATTTCTGGCTCAACCTTTCATTTTTGAGCGCTGCATTTGAAATGTTTCACCCAATTTATTAAATGCTAAAACTGACTTTTGATGTCATGGTTCTGGACGGATAATCAAACTACACTGTTTCAGTTGGCTGCTAGATCATACCTTGATTTAGCATAGGTTTGCAATGGAGCAGATTTAGCAACTTGTCATAACAGTAGTTGGACTGACCTGTGCCTAGTGTCAGTCAGAGTCCAGCTAGCTCCACTGTACTTGTGCTGCTACTTATCTCATTAGCTGATCTCTGTATTAGGGTGTTCTAGTGGCTTAATGGACTTGGCACACGCTTGTTTCAATGGTGCTGGAGCAATTGTCAGAGCGGTGTCTGCTGCCATCAATGTTACATTACTAAAGTCATAGAGATTGAAAAAAATCCAAGCCTCACACAAAGAACAAATGTAGCAAATGAGACACGCCCAATAAGTAGAGAATGGCAAGGGTGTAAGGTTTTCTATAAAATTTGCACAGACATGCTGTTTTACTGATAAAACTAAAAGCTCACTAATGATGTGTGGGAATCAGATTTCAGTAAATATTTATTCTTTATGCATCACCAAGTAAAGTGCTGTGATTAGTTTTTATCCAGTGAAAATCAGTGCTTAGCTTGAGCCGGGGACTACCGGTGCGGTGCACCGGCATTTGTTTTTGAGGGCCAAAACTTCTTTTTCTGCCTCAAATATTTACTGCGAGCAAAAGACACATATGGGAAAGACAGAGGAAAAGAAAAACTAAAAAGTGTCAAAAAGGGGGAAAGCTGCAAGAGTGAGCTGAAGGACCAGGGTGAGGCTGTAAATGAATGAAAGAGGTCCAAGATAGCTTCAGGAGTATGCTGCCTCAGTATTAATTTGTACTTTCCTACTCTCCGTTTAATGATATTTAAATTCTGTGTGTTATGAAAAATTGACCTCCTACAGCCTCTCCTTTCACACTGCTATACCTCACCAAGATTCTTCCCCCAACCCCCCACCCCCAGTAACCTTACTTCCAGTGTAGTGCTTTGTGGCAAGGCAGAGGGACTGGCCACAGGTACAGCAGCTCTTGCTCTCACAGAGGCATGAGAGTAGGGGTGGATATTCCCTCCTTGCAGATCCAGAATCCCTGGGTGGAGGAACCACACTGGAACCCACTGGCTGCCAGGAAGTTTAAAACTTCCTGCACACTATTATTCCAAGTGAGGAGACAAGAGTTTGGCTCAGATGCAGCTAACTGTTACAATGTAACCAAATCTAACTAAAGTAAATAACTTATCTGGACCCAGCCTGAGATCCCTACTGCAACAAGTCTCCTCTCCGCAAAAAGGGCTGGCTTACACTCAGACTGGATGCTGTGTACAAACCACTGAACTGAGCTGCAGCACTTATTGAGGAGCTAGCTGCATTGTGTGTGACATTGCATTTTAATTTGGTAATGCTAAAACCAGCATTAAAATATGTTCGTCTGAGTGATGTATGGTCCTTGTCAGGGGTGTGTTGTACCTGGCTTTTTGACAGGGACATCCCCAAACTTTTTGCCTCCTTCCTCCTATTTGTTCTGACCTGTTGTTGTTGGCTTTTGACCTCTGGGCACTTTATCACTGCTAACCAGTGCTAAAGTGCATATGCTCTCTGTGTAAATTGTACTATTGATTGGTTTATCCATGATTGGCTATTTAATTTACTTATAAGTCCCTAGTAGAGTGCACTATATGTGACTAGGGCCTGTAGATTAAATGCTGCTAGTGGGCCTGCAGCACTGGTTGTGCCACCCACTTCAGTAGCCCCTTAACCTTGTCTCAGGCCTGCCATTGCAAGGCCACTTCGAATTGGCATTTAAAAGTACTTGCCAAGCCTAGAACTCCCCTTTTTCTACATATAAGTCACCCCTAATGTGCGCCCTAGGTAACTCCTAGAGCAGGGTGCTGTGTGGGTAAAAGGCAGGACATGTACCTGTGTAGTTATATGTCCTGGTAGTGTAAAACTCCTAAATTCGTTTTTACAATACTGTGAGGCCTGCTCCCTTCATAGGCTAACATTGGGGCTGCCCTCATACATTGTTGAAGTGGCAGCTACTGATCTGAAAGGAGCAGGAAGGTCATATTTAGTATGGCCAGAATGGCAATACAAAATCCCGCTGACTGGTGAAGTCGGATTTAATATTACTATTCTGGAAATGCCACTTTTAGAAAGTGAGCATTTCTTGCCACTTAAATCTTTCTGTGCCCTTCAATCCACGTCTGGCTAGGTTTAGTTGACAGCTCCTTGTGCATTCACTCAGACACACCCCAAACACAGGGTACTTAGCCTCACTTGCATACATCTGCATTTTGAATGGGTCTTCCTGGGCTGGGAGGGTGGAGGGCCTGCCCTCACACGAAGGACTGCCACACCCTCTACTGGGACCCTGGCAGACAAGATTGAACTGAAAAGGGGCCTGGTGCATTTCTTAGACACTCTTTGAAGTCACCCCCACTTCAAAGGCACAACTTAGTATAAAACAGGGTCTCTGCCCTACCTCATCAGACACTTCCTGGAGAAGAAACCTGAACCAGAAACTACATCCTGCCAAGAAGAACTGCCTGGCTGCTCAAAGGACTCACCTGTCTGCTTTTCTACAAAGGACTGCTGCCTTGCTGTTGGCCTGTTGCCTTGCTGAACTCTTGTCAGGCTGTAAAAGTGCTCTCCAAGGGCTTGGATAGAGTTAGCCTCCTGTTCCCTGAAGTCTCAAGACCAAAATGACTTCTCTCTTTCACTTGGACGCTTCGTGCGCCGCAATTTTCGACGCACAGCTTGTTGCGCGGCGAGAAAAACGCCGCACACCGACGCTGATCGACGCGACGCCTTCGGGGCGACCGGAACTTCGACGCACGGCCTCGCAAGGACAACGCCGCCCGACTTCCAGAGGAGAAATCGACGCGATGCCTGCCGTGAGATCGAAATTTCGGCGCACAGCCCCGCGGAACGAGGCGCAGCCGGAAAACAAGCAGGAGAATCCACGCACAGACCCGGGACATCTGGTAATCCCCGCGGCCCATAGAAGGAGACGGTCCGCGTGCCGGAAAATGACACATGTCTTCCCCGAGTGAAAAATAACGACGCAAGTCTGTGTGTGAAGGGGTGCAACCAACGCACACACCATTTTTGCTCCCATAGAACGACGCACGTCTCCCCGTGTGAAAAATAACGACGCAAGTCCGTGTGTGAAGGGGCGTAACCGACGCACACACCATTTTTCCACGCATCTCCTCTTCTGCGGCCCTCTGCGGAGATTTTCCACTCCAAACCAGGTACTTTGTGCTTGAAAGAGACTTTGTTTACTTTTTAAAGACTTAAGACACTTTATATCACTTTTTAGTGATATCTTTACAAATTCATATTGCAACTTTGATCATTTTGACCTGCAAATACCCAGATAAATATTATATATTTTTCTAAACACTGTGTGGTGTATTTCTGTGGTGTTATACAGGGATGTGGAATTCCTATCGCCCGGACATCTTGTTTGGGGTCAAGGGCAACAAGTTTTTATGTGTACTTTGTCCTTGGGACAAGTAGGCCCAACCCTCTGCAGCACAAACCCTTTGGCTGCCTGTTTACAGAGAGTGGAACTCTCTGCAGTTGAGGTAATGTGTTACCAAAAGATAATGCTGTTCGAACTTGTATTTATGGTTCATTATTTGAAAACCTTCATTATTAGGGTGAGTGCTGTAAGTAAATGTTTTAAGGTCACACTTCACTACTGACGTTGGTTCCAGTACTAAAAAAAAAAAAACGTGTATACACATGTTTGAAAAGTTTAGGCTATGAGGCTAAGTATAATGCTCCCAGAATGCTCTCTGATTATATGCAAATGAAATGTCATTTAGTAAAATGTGTTGATGCATGCTAGTATTTCCCAAAAATATTTCTAATGGAAAATCAGTGTAACCATTTTCAACACGATTATGGGAAGCATGAAAATAAACAAACACTGACAAAGCCAACTGATCTCACATATTTTTATAAGTCTTTTAGTTTCATCAATGCGTGTCTTGTTTTGACATGGCTTTTGTAACACTTTATTGTTGTGGGAGCGACCAGGCCCTCAACATTGTAACAAACACTGGCAAAAAAAAAATAAAAAATTTTTTTGAAATCTGAAACCACAATTTGCCACCAGTGGCATAACAACTGCCCGCAGCCGCCCTCCAGGGGGCCCCTTCAGCACAGCACCTGCCCTGAGTGAGTCTGGAGAGGGGGCTCCTCCATGTTCTTTGCAAAGGGGCACCCTCCAGTTTCGTTACGTCGCTGATTGCCACTGTAGTTCCTGACACTGAACAAAACTACTTTGTGTGCCAATATGCTCCTTGTGGAAGAGCAGAATGCGATCACTCATAGTAAAGCCAGCCGAAAGAGAGAGAAATAGAAGTTTAATAAAAACAAAATGTCTTAGTTAACACCAGACCTAATTAGGGACCAAGACCCACATGTAGGTAGCTTTTTGCATGTCGCAAACAGCGACTTTCGCTGTTTGCGATGTGCAAAAAGCACATTGCGATGCACAAACCCAGTTTTGTGGTTCGGTAACCTGGTTACCGAATCGCAAAACGGGCTTGCGACTCGCAATTTGGAAGGGGTGTTCCCTTCCTAATTGCGACTCGCAGTGCAATGTAGGATTGTTTTGTGACCGCGAACGCGGTCGCAAACCAATCGCAGTTTGCACCCATTTCAAATGGGTGCTAACACTTTCGCAAAAGGGAAGGAGTCCCAATGGGACCCCTTCCCCATTGTGAATGTCACTGTAAACATTTTTTCGGAGTAGGCAAATGAAACGAAAACGTTTCATTTTTCGTTTTCGTAATGCATCTCGTTTTCCTTTAAGGAAAACGGGCTGCATTACAAAAAAAACAACAACAAAAAACTGCTTTATTGAAAAGCAGTCACAGACATGGTGGTCTGCTGTCTCCAGCAGGCCACTATCCCTTTGAGGGCCGCCATTCACAAGGGGGTCGCAAAATGCGACCCAACCTCATGATTATTCATTAGGTGGGCATTTGCGAAGCCCTTGCGAATCACAGATGGTGTCAGGGACACCATCCTACATTCGGATTTGCAAATCTCAAATTGCGAGTCGCTCTGACTCGCAATTTGTGGGTCGCAAATCTGAACCTACCTACATGTGGCCCCAAATTCTTAAAGTCACAAAAGTGCACCCATGGTATATGTCGTACCCCTATTAAATATTGGTGAACTGTATTTTAGCATGGGTAAATACGCATGTGTAGATTTGCTCATGTGAAAATCTATTGAGCATTTGCAAGTTCATTTTCCCTCCAGCCACTTTCTTCCCAACCCTGGAAGAAGTTCTAATTCTGCCATTGTCAGGAGTAAATGTCCAACCTTTCTTATTATGGGAAAATATTAGAGAGAAGCTGGTGAAAATCTTTAAAACATGCAGGTTAGTAGGTTTGCAGACTCAAAGGCATTCCAGCCCTGGAACTATTGCTTACTGCTTCCTCCAGCCCCAGTATGCAGATCTGCAGAAAGGTGGCAAAATAAGGAAATTGCTACAGTAGGGATTGAAACGCAAGTATTCAAGCCCTACTATGGTAGTAGCCCTGGCATAATCAGAGAGGCTATTATCAGAGCTCTTACATAATGAGATTGCTGCCATAATTTGTCGCCACACTACATGGCACCAAAGGGACAAGTAGATCTTTTTACAGGACAAGTAGATTTGAGAAGCAACCTGTCCCCTGGACAAGTAGATATTTTAATAAATTCCACACCCCTGGTTATATTATGGTATTGCATAATTTATTGCACAAATGCTTTACACATTGCCTTCTAAGTTAAGCCTGACTGCTCGTGCCAAGCTACCAGAGGGTGGGCATAGGCTGATTTTGGATTGTGTGTGACTTACCCTGACTACAGTGAGGGTTCTTGCTTGGACAGAGGGTAACCTGACTGCCAACCAAAAACCCCATTTCTAACAGGGTGCATTTGCAAAATCTATTTCAACAAAAGAAGGAATACAGTTTTGCCTGGAACTCTGTATGGTATAGGTCCTGCTCTCTGTAGATGGAGAATTTTGGCACGGCCAAAAGCAGCCAGAAAACAGACTTCCTATAGGATACAAGGTCTTAACATTTACGTAGCCCCAGATGTTGGATCCATTATGCGAGTTAGAGAGAGCCTTCTTGTTATACATGTTAGTGACGGCAGTAATACCACAGCCACTAAATCTCTTGCTGAATGATTTTCAGCCCCCAGTAGATACTGCCACATAATTGTGGGACTTGGTCATCTGCTTCAACTAGTTATTTACCAGTGGCAGAACTAGCAGTTCACTATTATCTTAGTCACTTTTGATTCAGCCATGCCCAGTAGTCTTAGCTGGTTGGAACTTGCACCTTCTCAAAATGCTGGGGGCTTCTTGAATGTTTAAAATTGATAGCTTTTGCAGCAGATATATGTTTGGCTTGGTAAAGGTGCCTAATGTACATATTTGATCCTAATAAAGGATCCTTAGAACAAGCAAGTATAAATCATGAATGTACACTTGTGGACTTTGATCACCACAAATGTTATTAATTTTGTTAACATAAATCAGTGTATCATTATATTGAGTTATAAATCAGGGTGGAGTTTTCTCTCCTTCTGTATTATCCAGAGCCCGTTTTAGCTCTGGGTAATCGTTTTTTATTATTTACTACCTAAATCGATGTTTCCATAGTGGGCCATGTTATTACTTTAAATCAAAGCTCCCCATAGGACCTCTTTTCTAAAATCATTGGTGCTCACTTTTACCTAACCCTTCTCTTCCTACAGTAATGTCTCTCCATTGTTTTTCCACCTTCAGATTCCTAATGCACATGTTAGTCCACGGTACCTCTTCTGTTTATCATTTCTTTACTGGATCTAATAATTCCTGGCTGCAGTTTTGTATCTGGGGACCGGAACATTTAGTGCTTCCTGTTACAGTCTGAGTGTATTTAATACTATTGGAGCATATACAGGGAATCCCATTTAGGCTGGAGGAACAGTTTTGAAGATCACAAACTCCAGGTGTGGGTATTCCACCTGTAACTTGACAGTGATATCTACAAATGTGGTATTAAAATCTATTTTTTTGTTTGCAAAGGAAAGAGCCATAAGGATGATGTATTTTTCATTAGTGCATGCTTCAGGACTCAAGTCTCTGTAGGAGAGTGTTTGCAAGGCAAGAGAGCCATTTTATTGTTAAGTTACCTCCTAATGTGCCCTCAGAGTACATCACGGGACCCAGAGGTCCTTTCCTACTCTGAAGGACTCCATGCCACAACTGGTGTGTCTTTACATGTAAACAGCAGCATTAAGGGTCTCAACGCCACTGCCTTTGCTCGAGCTGAGAACATCTGATGGCCAACATCTCAGTTCATTTCAGCATCAAAGCGCACAATGTGAATCCCATTGATGTCATTCTTTTTTTTTACCTTTGTGCTTTTCCTTGTGATCTCGACCTTGTGGTCTCCTGGAAGTCTGGCTCTGAGGAGGGTGTGCCAGGCAGAGGAAATGATTCTGACAGTTGTAAAAGTGACAAGAATGGTATGAAAGAAAAAGATAGGATAGTGAGGTTCTCACTGCTCAAATGGGAACAGCCAATCAGAATGAGCAGGTGTGGAAATGCCTCCAGGAGGAACATCTGTCCATGCAGAGGCAGTGTGTTTACAAGTAAGTGCGGATGGTTGACGATACATCAGATCCCTGAAGTAAATCCTCATGAAGAGAGCTATCCCAAAGTTCAGGAGACTGAACAGGTTCAGGGTCAGTGCTCTTTTGCTTCTAGTCCCTGTCAGAAATACCCCAGAAATCCGTTTAACAAGGGCATCCAGGTTAAAAGGTACAAGGGATGCCCTATCCTGGCTATTTATGATAATGTAGAGACGGAGACCCAGGATGACGGCTTGCACCCAGGTGGATACCATCCAATGAGATTAGCACATTTGTGCCATAAAGATTCCAATGCCTTAGCTGCAGGCACCTTTGCCAACACTGTCTCCTGCATGACTCTGATGGGAAGGGTATCTTGCAAAATGGGACTGTTCTTGCAGTCAGCGGTTAAGAAACCAGAGTACTTCTCCTCTTTTGAGTGTGAACCGAAGAAGACATTGTTGACTCCTCTTCTGGACCATATGTGGAACAAAGGCAGTGTCTTCGAGAACCCATTCTTTGTTCCCACATTTCCTGTTAGGCAGGATAAAAAATACTCCTAACAAACTGAAAGCTGCTTCAAGGTTGGACTCTGGGTGGGGAATGTGACTTTCACAGACTTTCACTGAATCTTTTGCCAGTCCTGTCAGTACTACCTGAAAAGGACAATAGGAAGATGAAAGATGTTGAGAGGAAAACCTCAGGTACCGCATTCCTCACTTTTTGAGGCCAGTGCATTTAGTGCTCCTAATCAAAAACGACATAGAACAAAGGAAGAAAACGTGTGAACGGCTCCCTTTCCTGCTGGACAACAAGCATCATGAAAAGCAGAAGGTCTTGGTAGAATATATGAATACAAATGCCTCTATTCAAATATGCGTGAGGAACACATCTCTAGATGTCGCTTGGGGTTCTCCCTTATGTGTCATGGTCAGGCTCTGTGTCACCAGGCATGACTGATATGTTCCGGCTTCCTGTCAGGAGTGCAGGCCATAGTTTGGTTACAGCCTTCAGTAAGTAGGAGCAGTTTGGCGGGGGGGTTCATTAAGACTATCTGATAGAGACTTCTAGTTGCAGATTCCTTACCTTAGAATTTTCCCCCAGGCGTCAAACTGGATCCCAGTGTTTTTCTTCAAGTAATACCCTTGTGCCTTGGGAGGTGGCGTTGGTCGAGTACGCGGGGGTTGTTGGCGTCGTGGTCGCCGTGATGACATCAGGAGTAGTAGATAGATGCCGCCCACGCGTAGTGACGTTAGTTCTTTCCTTTCCGCGCCATGCTCTGATCCGGAGAAGAGCTACCCTGGCTATTTTTGGGCCGAATTTGACTGTTTTGTCGAGTTTTTCTGTTAAACTTTGGTGCATAGTGGATGTCCCCAAAGACTGGAATGACCCTTAATTCCTGCCCCAACACATCACGCCTGAGAGTCTTGTTATCCAGGCTTCCTCTTCTTCAGGCGCATTCCCTTCCACACCCCCGGATAGGGAATCCAAAAGACTGGAACAGTTTGCCAAGAAGTTGTTTTCTTCCTCCAGTCTCGGACTGCGGTCTGTGAACACTGCAGGCCTTTTGGGCTGCTTTACCCACTCTTTGTGGGATATGGTTGCGCAAGTGCTGCCGCAGATACCGGAGGAGGCTTGTGCCATCGTCTCCCAAGCTGTGAACGATGGAAGGGATGCAGCAAAGTTCACAATTCGTTGTGGGCTGGACACGACCGACTCTCTGGGCAGATTGGTTGCTACAACGGTGGCCTTACAATGCCACGCCTGGTTACGTACGTCTGGTTTTTTGGGGGATGTCCAACAATCACTCATGGACATGCCCTTTGATGGCTCCCATCTCTTTGGAGACAAAGCGGACTCCGCCTTGGGGAGATTCTAGGATTCCTGGGCTATGGCTCGGTCCCTCGGTCTTTCCTCTGCCCTTCGCTCACCACAGTTCGCTTTTCACCCCTTTCGTGGCCACAGAAGGGGCTCCCTGTCGCGTCCTCCACACAGCCACCGTTCCACGCACGCTGTTCAGCCTCTGTGTGGCCGGGGACGCGGAATCCCACGTGGCCATGGGACAGAGAACCAGAGGTCTGCCAAGTCCACCTCTGCCCCCGCTGCAGCCTCCAAACCCTCCTAGTCTGTCCCCACACTCCAGTCCAGTTGGTGGCAGGATTCGCCATCACCTGCCCCACTGGGAAAACATCACCATTGCAGGTGGGTTTTGCAGATCGTTGGAAAGGGCTACTCCCTCCCTTTCCAATCTGCTCCACCACCCGTGCCACCATCCTTCAATCACCTTCCAGAGGATTGTTTGGCGCTTCTCTGCCAGGAAGTCGCAGCTCTCTTGGCCAACGGAGCTATAGAAAAGGTCCTTGTACCAGAAGTAGGTTGTGATTGTTATTCCAGCTACTTTCTGATACCAAAAAAGGACAAAGGATTACATCCTACCCTAGACCTTCGGGATCTGAACTACTTCCTCAAGAAGGAGAAATTCAGAATGCTCACCCTGGCTCAGGTTCTGTCTGCCTTGAACCCAGGAGACTGGATGGTAGCGTTGGACTTGCAGGACACTTATTTCCACATCCCCATCCTGCCTGCCCACAGATGTTACCTACGTTTCGTGGTAGGTTAAGAGCACTTTCAGTTTACTGTGATCCCCTTTGCCCTTCCCAGCACCCCTCGGGTGTTCACGAAAGTGATGGCGGTGGTTGCAGCTCATCTGCACAGGTTAGGGGTCTTAGTCTTCCCCTACCTCGACGACTGGCTGTTGAAGGTGGACTCACTCCAGAAAGTCGTCTCCCTCCTTCAGACTACGGCGAACCTCCTGCACCTGACTCCCTCTCAGTCGCTCCCTTTCATCAGAGCGGTTCTGGACACAGTGCAGTTTCGGGCTTATCCTCCCGAAAAGCGAGTCCAAGACGTTCAGGCTATGATTCAGATCTTTCGGCCTCGGTCTTGGGTTTCGATCAAACTGACTCTGAGGCTTCTGGGCCTCATGGCCTCCTGCATCCTGCTAGTGACACATGTCAGATGGCATATGTGGGCTCTGCAGTAGGACCTGAAGTTCCAGTGGGGGCAGCATCAGGGGAATCTTTCTGACCTGGTCCAGATCTTGGAGGTGACTGTGAAAGACCTGCAGTGGTGGCTTTTGAATCTGCATTGGGTCCTCGGCAGATCCCTCTCCCTTCTCCAACCAGATCTATCTATAGTGTCAGATGTGTCACTTCTGGGTTGGGGCTCTGGTCTCCAGCAGAGTCTGGGCTCCATATCAATCTGCTGGAGCTCAAGGCGATCAGGCTTTCGTTGAAAGTATTCCTTCCTTCTCTCAAAGGGAAAGTGGCGCAGGTGTTCACGAAAAATACTACCGCCATGTGGTACTTTAACAAACAGGGTAGAGTAGGGTCCTGGACCCTTTGTCAGGAGGCACTATGCCTCTGGACATTGCTGGAACATCAGGGCATTACCCTGATGGTTCAACATCTGGCGGGCTCCCTCAACGCCAGAGCGGACGATCTCGGCCGTCGATGCACAGCCGATCACGAATGGCATCTTCATCCGGAGGTGGCGCAAGGTCCCTTTCAGCAGTGGGGAGAGCCTTGGTTAGATCTGTTCGCCTCCGCAGAGAACGCACAATGTCAGCTGTTTTGCGTGTTGGCGTTTCCAAGGTGGCACTCGCTCTGAGACGCTTTTCGTCTCTAGTGGAACTCCGGCCTCCTTTACGCCTTTCATCTTGGTGGCTCCGGACTGGGCACAGGGAGTATGGTATCCAGAGCTATTGAGCATGTCCATCGATCCTCCACTCAGACTGCCTTTTTGGGCGGATCTTCTGTTGCAGCAACAGGGTACAGTTCTTCACCCGAACCTGTCCAACCTCCGCCTTCATGCGTGGAGATTGAGCGTCGCCAGTTGATGTCTTTTGCCCTTCCACCTGAAGTCTGCAATGTTATCTTGGCAGCCAGGCGTCCATCAACCAAAACTGTATGCACCTGTTGTTGGAATAAATTTGTGGCATGGTGTACCAACAAATCTGTTGATCCCCTTTCTGCCCCTCTAACTGAGGTTCTTCTGTTCGTTCTTTCTTTGGCCCAGCAGGGCTCTGCTTTAGGCACCCTTAAAGGGTATTTATATGCCATTTCGGCCTTTCTTAAGCTAATTGATCAGCCCTCACTCTTTAAATCTCCTATTGTGAGTAGGTTCCTAAAAGGGCTCACCCATTTATTTCCTCCCACTCCATTTATCATGCCTCAGTGGGACCTCAATCTTATACTTACTTATTTGATGTCTACCCCCTTTGAGCCAATGCATAATTGTCCCTTGTGGCTCCTCACCTTCAAAACTATCTTTCTGGTCGCTATCACCTCTGCTCGCAGGGTGAGTGAGCTTCAGGCCCTTTCCTTAAAACCACCATACTTATCTGTGCACCCTGACAAATTAGTGTTGCGCACTAAGGCTTCCTTCCTTCCTAAGGTGATTACACCCTTTCATGTAGGCCAGTCCATCACTCTGCCTACTTTCTACGCATCCCCCACATCCTTCCCATGAGGAGGAGAGATTCCACCGTCTGGACCCAAAAAGAGCGTTGGTGTTCTACCTCAATCGTACTAAAGATTTCCGGGTGGACGATCAACTCTTCGTTGGGTATGTGGGTGCGAAAAAAGGGAAGGCGGCACAAAAGCGTACCATCTCTTGATGGATGCTTCTTTGCATCAAAATGTGCTACGCCTTGGCCAAAAAGCAACCTCCTGAAGGCTTGTGTGCTCATTCCACCACAGCAACTGCTGCTTCCACTGCGTTAGCATACAGAGTTTCTGTCCTGGATATCTGCCAGGCAGCTACGTGGGCGTCCCTGCACACGTTTGTTTAGCACTACTGCCTGGACAGTCAGGTCCGTCGGGACGGCTATTTTGGTTGTTCGGACCTGCAGGACTTCTTAGTATGATCTTGGTTCGCAGCCCACCACCGAGGATGGCATTGCTTGGGTATCTATTCTAAGGTAAGGAATCTGCAACTAGAAGTCTCTATGAGATGTACAAGTTACTTACCTTCGGTAACGAAATATCTGGTGGAGACATATTCTAGTTGCAGATTCCTTACCACCCACTCATCCTCCCTGCTTGTGAACTGATTTCTAGGGACAGGGATTCCCCCTTTCAGGACCTTAGCTCGGGCGCACCAACCTTAGTGTTCTTAGAAACTCTGCGCTTTGGCTTGGAAAGTCGTTAAAAGAGACTGACGTCACTGCGCTTGGGCGGCGTCTATATACTACTCCCATCATCATCATCACGGCAACCACAATGATTCCCGTGGAGTCGACCGACGCCACCTGCCAACGCGCAAGGGTAGTGTTTGAAGAAAAATCTCCGGATCCAGTTTGAGGCCTGGGGAAAAATTCTAAGGTAAGGAATCTGCAACTAGAATATGTCTCTACCAGATATTTTGTTACCGAAGGTAAGTAACTTGTACTTCCAGTCTATCAATGTTAGCACTGACACCGCAAATGTTGTAAGGTCCTGTTAACGAGGCTTCCTTTACATTTCATGGACCTGTGGGTTTCACAGATTCATGTAGATGCATTTTTTCAATACCTTTTCAGCAATAGTCCTTTCACAACAGTACCCAGCTTGGGGAACAGAGCTTTTAGTCTCGGCAGCTGCTTACGCAAGGGATATCTGATAGAGACATCTGGTTGCAGATTCCCTACCTTCGAATTTCCTTTGAAATTTGGATGGTTCTCCACCCAGACCTGTCCAGTCCCCCCTTCTTACATGGAGATTGAGCGGCGACAGTGACAGCTTTTGGCCTTCTGCCCAAAGTCTGTAATGTAATCTTGCCAGCCAGGCGTCCCTCCACCAAAACAGTATGCACCAATTGGTGGAAGAAATATGTAACACAGTGCATTGACAAGTCTTTTGACCCCCTTTCTGCCCCTCTCTCTGAGATCCTGTTGTTTATCCTTTCCCTGGCCCAGCAGGGCTCTGCTATGGGTGCTCTCAAAGGTTATTTGCCTGCAGTCTCTGCTTTCGTACGATTATCTGATCTATCCTCTTTGTTTAAATCTCCCATTGTTAATAGGTTCCTTAAAGGCTATACTCATATGTTTCCTATGTCCCCTTTCATTATGCCCCAATGGGACTGGGAATTGGTTTTGACATTTCTGATGTGCGCGCCTTTTGATAATTGTCTTCTTAGACTTCTCACTTTAAAAACATCCTCTCTTGTTGCTTTTACATCTGACTGCAGCGTGAGTGAGCTGCAGGCATTGTCACCTAAACTTCCCTAACTTTCCTTCTATCCTTACAAAGTGGTTCTTTGCACCAGGGTCAGTTGTCTACCCAAAGTGGTTAGGCCCTTTCATGTAGGACAATCCATCACCTTGCCTACTTTTGACGCACTCCCACATATTTTTAAGAAAGAGGAGAGACTCCACCGCCTGCACCCAAAAAAAGCGTTGGCGTTCTACCTTGATTGTACCAAAGAGTTGTTAGTGGGCGATCAACTCCTTTGGTTACGTGGATCCAAATAAAGATCGGGCAGAGCAGAAGAGAACCATCCCCAGATGGGTCGTACTCTGCTTTAAAAGGTGCTATGCACTGTCTAACCCCGTAAGGGATTGTGTTCTCATTCCACCAAAGCTAAAATTACAACCTCTGCGTTAGCACAACGAGTTCCAGTCCTGGACATCTGTCAAGCTGCAATGTGGGCATCTCTGCACACGTTTACCAAACACTACTGCCTGGTCAGTCAGGTCCATAGGGATGGACACTATACTCTCTCAGTCCTGCAGGACTTTCTGGTATGATCTTAGTTTGCAGATCCACCTCAGAGGATGGTATTGCTTGGATATCTGTTCTAAGGGAAAGAATCTGCATCTAGATGTCTCTGTCAGATAGACAAGTTACTTTCCTTCGGTAACGCCTTATTTGGTAGAGACAATATTTAATTGCAGATTCCTTACTGACCCACCCATCCTTCCCATTCTGCAAACTGTTTACGAGGGGCAGGGTTTCCCCTTTCAGGGCCCTTATTTTGATGCACCAGTGGTCAGTGATTTTCATGGCTCTGCGCTCCTGGCGTGGAAAGTCATGAAAAGAAACTGATGTCAGTGCGCCGGGGTTGTATCTATATATGACCTGTGACATCATTTCCGGCATGGACGAAGCTGATGACGAACGCGGAGCAGATAGACTCCACCTAACAACGCACCATTGTACTGATCGAGAAAAATATCCAGATCCAGGTGACTGAGGAAAATTTTAAGTAAGGATTCTGCAACTAGATATTGTCTCAACTGGATAAGGTGTTACCGAAGGTAAGTAACTTGTCCTATTTGTTGGCCCTTTCAGACTTTTCACACTAGTCAGACCAACTATCCTTATTCATATCACCTGTTGTGAGGCATTCTCAAGGCTTGGTCTACATAGTTCCCCTGAAGCCTTTTGTGATGCTGCAGTGGGACTTCAACTTGATCCTCACTTTCCACATCTACACTCGTTTTGAGCTATTACACAGTTATCATTGAGGAAAGGTGGCTAGCTTGTTTGTCTAAAAGTCCTATATTAACCCCTTCAATGCGGGCGTCGGACAATGGCCGGCGCCCGCACTACCTCCCTGGTGCGGGTCACGACCAGTGGCCGACACCAGGGAGGGTGTTAATAAATCCTCGGTTGCGTCGCACCCGAGGCTTTTTTTTTTTCTTCGAGCCCCGGGAGACACAGAGGCTTCCGTGTCTCCCCCCAGCCCCCTACCCGCCCTTTTGTGACGCGCTAACGTTACAAAGTTGTTTTCCCCATCGGAGCAGGAAGCAGCCTTGCGGCCTCTTCCTGCTCCGATAGGGAAAACGGCCTTCCCCACGTTCGGGAAGGCCTCGTAAGAAAGGGGAGAGTCTCCCCTTTTTTACGAGGCCTTCTGAAAGTGTTTCCTGGCCTGCGATCGTGGGCCAGGAAACACCACTAGACGCCAGGGATTTCACTTGGGGGGGTCGGCTACTCACCCGTGAGGGACTCAGGGCGCTAGGGGGTGGGGGGGGGAAGGGGCTGGGAGGATCACTGTTCGAAAAGCCAGGTTTTGAGGCCCTTCCTGAAAAGAAGTAGGTTTTGGGTCTTGCGAAGGCGGGTTGGGAGGGCGTTCCAGGTTTTGGGTGCAAGGTAGGAGAAGGATCTGCCGCCGGTGGTGGTGTGTTTGATGCGGGGGACAGAGGCGAGAGAGAGGTCAGCTGAGCGGAGGTTTCGTATGGGGGTGTGGAGGGTGACTCTCGTTGAGGTAGGCAGGGCCTGTGTTGTGGAGTGATTTGTGTAAGAGGATGAGGATCTTGAAGGTGATCCTTTTGTCAATGGGGAGCCAGTGGAGGGATTTGAAGTGTGGAGAGATGTGTTCGTGTCGGGGGAGGTCGAGGATGAGTTGTGCTGCTGAGTTCTGGATGCGCTGTAGTTTGCGCTTGAGTTTTAGAGTGGTGCCGGCGTAGAGGGCGTTTCCGTAATCAAGTCTGCTGCTGATGAGTGCGTGAGTGACAGTTTTTCTGGTCTCTGTGGGGATCCATTTGAATTTTTTTTTTCAGTATACAGAGTGTGTTGAAGCATGAGGAGGTGAGAGCGTTGATTTGTTGGGTCATCGAGAGGGAGGAGTCTAGGATGATGGCGAGGTTGTGTGCGTGGTTGGCGGGGTGGGTGCAGGGCCTAGCGTGGTGGGCCACCATGAGGGGTCCCAGGTGTTTTTGTGTGGGCCAAAGAGGATTATTTCGGTTTTGCTTGAGATGAGTTTCAGGTGGTTGACTGTCATATATATATCACTTTTGTCAATATGTGTGTGGTTTCCCTGGGGGGAAAAGGGTCAGACTTGTCTAGTGGCAGTTTTATTACCATAAAGAAGCGCAGAAGTTTTATATGCCTACTGCAAAGAGCAAATCTGTATTTTATGTAAATGGCTGAGTACATTAGTAAAGTCAGCCATTACCTGCGCTATAATACCAATGAAATGTATGTGTGGGTGGAGGGCGGCTATGGAGAGATGAAGGGCACTTTTGCTGGGTGGTAATGAGGGAATCCGAGGAGGAGGGAGTTGGAGCACCAATAATGATTGTTGGACTGGGCGCAAGAGGTGCTAAAGACTGTGACGAATGGTATGTGACAAGGTGTTTTTTGAGTGTCTTGAAAGAACGTGCTGATTGAGGGAAGAAGCGCAGGTAAGGTGGCCTCTACTGTTGCACGTATCTCACACACACCATCGATTTTGTGACTGTCTACGTAGGCTAGTGTTTTAGAGCAACAGTTTAGCCAATAGCAGAGATGGCATCTTGATGGATGACTGCTGCCTGCACTCGGGTTATAGAGGACAGCTCTGACATAGGATCAGAGACTGAGACATCAGATACTGAGACCGCATCTGAGGGATAGGACAATGGCGCAGACTCTGGGAGTGATTTTTCAGTCGGAGGAGTCCCATTCAATAACTCCTCTTCCAGTACATTATGAGGGAGGTGACGAGGACAGTCCTGCTGTCCCTTCGCAAGCTGTTTGTGCAACTGGGTAATAGTGGGTTAGCCCAACCCAGAGAGCAGATGAATGCGGCGGCAAGCAGAGAGAGAGAGAGTGCTCTCTTGGGAGCTCCCCAATTTAGTTCAGCCCCAAATTCCACCACCCAAATCTTATTGTGGAGACATCAAAATTATCTATGGCAAAACAAACTGGTTTTGTAAGGCAGGCACCTGTGTTTTTGGTCCTGGGTTCGGCGGCCATATAGAGAAACACACCAAACCCAAACATTTCTGGAAACTAAACATTCGGGGGAGTCCACAGAGGTGTGACTTGTGTGGATTCCCCAAAGTTTTCTTACCCAGAATACCCTGCAAAGCTGAAATGTTGAATAAAAACTCAATTTTTCTCGCATTTCTGTCACACAAACTACAGGAATATGCTGGGATCCACAAAATTCCTACCACCCAGTGACTCCTCACCTGTCCTGATAAAAACACTACCCCACTTGAGTGCCTACACCTAGTGCCTGCGTCAGGAATGGATCACCCCAGGGTCAACAGCTGCCTCATGTAAGGACCAACATTGACTGTTGTGTGATCTATTCCTGTCGCGGGCACCAGGCCTACCCACACAAGTGAGGTATCATTTTTATCGGGAGACTTGGGGGAACGCTGGGTGGAAGGAAATTTGTGGCTCCTCTCAGATTCCAGAACTTTCTGTCACCGAAATGTGAGGAAAACGTGTTATTTTAGCCACATTTTGAGGTTTGCAAAGGATTCTGGGTAACAGAACCTGGTCAGAGCCCCACAAGTCACCTCATCTTGGATTCCCCTGGGTTTCTAGTTTTCAAAAATGCGCTGGTTTGCTAGGTTTCCCCAGGTGCCGGCTGAGCTAGAGGCCAAAATCCACAGGTAGACACTGTTTTCTATGAAAAAATGTGATGTGTCCACGTTGTGTTTTGGGGCATTTCCTGTCGCGGGCGCTAGGCCTACCCACACAAGTGAGGTATCATTTTTATCGGGAGACTTGGGGGAACGCTGGGTGGAAGGAAATTTGTGGCTCCTCTCAGATTCCTGAACTTTCTGTCACTGAAATGTGAGGAAAATGTGTTTTTTTAGCCACGTTTTGAGGTTTGCGAAGGATTCTGGGTAACAGAACCTGGTCAGAGCCCCACAAGTCACCCCATCTTGGATTCCCCTAGGTCTCTAGATTTCAAAAATGCACAGGTTTGGTAGGTTTCCCTATGTGCCGGCTGAGCTAGAGGCCAAAATCTACAGGTAGGCACTTTGCAAAAAACAGCTCTGTTTTCTGTCAAAAAAATGGGATGTGTCCACGTTGTGTTTTGGGGCATTTCCTGTTGCGGGCGCTAGGCCTACCCACACAAGTGAGGTATCATTTTTATCGGGAGACTTGGGGGAACATAGAATAGCAAAACAAGTGTTATTGCCCCTTATCTTTCTCTACATTTTTTCCTTCCAAATATAAGAGAGTGTGTAAAAAAGACGTCTATTTGAGAAATGCCCTGCAAGTCACATGCTAGTATGGGCACCCTGGAATTCAGAGATGTGCAAATGACCACTGCTCCTCAAAACCTTATCTTGAGCCCATTTTGGAAATGCAAAGGTTTTCTTGATACCTATTTTTCACTCTTCATATTTCAGCAAATGAATTGCTGTATACCCAGTATAGAATGAAAACCAACTGCAGGGTGCAGCTCATTTATTGTCTCTAGGTACCTAGGGTTCTTGATGAACCTACAAGCCCTTTATATCCCCGCAACCAGAAGAGTCTAGCAGACAAAACGGTATATTGGTTTCAGAAATCTGACATCGCAGGAAAAAGTTACAGAGAAAAACATAAAGAAAAATGGCTGTTGTTTTCAGCTCAATTTCAATATTTTTTTATTTCAGCTGTTATTTTCTGTAGGAAAACCTTGTAGGATCTACACAAATGACCCCTTGCTGAATTCAGAATTGTGTCTAGTTTTCAGAAATGTTTAGCTTTCCGGGATCCAGCATTGGTTTCACACCCATTCCTGTCACTAACTGGAAGGAGGCTGAAAGCACCAAAATAGTAAAAATGGGGTATGTCCCAGTAAAATGCCAAATTTGTGTTGAAAAATGTGGTTTTCTGATTCAAGTCTGCCCGTTCCTGAAAGGTGGGAAGATAGTGATTTCAGCACCAGAAACCCTTTGTTGATGGCATTTTCAGGGAAAAAACCACAAGCCTTCTTCGGCAGCCCTTTTTTCCCATTTTTTAAAAAAAAAACTACATTTTCACTGTATTTTGGCTATTTTCTAGGTCTCCTCCAGGGACAACCACAAACTCTGGGTACCATTAGAATCCCTAGGATGTTGGGAAAAAAAGGACATGAATTTGGCGTGGATAGCTTATGTGGACAAAAAGTTATGAAGGCCTAAGAGCAAACTACCCCAAATATCCAAAAAAGGGCTCAGCACTGGGGGCGAAAAGGCGCAGCAGCTAAGAGGTTAAATTTAAAAGTACACATTGCGCCAGTAGTCATTGGCACTGAAAGCAACTACTTATTGGTCTATGTGCAAGAGCAGAATGCCGTCACTCATACGTAAGCCAGTGGATAAAGTGAGCTGGTCCTGTGCCCTATGATATATGCTGTGGTGGACGGAAGCAACATGTGAATGACACTACAGCAAACCAACAGATGAAAAGGGCTTAATGAAACCCCTGTCAATAAATATTTATAATATAAAAAGTTTTATCAAAAACAAAAGTTTTGGCTAAAGCCAGGCCTAAAAATACAGTTCAAAATCCTTGTTTTGTCTATTTTTTTTTTTTTTTACACATTTGGCATCTCAAGTCTATGACCCAAGATTAGACCTGGGAAAAGGAGATTTGTAAAGAAAAGTTTACAGTGTGTGACAATAGAGAGTAGTAAAATATATTTGCTTGCAAAATGACAACTACTGTTTTAGGCAACAAGCACTGTGCTCATCTGTTATAAATTGCCATAGGTCACAATGAAGAATAATGTTGTAGAGGTACTACACTGGAAGGATCTTCTGAGATTTGCACTATGGATGGCATGTGAGAATGGGAAAGTTTTCAGTTTTGTACTGTTGGTAAGAATACTGAATTAAAGAGACAGTTTCAAGTTTGCTTGTCGAAATCCATTTACCAGTTAATCATCAAACATCCCAAGGTCCTTAGGAGCTTACTAATTCAATTGAAAAGTGGACCAAATTATACCTTTTAATTTTCAGATGTGTAACTGTGGGAACTGTTCGCAAAACTAATCAGGAGTCTTGAGTTTTGCATTTGCAAACTGCTTTTATTCGGGATTGTGTGTAGAGTGAAGAATGCATGGTCCGAAGTGTGTGTGGACTTACGAGTATGTTAACAGGACTGTGTGGAAATAGTCAGGATCAGGAGTGTGTTGTCAGGACTGTGTGTGATGTTTGTATTGATTGTGAACTCAAATAGGAGTATCAGTTTGTGAGTTATACGTTTTAAACTATTTCTGTGATGGATTTACAAACTATTTACATTCAGGAGAGTGTATTGTATCAACAGTGTGTATACTCTGAAGTGTGTATGTATTTGAGTATCTACACTGCCTTGTAAGGACTGAGGAGCAAGTGTGTAGTCGGGAGCATGTGTGAGTGAGCAAGGAGTGTGTTTACAGGATATATGCAGGACTGTGTGTGTGTAACCGGTAGTGTATAAAGTCAGGAATAAGTGTTTAGTAGGGAGTGTGTATAAAGTTGTGTATATATAATCTAATGACCTCTATTCAGGAGTGTGTGTGTGCGCAGAGTGAACACTGCATAGGCAGAAGTGTGACGACATTAGTATAATTACAAGACTAAGTGAAGTCAGTAAAGAGTGTTTTGGTGGCAGTGGATGTGGTGTTGGGAATTACTGTGTGCTATCTCAAATGGCAGTCTTATGTTTGCAAACTCAGTACTGTGTTCACAGCCTCCTTTGCGCCTCTGTGTCTGGTCTCTTAATTGAATGTGGAGTCAGGAGTGTATGTGTAGAGTAAGTCAGGATTGTTTGAGTGTGTGGAGTCATGAGTGTAAATTGAGCCAGGAGTTTAGCTGAATCACGCAGAAAAGTGAGGGACGTATGCAATGTTTGCAGACTTTGCTGCAGTTTATAATCTGACAAAAATATTTGCTTTTAGTCACTGCGAACGTCACTAGACGTACAGAAAAAGTGCCTGCGCTAACGTGCACATGCACAGCAACTGTTGCTAAAACGTAGAACAATATATATATTCTTTGAGCTTGCTAACTGGACACTCACATTGTGCTTTAAGTCTTCTAAACGTATGAAGAGATTTTCAGCAAACCAAGAGGCACTGAATGTCTGAAAGGTCGCTGTTTATAAAACGTTAGTGATCATCAGTTCAGCGGTTTCGGAGTTAAATGTGCAGTAATAAATCTTATGGAAAACACGTAAAATATTGTATTCATGTGAAATATGGGTTTCATCCTCATAATGACAGCCCTATTTCATTCTGCACATCTTTACAATTGTCCATTGTTTAATCAGATTTTATTCCTCAAAGGTAAACAAAACCTGAGCATTCCAATCAGTTACCCGTTAATAGATACACCTTGCAGATAAGAGGTTTAAAATCGATTCCTTCTACAAGGAAATTGGTATTTTTATACATTCATAGCTACATATTTTTTCTACCGACATCCCAGCAGTGTAGTCATATATACACTTATTTTCAATAAACATTAGGATACTGATGTTGAAGAAAGCACATTCTCCAGCCTACCTGTATTATAAACACACACAATCAGTAACATGGTGTGATCCTTTATTGCTATCCTGTGGTTATGGTGACATTTGCAAACCACTCATCCGTCATCCTCATCGTTTATGATTTTGCCAGAGCTTGTTACTATTGATATTGGATTATTTTGCACAGTTACTATGAGAACGTAGTTTATTAGTTTGGGTGAATTTCTGTGTACCACAAGGAATAAAGTCACTAGCCAAACATTTCAAAATATTACACCTGAGCCCAGCCACTGGTAGCTATGGCACAGAGCAGACATGCTTAACTTAACGAAAATATATAAAGCATTTAAAAGAATAAAAAGAGTTAAAAAGTCGAAAACACACCAAAAAATACAATCTCGCACCAATGTATAAACATAGAGAAAAATTAAATAAGCAAAATTATACATTTGCCGCAAAAATCCAATAAAGTGAACCAGAGATACACCTTTTTACAGATTTACGTCCAAATAGTGCAAAGCTCCAATGGTAGTCATTGATCAAGGTACATGGAGGCCTACACTCGATTTGGTCTGAATGCGATGAAGCAGGGGTCAAATACACCAAGTAGATTGGCTCAGCTAGGGTCTGGAATTAGGGATGTTCAAAAACATTTCTAAGTTCCAGCCTGAAAAGGTACTATGTCATTTTTCTGGGGAGGAACTCCTTTCCATGCATGACAAACTTGAAATTCAATCCAGCCCCATTGATTTGCTGGTTGGACACTTTCCCCCTTTCCCCTTTCAGTCCAAGCTCTGAAGCTCCAGAGCAAAAGTTTTGAAAATGTTCCCACACTTGTTTTGGTACCCCAAAAAAACAGTCTTCTATTACCAAGGACCCTAGAACCTCACCTCAGAGGGAGCATATAGAGACTCTTTGGGTGTCAGGCAGCGGGTAACATCAAAGTCCAGTCCAGTCCAGCTCAAGTTGCCACTGATCAGGTGGGATTCTTCACAAGAATGTCCTCTTCAGCTTCATTATGTTTCTCTCAGAGGATCAGCCGTATGTTTCGGAGGTCTTTCTGTTCTTGCATTTCAAAAGGAGGGAGGGGTCAAATCTCCTAAGGTCCATCTCACAGGTCATGGATGCCAGGTGGATCAGGTTCTGTCCAACTGGTTCTGTTCGCAAGTCCATCAGTGTTCTGTTGGGGTGCCACATTAATGCCTGGCAGTAGTTAGTGGGTGGCGATGACTCATGAGCGCTCCCTCACTAATGGGTTAGAGTTCCCTAGGGTCACCTGTCCCACTTTCAGCCATTTCTATTTGCCTTACTTCAAACAGGCCCAAAATGCAATGTGACAGCGCAGTGGCCACCCACAACTAACACCAAAATCCAGTTTGAAGCTGACACTTTACCCACAGCAAACCCAGTCACAGACATCTTGTAGGACAAAAGCAGAGTCCTTCAGCAACCAGACAGGGGATACCCAAGAATTCTCCTGGCATCCTGTCCTCTCCTTTTCAAGTGCGCCAGAGTAGTACATGTAGATCTACAGAACTGCCTGGCAAGATTTGACACTGTGGTATCAACAGAATGTACACAGACACCTCTTGCATATTCTGTTGAGCTCAGAGGAGTCATCTCTGCCCATTCAGGTCAGCCTACTGTGTGCTCCTGGGAGGGATTTTACATCTCTTTCACACATCTTACCAGGCAGAGCACAGGCTGGAAGTTGGTAGAGGCTAATGATAATTCGCCCTGTGACAGCTCAGACAGGTAAAGGGTAACTCTCTAAAAGTTAATTTTCCTTTATTATTTATTACAAATACAATTTCACGGTTTAACTGTATTTTTCAAAAGCTATTAAAAATAGTGGTTTAATTATTTTTCAAGCTTGTCCCTTTCCAGATTAGCAGGCAGGATTGGTAGTTTAAACCACAATCTGGTTTTCTACATAGGACAGCTAGGCCTGCCACATTGAAAATAGCGTTTAGGGCCTTGTCACTATAGAGACATGTTAACATAAATTTTTGACATGTCCCACCTTTAAATACCATGGGCTGCAGGGCCTACATAGGGGTGCCTTACTAATATTTAAAAAGGAGGTTTTCACCTGTGAACAAAGGTTATTTTAACAGGTCACACTACAGACTTAAACAGCAGCAGTCAGGCTACAATGGTAGACCTGAAACCATGTTTTCCTTGTCACACTAGTGGATGGCACTATAAATGCTGCAGTCCACAGGTGACATTTAACTTTTAATTCCAGAGGTGCAGTTTCTACACCATACACTATGGCCTTACAGGAGAGTTAGATACACCAATCATGAATTAACCCGTTTCCATATGTTTTAGAGGTCACAGGACATACACTGGGCAGCAGTGCCACAGTGTGCAGAACATGAAAACCTGCAATAGAAGTCAGCAAAAAGATGGGGCGACCATGCAAAAAGGGCCATTTCGCACAGTTATCAAGTTATGTATTCTCCATGCAAACATATATTTCACCTCCTTTGGTAAGGTTGACAACTCTTTCAATTGGGAATCTTCATCCTTAATAGGTTTGACTCCCTTTGATCACTTTGAAGTATGCTTGAGTTTAATGGAGTTCTGAATTCTGCATGCCATATGTAGTTATATTGTTGAAAGAAGTCAGAAGTTCTAGGAGGTCCCAAAGCTGGTCTCTTTTGCATTTAACATGGGCGGTGCCATTGATGCCTTTCATTGGCAGCAGTTCAGCAGCAACTGAACGAAAGTCAAATAGCATTTGCTGACATACCAGATTTTTTTATTAGTCATTGCCTTTTTTTGGCTTGCAGATTGATGGACAGCTGCTTCTTTTGAAGTTAATAAGCAAACACCATGGGGCTTATTTAGAGTTTGGGAGGCAGTCCACCAGCCATCCTGAACAGAGGAGTGATATCTTCTGATCCCCTAGTGGAAACGTGCCCCTCACACTTTGAAATCCCCAAACGACATACAAGGTTCTCTGTGCCTGAACTTCTCAAAAAGTATGCAGAAACTGAAGGCCTACTGTCACACCTTCCACAAACAGAGATGCCACAGACTTGAAGGGTGACAAAGACTAGTTCTAACGTTTGTGAACATTACACTTAATACATCAACAAACTTGGTTTGTGTGTGCCTTTGTGTGACTAACAATCAAACTTATCACATACGAACAGAACAATTCATATTAGGTACATGAAAGAAGCAGACCTTATTCATGGCAGACATTTAAGGCTACACATTTATCAGCTCAACGTGTATCTGGCAAGAGCAACTCTCATAATTCCCAAATACCCAAGTCCACACCAAGTTATATTGTCATAAATTCAAACATACTTCTTGTTCATAAACTTTAGATAACACACATTAAAAAAAAACTTGGCATAGGTGAAGCTTAGCCGGACCAAACTGTTACATACACTGCAAGCATATACAATCCACAGCTTATGTTGAGTGTACAAAACACACATAAGCCTTTGTTGGTGAACATCAAAATTTGATAGAGACTTCTAGTTGCAGATTCCTTACCTTAGAATTTTCCCCCCAGGCGTCAGACTGGATCCGGAGATTTTTTCTTCGAGCAATACCCTTGCTCGTCGGTTGGTGGCATCAGTCGACTCGTAGGCGTTGTGGTCGCCGTGATGATGTCAGGAGTAGTACATAGACGCAGCCCTTGTGCAGTGACGTCAGTTTCTTTTAACGACTTTCCACGCCAGAGCGCAGGGCCGCTAAGAACACTGGTATTGGTGCACCAGAGCTAAGGACCTGAAAGGGGTAACCCATGTCCCTAGAAATCAGTTCGCAAGCGGGGAGGATGGGTGGGCAGTAAGGAATCTGCAACTAGAATATGTCTCTACCAGATATTTCGTCACCGAAGGTAAGTAACCTGTACATCTGATAGAGACTTCTAGTTACAGATACCCAAGCAATGCCATCCTCGGTGGTGGGCTGCGACCTAAGATCATACTAGAAAGTCCTGCAGGACCGAACGACCAAAGTAGCCGTCTCGACGGACCTGACTGTCCAGGCAGTAATGTTTAGCAAACGTGTGCAGGGATGCCCACGTAGCTGCCTGACAGATATCCAGGACAGGAACTCCGCGTGCAAACGCAATGGATGTAGCAGTGGCCCTGGTAGAATGAGCCCGAAAGCCTTCAGGAGGTTGCTTTTTCGCCAAAGCGTAGCACATTTTGATGCAGAGAAGCACCCATCGAGAGATGGTACGTTTCTGCACCGCCTTCCCTTTCTTCGCACCCACATAGCCAACAAAGAGTTGATCGTCCACCCGGAAGTCTTTGGTACGATTGAGATAGAACGCCAACGCTCTTTTTGGGTCCAGATGGTGGAGCCTCTCCTCCTCATGGGAAGGATGTGGGGGTGTGTAGAAGGTAGGCAGTGATGGACTGGCCAACATGAAACGGTGTAACCACCTTAGGAAGGAAGGAAGCTCTAGTGCGTAGCACCACTTTGTTGGGGTGTACGGAGACAAGTACCGAGGTTTTGAAGAAAGGGCCTAAAGCTCACTCACCCTGCGAACAGAGGTGATGGCGATGAGAAAGACAGTTTTGAATGTGAGGATCTATAAGGGACAATTATGCATAGGCTCAAAGGGAGTACACATTAAGAAAGTAAGTACAATATTAAGATCCCACTGAGGCATGATGAAGGTAGTGGGAGGAAATAAGTGGGTGAGCCCCTTTAAGAATCTACTCACAAGAGGAGATTTAAAGAGTGAGGGCTGATCAGGAAGCCTAATGTCTCTACCAGATATTTCGTTACCAAAGGTAAGTAGCTTGTACTTCAAGGCATAAACGTATCCAGTGTGGACAAAGCACTTGGTCTGGTGGAAACAACTGTCACACTTGCCAAAGTCTTTTGGGTCCTGAAAATGAAGAAACTTCAATGTTCAGAACTTCTATGGCAACTCATCAACTTACTAGTCGTGTTTGAAGCACCTACGCTACTGGGACCACTTATCACACACACCACACAAACACACTATGTTATCTGGAATTCTAGCTTCAAATAAATTTGATGTGCTTGCACATCAAACTACCGAAACCAACAAGCACTAGATGGGTGAACTGTCACCTTGGTGTGTGAGACACATACACTGGCCACAGCTTATGTTTAATGTAGAAATAATGTCTGCTTCTAATTTCTCAAACATCAAACTAAAGGTATGAACACAGTTGGTGTGGAGAACAACTTCACCTTGGCTACCAAAACATCACACTAATTGCATACTGGGCACAAGTCCTGCTATATCTTTAAACGAAACTTACTCCTTTGTTCGCAGATGTGAAACAAAACACGTCAACAAAAAAAAAATGTTTACAGGGCTTTGCAATCTTCTAACTCAGTATCACAAGAGTGTGCCTCTTAACCGTGAATACGATGTTCACGAACCCTGTACGGACCAAATTTAATAATTGCATTTAGTATTTACTAATATCTATGCAACCAAAACAAATGTTTGAATCTTGCTTGCCTTAACAGTTATATGAGCCATACCTAAATAAAAATGAAATTCCAGATAAAAATTAAAGTTAAAGAGGTGCTCAGAAGATTGGTGATAACAACAATGACGACAGCACAAAACCTAGAAAGACATGCAATTATTAAGTTAATGCACTGTTGTAATCTTACCTTCCTTCACTGCCTTACGGATTGACAATACCTTCTTTACAACTCTAGACATTTTTTCACACTTGCATACGTTTTGAAGGACAAAATCAGGTAACAATACACTTCAGTGCTCAAATTGACATATAAGGAGCATTTTATAACATACATTAACACATGATGACCATAACATACAACAAGCAATACGTTTAGTGGCAGAAGCTTTCACCAAATAACAATAACGTCCCACGCAAGCAAGCAATTACGCAATCACCATGTCAATTCAGTGTAACTACACATGAAATTCCCAGCCTCTCCGAGACATTTGGACCACGTTCTTAAATTTCATAAAAAAATGTATGCAGTTTTTCTGGGATAAGATATATTTATTAATTAGCTTAAAATGCATTTTGCATCAGTGCACATGTATTCTTTAAACCTAGCAGCCATATATGTGACCGCATAATATCCATCAATTACTTTAAAATACCCTTATTCCATGCCAATCTAATTGTACCCACCCTAATGTCATTGATGTTTTATTAATATCAAGCAGATTCTGTAGGGTAGACCACTTTAAATTTTTCCTAATTAAACCCTCTGTATATAAATATATAACGTGTTGATGCCCTTGTGTCTGCTAATTCTGCAAAATTTATCAAAGCCTCGTTATCTTGCAGTAAATGGAAATATGCACGTATTAATATTCCTTTTTGTAAAATATGATTCTTGACATGAAAATGTTTGATTTCACTTAGCTTATATTTATGATCCTTCTCACAGATGTTTTTAACTCGCTGCCTAAATTTTGTTGGTAACCATGGGATGCAAATAAGGAGGAGCAGAGCGACCGCAAACAAAAAAGTCCTATCTACTCTACTAGTCTGTATTTTCAAAGCGAATAGGCCCCTCGGGCTCCCGTAGGAAGAACCCTTACAAGGGTGATGTAAACACCTTTGTTCTGGCCAGAACGTGCTCTAGTAAACATGCTCTGCATTATGATGTGAAATCCGCACTCAGTTAAATGGCCTGTCTTATTTTGTGCACGCTGTCAGTGCTGGATGTTGGGGAATAGAAATGTGTCAACGTAAAGAAAATTACTTCCGGTTCATGGACTCCTCTCACTTACCCAAGACCTGCCTACCAAGGCATACTGAATGCAGCAGCAGTTGGCATGTAGGCAGAGTGGGGCGGGGGGTAGATCGGGCAAATGTGGTGTTGGTGCATGCTAGAAGAGTAGTGTGTGTAAATAAAAAGAAAAAAACACTTACCTTGATTGCTACACGATGTCCTCCTCGCTCCTGTCTCATTGGGCTCCAGCAAATTGCCTTAAGCAACCATGGCACTGCTCCCATGCTGGTAACCAGCATGACGGAAGCGCCGGGGATTGGAGGGAGCGGCCTCTCTCAGCACTGTCAACAGACCTGGAGACCTGTGCCTTCTCTAACCCAGCTGTCTTGAGATAGGTAGGTTAGAGAAGTTTGAAAGGTGCATGTCTGTCAGGCCGTCACAAGACAGCTGGTCAAAAAGACATGCACACTTTAAACTATGTACAGCTCACTGCTCTGCTGCCACGCAGCAGCTGGGGGTCATTTTAAACAGAGGAGCCGCTCCTGACTGAATGCCAACCTTTGTGCTATTCCTAGCTTTTTACATATTTTGAACTGAAGGATGTACGAGGGGGAGTTGGGAAAAGTATGCTGCCCATCCCTAGATATGTACCATTTTATTTTCATTGTTTTATCGTTAAGGTAAGGTTCATACAGATTTTTAATATAGAGAAAAGTATAAACTAAAGTTAGTAGAGGAAAAAAAGTCTTCACATAGAATGTCGTTTTCCATATGATAACCAATTAACTAAATAGAAAAATTAAAAACCCTACAGATTTTCTGCCGTAGGGGACAATTCACAAACGTGGGGTTCAGAAACAATTAACATTTGTCAAGACTGTTGTGATACTGGATTTCTCAAGCTCAAAGAATACAATTACAAAACGATATTTACTTCATTTTCTGTTCATTGTTTGTTATATTTTTTATAGTGGCAGTGATATGGTTTTGAAAGTAGATGCTCTTCTATCTTCCTTGCCTAAAGGAGAAGCTAGACGAAACATCAAGGATTTCAAGGAGCACTTTAGGTAAGTGTAAAAGCAAAAAATGTTATTTTATTTGTTTTTATTTTGTTTAAAATATCTCTAAAGATTAATCTACACTGGAAGACAGCAGATTTGTGAAGGATTATATAGTTAATGTATATGAACAACACATGTTTGTACTCAGTGGCATATAAAATGCACTAAATGTTAAGTATGTATCTAAGGAATCAAAACACATTGTTATTCACTGTGGAAACACCCCAGGGTTTATCAAATGAGACTGTTTCCATTGATTTAATTCTTATTTGCTGGTATTTGCTAAGGATTTCCTGCACATTTGGCTTTCTGTAATGTTCTTGCTATGTTGGGTTTGTTATTACTAGTTGGATTTCTTTCCATTTTTGGCTTCCAAATGTCTGCCAGTATGCACGAAAGAACACAATTTGCAAATTGCCCTCTCACTCAATTGATAGTATAGGTACCCCAAGTGGAACATCGAGCCAAAAGCAACCGCACCTCCCCCTTGTCCACTGTGTCTCGTTATGTTGTGCTGCCAACCAAAGCACCTGCTGCTCCAAAGGTGCAACCAAGTGGGGTTCAGTGTTCACATATTTAAGATGAAGGGGCACCAACAAAATTCTCAACAAATGTAAGAACATCCAAATATGTTGCTCCAATGCAGCTTTTATTAGCTTCAATATACCGAATGGAAACAAGCCAACACGTTTCGTTTACCATCTGTGAACTTCAGCATGGCACTGTAATCAAATCCATAATTCACATAGCCATGATAAGCCATACTGCCAGCTCTCCAAGCGCTCAATGCGACACCATAGGAAATTACCCCAGATAGCAGAGGTGTACAAATAATCACTATTCCTGAACTCAATGTCTTGTGCACATTATAAAAATACACAGGTTTCCTTCATATCCATTTTTCATTCCTTAGAGTTTACTGTATAAATTGCTGCATGTACAGTACACAATTTCAAAATCATTATAAGCTGCAACTCACTTATTGGCTCTGAATATCATTTGTTCTAAAACAACCAACAAACACCATTTCTGGGAACAGGAGTCTGACGGACGTTAAGGTGCATTAAAGTTTTTTTAATTGACCATCAGGACTAGAAATTACAGATGAAAATGTCACAAATTGCTCTGTTCGATGGCATGTGAGGCTGTAGATACTCATGCTCTGCATACTTCTGCCATCTAGTGTTGGGTTTGGAGTGTTGCAAGTTGTTTTTCTTCGAAGAAGCATTTTTGAGTCACAGGATCGAGTGACTCCTTCTTCTCAGTGATACTGCGCATGGGCATCGACTCCTTTGTTAGACTGTTTTCTCTCCGCTGTCTGGTTCGGACGTGTGTGTCTTTGCTCAGTCTTTCACCACACTCCGGTTCAAAATACTTCCTTCCGTCTTCTGTGTATCAATGGTATTGTTCGTCAATCGCGTATTCCCATCTTTGCGTTTGTCTCCTCTTGTCGGTCCGGGCACCGACCGCATGCCCTCTGAGGTGACCTTACCGGTTTCTGGCCTACCTAACCACCCAGCACCAAAGAGCATTGCTGAGCTGATGGGACAGAGGCAGTTTTGTTTCTTTCCTCGCTGTCACTTGAAATTTCCCCACACAGACCAACATCTGGTGTGTAACCTGTGCCTCTTCCCTGATAACCAAGAAGCTACCTGCGATGCCTGCAAATCCTTCTGGTCAAAGAAGAAATATAAGTCTGCTCCCACTAACCCGCTATATATCAGATCCCAAGCCCCTCCAGACTCCATAGTCGCCACCACTGCACAGAAAAGGGCCAACAGTCAGGGGACACTCCTCCTCCACATAGGGAAAGTAAAAAGCTAGATGCCGCTGGCAAAAGGGTGCCTGCCCAGGCATCCAATCATTGGCATATCACCAATTCACAGGCCTTGCTAGCGAGATATGACCGAGCTCATTGACATGAGATGGAGGAGCTCCTCTAACTTCTCGAAGATGAGCACCGCAAAAGAGGACAGCAGCTTGTTGCAGAGGGGCAAACAATCACAAATAATTTCATCTGCTGTACCCTGGATGCTGCAGACACATCTGCATGCGTTATTAACACTAGTGTGCTAATAAGAAGATGCGCACGGCTTCAATGCTGTGGATTCAAACCAGTGGTCCAGCAGGTGATGCCCAATATGCCTTCAACAAGAAGCACGTTTTTGGCCCTCAAGTGGACTCCACCCATGAGAAGCAGAAAAAAGGTACCAACACCGCAAAAGCCATGCTCTTCAGTCCCCCTCAAAAAGGGGCACTTTTTGTTGCACCATATTCAGAGGTGCTTACAAATCTACAACCTTAGAGGCGTCTACTTCCCAGCCCAGAAAGCCTTTACCCTCATATTCTAGGGGTTTTATCAGGGGAGCCTATAGAAGCAATAACAACAGAGGCAGAGGTAAGAGCACCACTACTGGAGGCTCTCCCTCCACTTCAAAGCAGTGACTACCTCCGTCTTCCCCTGTCCACTCCACAGATGTCAGAGGAAGACTTCAAAATTTTCATCCAGAATGGGTCAACATCTCCATGGATCAATTAGTTCTTGTCCATTATCCAACATTTTTATTGTGTGAAGCTCATTACCATTCCTCCAAACATTACCCCTCGCGCTCACAAATTATCCCAAGAACATCTCAAACTTCTCAAATAAGTAGTTCAGTCCCTTCTTCTCAAACGGGCCATCAGCTCAGTCCCCTTGCAACAACAGGGATCGGGAGAATATTCCCTATATTTTCTCATTCCCAAAAAATATGGCTCTCTCAGGCCTATTCTGGACCTCTGATCATTAAACCACTACATTCTCTCAGAACACTTTCACATGTTTACTCTTCAAGGCGTTATTCTGCTTCTACAAGATGACTTTATGACAGTCCTAGATCTAAAAGACACCTATTTCCATTGCCCCATCCACCCTGCACATCGAAAATACCGAAGATTTGTGGTTGGAGGCAAACATTTCCAGTTCAAGGTCCTGCCTTTTGGATTTATGACAGCTCTCAGAGTCTTCACAAAGTGCGTGTCAGAGGTCACTGCACATCTCAGAAGGCAAAACGTACATGTGATCCCTTATCTGCCTGACTCATCAAAGCCAGCATTCTACGACAGTGCCAATATCACACTCAGATGACAGTAGACCTGCTTCACAAACTGGGATTCACAATCAACTTTGTTAAATCCCTTCTACAACCTCTTCAGATACAGCCCTTTCTAGAAGCTATTCTCAATGCACAGTTGGGGCTTGCATACCCCAAACCCACTTTCAGAATTTTTAGTGTCTTATCCCCAGTTTCAGGAGAATCACACATACACAGTCAGGACCATTATGAGCTTGTTAGGGATGATGGTGTCCTGCATTGCCAATATGCCCCATACCAGACTCCACATGTCGCCCCTACAGCAGTGTCTGTCACGTTGGTGGTCTTAGTCACAGGTGCACCTGGAGGATCTAGTGTTGTTAACCTGCCATACTCACCGTTCTCTGCAATGGTGGAACACCACCAACCTGTTGAAAGGGCAGACTTTTCTAGACTCTGTGCCCCAGGTCATTCTTACCACAAATGTGCCACTGATGGCTTGGGGCACTCAACCTCAAGAGTTCACAATACAGGACCTCTGGGATCTCTGTCACCAATCCCTGCATGTCAGTTACCTCGAGCTTCTGACAGCCTTTCTGGCCCTGAAGCATTTCTCCATCAGCTGTCTCACAAGGTTGTCTTAGCCTCCACAGACAAAATGACAGCCATGTATTATTTACAGAAACATCTGGGGGACATGGTCGTCTCAATTGTCACAGCTCTCTCGCATAATATGGAAGTGGGCTCTCCACCACCACAATCACCTGGTGGCAGAGTATCTCCCAGGGACAGATAACAACTTGCAGACCTGCTCAGCAGGATGCAGCAACAAGCCCACAAATGGGAACTCCACTTGCAAGTTCTTCAAAAAATACTTCCTAAAGTGGGGAACTCCTCAAATAGACCTTGTTGCCACAGCAGAAAACACAAAATACCCAAGCTTCACCCCCAGGTATCACCACCCTCTATCCAAGGGCAACGCTCTGTGGATGAACTGGTCAGGGTATTTGCTTACGCTTTTCCATCCCTCCTTCTCATTCCATTTCTGGTTCTGAAGATCAGATAGACATCTCTCCCCATGAACCAAGTAGGTTCTGTCAGTCATGGTTCACCACACTTCTGAACCTCTCAGTAGTTCCCACGAGAAGCTTCCAAACAGGCCGGACCTTCTCCCTCAAAATCAAGGACAGATCAGACATCAAGACCCCAAGTCACTCAACCTTGCGATATTGCTCTTAAAGTCATAGAGTTCCTGGGGGCTAGGTCCCAGAGCTCGGCGGCAGAGTATCGACAAATGGTGGGAGAGCCAGGGTTCCTGGAGCTTGGCGCAGCCCAGGCACGGACGGGCACAGAAATGCTTGCTTTTGACCCTCTGTGACAGACTAGCTGACTACTTCCACCACAAAAACACAGCCATCTACAGCAACTTTGACCCCCAACCCACCTGCATTGACCACCTTCTGGTCCCTTCAGGCTACTCCCCCAGCCACCTGATCACCAACTGGAAGCCTCTATCCATACAGGAAAGAGCAGCCCTCGTGAGTTTGACCCACTCCAGGTCACCCAACGACCCATGCCCCCACTACATCTTCAAACTGGGCCAGATGGAAATCAGCAGCATCCTTACTCCCTTCCTCAACACGTTCATCATGACTGCCACCATCCCTGAAGCATGGAAGCAAGCACAGATCAAGCCTCTCCTGAGGAAATCATCCACCGACCCCATCTAAATAAAAAATGACCACCCTATATCACTGCTCCCCTTCCGAAATAAGGTTCTGGAAGGAGCCATCAACCAACAGCTCCCCAAACACCTGGAAAGACACAATCTACTGGACACCTCCCAGTGTGATTTCTGCAGCATCGACAGCACTGAGACCGCCCTGATTGCTGCAACGGATGACATCAAGTCCCTTCTGGACTTCAGAGAGAGGGCTGCCCTGATCTTCCTCGACCTCTCCGCCGTGTTCGACCCTGTCTCCCAGTACACCCTCACCTCCAGACTACACCATGACAGGATCCGAAGCAACACCTTCAAATGGATCCACGCCTTTCTCGCAGGATGCACCCAGAGAGTCCGCCTCCCACCTTTTACCTCAGAAATAAAGAGCATCATATGCAGCATCCCCCATGGGTCCTCACTCAGCCCCACCCTGTTCAACATTTACATGACTTTGTTGGCCGAGATTGTTTGTTCCCACGGTCTCAACATCATCTCATGTGCCAATGACACTCAAGTCATACTCTCCCTAACCAAAGTCCATGCCACCCTTAGGGCCAGCTTCAGCAATACCATGACCCATGTCGCTGAATGGATGAGATCCAACTGCTCGAAACTAAACATGGACAAGACTGAGGTGATAATTTTCGGAAGCAACATCCCCCCACCCCCAGGACCATTCCTGGTGGCTCTCCACGATCAGACATCCCCGACCCCAAATGACCATACCCACAACCTCTGAATTATCATCATGGGTAACAAACTCACCTTCAAGTGACAGATAAATGCGGTGGCCTCCTCCTGCTTCCACAACCTCTGCTTGCTATAGAAGATTTTCAGTTGGATTCCCATTGAATTCAGAAAGACGGTAACCCAAGCCGTCATCGCCAGCAGACTGGACTACAGAAACACCCTTTACGTCATACTCCCTATCCAGCCCCTCCACCACCTCCAAGTCGTCCAGAACACAGCAGCAAGATTCGTCCTGGACGTTCCCAGGCAGACCTGCGTCACCCCCCCCCCCACCTCAGAGGTTTCCATTGGCGGCCCGTTCACAAGAGGTGCAAATTCAAGGTTCTCACGTACAAAGCCCTCCACAACATCGGACTCAATCTCATCAACCACAGACTGTCCTTCCACCGGCCAACTGGGGAGCTTCATTCTACCACCTACGCCCTCGCATCCCAAGAGTTTGTCGCAGTCGCTACGGTGGATGATCCTTTTCCTACCTTGCCTCAAAGATCTGGAAGGACCCCACCTGTGTACCACTTACACCGTCCTCAACTTCAGGAAGGAGCTGGCTCTTTGACAAGAGCCTACCAGCTCGCAGCGACAGCCCTCAGCACCCGGATACCCCCTGAGGTGAGATGCTGCGCTTTACGAACACCTAATGATTGATTGATTGATAGTTTGGTTATGTTTGGACATTCTCAGGGAAGCTCATAGTCCCACAACCAGAGCATGTTATGCTGCAAAATGGAGATGCTTTGTATGCTACTGCTAACCCAAACGTATTAATCCCCTTAACACTACTGTCCAAGACATTGTTTTTTTGCTATACTTACAGAAAGCAATTTTAGCTTACACTTCCATTCATTTAAATCTCCCAGCTATAGCTACATATCTACAGAACAGACAACATACTTTCTTGTTCAGAATCCCAGTCATTAAAGCCTTCAGGGAAGACCTTAAAAGAATTATTCCACCCAGAGTGCGTCCTGCACCATCCAGGAACCTCAATATTGTGCTTATCAGGCTGATGTGACCTCCTTTTGAGTCACTTCATTCATGCCTTCATCACTATCCTTCTTGGAAAGTGGCATTCTCAGTCCCTATCACATCACTCAAACGTGTTAGTAAGCTCCAGACCCTAACCTTGGAAGAACCCTTCTTCCAGATCCATAGGGACAAGGTGGTCCTTCACACAAACCCGAAGTTCCTTCCTAAAGTGGTTTACCAATTCCATATCAACCAATCCATTTAACTAGCATTCTTTTTTCTGCAACCTGACCCCGTTGCGGAAAGAGCTCTACACTAGATGTTAAATGAGCACTTTAAATTGACAGAACCAAATATGTTTCTACTAGGAAAAAAGGAGCCACTACGGCTTTCGTTGAAAACATATCTATATCTGACATTTGTAAAGCAGCTACATGGTCTACACCACATATATTTGCAAAGCATTACTGTGTGGACATACTAGCATGTCAGCAAGCTGTGCTGCGAACACTTTTTCAGTCAACTGCAACTCCCACAGGCTACCCACCGTTTTATGGAGGGACTTTTTTACAGTCTATGCAGAGCATGTGTATCTACAGATACACATGCCATCAAACAGAAAATGTTACTTACCCAGTAAGCATCTGTTGGCGCCATGTAGTGCTATAGATTCACATGTGCCCTCCCTCCTCCCCGGATGCCTGTGGCCGTTTCAGTTACTTATACTTGTATATTGCATGGACATCTCTTTCTCTTCACTTCCTCTATACTCCTTTTCTCACTCACTAGTGAGAAAACACTCTAACAAACAAGTTGATGTCCATATGCTGTATCACCGAGAAGGAGGAGTCACTCAATCCTGTGACTCAAATGTTTCTTTGAAGAAAAACAACTGGCAACACTCCGGACCCAACACTAGATGGCAGGAGTATGCAGAGCATGTGAATCCACAGCACTACATGCCCCGAACAGATGCTTACTAGGTAAATAACATTTTCCTTTTTTCTACTTATTTTTATTTTTTTATGCAACAGTTAGGTTTTTTGGGGAAAAACATGAGTAATATAAACAAATGACCCCTTGCAGAATTCTGAATTTGGTTTACTTTTCAGAAATGTATAGCTGTAAGGGTTTTCCCATGGGTTTCACACGTGTTTCCACAAAAGACTGCAAGTAGATTGAAACCACGGAAAACCGGGTTTGAAGAATGCAAAAACTGTGGCAATTTTTGTTTTCTTTTACCACTTTGCTTCTGCTTGAAAGCTGATAAGATAGTTATTAAGGTTAAAGGGTGAAGTGCACCAAAACGCGAATAAAAGGGCTCCTCCCAGGGGGAGGTAAAGCCTTAGCAAGGCTAAAGGGCAAACTGCCCCAAACGTCTAAATAGGGCTCAGCACTGGGAGGCAGAATAAGCCTCAACAGCACAGGGTTTGTGTAACTCTGTGGTGTGGTGACTCGCTGCTTCAACCCACTAGGAATTAAAACACTGTGCAAAAGTGAACCAAATGAACTGCAAGGTTTCAAACATTATATACATTTACTTTGTTACACTTATAATAAAATATTTGCATTACCAACAAAAAGAAGAGAATGGGTGCCTATAGATGCAGCCATCTGTTACCATTGAACGTTCTCAAACTGGTTGTGAAAATGATATAATTAGAGTCAAAAAGTCTGCTTTTCAATAATTCTGCAGTTTGTTTTTAATTAATTTACTTTTGTATTTTTTGTATTATTGCAGTGTAGTAAAGATGGAGGCACAACATACTAAACCATTCTTTGATGTAGTTGCTGTTGTTGACCCGCTGACAAGAGAAGCCCAGAAGATGTCGCACTTCTTGATTGTAAGATTCATGTGCCCTGAAGTGTCTGCATTTTATTATTTATTTCAAAATATCTTCAGGAGGCCAAGTATTAGAAAATAGAGTGTCCAGGCCAAAATGAGTATTCTCACCACTGTTTCTTACCTATTTTTGGCTATGGAAATTGTATTTTCTAAGATGTATGTCCTTTGTGTGTAGAGTTGCTGATCAGGCTCATGTGGATTGGAGTGATGGCCAAGGTGAGCAGGGGGAGGTAGTGTACTAGGCTTTAGGTGGCATCTCCGTTCTTGTTTCTGAACTTCTCTCAGTGTCATTTTGTGTCTGTACGATTCTGCTACAGCAAAACAGTGGTTATCTAACTGGGGCTTCGCCAGCGAGAAGACTGTGAGCTACTGGTAGCTCTCCAACTGTCTACTGTATAAGTAGCTCTCCTCTGTGCATTCAATCCTTCTGAATTAGAAGATTTTGCTTGGTTGAATTAAAAACTGAAAAGTGTGTATTTTAGACAAAAATATGTGTATTTGCAGAATTCATAACCTGATGTTTGAATGTTCTAAATGTATTTAATGATGATATTTGATTGATAAATCATGAGACATCAGAAAGATTTATTACTAACACGGTTACCTTGGTGCCAGGGGCATTGCAGCTATGGCTGGTATGTGTTTCCCATGCAGAGGCATTCCGAATCGATAAAGCCATTTTTACATTACTGTTGGCAGTCCTGTCTGAATCACAGAGGTGATCACTGCTGGTAGCCTTGCATGAGATGGCCACTCATGGAATTGTGTCTACTGTGGTTACTAATACAGAACTAATAATATTAGTAGCTTGGGATAATTTTCATTGAACATAGGTAACTTGGTGAAAAGGCCGGAGACCCGATCTAACTTAACTCTCCTTGGGTTTGCCGTGGGGGTTACAACCTGACACACAGAACCTGTGCCCATTGGCTCACCTAGATAGTTAAGGATGTCTCTTCATCGACACCAGATCTTTTAAGCCGTATTCACTATACCTGTGCTTTTTTGGACCACAGCATTTGAACTGTCTTTTGATAAATCGCCTAACGGGGGGGGGAGGGGTAAGGGGATATGATCTGCCCCAGCTGCTAGAGTTGCCGACCTTCTATCTGGGGGTCCAAGTTCGAAGCCCGGCCTGGACTCATTAACCACTTAACCTACCCCTGCCTAAAACATGTGAAACATACTTTGGGTTTTTTGAAAAGCGCTTGGATGACTTCACAACAGGTTCATTCTATTTAAACCTGCAAATAAATAACTGAGAGACTGATGGAGCAGAAAGGCCACTTGTTTCTGAAGGGTTTTAGTGAAAGAGAGGGTACAAGGAGCTGTAAGAGACTGTGGAATCCAGACTAAAGGTAAGACGGTTTCCCCGGTGGACCTAAGACCCGAAAAGACACAGGCAGTGGTAAAGTGTAGACATCCATTGGGCTCCTATTTTTGAATAGCATCTGTTATTTGTCAATGTGCACAAGTTAATTACAATTACATCGAAAAAGATAATCGTGATGCGGGACACCCATGTCAATATGGGAGCCTGCTGAGTACACCTCTTTGGAATTCGAGTTTATAGCTTTGGTTTTCAACCTAACCTGGCTGTTATTTTACGCAGGCATGCGTTTACATTGAACATGTTTTAAAACCACTCCCTGTATCTGCATTTCTGGCTCCGGGCATTTAGTCTTTCGAAAACATAATTTAATTTGTATTTTTATTCAAAAATATTAAAGATGTGATCTTTCTCAATACCTACAGTAGTGTGAGTTGTAGATGTTTTGCTGCCAGCACACATGTAATGAAAAATGTCTCTATTTCTTAAGTAAATAATTTGTTTTTGCTTTTCAAGCAATGAAACTCCCTGTTTGAGAATTAAATATTTTCCTCTTAGGTGCTTGGAAAGATTGTCAACATGAAGCTGAGAATGTTTATGAATTGCAGACCCATGCTGTCAGAAATGCCTCTAAAAAGGTGAGTACCATCCAAGCATTTTTTAATCTCTGTTAAGTTTCCAGGTCAAATAGTTGAGAACCAAAGCTACTGCCGACTACACTTTCCTGCATCTCTACTAGCTCCATTAACACTACTCACCAAGTACACCGGGGGCACTGAAATATTGGCATAAGTAACCTCACGTTCCTAAGCTCCAACAAAATGTCTGACAAAAAACTAAGCACAGTTATTCTTCCGTCCAGCTATATAAATTTACTTAATTTACTTAAAAGTTCGCTTCTCAGGCAAGACAAACAGATGTGCTTTCTTATAGTCTAGAAGCTCCTTCGTGGGACTTTAATAACAATTTTTTAAACGATGCATTCTTCAACTGCAGATGCAACCTTGAGAAACACTTGCAAATACCAAAAAAACGAGAACATTATATCTCCCGCCCCAATCTTATCATGCCAGTTGGTGCTGAGCTGTGCAAATCAAATACATTTAAGATCAAGCATGTATGGTGCATTAGCACTGTGTGTTCATATGACACTGGCAAGACTAGTCAGTTTCGTGTTTGCACTTGCCAGGTTCGCTCACAACCTCACCCTAAAAAGCGTTACTTTCCTTGTACCCTGTTCCTAGGGGAGGCGTACCCACACTGCAGTGATCTGCGCTTCTTTGTTAGTTTTATGGGTTTTATTTCGCACTGTTCCTTCAACTGTAAGTTATTTACCTGATTGCACACTATAAAGAGAGCCTAGTAGCCACCAGGAGCTGCTGGGCTCCAGTTTCCTTTTTAATCCCCGATCCCAATTATGCCATTGGCAGGATCAGCATTTCTGGACATGTCTGCCTCATATGGGCGCATACTTAAAAAGTGCGGCTGCGTGCCAAAAGCGCATCAAAGTCAAGCCCATCTGCAACCAGCCTCCGGGACCCTGCTCCTCTCTACCTACATATGGCTTCGTGCAGACTGTTGCTTTAGGAAACTAAATATATTAAGAGGTAACTGATTGGCGATTGATTTGTCATTGCTAGAGCACACAATATCCCACTTGCAGCATGTCTTAGCGCTAAATGCGCTGCTTCCTGGCACTGCATCCCTGACCACCACCCTTCGCCCACCAACACCTAAGTTCTTTTTTTCAAATCTGAGATATGCATCTTGTGGGACACATGAACTACTTGAGTTAATGGGAAAAAATGGTCATATATGAAGTCCACACCGACCTACAAGATCCTTAACCACCCAGAAATAATCCAGTTCCTCTCATCCCAGGTCCCAGATCCAGGTGCTAGATCCTACTTTTTTAAATGCTGCCCTCCTGATCCTGAGATGAGCACAACCTGCTCAATGTGCATCCATTCAAATTCGACCAGTGCAAGAACGTTTCTAACTATTTGTTAAGTTAGTGAAAACATGATTTATGTAGAGTTTCACACCACATTTTTGCCACTTCTAAGTGCTGTAACCAACAAATAATAGTTACTATAGTATCCAAGTAATGATACTTTAATTTACCCACCTGAGACGGTACTGAGCCTACTTTTCAGGTATTTAAACGTGTAACCTTCAGATGGCCAATTTTGTCTGATGTGAGCATTCAGCTCGCTGAGGCTTCCTATTGGTTGCTAGAGTGCTTCAGCAACTTCAGAGTGCTTTAACACACTGTAAGCAGGCAGAAATGCAAAACAGTACTCATATAGTCAGAGCTAGTAGAGTGGGCTTCATACATCAAGGAGTACAGAGTGCAAAGTGATTCTCTGCTCTTTTGGGTCCTACGTTCCACCCTATGAACCCATTGAAAAGCCTGAATGGTCAACCTATGTAGGCACATGAGCTGTGTGGTACTAATGATGCGTTAAGATGAGAATGACCTCCGCTTTGAAGGTCTGCTGAGTGCCAATGGTCAGACAGAAATATGCCCTGCTTACTGCTGCTTTACAGGGGAGATTTAACAGTCCTGTCACAGGAGTGCTGCACTCCTTCGCTTCCCAGCAGTACGTGCTCCTGGATGTGTTCGAACCCCCTATGCTCATATCCCAAGATCTTTGCAGTGGTTTGCTACCCAACGGTAGTTGACAATCATCACATGCTCAATTTTTAGGTTGAGCCTGCAACAGTGCATGCACTTTCGCGGCACATAATTCCACTCCACGACACCCAATACCCCGACACCCAATACCCCTCCGCATAATTATATACCAGAAGATACAAATCCACTCCATATAATTCCACTACACGCAAAACCACATACTTTCTAGCCATAAATTCCAATGTACACCATGCCACATAATTACACTACACAACTCCACTCAGCACCACACAATTCCACAACAAACAGTTACACTTCAGCCCACATAATTCCACTCCGCACCACACAAATCCACTCAACATAAAGCTAAAAGACATTAACATTGACAAAGCGTATAGCTCTCGGATTGCCGAGACCTATTGGCCTTGCCTTGTTTTCCCTTGTCATCTGGTCATTTTGTAGAGGTCATGTTCTAATCAGATGACACACAGATCATTGTCTTGACTGCCAAACAGTTGGATCCGGCAGGAGTCAGCTTCTGTTCCTGCATGAGCAATATTTCCACATGGATGCAGTACAACTGCCTGAAACTAAATGGTGACAAAACTTAGGTCTTATGGTTTGGCCACCAATTCAGCAAATGGCTGTGCACTGCGCGGCTCGCTGAGCTTGGGGATCCCCTTGTACATGAATTCTCCGTCACGAACCTCAGGTTCACTTTGGTTTAACATCTTTCCTTCAACCTTCACATCAATCAAGTCACTAGGCATAGGTTCATTTTTCTCAGGATGCAGAGGAAGATTGTCCTTCTCCCATTCTCAGCCTGCAAAACTATCATCCATTCTCGAACAACATCTAGTCTTGACTCCTGCAATACTTTTTATTGGCCTACCTAACTGTTTCATGCAGCATCCACAAACTATTCAAAATGCCGCATCAGGACCCCTCAACCTTCCATCCTCTGCAACAATCTCTTTAAATGTTAGAATATTCATTATTCACCTATCAAATGTTGCTTGAAATAATAAGTCCTATACCTAGTTAATAGATCTATTTATACTATAGTTCCTCTCTACATTAGGAACACGTTCCGACCATATCTTGCTGCTTGTTGTCTTCCCTCTTTCCCTGTTAAGCTCTTTGTGATCTTCCAGCTTAAAAACGCTCGCCTGAGAGACCGTTCCTTCAGTACCCATCTCTGTAATTGTCTTCTTCATTCGCCTAAATCCTTGTCAGATCACCTACATTCTAAAAAAGAACTCAAATCTCTTCTTTCTCCCATTTGCCTGAGCTCACATCCTCTTCCCCTAACACCGGGACCCCCTCTGGACATTTGTTGTGGTTGGTTTAGAAATCCCTTCAACGTAACAGAAAATTGTTAGAAATGTTGCTGCGTTCATAATATGGCTGTACTGGACAGATGGATGTTCATTGTGACCCTGGTTCAAAGCAAGTAAAACATTCTTGTTGTATCCTGGTCAGAATATACATTTTCTTCTGCAGATTTAAAAAGCAAAGTGAGAAACTGCTACTACCCATTCAAAATACTTTACAGTGTCAAATGAAGAAAATGTTAAGCAAGCGCCATTCTTTAGCACTTGCTCATTATTAGAGCAACAACAAATTTTGGCACCTTTTGTTTGGTTCTTTTTTCAATGCTCATAAGGGGATTTGTACACATTGTGTTTTAGGCCTACATTAATCTGAAGCATTGCTATGTCTTGTTAGGTTCATCTACAGAACCGATTTAGCTGCCTGGCAAGAGTTCATGTCACCACTACACACTCACAACACCCTGCAACAATGCACGCTATTCAGAAAGGTGCCGAGGTTCATCCCACTTTAATCTTTTGCATCACTAAATGAGCTTTCTTCATGCATTGGCTTAATGGATTGACTTTCCTGTTTTCAATCACAGATTTTTACATGATCAAACTAGTTCCAAATGTTCTGAGATTCATGAACACACAACTACCTGTGTGCAGGTGTCATCCAGAGCAGCACATCCTAATCATAGGCGCAGGTCTGGACACCACAGAGTGAATCAAGCCTTCCCTTTTCCTCAAAGGGTGTACGACATTCAGGATAAGATTCAGGTGTTTCAGAAGGAAACAATCATTCCTGTTCTGACAGCCCTTTGCCTGCTCAGTATGCTAACCACCTTCATTCTGTTGGTCACCCATGCACACCGACTCAGTAGCGCTGTCCAGTGGGGCCTCTATAGAACTGAAGTGGACCTGCAATGGTGGGGTGTGGACAGCAATCTCTCCTAAGGAAGGCTGTTTCACACACCCCCCTTCTGTGACAGTAGTTATCACAGATGCTTTCACTTTAGAGTGGGGGGGTGCATCTGGAGGAGTTGGAGATCAGAAGCCTCTGTTCTCTAAAAGAACAGAAATTGCAGATCAGGGTGCTGTAATTATGGGTGACGTGTCTAGCACTCAATGCCTTTTAGCCTTGCCTTCATATCCAGGCTATCTAGATCTGGACAGACAATACAACCACAAAGTGGTACATCAGCAACCATTGGGGAGTAGAGTCACACCTTCTCTACCTAGAAGCTCTGCAACTCTGATCTTTGGCTAAGGACCATCAGGTCTGACTGGTGGCAAATCACCTACCGGAGTGCTCAATGTGCGAGTCGTCAGTCTCAGTTGGCGTCGTCTTGCCGACCATGAGTAGGTCTTCATCCAGAGGCCATCCAAAACATATTTTATCTCTGGGGGGTCTCCCGAAACCAACCTCTTTGTCACTCATGAGAAGGCTTACTTCCCAAAATTTGATGCCCTCCAGTTTCCATCGCAGGGAGCATTGGGGGACGTGTTTCGATTAAGGTGGAAATTTCTGTTTCATTAGGTGTTTCCTCCCATGCCCTTGATTCTTCATGTTCTGAATAAGATTCACCTTGACAGGGCTCAACTACATTCTAATTGCTTCGTATGTGCCGCCAAGGGTGTGGTGTATACAGACCTAATTCATCTCTTCCTGTGCCCTCTGCTCAGTCTCCTTCACAGGATAAACCTCATCTCGCAGTCTCCAGAAGCCTCCAACTACGTGACTGAAGATTGAACGGGGCAACCTGAATTGTTTTTCTTTGCCCCCTGTTAAGGTGGATGTCATACTTTGTGCCTATAGACACTACACAAAGACAATGTACTCAAGCAGATGGAATAACTTTGCCAGAAGAAGTGCAGACATCTTGATAGACCGTCAGATATTGTACATTCCACCCTTTAACTAGTGCAGTACAGGTGTACAGTGGGCACTGTAAAGGGCTGCCTATCTGCCTTGTCTGATTTCCTCTCCTTGCATGATCAGTCATTCCTGTTGAAGTCACTGTTTGTTATGAGGTTCCTAAAGGGTCTTAAAAAGAAGTTACAGCATCTCCCTTTATAATTCCCCAATGGGACCTTAACTTGGTTCTGACATTCCTTATGCGTTCACCATTTGAACAGTTACACAGTTGCACTTAATGTTTGCTCACGTTTAAGACAGTTTTTTTGATCAATATAACATCAGCTAGACTTGTTAGAGTACTGCAAGCTTTGAGTGCCAGACCTTCTTTCCCTTCCTTCTTTCCTGACAAGTTAGTGTTAAGAGACTTCCTGTCAAAAATGTTTTTTTGTTTGGAGCTTGGCCATGACTCATTGATTTGAAGGTCTATGTGCATGTAGATGAGATAGAACAGAGATGCCAACAATTATTCATAAAAAAAACAGGTAATTTAAAGCATATTTTGATTTCTGTGTGGAGGGCACATTCTCTGATTTTGTTTCCCTTTGCTGTTTTGTGTTGAATCCAGTTTAGTCTCTTTTGAACCCTTTCAAATAAAAAAAGGGGGTACTGACTTGCCCACAACTACTTACTGCTTCATACCATTCTTCTCTCACTGCTAAGTGATGAAAATAACAGATGTTACTAATGCCCAGTTTAATGGTACTCATTCACCAGAGTCAGCCTTGCCAGGATTCGAATGTTTGATCTGCAGAGCACGTTAGGAAGAGCAAGGGGAACCCATGGATAGCAAGGGACCAAGGATACACATTATTAAGAAGGAACAACGGTCCCTTGTCTGCATAGATATGAAAAATTATATGGGTGTACCATCATGCCCGTATAACTAGTCCAATCAACTTATAGCAAAAAACATATTTTAATGCTGAGTAAAAATACAAAACAAAGTAAAGGTGGGGAACAAACCGGTCAAAATAGAAAAAAGTTCAAGCATGTGATTGACAATAATTTGTCCATTACGTAAGTCACGATTTTCCACAAACAAGATGTAGAACATAAGGTAAGAATTTAGGGGCAGAAGAGGAAAAAAAGATAAGGATACAAAATGAAAATTAACAAATGCCACATGTGCAAAGTGTGCTCATAAAATTGTGTAGGAACTGAAATAAATCACACCATTGAAAGCCCATAATTGAACCAATATGCCCCAGGAATTGAGTGCTTAAAACCAGTGGCCAAAAATGAGAAAACAAAGCGAAAAGGGTAATACACCTGAACATAGGACAGTCAATTAGGAATAATAACACAGAAAAAAGGGCTGCTGCAAGAAACTGAAAATAAGAAGGAAGGATGGATTTAAGCCAAATGGTTTCCTGCAAAAATGGTCGCAAAACCAAACCACAATCAACACTTACTGGGTCACAAAAGAAAATTCAATTAATCAGATGAAAAATAGTGACACCAACAACGTAAGAAGACTGTGTTATAAGAATGAAGTCCAATCCTCCACCCTCTTGAGGCCTGTGTTTAGCCGTTTAGTCTGCAGAATCCATCTCAGTTCTTCTTTGTTAAAACTTTTTGAAATATCTCTTCCCCTTGCTGGTGGTTACACTGCAGTGATAACTTGCCAACGCAGGTCATTGTCATTATGTCCAAATTCCACAAACTTTTCAGCTATAGGGGCACTATTGATGTTACACCATAAGCAGCTTCTGTGTGTGTTTTGTTTGCCTATATATACTCAATTACAGGGGCAAAAGATAGCATAGATGAGATTGCTGGTGTTACAATATTCCCATATTATTTTTTTGATCTAGGTTGACAAGGGATTCCCGAGCAAAACATGTTTTAGTTGCAACCTTTAAATTAATTGAATCTTCCTGATACCTAATTGCAGTGGTACCTTCTCCCCCTAGAAGGGCCATCTCAGTTTAAAAAGGGACAGAGACTAATTTGATTGTGCTTGCAAACCCTTAAGTCATCTTCTTTATTTCTGGTGCCCACAACACAAAGGCAATTCCCGTTTTGGAGAAATAACAGCCTTGGCCTATAGCGTGTGTTCCGGGCATTTTATGACAAGTCAGAACATCACTTGTGGCTCATGTGAATCAAGTTAAACATGATCTCTCTTACTTACAGACACGTCAGAATGTGGTTTGGTGGCTGTTACATCATTGTGGCAATCTCAGCAATTTCACATATACCTATTTATACAAGCCTGCACTATTTGATAGTATTCTTTAAATTCCTTGGTTATCTCCTTAGGACTTTCAGCTACTACAACCAAGTGTTTGCCTGTAATGTTAGTCCGCCAATTAGCAGTTTTATTCTTTGTTATAATTGCAAGAATTCTGCCTACCTTGTTTCCTAGTTGGAGGTTTTTTTCCCTTCTACATGCATACATTTAGTTATTATGAGCCTAATTTGTACTCTAATGTTAGCTTAACCCCTTCGCTGCCAGGCCTTTTCCCCCTCCTGTGCCAGGCCTTTTTTTGCCTATTTGGGGTAGTTTGCGCTTAGGCCCTCATAGGTTTTTGTCTACATAAGCTAACCAAGCCAAATTTGCGTCCTTTTTTTCCAACATCCTAGGGATTCTAGAGTTACCCAGACTTTGTGGGTTCCCCTGAAGGAGGCCAAGAAATTAGCCAAAATACAGTGAAGATTTCGTTTTTTTCAAAAAAATGGGAAAAAGTGGCTGCAGAACAAGGCTTGTGGTTTTTCTCCTGAAAATGGCATCAACAAAGGGTTTGCGGTGCTAAACTCAGCAGCTTCCCAGCTTACAGGAACAGGCAGACTTGAATCAGAAAACCCAATTTTTCAAGACAATTTTGGCATTTTACTGGGACATACCCCATTTTTGCAATTTTTTGTGCTTTCAGCCTCCTTCCAGTCAGTGACAGAAATGGGCATGAAACCAATGCTGGATCCCAGAAACCTAAACATTTCTGAAAAGGAGACAAAATTCTGAATTCAGCAAGGGGTCATTTGTGTACATCCTACAAGGGTTTCCTACAGAAAATAACAACTGAAAAAGAAAATTTTGAAATTGAGGTGAAAAAAACATCAATTTTTCTCTAAGTTTTACTCTGTAACTTTTCCCTGCAATGTCAGATTATCGTAAGCAGTATACCGTTACGTCTGCTGGACTCCTCTGGTTGCGGGGATATATAGGGCTTGTAGGTTCATCAAGAACCCTAGGTACCCAGAGCCAATAAATGAGCTGCACCCTGCAGTGCGTTTTCATTCTATACCGGGTATACAGCAATTCATTTGCTGAAATATAAAGAGTAAAAAATAGCTATCAAGAAAACCTTTGTATTTCCAAAGAGGGCACAAGATAAGGTGTTGAGGAGCAGTGGTTATTTGCACATCTCTGAATTCCGGGGTGACCATACTAGCATGTGAATTACAGGGCATTTCTAAAATAGATGTCTTTTTTACACACTCTCCTATATTTGGAAGGAAAAAATGTAGAGAAAGACAAGGGGCAATAACACTTGTTTTGCTAATCTATGTTCCCCCAAGTCTCCCGATAAAAATGAGACCTCACTTGTGTGGGTAGGCCTAGCGCCCGCAACAGGAAATGCCCCAAAGCGCAACGTGGACACATCCAATTTTTTTAAAGAAAACAGAGGTGTTTTTTGCAAAGTGCCAACCTGTATATTTTGGCCTCTAGCTCAGCCGGCACCTAGGGAAACCTACCAAACCTGTGCATTTCTGAAAACTAGAGACCTAGGGGAATCGAAGATGGGGTGACTTGTGGGGCTCTGACCAGGTTCTGTTACCCAGAATCCTTTGCAAACCTCAAAATTTGGCTAAAAAAACACATGTTCCTCACATTTCTGTGGCAGAAAGTTCTGGAATCTGAGAGGAGCCACAAATTTCCTTCCACCCAGCGTTCCCCCAAGTCTCCCAATAAAAATGATACCTCACTTGTGTGGGTAGGACTAGCGCCCACGAAAGGAAATGGCCCAAAACACAACGTGGACACATCACATTTTTTCATAGAAAACAGTGCCTACCTGTGGATGTTGGCCTGTAGCTCAGCCGGCACCTGGGGAAACTTAGCAAACCAGCGCATTTTTGAAAACTAGAAACCCAGGGGAATCAAAGATGGGGTGACTTGCGGGGCTCTGACCAGGTTATGTTACCCAGAATCCTTTGCAAACATCAAAATTTGGCCAAAAAAACACTTTTTCCTCTGATTTCGGTGACAGAAAGTTCTGGAATCTGAGAGGAGCCACAAATTTCCTTCCACCCAGCGTTCCCCCAAGTCTCCCGATAAAAATTATACCTCACTTGTGTGGGTAGGCCTAGCGCCCGCGACAGGAAATGCCCCAAAACGCAACGTGGACACATCCAATTTTTTGAACGAAAACAGAGGTGTTTTTTGCAAAGTGCCTACCTGTAGATTTTGGCCTCTAGCTCAGCCGGCACCTAGGTAAACCTACCAAACCTGTGCATTTCTGAAAACTAGAGACCTAGGGGAATCCAAGATGGGGTGACTTGTGGGGCTCTGACCAGGTTCTGTTACCCAGAATCCTTTGCAAACCTCAATTTGGCTAAAAAAACACATGTTCCTCACATTTCTGTGGCAGAAAGTTCTGGAATCTGAGAGGAGCCACAAATTTCCTTCCACCCAGCGTTCCCCCAAGTCTCCCGATAAAAATGATACCTCACTTGTGTGGGTAGGCCTAGCGCCCGCGACAGGAAATGCCCCAAAGCGCAACGTGGACACATCAATTTTTTGAAAGAAAACAGAGGTGTTTTTTGCAAAGTGCCTACCTGTAGTTTTTGGCCTCTAGCTCAGCCGGAACCTAGGTAAACCTACCAAACCTGTGCATTTCTGAAAACTAGAGACCTAGGGGAATCCAAGATGGGGTGACTTGTGGGGCTCTGACCAGGTTCTGTTACCCAGAATCCTTTGCAAACCTCAATTTGGCTAAAAAAACACATGTTCCTCACATTTCTGTGGCAGAAAGTTCTGGAATCTGAGAGGAGCCACAAATTTCCTTCCACCCAGCGTTCCCCCAGGTCTCCCGATAAAAATGATACCTCACTTGTGTGGGTAAGACTAGCGCCCACGAAAGGAAATGGCCCAAAACACAACGTGGACACATCAAATTTTTTCATAGAAAACAGTGCCTATCTGTGGATTTTGGCCTGTAGCTCAGCCGGCACCTGGGGAAACCTAGCAAACCAGCGCATTTTTGAAAACTAGAAACCCAGGGGAGTCTAAGATGGGGTGACTTGCGGGGCTCTGACCAGGTTATGTTACCCAGAATCCTTTGCAAACATCAAAATTTGGCCCAAAAAAACACTTTTTCCTCTAATTTCGGTGACAGAAAGTTCTGGAATCTGAGAGGAGCCACAAATTTCCTTCCACCCAGCGTTCCCCTAAGTCTCTCGATAAAAATGGTACCTCACTTGTGTGGGTAGGCCTAGCGCCCACGAAGGGAAATGGGCCAAAACACAACGTGGACACAACATATTTTTTCACAGAAAACAGAGGTGTTTTTTGCAAAGTGCCTACCTGTGGATTTTGGCCTCTAGCTCAGCCTGCCCCAGGAGGGGGCAGAAATGGCCTAAAATAATTCCCCCACCCCAGGGAGCGACCCTTGCCTAAGGGTCGCTCCCCTTGCGTGAAATTCACGCAAAGAAAAAACTCCCTGGTGTCTAGTGGTCTCTGCCACCCTTGGGGGCAGATTGGCCTCATCAAAATAGGCCAATCTGCCCCCAGGGGGGGCAGAAATGGCCTAAAATAATTCCCCCCCCAGGGAGCGACCCTTGCCTAAGGGTTCGATCCCCACCTAAAACAAAAAAAAAGATCCCTGGTGCCTGGAGGTTTCTGCCCCCCCTGGGGGCAGAAAAGGCCTTCCTGAAAAATTCCCCCCCCCCCCTCCCCCCCCCCGGAGCAACCCTTGCCCAAGGGGTCGCTCCCTTATGTTACTTTCAAAAAGAAAAAGAAAAATCCCTGGTGTCTAGTGGGGTTTCAAAAGCCGGATTGCAAGCAATCCGGCTTTTGAAACCCTGGGAGGGACTTCAAAGGGAAGGAAATACATTTCCTTCCCTTTGAAGCCCCTCCGGCCCTCCCCCAGTGATTGAAAGAGCATTTCTCTTTCAATCGCGCTGGAAGCAGAGCTTCCAGCGCGATGGGGGAGGCCCCTGTGACAAATCAGCACGCACTTGCGTGCTGACATCACAGGGGGGGTGGGGTGGGTCGGGGTGGAAGGGGAAGGTCTTCCCCTTCCATCCCCGCCTTGGGGGGGAGGGGGGTGTACAGGGGGGGGCGCGCTAGCGCTCCCCCAAGTTCCCGTGTGCCTTGGACGAGGTGACCTCGTCCAAGGCACACAGGAACTGTAGCCCTGGACGAGGTCACCTCGTCCAGGGCACAGAACCGGTTAAGCCAACCTTTCTGATGCACACTTATGCCTGCAGATTCCTCACCTTTTGAATACACCCTAGAAGCCAGATGCCATACCCCAGATGAAAATTTTCCATAGCCTTCCTCTGCCATTTGGTGACCCTGGCTCCATGCCTGTGCCAGAAACTGCGCTGGCATGACATCACAGGAGCCGTAAAGTTTCCTTTTTTTGCCTTTTGACACAGATCAGTAGTTGTTCTCTTGTATCTTGTTTAGTCATCAACAGAGTTCATAACATTTCTATAAAAAAAATTTTACATTTGTGCAGTGCACTGAAGAATCTCCAACAAAAACATCAGGATACTTATGTGCAGGCCCCATGAGGTCTGCATCTGATGTCTCAGTCCAAAGCACAATTCAGAGTTTTGCAGTATCTGCCCACCATATTATGGGTACTGCTGGATTTCTCCCACACTTTTGGCGGAAATCCAGCAGTAGTCGTGCTGGCGGGCGGAGACGCAGGGGCGGTTCCACCACCGGCCCGCTAGAAAGACACCACCTACCGTATTATGTGCAATAATACGGACTGGTGGTGTCTTGCTGGTGGGTTGCTGCCGGAGGTGGAAGCGCCCGTTCCCTGCTGGACGACCTCCTTCCCAGAGCAGGTAAATAGATCGTCCGACAGGGGAGGGGGGTGGGAGGTTAAGTGGTGTTGTGTGTGCATGTGTGAGTGTGTGCTGTCTGCATGTGTGCATGAATGTGTGTATGCGTGGTTGTATGCATGTCTGAATGTTGAAGTGAGTGCATGTATGCATGTAAGTGTGTATGCGTGTGAGAATGCAAGTATGAGTGTTATGGTGAATGCGTGTCTGTCTGCGTGTGAGTATGCATGTTTGGATGGGAGTGAGTATGAGTGGCTGAATGCGTGTATGAGTGCTGATGTGAATGTGAGTATGGATGCGTGTGAGTGAATGCTTGTCTGTAAGTGTAGGTTAATGAGTGTATGCGTGGTGTGTGTGGGTGTCTGTGTGCATGTATGCGGGGTGGGAGGCTCTGTGTCTGGAGGTGGGCGCTGGGTCTAGAGCGGGGTGGGGCGGTTTAGTGCTTGCTGGGGGGGGGGTTATCTACCGGTGACAGGGAAGAGATTCCTTGTCACCGGTAGTCTTTCCGCTGCGGAAAGCCTGGTGGAAAGGCGGCTCCAAATACTGCTGGCAGTCTTCTGTGGACCGCTGGGTCGGAAATGCACATCTCTGGCCCAGCGGTTCCGACCGCCATGGCAGTATGAGTTGAGATGTGACGGGTTGACAGAGGCCAACCCGCCACACTCATAATGTGGTGGTCTTCACCCAGCCTGTTAGCGGTGAAACCTCCACCTTTGCCCTGGCGGTCTGGAGACCGCTAGGGTCATAATGACCCCCATAATCCCTAACTCAGGTATGCATGCTGGAAGGGAAGACTGAATTGTAGCTCTCAGCTTGTAGAATGTGCCTTTCCTTATACTGATCCTGTAGTCCCACAGGAGGAACCTGCAGTTTGTCATATACTCCACCCACTGCCATTCATTGGTCTCTACTTTGGGCCAACATGAGTACCCCAAGTCTTCACCAGGTATTGGCAATGATTGCAGCACAGGCACATCTGAGAAGGTCCGGGGGTCTCAGTATTCGTGTACCTCAACAGTTGGATGCTCAACATGAGCTAGCTAAAACTGGTGTAGCCTCATCTACAGGCAGCTGTGACCCTGCTGTTTGACTTGAGATTAGGGGGATCTGAGGCATTGAGGATATGATTCTGATGTTTCGAAAGAGAGTTGAGGTTCCAGGCTTGATGGTCCTTGACCTGCTAGTTTTGCTGTCTCCTTGCAGACTACTGTTACGTATGCATGCTCCCAAATGAGGGCTGTCCTGTGGTACCTTCATCAGTAGGGATTCCAGCATGGGCGAGATCCGCCAGACACCATCGGGATCTCTCAAGAAACTGTGGTGGAATTATGTGGTGGTTGGCAGAGAAACATCCTACACAGGAGGTGTCCTTTATCCCCCTCCAACGGTGACCAGGGTAGTGATGGGTGCATCTACCTCGGCATGGGATGTGCACCTTTGTTCTTCAGAGGTGCAGGCTTTTCATATCAACCTACTTGAACTGCGAGCATGTCGCCTGGCCCAAAAAGCCTTCCTCTTCACCCTTTACGTTGTGTTTGTTCAGATCTTAACAGAAAATATGACCGTGATGTAGTATGTCAGCAAGCAGGGAGAGCAAGGTATCACCTTCCCTGCCATGAAGCTCTGAGACTCTGGGTATGGGCATGCAAGCATGGGATCTGGCTAGTGTCCAGCCACCTGACAGGCTTTCTGAATGCCAGAGCCAAAACACTAAGTTGGAGACATCGTATTGACCATGACTGATGCCTCCACCTAGAGGTGGTCCAGAACATCTTTCAGACACACCTTAGGTGCTACTCTTCGCTTCTCACAAAAAACACACACTCATTGCTGTGCTCTCCAATATCTCTTGCATGAAGCCTTGGGGGATGCTTTTCAATGGAGATGGAGATTTCCACCTCATTGCTCATTTCCTCTTATGCCTGTGGTTCCTCGTTCTTGAATAAGGTACCCCTTGACTGGGCCCAAGCCTTTATGATCGCCCCAAACTGGCTAAGTATGGTCTGGCCAAGGAGGGTGTGGTATGTAGACCATGTGTGATTCTCCATTTGCCCCTTGCACTCTCTCCCTCTCAGAGCAAAGCTTTTTAAGTTGCCGGGCGGATTCTACACCCCAACCTCCAGAGCCTCCACCTTCATGCCTGGAGATTGAGCAGGGTAATTGGAGGTCCTTCGAACTGCCCTCATTGAAGTCAATACCTTCATGTCAGATCATTGCCCATCGATTTCATCTATCAGTCCTGTGTTATTGCCCTGTTTTGTCACCTGTGGCTCGTTATGGATATTGATACTGACGACCTTGTGTTTTTCATAATATGATCTTAATCTAAGTAAGTTATGACAGTCTTGTCATTCTCATCTCCGCCTTCAGGATTTTGTGGAAAAATAAAGGTTGGGGAATTAAGGTCAGTGAGACAAGGTGGCACCTTATGGGGGTTCCATAATACACATCAAGGGCAGAGCCCAAAGTTATGATGCCACCTCAGAGCACATGAGAGATATTGCAGTTTCCAGATTCAGTCTGGCACCTGGCAAGATTCAAAAGGTGAGGAATCTGCATGTAGACAGAATATCCACCAGAAATCATTATCAAAGGTAAGTATCTTGTTTTTATGGTCTATGGACAACTAAGAATATCATGTTTATAATTATGTCATTGTCAAATAGAATTTAGTTCAAGGAATGTAGTATATTACCATCAGGATGTAGGATTGTTTGTGCATTCTCTAAATAAATGAGAATAATACTAGTGTGTATTCAGAAAGAATGCAACAGAAGACCCGTAATGTCTCAAGTGTTTAGTTAATAATGTGCTAGACAATGTGCAACAGCTAGTTTTCTCTTTATTTAATTGTTTTCTAAGTTAGTGACATGCACCCTGGCGCCACCTTGTTGGTATTTTAAGTCATTAACTAGGGGACTACCATTCAACAGAGATAAATGCTGGTAATCTAGTACAAGGCCTATCACACTGGTTCTTTGGTCACTTGTCCAGACATGAAGTTCTTAATATAATTCTGAAAAGGCAATATTGGCAGTGTTCTGGTTCAATATCAAAAAAGTTTAAAAAATAACGGATTAATAGCTGTTAGTTATAAAGCATCAAAGTCCAGTTATTTTGCATATGAGTTACTTTATGTTGATGCTTAGTAGGTGTATCTATCTCTAAATCACCACAGCCATTAAGGATGAAGCCGAGTTTGCATACTGCATCCTTGCAGCTGAGCTTGGTTCTTTAAATATGGAAAACGAAGTTATGTTGGTCAAAGTCTTTTCTTTGGATATTGCTCCACAGAGAAAATATCCTGACTGTAGTATAGCCAAAGAAAACGTTTATTTTTATGTTTAAATGAAGGACCAAATTGAGCCAATGCAAGTCCATCCACACAGTGAGGAAAGAAAGGAAAAACGCATTATTATGTCCATGGTCTAAACAAGTGTGCACTTCAGGACGTTTGCCCCCCACAGTAGTCATCCATGTTTTAAGTAGGCATAACCTAAGAAACTTGTACCATGTAAACAGTCTCCTGGAAGTGCCAAGCGGGTTCCTAAAGGACCAGATACCCATTGCCATTAAACTAAAAAAAACAAGCATCCACATACACTGAGTCTGAAGTGGAAGAGTGTATCTAGATTTACTCCTTGCCTCTGCTTTGAAAGTTTTGCTGCCTTCATCTCATACAGGGAAACTCCATCAGCGGGTAGTAACTTAGCACTGTATTGACCTTACTGCCCCTCATGGCTTCCTCCTCCTTTACAATCCATTACCCACAAAGGGCTGAGATGGGTCATGAGGAGCCCTGACATGTCTTTGGAGTGTTTGCTGCCATTTGTATTGTCATGTTCTCTTTTGTGTTACAGGCAAAGTTACAGGGTGATCCAACAATTTGTGATGCATAGGAAAAAATAATTAATGATGCCTAGTTGAGTGGGTGTGCTCACAGTACTTCTGGAAGCATCCGACAGGGACTTTGGGTGAAAGCGGGTGTCCACCGGCACCGATACAGGCTCTGATAGCTGTGCAGGGGTGGTCTCTAATCATTCCACCTTGGTGGGAGCTACCTTCCTCTGGACGGTGGTCTCCAGTGGTGGGCTAAACCCTAGTAAGACGTTTTACGTTGCTGCATCTGATGAGTTGTTGTACAGTCGGGTGGGAAGGCAAGTTTAGGATGCTACCACTTGCTGCCCCTTTACCTGTGGTAATACACCTGTGACAGGTCTTTTCGCTAACAACTCTTAGTACTTCCTCTGATATTTGGCGTGGCGCTGCCTGGTCATTATTGTAATACTCAATCATTCACTGGCTTGGCTAAAGGATGTCAGTGCTGGGGCTCGTGCAGCTAATAATGCCTTATACCAGTGGTTCCCAACCTGTGGTCCGGTGACCCCTGGGGGACTGCCGAGCTTCCTCAGGGGGTCTGCGACTGCTCAGAAAATTAAATAATATTAACAGATTAGGTCCCCGGCTTTCAGTAATGACTCAGTGGGGGGGTTGGTCCCCGGATTCCAATAATGATTGAGTGGGGGTCTCCAGGTTCCGGTAATGATAAAGTGGAGGTCCACAGAATTCAAAAGGTTGGGAACCACTGCCTTACACCATGTGAAAGGAAGTAAACCTAGGAAGCAAGCTTGTAAGACCTGGCACTGTGTCAAATAGAAATCAAAGCCCCCTATCCTGCTACAAAACAGCTCACTGAGACAGAGAAAACAGGAGTGGTTAGGCGGTGTTTTTTCATAACAAGGGGAAATAAGGAGTAGCCATTTTTATTCCCACACATTGTTTAATGGATGTGACGATGAAGAGCTGTCAAAGTGATAATAAACTGAATACTTTGATTTTTGCTTTTCATGTTGCATAATTTGAATTTGAATGTATTTCTTCTCCACAGCTTTTACCGTTTTGTCCTGGAATCAGAAGTTACATTTCAGTCCAATAACAGTATTTCATTAGGACCAGCGGCAAAGTTCATTGACCTGCCTGACTCCCCCCTTCTTACACTGAACATGATTACCCCTGAAAGCTGGTTGGTGGAAGCTGTTTATAGCTCCTGTGATCTTGATAATATCAGGTTACAAGATGTAAGTATTACAATTTAAGTATTACCTATGTTTTGGACTTTTATATTGCCATGTTTGAAGGATTTGGGTTTTCGTATTCCTTATCATTACTATAGTTAATCGTGCCTTTGTTTCCACCCAGTCCAGACTTCCAAGAAATGCCAGGCCTGGTTAGATGCCCTGAGCTGAAATCCTTTTTGCCTAATACAATGTTGACCATTAATCATGTCTTGCACTTATACACCCCAGATTGAACAGAAAATATCTGTATTTTTCAAGTCTACTGACAATTTGTTCATACCGTTCTTCAAAATTATGTTTAAAGTTTGCAATCGCTAGGAGCTTTTAATGTAGAACTAAAAGCTTAACCTTCATTTTGCTGCAATATCCCTTTCTGCCGAAAAAGTAATTTTTGATTCTCATATTTTAAAAACGATATTCCATTAATGCATGCACACACTTGTCTTGCTAGATTCATGTTTCAGACAGCAAGCCCTGTACCAGTCCCTTGAAACAATAGGTAGAAAGGCCAGTTAATTAACTCACACAAGATAACTCGAAGCATTACATTATTATTTTTTCAAAGCTTTTATTCATTAATGTAAATATCACCATGTGGTGGAGAGCCCGCATTGCACTGAATCTTTTTTCTAAATGTTCACATTACCTTAGGTAGGTTGTAGGTTTATTTTCAAAATCACAACTTCACAACAAAGGCTCGCCTTTGCCAACGGCAGCGGTGAGGCACTTCCGCCAAAGAATTTCGAGGAGTCCATACACCCTTGACAAAACCTTTTGAAAACTTTAATTCGATCCTCAATAAACTGGTCAAAATAAGATCCATAATTGTCGATCTATAGAACTCACAAGCAAAACAACAAAACCGTTTTTCTGCTACCACCTATACAAAACTTGCACCCCAAAGGTGTCTAATGCTGTCGCTATCCAGGGAAACCAAGTTTACATTTTTTAAGACTCCGTCTTGGCCTTTTTGACTTTGGTGAAATCGTCAAAAAATGGAAATATGGTAGAACGAATGCAACCTGCCTTTTTTTGTCCTTGTTCTAAGGAATCATTTGCACACGTTCTTTGTACATGCCCAGCTTTTCTTTGAGAGAGGAATAAATTCTTATGGCAGCCTTCCTGGTACCTTAACATAAGGACCTATTCGTTTGATAGCCCGGATTGCATGCTGATAGGCAGATTCACAAACTTCATGTACGAGGTTATTGATCAGTGGCAGTGGTGGGGCGATCAGGTGGGCGCTCCAGGAATGTGCTTAGGCACAACCCCGAAGCTCTCAATCGTGGTCCGTTATAAACAGTGTTTATAACAGATCACAATTAGAAGCTCTGGAGATGAAGCTGAAGGCAGGGCAGGTTTCTTACACTGCCTGGCAGTGTGTAAAAATAAATAAAACGTAACATTTTTTTAAAAAAAACGTACTTACCTACTCCTCTCTGGTCCTGTAGTCTGTCGCAAAAAGGCAGCAAGGAGTCTCTAAGACAAATCCTTTAACCAATCCTGTTGCTGCTCTCATGCTGTTAACCAGCATAAGAGAAGCTTCAGGATTTATTGGAACTGGCTGGCTAAGCGCTCCTGCAAGCACTGGAGACCTATGCCTGCTCTCCACCCAGCTCTCCACCCAGCTGTCTAAGACAGCTAGGTTGGAGAGATTTCAAGTGCACGTCAGGCTGTCCGTGTCAAGACAGCCAGCCAAAGTGACATGCGCACTTTAAACTTTAAGTGTGCACCACTCCTCCTCCCCTGCTGGCAGGCAGCAGTAATGGCCTCCTGCTAGCACTTGGCTCGGGCTGGCTGGCTGCTCTGAAAAATAAAATGGCAATAAAATAATTTTTCCTGTTTACTGCGCTGGCAGCAGGGTGGGTGACGCTCCTCCACCCTTATGGAGGCACTGCCGCTGTTCTTGGTGCACTAGCCAGGCAGTACCCCACCTGCCCTGAGTGTAATATGTGTTACTTTAGGAAGATGGAATTACTGTCTTGCTTAAGATATTTACTATATCTCTTGATAGCAGAGGCACTTAGAGTCCATCTTCCGTGATCCATTGCGACAGTTGCACACTTTTGTTTTTTTATTCTTCTTCCATTGTATTAATAGGTGTATTACTTATTATCTACTAACGCTTCAGTTTAACACTGCGTTACATTAGGAGCTAATTGGGCAGATCGAATCACCACCTCATTTGAGATAGTCACTAAATCCCCTGATGGTAAAGCAATTTAGAGTCTATCTTCCCCGACCCATTGCGAAATTTGCACAATCCATATTTAAGTTTTATATTCCTCCTTTTTGTTGTATCAATATCCATTATATTTATTATAGCTTTGTACATTTTGGAATGGTTTTTATTGACTGCCAAATGAAGTTGTATTCTTCTTCTACCTTAGTTCTAATGTGTGCCTTCAAAATGTAATAGTCATAATCAACCCTTCAGTATTTATTTTTTCATTTATGCAGGCCACGTAGATGTGAAATTAAATCTTGGATACTAGCCTAACATTTAAGCTTTGGCACCGTGAATACAGGCTGCTGGCATGTGTATGAAAGACAATCTGGTTCAATTAAGGGTGTTTAAGGTCGAGCATATGGTGGTCAAATCAGGTTCTTACTAATACATTTTTGCTGTTTTCTCATTTGGCTTTCGAACAGGATTAAGTCTTAAGCTCTGTAGTGAAAGTCTCGGATTTCTTATACGTAAATAACTCTTCCTAGATCTCCCATTTGCCATAGTATGAGCACCTATCTTTACCAATTAGGAATTCAGTTTTTCCAGTTTTAACATAGTTAAGTGACCTGAATTCTCAGTTGTGTGGACTGGTCTTAGCTACTGTTAGACCAGAGAACCTTAGGGTGGTCTTCTCACAACTTTTTGCCTACTTCCTCCATGTTTCTAACCTCGTTTTTGCAGGTAATAAGGCTGTGTGCACTTTGCCTCTGCTAACTAGTGCTAAAGTGCTTCTGCTCTCTCTCCTAAACATGCCAATTTTGTCTTATCCCCATTTAGCATATTTAATTTACTTATAAGTCCCTAGTGAAGTGTACGACATGCACACGGGGCCTATAAATTGAATGGTACTTATCGGCGGATGTATGATGGAACAGCTCATGTGAATAGAACGCGCACCTTAACAACGTGATCTCAACAATGACCACGTCTTTACCACGCATACCTTTAAAACAAATTCGGTTGTAAAAGTATGTTTGGTAAAGGAACTTGCTTGGTAAATTCTCCCCCGCCCTGCCCCTTACACGCTCCATCCCACCCAAACCTTTAAAACTAACCCTAACCCCGCCCAAGCCCTAAAAGTAAACCTGCCCTGTCCTAAAAACTACTTCACCCTGAACCCTAAAACCTAAACCCACCCTGTCCTAAAAACTACCCCAAACCTACCACCCCATTCTTAAAAACTTCCCCAACCCCCCTGTCCTGAACCCAAAAACCTACCCGCCCTGTCCTAAAAACTACCCTCCCCACCCTGAACCCTAAAACTTACCCCGCTCTGTCCTAAAGCCTACTCCAACCCACCCGCACCCTGAACCCTAAAACCTACCCCACCCTGTCTTAAAAACTACCCCAAACCTACCACCACCACTCTGAACCCTAAAACCTACCCCACCCATTCCTAAAAACTGTCCCAACCCCGAACCCTAAAATCTACCCTGCCCTGTCCTAAAAACTACCCCAAACCCACCGTCCCCACCCTGAACTCTAAAACCTGCCCCACCCATTCCTAAAAACTGCCCGACCCCCTGCCCTAAAACCTACCCTGCCCTGTCCTAAAAACTACCCTTCCCCTTCCTGAACCCTAAACATACCCCGTACTGTCCTAAAAACTACCCCGACCCCCTCCACCACCCTGAACCCCAAAACCTATCCCACCCTGTCCTACAAACTACACCCTGACCCCCCCTGAACCCTAAAACCTACCCAGCCCTATCCTAAAAACGACCTGACCCTCTGCATCCTAAAACCCACCCCACACTATCCTAAAACTATCCCGACCCTTTGTCCTGGACTCTAAAACCTACCCGAACAGTCCTAAAAACTACCCGACCCCCCACCCTGAACTCTAAAACCTACCACGCCCTGTCTTAAAAACTACCCGACCCCCACCCCAACCCTGAAACATAAAACCTACCTCACCCAGTCCTAAAAATTACCCCAACCCCTCCCTAAAACCCACCCACTCTGTCCTAAAAATTTCCCAACCACCCCACCCTAAAACCTACCCGCCCCTCTCCTAAAAACCTTCTGACCCCCCACTACCCTAAAACCTACCCCACCCTGTCGGAAAACCTAATAAACCCTAAAACCTACCTCTCCCTGTCCTAAAACCTACCCGACTCCCGCTTCCCCACTCTGTACCCTAAAATCGACCCCACATTATCCTAAAAACTACCCAGACTCCTCCACCTTGAACCCTAAAACCTACCACGTCCTGTCCTAAAAACTACCCGACCCCCGCCCCAACCCTGAAACATAAAACCTACCCCGACCGCTCCCTAAAACCTACTCGCCCTGTCCTAAACATTTCCTGACTTCCCATTAAAACCTACCCCGCCCTCTCCTAAAAATTTCCCAACCCCCAACCTAAAATCTACCCCACCCTGTCCTAAAACCTAATAAACCCTAAAACCTACCTCTCCCTGTCCTAAAAGCTACCCGACTCCCGCTTCCCCACTCTACCCTAAAACCTACCCTGCATTGTCCTAAAAATTACCCTGACCCCTCCGCCTTGAACCCTAAAACCTACCCCAAACTGTCCTAAAAATTACCCCAACCCATCCCACCCTAAACCCTAAAACCTACCACGCCCTGTGCTAAAAACTACCTGACCCCCACCCCAACCCTGAAACATAAAACCTACCCCACCCTATCCTAAAAATTACCCCGACCCCTCCCTAAAACCTACTCGCCCTGTCCTAAAAATTTCCGACTCCCCCCTAAACCTACCCCGCCCTCTCCTTAACATTTCCCAACCCCCCCCACTAACCTAAAACCTACCCCTCCCTGTCCTAAAACCTAATAAACCCTAAAACCTACCTCTCCCTGTCCTAAAAGCTACTGACTCCACCTTCCCCACTCTGTACCCTAAAACCTACCCCGCATTATCCTAAAAACGACCTCGACCCCCCCGCCTTGAACCCTAAAACCTACTCCGCCCTGTCCTAAAAACTACCCAACCCCACCTTGAACCCTAAAACCTACTCTGCCCCGTCCTAAAAACTACCCCGAACCCCACTCTCAACCCTAAAACCTACCCTGCCCTGAAAACTACCCTGACGCCCCGCCCTGAACCCTAAAACCTAGCCCGTCCTGTCCTAACAACTACCCCGACACCCACCCTGAACCCTAAAACCTACCCCACCATGTCCTAAAAACTACCCGGACCTCCACCCTAAAACCTACGCCGTCCTGTACTAAAAACTACCCGAACCTACCGCCCCCGCCCTGAACCCTAAAACCTACTGTGCCCTGTCCTAAAAACTACCTGAACCTACTGCCCCCGCCCTCAACCCTAAAACCTACCCGGCCCTGTCCTTAAAACTACCCAGACCCCCCACCCTAAAAACCTACCCCACCCTGTCCTAAAAACTACCCGACCCTGCCCTGAGCCCTAAAACCTACCCAACCCTGTCCTAAAAAACTACCCGACCCCCACCCTGTGTCCTAAAACTTACACCACAGTGCCCTAACAACTATTCCGATCCCCCCGCCCTGAACCCTAAAACCTACTCTGTTCTGTCCTAAAAACTACCTGACCCCCACCCCTCCCCCGGCCTGTACCCTAAAAGCTACTTTGCAATGTCCTAAAATCTAACCTTACCCCCCCTCCCTGAACCCTAAAACCTACTTCGCCCTGTCCTAAAAACTACCCGACCCCCTGACCCTGCCCTGTCCTAAACTACCCCAACCTCCCCCTCAAACCCGACCCCAGCCCCACTTATCTCTCCCTCCTCTGCGCCTTCCTGTTCTGACCAGGCAGCTAGACCACTCTCACTGCCGTCACCATGCATATGTGAGGTAAAGGCATGCGCCCTAAAGGCATGTGTGGTAGACTAATTTGCGTGGTAAAGGCAGCTTGGTAAACGCATAACGTTGCATTAACCGCGTTGTAAGTGATGTTTTCCCTTGTCGGCCTGCAACATCGATTGTGCCACCAGCTTAAGCAGCCATTTAACTATGTTTCAGGCCCACCCTTGCAAAGCCTGTGTGTGCAGTTTTATACTGCCATGTTGACTTGGAAAAATAACCCTTTCACCAGGCCCATACCTTCCCTTTTTGTACATATACGTCACCCATAAGGTAGGTCCTGGACAACCAAGAGTTCAGTGTGCAATGTATTTAAAAGGCGGAGCATGTACTTTTAAGTTTTACGTATTCTGGTAGTGAAAAACTCCCAAAGTCGTTTTTTACAACAGAAAGACCCATTTCTTCATTGGATAGCATTGGGATTACGTTATTACATTTTATAAGTGTAATTCACAATCTGGAAGAGAAAAACTTTTCAAGTTTGGTGTCTTTGGAATCAGAGTTTAAAATCACAACTTATGGGGAAGTTGGATTTCAAATTGCGGTTCTGAATATGCCACCTTTATAAAGTTGGCATTTTCAGACTTCAGCCCATGGGTGTCTGCTGCCTGTCTCTGATCACTTGTTTGAGGTTGGTAACAGCTGGGCTTTGTGTAGTCCCCCTAGACAGCCACAGACAGTGAGAGCTCAGAAGTGACTTGATGGGCTGTCCTGAGAGGATGAAGGGAGGAGCTGGGCACATCCTCACTTACACTTGAAAAGGCTGTGTCCTCTCTCCACACGAAGGGCAGCATAACACCTTATAATGAGTCTTGAGCCAGGGCAGGAAAGGCACGACCTCTTTGCACTTTGAAGGGCTGTCTTTGAAGTCTCCCCCACTTCAGAGGCCCAACTCGATATAAGTACTGGACCTCTGACACCACCACTCAGTACACTTCTGGATTTAAGAAGACTGCAAGTAAGAAGAACTATTGTGCTGCTGAAGTACTGCCACTGCTGGACTCCTGCCTTGCTGTGTTACCCTGCTATCTGCTGCTCTCTCGTGCCTGAGTGAGGACTGGACTTAATTAACTTGAACCCAGAGTGACTCCAAGGGCTAGCTGGCTGGCCTGATCTGGTCTCAGGGACATAAAAGACTTCCAACCACCATATTTCTATACCTAGACTCTGACCACGGCTCATACTCCAGTCAACCACCAACCCAATTTCCAACAGCTTCCATCCCAGCTGCCTGCACTGTTGAAGCTCACCTCGCACCTCTCAGAGGTTCTCTAATCCACTGCTGGCCCCTTGGCTTGTAGCGTAAGTATTTGTGAATACAGAGTTTGTAAAGCAGTCTTTGCCACTGACTGTGTGAGTCGAGGCTGTCTGTGCTATTTCTTCCTGGCTGAAGAAGGAGCAATCGACATAGACTCATGGGTTTGTAAATCAGATAGGTCAATAGGGAGACCACAGGAAATCTATGCTGTGAATTACAGTATGAGCACTAGGACTTCAACCTGGGAGGCCCCATAAGAAACCAACGTTTACTTTTCTGCCCAAACATGGATGAAATGATGTCCCGTTCCCCCAAGCCCCCCTCGCATCCTCTCCAGAATCCTTATGGACTGGTGGAGTTGGTGGGTTACTGTAATAGCAGCTGTGCTTAGCGCTCTTGTGTGCTTGTGACACTTGGAGCATCTGAATGAGGCTGCGTAGGAAGTGTTGGGCTGTCACTCACGGGTCCCCAGTACGCCAGCAGCTGCACTGAAGCTAGATTAGCTCCCAGACACAGTTGTTGACTAGGGACTGTTGCGCAGAAGGCTGATTGCGGCTGAAGAAGGGGTGAAAAGTTGACAATTTGGAGCCATGACGACTACTATAGGAGGAGCAACCAGAGGAGATATGGCCTTTACTCCTGCAGTGTTCACTGGACTAACATTACAATCACAGACTGTCAGCTTGACAATAAGACTTTAAAACATGCTAAGCTGTATGCACACCTGAGGTGGGTTTCCACATTTACCACCCTGCCTTGTACCCAACTGGGAATTACTGTGTTGGAGGTGCAGTTCAGGTAGGCAGATTAGCTTTTGCACTTCCACTTTACCAGTAAAGACAGGGGGCAAGGCAGAGCACTTCCAGAGGTCCACCATTCCCTGAGAGTTGTTTCCCTGACTGTGAAAGTTGTTGCATGTGGCTCCCAGCTCTGAGAGAATGGGCACTGTTATTGCTATATGGGTTCTGAGGTGCATGAGGGGGACTCTTCAAACATTTGTTGAGTCCTTCCATGTCATCCTTCGGGATTCTGCTAGGTAGAAGTGCCCCATCCCACTATGGAGTGTTTTATAGTTTCACAAGGCCTGGGAAACTGTGCCCCAAAGTGATTGTGCACCACTATGTTGAGAAATGAGAACTTTAAGAACTGCTCTAGAAGAGATAACTTTGGAATCTCAAACTAGAAGATGAATGTTGGAGAAGCAGATATCAACTTGTATTTTATGGATGTGCACTTCCTTGTCCTTGAAAACTAGCTGTGGGGATTCTGATGTTGGACCAAGTCAACACAGTGGATACAAGGAAATCAGAGCATGACAATTCCCCTAGAAATATTTTGGCAACATTTCACTCCTACAAGATTAAAGAATGAATCCTGTAGATAGCAATGGAATTTGAGCTGAGCTCAGAGGTTCAGCTTTATCATGATTTCTCTCAGTTGACTGTGCTGCATCAGTTGACCTCGAGACTGACTGCAAAGGTGAGAGAGAACATAGGATATGTGCCAACTACTAAGAGGGATGCTAGATTCAGGAGATGCATCCTGGATCTGTGTTAGGTGAGCCTTGCCTGAGCCAAGGACCCCGTACTCCATGGTCCATAACGCAAAGAGAGATGATCCAAGAACGTTAACTCCAAGAAGGGCAAATTTGACATTTTGTTGTACATGGATACTCAAGAGGAGAAACCACTGCGACGTCGCCAACGCCGCCGCTGGCCTGCACTGTGACCTGCCGACGCCACACGAAGTCGCATTGCCCAGCTTCGCACCGCGACCCTGGTCTCACCGACGCCGTCATCGGACGACTTTACCGAGCTGCTGCTCGCACCGCGACCTGTGGGCCCTGCACTCCAGCATCGCCTGCTCATACCGTAGCCTGGGCATCCCCGACGATGCCGCTCCTGCTGACACCGGTGCTGCTGCCTGCACCGTGGACTGTGGACACCGCTCGTGACGTACACGAAGCACCGTCCCATCCCGCACCGCAGCCCCGGTCCACCAATGCCAGCACCGTCACTCCTGTGTCGCCACCAGGCATCCTGCCTACACCGTGGCCTGTGGAAACCGCTTGTGAGGGTCACGAAGCACCGTCCCGTCCCGCACCGCTGGCTTGGGCCTACCGACGACAGTGCTTCAGCAACGACGATGCTGCTGCCTGCACCGTGACCTGTGGACACCGCACGTCGCACCGCCCCGCTTCACACCGCAGCCCTGGTCTCACCGACGCCGCTGGATGCCATCACTGAGCCGTTGCCTGCACCCTGACCTGTGGGCACCGCACGTCGCATTGTCCTGCTTTGCACCGCAGCCCCGACGCCATCCACGCCAGCACACCTGATTTCATCAGTCTAGAGTTCAATCTGCAACGCGTGTGACCTCAATGGCCGACGACTCCGGAACCGACACCGTGACGTTAGTGACGCCGCTCTCCGGAGTTCACCGCGAGGATCACAACGCCGTGCAAATCGAAAGTACTGTTTGCGTGTCTTCCCGACACCGTAGCTGGCCCGCAACGCCGCGGCCAGCCTGAACTGTTGGTTTTGTTGATCACGATGCCGTAATAGCCCCAGGTGGAGCAATTGACTTCAAGGAACTGTAGTTTTGAGTAAATCTTGCAGAATTCATATTTTTCTTACTGTATGTTGGATTTTTATCGTATTTGGTCTTGTTTTATATGGATAAATATTGGCTATTTTTCTAAAACTGGTGAGGTGTCCTTTTGTAGTGTTTTCACTTATTACTGTGTGTTATGTGCAAATGCTTTACACATTGCTTCTGAGATAAGCCTGACTGCTCGTGCGAAGCTACGAAGGGGGTGAGCAGGGGTTATCTGAGCGGGTATCTCCCTTATCCTGACTAGAGTGAGGGTCCCTACTTGGACAGGGTGCAAACCGACTGCCAACTAGAGACCCCATTTCTAACAGATACTGTTTGATGTAGGTAGGAATGGACCTGGAATGTCCTATCTATGCCTGGGGAGGGACTTAAATTGTGGGCTGCCTGTGTGCTAATCGTGTTGCATATGGGATCCAGTGATTACAAATGGTAAATTGTTGGATGTCTTAGATTCTATTTGTTGGATTTTCAGTGAAGGGGTAAGCACAGGGGTGAGAGCTAAAGCACTACTTCACTAGTCTCTTTGTGCTAGATTGTTGTTAAAGTAGGAGATTTCCACAACCTGATGGGTCTGAGGGAAGCAGCTGTGAGTCCAGTTGCGTTATTTTGGTACATATTGTTCCAGTGCCCAGAGGAATACTGGGCCAAATACTGGTCCTTATACTGTGCTGTTGGGATTTCTCTATCGGTTGTTGTTTGGGGTTGGATGATGTCCTGGGATCACTAGGGAATTCAAGTTATGAGCTAATATATACATACTTCTAAGGGTTATCTAGTTAGCAAGCGTCTGACAGTGAAAGAGAGCACCCCCAGATGTTCTGCTACTAATGTTAACTTCTTATTGGTGGTTACCTGATGTGATATGGTTGGCGGTTTACGTCCTACCAAAGGGGTGATATGGGTGCTTGCTTTGTAGTTCTTTAGATATACTGCAGTTTTGTTCTGAATCTGGGAGTCCTGCCAGATGTCCCTTAAATTACTTTGTCTATGTAGGGGTTTCTTCTGGTGAGATGAGGATTCAGCCTTGTTTTTGTGAGATCTCTAACCATGGTTAGGGAACCTTCAGTTAATGTACAACATCTGAAATCCCTGACGAAAAGGGTTTGTCTGCTACAGTTACTGCATACTAAAAAAAGCTCATGTGGCTTGAAATCACGAGAAACACCTTCTATTTAAAAATCAGGGAAGGTTGAGATCCCAACGGTTTATTTGGCACTTCTTTTCCTCAGCCAGGAATAGAATTAAAGGCATTGCTATATTGGATGATACACATCTGTCTTTTCAGCATACATAAATATTGATGGATATAGATAGTGTGTTTTACAAAAGGACACGGTCTGAGAATTCCCTTTGAACTTGGCAACAGTAAATATGCTTTTGTTCTTGTCATCCCTGGTCAGTTTTGCTGAGAGTGAAAACATTGTTGGAGGCAACTTTAGTTTGGTGGTGGATGAAGATAGAGATCCTATGGCAGGGCGTTAACGCTTGTGCTAATTCCAGAGACCTCTAGAATATGTTGATGTACTTTGGACTCTGCCCTATTTAGAGACAGAGAGCAAACAAAATAGGATTTTACTTTCTATTATCCTATATTCAAGACTTCTGCTTACACGGATCACTTGTAAGTGAGTTCAGTTCTTGTACACACAGCTTACTCTGCCAGGACAAGGAGCACATTTTATGACCACACTCCGACTGCGCTTGGAGTGCACTTTGAAGGTTCAACATTAGTTCCTCTTAGCCACTGGAAGTTGGGAATTTACTGGTTTAAAGCCGGAGAGGTAAAGGCTGTCCTGCTACAGATTCTAGATGAGTATTTGTTGTAGTTTGGTAGGGATAATGTGTGTACACAGTGGTCTGGATTCTGTGCATAGAAGTTGCTCGAGGGCATTTAATGGTGGCAGGAACTTGATTTCGGAAGGTGATGGCCCTTTCTTAGAACTGACACTGCACTGAACAGTATTATCTATAACGCATTTTATGATTTTTTTCTATTTGAGAACAAGGATGTGTACAGAATGGTGTTTATTAACTATCAGTAAACTTTTTTAATTTGATTTGACTGAACTGATATCATTGAAATTTAGGCAAAAGGCAACAGGCTGCCAGGTCCAGTGGCAAATAATAACAGCTTTAGTAAGGATGGGGCAGACATTTTACTGCAGAAATGGAAACTGGGCTTGCACGCCGCATGCAGATAAATTGAAAGGTAAAAGCTAATTTGCATGTGCTGATGTGACCAAGGTTGACCAGGGACAATTAGTCTTTAGTGACAGTAATAAGTGGCAAATACTAAAGGCATATTATTAGGAATTGTATGGCATGGAAATGAGATGCTGTAGTTGGCATGAGGATTACCTTTCTAAGTAGCTTGTAGGAAATTAATGGAGGAACTAAGAGCCTTCTTGGTGACCTAATCCAAAAGGAGAATCCGCTGGAAGCAATTAAGAGGCTTATGGTTGGCAAGGGTCCAGGGCCTAATGTCTTCTCAACCTTGTACTCTGAAACAGAGACCCCAATCTCCAGACCTTTCTTGCAACGTCATTTAATGGTTTTAACAAGATTAAATTGATAACTCAATTGATGACAAATGCAGTGGCGTCAGTAACCCGTAGTCCATGCAAGGATCTCATCCAGCATGGATCATGTAGAACCATTTTGTTACTTAAAGTGTACACCAAAATGTACACATAAGTGCTAGTAGTCAGACTTCATGTAATAATGTTGCTGTTTATTGATCTGGGTTTATAAAAGGCGAGGAAGCAGATGACAATATAAAAATGGTGGCCCAGCTAGCTTGTCATGTGAGGCGTTAAAAATGATTAGCTTCCTATTCTTGTACACGAAAGGCATATGAAATGGTAGAATTTTACTTTTTTGCTTATGGTGATGGATTGTTTAGATTTTGATCCGGTCCAATGTACATTGGTTGCTTTATGGTGACATAGGTTACATCGAACTCTGGAATAAGAGTCAGTGACCACTTCTTATATAGAGTTTGTCTTTATTGTGAAACTAGACAAGGTTGTCTTTGTCATTGATCCTATTCAACCTGCCACTTGGTATGCTGATCATGCTTTTCTATGGTAATGAGACTATTAAAGGACTGAAAATCAGAGCTGATCGTATGGACAAGTTGGGGATATTCAGCCTATTTACACTGGATGGACAGGTTGAGCAGCCTAAATCAAGTTTGGCTTTTTGCTAGGCTCCCTAGGTCTGTTGAATATTTGGAAATTTTATTGACCTGATGATTTGAAGGGCTTTATGGAGAAACCTATTAGAGGCAGTTTCCTGCCCTACATGTGCAACTCAGCCGGTTTGGAGAAACCGGAGTGTGCATGTCTGTTTGACCAGCCTAAGATGACTGGCCAAACTGATCTGCACACTTAAGTGCACTCACTCCACTGCTCCTCCCCCTCCCAAGGCCCAGCCCCGCCCGTACCTGCACATGCTGGCTCGTAGCCAGTGGGGTGACACTCCTTCGCCATTGCGGTGGAGCTGCCCCTGCTGTTGGAAAATCTGAAGCTCACACCCCCAATCTGACTGACCAAGCTACACCCCGTGTGTGCTATATAATTCTGGTGTATGCCCCTTCTTGTCTCCAGATTGAGTGTAGTGCTTTCACATTCTGCGCACACGTTACGTTATTTCCTTCACCTGAGAGGGTCAGAGCCGACCTCTACTACTAACCAGCTCAAGATGAGTACAAATGAGCAACACTATAGTTAACAAAGGTAGCCACACATACAGTCCAAATAGTCAAAAATATAGCTAACTTAATTTAATCTGCATTAGATAAATCGAGTCAAAGAATATATGGAGACTACCTGTACTGTTTCAAGCAGTACAATTGCTCTACGCTTCTCTTCATTGTTTTTATAGGTGTCATGGTTCCTAAAGGTGAAAGTGGGCTATTACCACATCATAATGTTTTTTCTTTAAAGAGATGTGTCTTCTGCTCTTTCCTAAATTGGAACAGAGTTGGGACGATCCTGATGGATACAGGAACGTTGTTCTAATTGCTGGGTTTTGCTGGAGTATTCTAAACACAATAATAAGTGACTTAATTTAATTTTTCAGCTGTCGTAATGTTATATATTCACACCTCTTGGGCACTGAGCCATAGAGCTAGGCCAGTTTAAAATAAGAGTCTGTCAGATCTAGTTCACAGCAGCATAATAATGGATCTACAACAGAGTGCTTATATTTCAAGACACAAAGTGCTTTAATGCATAGTAGGACAGAATACTTCACACACATATGGTCACAATGCAATTTAGTGTCCTGTGCCTCTACATGTTATCCACCCTCCCCCTTCTGGCCTAAGTGGTTCTTCCACCCCTTTGGGATAGTGTATTAACATAATTATGGGTCAGATGCAGAGCTCCCCTCCAACATACTTGTACCCAGTCTCCCACAGTTCAGTTTTTAGGTCGAGCATGAAAGCGCTTTGACCTGTTGTAAGTATTTTGGTCTTTTAACCACATCCACCTCATACCCATCACTTTCATTTGTTCATGCGCTTGCCTTTCGAAAATCACTTGATGTCATTGGTAAATGCTTTGTTTGTCCCGCCTTTGGGCGGTTTGGTTACCGCCTTGGACACTGACCCTGTTACAGGGATAATTGCACGATTGCCTATATACTTCAGCGTGGGTAAACTATTGTTTTCATTTCTCTGCGCTTTGTGGCTCCCATAGCACTCCGAGCGCGACTTCGATCAGCTGTATCGGTTTTACATTATATGCACTCTGATCGGCTTAGTAGACATTATTTGCAGCAGGCATTTTAAGCCTGAGTGCTATCTTATACTCCAAGCTTCCACTATACCAAAGTACATTCTCTGTGCTGTCATGGCGCTCACAGCATCAACTCGATCAGCTGTATCGTTTTTACATTATATGCACTGTGATCTGCTTAGTACACGTTCTTTGCAGCAGGCACATTAACCCTATGTGCTACCTTATGATGACTCCAAGCTTTCACTAGACACAAGTATGTTCTCTCTCCAGAAAGAACATAATTCGGCAGACTTATTTTTACATTTTGACATTACATGCAATTTGTGATTTGCCTGGTACATGTTCTTTGCAGCAGGCACATTAACCCTGTGTGCTACCTTATGATGACTCTAAGCTTCCACTAGAAATATGTTCTCTCTCCAGAACAAACTTAAATCACCAGTGTTATTTTGACATTTTTACATCACATGCAATTTGTGATTTCCCTAGTACATGTTCTTTGCAGGCACATTAACCCTGTGCGCACTACCTTTGATGACTCCAAGCTTCCACTAGACAAAAGTACGTTCTCCTGGCTACCATGTGATCTGCAGTATAATTTTACATTACATGCACTTTGTGATTTGCCTAGTAGATGTTCTTTGCAGCAGGCACATTAACCCTGTGCGCTACCTTATTATGACTCCATGCTTACACTAGAAATATGTTCTCTCTCCAGAAAGAACATAAATCGCCAGAGTTATTTTGACATTTTTACATTACATGTGCTTTGTGATTTGCCTAGGACACGTTCTTTACAGAAGACACATTAACCCTGTGCTCTACCTTATGATGACTCCAAGCCTTCATTAGACAAAAGTACCTTATCTCCCCAGAAAGAACATAAATCGCCAGTTATTTTGACATTTTTACAATAAATGCACTTTGTGATTTGCCTCATACAAGTTATTTGCCGCAGGCACATTACCCTGTGCACTACATTATGATGACTCCAAGCTTCCACTAGACAAAAGTATGTTCTCTCTTTAGAAAGAACATAAATTGCCAGTTATTTTGACATTATTTTTACATTATATGCACTGTGTGATTTGCCCAACACATGTTCTTTACAGCAGACACATTAACCTTCAGCGCTACCTTATGAGTCCAAACTTCTACTAGACAAAAGTAAGTTCTCTCTCCAAAAAGAATATTAATTGCTAGAGTTATTTTGACATTTTTACATTATATGCACTCTGATCTGCTTAGTACACGTTCTTTGAAGCACGCATATTCATTTTGGGACTTGTAGTTTTATTTTTAGAACGTAAGACAAGCTGGAAACCAGCCGTTGTAGTAGCATTCATAGAGTTGTCCAGCTCAGTAGTTCGATGCGTGATTCGCTCATTTAGTTTGTTTCAGCTTTGCATTCTGGGACTTTAAGTTTTATTTTTATAATGTGATACAAGCTGTGAATTCAATGCAGAAACCTGACTAGATTAACTACACACATTTGAGTCTGTGAAACTTGAGCGGTGTGTGGGTGTATTTATAAAACTAACCTTGAGGAGAGCTTACAGTTGATTATGCTGTACAATGGCTAATATTTTATAACCAATATTTCAGTTCAAGACTGACTGAAATTCATTATTATCATGTGAGGTGGCCCTCCTCAAGCATGTGAAAAATCATGGGTGTTTTGTTTGACTCCCCAAACTGCAGTAAAGGGACTGTGATCCAATAAGCACACATTCTTGGAGTACAATTATTTATTAATTGCCCCCACGGTTTTTGTCGCCTTTATCAACTGCAAGTAAATATGTTTTGCACCTGGGAGAAATTTGTGTTTTAAGGGCCTTGTTTAAAAAATATATTCCAGTAGGCCTGCTAGCCTTTTAGTTATATGCAGGGCCACTGGAATTATGTGGCAGAAAGGACCAAAAAATGCTGCAAGGTTGACCCATTAATGGGGCAAAAAAGTCAATTTATGCATTTACAGTGCCAGTAGCTCAAGCTTAAGTAAATACGAGACCTATTCTATTGCAAATGCTTGTTACAGTTTCTTGCCACCTGCTGTGGATCAGTCTTTTGAGCGGCTGCCCAGCAAATTTCTCAGTGCACTCACACTTCTCCTGCTTCTGGGAGGTGTTGGAATGCCTGCAACTCCATCTGGGATATCTGCTCTGGCTGCTAGGACACCTACCCAGGAAGTGTGTATCCAGTAGACCTACTTCAGCGCAGTCTCAGGTGGGTTTCTGCAGTTACTGAGCAGACTGGAATGACAGTTCCAAATGAATTCTTAATCAAGGTGTGAACAGCTGAACCTTGCACAGGCCGATTTTCCAGGTATGCTGCAGACATGCATAGGCTTATTATCTGGGCTCAATTTGACCAGGCACACAGGTATATCTTCTGCTTGCATTGCAGCCATGCACAGGCTGATCCTCTGTTGACTTTGTGGCATTGCCCAGGCCGGTCTTATGTTGATGACAGACATGCACAAGCAGGATTTCACCTCAGGATCACAACCCTGACTTTGCCTCAACAATCACAGTCTGACTCTTCATTGTTCTTGCCCAGAATCACTATGGAAAGACTGGAGGCTCACAGTCATCAGAGTCCACAGAACAGTGTCCTCCATCTTCTTCCTCTGGATGTTCCACAGACCCATGAGACACACTGCACCTCTCTCCTCCTTGACATGCACTTTTCATGCAGTGTTGGCAGTCTCCTTCCCTCTCTCAGCAGGCAGGCAAGCTGCTAGGTGCTGCAGGTCAGATTTACAGCTCTTCCAGCTAGAGGCAATACTTCGGTGATGTACCTTCATCTCTGGGAAGCTTGCCATCAGGCAGATACCAACTATGATTGGAGTGCAGTCCTCTGAGTGCTCTGCAGATCACTCCCTTCCTTGGCCAAAGAGGACTTGGGACTAAAATAGCAAGTTAAGATCCCACCTTTATTCAGCAAACTCAGACTGGAGATTAGTATCTACTGTCTACACAGCCTGTAGCACCAACAATAGAGGTTTCTGCACCTTTTTGTCATCAGCCAACTGAAGGAGTAATCAGGTAAAGACAAAATGACAGGTATGGCCTTAAATGTTCCTTACCTCTGCAAAACAGAGTCTGCAGTCCCACTCCTCTCTCTTTCGATTCAACGAATAGCAGTATTAAGGGAGATGAATATGTAGCTCCTTCTAGCTCAAGACCTACTCGAATTTCTGAAGGAACCTGTCTTCACTCCCTCAATTCAGTGCCCAGGTCTCCTCCTTCCAGCTAGTGGAATGTGAGCAATACACTTCCTTTTAATTTTGCAAATGTTTTTATTGGCCAGTTTATTATCATAGGTAGGTACAAACAGATTCAACTCTGTACATTAGCAAAAGAGACATGTTACATTCAACAGCAATATTTGCATAGACCAGCACAGTTCTTAGGATATCCGCATTCATGCCACTGTCATGTTGCTGTGTTATTCAGTTGTATTCCCTCTTCTCACCATGACCAAGCAAGTCAACGCCGTGTCCTCCGCCTGCTTCCCCACCCTCCGCATGCTCCGCAAGATCTTCCGCTGGATCCCCGCCGACACTAGAAAAACCGTGACCCACGCCCTCGTCACGAGCCGCCTGGACTACGGCAACACCCTCTACGCCGGGACCACAGCCAAACTCCACAATCGCCTGCAACGCATTCAAAACGCATCGGCACGCCTCATCCTCGACGTACCCCGCAACAGCCACATCTCCGCACACCTGAGACACCTGCATTGGCTCCCAGTCAGCAAAAGGATCACCTTTCGACTTCTCACCCACGCACACAAAGCCCTCCACAACAAGGGACCGGAATACCTCAACCGACGCCTCAGCTTCTACGTCCCCACCCGCCTCCTCCGTTCCTCTGGTCTCGCACTCGCTGCCGTCCCTCGCATCCGCCGCTCCACGGCGGGTGGGAGATCTTTCTCCTTCCTGGCGGCCAAGACCTGGAACTCCCTCCCCACCAGCCTCAGGACCACCCAGGACCACTCCGCTTTCCGGAGACTCCTAAAAACCTGGCTATTCGAGCAGCAGTAACCCCCCCTTTCCCCTAGCGCCTTGAGACCCGCACGGGTGAGTAGCGCGCTTTATAAATGTTAATGATTTGATTTGATTTGATTGTCGTATCATTGTACTGAGAGGGAGTATGTTAAACTTGTAACCTTATATAAAACTATCTAGTGATCCAGTCTCTTGTGACCTAATGGCCTATTATTAGGGGGGTTTTCTTATTATTACAGTCATGTCAGGTATCTGTCCATGTTGTAGGGGGGGAGTCATAGGTGCCTTGCAAGTCTGATTTTGGTCTCCCAGGGGGTAGGGATAAGTTCTACCTGTACAGTCCTATCGCACTAGGCCTCTGATGTGGGGAGAGGGTGTTGCGGTCCACTGGTACCATGAATGCAGTCAGCACCTCCTTCCACTGCTCTGCCAGAGGGGTCTGTTGGAGGCCCTCGGCCTTCTCTGTCTTAAGGGCTACTCCCTCAGTGGTTGCCTAGCTTTCTTTATCTGCCTTTCACCTCGTGTGTGGTGCGCCCACTGGAAACTTCCATTGTCTTGTTATGTCTCAACGGGCAACACTGAGAGCGAGGTCCACAAACCTGTTCTCAGGTTTCCTCTCCGGCTGCCAGTTATACTGGCCCAGCAGGCACATTTCAGCCATACTCATGCCTTGCCTATTGAGGGAGCTTTCTAAGTCAGCCACAACCTGCCGCCAAAGCTGAGTGACTGCTGGGCAGTACCATACTATGTAAGCAAAATCAGCATCAGCTTGAGCGCCCATGGGACAGCTGTAGGAGTGTGGTTGCAAAATCACATTCCGCCTATGTGGTGTCAAGTATGTCATGTTTTTGTAGTTAAAATGCAAATATTGGAATCTTGTATTTCTTGAAATTTATAACAGCGCTCCAGCGTTAATGTCTACTCATTATCTCTGAGAGGTCTACCGAGCAGTGTCATCAGTCTAATCTGGGTGTTCTGCAGATCATCAGTGGGATGCAGAGATCAGAGTCTTATATTAGCAGGAGACCAGATGACTTCTGTTGCCCATGACAAGCAAGGTCTGCACTGTATTGTTCGTTTTTGGCTCTGGTCCTATGTTTCTTATTAGGTACTGGAATGCTTGTGCAAGCACTCCAGTGCCTAATCAGGCAATGCCTATTTAGGTGTGTCAGGAACTGCACACCAGGAAGCCTGCTGTCTGTCACTAGGCTATCCGGAGTCGGAAACGTCCCCCTGTCATAGAGGTCTCCCAGAGTGTCAATCCCTGCTTCTATCTAGTCCCCTCATGTGACCATCTATAAATCCCCCTCTGGATGTTGGCAGAACCACGAGGAGTAGTGTTGATGCGTACATCGGGTTACCTCTGCTATGACATAGCGCCCTGTTCCAGCAGCACAAGGTAGTGGCCAAGAGTTTGGGCTGGTGGGCCGGGCCTACTTTCACCCCCATCACGAGTATTACCAGGGCTAACCTCCTGAGTGTTCTTGCCTGCCAGCCACCTGGTGAACCATTGCAGTTATGCCGCTGAGAAATACAGTTTGCACTCAAGCACGCCCAAACCTTCACAGTTGGTCTTGCACTGTAGGGTGCCTAATGCTACTCTTTCTCCCCTGTTACCGATATCAGCTCGTGACGCAGCAGGGTAATGGACTTAAACCATTTCCACCGCACCCATGTCGGGAGGTTAGAAAAATAGTATAGCACTCTAGCAAGAATAATCAATTTAGTTAAGGCAGTTGTGTCTATGATGGGCAGCTTCTGGGCGTGCCAAAATGCAACACTGCAACGCAGTCCTCGCAGTTTCCTGCCCAAGCTGCCGTCCAGTATGTCTGAGTGGTAAATATTTACCCCTATTTATTTCAAAACCCTCAGCTCCCATCTGATCCCCACCTGCAGTATTATCGCTGGGGTCGTCCTGCCTGTTGCGGTTTCCTAGGAACTCAGTGGTTTACTGCCAGTTGGTGCAGAGGTCGTAGACCTGTCTTAGTTCTTCTAAGCGTAACATGCCCCACAAAACTTCCCTGTCTGCATCTTTAAGGTAGAGCAACATGTTCACTGTGTCTCAGTGGGATGCCCCTTCCCAGGCTTCCTGTGTAGAGTATGTTAGCGAATGACTCCACCTCCATCACTAGTGCAGATAGTAGCGCATAGAGAGAGCAGCCTTGTCTGGTTGCCCGGTACACTGCAGATGTCTTTCAACCTGCACCCCTATCCTTTGCGCTCGAATACAGCAGTCCCACCCACCTGTCCCATCCTGCCCCATAGTCCATCTTATGCATGACTGCCCTCAGGAAGCACCAGTGCAAGGTATCAAAGGCCTTGCATACAACAATAAACAGCACTGTCTCATCTGGGTAGACGGAGAGCTCCATCTCGTCAAGTACCCAGTACAGCTTCCTAATATTATGTGAGGTGCTACGCTGTGGGATTAAGCCATTTTGGTAAGCATGTACTAAGTGCTGTAGATGGAGTAATAAGTGGTTGGCCAGCACCTTGCTCAAGATCCTATAGTCAAGGTTCAGCATGTAGAGTGGCCTGTAGACCGCTGCTTCTTGCAGATCTCCAGTCACCTTGGGGAGTTACACACTGAGGGCCTTCCTGATCTAGTCCGAGAGAAGTATGGGGTCCAGCGCCTCCACATAGACCTCCACCAATTTAGGGGCCAGGAGTGACTTGTAGGTCTGGTTGAATTCTGCTGGGAGGCCGTCTGTGTCCCCACCCTCCTACCCCCCCACCAGCTCCTTTATGGCAGCCCATATTCCTGGCTCTGTCACCAGGCCTCCCTGGGCCTCTGCATTATCTGCAGATAGTTGTAGGAGGATTACCCTACTCAGAAAGGTCTCTATTGCTGCAGGCGGGGCTAGCTTAGGGTCTCAGTTTAGCTCTTTAAAACGCTGAGTGAACACTCATTGTATCTCTTGCTGGGTGTACAAAATTGTGTTCCGGTTGCCCCATAATGCGAGTAATGGGGCTTCCCTTTTGGAGAGCTGGGTCAGCCAGGAGAGCAGCTTACCTGGTCTTCCTCACGCCACATGTGCTGTAGTGTAGTATTCTTGTCTGTTGAGTGTCAGGAGTCTCTTGAGAGTGGTTGCATGAGTCTCTCTTTCTTCCATTAACCTCTGTCGGATGGCCGGTTCTGCCACTTTCGCCCTGTCCAGTCATTAGATTTCATTCTCTGTTTTAGTCATGTCTGTCTCCAGCGACTTTCTGGCTCTCACTGATTGTTCAAAACAAAAAAACCTGAGAGAGAGAGAGAGAAAGAGAGGAGAAGAGAGGAGAGGAGAGAGAGACACTCTTTTTCTCCTTTCTCCATGTCCATAGATGTTAACTGAGTTTCCCACAATCACATGATGTTGAGCTGAGGCCAAGACACAATCCTGCCTCCTCAAATTCCAAATTCAGACGCTCTAGTCACTGGGCTGCCTTGCCTCATCTCTGCCATGCCATGTCACCTTTTAGTCCCGCTGATCATATTGGCCTCATTTGGGACGGTAATGCCTCCTGCATGGTGTCCAGTTGCGTTCCCTTGCCCTGAGTGCCCTACTACCTACATCTGGTGTTCTGGCTTTTGGACTATCGCACTGGCATGACGCTAATCTATCGTGAATGCAGAGGCCATGACATAAGTGAGACCTGGTCCTGACCTGTGACCTGAAGGGGTACACCAAGAGTGCCCTCATGGATAGAAAGCATACTACTATCCCTTTCATAGGTTTAGCACATAGAATGGTCGAAACATTGGACCATGTTTTATTTCTCCATAGTTGGAACCAAACCTTATCTGTGTCATTAGACTGGAGGCCTACTGGCTCACTTCTGAAAAATTGTACGGCCGCAGCGGTGTATTGCAGTCTACTGCACGGCGGTAAGCGCCTTATACCGCCAATGTTGTAATGACTCCCCTAGTGTTGATAGACCACCAAACACACACCTCGCTACAATGGTGGAATCATATAAATTTAAATCAAGGGCGGCTTTTCTAGGACCCAGTGCCTCAATACGTGATCACAACAGATGCTTCTATGGTAGGGTGGGGGAGCACACCTCAACCAACACAGCATCCATGGACAATGGGACACTCAGCAGAAACAACTTCAAATAAATCAGCTAGAACTACTAGCAGTGTTTCTAGCGTTGAGAGCATTTCAACCGCTAATAGCCCACAAACACATTCTTGTCAAAACAGACAACATGACAACAATGTATTACTTAAACAAAGAGGGAGGCACACACTCATCACAACTGTGTCTCCTAGCACAAAAAATATTTGGCATTGGGCGAATCACAATCACATTCACCTAATAGCGCAATACATCCCAGGAATTCAGAACCAGTTGGCAGACAATCTCAGTCGAGATCACCAACAGATCCACTAATGGAGATTCATCCCCAGATACTTCAAACCTACTTCAAAAACTGGGGAACACCGCAAATAGACCTATTCGCAACAAAAGAAAACGCAAAATGCCAAAACTTCGCATCCAGGTACCCACAGCCTCACTCCAAGGGCAATGCGTTATGGATGAGTTGGTCAGGGATATTTGCTTACGCTTTTCCCCCTCTCCCACTCATTCTGTATCTAGTAAACAAACTGAGTCAAAACAAACTCAAACTAATACTAATAGCACCAACTTGGGCACGACAACCTTGGTACACAACACTACTAGACCTGTCCGTAGTGCCTCATATCAAACTACCAAACAGACCAGATCTGTTAACTCAACACAAACAACAGATCAGACACCCGCATCCAGCATCGCTCAATCTAGCAATCCGGCTCCAGAAGTCTTAGAATTTGGACATTTAAACCTCACACAAGAATGTATGGAAGTCATCAAACAGGCTAGAAAACCTACTACACGACATTGCTACGCAAATAAATGGAAACAATTTGTTTATTACTGTCATAATAATCAAATTCAACCGTTACACGCGTCCGCTACACACATTGTAAGCTACTTACTACACTTACAAAAATCGAAGTTAGCTTTTTCATCCATTAAAAGACATCTCACAGCAATTTCAGCTTATCTGCAAATTACACATTCAACTTCACTATTTAGGATCCCAGTCATAAAAGCTTTTATGGAAGGCCTTAAAAGGATCATTCCACCGAGAACACCACCAGTTCCTTTGTGGAACCTCAATATTGTATTAACAAGACTCATGTGGCCACCATTTGAGCCCATGCACTCTTGTGAAATGCAATACTTAACTTGGGAAGTAGCCTTTCTAATCGCTATCACATCACTCAGAAGAGTAAGTGAAATACAAGCCTTTACCATACAGGAACCCTTTATACAAATACATAAACATAAAGTGGTTCTACGTACAAATCCCAAATTTTGCCAAAAGTTATATCACCGTTCCACTTAAACCAAACTGTGGAACTCCCAGTGTTTTTTCCACAACCAGACTCTGTATCTGAAAGAGCATTACATACATTAGACATTAAAAGAGCTCTAATGTACTACATTGATAGAACCAAACAGTTTCGCAAAACAAAACAACTGTTTGTAGCTTACCAAAAACCGCATACAGGAAATCCAATATCCAAACAAGGCATTTCCAGATGGATAGTGAAATGTATTCAAACCTGTTATGCTAAAGCTAAAAGAGAACTGCCACTAGAAAGAAAGGCGCCACAATGGCCTTTCTAGGAAATATACCAATGACAGAAATCTGTAAGGTGGCCACATGGTCTACGCCTCATACATTCACTAAACATTACTGCGTGGATGTGTTAACAACACAACAAGCCACAGTAGGACAAGCAGTACTAAGAACTTTATTTCAAACAACTTCAACTCCTACAGGCTAAACCACCGCTTTTGGGGAGATAACTGCTTACTAGTCTATGCACAGCATGTGTATCTGCAGCTACACATGCCATCGAACGGAAAATGTCACTTACCCAGTGTACATCTGTTCGTGGCATGAGACGCTGCAGATTCACATGCGCCCTCCCACCTCCCCGGGAGCCTGTAGCCGGTGTAAGTTGATCAAGGTTAAACTCGTAAATTTGTAAATATAATACTTTTAGTCACATTATGTGAACATACTCACTCCATTGCATGGGCATTATTACTATATAGACAACTCCTACCTCACCCTCTGCGGGGAAAACAATCTAAGATGGAGTCGACGCCCATGCGCAATGGAGCTAAAATGGAAGGAGTCCCTCGATCTCGTGACTCGTAAAGACTTCTTCGAAGAAAAACAACTTGTATCATTCCGAGCCCAACACTAGATGGCGGGATATGCACAGCATGTGAATCTGCAGCGTCTCATGCCACGAACAGATGTACACTGGGTAAGTAACATTTTCCATATATGTATATATATATATATTTTTTTTATTTTTTTTTCATTAAAAAAAACAAAGGCTAAAGTGATGTTATAGTTAGATGAATATCTCAGTAACAAAATTAATGTTTTGAACTAAGAAAAACACTGAAATTCACCACCTATAGTTAGCAGAGCTAACTATAACTTGCACCATCACCATGCACTACATATTACCTCACATAATACATCATTCATGACATGCTCTATGATATCATTTATGACATCACTCTGCCCCCCTCTCCTTACCTTATTTGGCTCTGGGGACCCCATCTCCCAGGGCAGTGTCTAATTTAAGAGGGTCCTGCTTCCCCAGCCATTATTGGGCCCCGGGGTCCCTATTCCCCCGGGGCTGGAACTGGGTGCCCCACATACCATATGTTTGAGGTTGCAGGGAGGAGCTTCAGGGCCCCTGCGGCTCAGCCGGCTCCCTGCATGGAGCTGGTATCTGTGCATGCTCCCTTCGGGCTGAATAAATAACTGTTCTGTTTCCCTGCCCACATCCGTGCCCGAAACAGAACACATGTCTGCTCCCAGCTGGCGGCTGCACCTTTAAATCTTTTGCCAGCTGGAAGCAGACTTACATGTTTGCTCCTGTCTGGCAGGAGATTTAAAAATGCTCCTGCCAGATGGGAGCAAACACGTTTCCCTGCCTATGCAAGTGCGGGCAGGGAAACAAAGCGTGGGCTGCCCAGGACACAGTAAGTGAAGTGGCCCCAGGGGATGGGGTCGTCAGGATCTTTGAAGGCCCGGACCCTCCCTTTTTATTTGAATCATGGCTCAGGGGTCATGTGATCCCGGGGTCTTTTTAAGGCTCAGTGGGGGCCATGCACCCACTCCCCTTCATTAAATATACCTGCGCACTCCCTTTTTTTATTTTGGCCCGGGGTGCAGGGTCCCTTTGGGTCCCCCACAGAGGCTCTAGGGAGGCAGGGTATCCCTACCCTCCCCCTTACATGGTAATATTTTATTAGTACTTCAGGAAAGAGGACTAAGTCCCAACATTTTTCTCATGTTGCTGGCAGCTTACTCCCTCAGGGGTGTTCTCCCAGGGGAGCGAATTGGCCCAAGTGGAAATAATCTCCGTGGTCAATTAGAATGCTCTAATTTTCATATTGTGCTCCCACAAGACGTTCACAGGAGTCCCTCGGACCCGACCATCCATTAATTCAAATGTTTTTTTACCTTAATTTTTCTAAAACTATTGAATAGATTTACACCAAATCAGAAAAAGCACAATCTGCAGTCCATGATCTACTCCTGTCAAATTTGGTGTAATTCTGTCCAGCTGTTTTTATGGTAACGCTGCCTAGTGAAATCTATGGAAAATGCCTAGCGATTTTGCATATTTAGACCCCCTTTATTCTTGCCCCCCCACTTGACGGATCACCCTTAACCTTTCCATGCACAATTAGGCTAAAAAGAGCACATTTTTGGAAAGTTTTGTGAAGATTCGTCATACAGTGCCAAAATAATAAGCAAAGCAAAAAAGGCATATCCTATGGAAATTGCCACTTAACTATAACTACCCACTGGCGACTGCCACTGTGAGGGAGGGAGGAAGGGAGGGCGGGAGGGACGGATGGATGGATGGATGGATATATATATATGATTCTATAAACTGTAACTTATTACAAGGTCATTATATGATTTGGATTCTCATACTGCCATAAGGAGGATTGATTGTATAGGAATAGCTCTACACCTCGCACTTTGCACTTTATTGAATGAATCAATAAATCCCTTTTGAAAAGCAAGTAGTCAAACTGGATTTGTGCCGTCTCTCTCAGAATTGCCCGAAGAACAGTGTGCAGATTGGGGCATGCTTCCTGGGAGAGAAATATATATATATATATATATATATATATGTGTGTGTGTTCGATGGCATGTGTAGCTGCAGATACACATGCTATGCATATATTTCGCCATCTAGTGTTGGGCCCAGAGTGTTACAAGTTGTTTTTCTTGGAAGAAGTATTTTTTCGAGTCCGGGATCGAGTGACTCCTTCTCTCGGTAATAGTGCACATGGGCATCGACTCCTTTGTTAGATTGTTTTCTCTCCGTGTTGGGTTCGGAAGTGTTTCCTCTCGCTCCCAGACTCTTGATTTGGAAACTTTATATTAACTTTATTCTACCATTGGTATTGTTTCGATCGCGTTTCCATCTATAATCGAGCCATTAGAACCGTCGGAAACAAGAAAACGCCCTTTCGGGCACTTGCGCCCTACTTGGGCCTGTTCAGGCCTACTACGCCATATCCTGATGGGTAGGAATCCACACGCAAAATTCCCTTACACCGCTCAAAACGTGGTATGTAATCTATGCCTTTCTCCTGAACATCGAGAGGAAGATTGTGAAGCTTGATGGTCGTTCCGGTCGAAGAAGACACTGCGTGACCGGAGAACAAGGAGACTCGAGATGGTGTTGATGCATACAGAGTCCTCCGATACCTTAGAGGAAGAGCAGGCACAAACCGCTGTTTCGATTCAGGACACCCACTCGGAAGCAGACTCGGATGAAGGCAGCCAACCGATCACTGCGGCTCAACATGTGAGTACACTTGCCCCTACGCCGACTACCAGATGGTTCCATCCGAAAGAATATTATCGGCGACCGACCTTTGGGTTCGGCACCGAAAAAGGCCAAGTCACAACATCAACAGGCGACACCTGTTACAATGCCGGAGTCGAGCAAACACATGAAAAGCTCCACATCCAAGTAGACGTCCACACTCGTCGGGGTCAAAAATTCAACTTCTGGCTTCGGAGCCGAAATAACAGGTTGTATCTTCGGGACCGAAAGAATTGGGTACCCTTTCGGAGCCAAAAAAATCCTTCTATACAGAGGAGACAAGGCGTTTGAGCTGATTGAAACACGGCTCAAAGACAATTACTGAACAGTCCTCCAAAGGAGTTAAAACATCTGAATATCATTCTGAGGACTCTAATATCCAGCCAATCCTCGAAATTATGGACAGTAAACAAAGAAGGATACATGTTCATAAGGAGACAGGGAAAATTATTGCTTCACCCTCTCCACAAACCAAGAGAAAGCTGGCATTTCAAGAGACGCTTGATACTGCTCCACCACCAGCAAAGATATTTAAAAGAGAGGAGAAACCATCACCTTTACAGCTTTCTCCACCACATTAACCACAGCTTTTTCTCTCCACCACCTACTACCCCACCACCATTGCCCTAACCAACACATTGTCATACATATTCACATGGATATACAGTGGACCCCTGGGACTTATATGACCCAGATCCTATACCACTAAATGACCCAGATCTCTATCTGTCCAAACCTTCACCACCAGACGATAGTACAGCTTACACTCTTGTCATTTCTAGAGCAGCTGCATACCAGCACTTTAGAGCCAGAGGCAAATTTCAAACCTCAAAGAGTGTCACCACTCCCCTAAAACAATGACTTCCTCAACATCCCACAATCCCACACAACTCCTGTGGGAGGAAGACTGCAAAAATTCCACTCTCACTGGCAAAACATCGCCACAGATCAGTGGGTACTTTCAATTATCTGCAATGGTTACTGCCTAGAACTCATTTCTACTCCATCAAACATTCCCACTCGCTCTCACAGACTCTCCCCAGAACATAATGTTCTGCTAAAACAAGAGGTACAATATCTATTACTAAAAGGAGCAATAGAAACAGTTCCAATATCACAACAGGGAACAGGAGTATATTCACTATATTTCCTGATACCAAAAAAGGATGGTACTCTCAGACCCATTCTAGATATCAGACCTCTAAATCTATATATCATGTCAAAGCATTTTCACATCTCTACAGGACGTAATTCCCCTACTAGAAAAACAAGACTACATGACTGCCTTGGATCTCAAAGATGCTTATTTTCATATTTCCATACATCTAGCTCATCACAAATACCTATGATTTGTAATAGATGGCAAACATTACCAATTCAAGGTTGTTCCCTTCGGCATAACAACAGCTCCAAGGGTTTTCACAAAATGTATATCTGTAGTAGCAGCTCACCTCAGAAAACAACACATACCTGCCTTTCCTTATGTAGACGACTGGCTAATAAAATCAAGCAATATTATACAGTGCCAACAACGCACTCAATGCACAATAGATACCCTACACACATTAGGGTTCACAATAAATTACCAGAAATCTTATCTTCAACCAGCACAGGTTCAACCTTACCTAGGTGCAATTCTCAGTACTCAAAAAGTGTTAGCCTACCCAAATCCACAAAGCATATAGGCTTTTCAAAACATCATATCACAGATACAGCCCAATCAAACTTACACAGTAAGATTTATCATGAAACTGTTGGGAATGATGGCAACATGCATAGCAATAGTACTGCATGCACAACTAAACATGAGACCACTGCAACAGTGTCTCTCACAACAATGGTCTCAAGCACAGGGTCAATCGCAAGATCTAATGTTGCTAGACCGCCAAACTCACAAATCTCTACAGTGGTGAAATCACAAATTAATAAAAGGGTGTTCATTTCAAGACCCTGTGCCTTGGACCATAATAACAACAGATGCGTCAATGACAGGTTGGGAAGCTCATCTCAACAACCTAACCATACAAGGGGAATGGAATTCAACGCAATTAACTTACCACATAAACCATTTAGAATTGTTAGCTGTGTTTCTCACCCTAAAAGCTTTTCAACCTCTCCTCAGGCACAAAACAGTCTTAATAAAGACAGGCAATATGACAACAATGTATTATATGAAGAAACGGGGATGAACACATTCATCTCAATTGTCCCTTCTAGCCCAAACAATATGCAAATGGATGATTCACAATCAAATTTTCCTGCTAGCGAAATACATCCCAGGGATACACAACCAGCTAGCAGACCTACTAAGCAGGACGCAGCAGCAAATACATGAATGGGAAATTCACCCACAGGTACTTCAATAGTACTTTCAAATGTGGGGAACACCAGGCATAGACCTTTTCGCAACAAGTGAAAATGCAAAATGCCAAAACTTTGTATCCATTGACCCACACTCTCTGTCCAAGGGCAATGCTCTATGGATCAACTGGTCAGGGATATTTGCTTACGCTTTTCTCCCTCTCCCATTAATTCAATTTCTGGTCAACAAACTGCGTCACACCTCTCTCACCATGATACTCATAGCTCCCACATGGGCACGATAGCACTGGTACACAACACTCCTAGATCTGTCAGTAGTACCACATCGCAAACTTCCAAACCGACCAGATCTGTTAACACAGAACAAAGGTCAAATCAGGCATCCCAATCCCAGTGTTCTCAACTTAGCGATTTGGCTCCTGAAATCATAGATTTTGGATATTTACACCTTCCATTAGAATGTATGGATGTTCTAAAGCAAGCACGCAAACCTACAACTAGACAACGCTATGCTAACGAGTGGAAACTGTTTGTTTACTACTGTCAGCCCAAAAATATAGACCCACTTAAAGCATCAATACAGGATATTGTATGCTACCTGCTTTATATACAAAAAGCAAATTTAGCTTTTTCCTCTATTAAAATTCATCTTATTGCTATATCAGCGTACTTACAAACCATACAACATGCTTCTCTCTCCAGAGTCCCTGTCAAAAAAGCCTTTATCGAAGGACTTAAACATATTATTCCACCAAGAACCCCACCAATTCCTGCATGGAATCTCAATATTGTTCTCACAAGATTAATGGAACCACCATTCGAGCCCATGCATTCATGTGATATTCAATTCTCACTTGGAAAGTTGCTTTCTTAGTAGCAATTACTTCATTAAGAAGAGTAAGTGAAATACAAGCATTCCCTCTGGAGGAACCATTTTTCTAAGTACACAAACATAAAGTTGTACTTAGGACAAATCCAACATTTTTGCCAAAAGTAGTTTCTCCTTTTCACATTAACCAATCAGTTTAATTGCCAGTCTTCTTCCTATATCCAGACTAAACTGCTGAAAGAGCTCTTCATGCTCTTGACCTGAAAAAAGCTCTACTGTACTATGTTGATAGAACAAAAGAGTTTAGGAAAACTAAACAGCTTTTTGTAGCTTTCCAACAGCCACATAAAGGAAATCCTATCTCTAAACAAGGATTAGCTAGATGGATTGTAAGATGTATTCAAACATGTTACATTAAAGCAAAAATACAACTTTTGATAACTCTTAAAGCTCATTCCACTAGGAAAAAGGGTGATTCTATGGCATTTGTAGGAAACATACCAATGGCAGACATATGCAAAGCTGCCACATGGTCCACACCACATACATTTACAAAGCATTACTGTGTGGATGTATTTTCGAAGCAAAAGACCAATGTTGGTCAAGCTGTACTTAAAACATTATTTCAAACTACTTCAACTCCTCCAGGCTAGCCACCTCTTTCTTGGGAGAAGGACTGCTTTTTAGTCTATGCATAGCGTGTGTTTCTCCAGTTACACATGCCATTGAACGGAAAATGTCACTTACCCCGTGTACATCTGTTAGTGGCATGTAGTGCTGCAGATTCACATGCACCCTCCCTTCTCCCCAGAAGCCTGTAGTCTTTGCAGTTCTTATTTGTAGATATGTATATATATTTACATTTGCATGGACATCTTATTTACACTTAGTTGTACATTTACATTCTTTCACTCTTACTCCTTCCTACACCCTTCTATGGGAAAACAATCTAACAAAGGAGTCGATGCCCATGTGCCGTATTGCCGAGAGGAGGAGTCACTCGATCCTGTGACTCGAAAAAAGACTTCTGCGAAGAAAAACAACTTATAACACTCCGGGCCCAACACTAGATGGCGGAATATATGGATAGCATGTAAATCTGCAGCACTACATGCCACGAACAGATGTACACTTGTTAAGTGACATTCATATATCTATATCTATATATATATATATATATATAGAGAGAGAGAGAGAGATATATATATATATATATCTATCTATATATATATATATCTATATATAGATATATATATATATAGAGATATATATATATATTTCAATTATGAGAGACCGCACAAATCCAGTTCGACTAGTTGCTTTTCAAAAGGGATTTATTGTTTCATTCAATAAAGTGTGAGGTGCCATATATATATATATATATATATATATATAACATATATAAACATATATATATAATTATTCTGGCTGTCGTTGTTATAGTTAGAACGTAGTTTCCATAGAAAACAAGTTTTTGGACTCGCCTATATCTTTGGCACCGTTTGATGAATGTTCATGAAATGTTCCAAAAAAAGGTCCCCTATAGTGTCTTGTTATGCATGGAAAGTTTCAGGATGATCCGTCTAGCAGGGGCCTAGAAAAAGAGGGGGGGGGAGTTTGTTTCCATGTTAATTCCTTTAGACTTTTAAGCACACCTGCAGCCCGATCCGCTGTACGTAATTACACCAAGTTTGGCAGAAAGGTAGCTTCTGGTCCACAGATGAGTGTTTGTTTAATTTGGTGTAAATCCGTTCAGTAGTTTAGGAGAAATTAAAGGAAATCCAAATTTGTATAAATAGGGTTGTGACAAATTCACGAAAACTGCCAATCTCGTGCGGAGATCTGATTGACTGCCAACACTTCAACCATAAAGTCTTGGCAGCTATTTTGAGACTCTGCTTCAGCCAAGTAAAAAAAAAGAAAGAAAAGGGACAGGGTACCGTTACTTTAACCCCTTAGCCTTGGTCCACGGACCCCACTCCCCAGGCTAAAATGCATTTTTTTTAAATCACTGCAAAAATCGTGAATAGTCTCGAATTTTTTGGTGATTTAAAAAAAAAAAAAAACAGCTCAGTCTGCGTGCAAGAACTTCTAATTGTGCCCCCAGGTGGGCCAAGTACTGGGGTATTGTGGACAAAATAGGAGGGAGGTGCACAGGGCCTGCTCCTAGTGCTTATAGAAGCACCAGGGACCACCACCTCCCTGGCGAAATGTGGTAAAAATATGCAGGGGTTGTGCAGCGCCTCGGGGAACAGCACCCCCCGAGGGCTTATTTATTTATATAACAGGTTATCCTGCGGCCCCCCGCACCCCAGAAACCACCACCTCCTCAGGCAACATATAAATGTAACAGGGACAACCACCTCCTTGGGACTACAATTTACAAATATGCAGGGGGCGTGCAGCCCCTGCAACCTGGGGTCCACCACCTCCTCGGGTCAAAATGTAAAAGATGGAGTGGGGACACACGGCCCCCCTTGAGTCACCTGGAGCCTAGTGGTTAAGATCTCAGCCCCTAACACTGAAGGTTGAGGGCTCAAGTCTGAGTGTCAATGGCCAAATCTCTGCACATATTTAAGGTACATACGAAAAGGTGATCTCACTCTGTTTACTTGACAAATGCATTTTTCTTTTCAGTCTGTCTGATAATATCTCAATCTGAATATATCATTCATCAAAGCCTAAAGAAAACCTACCTCTCTCTCTTTCTCTTTCTCTTTCTCTTTCTCTTTCTCTTTCTCTCTCATTCTCTCTCTCTCTTCCCTCCCATAATGGGATGGAATAGAGAGAGAGAGGGATTGTTATTTCATTGGTCTCTCCATACAATGACTTCAAAGTGTCCCACTAGGAAGTTGTTTGGTTGGAATCTTATAGTTAAGTTTTGATGCACAGCTGAACAGTCACCTCTGGCCTACCGGTAAAACTCTTGGACTATCACTTAATAGGTTGAAGGTTCAAATTCTGGTATCTCATAGCAGCATGTCTGCTTATTTACTCATGTTTTGAATGTTAAACATTCCTAGTGATGGAACATTTACATCATTTTCCCATCTCCATCTTTGGATTGACTGTCATAGAGATGTCTGGAAACTGCGTAGTAAGGAGTTACCTGTGGCCTAGTAATTAAGTTCTCAGGCCCTCACTCAGAAGGTTGAGGGTTTGCCTCTAGGTCTGTCAGTTTTTATTTCTTAGCTTTAAATTCTTTTCAACCTCAAATATTTAAGATATATACATAAAGGTGATCTCACTCTTTGTACTTGTCAAATACATTCTTTTTTCAATTTGTCAGAACATTTCACATTCTAAGTGGCACGGGGTTGGGTAGTCATAGGGGGTTGCCCACAGGACAGCTAACCCCCGCCGCCCAAAGGCCGTGCGTGGCGCAACGTTGGGTGGTTATAGGGGGTTGGCCGCAGGTATTTACAGCAGGATATTCAAGTAACTATAACTCGTGCCCTCACCATACACTGCTGATTACCCCACATATTGCAACACTCACAACATCTTTGATAACATGGTTGATAATAGCAATGTAAAATGTGCATTAAAACTGTTGAGGAGAAAACCGTGCATGGTGGGGGCATGCCTTATAGTTACCCTAGGGCAAGAGTTACAGCTACTTGAAATAGCTTTAACTCTGAATTTCGGTTGTTTTGTTCATTTAAAATGTGAGCCTAACTATTCTGTCCTTGTAACCTTTGTTTTTTAAGTGAATTTCTATGTTTCTTTTTATTCTATTTCCTATACATCCCTGTAACCTTTGTTTTTTTAAGTGTGTGTGTAAATATATATATTAAAAAATGTGCAGGGCTACTTTCAGAACTGTCAATGTTTCAGATATTATATTTAATTCCATACGTCCACTTAGTCCACTTTTAATAAGTAGCCCAGCAAATCACAAAACCTTTCTAAGGCAGCAAACCCTAAGTGGTGCTATTGTATGAATTTGAATTTTTATTAGATACTGGTTCATATCAATACTGTTTAGTTAAAGGTATCTTTAATGGAAGGCGAGGTTAGACAAACAAAATCACACTTTTTTATGATGCCAAAATCTGACCTCCGTTTCTAATTTGGCCAGCGGCTACAAAGAGTATTAATCCATGCATGTTAAAGTGTAATACACATATATTTCAGGTATCTATACAACTTGATCTTTTAAAAATGTTATTTGATTTTACAGATGGAAGGAATGGTCATGGCAGCTTATGAGCTGGAATATTTACTTCTTGAAGGGCACTGCTTTGATACAAATACAGGGCAGCCGCCAAGAGGACTGCAGTTTACCTTGGGATCAAAAAAAGACCCTGCAATGGTCGACACAATTGTCATGGCAAATCTGGTATGTTCATTAAGCCATAATGTGTATAATGTGTTAGGTGATCAGTGGGTTTTGAAGCAATGTTAACACAATTTTAAGAAGATAAAACAGTCGAGGTGGCATACAAAGGCTCAGCAAATTTTTTAATCGTCCAGTTTATCAAACTACAGTACAAACTCACATTGTGAAATGCAGTAGGTTTTGCCTTTGTGTACAGTAAAGACAGAAATACAGCGAATAGAAACCCATTCATACATACTATGCTCCCAGACCAAAACACACAGACATTAATTTTTACACAGATTCTAAAACACATACCAGCATAACAACACAAACACCAGTGTGCTGCAAGTGAGCACAGGATGATGCATCTCAGGTAATCAGTGGTTGACATGCCTCAAGGGAGAGCTGCGTAATGGGCTTCAGGAGTGCACAGAGTGATCACCCGCAGAAAAGCGATAGGTGCTATGCCTCATAAGAGTGCTGAAGTACTGTATATTATGTCTCAGGAGATGAGAATGAAACATGTCTCAGGAGTGTTGTGCTTCAGTGGCGAGCTGGGTGATTCCCCTTAGGAGAACACTAGGTCTTTCGCCTTGAATGAGCACCAGGCGATATGCCTCAGTTGAGAACTGACTGATATACCTCAGCTGAGTGGATGGTACATCTTGGGATGTTACTGGGTGATTTACCTCATGGGAGCGCTGGACAATGCGCCTAGGGGAGTGTTTATGCTGTGTATCAAGGGAACACAGAATATTGTACAGTTCAGAGAGATGGGCTTTGTGCATTATGAAGTACAGTGTGATGCATGATATGGGACAGATATACATGTGGCGCATGTTATGTGAGACATAGCCAGGCCTGGGATTTTTTCATCACAGTATTCTTCTTGATGGAATGTTAGAGCCTGTTTTTAACAACAAATATCTATCCAAATGTATGCTTTTTTGTATTAAATCATTTTGCTTAATTTTCTAAACCATTTACAGCATACCATGTTCCCATAAAAGAAGGTAGTAGCAGATACTAGGATTGATTACATCTTCACTGACAGTCTTTGTGGGAAAGGGCATGATGTAAAAAAAGAACACAAAATAATGACTACTGGAATCCCCCCTCATATACTCTCCCTTAACTATCAACAATGACCAATATTGGAAAACTATTTGCATTCAGTTATATAATATACGGTGGAGTGCTTTATTACCTTATTAATCATTTGACAACATATTAGACTATAGTTTAAATAGAATGACTTCTACTTTAATAGTGGGCGACCTTCAAACACTTATTCAGTCCATAAGCTCTTGTAGGCATCCATCATAACATCTGTTAATCTTTTCAGATTCAATATATTCCAAAGCTTGAAATACCACATAGCTAGTTGTGGGGTGTGTTCATCAAAGGTGGGAATTTAGTAACCCAGAATCAATTTCATCTGTGCTAGGATCACATTCCAAAATGAGTAGGTGACTGGGCAGTCGCACCCAATATGTATAACTTCATCCTGGAGACCACAGCCCTTCCAACAAAGTCTGTTTGCTAAGGGATGGCGTTTCCCTAATTTGGTAGGCTATAGATACAAGTAAAAAATAACCTTATAGTGGGCCTCTCTACCTCCTTGGGAATGCAGAAAATTTGGAATATTCTGCCAGAAGGAGGACCGCTGGTCCTCTGTAAAGTTGTTCTGTATGTTATTTCCTAAAAAGAGTTACAGAAGAGAGCAGGGGCTAGGTTTAAAGTCAGTAAAAGATGGTAGAGGAATGTGATCTGACCCTTAAACTCTCCTATCTGCACACATTTTAAGTTAGAAGGAATTCTTTTGTGGCAGCCTGTTTTACCACTGGGTAGAAAACCTAGGGGGTCATTCTGACTCCCGCCGGACGCGGTCACCGCGCGCCCGGCGGGAGCCGCCAAAATACCGTACCGCGGTCGGAAGACCGCGGCGGGTATTTTGAGTTTTCCCCTGGGCTGGCGGGCGGCCGCCGAAAGGCCGCCCGCCAGCCCAGGGGAAAACGACCTTCCCACCATGAAGCCGGCTCGTAATCGAGCCGGCGGAGTGGGAAGGTGCGACGGGTGCTACTGCACCCGTCGCGTATTTCACTGTCTGCTATGCAGACAGTGAAATACAAGCGGGGCCCTCTTACGGGGGCCCCTGCAGTGCCCATGCCATTGGCATGGGCACTGCAGGGGCCCCCAGGGGCCCCGCGACACCCCCTACCGCCATCCTGTTCCTGGCGGGCGAACCGCCAGGAACAGGATGGCAGTAGGGGGTGTCAGAATCCCCAAGGCGGCGCAGCATGCTGCGCCGCCTTGGAGGATTCTGACGGGCAGCGGAAAACCGGCGGGAGACCGCCGGTTTTCCTGCACTGACCGCGGCCAAAGCGCCGCGGTCAGAATGCCCTAAGGGGCACCGCCAGGCTGTTGGCGGTGCTCCCGTGGTCATTCGCCCTGGCGGTTTTTACCGCCAGGGTTAGAATGACCACCCTAGTGTCCTATTTTGTTTATGGCAAACGCGTTCTGTATCATCTAAATGAAACTGTTCTTTGCAAACCCCAAAGTCAAAGATGTCTGTATTGTAATGTGGAATAGATCTGAAATGGTCAGGCAGCCTCCAGTGCACCACTTACCTGGAAAAGAGTGGATGTAAAAGCTGGATTTTTGTAGACAAGTGTGTGAGGAAGGGAATGTCCTACATGCAGTAATACCTATGACAGTATCCCACATGGTGAGCATAGTTTTTGTGGGTCTACTTAGGTAAGTGTTTGGTGGCCTGTCATGTATTGGCTTTCAAATCAGATCCCAAATATAGGGTACTATGATTGACCTGTCTATATACATCTAGTGTTTCTTTGTCTGATGAAGACACCAGTCAGCAATGATTCTTAGCTGTGAGGCTATATAATAAGTGACAAAGTCTGGTTAAACCAGCCCTCCCAGTGTTTAGGTAGTCGTATGTATTTGTTTTTAGAGTTTAATCCATTGTCTCTGCCATATTAACTGGATATTTAGCTCTTTTAAGAGAAACAAAGAATTCCTTTCAAAACAAAACTAGTAGCGCTTGAGAAGAATATAATAATCTTGGCAGTATTTTTATCTTAATAGTATACATTTTCTATAGCCAGGACAGGTACAGTAGTGACTGTCTATGGCAATCCTCTTTTCGCCTTTGTAACAGGGGTGGGAAGTTAGCTTTTTATAGATCCTCAATATTAGACACAAGCTTAACACCTAGATATGTGATTGCTGTCTTAGTCCATTGGAAGTAGAAATGGCATGCTATCTCGTTAACCTCCGTCTTGGCAAGGGTGAGGTTAAGAATATATGATTTGGAAAAGTTCCCTTTAAATCCTGCTATGTTTTCAAAATCTGCCAGCATTGATTGTATCTTTGGAATTGAAGTGGAGGGATTTGAGAGAGACAAAAGTAAGTAATCGGCAAATAGGGATAACTTATTATCCACCTGACCAAATGTGATTGCTCCTCACCCTGCTAAACAGATTCAGGGCTATTGTACTTGTACGATATGACAACAACGATAGGTCTTTTGACAGATATTCAATCTATTAGCTCTACACATTTTAAAAACTTTTGTACATACTATCTGCTAATCTTTCCATCTTCAATATATTCCCAAGTCTGAAATACCACATAACTTGAGGCAGTGCCTCAGGCTTCTTGCAACTGGCCGCTAATGTCGTTTTAGCAGCTACCAGACAGTTCCACATGATTATGGGATCAGCCTGCATTTGGTATATGAGAGAGCTGCAGCGCATACCCAAAAGGACATATTCTGCAGACTTGATTAGAGTAACCTAGAATCAATTTTATCTGTGCTAGGGTCTCATTCCAAAATGGGCAGATGATTGGGCAATCACACAAAATATATATAAAATCACCCTGGTGACCACTGCCTTCCAACAAAGTGTGTTTGCTAAGGGATAACATTTACCTAATTTGGTAGGCTAAAGACCCAAGTCAACAATAACCTTATTGTGGGCCCACTGGGGAATGCAAAAACTTTTAAATATTCTTCCACAAGGAGGACCACTGGTCGTCTGTAAAGTTGTTCCCTATGTTTTTTCCCTAAGAAGAGTTATAGGAGAGGCCGAGGGCTGTGGCTGAAGTCAGTAAGAGGTGGTAGAGATACGTGATCTGACCCTTAGAGACCCCTGCTGTCTGCACAATTTTGATGTTGGAAGAAGATCTCTTGTAGAAGCCTGTTTTACCACTGGGTAGAGTACACAGTGTCTTATTTGGGTATATCGAAATTTTTCAATCTCCTCTAAATGAAATGTTTCCTTACAGGCCTCAAAGGACAAGATGTCCATATTGTGGTATAGAGTGGAAGTGGTCAGACATCCTCCTGTACACCACTTGCCTGGAGAAAGAGCAAATGTAAAAGCAAGGCTGTAGAAGTGTGTGAGGAAGAGTATGTCCTACATGCAGTATTACCCGTGATAGTATCCCACACTGTGAGCATAGTTTTTGTGGGTCTTCTTAGATAAGTGTTTAGTGGCTTGCTTCGAAGTCAGATCCCAAATATAGGGTCCTATTAGCTACCTGTCCATGTGCAGTCAGTGTTTCTTCATCTGACAAAGAGACCAGTCCGCGATGACTGGTAGCCATGAGGCTCTGTAATAAGTGACAAAGTATGGTGAAATCAGCCCACCTAGCATTTGGGTAGCTTTAAGTGTTTATATGAGAATTGGCTCAATTATCCCTGCCAGGTAAACTGACTAATTAGCTTTTTAAAGAGAAACAAAGAATTCACTTCAAACCCAAATTGTAGCATTTAAAATTAATATAATATTTTTGGCATATATTCATCTTGATAGAAACTTTCCCCACACAGATCTGGTACAGTAGTGACCATCTACGGTAAACCTCTGTTAGCGTTTGTAACAGGGCTGGTAAGTTAACTTTATATAGATCCTTGATGTTAGGTACAAGCTTACCATCTAGATTTGTGATCTCAATATTAGTCCATTGGAAGTGGAAGTTGCATGCTTTCTTCTTAACCTCTACCTTAGAAAGGTGAGGTTAAGAATGTAGGTTCTGGATAAGTTAACTTTAAATTCTGCTATGTTTTCAAAGTCTGCCAGCATAAATTTTATCTTTGGACTAGAGGTTGAGGGATTTGAGAGAGACAGAAGCACTTCATTGACAAACAGTGATAACTTATATTGCACCCAACCAAAAATAATTGCCCATCGAACTGCCCCGCCCTAATCATGGATGCAAAATGTTCTCTACGGAGGGCAACGACTAGAGGGGAGAGAGAGCGCCCATGCCTCGTATTCCTACACAGACGGAAACTCCGTTGATATGCCATTATCCAGAACATGACAAATGAGGTCTGGTAGTTAGCCAGAACCATGTCACTGAAGTTAGGCCTAAACCATACTTGTGTATTACTTTGGTCAGAAATTCCCAGTCCACCAAGTCAGTGCTTTTTCAGTGTCTAACAACATCAGGACAGCCAGAATCAGTTTCTTTTTAGATTTCTTGATAAATTAGGCTGTTATGCAAAGGTTAATGTGTATTTGTCTGCATTTGATTAACCCAATTGGTCTGGCTGAATCAGACTGGACATCAGGTCCTTTAGCCTGGTTGCCAAAACGTTTGAGTAAATCTTTGCATCTGTGGTTAAGAGAGCATTGGGTGTAGTAAGGCACAGAACTTTGAATCTTTTCACAATTTTGTTAATAGTGGATCAAGTTTCACTCATTGTCTGAGAAACTTTATTTTTGTTAGCCACTTTATTAAAAAGAGCAGTTATTTTCCAGTCTGTGCTTTTTCTTATAAAAAGGAAATGTACTTTACTACAACACTCCATACTATGCATTATTCACTAATATATATATATATACATACACACACACAATAGGGTAGGTGGAAATACCTTTGGTGATGTCCTCAGAACAGTTCGCCCGTAGCTAAGTCTTAATCCACAATCACAAGTCTCTCTCCCAACTTTGCTAGGTAGAATATTACTGTATAAATAGGTGTCAATATCAATAAGGCAGACTGTTACATTTTTCAGGGTGTCATCACATTAGCTAAAAAGCAGAAAACATGATAATCCACCATTGCAACAGCACTGAAATCAATTGAGATAGAACCAACATTCATTACTATTCGTTACAAAAGAAAATCTTACATATTCGTTCCTCAACATTGTATTGAGCAACGTATCCCACAGTCTTATTTCTTTACACTGCCACTAAAAGCTTTCCTAAAGCTGCCATTGCAGCTTTAGGACCAACCACAAGTGTCCCCGCTCTCCAGAGCCCATGCACAAAAGTACAAGTTCCAAAATAATGAAACACCCCTTCCGGTGTCATGGATTTAATCTCCAGAGAAACTTGGTCCACTTTTGGGGAAATCCTATGGGGGCTGCTACACTTCTTACAGCCCCCTACAACAGTTTGAGATCTGTTGGTGGTGCCTCTGACCTTTCTAGGGCACCACTAAAGTAGGTATACAAATTTAGTAGTGCTCAAGAGGCTTATAGGGGTGCTTCTCACATGAGGCTTGAATATTTTGTTAGCGACATTGCCCCTTGACAGAGATATTTTCTTGCACTTTTTTATTATTGAGAGCGTGTCCCCAATCCTACAGGGAGCACCGGCAATCATGGCCTGTGATTGAATCCCTTCATACGTGTTAAACGTGTCTTTCACCCGTGGTCCATGTGGGTGGGGAGAAGCTGGTGGTCTCCACTCCCCACTCTCCTCCCCCAAGACAAAGGCACGGAGAGCTGGGGCAGGACACTGTCATCTACAGAGTGTGGTGGCACGTATATCTTGCCCTTGTGATCCCAGGAAGATGGGGGTCCCCCTGGACAGTCGTTCTTCATGCCAGGCCTCTGGGAATGGGGCCCCAGGGCTAAAGCGGATCTAGGGGAAGGTGCCCCATACCAACCACCTCCCCATTGAAATGTTAATGTAGTTGCGCCAAACCTCAGGGGAATATCTACCCTCAGCAGAAGAGTGCTACAAGGTTTGTTCTCTGTCTGGTCCACCCAGGGGACCAGGATTGTCATGCTCATTACTCCATCTAGTAGTATTGATTTTCCCGATTTTGGGCTTGTTTTGCTCTGGGCAGGCAGCTCTCGCTGTTAGGAGCCTTCTCATCAGGCCTTTTGGCTTCCAAGGGCTACTTTTTGTTAGAGAGATATATTTTGCTGTTCCTTTGCCAGACCTCTCCTCTGCCTGGGCTTCTTAGGCTCTCTCCTGCTCGTTGGGCTTTTATCTTCCACAGCACCTTCACAGCTACCAAGCAGAACACACTCATGATTGCATTGCCAGGTCCCATAGCTTTCTGTCTACTTGCAGGGCCCCTGTATGTCAGCAGAGTCAAGGCCCAGTCCACAGACAATTCAGGGGAACCCTCCAGGTTCTTTCAGCAAGTCCATTGCCCTCACTCTTCCTCAGAGGGCATAGGGTTCAGCTCCACTGACCTTGAAAAGACCCATTCTAGTCATGGGTGCCAGCTGAAGTTTCAGAATCCCAAAGTCCATTCATGTAGAGGTTCATGGGACTCCTTTCTTCCAGCTGGGCAATATTCTAGCATTGCATTCCCAGACCCAGTGTCTTCTCAAATGTCTCTCACTTGTGCAGGGTGTTTTTTTTTAAGTGGGGTGGAACGCTCTGGAAGTTTGTCACCTCTACCAAATCCTAGAGTCCCATGGCATTGCTCTGCCCTACCCCATCCTCTTGCACAGCCTTTTGGTACACTTAAAGATGGCAACTTCAAGTGGTCTAGGAAGAGACCTTTCCTAACCGCCTCAGCCCCTCCCACAACTGACACTGCTGCCTGAACCTTTACTACCAAAACTGAAAAGGGGAGCCCCTCCCGGGTTGGGCCTTCCTCATTTGTATCTATGGGCTTGGGCTTCACCCTGGCCAGGTGCACTGTGAAATGTTAATTAACACATACATATTTCCTCCTCACCTCTTCCTTTCCCAGGACCTGGGTCACATATTGTTGTTGGCTCTATTGTGTGGGGAGTCCTTTGATCCCCCGGCTGACCAGTACAGTATTTGACTAGACCCAGTAGGGGGACAAAGGCCTTTTGAATCTGTCTATGTCTGACACAACGAAATATGACATTTCATAAAGTACCATAAGCAGTAAAGCTATCACAAAATTGACAGTGTATCTAAGGAAAACAAAAAATGCTTTCCTATGGAAAGGTGGCCTTACCTTTAACTATCCAGTTTGCTAGCAGTGTTGGCACACATTGACGAATCTTGATGAAACTTAAAAAAAAAGAAAAGTGAATCAACCTGATCTCCTTCCAGGAAAGTTTCAGGTTGATCCGTTAAGCAGGGCTGAGATGGGGAGTGGGGGTCCCAAACTGCAGTTTCCCCATGCAGTTATAATTGGAATTTTGAACAGCACCAAAACAGCTGAATGGATTTACACAAATGTTTGTAGAAAGCTAGAGCTTTACCTAGAGAGCATGCTTTTTATGATTTGTTGAAATCCATTCAGTAATTTATTTGAGAAATTAAGGCTCAAAATATATAGATATCTGGATAGTTGGTGTCCAGATCTATTCATTAGTTTGAGGAAATGTTGCCCAGATATGCTTTGATTGGCCAATTTAAAGGGGACTAGTCAAGCCAGATTGGTTGGCCACAACCTGAACAATATGTTGTGGCAGCCATTACAGGACTCAGGGAAATGGTCCATGTGCCCTGAAAATGAATGTAAACAAATTTGTAGGAGGACTATACAAGCACATCCTGACTCCAAAGGCAATTATGGACTCTCACAGGACTCCCCACCCCAACCTGCATTGTAGTGAATGGCAGGTTTTGAGGGTGACAAAAAGAAGCCCATATAACATGTAACAACAGATTTTAATTACATTAGAAATCATTTGTTGGTTGTGCCATACTACTTTTAGGAATTGTACCATATTCTAAGGTGCCTTTACCCTGTGTAAAATGCTGATCCTTTGCTGGACCATTAACCATGTTTGAGACTAAACTGTTTTATCTCACAGAGGTTATGGAAGGTGCAACGGAATCTAAAATGAGAGCTTATTTTCTGTAAATTGACATTGTCTTCCTCGGGCCATGTGAGAATAAAGTCTGGCATACTGAGAAAAAAACAGAAGTAGCACCCTTTCAGTTGATTGCCCAGTATTCTACTGCAATCTCCCACAGTGTTCTGATGAACAATTAGAATGCTAACAGTCTTAATTATGACAAAGCGTATCAGACCTGAAGCCATCTTGATTGAATCAAAGTTGCAAAACATAAAACATCTCCTCTAGAAATGCGCCAGATGATGAGGTTCGCTTTGTCAAATAAATTCTGGTTAGTGCTGTAGAAAGCAAAATTAGGACACATTTTCCATGAGCTCTCAAATATCTTCCTCTTCTACTTAGTTTAAACACACTGAAATGCAGACTGAAACATGTGCTTTCAGAACTAGCAGCAGCCTGCCAGTTAACTCCCGGGTAATCAACTGCAGCTTCACCACAGTGTTATAATGAGCAACTGGAGTGCTAACATTCTGAATTTGACAACTGTATGGCATACCTGAATGCCATCTTTACGGAATCAGAGCTTTCCTACAGAGGATACTGCAGTGAATGAGGAAATAAGGGCGCTTAATACTAAAACAGTTTCCGAAGATGGCTGCCAGAGAAAAGGAGCCCAAATGTAGCCCAAATAGCACCTCCATGTTGCTGAAATATAGACCCATGGCAGAAATGTGCATCCTAAAGGAAATGCTTTAAGATTTACAGTTTTCATTCCATCAAAATGACTTCATGTGTGCCACACTTTTGTCATAAATACAGAATGTTAGTGTTCTAGTTGTTCAGTAGAACATTGTGGGGAGGTTCATAGCAGGATCACAGATTCGGACAATTGTGAGCAGGGGGGACGAAGCAGGGACAGATGCAGCACGTTGACCACACCACGTTGGGGGGTGGCAGCACAAAGGACCACCCAGAGCAGATGGAAAGGGCAGTGGCAGAATAGCAGATCATGGAGGGAAGGAGTACAACGGCGTCAAAGCCAACCATGCAGGACAGGGGCAAAAGAGGCTGTGGCAGCAAAACAGACCATGGAGGGCAGGAGGGAGAAGCAGTGGCAGCACAGTGGAACATGGACCGCAATAGGGAGGGGACAGAGTGATGCACACAAGCAATAGAGGGTGGGGGGAGAAGACAAGGACCACAATCTAACCATGCAGTGCAGTCAGGAGGGGCAGTTGCAGCACAATGAACCATGGAGGGCAGGAGGAAGGGGCAGGGGCATGCCAACAGACCATAGAAGGCAGGAGGGAGGGGATCAGGGCATGGACTTAAGCATCAGAGAGCAGGAGGTGGGAGGGGAAACCTGCTATCCAGGTGGAGCAGGCTGGAATGGTAGTGACAGCACAATGGACCATGCAGGGTAGGCGGGGTGGAGAGTGGCAGCACAGCAGACCTTGGAAGGCAGGAGTCGGCAACAGTGGCCACATAATGAACCATGAAGGGCACAAGGTTATGGTGGCAAACTCAGATAAAAGAGGGCAAGAAGTGAGAAGGGTAGGGGCAACAAGCTTACCATGCAGGGCGGGCAAAAAGGAAAGTGGCTGCACAGTGGACCATGGAGGACAGGAAGGAGGGGCAATGGCAACATAGTGGAACGTGGAGGACAGTAGGGTGCAGGTAGTGGCATGGACAGGGACAGCAAGCTGACCACACAAGACAGGCAGTGCACAATGTCAGCACAACAGACCATGGACAGCAGTAGGGAGAGTGCAGAGGCCTGCGCATGGACAGCAGGGGGAGAAGGGGCAGAACATGAGCAGCAAGCTGGCCATGCATGGCAGGCATTAGGGGCAGTGAAAGCACAACACATCATAGAGGGAACAAGGGCACACACATGAACAATGGAGGAAAGGTGGGAGAGTGTTATGGGTATGAAGCTGACAGCGAAGGGCATGTGGGTGTGCAGTGCAGTGGTAGCAAAACAGACCACACATTGGCACGTGGGGTGGCGTTAGTGAAGCTCAACAGACCATGGAACACAAGATGCAGGGGACAGCAGCTGCATCATTGCTTAATTTGTGCTTGTTGTTTCCGGTGCTGAGCACCAGCACTTGTTTTTTGAGGGCTGGTGCTTATTGTTCTGCCTTATGCATTTGCTGCGAGCAAAAGCCTCATATGGGAAAGATGGAGGAAGAGAAAAACAAAAAAGCGTCACAAAGGGAGAGGGCAGAAAGCTGCAAGAGTGAGCCCGTGTTCTCACATTTAATTGCGGCAGCCGCGTGTTTAAGAGGAGGGCTTTGGGCACCGGCGCGTTTTTATTTACAAATTAAGCACTGAGCTGCATGCATCGGGCAGGCAGGATGTGTGTAGGAACTGCATGCTTAAGTAGCTGCTCTCTCCGGGCGGGAGCAATGCTGGCTCCCACTTCATGCAGGGAGCTGGCTGTCGGGGCCTTGGGGCTTCCCACACAGTCCCCAACAAATGTATGGTGGGTGCCGTGGGTGTGCACCAAGGCACTCGCATTTAATGATGCAGGACCCGGGGATGGGGTCCCAAGGGCCACATGAGGCTCAGGAAGTAGGGCCCTCTCCTTCAAAAAAAAAAATTGGCCCTTGGGAATGGTGTCCTAAGGGCCTTTTAAAGGCTTGGGGAGGGGGACTGTGCAACCCCCCTCCCCTTAAAAAAAAAACCAGGGGGATGGGCCACGTGGCCGACCCTATCCTTTAAAATAAAACCTAAGGCCCCATGACCAAACCCAGTGGCGGGTGTTGGTGTTGCGTATAGTAATTAAATATTACTTTACGCCCCAAAAAAGAAAAAGCCCTAGAAGTTTACTGAAAAAACAAGGTTAAAATAATATTATAGTTAGGTGTGATAAAAAGATCTGTTTTTGTTTAAAAAAAAAAAAAAGAAATTCACTAAAGAAAACAGAGGTTAAAGTAACACTCTAATTATTTGAATATGTCAGTGACAAAATCAACATTTTGACCTAAAATAAAACCCAGAAATTCACCAGTTATACTTAGCTGAGCTGTCTATAACGTGCGCACCCTTCATGCTCTGCTTATGGCCTAACATATTACATCACTCATGGCATGTTCTGTGACATAATTTATGACATCACTGATGACAAAATGACATCATTAACATCATCCAAACTTTTTTTTTTACACACTGCTCTATAAACGAATATAGCATTTGAGCTGTGAATGTAAATGCAAAATAGCTCAGAATTATATGAAGCATCATTATTGTTATCATACACACAACCCCCATAGATCTAGCAAGCTTATTGTGTGCAACATTGAACCTGTACCATACACTCATGGGTAGCAGAGTTCATGTTGACTATGAACCACAGATTAAAGTGTAATGTATCCTGCACATGGTGTTCAATCTGTATACAACTGTTTAAGGAAAACCAGGTTCCTCCAGATACTGAAGCCCTGTTACATAAATAATGCCCTACTACGTACAGTCTTTACCTCTATAAAACCCCTGACAGCCACGGATCCTACATTGAGAAATAAAGTGAATATAAGTAGGAAAGTGGGTACTGTTAAAACTGTTTAATTCATGGAGAGAGTTTACTCTATACCACACTGTTTGCAGACAGTGAAACTTGCATGAGAAATACACCACAGAGTATTAAAATGTATCTACCAAGAACAGAGTACACTCTAGCAAAACTTGTCCCAAGAGTGACTATTCATGTAAAGTAACCCAGGTATCAAGGTACTAAAGATCATACTACCTGCAGCCTTCATACTGTGGTGAAAACATTAAAGATAGCCCATCTTCTGAAGCAAAACAATCACATGTATGCGGGTTAGGACCTGGTGCGCACAGTCTCCTATGTTAAGTAGAAATTATCATGCCAAGACAATTCTGTCTAATAACTCAAGTCTGCTTGCAATACTTAGCATGTAGAATCTTTGCCCTGCTGGAAACTTTTTTCTGCAGTACCAAAAAACTTGTGTTGAACATAATGAACACAAGTTGTCAATGGTCACCTGCACACAGTTACTCTTCATTACAAAAATGTATAACATGTTCAATACCTCTACACACCCTGTGGTGCAGAAGGGCACGTGTGTTTTGTAAACATACCAATTAGCTGGACACAGGCTGTTCAAAATTAGATAGAAAAGTAATATGGTAGTTACCCACGCTATGTAAACTCTAAAACAAACACTTTCATTGGATGATGTCATCAGTGATGTCATAGAACATGTCATGAGTGATGTAATGTGTGAGGTCAAGAGCAGCCCGTGGTGGGGCTCAAGTTATAGTCCACTCTGCTAACTATAACTGCTGAATGTCTGTGTTTTTTTTTAGTTCGAAACGTTAATGTTGTCACTGACCTATTCATTTAACTATACCATTACTTGAACCATTGTTTTTTTGGTGAATATATACAAACACACACATACACACATATATACACATGTATATTCACTGAAAAAAACGGGTTAAGGGAGGTTATAATTATGTGAAAATGGCAGTTAAAACATACAGTTTTAAACAAACAAATCCACTGAAGTTGATCAGTTTTAGCTAGCTCAAGGAATTACAACTTTTGCCGTAATGTAACTATAACTCGCACCCCCGCCATGCACAGTGTTTTCATCAATGATGCGTAATTTTATCACTGATGTTGTATATCATGTCATGAGTGATGTAATAGGTGGGGTAATTAGCAGTGCTTGGTGAGGACTTGAGTTATAGTCACTTTAGGGCACCAGTTATAATTCCTTAAGATAACTATAACTTATGAATTTCAGTGGTTTTGTTCGTTTAAAATGACATGTTTTAACTGAAATTTTCACCTAACTATAATGTCCATTTATTCTTTGGGTTCCTCAGTGACTTTCTAAGTTTTTTTTTTTTTTTAAGTAAAGTACAATATAATGACAATTCGGAACTATAACGTTACTTTAACCTTTGTTTTGTTTTTTTAGTGAATAGCTAGGGTGTTTTTTAACGTGTCCTTATCAAACATAAAGCCAACCCCCTCTCTGTATCCTTGGATCTGGAGTGACACCCAGGGGTGTCACACTGGGTGTCACAGTGAACAAAAAATAAAACTTTTCTTTTCAAATTCAACCTCAGGTGAGGGACCCCCACAAGGCCCATGGGAGTCAGGGTAACCCTACCCCTTTCACCCTATAACTTTTTTGTTATATTTGTGTTAGGAGTGGGAACTGAGTCCTAAGAAGGCGGACGCATCTTTTCCTTCAGGTTGGGGGCGCTAGAGAGCCCATGTCAAGATGGCCGCACTGTAGTGCAGCTCCTCAGGCCGTGAGCGAATAATCCGTCATAATCCTGGCCCAAGCGCATATTATGTGGACCTCAATGGAGTCGAAATGCAGCTGGGGTGCTAAGCCCTGCAAGAAATTGCGGGCAAAGAGACTGTCAACGCTCCCCAGAAAAGATTCGCTGACTGACCCGCGCAAGGGCCTCAAAATGGCACCTGCAACATCAGGGCGCTGACGGAAGAGCTATGCTCGGTAGAAGACCTGCGCCGAGCTGGAGAGCATCAGTCAGGAGAGTGCCTCGACTGCGTGGCCCTCGCCGCTGACCGCAGAGGCTGATTGGTCGTTCAAAGTGAGGTGAGAATGGGCAGAGGCTGCAGCCGCAGCGTATGCGGTGGGAGGCCTGAGGACCTTGCCCTGTTGGTGGAGAGAGGAGCGGCATATCGCAGGACCCGAAGCGGCTTGGAGGACGAGGAGGCTCTGGGGTGTGGAGAGGGGCACTCGGAGGGACATAGTGAACGCAGGAGAATGGCTAAGGTGAGCGGGGGTGCGCTGGCTGCTAATCTCGCGGTGCCATTGATGACACCAGAGCCGATCCCGCCGTAAACTGACGCCGCTGCACTGGAGCGCTTTCCCCTCTAGCCCCTGCCAATCCAGAACAGCACCTGAAGGACTGCTCAAGCACCACTGCGACAGAATTAGAAAAGTGGACAATACGAATCACAGATTATACAGGGCCCCAAAGAAAAAACTTGACGTCAATACACCCGGCATCACGGGTGGAGCGAATGGTGTACTTGACATGCTTGCAAAGCTGATAGCACATGTTCCTTTAAATGCTTGACATTGTGCTGGGGGCTGGGAGGTGTGCTTCCTGGAATTGATGCCTCAGGGACTCATCCTGAATTTAGACGTGAGAGAAGCAGCGTGCAAACCAATTCGAAACTAGGCCACAGCGACAATGGGTAAATCAGAAAAATTGCAAACCCGATTGACGTTTGAAGCAAAAAAATGTTCCTGCGAGCCGCCCGAAGCTGAAGCAGAAAAAGAAGCACCAAGCCAGCCTGCAAGCACTATAGAGAATACCTTACTCGCCATGCAGCAGAGTCTACCAACGATCAATAGTAGGATAGACAGACTGAACCTTCGCATGGACAACGTGAACAGCGTGACTCCCGCCTCACTGATGTTGAACAAAGAGAATCCAACGCAGAAGACGAAGCCCTAAAGACCAAGGAGAAAATGTTGAACATGGAAAAAGTATTGGCAGTCATCAAGGCAAAAAACAACCTGGAGGCACGCTCAAGGTGCAATAACTTGAGAATAACTGGACTCCCGGAGTCGACTAACACAGGGAACATGGAGACATTTGTGGAACATCTTATCATTGAAATTTTTGGAGCGGATGCCCTATCCCAGATGTTCGTGGTGGAGCGATCCCACAGATCTCTGGCCCTGATCCCTTTCCCGGGGAACCGCCACGACCTGTCATGGCCAAGCTGCAGAACTACGGAGACCGGGACACAATCCTAAGGATGGCCAGAGAGAAAGGAGAAATTACTCATCAGGAAATCACCTATCTTTCTATCCTGATTTCACACTACTGTAAAGCCATCCGTGAAGAATATTTCCTAGTAAAACAGAAACTACAGCAAGCAGGAATTGCCTATGCTATGCTCTACCCGGTAAGATTACAGATTGAACATTTGGGTAAAATGATCATTTTCAGCTCGCCACAAGCTGCAATGGATGTCACCAACAAACGGCTGTGGAAACACAAACAATACCGCTCCCCAGAAGTCGACGCAGAATCCGACCAAGGCCCTGATTAGATCCCTATGGATGAACGAACATCGAGGCACTGATGCCTGCTGAACCAACCTGATAAAGACATATAAGAAGCCGTAGACCAGGCGTGGAGGACACTGGAAGGCAAGGAGGGTAATGCGCTACTGCGGTGACGGCTGTTGGTGGCGCGGGACCTCCATAAAAAGATCATCCATATATAGAGAAAGATAGATAACCCAGGCATACACCCTGAGTCATCACAGCAACCCTGCTAGACAAGGGATACTGGATCTCTGAGTGCCCCTCGAAAGGTGTACCCTGAATGGGACTGACCTACGATTTGCCTTGTAGTGTTTGTTGCTAGTGACATAATTCTGAGTTAAATTTGAAAAATGGAGACTAAATGCTCCACCAGTTGATGGGAATCTCTTTAGCATAATTGAGATGCTGAAGTGGGTGGGGAGGTAAAAGTTGGGGCTATGTAATGCTGTTATACCGTACGCAGAGTCACTGTTTGATGATTAGGCACATACACACACCACTGCTAAAGGCTCAAATTGTGAAACACCAAATCAACAGTCCCACGCTCGAGTACCATGTCGCTTTTAACTTTGAATGTATGGGGGCTCAACAACCCCCATGAAACCCACAAGGTACTGGCTTACCTTGATAGGCATCACATACAGATCACATTCCTAGAGGAAACACATCTGACAAGCAATCGGTGCGCACTGGTCGGTAGGATGGGCGGCCTCGTCATATTCATCATACTCTAGGGGACTGCTGATATTGATAAATAAAAAAGACACACAGTTCACTACAGTGCACACTATCACAGATGAACAAGGCAGATATGTTATACTACAAGGGACCTTGGGTGGGGGGGGACATGCTTACACTTGTCAATGTATATGGGCCGAAAATCGTTGACCCAACACTTTACACTAATCTATGGAATATTTTGCGCACCCTGCCACCAGCGGTGATCCTCTGGGACGGGACTTAAACCTAACATTAGATACACAGCACAACAGGTCGACGGGGATGGCGAGCCATGACTGTCGCTCTGCGAAAATACTCAAAGAAGCTATGGAATTGAGAGTATTTATCAAGGCCCATAGATCTGGACGAGGTCCGTGATGCGATACATACATTGCCAAACGGAAAAGCGCTAGGCCCTGACGGGCTGACTGGAGAATTCCATAAAGCATATGCCGTGCAAGTGAGCCCCCAACTTTATAACATGTATGATGAAGCCTACACAAAGGGGGAGCTCCCTGCAACTTTGAGGGAGACCCTTATAGTAGTGCTCCTCAAAAAAGGACCCTGATCAGTGCTGGTCATATCGCCCTCTATCCTTAATAATTAATGATGCGAAAATATTAGCTGGGATAATAGCAAATCTCCTGCAGCCCATCATGCCAAATCTAATACTCCCAGATCAATCAGGCTTCTTCCAAAATCGTTCCACTACCCACAATCTGTGCACGTTGTTTGCTCTGCTGCATCGTTTAAACCCCCAACTAGAGGTGGCAGTATAATTGGATGGCGCCAAGTCCTTCGACTCTATAGAAAGACATTATGGGCCTGATTCTAACTTTGGAGGATGGTGTTAAACCGTCCCAAAAGTGGCGGATATACCACCTACCGTATTACGAGTCCATTATATCCTATGGAACTCGTAATACAGTAGGTGGTATATCCGCCACTTTTGGGACGGTTTAACACCGTCCTCCAGAGTTAGAATCAGGCCCTATATGTTCACTATACTGGAGCTTATGGGCTTGCCTGATACAAATCTTTGATGGATTAAACTACTGTATAATGGGCCGATGGTGTGGATCCAGGTAAATGGGTACATACAGCGTGGGACAAGGCAGGGATGTCCATTGTCCCCACTCTTGTTCGCTCTGGTGGTGGAGCCACTGGATTGTATTATACGGCAGAGGCATTCAGATGCAGTGCTTCAATTTCGGCAGTGTCCGGTCGGAGTGTCGCTATACGCTGCAGATATGGTAGCGTACGTAAAAAAAAACACAACCCAGCTGACACCTATACTCCGGGAATACATAAGATTCAAGTGATACTCAGGGCTCAGCATTAACTGGGAGAAATCGTTGGCCTTGCCACTGAGATTAGCAAGGTAGAATGCACAATTCGGCCTGGCATGCACTGGGGACGAGGGCAGGATGTCTACCCCTGTATGCCCCGGCTTTACCCTTAGAGTATCACCCAGCGCTGTCGGTCACCCATGAGCCAAGCCACTGACAGAGCTGAAATCAGCAGGAATTGTCACCATGGGAGATCTCTACTGAGGTGGGACCTTTGTAGGCCTGGCGGATTTGCAGCACATACACAATGGCGTGTCAATTTTTTACTTTTATTATCACCGCCTCACGCGTGCCATAAGGGCATTACACCCAACATTCCCGACTGAGCCACCAGCACTGGGAGCGCTACAGACCCTACTTACAAGCCCGGATAGGAGACAATTAGTTACCAAATTATATGCAGCCATGCAAACTGAATCGACTGACAAAGCACTGGCTCGCTGGAATACCGACTTCCCCACCCCCCTGACGCAAAATGACTGGAAATACTGCTGCTCACTGACTAGCTGTCTCACATTTAACTGCAACCTGCGCATCATTCACTACAGATATTTGCACAAGATGTATTACACGCCACTTAAAATGCAACAATATGGGCTACGGGTAGACACACAATGTGCTCGATGTGGGTTGACAGGGGCAGGATTCGAACACTTGGCATGGGAATGCCCCTGGATATGGGAGTTCTGGATAGAAGTGGTAGAAATCCTATGCGATTTAATTGCAGAACCAATACAATGCCCGATTCAGATGTGCCTGCTGGGCATGGTGAGGTCATTGCATCCGGCGGCACAAATCGATTCACAGCTATAGCACGGCTGTTGGCCAAAAGACAAGTGGCTGTGCATTGGGGAAAACGATCATACCTTAGATATGCAAAGTGGCTGAAAGAAGTGACTTATTGATAAGATGTCTTAGAAGATTATGCAGAGGAGCTGTCCAAGATGTCCCCTCCTAAAAATATTTGGACCCCGTTTACAAATTATTTGCTAAGAAAGCAGGGATCTGTGCCACTCAGGCCATTAAAGTGGGATTGAAAGTTACATAGTAAAATATCCATAATTGAAGTTACTGAATGCATATGTGTGTGTGCCTCCTATTGTTTACATTGTTTTAAATTTCTGATGGTATCTACTGCGATGTTAGCTGGCAACTTGATGTTGTGTTCTGTTGCATATGATGATAAAAAAACAAATTAAAAAAACAAAAAACATTTACTTCAGGTTGTGGCTAGCCAATCACAATGTTAGATTGAGCACACATTTCTGGGAATCTGCAGCGGAGGATGTTTACTAATGTTCTCTCAGTTACTCTCATAGCCCGTTTCCACTTTCCACAGAGCGTTTTGCACTGGGATGAGTAAAAGCACTGTCGGTGTACGCTTTCCCTGACCACATGATCAAGGAGATACGTTCTCTGAATGTGGTCAGGCTTGTATGTCGCCATAAAATAAAGCATTGCTGGCATTGATAATTTGGACTGCAGCTGGTTTCTCAATAGATTGGGAAGTGCCTACCGGTTTGCCTGTGTAAGGAATGGATTTATGGAGGTTCGCTCTATATATATATATATATACATATATATATATATATATATATATATATATATATATATATATATATATATATTTATTCACTTAAAAACTAAAGGTTGCAGAGACGATATTGTTAGGTTCTGAATGTACTCGTACAAAACCATACAAATTCAGCAGTTATAGTTAGAATTATTTCAAGTAGCTATAACTCGCACCGTAAGGAATAACTCGCTCCCCCACCATGCACGTTTTTTCTTCAATAATTTGACTGCTGATGTTTCATTAATATTTTTATTGACGTTATGAATGTGGTCATGGGTGCTCTAATATCTGGCTTAATTAGCAATGCATGGTGAGTGTGTGTGTGTGTTTATGGATCAGGTCTTTGCTCACAGTAGTCTTGTGTCCATTATTGTATCACACAAATTTCCTAATCCCACCGGCATGGCACGAACGAGCCAGAGCATCCTGCTTCAATAATTTTTTTTGCAGGCAAGAAGACATGCATTTTGACCCCATGGGTCTTGATCACATACCATCCTATTTATGATAAAGTGCTTACAGAGATTCCAATCACCTATGTCAATTATTTCTTTGCAGAGAACCACCTCAGTAATACATAATGAGTGCATTGTGCAACTCAATTTTATAAAAAATATTTAATCTTTTTCTTTCTTGGGATTACAAATAATTATCATCCTTCAAATAATATATTTTTACATAAGCAAGACCAATAGCTTAAATAACAAAATTCATCAGCCAATTTTAAGAAAGATTCCTTAAATCTAATATCTGCCAAGGAAACAGAAAGAGTGCTCTGAAAGGCAATTCCTCATTGCTGCTTAAATCAAAATAACAAAACCTTCACTGTTTTATATATATCTGTTTTGCACAGTCAAAAACTCAAAATAACAAACTCCATGAATGTTCATATATATGTGTGTTTGCCACAGTAAAGGTAATTTACAACAATATCATACAGATCAATAAACCTTTATTCACACTGTGGCTTGAAACTGTATCAAAACAGATGGAGTCTACTATATGAATACATGATAAAGACTCTAGTGGTTATACTCTAGGTGGTTAGATCCATATTTTTATACTGTAACACTATACAAGAATTACGTATCTTGTGGCCTATAGATATAAAATCATATGTTGAGTCCAGAGATCTTTGCTGTAAATTGTCTCGAAATCATGAGAAGGGGAAATTGATTACATTTTAGTGATTCTAATAAAGTGCTGAGTGACCATACCTAAAGTGCTAACCATTTATATTTACAAACAGTGTGTAGACAGTACAACAATCCTTATTTTCGGAGATACACATGTAATTCTTTGCTAATATTCATACCTACAGGTATGGTGCATCCAGCTTTGACTGTATATTTGGACCCCAAATTCTGTAATGCACAGATTCGAACACCACTCCTCAAATTCCTTGGAACAGTATCTATTCCAAAGAATCTGAGTTCCTTCCAGTTACTGTTGCGTGATTCAAACAAAATATTTGCCAGTGCCATATGTCACATCTATGCTGTTTTTTGCCCTCGTATTCTAATGTGCACTTCTTTACAGGAAAAACATGCTGCCAATGTACCACTTGTGACAAGGACATAGTATCACATAAACAGTAAAATCAGTTTTACATGTGAAGTGTTTAGTAATGTGGTATGTCTGTTTATATGACAGAGACATCTAGTTGCAGTTTCCTCACCTTAGAATTTCCTCCATGTGTCAGCCTGGATCTGGAGATTTTTCTTGAGCAGTACCTCTGCGTGCCGTTAGGTGGCATCATCCGCACCAGATATGATGTTGCAAGTCCTATATAGGGGCCACCCTGGTGCACTGTTGTCATTTCTTTTCTTTCTGCACCAGCTAGCGCTTATCCGAAAAGAGGTACCCCATAGTCATTTTTTGGCTGCCCTTTTTTCGACTTTTTGTCAAAGTTTTTTTGAGTTGTACAACTCCTGGTGTGTCAAGGATGTCATCTAGGAAGACTGGATTCAACCCCTGTAGACCTTGTCATCGGGCAATATCTGATAGAGACTTCTAGTTGCAGATTCCTTACCTTCGAATTTCCCCAGGCGACAGTCTGGATCCAGAGATTTTTCTTCGACCAGCACCTCTGTGCATTATCTGGTGGCGTCGGTCAACACCACGCGCGCCGTTGGCGTCCTGGTCACCGTGATGACATCGCGGTCGTATATAGATGCCACCCCCAGCTCGCTGACATAAGTTTTTTTCTGTCCGCGCCAGCCTTTGTGCAGATCTAGGGAAAGAGCTACCTTAGTCATTTTCTGACTACCAAAAACTTTTTGTCATACTTTTTGTGACGAGATTGTGGATACGTTGTGATATGTCACGTAAGACCAGCTTTAAACCCTGCGACTCCTGTCACTGAACTATGTCGGTGACGGATCCGCACCTCGTGTGTCTCTATTGCTTGGAGCGCGACCATGACCTGAAGTCGTCCTCCGAGTGTCGACTCTGCATTGTTCCCGGTCTCGCTTGAGAGGATGGTCTACAGACCACCCACTGAGTCACCACCATTCTTCGTCTTCGAATGCTTTGGGGCATTTGAGTGACAAGAAAAAGAAGTCGAAGAAGGATAAACGTTTTCCACTTTACCCCGTCGATCGGATGATATGACGTGGGAAGAGTGTCAACCGCCTGGGTCTGTTCTGCATTTTCCTGACTTCCCGGGAGCCGGTAACACCCCTGCCCAACTCAAAGAATTCTATGAGTTCAAGTGCCTCATTTTTGGGCAGACTGATCCACCATCTGTGCCCTCGGCCGAGGTGAGTCAGTAGGGGCCCCCTCGGGTTCCAAGTTGTCGGTTTTGGCCACGACTCTGGAGCATCCCTCCGGATCTGCATCTGGATCCGTTTGGATGCTAGTCGTACCATGCGACCTTACCCAGCGCCGGGTAAGATCTCGACACTCCCGACACTGATTGGGCCCAGAATCGACGTCGATCCTATACTTATACCTGATGACCCTGAGCCGGAACGGCATCGATCAACGCCAGTTGCATTCTCCATGGGCTCCCTTGAGCCCAGGGTTGATAAGGACCCTGATACTTTTGGGTTTGGATACAGAGAGAGTGTAGAGGAGCCGCTAGACCTTTTGGAATACCAGCTTGACCCTAACATGGACTGGGTAGAGGAATTGGGTGACGCCAGTGGTCTAGGCACCTCCCCTGATGCTGGAATGCTCTCTCCCCCTTCTGTGGCTACAGAAGAGGGAGCTTCTTACTCTATGGTGGTAAGAAGGGCGGTTGAGGTCCTGGACCTCGAGCTTCCTTCTGTGGAGGTTAGGATTAATCTCCTAACCGAGGTGCTTCAACTGGGTTCTTCCTCTTCTGAACCTCTTCTCCCGTTTAATGAAGCACTGACGGACGTCCTCTTGGGTACCTGGTCCAGACCCAGCACAGGGGCTCCTTTGAATCGGACGATTTCACACCACCATAGACCTGCACTATCAGACCCCAAATTCCTCACTCAACATCCCACGCCTGAGAGCCTTGTCATGCAGGATTCATCTTCATCCGGCACATTCCCTACTGCACCCCCGGATAGGGAATCAAAAAGAATGGACAACTTGGGGAAGAAGATGTTTTCTCCCAACAGTCTAGCGTTGCGGTCCATGATCACTGCATGCCTTTTGGGCCGTTATTCCCATACTCTCTGGGATACATTCTCGCAAGTGCTGCCTAGAGTTCCGAAGGATTTCCCCAGTCGTGACAGATCGGAGGGACGAAGCAAAGTTCATGATTCGATAAGGGCTGGATACGACCGACTCTCTCGGTAGATCGGTTGCATTGACGGTGGCATTGAGATGCCACACCAGGCTGAGAACATCTGGCTCCTCAGGGGATGTCCAGAAATCCTTGATGGGCATGCCCTTTGACAGCACACATCTCTTTGGAAACAAGGCGGACTCGAGCACTTCAAGAATTCCCGAGCCACGGCCTGGTCCCTTGGCCTCGTGCCTGCTTCTAGACCCCAGCAGTCCGCCTTTCTCTCCTTTCATGGCTATAGAAGGGGCACCCAACCGTGTTCTTTCCCTCCAGCCATCGACCCGTGAGGCTGCAGGATCCCACATTCCCGGGGATCAGGGAGCCAGTGGGTTACCCAGTCCACTTCTGCTCCCTCCCCAGCCTCCAAACCTTCCTAGTCCGCAGGTACACCAAGAACCAGTTGGTGGCAGGACTTGCCATCACCTGCCCCAATGGCAATCCATTACCTTGGGTAGGTGGGCCCTTCAGATCGTCCGAAGGGGCTACTCCCACCCCTTCGTGACATCCCCTCCAGCCATGCCACCTTTGTACAATCGCATATCGGAGGATCATATGGCACTTCTCTGAGAGGAAGTCCAAGCCCTTTTGGCCAAAGGAGCTATAGAAAGGGTCCCTCTGCCAGAAGTATGTTGTGGTTGTTATTCCCGCTACTTTCTGGTGCTGAAAAAGGACAAAGGCCTTTGTCCTATATTAGATCTCTGGTCTCTCAATCTCTTCCTTAAGAAGAAGTAGTTCAAAATGTTGACATTGACTCAGGTCTTATCTGCTCTGGACCCAGGAGACTGGATGGTAGCGTTGGACTTGCAAGACACATACTTGCACATTCCCGTCTTGCCGGCCCACAGACGTTATCTACGATTTGTGGTGGGTCATGAGCACTTTCAGTCCACCTTGCTCCCTTTTGGCCTTACCAGTGCCCCTCAGGTGTTCACGAAAGTGATGGTAGTGGTGGCAGCTCACCTGCACAGGTTAGGGGTTCCAGTTTTCCCCTACCTCGATGTCTGGCTGTTAAAGGCGAACTCGCCCCAGACAGTCATCTCCCACCTCCAGACTATGGCGAACCTTTTGCATTTGCTAGGGTTCACTATCATCGTGTCGAAGTCACACCTGACTCCCTCTCAGACGCTCCCTTTCATTGGAGCTGTTCTGGATACACTGCAGTTTCGGGTGTATCCTCCTGAAAAGCGAGTCCAGGATATTCGGGCTATGATACCGATGTTTCAGCCTCTATCCTGGATTTCAATGAGAATTACTCTGAGGCTTCTGGGTCTCATGCCCTTCTGCATCCTGCTGGTTCAAAAGGCCAGATGGCATATGCAGTATCTGAAGTTCCAGTGGGCGCAGCATCAGGGGAATCTCTCCGACAAGGTCCAGATCTCAGAAGGAACTGTGAGAGACCTGTAGTGGTGATTAACGAATCAGGGTTGGGTCAAAGGCAGATCCCTCTCCTTTCCCCAACCAGATCTTACAGTGGTGACAGATGCATCACTCCTGGGAAGGGGAGGCCATATGGGAGAGGTGGAGATCAGAGGCCTCTGGTCTCTGGCGGAAACCAGGCATTTCTTCAGTCTCTCAATGGGAAAGCAGTGCAGGTGTTCACAGACAACACCACCGCCATGTGGCACTGCAACAAACAAGGCCGAGTGGGGTTGTGGACCATTTGTCAAGAGGCTCTTCACCTCTGGACTTGGCTGGAACATCAGGGCATTTCTCTGGTGGTTCAACACCTGGCGGGCTTCCTGAACCCCAGGGCATACAAACTCAGCCGACGATATGTGGTCGATCACGAATGGCGTATCCATCGGGAGGTGGTGCAAGGTCTCGTCCTTCAGTGGGGAGAACCTTGGTTAGACTTGTTCGCCGCCGTAGAGAACGTGTAATGTCAGCTGTTTTGCGCGTTGGAGTTTCCAAGGTGGCACTTGCTCTGCAACGCTTTTCGTCACGAGTGGAACTCAGACTTCCTGTACACCTTTCCGCCCATACCACTTCTGCCCAGAGTTCTGAAGAAGATCAGGCAAGACAGGGCCCAAGTAATCCTGGTGGCTCCGGACTGGGCACAAAGAGTCTGGTATCCCGAGCTCCTGAGCATGGCCTTAGTTCCTCCGATCAGACTGCCTCTTTCGGAGGATCTTATGTTGCAGCAACAGGGGAGGGTCATCCACCCGAACCTGTCCACCCTCCGCCGCCTTTCGTGGAGATTGAGCGGTGCCAGTTGACGTCTTTTGACCTGCTACCAAGGCCTGTAACGTCATCTTGGCAGCCAGGCGTCCCTCAACCAAAACTGTATACGCCTGTTGTTGGAAGAAATTTGTGGCATAGTGCATCAACAATTCTGTTGAGCCTCTATCTGCTCCTCTCTCTCAAGTTCTTTTCTTTATTCTTTCCCTTGCCCAACAAGGCTCTACCCTGGGCAACATTAAGGGATATCTCTCTGCTATCTCTGCTTTTTTGAGGTTACCAGATCAACCTTCTTTATTCAAATCTCCCATTGTTGGGAGATTTCTCAAAGGCCTCACACATATTTTTTCTCCTATCCCATTCATCATGCCCCAATGGGATCTGAACCTAGTCTTAACATACCTTATGTGTGCCCCACTCGAGCCGGTTCACAAATGCCCTTTACAGCTCTTAACCATTAAAACTGTCTAATTGGTTGCCATCACCTCTGCCCGCATAGTAAGTGAGCTCCAAGCTCTTGCATCTAAACCACCGTTCCTGGCAATACACCCTGACAAAGTGGTACTTCGCACAAGGGGTTCTTTTCTACCTAAAGTAGTGACACCCTTCCAGGTGGGGCAGTCCATCACTTTTTGTGCACCCCACATCCCTCCATGAAGAGGAGAAACTCCACCGCCTGGACCCAAAAAGAGCGTTGGTGTTCTACCTTGATCGTACCAGAGACTACCGGATGGACGATCAACTCTTTGTGGGATATGTGGGTGCAAAGAAGGAGAAGGCGATGCAGAAGAGGACCATTTCAAGATGGGTGCTCTTGTGCATCAAAATGTGCTACGCTCTGGCTAGGAAGCAACCCCCTGAAGGTTTATGTATTCATTCCACCAGTGCTACTGCTGCTACTACAGCGCTAGCAGGGGGCGTTCCAGTCCTGGACATCTGTCATGCAGCAAGATGGGCATCTCTGCACACTTTTATCAGAAACTACTGCCTGGACAGTCAGGTCCGCAGGGACAGCTACTTTGGCCGTTCGGTTCTGCAAAACTTCCCGGTGTGATCTTGGTTCGCAGCCCACCACCGAGGATGGTATTGCTTTGGTATCTATTCAAAGTTAGGGAATTTGCAACTCGAAGTCTCTATCAGATGTACAAGTTACTTACCTTCGGTAACAGTATATCTGGTAGAGATATATTCTAGTTGGAGATTCCTTACCGACCTGCCCATCCTCCCTGCACTGCGAACTGATTTCTAGGGACAGGAACTTCCCTTTCAGGGCCCTAGTTCTGGCGCACCATTCTCAGTGTTCTTCATGGCTCCACTCTACTGGCGTGGAAAGTCGTAAAGAGAAACTGACATCAGCGAGCCGAGGTGGTGCCGCCATATGACCGCGACGTCATCACGGCGACCACGACGCCAACCACGCTCTCGAAGTCGACTGACGCCACCTGATGGCGCGCGGATGTACTGCACGGAGAAAAATCTCCGGATCCAGACTGATGACTGGGGAAATTCAAAGGTAAGGAATCTGCAACTAGAATATGTCTCTACCAGATATATTGTTACTGAAGGTAAGTAACTTGTACGTCGGTGACGGATCGGCACCTCGTGTGCCTTTGATGTTTGGAGCACTTCCACGACCCAAAGTCTTGCTCCGAATGTCTAGCAATGCATCTGAAGGCTTTGAGGGAGCAGTCCTTGAAGCTGATGGCAGGCTGATGCTCAACTCTATGTATGTTGAGGTCCTGATTGAGAGGAAGGTCCCAGGAGCGGTTGCAGAGTCCCCCATTGTCGTCCTCCCACTCCAAATCCTCAGGATGATCAGATAAGTTGAGGCACAAGAAGAAGTTGAAGAACGCAAAACATTCTACGACTTCACGCCAGCTGACCAGATGAGGGAGTGTCATCGTTCTAGGACTTCATGTGCGGAGCCATTGCCTGGGTCAGCTCCACGTCTCCCTAAGTTTTTGGGAGACAAAGTGGCCCCTGCCCAATTAAAAGAATTTTATGAGGCCATGCTCCTCATTTTTGGTTAGTCCAACACCATTGGAGCACCATCTGGGCCCACGGAGTCGGAAGGGGCTCTTTTGGGTTCTGCGCTGATTGCTTCAGCTCCGAGGGGCACCCATGAATCCATGCATGGATCCGGGATGGCATTGGTCGTACCGTCTTGACCTTCCCCGACGACGCTGTTCCCTAGTCTGATGCTCCCATCACCACCCATGCACCTTGGCCGCTCCGTCCCCATCCCCATCCCCATCCCCATTGCCGACACCGACGCCGACTCCGGCGCTGACAGGAGCTGTGCCTCCTATGTCTGATCCTGAGCCTGTTTCTCATGGGCTAGGGTACGGTGAAGAATGAGAGGGGTCGCTGGACCCTTTAGAATACCAGCTCCAAGACCCTTTGCACTGGTGTGGGGACTTGGGTGAAGCCAGTGGACTGGACACTTCCCCAGGTACTGGTATGCTTTCTCCTCCTCACATGGCTATGGAGGAGGGTGCTTCATGCTGTAAGGTGTTGTGAAGAGCAGCTGAGGTCCTGGACCATGAGCTGCCTTCCGTGGCCGTCAGGACTAAGTTCCTGGCAGAGGTGTTTCAGCCTGGAGTTTCATCCTCTGAAACCCCTACTCCCCTGCAATGACGTCCTTACAGATATCCTACTGGGTACCTGGTCCAAACCCAGCACAGGGGCTCCTGTGAATGGCACAATGCCCGCCACCATTGTCTTGCTCAGGGCAAATAAAGTTTCCTCATGCAACACTCCACCCATGAGAGCATCGTCACCTAAGCCTCCACTTCCCAAGCACGTTCCTTTCTGCACCCCCACATAGGGAATCCAAGAGGCTGGACACACTTGGGACAAAGATGTTTTCTTCCGCCAGACTGGCATTGCAGTCCATGAACATCCAATGACCTTTTGAGCCATAATTCCCACACCCTGTGGGATACCATTGCACAAGTACTGCCATGGGACCCAGCGAAGGCTCAGGCTGTACATTCCCAAGCAGTTGCTGATGGGAGAGACTCAGCAATGTTCACTACTCAAAGTGAACAGGACACAACTAACTCACTGGGCAGAGCAGTTGCCTCAACAATGGCCCTTAGGTGCCACACTTTGTTGAGGACGTCTAGCTTTTCGGGGTGTTCTAGCCAACCTTATAGACATGCCCTTTGATGGCTTCTGTTTCTTTCAGAGAAAATGCAGACTTAGCGTGTTGCCGCTAGTGCTCTTCAAGGATTCTCATGCTACGGCCAGGTCCTTGGGCCTCGCAGTGACCCCTCGTCCCCCCTCAGTCTACTTTTTGCCCCGTGGCTGTGGAAGGGGTGCCCTACCACATGTATTTATGTCCAGCCACCGTGCCCTGCATGCTGCCCTCCTCTGCATGGCTTGGATGTGGTGTCCACCCCCCTCGTAGATCGGGAGCCAGCATTCTGGCCAGTCCCCGCCCCCCACCCCTGCAGCTGCCTCCAAACCTTCCAAGCCTGACTCATCCCCACCAAGGACCAGTAAGAGGCAGAATCCAACATCACCTGCTCTGCTGGCATTCCATCATGTCAGATTAGGTGGGTTTTGTAAATAGTCCAAAGGGGCTATTCCTTCCCCTTTGAGACTACCCCTCCATCCATGCCACCATCCAACAATCAGATGACTGAGTATCACGTTATCCCCAGTACTTTCTGGTACCCAAAAAGGACTAGGGCTTTTACTCTATCCTAGGCCTTTGTTCCCTCAATCTCCTCCTCAGAAAGGAGAAGTTGAAAATGCTCACTCTGTCTCAGGTTATAAGTATACAATATGGAATGGTGCACCCCAATGTTCAGAAGTCCAGTAATCTCAATATGTTGTAGTGTATTCAATTCCTTTAATTCGTCAATACCAGCTATTGAACATCAGACAGAGGGAGGCAAAATGGATGGGTTGACTGACAGCCATACAGCAGGGCCATAACACTGTCAACGAGTTTCACTTGTTTTTGGGGTAAGGCGGGTGGTACGCTCAGATAGACATTGGAACGTGCATATATATTGAGCATATGCGATGGGTGGCTCTCAAATAGGCTTATCCATGGACGTATAAAATTGGTTATGGACTACATGCATGGTGAGTGGTGCTTTGAAACTAGCAGGAGTTGCTGCATGGTGGCGCTCGGTATATGCTGAAGCAGGAGGCTCAATTACACAGACATTAAATCCAGCACACATATTGCATGTGTGTGACGGGTGGTCCAGAAAGGGGTGTATAAGTTAATGATCCCCTGGGAGGGGGAAACCTGGCCTCTAGTAACAAATTGGGATGGATGACGCAATGGGCATGACAAATTATTTGTTGTCGGGTGTGAAACTACCCCTTTCGGAGGGTTGAGACTTGCCTTGGAATTAACGTGGGATACAGGATGTAGTTGATTTAATGAATGATCTATTGTTGGGTGTGAAACATATTGATATTTTCAGCTTATGTTGGTAAGGGCCCTTACCAATGTAAGCTGAAAACATCAATATGTTCCACCGGGGTGCATCTAAATTTCATCCGTCAACGAAATTTAGATGCACACCGGTAAATGAATTGTGATCATAGATTGCCCTGACATTGAATACACCTTCACACAGGACCTGTTGGGGCAGAATCTGAATATTGACTTATTGCCCTGAGAATAGAATGGGATTCTGTGTTTGAGTCATCACAGGGCTTAGCACTTTGGATTCGGGTATTACGAATTACAGACTGTTGTACAATTTGGATGGATGACATATCCACAAATTCTACATGAGGTGCACTCTGGGAAAGGGAGTCCAACTGGCGACTGTAGGGCAAAATCTGAATATGGATCGGTTGCCCTGAGAATTGAAGGGTGTCCTGTTGCTAGGAGTTATCGCAAGGCGTGCCACTTTGAAGTTGGTTATTTCGAATCAATCGAATAAGGCTCAATCGTCAGCAGAGAGGCTATATTTAAGGGAACGATCGCCCAATTTGGATGGGTGGCGTATCCACACATTGTAAATTAGGTGCATTCTGGGAAATGGAGTACAATTGGAAACCCTTTACATCAGTGTATGCAATTTTTTGTGAACTGATTTCATATAACAAATATGTTTATCTTAACTGGCATGGTATACTATGACAAACACCTAGCTCAGAACTGAATCTTAAACCTGAGGTTTCATCCTTTGCCCTGTAACTTTCAGTACCAGGGTGCTTCTTCTGCGTTCTCAGGAGAGCGACATTAGGGTGTTTTCATCTGGAGACCTCTTGTACACCTTTCCGCCTATTCCAATTCTGGTCAGAGTTCACAAGAAGATGAAGAACGACCGGGCCCAAATCATTCTTGTGGCTCCAGACTGGGCACAGAGAGTCTGGTATCCCAAGCTACTGAACATATCCGTTGATCCTCCGATCAGCCTCTTCCGGAGGATTTTCTGTCGCAGCAGCAGGGGAGGGTTCACCACCTGAACCTCTTCAGCCTCCCTTTGTTGAGTGGGGACTTAGTGCCAACAGTTGACAGCTTTTGACCTTCCTCCTGAAGTCTGTAATGTCATCTTGGCAGCCAGGCGTCCCTCCAGCAAAACGATAAATGCCTGTTATTGAAATACATTTGTGGCATGGTGGACAGACCAGCCTTTCGACCCCCACTCTGCCCTCTTTCTGAGGTCCTGTTGTTTATCCCCGCTCTGGCCCAGCAGGGCTCTGCTATTCGCACTCTAAAAGGTTATTTTTCTGCTATATTTGCATTTTTTAGGTTGCCTGGTCAACCTTCTTTGTTTAAGTCTCCTATTGTTATTAAGTTCCTTAAAAGTCTTACTCATATGTTTCCTCCATCCCCACTCATTATGAGATTTGAATTTGGTTCCTTACATTCCTGATGTGTGCTCATTTTGAGCTTCACCACAGATGTCCTCCCAGGCTTCTCATCTTAAAAACAGCCTTCCTTGTGGCTATTACTTCTGCCCGTAAGGTTTGTGAGCTGCATGCAATGTCATTTAAGTCAACCTACCTTTCCATCTATCCTGACAAAGTGGTGGTTCGCCCTAGGGCTTTCTTTTTGTCAAAAGTGGGCATGCCCTTTCATATAGGCCAATTCTTTACCTTTCTTACTTTTTACGCACCCCACATCCTTCTATGGAAGAGTAGAGACTCCACCACCTAGACCCAAAAACAGCGTTGTTGTTCTACCTTGATCGTAGAAAAGAGTTGTGGGTGGATGATCAACTCTTTGTCAGTTACGTGGGTGGAAGAAAGGTCGGGCAGGGCAGAAGCGGACTATCTCCATGAGGTCGTATACTCTGCATTAAAACTTGATATGCATTGGCTAAGAAGCAACCACCTGAATTTTTGCGTGCTCATTATACCAGAGCGACAGCTACAACCACAGCATTAGCATGCAATGTTCCAGTCCTTGACATATGTCAGACGGCAGTGTGGGCATCCTTGCACACTTTCACCATAAATTGCTGCCTGGAGAGTCAGGTTCAGAGGGACCGGTACTTTGCCCGTTCGGTCCTGCAGGACTTTCTAGTATGATCTTGGTTTGCACACCCACCTCCGGGGATGATATTGCTTTAGTGTCTCTTCTAAGGTAAGGCATCTGTAACTCGATGTCTCTATCACATGGACAAGTTACTTGCCTTCGGTAACGCCTTATCTGGAAGAGACACTATCTAGTTGCAGATTTCCTACCAACCCACTCATCCTCCCATCTCTGTGAACTGATTTCTAGGGATAGGAATTCTGCTTTCTGGGCCACAGTTTTGACGCACCAGTGGTCAGTGTTCTTCATGGCTCTGCGCATCTGGCGTGGAAGGTCATGAAAAGAAACTGAACTCAGTGCACCGGGGATGACACCTATATAGGATCGGCTATGTCATATCTGGCGCGGACAACACTAACGACGGGCACGGAGCAGATCTACGCCACTTAAAGGTGCAAAGGGGTACTGCTCGAGAAAAATCTCTTTTTAAGGTAAGATATCTGCAACTAGATATTGGGGGTCATTCTGACTTTGGCGGGCGGCGGAGGCCGCCCGCCAAAGTCCCGCCGTCAGAATACCGCTGCGCGGTCAAAAGACCGCCGCGGTAATTCTGAGTTTCCCGCTGGGCTGGCGGGCGATCGCCAGAAGGCCGCCCGCCAGCCCAGCTGGAAACCCCCTTCCATGAGGATGTTGGCTCCGAATGGAGCCGGCAGAGTGGAAGGGGTGCGACGGGTGCAGTTGCACCCGTCGCGATTTTCAGTGTCTGCTTGGCAGACACTGAAAATCTTGGTGGGGCCCTGTTAGGGGGCCCCTGCAGTGCCCATGCCATTGGCATGGGCACTGCATGGACCCCAGGGGCCCCACGACACCCGTTACCGCCAGCCAGGTTCTGGCGGTCAAAACCGCCAGAGCCAGGCTGGCGGTAAGGGGGTCGGAATCCCCAAGGCGGCGCTTCCTGCAGCGCCGCCATGGAGGATTCCCTAGGGCGGCGGGAAACCGGCGGGCCACCGCCGGTTTCCCATTTCTGACCGCGGCTGTACCGCCGCGGTCAGAATGCCCAAGGATGCACCGCCAGCCTATTGGCGGTGCATCCGCGGTCCCCGGCCCTGGCGGTTTTTACCGCCAGGGTTGTAATGACCCCCATTGTCTCTACCAGATAAGGTGTTACCAAACATAAGTAACATGTTGTAAGGAAATGCCTCCTTGGCATGGTTACTCCCTAACTTTTTTCCTTTGCTGATGCTAAGTTTTGATCGAAAGTGTGCTGGGACCCTGCTAACCAGGCCCCAGCACCAGTGTTCTTTCCCTAAACTGTACCTTTGCTTCCACAATTGGCACAGCCCTAGCACTCGGATAAGTCCCTTGTAACTGGTACCCCTGGTACCAAGAGCCCTGATGCCAGGGAAGGTATCTAAGGGCTGCAGCATGTCTTATGCCACCCTGGGGACCCCTCACTCAGCACATGCACACTGCCTCACAGCTTGTGTGTGCTGGTGGGGAGAAAATGACCAAGTCGACATGGCACTCCCGTCAGAGTGCCATGCCAACCTCACACTGCCTGTGACATAGGTAAGTCACCCCTCTAGCAGGCCTTACAGCCCTAAGGGAGGGTGGACTATACCACTGGTGAGGGCATATGTGCATGAGCACTATGCCCCTACAGTGTCTAAGCAAAACCTTAGACATTGTAAGTGCAGGGTAGCCATAAGAGTATATGGTCTGGGAGTTTGTCAAACACAAACTCCACAGTTCCATAATGGCTACACTGAAATCTGGGAAGTTTGGTATCAAACTTTTCAGCACAATAAATGCACACTGATGCCAGTGTGGGATTTATTGTAACATGTGCCCAGAGGGCATCTTAGAGATGCCCCTGAATACCAATCCGACTTCTAGTGTGGGGCTGACCAGTTTCTCCCAGCCTGCCACAACCAGACGAGTTGCTGGCCACATGGGGAGAGTGCCTTTGTCACTCTGTGGCCAGGAACAAAGCCTGCACTGGGTGGTGGTGCTTCACACCTCCCCCTGCAGGAACTCTAACACCTGGCAGTGAACCTCAAAGGCTTACCCCCTTTGTTACAGTGCCCCAGGGCATCCTAGCTAGTGGAGATGCCTGCCCCTCCGGCCACTGCCCCCACTTTTGGCGACAATGCTGGAGGAGATAATTAGGAAAACAAGGAGGAGTCACCCAACAGTCAGGACAGCCCCTAAGGTGCCCTGAGCTGAGGTGACCCCTGCCTTTAGAAATCCTCCATCTTAGTTTTGGAGGATTCACCCAATAGGATTATGGATGTGCCCCCCTCCCCACAGGGAGGAGGCACAAAGAGGGTGTAGCCACCCTCCAGGACAGTAGCCATTGGCTACTGCCCACTCAGACCTAAACACACCCCTAAATTTAGTATTTAGGGGCACCCCAGAACCCAGGAAATCAGATTCCTACAACCTGAACCAAAGAAGGACGACTGCTGACCTACAAGCCTGCAGAGACAACGGACGACGACAACTGCTTTGGACCCGGCCCTACCGGCCTGTCTCCAGAGTCGAAAACCTGCAACCAGCGGCGCATCCAACAGGAACCAGCAACCTCTGAATCCTCAGAGGACTGCCCTGATCCCCAGGACCAAGAAACTCCTGTGAGCAGCGGCTCTGCTCAACAATCTGCAACAAACTTGCAACTTTTCTACAACTTTAAAGACTTCACGTTTCCCGCCAGAAGCGTGAGACTTCCCGCTCTGCACCCGACGCCCCCTGCTCGAAATCCAGAGAACAAACACCACAGGGAGGACTCCCCAGCGACTGCGACCCCGTGAGTAGCCCGAGATGACCCCCCCGGAGCCCCCACAGCAACACCTGCAGAGAGAATCCAGAGGCTCCCCCTAACCGTGACTGCCTGTAACAAGGGACCCGACGCCTAGAACCAGCACTGCCCCTGCAGCCCCCAGGACCTGAAGGAACCAAACCTCAGTGCAGGAATGACCCCCAGGCAACCCTCTGCCTAGCCCAGGGGGTGGCTGTCCCGAAAAGCCCCCCCTGTGCCTGCCTGCACCGCTAGAGTGACCCCCGGGTCCCTCCATTGAAGCCTATCTAAAACCCGACGCCTGCTTTGCACACTGCACCCGGCCGCCCCTGTGCCGCTGACGGTGTGTTTTGTGTGCCTACTTGTGTCCCCCCAGTGCTCTACAAACCCCCCCTGTTCTGCCCCCCGAGGACACAGGTACTTACCTGCTGGCAGACTGGAACAAGAGCACCCCTTTTCTCCATAGGCGCCTATGTGTTTTGGGCACCTCTTTGACCTCTGGACCTGACTGGCCCTGAGCTGCTGGTGTGGTAACTTTTGATTGCCCTGAACCCCCAACGGTGGGATGCCTATGCCCAGGAACTGAGACTTGTAAGTGTTTTACTTACTTGACAAACTAACCATTACTTACCTCTCCCAGGAACTGTTGATTTTTGCACTGTGTCCACTTTTAAAATAGCTTATTGCCATTTTAACAAAGACTGTATATTGCTTTTATTCAAAGTTCCTAACTTACCTGTGTGAAGTACCTTGCATTTTATGTGTTTACTTCAAATCTTGAACCTGTGGTTCTTAAAATAAACTAAGGAAATATATTTTTCTGTATAAAAACCTATTGGCCTGGAGTAAGTCTTTGAATGTGTGTTCCTCATTTATTGCCTGTGTGTGTACAACAAATGCTTGACACTCCCTCTGATAAGCCTACTGCCCGACCACACTACCACAAAATAGAGCATTAGAATTGTCTAATTTTGCCACTATCTTACCTCTAAGGGGAACCCTTGGACTCTGTGCACACTATTTCTTACTTTGAAATAGTATATACAGAGCCAACTTCCTACACATGTCCATTAATTTGGCAAGACATTTGTTGATGCTAAGACTATATTTATAAGCCTTGCAACTTCCCCATGGAAAAAGTTTTGAAGGCTGAGCCATGTTTCAATCAAAGAACTAAGATCACTTTGTTGAAGTTTGTCTGGATTTAGGGACATGTTTTGTAAGTAATAACTGAGCTAAAACTCGCTTTGTGTTTCATCACCTCTTCATTACTAATAATGCCCCAGTGTTTTTTTTACTATACCTCTGAGTCGTCTAGATTCAGTGCTGTAGTGATAAAGCGGACAACACCACTACTGTCCTTGTTTTTAGATGATATAATGTCTCCGCTACATTGTAATGTATCCCTGTCAGCCTTGTCTGCTCTCTCAGAAGCCCGTTTAAACATTTTCATACTGTAACCTCTCTGTCTGAACCTTTGTTTTATCTGATCCACGTGTATTCGTATAACGTTAGACCATGCTGTTATATTTATCCCTCAAGAACCTGCTATCGGGGATATCTGAGTGAAAATTTGGTGGGTGGTTATTCAGTGCATGCAGTATCTAATGGCAGCCGTGACCTTCGAAAAAGGCATGTCTGTTAATCATGAATCCAAGATTGTTAACATAAGGTCAAGACATTCAGTGGTCTCTTACTGTAGTTAAGAGTGAAACTGAGATTCAGATCATTCTGGTTGATAAGGGAAAATAAATAATTGAGCTTGTCCTCATTACTTTTGGAAATAAAGAAAATATCATCAATGTGTTTTAAAAACAACACAATACAGTTTGTATAGATCTCCATTTCGGGTGCCCATCACCTGCTTCTACACACCAGTCCGTTGTCAAATTGGCATAGCTGGGGGGAGAAACAAATGCTTATGGTGGGCCTTTGTTCTTGCTTGTACATTTGTTTTTCGAACAGGAAGAAGTTTTCACAGTATAGGTATGGTATATGCTCTTACTCCCAGGAACATCCCCCACAACCAGATATTTTTGAAACATGGTTCTTTCCCACTACTTGCTAATTAATGTTTCTATAGTTTTTCCAAAGCTGTGGCTGATGAATTTTGTTATTTAACTATTTGTCCTGCTTATGTCAAAATGTATTATGTGAGGAGTGATTGTACAAGTTACTTACCTCTGGTAACGATATAGCTGGTAGAGGCATATTCTAGTTGCAGATTCATTACCTTTGAATTTCCCCAAGCGTCACTCTGGATCCAGAGATTTTTCTTCGAGCAGGACCTCTGCGCACCGTCAGGTGGCGTCGGTTGACTGCGGGCATCGTTGGCATCGTGATGACGTTGCGGACGTATATAGGTGCCACCCCGGCGCGATGACGTCAGTTTCTTTTCGACTTTCCACGCCAGTAGCGCGGAGCCATGAAGAACACTGAGAAGAGTGCACCAAAACTAGGGCCCTTAAAGCAAAGTTCCTGTCCCTAGAAATCAGTTTGCAGTGCGGGGAGATTGGGAGGAATCTGCAACTAGAATATGTACCAGATATATCATTACCAAAGGTAATTAACTTTTACATCTGATAGAGACTTCTAGTTGCATATTCCTTACCTTTCAATAGATACCTGAGGAATACCATCCCTGGTGGTGGGCTGCGAACCAAGATCACACCAGGAAGTCCTGCAGGACGGAGTGGCCAAAGTAGCCGTCCCTGCGGCCCTGACTTTCCAGGCAGTAGTGTCTGTAAAAGTGTGCAAAGAGGCCCACGTTGCTGCCTGACAGATGTCCAAGACTGGAACGCCCTGTGCTAGCGCTGTGGTAGCAGCAGTAGCTCTGGTTGAGTGAGCACGCAAACCTTCAGGGGGTTGCTTCCTAGCTTGAATGTAGCATATTTTGATGCACAAGAGCATCCATCTTGAAATCGTCCTCTTCTGCACCGCCTTCCCCTTCTTTGCACCCACATATCCCACAAAGAGTTGATCGTCCACAAGGAAGTCTCTGGTACGATCAAGGTAGAACGCCAGCGTTCTTTTTGGGTCCAGGCGGTGGAGTCTCTCCTCTTCATGTGAGGGATGTGGGGGTGCATAAAAAGTAGGCAAAGTGATGGACTGCCCGACATGGAAGGGTGTCACTACTTTAGGTAGAAAAGAAGCCCTTGTGCGAAGTACCACTTGGGTGTATTGACAGAAACAGTAGTTTATTTGAAAGAGCTTGGAGCTCACTTACTCTGCGGTCAGAGGTGATGGCAACCAAGAAGACAGTTTTGATGGTTAAGAGCTGTAAAGGGCAGTTGTGCAGCAGCTCGAGTGGGGCATACATAAGGTATATTAAGACTAGGTTCTGATCCCATTGGGGCATGATGAATGGGTTAGGAGGAAAAAGATGTGTGAGGCCTTTAGGAAACCTCCCGACAATGGGAGATTTGAATAAAGAAGGTTGATCTGATAACCTCAAGAAAGCAGATATAGCAGAGATATATTCCTTAAGTTTGCCAAGAGTAGAGCCTTGTTGGCAAGGGAAAGAATAAAGAGAAACCCTTGAGAGAGAGGAGCAGATAGAGGATCAACAGATTTGTCGATGCACCATGCTATAAATTTCATCCAACGACTGGCGTGTACAGTTTTGGTTGAGGGACGCCTGGCTGCCAAGATGACGTTATAGGCCTTTGTGGCAGGTCAAAAGATGTCAACTGTCACAACTCAATCTCCACGCAAGGAGGCGGAGGGTGGACAGGTTTGGGTGGATGACCCTCCCTTGTTGCTGCGACAGAAGATCCTCCCGAAGAGGCAGTCTGATCGGAGGAGCTACGGCCATGCTCAGGAGTTCGGGATACCAGACTCTTTGTGCCCAGTCCGGAGCCACCAGGATTACTTGTGCCCGGCCTTGCCTGATCTTCTTCAGAACTCTGTGCAGAAGTGGAATGGGTGGAAAGGCGTACAGGATGCGTGAGTTCCACTTGTGACGATAAGTGTCGCCGAGCAAGTGCTGCCTTGGAAATTCCAACGTGCAAAACAGCTGACATTGCACGTTCTCTATGGAGCCAAACAAGCCTAACCAAGGTTCTCACCACTGAAAGAAGAGACCTTGCGCCACCTCTGGATGGAGACGCCATTCGTGATCGACCACACATCGTCGGCTGAGTTTGTCTGCCCTGGTGTTTAGGGAGCCTGCCAGGTGTTGAACCACCAGAGAAATGCCCTAATATTCCAGCCATGTTTTCAAACATTTTTGTATATTTTGGGGTATTTTAGTAGTTTTGTTTAAAAGGGTAGATCAAAAACACAATTAGAGGTGTAAAATAAACACTAACAGCATCTCCTTAAAAACAGAAAGGAGAAAAATGTACAAAAAACTGTTAAAAAAATAACTACTGCCCAGGGGGCATTTGTTCTCTTGGACAAGGTTGTCCAAGGCAGACCTGCTGCTTATGTTCTGAACTAAACAAAAAACATAGAAATTCAGCAGTTATAGTTAGCAGCCCCCCCCATGCGCTGCTTATGACCTTGCATATGACATCACTGCTGACATGTTCTGTGACATCATTTTTGACATCACTGATGATATCTCAAATGACATCATTGATGATATCACGCAACCTTCATTTCCCACATATTGTTGTATGAATTACTATAGTTTTACACCTAGCAAAGTTCACTTTAACAATCAACAACAGATATATGGGAAACCCTGAATGAGTATGGTGTTCAATCTGTATACAGCTGTTCAGAGAAAGTGAAAATAGAGACAGCCAATTCTGAAACAAATGCCCTCCAACAGCTTTTCTCTGTATCAAACTCCTGACACACACCAAACCTACATTAAGAAATGAAGTTGATTGTAGTGGAGAACTGAGCTCTGTAAATATTGTTTACTCTGTGGAGAGAGGATTCAAGCAGTGCATGCAGGGGTGCAAGTTATGTTTAGTGCTGCTAACTATAACTGCTCAATTTCAGTGATTTTTTTTTTTTTTTTTTTAATGTTAACGCGATCACTGGAAATTCACCTAACAATGTTACTTTAACCTTTGTTTTTTTCATTGAATATATATATATATATATATATATATATATATATATATACACACACATACACATACATGTACACATACACAGATCACACAGTGATGGTTAGTGTGGGTCAGAGTTTCCATAGGTAGAGCAATTTATGTTGTGGGCCCATTTGACAAATCTTCAAAGAAATTTCAAAAGAAACATTCTCCAACCTCAGCTTCTTCCTGGCAAGCTTTGGGGGTCATCCGTCAAGCAGGTGCTAAGAAAAATGGGATGTCCCAACCCACATTTTCCCCATGCAGTTTCCATTAGGAATTTTATACAAAAAAAACTGCTGAACGTATTACATCAAATGCTTCAGAAAGCTAGATCTTTTCTCAGAAAGTGTGTGTTTTTTGTGCTGTTGTTGGAAATTTAAAGTTAAAAAATAGCAATATCTAGTAGTATGGGAGTCCTGCGGTACCAGAAGTCAAAATAAAGCATTCCGATTGGTTGGTACCGCGGGACCAAGACAGGTCCTGCAGGACCGAGAGCCTTGTTTAGCTGTCTGTAACACGAACACAAATGTTGTGGCCGCCAGTACAGGACTTGAGGAGTCCTATGAGCTAAATCCAAAATCAATGTTGGGGGCAAAATGTAAAATAAAATGTTTTTTGGGCCTCTGTGATCCCACAGTATTCCTGCAGGAGCATGTGTACCCCCCACCCCCCCCCCCCCCCCCCACCCCTCACAAACCTTGTTGTCCTGGGGGAGTACTGCAAGTCTGACAAAAGAAAATTGAATGTAGCATGGGGCAGGAGTCTGTGGGGTGGCTTTGTCCGCCTGCAGGATGACGGCAGCCCATGAGGTGTTGGGTTCAGGGCCTGGCCTCCTTTTATTTGTGAAGGGTGTGGGCTCTATGTGAAAAATTTTCCTCAGGACAATGGCTGTGCATAGGGGAAACTTCACCACCTAACAGAGTTTGAGAGTCTGTTGGGAGTGCCCTCTCTATGAAAACTTGTGCACACAATAATGTCTGTGCATAGTAGGAACTTGCCAACTTCTGGACTCTTGGGTGTATGGAGTGAGTGCCCTGTCTGTGAACATTTGTGCACATGGCGGATTCTTTACATAGGAGCGACTTGCCAACCTATTGGGGCTTGAGTACGCGAGGATTAAGCTGTCCATGAAGAGCTGTGCAAAGGGTGAAGGCTGTGCAAAGTAGAGGCTTGGGCACGTAATGGGGCTTGGATGTCTGAAGGGAGTTGACTCTATAAAGAGTTTTGCCCAAGATGAAGGCTGTGTGTAGTAGAGACTTGGGCACTAAATGGGGCTTGGGTTTCTGGAGGTATTGTACTTTCTGTGAAAATGTGTGCACATTGGGAAGGATGTGTGCACCAAGGGCTTAGCCACTTATTTGGGCTTGTGTGGCTAGAGACAGTGGGCTACAGTCATATTGTTTTATATAAACACATATGTTTATGTAATTTATGCTTTACATGATTCTGTGCCATGTAGTACTTATTTCACATTTCACAAGCTGTACTGTTTTGTAGAGTAAATTAAACAACAGTATGATGGATTATGTCATCAGTGATGTAATTTGAGATGACATCAGTGATGTCATCAACGATGTCATTGGGCATGTAATGAGTGATGCAATATGAGGTGCCATATACAGTGCCTGGCGGGTGCCCAGTGTGTAACTGGTGATTTTCCGTGTGTTTTTTTTTTTTTAAATTGTAGTTTTTAACTGATATTTTCACCTAACTATAACATCACTTTAACATTTAGTTTTTCAGTGAATTTCTAGTTTTTTTTTTTTTTTTACAGCAGAGTAACGTATTATTGCCAGACCTAACTATAACTTCACTGAAACCTTTGTTTTTTTCTGTGAATTTCTGAAGATTTTTTTTAATGGAAATTAAGTTCTTACGACACTACTTATCTGTAGTGCTACTTTAACCTCTGTGTTTTTTTTCGTGAACTTCTAAAGTATTATTTTACTTCTATAACTAACTATAAAGTCAATGCCCTGTGGTGGGCAGGCCCTGCACCCAACCCCACTAAGGGTGGCCAAACCCTCCCCTTTCACGACCAGCTAACAGGGCCCAACATAATATAAAGGTATGTCCTTTTAGAAAAAGCAGGTCTGCTGGCTTTGTTAAGGGTTCATCACATCAATATATAAAAGGCAGACCTATTGGCTTTGTTAAGAGGTGACTACAAAAATGTAGAAGGCAAGACCTTTTGCTTTGTCAAGGGGGTCGCCACATCATCTAATAAAGGAAAGCCTACTTGCTATGTCAAGGAGCAACCACACCACTATATGAAGGCAAGGGGACCCTACCTTAATAAAACAACAATCATGTAATGATTAAACATTAAAAACCAATAGAATCCAAAACCATATTCAGACGCATTCTTAATTGATAACAGACATTGCAATATTTATCAATAAATATATAGAGCATTTATTTGAAACAACATTAAACATATGTTGTAGGGGCATGGCCATTGGTGGAGGCGATACGTTCTGCTTGGCTGTGGCAGGGCCCCATCCAGGCAGAACCTACCACTCCCACTAAGGGTGGGTGATTACACTCACTGTATAACCTGTGCTCACCCTTGGGTAGCTTGGCACTGAGCAGTTAGGCTTATCACAGAGGCAATGCGGAAAGCATTGGCACAGCACTCTCACACCATAAATACCCTGAGCGTCACAAAAGAGACTCCACACATGTGGTAGGTAAACACAGTTTGTAGTCAATACACACATCAATTAACACAACATATAAATCATAAACTTCTGGACATAAATCACACTTGGCAATATTACTCGCAGTACTTATCCCAAACATGTTAAAGTGACCTCCGTAGCATGTACATTTGGTAGAAATCCTACGTTACACCCTGCCAGCACCTTTATGCAAGGCCATACATTTAATATATTGCAATACCACACAGTTATAGGATGCACCCCGGATCACAATGATATCAGGAATATGTACACACACATAATGATAATAATTTTAGCAGCACCGTGGGCCAAGGCCTCACGGTTGAACCAATGTCAGACGTAGCATCCAATTGTCAACAAATCAACGTGTAAAGCAGCCACACTGGTTGATGTAATCATTAGCAGGCGGTCTTCATGCAAGCACTCCCACATGCACGCAGTACTATGGATACCAGGCAGATCCGTATGGAGCACATGTACACACACACACACTCATGCAGCACTGTTTGGCGGTGCAACTTATATCCGGCAGGTCAGTTGGTAGCACACTGCAGACCCCGTGGACCAAGTCTTCCTCCACCGACTACCCCACACCCACAGATTAGAAAGAGATCACCCCAAAACCAAGAGTAGGCCGCTCTCCGCCAGAGTCACATTTAATTGAGGTTCCAGGGAAGACAGTGTGGGGTAGGTATCTGGACTGATAAGGAGGCAGTTGACAAACAAAAGGGGGTTGGCCACCATTCAGAAAGTTCACCCACAGGATGTGAAGCAGAAGCATATGAGGGCAGTAAGTTGATCAATTACAGAATTCCATAATGGGCATTCCGGCACCCACTCAATCTCTTGACCTGCTTCCGATCGGTCTTGGAAGCGTTCCCCCAAGCCTAGTCAATTACCCTCACTACCCAGGCCCAGTCTAGGTAATACTACCTGGCACACACTGAAGTTGCGGGCCGGGTGAGTAGAGGGCAGGTGGTTCACCACACAGAGGGCCAAAAACGGAATGATTGATGAAAAGGGGGAATGTAGCAGGGGAGCCTCTCAGAAGGTAGAGGTTCTCGGTCAGGTGCACTTTGAACAAAGTTGCGCCCAAACAACCTGGGCACAACATCTGGTGCTCAATGATCTGAGTCACACCAGACAATTTGAGTTACACACACAACAAGAGTTGCAATTTCCATGCCTCCCTGGAAATGAGGAACAGTACCTGATGCGCGTTGGGAGGTGGGACACATGTTAAACACTATTTTGCAAGTGAGCACAAGTGGGCCTACAATGGCAGGCTTAGCACATATTGAAACACAATGGTAGGCTGGACACTTGTTAAACACCATTGTGCCAGCGTGCACACACTGGTGAGCGCCACTTCCCAACATATGTAGGAAGTGTGTGTGCACTTTCACACTGTATTCACAGAGGGGAAAGTGCCCAGGTCCCTAACACCACTAAAAGAGAACCAGCAAAACCTAAGGAAGGAGCTAATCTCCCAGGCAGAGAAAACTCACATGGGGGTTCTTCACTACTGGGGAATGTAACACCTGTGTGTACCTGCCCTGCCTTCTGCCTACCATCTGCTCCGCCCTTCAGAGGGTGCTCTAGGGGTAGTGGAAGGCTCACTCAGGGTTGGCCAAGGAGTAAGAAATGCCATGCTAAATACCAGCACAACTGCGCCTCCCCAGGCCTGCAGTGGCAAGCTTGGTACATGGTTAACAGGCTATTCTGGTGAGTGGTACACTTCGTGCAGTGTCCCACTAGTAACCAGGGCTGTACCCACCCCGGTTTTGTGATGTACCTTTTTACAGGGCACTTCCGGATATAACACCTCAGCCAATTATGTAAGCGCCAGTTTCTGGCATGTGTAGGAAGGGCACGCACACTTTCCAACTACAGTACAGTGGAAAAGTGCCCAGAGTCCTATGGCCATGCACAGAGTCAGCAAACAACTGAGAGGAAAAAGCTAAAAGTTTCAGGTAAATCCCTAAGAAGGGCCATGTCCAACAGCCATCATCAAGTAATGGCAGATGTGAGCTAAGAATGCTTCTCTGACCGAACTCTAATGCTGGTACAGCTGACCCGGGCCCCGAAATCAAGGAGAGATGGCGGCCTGAGGTGATCGCACAGCCCTCGCTCCCCACAGGCCGCGTCAGGGTTCCTTGGTGTGTCCTCTGTGGCCTACTGAACGGAGTCACTGCAGGCCTGATAGCAGTGCCACCCCTCTCTTGAGCTGCCCCTCTGGGAGGAGGGGAGAGATTGAGCCATGATGCCTTTGCCCAGCTTAGCTGGAAGGCAGCGGAGTGAGGCTGATGCTGCATACTCAGGAACCTGACACAGAAAGCGGCTGATGAGAGCTATGCCAGCCCCACGGAGCAAACAAGGAGTCAAACCAGATCCTTCCTTCTGATCTGTAGCCACCCAGACAGGTGCCTGAGTGGCAGAGGGCACAGTACATCCTCATGAGGGGTCGAGAACCTTGGCACCCATCTTGTACCACCCCTGCAGTGTGGGGAGGATCCCCCCTCAAAAAACCTCCGGGCTACTTGCTGAAGTGGTGATGTCTCCCCACACCATCCCAACATGAGTCCCTGCAGGCGATGTATGGAGGGTGAGAAATCGGAATGATTTGGACCCGATGGCACCTACACCTGGGACTTAGGACAGACTGTACTAGAAGGTGTTGCTTGTTAGCGTGATTGGGGACTGTCTTCATTGCTGGAGATGGGTGCCAAACCTTGGTCCCCTCAAAGGAACACAAACCTACGCATCCGGATAGGCACAGACCATTTCCATGGGGAAGCACGGGAAGTAGAGGAACCCCCACCTCAATAAAGTTGATAAATATGCCAAGGGGACCCCGCTAGTGATGAGCCATACCCTCCAATCACCTCAGAACAAATCTACCAGGCGATCTATGACATGCGCAATACAATGGAGACCCAGATAGGCAGCGTAGGCCTGGAAGAGGGACTGCTCCACCAGGATATGAAGAAATTTGCAAACAGGGTCACAGAGGTTGAAACTCAGATATCCAAAGTAGAGGACTCTACTCGGACAACTACTGCAGACTTTGCTAGTTTAAAAGAAAGAGTGGCCAACTTGGAACGCTATGTCTAAGACTCTGAGGGCAGATCCCACTAAATAATTTACACCTTGTCGGCATTCCAGAAGGGCTGGAAGTCCCCATATCATTCCTCATGAAGTGGCTCCACTCCTGGGTGCCCGCAGAGGCATAGTCTACCTATTTTGAGATGGTTCACAGACCTCTTGTGGCTCAAATTCCCCCCCCCCCCTCCATTTTCCTTGGACACCGCTACCCCCATTGATTTCACTACTACTTAACTACGCCGAGAGGGACAACTTACTGCTGCAAGTCTGGACACAGGCATACCTTCATCTGTACTCGACCCACATCAGCATATGTCGAGATTAAACCATACGTGTTCAGCAATTGCAGAGAGATCCTTTGTAGCAGTCAAATTGAAACTGAAGGCAATGCAACTAACACACATGTTGATGTTTCTGGTGAAACTGAAAGTTATAATGGGGAATCTCACTTTTTGGATCTCCACAAGCAGTATGGGACTGGCTCATCATGCAGAGACCCAGACACACAGGTGGCAAAGGGCCCTGCCTCCCATGGAGCAGAGAAATCAGCACCAAGGGGGCACATCAAGGAACTCCATGACTCGTCAGCTGTGACAGCTGAACGTGGCAGATGGGGACTGCTCCAACAGGGTCACAGCTCCAGAGGCGATAGTGAAAGACCAACTCCATTGACTCGGGTCCCAGAGAAACACCGGTGCTGCTCTCCAACCAAGAAGTCAGATGACCAGGGATACTCTGTTGGTATGACCATAGAGCACGTTAGCAGACACCAGGTTCCTACAACTTAGCAGGGTCAGCTTTGCGCTAATGTGCTGAGTCACACAGTTGCACTCAGAAGTCTACCAGGGATACCTTTCCCATATGAATTAATTCACAGGTTGGGGATGGGTGACAGGTGCATCAAGTTTAGAAGAGCAGGTTCGGGGGGAGTTGGGGATTTTCATAGTTTAGTTAAACCTAATTTAGTCTTGTTTTATTGAGCAACAGCATATAGACAACCGCTCCATTAACAATACATACATGGAACCCTATGAAAGACACACACAACATGTTTGAGATACTTGATTGGAACGTGAATGGGCTCAATAGTAACATCAAACATGGAGCAATATTTCAGTACATTAAAAGGCATGCACCACCTATACTTCTACTGCAAGAAACACATCTGCTTGTCACTCACTGTCCTGCCTATACCGTGGGGGCTATATCAGGGTGTACCACTCTGGATACACCTCTGCATCCAGATGGACTGCCACCCTTCTCTACAAGTGCTTTCCACTACAAGTCAATGGAACGCAGTATGATCTCTCGGGCAGATTTGTGGTACTAGAAGGACAACTTGATGAGGCCTGTTGGACTATAGCTTTGGCCTACACTCCCTACCTCTTATAACGGCTGGACTTCGAACAGTTGCCCCATGGTACTGCTACACTCCCCTAACTCGACACAGTATCATGGGTGGCAATTTTAACTCAGTTAAGGCTGCTGAAGTATACACAGACAGTTTACAACCTTGCAAATTTGTAGCGCTGGGTAATTGAGCTCAGTCCATGGTGCTCATAAATACATGGTAACTGCTGCACCCGATGACAAAAGAGTACATGTTCTTTTTGCACTCCCAGATATTCTCGTCTCTTCTAGATTACTTTTTTATGCACTCCATTGACACATACAGACGTAACTGACCATGCCCCAATATGGATAAAACTGCTACTAGCTGGTACTGGGCAAGCGGGATGTGGCGCTTGAGCACCTGGTGGCTCCAAGATGCCGAATTCGATTAATACATGAGGCAACAACTCACCAATTATTTTACACTCAACAAATTACAGCTGCTTAGCTGATTACATTCTGGTAGGCCCTAAAGGTGGTCCTGAGAGGTAGGGTGATCTCTCGCCAGACTGTGACTAAACACAAAAGTTGACACAAAGAAATAGCAGCTTTAGAAACGGTGATAGATACAGCCGGACGGGACCTGGCTAGATCATATACAGATGAACAATTACCCCACCGGGAAGAGCTGTTCTGACTGCCACTCCGACAGAAATTATTGAACTCAGTGTCCTTGGCCTATATGGAGACTCAATACAAAATAGTCAAAGTAGGAGATTAGGCAGGAAAGATACTCTGTTGGCTGGCTAAAAGGGATATAGAACTCAGGCTGATCCTCGGTATTTGCTTCCCCCACAAAACAGACCTGCATGAACTGCAGCTCGATAGCCCAGGAGTTTGCAATGTACTATTCACACTTATATGCACATCAAGTGACTGCCACAGCTGAGCGCGATAATCCGATTATTATAGATTAGATAGTGCCCATATTCTTCAAGGAGGACAGACTGACTCTAAAGGAACCACTGACCGAGGAGGAGATCATGCAGTTCACTATCCCACAGGGAAGACCCCGGGGCCCAATGGGTACTCATCGAATTTGTTTTAAGAGGTATGCCTCTCATCTGACTCCCCCATTGGTGGAGATGTATGCGAAAGACCTTGAGTCCAGTGAACTTCTCTATGACCTGTGCGGAGCAATAATATTCATGATCCTGAAACCACAGAACCCATTAGACAGATTTAAATCATACAGGCCTATCCCCCTTATTAATTTGGGGTTGAAAATCCTGGCGACAGCCATGGCAAATAGACTGGTGGCAATAAAGAAGTAGTTCATGGTGTGATTGGGAAGTCTGCAGAGGAAGGAGACAGTTCTGCATTTCAGACATTTTAGGTAAAAATTAAAGCAGTGTGCGTGGATGAGGGACTAATAGAGTTAATCTAAGACATGATAATGAGATAGTCATCTGGGTTAAATTATTTTGGTTTTGATCACAAAGCCGCAAGTTTTCAACATCACCTGGTAACAGTAACACATTTTGACCTTTTGCTTTTAAACCCTTGCTAATGTTTTGTATTTGCTTTGTGAAATGTCTTGCTGGACTGCAGGCCCTTTCCATGAAGGGTTCTTACTTTGTTTCCTGACTGTTTGTACAGTGCAAAGACTCTTCCACAAACATTTTCATCTCAACTTTGAAATCTTTGGGAAAGGGAAAGTTTCCGGTATCTGAGTATTATGGTCACTAGGATGCAGGAGAAACATCAACGGATAAATGTTGACAGAGTAATACGGGCACATACTAACTCAGTCACCTTTTGGAAAACCCTTCCCATATCTATCATAGGTCGAGCTGCTGTGGCCAAGATAGTCTTTCTCCCCAGCCACCTTTACAATACACAGAACACATTGTTTCCGCTACTAGAGCCGTTATTGAAAACCCTGGACAGGTTGCTGATAACCTTAATTTGATCAGGGAAGTGTAGTAGAGTCCCCCTCAAAGTTCTGAAAAGGGACATGGAGGAAGGCAGCATAGCACTCCCTGATCTGCACTTATATTACTACGCAGCGTATCTCCAACATGCAGCCTCTTGGCTCACGAGTGGGGATAATTGAGAAAACAGACTTCTATAGTGGTCCACAGGAAGAGACACAATACCCTACTTATTAATGTGGGGAGGTCGAGTGGATAGCCCACTGCCATATGTCATTACATAACACTGCGCAGTTATGGAAAGGGGTGGTCAAGACCGTGGTACGTAAAGCCCCCTTCGACAGGGAGCTTCCGCTTTGGGAATTCGAGGCCTTTCGCTCTTTCGAGCAGACCATGTCTATGGTGCGCTGGAGGGAGGGTGGCTGCCTTCTTGCTGGAGACCTATACCCAGGAGATATTTTTATTACGTTCCATGAAGCACAAAACATGTTTGGAGTGGAGCAAGGCCAGTTTTTGCAATATGCTAAATTAGACAACACTGCAAGAGAACTCTGGTACACACACCCGGAGGCCCCTTCCTTCTCACAAACACTGGGAGGATTGCTACGATGAGGGGAGGGTAGACACCTGATCGCCCTGTTTTATAGGGCCCTCCAAGAGGACTAGGTGAAACAGGTATATCGAGCAAGGGAGGCCTGGAAAGCAGACATTGGTGAACTTTACAGATTCGGATTGGGTGCATGCCTGTGGATTAGTAAAATAAGTCTCCTGTAACAACATATTCAGATTACTTCATTTTAACTTTCTCCGTCGCACATCTACAACACTGGCTAAACTTAACCGGATTGACCATGGCAGAGAGGCGAGGTGTGTCCGGTGTGGGATGGAGGGGGCTACTTTCGTTCATCTGGCATGGTTATGTGAGGGTTTTTTTTTAGTTCTGAGTCGCGATCATACACTGCATTGAGAAAACTGTAGGAATTGATATCCCATAGACACCTGCTGCATGCTTATTGGGAGAAATCTGGTGAACTTAAGTCCGTAAGGTTGCATACAAGTTTATGCAACTAGCCACTGCTGGCAAAACACAGGGTAACAATGGGATGGATGGAGACACGGGTCCCTAGTGAGGCCCTGTGGATATGGGATGTCCTGGAGTGGGGGGTCACCGATGAACAACACATGCGACTTTCTCGCACAGATGATAAGCTTGAGGGAGACTTGATGGCATGGGGTGCGATGTTGAACACCTTTAACACACATGAAGGTATGGAAACAGACTCGGACACAGGGGAATCGGAAACTGACAGCCTGTCAACCCCTTAGGTCTGTGGGAAATGTTATTGTTAAATGAGCACGTGTTGAATGCCGGTCAATCGCTGTACATTTCTGGTCTGTGTCTCTATATTAGCTACAGTAGGTGATGTATTGGTGATTGCGCCCAAAACATGCATTTATATTACGAATATGCCATGGCCATGCCTGTGTTGTGGAGTTGTTCTATAAAACTGCAAAAATAAAGGTTTGAAAAAAAATACAACTTTGAAATCTTGCTCACTGTTTTCATGTTTCACTCTTACAGAGAACTTAGGTCCTTTACAGTTTGGCAGACAGGATATTCCGTCAAAAGGTGGCAGATATTCCATTTGCTGGATCGACTGTAAGGCACCCATAAAATGACAGAAGGAACATCTGCCATGTTGTTGACAGAGCACACTGTCCAACAAACTCTAAGTATGACCCATAGTTCTCCTCTCTCATACCTTTCTGAAGGGACACTGGTTAGTGGACTGCAGACTACAGGAGCCGGTCACGTCCTGCTGTTTTCCGTGAAATTGTACAGACTTGGCCACAAACTCTTTCCAGTATACCAACTCACCATTAAGAGCTTGCTCCCTTTTTCGTGTCTCATTCGTACTAAGAACTTTTTTTTATATTCTCTTGCCTCTTTATAGGGATACTTTCAACTAAAGGCAAATCCAGGGGCCTGGATATTAAGATTACGCCATGGAAGATCAGAAGAAATCTACCACATATTTGCGTAAGTCCAGTTTTTCTTTCAGTGGTTAGTTTCTTAAAAAGGGCACATTTTTTGTTTTTTATATCACTGTAATTGACCCAGCTTTTTGGTTTCAAGTGCTGCATTTATTTCCTAATCATCCGCAGCAGATGCATATTGCTGACAAACCATTGCCATGCGCACTATATGTACAATTACTATTTCTTTGAAGTTAGGCTGCAGTGTTGTACCACCACATTTTAAGGAAATGATAGTGCTGTAACAACAGTTGAACTATAGCGCCTTATTAAAGTTATGTTTGTTAGGAGGCCCTAATGTAGCTCTCTGATTCCGAGAGGCACATCCAATGGCTTTGTAAGTGCGTAGACAATACAAAGGCGATGCCGGAGGAAATTGCAAAAAGTCTCAAAGTGTACTTGGGTGTATGTAGAGTGAGGTATCAGTTTGGCCTCTTATATGGTTGGAGCACACAGAGCAGCACTTGATGAATGATATATGTCACCATGGAAGGATCTGGCAGTCGAATAATAAATTCTAAGCGGGTTGTCTGATAGAAATGTGCTAAAGTAAGGGTTGTAGATCCTCAACATAAACATGTAGGTTTGTGTAGTTGTCTTGGCACATAATCACATATCTATTTTTGGGGTCTTAAGTGGTATTTTGGCGCAGTAATTGGTTCTTATTATGACCTGTAAGTACCCATGGGTGTCGCACATATGATTTTGTCAGGAAATCTAAGCTTTCAGACAAGCCATCTTCTGAGAACCTGGCAGCAGTGGGCACTTTTAGGCAGCATATTTCTCCTCCTCCTTGACCTTGGAAGAAGTGCTTGGGAGTCTTTCTGTGGTTCAGTAAGTGATAGAATAGGAATCATTTATGGGCTACCAGGGTATGTAAATACAGCCTTTTGTTTCCTTTTCTTTCTCCTACACCCATCGCTTATTTCCTTCTTTGAAACTTCTATGTTAGTTTTAGTTTTTACTTGTTATCCAGTTTTATACCCACTGCTTCTGGTTTCTTCAAGGATAACAGCTGCCTAGTGTCTTTTTCTGTAGTTCAGTCTGACTCAGAAATAGTGTGACATCATGTAGCCCTTTAGCCAGACGTAGCCAGCCATACCAGCCATTAAAGGCAGGAGCCAAAGGCGAGGGCTTTTTATAAGGGAGCGGGACTTTTATTGCCGATATAGCCTGCCACCACGGCCTAGAAGGCTATTAGAACATTCTGCCCTATGAGGGCAGTATGTGCTAATTGAAAAAATAAGCGCCACCCTGTTGCTGTTTATGTTCAACAGTAATGAGAGCCACAGCTAAAATGTATTGAACCTTCACAGCAGCAATATCCGTGAAAAGTGGCTCACATCAGCCCCTGGTTCTCCCTGGGCTCTGCCAAACTGCTTTTCCTCATTCATTCGAGCCCAGAAAATGAAGGAACTGAGCAGAATTCCCTCTCCCTCCTTCCGAGGCTGCAATGACACTGTGCGCTAAAGGATGAGGGAGAGGAGGAATGCTCCCGTATGCCCGGCTGCACAGGCTCTCCTTTTTGCTTTCCTTTGCCCAATCTATATATTTTTAAGAGGCAGGGGAAAGAGAGAGGCTGTATATTAGGACATTGTAATGATGAGATCAGTGGGCCTATACCAGGTTTTATAGGCTGCTGCTTCGTCCTCTTCGTTCCAGTGTTCTAATATCATATAAATGTACTGGTGCAAGCCAAGGTCCTGTGATACAACTTCTGCTGATGCTGTAAATTTGGTGAAATGAGACTAGCATATATGACTACTGTGTGGTGAATGCTGAACAATGTAATATTTCTAAACAGGTAAAAGTACAATTTATGAGACAACACATTTTGAGTTGCTTCCAGGATGTTTAATAATTCTCATTCTCCCTAAGGGAGGCAGAAAGAGTGTGGTTTCAAACCCTAAACCTATGGACCATCCAGTATCATCCATGGAGTTGAGTTCTCATGTTTTGTTTTACGTACATTGACTAATTCATACATACAGCGAGTAGAAGCTTCTTATTGGTGCTCCAACTCTTAATTTGAGCTGGTGGTTGCAGGTGGGATCCACCAGTGCTCATTTGTGAGGATAAGCACTTACCTTTTCTCCTCAGCCTTTGACCTAAGGCAAGAGAGACTACAATACAAAAGGAGGAAAGGAGGTAAGGAGAAAAATGGAAAAAAGTGCAAAAGGGAGAAAGCATGGAATAAAAAGAACCTGCAAGAGTGAGATAAAATAAGAAGGAGTCTATTTTGGTGGAAAAAAGAGGAATGAGGTGAAATCAAGACTAAAGGTTTGGTATTCAGCAATCTAAACATTCATCAGCACCTGCTGTGGGCTTCAGAGATAACCTTTGGGTGCCAGCACTTGCTATTCTACAAACTAAGCACTGTTTAGTCATAATGTTATGCTATGTGACTTTGGAAAGTCTAGTTCGACGTTACTCAAAGTACGGCCCGCGGGCCGCCAGCGGCCCCACGGACCTACCTTGGCGGCCCGCGGAGACGTACAACAAACGCCATATGATAATGGCCGCAGTATGTAAACATAGAAGAGGGCCACGGGAGCATGCGCAACAGTGGCTTCTTTGCGCATGCTCCCGCGGCCCTCCTCTATGTTTACGTACGGCGGCCATTATTTATGGCGTTTCCGTGAAGATCCTGGAAGCCAAAGCCCCATAAAAGTCAGTGCTTGCAGCTAACTTTTACGGGGCTTTGTCGTCTGCTTCCTGTCACCAGCTCCACGTCTGCTACTCGCCGTTCTACATTTGTGGCATCTTTACAGTGCTTTGAGTCAGGTAAGGCTCTTTGGTTATTTATTTATTTGTTTTTAATGTAGTGTGTGTGTTACTGGGGTAGGGGTGAGAGTAGATTGCGCTGTGTGTGTGTGTTACTGGGGTAGGGGTGAGAGTAGATTGCGCTGTGTGTGTGTGTTACTGGGGTAGGGGTGAGAGCAGATGGCGCTGTGTGTGTTACTGGGGTAGGGGTAAGAGCAGATGGCGCTGTGTGTGTGCGCTGTGTGTGTGTTACTGGGGTAGGGGTGAGAGCAGATGGCGCTGTGTGCAGATGGCGCTGTGTGTTACTGGTGTAGGGGTGAGAGCAGATGGCGCTGTGTGCAGATGGCGCTGTGTGTGTGACTGGGGTAGGGGTGAGAGCAGAGGGCACTGTGTGTGTTACTGGGGTAGGGGTGAGAGCAGATGGCGCTGCGTGCAGATGGCGCTATGTGTGTTACTGGGGTAGGGGTGAGAGCAGATGCGCTGTGTGCAGATGGCGCTGTGTGTGTTACTGGGGTAGGGGTGAGAGCAGATGGTGCTGTGTGCAGATGGCGCTGTGTGTGTTACTGGAGTAGGGGTGGGTGAGAGCAGATGGCGCTGTGTGCAGATGGCGCTGTGTGTGTTACTGGGGTAGGGGTGAGAGCAGATGGCGCTGTGTGCAGATGGCGCTGTGTGCAGATGGCGCTGTGTGTGTTACTGGGGTAGGGGTGGGTGAGAGCAGATGGCGCTGTGTGCAGATGGCGCTGTGTGTGTTACTGGGGTAGGGGTGAGAGCAGATGGCGCTGTGTGCAGATGGCGGTAGGGGTGAGAGCAGATGGCGCTGTGTGTATTACTGGGGTAGGGGTGAGAGCAGATGGCGCTGTGTGCAGATGGCGCTGTGTGTGTTACTGGGGTAGGGGTGAGAGCAGATGGCGCTGTGTGCAGATGGCGCGGTGTGTGTTACTGGGGTAGGGGTGAGAGCAGATGGTGCTGTGTGTGTTACTGGGGTAGGGGTGAGAGCAGATGGTGCTGTGTGTGTTACTGGGGTAGGGGTGAGAGCAGATGGCACTGTGTGTGTTACTGGGGTAGGGGTGAGAGCAGATGGCGCTGTGTGTCTTACTGGGGTAGGGGTGGGTGAGAGCAGATGGCGCTGTGTATGTCTGGCGCTGTGTGTGTTACTGGGGTAGGGGTGAGAGCAGATGGCGCTGTGTGCAGATGGCGGTAGGGGTGAGAGCAGATGGCGCTGTGTGTTACTGGGGTAGGGGTGAGAGCAGATGGCGCTGTGTGCAGATGGCGCTGTGTGTGTTACTGGGGTAGGGGTGAGAGCAGATGGCGCTGTGTGCAGATGGCGCTGTGTGCAGATGGCGCTGTGTGTGTTACTGGGGTAGGGGTGGGTGAGAGCAGATGGCGTTGTGTGCAGATGGCGCTGTGTGTATGGCGCTGTGTGTGTTACTGGGGTAGGGGTGAGAGCAGATGGCGCTGTGTGCAGATGGCGCTAGGGGTGAGAGCAGATGGCGCTGTGTGTGATAGACCGGACCCTGCAAGGGTAAGAACTGTGCTGCTGTATCTTTTTCTTGTAATGCTTAGGCACCAAGTTAGACCTTTGTTTGTGCAACCTCCAAACAATAATGCTTACTTTTATAACCCATACCCACCAACCCAGTACAGCCAGAGAGAAACCACCCACCCATGAAAACTACCAAAAATCAGATGACAATCCCAATAAATATCAAACCATTTGTGAAGTGTCCAGTGGGGTACACTTTGTGTGATGGGCAAACACCTTCAGCTTACTCCTCCTCCCAGGGGTGCGGTTGATAAATGGCTGCTGCATCTAATTAAATGTCTCTTGTGATTAGGATAGGGATATACTCTGGAACATTCCCATTTGGCTCTTGTGATTAGTGTAGGAATATACTACTAGAGCCAGGGCTGTTGAAAATTTCTTACAATAATACACTTTTTTTTATCTGGCCCTTGGCATTTCGTGCACAGTTGATTTCTATTGCTGTGTGACCCAGCATGCTGAAAAAAAACAGTCTCTAAAAAGGGGCCCGTATACCATTCATTGGCCTCATTATCACTCTAGTATGCCTAGCAGGTTGCAAGCATAATTGCAAAAAATACTTTTTATAACATGGTTTTGGAATCGGCAAAGGCCAGCATGTGTGTTGACAATTGTTAGATCACAGTATGCTTTGTTTCCTTTTACACATCACTTTATATTACTTTGGTGTTGTGCACAGAGGTCTGTAGCGAGACGCAGTGTTGGTCCATTGGTTGTGAGGCGGTGTCTGTCCATCGGTCGCTCGTGAAGTGTTGTCGGTCGTGAAGTGGTGTCGGTCCTTTGGCTGTGAGGGGAAAATCTGATTCCTGACCCTTGAAAATCATTGCACAAACTCGCTGAGACCAATGGCCTACAGTCCAGTTACCAAGCCTTGCAAACGACCCAGATCCATACAGAGTGAACACAGATCATTCCAGGCAGCATGGGAAGAAGAGTACTTGTTTGTTGAATGGCCAAAGGAGAAAGCTACCTGTTTGCTTTGCAAAGATAAAGTAAATGTTCTTAAGAGATGTAACCTGGAACGGCACTACAAAACTCGACACACAAGTTATAGTGAGAACTTCCCATTGCACTCACAACTGCGTTCAGCAAAAGTGGCATTGTTAAAGCAAACACTTCTTTCCCAGCAGAAGCTCTTCCTTTGCCAAATGAAGGAATCTGAGGCTGTTACAGAAGCATCATTCAAAATATGCTACCTGCTTGCCAAACATAAGAAGCCATTCACAGAGGCAGAGCTGGTGAAGAAATGTTTCCTTTCAGCAGCTGAAATTTTGTTTGAAAACTATAGCAACAAATCCAGCATTTTAAAAGAAATTGGTGCATTACAGCTATCGGATTCCACTTGTGCACGCAGAATAGAGGCAATGGGTGAAAATATCCAGGAGCAGGTGATCAAAGCTGTCAGAGAGTCACCGTTCTTCAGCATTGCCATGGATGAGTCCACAGATATAGGCGATGTGGCCCAGTTATTAGTTTGGGTGAGGTATTTGGACCAATCGCTTCATCCCAAAGAAGAGCTCCTGTGCCTTCTACCACTGCACGGGCACACAAGAGGAGAAGATATTCTGGACAGTATCTGCAACTACTTCGAAACACATCACATACCACTGGACAGTCTTGTTAGCATCACAACAGATGGCGCTCCTGCTATGGTAGGCCATGACAGAGGCTTTGTATCTTTGCTTAAAAAGTAGCTCACTGGACGGCCTGTAATAGACTACCACTGCATTTTTCATAAGGAAGTTCTGTGTGCAAAATTAAAGCATGGAGAACTGAATAACGTCCTAAAACTTGCAGTGAAAATTGTTAATTTTATTCGTGCCAAATCCCTTAACCATAGACTTTTTAAGGCTATGCTGCAGGATTCTGAAGCTGAATATACAGATCTCTTGATGCACACTGAAGTGCGATGGCTAAGCAAAGGGAAGGTTCTGGAGCGGTTCATTGCTTTGCTTCCTGAAATTGAACACTTTACAAACAGCAGAGGTCAAACAGTCCCAGAACAAAAGGATGTGAAATGGCTTTTAATGCTCCATTTTCTTTCAGATCTATTTGCACACTTCAATGCTCTTAATTTGATGCTGCAAGGCAAACAGCTTGTGTGGTCCATGATGAATGGTATTTACTCATTTGAAAGTAAGCTTGTGCTATTCAAAGAACAACTGGATGTTGCTGACTTCACCCACTTTCCAAAACTGTTGGCTGTGACTCAGAGGTTTCCAAATGCACAAGAAATGCTGCCAACGCTAAATCTTGGTGCATGTCTTGAGGAAATTTCTGGGGAGATCAAAAGGCGATTTTCTCAATTCAGAACCCTCACCCCCCAGTTCAGGCTGGTTGAAAACCCCTGGATGGTGAGTGTGCACGAAATCTTGATGCTGTTGAACTTATTGGCGTGAAAAGGCTACAAGCACAAATGGAGCTGATAGACATGCAGCACAACTCAGCTCTTGAAGCATCTTTTTTGGGGCAGGCACCAGAAGAATTCCGGAACACTGTGCCTTCTGACAAATTTCCTGTTCTTTTTACAGTGGCCCAGAAAATAATTTGTATGTTTGGGTCAACATATGTTTGCGAAAATTTGTTTTCCACAATGGGACTTTTGAAGACTAAATTCAGAAATAAGCTAACAGACTTACATCTGGATCAGCTCTTAAGGCTTGCCGTTTCAGACATAATACCAGATTACAGAACACTAATAAGAGACATGAAGTGCAAAATAAGTTCTTAGTATGTCTTCCTTTGACATACCTATTTTCCAGACTCAGCGAAAACTGTGCTGCATTGGGCCTGTGCTGAATATCCTGTTCACAAGGATTACTATGCCATGCCTCTTAAGATTACTATTGTCTGATAATAAAAATGTTTTTCAAAATGTCCTCTTTGTAGGTTTGTAGTTATACCTGGATTCAAAATGCAGCATTGTTTAGCAATGTTTTGAAAAAGGGGGCGGGTGGTTGTTCCCCCTCTAAACCCCCCCCCGCCCCGCTGTCACTTCAGTGCGGCCCTTGGCCACAAACCATGCTGCAATTTTGGCCCCCGAGAAAAAGTTTGTGAGTACCCATGGTCTAGTTCTTTTTTGTTTTAGCTTTCAAGTGCCAGGAAGTACTCTTTCAGCGCTGTGAGCATATGATTTTGGGGGCCAATGCATAAAATAACCCACCTCTCGTTCGCAGCTAAAGTGTTGATTCTGTAAGATTATTCCTACATATGTAGCAAATTTTGACCTTTTTAATAAGAAACTAAAAGAATATCAGGGGAGTACTCATTTGCGATGCCATTAAGGATGTCAGTAATGATGCCATTTAATATGCCATGAGTGATATAGTATGTGAGGTCATACATGATGGGGTCACAAGTTATAGTTAGTTCACTAAACTATAACTGGCAAATTTCATTGCCTTTTTTTTATTGTTCTTAAAAGTTAGTTATCTCATTTCAACACCTAACTATAACACTGCTTTGACCTTTGTTTTTTCCAGTGAATGTCTGTTTTTTTTTTCAAAGTAAGCTAAGACTTTTTTCAACTAAAACAAAAAAAAAAAGAAATATATATATATTTATATGTAGGCTGCGTGTCCAGCCAATCCTATTCATTGGGGGCAGACTTCGTACTGCTCATCTCAATGAATGCAACAGCACCTGCGCCAGCTTGGAAAGCTAAAATTAGACACCACTGTGAACCAAGTGAAGAGTTTTAAATGTCATGTGCCTGCCTGTGAACAAACATAAACCAGCAAGCACGCACGGGAAAACGGGTGCAAAAGGAAATTGGCAGAGGCAGGCATGCACACACAAGCTCTTTCTCATACACAGAGAAATATAAATACCACAAATAGGCAAACTCTTAAGCAATATGCACCTAGACACAGACATACGAACAACGCTGGAGGAAAGGGGGGATTCACACAGATCCCACTGCGGGATCAGAGCCAACCTCAGTGAAATGTGCTGACTTAGTCCAGGTGTAAATTTGCTGACACGGGAACGCATTCAGCAGCACTCGCACTTTGTCTGCTTTGCGTTGAAAGCAGTGACCTGCAGGGAGCGAGGAAGGCCAGCTGGGTCCACCATGAATACCTTCCTTAAAGGGCCATCGGCACTGCTTTTGTTCAGTCTTTCCATGGCTCGGAGCTAGCTAGTCCTTGATGGCAGTGCATGGAGGGAAACAGACATTCAGCTTGTTAGTGCTTCACAAGTGTTTGAGCTAAACTAGTTTGCGGCAGGTTTTTGAATTTTCAAGGCTCTGTATTTAAGAAATATGCACGCACTGTAGGAACATCACATATGTCTGTGCATATGGGCAATTACTAAGTGTTACACATTTACTAATAATATTTTCTTACTACCCAACCTTAGAATGACTAAAGAGTGAGAGAAACAGTAAGATTCTACATGTATGCCTTATACTTTGCGTGCAGCTATTTGATGCTGGTTGACTGGCGTAACAAAGGCCCCCCGCAGCCCCCAAGGTGCAGGGAGTCCCGAGCTCTAGGGGGCCCCTCCAGCACAGTACCCGGAGAGGAGCTGAGTGAGTCCGGAGGGGGGGGCCTCCATGCACTTTGCAGGGGGGCCCTCTCAAGTTTCCTTTCACCACTGTACCGGTCTATACATCTCACTGAGACATTTTACAATGATTAAAACTTGAGACCTGCAGGTAACAGGGGTCTCTCCAGCAAAAACTATAACCCGTTGAGCGGTCTACATAAAATACATACCTGTGACATGCATGTTACATATCGTGCTTCGCAGCAGGCACATTATCCGTCTATGACACTTTATGCAGTCAGACCTGTGACCAATTCCTCCTGCAAGTGCATTAACCATCACAGTTATCTACTGTGATTACACACTAGAAATGACCGGCTACTTAAAGATCTGTGCAGCAGGTGTTTAACCCATAAGATATTTGAAAATGTAATCTGTTTCTCACCAATTGAGTTAGCTAGAACGTATTTACTGTGCCATCTCTTTCTACTATTTTCTGAGGGGCAGATTTAAAATTAAAGAATTGAATACTTTGGTTGTCAGACTCCATGCCTGTTTGCTGCCATCCCACGACCCCGAAGTAATGAGATCTCAGGTTTTTTTTCTCCCAATTTCCTATACTGTATGCTACTCATATACTTAAACCCATGCACATACAAGCCGAAACAAAGGTATACTCAGGCATCATATGACAACACTCATAGAAGGCTATACAAAATGACAGATACAGCCCCCCATCACCAGTCACGAAACGCTTAAGCATAGACAGGTACGTGTGAGAACAAACACATAATTAAATCGAACTATTTCAGCACGTACACGGCGAGAAATGCGTAATACGCACTGACGCGTAGACGTAGACAGAGCTATGGTACTCGAAAAGAAATGCTGACCCAGAGGAATAATTAGGGAAGCGATGCGCGTGTAATGTTTCCTCTGGATTGTTTACATATAGGATTGTGTACACTCGGGGTCACACCACCGCGCACAGGGTGCAAGTTCCAGTCACTGCTAGGGTCTGCCTGGTAGCAGAGTGGGCTCCAGTTAGGATATTTTTGCATTTAGAAGCGTGCCTCTAACCCAGGTCTCGTCTGGTATTTGGACTTGTGCGCTGCAGGGAAGGAGCCGGGCTGATTGCCAGAAGGCAGGTCTCGGATCCTCCTGCTTGGGAAGATGGATCCATGTTGGTCCGCCGCTGGAGGCCAATCCAAAGTCCAGTGGCACGAGGTGGATAGAGTTTCCGTTTCCGCCGCACCGTTAACGCCTCAGGGTGGCCAGGTGTGGTAGTGAAGGCGGAATTACATCAGCGGCTGAAGGGTATAAACCAGAGGTCTTCAATCTGGGGGTCGGGACCCCCAGGGGGGCCATGGAGACCTAGAAAGGGGGTCGCACATTCCCCCAGCTGATCCTTAAAATGCCTCAGCTGAACTTTAATTTGAGTCTCCTGTGCTGTGAAAGCCGCACAGACAGCTAAGGAGACTTTCAGCCCAGGGCTTCTGCTTCCTGAATGAAGAGCAAATGTGCTCTACGAGCTGATCTGCAAATGTAAAGGGTGCTTGGGAGCAGCTTTAAATGATCAAAGCTTTGTGAGGACAAACATTTATTTTTTTGAGGGGTAGTGCGAAGAGTTAACAACTGAGCTGTGAAGTGCATGCTTGTAATTGTATTTACACAGCGCTCACTTCACCTGGAGGTGTTGAAGGGACAGCTATTAAAAAAAAGGTATTGCATATGCTCTGATATTACTTAAATCAACATTTTGGAAGCACAGTTTTATATTAAACCTTTTTGTAGTGGCCTATATTATACTGTGTGCAATGTAAGTATAAAATAATGCTGAGTGCTTTCTGTCACAGGCTGTGACCTCATGGCACTAAAAATACACAAGTCACTATTTTCAACTGTACTAACAAAGATTTAGTTCTGTTGCTCTCCGATTAAACACAGACCTCTGCAGTGCATTAACTAATAGAGGTTTCATAATGCACTACAGTGCATTTCCCAATGAGTAACAACTTTATTTTATTTATTTTTAATTTCAGCTGGCTATTATTTTATATGTAGCTACCTGGCGGTGAAAGACGTAAACAAATTTAGAGAATATTTTGGGTTTATTTCTGAGAGGCTTGCGTTGCTGGAGCATCACTTTTTTTGATGCTCCAGCATCACAAGCCTCTCAATCGTACCTATGAGCTGACTCAAAGCCACCCTGAGTGGATTGAATGGCCTTGTAGATATGGAGTAAGGCAAGGCAGTGCAAGTTGCTGCATTGCCTTACTTTGCGTCAAGGAGGCGTTCCACGGGCGTAGTGGTGGGTGTTCCTATGCAACACAGATGGATTTTGACACTGCCCCAGATTTACAAAATCACGTAAAATGGGGCAGTATCAAAACCGTACGTCTCCCTAGAGCACGCATAATGAGGAGAAATTTTTTAATTTCTCCTTGTTTTTTTCTCTTTCCATGTGTGCTGCTATCTGCCACACATTTAGAAAGAGGTACAATGCCTTTATGGATTGTTTTTGTGCAGGAAGGTGCCCCTTCCTGCACAAATACAATCCTGCCTATGTTGGCACTAGGCAGCAATTGTGCACCAGCGCAAGGGGGAAAGGACAGAAATGTTCTGTATTTCATAAATACGGTCCATTCCTGCCCTTTTGTATTGGAGTGTGGCAGTGTAGCAAGAAGCCTTGCATCTCTGCCCCATGTCAATTCCTAATAAATGAGGACCTTTGTTTTTAGCCACACCCTTGACCACGCCCCCACACTCACTGATCTTTGATTTGCTAAACACTGTTTAATATTATTTCCTCACAGTAAAAATGATTTGCTCTGCGAAATGGGGATGTTTATTATTGATGATGATGATGAGTACCAGGTTCTAGAAATTTTTATCAAGAAGGGGGTCCTTACATCTACATTTTTTTAAGATGGGGTCCCGGCATCAAAACGTTTGAAGACCTCTGGTATAAACATACATATGGCAACTGTGACCCTGAGTGCTGTGGGCTTGGGGCCAATGAGTGTAGCTATTGGGTAAGAGATGTTGATATAAGGAACACAATGCTCTCTATTTCCTTGGCTTTTCACCTAAGGATCACTGCTTATACAATATAACGCACACAACTTCCAGGTTGGCGCACCTAGGAATGGTGATGTATTTGATGGTTCCTTGAGGTCACAGCCTGTAACAGAAAGCACTGCAAATACAAAAGTTAATGATTTTAAAACTGTATTAGACACAATATAAGCTAGGATGCTGAAAATTACCTTAAACAGATTCTGTTTAAGATAAAATAAGTGCCTTTAACATATATATATATTTTAGTAACATCAGTCACACTGTACTAGTGCAGGGGCGTAACTAGAACCGAACTTCATGGGGTGAGAGGTAGGGTGACCGGTCAACCAGTGGAGGTAGAGATAACACTCCAAGCAATGAGGAGAAACTAACCTTACAGCCAATACAAGAAAATAGAGTGACAAATTGTGCATTTTAAACATTGGTCTGCACGTCTAGGATTGTAACAAACACGTCTTAGTGAATTTGCCAGTGTTTATAAATACAGACTCTTTAAAAAGGGAATACGTGGTTTTATATCTATAAAGCAGATTCTTCAGATTTCAGTACGAAGCACTTTAAAACTAGGTTTCACAGTGTTATTTCAGGAGGACAACCCTTTTGTCAGTTCTCAGAAAATTCCTTCTGTGAAATGAAAAGATCAAGAATTTTTTTACATTTCATCTTCAGAAAGACGCTCCTGTCTATTGACTAAAGTTATACTTTCAGTCTGCTCATCAGGACGTTACAACTATACATATTTACAGATTTCATAATATTGAGCTTAGTGGCTTAAGGCCCCTGATTGCGGGGTGTGTGTCTGGCAAGTCACTGATTTGTAGTGATCTTCCATTCCTCGAAACTGAGTGCCAATCAGTTGGCAATATTAACGCCTGTTAATTACCATGGAAACAACCCTCACTATTCTAAATCAAAATAAAAAATGTTGATAGCCCCCACACTAAGCCACACTCTCACGAGAAGCCTGAACTACATCCATGGCGGAAGCCACCAGGCCTAAAGAAATGGCAAAAGGGTTGTTGCCTTTGAATAATTTTGTAAGAAATTATGTTCTAGCATGCTGAGAACACACGTTTTAATTCAAACTTTAGACTACATAAATGAGTGGTTAATGGGCAGTGTCCTGCAAAGAGGTCACTCCCAACAGAAACCAAAATAGTGCCTCTTAAAGTATATGTTATAATAATAACGAGCATGCTTTCAATTATTTTCTGAAGCCCACAGCATATAAAGTGTGAAATCCACTAAAATATCATTATTGTTTTTTAATTTAGCAAGGGCAATATGAATCATAAAATGCAAAATTCGTTCTGAATTTCTCCAAAGAGAAGAGTGACTATATTCTCTATAGTTGTTGTTTCTAAATGGGTATACTAATTATACCAGTACACCCCTGAATGGAGGACAAGTGAAGCACCAGGCAGACAATATTGTTACTAGAGTTTCATTGTAACAGTAGAACGAATAGTTCAAAAAGTAGTGTTGTTTTGACATACCCAGGCTTTGTTTGGCAGCACAATGCGGTTTCACAATAATTTTGTTGCCATACTAGACTAGTCCGTAGAGACCGGACACTGTGATGCAGTGCCCACACATGCCAAGTGCTGGTGTACTGCCTCTTGATGGACACCACCCAGGAGAAAAACCTTATAGAGGATACGTTAAGGAAACTTCTATATCTGTCAAACAGTGCACTCTGAGAAACTAATCATAGAGCCTTTTGCTTTAGGTGACAGAGGTATGCCTCTGGTTAGACATAAAACAGACTCCACATAGGTGAGCTGTCTCTGTCTGTCCTTAGGTTAAACACCTGATCTATCTCTCAGGTGACAGTGCTCCAGCACCAAAGGACAAAGGTCACAACCCATCATTTCTGCTTGATTTCTTCTAAAATTGCCACCAGCCCTGCATTTAGTGCCCGAGAACACCCTCTAATTATATTGAAAATTCAGTTTATGCAAGATATGAGTTGAGTTGAGTTGTTACTTGCAATTAAAGTGCAACAGACACTCTAAAATGTCTTAAATCCGAACTAACATCTGAAAATATATGAAGATAATCTATCAAAATTGATTATTTAAAGATCCTTCCTAAACATACACCGACGGCAGAAGAGAGGAGCAAAAATAAAGGGATCTCTTAGACTTAAAAGCAAGGTCATATGCAGCATGACCATGAGGCCTGTTTCATAATAGGCTGTCTGGGCAAAGCGGAGAGCCATATAATGAATCCTAGAACCTGGCAACCAATGTAACTTACGGCAGTCAAATTTTGAGAAATTCATGACAAGTCACACTACCGTATTCAGAACACCCTGAAGCTTTCAGTTTCTGTTTAAGTAGTGTCTGATGTTATGAGTGGGTCCACAATATTAGGAAAATAAAACAAAGCATCATTGCTGCCATATCTGCACTTTGGTTGTCTCAAGGACTAGGAAAGTGCTGTAGAAATGACAATATGATACTATATCTCTGCTTCTCTTTATTGCATTCTGATCAAATCTTGCCAGTCTTTTGCTTAAGTTGAAGTGTGGTAAATTACCCCTGCTACGTATTTATAGGCGTGGTGACAACTACGCCTTTAATGCCTGTTAATCTATCACTAGGTACTTTAGGTGGCCCAGATACAAGTTACACAATATTGATGGTGTGCAAACTCAACACCTGTAATTAACAGTGCAATGCATTTAAGAGTTAACCCCTCGTGTAATGGTGATTAACTGTACAGATTTAATTTACCTGGTGGTGTTCCACATGGTATTCCATTTTCAATGTAGTTTAACACACACATTTACCATTTGCTTTGACCAGGTGGAAAACCTGTGCAGGCGCTGTTGGAAGGCGGGGGTGGAGGAAGGAGGTAAGGAGGATTGTTAGACCTGATAGCAGTAGGGTGGCCTTACCCCCAACTTTTTCCCTTCCTCTTCCACTTTTTCTGACCTAGTTTTTTCTTAGGACTGCGCACTTTACCACTGCTAACCAGAGCTTAAGTGCTTGCGCTGTCTCCTTTAAACAAGGTAATATTTGCTTATTAACAATTGGCATATTTAATTTACTTATAAGTCCCTAGTAAAGTATACTATATGTGCTCAGGGACTGTGAATGAAATGCTACTACTGGGCCAGCAGCACTGATTGTGCCACCCATTTAAGTAGCCAATCAAACATGTCTTTGACCTGCAACTGCAGAGCCTGTGAGTGCAGTTTTAAACTGCCATTTTAACCTGGCAAAATAAACCTTTTGCAAATCCAAAGCCTTCCTTTCCAATACATATAATCTCCCTTAGGGAAAGCCCTGACAGCTTAGTGGGCAGGGTACAATGTATTTGAAAAGTAGGGCATGTACTCAGGGGCGTAGCTTGGTCGGTGTGATTGGGGGGGGGGGGGGTGAGCTTCAGATTTCCCAACAATCATGCTGGGACATCTTGATAAAACACATGTGAGAAGCAGAATATGAGAGGGGATTGAAGTGAAGAGGAGTGCAGAGTACTTAAAAAGCAATATTTCTCAAACTAATAAACTTTTAAGTCCTCTAAAACATAGATGAAAGAAGGTGAGTTTGTTGTGTGGGCATGTTAAAAATCCCAGGTGAAATCCTACAGACACTTAACATTACCCAACTGAAAGCACATGTACCCAACTATTTACTTCATAATACATTTTATAGGGAGGTTGTAACATCTCAAACTACACCCCCAACACTACTGCAAGGCCTGTCCCTCCCACTATATAAAATTGGAGTTGTCTTATTATATTTTATATGTGGAATTTCCAGATGGGAAGAGATATTTACTTCAGGTTTGCTGTATCTAGAATCACAATTTGAAATCTTAACTTGTGGTGAGGATGGATTTTTAAATTGCAATTCTCGAAAATAATTCCACTTTTAGAAAGTTGTCATTTCCTTGCCTTAGCGATGTGGTGCCTGCATCCTATCTCTGGTCACATGACTGTGTGTAGTTGGCAGTTGGGCTTTGTGTAGTCCTCCTCCTAGACAGCCACACACAATGGGAGCATAAGGTTGTCTCAATGCTGCATCACTGGCAAGATGGGAGGGAGGAGCTGGACACAGCCCCACTTACACCTGAATAGACTGTGTCCAGTCCCCACACAAAAGGCTGCACACACCCTATAGTTAGTCTGGAGCCAGGGCAGGGAAGGGAGGACATTTGTGCACTACAGAGGCATATCTTTTGAAGTCTTCTCCACTTCAAAGACATCACTGGGTAGAAATACTGGACCTCAGACCACCAGCACATCAGTACATTTATGGACAGGTGGATACTCTGCCAGGAAGAAGGACTGCTGTGCTGCTTAAGGACTGCCATTCTGCTGGACTGCACTCTGCTGAATTTCTCCTTTGCTGTGCTGATCTTCTGCCCTCTTGCCTGGGTGAGAATGTTGGGACCTGCATCTCTCTTCAGCCCAGAAGCCAGAGTTACTCCAAAGGGTAGTTGCCTGGTCTCCCGAACTGAAGTCTCAGGGAGGGATGTAACAGATTTTCAACCACCCTGCTTCTGCACCTAGACTCAGCCATCAGTGAGTCTGCCTGGCCAAGTGGTGCCACCCCAGTCCTGGACCCTTGGAAGTGGGCCAGAGGTGCTTACCAGCGGGACCCACACATTGCCTATGCTGAGTGGCGTATCCATGACCAGAACCAACTCATCTCCTCTGTAGATCAACACATTCTGAGCAGTACCGACCCATCGCCATTGTTGCGTGGATTGGAGCCTTCGCAAAAGACTTGCATCACCGCTACATCCTGCAGCTTAAGACCAAAGCATCGCCTTCAGAACCGCAGCTGGGCATCGCTTTTGCTGGCACAGCTTTGTGCATCTCTCGTCGATGGAACTGGTGCACCGCTTCGACTGCGTAGTGCATCCCCGAAACTGACCTTTACATTGCAAGGGCAGTCGACAGGATCCTCAACGATGATGCAACAGGACCCCTCGCTGCATTTCGGAACCAATGCATCGCCTCAGCTGTGTAACGGATCTTCAATGCGGATCTACGCAGCCCTCTGCACACCAGGATTAAAGGCACTTTTGTTAAGTGGGCCTAACTGGGTCCCTGTAGCCGGCCCGTGCTCCATCGCTGTGAGCCCGAACTTGTTTCTTTGTCCCAGTCTAGTGCAAACAGATATGCTCAATAGCACTTTGTGCTTTTTGGTGCTATTTTAACCTAGAATTTTGAAATTCAATATCTATAGTCCTCCTAATTGGATATTTGTCGTTTTGGTCTTTTTTATTTGTTTTTTAAAGTCTGACCTAGTTTTCCAACCTGGTGTGGGAGATTTTTGTGTGGTGTGTTCACTGTTTTACTGTATATCTGTTTGCACGGACCGGGACAAAGTCAAAAGTTCAGGCTGACCCCGATGGATTGTGGGTCCAAATACAGCACCCGAGTTAGGCCCGCTGAACAAAGTACCTCAAATCCTGGTTGCGGAGCATTGCGTGGATCCAAGTAAAAATGAATTGCGCAAGCAATGCATTTGTCCTGAGGTTGTAGCAAGGCTGCGGTGTGAGGTCCTCTTGCGTTGGTGTCGAGGATCCCGTTGACAGGGCTTGTGATTGTGTGTGTTTGCTGATTAACTAACTAATTGCATACATTTACATTTCTTCCAGGTAGTAGGCACTTGTGAGAAGGCTTATTTCCTGTTGGGCTTTCTGTCCCTCCATTTGCTTCACGTACAGCAGAGCCTCTCACTCCCTTTCATCCTGAGGCACCTCAAGGTTGACATTAACTATTTAGGAGCAGTTGTTTTTAATGAAAAAAGAATTGCCAAGATAAAAATAGATCCAACCCACTGTGTTCTCTGAATTGCATGAGTTTGGAACTCGGAGCTGTTCGTGTTCTTGACGACTCTGTAGCATCGAAGCTCAGGACCCACTGGCAGAATGGTCTTATCATCCAGAAATTAGCATTTAAGGGCCCATCATTTTTTCTGCCAAAGCCTGAGTGTGCTTATTTGCTACAGCATTTGCTCCTGTAGGTGGAGGTATGCATTGTAATTAGCCTCTACCTACTGCTAGCCTGGTTTTGAGCGTATAAGAGTGATTTGTATTTCGTTTAGTCCAGGAATTATAATGCATAAAAAAATCCAGAATGTATTTTATATGGTTGATGACTTGCGTACGGGAGAATAGTTCTACACCCTCTGCTAGTTCTCTTGCTCTTTTAGCAAGGGACTAAATTTGCTTGCATGGAGGGCTGTAACTGAACAGAAAGTGGTTCAGGAGAGCCCAATGTGTACCGCATGCCAGGGCTGCTGGTGAAGACCATGAGGGATACATTGCCTCTTGCCAATTATGGTCAGAGCTTCAGTACTGCTAACCTAGAGGAGACCCTTCTGCAGGTAATGGGATTGAGCCATTCAGACATTAAATGTGCAGGCATTGCAGTTTACACTGATAATTAGGCTCAGAACTAATGAGGCACAATGGTAGGGAGTTTAATGTCTGTCTTCCTCCCTTCCTGTTTGTAATCAAACACATCCGTCACCCCTGTCTTGAATCACAGGAACCGAGGCAAAAATCAGCAGATCCTCCTTCCATTCACCAGTCCAGGTTTGCATTCCGATTCGAAAAATAGGAAAACCCATACTCAGAGCCTACAGTGTACTGTGTTTCCTGACATTTTTATGAATCGTTAAGATGGGACAGTAAGGGGAATCTGGAAAAGGATTGCTGAAAGCACATTTATACCCATTACTCTTTTCTGGAGAGCAGTGGAGAAAGCAGCACAAATGTATTCACTTCTTCCCTGCAGTTGCCGTGCCCATGGTTGCTAGGCTACTGCAGTTGACACAAATAGTGAACTTTTATATAATGCCCACTACAGACTGAAATGTCTCTACATACCAGTTGACACAAATAGTGAACTTTTATATAATGCACACTACAAACTGAAATGTCTCTACATACCCAAATAATGAATATTTTTATTAGCCAAGCAATGGTACTTATTTAAGAAAGGTTGAAAGGCTGAGTTGGTCCAAACCTCTAAACCATAGTTTACAGACAAATGTCTTCTGCGGCACTTAAATCATTGAGCGATTTTGCAGACTAGTTCAGTAGTCTATTACACCGGTACCGGGCCACCAGTTTCACTCCTGGGGGGAAGGTTTGTAGTCTGAAGTAAAGTATATCTGCTTGTCTGTAGTGGGTGTTTGTGCTGAAAACTCCATGTGCACTGAGACTTGCTTTAGATCATGCAGTGGGGCTGAAGATGATGTGGGTAGTAAGAAGTCCTTTTAAATTCTCAGCCAGTCTCAATGGCCCACTGACTTTAGCCTTTGTCTTGGGAAGCATCATACTGTATGCAGATGTGAAGAATCTGATTTTATAACCCCCTGAGAGAGGACAGGGAGGGTGATAGCTTGAGCATTACTGCACTTGAGAATGAGCTGAAGTTACCTTTATTCAGTGAGGTGATGTATCCGTCAAGATGTAGGAAGAAAGCAAAGATAATCGTGGAGACCAACTGGAGTTTTTGAGTAAATAGGGCAAGCAGGGAGTTTTGGGACCACCGGAGGGTTGGCAGGAAGTTCATGGAACTGATAGTGAGGCCAGAGCCACATAGACCGGTTAAGCTGGAGCCTTGAGAAACTGAATTGAACAGGGCTATTGCTACAAATATAAGAAAAAGGAGCTTGCAGGACTTAAGGGTGAGCAGGAGCTTTGGAGATCGTGTGATGAGTGGGAATCTTAGGACCCTAATGTATGCAGAGCACTAGGGGAGCAGACGGTAAACACAGGAAATGTCATGGTGAACGTGGTCTTCTTTGGCTTGAGCAAAGGCTTCTGGTTAGGAGTGAGCAATAGATACATGTCAAATGGCGAACAGAGATATAGGGAGACCCGATGGCCAGCAGGATTCCAGTAGCACACAAGAGTAAACTCAGGCCTCTGGAGATTTCAATCTGAGCTCGAGCCTTAGGGGACCTGAGAGTAGAAATGAGCTACAGGGTCATGAGGGTAAGTGGATAGTTTGGAACCTACTCATAATGAGCAAGAGTCTCACTGTCTTATGGTGAGAAGGGCACTGAGGTCCTTGAGAGTGAACAGAAACCAATCTTGAAGGTCAACATAGTCCTCTGGGGACTTGGTTAGTGGACATTAAAGGTCTTCATGAATAAGCAGGAGGTTCATGGGCTAATGACGGGTGTGGGACTCTGGGATTTGAGGGTGAGCAGGGTCTAAAGGAGATTATAGACCTGAAGATGAATGGCGGAAAGACTGTGGGTGAGCAGCACAGGAATAATGGCCTTTACAGTCTGGACAAATTTTACTGACCGTACACTCTGTAAAGTGTTTCATTTACAACAAAGTTCTCCCAAAATTAGCCCCTGGTACTTACCCATCATACTTCACAAAAGGTCACAATCTGGTCCTAGATCCAAGGGCCTGAAGCTCTACTGAAACCCCCTAGATTGGGTCAGCTGTGCCACCCTTTACCCTGAAGGGTGCCACTGAAGAGAATCTCGTTAATCATCCATGCATTGCAGCAGGAATGCGAATTAGAGAAGGATAGAAGTGACTCACTCAGTTCTTTTATGAAGACTGCCCATGACTGGAACATCTATCAACACCTATCTTGTCTCTCAGCACTTCAGTTCCAGCTGCTAAACTTACTAGCTGCTGCACTCGGGCGTCACAGGCACATGTCACATGATGGAAGGCAGGATATGCAGCATGGAGATACAGCATAAGCGTGCTGCCCACTGGCTTCATAGCAGAAGTTGGTGAATGACCAGGCTGGGATTCCTCCTTTCTCAGTACTCCATGCCACGGCACAAACGAGCTCTGTGCACCCACATCCAAGAGGCAGTGACTGGTGTTGGCAGAATGTGGACTTCTCTTCCATTCTTAGATGGATATGGTTCCTTCCTCAGACTTCAAATGCCTGCTCCGGCTACTGGCAAACACAAACACTCATTAACATTACATATTACGGTGTCTCTTCCCGGCCCTGAGAACAGCCGTCAAAGGTCACACTCAAATGAGAAGTCTCCGTCAGTTAGTCCACTGCAGTCCAGTGGTCGTAAGTGAATGGAGCCAGGGCTCTCTCTTCTCCATTACTTTGGGCACGAGTAGCCTGACCCTTCTCTGCCTAAGCTGAACCATCCAAGGCACCACAGCTGCAAACCAAGAGGCGCGGAATGCGTGGCACGCAAAGACTGCACCACGAATGACTGCCTTCGGTAGGCACAAAGAACATTACCTGAGTCAGCTGAGCCAAAGAAGTGTTTCAACATGACACGCCTGCAGGAGGGAACAGAAGAGTCCCTGTTCCCTCAAACATGTGGCAGTGAGGACTGCCGGCATCTATCGGCACAAATGTGCTGGTGCTTACATACATACATTTGTATGTATTCAGAAATGTAACAAGCGTATTTCCAAATGGGCAAATGTAACTCACCAGTGCATTTGCAGCGGAATCACTTTTTTCCTCCGAGGGAAAATAGTATTTTTCCATGGAGAGACCACTTTCCCTCTACCCCCACTGGTTTTATGTGTGTGCCCTCCTTTTACCCATCCTGAAGATGGATTCCTGATCTTAACATGAGTAAATTTGTGATCATTTTGTGGGTGGGAAGCCACCTAAAAAAGGTTTGTGAAAAGGCACAGACTTGCAGGTTTGTGTGCTTTCACATCCTTTTGCAGTCTTTTCGGTCTGAAACGCAATCTGCTGCTGGTGTAATTTTACTTTTAAGTAAATCATTTTACAAGTGCAAATTTGTGTCTTGTCAATTTACAACTTTGAGTTTGCACACATATTTCCATACCCAAGTGACACTCAACTTTGCATATACCTTTTTAAACTGGTTCTCTCTAGTATTTGTTTCCTTTCTAGGTGCTTGTACAGAGGAGTTGCATGAGAGCAGACAAACTGGTGTGGGCTTCTAGCATTCATCCCGGTGTGTGAAGTGTACTTTGCCTGTATCATGAGAGGCCTTGGATGCCATGCACAAGTTCTTCAACTGGTTTCTCTGTTCAGTGGCCAATTTCTGCAGATGGGCCAAGATTAAGTCAAAAGAAAAACAAATGGCTCTACAGTATTCCAGAGTGTCTTAGGTGGGTTTCATTTTTCCAGGATTTCCTTGTGTTTTGCCTTCCAAAACGGAAGTCATTCTATGAATTATAGACTCTGGGATGTCCTTCTCCAGGGTGCCCACTGATCTGCCAAGAAAGAGGTGGAAGAATCGGGTAGCTGATCAAAAGGCCTGTGTGTCTGCCTGCCTATACCACTTTGCATAAACCCTTCCTCCTGTGCCTCTGAGCACTGCTTGCTTGCTGAGAAAGAGGAGAAGTCAGGTAGTTGATGAGGAAATCCGTGTGTTCCACTAGACTTCTGACCCTGGCATACATAGGGAGCTTAAAGCCTGCATGGAAGGGCATATTGGGTGTCTGAGACCTTTGACCATGCTGTTCCTTAAAAGGGAAGGCCCCGCCCTAGTTCCTATAGTAAGAAATGGCATGGCTGATAGCATCCTCCTGTAGGTGAACTGTTTTCTCACTCCTTGTTTGCTGCTCTGATGCCAGGTCTTACTTGGACCCTGCCAGGAACCAGAATCCCTACTCCTTTGCTCCTCAATTTACCAAGAGGAAAGGCAAGACCTCCAGGTATGAGTACTACAGAGAGGAGAGTGGGCTGGTGACTTATTTGCCTCCCAAAAGAGGTCAGCTACTACCTTAAAGATGGAGCGATTCAGGTTATGGGAACAGTGACAGCAGTCTACAGTTCACAGTGGTAGTGAGAAACGTAGAGGGCCTTGCAGGTTACATCTATTTCTTTAGAAATATACTAGTCCAGGGTGACATGTTGGATCAGACGTTCCTTTGATCGACAGGCACCACCATGGGTAGCCTATCACAAAAGTGTATTATGATCTACGGTGTAAATGTTGATGTGAGGCCTAAAAGAATCAATAAACAGGTTGTGTGTTTTTGAACAATTCTTAGTGTTATCAGAGAATACAATCAGGGCTGTTCTTGGTCTGATGATTGGGTCTGAACCCAGACTAAACAAGTCAAATAAAGTATTCTTATTCATTTAGGCTTGGTGTTGCTAGGCATCTATTTTCTCCAGGATCATCTTTTTATGAAATTGCAACCTGCATTAGGCAAGTCCTAAATGGAACATTTTTTTACCATGAGCTGCCCATACAAAAGATATATATCAGGATTTAGATATTTGGATATTTTTCACTATTTTTAACTAAATCTTTTAAAGCTGTAGATTTGCCTTATGTTTCTACCCATCTGCTTAGTTAGATGAATAATTGTTGGTCATTTTGATTGTTGAGTTTTACACTGTCAGGTAATGAAAATGGTTCTTCAGCGTTAACCTTTGACTCATGAGGCGCAAAAGGCCTCACGCGACGCAGAAACACATTTTGCGAGTCGGTTCCGACTCGCAAAATGTGTTTCCGACTCGCAAATAGGAAGGGGTGTTCCCTTCCTATTGGAGACCGCATCGCGATGTAGAGTTGATTTGTGACCGTGAAAGCGGTCGCAAATCAACTCGCAGTTACCATCCACTTGAAGGGGATGGTAACTCATTTGCAAACGGGAAGGGGTCCCTATGGGACCCCTTCCCCTTTGTGAATGCACCAAAAAGAAAAAAAAAGAAACTAAATGGTTTCTGTAATTTTTCTTTTTGCAGCTTGTTTTCCTTTAAGGAAAACGGGCTGCAAAAAGAAAAAAAAAAAACTGCTTTATTGAAAAGCAGTCACGGACATGGTGGTCTGCTGTCTCCAGCAGGCCACCATCCCCGTGAGTGCCTAGACTCGCTATGGGGTCGCAAACTGCGACCCACCTCATAAATATTTATTAGGTGGGTCTTTGCGACCCCATAGCGAGTCGCAGAAGGTGTCTGAGACACCTTTCTGCATAACATTTTGTGAGGTGCAAATTGCGAGTCGCTGGTACTCGCAATTTGCACCTCGCAAAATGTTTTCTTCCTACATAAGTATACATAATTTTGCAAGCAGCATAACAATTGGCTGTAATCATGGAGATATGTTTAGTTTAATCTGTTGCGTGGCAAAAATATGTAAATCAACTGAGAACACACATTCAGAAACAAAACCGTGTTTAATAACCGGCACCAGATTTTTTCAGATATGTGCCTCGTCGTATATGATCAAATACCAGGATGTCCAGTTTTGTACCTTAACATAGACATATGTAACATATATTCTGTTCAAATGTATATACTGGATCTGACCTGTGCTGGGCTACCTTGAGACTTCTTTCGACATGGAACTGGCTGAAATGCTTTAGCCATGGCCTGTTACCGTGCAGTCCCATCATCAGTCAGGACAGATGGATTTTTTTATATATATGGACTGAATATCATTGTGGTTTGGCACCTTCCAGTACGCCTAGAAGAGCAAATGGATGGGTCTCAGGTCTGTCCTGTCACAAACCCTAAGTATTAACTTTTTATATCCAGAATAACAAATATTAAATGTACCCTCGACACCCTCAGACGATTTTGAAGAAAGTGCTAGGCTTTATCAAAGAATGTGTCCATGGTTCGCGCCTCCGGAAGACTGTTGTGATAAAGAAGTGGGACATCCCGATGTATATACCTTGTTAAATATTTTTAAAGCCCTAATCCGTTTATAAATAATAATACCATTAACTGTGTCTCTTTTATATATTGTTAGTGCAGAAGCCACCTTCTACATGAGCGATCATGCCTGCATTATTTAGCTGAGAAATCCTGATACTCAGCATAATGTGAGCCACCGTAGAGTTAAATTGAAGCGGAGCAGCGTTTGGAAACTGAGCTAATTAACTTTTTTGTCCATGCTCGTGACGTTTTTTTGCGCTAAACAGAGCTTGCCACGGATCAAACAGGAACAAACCATAACTCACAAAATACAATAGAAACAACTATTTCTGCACATTAATCATTCAAACGAATTAGGGTCGTCAGAAAATAAATACCATTATAACAACCTTTTAAAATGCAACTTTGCATTAGCAAAGTGAATTAGAACCCCCCTTTTCAGTGACAATAATGTATCTGGTCTGTCTGGGTGTGCTTGCTGTGCATTTTTTTTCGAAATTTGTTAAAAGTATATTCATGAGAGAGGCATGCAAGGGGCATGGGTGTTTAGTGGACTTCAGTTTGCTGTGATAATGGTTTCTGTTTATTGGTGTATAATTATCATTTTCGCCCCACAAAGCCCCGAACAATATTAAAAGCTTTGTTTGACTTTTCTGCTTTTTATATATATTTTTTGCTTTTGTGGAACGGACCAGTAATATTCTATTCATTATTGTTTGCGTAACACATTTTTGCAACTTGTTTTGTACAAATGGACTTGCCAGAGAATTCGGAGGAAGAGTTGAGCCAGATCCGAGCCAGGGAGTCAGGGTCGGCTCTAAAAGCCGTATCACGAGCCGAGCCTAGTGCTTAATTTGTGCTTGTTGTTTCCGGTGCTGAGCACCGACACTTATTTTTGAGGGCCGGGGCTTATTTTTTTGTCTCAAGCATTTGTAAAAGACACAAATAGGAAAGATGGAGGAAGAGAAAAACGAAAAAGCGTCACAATGGGAGAAAGCTGCTAGAGTGAGTTTAAGGGTCAGGGAGTGGCTGTAAATGGACTAAAGTGGCCCGAGATGGCTTCAGGGTTACGCTGCCTCAGTATTCCACGTTCCCACATTTAATTGCAGCAGCCACGTGTTTAAGATGAGGGCTGTGGGCACCGGCACGTTTTCATTTACAAATTAAGCACCGAGCCTAACAAAAAAACAAAACAAAAAACGTCATGTCAATCCTGAAAGCATGTGATGTTGGGGGAAACAAGGCGCTTGCTTGCTTCACCCTCTTTGTGTTTCCCAATTTGTTGGATGCATGCCACTTTTTATTTTTTTTGGTAAAACAAAATAGTCCTGCCAACTAAGGTAAATCACTTATTTATAATGCACTTGGTGGGGAGTAGCTGGGAGAAGTCAAAAGCATACAAACATGTCTTCCTCGTAGAGGAGGGGGGAGTTGATTCTCGATGGGAGAATGAAGCTAACTTTAGCAACCATTTGAAATGTAAAACACCTTCAGGGGGTGATAGCCAGCCTCCCTGTTCAGAGAAGGAAGGTGGAGGTAAACAAAATCACTTACTGAAACTTCTGACGTCCCTGGTAAAGCGCGCTTCTCCATGTTAGTCTGTTCTGCCTTCTCCCGGGTTTATACTTGAACATAGCAGGACCCCCGGATATTAAAATATATTGTGCATTTCAGATAAAGCGTTTTAACTACTCCGTAGTGTACACTCTCGCTGAGAATCAACATCGTTGTAATGATGTAACATGGCTCCATGCCAGAACAGTGGGCATGGAACCAGCTTGTTCTGAGGTTCTGTGATGCAGGGTTCTCTAGTGGACAGTTGATATGCTGGCTGTTGGTTGAGGCTGTAATAAATACCTCCTACCACATATCTTCATCTGGTGTGGATTCACATTATTACACTGGCGACGAGGATGGGATAAAAAGGAACCCAGAGGAAGGGACAGCCTCAACAACAACAAAGAAGGAAGAGCTTGGATTATTTAAGAGAAAAACGGAGATAACTTAAAGAGACGTGCTGGGAGAGGATCGAGCGTCTTGCAGCATGTTCTAGCGGAGAAAAGTGTGAAATTGCGGTTGTAGGGGCTTTGTGGAAAGCTGTTTGAGCATTTACTAAGGATCAAAGTGGTCTCTGGATGCTTCACGACGTCAGAAGGTCAGTGAGCAATTGAAAAAGGACTGTAAGCTGTGGGAATTGTTGGCGGCCATCTTGAGTGTGGTGAAAGGAGAAAAACAAGCCAGATTGACTGAAGAAAATAGACTGGATGTTTGGTTGCGGCCATTTTGAGTGAGGAAAACGATCCGAGATTGCTCAAAGAGAAAGCAAGCCCAACTGCCTGAAGAAAACGGACTAAATGTTTCGTGGCGGCCATCTTAGATGAGGAAGAAGGAATTTTTTTAATTTAAAAAATTTTTACAGCGCAATTGTTGGAGGACATCGAAGAAGAACATCGACGGTCTATTGGAAGTTGAAACTTAGACGGAGACTGGATAAGGATCACTATATTGGTTTGTGGTCACGGGAATATACATTTCTTTGGAAACTTTATTGCACTTGTGGAATACAAGTATTGGGCGTTGTAAAATGAAGTAAACTGAAAAGGTCGTCTCTGCGGTGACAAACACACCTGAAGACCCGTGTTTGATATAGCGGCATCGTGCTGGGACATACGGTGACTGGGAAACCTTTTGGACTTTAAGTACTTTTAGCAACTAGTAGGGTTTGGAATATATTGTGGGGAAGAAGTGTTTTACACCTCTTGTGAGTATGCAGAATGTTACGGCGCTGCCGTTTTTCTTGTCAGATCCAGGAGAACCGGTTATTAAGTGGAAGAAATGGAAAAAGATTTTTGAGAATTATGCCAGGGTGTGTGGTACGAATTTGAGTGGTGAAAGGAAGCAGGCACTTTTGTTACATTGTTTAGGGGGTGAAGGACAGGAGGTGTTGGAAAATCTACCTCCATTGTCGCAAGCTGATCAGAGGGGGTTGAATGAATATGAAATATGTGCAAGACAACTAGATTTACATTACTTGCCAAAGATTAGTACTATTATGGAAAGGTACCATTTTGGTTTGCGGGAGCAAGGGAAAGAGGAGAGTGTTGAAGAATATATTACGGCGTTACGGAAGTTGGCTTCAAGTTGTAAATTTGGGGCGTTGGTAGAAGAAAGGATTAGAGATCAGTTTGTGCTGAGGTGTTGCAGTGATAAAGTGAGGGAAGAACTCTGGCTAAAGGACGAGCCACCATTGGATGAGGTTGTTAGTATTGCAAAAAGGGTAGAGCATATGTTAAAGTGTGTTGGAGAACTAAGTAAAGCACATAAAGAAGACAAGGTCAGTGTAAAAGCACAAGAAGTGGAGTGTCAAGTCATACAAAAAGATGAGAAGAAAAAAAAGTATGAGGGTGTCCGTGAGAAAGGTGTTGTAATTGAAAATAGCACAGAAAAGACACAGGGGAATAGGAGGTTTGCAACACCTTTTCAAGGAAATTGCTACAGATGTGGAAGATTTGGACACATGGCTAATGCAAGTGAGTGTCCTGCTAATAGGATTACTTGTAATGTTTGCGGAAAAAGAGGACATTTTGGGAAAAATTGTAGGATGAGGAATAGGAGAGATTCTAGATCAGAAATAAAGGAAGTCAGTTTTCAAGTTAGTAAGAGTGAGGTGGAACATCCCTCTGAATGGGTTTTGGTGGGGGATGTTAGAGTCAAAATGAAATTTGATTCGTGCTCTCACATCACGTTTCTCTCAAAGGATCTTTTTATGAAGAATTTTCAAGGAAGGAAGAAACTGTTCAAACCTAATATTAAACCTACGGGTTATGGTGGGTTGCCAATTAAGTTATTAGGTTATTTTGATGACTGCATTGAGTACAATGGTAGGTTCACTGATGCTAGGATTTATGTTGCTGAGAGGGGTGATAATTTGTTGAGCTGGAGTCATCAAGCACGTTTGGGTGTCATTCTCAATCCTAATGCACATCCATCTGTTCAGGTACAATCTATTGAGGGTGACGAAAACAAGTTTGTGAGAGCTTTTGGGGAATTGTTCAGTGACACCTTGGGGTGTTTAAAGGGGTACAATCACCATATTAAGTTGAAACAGGGCGCAATACCAGTTGTGGCAAAAGTTAGACGCATTCCCATTTGTGTCCAAGACGCTGTACAAAAAGAGATAGATAAATTGTTGTCCACTGGTGTTATACAGCCTGTAGAGGCAACAGAGTGGTTAGCTCCCATTGTTGTGGCACGTAAACCAAATAATGAAATCCGTCTATGTGTGGATCTTCGTGCCTTAAATAAAGAAGTGGTGGTTGACAAGTTCCCACTTCCCAATATTGAGGAATTAGTATCATCGTTGGATGGTGCTTGTTATTTTACCACTCTGGATATGGCATCAGCATACCATCAGGTTCCGTTGAGTAAAGAGTGTCAAGAATTAACGGCTTTTATTACGCCAATGGGGGCCTTCAAGTTTTTGCGTATGCCGTTTGGGCTGGTTTCTGCGGCCTCAGTATTCCAGAGGATTATGGAAGATCTTTTTAAAGGCATTTCAGGCGTAAAGTGCTACCAGAACGATGTATTAATATGTGGGAGAGACGTGAGAGAACATGATGAGAGGTTGCATGCTGTGCTTAAAAGGATGATTGATGCTGGGTTATCTCTTAGGCGAAGCAAATGTAAATTTGGAGTCACTGAACTGGACTATTTGGGTCATCATATTTCACGGCAGGGGGTGAGTCCTAAAAAGGATTTGGTGGACACTATCGAAATGTTAAAAGAACCGTGTACAAAAGATGAGGTTTCTTCATTCTTAGGTATGGCAGAATTTTATAACAAATTTATACGAAATTTTGCAGATAAGACAGTAAATCTAAGGAAGTTAATGTGTAAGAATGCAGAGTTTGTTTGGACGGAAGAGTGTGGTACAGAATTTAAACAAGTAAAAAATTATCTCAGGAATGCACCAAACTTACAAGCTTTTGTACCTGGGAATCCCACTTTCATTGTTACTGATGCGAGTATAAAGGGGCTGGGTGCTCTTCTTTTTCAGATCAGGAAGGGCCAAGAGGTGCTAATAGCTTGTGCTTCAAGATGCTTGAAAGGGGCAGAGATAGGGTATTCTGTTATAGAGAAGGAAGCGTTGGCAATTTTCTGGGCCATAAACAAGTTCAGAAAATTTGTGTGGGGATCTTCTTTCGTAGTCAGGTCTGATCATAAACCCCTGAAAGAAATTTTTGAGAAGAAGGGTTTGGACTCAATTTCCTCGAGGATCAGGAGATGGGTCATTTCCTTACAGGAGTATAACTTCATGTTTGAATACATTCCGGGAAAGACAAATGTAACGGCAGACTGTCTGTCGAGATTGGTGGAGGTGGTAGGGAATGATAAATCTCAGGATGAAAATGATCAATGTGATGCGGAGTGTGGCATAAGAGTTTGTGATGTTACGCTGGGGGCTGTAAAGGAAGATGAATGGAGGGATGAGTTGCAAAAGGATAGTGAATTGTGTTCTGTGATGTCTCTTTTGGAACAGCATAAGTCTCGAAGTCTGGTTAAACCTTGGTCGTTAGTTGCGAATGAGTTAGCCGTTGTTGATGGTATTCTAATGAGGGGCACAAGAATGATTCCCCCATTGAGTTTGAGAGAAGTCATCATGAACATGGCTCATGAAGGGCATATGGGCATTTCTAAAACCAAAGAGCGCATCCGTCAGGATTTCTGGTGGCCTGGATTAGATTTGATGGTGGAACGTACTGTTAGGGAGTGTACACCTTGTCAAGCTAGTGATAAGGTGCTCAAACCAAAATGTTCACCTATGGTTTGTAGAAGTTTATCAAAAAGTCCATGGGATGAATTAGCTATCGATATTGTGGGGCCATTGCATGGAGAACATCAGACTCCTTACCTGTTGGTGTTGCTGGATTTGTATTCACGATGGGTGGAGGTGAGTTTGGTGAGAGAGATCACTTCTCAATCTGTGATCAGTTTTTTAGAATCTGTGTTCAAACGCGAGAGTTTTCCTAACTCTATTCTTTCTGACAATGGTCCGCAGTTCTGTTCTGCTCAAATGGAGGAGTATTTTGTAAAATGTGGAATTGTACATAAAAAAATTGCGTTATATCATCCAGAGGCGAATGGTGCTTTGGAGAGATTTAACAGGACTTTAAAAGAGAGTATACAATTAGCAAAGGTGAACTGTTTAGATTGGAGAAAAGAACTGCAGGGTCGTATAACAGCTTACAGGTACACTCCTCATGCATCAACGGGGAAGACTTTTGAACTGCTCAGGGGAAGGTCTCCAAATACTTGTTTGTGTCCTGGCTGGATGGTTGCTGGGAAGGGTTTGAAAAACAATGGTATTGTGGAATGGAGAGACAAAGAAGTGTCTCTGCAAAGCAAAAGGAAGATTTATGTTGATAAAAGGAATAATGCGAAAGTTACAAATTTTGAGGTTGGAGATAAAGTAAAGGTCAAAGCTCCTGTTGGGTGTCAAAATTGGTCAAAATATACCTCTCCAAAAACTATCATTAAGCTGTTTAAAAATGCTGTCAAGACGGATGATGGTCGCATCTGGAATCATAGTCGTGTAGCACATTTTGGGGGGTGTGGTGTGGCCGACAGGAGAGATGATACTTCTTATCGTTTTCCCTCTGACATTGATTTAAGGTCTGATCATACTCGTAGGAGTGTCAGAACACGCAGGTTTCCTTTACATTTGCGTGATTTTGTGTAGTTCTTTCTACCCTCTTTTTCTTTCTGTTCAAATGTGTTTTTGTTCTCATGTTACTTCTGTTCTAATGTAAAGAGGAAGAAGTGTAATGATGTAACATGGCTCCATGCCAGAACACTGGGCATGGAACCAGCTTGTTCTGAGGTTCTGTGATGCAGGGTTCTCTAGTGGACAGTTGATATGCTGGCTGTTGGTTGAGGCTGTTATAAATACCTCCTACCACATATCTTCATTTGGTGTGGATTCACATTATTACAATCGTCAATTTCAAATCAGAATAAATACTGTGGTAAGAGAGATTGTGGTGGCTCAGTATGTGTGATTTAGTTTGTGCTCTCCTGCAGGAGAAAAGTTTCTGCGATGCTGTATACATCAGCCCACAAGAGGGAATTTTTCATATGCATTGTACTACAAGAAAGGTAAAGTTTATGATGCTGTTTAGAGTAACTTTTTGCCCCAACACTCTGACCTGCTCACTATTACACTTATTTGATTAATATCATTCGTTTGTTGCGGGAAAATATTACACTTTTGAGAATCAGGCCAACTGCACCTCGTTGAATCCCAAAATATTTTTATGTAATATCGAATGTGTATTTCCCAAAACTCATATGCATTCGTAAAATGCAAGATGGATACAATTTAAAATAGCGTAGTTTTAATATATGCAACATGTTGCAGAAATATTAAACACGTGATATTGACATGTTGTACCATTTACCGTCCATAATTTTATTTCCTATAGTTGTCCACAGATTGCATCATACAATAAATAAGGCATATGCTCAGAATAAAGTGTAGTTCGTTAATACGTGAGAATTCTTCTTGTAACGTATCCAAGGCAATATCTTAAGGTATTTTTTCTTGACATTTTTACATTGATTCTGTTGCAGCCTTAATCAATCAATCAATAAGTCAAATAAATTTCTTAAGCGCACTACTCACCCGGTAGGGTCACAAGGCACTGGGGGGGGGGTTACTGCTCAGAAAGCCATGTTTTGAGGTGCTTTCTGAAGGTTAGGGTCTTGTGTAGGTTGGTGGGGAGGGAGTTCCAGGTTTTGGCGGCGAGGTGGGAGAAGGATCTGCCGCCGGTTGTGGTGCGTTGGATGCGGGGGACTGTAGTGAGGACGAGGTCTGCAGAGCGGAGCTGTCAAGTTAGGTAGTGGAAGTTGATTCGTTCGTTGAGGTAGGCCGGTCCAGTGTCGTGGAAGGCTTTGTGAGCGTTGACAAGGATTTTGAAAATGATCTTTTTGTTGATGGGCATCCAGTGTAGGGATCTGAGGTGGGTGGAGATGTGTTCGTGGCGAGGGAGGTTGAGGATGAGACGTGCGGCTGCATTCTGGATTCGCTGGAGTTTTCTCTGAAGCTTGGCTGTGGTCCCTGCGTCGAGGGCATTGCCGTAGTCCAGTCTGCTGCTTATGAGGGCCTGGCTGACTCTTGTTTCTAAAGGAATCCATTTGAAAGTCTGGCGTAGCATGCGAAGGGTGTTGAAGCAGGAGGATGATATGGTGTTGATTTGCTGAGTCATGGGGAGAGATGAGTCCAGTATGATGGCAAGATTGCATGCGTGAGTGGTGGGTGTTGGGGGTGGTCCAAGGGTGGTGGGCCACCAAGAGTCGTTCCATGCTGTCTTGTTGGGACCGAAGATGATTATCTCCGTTTTTTCTGAGTTCAATTTGAGGTGGCTTGCTGTCATCCAGTTGGCGATGTCGAGGAGTCCGGCATGTAGGTTATTCTTGGCGGTAGCTGTGTTCCTAATGAGGGAGATGATGAGCTGGGTGTTGTCAGCGTATGAAATGATGGTGAGGCTGTGGGGGCGGAGGATGTTGGCGAGAGGAGCCATGTAGATGTTGAAAAGGGTGGGGCTTAGGGAGGATCCTTGGGGGACCCCACAGATGGTCTTGGTGGCTGTAGACCGGAAAGGAGGGAGTCGAACTCTTTGGGTTCTTTCGGAGAGGAAGGAGGTGAGCCAGTCCAGGGCTTTGTGGTGAATTCCGGCGTCGAAAAGGCGTGTGCGGAGGGTTTGTTGGCATTTGGTGGCATAAGGTGTCAAAAGCTGCGGAGAGGTCTAGGAGGATGAGGGCGACGGTTTCGCCCTTGTCCAATCTGGTCCTGATGTCGTCTGTACAGACAATGAGGGCGGTTTCAGTGCTGTGGTTTTTGCGTAATCCAGACTGGGAGACGTCGTGCAGACTTACAATAGTTTAAATACCGTTTATTGTGTTGCAGCCTTACAATAGTTCAAAAGCATCCAACAAGTGCTTCGCCCCCTGGATGGTTGGCAAGCCAGGTGGAAATATTGAGCTATTATTACATTTTTTATTTTTTTAATGATAAGTGCCACACTTATTGTGAGAACACAGCATTCCGGTGATGCCCACTGTACACGAGCCCCAAAACTATATCTTTGCGTAAGTGGAAGTGCGTCTGCTGTGTCGGTGTGGTATCTATTATTCCCTTCCAAATTGGGGTGTGTACTAATATTTAAAAACTACAAATGACTGTGCACTGGCATGGTAGGGGTGTGTAATGTACATGAAGCACCTTCTGCGAATCCTGTCTGTTCATTGCTATTGAATGACTGAATATTCCTCTAATGTCCCCTGGTGCTCCTAGAAGGACGTATTTAAGGATAATTTTGATTGTTGGCAAAAATGTTAGAATGTGATTGTTACATATCACCATTCTGATTATAAATTACCTGATAAGTCCAGGTAGTTTGGGTCCTTCAGTGTAAGAGAAATCTGAAGTAGAATAGGAATACAAAAATAAAATCAAAAGAATAAGAACAGAGAAGAGGGGCCAGTCCCTAACGATGAATATTTTAAGTTATATAAATTTTCCATTTGGTCCCGTGAGGTATAGAGGTATGTCGTAATGCAGAGTGATCCCCATTAGACCTTCTAGAGAAATAGTGTTATTTACAGCTGAGGAGCCATTAGTATTGTGGGCGGTATTTCCTATGTATCGGTATCATCGCTGGACCTGGGTAAATTTATATGAAAGTTATAGGACAGACTTTTCTTTTTTTTTTTAGGAAGGGATGAAGATAACTAGACCAACCATGTAACATGTTATGATAGAGTCCCGTTAGGATTTATTTAGAAAATACATTGTTGTCGATTAAGGCACAATAAGGATCATATGGAATAAGTATTTTGCTCTAGTATCTTATAAGAATAGAAGTCAGGGCTCGAGAGTCATGGAGGACCTCGAGCTGAGCCAGAGCCCAGCATCTGGCTCGAGCCTTCAGTGGCTCACCCACCTCTACATGTTTCACTATGTGTTGTGCCCAGTCTCTGTAGCACTGAGGTCACAAAACAGTGTATGATTTCCTCCTGATATGCTTCCTGCTGACATTCTCAAACCTCAAAATGTAAAACCCAACAGTAGCGAACTTAATTATAGTCTATTAAAACAGTATCCAGTATATCATTAATTTCAAGTTCCACGGAAATTTACAGCAATGCTACTGCAAAGTGCAAGTGAATCCGGGTATCTTGATGAACTGGATCTTACAGCAATGCTTCTGTACAGTTTACTGTTTCAATGTTCCTGAGGTATATTCACCTCATTATAGTTTCCTCTATGCAGTCAGACAATGTAGAACTGAGATTGTAGCTCTTTTTTTTTAATTAAAAAGTGAATTCCCCTGTTCATATCATTTTATCAATTGACAGGAGGTGGGCAGCGAATCCTGATATTTTTTTCTTTAGGAAGGTCTGTACTCTCAGCCACTTGAATTCAGCTGCACTTATAAGATATTGTAGTAGCAAAAGATCTGTCAGCTTTTTCTATTGAGGAGGAAGGTACATTGAAATCCATCCAGACCAAACTTAAGGGCCTTAGGCTGAAAAACATAACTAAGAAATCTCACAACTCCTGGTTTAGGGTCAGAATCAAGAATTCCATTCCATTCCCTTTTGTGCTCATTTTCTTTTCTCTCATTTGTTTTTGTTAATTAAGCCATTTAATATCTGAATGGTTACAGAAGGTCGCAATGTGAGATCAGTTAACCATATCCCAACAGCAGTGCTTAATTTGTAAAGGACTAAGTGCAGGTGCCCGAGGCTTTGCTCAGAAGCCTGCGGCAGGTGCAATTAAATATTAAATGTATGAGCACTCCGCGAGCATCTCATTCCCTAGGATAGTTGACTCACTCAAGGCCTTGGAGCTGCTCTCGGACTGCAGGATTAGCTATGATAAGCTAGAGGTACCGAATTTGATGTTGAGGGCTGAGGAGGCAACTAGACTGACTACTCCTTTCCCAGTCTGGTGGGCCAAAACTTCCATTAAATATCTTGGAGTTCGACTTCCATAAATCATTGGGGAACTCTTTCATGCCAACGATCCCCCTCTGGAAGTAGCTATTACAAAAGATTTCAATTCCTGAGGGCGCATGATGCTTCCCTGACTAAGCAGGATGAACGAATTAAAAGTAAATGCCCTCCCATGTCTCCTTTACTTGTTTCAACCAATACCAATATGGCTGACTCTGCTTACTTGAAAATACTTGAAACAGCGACTGATGTCCTTCATCTGGAGGGAATGTGCTCCTAGGATTTCTCAGAAATTACTGATTCAGCCAAGATAGGCGGGCGGATTGGTGGTTCCCAGTGTTCCCCGGTACTGCGCAGCTCCCCAATTACGGATAGTAGTGGAGTGGTCCATGATGGCGGCCCATGGACTGTGCAATTTTTCAACGACTGCTCTGGGATTTAGTGTGGATTGACAAGAGCTACAGACTCCTCGCCACTTACATTAGCACTCCAGTGTCCACCACCCTCAAGTCATGGGATCTCTAGCATCCGGGACCTAGTGTCAAATCCGTCAGTTTACACTCCAGTTCATTACAATATGGCCTTCACCCCTGCTCAGGACCAATCCATTCACTTATGGAGGTAAGGAGGCTGTAGAATGGTCTCTGATATGTATGACAATGCTATTACCAAAGACGTTCATGCAATGTAAGGCATCATTTGATCTTCTGGAGTCTGAATGAGTTTCTTATGCTCAGAGCCAGCATTTTGTTACACACCCTCGATTCGTCCTGGGCCACCAGAGCCAAGACTCTCTTTGTGACTCTTTTCCTTAAACTGCTAGGCACCAGAGGTTCGATTTCCAGCCTCTATAAAGTGCCATTGGCACATGACACCCCACTCACATGGCACCCTAACAAGGGAGTAGGACACATTTTGGGGCCTAAGATCATGAATAAACTTTTGCAATGGCTGAGGAGAGATCGTCATTTGTCTTCCGTTCCAGCTCTGGGATCGGAAATATACTATGGTACGGTTGGCACTGCATCCCCAAAGACTACATCACAGATGCCGGAGAGGGAGTGAAGCACTGGCAGAGGCACTACTTATGTGGTGGGATTTCCCAGTGATCCAGCTCTTTTTGGGACAAAGTCTCCAAACTAATACACAGCGTCCTGGCATATCCTGTGCCCTCATCACCAGAGGTGATGCTCTTGGGTTATAAGCCTGCTGATTTGCAGGCAATGACCAAGCATGACTGGTACATGGTGCTCCAGTGCCTAGTTGCCACAAAGCTGACTACAGCCCGTAGTTGGAAAAAGTTGGAGTGTCTGCCTGTCACTCAGTTGTACCATGGACTGTGGACCATTCTTGCTAATGAACGTTTTCTCTAACATGAATGGCGCACATTCACTATTTGAAATCAAAGGGAAACAGTTATATGTGAAGTTGAGTGGTGGCTCTCCTAATTTGGCCATCTTATCGCGCTGTAGGGCCCTGGGTCTCTTTCATTGATTTGGCCTAATGGACTCCCCCTAGGTTTTCCTTAGGGCTCCTGTGGCAAGGCGTGCGCCATAGCAGACAGAATGACTCTTCATTTATTTACGTGGATGCATGGGGTGGGGTGTTTTTTCCTTTTCAAGTTGGGGTTGGCAGAAAGCGGGGGAATAAATGGTGAGAATAGGGGCCCAGCCTCCTTGAAGTGTGACATGTATTTTGCATTGCTTGAACGATGTGACTACTGCAACTACTATTTGCATGTTACCTCAATTGAATTGTAACTTTATGGCCGATGTACGTTCCATTTCACTTGAAAACTTTAATAAAAAGGTATACACACAAACATGTCGGCACACCTAGTACTAAGGCTGCATAGTCTTAAGTCTACCTGATGCCTCTTTGGTCCACCTCTTGACCCTCTCTGCCCCTTTACCCCACTGTTGTCTCCCTTTGTGGAGGTTTTTCCGGCTTTCCCTTCATCCGTCTTTTCATTTTGTGTGTTTTTCCCATGTTGCTTTCAATGAATGTCCGATGTGGAAAAATAAGTGCCGGTGCTCAAAAATGAGTGTCAGTGACCCCCATCTGCAATCACCAGCTCAAATTAAGCACTGGCCATCAGCTTTATTGATTACATTATTATATGGTTTCTTAATACACATCACCATTTTCCTTTGTTAATAGTCTGTATAGCATTACTGTAGAGCAGTAGGATGACATTAACAAAAGCCACAGGCAAATCATTCTCATCCAAATCCGACCTTGCTTTTGGTGCTCACTTCTAAGGCATCAGCTGCCCTGTATGACTGCCCCTTCAGTAGACTCCACATATGTTGTTTCTCTGTTTAGATGCAGTAGATATGATTGTAGGGGACCTAAAAATCTTTCGGTCTTGTTTTGAATGGTAAAAGTGGTAAAAGATCCCAGGACCTGTCAAGTCGGTCAAGTGTTCATGCAATGTATCATATACCTCAAACAGTTTGTCCCCATTTTCTTAAAGAAAAGTGACAGGACCATGATTTTTGCAAACAATACCTCTTTCCATAATGCAAGAAAGGAAAACTGTCCGACCCAAGCATCTACAATCATATTAACTTAATTGGCATCGAGAAGAAAGTCTTATTAAACAAAGGGTTGAAAATAGCATGTTACCAAAATGGACATTAACAAACATTTGAGTTCCACCACTGAGAAAATGGATACTGGGCATTGACATGTGTGCCACCACTTAAAAGGCAATTTATCTAGCACAAACACCCGAAAATGTGGGGATCATGAGTATCTCATTTTGTTCTGTGCATATGCTGTTACATTGGACTGTCAACTAATCTGACAAGTGAATACTCAAATGTAATAAGCCCATTACAACACATGCAGTTATGTATATTGTAAAAGTGTCTGTGTACAAAAGCGTCACTTTTGATTGTTATGATAGTGGGTGGCTTCATGGGCACTTTATCCCCAGTGCACCTAATCTTCGTCAGATAGTTTACCATTTTTCACCCAAGAAACAATTGTCCGTGTTCATGGCTTTCTTTGCCTACTTGCAAATCTTGGAACTCGACAACTCGTGTTTGCTAAACTGGGGAACATGAGGATGTGTCTCACACTTCTGGGAGTAAGTATTCCAACTTGCAGGCCTAAATAAATCCGGGCTTCAACAAACACATGAGTGGGACATTTTGAACTAACAAAGAAGTCAAACAGAGTTGTCTTCTTGCACCTCTGCTATTTAACCTGTATATCAACAATATTTATATTAATATACTTGAAGCCTTTCAAGTTGTCCCTCAGGTTGACAGAATTAAAATCGTGTTATTGCTGTATGCTGATGACTCTATGCCCCTGGTGCACAGATTAATGGTTTGCAGAGAGATTTAGCTACTAATCGAGAGTTATTGCATTTCAAACAAGTTTAAGATCAATCCTTCAAAAATGAAAGACTGTGCTCTGGGACCCGTGGCCAAAGAGGGCTCTAACTAAAACTCTCAGACCAGGATTTCATTCAGTTTCCACAACAAGAGGGTTGAGGTACTTAAGGGTAAGTATGTCAGACAGCCTAAGCACGAAGCATGACATGGATGAAGTATGTCACAATCTGTCAAAGGTGTTTCCAAGGGCATTCTGTTGTAAGAAACCTGGAGTTATTTACCACAAAGCCCTTGAACAAAGTATTCTAGCAAGTGGAATTCTTGAATATTGTGTTGAGGTTTGGAGTGACAACAACATCTCAAAAACAGGACGATTAGAATGATGACTGCGGGAATAAGTGGTAGGCCTCCCCAAGTCAATAGCCTCATCCCCCTTGGAGTCTAATTTGGCATATGCCTAGGAGAGGGTAGAAAATGCCCTTGATTGTAAGGCAATAAGAGAAAATTCAACTATACCATCTGATTGATGGAGGGTAGAAAGAGTCAATGAACTCAAATAACCCTTCCATGCTGCAGCAGGAAAAAAGAGCCAATGTAATTTTCCCCCCAAACTTTTTATTGAAACGTGGTACAGCTTTTTATGCAGTAGGACAATAGAGCAGTAGTCCACAATTATGTATAAACAATAGATGTCACTAAGTTTCATATCTCATGCATAAAAGTAGTCTCAAATTATCACAGCAAATAAAGGAGTATGAGGATAACAAGAAACAATCAATAACAACATTGAACCTAACGCTCCAGTTTGGGTGCAGTGAAAGTGGTCTATGGAGTGTCTTGCAATGGGCCCCAGTAGACTTGTCATAGTTGTGTCTTGTGTTTGAGGTGGTGGTCGCTGCTCCAGCTACTGTGGGCCTTCATCAGGATCGCTCTGGAGTGCATGCTGGAGATCGTCCCAGGATGCGGCTATATTGGCTGCCTCCGTAGGCCCCACAGTTACTCCCTATCTAGCATCACAGATTCTGCCACAGCCCAGTGCAACTCCGTGGCCTGCCACTGTGGAGCCTTGGCTAGCAATGCAGCCTTTCGTTGTATCGTGAATGTGCATCTAACCAGCAAAGTGCCAGGTCAGTAAAGCGAGTTGTTGCTCTTCTTGCTTTACAGTGGCCGTGGAGGCTCAGGATACAGTGCTCTATTTTGTTCATGTCTTTGCAACCTGTGACTCTTTGGAGGAATGTACAATCCTTATCCCAGAAGTTGCAAGCAACAGGGCAAGCCTAAAACATATGCAATATATCAGTGTGAGGGTACCTATAACAAAAACACTTGATGGATGCCATGGGGTAGATTTTATGTAACCTGGCAGGAGTCAAATAAGCTTGATGCAGGATGCTCGATGTATTGGAAGCGGCATTGTGTGAGACTTTGTGCGGGTAGTGAAGCACCCACTGCCATTTCTTAGGAATCAGGGGTTGTAGGAAATTGGGTTGTTGTTTGACTGGGGTGTGAGTCCTGGTCAAACAGCAAGCACAGTCCTTGTCAGGGTGAGGCACAAGTCAACTATAAATTAGCCTGTGCTCAACCCTCTGGTAGTTTGGCACAGAGCAGTCAGGCCTAACTTAGGGACAATGTGTAAGGTATTTGTGCAACACTTCAAACAGTAATAAAGTGAGAAACGCCACACACAAAAGTATCTGACACTAAGTTAGAAACATAGTTTTAACAACTTAAATAAGTCCCAAATGACAAAAATCGAATTAGAAGAACTAGAGATATGCAAGTTAAAAGATTTCAGTGAAAATAGCTCCAACAAGCACAAAGTGTCTACTGTGGATATCTGGTTGTGCTGTACCGGAACAAAGTCACAAGTTCACGCCAAGTGTGGGCCGGTTACAGGGACCCAGTTAGGCCCACTAAACTCAGTACCTTAAATTCTGGTTTTGCAGAGCATTGTGAGGATCCTCTTTGAAGATGCGTCACGCAGTTTAAGCAGTGCTTCTGTTCAGAGATGCAGCAAGACTGCAATATGAGGGCCTGTGTCATCATCGAGGAATCAGCAAACTGGGCTTGCGATGCCAAGTCCAGCATCGAACAATCAGGGCCATGTGTTAGTTCTGAGGAGCTAGGAGGCTGCAATGCAGAGTCTGGCGTTGTTGAAGCTGCCATCAGTGAGAGATGCAAGGGCCTGTGCTGAGGATGCACTGCACACAAGTAGTTCTGAAGGCAATTTAGGCTGTGGCAGCGATGCAAGTTTTTGCAAAGGGTCAACTCCATGCAGGAGCAGAGACGTGTCAGTTCTGCTCAGGATTGCCTATTACAGCAGAGGAGATGCGTCAGTTTTGTTGAATCCACAGAAGCTTGCAAAGCACCTTAGGCTCAGTACCAAGGGACTGGGGTGGCACAACGTGGCACGGTAGACTCTCAGATGGCAGAGTCCTGGTGCAAGGTTGTTGGAAGCCTGTTGTGTCCATGAGGATTCAGAGCAGGAGGCCAGCCAACTTATCCCTTGGAGTCACGCTGGATTCTGTGTTCATGAGATGCAGGTCCAGCCTTAGTCACCCAGCCAAGCAAGCAGCAGGGCAGCAGTTCTTTCAGAACAGCAGAGTGGCAGTCCTTGGACCAGCACAGTAGTTTTTCATCCAGAAGTGTACTTAAGTGGTGGAGTCTGATGTCCAGTATACATACCCATTTGTGCCATTGAAGTGGGGAGAAGCTTCTAGAGGCATGCATTTTAAGTGCACAGGTGCCGTGCCTTGCTGGTCCTGGCTCCAGATTAATTACAGGGGGGAAGCAGCCCTTTGTGTGGAGACAAGACACATCTTAATGAAGTGTAAGTGGTGCTGGGTCCAGGTCCTCTCTCCCATCCTGCCAGCGATGGCCCATCTATTCACACCTAAACTCTTCAATGTGTGTGGCTATCTAGGAGGAATACACAAAGCCCAGCTGCCACCCACACCCACTCATTTGACCCAGAGAAAGGCTGCAGGCACTAAATGGCCAAGCCAAGAAAATACCAACTTTCTAAAAGTGGCATTTTCAGAATTGCAATTTAAAATATAACTTTACCATAAGTTAGGATTTTAAATTGTGATTCCAGAGACACCAAACCTAAAGGAATTATCTCTTCCCATTTGGAAATTATACATATAAAATGTATTAATGCAACTCCAATGTTATTTTATGGGAGAGGAAGGCCTTGCAGTACTGAAAAATAAATTTAGGAGTTTTCCACTACCAGGACATATAAAACATATAAAAGTACATGACCTGCTTTTTAAGTACATTGCACACTGCCCTTCGGACTGTCCTGGGCCTAACCTAGGGGTGACGTGTATATGTATTAAAAATGAAGGTGTGACCTGGAAAAGGGTTTGCCTACTTTGCCAGATAGAGTTGGCATTTTAAAACTGCACACGCACAGGCAGCAATGGCAAACCTCAGACATGTTTAAAGTGCTACTTGAGCGAGTGGCACTATCAGTGCTGCAGGCCCCCTGATAGCACTTCATTTACAGGCCCTCGGTACTGCCACTGTACTAGGTACTTACAAGTAAATTAAATATACCAATTGGGTATAAGCTAATTCAACATGTTTTTAAGGAGAGAGCACAAGCACTTTAGCACTGGTTAGCAGTGGTAACATGCGCCGAGTCCTAAGGACAGCCAAAACGAAGTCAGCAAAAATAAAAGATCTGAAGGCAAAAAGTTAAGGGGGAAAGCCACGTCAATGATGCCAGGTCTAATGGGAGTGCCCCAAGTGTTGTTAGCAAAGGCCCAATAGCCCGCGAGGGGTCTGACATGCTATCCGGGATAGCTTTCACAATCCAGGAGATGAGGTGTCTCCCTGTCCCCAGTGTAAAATATACCTGAGTCAGGGAATATGTGGTTGGTTCAGAGGCCACCAAGATTTAGTAGTCAGGCACCTATGCGTTAGAAACTGTCCTGCCGGTTGGGTGGTTTGTTTCAATAGTAAATGGAATTAGAGTGTGATTCTGAAATAAATTGCCCATTGTGTATACTCCCGCAGATACCCAGGATATCATCCGCTCTTTGCTCACCAGTGTGCGAAAGCGAGAGTGGGAACTCAACTGGACCTCTGTTGTGTATGAAAGAATGCTCGGAGCAGTTTTCAGGGCTTGTGATGATAGCAGTAAGCTATATGGAGAACACTGTTGGGTTGTGTGGGCAGAGATGATTGTGTAGGGAACAGCTCCTGTGACCTATTCAAAGCATCCCCATCCAATATTGACTAATCCTCTGACAGGTTAAGTCCTGCAAGCCAGTGAGCTGGCCATTGTAGTTGCGCCCCAATGTTAAACAATTGGGTCCCCAGCAGCCATAGGAAGTTACAGCCTAGCGAGGCACCTCTATGTCTGGCTCCATTCCAGATAAAATCCCCCAACATTCCGTCTAACATGCTGGAAGTCTAAGGGGGAATGACTACAGGCAAATGTGTAAAGTAATAAAGCAGTCTTGGTAGCACTACCATTTTTTATAGTGCTACCCGGCCATGTACTATTGGAGGAAGTGAGCACTAAACCGTTATTTGGGACCTGAGAGAAGTGATTGCTTTCATTGGATTACCCTTGAGCAGATTGCAGAAGGAACTATATTAATGCTATGATAACAGAAGATGCAAGCTACCCACTTAATTTGACAAGAGTTCACAATTACTGTTTGAGCAGGACAGTCTGGGTGTAATGGAAACCAGCACATCTTTGACCAGTTAACTCTCAAGTCTGAAGCTGCTGCCTTCCAATGTAAATTTAGAAGGTATTTTGTACTCGGATCACTGTTCAGGTGCTGGCAAACTGGAAACAAAACATCTACTAAAACAGCACCTTAAGGGACAGGGCATCCCAAAATCCTGTGCCACATTTGAAGAAATCAACATCTTACTTTTGCCAGAAATCTATGTAAAAGACCACCAGTCATGTACATTGAGATGGACATCCATGCACAACTGAAGAAACTGCTTCTCATTTCACATTTGAGTTATTTTTCCACTGAAAAGATTCTGGTCAAAAGAGTCTTAGCAATGGCTACAGCATGCTGAAGCTGTGTATACCACCTGGAACCCTTTATTCGCTTTGAGCTTGTTTGTTGAGCACATAATAATTGTAGAAAATTGACAATCTGGCCCATAATTAATGATGATGCCCCTTTTTGGGCTAAGAAAAGGAAGAAATAATCATCTGGAAGGTATATTACCTGGAATACTCTTGGGCTCCTTGGGTAAAAAACTGAAACACAAAATAGCGGTTCACCTCAGACCGGCAGCCCTATATAATCATTACCGATCAGGGCACAACTAAGGCCTGCATAGCAAGTAAGTTGAACACATGGCTCAGAGCTTTCCCGCCTTCATTTGTTAAACTTTTTTTTTTTTTTAAGATGTATTTTTTATATTTCATATATATTTTTACTCATTCACTAAAGGCATATTACCAAAAGTGTAAATAAATGCTGGTCGATTGACAGGGCTAAAGAGTGTATCCAAGCTGAAGTATATGTAGCAATAGCGATTGGACCCCTTTCCCTTATAGGCCACTTACTGTGCATTTGATTAGAGGAAGCTTTCATTTCATACATCCATACTAATTAATGACCTTAGAATTAAACGCTATCAATGATCCAGGGTGAGTAGATATAGACAACCCTATCCATTGAGATATTTCATATCTACATCCAAGGAAAACAACAACTGAATCGAGGCGAGCTTAGTAGGTCAACCTTTCAAAGAAATAATAGGTAAACGTTTGGATGGGGAGTCAGCTAAAAGTGTATATTGCAGTCACTTGGGAGGCTATGCCTCACTCTTTTGGGACACTTACTTTCTTTGTCATAGCTCATACGGTTCACATAGCACCTCTCGTAAAGATGTGAAGGCTTTCTCCAAGCAGCAAGAACATCCAGTGCCCACTGCCAAGCATTGCCTGCTTGTAAAGGTGTGTATTGTGAACCTGATCAATGTGTACTTTCCAAACTATGACCCCCATTGAGGAAGGTTTTTTCCTTCTCCCACGTTCCTTCCCTTCCTTAGCAAGCCAAGATGAATTGTTGCATCTTACCTAGGAGATCCAGAAATACATTTCTCCAAAGATTGCCAGACTGGTGACTTGTCAAGCGCCAAGGCAATTTTTCTTCTTGTGTTATTGAGTGTTACCTATATGCCTGCATGTGATCCTGTGCTACGTGTGAACAGTTGCCTTTAGCCAGTTCCTGCCAGCTGGTTTAAAATGAGTTTTCCCTTCTAGTATTGCTTTCGGGATCTCTGGTTGTGACCAGCGAGCAGAAGCAGGATTTTGTAGTTTAGAAGATGTAAGTTAAAGGGATTGTTCCTGAGAGCATTCTTAAAATTCCAGTGTTAGTTGATTTACACACGCAGTAGAGGTTCTAGATCACCCAGAACTGTGCTGGTCTGCTGGAATACTTGGAAACTGAATGTGCGCTCAACTTTCTTCAAGGTGTTGAACTGGAAACTGTGACGCCGTAAACCAAGTCTCCAAAGATCTGGCATGAAGAGATGCTTGTAGCTATGGCCACATAATCAGCATTCCCAGCCTGACCCAAGCGTGTAGAGCTCTCGTCTCTAGGACGATAGTATAGGGGCTCCCAAATGGTTCATTAAGGATGCATATGTAGCTAGAGTCATAATGCTGAATGTTTATTTCATTTTGTTTTGCATGAAGATCAACATCCATGCACTGCAGAATTGATTGTGTTTTCAACGTACATTTTCGGGGTCTTGTGCGCCATGTTCAATGGACCACAGTTCAAAGTTCCATTTCAGTTTTCATGAAGCTTTCTCGTTTTGCCTCCAGACTCCCTCGTGGCAATAGATAAATTCCTCTGCCTACTTTGATTTCTTGCTGCTTTATCGCTCTATTGTAGTCCATGTTGTATTCTGCTGCAGGACCTTCTTCTGTCAGTTGCCTCCTTCACTAGAGCAGGTTCCTGCGCTGAGATGTAGGAGCAGGAGCGCCGATCCATTCCAACGTACAATCAGCATTCCCATCCTGCAGCACACATAGAAGAAGCAAAATGCCATGAATGATTGTTTATGTGCAGGAAGGTGTCCTTTTCTGCACATAATCATTAAAAAATGACGGTTTAGTACTTCTCTGTGTGCTGCATTCTGCAGCACACACAGAAGTGCCAAATCGCCATTTTAGATTGTTTCTGTGCAGGAAGGGACACCTTCCTGCACATAAACAATCACTCCCTATGCACTATGGTGCAAGGATGCCTGTGTTGGTGCAGGCAGCTTAATTTAGCACCGACACAGGGGTAAACGCAGGGCTGCGCTGTATTCTTGTGAATACGGTGCAGCCCTGTGTTTCAAGACTGGCGCAGCACCAATGATTTTGGTGCAGCACCACGCTGTACCAGTTTCTTGTAAATCTGGCCCTTTATTTCACTGCATTAAATTGTCATTTTAGAGCACAGACTAGCCAGTTTCTTGGTGCTATAGGCGTGACCTCAAAGGCATGCTACAAATAACTGAGGTCCATTCACCTGGCCACGTAATCCGTTGAAAAACACATTGCAAACCATGTTGTACATGGCTGAGAAGTGCCCAGAACCGTCACCAGCATCCAGCACGTTTTGTCATGATCAGGAGCGACAAGCATCGGGAAAGGCAACAGGTTTAGTTTTAATGTGCCTACCTATGTATACCGCATTCGCGCATGGCTTTGTCTGCGTGCATTACCACATTACAGACAAGCATATTGGCTTTCACAATTCTTGATCATACTGGTTAGAGGGCAAGGGACCGGCCATGCCCTGTACCCACCACGCATAGCCATACTCGGAAGTTACCGCAGATAAAAAATTTTTGGCCCGAGAACATATCTAAAGTATATGGGCTGTGGACTTTGGGGGTACTGTGTTACCATAGCTACTCATAAATTGTGAAAGGATGTGTGTTTAAGTTTTTGGATTCATAAGTAGAACGTTATTTGGCTAAAGTTCACCAAGTCTCAAGGACCTTCTTCGGGGTACCTAGCAGAGGAAGCTGGAGCTAAAAATCAGAAATGCTTCCTAGCGCACCTGTCCCGCTTGGGGTGAGTTATTGATCCTCTTCGTGTTCTTTAATTACACTCTTTAAACCCCCCGGGGTGTCTCGGGCTCTGCTGCTGGCAGAGGTCGCCGCGTTGCGGTGGCTGGCGTCTCTCGAGCGGCGCTTCTCAGCTGGTGTCACTGTGAGACATTAGACTTGAGCCGAGCAGCTCAGCTGGTGACACATTAGTCTGATTTTGATCAGCACAAGGTCTGTGAAGAGGAACGTGGCGTTCAAGGGAGTAACAAGAATTGTTTAGTGGGCGGTTAGGAAAACTGCAGCTTATATTAAACAAGTAAAGTTGCGTCTCTACGTTGTGACCACCGCAGTTTAGAAGAAGTCAGTGTGAATTAATAGCGGTCAAACCGACCGATCGCCAAGACAAAATTCTCCAGGCACCCTAAACTTGTGAGGTAATGTAGGAGCATATACTAAAAGCGACTGAAAGCTTTGCACAATAGTGTAAAATATTCAAACATTTCAAGTGTTCATAATAACATTAACGTCTTCTCTGCCATGCCTCTCCCCCCACCCCCTCCCCCCTTGTGCCGATCCGTTTTTTTTTGGCTATTTGGGGTAGTTCTCACTTAGGCCCTCATAACTTTTTGTCCGCATAAGCTATCCAGGCCAAATTTGCATCCTTTTTTTAACAACTTCCTAGGGATTCTAACGGTACCCAGAGTTTGTACGTTCCCCTGGAGAAGACCAAGAAATTAGCTAAAATACAGCTAAAAAACAATTTGGGGGAAAAAATGGGAAAAAAGTGCTGCAAAAGAGAGCATGTGGTTTTCCCTGCATATGTTTTTTTCCCCTGTAATTGGCATCAACAAAGGGTTTGCGATACTAAAATCACCATCTTCCCAGCTTTCAAGAACAGGCAAACTTGAATCGGGGAAACCACATTTTTCAACCCCATTTTGGAATTTTACTGGGACATATCCCATTTTTACTATTTTTTGTGCTTTCAGCCTCCTTCCAGCTAGTGACAGAAATGGGTGTGAAAGCAATGGTGGATCCCGGACAGCTAAACATTGCTGAAAAGTAGACAAAATTCTGAATTCAGCACGCGGTCATTTGTGTAGATCCTTCAAAGTTTTCCTACAGAAAGTAACAGCTGAAATTTAAAAAAAGATTGAAATTGAGTTGAAAAAAACAGCCATTTCTGTCTACGTTTTCTTCTGTAACCTTTTCCAGCAATGGCAGATTTTTGAAAACAATTTACTGTTATGTCTGTTGGAATCTTCTGGTTGCGGGGATATATAGGGCTTGTAGGTTCATCAAGAACTCTAGGTACCCAGAGCCAATAAATGATCTGCACCTTGCATTGGGTTTTCATTGTATACCGGGTATACAGCAATTCATTTAGTAAAAAACGAGTGAAAAATCAGTATCAAGGAAACCTTTGTATTTCCAAAATGGGCATAAGATAAGGTGTTGAGAAGCAGTGGTTATTTGCACATCTCTGAATTCCAGGGTCCCCATACTTGCATGTGAATTACCGGACATTTCTCAAGCGGACTTCTTTTTTACACACTGTCTTACATTTGGAAGGAAAAAATGTAGAGAGACACGAGGGGCAATAACACTTGTTCTTCTATTCTGTATTCCCCCAAGTCTCCCGATAAAAATAGTACCTCACTTGTGTGGGTAGGCCTAGTGCCCGCAACAGGAAATGCCACAAAGCACAATGTGGAAGCATTACATTTTTCTAATGAAAACTGATCTGTTTTTTTGCAAAGTGCCTAGCTGTGGAATTTGGCTTCTAGCTCAGCCAGCACCTAGGGAAACCTAGCAAACCTGTGCATTTTTTAAAACTAGACACATAGGGGAATTCAGGATGGGGTGACTTGTGGGGCTCTCACTGGGTTCTGTTACCCACAATCCTTTGCAAACCTCAAAATGTGGCTAAAAAAGCAAATTTTCCTCACATTTCGGTGCTGCAAAGTTCTGGAATGTGAGGGGAGCCACAAACTTCTTCCACACAGCATTCCCCCACATCTCCCGATAAAAGTGGGACCTCACTTGTGTGGGTAGGCCTAGGGCCCGCAACAGGGAAGTGTCCAAAACACAACATGGACACATCAAAATTATTACAAAACTTCCTGTTTTTGCAAGGGGGGACACCTGCGTTTTTGATCCTGGGCTCAGCAGCCATCTAAGGAAACCTGCAAAACCCAGACATTTTTGAAAACTAGACACCCGAGGGAGTCTAGGAAGGAGTGACTTGTGTTGATCCCCCAGTGTTTTCTTACCCAGAATCCTCAGCAAACCTAATTTTAGCTAAAAAGAAAATCACATTTTCCTCACATTTCTGTGTGCGATCACCACCACAGTACAAATTTCCTACCACCCAATGTTCCCCTCGGTCTCCCGATAAAAATTATACCTCACTTGTGTAGGTTGGCCAAGTGCCTGTGACAGGGATGGGCTAAAAACGTGGGGCAGAATTTTTATCGGTATAGATGCAACAATGCTGGGTGGTAGGAATATTGTGGATTCCAGAAGATTCCATCTAAAAAATGTAAGGAAATGCGTGATTTCAAGCAAAGTTGGAAGTTTGCAGGGCATTGTGGGTAAGAAAATGGTGTGGGGGCAGGTGAAGCACATCCCCTGGACTCACCCTGATGTTTAGTTCTCAAGTGGGTCTTGGTCTGGTAGACTTTTCTAGGTGCCAGCGTCCCAAAGTCCAAAAAGTGCAGCCACTCACCATTCCCAGTGGGACGATATGGAAGCTAGCCAAGCTGTTGTGGCCCACATGTAAAATCAAAATCCAAAATAACCAAATATTCTCTTGCTTGCTGTTGGGATAAGATCCTTTAGTTTGCAGGGGGGGTTGAAAGACTATTACCCCCTTCAGTTGGGGTGGGGGACCTAACCATGTACATACGTGTTGGCAGCCCCCACCCCTCTATTTTTTTTTTAATTCCCTGGCATCTAGTATGCTTTCTGCCCCCCTTGGGTAGTGGATCTGGGGTAATTGCCCCATCCGCCCACTGATGGGCAGAACAACATTGTCCCCTTTTATTTCGGGTGGGGGTATGGCCGTACCCCACCCTCTTTTCTTTTAAGAAAAACATCCCTGGTGTCTAGTGGGCTTTCTGCCCCAAGAGGGCAGATATGGCCATCAATAATGTGCCAAGATGGGGAGCGACCCTTGCCCAAGAGGCCACCCACCCAAACAAAAGACACACACACTAATCCATGGTGCCTAAGTGGTTTCTGACCCCTTGGGGGCAGATGGGCCTAATAGGAATAGGCCGATGTTCACAGTAATGTGCCCCCATAGGGAGCGACCCTTGCCCAAGGGGCCCCCCCTCCAAAACAAAACACACACACTCCTCGATCCCTGGTGCCTAAGTGGTTTCTGCCCCCCTATTAAAAATAGGCCCATCTGCCCCCAAGTGGGTCAGAAATGACCAACAGTAATGTGCCCTACGGGGAGCGACCCTTGCCCAAGGAGCCGCCCCCAAAAAAGCACACACACCAATCCCTGGTGCCTAAGTGGTTTCTGCACCCATTGAGGGCAGAAGGACCTAATAGAAATAAGTCGATCTGCCCCCAGGGGGGACAGAAATGGCCAAAAATAATATGCCTCCATGAGGAACGGCCCTTGCCCCTCATGTAAAAAAATAACAATAAAAAAAAAACTGGTGTCTAGTGGTTTCTGCCCCCTGTGGGGGTAATAAAAATAGGCTGATCAATAGCCTGAAATAATGTTGCCCCCTAGGGGAGCGACCCTTGCCAAAGGGGCCGCTCCCCTCCTGTTAAAAAAAGTAAATGATCCCTAGTGTCTAGAAGTTTCTGCTTCCCTTGTGGGCAGATGGGCCAAATTAATATAGGCCAATCTGCCCCCAAGGGGGACAGAAATGGCCAAAACAAAATGCCCCCCTTGGGGAGTGACCCTTGCCCAAGGGGCCGCTCCCCTTATTTGTTTTCCTAAGGTAAACAAAACTCCTGGGGTCTAGTGGGCATTCCTGCGGCACGATCGCTACGCGATTGTGCTGCAGGAATGCTCAGAGAGACTTGAAAGGAAAAGCCTTTCCTTTCCTTTCACGGCTCTCTGACCTCCCCTTTCCCCTGTCCCGAGGAGAAACTAATCAGTTTCTCCTCAGGTCGCGTGGAAGCGACCTCTAATGAGGTCAGCACGCGATTGCGCCCTGATGTCATCAGATGTCACTGTGGGAGGGGTCGGGCGGGGGGTGGCAGGGGAAGCAATTCCCCTGCCATCCCTGCCCAGGAGTGTGGGTGGGAGGCCCACAGGAGGAGCACTAGCGCTCCCCTTGTGGGCTAGGTGCAGGACATAACGGTTACGTCCTTGGCACAGCGACGCTGCAGCCAAGGACATAACTGTTCCGTCCATGGCACTGAAGGGGTTAAATAATGTAGTTAATAATAAAACATTAAAAACTTACAAAAATATGATCCACCTTGCAAGAATTTGAAAACTACTCTTAAGACCGAAGGCCTGAATTAAATCATAGAGTGGAGATTTTTTTTTTCACTTCTCCACGTCGCCTTAATAGAGGAGTACCTGTTCTCCTCATTTAGAGATGTCTGCTGGCCTGTGGACATCTCTACCCATTGTAGGGAACCATGGTGGTGGTCAACATGTTAAAAGTTTAACTGGCTCTGTCAAACATGACGGCTGCCCATCAACTTTTAACAGGTGTTTGCTTTTTTAAATCCAAAAAACGCAAAAACTAAAGATCCCCGCACCATAGGAGTTGTCTCCTATGGTCTTGGGGACGTTATTTGAATTTTTTTGACTGTCCCTCCCTACCATGTTTTACCTGGCAGTGAAGAACAGTAAAAAAACATATAACACTGTCCGCTCTAAATCAGGTGAACAGTGTTGTATGTAAACCTCCAACAGCCTGTATTCCCTCAGGCCGTTGGAGGAGTAAATCAAAGTAAAAGCCTGTGGGCTCCATCTTTGACATATGTAAATCGGGCAGGCAGAACAAGGGTTTGGCAGACAGGATACTTTGTCGCAGTTGCAACAGAAAATCCTCTCCATCTAACTCTAAACTTGTCTCCTAGTCTTTCATTATACAAATATCGATGAAAATTTCAAACTTGTATAATGTGAAAGCACTAATGAACTACTATAAATTATCAACACATTTCGATGATGCAAAAGGTTCATCGCCTTCAGTTTACCATACATATAAGATCTTCCAATTTCTGATGGTTATTTCAATCTGCAGATTCTTCAACTTTCTAATATCTCCAGGCATCAGTCTAGATTTGGAATACGCGAAAAGCAGAGCTCCTGCGTGCCAGTAGGTGCATAATGTGGCTTCACGTCAGCTTTGTTCCACTCTAGAAGTGACATAATGAGTCGCATATAAGCTCCACCCAGTCGTTCTGATGTCATTTGCTTTCTTTCTGCGCCTTCAGAAGCAGATCCAGAGCTACGATCCTTCTTCATTCTGTGAAGAGATTTTTTTTTCCAAACTTTTTCCACTGTACGAAGGAACATGTCACACCCTTAAAACTATAGGTTTAATTCTTGTAGGGACTATCACAAAAATATGTCTGTGACTGATCCCACGGGGTATGCTTCTGGTGGTTTGGTTTGGCACACATCTCCAAGGCCTGTGATGACTGTGCCTAGATAAATCCAAAAACCATTGGAGAATACAAAGCAATTCTCTGTGTGGCAAGCACCGCAGGACTCCATGAAGGCCCACACCAGGTCAAAGTCAAGAGTGCAGACCCACTCCTGTTCCTGAAGTCACTCAAGTGGCAGATCTTTGTCACAGATTAAGTCGTTGACTGAGTCCAAGAAGAAATGTAAGACGTCCAAGCAGGACTCAGTCCCTCCCCACCAGTTTTATTCTGCAGAGAAGGAACAAGGCTTAATCACACCTTACAGTCTTCTTCCCATTTCAATGAGGAGACGATTCCATCCTTAGTCCTGAAGCAACTTGTGTTCCCAGGTCTGTCAGTGACATTGCAGCAGGTTGAAGCCTTTCAAGGGGCCATGCTGCACATGTTTGGCATGCTTCTTGCCCTCTCTGGTTCACCTTCAGGCCCTAAGGATTCAAAAGGACCTCAAGTCGGAATACTGTTGACAGATCCATCCATGGCGCTATCTATGCCCCTTGAATCTACTTCAGGTTCCGCACTGACATCGGTGTGACTTCAGGTCCAACGGCAAAATGTGTCTGTCCTTTGAAAGTCGATGCTGACTCTGCGGGCACCAGAGGAGGAGCCACAACCCATTGTTGTGTCTGACTCCAAGCTGTCTTTGTTTTGACTTTAACTGAGACTGCACCCAGATCTTGACGTGGCACAGGTAACACCCAATCCATCTGATTCAAACACTACTCTACCTCCGCACAGCTATGCACAAACTCTACACAAATGTTTTGACTCCAGCTCCCACCAGTGCCAACCATATGAAGATGACATTGGAGATGATGCGTAAGAGCTTGCCCCACCTTATGAGGGCAATTGATAGACCAACAAGTTGCCAGTGGGTTCGACAAGTCGTCCGATACTGAGTTGGTTTCTTCCCTTGGACCAGCATGGAAGAAAGTACATCAACTGCACTATTATTACAAGGGCTGCTGAGTTATTTGACCTCCACCTCCCAACAAGTAAAAACAAATGTACCTACAGAGGTCCTTCAGCCTAGCCAGGCACCAACTGAACCTCTCCTGCCTTTTAACGAGGCCCTCACTGACACGTTATTGGGTACTTGGACTAAATCATTCTGTGGCTCCCGGACACCGAACAAGTTGCCCATTGCCGTAGACTAGTTCCAGGCTACCAGGATTTCCTAACTCAGCCTCCAACTCCTGAGCGTTTTGTATTGCAGATGTCCACCAACAGTGTGAACCCTAAGGCCTTCCAACTCCTCCTCCTGATAGTAATGTATAGAAACCTTTGGCAAACAAATGTTTTCCTTGGTAAGCCTTGTCTTGAGATCGGGCATTGGCTTGTTTGGATTCCATACCCATGTGCTGTGGAACTTAGTTGGAGAGATCTTGCCAACTGTCTCAGACGACTTAGGAGCTTCTTTGGCCTAAATTATTGAAAATGTTCGAGAGGGGACCAAGATAGTCATCCCCATGGCCTGTCTAGGAAAGGCTATAGGAATGAGCATGGTGCTCTGTCACCACGCGTGGATGAGGTCCACAGGTTTCTGTGGGGATGTCCAGGCATCCTGGATGGACCTGCACTATGACAGCTCCCTCCTGTTCTATGACTAGGTGGAGTTGAACCTGGAGCATTTTAGGGAATGCCAGGTTCATGGCACGTTCTTTGGGCTTTTCAACATTTATACTCTTTTAAGGGATATGACAGGGGCTTGGCGTATCAACCCCATATCCCTTATTGGGCCCCACAGCCTGCACAACAGGCCCTGCTGCACTTCTGCGGTTGGGACTCAGGGCCCAACAAACAATGACCTGACCATCAGTGGCAGCATACATCCTGCAGCAAAGTTTAAAACCTCCTTAGTACACCTTTAGTGGTCCACCGCCATCCGGTAGGAGGTGACAAAGCATTACGTACGACAGGTGGAGCCTTCAGATTGTCCTACGGGGCAACACCCTGCCGTTCCTTTTCAACCCACTGCACCTGCCACCTACACCAGAGCAGCTTTCAGAGGAACATCTGTCTGTTTTGTATCAGGAGGTGCAGGCTCTTTTGACCAAAGGAGCCATAGATAGGGTATTGGGCCTCAGAAGTAGGGACTGTATATTACTCCTGCTACTTCCATGTGCCGAATAAGGACAGAGGCCTTTGCCCTATTGTGGACTTTGCCATCTCAGTATCTTTTTACACAAGTAAAAATTAATGATGCTCATGAGGGCCTAGGTTCTTTCTGACTTGGAGACTGAGTGGTGGCTTCAGGTTAACAGGCACTACCTGATGTGCCACAGGCACTTTTAGTTTGCCCTGCTCCCATTTGGGCTCACAAGTGCCTCCTTTGGTGTTCACAAAGGTGATTGATCCCAAGGGTCTCCGCCCATCTTTGGAGCTTAGGGGGTACCAGTCTCTTCCTACTTCGAAGACTGGTTGCTGAAGGCGGGCTTGTCACAGTCAGTCGTGGTCAACCTCCAGTTGATGGCGAACCTCTTGACATTTTTGCGGTTCTCACTTAATCTGCCAAAGAACACCTGATTCCTTTGCAGAAGCTCCCCTTCATCAGAGCAATCCAGAATATAGTGCACTTTCTGGCCTATCCTCTAGGCGAGCAAATTAAGGACTTTCGGGCTATAAACCTAATGTTTCATTCACTGTCCTGGGCAGGACCGGCTTTAGTGCTGATGACATCTGGTGCAACAATCTTTTTTGGCGCCCACCCCATTACCTCTTACTGGGATCCCCTCACTACCACAAAAAAAAAATCCCCCTCAGCTCTCCATAGCACTTCCCACACATATATTTTATTTGTTTTAAAGAGCTGGTAAAGGCCATCTTTAATAATCCACTCAGCTATCCTCATAAAATACAGATCTGTTCTTTGCAGCAAGCATCCTAACCCTTTGTGCTACTTTGTGGCATGTCAACACTGCAACTAGATAAAAATCCAATCTCTGTTTTTAGCAGGGACATTAATCACAAGAGTCATCTCGACATTTTTATTGCTGCCTGAAACCTTGACGCACAAGGAACTATGCAGCAGGCACTTCTATAATTCTTTATTGTAAATTAATGCAATACCACCACCTCACCCCACCCCCACTTTTGAGGTCAGTGCCCCTCTCCAGGTCAGCGCCCAGTGTGGCCGCAGTCATCATACCCCCTAAATCCAGCCCATGTCCTGGGTTTCAGTGTGTTTGGATTTAAGGCTTCTTGGCCTGCTAGCATCATGCACCTTGCTGGCTGGCCATGTCATATGACACATGGGAGCTCTGCAGTGGGATCTCAAATCTCAGAGGGCCCATCATCATGGGAACCTGTTAGACTCTGTCCAGGTGTCAGAGAAGACTACAAAAGATCTGCAGGGATGACTGCTAACTGCAGTGGGACCAGCGGCAGAACCCTCACCCTACCCTAACCAGAGTTGACAATGGTGAAACACACATCATTACCGGGTTGGGAAGGTCATGTGGGAGGGATAGAGATCAGAGGAGTCTGGTTCCCAGCTATGACCCTCCTCCACATTTATTTTCTGAAGTTGCCTGCAATTTGCTTAGCTTTAAAGGCTTTGCTGCCCATCATCAAGGAGAGGTGGGTTTGGGTTCTCCCGGCCAACACCACTGCCATCTAGTACTACAACAAGCAGGGGTCCTCTGCAGGGATGCCTTACCCTTCTAGAACTGGCTGAATTGTCAGATCATTTCCCTGGTGGTACACCACCTGGAAGGGTCTTTGAATACCAGGACAGAGGAACTCAGCAAATGACACATGGCAGATCAAGAATAGCAGTTGCACTCAGAGATGGCGCAGGGCGTCTTCCAGCAATGCGACTAACCCTGGCTTGATCTTTTTACTACTGCCGAGAATGTGCCAATGCTTTCATGCACAGGAGTTCCCAAGAAAGCTCGCCTTCGGAGATTGATTCCGCATGAAGGGGGTTCAGGGCATGTGCACTTTTCCGCAGCTACCTCTCCTACTCTGAATTCTAAAGATCAGGACAGACTGGGCCAAACTCATCCTAGTTGCTCCAGACAGAGACGAAAGAGTGTGGTCTCCTGAACTTCTGTGCTTGAGCATGTGTTCTCCAATCAGGCTGCCTCTTAGGGAGGACCTTCTGTCACAGCAGCAGGGCCGGGTCTTGCAACCAAGCCTTCCCAATTTGTACCTTCATGCATGGAGATTGAGCAGCAACAGTTTTTCCTTTGACCTCCCTCCGAAGTTGTTGATATCACCTTATCAGACAAGCACCCTTTCACAAAATCTATGTATGGTGGATGCTGGGATAAGTTTGTGGCTTGGTGTGGTAACCATTAGATGGATTCATTTCAGGTCAACCTATTGAATGTGATGTTATTTATTTTGTCTTTGGCCCATGGAGGACTTGCTGTGTGCACTGTTAAGTGTTATTTGTCAGCCTTCTTGATCTCTTTAAATTTGCCAGACCAGCTGTTCTTGTTGTGTTTCTTTAATGTTTTTCAACATATTTCCGCCTAAGCCCTTTATGATGCCACAGTGGGACTTAAATCTGGTTCTCACTTTTACTATATGTACCACTTTTGAACCAATGCACAGTTGTCCGTTGCCCCTCAGCTTATAAAACAGTCTTTCTAGTTGAAATACCATAAGCACACTGGGTGGGTGAGCTTTAAGCCCCCTCAGTCCAACCTCCTAATACCACCGTTTTTCCTGACAAACTGGTGTAAACGACTGGAGCAGCAGTCCTACCCAAGGTGGTGGCACGTGTTTCCATCAATCAAGCCATCACTCTTCGGACCCTCATCATTTAGCCTCCTCCCTCAAAAGAGGAAGAGAGATGCCATTGTTTTGGCATCAAACGATCATTAACCTTTTACGTCAGTCATACCAAGGAACATCAGGGGGACGATCAGCTTTGTGGGGGTACTCTGGTGCCAAGAAGGACAAGGCGGTGAGGGACACGAAGAAATGTGGGTGCCAATATTTTCCAGCTGTTGTTCACTACCTACTTATGAAGTAATATTCTACTCCTTGTTATCTCAAAAACGTTGCTAAAGGGTCTGTGTGTGTGTGTGTCTTCGATAAAAGGTGTATGCGTAGCATGGGATTCCATCAAGTCGGCATAACAAGGATAACGTTGCAAAGTGATTTTGTGCGACTCTCCTGAAAATGCTCAGTAAAAAGACATATTAACTATCCTAATTGCAGGACGTGTTTATAGTCGAACTGTGCTAGCCTCACCCCACAGAAAATTGTTGAAGCGGAAATGACGGAAGTAATCGAGAACATTTATTGCAGCCGTGCTCCACTGGAAGTGACAAAACTTACCATGCAATGATGTTGACAGTTTGAATTGGGCAATAAAGTATTTTATATGTTCCACGCCGCGCCTGTAAATGTATAGAACACATTGGACTGCTACCTGTCAGACGCAGGTAAGAAGTACAAGTGAGACTCGGGTTTGCAAGAGTGTGTGGAATGTCTGTGCAGCAGCAGTGTGAACAAACAGCGAGGTCGTCTAAGCAGAATGACTTCAATGACGGACACGACTGACAAAAGGTAAGTGACATCATACTTAATATCTGCTGGCTGGCAAGTGGCAGGGAGGCTGGCAGGGACGGAGGAAATGTAATAGTTTATCTCCTAGCCACTTCTCTCCCAGCATTTGCTAGATTGCTTTGACAGGGAAGTGTTCAAAATCATTTTGAGTGTTGCACTCCTCTGTGTAACAGATATCAGGCTGTGATAACAACCGCAGTTCATCCAACAGCAGAAAACCAAATATCCACTTATGTGCCTCAAGAACCTGCAGTGTCGTGGGACTACAATAGGACACTTGTATGTGGCCTGTTCGGAGCTCAGATTGTAGAGAATGTCTTATAACAGACTACTGTTCATTCGCTTTTTGTTTGGAAGAGGTGTCTGCTTTTATAAAGCCGGGTTAGGTAAGGAGGATTCTGGGAAACAGCTGTCAACGTAGAAAACGGGCTCAGGTAGTCTGTCAGTTTTGTTTTCATGTGCGCTCTGGTCGTGGGATTGAACTTCAGCGGTTGATGTCTGTGTTTCCTGTTTTTCCTCCTTTTTCCATAGGCACACTGGCACGGATTCAGAAGCAGAGCACCAAGACGTTGTCGTCGTGTTAAGCAGCTTTAAAAGCCAAATTATCAAAGTGCAGGTACTGTTTTTGAGTTCTTGCTGTCCACACACTGACCCTTGAAAAGTCTAAAAGACCCACAAGTGATGTCTTGTGAATAGCAATATATGTCTTTGAAGCTTGCGATTATCAACAATTATGTCAGCCCACAGATTTATAGATGTAAAATGTAGAAGTTAAGAATGTGTTTGTGTTTGATGCAGTAAATACTTCTTGCTTCAGCCTTGATTAACATTAAACACCGTAGACTTGCTCCGTGTGTATACATAGCACTTAGCATAAACATATGTTTCATAGTTTCCCTCATTTTACCACAAAACGTGCCCACTGAGCCTCTATAAGCTTTGTAGGGTCCACCATAAAAGTCATTTAAAAAGGAAAGAATAAGCAAAACTTCAGAAAATCCTTATTAGTTTTAGCGGTGAGGTTTGAATCTATAAATAGACTCATACACAGTGTATTGGTGCTTTTGGTTTACTATTGTACATTTTTGTTGCACTTGATAACATATATATTGCGCACCATCTCTCGCTCACGTGTTATTTTTAAACTGCATGAAAGGCATGTCTAGCTGCAAGGTGCCTCTTGGAAAAGCTCAATAGCCACATGCTGTTGATTCCCTGGGATTGCATGCTCAACAAAATGTAATTCCCATGTTAAGCCTTGGTGTACCATGATCTGGCTTAAAGTGGCAATTTCGGGAAAAGAAAACAGCGTGTGTGTATATCCAGTCTTGCATCTCCATTGTCCTCATCTACAAACAGTAGCGGTTTCTGAATGTCCCTTTCATGATGCCTGTCCGGCTTGGGGAATTTATTGTGACATTATTCAGCAGATGGCCCCTTTAAAGCACTTTATTACCTATATTAAATGCTGTTGGTCTGCTATAAGATATCTAGGCGTCAGTCATAGTTCCCCATGAATCCCCACTTTTGTAGTAGAGCCACGTAGTTGCCGAATTCTTTAAATAGGCTTTATTGCTCCCTTGTCCAGTTCCTTATTTATAATATCAAAACTTCAGATGCACCAGACAACAGAATTGAATTCACTTACATTTTAAATGCAGTTAATACTTCTGTTACCAGTGCTTAATCTTAGCTGGTGGTTTCTGGGGCTCGACACCGACACTTAGGGGGTTATTCTAACTTTGGAGGAGGTGTTAATCCGTCCCAAAAGTGACGGAAAAGTGACGGATTTACCACCAGCCGTATTACGAGTCCATTATATCCTATGGAACTCGTAATACGGCTGGTGGTATATCCGTCACTTTACCGTCACTTTTGTGACGGATTAACACTCCTCCAAAGTTAGAATAACCCCCTTAATTCTCAACGCCAGCGATTATGACAGGCCACCACATGGAGGTGCTGTCTATCTAATTTTGAAGTGCGCACACCAGAGTTTATTAAATCAGCATACATTAAAATGAATAATACCGACCACCCATCCCATTCTGAAAGCTTTGGTTGGCCTGGAACAGTCTGAATTGTCACACTTGTACGAGTGTGATGGTTAGCAGTTGTGTTGATACTGTCATTGCAGCGCTGGCAGGGGCAAAGAATGCTGCAAGCTGCAGTGGCGTCCTGGAGAGGGTCCTCGCACTTAAAGTTTTACAAATTAAACACTGCCTTTTACCCTTCCGCCTTAAAGTTGATTAAAGCATCTGAGGGCAACAGCAATACATGCACACCAGATTTTTACATTTCAGAATGTGATGCTCCTTAGCTAGCGAGTCATCTGTCAGAGTACCCCAATATTGATAATCTTTGGCCTGCTTATTTTGTTTGTTTTTTATGTACCAGGAAAGCTTTGTTTTACTTTTGTGGATGAAAACCTTAACCTTAGTTTTGGTCAAATTATTTGACTGAATATTCTTCTGATTAAAGGTCTTTAAGTTCCTCAGTAATCTCTGATGCCCATATGTGTAGTGGCTACAAGGACTAAATCATCTTCATAAGTTAAGCTTCGTTCTCAAACATTGCTTGATTTTAGTTGGTGACTATCCATCCATTCTAATACCTTTCATGGATCTGTCAACGGGACGGAATCTGGACCTTGCTTTAGCCCATTTTAGCTTGTGATCGAGAGCCATTACTTAACTTTACCCTCACTCAGGAATCTTTGCTAAGGTTAAATATTAGAATCAAAAGTACCTTTCGAATGCCTCACAATTGCTACTTTGCCCACAGCTGCCTCGATCTCCTCAAGGAAAGCCCGAACTATAGTCTAAAAAGCATGCATATAGCCTGCCATTACTTTCTGTTTTTTAAAGCTAACAATAAAAGACAGATACCATTGTAGTTTACTGAACATTTCTTTTGAAGAACCATTTGTGAGCAGTCTATAAGCTTCTTGTCCCTGGTGCAGTGTTCTAGTGTTATTCTAAGTATAATGTTTGCTAACATTTTCTCTATTGCATCGAAGAATGCAGTTAGCCAATAGCTGCTCGGCTCCGCAGCTGCACCCTGTTTATAGATTGGTTCTAGCACTAATTGTTTTCACTCTTGATAGAATTGTACCAGGAACCAGAAGCCCTTGAATCCAGCCTGCTAGAACTGATTTGATGGAAGAGATTGTGGTTGCTCTGGGACCTGAAGAGTGGGATATGTTGGAAGAATTAGTGGTTGTCCCTACTCTAACTTTAGTTATCATAATTTTAAATAATTGCCCTAACAGAATAGTATTCTATGTCTTGTCTGGGCCAGCATATAGAGTTCTACTTAGAATTGCATGTTCCAAATGCATCACTTGTAAATCTAGACCCGCTTTATGTGAGAAAGTATCATAGCCAACCGGTTTCCAAAAGCTCTTGATAACAGGTTTTGGCTGACCTCAGTTTTAACATGCGTGGTCTAGGAAGGCCAGGACTGAAACCTTGACCTTCCTCTTCTCTTTTTTGTATCCGTGGTAACCAAATCTCTACAATTCCTACCATTGTTCTAATAGTGTTTGATGTTTTTCCTCTATTTTGACATAATCCTATTGATTTTTGAGCCCACTGAAACCCAATTTCCAAAGTTTGTTCTTTCTACGCCAGTGTTCATACTTGGAATCCTCAGTACCTGAGACAGACATACTCCCCAACATTGTTCAAAGGATAAACATTGTTCTTGTTTATCCCCATTGAAGTACACATTCTAGTTAGTCCTCATGCACCCAAATAGCAATCGAACATATGTCAAGGTCAAAAGGTCTTTCAGGTCATCTGTCAGTAACCACCACAATTGTCAGCATAAATTTCCCTCGTGGCCCTATCATAAATAGCAGCTCATTACTCCAATACTAGAGACTGAGGACGGCATGACCATTCTCATCACAGTTGACTTGTTACCCCAGGGTAAGTAGCTCCTCATCAAAGCACACATTAGATCCCTTAAACTGATCGAAAATTCAAAAGCCGGGCCTAGGAAATGTTCTATTACATATCCGTGTATGGGCAGGTCAAATATCCTATATCGGTTTCCCATGGGTTTTTCAATTTTGCTGAAAGAATCCTTTAAGGAACCATTTTTTCCACTTTTGCTATTCCATGGCTCAGATTCAATAATTGACATGTGACTGGCTGGTTCTATCTTGCGGGTTCAGATTAGCTGTGACAGTGGATACAGTCTGATGGTGGATATCCTCAAAAGAATTTGATTGCTCTTTTTGGTGTATTAGTTTGGAGGAAAGAGACTATGTCATGTGCTCTAGTTGGGAGAACGTTTCAGGAATCCCCCTCTTTGTCAGCAAATAAATGAAAGATTTGAGAATAAGAGTATGTATCATAACCTTCAAAATGTTTCTTTTATTTTCTGTATCCCTTTGCCACATCACTTATTTTAACATGTGATTGTTTTAATCAATTTTACCATACTTTGACAGTTTGTTTAATTCTGAGAAATGTTGTTTTCCTAATTTGTTTTGCGGCACAGTGGCACCTCAGATGGTCTGTTTTGCACTTAAATAGACTTCACAAAGCCGGCTTTAAAACACTATAAATAGTCAATTTGTGGTTGCTGAGGGGAGAAGCTTCGGATATTTTCTCAACATTACCTTCACTACAAGATCTAGAGCACAGAGTAAATCATTCCTATTTTTTATTTAAATTCCGTCATCTTAATTTGTTCAACCTTCTTTACATAAATTCTCTCTCAGATTCCCTTTTCTACCCTTTTAAATGTGCTCATTGAAGTCTAATAGACAGCATGTTAAGACAACAAGCCAATAACATGAACGGAGACTTGGAGAATGTGTTAAATAATGCTGTAAGATTCGTATACATCATTGAGTGTTACTAAAGAATGTGTGCTTATTGCTTATTCTTTTCCTGTTGTACCTTTAGGTACAGAAAAAGCCAGATAAAATAAAAGAAGATCTGCTCAGTGATACGAGTGAAGACAAGACTGGAGTCTGGGAATCCATAATGAGGTAAATCGGTTTATTTGAAATATTACATTTACAAAAATAAAAAACTCTCTGTTGAGCATGAACTTGAACAGTAATGCAACACTTACTGTTTATGTCTACCGTTAGCCAAGACCTTGTGTTTTTACATATGCAACATACTTACTTATAGAGGCTTCCATCCAGCCCTTTTCATCAGTTGGTCTGTTGTTTCATTCAGATTTTCCTTCTGCACACTACATTATACAGCATGGGCAATGTAGCCCACCTTAGTCGTTGACTATATTCCCCGTGAGTGACGGCATTCTGCTATTTCACAAGGAGCACATCTGAACACACATAGCTGCCACATCAATAAAGTTTTACAAAAAACATGAAAAAACAAAACAACCATTGATAAAGACAAAGGGTTGCAGCCAGAACCAGACATATTGACTTTGTCCATACTTGTTTTAACTTAGACACTAACAGCACCTCCCAAGAGTGAGCCTTGAGTCCTCACAGCTACCACGGGAGAGTCACAGAGAGAAACTAACGCAGTCATAGCAAACCAAATGCAGTAAACCTATGCAAAATGCTGCTCAGCGGGTAGAACATGCATTTTAACCCTGGACTCTTCAGCATGATTTCTGGAGATCAATGGCACTGGGAGAAAAGATGGCCAGGAGCCAGAACACCTCCAGGGTGTAAGTAGCAGACAGTGCTGCATCAGCCGTAGGAGACAGTTCAAAGGTTTTGGTTGGCACTAGTCCCATGGCCGGCCTCAAGTCTGACAGTCAGCCAGTGGGGTATCTGTATGGTTTAGGGAAAAAGGAAAACAAGTGGAAAAGCAGGAAAACAATAATTAAAAACAACCAAAATTTGTAACAAGATGGCAGTGAGCACCCCACATTTCCACACTAATCGAGAGATATTTCTCACTTCAATCAAGGTGCAGTCTCACACACTAGTACACAGCCCTTTGGTACTTAATTGCTGCAGATCTGAGCATGGCAGACCTATTTCTACCCTAGTGCCAGTGAAGTTCTGGGGATGTTGAGAGGGCTATGACTAGAGAGGCTCCAAATGTCAGTTACCACATGCCAGCACCCTTCAACCATATACCACTGAGCTACCAAGAGCCACATCCAGAATACAGGAAGGCCTCAGAATAAAGAAATTGTGGTAAATGGGACTCTCTCTCTAGAGATTTAGACTGCTATCTGATCACTTAGTAAAGCTGAAAATAAATATAGCGTGAGTAGATTTATGTAGTTGTGGACTGCACACCTAAGGTTAACAGATGGCCCCATGTCACCAAATACCACTTTTCCATTTCTGGACTTTGCTTTACATTTCGGTGTATTCTGGGAGCTGTTAATTTTAATTGAGCCATTTAGACCATCACACCTCATAAAATTGATATGTAAAAGCAAAGTCCAAGAAAGGATAAGTGGTCTCCCAGTGACATGGTGCCATCTGGCAAACCTATGCACACCACAAATCTAGCTGACAAGGTACTCTCTTAGCACACCCACAGCCAGGACACCGTCAGACTCAAGAAGAGCCATGAAAAGCAACAACAAACAATTATTTGCAATGCAATAGGTCTCGTATTTTCTTGAGTTAGAGATATTAGCACTGTAAATTCACAACTGGACTTTTCTTGCCACATAAATTGGTCAACCCTGCCTCATAGTTTTGTCTTTTCCTGCCATATAATTCCAGTGTCCCAGCATTTAACTAAAGCACTTCCTCTATCCTAAAACATATACAATTATCATATAAACCTTTAGCAGAAATAAACTTTTTGCATTAGAGTGTAATGCTCAAAACACCATAACAAAAATATAATTTGGGACAGGTTGGAGGGTGAAAGGAAAGAGGTAGTTGGGAGTATAGATGGTGAGGACAAGTGGTGTAGTAACAGTGTCATGGGCCCTTGAGTAAGAAAGGAGAATGGTTGGCTGGAATTTCGGTAGGAAAATACAGCAGTAATTAGAGATGTGAGGTCAGTAGGTCTCTGGGTCCCAGTGCCACTGCACCTGTTGCTCCATTGATAACTGGGCCTCAGGAGAAAAAGCGGATGGGGCAGAAAAAGAGAAGTGAACGGAATACAACAGACGAAAGGAAGAAAGAGAAGGGGTCGCAAAGAAATAAAAGAAAGAAAAGAAAGAAAGAGAAAATTAACACACAACTAGGAGAAGAAATAGAGCAAACATGTGAGACAAAAGAAAAAAGCAAGAAAGATAGCGAACAAAAGATAAAGAGGAAAAAAGAATGAAAGAAGTGTGAAAGAGAACAATGAACATTAGAGAAAAAAAGAGAAACGGTGAGAGAAACAAACAGCAAAAGAGCCAGGGCATGTATGTACTGATATATTTCTCACAGAATGGGAAAACCATTTTGACACTTCAGGTCCCGACAAGTAACTTGTGGCTTCCCCATACAGATGGGAAAAGGGGGGATTTGTAGTAAAACGTGAATTGACAAATAAAGATAAGGAAGAAAGATTTTTAAGAAAAGTGAAAAGACAAAGGAAAGAGCAAATAAAAAATACAGAGAATGAAGGGAAGGGAAAAATATTGTGAAAGAATGAATGCCTGATAAAGAAAAAAGAGGAACGAAACAAGGAAACAAATACCCATGTTTTTGCAAATTTGAAAGAGGAGGTAGCGAGAGGAAGAGGGAAATAAAAAAAAAGGAGAGAAGTAGAAATAAACAGTTGAAAGAAAGAGCAAAACTTCTAACATGTGGATTTTAAGAGCTGAAAAGAGAAAAGTGAGGGAGAAAGATAATATTGAGGATAAACTGAGTAAAGGAAAGAACGGAGTGAGATAGGTGAAACAGACTTTCCCAAATAAAGATGGCAGCTAAGAATAGATTGAATTGGCTCCCCCCCAAGTCCTCAAACATAAGTCAGAGTGTGGAACAGAATTGGGCACTGCAGAACAGCAGGAGGCGCATTAGCAGAGTTGTATATGAACCCCAATACAGCAATATTGGGGCGCTTCAGATCAGGATTGGCGGTATATACAGAGCTGTGTCCCGGCCCAGTGCTGGAATAACAGAAAGTGGGTGAGGAATGAGAACGGAGCGCGATGTAATTCTTGGTATTGGAATAATCGGGCACTGGAGGTGAGAGTTGAGGTCCACTGACAGAGTTGTATGTGGGCTGCAGTACAGAAATAGAAGTGGGCATAGAAAGTCATAAGCGAGGTATGTTAATGGAGCTGTGTGTGGAACCTATTATTGGTGTGCCAGTGTTAGCCTGGAGGTGCCCTGGTAAAGCTGCGAGTGGGGCCCAGCATGAGAGTGGCATTGCCTCTGAACCACAGAAGCAAGGAGTCCTGAAGGGCGTGTGTATGAGCCTTAGTACTGAGAAGAAATGTGCACTGGATGTTAGAATTGAAGGATTCTGGTGGAGCTGTGGTGGTTCCCATCAATAGTGGCGTTGGATGCTAGACTTGAGGTGCACTGGCTGTGTTATGCTCTTTTGGGTCCAGTATTGGCTTGGCAGTGGGACTGAATATTGGAATAGAGCTGCTGTAATGGAACAGTATGTGAGAGGGGTCCCAGTATAGGAAAGGAAGTGACCTCACCGGGGTAGAACTGAGGTGCACTGATGGAGCTGCGCCAAGATCCCAGTACTGGAATAGCAGAGTGTACTGACTACAAGAACTGAGGTGCTCTGGTAGACAGCATGCATCAGGTTCCTGGCACTGGCACAGCTGAGAGATTTGAGCATGCAAACGGAGGTGCACTGATGGTGCTGCATCCGAGGTCCCAGTACTGGAGCAGCAGCGTGTACCGACTGCAAGAACTGAGGTCCTGTGGCAGACAGCGTGCGTGGGGTTACTGGCACTGGCATGGCTGAGGGCTTGGAGCGTGTGAACGGAGGTGCACTGATGGAGCTGTGCCCGAGGTGCCAGTACTAGAGCAAGAGAGTGAGCTATACTGATGGAGCTCACCCAAGGTCCCAGAACTGGAGCAGCAGAGTGTGCTGACTACAAGAACTGAGTGATTTGGCAGACTGCGTGCTTGGGGTTCCTGGCACTGGCACGGCTGAGGGCTTGGAGCATGCGAACGGAAGTGCACTGATAGCACTGCGCCCGAGGTCCCAGTACTGGAGCAGCAGAGTGTACTGACTGCAAGAACTGAGGTGCTTTGGCAGACCGCGTGCGTGTGGTTCCTGCCACTGGCACGGCTGAGGGCTTGGAGCGTGTGAATGGAGGTGCACTGATGGAGCTGCGCACGAGGGCCCAGTACTGGAGCAGCAGAGTGTACTGACTGCAAGAACTGAGGTGCTCTGGCAGACAGCATGTGGTGGGGTTCCTGGCACGGGTGAGGGCTTGGAGCGTGTGAGCGGAGGTGCAGTAATGGAGCTGCCCCCTAGGTCCCAGTACTGGAGCAGCAGAGTGTACTCACTGCAAGAACTGAAGTGATCTGGCAAACAGCATGCGTGGAGTTCCTGGCACTGGCACAACTGAGGGCTTGGAGCATGTGAATGGAGGTGCAATTATGGAGCTGAGCACAAGGTCCTAGTACTAGAACAGCAGTGTTTACTGACTGCAAGAACTGAGGTGCTCTGACTGACAGCTTGTGTGGGGTTCTGGCATTGGCACAGGTGAAGGCTTGGAGTGTGTGAACTGAAGTGCACTGATGGAGCTGCGAGTGGGATCCAAGTATGGAGCAGAAGTGGGCACTGTCTCTAAGGATTGCAGAGCCCTGGTATAGCTGGGTGCCTAGGCTATAAGTAATTACAAGTGATCCTCCAGGCAGGCACCCTTAGTAAAGAAAATCCAAGCCAAGGAAGGGTGGGAACCAGGCAGCTGAGAGAGGGTGCAGAGAGCCCATAAAGACCAAGTGGGACCAACCAAGATACAACATCCTGATTTATAGCCTTGTTTACAGCTAAGCTCAGAGCAAGAATGCTCTGCAAATGAAAAGGGAAGCTTCCCTGGACAGGAGCAGGAAACAACATTAAAAAAAAAAAGTTCCCTACAGATCGGGTAAAGAGGACAAAGCGTAATTACACAGTGTTTGGTCCCCCCCTCATAAGTAGAAGAAGGAGGGACAAAGAGGCTGATTGACCACTAGCAAGCAAGGATTTTTAAATGACACTGAAACTAACAAATTAAATAGCTGGAAGCCCACAGAAGAAGTATACTTAAAAGTATACAAGAGGTCATACGCTTATGCCTGACCTAAATTAAAAGTTTACAAGAGGCCATACGCTTATGCCCGACCTAAAAAAATGACTTCCATTTAGCTTCCAAGAGATGGAAAATTCACCACTTCAGTGCAAGTCATTTGGGGTATTAGAACATTGGAATGCTGGGGGCTCCATTGAAAACAATGGAGTGCTGCGGGCTTTTACAGGCCGGTAAAAGCCCGCAGCGCCAACATTCCAATGTTCGCTTTGTTCACAGCAACAGCTGTGAACAAAGCCTCACGGAGCCCGAGGGGATTTTATTCCCCTCGGGCTCCGTGAACATTTTTTTTTTTTAATAGAACATTCTGCCCTGTGTGGCAGAATGTTCTAATAGCCTTAGAACCCGCCGTAGCGGGCTCTACCGGCTATTAAAGTCCCTCTCCCTTGTTAAATGCCCTCGCCTTCGGCTCGGGCATTTAACGCGGGGAGCGGGCCTTTAATAGCCGGTAGAGCCCGCTACGGCGGGTTCTAAGGCTATATTAACGTCTTTCACTTTTTTCCTGAACCTTCCTTTTCTCTGCTCCCAAATGTTGGCATGTATACTCTGCAACAATCATCCAGGCCGAGCAAATGGTACCATTCGACCTTCAAGGAGTACCATGCTAGGCTTAAAAAATCAGGCTGAAAATGCATTTTGAGTAGAATAAACTGTGAATACCCCATCTGTAAAATACCAACCATAGATATCAAGTTTCCAATGTGCTTAAGCATGACTTTTTAACATCCCAGTACCTTATGTGTGACACTTTGAGTGACATTTCATAGCTAGAAGAACAAAGCAGTTGAAAAACTGCCTTACACCAGCTGCAACGCTCCTGAAGTGCCCATGCAAGGGTTACCACTTTTCTAACTTGACATGAGCCAGCTGCCAGCTAGGGTACCTTACTAAATATGCTTTCTGCTGTGTGACTCCGGGCCCTGTTCTGGTGATGTTGTTAAACACGCCCAGCAGCAGTCACTGACTGATTCAGACGCGGCCCTTGACATTTACAGATGTGGACTGTTCCCGCCTTCCTCCTTACCTCTCCCTTTTTCCATTCTCTTCTTTTGCCGTTCTTTTAGATCTTTCCTCTCTCCGCCTTCTCTGTTTCATTCCTTCCCCCCTCTTCCTCATTTGCTATTCTTCTCCAGCTTTCTTTCCTCACAATTATATCTTTCGCCTCTCTGATTGCCTCTCACTCTTTATTGTCTCACTGCTATTGTCTCACTCCCTTCTTTTGTCTGTCTCTTCCACTTCGCCCCTCTCCTCCTCCCTTCCTCTCCAAACGCTCCCAAAGAGTCTACCTCCCACCTTTCCACTCAGACCCCACCGAGATCATCTGCGGCGTCCCACAAGGCACCTCGCTCAGCCCGACTCTCTTCAATGTCTACATGAGCCCCCTCGCCGACATCGTACGAAAACACAGCATCATCATCACCTCCTACGCCGACGACACTCAACTGATACTTTCCCTCACCAAGGACCCCACCAGCGCCAAGACCAACCTGCAAGATGGAATGAAAGACGTCGCAGATTGGATGAAACTCAGCCATCTGAAACTGAACTCAGACAAAACGGAAGTCCTCATCCTTGGAAACACCCCGACCGCCTGGGACGGCTCCTGGTGGCCCACGGCCCTTGGCACTGCACCGACCCCCTCAGACCACGCACGCAACCTCGGTTTCATCCTGGACCCACTTCTCACCATGACCAAACAAGTCAACGCCGTATCATCCTCCTGCTTCCTCACCCTCCGCATGCTCCAAAAGATCTTCCGTTGGATCCCTGCCGACACCAGAAAGACCGTGACCCACGCCCTCGTCACAAGCTGCCTGGACTACGGCAACACCCTTATACGCAGGAACCACCGCTAAACTCCAGAAACGTCTGCAATGAATTCAAAACGCCTCCGCCCACCTCATCCTCAACATACCCCGCAACAGCCACATCTCCGCCCACCTGAGACACCTGCACTGGCTTCCCGTCAACAAAAGGATCACCTTCCGACTCCTCACCCACGCACACAAAGCCCTCCACAACAAGGGACCCGAATACCTCAACCGCCGCCTCAGCTTCTACACTCCCACACGTCCTCTTCGCTCCGCCAACCTCGCTCTCGCCGCCGTCCCTCGCATCCGCCGCACCACGGCGGGTGGGAGGTCCTTCTCCTACCTGGCGGCCAAGACATGGAACTCCCTCCCCACCACCCTCAGGACCACCCAGGACCACTCCGCTTTCCGGAGACTACTCAAGACCTGGCTCTTCGAGCAGCAGTAACCCCTTCCCCCTAGCGCCTTGAGACCTGCACGGTTGAGTAGCGCGCTTTATAAATGTTTATGATTTGATTTGATTCCTAATGCGTTTTTCTCCAGACCTTCTCATTTTGCACCAGGAAGGTTTAAAACCCTTGTGCTCGCTATCCGACAACACTCGATATACCAAGAGAACCTAGAAAAATGCTAATGAAAGTGAGGTTTAACAGTTTATATGGTGTGCACACACCTAACAGGTCTACCCAAAGTACTATCACATTTGTTTCATCCTTTTGTCCATGGCAAACAAGATTTGGTATGTGCTGCAGATCAAACTCGACAATGCTCTGAAAACATGTAATCCCCTACCAGATATTTTAGAAGACAAAATACTACTGCTAATTTTGCAATCTACCAAAACGTCCATTTCTAGAGTTCAGTTGCACCAGCCTCATGTTATCGTGACTGTAAATTACATTGACGGGTTATGCACATACAAAGAAACCAATGGCATCGCTGTAGATTTCCAACTGACGCCTGAAGAAGAAGAAAGAAAAAACTGTGGAAAAGTTAAATAAATCAATACAAAAGTGAACATTGTAGATCCTTTAACATAAGCAGAGTGACTAGGTTCCATTCATTACAGGCAGCGATCAGAATTAGAATTCTCCGAGTAGTTATGAGAACGGCGACTGACCTGAAATGTTGAAGTGTCTCAGGTGAGTCGCATACCCTCATCAAAACAGTTTGGAGACAGCGGATGTGGCCGAGCTTCCTAGTAAGCGACCTTCCTCCTCGCCTTGTGTCCGGATGTTCCAGCGAAGCACTGACTATTATCCAAACATTAATGGCAACTGGGTGAGTGCAGGGATTGAAACGAGTAGGAGCCACGTTTACAGGGATCTTACATTCAGCACCAGTCACTGTGGCCTAGGGAAAACCTCGGCAGCCACACCAGCGGTGGAATGCAGCGTACAAGCCTGCTGGAGCAGAGGCAGCCTCGGGATGCTGTGACATACAAGCCTGCTGGAGCAGAGGCAGCCTCAGGATGCTGTGACATACAAGCCTGCTGGAGCAGAGGCAGCCTCGGGATGCTGTGACATACAAGCCTGCTGGAGCAGAGGCAGCCTCAGGATGCTGTGACATACAAGCCTGCTGGAGCAGGAGCAGAGGCAGCCTCAGGATGCTGTGACATACAAGCCTGCTGGAGCAGAGGCAGCCTCAGGATGCTGTGACATACAAGCCTGCTGGAGCAGAGGCAGCCTCGGGATGCTGTGATGTAATTTGCGTCTGGCTGATCACAGCACTACAGGACTCAGCTGGCCCATGAGAGTCACCTTCGTCTTCGACTCTCTTCTGCGCCTCTGCCTTGCTCACCCAGGGTGAGGTGGTGGCAGACCAGTACAAAGGACCGAAGAGTGTGTTATTATCACGTCTGAGGTAATCTGTTCACCTCCGCAAAATAAAGAAAACATCTCAGACCACATGGCTAAACTGGAGCTGCGGCCTGAGAATGGAATACTGTTCCATCTGTCCTGCCTGCTCACCCCTCATAAGAATGGCTCCACATGAAGAACACTTGCAGAGGTGGGTGGGCTGAGTTGGCTGCGCAGAGCACACCACTCGTCATCGGCTCAAAATTCATGACAAGAGCCGAAGGCCGCTTATTGCACCTCAGAAGCCTGTGTGCCAGTGTTACAGGTGAGAACCTTGAGCCACCCGGGCACAAACTCGCCGAGGCAGAAACCGAATGAGAGAACTCATGCACGACCCAGGAGTCACATGGGCCTGCGTCACAATCTCCACTGCATGCGGTAAACTGTTGATAAGGACACAATGTGTTACTCTAATACACAATGAGTGACACTTGGCAGGTCTTCCAAACGTAAACATTTCCCGTCAAACATTTTCTTACACAAACCTGTCACAGATTGTTCTGGTAACACGTATCCCTTACTCTTGCGGAAAACAAGCGCAAAATCATCTGAAAATAATACAACTCACAACTATATAAACGATAAAGACAAGATAATAACGGAAGGTGCCTGCTAAATAGCAGAGACGTGGAATGCAGGATAATAAAGCGACATGCCCCAGGCCCAGGGGGATCATCCTACCCCACGAAGGCTCAGCAGAGGTTGGAACAGGTCACGACGCCTGTCGCCTGAGAGAGGTGGCGGCCTTGGGCTTCTTCTGCTGCTTCTGCTGCTAATCTCCAGTTCCATGCCAGTATGTTGGCTTTGTCGCACTTCAACACCAGTATTCCAAAACGTAAAAAGAAGTGAGTCCCTTAGTGTTGCAACATGAAAATGTCTCACTTTTTTCCAGAAATAGTCAACCATAGCTAAGCAATTTTTACTAAAGTATTACAGTTTTTTAAAGAAATATTTTGGCAAAAGTAACAAAAAGCCCGCCTCACGTGCTGCTGTACTTGGTTGTGGAGGCACCAGACACCTGGTGCATCCCATAGCGCTGGCTCCCGAGATCCCTCGTGTGGTGACACTTGTCCTTTGAAAGGTGTCAGTGGCCAGAAGGTGCAGCGCAATAAATGCCTGAACAAGGACAGGGATTCCTTGAAAGGAACCAGTTGGTGATGTTAGCTCAGCGACTTCAATCCCAGAGCAGGTCCAGGATGATGCGTGGTGGGAAGCAAAACATTGCCTTCCGCCTTGTCTGCCAGGACAGAGTGTGCCCGATTACCGTTTCTTTTGTTTACGTCTGATTAGGAGACCCCTATCAACGTCACCGCAAATAAACGCTGGCTTTGACGCCTGTGTTTTCTTTTGCATTCGCTTTGCTTGACCACTCCTTTGTCTTTTCCGCGGCCCCGCCTCTTTAGTGACGTGATCCACCACTTCTGATGACATCGTTATTGGTAGCTCGCACTTTTTCCACAATCCAGTCGAGATTTATAGTTTGTCATACGGTTGTGGGTACATGGAGATCACAAGCCTTTTCAAACCTTTGTGATTCCTAGTACAGGCGTTGTGTTTCGGCCTATGGGTGGGTCCCTTTGCTGCTACAACGTATATTTTCCAATTCTGCTTAAGGAATTTTGTTGTTTTTGCAAGTAATAACTATACATATATCTATATGCCTCAGGGATTTTCCGCTACGGTTCCGCGATTTATGAATATTTTATAGCACACATTTTTATTTTAGCTAGGACTTGCTAGGGAGGGTATTTGATGTTTCTCTTTTCCGAATTTAATGTGTCCTATTTCGAACCTCTGAACTCAGAAGTTTACACACATTTGCATAGGATGCCTTTGTCCATTGAGTTTCCGGAACGGAAAGTACATTGGCTCTTTTCATTTTTTTCCCGCTATGGGTGATAAAGAGACCCTATTGTCAAGCATCAGGTCTTGCACCCTGCTGCACTTCCGATGGGTTTGTGCAGGTCTATATTGTATTTGTGTTTATTTCTATAAAGGAATTGAGACTGTTGACTCTCCATAGCGGCAGAAAAAGCATTTAACATGAGATAAGATTATATTTGCTTTGGTTCTACGTTTATTTGTGTCCTTTCACAATAAGTGTTCCATATGTATACACATATATACTGTAATTATTAGCAGACTTGCCTGGACATACCCTCCGAGCCCCGATTGATACCTTGGCATTCTATTTTAAAAAAGTCACTTTAGATTATGATGACTTTTTTCAATTCCTTCTATTTATGACATAAAAAGTAATAACAGAAACGCCCTGGAGCTATGGCACTATGTTCACATAATGGCATTTTCCTTTGATGGATTTCTTTCCTAATGTACATTAGATCTTTGTGTGTAGAACTTAACTTCCAGAGTGCAGAATAACAGTCAGGATGAAGGAGCTTCTCTTCGCCTCAGCGTGACAGGATTGATTAGGTACTAAAGATATCTGCGTTAAGTTGAGCACTGTGAACTCCCCGGTGTGCTGAAAGATTTTTGCATCCACCTTGAAATTCTGATGCAAAGCAATTTGAAAATCAAATTAGCAGCGTGCGGGGGCGACTTTTATAGCAGATTTTCACTTTTCTGGCTGCAATCATCTTAAATACAAATGGAAATAAATGTTACTGACTGTACTGAAACCAGGTAGGTGGTCTGCAGCTTGTGCCCAACCAAATTGTATGTCCCCATCTATACTTCGCCCCGGGAAGAAACTCGTGGGAAAATAACATAGCTTTGTATATTGCTCTTGTCGTGCTCGCTCACAGCTGTTGCCAACTTGTTCCCCCTTGACATTGTTATTAAATGATGTAGAGTGGCCTCTGGACCCCTTGTGCTCTGCTACAGGCATTAGTTTATTTTTTCAAGATTAAATAAATAAAATACCTCCATTACCAGTTATATCAGACTGATATTCATGTTTAGTGAAGGTCTCAATCAGTAGTTCATTTGTGCAGATGGTGTGGGTGGTGGGCATTGTCACTCATTTTTGGTGACCGGGACTTGTTTTTCCGGATCAGAATCGCACAGAGCAAGAGAAAAAATTGTAGAAAAGGGAATAGGAGGGGGGAATAGAAAGATAGGAAACAATGACAAAGAAAGAAATCAAGATTGAAAAAGAACCTGCTTGTGTGAGATAGAGACTGGAATTGTAGAGTGTTGGAAGGAAGAGGCTTGCAGTTGAATCAAGACTAGACGGCCTTGATGTTCTGCAACCCAGCATTCAGTGGTGCCAAAGACAGCCTCCTAAGAAAAACATTTGCCCCCTGCACTTATAGCTTTTTATTATTATTATTATTTCTATGTTTATTTATTTTACATATTTTGCATTAATTTCAACCATCGGCTTTCATCTACTGCCTGTTTCGCTTGACACAGATATTGGCCAGATCAGACATTGGTAATAGTGAGTTTGTGCCCTTCCAATGTGATGCTGTTTAAGGTGATTGAGTTCCATCTATAGTGGGGAAAACACACAGAGAACAGTTCAGTAGTAGGGGTTTGACTATTTCATGCTGTATAGAGGAAATGCTAATAATAAAACTAGTATTAAAAAAAACCATGACTAAGACATTTTGTTATTGAGATCATTGGGAATTTCTCGATATAGTGGACCAGTATGAACAGATTATTTGGGTCATGGTGAGTGTGCCTTACACTATCAGCTCATGGGGGCATCACAGGTTATGATTCTGCAGCAAAGCTACATAAAATTGTCAGACTGTGCCTTGTCAGTCATGAATTGTACTATGCTTAATGATGTAAAAGACCTATAGAAAGTATATTGAATGAGTGCTTTATGGATAATAAAGTACCTCAACCTGCATAATACCCAAAAAACATATTCATCAAACCAGGGAACGGAGGAGTGACTCACTTTCTGACTGGCAATAAGACCTTGCATTGCAGTGCAGTGTCCCTTCCCTAATACTGCTCAGTGTACACTTTGAACGACAGGTCGAGGTCTGTCAAAGAAACAATTTACACCATGGTTTCAAAGTTCTAATAACTTGATACTTTACTTGCTCACTACATAACGGTAGCCTATTTATTGACATTCAGATGATCTCTAAAAATTTTGACTTTGCTGTAGTTCGTGCAACACTAGTTTCGCAACAATAAATAAAGAGTTGTTTTTTCTGGGCCTGAACAATCTATTGACATAGTCTACACAACATTTTTTTTAAATTAATACATGAAACAAAAATAAAAAACTATAGTCTTCAAAACGTGCACATTTTATTCAACAATTATAATATTTTTTCTCAAAGCCACCTTTTCGTTTTAAAAGCAATGATCGGAGTGGCAAATTTATCTGTGCACAGTACTGCGCATATGATATACAAATATTTTAGGGATAAGGAACAATTCTCTTGAGTCATTCATGCATTTTGTGACAGTTGTAGGATAATGTATGCCCTGAAGAAGTGGATTGAGAACACAAAACACGTGTTGGCATCTGCAGCATCTTTGATTTACAGCTATGTATTGTTGACATTTCCAGCGTTTGTGTATCACTACTTTTTATTGTTAAAATTTCATGAAATATGATTTCACAGTTTTTGAGTTTGTGCACCTTTTAAATGTAATGGAACTCGTGATGATGTAACCAACATACTTGTGATTGACGTATATCAATTGAAACAGTACAAGCAAAATAGAAAAATACTTATCTTGTATTACTGGTGAATTTTGCTTTGACTGAATATGTATTTTTACTACTCCCCAGTGCCTTCGATTGTTAAGTTATTGTACATGAATAGGAGGGTCCTGGACTGGAGAGTGTAATAAGACGATAAAGGATGGGGATAAATTAAGCTATTGGATGACTGCTGAAACAGCCAAGGGTAACATATGCGGGTGGTAGAAATCAATTTGACAGCAATAGGGAGTTTACTATGTAAGTTCAAGTCTTAGTCGACTGCATTAACTAAAGTTTTGTGGTAATTGCCTTGTTAAGCGATTGACAATAGTTGTGGTTGGCACCACTATGCTGTCTTCCCGTTGACCTTAAGGGGACACATTTCTCAAGTGCTTTGCACCAAAAGGTGGAGGTGATACACTTCATATGCACCACCTTCCTTCCAAAGGGAACATCAGTGAATGGATTCAAAGGCATTTTCTATGTCCGTGGTGTCATGTAGTACTCACAAGAGAGACACCTATTAGAGTTGGTCAAGTGATGCCATGGGTGAGTTGATGAATCTAGATGAAAAAATAACATATATCAAAGTTTGCTTTTGCCTATTAGAAGCCATTTTTGCAAAATGCTTCAAAGAGTAAAGAAGCATTGTCGTAGGGATCTTGTCAAGGGATGAGACTGCTGGATTCAGGCAGCAGCACCACCGCATGTGGGGGACTGAGTCTCATCCCACACTGTCTGAGACCTGTTGGCCTAGCCATTTTGGCTAGCTAGCAGCACCTCACCAAAACCCAAGAGTAAAGGTGATTTGTGGCAGCCTGATGCATGACACTCTGTGACTTCTCAGGAAAGTCGTGGTGGAACAGGTTTTACCCCTTTCTCTCAGTTACACAAGTCCCATACATGCAAAAGACTACAGAAGCAGGATTTGGTTCAGTATATTTTATTGAAGCAACTGTGTTCTACGTAAAGAGGCATGGATTGTGATTATTTGGACAATAAAACACAACACTATTATTGTTTTGACCAGAAAAGTAAAGCAGATAAAAATGTCCCACCATACTGTTACAATAGTGAGTCTAAAATCCCTACCTGCACTACTAAGAATCCTCATGAGAGCAAAAGCAGTGTCAGCCCTAATCTGCCCATCTAGTCTCAGCAAGGAAACCCAATCTCCATATCTGTGCTATAGGTAGAGAGGTGGTCTGTTAGCTTGCTGGCAGTCCTCCCAAATGGATGTAGAGAAAACGCTGGGCTCCGCAGAACTGCAACAGTAGGGTGCATCATAAGATGGATGTCTGACTGGAATGTCCCCTCCAACCTGGTGTGTGGCAGCTTGTTGTTTTATAACAAAACGTGTTGTTCTGAGAACTGCCCTGATGTGATGAAACCACTTTTATTGTGTAGGGTAGACATTGTACTCTTTGGACCAACAGTACTCAGTAAGTTATCATGTACGGCCTTGGTCTGTGATGAAAATGTGCAAAAACTAATAACAAATTCTGCTTGGAAGGCAGTTGATAAAATTAATAAAACAGCACCGCTAAAATGAAGCTTTTGCTAAAATAGTAAAAGGAATTAAATGAAATGCAACTAGGTGAAAGGGCACATGCCTCAGGCCCAGAGCTAAAATAATTGCACCTGTGCAAAGCACTAAAATAACCCCACAACAACTGTTTAGAAATTGTAAACCATCCAAACCAGTTTGATATGATATAGGGTGAGCAGAGGCAAAAGACAACCGAAGACTTAATGCCCAAGCAGAGCTCCCAAATGCCATAAAGCCAATAGTTCCCTAACAGAGGTAAGTGCAACCTTTCAGTAACCTTGAGTATCCTTTCAGGTAGCATTGACTTAGCACAGGACATCACCCCATCCACCTTTAAGTGCTGTCAGAAGAGCAAGCACTTTATAATACAGTAAGTTGTCTTAAATAACATAACCATGAGGACAAAGAGCACAGCAGGAGCTGGGCAGCAAAAACACATTAGAGGAAGGGCGGTGACTCAACAGAATGGGGAGAAACAAGAGCACACAAGACACAAGTTACTCTTCAGAAATGCAACTGTAACCCTGAGATGAGGGCCAATGGTGTGGAGTAAGATATCGGACAGAGGGGGACTGGGCCTTAACAACCAATGACAAAAATTAAGTTTCCCAATCTACAAAAGACTCTTGGTGGGGGAGGGAAGCGACTATGATCACCATAGTTTAAACCCCCTCTCCCCCATCCCCCCCACCGCCCCCAAGCACACTGCTCTACATGCAGATTGACTCATGGGGAAAGGCAGAATAAACCATGGCATGGAACATTGACCAGTCATGATGAGGGACACTGGGCTGAAGCCGCCCAAGTATTCTCTCCCATCCACCTGACAGGTCAAGACCACGGTTTCAGGGCATGGGGTACCAAGTCCCACGTCAGCCGTGGGATGCCTTTGTTCCAGCTCCCCCTATAAGCTATCAGACTCTCAGCCCCATGGCACCGCATTCCATATTCAAAATGAATGGCAGAGGAAACAGTCTTGATTCTACAAGTCTTTCCTTGTTCTTGTTGCTTAATTGCACCCTTCTCCATGCCACCCTCCTTATACTTTGCACTGGGGCACAACCACACGATCCCTGTAGCAGGTCAATTGTGCAGCCCACCTGCCCCGGTGATTGCAAACTACTGTCAGCAAAGCAAGAAGTCAGCACCATCTTCAACTGTAACAACAGATGGGCTGGCTCCAGAGAAGAAGTTGGCTGTCGTAGAGCACCCCATGAGTAGAAACATAGGTAAGGTAAGGCAGGTTCAAGAACCATCATCTGAAGGGACAGGCCAGAACCCACCTCTGACGACAGAGAAACTGTCCAAAGAAGGCCAGACTGGCCCCAGTACTGCTTCTGACCACCAAACAGGGGTGGGGCCACCTAGACTTGCAACACACCAGACTGCCTATGACCCTAATCCCAATTTGCACCCTTTATCCCCTGCCACAGTCCTTTTTAGAGTACCTTGGGCGCATCACACTATGAGCAGTAGGGAGCTGATGATGAAGACACTTAATACTCTGTCTTCAAAACACCCGCTCCCTAGCTAGGCCGCCAATACTTGCACCACAAACATACTTCATGCATGATGAATGAACAGCCACCAACCCACCTTGTGTCTTTTATCTCCAACTCTGCACCACTTAAAGTAGCCCCCCTTAGCATTGTACCTCCTCTAGTCATTAGCATTGATTAGGGGAGAAGTAGTCTGAACAACCTACATGTTCCCATAAGTTGAATTTCCATAGCATTGAGGTAAAAGAGGGACAGGTGTAATTCAGATACCAGTGGAAGAATACGTAGTACCACTACAATGTGAGTGGAAAGTTATTTTGTATTCACAGTGCAGATGGTACTTGTTTAGCCCTTTTCTTAGCACCTGTATATATTACTTAGCCTCAGACCAAGACTACGAATTGAGTCAGTAAATAACACAAATATTTAAGGAGGAAATAGGAGAAACCTGGATAAAAGCCAATTTTTTAAAACATAGTCTCACTTAGGATTACAATACGTTAGCATTTTACTAAGTATTCCTAAATTTACAAACAGAAAAATACATCAAACCGAAAACTCTTGGAAAGTCTTTTGCTGGCCAATAAAGGCAGAGAGAGAGCAGTAGATCTGCTATGTCGAAATAGTGAGTTATGAGTCACAGGGTCATTGTCTTTCTCCCCCTTTATTTCTTTTTAGCCATTGTTTGTATGTCAGAAGTATGGCGTCTGTTGTGTGGTATAATAAAATGTAATCAACATATTTTGATCTTCTTCAAAATATGTTTCTGATTTTGACTCTTGTGTTTCAGTTTCCCCAAGACACTGGGAGGAAAATACCGATTCCACTCTATCGACGATACTCCTAGTTGGGGCATGGACTAGATGGTCACTGGCCAACAAGTGTATCACAGGGTCACCGCATGATTCCCGCTAAGTGGAGTTGTCTGGGTTAAGGCCTTTTATGTCTCCTGATTAGTGCCTTCAGTGTCTAGTTAAGGGCTTAGGTTAAGGACCTTAGTTAGAGTTTGGCAGATGCAGACCATCACCAAAAAAGGTGGATGTCCCATCCGCCATATTTAGAGTTCACTGATGTGAATAGCACTCTAGAAATGGCTGACTGGACACCTGCTACTTTTTGTCGACTGGGCTGCTCTACCAAACTCCAAGTCCCTAAATCATAACCATTCCACATGGAGTGTGTGAGGACATTTTTAACCCTATTCCACAGTTCTGTGTCCTGTAGATTGTAAAGAAATAAGAGGGCACTGCGGTGGAGTGTCCGTGTATGCAACAAGGATGTCACTCATGGCATGGAGTGGTCTAGGTTCTACTGATAGCTGGTCAAAGACTTCCGAGTTATCGGGTTGTGTAGTCATCTAGTTCATAAGGTGATGAAGTAAAATTATGACCATCCTAAATACAATTGTGTCAGTAAATAACTTGCTCTCCAGCACATGGATGATGCCACCAAAAATTGCACCAAGAAGGCAGTAGGATGACAAGCGGTTATGCAAACTGGCAGCTGCTGTGGAAAGTGGTATTATGCCTCACTTACAATATTTATTTAATTTGAATAGTTGTGAGGACCATCCAATCAATGACTCAGATGTTCCACGCCACTCATCTAGAGTTATATCAGCATTTGCAATACCAATGAGGTTTATTATGGGTGTATGATTTGCTAAAAATGCACGTGGTCCAAAACTAACATATTTTTTTTTCTAAAAGTTTTGCAGGGGCTGTTCAAAAAGAAGATACTAGAAAGAACAAAAATGATGTGCTGAATATTTTCTCAGTTGCCTCAGGTCATTTGTATGAACGTTTTTTAAGGTAATCAAAGCTCAGTTGGCTGAGGTGCAGCATGAACGTGCCTGATCTCGTGTGCTTATCAGTGTTTCAAAGAATACTATTACATAAAGCTCTCGCTCTAAACTTGTTTGTATATGATTGCTCAGCAAAACATGCGACCGAAGTCTTCATGAGTTCCTCATAGAGAGAAACCAATGTGTTTACGCCTATACTTAGTCCAAATATTGTTAAAATTAACATAGATGCATTTGTCGTTTAACTGTACCACATGCACGGTGACCAAACCAAGTGAGTCTTAGTGTGTACAATCTTGAGGTCTTATCAGGTACAAGCCAGTGCTTTGACCTTCTCTTCTCCAGAGTGGCCTTTCATTGAAACAGTGCTGCCACAAACCAGGAGCTGAGCTACTGTCTGGTGCCAGAAAGTGAGATTTCAGCAGGTCCTTTGTGTGACACCAGCTGTCACAGCTTAGCCTTTTGTTTAAAAATAAATACAATTTTAATTTTTGGATTCAGGCATCACATTTACCTTTCTTGTCGATATAGCGAATGGTGCTTACTGCAGGTCTGAAGCCTTGCATCAGTTGGCAGAGTTCTTGACGGTAGGCCAACAGAAGCTAAGTGTTACTTTCCTGAAGAACATCCATCCCGTTTCTTCCTGGCATTGCTTATATGGCATCAAGATTGTCAAGAACCTGTCTTCCCTTTCTGCTTACTCATTGTTAAGGGGCCCGCTCCACCGAAGATGGGGATCTTCATTGCAGGCAAACACAATTTGGATGTCAGTAAACGAGACACTTCGTGCCTTATCGAATCTATACCCAACAACCACTAACACCAATGTGACGACCAAACATTTCACAGGCATAGTTCGCACACTGAACATGTTATACCGCCACCAAACATGCGCATATTTGCAATATGTCAGTCTCTGAAACTGGCCCTTTCCTGACAGGTGATTACTGTTCTGTAACAAACTCTTTTTCTGTTATTTTTTTCCTGATCTGAAACCGGCTCTTTTTAACCGGACTGTGATCACAATACTATTATCGGGTTCTTTGTTCATGTACCGGGCCTACCCGTTCCTGTTCTGCCTAATTTTTCCAGCATCAAATCTGCTCAAGTTCTGCCAACTCCACTTCTGTTTCAGTCCTGGCAGCTCTGCTTCTGCTCCAGTCCTGAGAGATCGTACCTGTTACAAAGATTCTGCTTTGTAAGAACAGAGGTTCAGGTTCCAGACTGCATCCTTCTTGTAACCCATGTTACACCAGGGTCAGACACTGTGGCTTGCAAAAGGGTTGCACTTTTCTCAGAGCATCTAATTAAGAAGTAATGGACTGAACCTAGTGCTTCGCAGAGATCCCTTAGAAACTGATACACGATGGACCATGTGGTCTCCCGGGCTTTATCGAAATCCTAGTTTAAGTTTCCGCATGCAGTGGCCTAGTTCTTTCAAAGGTAGGCTGCAACTTGGTTGATCTGCGGTTCTGTACAAGTACATTGAGCCTCGGTGTTTCAAGATCTATTATGCTCTTACTGAGTACTACATAAAGAACTATTCCCACTAGCCGATTAAAATGGTCCAAGACGAGATAGGTTTACAAAAGTATCCAGTTCAGCGCACAGCTCTGAGATCGTCTGCAGATGGACCACATTCATACATAATTAAAAGATGCAAGGAGGCTAACAAGTGAAAGAAAATCATAGAACACCCTTAGGACACTGCTGTCCTGTACCAAGTCGTCCTTGTATCTTAACCAGTTAATTACACACCCGGAATTACATTCATTAGTATCTAAATTTACTATAGTAGGGGACGTGACCAGACTGGCCAAGATAGCGGATTCACTTTGAGAGTGCTCTTAGACCTCCTCTGCCATCTGACAAATTCCACGCCACAAATAGCCTCAATCAGTCCCAACAAGGCCCTGCAGTGGCCCTCAAGTGGTGCTGATTACTTATCCCATAACTCGACTGACTGAAGAAGTGGCAGCTCATCAGACGTGGACCCTTCTGAGTCCCATGCGGCCTGCTCCCAACATGTTGGCTGGATTGCACACTCACCTGTATTACACAGCCGCCTGAGCCAAAGGCACACCAGAGGACTGGAAATCCATAGACCAATGGCTAGGCCCGACAAGGAACTGGGGAGAGCTCCGAGGAACCAGGGAACACTCTCCCTAGCAAAACAGGTGAGGAGCTTGTGGTGAGGTGCTCCTGAGAACGGAGCCCTGCAACTGGGCTTGGCCTCAGAGCCTTGGAAGCTAGTAACAATTGATTATGTCAGCTCCCCAACTATCCCCCCTTGACAAGTAAAGGGTGAGGAATGGCGGCCTCAGGTTGACATATTCCTCCCACGTGAAGCCTAGGACCCAGGTGTGCAGCCCACCAACTGGAGACGCAACTCGGGTGGACACGAGGGGCTGACCGCCACATGCCTTCCTGCATTACCCACTGCTCTTCTGGGTCTGGCTCTGATAGAGACCCAGGACATAATATTGAGAAACCCCGCACGGGGAAGGACCCCATGGGGTTCATGGGTACCCACCTGGTCACCAGGGCCTAGAAGTATAAGAGTCACCCGTCACAACCTCATCCGTCCTGATTGTACCCGGCTGCTCATGCTGCCTACTCTGAGGACGTGAGGCAAACAGACCGGCTTGAAAAAGGGACTTTACTACTATCCTTACTCAATGTATTTGTGCCACAGTTGAGTGAGACAGCTGGACCACTCAGGTAAGCAGACACAGGCAACTTTAAAGTGTTTTGAAGTGTTTTAAGTGACATACATATATATACAGGGAGTGCAGAATTATTAGGCAAATGAGTATTTTGACCACATCATCCTCTTTATGCATGTTGTCTTACTCCAAGCTGTATAGGCTCGAAAGCCTTACTACCAATTAAGCATATTAGGTGATGTGCATCTCTGTAATGAGGAGGGGTGTGGTCTAATGACATCAACACCCTATATCAGGTGTGCATAATTATTAGGCAACTTCCTTTCCTTTGGCAAAATGGGTCAAAAGAAGGACTTGACAGGCTCCGAAAAGTCAAAAATAGTGAGATATCTTGCAGAGGGATGCAGCACTCTTAAAATTGCAAAGCTTCTGAAGCGTGATCATCGAACAATCAAGCGTTTCATTCAAAATAGTCAACAGGGTCGCAAGAAGCGTGTGGAAAAACCAAGGCGCAAAATAACTGCCCATGAACTGAGAAAAGTCAAGCGTGCAGCTGCCACGATGCCACTTGCCACCAGTTTGGCCATATTTCAGAGCTGCAACATCACTGGAGTGCCCAAAAGCACAAGGTGTGCAATACTCAGAGACATGGCCAAGGTAAGAAAGGCTGAAAGACGACCACCACTGAACAAGACACAAAAGCTGAAACGTCAAGACTGGGCCAATAAATATCTCAAGACTGATTTTTCTAAGGTTTTATGGACTGATGAAATGAGAGTGAGTCTTGATGGGCCAGATGGATGGGCCCGTGGCTGGATTGGTAAAGGGCAGAGAGCTCCAGTCCGACTCAGACGCCAGCAAGGTGGAGGTGGAGTACTGGTTTGGGCTGGTATCATCAAAGATGAGTTTGGGGGGCCTTTTCGGGTTGAGGATGGAGTCAAGCTCAACTCCCAGTCCTACTGCCAGTTCCTGGAAGACACCTTCTTCAAGCAGTGGTACCGGAAGAAGTCTGCATCCTTCAAGAAAAACATGATTTTCATGCAGGACAATGCTCCATCACACACGTCCAAGTACTCCACAGCGTGGCTGGCAAGAAAGGGTATAAAAGAAGGAAATCTAATGACATGGCCTCCTTGTTCACCTGATCTGAACCCCATTGAGAACCTGTGGTCCATCATCAAATGTGAGATTTACAAGGAGGGAAAACAGTACACCTCTCTGAACAGTGTCTGGGAGGCTGTGGTTGCTGCTGCACGCAATGTTGATGGTGAACAGATCAAAACACTGACAGAATCCATGGATGGCAGGCTTTTGAGTGTCCTTGCAAAGAAAGGTGGCTATATTGGTCACTGATTTGTTTTTGTTTTGTTTTTGAATGTCAGAAATGTATATTTCTGAATGTTGAGATGTTATATTGGTTTCACTGGTAATAATAAATAATTGAAATGGGTATATATATTTTTTTTGTTAAGTTGCCTAATAATTATGCACAGTAATAGTCACCTGCACACACAGATATCCCCCTAACATAGCTAAAACTAAAAACAAACTAAAAACTACTTCCAAAAATATTCAGCTTTGATATTAATGAGTTTTTTGGGTTCATTGAGAACATGGTTGTTGTTCAATAATAAAATTAATCCTCAAAAATACAACTTGCCTAATAATTCTGCACTCCCTGTGTGTATATATATATATATATATATATATATATATATATATGTTCGATGGCATGTGTAGCTGCAGATACACATGCTGTGCACATCCCGCCATCTAGTGTTGGGCTCGGAGTGTTACAAGTTGTTTTTCTTCGAAGAAGTCTTTCGAGTCACGAGATCGAGGGACTCCTCCCCTTTCGGCTCCATTGCGCATGGGCGTCGACTCCATCTTAGATTGTTTTTTTTTTCGCCATCGGGTTCGGACGTGTTCCTTTTCGCTCTGTGTTTCGGGTTGGAAAGTTAGTTAGAATCTCGGAAAAACCGTCGGTATTGTTTGCGTTCGGTATCGGGTTAGTTACAACAGATCGACACCGACTTTTGAAGAACTCCGGTGGCCCTTTGTTTTGTTTTTTCGATCCCCGTCGGGGCCTGGTCGGCCCGGCCACGTGTCTCTTCAAGGCTGATGGAACGGACCCCATTCCGCTTCTGCCCAAAATGTCACAACAAGTATCCGTATACAGATCAGCATCTGGTCTGTAACTTGTGTCTGTCTCCAGAGCACAAGGAGGATACTTGTGAAGCCTGTCGAGCGTTTCGGTCGAGGAAGACATTAAGAGACCGAAGAGCAAGAAGACTGCAGATGGCGTCGGCGCTGACAGGACAAGGGCGTTTCGAGGAGGAAGAAGAAACCTTCTCCATTCAGGAATCGGACTCAAACGAGCTTGATCCCGAAGAAACGCCGAAAACCGTGAGTAAGACGTCGAAACATAAAACTCCTGAGAAGACCACAAAAGCCCAGGGGACGCCACCGCCAACAGGCCATGGCTTAACCCGAAAAATAGGATACCGATCATCGGCACCGAAAAAGGGCACGCTTGTGTCGAAGTCATCCGACTCCGGTCGAGATACCGGCACACAGCAATCTCGGGCCCCAGACAGTGGCTCTGAGCAGATTCGGCACCGAGACACCACAACGCCGAAAATAAAGAAGGTTTCCTCTGAGCCCAAAAAGGCGACCGAAAAGGTTTCGATTCCGAAACATCCAGCCTCGGAACCGAAAACAGGTTCCTACACAGAGGAACAGGGATTGTCCTCCCAGATGCAAGAACATAAGTTCGGAGAAGAACTTGAATCAATGGAGCCAGACTACACTCAAAGGAGGCTCCACATTCAAAAGGACACAGGGAAAATAAGCACTCTTCCCCCAATTAAGATGAAAAGAAGACTTGCCTTTCAAGAAAAGGACAAGCAGCCACAGGCAAAGGTGGCAAGACAAACAACTCCGCCACCATCTCCACCACCATCAATGCACACATCACCGGTAGCCACTCCACTACTGATGCAATCCCCGACTCATACTGCAATGAGTCAAGATGATCCCGACGCATGGGACCTTTATGATGCTTCGGTATCAGATAACAGCCCAGACTGTTACCCTGCGAGACCGTCGCCACCTGAAGACAGTACATCCTACACGCAGGTGGTCTCAAGGGCAGCTGCTTTTCATAACATCACCTTGCATGCAGAATCAATTGAGGATGACTTTTTGTTTAATACACTATCCTCCACTCATAGCCAATACCAAAGCTTACCTATGCTCACTGGAATGCTAAAACATTCCAAACAAATATTTCAGGATCCTGTAAAAGGCAGAGCCATAACTCCAAGGGTGGAGAAGAAGTACAAGCCACCGCCAACAGACCCTGTTTATATTACGCAGCAATTAACACCAGACTCTGTGGTTGTCGGGGCAGCTCGCAAGAGAGCAAACTCTCATACCTCTGGAGACACACCACCTCCAGACAAGCAGAGTCGCAAATTCAACGCTGCGGGTAAAAGGGTTGCAGCACAAGCAGCAAACCAATGGCGCATTGCCAACTCACAAGCACTTCTGGCAAGATACGATAGAGCTCATTGGGACGAAATGCAGCATTTCATAGAACACTTACCCAAAGAGTTCCAGAAAAGGGCACAACAAGTGGTGGAAGAAGGACAAAGTATCTCCAATAATCAGATACGGTCAGCAATGGATGCCGCAGATACGGCTGCAAGGACAGTAAATACTGCAATAACGATAAGGAGACACGCATGGTTGCGTACGTCAGGATTCAAGCTGGAAATACAACAAGCCGTGCTGAATATGCCCTTTAATGAACAGCAGTTGTTTGGGCCGGAGGTGGACACTGCTATTGAGAAACTCAATAAGACACTGATACGGCAAAAGCCATGGGCGCACTACTCCCCACAGAGCAGAGGCACATTTCGCAAGACACAATTTAGGGGAGGGTTTCGAGGTCAACCTACAGAAGCCACAACCTCACAAGCAAGGCCCACTTATCAAAGCCAATATCAGTGGGGACGTTTTCGGGGGCAATATAGAGGGGGACAATTCCAAAAGAATAGAGGGAAGTTCCAAAGGCCCAAAACTCCTCAAAACAAGCAGTGACTTCCAAGTCACACATCCCCAACACATAACACCTGTGGGGGGGAGACTAAGCAAATTTTACAAACATTGGGAGGAGATAACAACAGACACTTGGGTACTGGCAATTATCCAGCATGGTTATTGCATAGAATTTCTCAAATTCCCTCCAAACGTCCCACCGAAAACACACAATATGTCAAAACAACATATAGATCTTCTAGGACTAGAAGTTCAGGCATTGCTACAGAAAGGAGCAATAGAATTAGTACCAATCCAACAGAAAGGAACAGGAGTTTACTCTCTGTACTTTCTCATACCCAAAAAGGACAAAACACTAAGACCTATATTAGATCTAAGAACATTAAATACCTACATCAAATCAAACCACTTTCACATGGTGACATTACAAGACGTAATCCCACTGCTCAAACAACAAGACTACATGGCAACACTAGACCTCAAGGATGCATATTTCCATATACCAATACATCCTTCACACAAAAAGTACTTAAGATTTGTATTCCAAAGGGTACACTACCAATTCAAAGTGTTGCCATTCGGAATAACTACTGCGCCAAGAGTCTTTACAAAATGCCTGACAGTAGTAGCTGCGCATATCAGAAGGCAGCAGATACATGTGTTTCCATACCTAAGATTGGTTAATCAAAACCAACACACTAAAACGGTGTTCACAACACACAAAGTACATCATAGAAACCCTACACAAACTAGGTTTCTCAATCAACTACACAAAGTCACACCTTCAGCCGTGTCAAAAACATCAATACTTAGGGGCAACAATCGACACAACAACAGCGATTGCCACGCCAAGTCCACAAAGAGTACAAGCATTTCACAATGTAATACAGGTCATATATCCAAACCAAAGGATACAAGTCAAAATAGTAATGAAACTACTAGGCATGATGTCCTCATGCATAGCCATTATCCCAAACGCAAGATTGCACATGCGGCCCTTACAACGGTGCCTAGCATCACAATGGTCACAGGCACAGGGTCAACTTCTAGATCTAGTGTTGATAGACCGCCAAACATACACCTCGCTTCAATGGTGGAACAATATAAATTTAAATCAACGGCGGCCTTTTCAAGACCCAGTGCCTCAATACGTAATAACTACAGATGCCTCCATGATAGGGTGGGGAGCACACCTCAATCAACACAGCATTCAGGGGCAATGGGACTCTCGACAAAAACAGTTTCACATAAATCACCTAGAACTATTGGCAGTATTTCTAGCGTTAAAAGCATTTCAACCAATAATAAGCCACAAACACATTCTTGTCAAAACAGACAACATGACAACAATGTATTACCTAAACAAACAGGGAGGAACACACTCAGCACAGTTGTGTCTCCTGACACAGAAAATATGGCATTGGGCGATACACAACCACATTTGTCTAATAGCACAGTTCATTCCAGGGATTCAGAATCAATTAGCAGACAATCTCTCTCGGGATCACCAACAGATCCACGAATGGGAGATTCATCCCCAAGTACTACACACTTACTTCCAGAATTGGGGAACACAACAAATAGACCTGTTTGCAACGAAAGAAAATGCAAAATGCCAAAACTTCGCATCCAGGTACCCACAAGATCAGTCTCTGGGCAATGTGTTATGGATGAGTTGGTCAGGGATATTTGCATACGCTTTTCCCCCTCTCCCACTCCTTCCATATCTAGTAAACAAGTTGAGTCAAAACAAACTCAAACTCATACTCATAGCACCAACTTGGGCAAAACAACCTTGGTACACAACACTACTAGACCTCTCAGTAGTACCTCATATCAAACTACCAAACAGACCAGATCTGTTAACTCAACACAATCAACAGATCAGACACCCCAATCCAGCATCGCTGAATCTAGCAATCTGGCTCCTGAAGTCTTAGAATTCGGACACTTAGACCTTACACAGGAATGTATGGAAGTCATAAAACAAGCTAGAAAACCAACCACTAGGCATTGCTATGCAAATAAGTGGAAAAGGTTTGTTTATTATTGTCATAATAATCAAATTAAACCCTTACACGCATCTGCTAAAGATATCGTAAGCTATTTCCTACATTTGCAAAGGTCAAAACTAGCTTTTTCATGCATTAAAATACATCTTACCGCAATTTCAGCTTACCTGCAAATTGCCCACTCAACTTCACTGTTTAGGATACCAGTCATAAAAGCCTTTATGGAAGGCCTAAAAAGAATTATACCACCAAGAACACCACCAGTTCCTTCATGGAACCTCAACATTGTCTTAACGCGACTCATGGGGCCACCTTTTGAACCCATGCATTCATGTGAAATGCAATATTTAACATGGAAAGTTGCATTTCTAATTGCCATCACATCTCTAAGAAGAGTCAGTGAAATCCAAGCATTTACCATACAAGAACCATTTATTGAAATACACAAGCATAAAGTAGTTCTACGGACAAATCCAAATTTTTTACCAAAAGTCATATCACCGTTCCACTTGAATCAAACGGTAGAATTACCAGTGTTCTTCCCACAGCCAGATTCTGTAGCTGAGAGAGCACTACATACATTAGACATCAAAAGAGCGTTAATGTACTACATTGACAGAACAAAAGAAATTCGGAAAGCAAAACAATTATTTGTTGCTTTCCAAAAACCTCATACAGGAAATCCAATTTCCAAACAAGGCATTGCTAGATGGATAGTTAAATGCATTCAAACCTGTTATCTCAAAGCAAAAAGAGAACTGCCTATTACACCGAGGGCACACTCAACTTGAAAAAAAGGTGCTACCATGGCCTTTCTTGGAAACATTCCAATGAATGAAATATGTAAGGCAGCCACATGGTCTACGCCTCATACGTTTACCAAGCACTATAGTGTGGATGTGTTAACAGCACAACAAGCCACAGAAGGACAAGCAGTACTACAAACTTTGTTTCAAACAACTTCAACTCCTACAGGCTGAACCACCGCTTTTGGGGAGATAACTGCTTACTAGTCTATGCACAGCATGTGTATCTGCAGCTACACATGCCATCGAACGGAAAATGTCACTTACCCAGTGTACATCTGTTCGTGGCAAGAGTCGCTGCAGATTCACATGCGCCCACCCGCCTCCCCGGGAGCCTGTAGCCGTTTCGAAGTTGATCTGAACATTTGTAAATTCGTAAATATATCACTTTAAACTACATTATGTACAGACATGTTTACTCCATTGCGTGGACACTATTACTATAATACACAACTCCTACCTCACCCTCTGCAGGGAAAACAATCTAAGATGGAGTCGACGCCCATGCGCAATGGAGCCGAAAGGGGAGGAGTCCCTCGATCTCGTGACTCGAAAGACTTCTTCGAAGAAAAACAACTTGTAACACTCCGAGCCCAACACTAGATGGCGGGATGTGCACAGCATGTGAATCTGCAGCGACTCATGCCACGAACAGATGTACACTGGGTAAGTGACATTTTCCATATATATATATATGTATATATATATACACACACATCAGTCTATTGCCACTTTACTGTAGATGAGACAATACATGTGTGTTTGTTTTTATAATAAAATGAGTAGTCTTTGTACGTTTTAGGGTCCAACCTTCTAAATGTTATGTATGAGTATGTGTTTCACTGTAGTGGGTTAATTAGTGGACGAATGAAATCAAGTTAACATCACTTTTCCATTCCTTGGCTTTTATGTATCATTTGAATCCTGTGCCAGTTCAATAGACCAAATAAGATAAATCAAATCACAGAATGTGGCGGTATGTTAAATTGAAAAACAGAACTGGAACATTTTTGAAAATAAGGGAAACAGGTGGATGCCACAGCAAAGTTTCTCCATTAATGTCCACTGCTTTCAGGCCACGAACAAATTTCTTTGAGTCCAAACTCACTATTTAGCTGAAGGATCAGCTAACTTTAAGAGTGGCTGTGACAGTGTCTGGGTATGAGAGTGGTGTCATCAGTGTTTTAGTGGGTTCATCAGTATCTGCACTGGTCTGTGAGTGGGTGTATGAGGCTGTCAGTGGGTCTGTGAGTTGGTGTATTAGGTTGTCATTGGGTCTGTGAGTGGGGGTGTGAGAATCTGAATAGGTCTGTGAGTGGGTGTGGAACTGTCTGAGTGGATTTGTGAGTAGGTGCATGAGGGTCTGACTGGGGCTGTGTGTGTGTGTGTGTGGCTCTGAGTAGGTGTGTAAGGGTCTGAGTGTATGTGTGAGTGGGAGAAATTGAAAGAGAAACCGAAAGAAAGAAAGTGAGAGGGAGAGAGATAGAGAGTTTTTAGGCTCTGATGTATGATATACCTAGAATGAGATATTTTTGTACAATAAAAAAAAAATATCTGTCATTTTTTTAAATTTAAATATTTTGAACTTAAAAATAAATAAATAAGTATAAGAGGGAAGTGAGTCCAGCTGGACTCGAACCCTGGGTGCTCAGTGTGAAGGTCGCAGCTATTGCTTGCTTTTATTCAGATAGATTTTTTTTATGGGCTATCTGGAACTGCGAGCTCCCCCGCAATCCCTAAATATTTATTTATTAATTATTTTTTTCTAATATTCAAAATGTCCTTTAAGGGCTATCTGGCACTGCGAGGGAAGCCTTAAGGCTTCCCTAGCGGTGCCATTGCTTCAGCAAGCACAAAGCTGCTTTAACAGCAGCTCCCTCCTTGCTGAAGCATTTCATCTCTGCTTCCTGTGCGGTGCAGGGGACAGAGATGAAAGCTTTGATTTTTGACAGTCCCGCTGTCAAAAATCGAAGTGTTTTCTGTAGCTTGGCTGCAGCTGGAAAGCTGCAGCCAAGCCACAGCAAACAGCTATGCCCTGGGGGTGGGCACCACGGGACTTAGCAGGAGCCGGCCCTGGGGGGTGGCGCTCCTCTGAGCCATTATAGCCCCAGGGAAGTGGTGATCCCCGGGGCTAAAGTGGGTCTGAAACAGACCCTCTGTAATAATGTTTACATATGCCCCAGGGTAGTGGTCATCTGCGGAGGGGGGGGCTTGCCTTCGTGTATATCAATAAAATGAAGCCCCGGGGAGGTGGTGGTTCCCTGGGCTGTGGGAGAGGCTGACGGGCCTTTCCCACACAAATGACACATTTTGCCCCAGTGATGGTGTCCGGGGCACGGGGGCCACAGGCCCACCAGTATAAATCACATTGATCGCTCCAGGGAGGTAGTGTCCCCAGAGCAGAGGGAGGGCGGCCTTCTGCATATTATTTTCTCTATCCCCCTGAACAGATCATCCCGAAACTTTCTGGACAGCAGCTGACGTGACTGGCAAATGTTTTTTTTAAAGTTTCGTGAAGATTCGTTAAGTGGCACCAAAGATATAGACAAGTAAAAAACACTTTTTGTATAGAAACTAGGACCTAACTAGAACTACCTAGTGGAGACCGCCACTAGGTAATAATTTATAGTTATATATTTTCTTGCTCAGACATGTTGCGCAGACAAATTACCCATATGCCTTGTGTGAAACGGTCAACACACAAATGTGAACTGCTACATGAAAGCGCATTGTTTAATGCATACTGAAGGGAGTGAGTCATTACAAGGAAAGGAACATTAATAGATAGGTGCATAGGTTCAGTTAGTGCACTTTGAGAGTTCCGTTCAGAACGTCTAATTCATGCAGGCAGTTTCAGGACTTTAATGGGCCGCCTTAAGGAGATTAAAGTTGTTGCCATCCTGAGGTAGAAGGGCAAAGTATTCAACTTATTAGATGCAAGGCGAAGTGTTTAATCAGGATGATGCTCATGGTGGTTTAGTTATAAAGAAGCAGAAAAGGGTGTGGAATTGTAGGAACTGATCTTCCAGGTAATAAAGTAGATGAGCCATTCATTGGGTTAGAATGAATATAGGAAACACTGACAAGCATGGAACTGCTATACCCAAGTAGTGGTGGCACACCAAGACTGTTTGCACTGCTAGCATTTTGTAGAATGCAGAATTGTCAATAGAAATGAGAAAGGATAGGAGTCACATTATGCAACTGAAGTAGATGGTTAAACTACAGGAGCACAAGGAGGTAAAAGTTAGCATTGTTTCTTTGGGCGGTGTAGAAGAAAAAGGGGATCACTGCAGTTTCAGTAAGGCTGATCTTCAAGCATTTATTAGCTATTCACAGTGCCCCACTTTACAGCAGAGCCGATGGTACGGTTTCTCTTACGGCTTTAGCTGCAGTGGTGGCATGGCAGCCGAATTGCCCTTGTTCTGTTTCACTGAGTCTTAGCTGTTTGTCAGATAGCACTGTGTGTTCTAGAATTTCTGATTGCAGTTTCCACAAGTTAGCTGATGGGCTTACAATTACCTGCATTTAACTATAAAAAGCAAAGCTTGCAAAGGGATTCCCAGATATCAAAGGTCTACTTGGAGGCTTTGAGAAACACTCTTGAATGAAACCTTAAAGCACCCCATCTATTTAGCAGTGTAAGGCCAATGCCTCTTTGTGCATGATCACCCCCGAAGTTTTGGATTGCCGCTGCTAATTTGTTTTTACTCTGAGAGTGCACCATAGCCTCCTACACAGACCTCAGTGCAGTGCTTTGAACCTTAAAAGCATTATGTTAGTTTGGCTATACCCATTTGGCATCACGTTACTTACTTACAAGTCCCTAGTATATGGTACCAGACGTACTCGGGCCTGTAAGTTAGTGGCCCATCGAGGCTGCAGTATGTGCCACCCTGGTTGCAACAACGTGAAAACATGCCTCCCACCCTGCCACTGCAGACCGGCAGAGCAGTTTTAAACAGCTAACTCTACTTTGCCATTTAAACTAATGGCAAAGCCCTATCCTCCCCTTTTAATATAGATAACACACCCCTACAGTATACCTAGAGAGTCCGAAGGCATGCTGCTGCATATTAGAAAGCCGGACATGTTAGATAAAACGTTCAAGTACTTTCTTTAGGATGAGAATCAGAAAAAAATCTGAGTAATTTCTGAACCATCATATGAATCTGATTTTAAGAATACATATCAGGAACACACAGCATTACATCTAGAACTCTGGTCTTTTTGTGTTCTCTCAAAACATTGGAAAGTGAATTGCGCACATTGCAGGTTTTTATATAAGTATTAAACACCATAGAAGGATTGTGCACCATGAAATAACACAACGTAGATTCAAGGAATCAATCACGCGACTTGTCAACTCGAATACTACCAAGGAAATGCCTTAGAATGGTAGTGCACAGTAGATAACATTAATAAAGCATGAGGAAAGAATTGCGCGTCTTGCCGATTCGAGTGCCACCATGTAACTGCCAAAAAATGGTAGCGCACTATGAATAACATGAATTAAACATGAGGAAGGAATCGTGCGTCTTGCCGATTCGAATGCCACCATAAAACTGCCAAGAAATGGTAGCGTACAATGAGTATCATGAATTAACCACAAGGAAAGAATCGCGTGTCTTGCCGATTCGAATGCCACCATGAAACTGCCAAGGAAATGGTAGCGTACAATGAATATCAAGAATTACACACAAGGAAAGAATTGCACATGTTGCCGATTCGAATGCCTCCATGAAACTGCCAAGGAAATGGTAGCGTTCAATGAATATCAAGAATTACACACAAGGAAAGAATCGCGCGTGTTGCTGATTCGAATGCCATATGAAACTCTCAAGGAAATGGTAGCATACAATGAATATCAAGAATTACACACAAGGGAAGAATTGCGCGTGTTGCCGATTCCAATGCCACCATGAAACTGCCAAGGAATGGTAGCGCACAATGAATATCATGAATTAGTCACAAGGAAAGAATCGCGCGTCTTGCTGATTTGAATGCGAGCATGCAAATGCAATGAAAAGTCCAAAACGCACAATTACACGCGCAAGAGCAAATTGTTTTAACATGAAGAATTAGGACCAAGAATTTGAGCGTCTTCGATTACGGGATCGGGGGCCAGCCCAACCTCCGTCTTACCACCCTGACCAAGTATCACCACTGTAGTATGAAGCGCAGAGGCCTGGAACGTCAAGGTAGGCCACCGGAACAGGAGCTCAGGAAGTTGCTGCTGCTCTGCACCGGGACCGCTAAAAAATGAGCACGTGGAGCTGGGCTGGCTCCCTTTTATAGAGTTTTGGCCCAGCTCACAACCACACCCAGGCATGCTGCAGGGAAAGCTTCTAGAAGGCCCTGGAAAGGAACCACACCCTGATTCACTCTGAAAGCCTGCAGTAATACATTGCAAATGGACAGTATTTATAAGCACCTTAAGAATGAGTCTTCAGGATTGAATTCTGCAATGCAAAAGGTTAAACAATAACATATCAGTACAATGCATATATTACATTATCTTGAGAGTGTTGGATTTTTGCATTCTAGTCACCCGTAGAGCACGCACTGTCCTGGTGTTGACAACGGAGGAATAAACCAGCTTAATCTTTGAATAGGTAGGTTTTCAGTAGTTTGCAGAAAATCGTTGTGTTTGGAGTACATCTGAGGGCCAGTGGATGTTCATTCCAGTATTTGACAGCCAATACTGAGCAGGCTGAGCTACCCCATTTTTTGTCTAGTAATTGGAATGGACAGCAGATGAGCTGACTGTGAACTCAAGGATCTTTTAGGACAGTAGGGGGTCAGTGTGACCAGTAAGTATTTAGAACATATCCTGTAGAAGGCTGTGTGCGCCACTGTCAGGGCTTTAAAAATAACTCTCTTCTTCACTGGACGTGCAACTGGCTTCGAAACTGAGATATCGAGGCATGTTTAGGAAGTTTAAACAAGCTGCAGATTGCCATGTTTTGTACCTTTTGTAGCTTCTGAATGTGGTAGTCTGGGATACCTATGTATAAGATATTAGCATAGTCGAGTCTGGATAGGATCAGAGCTTGTGCCACAGTTTTCGGGGCTTCCCAAGGCAAGAGTTTAAAGAAGTTCTTTAACATCCTAAGGATCCAGCACATGATTTAACCACAGCTGATATCTGGGGATGATGTATAGATTACCATGTAAGAGGGATGTCTTGAGTCACAACCTTGGCGGGCTAATCCCTGAACTCTAAGGAGGTAAAATGGTGTAATGGTCATTTGCGTTTTAAATTTTTAGTTGCTCTCCCACGTTTGCCAATCATACAATCTTTTTTGCCCTCCTTGGCCTCACTAAATCTCCATTTGTACAATGTAATGCCCATTTAGATGGCCGTGCCGAGCCATGGCATGCTCTAGGTCCTGTCATTCCACTGTGGCATTCTTTAGGGTACTTATCCACTTCTTATATAATTTTACAATTCAGCAGCAGTTATTATGACATAAGTTCCCCTACATCTATCACTGTGTAATTAAATGGTGTCTTCTCCCTGAGCCGGCCGTCTTTATACTCAACAGGCCGTCATCAACTGTACTCCTGAATACACCAATCCAGAATGGGAGAGACACTCAATTGTAGTTAATTCATGCAATAACTCATATTCAACAAAAAAAAGTAGAGTTCCAATAACTGTAATGTCCACTCCAAGTGAGTACTTCTAAACCAGATTTTTTTCCCAAATTGTTCATAAACCAATGTCAGATGCAACAAATCCGCCAACACGTTTCCTTCCTTTTTGGAACTTCTTTAAGGCTAACGTAGTTTAGAACAATATAATCACCATCATTAGATCATCCTGAGGGATCCTTGTGTACATCAATTGAAATCAAGCATGACCTACATTTAATCTTGCAGCCCGGAAATATGTCAGCCATGTTGTATATAACTACATTTAATCTGTTAAATTTAAAAAAGCATGTCCGCAGGTTCCATTTTGCCCAAGGTCCTTTTACACAGGATGAGTGGCGTTTTGCCAACTTCCATCTGAAATGGACTGGTTATTCCCACCATGGAAGCAAAAAAGTGCATTAACTGCAGAAGTACTGAACAGTCCCTAAAAATGTTGCGCATTGTACAAATAGGAACATATCACATTATCACACCTATTCTCTGTAGTGGTTAGGTTTGAATCACATGCTTAAAAAAGGCCACTGGCCGGAGCATTCCAGAGAAACTGTTGAAATCAAGGCCACCTCAGTCTAGAGTCGAGTGTAACAACCTGGACCTCGTGTTAGAAAGACATAAAACAAGAAACCACTTATAATCTGGAAAATGGTTTGTAAAGTCAATGGAAATATCGCTTATGGTTCAGTGTTCACTTTATAAACAAAAATTAAACATATTTCCCATAAAGGCAGAAACTTACCCTTGATATACAGGAAGAGTTATTTCCTGGCCAAATCTAGTAACTTAGTGAAGCTCACGTTCCATAATTATGTGACTGTAGCTGATTACTGTTGACAAAACAAAGAAAGCATCCATTATTGAATTCAAGCCATGTACGATGGAGTGCTTTAGATGAGGGGGCTTCTTCTGCACAAACTCTGGTCAACCAAAGGACACAACATGGGAAGCTACTTACATTTTTCAGTACTGTTAAAGGGTTTTTGACAAGTAGTAAATGTTTAGGTGCCATATTGGTTTTATTCCAAGCTAACATGTATGAACAGCTGTTGGGCTCCCAAATGTCATTGAATTACTAAGAGGAGTACTGAATACAGGAACCATTTTCAAGGAGGTGGCAGTGTTGCTAGCAACCACGCTCATAAATCTTTCCTGACCTTAGTGATATTATGTCATATCACAAGCAAAGTGTATAATGTTCAGGGTACTAAATCGTATGATACCAAACAGTTAATATAGTTACAATTATGGGTACAGCATTAGCCCCCCCCCAAAATAAAAACTGTTACAAATGAGAAGTAAGGAAGCATGCCACTCAATTTTAAATATACATAAAACAAGATTCTGAAAAATGTAGCACTCCTATTTATTTTTTGTTAAAATATTATGAATGTATATACAACATTCATATTCTTGTAATATAAGACCTACTTTGACTATGAGTTGAGTACAGTAACCAACTCTGGCATTAAACAATTAAAAACATGAACAATTGAGCACCTCAGTGTCAAACGTGTTACCATTTACCCTTCCAAAGCCTTAAAATAGTTCTAGGATAATCTAAATATGTGTTGATTATTTTCTTGCTATTGCCCCCGGTCCCCCAACCACCCCCTGTCCGCCACACAGCCACCACCATTCCAGGATTCTTTCTGTCTATCTCAAGACATGAACAAGACATGGTACAAGGACTTTTTGGACAAAAATCCCATCACAGTTCACTGTTCATGTTTACTAACTGAATAATGTCAAAGGTGGTTCCATTTTCCTGAACTGTTGGTCAACATAGATCCTATTTGACAAGATACTTAATGCTGTATGTAAATGCATAATATTTGACACAATTGTTAACAAAAAGTAATCAAGCTGTACACATCTTCAGAACCTTGTTTTATGCATTTCCAAAAACTCAGTGTAGTGCTACCTTATTTCATATAAGTATTATTACTAAATAGTTATGAGGTTCGGGTTTTTTTAAATTTGAAGCAAGGTTCATGTAGGGGAAAACTACCTCTTCCAAACAACTTAGGAAATTACTGCTCAGTATCAAACGTATTCTACCTCACCAGACTTATAGAAAGAGTGCTCACTAGTGAGCGCCTAGAACATGTGGAATAAAATGACTTTATGGATCCTCTTAAAGCAAGATTTAGACCCCTGTATGGTTTAGGATCTCTACTGGTGGCAGTTGTTGGTGACATCCAGAGGGGAGCCAGATATGGCAGGTGTCCATTCCATTATCCATTTCAATATAAATCTCCAACATATTCTTTTAAGTCAACTAATGTTGAGATAAAAGTGGAGGGGCAGGTTATTTGTGAAGGATAGAAGTCATGGCACTGAAGTTTCACCATTCACATTGCTAGTACAGGATACAGCTCCTGAAGTTATAAAGGGCTTGGCTTTGCCACCACTATTGTTTTTAATTAATTTTTCCTTTGCCCATAATTATGATAAGCAGATGCTTTTGCTTGCCCTCTTGCAACTATGTTGAGGACAACAAATAATTCTGAACCTAGGGAGTAATGTATGTGAAACACATGGCTTCATAACTTCCTTTATTTGATGCCTCCTCCAACTCAGGTTTTTACTTTGGTGCTAGGCGGCCTGTTAAAACGAAATACATCAAAAAGAGAGACAGCTATTGGTGCTTATCCAGAGGTATAGCTGTTGTGAAATGTAGCAGTGAATTATGAGACCTCTTTCCAAACTAGGGACCTTTAGAGGGACAGTGGGGAACCCAGCAAATAATATTTCATCAAATGGGTTCAGCATGAAGTTTTCGTCTTAATGTTGATGTTTCATAACGTAAAGCGCAATGGTTTACATGTGTGTTGTTCCATAGGATTATGATGCTTTCTGTTCTACGGAATACCCAGACGCCAGTGAAATTCTGGTTTTTGAAAAACTACCTCTCGCCTACTTTTCAGGTAAGATTTGTTCTCCTTTATCTTCTTTTTAAAGTGCTTGATTTGTTGGCTGAAGATTTACAATGTTAAATAGTCAATTGTTAGTGGTGCTCGTATATCTTTAGATTTTCATTGCAGAGAATGATTTGTCTTTAAAACAGATGTTTTACCCACATTTTATCTCTTTTAAATACTCGTGTGCAGCTCTATCTGTTCCTTGATAGAAAGTGTGTGCCACTTTTTGATTGGTACTGAAAGATGTGTCAGATGCATGTCCAAAGCCAAATAAATACTCCACCAGTTTGCCCTAATCCTGTCCCTATGCGTGTCATTCATGCCACATTTTACGATAGTATTGTATAGTTGATTGCTTTTTTGCTTCTGTTCTGTATCCCTTTTATTAGTTCTTCCTCTTTCCTCTTACGCTCAGTCCCTTATTGCGACAGCTAGTTTCTGCCAGTCAAATGTGCCTTTAAATTGTGAAGGTTTATTTGCTGGTTGTGTGTGTATATGTATATTTAATCGGAGTGTAGTGTATATTGGTTGCTGCATTCCAAAATAGAGGCATCCAAAGGTACTGGCTTTTCTCATCCACCCCAGGATTGTGCCCCTGCCCTGCCATTTCCTTTTACCTGCACCTCCAAAATACTTTTTTTGTCCACCACCATATCATTTTTTCTCTGTTAACCTTTTAGTTTTCAATACATATATTACCCAAAGACTGCATAGCAGCAGGTCACCTGAGGCCTTGATCAGGTAGATTCCCATCCCTACATTTGAGTAATGTTGGGGCCAACTGCCACTCCATGAAGTGAAGCAAGCTGTTGCTTGGTTAAAAAAATAATATATATATTAATTGATTTTTCAACCAAGCAAAAAAGGCAAAAATGCTATGCACAAAAAGGAAAAGCAAACATTTGAGTCACATTGAGCAACTTAATGGAAAGAAAGGTACTCTGAAAAGGATAGATGATCTGAAAACATTACATTATGTTATGTTCCAACGCAACTGAATACGTCTGCATCTACAATATGGATAAGATATTACATTTGTTATCCAACCTTTTATCAAACACAACCATCACTCCGACTTCCTCCATTCATTAAGGGTCTCTCCACTGAAGCAATATCTTTTCACGTTTTCTCTCACACCCTGATCTTCATATATTGATTTGTTTCAAGATTTTACACTAATTCATACCCAGTCACCATTTTTCTAGATTTGGGATATGTTCACTACACTGGTCATAGGCTGTGTCTTTTCTGGCTGTCACCAGTTCTAATCTGTTTGAAATTTGTTTAAATTTAGGCAGATCAAACCCATATTTTGTACACAGAATAGCCATTTTGGGTGATAGTGTACCAGTAAGTCTAGAAGATACATAAGTTCTAACTGAACTGTGGCTCAGAAAGGACAGAGGACTTGACATGCCCATGTGTTATGAGGCTAAATATCCTCTTTGAGATGACAACAAAAACAAGTGGTTTCAGATATGTGTGACTCATGGTGATCAGCATTGATCTGTGATAGTATATATGTTTAATATTTGATCTGTAATAGTCTCAGTGTAGATAAGAGGCCAAGCAAGCATTTTCAGTTCATGTTGGCATTATATCTGGGCACCACATAATCTTACCTCCCACCCACTAAGTGAAAGGGCAAGGCCTGGAGGATCAAAGTAGGCCACCGGAACAGGAGTTCAGGAAGTTGCTGCTGCTCTGCACCGGGACCTCTGAATAGTGAGCCCGTGGAGCTGGGCTGGCTCACATGTGAACAGTAATTATAAGCATGCTGAACATAAGTCTTCAAGATTAAACTCTGCAATGCAAAAGGTTAAGCCAACACCATATCAGCACAATGCATAAATTATGTTAGCTTGAAATTGGTAGGTTTTTGCATTCTAGTCGCCCGTAGAGCGTGTACTGCCCTGATGTTGACAGTACTCCCCTCTCCCAGACGCGCTCTAGGGCCTGGTTTGTCTGGATTGAGACGATGAAAACGCCTCACAAGTACTGGAGCATGGATATCAGATGCGGAAACCCATGAGTTACTTTCAGGGCCATAACCTTTCCAAGGGATTAAGTACCATAGGTTATGCCCTCTCAGTTTAGAATCCAACACTTTCTTGACTTCGTATTCTTCTTTCCCCTGTACTAGAACTGGAGCTGGATGAGGGCAGACCTTCCGGACTGCCTTTTTCAAGAGGGAAGTGTGGAACACTGGATGAATCCGTAATGATCTTGGCAATTGCAGTTTATAGGTCACCAGATTGATTTGCTGAAGGACAGTGTAAGGACCTATGAAATTGGGGTTGAACATGTGCTTCTTCTTAAAGTCTTTATGTTTTGTGGAAAGCCACACTTTATCACCTGGTTGATACTTCGGTCCCTCACAATGTTTCTTGTCATAATGCTTTTTGTATTTTTGTTTGGCCTTTTCTTAATGCTGTTCAATCAATTTCTGGGTTTGATGCAAATGTTGAATGGTTTCTGACACAGCTGGAGTAAGAGAACTTTCTTGAGGGATTGTGATGGGCAAGGTGTCAGGATGATAGCCAAACAAGGCAGAAAAAGGTGTAACGCCAGTAGAAGTGTGGAATGAGTTATTGTAGGCTAACTCAGCTAACCAGAGCATTAATGTCCAAGAATGAAGTGCTTTTTCAGCGTAAGCACGTAGGTATTGCTTCAAAGTCTGATTTAGTCTCTCCGTTTGACCATCTGTTTGAGGATGGTGGCTAGTAGATAGTGTAGATGTCACTTGGAGTGTTTTACACCATGTCTTCCAGAAATTGGAGGCAAATTGCGACCCCCGATTGGAGAGGATCATTTTTGGCAGTCCATGATAACGAACCACTCTATTCAGTAAAATAGTTGCCAGTTCACTGGAGGTGGGCAATTTCTTACAGGCAATGAAATGTCCATATTTCGTGAGACTATCTACTACCACCAGAATTACTGAATGTTGTTGAGCCACTGGTAGACCGGTAATAAAGTCTAAAGAAATGTGCTCCCACGGACGACTTGGAGTTGAGAGTGGATGCAATAACCCTTTCGGTTTTGAATGACTTGTTTTAGTGCGAGCACAGACTTCGCAGTCGTTTACCATTGCTTTTACATCTTTTGTTAGGGTAGGCCACCAAAAATAGCATTGGTTTAATTCAAGAGTTTTAGGAGTACCTGGATGACCTGCCGTAGGTATAACATGCAACCAATGAAACACTATCTTGCGAAGTTTGGTAGTGGGCACGAACAAACGAGCGTCATGCAAAGGTAATCTTTGCTTGATTGACCTTTTAGGATCTGCTTGGGCCCATGTCTGCCATTTCTCAACAGTGAAAGAATTGCGGATGTCCTCAATGAAATCTTCAGTTTTTATGATACATAGGACTTTGTCTGGAGCAATGATAGCTCTGGAGGTTTGAACTGCAGGCAACGTGGTAGACTCTTGGCGGGACAAGGCGTCAGCTTTGCGATTGTCTTTACCAGGCCGGAAGGTTACCACAAAATCAAATTCAGCAAAAAACAGCATCCAGTGTAATTGCCGAGGAGTCAAAAGTCTGGCTGAACTCATGAACTGAAGGTTGGGATGATCAGTATATACCGTGACAGTGTATATGGCACCCAACAAATGATGTCTCTATTCTTTAAAGGCGTCACAAATCGCCAGAAGCTCTTTTTCAGCAATGACATAGTTCTGTTCGGCTTCGGTCAACTTCCGAGACATGTAAGCTACAGGATGAAGTTGACCAGTGTCCTTGTTTAGTTGCAACAAGACTGCTCCTATTGCCACATCTGAATCATCAGCTTCCACTATGAAGCGTCGATCCGCGTCAGGATGAGTCAAGACTGGGGCAGTGGAGAAAGCTTCCTGCTCATCAAATACATCTTCGTAAGATGAATACTGTTTGGGCAATTTAACTTCTTTCTCCGCGGCAGTAGCTATGTAAGAGTTGCAAACTTTTGATACTTGAATCTTTTGGAGGCATTGTTTTTACATAGCGCAGATGAGAACACGACCTTTCTTTCTGCCCAATTAATCTCTGGATTGTGATGAGTTGACCATGGTAAGCCAAGAATAATTCCATACTGGGGAGCATGGATCACGTCAAGGATGAGTTTCTCTTTATGTTTCTTTCTTTGATTCTTATCTTTACAAATCACCCACAAGGGGACAGTCTGAAGAGTTACCGGACCTCCAGTCAAGAGTTTTCCACTGTCTGCCTGGATGATATCTGGGGTCTTTTTTTCAATACATGGGATCCCCCATGCACGAACCAATTAGGTGTCAACAAAGTTCCCAGTAGCCCCAGAATCGACTAGAGCCTTCTTGAAATAGGTCTTTTTCTTTACCTGAACTCTTATTCCCAGTTTGAGATGTCTAGATTGTGAAGGGTCCACGGTGACACCCAAGAGCAACCCTTCTCTGCATCTTGGGTGCTTTAGTTTTTCCAACTCGACTTGTGCATTGGCTGCAAACTTCTGAACTGGACCCCGTTTGCTCTTTGGTTTGATTGGACATTCTTTGGCAAAATGACTCTTGCGTCCACAATAGAGACATTGTCCATTCTTTCTACGTAGGTCCTTTTCATCATTGGTCAAGGGTCTCCTGATGGTTCCAATTTCCATCGGTTCCGGCGTTCTTTCTTTCGGAGTTCTTGAGTCTCTATTATCATGAACACGCCCGGAATAGTTTTCAGTCTTTTTGCGTGTTCCTTTTTGTTCTGTTAAACGATGATCAAGCCTCAAGACAAGGTTTATCAATTCTTGACAGTCTGTAGGTTGAGGGTCTATTTGAGCTAGGATATCTTTTAGCTCCTCTTTGAGTCCCTTGTAGAACAAGGCTGCTTGTTTTTCTTCAGGCCAGGATGTCTCAGCGACCAGCCGATTAAAGTTGGCTAAAATGACACTAAGTCCTGATTCCCTTGTCATAAGTCTAATAATTCACGATCTGCTGACAGTGTTACAGTTCTGCGATCAAAAACTCGCTCAAACTCGCGAACAAAATTTCTCCAATTGTACAGCAGGGGACTATCTTTACGCACAAGAGGAATAGCCCAGGTAGCTACATCTCCAGACAGATATGATAACAAGAAAGCTATTTTGAAATGGGCATCGGGGAAAGTATGTGGTCTGCAGGTGAAGTGTAATTCCACTTGAACCAGGAAAGATTGCGCTTTCAGGGGGTCGCCTGAGAAACGTTCTGGGGGAGCTAAAGGAATGGCTGAAGGAACATTGAAGGAAATGTTTGTCGGATTACCTCCAGAATTCTGAGAGGAAGTACCTGGCCAAGACACAGCTGTGGGACTTTGTTCCTTCTTCTCTACCTTATCCTGTAATTGACCCACTCTCTCAGCTAGGCTAGTTGCCAAATCTTTTGATGATACCACCTCTGCTTGAAGCTGAGTGATAGCCTTGACTAGCTCATCTAGTGTGGCCATGTTGAGAACATACACAAACCAGGAGGATAATAATTTGTGGGCTCACTATTCTGTCAGAGTCACCAAATCCTCGGGGCCTATGCACGTTCCCAACACTTCCACCACAAGACAGCTCCAATACTCTGATTAGAATTGTCACAGAGTCTAAGAGAGTCCAAGTGGGGAAATGGGGAATAGGAAGGGAACAGCTGGGAAGGAGACCTGTAGGAAGCAAAAAGGTTAAAACACACAATATCAAGATTATATCCTATGAATCAATACTAGGCTATGACTCTAAGCATTGCCATTCCGAAAACATGGACAATCCAAGCATAGACTTAAAATGACTAGGCTTCAAGATGACTGGATACCTGTGAGGGAATCAAGAAAGGTTAAATGCAACTTTCAAATTCAAGTGTTATCTTTTACATGAGGATCAGGAAATAATCTGAATGATTTCTAAACATATTATGTACACATAACGTTACATCTAGAACTCTAGCTTTTTTGTTCTCTCAAATTGGCGGAACATGAATTGCGCACATTGCATATTTTTACATAGGTTGTAAATACCATAGAATGATTGTGCACCATGAATAACACAAATTAGACTCAAGAAATAAATCACGCGTCTTGCCAACTCGAAAGCCACCAAGTAATTGCCTTAAAATGGTATTGCATAAAGAACACTGTGATTTTAAACACAGAAAAGGAATTGCGTGGCTTGCCGATTCGAATGTCACCATGTGAATGTCAGGGAATGGTAGCGTACAATGAATAACATGAATTACACACAGAAAATGAATCGCCCGTCTTGCCGATTCGAATGCCACAATGTAACTGCCAAGAAATGGTAGCGCACAATGAACATCAAGGGTTAAAGCACGAGAAAAGAATTGCGCGTCTTGCCGATTCGAATGCCACCATGTAACTGCCAAGAAATGGTAGCGCACAATGAATATTAAGGATTAAAGCACGAGAAAAGAATCGCGCGTCTTGCCGATTCGAATGCCACCATGTAACTGCAAAGAAATGGTAGCGCACAATGAATATTAAGGGTTACAGCACGAGAAAATTAATTGCACGTCTTGCCGATTCGAATGCTACCTTGTAAATGCCAAGGAATGGTAGCGCACAATGAATAACATGAATTAAGTACGAGAAAAGAATTGCGCGTCTTGCCGGTTCGAATGCTACCTTGCAAATGCCATAAAATGGTAGCGCACAATGAATATCAAGAGTTAACACACAAGCAAAGACTGTGCGTCTTGCCGATTCGAGTATCAGCATGTAAATGCCATGAAATGACCAAGCGCACATTCACACGCACAAGAGTAAAATTGTTTATCATGCAAAATTAGGCCCAAGAACTCGAAAGTCTTCGATAACGGGATCGGGGCCCAGCCCGACCTCCGTCTTACCGCCCTGATCAAAGATCACCCACTAAGTGAAAAGGGCAAGGCCTGGAGGATCAAAGTAGGCCACCGGAACAGGAGCTCAGGAAGTTGCTGCTGCTCTGCACCGGGACCTCTGAATAGTGAGCCCGTGGAGCTGGGCTGGCTCCCTTATATAGAGTCTTGGCCCAGCCCCCTTATATAGAGTCTTGGCCCAGCCCACTAACCACACCCAGGCATGCTGCAGGGAAGGCTTCTAGAAGGCCCTGGAAGGGGACCACATCCTGACACAGTCTGAAAGCCTGCAGCAGTACATTACATGTGAACAGTATTTATACGCATGCTGAACATAAGTCTTCAAGATTAAACTCTGCAACGCAAAAGGTTAAGCAACATTATATCAGCACAATGCATAAATTATGTTAGCTTGAAATTAGTAGGTTTTTGCATTCTAGTTGCCCGTGGAGCGCGTACTGCCCTGATGTTGACACTTTTGCCTTGATCAACCCTCTCCCCAGAAGCTGGGCAACACAAAAACATTGGGTTTTAGAGAGGTTAACTAAGCGTGTACACTAACACATCTGTAACACATGATCACTAGCATTGGTTCTTCTCTTCTCTGTGTGTGCCTGGACATTTACTGTAATGAAAATGATGTGCATTTCTGCAATGGCACCATCATATCACAAGGTTGCCTACAAAATGCCTGGGATCACCACCATTATGCGATGGTGCACATTGTACCAGGGATTGCCACCATTGTGATAGGACCACCATTTTACCAATTCAAAAAAGATGTGAAAGAACTACCATCCTGCACTGCAGCCAACACAACCACTTTGAAGATGGCTATAGTTCAACACATTTTAACTCAAAATGTAAACCTTAAAACCTACGGTGACCCTTCAAAGAAGCATTAAGATTTTCAGCACAGAAAGTAAGGGAGGCTCGGGCAAATGAATGAAGATAAATGACTGAGAGATATGGAGGAGCAGTGTAATTTTGAAATAGGGTGGAGCTGCGGTTTGAGGGCAAAATAATTCTGGGATTCCTTGATCTTTATCCAAAGACGCAGGCACAAAGTATTCTAGTTGAAGTGAGGATGGAACATCTAAATTTCAAGCATGAGATTGGTCCCATACCAAGGTAAAGGTTTAATTGGCCTTGAATGTTCCAAAGGAAATATTGGAGGAAATGAAAGTTGGTTCTGCCATCCAGTTGCAGCACAATGTCCTTATTTTTAAGTTTATGCCTGCATTTGATTGTTGTTGTAAGTAGAGTAGTAGCCCACCACAATAGTGCCATATTTCATATTTTAATCAGATGTTGCTGTGTTTTGAATTCCACTAAATATTCCTTCCCCTAAACATGGAATTCTTCCCCATATTGACCTGACAATTGTGTATTGAAAACAGTAATATGGAATACTTAAACTTGTTGATTTTGTTATATTTTCCTCTTGCTGCACACAGTAGTTCGAAATGTGGGAGGAAATTTAGAATGTGCGGATTTTTAATGAAAGGTACAGAAAAAACAGAAAGTTATGTCTGGTACTGAATTACTAAAATATCCTTCAAGAAAAGATGTGTAAGTCCACGACAACACCTATATAACAGATTCAAGTGAATAACTACAAAGGGATTACACGCAGTGGTGAGAAGTAATGGACTTAATACACTCCCATACATACCTGGATGAAGGAGCATTAAGAGAGTGTAACAGGGTCGCGGGGACCCTGTCTCTGGATGTCGACCCCGGACCGGCCAACCAATACCCTGGGGGCACCAGTGGGAGCCTAGGACCGGAAGGGATCTCCACAAACCCAGATATCTGGGTAAAGACAGGAATAGAAGAGGGACTCCTAAAGCGTCGAGGGGAGAAGAAAACCGCTACAGACAAGGACGGAGAGGAACGTTGGAGAGAGCGACCTGATCCAAGCAGCGAAGAAAAAGTTGCAGAAACCGGAGAGCCGACCTGTAACCCAGGCACAGGTACACGAGCGGCCAACCGGCCTTCGGAGGGAAACACCTGCCACGTCCCTGGAGGGACGTGGCTAACGCAGGTATGTGCCTGCTTCTTAAACCCCATCGGGTATTTTTCAGGTGGGAGGGGAAGGCGGGTGGTTTGGGGACCCGCTGGTAGCGAGTAGTAAATTAAATCTAGCCTCACCCACCTGGTTGGTTCTTACTGCTCTGGACTCTTATCCATTGGCCCGAAATTAAGAAACAACAATTATTTGTTTTGCGTTCTTTCTTTCTTTCTTTCCTGTTTTACTAACCCGCACTAAGTGAGCGCTGTGACAACAACAGACTCCAAAATAGAAGACACAGAGAAGCCATAAGTTATATAAGAAAGCACTTGAAATGGTGGTGAGATTCTGAGCACCTTTTTATTTGTTTTGTATTCTTTCGTTTCCCGCTACCCACCACTCCTCCCCTTCCCTCCTAACACTTAGACAAACCATAAGAGCAACTCACTTACCTTGTCCTCATTTCTGGTCATTTTGTTTCCTGAGCACCAAACCCCTACTGACCACTCCGGGCGCTGGCGAGGCTCCAGTCAAAGCAGAAGATACCCTAAATAAGGAAAACAAAGAAGAAAGAAAAGGAAGAACAGAGAGATCTAAGGAAGAAAACCAAAGAAGAAGAGAACAAAGACTGTTTCGGACCTTTAAGATTACAGATTACTCTAACATATAAATAAAAGAGCGTTGTTACAAAAAAGTATTGGGGTTCCGCCAGAGTTATTCCCATCTCCTCTTCAGTAACGCTACTCCCCACCCTCTATAGTGGTGTCAGAAGTGGGATAAGCGGTAGGGGGAGAGACAAGAGACCTTACTCCAGCCTGAGAAATGGAACCCAAACCCACAAACCTTTCAAAGCACCTTAAAGAGCCAGACTACAATAATTGCAAACAACCAGCTTGTACATGAGACCGCCTTGCAAAAGCTGACGGATACAATAGCCGCAACACTGGTTCATCCCAACTTGCCTAGCTCTGTTCTCCAGAAATATCAAGAAGGTGAAGACCCTGACACGTTCTTCACCAACTTTGAGAGGGTAGCGACATCTGCCACGTGGCCGGAAGATAGATGGGGTCACTACATAGACCCCTTACTGACGGGCAATCTACAAGCAGCATATCAAGCAGTTAACCCTGGGGGTACTATGCCCTATGCGGACATCAAGAAAAGTATACTGGAGCGGGTTGGCTTTGACACCGAGTACTACAGACTTAAATTCAGAACAACAAAGTGGAGTCCGTCAGAAAATCCACGTGCTCTTTACTTCAGAGTAAAGGATTTGGCACTGAAGTGGTTGAGACCGATTGGTACAGACAGAGAAGATGTTATTCAGGCAATCTTCCTTGAGCAATGTCTGGAAGCCTTACTGTCAACCACCCGCAACTGGATAAAACAGCATCCTAACGTGGATACCACCACGGCAATAGACCTGGCGTGTGCATACCATCGATCTTCGGACTTTAAAGCCGGACCCTCAAAAGGAGTCAACCCAGGCAGTCGACCCCTAGGACACGCCTATCGTCCTTCCTTTCGCAAAAATCCTGAAGAAGCGCTTACGCCCAGATACAACGAGAAAAGCCCTAACCAACAACCACAATGCTATAGTTGTGGAGAGTGGGGCCATATCGCCCGCAATTGTCCTCACAAGGAAGAGAAACCTGAACCCATGGAAATTGGCGTTACCTGCGGAAGAGTATTGTATACGGGAAAAGAGATTTCTAAGTATATAAAAGAGATGACCATCAACGGATGAAACTCTACCGTCATGATTGACTCGGGCTGCAGTCAATCCGTCATTAGAGCAAGCCTGGTAGACTTTAAAACTCAAATACCTAGGAACACGGTCTCTATATGTTGTATCCATGGGGACATGAAGGAATATCCCTTGGTCTCTGTCTCCGCCGAATGGGAAGAACGAAGGGACGTAATGGAGATGGTAGTTATCGACCATCTAGTAGAGAAAGTCATCTTGGGCACTGATTATGTATATTTTTCTGATCTACTGGACCATGTCCAAACCAAAAATCAGGCGGATCATTGGTGGGAGGATGCCCCCTTCTCCAGAATACACATAAAGCCAGGGTAGGATCAGTATAAACCTATCAGAAAGGAAAAAAGAGAAGGGAAGAAGTTACACCAAACAAAAGAAGAGATCATAACAAAAAAAGAAGTGAGAGGGATAGCAGTAACCATTCTTCCTCCTTTCTGTAGTAGCCAAGAGAGGATCCTACACTCCAAAATGCATGGAAGTCAGCTACATCCGAGCTAACAGGAGAGGTGGATCCCTATTTTCTTGTTCAAAAGGGTCTCTTATATAGAATAACGAAATCTAATGGCAAGGAAAAGAAAGAACTAGTTATCCCAGAACCCTATCGCACTCAAGCCTTACACCTAGCCCATAGTCACATGGGGGCCGGACACTTAGGGAGGGAAAAGACGGAGGAATATCTCTTACGCTGTTTTTACTGGCCTGGTTTTTTTTTGCAAATCCGAAGGTTCTGTCAACAATGTCCCAAGTGCCAGTTGATAAACCCCGGCCCACAAAAGAAGGCGCCCTTATATCCAGTACCTATGATCGACATCCCGTTTGCGCGGGTAGGTATGGAGTTGGTAGGCCGCCTCATCCCATCCTCAAAGGGGTATACGTATATCCTTGTTCTGGTTGACTATGCAACTCTGTACCCCGAAGTCATACCTCTGTCTAGTATGACCAACAAAAGTGTGGCTCACGTCATGGTCGGGTTCTTTTCACGAGTATGATTTCCCAAGGAAATTCTAACAGATCAGGGGACCCCGTTTATGTCACAACTAATGACTCACATTTGTCAAATACTAGGTGTAACACACATACGGACCTCGGTATATCACCCCCAGACAGATGGCCTTGTGGAGAGGTACAACCGAACCCTAAAACCCTCTTAAAGAAGACTATCTCGGAGTCAGGGAAAGACTGGGACAAAAAGCTACCCCTGGTCCTTTATGCAATAAGGACCCACATACAGTCCTCTACAGGTCCTTCGGTCGTCAGCCCCGAACCCTCTTAGATATGGCCGCTGAAATGTGGGAGGAGAAAGAAGGTGGGTACAAAGCCCTCCATGAATGCTCTCAACAGCTAAAAACCCAAACCCAAACAGTATGGGAAGACGTACAAGTGCATCTCGAGAAAGCCCAAGAAAAACAAAAACGTTACCATGACCAAAACACCCAACTCAGACAACTACAACCTGGGAACAAAGTCCTCATATTATTGCCTAGCTTGGACAACGAGTTTTTGGCACAAATGTCAGGGCCCCTATAAAGTTCTAAATGCCGTGACCCCTGTAACATATACCATTGAATTATCTGAAAACTCCAAGTAAACACAAATATACCATATTAACTTGTTAAAGAAGTGGGAGGAACCCGAAGACACTGCAAACTCTCTATCAATAGGGTTTCTTTTAAACACGGTAAAATAATTAAATATCGGGTTATACCCAACAGACCAGGGCTACAAATCTGAGAAACCCATTATAAATCCCTCCCTTTTTAGCCGGCCAACAACAGCTAGATTCTCTCCTCTCCAAACACAAATCTTTATTTTCCTCAGTACCTGGGAAAACAGCCCTCATTCAGCACCACATTAAAACCACACCCAGAAAGGTAATTCGTCTACGGCCATATCGAATCCCAGACGCTTACCTCAACGATATAGTGATCTACAGTGAATCATGGGCGAACATATAACACATTTGGACAGAATATTCCACCTGTTACAAACCTCAGGACTCACCGACAACCCTTCCAAATGTAAATTAGCTTGTAACGAAATTGCTTACCTCAGCTACTATATAGGGAAGGGTCTGATTAAACCTCAAATAAATAAATTTGAAGCCATTGTTAGAGTACCCACCCCGTCCACAAAGAAAGTGTTGCGCTCCTTCCTAGGCTTAGTTGGTTACTATAGAAGATTTACCCCACACTATTCCACCTTGGCTGCCCCTTTAACTGATCTCTTAAAAAAGGGACAGCCCACAAAGATAAAAGCCATGACCCCTACCCAACAGCATAGTTATTCCGTTCTGCAGGGAAGCCTGACTACCGAGCCAGTGTTGCGCTGCCCAGACTTCCAAAAACAATTTTATCTGCAGACGTGGGGATTGGGCCATCTTGTTTCAAAAAGATGAGGATGATAATAGCCACCCTATCGTATTTATAAGTCGGATGCTCCTACCCAGGGAACAGCGTTAGCCAATAAGCGAAAGGGAGTGCCTAGCAATCAAATGGGCCATCGAGAATCTCCAATATTACCTGTTAGGTCACTCATTTATACTACATACTGATCATGCTCCCCTCACTTGGTTATCCTGCCATAAGAATACCAACCCACAAATACTATGTTGGTTTAGGGAACTGCAACCGTTTACCTTTCAGGTACAAAACATACCAGGAAATCAGTTGTGTACTGCTGGTTACTTGTTGAGACATCCCCTTGATCAGGAACTCGAACAGTCCCCATCTAGGGAAGGGTTGTGTTACAAGGTCGCGGGGACCCTGTCTCTGGATGTCGTCCCCGGACCGGCCAACCAATACCCCGGGGGCACCAGCTGGAGCCAAGGACCGGAAGGGATCTCCGCGAACCCGGATATCCGGATAAAGACGGGAATAGAAGAGGGACTCCTAGAGCGTTGAGGGGAGAAGAAAACCGCTACAGACAAGGACGGAGAGGAACGTTGGAGAAAGCGACCTGATCCAAGCAGCGAAGAAGAAGTTGCAGAAACCAGAGAGCCGACCTGTTACCCAGGCACAGGTACACGAGCGGCCAACTGGCATTCAGACGGAAACACCCGCCACATCCCTGGAGGGACGTTGCTAACGCAGGTAGGTGCCTGCTTCTTAAACCCCATTGGGTATTTTTCAGGCGGGAGGGGAAGGCGGGTGGTTTGGGGACGCACTGGGAGTGAGTAGTACATTAAATCTAGCCTCACCCACCTGGTTGGTTCTTACTGCTCTGGACCCTTATCCGTTGGCCCGAAATTTAGAAACAACAATTATTTGTTTTGCGTTCTTTCATTCCCGTTTTATTAACCCGCACTAAGTGAGAGCTGTGACAACAACAGGCTCCAAAATGAAATGACACAGAGAAGCCATAAGTTATATAAGAAAGCACTCAAAACGGTGGTGAGAATCTGAGCACCTTTTTTATTTATTTTCTATTCTTTCGTTTCCCGCTACCCACCACTCCGCACCTTCCCTCCTAACACTTAGACAAACCATAAGAGCAACTCTCTTACCTTATCCTCATTTCTGGTCATTTTGTTTCCTGAGCACCAAACTCCTACTGACCACTCCGGGCGCCGGCGAGGCTCCAGTCAAAGCAGAAGATACCCTAAATAAGGAAAACAAAGAAGAAAGAAAAGGAAGAACAGAGAGATCTAAGGAAGAAAACCAAAGGAGAACAGAACAAAGACTGTTTAGGACCTTTAAGATTACAGATTACGCTGACATATAAATAAAAGAACGTTGTTACAAAAAAGTATTGGGGTTCCGCCAGAGTTATTCCAATCTCATCTTCAGTAACGCTACTCCCCACCCTCTACAGAGAGTTTATGGATATACTGAGTACTATTGGAGCCACCATCACACAAGCATTTAGGAGCATGGGAATTAATATTACAGGAGTACCTATTACTTACTTATAACATGAATTTGAGACTTGGCCCTGAAATGTCCAACTTTCTATAAGTAGAAGTGCAAAGAGGCCACAGACCTTAATTTTCTGGATAGTCCAATTTTATTGGGTTTTTAGACGTTCTGGGGCTAAATCACACAGACTTGTAAGAGTACATGAAACAGCCCTACAGTAGTTCTACTTTATGGATTCCAGAATGCCCTTCTTAGTAAGTCATGATAACGATATGTTTAACCCAATGTTCAGCACCCCTGCCCCCCTCTTCCCCACCTGAAAATATCTAAAAAAAAAAATAACCCTATATTTCCTAGGGTCTGTATAATATGACCCCAGGAAAAGTTGATTATGTTTTTTAAGCATTCCCAAAGCTGTAGCGTTGGCTCTTCTGCATGGACATGCTGTGATCTCTGTTGGTCAATTTAAAAAAAATGTCAATTTTGCACTTGTATAGCGCACTACTCACCCGTTAGGGTCTCAAGGCGCTGTACGCATACCGCTGTGGAACCCCTTTGGCTTTATGCTGCATTTTGTCGTTTGAGGAGTGTAAAATAAGTAGTATCACACTTGTTTAATATTGTGTGTTTCACATAAGCTTTATTCGGCCAACAGACCATCAAAGCAATACAATACAATACAATATAATATAATAATATAAACCATAATGTCATAGAAAAATTTTAAAAAAAAGAATGATCCATGTTTGCCCGTCTTAAAACAATTTCAACTCATTGTAAATAAAAAGTGCGTATGCGCCATGCTGTTGCTAAAAACTTACTTACTGCGTAAATTGTCACATTTGAATTGTGGCTTTTTAAGATCCGCAAAGCTAGAAAACATTTCCTTAAATTCAATTCCCTACAGATTTTATGTATCCATTTAAACCTTGGGATTGAATAGGCGGGACAAAAAAACATAAAATGTTCTACTGTTTCGGAAGGAATGCCACATACAGGACAGGTATCAGAGCTTGACTTAGGTCCCCATCTGCTCGTTAAGGCCTTCAGGGGTAATGTTCCAAATCGAAATCTGGCATACAAACTTTTGCCTAACAAATCAGGTATTGTATCTAAGTATGGTTCAAACTCAGGGTACCATTTAAAATTAATAAACGAGTTAGTTAAATGACCATTCGATTTCTGAGAAATGTAATTATTACATATGTGGGACCAGTAAGCTCTCTTCAAAACTTTTACATGGGGCTTCACAAGTTGCTGGGGATTCTCCCAGAAGTTCCTCAGTCCTAGCATGCAAAACCAACTAGATACGTGTTTGATCCATGGTAAGGACATGGAGTTAGAGGTTTTTAACAATTCTAATAGGGAAGACTTATATATAGCCAGTTCAGGAACTACCCAAAGCCTCACCCAATATAGTAGGGGCCGTAAGATAATCAAATCGGCTATACGTTTAAGCCCTAGATCTAAAAAAAGGGGGGTTAATGGGGTGCTAGTGGGACAAGCACATAGAGCCCGTGCAAAGCTATTCTCAATTTTAGTTATCCTACTGCTATCTGTCATGCCCCAAATCTCTGCACCATAAACAGCAGCACCCTGTGCCTTGGCCACATAGATCTTTACTGCTGGAGACACAACTTTAGCGATCGTATTCCTGTAAAGGCGTAATATGGATGCTGCCCGATGTTGCAAAAGCCCGCCACTCTTACCGACTTGTTCGTCCCAGAGGAGTGAGTCTGTAAGCCTCACACCCAAGTAGTCGATAGAGCTAACCTGGTCCAAAATAGCTCCATCTAACCTGATCGTACACTTCTTACGAGAGCCAGAGCGAAGCACCATCAATTTTGTTTTCTTCGAGTTCAGCTCTAAACCAAAATTCCAGCAGAATGATTTAAATCTATCCACAAGAATTTGCAGCCCCATAGGGGTCTTTGAGATCAATAGAGAGTCATCCGCAAAAAGAAGAATTGGGATTTTCTGATTGCCTAAGCTGGGAGCATCATTCTGGCATGTCATGAGTTCTTGGACCACCTCGTTAATGAATAAAGAAAACAAAAGTGGCGCTAGGACACATCCCTGACGAACACCTCTTTTAATGGGAAACTTGTTAGTCAGTTCGCCTTGGTTACCCCATCTTACTTGAGCGTATGTGCCTTCATGCATACGTGTTAATAAATGAATGATATCAGATGGTGCCCCTCTTTTGTGTAGCACTCCCCAAAGCTTGTCTCTAGGTACCAGGTCAAAGGCAGAGCGCAGGTCTACAAAAGTGACATATAGTGTTTGCTTTGCCAAGACTACATATTTCCAGTGTAGCACGGTCAACCTAAATGCCTGGTCAACCGTGCTAACTCTAGAGCGGAACCCTGCCTGAAGTGGTGATAGGATCTGCTGCTCCGTCACCCAACTCGTCAGTCTAACTAACAATTGTTTTGCAAAAATTTTTTGTAGGTTGTCAATTAAACTGACCGGTCTGTAGTTAATTGGAAGATTTACGTTGCCCTTTTTATATATTGGAATAATTTCTGCACCCTTCCACGTCTCAGGGATCTGTCCTCCTTTTGCGATTTTGTTTGACAGCATATTAATGTACCAGGTCCAGATGGGTAACTCTGATTTATAAAGGTCACCTGGAATTTTATCAGGGCCTGGGGCTTTACCTGTCTTTAGAGATTTAATGGCGTCTGCAGTTTCTTCTAGAGAAAAGCAAATATAGCTTCCAGAGTTAAATAGATTCCCACTGGACGGAGAAGTGGCAAGGTTAGCATTGGGTGAAAATGGGGGGTATAATCCCACTTTCTCACAATCGACAGTCCCAGTGGAGGCAGTTCCTTCGTACAAGAGAGAGAAATGATCCACCCAGGTACCAGGTTGAATATGGTTCCTTTGTATAAACCTACCCCCTCTCTCGTGCTTAGTCAGCAGTTCCCAAAAAAGCGTATTGTTGTTTGTTTTAGTAGCATCTAGCAAGTCCTGCCAAATAGCATCTTCCCAAGCTTTCTTTGATTGTAGGATTATCTTTTTATACGTGAATCTTGCTTGTTTGATTGCCCCCGTATACCCGGCCAGTATAGCCTTCCTTAACTCAGTCTTAGCTCTCATGCATGCATCATTAAACCAACTGCTGTTAGGTGAACCCCCATATTGCCGGTTCGCCGTGGCTACCTTTTTATAAAAGACACTTTGAAGTTTAACCATCATATCTTCGTGAATATCAAGAAGTGGAATGGCTTCTGGTTCGAAGTCTTCATAGGCTGACAGATTATCTAAGAACACTTGGTAGATCTTACATAGCAAATAGGGGTTTGACATGACTTTTGGCCACCTCACCTTTGTATAAGCATTGTTTAAAATAGGGGGAGGGGCCATTGATGTTTGCATATTCAAGGTTCTACCAAAGATATTCCCAGCAAGGGTGAGCAACAATGGAAAGTGATCACTCTCGCATCTTGAATCTACCCTCATATCTAGCAGCAATGGCCAAAGACGCACATCCACCAGAAAATAATCAATTACGCTGGCCACAGAACCTCGTAGGAATGTCGGTGCCAAGTTTAAATCAGAAGGAGTTCGACCATTACAGGCCCTTAGGCCAAACTTTAAGCATAGTGTAGCAAGCTGAGTTGCTACACGAGAGCGTGGAGGATAACTATCACCATCCAATTGTGCAATACCCCATAATTCGTCCTCATCCGCAGTTAAATCACTAAGAAACGCTGAGGGTTCGAAAGTGCAATTTACATCCCCTGCAATAATTAAATAGGAATTAGTTTGTAGCGTGTCTAAAAAGTCAAAGAGTAAAGTTAAAATGTGTGATTCTGTACCACGTGCAACAGAACGGGCGTAAACATTAATTAAGATTATGTTAAAATTTTGATTAAAAGAAATTTGTAAACCCATCAAGTCGGGACAATCAAATTCTAAAACCTTATAGTCGCATTGGAGCTTTGAATTTAAAAGGATTAAAAGACCCCCTTTTGCGCGACCAGTTGCTTTCTCTGAAGGCAGTGCAGGGATATTAAATGAAAGAAACCCATCCATGCTTGGTTGGCCCTCGGCCCAAGTTTCTTGAAAGAGACACACATCTTGTGACTTTATATAGGCAACCCAGTCCACATCATCCAATTTCCTAGCAAGGCCCGCAAGATTCCAAGTCATAATGGATAACCCATTAGTTCCCAATGCAGCCCCATGTTTAGGGGATGGAACATCCTTATAGTTCGACTCGATAGCAAGGTACTTCTCTAATTTGTCTATTGAAGGTGCCACTAGATTATCCTGATAGGCGGCTTCCTGGGCAGACAGTCATACATGCCCCGGATGCAGAAAGACACCTTCTTCCCTAGAGCCTCTCTCATTGGTATTAGCAATTGGGACAAACACAGGAGTCTGTTTTGGGTCAATTAAATTAGCGGCCAGCCTGATGCCTCCTCCTTTTAGCTCTTTGTGTTGTCCCTTGCGTTCAACAGAGTCAATAAGTTGGTCTGCCAAGAATTTATCGTGGAACACAATCATGATTACATCGAGGTTTGACCCAGGGGGACTCCATCTTTCTGTTTTTTGAATGTCCGAACGTATAATTGAAAGGCAACCCTGTCGATTGCGTATCCAGTAAATAACCTTATTAAGTCTAGACTCTTGGTCCTCAACAGACCTGGGTGGCAACTTTGGGACATTGCTTAGGAAAAGAGTGTTGGCTCTGTGTCTAGGACCAATACTATTAGGAGTCCCGCCTAAAGCACTATTTGTTCTTCGAGAAGGAAAAATGCAAGCTGGATCCTTAATTTGATGGTTGTCAAATAACTTCCTATTGGTTGACAGAGGGCTGTCCCTATTTATCGGTGAATTGGAAGTAGGATTTTGCCTTGAAGCAGACTGACGGTTCAATGGGGCAAAGAGGCTTCCAATAGGATCTTCCCCGTTCCTTGTCTTGTCTCCGCCGAGGGGGATACTATTGCACCCAGTGAGTATATTTCTAGGGTTCATAATATAGGAAGGTATACTACCTTCAGCGACCCTCCTATGGGATCCAGCTCTCTGGGCGTGATTAATTAGCCCCTCACGTGCTTTAGTATTAAATGTAGCAGAATCAGCTGCCAAAGTCCCACCTGCCCCTTCTGCCTCTGTCTTCTGGCAAATGCATCCCGATAGTTTGGCCATATTCCCTTGTAGCAGTTTAGTTAGCTGCAAGACTAGATTCTTAATTTCGTCTACTCTCTGGAGAATTAAGGGCAATTTAGCTGCATTGTCAGACACATCAGAGCACATGTCAGTAGTAATAGGCAGGGAAGAGGCAGCTTCAATAGCCCTAGCAGCTGTAAGAGGGTCGTGGACCTCAATCACAGCGCTTCCCTCAGACAGAAGCTCGAAACGATTTTTGCATGGAATATTAGGGACCAGCCTTATCTCCGGACTCAATGGTAGGGGTGTGCGTTCCATTTCCTCCATGTGCAAAATCTCCTCGGTTTGAAAGTGATTGGAGATACTGCTACCAGTCACGATACCCTGCAGGAAAGAGGGAGCAGTGGCATTAACAGCGGATGATTTCCCTGCACAATCTGTTGAACCCCCAGTATTTACTGGTCGGGCTTCCCTATTCTTGATAAAAAACTCCTGAATCGTTTTAGGTTGGAGTGGAGGCTTCTTCAAGGGCAAAAAGCCATGAGTGCCTAGTTCGCTGTTAAGTATAGCCTCTACCTCCTCGAAAAGTTGATCAATCTCATCGAGTGATTTCGATTCCCCTTGGGCAGGTTTAATAGTTGTTTTCCTAGGTCGTTTTTTCTGCTTTTTTATACCTTCCAGTGGAGCCGGCGGGCCAACAGCCTTCCTTTTCCCCATAATTCTAAATAAAAACAGCAGGTACAAGTAATTAGAGCTGAGGTTGTTACCGGACTCTTGGCAGCAAAACGATCCTTCTAGCAGGTATGTTGTGGTTTGTGTCAAATCAGGTCCCAGAATCTGAGTAACAGAATAGAGAGACGGAGCCCAGCCCGGCCTCAGATGATCAAAGACAGGCGTAGACGGGCCCTATGTTTGAGAAGGTGTCCGGGTGGGTAGATAGTTATCAACCACTGCCCAGGGGCCTTGGGAGTCGGGATAAGAATGATATAATTCATGCCGACCTCCTTTGGCCACACGATGTGGGTTGACAAGGCTCCTTCTTTTCAACAACTCCTTGGCAACAACGTGCTTCCTGTGTGCGAAAGGGGGGTGGCCCAGCCCGGCCTCTTCCGGGCAATGACGGGCAAGGACGGGCCCGCCCTTGGCGCGTCGGCTCTTCCAATTTAAAGGGCTCCTGCCCTGCCTCTCGTCACTTCCCCCGGACTCCTGGCCAAATCAGCGCGTCCCGCGACGGCGGGAGCGCTCTTCCAATTTAAAGGGCTCCTGCCCTGCCTCTCGTCACTTCCCCCGGACTCCTGGCCAAATCAGCGCGTCCCGCGACGGCGGGAGCGCTCTTCCAATTTAAAGGGCTCCTGCCCTGCCTCTCGTCACTTCCCCCGGACTCCTGGCCAAATCAGCGCGTAATATTGTTATTAGTACACATGCTTTATTAAAATGTTTCTTGACTCACATAGCAATGACCCCTTGACAAAACCCATCTGGCAGCGTGTTACATATTGAGAATAATTTACATTAAAAATTCCTTAGAAATTAACTGAAAAAGATTAAAGTGACAGTTATAGTGAGGTTTGAAAAAAACCTTGGAATTCCACTGAAAAAACAAAGTTTCAAGGTACGTTATAGTTAGGTGAAAATGTCAGTTAAAACAGACTGTTTTAAATGACCAAACTACTAGAATTCACCAGTTATAGTTATCGCTAGTAACTATAACTTGTGGTCCAAAGTAACTATAACTTATACTCCTGCCATGCATAGTGTTGTCATCAGTGATGTAATTTCAGATGTTGTAGTGATGTTAACAATTATGTCTAAAACATATCATGATTATGGTAATGTGTGAGGTAATTAGCAGTGCATTGCGAGAGAACAAGTTATAGTTACTTTAGGGTGCAAGGGATCCAAGGCCCTGGCCCACCTTTAGGGGCATTTATTTTGGAAGGGCAGATCCAGTCAAATAAAAAAATAAGTTTCTGGACCCAAGTGGAGTCCCTCTGGGACCCTCTATTAGGAGTAGTGGGCAGAGTATCCCCTACCCTGCTGCTTTATATGTTCCCCACCGTACACAGTTTTGTCTTCAATAATTTGACTGTTAATGTTTCATTGATATTTTTAATGACGTTATATAAGTTGCCATGAATACTGGAATTTCTGGGGTAATTAGCAATGCATGGCGAGGGAGCGAGTTATAGTTACCTTAGGGGGCATGTTATAGATACTTGAAATAACACTTACTGCTGAATTTCAAATGTTTTGTACAAGTAAATTCAGAACCTAACTATAACGTCCCTGTAACCTTTGTTTTTTATTGAATTTCTATATTGTTTTAAGGTAAAGTAGTCTTAATTACTATATGTCAATCCAATCACTGCTGCTCATGGGGGGGGGTTGGCCACAGGGCCTGGCATGGGGCCAGGCCCTGTGGACAACCCTTGATAACCACCCAACCCGGTGCCCCACATGGCCTTTGGCTGAGCATGATGGGGGTTGGTTGCAGGGCCTAGCCTGCAGCCAGGCCCTGCAACCATCCCCCATAACCACCTAACCCCAGCACCATGCACAGCCGAATGGTCTGTCTCTGTGGGTGTCAGAATAGGTGTAAGAGGGTGTCTCTGGGTGTGAGTTGGGTGCATGAGGGTCAGAGTGGGTCTGTGAGTGGGTGCATGAGTGTTCCAGTGGATCTGAGTGGGTGCGTGAAGGTCTGAGTGGGTCTGTGAGTAGATCCATCAGTGTCTGAGTGGGTCTGTGAGTGGGTGTGAGAGTGCTACTATGAGTGAATGAATTAGTAGATGAATGACTATGAATGTTTTTTGTGCCGCCGATGTTTGCAAATTTGTTGCAACGTTACACCGGGGGGGGGGGGCTGTGACATATTCGCAAATATCATGCAGTGTGAAAAAAATATTTTTAAGGACGTAGTTTCACCCTCAGAGACCCCTATATTGCAGCTCTGGGTCAGGGAACCTCCACCCTGACCCCTTATGCCACTTTTCATTTTATTTTTCAGGTTGGGGGACCGTGTCCTCTTACCTAAACTGGTGGCCACAAATGTTGGTCAGGTTGCGGCCAGTCAATCACAACATTCCTGTTGGCCTTTGCATTTGCGAATTCACTGCGAAAACATCGCAATGGATCCGTGGCCCTAGATATACAAGTTTATTTTCCCTTTAATTTCTCAAAATACTACTGAACGGATTTACCCCAAAAATGAAAAAGTGTAATCTGTGAACTGAAACCTACCTTTCTGCCGAATTAGATGTAACTTGGTGTAATTCCGTTCAACGGGTTCGCAATGCAGCAGTGTTCAAAGCTCCTATGGGAATTAACATGGGAAACACATGTTTTTTGACTCCCTCCCTCCCCCCCCACTTTTTTTTTTCTTGCCCCCCTACTTGATAGATCACTCTGAAACTTCCCACGCACAACAAGAATCACGGCACACTTTTTTTTTGAGGAAAATTTAGTGAAGATATAGGCAACGTATAGAAGGGACCATGTTTTTCTATGAAACATGGTCCTAACTATAACTAGCGACCGCCAGTAGGTAATATGTATTCACTGAAAAAAGCAAAGGTTACATGGATGTTATAGTTAGGTTCTGAATTTACTTGTACAAAACCGTACAAATTCAGCAGTTATAGTTACCTGAGTTAACTGTAACTTGTGCTCCCGTAATGCCCTGCTTATGACCTCACATATTACATCACTCACTTTATGACCGTGTCATGAGTAATGTACTTTATTCGGTATTTACACAGTTCTGAAGTAGTATTGTAATTTATATTTTTTTAATTAATTATGGAACCGCAGGGCCATCTGCAATTCTAAAGAAGCAGAGCGGCAAAGCTCTGTGGTTTCCGTTCCAATCATGTGACCGGAATTAATCTGCGGTTCGGATCCACGATAATAGTTTTTTTTTCCAATTACAATATGCACCCCATTCTTTCCCATATAAACAGAGGACTGAACATATTTAAAACTCACAAACATATTTTATTTATTTACAATAGAAACCAAAACTTATATTACAATTTTCATGGAACCGCAAGTCCAGTTCAGAACCGCGGAGCCGCTCAATGTGTGAACAACAATCTGGCATTTCATTGGTTACTTTTGAATCACAGCTAGTTCTGATTAGGGCCACTTCCTACAATAGTTATTATTCTGCTAGCTCTTGAGGGAGAAGCATCTCAGCTGTGATCCTCCTGGTACAGAACTTTCGAGAATGGTTGAAAGGAGTGCTCCACCACCACCTGCACAGTCTCACGATATTCCTGAAGAAGATGATTCTCGACAGGTGCCTTCTTCATCAAGAGTGTGATGTATGGACTTTTTTTACCATACCCAGTGGGGGAAAAATTCAGTGCAAAAATTGTGAAATGCAACCTCTGTGGAAAAAAGCTCTCTCATGGCACATCAAAGAAATACAGCCACTGAACGTCAAGTATGTGAAAACATCTGTGCACAATCCACAGGCATACCGCCGATTGATGAAAGAAAAATAACCTACTCATTTCGATGCAGAACATGGTACATCAGCATCTATTCAAGCTACTGCTCAGAATATCAGTATGCCACCTATATGCATCTAATTAGGTCAAATAGGAACATCCTGCAGCATCTGCCACAATCTTGTGGTTGCAAAAGCTTAAAATGTCAATGACTTCTTTTTGTAGGTCAAAAACCACTGTTGCTAAAAACAAATTCACAAGGTTTTTCTTGAAACTAGCTGTCATTGCACACTGTTGTGCTTTTGTAATGCAAAAGTATTGCATTTATGTTTTTCCCAAGTTTCCAATACATTTTTGGGGAAAAAAAGGGAGAAAAAAAACTTGTTCTATCAAAAACTACAAAAATTGGTTCTTGTTGGAACCACAACTGAATCAAACAAAGAGATGTGTTTGAGTTTTTATTACTCATCAGTATTTCCATACCTGTGTGAGTGCATATGTAACTTTTCATTTCCATGTATAAGTTTATTTAAAAATTTCTGTTTCAGGTGTCTCAGTCTATCCTTAATTGTGTCCCTGGATGTGTTAGTGTATGTGTAAATCTGATCCTGGTATGTCAATGTATATGATAGTGTCTACCCGTATGTTTGAATGGAAGCATTACTATATAATTGGCGTTATTAGTTTTTGCATTAGTGTCTGCCTAGGTCTCGCGCTGTATGCATCAGTGAGTATCTCGGTGTGGTAGTGTGTGTATTAAGGTGTCTTTGGATGTATTAATCTATACATCAGTGTCCATCTGAGTGTGTCTGTGTATGCAGTGATGTGGGCCTGGGTTTGTCAGTGCATGCATCACTTTGCATTTAGGTGTGTCAATGTATGCAGTAGTATCTGTAGGGCTGTATCAGTGATTGCATAAGTTTGTACATGTCTCTCTTAGTGTATGCATGAGTTTCTGCCTGGCTATGTTAGTGTATGTATCAGTGTGTGCTTGTGTGTGGTAGTTTATATATTAGTGTACTCCTAGGTGTGTGAGTGTCACTCTATCCATCTCTCTCTCCATGGGTGTCAGTATCCACTTTGCTGCATCACTGCATGCACCAGTGTGTGCCTAGATCTGTCAGTAGATGCATAATTGCATCCCTGGATGTATCAGTATATATAAGAGAGTGTGTCTGGATGTATCGCTGTATACATCAGTGTGTGCCTTGCTCTCTCAGTCTATAGATAAGAGTGTATCTCTGTGTCCCACTGCATGCATTACTGCATACCTAAGTGTCCCAGTGTATATGTCAGTGTATCCCTGAATGTGTCAGTATATACATCACTGTCACCTAGGTATTATAGTGTACGCACTAAAGTGCACCTGGGTGTCTCAGTCAATGCATCAGTTCCACCTGGTTGTCTCAGTGTATGCCAGGGTGTGTCACTCTACTCATTAGTACGCGTCTGAGGATGTTAGTCTATACATCACAATGTGCATAGGTGTGACAGTGTACCGATCAGTGTGTGTCTAACTGTGTCAATGTATACATCAGTGCGTCCTTGATTGTGTCAATGAATCTATCAGTGTGATCTCTGGTGTGTAGCTTGGTATATTAGTATCTGCACTGGTGAATACACAAGTGACTTTATGACTATTTCACTAGACATGAGACTGACTGTATCTTTTCCTTATTATTATCTATATAAGTACCATATGTTCTAGTAGAGTGCATATATACCTGGGCATAGGCTTCTACAACCTTTCATCTCAGTCACTAAAACGCAGAACAACATGTTTCATCTTTTAATAAAAATACACTCTCTTCTATAGTCTACTTGCATCTCACTTAAAGGGTGACTGTTCTTACAACATATAGTATAAACCTACTTAAAAATCTTTTTTTAATGTCAAGTGTACGTAAAAATATAATTGTGCACCTATGCCCACAATTAGTACCCTTAACCATATTTAAACTGCACTTTATAAAAATAAGAATGTATTTTATCAATATACAAAACTACATATTGAATTCAGTATAATAAATCCTAAATACATCTCTTACTGCAGCATATGTATTTAAATGCTCTATTTCTACATCAAAATACAAGTGATTGTTAATGACTCTGAGTATGTCTCCCTTTATATTATTTTCTATCTCCTTAAGAGTATACATTAGACAGTATACATATACCTTAACATAGCAAGTGCACTTCTAACACAATAGAAATTAAAAACACTTTTGTTCTCTTCTGTAGACACAGCAACCTCCTCCTCAGCCTATATACAGTATATCTGATCACTTCACCAGCAAAAAACAATTCAACCTGGTCTCACCCCATCATTTTCTTACCTTTTCAAGTAATATACCTCACTCATATCAATGTCTAACTCATAGTAAAATAACCTCTGTCATCTCTCAATACATGTGTTACTCTCTGCATGAATTCAACAATGCATTTTTACATAACCATTTATGTATAGACAAACACATTACATTTCTAGAACTCTATATAACATTTTTAACCATTAAATTACTCATTAGTGTATTCTCCATATTAGCTTCAGCATACATGAGGCATTACTTTAATATACTGATAGAAACTGGAAACATCCATGAAACCCCTTATTCAAGTTCAGCTGAATACCTTTCGTATATAATGACTTACTTATATATTTCCTTTAAATAAATCACAAATCTAGTATGTATATCTTTTATAGTATTTTGTGAACACACTGCTCACTTTCTTCAACCTAATATTAATTTAATCATATACAAACACTTTGTAAAATAAAGAACATTTCACTACACATACCTTAAGATTCTCTTTCTTGTGCTCCATGTTTCCCTGTCAGTATCATTTACAATTTCTTCTCACTGACCAAAGCTCAGAAAACCAACCACAAGAATGGAAGTCCACTCTCTTAACAGACAACCATTGATAGCAACCTCTTCAACTCTCCTTTCAATGTTACTGAGTCAGTAAACCAATCACAATCTCCCTTTCATGTTAATACAATGTTCTACAACTTCTCACTGGTCTGTATAGTTAACCCTTTGCAGTGCTCCTGAAAAGTTAGACAAATCATAACCTTAAATCATCATTATGAATCATTACTGCCTCTATATAAATGGTAAAATAAAGTCACATCCTAATCTTTTTTCTATACCCTTCCCCCTCGTGCTACTCTAGCTCTGTTACCATGGTTACACAGTCTGCAACATTCTGCTGCACCAGGTCACAAGTTCATAACAGTTTCTGACTAGAGCATGCTTAGTTTCAAGCCACATTTAGCAGGCGTTGTTGAATCTTTCAGAGTAGACATATCACAACTATTTTTACTGTTTTCCATTTTTCTCTAAACCCAATCCAACATATACTTACAATTCACATAACCTCACTACCTACCTTCACCCCCAAATAATATCTACAACAGCCAATGGAATCAATTCTTCCAAACTGTACCTACTACCGTCCATTTCAACTGATTTTCATTTTATACCAGCCTCATTCAGGTGCAGCCATCTCTTGTGTGCTTCTCCAGATTACCTCCAAGGTGCTAAGAGCACTGATTGTGGGTCAAAGCTTGTGCTTTGGGCCAGAGAGAGTGCAAAAAGAAGTGGGATTGACAGGGACCCAGGTTTATCTAATGTGGAAATTACTTGGACTGGCCAGAGAAGGTTAAAGTGGCATCACTTACTTCCTTTAGTTGAAACTAATAAGGATTGCCAACACCCATACCGTATGATTGTACACTATGGTGGCAATAACCTAGGTGTAGTCACAGGAGTTGGTTTGGAAATCCTAATGAAAGAAACCTTTGGAAAATTAATGACACTCTTCCCACAACCTGCCTTCGTTATTTCAATCATTTGCCAAAGGCAGAAGAGAAACTGGTCAACGCAGTTCTGCCTACAAATAGAGAAATCCAGGAAACATGTCAATAAAACTGTTTCTGCATTCCTCAGGGACCATAACATGATTTCTATATGCCACAGCAACTTACGGTTTGATATGGATGGTGTATATACAGAAATGATGTAGAGAAAGGCAACAGACTTTTCCTGCAAACCGTGAGAGACTGTATCCTCTATCATGTTTAGTAATCACCTACACATCGTAAACACAAAGGCTCTTTTCAGAGCCAATCTATTACCCTTATATATACATATATATTTCTATTTAAATACTTCTTTTTTTTTTTTTCAAATCTTGCGCGGATCCGCAAATGGCTCTGTGGATCTCGTAAGATGGTGGAAAAACACTTTTTGGAAGCGAGGGTGGATCTGATAGTGAGAGTGAGTGTTAAACTGTCAGTGTAGGTGTGAGAGTGCTTGTAACAGTGTCTGCCTGGATGTCAGACTGAGTGTGATAGTAGCTGTCTGGGTATGATGGGTAAGTGTCAGAGTGTGTCTCTAGGTTTAACACTACATGTTAGAGTCTCTGTCTGAATGTGAGAGGGAGTGTGATGGTGTCTGCCTGGTTGCAAGGGTGGGTGTGAGAGTGTCTGTGAGTGTCTGTGTATATGTGACAGTGGATGTAACAGCATCATCGTACGTGCGAGAGTGGCTGTCATAGTGTCTGCCTGGAAGTCAGACTGGGTGTGAGAGTACCTGTCTGGGTATGAGAGTGAGTGTTAGACTGCATCTCTGGGTTTGACATTACATGTGAGAGTCTCTATGTTAGTGTGATACTGAGTGTGAGAGTCTGTGTCTGGGTGTGAGAGGTAGTGTGGCAGTGTCTGCCTGGATGCAAGGGTGGGTGTGAGAGTGTCTCTCTGAGTGCAAGAGTGTATGTGAGACAGTCTGTGTAGATGTGACCCTGGATGTAACAGCATCTCTGTAGGTGTGAGACTGGGTATGACAGTGTCTGCCTGCATGTAACACTGGGTGTCTCTCTTTTCCCAAGCTCCACTGATCCAACCATGGATTCAAACCTGGGCAGCACTGGGCCCCGCGGGTGGATCCATGGATCTCGCAGACCATCAGAAACATTTTTCTTTCCACATTTGAATGGCATTATTTGTCACATCACCACAACTTTATTTCTATCATGGGGTCAAGGAACCTGTACACTGACCCCCATCAACTCGATTGCCCCCCACATTTCAGCCCGGAGGCCGTTGACTGAGAAAAGAAAATGATGGCTGCAACATTTCTCTCAGGTTGCGGCCAGCCAATCAGATTCTTCCCTGTGGTGCATAGATACGCGGATCGACCCATGGTGGATCCGCGTCCCTATATATATATATATATATATATATTTTGTCCTTAATTTCTCAGAAACAACAGAACTGATTCGCACCAAATCGCAAAAGCGTGATCTATGGTACAGAATATAGTGTTGTGGTAAATTAGATGTATTTCCGTTCAGTGGTTTTGGCTGTAGGCGTGTCTAAAGTTCCCAAGGAAAAATGAATGAGGAAAACATGTTTTAGGAGCCCCCCTTTTTCTCTGCCCCCTCTTGACAGGTCACCCCAAAACTTACGTGACAGAAGCTGAACTTAGCAAAGTATATGTTTTCAAAATTGTTTGGATTTATCAAATGGTGCCAAAGTTATTAGCAAAACAAAAAATGCTTTTTCTATAGAAACTTGGTCCTAACTATACCCTTCAATGGTAAACACTATCTGTGAATACAAGGCGCTACCATGGGCACTCGGATGGCTCCTTCCTGTGCAAATATCTTCATGGGCAAACTGGAGGACTATATACTTGTGAGTTCTAGCATCAAACCACTGGTATGGCTACACTACATGGATTACATATTTATAAAATGGAATGCAGGAAGCAGGACATCGGAAAAATTTACAGTTTTTATCAACAATATCCATCCTCCCATCAAATTTACCAAAAGCAATCCTAAACAGAAGCATCATCTCCCTTTTCTGGATGTGTTACTCAACATTCATGAACAAAAAATTATAACTGATCTGTACCACAAGCCTACAGATGCTAATTTGCATCTAAACTGGACTTCATGTCACACACACCATACTAAACTCAGCATCATCTACAGACAAGCACTCAGAATTAGACGCATCTGCAGCAATGAATACACCTGTAAAGACCATCTACAGTAGCTTGTTACATTATTTAAAAAGCACGGCTATCCTTTGCATAAAATACTGCAAAAAAAACCCTGACAAGTCTTTCTTGCCCAGGGAAGCACTTATTTGGAATACCAACAGAGGAAAGAAAAGTGACTGAATCCCAATTGTGGTTGACTATCATCCATCAGTTCCCAACTACAGAAATATAATGCAAACAACTTTTCCCTTTCTATCCACTTGTGAAAAATTGCAAAAGGTTTTACCAAAACCGACAGTCATTGCTTACCGCAGACCTCCCATTTTACAATTGCTTATTGTATCAACATTCCAAACCAACGCGTTTCTACTGAAAAGTCTTGATCACAGTCGAAACTCGGTGGTGGTGGTTTAGAATGTTGATACTCATTTGACTATTAAAACGTTTATACTGAATCTCCTGGAGAGAAGTTTGATCATACTGGTTGAAATACATATATTTATTTTTACCCTACAGGCTATCGCAATAGGTACTTCTAGTTAACAATCATTTTTTCCATAGACAGAGTGTTTTTTGTTTTGCCAATAACTTTGGCGCCGTCCTACAAATCGTTCTGAAATTTTCAAAACATTAGCTTCAGTCGATTCAGCTGCTATGTTGAAAGCTTTGGGGTGATCCCTCAAGCGGGGACTGAGAAAAAGGGGGAGGCCCCAAAACGCTTTCTTCCCACTCTACGTCAATGGGAGTGTTCACATTTTTTAACACAACTGCAGCCCGAACCGCGGAGTTACACCAAATGTGGCAGAAAGCTAGCTCTCGGTCCAGAAAGTGTACTTTTTGTGATTTGGTGTAAATCCCTTCAGTAGTTTTGTAGACATTAGAGTTTAAAAATCTAGATATCTAGGGACGCAGATCCTCCACGGATCCAACTGTCCCTGTGCTACTATTTGATTAGCTGCTAACACATCAACAAGAAAGTGTTGCAGCTATCTTGGGACTTGGCTTTAGTCTGAGGCCCCAGCCTTGGTCTAGGGGTCCCTCACGGACCCCACCAAAGCTAAAAAGCATTTTTTTTAATGTCTGGAACATTTTTTCCCTACCTTTTAAAAAAAAAAAAAAAATGGCTGGGCTCCCGCTGTTTTTTTTTTTTTTTTTTTTTTTTTTTTTTTTTCATTTTGCTCCAGAGTGGGCTAGATCTCAGAGGCATTGGGGGATTGAAAGAGGAGGGAGGTGCACAGCCCTCCCACCTCCTAGGGCTTGTATTAGCCCCAGGGACCTGCACCTCCCTGGAATAATATCAGAGAAATATGTGGGCTATGCCACACGGCCACCCCAGGGGCCACCACCTCCCTGGGACAGAACATTCATTTGAAATGGGGAGCCCCATCCGGCCTCCCCCCACAGCCCCAGGGACCGTCACCTCCCTGTGGCTAGCTTTAAATTACATGCAGGGAGGCTGTGATTACCGTCCCCTCCCCGCGCAGAGCTCCCAGGGTCTGTCCTCTCTGGTGCTGGAATAAAAGAATGAAGGGGGTCCATTTTGGACCCTGGCCCCAGGGACCACTACTTCCCTGGGACAAATACAACATTTGTGGGGGGCTGCACGGCCCAGCCTGGTGGAGCCAATAATGCCCTGGGGACTGCCATGCCTCAGAGCCAGCTCCTGCTATTTCCCGGGGTGACAGCTCCCGCCAAGTCAGAGCAAACACTGGTTCCAGCAAGCGAGCGCTGTCAAGCAGCTCTCACTTGCTAGAAGTGGAGGTTTTCTCTGTTTCCTTGCCCACAGACAGGGAAACAGAGGAAACTATTGCTCTTGCACATACAGAGTTGCATCTTTAGTAGCTCCCTGTGTGCAAAAGCAAGCCCACTCCCGCAGGAGTCAGGGAGCCGGCTGTGACCGTGGGGGCCTTCAGGCTCCACTGCGGTCCCATTGCACCCTCAATGCCCTGCAGGGCACCCAGGACTGATGGCCGGTCCCTAGGGGAATCTATTAATCTGGGCCTTGGGGATGGGATCCCCGGGGCCGAAATCGAACGGGGGTGGCTACCGAGCCCACCTCCCCAAAAATATTAAAAAAAATTATAAGGCCTGGCCCTGGGGGATGGGGTCGTGGGGAGTGGGGACTGTTCAACCCTCTCCCCAATTGAATTGTTGAGAGTCCTGGGCGATGGGGTGTCTGGGGCCGAAACCTTTGAGGGAAGGGGTGGCCATGCACCCCCCTCCATACACACATTGGACCTTGAACCAATGAGGTAACACTTACTAACTAACCAGTAACCAGTTGAATAGACATTTTATGCAAAACTGTGGACTCTTGTTGGTTAAACGAGCAGGTGAGCATCCATTCTGGCCATGATTCTCTTTCCACAGAAATTAAACCTCAAAAGGAAACACTTAAAAATATAAACATACCAGGAGCCACAGTTGAAGCTCCACTTCTGGAAAGGACAAATTATCATAATTCCTGGGCTTGGTGAAGGCAAAGCAAGTGTTTTCACTTTACAATTCCATAATGAAAAACGATTTGAAATGCTTTGTGGAGGTGAATGCATCTGTTATCTATTGGAGCTCAATTAGACACTCTCACCTACTTTCACACCCACATAGACCTTATCACACCCAGACAGACACTCTCACAACTCTCACACCCAGAGGCACCCTCTCACACCTATTCTCACACCCAGAGAGAAAGGCCCTGTTGCCAATGGCAACAATTGTATTAACGAATAGTAATGAAAATTATTTACGTTAAAAAAACATAGAAATTAACAGAAAAAAACAAAGATTGCAGGTACGTTTAGTATAGTTAGGAAATTGAAATAAAAAACCCTAGAAATTCACTGAAAAAGCCAAATTTACTTGCATAAAATCTTAGAAGTTCAGCAGTTATAATTAGAGTTATTTCAGGTAACCATAACTCGTGCCCTTGTCATGCACTGCTAATTACCCCAGATATTACAGCACTCATGAGAACTTTTAAAACGTCATTAAAAATATCAATTAAACATTAGAAGTTAAATTCTTGAAGAAAAAACTGCATGGTGAGTGTGTGAGTTATAGTTACCTTAGGGTGCGAGTTTTAATTACTTGAAATAACTAAAACTATAACTGCTGAAGGTTTTGAGTGAGGAAATTCAGAACCTAACTACAATGTCCTTGTAACCTTTGTTTTTTTTAACTGAAAATCTATATGTCTCTCTTTCCCTATAGAGATAAATATTTATTTATATATATATATATATATATATATATATATACACATAGCTGGTGAGACCTACATAAAGAAGGAAATGAATCATAGGATTAGAATCATGCAGGTTTTTTAACATTACAGTTAGTTGAACGGTAATTGCTAAAGAGATGTGTTTTAGGAGTTTTCATAAAAATATATATATATATTTAAGACTGTGAGACCTACATAAAGAAGGAGACTCAAAGGTAGCATTGATTCTAGCTAAACATACTCATAGATGAATCACAGGATTAGAATCATGCAGGTTTTTTTTTTAACATTACAGTTAGTTGAACGGTAATTGCTAAAGAGATGTGTTTTAGGCGTTTTCATAATTTCATCTTGTTGGGTGCTTTCGGAGTATGAACCTGTACTGAAGAGTATACGAATGAGGGGAGTTATGGTAATGTTTTAAATGTGCATTGTACACTGAAAACTAATTTGCTGAACAGCTGATGGAAAATATTGTCAATACCATGTTTTGCATTATCTCATGGTGGGCTTGCTTTTCAATTCTGTCTATGTAGATTCTATAAAATCTTCATCTTGAGGAATGCTGTAAGCTTTAGACAGAAGAGAACAAACATTTAAAATGAATATGTGCTATCCAGAGTAAAAAAGCATTTTTTTAAACAGTATGCCAACAACCATGAACAAACTTTTGAAAAATAAATTCAATGTTGCTTTGTCTTTGCTTCACCACAAGCATTCTCAATCCTAAACATAGTTTTTCTCTAACTATTGTATGTTCAGAAAAAAGGCACATGAAAAGCTGTAAGTATCAGAAAGTTTATAGTCGTATGCATTGTGACTTTACACACCTTTCTATTTTCAGGAGTATATTCCTCATATGGCACAAGAATATGGATTCCAGTATGAGCTGGTGCAGTACAAGTGGCCTCGCTGGCTTCATCAGCAGACTGAAAAACAAAGAATTATCTGGGGTTACAAAATTCTATTTTTGGATGTACTCTTTCCACTAGCTGTTGACAAAATAATATTTGTTGATGCAGATCAGGTAATGGCAATACCTGTTTTGTTATGTAGTTGCTATATAATATTGTAATGACCCACGTATCCCTAACCCTGAAGCACACATGATTGTGGAATGTTTTTTCTGCAGTGTAAGTTAGTTGTGGGAGGGGAAAAAGCTTGTTACTGTACTGAGAAGCAGTTGCTGCAGTTGGAAATGCTCAATGTTAACCTGACTGGATTGCTTTCGGAGCATTGCGTTCACAATGCTCCCAATGTTTGAAGTTAATTTTCAGTCACATTTGTCTTTGGGGCACAAAAAAATATTTTTAAAAATCTACATTGTTTTGCAATTCTATTGATGGCAGCCTCTTTTGTCCCACTTTCTCTAGCCTGCACTTAAATATATACCTACCCAGGGTGCACTTATACTCCAGTATTGAAAAGCTTAGTTTTGACAAGGTAGAGGAAACACATATCCATGAGCAAACCTAAAATGAATCAAACCTAAAATGCCTCAAGCAAATTATTAATGATGGGATCTGAAAGACTCCTTGGAGTAGTCGATGTTTCAACATTTCTGATTGTAGAGATTTCATGCTTTCTCCAAGAACATGGTCTTCCACCTGCACCATCAGCAAGAGATCCTTCTCCTTCTGAAGCTCCCCCAGAAGATTGCTTCCCCTAATGGTAGCAGTCTCCAGTCCCGAATACTCCATCACAATTTACAACAAGCTACCAAAAAAGGAACTTTCAGAAAGGCCAATATCGCATCACCCGCCTCTTAACTGGGTTGAGATGCCTTTAGCTTATTCCACCACCCCGGAGGACACTTTAATGGCTACTGTGGGAGAAATATAGCAGACTCTGAGCTTATATAGCTCTTGGAAGGATGTAATTTGTTTCACCAGCGCTCTGGAGAGATGTACTCTGGTGCCCTGGGCGACTATGGCCCACACTGTTTAGAGAGTTCTGGTTTGAGAGGAGCTGCCGCCACAGCAGTTCATGTGAAGGTACTAAATATTTGTTGTGCAGCCACCTTGTCCAAGGTACTTGCATTGCAATGTTTTTTATTCTTCAAAAACAAATTTTCAAAGTGGTGGTTGTTTTTGATTAAAAATAAATAAAAATAAAATGTTTATTTCGGGGACAGTAATTCTCCTGTTCAGGACCACCTGGCTTCCTCTGGTGATCTCAAACATTAAAAGATTATCCGGCCCATTGTCAGGCGAGCCATCAAGCAAGGGTTCCTACCAATGGAGCCAAGAGTGGCTCTGCTGGTGGAAACATGAAAGTTCATCCAACTCTTAATGTAGTGGGATAGCTGGAAGTTTAGAAGATAGGGTACTCTGCCATCTATATGTCTGTAAATAAACACATTTATGCTAATTTAAACTCTGTACAGTCACACCTCAGGTCAATTTCTCTAAGCTCTATGTGGCCTAATAGCCACCCAGACACATGAGATCAGTTACCCTGATACTGCAGGCCATACACTCAGAGTGATACAAAAGATTTGTTGGTAGACTTGTTCACTTTCATGGCTCTTCCTTGTAACCCATCCTGCTTAACTAGCATTCAATGGAGATTTTAAAAAGTACAACACAGAGTTAAACATCCATCACTTCAAAGAAGTCTATGAAAAGGAAGCTTGTGACTGCCTCAGAACCACAAATCCCTGTGCTTACTCTTGCTTTCTACACAAGTATTAGTCCAGAATCATTGCCCATCAGTTGCTAAGGCTGGGAAATCAATCGCTAACCTCCTTAGTTCACTTCAACCCTGCAAACCTTTGCTGTCTAACCCACGCACAAGGTTTCATACAGAAAGTTGGAAGAATAGCATCCCAGTCCTACCCGTTCAACAACTTGTTTGAGCACCTACTGCTACAATGCTCCTTCCCCACCTTGCTTTAGTAGTTTGCCAACAACAGTATGTAGCACTGTAAACAAAAAATATAAAGAACTAAAAAAGAGTGCCTCACGCATATATGTTCCAAATATAATTGAACTGTTTCCCCCATTTCTCGTTATCCTCCCATTGTAAAGTAACATTAGGTTCCTTTTTTTTCAATGCCTGTGAGATGCAGATTCCAATAGCGCTCCTTTCAGATTTTATGGCTTTTTCCTGTCCATATTAGCAGTGCTCTGCATGTGGCGCATATGTCTCACTCAAAAGGTGACAAGAATAAAACCCTATCTCTAGAAAGAATCAAATGTCAATTTCTTTTCCTTCCAGTAAGCATGTGTAGTGCCTGAGTCTTCAGCTGGATAGCAACAAATATTCTTGGACGCACACTAAGGTTATATGGGGAAGTAGGTCAAACTCATCCTGGCCAAGGCATGCTGTGGCTAGCCTTCCTAGACCCATTCACTTGGAGGTAAATTGTGGAGATGGAAGCCCTTCCCGAAGAGGTCTTCCTACCACAAAAAAAACAAAATGAGGCAGTGGAAAAACATTTCATCTTCATCTCCCATGAGGAAATCCTGCTCCCAGGAGAGATCTGGAAGCTGACAATGTATTTCCCTGGTGCCACATCCACCTCACTTCCATTGCCTATCTTGATCTTGGATAAGCTGGAACCAAAGTTCCTCTCCCCTTCCGCCAACTCCTCTTTGAGACCTTTCATCAGACTATCTTTGATATTTTCAGAGCAGCTTCTCCACACTCTGGGGTACTGCCTGCCATCATACTGTATATTCAGTCTGCCTGCCGCCAATGGGATTTCTACAGCAACTCCAGGGCCAGTTGGTGTTGCCTTGAGACATCCACTTTACTAAGCCCAATTCAGTATACAAGCTTTGGAAGCTCTATAACACTTGCCCTTAGCATAGCAAAGTCTTGCTGTGGTGATAAAAGGTTTGCTTGAGTAAAAAACCTCTTGCAGAGCACCACCCAGGGACACAGAAGATTGTGTTGAGAGATGACTTGTTTGCTTTGATTTTGAAGCACCGGAGATGCCGGCCTTGGAATTTTCATGCAGAGGACATAATGACAACGCAGCCGATTGGTTGCTGCTCTTTCATTACACTGATGCTGGCCTATGCCTTAACCCCTGGGATGTTTGTTGCCTTTAAACCTCTTATGAAATGAATAGTTCATACCCTTCAAGCCACCGTATGAAGAGTTCTACTCATTTGTCTCTGTCATAAGAAAGGCTGCTGTTTTTGAATTTCACTTGCCTCTTCAAGATGTCAAGTCCAACTTGTTGACTTTGATTTTACAACCCTGCACTTCTGCTTTGGAGCCATTACTTCGTTTTAATGATGTCTTGTTGGACCCTATAATGTCCACCTCAGAAAAGCCATTTTCGCACCTTCTGTCCACAGATTGACTGTTTGACGACATATGTAGGCTCACCCCGTTGATCCCAAGCTTCTGTTAGAGCATTCATCTTCTTGGAGCCTGGTGGTTTAAGGTTTGTCAGTGAAATAGAAGCCAATTTTCTTTCCTATCCTTTTCCACGGATCGAGCATCAGAGTTAATTGATATAATGCTGTGTAAGGTTTTCACCACAGCAGCTTGATCCTACGGATGGCAGACACCACTTGTTTGCTCTCATGCTTTACATATGTTTTGAGGGAAAAGAGCGTCACAGTCATTCTTCCTTCCATCCAAGAAGGGACCATTCTTGCAGTTCTTTAACCTGTTAGGTGCGGGCGTCGGCCACTGGCCGACGCCCACACACCCTCCCTGGTGCGGGTCACGACCAGTGGCCGACACCAGGAAGGGTATCAATAAATCCTCGGGTGCGTCGCACCCGAGGATTTATTTATTTTTTTTAAACCCCCCCCGGGAGACACGGAAGCTTCCGTGTCTCCCCCCGCCCCCCCACCCGCCCCTTTGTGACGAGGCGCGCTGACGTTGCAAAGGTGTTTTCCCCATCAAAGCAGGAAGCAGCCTTGCGGCCGCTTCCTGCTTTGATGGGGAAAACGGCCTTTCTCACGTTCGGGAAGGCCTCGTAAGAAAGGGGAGTGTCTCCCCTTTCTTACGAGGCCTTCCTGAAAGTGTTTCCTGGCCCCCCGGTCGCAGCTGTGCTGCGATCGGGGGCCAGGAAACACTTTGAAAAGGCCTCGTAAGAAAGGGGAGACTCTCCCCTTTCTTACGAGGCCTTCTCAAACTGTTTCTGGCCCCCGATCGCAGCTGTGCTGCGATCGGGGGCCAGAAACAGTTTGAGAAGGCCTCGGGGATTGTTGTTTTTTTTTAAAAAAAATAATTAAAAAAAAAAAAAATGACAGGGGGTCGCCCGTGGGCAGGGTGACCCCCTGTGGGGGCAATTTTTTTTTATAGATGTTGTAGAGTTTCCCTGGGGGCCATTTTGGCCCCCAAGGAAACCATACAACAACTAAAAAAAATAGATCTATATATAGATCTATATTTATATATCTATGTAGATAGATATATCTATGTACATGGATATATCTATAGATATATCTATGTACATAGATATATATATATATATATATAGAGGTAGATCTATATATACCAAAGAGATTTATAAAGTGTGCTACTCACCTGTGAGGGTCTCAAGGCGCTTGGGGGGGGGGGTGGGGGGAGGGAAAGGGGCTGGGAGGTTCACTGTTCGAAAAGCCAGGTTTTGAGGCCCTTCCTGAAAAGAAGTAGGTTTTGGGTCTTGCGAAGGTGGGTTGTGAGGGCGTTCCAGGTTTTGGGTGCAAGGTAGGAGAAGGATCTGCCCCCGGTGGTGGTGTGTTTGATGCGGGGGACAGAGGCGAGAGAGAGGTCAGCTGAGCGGACGTTTCGTGTGGGGGTGTGGAAGGTGACTCTCGTTGAGGTAGGCAGGGCCTGTGTTGTGGAGTGATTTGTGTGCGAGGATGAGGATCTTGAAGGTGATCCTTTTGTCAATGGGGAGCCAGTGGAGGGATTTGAGGTGTGGAGAGATGTGTTCGTGTCGGCGGAGGTCGAGGATGAGTCGTGCTGCTGAGTTCTAGATGCGTGTAGTTTGCGCTTGAGTTTTAGAGTGGTGCCGGCGTAGAGGGCGTTTCCGTAATCAAGCCTGCTGCTGATGTGTGCGTGAGTGACAGTTTTTCTGGTCTCTGTGGGGATCCATTTGAATGTTTTTCAGTATACGGAGTGTGTTGAAGCATGAGGAGGTGAGAGCGTTGATTTGTTGGGTCATCGAGAGGGAGGAGTCTAGGATGATGCTGAGGTTGCGTGCGTGGTTGGCGGGGGTGGGTGCAGGGCCTAGCGTGGTGGGCCACCATGAGGGGTCCCAGGTGTTTTTGTGTGGGCCAAAGTTTGTCAATATGTGTGTGGTTTCCCTGGGGGGAAAAGGGTCCGACTTGTCTAGTGGCAGTTTTAGTGCCATAAAGAAGCGCAGAAGGTTTATATGCCTACTGCAAAGAGCAAATCTGTATTTTATGTAAATAGCTGAGTACATTAGCAAAGTCTATGGAGAGATGAAGGGCACTTTTGCTGGGTGGTAATGAGGGAATCCGAGGAGGAGGGAGTGGGAGCACCAATAATGATTGTTGGACTGGGCGCAGGAGGTGCTAAAGACTGTGACGAATGGTATGTGACAAGGTGTTTTTTGAGTGTCTTGAAAGTACGTGCTGATTGAGGGAAGAAGCGCAGGTAAGGTGGCCTCTACTGTTGCACGTATCTCACACACCATCGATTTTGTGACTCTCTACGTAGGCTAGTGTTTTAGAGCAACAGTTTAGCCAATAGCAGAGATGGCATCTTGATGGATGACTGCTGCCTACACTCGGGTTATAGAGGACCGCTCTGACATAGGATCAGAGACTGAGACATCAGATACTGAGACAGCATCTGAGGGATAGGACAATGGCGCAGACTCTGGGAGTGATTTTTCAGTCAGAGGAGTCCCATTCGATAACTCCTCTTCCAGTACATTATGAGGGAGGTGATGAGGACAGTCCTGCTGTCCCTTCGCAAGCTGTTTGTGCAACTGGGTAATAGTGGGTTAGGTCAACCCAGAGAGCAGGTGAATGCGGCGGCAAGCAGAGAGAGAGTGCTCTCTTGGGAGCTCCCCAATTTAGTTCAGCCCCAAATTCCACCACCCAAATCATATTGTGGAGACATCAAAATTATCCATGGCAAAACAAACTGGTTTTGTAAGGCAGGCACCTGTGTTTTTGGTCCTGGATTCGGCGGCCATATAGAGAAACACACTAAACCCAAACATTTCTGGAAACTAGACATTCGGGGGAGTCCACAGAGGTGTGACTTGTGTGGCTTCCCCAAAGTTTTCTTACCCAGAATACCCTGCAAAGCTGAAATGTTGAAAAAAAACTCAATTTTTCTCGCATTTCTGTCACACAAACTACAGGAATATGCTGGGATCCACAATATTCCTACCACCCAGTGACTCCTCACCTGTCCTGATAAAAACACTACCCCACTTGAGTGCCTACACCTAGTGTCTGTGTCAGGAATGGATCACCCCAGGGTCAACAGCTGCCTCACGTAAGGACCAACATTGACCGTTGTGTGATCTATTCCTGTCGCAGGCACCAGGCCTAACCACACAAGTGAGGTATCATTTTTATCGGGAGGCTTGGGGGAACGCTGGGTGGAAGGAAATTTGTGGCTCCTCTCAGATTCCAGAACTTTCTGTCACCGAAATGTGAGGAAAACTTGTTTTTTTAGCCACTTTTTGAGGTTTGCAAAGGATTCTGGGTAACAGAACCTGGTCCGAGCCCCGCAAGTCACCCCTCCTTGGATTCCCCTAGGTCTCTAGTTTTCAGAAATGCACAGGTTTGGTAGGTTTCCCTAGGTGCCGGCTGAGCTAGAGGCCAAAATCTACAGGTAGGCACTTTGCAAAAAACAGCTCTGTTTTCTGTGATGTGTCCACGTTGTGTTTTGGGGCATTTCCTGTCGCGGGCGCTAGGCCTACCCACACAAGTGAGGTACCATTTTTATCGGGAGACTTGGGGGGACGCTGGGTCGAAGGAAATTTGAGGCTCCTCTCAGATTCCAGAACTTTCTGTCACCGAAATGTGAGGAAAACTTGTTTTTTTAGCCACTTTTTGAGGTTTGCAAAGGATTCTGGGTAACAGAACCTGGTCCGAGCCCCGCGAGTCACCCCATCTTGGATTCCCCTAGGTCTCTAGTTTTCAGAAATGTACAGGTTTGGTAGGTTTCCCTAGGTGCTGGCTGAGCTAGAGGCCAAAATCTACAGGTAGGCACTTTGCAAAAAACAGCTCTGTTTTCTGTGATGTGTCCACGTTGTGTTTTGGGGCATTTCCTGTCGCGGGCGCTAGGCCTACCCACACAAGTGAGGTATCATTTTTATCGGGAGACTTGGGGGGACGCTGGGTGGAAGGAAATTTGAGGCTCCTCTCCGATTCCAGAACTTTCTGTCACCGAAATGTGAGGAAAACTTGTTTTTTTTGCCACTTTTTGAGGTTTGCAAAGGATTCTGGGTAACAGAACCTGGTCAGAGCCCCGCGAGTCACCCCATCTTGGATTCCCCTAGGTCTCTAGTTTTAAAAAATGTACAGGTTTGGTAGGTTTCCCTAGGTGCCGGCTGAGCTAGAGGCCAAAATCTACAGGTAGGCACTTTGCAAAAAACAGCTCTGTTTTCTGTGATGTGTCCACGTTGTGTTTTGGGGCATTCCCTGTCGCGGGCGCTAGGCCTACCCACACAAGTGAGGTATCATTTTTATCGGGAGACTTGGGGGGACGCTGGGTGGAAGGAAATTTGAGGCTCCTCTCCGATTCCAGAACTTTCTGTCACCGAAATGTGAGGAAAACTTGTTTTTTTAGCCACTTTTTGAGGTTTGCAAAGGATTCTGGGTAACAGAACCTGGTCAGAGCCCCGCGAGTCACCCCATCTTGGATTCCCCTAGGTCTCTAGTTTTCAAAAATGTACAGGTTTGGTAGGTTTCCCTAGGTGCCGGCTGAGCTAGAGGCCAAAATCTACAGGTAGGCACTTTGCAAAAAACAGCTCTGTTTTCTGTGATGTGTCCACGTTGTGTTTTGGGGCATTTCCTGTCGCGGGCGCTAGGCCTACCCACACAAGTGAGGTATAATTTTTATCGGGAGACTTGGGGGGACGCTGGGTGGAAGGAAATTTGAGGCTCCTCTCAGATTCCAGAACTTTCTGTCACCGAAATGTGAGGAAAACTTGTTTTTTTAGCCACTTTTTGAGGTTTGCAAAGGATTCTGGGTAACAGAACCTGGTCAGAGCCCCGCGAGTCACCCCATCTTGGATTCCCCTAGGTCTCTAGTTTTCAAAAATGTACAGGTTTGGTAGGTTTCCCTATGTGCCGGCTGAGCTAGAGGCCATAATCCACAGGTAGGCACTTTGCAAAAAAACAGCTCTGTATTTTGTGAAAAAATGGGATGTGTCCACGTTGTGTTTTGGGGCATTTCCTGTCGCGGGCGCTAGGCCTACCCACACAAGTGAGGTATCATTTTTTTCGGGAGACTTGGGGGAACATAGAATAGCAAAACAAGTGTTATTGCCCCTTATCTTTCTCTACATTTTTTCCTTCCAAATATAAGAGAGTGTGTAAAAAAGACGTCTATTTGAGAAATGCCCTGCAATTCACATGCTAGTATGGGCACCTCGGAATTCAAAGATGTGCAAATAACGACTGCTCCTCAAAACCTTATCTTGATCCCATTTTGGAAATGCAAAGGTTTTCTTGATACCTCTTTTTCACTCCTCATATTTCAGCAAAAGAATTGCTGTATACAAAGTATAGAATGAAAACCAACTGCAGGGTGCACCTCATTTATTGGCTCTGGGTACCTAGGGTTCTTGATGAACCTATAAGCCCTTTATATCCCCGCAACCAGAAGAGTCCAGCAGACAAAACGGTATATTGCTTTCAGAAATCTGACATCGCAGGAAAAAGTTACAGAGTAAAACATAAAGAAAAATGGCTGTTGTTTTCAGCTCAATTTCAATATTTTTTTATTTCAGCTGTTATTTTCTGTAGGAAAACCTTGTAGGATCTACACAAATGACCCCTTGCTGAATTCAGAATTTTGTCTAGTTTTCAGAAATGTTTAGCTTTCCGGGATCCAGCATTGGTTTCACACCCATTCCTGTCACTAACTGGAAGGAGGTTGAAAGCACCAAAAATAGTAAAAATGGGGTATGTCCCAGTAAAATGCCAAATTTGTGTTGGAAAATGTGGTTTTCTGATTCAAGTCTGCCCGTTCCTGAAAGGTGGGGAGATAGTGATTTCAGCACCAGAAACCCTTTGTTGATGGCATTTTCAGGGAAAAAACCACAAGCCTTCTTCGGCGGCCCTTTATTCCCATTTTTTTGGAAAAAACTAAATTTTCACTGTATTTTGGCTATTTTCTTGGTCTCCTCCAGGGTAAACCACAAACTCTGGGTACCATTAGAATCCCTAGGATGTTGGAAAAAAAGGACGCAAATTTGGCGTGGTTAGCTTATGTGGACAAAAAGTTATGAAGCCCTAAGCGCGAACTACCCCAAATAGCCAAAAAAGGGCTCAGCACTGGGGGGGGGGGAAAAGGCCCAGCAGCTAAGGGGTTAAGGTTTGTTAAGCTCAGCCAAGCACATCCTCAGAAGGGATCTGAACATCACAAGCAACATAGCCCATTTCATGTACAGAGAATGGTCATTCAATTACACATTTAGATGTATTGAAAATAATGTTGCAGTGATGTTAAATGATATGTAGTGGCTGTGCTTTTCAACATTGAGGTGCTTTTTGGTTACAAAACAGATTCCACCTTAGAGGTATTTAAAAAGAGCAGAGCCACTGCTCCTTTCTTGATCTTACTTTTTCCATTCAGTTATTTCACCAACAGTATTGGGAATTTCTTAGATACTTTAGGGTACAGTCTTCCATAAATCAAAAGGCTCCCCTCTGGTTCAGCCTTCTAACCATTTTTGTATTTGGTACAAGCAAAGGGCTTTGTTAGAGGAAGGCAGTATCAACATCAGCAGCCCTCCTCCTCTACCGACACAGCCACCTCTACCAAACTGCTCTAACTTCTTACTTCACCAGCCCTATCAAATACTTGAAGCATGGAGTTTATGGTTTTCACACTGATGGAAGGGGAGAGCCTTGAACCAGTTGCTTTACAGGAGCTATGCCCTTTCCTTTATTGATTGCCTGGATTTGATTTTGCTTGTTCATACTTTGACTTCTGCTTCTCCTGTTCAAGTCTTGATGCCAGAGATCGTTATTGTGTTTGGAAAAGGTACCCTAGTGAACTCAAAAAAGGTGATAGCAGGAATGCTTGCAAATACAGTAACAACTTACAATTGCCTCTGGGTATCATTCCAAACCATAATTTTTTTGTCCACCCTGCCACCTCAGATTAGACCCAGCCATACAAAAATCAGCCTTGGTCCAGCTCCATGAGTAACAGTCAAGCCCAAACTGGCAAGCCAGGCCCTCACTGAACTAGAATGCAAGCAACCCAAGACTCTTTTCAGCCTAGTATGGCCTTTTCCGTCAAGTGCAGCGTGCTTCCAGTTGCACAGTGAGCACAGATCCCACGTCTAGGCGAACCTTTGGCCCCTAAGAGCATTTCATCAAACACACAAAAGGTGATGGGAGGAATGCTTGCAAATAGTCTACCTACTATCAGTTGCTTATGGTAGCATTCCAACTCTTCAAAGGTGTGCTGTGGCCTAGTTGCACCTGGACCTGCACTGAACTTTGATGTGGACCTCTGCCTGAGACTCTTAGATTCTTCAACTGCCTTCCCCTGAAGTCGTGTGTGCTTTTGAAATGTACTCCTGTGGTCGTTTGGACACCAAAAGAAAGTTTGAAAACTTTTCTTCCAGAGCTTGAGCAGGTTCCGCTGGGAAAAGTCTCTGACCAGCAGTTCCAGAGCGTTGAATTGAATTTAGCTTTATCCAACTCAAAGATCTGCACACCTCTCAAAAAGTGACAAAACGTTGGGCCTTAGAAAAAATGTCAACATTTTCCTACAAAAGAATGAAAAAGTCCCTCTCTGAAGTGAGACTGAAAACGTTTTAATTTTTTTTGACTTCCAGACCAGAACTAATGCTCTTGGTGCATCTGACTCGAACTCCATCACAGTCAGCCTGAAATTGCACTTAAGTCCCGGTCTACAGCTGCAATAGACTATCATTGGCTCTTAGTGCTTTATGGTACCATTTTTACTTTAATTCATATCCCCGGTTCTCCTCATTGGACTTTTTGTCTATTGGTGTCATTTGTGTTTATTAAATTTTTCTTTTACGAATTCTGCTTGGGATTTTAGTTTGGTGTTTTGACCTTATTACCATTTTGATACTGTGAAAATAGTTTACACATTGGTCTAAGTTATGCTGGTCTGCTTTGTGCCAAAGGTATCAGGGGTTTGAGCTCAGGTTAATTTAGTGAGTATGATGGTTCGCCCTTACAAGAGCCGTTATTATTCACTGAGTTCGGCAGTTGCCCACTACTAATAATAATCCACTTTCTTACAGATCTGAAGCCAAACTGGTAATCCTGGTGTGGGAGTTGTGCTGAACTCCTTTTTCAGTGCTCCTGCCAGTAAATTATAGATGTTCACATACAAATTGTGATACATTTTTCAAGCTTTAATGCCATGGTTTTTGAGTTTCCAACAGTTTCGCATCAAGATGTGCCATATGGCGCCAAACTACACTTCACAGATGAGGCCTAGCAAGGTTGCAGCATGATTGGGTTTGCTTGTGTTCTACTCAGAGTGCATGTAACCTTGCAGTCTGTGCCTCAGAGAGGCTTTAGGGGAAGAGCCAAGACTGATTTGCAGATGGATAAGGGCTGCCTGTAACGGCACAGACAAGCTGCAAGTGGTAAAATAGATAATGCCTGCAGTATTTGCTGTTTATTGAAGTTAACTGAAGTATTTACATCCATGAGATCTATGTTTCCCATATCAAATAGTACAGAAAATCTGACTACTTCTTTTAGGTGCATTTAATACCCAATACCACAGCAAAACATTTTTTTATTAACCTCTTAGCTGCTGGGCCTTCCCCCACCCCCCCAATGCTGAGCCTTTTTTTTGCTATTTGGGGTAGGCCTTCATAACTTTCTGTCCACATAAGCTATCCACACCAAATGTGCATCCTTTTTTCCCAACATCCTAGGGATTCTAAAGGTACCCAGAGTTTCTGGGTTCCCCTGGAGGAGACCAAGAAATTAGCCAAAATACACCTAAAAATTTTTTTTTTTTTTTTTTAAATGGGAAAAAAGGGCTGCCGAAGAAGGCTTGTGATTTTTATCCTGAAAATGGCATCAATAAAGGGTTTGCAGTGGTAAAATCACCATCTTCCCAGCTTTCAGGAACAGGCAGAGTTGAATCAGAAAACCACATTTTTCAACGCAATTTTGGCATTTTACTGGGACATACTTAATTTTTACTATTTTTGGTGCTTTCATCCTCCTTCCAGTTAGTGACAGGAATGGGTGTGAAACCAACACTGGATCCCGGAAAGCTAAGTGCTTTTGAAAAGTAGACAAAATTCTGAATTCAGCAAGGGGTCATTTGTGTAGATCCTACAAGGTTTTCCTACAGAAAATAACAGCTGAAATAAAATATTGAAAGTGAGCTGAAAAAAACAGCCATTTTTCTCCACTTTTTCCTGCAATGTCAGATTTTTTAAAGCAATATACCGTTACATGTGCTGGACTCTTCTGGTTGCAGGGATATATAGGGCTTGTAGGTTCATCAAGATCCCTAGGTACCCAGAGTCAATAAATGAGCTGCACCTTGCAATGGGTTTTCATTCTATACCGGGTATACAGCAATTCATTTGCTGAAATATAAAGAGTGAAAAATAGGTATCAAGAAAACCTTTGTATTTCCAAAATGGGCATAAGATAAGGTTTTGAGCAGCAGTGGTTATTTGCCCATCTCTGAATTCCGGGGTGCCCATACTAGCATGTGAATTACAGGCCATTTCTCAAATAGACGTCTTTTTTACACACTGTCTTACATTTGGAAGGAAAAAATGTAGAGAAAGACAAGGTGCAATAACACTTGTTGTGCTATTCTGTGTTCCCCCAAGTCTCCAGATACAAATGGTACCTCACTTGCGAGGGTAGGCCTAATGCTCGCAACAGGAAAGGCAATATGGACACATCACATTTTTACATTGAAATTTGATGTATTTTTTGCAAAGTGCATAGCTGTGGATTTTGGCCTCTAGCTCAGCCGGGAAACCTACCAAATCTGCACATTTTTGAAAACTAGACACCTAGGGGAATCCAGGATGGGCTGACATGTGGGGCTCTGATCAGGTTCTGTTACCCAGAATCCTTTGCAAACCTCAAAATGTGGCCACAAAAACACTTTTTCCTCACATTTCGGTGACAGAAAGTTCTGGAATCTGAGAGGAGCCACAAGTTTCCTTCCACCCAGCGTTCTGCCAAGTCTCCCGATAAAAATGATACCTCTCTTGTGGGGGTAGGCCTAGTGCCCGCGACAGGAAATGCCCCAAAACTCAACGTGGACACATCACATTTTCACAAAGAAAACAGAGCTGTTTTTTGCAAAGTGCCTAGCTGTGGATTTTGACCTCTAGCTCACCTGGCACCTAGGGAAACCTAGCGTACCTGCACAGTTTTGAAAACTAGACACCTAGGGGAATCCAAGATGGGGTGACTTGTGGGGCTCTGATGAGGTTCTGTTACCCAGAATCCTTTGCTAACCTCAATATTTGGGGAAAAAACACTTTTTCCTCACGTTAAGGTGATAGAAAGTTCTGGAATCTGAGAGGAGCCACAAATGTCCTTCCACCTAGCATTCCCCCAAGTCTCCCGATAAAAATGGTACCTAACTTGTGTGGGTAGGCCTAGTACCCGCAACAGGAATAGATCACACAACGGTCAATGTTGGTACTTACATGAGGCAACTGTTGAACCTGGGGTGATCCATTCCTTACGCAGGCACTAGGTATAGGCACACAAGTGGGGTAGTGTTTTTATCAGGACAGGAGAGGAATCACTGGGTGGTAGGAACTTTGTGGATCGCAGCATATTCCTGTAGTTTGTGTGACAGAAATGTAAGAAAAATAGTTTTTATTCAACATTTCAGCTTTGCAGGGTATTCTGGGTAAGAAAACTTTGGGGTATCCACACAAGTCACACCTTTGTGGACTCCCCCGGAAGTCTAGTTTCCAGAAATGTTTGGGTTTAGTATGCTTCCCTATATAGTCGCCGAACCCAGGACCAAAAACACAGGTGCCTGCCTTACAAAACCAGTTTGTTTTGTGATAGATAATTTTGATGTCTCCACAATACAATTTGGGCAGTGGAATTCGGGGCTGAACTAAATTGGGGAGCTCCCAAGAGAGCACCCTCTCTGTGCTTGCCCCCGCATTCACTTGCTCTCTGGGTTGGGCTAAATCACTATTGCCCTGTTGCACAGACTGTGCTTGCGAAGGGACAACAGGACTGCCCTCATCACCTCCCTCACAATTTACTGGAAGGAGTTATCCAATGGGACTCCTCCAACTGAAAAATCACTCCCAGAGTCTGCGCCATTGTCCTATCCCTCAGATGCTGTCTCAGTCTCTGATCCTATGTCAGAGCTGTCCTCTATAACCAGAGTGACGTCAGCAGCAGTCATCCATCAAGATGCCATCTCTGCTATTGGCTAAACTGTTGCTCTAAAACACTAGCCTACGTAGACAGTCACAAAATTGCTGGTGTGTGTGTGTGTGTGATACGTGCAACAGTAGAGGACACCTTACCTGAGCTTCTTCCCTCAATTAGCACGTTCTTTCAAGACACTCAAACACCTTGTCACATACCATTCGTCACAGTCTTTAGCACCTCCTGCGCCCAGTCCAACTATCATTATTGGTGCTCCCACTCCCATGGCCTCCTCCTCGGATTCCCTCATTAGCACCCAGCAAACGTGCTCTTCATCTCTCCATAGCCACCCCGCACATACATTTCATTTGTATTATAGCGCAGGTAGTGGCTGACCTTACTAATGTACTCGGCTATTTACATAAAATACAGACTGCTCTTTGCAGTAGGCATATAAACCTTCTGCGCTTCTTTATGGCACTAAAACTGCCACTAGACAAAAGTCTGATCCTTTTGTGGCAGAAACATAATCACAAGACTTACTTGACTTCTTTACTGCTGCCTAAAAGCTACAGTTGAAATGCGTCAGTTGAAGTATGTGCACTGCTTTGAAGACGCAAGCTGCAAATGATGCAAGACAACTGGTGGCAAATATATATGTATGTATATATATATATATATATTTATATATATATATCACTTTTATATGTGGGATTGGTTTTCCTGGGGGCCGATTGCAGCCCCCAGGGAAACCACACATGCACTGACAAAAGTGATATATATATATATAGATATATATATATATATATATATAGATATATATATATATATATAGATATATCTATCTACATGGATATATCTATAGATAGATATAGATTTATATGCGACGCACCCGAGGATTTCCAGACCCCCTCCCTGGTGTTGGCCACTGGTTGTGACCTGCACCAGGGAGGTAGTGCGGGCGTCGGCCAGTGGCCAACGGCTGCATTAAAGGGGTTAACTCCTAAATGTCTGATGGATACTTCTAACTGCAGATTTACAATCCTCACCTTCTGAGGCCAAAATTCCGGGACCCTTGATGACACTGCAGCAAATCCATGAGTAGCGCAAGGCTAGGCTACTAACCTTCGGCCCACTTCTGGCTCCCTCTGGCCTGCCTGTGCGACCCAAGGAACTGCCCGGGCCCCTACTTGAAACTCCTCAGACGGTACATTCTCTGTGCCAACTGGAACCTCTAAACCTGTTATGAGACACCACCGGCTTCACTGCTGACATCAGGCTTGGTGCCCCAGCCCACACCAGACACTGGAACATCTACGCAGATGTCAAGGCTGGGCGGCAAAGATCAAAGAATAGTGCTCTCTGACTCTGAGCTGACTCCACTTTGACAGAGGCTACGCCCTGATCTTACTGGGCCTCAGCTTTCCTGCAGTCGATTGTACTCTGATACATTGCTGTTGCCTCAAGGAAGGGCCCAGATTATTCACAATCCTTTTGGCACAGATTCTGATAAAGACTGTTATGATGAATTTGCTCAAACTTTTACTGAGTGCCTCTAGTATGATGAGCTGCCAGTGGACTGGATTATTTTCCGGACACTGGACTGGTCCCTCTACCTGGGCTGGCTACTGGAGAATGTGCCTCCTTTGCAGTTGTGATGTGGTGGGCATCTGAGGGTCTTGATTTCCAATTGCCCACTATGGAGGTAAAAACCAATGTTCTCACCAAAATACTCCAAACCAGAAAAATTAATACTGATCCTCTCCTACCTATTAAATATATATTATGCCCTCACAGACACTCTTTTTAGACATGGGCAAAGCCAAGTTCTGGACCACTGATAAATAGGCAGATAGCAAAACTTCACCACCCTGCCTCGGGTGATTCGGCCTTCCTAATGCAACATCTGACTCCTGGGAATTTGGTGGTGCAGGCATCCACGAGCAAGGTCAGCGCCATTCCCTTTCCTACCACTCCACCGGATAGAGAATCCAAACTTCATAAACTTGCAGAAAACAAATGTTCACTACCACCACGCTGACACTGTTGTCTGGTAATGCCAGCTGCTTACTGGGCCACTATAATCTTGGCCTTTGCTCAGGTCCTACCTATTGAGTCTAATGACTTACGCCCCACCCCTACACAAGCCATTTGTAGTGTCTTGCATGATTTAGAAAGGAACCTTTCTGGCTCTCTGAGGACTCTATATCAGTGTGTGATGTAATCGCTAGAATAGAATGTGTTAGAGCTTGCTTTGGAATGTTCACAGTTACACATAGAGGAATAAAGATGCGTGATTTACAGCTCCGTATGTGGCCTAGTCATTCAGCGGTTACCTGGCTGGGGAAGATGCTACAACTTGTGACAAGACAGGGGATAATTAACCCGAAGAAGAAAGTGCTCTCCTGGAGCGTTTGCCTTGGTCCAAGCCAACAGCTCATGCATGTCATGTGTCCCTTTGTTGAAGTGCTGAGTTGATGGTTGGCAAATGTTGAGCCAAAGCGCAACTCCAGTTGATGTGAAACGAGTGAATGAAAAGACAGCTTCATGGAAATGTCTATGCATCGTTGGTCAAGAAACTACAAACAAGATCCTACGAAAAGGTACCACACCGCCACGCAAAACAAAGTTATACAATATACAGAGCATTAACACTGAAGGCAAATTCAACCAGACCTGCAAAGCACAGTCAAAGGAAATCATCATTTGCTATATATAATTATGATTAATAGCTCTGGCTGATAGAACAAGTGAAAAGTAAGCAGACTGCTATTACTCTTACCTGAGTCTTGATAAGTGGAACATTATGACCTCAGCACCGGGTGGGGAGACCCGGGAAGAAGCACTGGGTTTGTGCTTATTGTGCTATGAAGGGCACACCTTCAAAGCTGACGGGTGGCGGCTCAGAAGAACCCCAGAGGTCTCCATGAGTGACAGGGCTCTGATGAAGACCAATAAGAAGGTCAAAACACCAAGGGCTGTCCTGGATGACCTGGAGGCTGAAACATCGTCAGGCCTCAGCGATTATGCTGATTTCCAGGAACAATCGACAGCACTTGACAGAGCTCTACCCTTGAAGTCAGTCACTCCTATGAACAGTTACAATGCTGCCCCCTTCCTAAAACCACCACCATTATTTGATACCACCAAAAAGCAAACATTGACAATAGACTGCCTGAATAGAGGCATTTGAAGATTTCATTGATGCACTTCAAGAGACTGATAACAGGAAGATTATCAAATATCTCCATGTTCTTGCTGGTGATGATGTGAAGGAAGTCATAAAGAAATGCTAAGAATTACAAAGAAGTCACATACCGTCAGATTAAGAATGTGTTAAATCTTGGGTTTAATCCAGTACCAAATGTCGACTGTGAATGATATGTTTTCAGTCAACAGCATTAAAGAGTTGGTGAAATGATCAATACATTTGTAGAAAGACTCAACACACTCATTGAACAATGTAAGTTCAATTAATTTATTGATGAAGAACCTATGTGGCGTAGAGTGATCAATGGATGCTTGTCCAATTCATTGAGAAGAGAAAGCTGAGAGAAACTCTTAGTCTGGAGTGAGTGTTGATGACTGCCAGAGTTGATGAATTTGCTGAAAGACAAGCTGTCGACATGGACATCAGTTGAGGCAATCAGATACCAAATTAAGTTGTTTGTCATCTAAATCATTGTCAAATAGTTCTTCAGCCTTAATAATAAGTGAAGGGGAAGAAAGTGATTGCGCCATGTCAGTGCCTACCTCAGAAAACTGTGCCCATGTCGGACTGGTTGCTTGTGAGGAAAAAACCCAGTCAAAGAAAAGTCAACATTTCAAAGTAATGAGATCATACAAGCACTGTCCAAAGATTACATTGAAAATAAATGGATGTTCAATACCTTTTGTTTTCAATAGTGGTAATCCGATAAATATATTGCCTGAAGAAAAGTACAATTAATTGTCTCAGTTACTGCGGTTTATGCCGTCAAAGACCTTAGTGTACACTCCATTGTCACCCATGGAGAGTAAAAGTTCATTTGTAGCAACAGTGATGAAGCATGAGAAAACAAAAGTACAAACACTGATCCATGTATTTCAAGGTACAGTGGCAAGTGCCTGCTTGCTCATTTTCAACATGGCTGCTGACATGGGACTGATTTCAGTGAATCTCCACATGAATGCTAATCATGAAAATAGTAAGTTAATTCCCTTCATTGCTTCATGGTTTAGGAAAATTAAAGACTATGAAAGTAAAACTGCATATTAATGAGGATGTCGGTCCTGTTGCTCAGAGACATAGACGAGTTGCTTTTCATTTACAAGAAGCTGTTTAAAAAGAACTTGAACTGTTCAATAATGTCATGCTTCAGGAACATTCCACTGGTCCAACATCATGGGCATCTCCCATAGCAATAGTGCCTAAAAAAGACCATGAAGGAGCTGGGCGCGTTTGCGTTGACATGCGCCAAGCAAGCAAAGCTATTGAACGAGAGTGACATCCAGGGTGGCACACTGCTGACATGATCACACAACTGAATGGTTCCAAAGTCTTCTCTCAACTTGATTTGAATAAAGGTTATCATCATTTAGAACTAGAAGAAAGCTGCAGAAATATTACAACTTTTGTTACAAATGTCAGATTGTTTAGATACAAGAGACTTAGTTCTGGTGTGTCGTCGGCTGCATAACTTTTTCAAGACGTCATAATACGCTTCATACAACCTGTTGTAAATGCATTCAACTATAGCAATGACATACTGGTTTTCTGAGTTACACAGAAGGAGCACAATAGAACCCTCACACAAGTATGTCAATTACTCGATGATGCAGGTTTAACTTTAAACACAGTGTGAGTTCAGTAAGACAAAACCGAAATTCTTTGGCCATACAGGGCTCCAAAAATCTACTCAACTGTATGGTGATTCATTTTTGATCAGGTGGAGCTATTTTTAGGACTTGACTTACTCACCCCTTCTAGCGAGTTAACAAAGAACAGGTGTTCTGTTCAGTCAGAAAGTGGAGGAGAAATAAAAGAGCTTTTAATTCTTGTTCTTGTCACATTTGCTCTTTGTTCACAGACAAAGTTAGTATGTCTTACAATTATTTTTTTCTTCCTACTGCAGAGTTCCAGGACTTTGTAAGGTGAACTGCCTGACCGGCTGTTAAGAGTATGAAATAAAAGGCTTTAAGGTGTCAGGTTTTCCTAACACACAACATTTAAATGACTAAGTCAACTGTACAAACATTTCAAAATACATTTCAGTAGCTGTGGAAGCCCATTTTCTGTATTTCCTTGTGATGAAAAAAGTATTTTCATTGGATGAAAACAAATCAGAATATTTTATGTGTTGATGTGCAAAGGATGTGTTTTCGAAAACCCAGTTTTCACAGATTGTTAATACACTATATAGTTTTATCAGTAAAGCTGCAAGTTAGTGGAAAGATTTTTGGACATTTCTTCGAAATTTACTGCATGGCGATGACAGTATGCTACCACATCATGGTTTAGTGATTATATTTATTAAAAGTGAGTGTTTAAACAAACTGCGAAACTCTCCTGCCCTGATGGCAATGATATTAGTAAACTAAAAGCAAGTCACGGGTCACATGTCCCCTATATGTGGGTTAGATTCTTGTGATACATGCTGCACGCTTTAGTCTGCTTATTCAGACAAAGGAGGTTTTTTTGTACTGCAGAAATGCTGAGCTCACATTTTTGAAGGTGCAATCATATGTGAAAATGAAGAAAAAGGAGACTCTGTAAACTATTTCCTAGCAATACTTAATTTGAGACCCGTTTACAGGTCAAGTGCATTACAGTTAGGTTGAGTAAATTATAAAAATTACTCGACCTGCAGGTCTAGTAGCATTTTTATTATTATTCAAGGCCTGCTATATCTTTTCTGATGGGGGCATGATGCCTGATCCTGCAAAGTACAAGCTGAACCCCCACAAGATGTTTCAATGGTACTTTCTGTTTTTTGGAAAGGCCAGCTACTTTTCACAATACATAAAGAACTTTGCCACTGTTAGTGTTCCATTACGAGAGTTGACCATGAAAAATGTTTGTTTTAAATGGTCACAAGAATGTGTAAAGAGTTTCAAGAGAATCAAACATGCCATGTTCTATGAAATGGCACACTTCAATCCAAAGCTCCATACCGAGACTGCAGTTGACTCTAGCCCCGTTGGGTTAGGTGCTCTACTTGCACAGCAAAATGGATGCCAAAATGCAAGGAGCGATATTGTGGCCTATACTAGTAGAAGTTTATCTCAAATAGAACATGCTTACTCACAGCCGGAAAAAAAGGAAAGTTTGGCTATGTATGAGCTTATAAACATTTCCATGTTTTCCTTTACAGAAAGCATTTTACGCTGGTGACTGATCATCAAGTTTTGCTCACCATCTTCAGCAACCAAAGGCCAAGATGTCTCCTTGAATTGAATGTTGGGGACTATGATTGAAAGAGTATGATTATACAGTTGTGCATCACCCAGGAAAGGATCAAAATCCTGCTGATTACTTTCAGTAGTGCCCTTTCAAGGTCATGGCACTCCTTCCAAAATGGCAAATCCTACGTCAATTTCATTGTCAAGTATAAGAGCTTCTGTATTGTTAGCCCAGATTTTCACTGCTACCAGTCATGATAGTGACCTACTCAAGTTTAAAGACATAATTACACATCAGTTGTGGAACAAACACATTCGACCTCTCAGTAATGATGGTGAATACCAAAAGACAAGAATGTGAAAGATGAACTGTCCATGACTCAGAAAGGAGTTATTCTGTGAGGGTCCTGATTCCAGAGAGTCTACAACAAAAGGTGATAGAAGTGTCTCACAAAGGAAATTGTGGTATTGTTACTACAAAGAGAGCTCTCTGAGACCAAGTTTGGTTTCCATACCTAGATGAAAGAGTTAAATAGTAACTCAAGGCCTGTCACATATGAAATTACCTGTCAACCAAAGTCACTCCACATATGCTAAATGTGTCCGAACACCCTAAACATGCCTGGGAGAGAATAGCCATCGATTTCTTTCCACTTGACAATGAATATTCTTTAATGGTGGTAATAGATGAAAATTCACATTTCCCTTTGGATGAAAATCTCTCATCCATGACACATAAGCGAGTAATCGAGAAACTTGTTGGCTTATTTCCAGTATGGGGTTTGCCAGTCATTATGAAGTCTGACAGTGGTCCACCATCCAACTGCAAAGATTTAAAGAATTTCTGGAGCATCTGAACATAAAGCATCAAATGATTACACCCTTGTGGCCACAGGCCAATGGACTTGTTGAGCATTTTATGAGTACACTAAAGAAAGCATTACAGCGTGCAACTCTTGAGAAGCTCAGTCTAAAACAGTACTGAACTCTACTATACAAGCTTATCGTTCGACACCCCACTCATCCACAGGTGAAGATCCTTTGGCTTTGATGTTCGGGAGAGCAAAAGCAACCAAGATATCCCAATAGACCTCAGAAAGAGTTAGTAATGAAAACCTGCTGAACCTTTTGAAGTAGTGTCTACCAAAGGGCACTTGGTGACTGACCACCGACCTGGGAAGTCCCCCTAGCAGAGGCTCTTCTCACTTCAGGCCTGTGTTTCATCGATCTTCAACTCGAGATGATGAAAGAAAGACTGATTGTGAAAACCCACTGACTTGCTGATTACTTGCCATCATTGGCAGTTTTCGACACTGGAGACGACCGCTTACAGCTTCCAGTAACCAGATCGGGTTGACACATCAAAGCGGCAAGAAGGTTAACTGAAGCGATAGGGTTATACATGTTTCTATATATATATATACATATATATAGATATTTGGCCTTTCTCATGATTTTCTAAAAATGTGCAACTTTTCATTTAACAGAGAGGGAGATGTAGTGTCTTGGTTTAAAACTGAACCTTTCAGGCTCCCTGAGGACTCTGTATCATTGTGTGACGTAATTACTAGAATAGACTGTATGAGAGCTTGCTTTGCAATGTCAGAGCTCACAGGTAGATGCAGAGGAATAAAGGTGTGTGATTTACAGTTTTATGTGTGGCCTAGTCATTCAGCGGGTACCAGGCTGGGGAAGACACTACATCATCCAGGTTGGCCTCAATGCTGCTAGATTCCCCAATTTTATTGTCGTTTCAACACTACAGATTGCCATTTTTGGGAAATTGGTGCCTTTCTGACACTCAGAAGACACTCCTGGGTGAGGTCTACTGGCTTCTCTGGGGATGTCTAATCTTCCCTAGGGGGTGTGCCCTTTGATGACTCTCACCTCTTAGGCGAGAAGGCAGACTTCTCTCGAGAGCTTGGAATACAGCAGGACCACAGCATGCTCTTTTGTCCTGTCTGCTTCAAAGAGCCAGTTCCACCACAGATCTGCCCCCTTCATCACTATAGCAGGGATTTTCAGTACTGCCAACATCCACCCATGTCACCTGCCCAGCAGAAGCTACAGCTTTTTTGTGGCTGAGGCCGCCGATCCAGAGACAACGTGGACAGCAAGGGCAGGATGCAGCCCAGTTCCCTGCTCTCAGTTGATAAAGCCGCAAACATTTTTTAGTAGGCCCTACCAGGTTTACCGCAATCTTTTCAGAGAGAGGATATTCCATTTTCTCCCAGGGTGGTAAGCCATCACTTAAGACACATAGGTCCTTCAGGTTGTCCAGTTGAGTTACGCCCTTCTGTTTCTTTTTAGTCCATCACGCCCACATATACCAGCGCCCTAACAGCAGCTGGCAGAGGATCATCTGTCTCTCGTGAGGCAGAAAGTGCTGAGTCCTTTTCCCAAAGGGCCCATAGAGAAGGTTCTGTCCTCAGAAGTAGTAACTGAGTGCTACCTCCTTGTGCTGAAGAAGGATGGGTGCCTTTGTCTTCTTTTATATTTTTACCCTCAACATCTTCCTGTGGTAGGACAAATTCAAGATGCTCACTCTGGCTCAATTCTTGTCTGTCATCGAGCCTGGAGACTGGCGGGTAGTGTTGGTCTGGTTTCCAAATCCCAGTCTTCCAGGCCCACAGGCTCTGTCCACAGTGGGGCAGGAGCATTTTCAGTTTGCTGTCATCCCCTTTGACCTCTCCAATGCCCCTCGGGTGTGCACCCTTGGAGGTCTGGGGCGATCCAGTCTTCTTCTACCTCAACGACTGCCTATTGAAAATGGGCTAGCTCCAAGTAGTTGTCACCCACCTCCAGACCACAGAACATTTCTTGACATCTTTAGGGTTCACTGTCATTGTACCAAAGTCATTCCTTACCTCTTACCAGACACTTCCTTTCATCAAAGCTATTCTGGAGATGGTGCAGTTTCAAGCCTTCCCCCCAAAGCTGCGAGCCCATTATATTTGCGCTATGATTCCAATGTCTCAACCTCTGCCTTGGATCTCAAAGAAGAAGACTGAGGCTTCTGGGATTGATGGCCTCCTCATCATGCTAATCATGCATTCCAGTTAGCTTTTTAAGGCTCTACAGTGGGGTCTGAAGGCCCAGTGGGCATAGCACCAGGAAATCTTTTAGACTACATCCTGATTTCTGAGGAGACTGCAACTGACCTGTAGTGATGCTTGTTGGACTGCAATTGAGTCAGTGGCAGATTTCACTCCTTACCCCACTCAGAATCTATCGTGGTGACCAATACATAGATTCTGGGTTTGGGAGTCCACATGGGAGAGGTTGAGATCAGACGTGTCTGTCTCCGGCAGAGGCCTGGCTCCGATCAACCTCTTGAAGCTGCAAGCCATCCATGTGGCATTGAATGCCTTCCTGCTGTCTATCAAAGGGAGAGTAATGCAGGTGCTCAGAGAAAAACCACCACCAAGTGTGTGGTACTGCAACAAGCAGGCTGGCGTGAAGATGTGGGCATTGTGTCAAGAGTTTACACGCCTCTGGAAGTGTCTGGAACAACAGGGCATTTTCCTGGTGGTATTCCACCTGGTGGGATCTCTAAACACCTGGGCGGATGAACTCAGCCACCAACACCTAGCAGATCACGAATGGTAGTTAGGACAGCCTATGGAGCAACTGATGTCGGCGCATGGCCAGCACTTATATGTGATTCTGCATGGCACTTCCAGAGTGAAATGATGTCAGAGTGGAGCTGCACAATGCCACCAACTGGTTCTCAGAAGTACTGCTAAAGATTATCAGGATCCTGCCTGAAGCCAGGGGAATTTTCAGAAGGTAATGAATTTATAGTTGGATAGAGTATCTACCAGAAATAGTGTTACTGAAGGTAAGTAATTTATTCTTTATTGCGATTTCAAAATATTACATATAAAAATTTTTTAATTGTCTGCTCAGATTATTTTGTTCTGTATAAATTAACTACAATTTAAACGCAAACACAAGTTAAATCATATGAAATTGTTAAACACTTTTGAGCTTGAAATCTGAAAAAAACAATTCTCCGTAAATATTTATAAGTCCCTTCTTCATCTTCATTGGTTTTCCAGTTGACCATTTTACTACAACTTGGTTTGCTATGCTGTTCTTAATAAGCAAAACCATACTCTGTAAAGTAGGGTGTTGACAGAACATTATTGACGTTTGTAATTCATGTATATTGCTTTTTTGTTAGAAGAGTGATCTTTATTCGAGATGGAAGCTTGTTTAGTGTTTTTGGATCCTGTAGCATAAGCAACCTTACAATCTCGTCTCTGCAACTCCTCGCGAGAGAATCTGTTGGCATAAGTGACATGTTTTGCAAATCTCTTGGTAAAGGGGGCAACAAAAGGAAAAAAACGGTATCCATTGTGATAAGATTCTTTCCTTAATGATGCTGTGAGCTGTGATTTATTCAGCCTTTTCCTCAGAAATAGGATTCATCCCTAGAAGTGGAAATTATAGCCCTGCATGGCTCCAGCATATCTGCTGTCCTCACATTAGTAGTCAATGCTTCAGCTTCCTAGGCGGGTTTTGTTGCTTTCACTCAAGTTGCCTGATGCTTGGGGAATGCCAGTAAAGTCTAGATTTATTCAACCAGCACAATCGAGCATTGTTCATGTGCTTATCTAACATAAATGAAAAGAATGTCTGTGATCTGTAAAATGTAACTTGTAGCATTAGTCAGCTCCATTTCTGTTTTTTAGCTTTTTTTCTTAGATATTAAAGCCTCTGTCTTGCTTCTCTTTTTCACCTCTCATTTACAGAATGAGGTAACATTTTATTTGCTGGACAAACCTGCCAGTCAACTTCTCTTAATCCTCTCCGCAATCTTACCATATATCCATACTATTACTGGTGTTAGGCCTTTAATGCTGCTATAGAAGTAGAAGCTATGCCATCAGTTAATTCCCCTTGGTAGGGGGCAACAAGGAGAAACAACATTGAGACTTTAAGATCCCCTCTTTGAGACCACTAACAATACTTAGGTATTTCAAGTCCCAACCTGAATGGACTGCTTTTTCAGTAACACATGCAGATGCTCAATTCGGACATTATGCCAGTCATTACTGGCTTTCTTCGAAGGCACCAATTGAGGGTTCATGATTGCTTTGAAGGAGGCAAAATGTTTCTAGCTATCTCACTATCCACCACTTTTCAATATGTATGAATACGCAGTTAGTAAAATATGGTTTGTCACCACCTATAAAAGAAGGTCTTGATGGAAAGCCATCTATAGTTCACTTGTTTAAACATATCAAACTTTATTTGGTTGTCATTTAACACTATGATTTGCATGCCTTACATGTTATTAAGTCTGGCAAGTGTAAGAACGCCTCAATCCTCCTTTTCAAAATCACCTTCATGCTCGTCTTCTATCCAAAAAGACTATAGCTCTTTAAATCTCCAGTTACAGATTATGCCTGCATTACTATGACACGCCTTTTGCCTTAATTTCTCCTACAATAAAGTGCAAAGCTCCCTTTGTTTTGTACTCTGTTGCACCCTTTTGTAAAGGTTGTTTTTATTTAAATCAAGAGACTCAGCATATCACATAGCAAGCACTGATAAAGATGAGGTCTGTACTAGAATAGTGCAAAATCATGTACAGGGAAACTCTGGCGATTAACAGAAACACCAGAGACAATGGCCGAATGTTCTCTTAGATTATCAGAAGTGTATCTTTTACTATGAAGTAGATGTTTCAGGTAAAAGAAGCTCTCTGCATAACATACCTGTGGTAGATATTAGGAGGTCCTCATAGAGAACACGTCCCAGCCCCAGAGCTCCCTAAGACAACAGGTATGGTAAGTGAGGGTAGTTGAAGAGTGAATGACATTTGCCTTTTCAATAGAGCTCTAATCCTGGCACACTTCTCCCTCCTGAGAGTCACTCTTCCTAGATATATGGGGGAAGTAAGGGATTTAATTCATATTGTAAGTCCCCAGAGTGTCAGGGAATAGAAATTAAAAATCAGGAGTTTTGCATGCAGGGGAAGGTCGGTTAGGGTTAATATTTGTGAGGTTTGATGAGGGTAAGAACATGAGGAAGAACCCCATGGGTAAGTCATGCATAGTTAATATTTGAGTGCTTCATTAAAATATCAGAGAATGTATACCCAGTACTTGTTTTTGTCTGCTTTCTAGCCTGACCTAATTATGTTATTGAGCCGTATGTTTTATGACATAGACTGTGGAGAGCTTACAGAATATGTTCTTTATGTGGTACTTTTGTGATCATTCCTGCTAGTTTGCTTGAAAGAGTGGGCTAAACTCCTCCTGGAGCTCTTGTCTTTTTTGATCTAGCTCAGTTATTTAGTCCGACGCCTTGGTCCGACCTAGCGCTAGCCAGCACCTGTACTTCTGAGAGGCTGAATGTGTGACTTTTTCCCAGCTCTATCAGCAATGTTAGTTTGGTGCCATCACCATAGCCCTTCCACTTCCTTTCTTTTTCTGATTTTGTCAAGTATCATCTTTTGATATCTCCCACAGCTATGTAGTGCATTTAAGTCGAAGCCTTCCAGACAGCACAGCTGTCTGGTTTGCTAACAACATCTTGGGGACATTCTGAAAGCTTCTCTAGAAATGCATTCCACCGTTGCTTACCCCTCCTATTGGCTTTTTGTTTTGTAACTCACATTTAATTGCTGTCTATTTGCTGGTTTTAATTGTTTCTTGCTGCCCAACTTGAATTCGCCCCTTCCCTTGCCCAAACCTTGCTTACAGTATCCTTTCGAGTGCTCTCCCTTTCTGTAAACAGGCCTTTAATCTTGCTTTTATCTTGTCTCATTTGCTGTGGATTCAAAGACAAAGATCAAATTTCATACTCTGTCTTCCGAGAGAACTTGGTGCTTATTTTTCTTTCTCTGACTTCAAAGTGAGAGGATTTACAGGACAATCATGCTGGCTACTTCGGGTAATTCTGAAGTGCAACTAATCAATAAACCATGTGAACACACTTCCACACGTTATAGTTTGTGTGCTACTTTTATCAATAAAACTGTATGTTTGTGCAAATTTAATGGTCATTTCAATTAAAGATGTGTTGTCTCTAATGGCAGCGCACTACCATTTCATGCATACCCCACTTTATTCCACTTGGTACCTCAACACTGCACTTTACTCTGCACCACTCCACACTACGTCACTCTGCACCACTCATCACTGCACTCTACCCCTCCCTACTTTATTATGCATCACTCCACTCTTTGCCACTCCACTTCATTATACACTGATACACTGATGCACTCTATGCCACTCTTATATACCCCACTGCACTCTACGACAGTCAACACTGCTCACTCTGCCACTGAACTCTATTCTATACCACTCTACTTCATGCCACTGCACTCTACTCTGCACAATTCTTCACCAACCTATGCACTCTACGCCACTACACTCTATGCGACTCTACTCTGCATCACATACTGCCACTGCACTGTAAGCCACTATAATCTCCTTTGCACCACTACCCTCTGCAGCACTGCATTCAGTAGCACTCTTCTCTATGCCACTGCACTCTATGCTGCTTCATTCTACTCTGAAACAACCTACTATATGCCACTGCACTCTGTTCCACTGTACGCCATTCTATTCACCTCTACGCCATTCTGTTCCAATCTACACCATTCTATTCCACTCTGTGCTACTCTGTTCCACTCTATGCCATTCCAGTCTCGGCCACTCATCTCTAGGTCAATCATCTCTACACCACTGCACTCTCCGCCAGTGCTCTCTGTGCCACTTTACTCAAAACAATACACTTTATGCCACTGAACTGTACACCACTATACTCTGCTGTGCAACAATCTACTCTAGGCCACTGTACTCTGCACTACTCTACTCCAGTGCAGTCTTCATCAATGCACTCTGCAACATTGCACTCTACCACTTTCTGCTCTGCATTAATACAGTCTCCTCCACTGAACTCTATGCTGCTCTACTCTGCCACAGCACTCTATGCCACTGCACCACTCTACTGTACTCTGCACTGTATGCCACTCTAATCTACTGTATATCACTGCACTCTCTGCCACGTGATGCTACACCTCTGTAATCTACTCAGCACCATTCTATGCCAAAGCACTCTACTTTACTATGCAACACTGTACCCTACACCACTCCAGTGTACACCACTTCACTCTGCTCGACACTACTCCCCTCTACGCCACTACTCTATGCCACTCTACTCTACCCTGCACCACTCTACCCTACCCTGCATCACTCTATGCCACTTCACTCTATACCACTCTACTCTATACTGCACCACTCTACTCTGCACCACTCTACCCTTTGCCACTCTCCCCTTTGCCACTCTCCTCTAAACCACTGCACTCTACCCATTGTACTGTACATCACTTTACTCAAAACCAACGCACTGTACGCCAGTTGCTCTGCACCACTTCAATCTATGTCACAATACTCTATTTTGCAACAGTCTATGCCACTGCATGCTATGCCACAGTACACAATGCTCTCTACGTAAGTGCATTCTATGCCACTCTATTGTAGTCTGCACCACTGTACTGTACATCACTCCTCTCTGCAGTACCCTACTCTGCAACACTCTGCTGTTTGCAAATGCACTCTACTCCACTGCACTTTAAGACATTCTACTGTGCAAGACTGCACTCTCCATCAGTGAACTCTGTGCCACTGCACTGCACTCTGCATCACTCATCTCTATGCTACTGCCTCTCCACCACTCTACTACACCCTGTGCTACTTCACTCTACGGCATTGCAACCCTTATTGCTCCACGCATCTTGACACCACTCTACTCTATTCTGTGTCACTGCACTCTACCCCAATGCAATCTAAGCCACGCACTCTATGCCAGTCCACTCTGCACTGCTGCACTTTATGCCGCTTTGCTCTAGGCCACTCTACTCCAGTCTGCAAAACTCCACTCTGTGATGCTCTACTCCCTTAAACTCCTCTCCACTCTGACACTCTACTCCACTCTCTGCCACACCACTCTACAACACTACTCCACTCTACGACGCTCTTCTCAACTTCCTCTATGCCACTTTACTCCACTCTGTTCTACATCACACTACTCCACTCTACAACAATATACTCTGCTGTTCGCCATTCTACAGCACCCTACGCAGGACCCTCTAACCCACTCCACTCTGCTCCACACCACTCCATAACCTTCTATTCTACTCCACTCAACTCCACTCTACACCACTCACCTCTACTCCACTCTGTGCCCTTCCATTCTGTTACACTCTACTCCCTCCACGACACTCCACTGTACGCTACGTTACTCAACACTGCTCTACACCACTCCAAAACACCTCACTCCACAACACTCTACTTTACGCCACTTACTTTTAGCCATGATGGACAGCTGCCAAACTGGTGCTGACACATATTGGCGAAGGCAATAGCTCTTGCATAGATGAGACCTATTGGCTTTGCCAATGCTTGGTTCCACTGCAGGCAATAACCCATAGTTCGTCATGGCCATGTTTGCCTTCCTTCCACTTGGTTTTCCCTTCCCTGAAAGCAGTTGTTGGCCTTTGTTTTGCACTTGTGAGGAGGCCCGGCATATTAGTCTCTTCTTAATAGTAATTTGTCTTGAAGTCTTTTTTCCAAGCGGATATTAGCAGGCACCCCCAAACATCCTAATTTTACCAGCACATTTTCCCGTCTCAGTTTTGTATAAGTCTCCATGATAGTCACACTCTAGGTTTGAGCACTTTAATGTTCACAGATATAGAGTATTGTATTGTTGCCAGGGTTACCATCCCTTCTGGACTCCTGGCATTTTATCTCTCTTGTTGCTTGGTAGGTACCTCTTGTTAAGCGTGCTTCTGGTGCAGAGGTGCAGTCTTCCTTTTCCCTTTGATTTTTATGTATGTGCTAAAGCCTCAGAATGTTTCTTTCTCTTTCTGCTCTAGAATCAACAACCCTTGTCCATGTGAGCATTGCCCAGATAGAAGTATAGGCACATGCCTCTTCTTGTATCTGCATTCTGGAGCTTCTTCAGTGCGTGTCTGTACTCCCGCATGGCTTGATTTGTCTGCTCCTTCTCCTCCATTCTAAGGGATGGATCGTCTCTTTCACAGCCATGATCTTCCAGGGGATCTCTTATGTTGCTATTTCCATGTGGCCAGCAAATCATTTAGTGTTTGTGTCATGGCTATCCCTCCACAGTTACATCTAGGTGTTACTCGTCTCCTGTCCTTGGCTTCCTTTTATCTTGCACCTCACATAACTCCCCTTCATTTGATCCTTAAAGGAACAAAACTTTCAACTGTTCATTTGCTGCCTCATGCAGAAGGGCTCTCAAGCCCATGCTTCACCTTTGATTTGCAACTGCTCCTCTTTGGCGCGCTGGATATCATACCTTCCTTGACAGGCTACTGGATATGTCCACAGTAAAGCATTATTTACCTCCTGTTTCCAGTGTATAAGGGTGGAGGCAAAGTGCATTGTGAAAATGAGAATTACACCATGGCATTTACCCGCATGGAAAAATCATTGTGTACTATCATGTGTACAGTATGCCACTTCATGTTACATTTGAACAATCCCCATCCCACAGAACAAGACGAATGACATATGTTTCTTCCAGCACACATGATTTTTTTATTTCCTATACATTAAACAATTCTGTAACTCCCTCTCTCCTTGTAATTCTTAGATCGTACGAACCGACCTCAAGGATCTCAGGGACTTCGATCTAGGTGGGGCTCCCTACGGGTACACTCCTTTTTGTGAGAGTCGAAAAGAAATGGATGGCTACCGTTTCTGGAAATCTGGATATTGGCAAATGCATCTGGGTCATAGGAAGTATCACATAAGGTAACAAAAGATATAGTCTGTGTATAAATCAGGTGTGGAGTGATATTCTGTGGTACCGTTACTCGATTTAGTATGAAAGTATTAAAGAATTTGTTCATCCAGTTACTGGAGTACTTATTGGCATTTCAGATTTTCCATTCACTTCCTTATCATCCTTGTAGTTTTGCTGTGTGTCTGCTTTTCAGTCGAAGAATGTGTTTTTCCCTTTTGCTTCCATATTCAAATCCTTCTCACAAGCTTTTAAAACGGTGTGTTTTGTTTCTTTGTGCATGGTACCTTCCCCTTTTAAATTCACTGTGTATATTATTCGTTCTCTACAGTTTTTTGTGTGTTTTTCTCATTGATCTTCCAGATCTTTTTAAATCCCAGCATTTGTTTCTGCCCCATTCCCATTCCCCTCCACCTTTAGTTCTTTGTTTTTTGCAATAATCAAAGCTACAAGTTATGTTTCATTGCACTCAACATATTATTTGAATTGTCTTTTAAGCTTATTGGATCATTTTCTCCAGTTATTCTAGAGTTTAATCTTCTTTTAATCCATGCTTTAATTTGCCAATGTATCGGGTCACATTAAAAATTCAGGTAAGGCTGCTGAAAATAAAACATGTTTGATAATTGGATTACCATAAATGTTTCTCTCTCCTGAATGTTTCAGACATTTCTGGTAACTACCAGCATCTGCACAAGTAATACTGCAGGTCTCTCAATCTGTCTACAGTATCACTGTGCTGCCAGAGAACTCTTACAGTGAGACTGTTTATGTTGATTTTTTCCCAGAATGTCTAGATACGTTCTAAATATTGCAGAAGCGCCTATTGTTAAAGTTAATACTGAACTAGCCATTTCTGTATTACATTGGACGAAATCCATATCTCTCTTAGTGTTTACCAAAGGCAGAGGCTCGAAAGAAACCCCTTACCATGGTATCCTCCTTTGGAGATCCCTGTCCAGAGTTGGGTACCCAGTTCCTCTCTCAAGAGGTGGGTCCAGTTCTTAAGTTGCCATGAGTGACTTTTCTTCCTTAAGTAGTTATTACTCTGTCTCTGTTCCCTCAGTTGAAGACTTTGATGAGTCTGAAACCTTGTGAGTAAGCAATTCTTCTGAGAGGAGTTTCCTTGGTTCTAATTGAAGGTTGAAAGGAATCGAAGGGTTAGGCTATGGACTTATTCTGTTGAGGTCTCACACATTCCAAACAAAGCTAGATTTGTTTCTATGAAGAATCACTGGCATATCCTTGGCAGATTGACAGACGTATGAAGGTCTTTTTCATGGACGATGCATGTGGTCTATATGCAACAAACATCATAAATATTTAAAGGTCAATACCATGATTATTAAAAAGATAACAAATAACTTAAGAAAAATGATGCAAAATCAAGAACTTAGAATGTAGAGATGAGTTCTAAGGAATTAACGGCCATATGTACCAAAGCCTTTTCCCATTGACACAGAATGGGTAAACCCCTTTGCTACATCTGGCCCTAAGTGTGCCATGGAAAAAGATATTCCTTTAAGACATGCAAAAAAGTCGTACGTATCTTAGTTGTGGTGACTCCATCCATCCTCTAAAACACAAAGCCACACATAAGCACCACCTCTATGCACTAACATCAGTTACTGTTTATCTGCATCCTTCGATGGGGATCCAGAGCTCCTTCCTACCGATTTTGATGCTTTATCAAAAATGTCTAACAGAATGTGTGTGCAGGGTTACACAATGGTTTATTCACAGTGTTACATCCTGCACCTGCGAGCTATCAGGCTACAATTATCACAATTTCCATATTGTTTGTGTTTCATAGAATAATGCTTGAAGTTCCTTTTCTTTATGTTTGGTTTCAGTCTTTAAGCTCATTAAAATAATTGCTTACTGTTGTTTGTTTCACTTACTTAAATCAATGTTGTTTTTGCTTAAATAAATCAAGGTTAGGTGTTATGTTTCAAATGTCAGAAATACTTTTGATGTGTTACATTTTTCATCTCAGTGTAAACCAATACCAATACATTTTGCATCTTGTGCACTTTTTTAGGGTTTACAGAAAAATAGATATATCAAAGCAAAAACCTTAACTAAATATCACTTACATAATGTTAGTCCATGATGTGCCACACCCCTTTCTCCATTCCATTACTTAATGTGTGTTGTTAGTTTGCTGTTTTCAACAACCATATGGATCTCTCTTTATCTTAAGATCCTTGCTTTTCACTACTGTAAAGAATCTGCTTGAGCATCTGCCTACAGATTAACTCAATCCTTCTGAGTGGTTAGGCAACTATTTATGTTTCAGCCGTTTATTCTAATCTATCACAAGCAGTATTTTGTGGTAAGTCCCCCTATTGGCCCTCTTAGTCTCCTTAGGCTTCCTTCACCTCTTTTAATGAGTGTGTATGCTCTTATCTGTCATTTCTTGAAATTCACATTGTCTCCTTCACAAAGGCACTGTCTCAAGATTTTGCATTACAGTCCCTCCTCCAGATTGCAGATCCTCATAACATCTGTCTATGGTGCCCTTGCACTAAACATGACTCCAAATCCAGTGACAAATAATGCTTCCTGGTCCACCGCAAAGCCATCAGGGAGTAGGAAGTCAAACTATACTGTCCCGCATAACATGTGGGGTCGCTCCTGTTCCATATCACAAGATTAGACCCACTCTCATAAGGCAAAACAGAGGGACACATCAAAAAAGTAGGTGTGCATCTTCAAAGTCCAGATGCTCTGGTCCCGGGAGTGATCTAGTAGTTGGCATTCTTGAAATCTGACACCACTTTTGGCTTCCAGTTAGGATCCAATGCCAAACAGGCAGGTCAATCACCCAGAATTCTTAAGGTAATTGTTGATTACTCAGCAAGTTAGGGCCTTCAAGGAGGCCTTGCTACATATATTCAAAATGATTGCAGCTCTCACTGGTGCACCTTTTGATCCCACAGGCCCAGATGTTTTGCTACAGCAGGCCATCCCCAGCGCCAGCTGACCCTTGAGGAGGTCAGCACTTTCTCCCTCTAGCAGTGGAATCTGGACCCACCCCTGTACATCAATTCTGCCTTCATTGACACCACCTCTGGCTCCATCTGTACTGGTTCCGGAGCCAGTTTTGTCTCCGGCCCCAGATTCAGATCATTCCTCAGCTATGATTCGACAAATGGTGCTATACAATTACAAAAAAAAGCAGCAGCGTGGAGGGTGACTCCACTCCAGTTCCACTACCTCAATAACAATATTATAAACAAGTAGAGTCTAGTCTTGTGTCTTATCCTGACACAATGCAAGGTTTTCAATGTGCCCAACCTGATGACCATGAGGAGGCGGATAACTTGATATCATTCTACTGATGCTGGCTTATATCTCAATCTTCAGAATGCCAGTGGGATGGATAACTCTCCTCATTCTGCCATTCATTCGTCTTTATAACCGCAGACTGAAAAAAAAGCTTCTATCGCGGTTGTAGTAGAAGGGTGGCTGAAGTGCTAGAAATCTCCCTTCTAGCCAAGCAGAAAAGGCAAATCTTATAGAGACTTTTTAACCTGGACCTCTTACTTCGGAGTCTCTGTTGCCATTAAATGAGTCTCTGGTCGACCTGATTATATCACTCTTGTTTAAACCTTCCTCCGCGAGGCAGAGAACTGCATCCTTGCAAGGCACCCAGATTGGCTCATGGTGAGCCAAAGTTTTTGACAAAGCATAAACGTTTTTTTTTCATGTAGTCTGCCAGTGCCTTCTTTGAATGCCATCTGCCTTTTGAGGCGATAGTCATGCTCCCTGGGACATGCTATGTGAGTATCTTCTTGCTCTACCTGAATATTTACATATATTATTTACAGAAATGGTCCAAGACAAACAAGATACCACTAAACAGATATGATATTTCCTGTACACCAAAGACTGTTGCTCATGTAGTGGGCACCAGTGTCATTAACCCCTTCGCTGCCAGGCCTTTTCCCCCTCCTGTGCCGGGCCTTTTTTTGCCTATTTGGGGCAGTTCGCGCTTAGGCCCTCATAACTTTTTGTCCACATAAGCTAACCAAGCCAAATTTGCGTCCTTTTTTTCCAACATCCTAGGGATTCTAGAGGTACCCAGACTTTGTGGGTTCCCTTGAAGGAGGCCAAGAAATTGGCCAAAATACAGTGAAAATTTCGTTTTTTTCAAAAAAATTGGAAAAAGTGGCTGCAGAAGAAGGCTTGTGGTTTTTCCCCTGAAAATGGCATCAACAAAGGGTTTGCGGTGCTAAACTCAGCAGCTTCCCAGCTTTCAGGAACAGGCAGACTTGAATCAGAAAACCCAATTTTTCAACACAATTTTGGCATTTTACTGGGGCATACCCCATTTGTGCAATTTTTTGTGCTTTCAGCCTCCTTCCAGTCAGTGACAGGAATGGTCATGAAACCAATGCTGGATCCCAGAAACCTAAACATTTCTGAAAAGTAGACAAAATTCTGAATTCAGCAAGGGGTCATTTGTGTAGATCCTACAAGGGTTTCCTACAGAAAATAACAGCTGAAAAAGAAAAATATTGAAATTGAGGTGAAAAAACCATCAATTTTTCTCTACGTTTTACTCTGTAACTTTTCCCTGCAATGTCAGATTATCGAAAGCAATATACCGTTACGTCTGCTGGACTCCTCTGGTTGCGGGGATATATAGGGTTTGTAGGTTCATCAAGAACCCGAGGAACCCAGAGCCAATAAATGAGCTGCACCCTGCAGTGCGTTTTCATTCTATACCGGGTATACAGCAATTCATTTGCTGAAATATAAGGAGTAAAAAAATTGCTATCAAGAAAACCTTTGCATTTCCAAAAAGGGCACAAGATAAGGTGTTGAGGAGCAGTGGTTATTTGCACATCTCTGAATTCCGGGGTGACCATAGTAGCACGTGAATTACAGGGAATTTCTCAAATAGATGTCTTTTTTACACACACTCCTATATTTGGAAGGAAAAAATGTAGAGAAAGACAAGGGGCAATAGTACTTGTTTTGCTAATCTATGTTCCCCCAAGTCTCCCGATAAAAATGGTACCTCACTTGTGTGGGTAGGCCTAGCACCCGCGACAGGATATGCCCCAAAACACAACGTGGACACATCACAGAAAACAGAGCTGTTTTTAGCAAAGTGACTACCTGTAGATTTTGGCCTCTAGCTCAGCCGCCACCTAGGGAAACCTACCAAACCTGTGCATTTCTGAAAACTAGAGACCAAGGGGAATCCAAGGAGGGGTGACTTGCGGGGCTCGGACCAGGTTCTGTTACCCAGAATCCTTTGCAAATCTCAAAATTTGGCTAAAAAAAACACATGTTCCTCACATTTCTGTGGCAGAAAGTTCTGGAATCTGAGAGGAGCCACAAATTTCCTTCCACCCAGCGTTCCCCCACGTCTCCCGATAAAAATGATACCTCACTTGTGTGGGTAGGCCTAGCGCCCGCGACAGGATATGCCCCAAAACACAACGTGGACATATCACAGAAAACAGAGCTGTTTTTAGCAAAGTGACTACCTGTAGATTTTGGCCTCTAGCTCAGCCGCCACCTAGGGAAACCTACCAAACCTGTGCATTTCTGAAAACTAGAGACCTAGGGGAATCCAAGGAGGGGTGACTTGCGGGGCTCGGACCAGGTTCTGTTACCCAGAATCCTTTGCAAATCTCAAAATTTGGCTAAAAAAACACATGTTCCTCACATTTCTGTGGCAGAAAGTTCTGGAATCTGAGAGGAGCCACAAATTTCCTTCCACCCAGCGTTCCCCCACGTCTCCCGATAAAAATGATACCTCACTTGTGTGGGTAGGCCTAGCGCCCGCGACAGGATATGCCCCAAAACACAACGTGGACATATCACAGAAAACAGAGCTGTTTTTAGCAAAGTGACTACCTGTAGATTTTGGCCTCTAGCTCAGCCGGCACCTAGGGAAACCTACCAAACCTGTGCATTTCTGAAAACTAGAGACCTAGGGGAATCCAAGGAGGGGTGACTTGTGTGGCTCGGACCAGGTTCTGTTACCCAGAATCCTTTGCAAACCTCAAAATTTGGCTAAAAAACACATGTTCCTCACATTTCTGTGGCAGAAAGTTCTGGAATCTGAGAGGAGCCACAAATTTCCTTCCACCCAGCGTTCCCCCACGTCTCCCGATCAAAATGATACCTCACTTGTGTGGGTAGGCCTAGCGCCCGCGACAGGATATGCCCCAAAACACAACGTGGACATATCACAGAAAACAGAGCTGTTTTTAGCAAAGTGACTACCTGTAGATTTTGGCCTCTAGCTCAGCCGCCACCTAGGGAAACCTACCAAACCTGTGCATTTCTGAAAACTAGAGACCTAGGGGAATCCAAGGAGGGGTGACTTGCGGGGCTCGGACCAGGTTCTTTTACCCAGAATCCTTTGCAAACCTCAAAATTTGGCTAAAAAAACACATGTTCCTCACATTTCTGTGGCAGAAAGTTCTGGAATCTGAGAGGAGCCACAAATTTCCTTCCACCCAGCGTTCCCCCACGTCTCCCGATAAAAATGATACCTCACTTGTGTGGGTAGGCCTAGCGCCCGCGACAGGATATGCCCCCAAACACAACGTGGACATATCACAGAAAACAGAGCTGTTTTTAGCAAAGTGACTACCTGTAGATTTTGGCCTCTAGCTCAGCCGCCACCTAGGGAAACCTACCAAACCTGTGCATTTCTGAAAACTAGAGACCTAGGGGAATCCAAGGAGGGGTGACTTGCGGGGCTCGGACCAGGTTCTGTTACCCAGAATCCTTTGCAAATCTCAAAATTTGGCTAAAAAAACACATGTTCCTCACATTTCTGTGGCAGAAAGTTCTGGAATCTGAGAGGAGCCACAAATTTCCTTCCACCCAGCGTTCCCCCACGTCTCCCGATAAAAATGATACCTCACTTGTGTGGGTAGGCCTAGCGCCCGCGACAGGATATGCCCCAAAACACAACGTGGACATATCACAGAAAACAGAGCTGTTTTTAGCAAAGTGACTACCTGTAGATTTTGGCCTCTAGCTCAGCCGCCACCTAGGGAAACCTACCAAACCTGTGCATTTCTGAAAACTAGAGACCTAGGGGAATCCAAGGAGGGGTGACTTGCGGGGCTCGGACCAGGTTCTGTTACCCAGAATCCTTTGCAAACCTCAAAATTTGGCTAAAAAAACACATGTTCCTCACATTTCTGTGGCAGAAAGTTCTGGAATCTGAGAGGAGCCACAAATTTCCTTCCACCCAGCGTTCCCCCACGTCTCCCGATAAAAATGATACCTCACTTGTGTGGGTAGGCCTAGCGCCCAGCGACAGGATATGCCCAAAACACAACGTGGACATATCACAGAAAACAGAGCTGTTTTTAGCAAAGTGACTACCTGTAGATTTAGGCCTCTAGCTCAGCCGCCACCTAGGGAAACCTACCAAACCTGTGCATTTCTGAAAACTAGAGACCTAGGGGAATCCAAGGAGGGGTGACTTGCGGGGCTCGGACCAGGTTCTGTTACCCAGAATCCTTTGCAAATCTCAAAATTTGGCTAAAAAAACACATGTTCCTCACATTTCTGTGGCAGAAAGTTCTGGAATCTGAGAGGAGCCACAAATTTCCTTCCACCCAGCGTTCCCCCACGTCTCCCGATAAAAATGATACCTCACTTGTGTGGGTAGGCCTAGCGCCCGCGACAGGATATGCCCCAAAACACAACGTGGACATATCACAGAAAACAGAGCTGTTTTTTAGCAAAGTGACTACCTGTAGATTTTGGCCTCTAGCTCAGCCGGCACCTAGGGAAACCTACCAAACCTGTGCATTTCTGAAAACTAGAGACCTAGGGGAATCCAAGGAGGGGTGACTTGTGTGGCTCAGACCAGGTTCTGTTACCCAGAATCCTTTGCAAACCTCAAAATTTGGCTAAAAAAACACATGTTCCTCACATTTCTGTGGCAGAAAGTTCTGGAATCTGAGAGGAGCCACAAATTTCCTTCCACCCAGCGTTCCCCACGTCTCCTGATCAAAATGATACCTCACTTGTGTGGGTAGGCCTAGCGCCCCGCGACAGGATATGCCCCAAAACACAACGTGGACACATCACAGAAAACAGAGCTGTTTTTAGCAAAGTGACTACCTGGAGATTTTGGCCTCTAGCTCAGCCGCCACCTAGGGAAACCTACCAAACCTGTACATTTCTGAAAACTAGAGACCTAGGGGAATCCAAGGAGGGGTGACTTGTGGGGGCTCGGACCAGGTTCTGTTACCCAGAATCCTTTGCAAACCTCAAAATTTGGCTAAAAAAACACACATGTCCCGTCACATTTCTGTGGCAGAAAGTTCTGGAATCTGAGAGGAGCTACAAATTTCCTTCCACCAGCGTTCCCCCAAGTCTCCCGATAACAATGATACCTCACTTGCGTGGGTAGGCCTAGCGCCCGGCGACAGGAAACACCCCAAAGCGCAACGTGGACACATCCTAAATTTTGGAAAAAAACAGAGGTGTTTTTTGCGAAGTGCCTACCTGTAGGTTTTGGCCTCTAGCTCAGCCGGCACCTAGGGAAACCCTACCAAACCTGTGCATTTCTGAAAACTAGAGACCTAGGGGAATCCAAGGAGGGGTGACTTGCGGGGCTCGGACCAGGTTCTGTTACCCAGAATCCTTTGCAAACCTCAAAATTTGGCTAAAAAAAAACACATGTTCCTCACATTTCTGTGGCAGAAAGTTCTGGAATCTGAGAGGAGCCAAAACTTTCCTTCCACCAAGCGTTCCCCCACGTCTCCCGATAAAAATGATACCTCACTTGTGTGGGTAGGCCTAGCGCCCGCGACAGGATATGCCCCAAAACACAACGTGGACACATCACAGAAAACAGAGCTGTTTTTAGCAAAGTGGACCTACCTGGAGATTTTGGCCTCTAGCTCAGCCGCCACATAGGGAAACCTACCAAACCTGTACATTTCTGAAAACTAGAGACCTAGGGGAATCCAAGGAGGGGTGACTTGTGTGGCTCGGACCAGTGTTCTGTTACCCAGAATCCTTTGCAAACCTCAAAATTTGGCTAAAAAAACACATGTCCCTCACATTTCTGTAGCAGAAAGTTCTGGAATCTGAGAGGAGCTACAAATTTCCTTCCACCCAGCGTTCCCCCCAAGTCTCCCGATAAAAATGATACCTCACTTGCGTGGGTAGGCCTAGCGCCGGCGACAGGAAACACCCAAAGCGCAACGTGGACACATCCTAAATGTTGGAAAAAAACAGAGGTGTTTTTTGCGAAGTGCCTACCTGTAGATTTTGGCCTCTAGCTCAGCCGGCACCTAGGGAAACCTACCAAACCTGTGCATTTCTGAAAACTAGAGACCTAGGGGAATCCAAGGAGGGGTGACTTGCGGTGCTCGGACCAGGTTCTGTTACCCAGAATCCTTTGCAAACCTCAAATTTGGCTAAAAATACACATGTTACTCACATTTCTGTGGCAGAAAGTTCTGGAATCTGAGAGGAGCCACAAATTTCCTTCTACCCAGCGTTCCCCCAAGTCTCCCGATTAAAATGATACCTCACTTGTGTGGGTAGGACTAGCGCCCACGAAAGGAAAGGGCCCAAAACACAACGTGGACACATCACATTTTTTTATAAAAAGCAGTGCCTACCTGTGGATTTTGGCCTGTAGCTCAGCCGACACCTGAGGAAACCTAGCAAACCAGTGCATTTTTGAAAACTAGAAACCCAGGGGAATCCAAGATGGGGTGACTTGCGGGGCTCTGACCAGGTTATGTTACCCAGAATCCTTTGCAAACCTCCAAATTTGGCCCAAAAAAACACTTTTTCCTCTCATTTCGGTGACAGAAAGTTCTGGAATCTGAGAGGAGCCACAAATTTCCTTCCACCCAGCGTTCCCCTAAGTCCTCTCGATAAAAATGGTACATCACTTCTGTGGGTAGGGCCTTGCGCCCACAAAAGGAAATGGCCCAAAACACAACGTGGACACAACATATTTTTTCACAGAAAACAGAGGTGTTTTTTTGCAAGGTGCCTACCTGTGGTGTTTGGCCTGTAGCTCAGCCGGGCCCCCAGGGGGGGGGGGGGGGGCAGAAATGCCCTAAAATAAATTTGCCCCCCAACCCCCACCCTCCCCCGCCGGGAGCGACCCTTGCCTACGGGGGTCGCTCCCCTGCGTGGACATTGGCCCCAAAAAACAAATCCCCCGGTGCCTAGTGGT